>NC_140079.1:99622817-102037387 GCF_964194135.1 Talpa europaea | reverse complement strand
ATCCCCCAGGGCCTCACCCCTGCCCATGGCACAGGGCTAGCGCGCCTCTGGGCTTCCCCTTCCTGCTGCCGGGCGGAAAGGGCTGTGGGGCCTGACTCCCCCAGGGGGCGGGGCGTCGCTGAGGAGGGCCCAATGGGCGGGGGCGGGGCCAGTGGGCGGGGGCGGGGCGCAGGAGGGCCCAATGGGCGGGGGCGGGGCACAGGAGGGCCCAATGGGGGGCGGGGGCGGGACGTAGGCGGGACCAATGGGCGGGGGCTGGACCCACGAGGAGTGGAAACGGGTTCTCCTCGCGGTAGGAGAGCGGGCGGGAGGTGCTGCCGGTTCGGCCTTTTATTGTGACGTAACTTCACAGACGCGGAAAAGCCGCGGGAGCGCTGGGCGACGCGCCCGATTCCCCACGTGCTGGGAGTGAACGCGGCCACCGCGGCGCTGGGCGTGACGGCGACATCGAGACACAGTGGCCGGCGGCGGGACAGCGACGGGCCTGAGCCGCCCGCCCCGCGCGGGCCGCGCCGTCCCCGGGAGGGGGCCCCGCGCAGGGCCGCGGGACGGGCAGGCGCGCGAGGGCAGCGGCTGCGGGCGTGAGTTCGTGCAGTGAGGAAAAAGAAAAGCAGAGCGGGGCCTCCCCGGTGGCGCAGCGGTTGAGCGCTGGGTTGCGAAGCTGCCTGCGGCCTCTGCGGCGCCGGTTCGATCCCCGGCTGCTCCCCGGCCACCGGAGGAGGGTCCCACATGGTGCGCAGACCCCTCCTGCCACCCGCTGCTCCCCTCAGCAGTGTACTTCAGTCCCTCTGCCTGCTCTGCTCCCCGCTCTGGCTCTGGTGAATTCTCTCACCCTCCCGCGCTTCTGACTGTACCCAGCGCATGCATAAACAAAACAAACAAACAAATATAATAAATAAATAAAAACATGCCTCTATAAAAAAAAAAGTTTAAAAAAAAAAAAGAAAAAGAAAAGCAGAGCCGCATGGTCGAAAATGTTGACGAGACAAACAGTTCATTAACCAAATGTTACAAAAAATAAATAGAGATTAAAATATTTACAAGAGGGCCTCCCTGCTGGCGCAACGGGTTAAGACACAACCTATGAAGCTGTCTGCAGCCTCGGCAGCACGAGTTTGATCCCCCCGCGAGGGAGCTACCCACGTGGTGCAGCAGACCTCTCCTGTCCCCCGCTGCTCCCCTCAGCAGTGTGTTTCAGTCCGTCTGCCTGTTCTGCTCCCCGCTCTGTCTCTGGGGAATCCTCTCATCCCCGCCACCTCTGGCCTGTGCCCACGCTCTTGTATGCATAAAATAAATCTTTAAAAAATTTTTACAAGAAAAACGACAACTGGGAATTCAAGAGACACAGAACAATCCAAGCTATCCTAAAAACGAGGAGCAAATGGGATAATTCAGTCTCTCTGACTTCAAAGCTTACTATAAGCCAGGGTGACCCAGATATTGAGGTGCCTGCACTTAGATTCATGGACCGAAACTGAGAGCCCAGAGATGACCCTTCACACTGATAGGCAACTGCTTTTCAGCGAGGGTGCCAGCAAGTTTAAGTGGGGAAAAAGCTCATCTTTTCAACACATGTACTAAGGCAGGCAGGTAGCCACATGCAAAAGAATGAAGGTGGAGGCCTATTTCACACCACATACAAAAAGGAACTCGAAATGGGCCAAAGACTCATGAAAGAGTTAAGGTATAAAACTTTTAAAAGCAAAACAAAGGAGTAAATCTTTGTGAACTCGGATTAGGCAGGGATTTCTTAGCTATGACATCAAAGCACAAGTAACAAAAGGAGAAAAACAGCTAAGTTGGACGTCTTCCAGAAGAAAAGCTTTTGTGCTTCAAGGTATACCATCTCAACAGGAGACAATAAAGTGATAACAACCCCAGAAGGAGAGAGTTTTTGCAAATCAAAGATCTGATAAGGTACTGATAAACAGTTTTTAAATCCAATAATACAATAACAACCCAGGGCATCCTTGGTGGCACAGGGGTTAAAGACTCGGCACTATCAGCTATCACCAGCCACTGAGGCATGAGTTTGATCCCCCGCCCGGGAGCTGACCCACAAGGCGCAGCAGACCTCTCCTGTCTCCCCACTGCTCCCCTCAGCAGTGTATCTCAGTGGATCTGCCTGTTCTGCTCCCCACTCTGTCTCTGGTGAATCCTCTCACCTCCCCTCAGCACCTCTGGCCTACACCCCAGTTCTTGTATGCATAAATAAAATAAATCTTTAAAGAAAATAATAAAATAAAATAAGCCAACTCTTTTTTTTTTTACTGTGGAATTTGGACTTTATTTATTTTAAAGATTTATTTATTTATTTATACAAGAGCTGGGGTACAGGCCAGAGGTGCGGGAGGGGGAGAGGATTCACCAGAGACAGAGTGGGGAGCAGAACAGGCAGACTGACGAAATCCACCGCTGAGGGGAGCAGCGGGGAGACAGGAGAGGTCCGCCGCGGCGTGTGGGTATCTTGCCGGCCGGCCGGGATCGAACCCGCGCTGCAGAGGCTGCGGACAGTTTCACAGCGCTGCGCTCAACCCGCTGCGCCACCGGGGAGGCCCCACAGGCATCTTGAGAACCATTTCTCGACGAGCGCCCCTTCGCGGCTAACAAGCACCTGCGGGAGACGCGGGGCTCGTGCACTGCCCGCCTCGGGCCCGGGACTGTGGGCTGCGCGGCCGGCGCACCCCCCTCCCTGCGGCTGTGCGCTTCCCGCGCCCCGCTGGCCCCTCATCCCCACGGTCCCGCCGCACGCGGGGCCCAGAGCCTTATTGTCCTCACTCATTTCAGTTTCTCAGACCGGCCAGCGCGGGGGCCACCAAGGCCGCAGGGGGGCGCTCCAGGAACCCCCTTCCGCTCCAAGACGGCCTGAGGCGCGCGGACACAAACGCTCGCGCTCGGCGGGCAGACCCGGGCGCCCCGCCCCCACCGCACCCGGCGGAACCTGCGGCGCGGAGACCCCAGACCCAGCCCCCGCCCCGGAGAGGCTCCGCCCCCCGCCGCCGCCGCCGCCAATCCTGGGCCTGCCCCGCCCCCTACGCAAGCCCTAGCCCCGCCTCCTCGGGAGGCTTGGCCCCGCCTGCCCGGAGCCCTGGCCCCGCCTCCGCCGCGAGTCCTGGCCCCGCCTCCCAGCGCCGATTGGTCAGGCCTCCAGCTGGGCGTCGCGCTGCGAAGACGCGGAGAAGCGGATTCAGCGCAAGGAATGGACCCGCGGGCCTGCTGCGCATGCGCCCGCCGCCCGGCCGTTCGGGAGGCCGGCTCCCCGCGGGGCGGCGCGCGCGGGCACGGGGCGCGCTCCCGCGCGGGCGGGTGGGGGCGGGGAGCGGCTCCCGGGCTGCGGTGGCCGGAGGGCCCGGGCCGCGAGGTCGACGGCTGCGGCTGCAGCGGCCAGGCCGAGGGCCCGCCGCGGCCCGGTCGCCGGAGAGGGAGGCCCCGCCCCGTCGCCGCCCGGCCGGGCCCGGTGAGGACAGGCCCCGGGGCCGGGGGGGTCCCGTCCCCCGGCGCGACGCGCCCGCCGGCCCCGGGCTCCAGGGCCGCGGGTGGGGGTGCCCGGCCCGCGCGCGGCCGCCGCCTCGTCCCTCGGCCGCGACTCGCGCCCTCGTCCTGCTCGCCCCCCGCGCCCCGCGCCCCCGGTGACCTTGCGCTGTGGCCTCGCCCCGCCCCCGCCCGGCGGGCCCGCCCCGCGGCGCCAAACTTTGTTCCCCTCAGTCCCGCCGCCGCCGCGCGGCCCCGGCCCGGGGGGCGGAGGCTCCCGAAAGACTGTGAGGGGCAGACCCTCGTCACGTGACCGCCCCCCCCCCCGGTCCACTCCGCGGGACCGACCGCGGGGCCGGCGGGCCGGGCCTGGCCGGCCGCGAAGCCCCTGCCCCGCCCGCCGGCTCCCCTTCCCTGCGCCTTCCTGGGGAGATGCTGCGCCCCGAAAATCCGTCCCGGGGGCCCTTCCCTTGCAGAGCAGGGGCGCGTTTTCATTATTTTGACATCGCGGCCTTTCGAGGCCAAAATCGTTTATTCCCAGGATGTGATGGAAATTTTTGTTTGATTCCATCAGCTTTGCTGCTTCTCGTCCCGGGCGACGCCTCAGACTTGGGGGAGACGATGATTAGGGTGTGCGGTGGGGGTGCTTCTAACCCAGACGGGGGGATTTTATTAGAGAGAAATGAGTAAACTTGAGCTGCGGAAGGTGGCCTGGCCGCGCGGTGCAGGGAGAACAGCGGGGCGGCGGGGCGGGGTGGGGGGCTGCCCTGGCGCCTGGGGGGGGCCACCGGGGCTTGGGGCGGAGCTGGGAGCTCAGCCTCCCCCAGTGTCCTCTGTGACCCTGACCGCTGGGGGACGGTCCTTCTCGGGGAGCCCTGGCCCTCCGGGGGCCTTCATGATGCTGGCACCCGTGACTGGGGAGCTGCTGTTGCATCAGGCAGGCCAGGGAGCTGCCAACCCCCCTCCACACGGCCCACAGCAGCGCCAGTGGCCTGGTGCGGGGCTGGAGAGCCGGGGAGGCTGAGCATGTAGGGTGGTAATTCTTAGTCTCTGGGAGCCCCCCTGCCACTCCCAGGAGGGATGTCCGTGGTATGCTCAGAGGCACCGCTGAGGGTCACATATTCACAGGGGTTCACGAGCTGGCCCTGGAACCCCTAATCCTCATCAGTGTGGGGGCAGCAGTTGGAATCTCCCAGGAGCCTTCTCCAAGAGCTCCTCTCCCCGTTTCCACTCTGTAGGACCCTCTGGGGCCTTGACCAGAGCTCCCAGCTCTTGGGCACTGGTTTGTAGGTGAATTCATGGACTGTAGCTCATTCGCCACTTTCCTATCTCACAGGTGCAGGAGGTGATGAGACCCGTCGCAGCTCCCCACCCAGCCAGGACCCAGGTGGTGGCGGCCGGTGGGGGTGCCTCCCGCTCACCTGTATGAAGGTAATTCCCCTGATCTGCTATTGGCTACCGAGCGGGGGGTTGTCTCCAGGCCCTGACTGACGCCAGCTTGGACCAGGGGTGTCCGAGAGGCACCTGTCAGCGCAGACCCGCTGCAGTGTGTTTCAGTAGATCCGCCTGTCTGCTCCCCACCCTGTCTCAGGTGAATCCTCTCACCCCCCTGTACCTCTGGCCTGCACTCCAGTTCTACACATACACAAATAAATAAATCTTTAAAAAGAAAGATACACTTAGGGGCTCCCCTGGTGGCGCAAGGGGTTAAGACGCAAACTATGACGCTATCTATAGCCACTGCAGCACGAGTTCCATCCCGGGCCAGGGAGCTCCCACATGGCGGCAGACCTCTCCTGTCTTGCCTGCTGCTCCCCTCAGCAGTGGATTTCAGTCAATCTGCCTGTTCTGTTCCCTGATCTGTCTGGTGAATCCTCTCACCCCCCGCACCTCTGGCCTGTACTCCGGTTCTTGCATAAATAAATAACTTAAAAAAAAAAAAAGAAAGAAAGATACACACTTAAACCCACCTGGAATAAACAAGTCAGAGGGGGAAGTCAGACCCCCTCTGTGCGCCCTGCAGATCCATGTTTTCTGTCGTTCCCAAGCTCCCTGCCCGGAGCACGGGACCACGCAGCTGAGCTTCCACCCAGCGGGATGCAAACACGTGAGAAAGTTCTGACCCAGCTCATTCATCCAGGGACTGCGACCTCTTAGCTGTCACAACCCATATCCAAGAGAGTCTAAGGAAGATTCTGGAAGGCCAGCGACCAGGAATATTGAGATGAGTGTGCAAGTGGAAGCAGTCCTGGCTTCTTCCCGTGGAGAGAGCTGCTTGCACATGTCTGTGTTACGTGGAGAGAAAGCGGATTTCCTGGTAGACTAGTGTTTTGCCTCCGTCTGGGCGTCCACAGAGCTTGGAGCTCAGTGGCAGGGAGAGGCCGGCCCCAGGCTGTTCCAGAGCCACTTAGTTTTCCACGGAAGCCACACTCGTCCCTGCAGGCTCGGGATCTCAGGGAAAGACGTTTTTATCTTGAAGCAAGCTGGTCCCATGTGGCGGGGCTGTGCCTCTGCGTAGGTGCGACCCCGTGGTCGCTTCCAAGAGCTTTGCCGGGGCCTGGCGGGGAGGCGGTGCCACTTTGAAAAGCTGTACTGGCCCTCCTGAGCCAAGGGCCAGCCTGGCCCCCAGATCTGTGTGACTTGCCCCTTGGAGCAAATTCTCCTCCTCTTAAGGTCCCCCAAATGCCGCAAGGTGTCTGAACTCATTAAATTGCTACAGCATCTCTCCATGGCGGAGCCGTGACTCTCCAGCCACACCAGAGGGACCCGCTGGAGTCACTGGCCCCTGGCTGAGGGGCTGCGCTGCAGCTGAGCTGAGATGGGCATGGGGAGGCCTTCCTGGGGCTCACTCGCACAGACCGCCTCAGGCTGCTGGGGCACCAACCTCCCCAACACCTCGTTCAGTGCTCCGTCCACAGCCCGGGGCCCCACAGAGCCCCTGCTGAATGTGCACATCCTGACTCTGCTCAGACCCTGGTCAGGGTGAGCCCAGGGGCTGCACTGCAGCCAGCGACCAGCCATTCTTGGGGAGACAGAGTCACACAGGCAGAGGTAGACACAAAGGCCCGGTGGGAAGACCCCTCAGCTCTCCTGCTGGTCCTGGGAATGCACGTCTAGCCGCTCCTTGCCCTGCTGTTGGTCTTTTAGACCTGGGGTGGGCGGAGAGCTGCATGTGGGGGCCGCAGGACCACCCCCCCCACACACACACACACACCGCTGGATGCTCCAGTCGCGACAAGCAACACGTCACAGATATCACCAGATGGGGGTCACCCAGTCCAGAACCACCAGCTGCAACCCACTGCACCCATGCCTGTAGTCAGAGCCGCAATTTGAAAAGCACCCTTTGAAGTGATTTTGGGGGTACAGGCCCTAAGGCAGACATAGGAGATGAGCACTGACTGCCTTTTCCAGGTCTGACCTGGCCCTGTCTGGGGCCTACGATCAAGCCTGGGCTGGTGCTCTGCAGTGTGGAGTGGGCTGGGGGGCGCTGGGGGATGCTGGGAGCCACCCCAGCCCTGCAGCCAGCCCTTAGCGAGAGGAGATTATTAAAGATCGCAGTTCTTTGGGTTCTGGGAGGCTCCAGCTGGAAAGACTGGAAGTCCCGGAGACTTCAGTGGGGCTTTCATGGCTGGTGGACGTGCTGGGCTCAGGCAGGAGATGGGAGCAGCCCAGTGACCAGCAGTGGCCCTGGGCAGCACAGGCCAGGGGAGGTGCAGGCCTGTGCTGGTGTGCCTGGGCCTCAGTTTCCCCAGGGCAGCTGTGGGCTTGTGCTGGAGCTGGGCTGGTGTCACAGGGGCTGTGTTCCTGCCCGGGCCCAGGTCCACAGCCAGTGAGGGCTTCTCCCTGCCACCCAGGTCCCTGCGTCTCTTATTTTCTCTATTATAATCACTGTGGCCATAAACCTTTTAAAATTATTTTTATACAAGAGCTGGGGTACTGGTCAAAGGCTTGGGAGGGTGAGAGGATTCACCAGAGACAGAGTGGGAAGCAGAACAGGCAGACTGATGAAATACACTGCTGAGGGGAGCAGCGGGCAAGACAGGAGAGGTCTGCCCTGCCATGGGGTATCTCCCAGGCTGGCTGGGAATCGAACCCACGCCGCAGTGGCTGCAGACAGCTTCACAGCGCTGCACTCAAGCTGCTGTGCCACTAGGGAGGCCTGGCCATAAAACTTTGACTCTGACCTAATCTTAGAGTTTTAGAAAGTTTTAAAAAATAACACAGAGGGGCCTCCCTGGTGGCACAAGGGGTTAAGACGCAACCTATGAAGCTGGCTGCAGCCTCTGCTGCACGAGTTCGATCCCTGGCCAGGGAACAACCCACATGGCGCAGCAGACCCCTCCTGTCTCCCCGCTGCTCCCCTCAGCAGTGTGTTTCAGTAGATCCACCTGCTCTTCTCCCCACTCTGTCTCTGGTGAATCCTCTCACCCCCCACCCCCATCTTTGGCCTGTACCCCAGCTCTTGTATGCATAAATAAATAAAAAAAAATAACACAAAGAACCCCACCTACCCCTCACCCGGTGTCCCTGGCCCTCAGTGGCGAGCCTGGCACCGTGCAGTGTTGAAGCCAGGAGAGCGGCCTTGGAGGAGTACTGCTGACCTTGGCCGTTGGCGGGTCCCACTGTCCTCGCCTTGTCCAGTGCAGCACCTCGCAGGCTCCCGCCTGCGTCAGCCCCCAGTCCCCTTGGCCTCCTCCAGTTGGGAGCGCTGGTGTCTGGACACACCTGAAGTGCCCTGAGGGGCTGCCCTGTGGCCTGTCTGGTGAGACTGGGCTCACCTCGCGGGCAGGGACGTCAGAGATGACGGGGTGTCCTCCGCACGCGGCGGGGACGCCATGGCTGACCTCGATCCGCTTCGGCCCGCGCCTCGGGCTCTGGTGTGACCTGGTGTCGCGTCGGGACGAGCCCCTGGGGGGACAGAGGCGGCGGCCTGGCTCGGGGCCCGGCTGTCCCGCGGGGAGGGCTCCCGCGCGGCGGGCACAGTGCGGAGACAGAAGGCAGGCGAGGGGAGAGGAAACCACCGTCTTTCTACCTTCAGTGCCCGCAGTGCCAGGCAGGGAAGGGGCGCGGGTCCGCGCGGGGGGAGACGGGACGGGCGGCCCGGGGGTCCCCCGCCCCAGGCGCGTCTGCCGGGCCTGGAAGCCCGTGAGCCTTGCTCGCTGAGCTTGGACCAGACGGTCGCCGCCGACTCAGCCACCGGGCTCTGGCGTCCAGCCCGCGTGTCCCATCAGGGTAAACGTTCCGGGGAGTCTTCGTTTTCCCGACGTAGGAACCGTCCAAATCGCTTTCGGAAACGCGGGGGTTTCCCTCGTTTCCCTCGGTGCGCGGGCGGCGCCCCCTGGCGGCTGCGGGGAGTATTGCCGGGGTCAGCCCGCTTCCCGTCCCAGGCGGGGACTCCCCGCTGTCCAGGGACCGCGAACCCCGAAGGCTGGGTCAGCCCCCACGTGCGCGCCATGCTGCGGCCAGGAGAGGGATGGAGCAGCAGGTTATGGGGGCCGCAGAGCTTCTCTGTTTTTATTTTTTTAATTTTTGCGTAGAACTGGGGTGCTGGCCCCAGGTGCAAGGGTTGAGAAGACTCCCCAGAGACAGAGTGGGGAGCAGAACAGGCGGATCCACGGAGACACACTGCTGAGGGGAGCAGCGGGGGGACAGGAGAGGTCTGCTGCGCCCTGTGGGTAGCTCCCTGGCTGGGGATCGAACTCAGGCCTGAGCGGTAACAGCCTGAGCCTCGGCCCCCGGCCCCCAGGGAGGCTATTTCAGCGGTTTCTCTATGTTCACAATATCATATTGGCGACTTACAAATCTCCGCACATAATCGGCACCACCTTCCTCCTGTGATGAGGAAGCCAAGCCCAGAAACGAAACCACTGTTGCTCGCGGTGGAAGCGGCTAGGCGGCCCGGCCGGGCGCGGTGCCTGCACAGACCCAGTTCGATGGCTGCCGAGACGAACCCGGAAGGACTTTAAGCAGCTTCATCCAGGAGCGACGTGTCTGCCCATCACGCCCTGGAGCCCACAGCCAGAGCCCAGGGCCCTGGTGACCTGAGTCCCAGGCCTTCCACACCCCAGCCCCACCCAGCTGGGGTCGCTGTCCTCAGGGCCTGGCACCTCCTGAGTGGCCATGATCTGGGGTCTGGGCTGAGCCCCACCGAGTTGGAGGTCCAGGCCGCCCCGGGCCAGGCATGCCCTCTGCGGGCGCAGAGCCAGTGGCGCGCCAGGGGCCTGTGGCCGGGCAGGGGAGGGCACCTGCATGCTGGCCGAGCAGGCCTGGGCTTCCTGCCGGAGCACCTCATCCCGTGCCCCCAGGGCCAGGACGCGCTCCTGACAGCTTTGCCTCCTCCCTCAGGACTTAGCCCTGGGACCCCAGTTCCTTGCCCGGCAGCAGGAGAGACCCCTCTGCTGGAGTGCGCGGGGCCACCATGCCCCTGCCCGAGCCCAGCGAGCAGGAGGGCGAGCACGTGAAGGCCGGCCAGGAGCCGTCCCCCGAGCCCCCCGAGCCGGGCACAGATGGCATCCCTGCAGCCCCCACAAAGCCCAAGGAGTTCTCCGAACTGGTCCTGCTCATGGCCTCCGGTGAGAGCAGCGATGGGGTGGATGCCCCACCCCAAGGAGTACCCTGCATCGTGTCCCTGGAGATGTCTGGCCCTGATCCCCAGACCAGCACCCCCCGGGTCCCGCCGGCAGAGGAGCAGGGGCGGGCGCTCCAACCAAGCCCCCAGGCCCCTCAGCGGCCCCGTGGCCAGCCAGTCACAGGTGAGTTCTGGGCCTGCGTCCTGGCCCAGCTGCCACGGTGGCGCTGCACGCCGAGCTGGGCCCACACAGCCCTCTCTGGCCCTGCCCAGTGGCCCTGCCCCGAGCTGGGCTGTTGTCTCTCCAGTAAGGACCGAGCCAGGCCACGTGGCCCGCGACAGCTCAGCCCTGTGTCCCCGCGTTTTCCACGTCTTCCCGGCCCCAGCCTTGCTCATGTCTGCTAACCCAGCCCTGCACCCAGCAGCCCCTGCGCCCCTGGAGTTCCTGAGGACGCCATTCGGGGGCCGCCTCCTGGTGCTGCAGTCCTTCCTGTACAAGCAGGAGAAGGCCGTGGGGGACAAGGTGTACTGGAAGTGCCGCCAGCACCACGAGCTGGGCTGCCGCGGACGGGCCATCACCCGCGGGCCCAGGGCCACGGAAATGCGCGGCCACTGCCACCCACCCGACGAGGAGGGGCTGGAGGCACGGCGCCAGAAGCAGAAGCTGCCCGGCCCAGCCCTGCCAGATGGCTCGGGGGGCCCTGAGGACCCTGGAGGTCCAGTGCAGGAGCCGATGGAGGGGGCGAGCCCGTGGCTGTGTCCCCAGGAGCCAGAGCCCGCCCCTGCAGGGCTGCCGGACAAGCGGGCCCCCGAGCAGGAGGGGTTCCGAGCCCTTTCGCTGCTGAGCCTGCCCCCCAAGAAACGCCCGACCTTGGGGTTCGGTGAGTGCCCCACCCTGCTCCTCCTGGGGGCCCTTTTCTGTGCCTGAACAGAAGTATGAGCACCCACACTGGAAACCAAAACAACTTTACAAAGTATGAACGTGTCCCCAGAGCGCTCAGCCCGCGAGTCGGACGCCCAGAGCGCTCAGCAGGCCGTGTCCAAAGACCCGGGGCCCCAGGGCCTTCTGGGATCTTGCTGGATAGCCGGGTCTGGTGTGGGGCCTGGGGTAGTGCTGTGGCCGTCCGAGCGGGGAAGCTGGCCTGTGAGGGCTCCAAGGGCCTTGGGCTCTGGGCCAGGGTCAAGGTGTGGACCCACCTGTGCAACCCGGCAGCTGCGTGGGGGGAGGGCTGGGTCTCCCCTGGTTTCATTCCCAGTAATTGGGGGTGGACTTGGTCATGAAGGCCAGTGCCTCCTGGCCCAGAAAGAAGGGAAGGGCCGAGCGGGCTGGTGCTCGGGTGCCCGGGCAGGGTGGCCGCAGAGGGAGGTGTTTGCCCACTGTGGTTTCGGCACCATTCGAGTCCCCGGGCATGTGTGGGTGGCGTTCAGAAGTGAAGTAAACTGGAACAGCAAGCCCAGAGTCAGGACGGGAGTGACTGGAGCCTGCGCGGCCTTGGGGGAGGCAGGGGGTGACCTGGGAGGTGGACTTGAACCGGTGAGCCTCAGCCGCCCCACACTCTGGCAAAGGAAGCGCAGCTCCGCCTGGGGCACCGAGTGGGGTTGGGCGGCCCAGCGCGCAGCGCCGGGCAGGGTGGAGGGAGGGGCAGCCCCTGAAGCCGGGCCCTCCAGCAGGGCCGCCGCCCCTGGAGTTCCTGCGCACCTGCTACGGCGGCCGCTTCCTGGTGCACCAGTCCTTCCTGTACAAGCGCGAGAAGGCGGTGGGCGACAAGGTGTACTGGACCTGCCGCGACCACGCGCTGCACGGCTGCCGCAGCCGGGCCATCACGCAGGGCCCGCGCGTGACCGTGATGCGCGGCCACTGCCACCCGCCCGACGTGGAGGGCCTGGCGGCGCGCCGGCAGCAGGAGAAGGCCCTGGGCAGGCCGCGGGCCGGGCCGGACGGCGCCGGTGGCCGAGCGGACAGGACGCCCCCCGGCGCGGGGAGCCCGCTGGGCCGCGGGGGGCCCGGCCCGCCGACTCCCTGCAGGCCGCGGCCCCGGAGGCGCGCCAAGGCCGAAGACCGGCCCCCAGCTCTGCAGCCCGCCGAGGACCAGGACGAGGACCTGGGTGAGGCCCCCGCGCCTGCCGACTCGGGCCTGACCCTTCGAGTTCTGCCTCCCGAGGTCCCAGACGCAGGACTGGGGTCGGCAGCCCCGCGCCCCGCCCACTCCTCGAGGCCACGCCTCCTGCGGGCCCTCGTCCTATAGGCTCCTCCATCGGCCCCGCCCCCAGAAGCCCCGCCTCCTTCATGCCCCGCCCCACACCGGCTGCTGCTCCTGCAGGTCCTGGCCCCGCCCCCTGCAGGCCCCGCCCCCTGCAGGCTCCTCCCCATAGGCCCCGCCTCCCGCGCGCGCCGCCCCCTGCTGGCTCCTCCCCATAGGCCCCGCCTCCCGCAGGCCCCGCCTCCCCAGAGGCCCCCCCCCCCCCCCCCGCAGGCCCCTGACCCGGCTCCCTGCGCCCCAGGGGGCCCCGAGTTCCTGCGGACCCCGCTGGGGGGCAGCTTCCTGGTGCACGAGTCCTTCCTGTACCGGCGCGAGAAGGCGGCGCGCGACAAGGTGTACTGGACCTGCCGCGACCAGGCGCGCATGGGCTGCCGCAGCCGGGCCATCACGCAGGGCCCGCGCGTGACCGTGATGCGCGGCCACTGCCACCCGCCCGACCTGGGGGGCCTGGAGGCGCTGCGGCAGCGCGAGCAGCGTCCCGGGGCGGCTCCGCGCGGAGGCCCAGGTAGGCGGGCGGGGCCTCGGGGCGCCCCCACGCGGGGACACTCTGGGGGGTGGCAGCCGCCGCGCCCCTTCCCCGCCCCTCCGGCCCCGCCTTCCCCAGTGGAGCCGCATCGCGGCGGGAACTCGGGGCGGCGCCGTCCACGGGTCCAGCAGCCGCGGGGCGGCGGGGCCGGGCCTTCCGTGGGCGCGGGCGGCGCGGTCTGGGGGCGCCGAGATCTGGGGGCCGCCTGCCTGTCCCCGCGTCCGCGCTCTGCCCGCGGGGTCCGGCGGCGGCTCCGGCCCGGCCCGCAGACGCCCCGCGCCCCCCACC
Source organism: Talpa europaea (assembly GCF_964194135.1). Lineage (NCBI taxonomy): Eukaryota > Metazoa > Chordata > Mammalia > Eulipotyphla > Talpidae > Talpa > Talpa europaea. The sequence goes on along the minus strand of NC_140079.1, from coordinate 102,024,270 downwards.
CCCCGCCGGCGCGGTCCCGGCTCCCCGGGCCCTGAGGCGCCCTTTGGCCCCGGTGTTCGCCCAGCGCGAGGTCTCTGGTTTTATTCTCTTTAGACGCTTGTACCCCGATTCCGCCCCGGCTCACCAGACACCCCAAACCTGAGGGGCTTCTGAGGACGCGGCCGCGTGGCTTCCCGGAGCGCGGGCCGCGGGGGCCCGGCCTCTCGCCGCCCCGGCCGGCCGTCGGGTCTTGCCGCGAACCTGCGCGGGCAGGGCCGGGCGCTCGCGGCTCGGCACACCTGCCTGGGCCGCGGCCCGCGCTTCTGGCTTTGGGGTGTGCCCGCAGGGCGCCCCATGTCCACACCCTCGGCTCCCCCGCCCTGCGTTGCTCCTGTCTCGTCTTGTGAGCGGCCGTGCTCGCTCCTTGCGTGCTTCCCAGGACAGGGGGCGGCGCTGCTGCGCTCAGCCCTTGGGGTCCTGTTCGCCCCATGTGTGCGCCATGCCCCCCCTGCACTCAGCTCCCCTGTGGCTCCCGAGCTGCCTGTGCCCCAAGGGGCCCCACTTTCTTTCCCCACCAGCTGGGCCCAGGGCCCCGGGGCACACCCTGCAGGCTTAGGCGTGGGCCAAGATGGGGGACCCTGCCTTCCTGGGCCCTGAGCCGGGGAACATAGCTCTGCCTTCTGGGCCTCCGCCCTGCCAGGCTGGGGGCTGTGTGGGGCCTCGGGACGAGGCGGCAAGGGCGATGACGGGGCGCCTGCTCTGAGCACAGGCCCCCACTGCTCCCGGTCGGGCTCCGCTCTCCCGCCTGTGATGTCTCCCCAGGAGGCCCCGAGTTCCTGCGGACCCCGCTGGGGGGCAGCTTCCTGGTGCACGAGTCCTTCCTGTACCGGCGCGAGAAGGCGGCGGGGGACAAGGTGTACTGGACCTGCCGGGACCAGGCGCGCATGGGCTGCCGCAGCCGGGCCATCACGCAGGGCCAGCGGGTGGCTGTGATGCGCAGGCACTGCCACCCGCCCGACCTGGGGGGTCTCGAGGCGCTGCGGCAGCGCGAGCAGCTCCCCGGCTTGGCCCAGAGGGAGGACGCAGGTGAGGCAGCCCGGGGCCGCGTCTCCCTGCTGGCTGCCGGACATCCTGCCCGGCCCGTCCTCCTCCGAGGCTCCCAGTCCCCGGGCCTAGTCAGGTGGCCTCAGCCGGAGGGACCCGCTCGGCCCTAAGAAGGGGTGGCCGGTGCGCCTGAGTGTGGGACATTCATCCTCCCCTCGGATCACTCTCGCTTCCGCTTTCCTCTCTTCCCCACCCCGTTCAGTTCTCCCTGGTACCCCAAACCCTGGCAAGGCAGGTCCTTTCAGGTCAGGTTAGTAAGAGTCTCAAGAGTCCCGTTGCTTGCCAGCTGGCTGCGGGGGCTGGGAGCCCCTGGTATACAGTCCAGGCCACCGTGGGCCTCCTGGAACGTTCCAGCCCAGCCCCTGCCTTGGGGCACCCGCCAGTGTGCTAGACGCGGAGTCAGTCTGCCCCGGAGGGCATTGGCCTGGGCCAGGGCCTTCGGTCCCAGGGCCCCAGGCGCGGGGAGCCGGCCAGGGCGGGCCCTGGGGAAGGGAGGTTGCCCGGCCAGGCTGGCTCTGGGACCAAGCCCCAGCCGCCCCTGGCGTCCGGCCGGCACCCACAGGTCACCTTCCCCTCAGGGACCCCACAGCCCCTGGAGTTCCTCAGGACTTCCCTCGGGGGCCGCTTCCTGGTGCACGAGTCCTTCCTGTACAGGAAGGAGAAGGCGGCGGGGGACAAGGTGTACTGGATGTGCCGGGACCAGGCCCGCATGGGCTGCCGCAGCCGGGCCATCACGCAGGGCCAGCGGGTGACCGTGATGCGGGGCCACTGCCACCCGCCCGACCTGGGGGGTCTGGAGGCGCTGCGGCAGCGTGAGCAGCTCCCCAGCGCGGCCCAGCAGGAGGACCCAGGTACAGGCGGGTGGGGGTGAGCGGTGGGGCGGAGGCCGTGGGATCTGACCCCTGGCAGGCCAGAGAGCACCTGGGCCAGACCCGCTGAGCCGCGCACTGCCCTTCCTGCCCTTGCCAAGCCTTACCACCTGCCTGCGCGCCCCTCCCACCTGCCTCCTGCTGGCATGCCCAAACGCCCTCTCCTGCCCGAGGGCACACCCGGGCAGCCCCCCTGCCGCTCCTCCCCTCCGGCCTTCTCTCCGTTATTCTGAGGGGTCTGAACTCCTCCGGCTCCCAGCCTGTTGATACGCAGATGAGGATACGCAACTGCCACAGACCACGCTCAGCGTCTGGGGGGGGGGGGTGTGCATGCGTGTGCATGCGCGTGCATGCAAGCACATAAAATTTTGCCAGTTATGAATTTTATTTAACTGAAAATGGGTTCCCTTCGTGTAGCTCGAACACAAACCAGCGTTCAGACAGCGCATGCGTCTCATATTACTTCCCGTAAACGTTCAAACGAAGCCTGATTTCTGCTTTGACTCAGAGAGGAGAGGTCCAGGAATACAGGCACCCTCGGCTGTGGCCCTTTTGATGACAAGGGCTGATGACTGACTTTTAGGATCTCAAATCACCTGTTTTACCAGGCACAGGGAGTTTGGGGGCTGCAAACCTAGGGACCCCTCAAACCAGAGCCGGCGGCCTGGTTGTCTGCCCCAGAGCCTCAAGGCCGTCACAAGGCTGAGCCTTTGGCTGTAGCAGCTTCTACAAGGAGAGACTGATTAATCCATGTTTTCAATTTTGTTTCTTCAGAAAAGACAAAACTTCTGCCTGAAGGTCAACTGTGCCACGAGACTTGCTCTCCCGAAAGCCAGACCTGCGGGTAATTATGTTCATTATCTAATGTGGCATCAGAAATTACCCCAAAACTTAGCTTAAAACAAATATTTACCATCTGTCACGTTCCTGTGGGTCCAGAACGGAGGGGCAGCTGGGTGGTTGTGGCCCAGCCCCTCGAGGTCAGAAGGAGACAGCAGCTGGTCCTGCCCTGAGAGCCAGAGAGGGCCAGGGCCACTTCAAGGCGGCTCCTCCTGGTGTGGACAGGGGCCTGGGGGACCAATCTGTGGGCTGCTGGAGCCACCTCCAGCGTGACCACGCTCTTCCCCCAAACAAGCAGGGTAAGAGGAGGCAGGGCCAGGGCTGCCAACTGCGCGGGGATTCACCTTCTTCTCAAGCACACGTGGAACAGTCTCTGGATGAGGCCACATTTAAAACAAGACTCCACAAATTTAAAAGAACTGAAACTATACCGAGCATTTTTTTTTAAGATTTATTTATTTATTTGTACAAGCACTGGGTACAGTCAGAAGCGCGGGAGGGTGAGAGAATCCACCAGAGCCAGAGCGGGGAGCAGAGCAGGCAGAAGGACCAAAGCACGCTGCTGAGGGGAGCAGCGGGCGGCAGGAGAGGTCTGCGCGCCATGTGGGACCCTCCTCCGGTGGCCGGGGATTAAACCAGCACTGCAGAGGCTGAGGGCAGCTTCGCAGCCCAGCACTCAACCGCTGCGCTACCAGGGGAGGCCCTATACCGAGCATTTTTTAAAGATTTATTTATGCATACAAGAACTGGGGTTCAGGCCAGAGGTGTGGGGGGTGAGAGGGTTCACCAGAGACAGAGTGGGGAGCAGAACAGTTGGATCCACTGAAATCCACTGCTGAGGGGAGCAGCGGGGAGACAGGAGAGGTCTGCTGCGCCCTGTGGGTCAGCTTCTTGGCCGGGATCGAACTCGTGCTGCAGAGGCTGCGGACAGCTTCACAGCACTGAGACTAACCCCTGCGCCCCCACGGAGGCCCTGTGCTGAGCATGTTTAACTGACCTCAGTGGCATGAACTTAGAATCAGAAGCAGAAATAAATTCGGGATAGTCATAAATATATGAAAATGAATAGCCTGTGACTCAAAGAATACATCGCAAGGGAAGTCAGAAAATACTTTTGACATGAGCAACCCCGAAGCACAACGCAGCAGGGGTGCGGCGGGGAGGGGCGCGCAGCCACCAGCGTCCACGTCGAGAAGCAGAACTGTCAAGTCAGCAAGTGTGAGACACGGGAGAGAAGAGCAGAGCGCGCCCCGAGCGGCCAGGGGGAGGGCGGCCGAGCGGGAACGCGTGGCAGAGAACAGAAAAACAATAGAGAAAACTGACAAAACCGAAACTGGCCCCGTGACGAGATCCACAGGTGACAGCCCCTGGCTGAGCTGCCTCCCCCGAAGCTTTGACGACAGAGACGACTGAGCTCATCAGGCGTGAAAGGGGGGCCGTGGGAAAACCAAGCACCACCACGGTGTGTGCGGGCGCAGCTCCCGCGAGCGTCCCGGCCAGCCCGAGGGCCCGAGACCATTCAAGAAGCACAGAACTCGGAGCGGGCCTGCAACAAGAGCCGGATCAGTGATTCTACTGCGTCCAACAGAGAAAGCCCAGCTCCCGGCGACCTTGTCGCTGAAATCTGCAGCCACTTAGAGAAAATCAGCAACAGTCCTTGACAAACTCTTCCAAACAGAAGAGCAGAGAACGTTCCCGATTCATTCTCTAAGCCAGCTTATAGGGCCTGGTGCCAAAACCAAGCAAACAGGTCACAAGAGGGGCCTCCCTGGTGGCGCAGGGGCTAATTCTCAGCACTGTGAAGCTGTCTGCAGCTACTGCTGCACGAGTTCGATCCCCGGCCAGGGAGCTAGCCACAGGCGCAGCAGACCTCTCCTGTCTCCCGCTGCTCCCCTCAGCCGTGTATCTCAGTGGATCCACCTGTTCTGCTCCCCACTCTATCTCCAGGGAGTCCTCTCACCACCACCCCCGCACCTCTGGCCTGCACCCCAGTTCTTATATTCATAAGTAAATAAATCTTTAAGAACAAAAAGGGAAAATGGCAAGCAGATGGGAACCACCATCCGGTGGGAACACACCTGAGGCATCCTCAGTAGGCCCCAGCGAGCTGGACCCTGCGCGTCAGATCAGGAGCCGCGCCTGCCCACGGGACTCAGCCGGGAGGCCTGGTCGCTTCAGCTAAGCAAATCACTTAGCAGAGCGTCTGGCGGGCATGGGCAGGGCCTCGGGGACTGGCTTTGCTCCCCCAGGGCATCCTGCAGCGCCGGTGCTGCCACGCGCCGCCCCAGAGGATGGCGGCTGCCGCGCCGACAGCACAGGGAACCATCCTTCTCGTCGGATCTGATGTCAGTGACAGCGGCCAGGCGCCCTGGACCTCCACGGCCACCCCCTCGGCCCGGGCAGGCCTCCCGTGGACACAGGCCACGCACGTGGCCCTAACTCCCTGCTGGAGAGTCTCGCTCGCTCTGAGTGACCCGGGGGCCCGGGAGGGGTGGTGCCTGGCCTCCTCTGGCACCTCGCGCCCCACGTGCCTTTTCTCTGGCTCATTTTGCATCGTCTCTTTTCTGCGATGACTCAGCCGTGAGCAGGACTGTGCGCAGAGTTCCCTGCGTCCTTCTAGCGAAATCACCAAACCGGAGGTGACCTGGGGGTGGCAGGGCCCCTGCTGATGGAAGCGAGTGAGCATCGAGTACGCCGAAGCAGCTCACGGGATCCAGCCTCCTCCGCGACAGAAGCCCGAGACAAGGCCGGAATCAGAGGGGTTCTCAGCCCGCCGGCCGGCAGCCCCAGAGTCCCGCCACCCAAGCCACGACGGGAAAGGCTGAGCTTCCCTGCGGGCCAGAAGGAAGCCAGGACGCCCCCCTCAGCCCTGGGGGCCTCAGGACGATGAGGGAGAGCTGCTAACAGTGGCATCAGAAAGAACGAAGCTTTCGAGAATGAATGTGCTTGGCTCTCCCGAAGGCCGCCCGCTCGGGCCGCGCGGGGGCCGCCGCTCCACCTCCAGCGAGGAGCAGACAGCACTCAGCGGCGCGACAGTCGCAGCCAGGCGGACGCGAGCTGCTTGACCAACGCAGCGCAGCAAGACTGAGGCGGGGGCGCAGGGCCCAGGGCCTTCCAGGGCGGGAGCGAGGCTTCGTGGGGTGCTGGGGCTGCCCCCTGCGGCAAGCTAGTGTAGGGAGCCGGGACTCCCCCAGCTGTAAGTCGTGAGCGATGTCATGCTTTAAAGGGGCTGATGGGGGGCGTGTGGGCGCGGGATTGCGCCTGGGGCGGTGCTGCCGGTCCCTGCCGCAGCTGCCTTGTTACAGCGCGCGCGTTTCTTCCCCCTCAGGATGGTCAAAGAGGTGAAGCCGGAGAGCGAGGGCCCATGAGACTCTTCTTGGCCTGTCGGAGGGGACCCCTGTGCTGCCACGGACGCCCCTCGTCCACCAGGCCCCCGGCGCTTCCACCGTTAGTTTCTTGTCACAGACTTTCTTCCACTCTGTCCGCGCCTCACGGGCCCGCTGGGCGCTCTCGGGAGGAAGGCGAGGGTGGCGTCTTCGCGGGCTGGCGGCCAGGCTGTGGGGAAGCCTCCTGCTCGGAATGATCTGGAGAGGCGCCTCTGACAACACCCTCCCCCGCCCCGCGCTCCCTGGCCGCAAACAACCCGGTTCTAGAGCACGTGACTGCCAAGGACTGCCCAGCTGAGCTGCCCGCACATCTCCCCGGTGGCCTCTGACAGGAGCCAGGTGGGCCTTGGCTCAGCACCTGCTGCTGGGCGCTGCGGCCCCCGGGGTCTCGGGCAGGAAGCGGAGGCTCCCTGCTCCGGCTCTTTCTCCTTTGCTGACTTAAAACCGAGCCTCAGGCCTGGCAGGTGCCAGGCCTGGCAGCAGGGGGCATCCGGCTTGTCCGCAGTGGCTGGTGTGGGCAGACCCTCCCTGCCGAGCCCAGCGTGTCCGGTTTGTCTGAAGCAGGAAGAGGCCGAGGGCCTGACGGCCACAGGGGCACAGCCCTCGGGCAGAGCCGGCCTGGCAGGTCTGGAAGGGGTGGCCTGGGCCTGCCGGCCTGTCCCGGATTGGGCCCCCCAGGACCCCGGGCGCGTGGCTGTGGCTCTCCTGCAAGGTGGCCACAGCGCCTGTCACCAGCTACGGGACAGTGCCGCTGGGGTGCCCCGTATCCCCTGCTTACGCATTTCCCCAATAAACCCTATTTTACTTAGATCTCCTGGGCAGAGCTGCTGTGTGTCCACAGCCCCTTGGCAGAAACAGCGGCCAGAACGGGGTCACCCGCATCTCAGTGCACCTGATCGGTGCTGGGGTTCAGCAGTGCCCCCAGACGAGACCCCATGCCTGGGGCAGGGCCAGTCACCTGGCTCAGCGGCCAGCTGGACCCAGGGCAATGAGGGCCTCCGAGGGGTTGATGAGGGCAGCAGGGCCTGCTGGCCCGATCTCACGGGGCTCAGAGGGAGCGGCCTCCCCGCCCACCCCGCCGAGCACTCCGGGGTGTGCGCCTGTAAGCAGGGTGAGCTTGGAAAGGACCCCCCGAAGGGCAACGCTGGCCCCTAAGGTCCTGGCAGCTGCCCCACCACTAGCTCAGCCCCCTCGCCCCCTGCCCCCCGCGGGACCCCCAGCGGCCTGCCTGGGTGCGGATGCAGCTGGCGGATGCCAAAGGGGGTCCGCGCCCCTCAGCAGGGACCCTGGACACACGGCGTTTCCAGCCCCCACCCCCATGCCTGCGCTGGCTGAGCGGGCGTGCCCTGCCGGGGTGGGGCACTGCCCTGTGGGGGGGCCAGGCCATGTGGGCGGGGCCAGCGCTGTGGGCGGGGCCAGGCGCTGTGGGCGGGGCCACAAACACGCCCCGGGGAGGAGGCCCGACCCGGGCAGGGCCGGCGGGACCACAGGCGTCTGTGGTTGTCCAGGGACGTGGAAGGCGGTCACGAGGGTGGGGCAGGGGCGGGCCCCTGGGGGCATGGAGGGTCCAGGTTGCGAGAAGCGCTGGAGCCGTCGTCCCGCGGACGGGCCGGCGCGCAGCCTGTGTTGTGCCCGTCAGACTGAGCGGGCGCAGGAGGCAGCGGTGCCCGGTCCGGCCTCTCCCTGGGGTGTCCTCCCTGAGGGGGACACTTCGGCCGCGATGAGGACGGGAGCTGGGCCGCCGTGGGGCGGAGGGTGGGAGATAACGGGGGCGTGGGGAGCTGAACCATGCCCCCAAGTCACGCGCCGAGGTCCTAACCCCCAAAGCGACTGTTGGAAAGTGCACAGATGTGGTGAGTTGACATGATGCCAGATTGGGGGTGCGGGCTCCCCTCCCCGCTGCGGGCGGGCCTGAAGGCCGAGCAGGGCCGGGCCCAAGGCGTCAGCGGTCAGGCCACAGCCGCAGGGCGGGGGCCTCAGGAGCCTTCCCCCTGGCACCTGCCCGAACTGCCAGCCAACCTGGGGCTTCGTGAAGGTGGGCTCAGGAGACAGCCCCGGGCACGAGCAGCAGAGCAAGGGCCACGCAGCCCCTTCGCCCTCTTGCGAGTAGGCCTAGGCCCCTGGGACCAGCTCCTCCCTCTGCTGTCCACCCTGGGCGCCCGCCCCACCCGGCCAGGCAGCGGAGGAGAAGCAAGGCTGTCAGAGGTCACACCTGACAGGGCCTGCCCGAGCACCCTCCAAAAAACCTGAGGATCTTGTTAAATGCAGGTTCTGATGAAGGTGCTGCCAGGGTGCGTTTCCAACATACTCCCTACCAGATGGTGCCAACCCCCGGCCCTCTTTTCAGTGTTGAGGGGCATCACCCCTGCCTCATCTGCTAGCCTGACCCACGTGGAGGTGCCCCGGTGCCTGGGAGTGGGGAACTGCAGTGGGTGCCTGGGCAGGAGCGGGGAAACCCTAAGAGTTCTACTGCCGGAGCTAGCAGGGGGGTGCCCCCCCCATCTCAGGTGCCCAGTCCTGGAACTGAGCACCCCCTCCTCTCTTCCCATGCCAGCTTTTTTAAAAAAAGAGTCAAAAAAATTCATTCATTGTATTCATAAATGAATACAAGAGCTGGGGTGTAGGCCAGAGGTGGGGGGTGAGAGGGCTCACCAGAGAAAGAGTGGGGAGCAGAACAGGTGGATCTACTGAAATCCACTGCTGAGGGGAGCAGCGGGGAGACAGGAGAGGTCTGCTGCGCCCCGTGGGTCACTCCCTGGCCGGGGAGGCTGCGGACAGCTTCGCAGTGGGGAGACATGACCCCTCCCGCCACCAGGAAGGCCCCTCTTCCCATGCCAGCTGTGCAGGAGACTGAGGCCGGGCTGGGAGTCAGGGACCAAGGTTAGAGGACCATGTACAGGGGTTTAGGGGCAGCTCCCACCCCTCTTCACCTGTGGGCTCTTTCCTTGTGGGTTGTGGCGCCTGCCGGTGCTCCCACGTGTCCCCTCCACCCCCACCCCACCCCCACCCACACCCTGGCCTGGGCCTGCTTCCCCAAGGCTCCAGGTGGGCCAGAGGCTGGCGGGTGGTCACCAAGTAGGGCGGCCCCTGGCGAGGCTGGCAGAAAGGGTCTGTGGACTGGTGGGCACCAACTTTCCCCTCAGGGGCAGGGACTGGCCCACAGATGAGACACCCTGGGGTACTCAGGTAATCAGGAAATCGGGAGGCACCCCAGCCAGACCGGCCTTCAGAGGGCTGCGGGGGGAGGCAGCCCCATGCCCATCCCCAGCCTCAGGGAGCCACCGCCTCTCACTTCCCCCACCCGCCGGCCCGGACCCAAGAAGCTCTGACTTTGAGGTCTAGGGGCTGGGGAACCTCGACCTCTCCAGAACCCTGCACGCGACCCCACTGGGGGGGTGACCTGCGCAGGGACAGGTCCACGCAGCCCCACAGCCTGGGGGGATTGGTGAGGGGTGGGGAGGCTCATCTGCGGAGCCAGAGACGTGGGCGGGGCGGGCAGCTCCCGGCCCTGCGCCGCCGCCCACCCACCCGCTGCTCGGCAGCCCCCCCTCCCACGCACCTGCGCTGGCCTCCCCCCAAGCCCTGGGGGCACCCGGCGGGCGGCGCTGGGAGATCAGAGGACTGAGGAGCCGGGCCCAAGGGGAGGGGGCGGGGAATTTCCCCCCACGCCTGCCCAGGCCTGCTCCCCTCCCCCTCCCCGAGGTGGGGGGGCCCCGTCGGGGGAATTCCAACGCGCTGCGATGGCTCCGGCGAGCCTGGACTGGGGGTCCTCGGGAGGGAAGGGGAAGGGGAGGAGGGGACAGGCGGGGACGAGGGGCGCAGCTGCCTCCTCCCCCAGACGCCAGCTGCCCCTGCCCGTCCGGGAGAGCGTCCGCCGTCCGCCTGTCTCGCGGGTGCGGGCAGGACGGCTCTGCTGGCGGGTCCGGGGAGGGCGGCCGTGGGGCGGGTGCGCTGCCTTCGAGGGTGCGGGGACGGCGAGCGGGGCGTGCAGCGTGCGGCCCGGGAGAGGGTCCCGCGCCGGCCCCGTCGGGGCCTCTGTCCAGCGGCCTGACCCGTCCCCCCCCCCCCCCCCGCTCTCCCACCGCCGCGGGGCCCACACGGGCAGGGGGTGGGGGAGGCGCGCGCGGGGACCCGAGGGTCGGGGAAGGTGGGGCGGGTGGAGGCGTCTGGACCTGCAGCCTCCGCTCCGGCGTCGGGCGGGGCTTCCCGGGAGGGAGGGGCGGGCGGCAGGACGGGGAGGGACCCGCGGGGGACGCGCGGGGGGCAGGAGCCGGCGCGGAGAGACCCGGGCGAGGGCGGCTCAGAGCGCTCGGCGCCGCGGGAGGGGCGGGTGGAGCCGGCGCGACCCCCGCTGGAGACGCGCCGACGCAGAGGCGGGCGGCGGGCCCCTGGGGAGAGCCGGCTGGGCCCGGGGCACCGAGGCGCCCCGGGGGGCAGAAACCCGGGGGGCTCTTCCCGCTGCAGCCCGAGGGCGCCGCCCCGAGGGGGACGAGGACGGGCCGGCAGCGGACACCGCCCCGGCCTGGGGAGGCCCGGGAGCGAGCGCGGGCGGCGGTGCGGGGCGTGCGCCGGCCGGGCCGCCGTCTCTGCGCCTGGGGCGATGGGCGCGCGCGCCCTGCGGGGGCTCCTGCTCCTGCTCCCGCTGCTGCCGCCGCGCGGGGCCTCTGCGGGGAGCCTGCTCAGCCCAGGTGAGTCCCGCCCGCGCCTCCCCTCTCGGCTCCGAGCCCCAGGCCGGGTCCGGCCCGGAGGCGGGGCGGCGCGGGGGCAGCGGGCGGGCGGCGCGGCCGGGGAGCCGGGCGGGATCTGGCGTCGGGGGCGGGCGTCGGGGGCGGCGCCCGGCGAGGTGCGGACCCCGCAGGCCCTGCCTCGCGCGCAGGCCTGTCCGAGTGCTTCCAGGTGAACGGAGCCGACTACCGCGGCCGCCAGAACCGCACGGGCCCGCGCGGCGCGGGCCGCCCCTGCCTCTTCTGGGACCAGACGCAGCAGCACAGCTACAGCAGCGCCTCGGACCCCCAGGGCCGCTGGGGGCTGGGCGCGCACAACTTCTGCCGGTGAGGGCGGGCCCGGCGGCGGGGCGCGCGGAGCCAGCCGGGGCAGGCCCTGTCCACTAGGCCGGGGGCGCCCCCGCGCGCCCCACCTTTTGCGAGATGGGTCGGGGCGCAGGCTGGGCCAGGAGAGAAGGGCCAAGCCCCGGCGCTCCAGGGGCCCATCTGGGCGGGGCCTTGTCCGAGGGCGAGCCCCGAAGTGAGGGGCCCGGCTCCAGCCGTCCACCTTGGAGGCGGGCCTGGGGGTTCGAGCGGCAGCTGCTGGCGGGGCAGGACGCCTCTGCTTCAGAGCAAGGGGCGCGCCGGCCCGGCCGGGTGGGGGGCGAGCGCCACACACGGTGGCTCCAAGTCCAGATATAATAGGAGGTGACAGCTGAGGCCTGAGATCAGCTGCCAGGGCCGCCGTGAGGACGACCGTCCACCGTCCACTCGGGTCGTCACCCAGAAGCGCGCGGGCAAAGCCGCCTCCGTGCGGGAGGGGGAGGATCCCCAGATGGGCTCTCAGAGGCCATTTGCCAAGCGGCTGTGGGAGGGCCTGGGTGGGCGCGGGATGTCGCCACTTCTCCCCCACCCCGCAGGAACCCAGACGGCGACGTGCAGCCCTGGTGCTACGTGGCCGAGTCCGAGGAGGGCATCTACTGGCGCTACTGCGACATCCCCACGTGCCACAGTGAGCGCGCGGCTGCGGGCGGGCGGGCGGGCGGGTGGGAAGGCGGGCGCGGGCGCCGCCGAGCCTGACTCCTCTGCCCCCTCAGTGCCCGGGTATCTGGGCTGCTTCGTGGACTCGGGGGCACCCCCGGCGCTCAGCGGCCCCAGCGGCACCTCCACCAAGCTCACGGTCCAGGTGTGCCTGCGCTTCTGCCGCATGAAGGGCTATCAGGTACCCCCGCCACCGGCCCGCGCCGCCCGACCCCGCCCTCGGGGCCCACGTCAGCTCCCAGCCCTGGGGTCCAGCCTGGACACCCATGTCCAAACCTCCAGTCCAGATGCCCCGCCCGCCCCGCCCGCCCCCCGCCCCTGGGGACACCGGTCTGTGCCCGCAGCTGGCGGGCGTGGAGGCCGGCTACGCCTGCTTCTGTGGCTCCGAGAGCGACCTGGCCCGGGGGCGCGCGGCCCCGGCCACCGACTGTGACCAGATCTGCTTCGGCCACCCGGGCCAGCTGTGCGGCGGCGACGGGCGCCTGGGCGTCTACGAGGGTGAGCAGGGGCGCGCCTGGGGGGCCCCGGGGTGCCAGGCCGGGAGCGCGTCGGCGAAGGGGCGGGGCTGGGGGCGGGTCCGGCGAGGGGACTGGACAGCACCCGGGCCGAGGGGAGGGCCTGGGCTGAGGGCGGGGCCTGCGGAGGGGCAGCGGCGGGCGGGCGGGGCCTGGGGGGGTTGGGCGGGGCCTGGGGGGGGTTAGGTGGGGGTCGGGGGTGCACCTGGCGAAGCCGGGGCGGGCACGGCTCCGAGGAAGGGCGGCCGGCGGGCGGCACCAGGCGGAGGGGCCCGCGGGCCCGGCTCTGACCGCCGCCCGCCCGCAGTGTCCGTGGGCTCCTGCCAGGGGAACTGGACCGCCCCGCAGGGCGTCATCTACTCCCCGGACTTCCCGGATGAGTACGGGCCGGACCGGAACTGCAGCTGGGCTCTGGGCCCGCCCGGCGCCGCGCTGGAGCTCACCTTCCGCCTCTTCGAGCTGGCCGACCCGCGCGACCGCCTGGAGCTGCGCGACGCCGCCTCCGGGGGCCTCCTCCGCGCCTTCGACGGCGCCCGCCCGCCGCCGCCCGGGCCGCTGCGCCTGCGCCCCGCCGCGCTGCTGCTCACCTTCCGCAGCGACGCGCGCGGCCACGCGCAGGGCTTCGCGCTCACCTACCGCGGTGAGGCCCCGCCCCGGCGCCCCCGGGCCGGCCCCCCGCCACCCGGTCTCACCCCCGTCTCCGCAGGGCTGCAGGACGCCACCGAAGACAGGGCGCCGCCCAGGGGCTCGGCCCGCACCCCGGACGCGCCCCCCGACGGGGCCAACGCGAGCTGCAGTCCCCGGCCAGGGGCTCCCGAGGCTGCGATGGGGGGTGAGGCGGGCGCGCGAGCGGGAGGCGGTTGCGGAGCGTCTCCTTGCCACCCGCTGTTCTCACTGCCCGTGTGCCCGCAGCTCGCGTCTTCTCGACGGTGACGGCCGTGTCGGTGCTGCTGCTGCTGCTGCTGTCGCTGCTGCGCCTGCTGCGCCGACGGTGCGCGCGCTGGGGCAGGGCCTGAGGGCGGATCCAGCCGGGCGCCTGCGCCTCTGGGCCCTGGGCGCGGGGACCTGGTGGGAAGCTGGGGCCCACGAGGGGACGGGCCTGGGAGGAGCTCCTGGGTTCCTGAGGGGCTGAGGCCCTAGGTCCGTGCAGGGTATGGCGCGTGGGGTCGCAGGCGAAGCAAGATTCTGGAGGTGAGATCGGCTGGGGGGTCGGCTGACGTCTGCTCCCTCTCTAGGAGCTGTCTGCTGGCTCCAAGAAAAGGGCCCCCGGCGTTGGGGCCTTCCCGGGGCCCTGGGAGAAGCTGGGCTGTGTGGTATCGCCGGCCTCGAGGGGTGGCCCTGCCCTGCCCCCCCGGGGACCCCCAGGCTGAGGGTCTAGCCACAAGTTACCGGCCCCTGAGCGCCTCCAGCCAGAGCTCCCTGCGCTCCCTCATCTCTGCTCTCTGATTCGGGAACCCCAGGGTTCACTGGACCCTCCACCGGCAGGACGGACACCTGGGAGCCAAGTCGCACTCAACCTTGGCCCTCCGCCCCGCCGGGCAGCTCGGCCACTGGTCGCCTCTCGGAGGCCAGACCGCGGCAGGTGCATCGGTGCTGTCACCGGGAACTTGATCTGCCCGTCAGAGCCCCAAGGCCAAGGCCGAAGGGCAAGAGGACGCTGGCTCCCCTCCCAGACCTTGACATGGTGTCTTCGACTTCAGGGGCCCTTGAAGCCCGCTCGGGCGGGTCTGGGCCGCTGCCCACGGCGACGCGTGGGCGGCCGGCCGGTGCGGTCCAAGGCCCGGGCATCGCTCTGAATAAAGACCTAGTTTGCTACAGACTCGGCCGCTTCTGACGTGAGGGAGGGGCTGTGTCGACGGGGCGCCGGGGCCGAGACTGGGGCCGTGCAAATGAGGGGCGCTCCCCGCGAGCAGGGGCGGGCGGCTGGGCCGGGCCGCGGAGGCGGGAGGCGGCGGGGCGGGGCCGGCGGGCCGGGGTGGGCGGGGCTGAGCGGCCGCGAGGCCTTCTTGGCCCCGCCGAGGACGAACTGGGGCGGCGACCGCCCTTCTCCCCGGCCGCGGCCGCCTCCTTCCCCTCGGGCTCCGGCCTGCGGGGGGGGGGGGCGCCCTGGGCCCTGGGAGCGAAACCCGGGGGGAATCTGGCCGAAGGGCGGGGCCTCGCCCGTGGGCGCCGGGAGCACCCGCAGGGGCCCGCGCGCCTCGCTCCGGGCCCGAGGGAGCCGGGCCTCGAGAGGCCCCCGCCGTGGGGCGCGCCCGCCGTCGAGACGGTCGCTCCGAGCGTCCCGGGTCGGCAGCACCTTGGACAGGGCCGGGGCCCGGGGAGGGGCCGCGTGCCCCGGAGGGCAGCGCCCGGCCCGCGTCAGGCGACCCCGCCGGGAGGGGGCGCGGGCGTCCGGGCGCGCACGGCGGGGCGCGCGAGGCGGCGGGGCCCCCGGCCAGAGCCGCCCGCACCCCGCCCGCCCGCCCCGGGCGCCCCCCGCGGGCAGCCGGGGCCGGGCGGCGGGCGGAGCCGGGGCGAGGCCGGGCGCGGGGCGGGGCCTCCCTTCGCGCCCATTGGCCCTCGCGGCGGCCACGTCACCCGGGCGCGCGAAACGGCGGCGGGCGCGGGGGCAGGGCGGGCGCGGGGGCGAGGCGGGCGGGGCCTCGCGTCCCTCTCGCGGCCCCCCCGCGCCCCCCCGCGTCCGGCCGCGCCCGTGCTCGGCTGCGGAGTCTCCGGCCGCCGCGCGAGCTGCCCCTGCGGGCCCGCGCGTCCCCGGCCTCCCCGGCGCGTCCCCGGCCTCCCCGGCGCGTGCGCGAGGCGGAGGGCGCGGGCGGGACCCCGGGGCGGCGCGGGCGCTGACCGAGCCCGGGCGGCCGGCGAGCGGCCCGCGGCCCGCGGCGATGCGCCTCCCGGCGCCGCGGCCCCACTGAGGCGGCGCCACTGAGGCGGCCCCGGCCGAGGGGAGCGCGGGCGCCGCGGGCCATGGCGTTCCTGGCCGGGCCGCGCCTGCTGGACTGGGCCAGCTCCCCGCCGCACCTGCAGTTCAACAAGTTCGTGCTGACCGGGTACCGGCCGGCCAGCAGCGGCTCGGGCTGCCTGCGCAGCCTCTTCTACCTGCACAACGAGCTGGGCAACATCTACACGCACGGTGAGCCGCGCCCGCCCGCCCGCCCCGCCCGCCCCGCCCGCGCCGGCGGCCCCCGAGCCCGAGGAGCGCCCCCCGCCCGGGGCCTGGGTCGCCCGGGCCCAGCGCGGCCGCGGCGACAAAGCCGCTATTGTCCCCGGCAGCGCCGCCCGCTTCCGCTCCCCCCGCTGCGGCCGGGCCCCGCGCGGTCCCGCCGAGCCCCCGGGAGAAGGGGCCTGGTGAGGACCGGTCGGGATGGCGCCCGGGTACCCCGCGGCAGCGTCCGGGGGAGCCGAGTGTTGACTGGGGCGAGGCCGTGCCCGCCTGGCGCCACTCCTTCCCGGGCCGGCCCCTCCTCCCGGCCCAGCGGGCTCTGCTGACACAGCCTTGCCCGCCCTGCCCGTCCTTGAGCTGCCCCAGCCAGGAGAGGGGCCCTAAGCGGGCTGGGCCCAGCCTCGGTACCTGCCCCAACGGGGGGCCGTGGCCTGGCCAGACCCCACAAGAGTGGGCGGCCAGCAGCCCCAGCCGGCTTCACTGCCTTGGATCCCTGTAGGGCTATGCCGGGCTCCCCAGGAGGGCTCCGAGTCTCCCCAGGGTCCTGGAGGCCCCGTGGAGGTGCCCGGAGAACTGGAGAGATGAAGGGACGCGGTGCCTTCGGCCCCTCACACACGTCCTGGCCTCCCCCTTCCTGGGCCGAGACAGGCCCAGAGGAGTCAGGACAAGGGCGGGAGGAGCGCGCCTGGGCGCCCTGGCATCCCACGTCCCCCGCTGTCCTCCCCAGGCCGGCTTGGGGGCGGGGGGCCCCTGCTGAGGGAGGTGTTAAGGCTCAGCTGGAGCTGGGCTGCCCAGCACAGCCCCACCTCCCCGGGCAGGCCCCTCCGCCTTTCTGGGGGAGGCGGGGGTGCCTCTATTCCCACAACCGCAGTGCATCCGGGGGTTACCACAGACCCAGGGCCCTGGGCGGCCTCTGCAGAGCACACCTGTCCTGCCTTGGCGCCCTGGCACCCTCTCTAGCCGGCGGGTCCTCGGGACATGCCACGTCCTGACCCGTAACTGTTTCCCTCCCTCAGGGCTGGCCCTGCTGGGCTTCCTGGTGCTGCTGCCGATGACCATGCCCTGGGGTCAGCTGGGCAAGGACGGCTGGCTGGGGGGCACACACTGTGTGGCCTGCCTGGCACCCCCTGCAGGCTCCGTGCTCTACCACCTCTTCATGTGCCACCAGGGGGGCAGCCCCGTCTACACCCGACTCCTTGCCCTGGACATGTGCGGGGTCTGCCTCGTCAACACCCTGGGTGAGCCGAAGGGCCGGAAGGGCTGGGGGTGGGGTGGGGGCAGGGAGGGCAGGGCAGGCAGACCCCAGACTGACGCGCGGCCTGCTCTCTCCCGTGCAGGGGCCCTGCCCATCATCCACTGCACCCTGGCCTGCAGGCCCTGGCTGCGCCCCGCTGCCCTGGTGGGCTACACCGTGCTGTCAGGCGTGGCTGGCTGGCGGGCCCTCACCGCCCCCTCCACCGGCGCCCGGCTCCGCGCCTTTGGGTGGCAGGCCGGAGCCCGCCTCCTGGTGTTCGGGGCGCGGGGAGTGGGGCTGGGCTCCGGGGCCCCGGGCTCCCTGCCCTGCTACCTGCGCATGGACGCGCTGGCGCTGCTCGGGGGGCTGGTGAACGTGGCCCGCCTGCCGGAGCGCTGGAGACCCGGCCGCTTCGACTACTGGGGCAACTCCCACCAGATCATGCACCTGCTCAGCGTGGGCTCCATCCTCCAGCTGCACGCCGGCGTCGTGCCTGACCTGCTCTGGGCGGCCCGCCACGCCTGCCCCCGGGACTGAGCTGCCGCCACCGCCCGCCCGCCGCCCGCCCGCGGTCTCCTCGAGCCAACACCATCAAGCTTCCCCTGCTGCTGGTCTGGCGGGGCTTGACTTCCTCAGGGCTGCCCAGCTGGGATCTCGTCTGCTCACCCCTGCCGCCCGGTGGACCAGCCTCCTCTCCCCGCTCCCTGGAGTCCTGTCTCACTGCGGGCTGGAAGAGTTTCCTCCTGTGGGCCTCCGCTGCCCCTCTCTGACCTGAGTGTCGGGGCTGAGGGACACTGGAGTCATTTCTTGCTCTGACCTTTTGAATCCTGCCGGCAAAGGCCATCACCTCCCCTCCTTGGGCCCTCACGTGTGGCACCTGTGGCTGCCTGGCCCAGGCTCCGACCATGCTTCCTGACCGCCACCTCCGCCCTGCCAGATGCCAGCCCATCTAGAGACTGTGGTGGGGGGGGCTTGGGTGGCAAGACCGACCCCTTATCCCAGGACCAAGGGACAGGAGGGCAGTAGCTGCTGCTTTTTCCAGGCAGCTGGCACTGAGACAGCTGCGTCGCCCTGACCCAGGACCCCTCCACCTCGAGTGCCATGCTGACTGCTACATCTGCCCGCCGGGCCGTGCCTGCTCAGGAAATCTTTCACACAGCGTTTGGCTCCCAGCTCCAGCCCTGGCCGGCCGGGCCCTGCAGCAGGGCTCAGCCCTGGCTCCTGGGCCGCAGACCCTGGGCGACATCAATAAAGGGGGCAGGAAGCGCTGCGTTGTCACAAAAGCACGCTTGGGTGCTCCCCAGATCCAAGTAGCTTTATTAGACATGGCCGGACAGGAGGGGCCCTGGACTTCCCAGGAGACTTCGGTCTCCAGGAGGAGGGAGGGGCTGGAAGGGTAAAAGCACGGAGGCTGGTGCGGCTCAGCTTGGGCCCAGTGAGTCCTCAAACAGACTGAGGAGGTTCCGAGGCTCAAAGGAGGGGAAGGTGCCCCGAGGTGGTTCAGAGTCAAGGTCACTTAGGTCCAGGGGATCCCTGCGGAGGGCGGGAAGAGAAATGACCCTCAGGACCCGTAAGCCACCCCTCCCACGGCCTGGGCCGGGGCCCGCTCACCTCATCGGGCACCTGCTCTGGGGCGTGGAGGTGCTCCCAGGAGTCCTGGCTAGCATGGCCTCTGGAGACAGCGAGGGTCTGTGGAGGGTGGGCAAGAAGAGTGGGGTGTTTTGCAGAAGAGGACCAAGGCCAGTGGGGAGAGGGGGTGGGAGCAGCAAGCCTAGACCCGTCCTGCTCCTGACACGGCAGGGGCTTGGGGACAAAGCGTGCCGGATCTTGAAGAAGCATTTCCCAGCATTCAGCACCCCCCACCCTGCCCTCCCCAGAGCGCCTGGGCCTCATGTCTGCTGCAAAGTGCCCCCTGCACAGTGGCATCTTTGAGGAAGGGGCAAACGCCTGGCCCCCCGGCTCTCCTCCCCACAGCCGTGTCTTCACCGTGCTCCCTGCACACGGGCACCGGGGCTAAGGAATTCCTCCCAGGGGCTCGCCAGGCCCTGGAGCTTTGCCCCCCGCCCCAGGAAGGACAAAGCCTGGCCCGTGGACACGTGCAGTCTCTACTCGGGGCACGGACAGCAGGGTCGCAACCCTGGGATGCCCCCTGGGGGGGCAGCTGCCCCCCATGTGGAACCCGAAAGAAACCACCTCATTCAAGCTGGGCCAGGCTGTGCCCATCAGCCCCGCTCTCCTCCCAGTGTGCTTAGCACCAGGCTGGTAGGAGGGGTCCCGGTCCCCGCTGATAACCGAGGGCCCCCCCAGCCCATTGCCCCCACCCCCAGCTGTCATCTCACCCACCCCATGCTGTCATCATCCCAGTTACTGGAGAGGCTGCTGTCCAGGAGGCTGCAAGGTGGTGAGCCAGGCGGGGTGGCAGGGGGTGCCGGGGGCTGCAGCCAGCTGGTAGGGCGAGCGAGCCCATGCCAGAGCCAGCACAGCAGGGCCAGCAGGGCCTGCGGGAAGAGGGGCCATGGGAAGCTGCAAGGACCCTGGGCCGGGGAGCAGGGGGCAGCCTGTCGCCATCGCCAGGCTCACCTGCCACAGGGCCCACCCGCGGCTCAGGGCCTCCGCAGCCACGTGCCACAGGACGCTCCAGGGCCGCGGCTGCTGCAGCACGGGCAGGGCGAGCAGGGCCTCGGCCGTGGCCCGCAGCTTGGGGTCAGGCTCCAGCATCATGACGAGGACAGCGCGCAGCTCTGGAGACAGGCCTGTCCACAGGCAGGGCCGCATCAGGGGTGACCGTCCCGCCAGCCACTCCCTCCCCCCAGCTCTCCAGCCAGCCCGCCCTGCCCGCTCACCGGCAGTGAACTCCGGGGGCAGGTAGCCCTGGCGCAGCTGCTGCCAGCCCGCCCCGCCGTGCGGCAGCTCCATGTTACAGGCCACCTCCAGGATGGTGAGACCCAGGCTGGGGGGGATGGGGACAGGAGAAGGACACGCCTGGCCTCGGGCCCCAACCCAAGAGCACCAGGCTCCCCAAAAGGGCTAGGAGAGGGTGCTGTCATCTGCCACAGCAGGGAGGAGGGGATGGGGTGCTGCGGTGTGTGGGCCCGGCACCCAGCCCCATAGTGACCAGGCCCTCAGCGGCCTGTTGGGACGGCCAGCAGTGTGACCCGCAGGGATCAGGGAACCCCTAGGTCTGAGCCAGCTTTGGGCAAGTCCAGTAAGCTGCACCCGCACGCACAGAGATGGGGCACTGCCTGCCCCTCCCCTGGAGGCTGGGGAAGACGGTGCCCTGCAGGAACCCTGCGAGGAGAGGGTGGGAGGGGTCTGCATGGGGTGGGGTACAGCCTCCCCCTCACTTTGGTACTTGCGTTCTTCCACGAGGCCCCCCCCCCAAGGGCCTCCCGGACCCACCCTCACCTGAACACATCGGCCGCCGTCCCGTAGGAGCCCTGCAGCAGCTCGGGGGCCATGTACCGGGGGTCCCCCTCCTGGGCCTCGCCTGCTCCGGACGCAGCCAGCTCCACCAGCAGCCCAAAGTCCCCCAGCTTGCAGCGGCCCCGGGGTCCCAGGAAGATGTTGGCCGGCTTGACATCCAGGTGGACCAGGCCCTGGCGGTGCAGGTGCGCCAGGGCCAGCAGGGAGTCCCGCAGGTAGCCCCAGACCTGGGCCTCGGGGAGGCCGGCGCCCCAGGCCTCGCAGTGCTGCTGCAGGCTCGGCCCGCACAGCTCCGTCTGCAGGTACAAGAGGCCGCCCTCCTCCCAGGCGCGCTCCAGCCGCACGCAGTGGGGGTGCTGCCCCACCTTCTCGTGGCCGCCCACCTCGGCCAGCTTGCGGGCCCGGTCCTTGGGGCCCCGGAAGGGCGACATGGAGCGCTTCACCGCGTAGAGCCGGCCGTCTTCCTTGGAGCGCACCTGGGGGAGCGGGCGTGGGGGGCACAGCCCTCAGGTCTGTGGGGCCCCAGGGCGCGGGGGCGGCAGCTCACACGCCTCCCCGGGCCGCGCGGCTGGAGACAGCCCGGGAGGGGCCGGCCAGCCCGAGCGCCAGCCCCGGCGGAACAAGGGCAGCAGGGCCCCGGGGTCTCCGAGGTCCGGCCCAGAGGCCGCCAGAGAAAGGCCTGGACGGAGGGGCGGGCGGGCGGGGAGCGCCGCGCTCGCCTCCGGGAAGGAGCGGCCCTGAGTGGTTTGTGCTTTTTCCTAGCGTCGCCTCCACAGGGTATTGTGTGAGGAAAACTATTTTACAGGATTGGAAATGATGGGAAAATATATTTTAAGAAAACATAAAGGCGATGTGTGCGCCTCAGCGCCCTCGGCCGGGAGGGGCGCGGGAAGAGGGTCGCAGAGAAGCCGCCACGGCAAGCGCGGACCGTGGAGGGGCGCCTGCCCACGGGGGGGGGGGGGGGGGGCGGGGGCACAGCCTCCCGGAGAATGGAGGGAAAGGCCCGGGGAGCCATCGGCCCGCTCACCTTGAACACCTCTCCGTAGGAGCCGTGGCCCAGGCGGCCGAGTCTCTGGAAGCTCTGCTGGAAGAAGGACTCGGGCCGGCTGGGGTCGTAGCCGGGGCTCCGCAGGGTCTCGGGGACCTCATCTATGAACGACACCCTCCGGGGCTGGGGCTGGTGCCAGCCGGGGGTCCGCGGAGGGAAGAGGCGGCTGACAGGGACGCTGCCCTTGGCCGGGGGCCGTGGCGGGAGACTCCGGCTGAGCCCCCCAGGCCTCTTGAGGGAGAAGCCGGGCTCAGCGTGGCGGAAGTAGGCCGGGACTGGGACGGGGGTGCCACTCAAGGGGGGCGGGGTGCCCTCTGTGGGCACAGGCATGGCCAGCGCACGACGCCCTGAGAGGCAGGTTTCGGGACCACTCACACAGCGCCTGGGCCCGGGGCCCCGCGAGGCTGCAGGGGAGCGCCACGTCCACTGCGCGCGCACACAGGGCCGGCCGTGAACATGAAGCGCCCGCCTGGAGGGAGAGGCAGAGGGCAGAGTCAGACGCGCCTGCTCGCCCTCGCTGGTACCTCAGAGGTCACGGGGACAGCAAGTGAGGGGCTTGGCGCCCGTGGCCAGCAGAGTCCGGAGCCAGGCCGCCTGGCTGTTTGGCCCTAAATTACGTCGCCACCTCTGGGAAGGTCAGGGGAAACAGTCCCACAGGCCGCCACCCCGCAGCAACCTGGGCCTCCTCGACCTCAGGCCCCGCAGGCTGGGGGTCCTGGAGCCCAGTCACACAGCCCCAGCTCCTCTAGGAAGGAGGTTCCGTACTGGGGAGAGGAAGGGGCAAGCTGAGAAGGACAGAGGCCAGCCCCCACCACCCCACCCCACCGGAAGGAGGCTGTGTCCATCAGAGCGATGTGCGTGCTGTGCCGGAGCCGCAGCTCTGGACTCAGGCATGGGACAGAGCACCGAGCCCTTCTGCAAGAAACTGATTTATCTGAAACAGTGTGGACAGTTCAAGTCTGAAAACTTGAACTCAAAATCATGGAGGTTTTGGGGTAAGCAACTAAGAGGAAGTGTATCCTCTACTAGCCAGCATGTCCAGCTAAGCCACAGGCCAGCTAGCTGACCAGAGAGGACCAGGGACAGCACAGCTAAGAATTGCCTTCCTGTGGCCAGAACAAACTCCCAACACTTAACTCAAAAGCTACCCAGTTAGGGCCTTCCTGGTGGCACAAGGGGTTATGAAGCTGTCTGTCTGCAGCCACTGCAGCACAAGTTCAATCCCCAGCCAGGGAGCAACCCACAGGGCGCAGCAGACCTCTCCTGTCTCCCCGCTGCTCCCCTCAGCAGTGTATTTCAGTCAATCCACCTGTTCTGCTGCCCACTCTGTCTCTGGTGGATCCTCTCATCCCCTGCACCTCTGGCCTGTATCCCAGTTCTTATATGTATAAATAAACCTTTATTTTTTTTTTCAAGATAGCTACACTTTTTTTTTAATAGAGACATGTTTTATTTATTTATTTGTTTGTTTGTTTTGTTTATACATGTACTGGGTACAGTCAGAAGCGTGGGAAGGTGAGAGAACTCACCAGAGTCAGAGCGGGAAGCAGAGCAGGCAGAAGGACCGAAGTACACTGCTGAGGGGAGCAGCGGGCGGCAGGAGAGGTCTGCACGCCACGTGGGACCCTCCTCCGGTGGCCGAGGAGCAGCCGTGGATCGAACCGGCGCCGCAGAAGCCGCGGGCAGCCTCGCAACCCAGCGCTCAACCGCTGCGCCAGCTCAACCGCTGCGCCACCGGGGAGGCCCCTAAATAAACCTTTAAAAAATAAAAAGCTACCCCGTTAAAGGAATTTATAAATAAATCCAAATTTAATTGGATTTCTCCAAAGAGCATCTGGTGCCTTGGGGCATTTGTCAAAAACAATTGAGCAATCAGCTGACAACCAGGAGAGACAAACAGCTGAGTGTGACCAGGGGAAGGACTATCAAAGAAAGCCCAATCACTGGTGTTCCAGGGCGACAGTGCCCAGGACCATGGCTGGTCCCTCAGAGGAGTGACAGCAGAGGCTTCACGCCACAGGGGAAAGCGTGATCACTGCAGTGGTCCAGCCCGTCACAGCACAAGCAAAGGGCATTGAAGGGGATGGGGGCAGGGCACCAGTATCTACAAATGCCACAACATATTATCTAAAAAGTTCAGTGTTGGGCCTCCCTGATGGCGCAGGGGTTAAGACACAACCTATGAAGCTGTCTGCAGCCTCTGCAGCACAAGTTCGATCCCCAGCCTGGGAGCTACCCACATGGTGCAGCAGACCTCTCCTGTCTCCCCGCTGCTCCCCTCAGCAGTGTGTTTCAGTCCATCTGCCTGTTCTGTTTTTTTTTTTTTAAGATTTATTTATTTATTTATGTATACAAGCACTGGGTACAGTCAGAAGCGCGGGAGGGTGAGAGAATTCACCAGAGCCAGAGCAGGGAGCAGAGCAGGCAGAAGGACGAAAGGACACTGCTGAGGGGAGCAGCAGGCGGCAGGAGAGGTCTGCGCGCCATGTGGGACCCTCCTCCGGTGGCCGGGGAGCAGCCGGGGATCGAACCGGCGCTGCAGAGGCTGCGGGCAGCTTCGCAACCCAGCGCTCAACCGCTGCGCCACCGGGGAGGCCCCATCTGCCTGTTCTGTTCCCCACTATGTCTCTGGGAATCCTCTCACCCCGCACCTCTGGCCTGCACCCCAGCTCTTGTATGGATAAATAAATCAATCTAAAAAAAAAAATGGAGGACTCAGACTTTCTAGTTTCAAAGCTTACTACAACACTACAGTAATCAAAACAGTGTGGTACTCACAGAACGATAAACAAGAGGCGCAGGGAATAGAACTGAGAGTTTAGAAATCAATGCTCACATTTTCAGTTGATTTCAACAAGGATGCCAAAACAGTTACATAGGAAAAAAGCAATTTTCTGGGGGAGAAAATGCTGCTGGGATAACTGGACACCCACTTGCAAAACTCAGTAGAAAAATCAGCCCTCAGCTGTTCTCCCTCTGAGTGACAATATTCACATATTGCCCGACAGCAACAGTAAATGTGGTTGATGGTGGGATGCCCGCCCCCCCCCCAGCCCCCCCGGGCTGCAGCAGAGGCGCGCACGTGCACCCACCGCGTCTGTGATGGAGACACGCCGAATTCCAAGCCGCAGCCGGCCCGGGGCGGCAACCCTGACCCGGAGGAGGCCTGAGCCCGCGGCTGGCACGCAGGTGCCAGGCACAGAGCCCGGGCGAGGCACCGTCCCGCGGTCAACACGCGCCGCCGCGGCCCCGACGAGCCCCGGCCCGCGCGCAAGGCCGCAGTGGGCCCGCGCGGGAGGCCCGTGGGGGCGGCCACAGCGCAGCCAAGGCCGCCCCGCGCGGGGCTGCGGGAGGCGCGTCCGAGGGGCGCCCCCGCGCCGGGGGGGGGGGGGCGGGGCGGGGCCGGGGGCGGCCGGGGA
The DNA here is from genome assembly GCF_964194135.1 of Talpa europaea. Lineage (NCBI taxonomy): Eukaryota > Metazoa > Chordata > Mammalia > Eulipotyphla > Talpidae > Talpa > Talpa europaea. The sequence continues at coordinate 101,999,552 of NC_140079.1, read as the reverse complement.
GACCCTCCGGCCCCGGGGCCCTGCCTCCGCCTCGCCTCCGCCCCGAGCCCCGCCCCGGCCCCGCGGCGCTGGCCCGGCACACCCGGCGCCTCCGGCCCGCGAGGCGGCGCCCGGCGGGGCAGCTGCGGCGCGCGGGGGCGGGCGGGGCGGGCGGGCGGCGCGCTCTCGGCAGGGCCGCGCTCCGCGGCGGCGCGGGGGCCCCGGGGCCGGGGGGCGGCGGGGGCCCCGGGGCCGGGGGGGGCGGGGCGCGGCGGGACGAGGCCGGGGGCGCCCCGGGGCTGGGCTCACCTGGGCCGGCGGGCGCGGCGGCGGGGCCGGGGTCCTGGCGGGCGGCGGGGCGGGCGCCGGCGGCTCCGGGCGTCCGGGCGGCGGCACCGGCCCGAGGGGAACGGCCCGTGGGCGCGCGCGGAGCCGCTCGCGCCAAAAATTCCAAACCGGCCTCGAGGCCCCGCCCAGGAACGCCCCGCCCCGCCCCGCCCCCGGCCGCTCGGCCCGTCGGAGGCGCGCGGCCCGCGGCGGCCCCGCCCCCTCGCGCGCGCCGCGGGCCCCGCCCCTCCGGCCGGGCGCGCCCACTGCGCAGGCGCGCGGCCCCCGGGGCGCAGGCCGGGGCGGGGCCGCCGTGAGGTGCCGCCTTGAGGCCGAGGGGTCGGGGGTCAGGCCTTTGGGCCTCCCCACCCGTTGGGCCCGACGCGGACCGGCCTCCTGACCGGTCCCGGCACCCGACCGTCGTCGGACGGGCTTCGTCTCGCGTCTGCGGGAGGGGCGGCCCCGCCGTCCCCGTCCCAGCCCGGGAGGCGCCCCGCGGCGGCCACTGCGGGCGGGACCGAGGGGCTCGCGGCCTCCGCGCCGGCCCCGGGCTCGCGGCTCCCTCGGGCCCGCGGAGCGCCCCGGCACGCGGGGGAAGGCCAGGCAGCCCCGGCCCGGAACGCGCAGCTTCGGCTGCCAGGAAACGCCGCCCCTGCCTGGAAGCCCTCGGGGACCGCCCGCCGCCCGCCTCCAGCGGCTCTTCCTCGTTTTGAATTTGAGCCTTGAGCTCGCCTCAGGCCTCTCCCAGCCCCGCCTGGCTGGACGGCCGTGGGGATGCCCTAAACCCTCCTGATCTTGGGCTCCATCTCCTTTACCGGGAAAACACCGCGGATGACTGTCCCTGCGGAGCTGGGTGATCCCTTCAGTTCTTAGCAGGGCGCCGAGCCCCGCCTGGCCCCTTCTTAGCAGCACAGGTGGGGGTCGCAAGCCTGGTGGGGCCGCTCTCGGGCCACCCTCCCTAGACGCCCCCCCACCCCCCCACCCGGCTGAAGTTCTGTCCTCTACTCACTGCCCTCCCCCAAGCCTCTGAAAGGTCTGGACCGCAGGGCTCCCAGCCCATTCCTGCCTGCACCCCCGTGGGCACCCCAGGGCCCGCACCAGCAATGACCAGACCCAGGCAATCTGGGTTAGGCCCAAGACCCAGAACTTCTCTGGGGGCTGCAACCCCCACGGCAAAGCACCTGTCCTTTGCATTAGCATCTCTGGCGGCCAACGCTCTGGTGACTCAGGCTGGATCCTTGTTAAGGACCCCAGGCTCGTCCCCTGGAGGCCTGGGGAGCAGACAGGCCCCTCTCCAGTTGCCACCCCATCTGGAGCCTATTTCCAGGAGTCCTGGACTCCGGCCGCCTGCTGAGTGCCCAGTCTTGAAAGTCTGCTTCACAGCGACTTAATGAATACATATATTTCAATATAAAAAAATCCTTCCAGCAGACACTTCCCGTGTGCAGGAGCTGTAAGGTGAAGTTAGGTGCAGCGAGCAGCTAGGAGCGTGGGACCTGGAGTCCAGGAAACGAGGGATCCAGTGCCCTGCTCAGTCCCCGGCTCAGGCTGTGCAGTCATGAGCACGTTGCTTGACGAGTCTGGGCCTGTTTCTGCATCTGTAGGAGGAGACGATAACAGCAGCTCCCACCTGCCTGGGGGGTGTCAGCAGCGAGAGAGAAGATGCCTGGGCAGAGTGCAGCCCACAGTGGGCGCTCACCGGTTGCTCAATACTGAGGGTAACCGTGCCAGCCTCCGCTTGAGCAGCATCTTGCAGTTTCCAAAGCAGCAGCCTGGACCAGAGGAGGCGCCTGGCAGAGAGGGGCCCGGCCTCGCACGCCCCGGGGGCGCAGGGGCAGAGGCCGCGGCCGCGGGGGTGAAGACCCGAGCGCGCGGCTGGGCCCGGCTCCCGCGCAGGCGCCGGACCCGCGCGGTCCGACCCGCCGGGCCCAGGAGCCGGCGCCGGCCGCGGGCGCCCCCTGGCGTTCCGCGCCCGCAAGAGCCGCCCGAGCCCCGGCCGGGGAAGCGCCTCGGGGCCCCGGGCGCAAAACGGTCATTTCTGATTGGAAAGATCGAGAACATAAAGCAAAGAGTCTCCCCGGGGTGGGAGCAAAGAAGGCAAAACGATTCTATTTTCTTGAAATACTAAACTGAAGTGAAACAAAGTCGAGGACAGGTCAGCGCGCAGCCGCGAGCGCCCCCCGCCCCGGTGCCGGGACCGCGGTGCCCCGCAGGCTCTCGCCGTTTCGCCCCCGCGCCCTGCGCGCACGCCCGTCTGCAGCCGCCTGCGCGCCTGCGGGAGGCGTCAGTCACCGAGAGGTCGGCGAAGGCCAGTTCTGCAAGGTCCAGGCGCCCGCTGGGCCGGGGGCCGGAGCGGGACGTGGGCCGAGAGAGCCGGAGAGCGGGTGGGGTGCGCCCGCGGGGCCGAGCGCAGCTGTGGGTCCCGAGGTGCTGCCCGGCGCCGGCAGGCGCCGCAGTTGTCCTCTCCGAATGCGCGGCAGGTGCCTGGGGGGCAGCTGCCCTGTCTGGGCACAGGCTTCCCCGTGGTCAGCCGCGGTCGTCCCGCCCCCGCGGTCACCCTGCCCTGGCCCTCGAGGCGGCGCCTCTGTTTGAGGCTGGCCATGTCCCCAGGCCTGGGAGAAAAGGGAGCTTCATCCGGGTCTCCACCTCCCAATGGCCTGTGTGCCCAGACGGGCTGGGCAGAGCCCCGGCCCAGCTCAGGGGCGGGAGTGGTGGCACCGCAGGGGCCAGGGTGTCCCACCCGCCAAGCTGTGTTGGACCGAACCAGGCCTGAGTGTTGTCAAGCTGGCCTGAGGCCTCAGACTGACTGGCACGTCACCCAGGCGGCCTGGCAGCAGTGCAGGCACTGGCATTCCCTCTGGCGGCGGCCAAGCGGGCACCCAGCCCACACCTCCCTTGCGCCCCCACCCCCTGCGTCCCTGGCGCCCGGCAGGGTGAGCGTGTCTGGGTCTGAGTAGGGGGCCTGCTGCCCTCCCAGGTCTGCAGCAGACACCGGCCAGACGGGGGGATGGGGGCAGGCAGAGAACTACGTGGTGTCTGGGGTCCCCGTCACCGCTGCCTGCAGAAGTGCGTGCACAGAGAACGGGGCTGTGGGCTTGGGGGGCCATGAACTGCCAGCCCCCTGCTTAGGAGTCGTACGGCCTGGGCCCAATCCCTTCTCTGCCTGAGTGTCCATTTGTAAAGTGGGGGTCAGTGGCTCTCCCCACAGCCCTGACACAGCCTGCGTTAGTGGCATCATTTTAGAGTAACACGAACAGACTCTGGGGCCAGATTCCTGCCCGCGGCGAGGAGAGTGGGTGCTTGAACCCGAATGAATCTGAACCTGGTGCCTGACCCGCTGGGCGTGAGGCCTGCCCCCAAGAGCACCGGGGATAGCGCTGCGCCTGTGGGGGTCATCTAGCGCGCTCCCAGGGGAGCGGAGAGGACGTCCTGCCACCCAGGCCTCCAGGGGTGTTGGGGCAGAGGCCCCCCGAGCCCTCCCAGCCACTTCTCTAAGGGGCAGCGGGCATGGGGCCAGGCCCTGGCCCTGAGCCGTGTGGACCCAGCAGGGGGAGGGGGCCAAGGTGGGCCTGCGGGGAAAAGTGGGGGTGTAGGCACAGCTGTATGGGACACAGCCAGGTAGGGGAGGGAGGGTGAGCAGCTCAGTGCTGGGGGCATCTGAAGTGAGGGGGGCCTTGCCTTCACAGGGCCTGGCCCAGGTCCCCCTCGGCACTGTGGGGCGGGAGGCCTCAGGTCAAGAAGCTCCCCTTTCCCCCCACTGCTGCTCTGGGGCCCAGCTGCCAGGCTGCCTGCATGGCTGACCCAACGGACTCCTCGGCCAGAGCACCAGGAGGGGCTGGCTGGACAGGGTGGGCCATGGGGGTGGGGCCTAGGGACGAGAGTCCAGGGGGCCTGCGTCACCACTGTCCCGGCCGGCTTGGTCCACAGACTCGCTGGAGGAGGCAGGACTGGCGCCTGGACCCCCACTCCTGACATTTCCCAGGCCTGCCTCTGCTGTTCAGGCTCGTCTGCACCCCCCAGAATAGAAAATGGCCCTAGTGGCCCAGGCTTCCCCTCCTCAACCAGCCCCTGCCACGCTGCCCCCACTGCCCCGTGAGCAGCGGCACCCCAGAGTCTATCCCCCAAAGTTAGAGTCGGTGCTGCTGCAGGTAAAGCCCGGAGGGCTGCCTGCAGGAGGCGGTAAAGCCCGGAGGGCTGCCTGCAGGCAGTGGCCCTGACTGAGTCTGCACAAAGCACCTGGACTCAGCTGAGCCGGGCATCCCTGTGTGTCCGCATCCCCCCAGGACAGGAAGCTCAGCCACGGCAGCCCTGCCCCTGGACGGAGTGTGACGCAGTGTGACGCAGTGTGTTGGGGAGGGCAACAGCCTGGCTCTTCCGAGGAGGCACCTGTCAGCCAGAGACACTCGCTACACTGTGACTCTGCCCCTTTGCTCTCCTTCCAAGTAACAAAGTTACTTCTGCCAACCTCACTCACAAACTGGCACTGCCCCCTACCCGGCCTCCAGCTGTTTGGGGGTGGTGCGCCTTCCCCTCTCCAGCTGCTGGCCGACATCTGAGCCCCCAGGTTTGGTGCCAGGCCCCCAGCAGGGTGAGGGGGGGTGGCTGGCAGGGGGCCTGTCCCAGCTGTCAGCGCCCTGATGAATGAGTGGAGAGGCCGAGAGGAGACCCTGCAGCTGGGCAGCGGCCCCTGGGTCTCCCAGGAGCACCTCTCTCCTCTTAGCTGGGGGGCCGGTGGGGTGTTTAAAGGCCCAGGGGTGTCGTGTCCTCCCACTCTGTGGGCACCATGGGCAGCTGGGCCGGCCCGGCAGCCCTGCTCCTGCTCTGCCTGGCTTCCGAGAGCCTGCAAGGCGGTGAGGGGGGCCGGAGGGGCTGAGGCGCGGGAGAGCTGGGCATGGGCGCCTGGGCTGGGGCCGCCTGGGCCTGCCCCTCTCATCTCTGGGGTCCCTGTCCTGAGCCAGCCCCCTCGGGCTCCCTAGGGCTCTCTCCACTGCCTCCAGGCCTCGGGAAAGGAAGCCCTGGGGTCAAGGAAGGGCCCGTTGTCTCCCCCGGAGGTCCAGGAGCTCTCTGGGGCGCCGCAGGGGTCCTCACTGGGAAGGCGGGGCGCCATCCTGTCTTCTAGGCCGATGACAGCCCGCCCGGGGCCCACTCAAGTGTGGGGCGCGCAGATCCCAGCCGCTTGAAGGGAGCTGGGAGGGCAGGGCGTGCAGGGGGGATCCCTGGCAGCAGCGAGAGGGGCAAGGGCCTGGGGGGAGAAGGGGGCGGGGCGGGCGGGGACGGGCAGACAGGGAGGGGCCCAGGGCCCCCTGCGTGCCAGGGAAGGGCCTCGATCCAGGCTGGGCGCAGGCGGGAGGGGGAGGCCACGATTCCAGAAGGGAGGGGCTCAGAGGGGCTCAGGGACCCCCGGTTAAGGAAGGGCCGCGGGAGAGGAGCGCCCAGTGGGCCGGGTCCCCCGACACAGCACCCAGGGGTGCCACCGGCCGCGGGAGCCCTGTCCTGCCAAGGGGGAGAGAGGCTCAGAGGCACACTTCGCTCGTCAGGCGGAGGGTGGCGTCTGGCCCGGGGCCTCTGCCCCTCCTGCAGAGCAGGTGAGGCTGGCCCAGGGGACCCCTGCTGCGGCGCCTCCTGCCCCCTGGACTCAGCCACAGGCCGCGGCCCCCACAGTGGCCTGGCAGCAGGGCCAGGGCGGGCGAGGGGGCAGCTGTCCCAGACCCCGGTGGGGGCCCCGCGCCCTCAGCCTGCCCTGCGCCGGGTTCACCTCAGAGCGCGTCCGACTGGGGGCTCCCCAGCTCCTTCCTGACCTTTTTGCTCTGTGTCCCCCGACGCTGCCAAGGCCACACGGCAGCTGGTCCCCATGGCCTGCTGCTCCATGTCTATGGGCCCCCCGGGGAGACCCCAGGTAGGGGATCCTGGGACACTCATCCGCTCCCAGGGCCTCCCTCGGGCTTCTGAGGGGTAGCAAACCTCAGAAGCCAGGTGGACCCTGCCGAGCCCCAACTCTCTGTCTTCCCTCTGGTGGGCCCAAGGGAGGGGCCCAAGTGTCCTGCACCCCCGCTACAGCTGAACCCCAAACCCAGCTCATCCCTCCCCCTACCCACAGGCCCTCCACCCCAGCATGGCTACGGGCCAGACAGGCGTGGGGCAGGCGGGGGCGCTGGCGCCAGGATTTGAGGGGTGTCCCTAGAGGGTCTTCTGAGACCTCCACTTGCTGCCCATGTCTTTCTCAGGCGTTGCAGCGGGGGTGAAACCCCAGACGCTAGGTGCGCCCCCCATCTGTCCTTCCCCTTCTCTATGCCCTGCCCCCTCCGCCCTCCCCAACTCCCTCCTCCTGTCCCCCAGGGTCTGGCAATGGGCTGGGAGTGGCCCTGGGGGCCCGAGGTGAGGCGGGGGAGGGGCCGGACTAGGGCGGGGTGGGCTGGGGGTCTTCTCCAGGCCCCCCAGGCAGAAAGCTGGGGGAGCCATTGCAGGGGGAGGGGTGGCTTGGGGGGGACACACAGGCAGCCCTGCCATACCCGCACCTCAGCAGGGACCCCAAGTGCCCCCAGCCTCATTTCTTGGCCCAGCAGGGCTCTGGAGCCCCAGGAAGGGGCCCGCTCGGCTACCCAGTCTCTCTCCCCAGGCTTTGGAGGGGGCATGAGGCCCCAGAAGCCAGGTGAGCCCCTTCCTCACCCAGCCTCTGTCCCTGGGGCCGGCCGCCTGGTTCCCTCTGGGCCCTGCCCCTGCCCCCATGCTTGCTCGGGCCTTCCCCCCAGGACACAGGGACCGGCTGGGAGCAGCTGCCCTCCCAGGACTGGGGGCCCAGCCAAGCGAGCCCCGGGCTTGACTCAGGCCGGAGGAGGGCGCAGAGCTGGGGCCTGGGAGTCAGTCTCTGCCCGGGGCGGGGGTGCCCCTCCCTGTCCCTTCACCCCTTTGCCCCTCGCCATTCCGGCCCATCTGTGTCCCCCAAAACCTGCCCACCCTACGGCTCACAGCCCCTCACTGTCCCAGGATTAGGGAGCCAAAATGGCTTGGGAGTCAGTCCTCTTCCAGGGGCGAGAGACCGGCCAGGTGAGGGCCCCCCCAAGGGCTGCAGAAGGGCAGGGCAAGGGCTTCAGGCTCCCAACCCCTCATTTCTGAGTGGGGACAAGAGACCCCAGAAGAGTCACACAAGGGCCCGCTCCCCACTCCCTGCCCCACCCTGTGTCCCCAGCTCTGCAGTCTTCAGTGTGCCCCCCCCCTGCCCGTGAGTGAGTGCGGGGGCGTGGCTGCTCCCAGGCCAGAGCCTGGTCTTGGGGAGGGGGCTCCCCTCTGGGGCTGTGAGCCGTGGGGTGGGCAGGTTTTGGGGGACACAGATGGGTCTGGATGGCGAGGGGCAAGCCCAGGAGGTGTGAGCCCTGTGCAGCACCCCATACCCACGCACAGGCCCCGTTTTCCAGCTGGGGAGCCGGAGGGGGTGGAGCTGGGGGGTCCTGCACCTGGTCCCGTCTTCCGGGGCTTGGGGAGAGTGTGAGGCCTCCAGGCCAGGTAAGACCCCCCATTCTGTGCATCCCCCCGCGTCTCCTGCTGTCACCCCAGCATTTGGCAACAGGGTCTTCCCAGGAGGGGACCCCAGCCTGGTGAGAGGTTGTGCTGGGGGGCGGGGGGCAAGCTGGGCTCTAGGAAGGAGAGAGGGGAGTGGCTGGGGAGTCGGGGATGGGAGGGTAGAAACTGGATTTCTGGGGGACAATAGGGATGAGATGGGGTCCATCCTGGGTCTTTCCCAGACTTGGAGCCTCAGAAACCAGGTGAGCCAGAGAGCCCCGAACCTGCTGGGCCCCAAAACACACTGCTCTCCCGCCATGACTGGCCTGTGGGGGCCAGACAGCGCCCTAGGGAGAGGTCAGAGGGGCCATGGTGGCTCGGTCACCCCACCCCGCTCCCTGGGTGCCGCCGGGGTCAGGCCTCTCTGGGCACAGTGGACCAGCCAAGGGCGCTGGTTCCATCAAGGGTCATGGTCAGGACTGGGGGTGAACTGTGCGGCTGGGGGGGACTTACCCGGGGCCCCTGGGGAGCAAGCAGGGAGCTGAAGGTGCCATTTGCCTGCGAGCACCCTAGTGCTTGGGCTGCAGGGAGGGAGGCAGGGCCAGAGGGGCAGCGGGCTGCCCAGGCGGGGAGGCCGGTTAGGACCACAGGGAGGTCTTGTGGCCACACGCGTCTCCCCACTCTTCCCATCACAGGGTCACCTCCCCACTGCTTTTGTGGCTCTAGCCAGGCCAGATGCAGGGGCTAGGGGTCACCCGTACTTTCCTCCCCTGTATCGACCCCCAAACTGGTCTCAGTTCAAAATGGCTTCAGCCCAGGTGGAGAGGCAGCTGGTGGAAGCTGGGACCCCAGGGGCTGAGTCTGGAGGGCGGCCCACAGATGAGGGGTTCTGGATCCCTTACCTGCTCACCCCTCCTACGGCTTGGGGGGGAAACCCCAGAAGCCAGGTGAGCCCCCCCCATCCCTCAGTCCATCAGCTCTGAGCTCCCTGAGGCCAGCACCCTTCTTCCTCCCCCTGCTCTGTCGCCCCAGGAACGGGATGGGAGCCCCACCAGGTGAGGCCCTGGAGCACTAGGGACCTGGGCCAAGGGGCGGGGCCCAGATATGGGATCCACCCAGCCCCAGTTCCAGGAAAGAGGAGTCTGGTGGCCTCACAGAGGACTGGTATTTTTCAGGCCTCAGGGCACTGAAACCTCAGAAGCCCGGCAAGCCCCGCCCTCCTGCTCCCGGGCATCCAACACTCACTCAACAAACTCCCCCCCCCACCACCAGGGGCTGGAGACGGCCCTCCCGCGCCAGAAAGGAGGCTGCCTGCAATGCGCACCGGGCGCCACTAGGGGGCATCCCAGGGAAGGGGGCGCTTAGTGGGGTCCAGGGTCCTGGCAGCAGTGGTGGCTCCCAGGCTCCAGGGAGACCAGGCCCCAAGGGCGGGCTGAGCACTGCGGGGGGTGGGGCCGGGTGGAGCTGAGGAGCCAGGCCTGGGGCAGAGCAGCCCCTCCCCAGGGCCCCTCTCCCCCTGCTAGTGGCCCTGCAGCCCCAATGGCTGCGGGCCAGGGAGGGGTGGGCAGGGGTTCGCGGGGGTTCAGACCGGGCCTGGTTCCCACACCTGCCCCTCTGCCTCCACCAGGCTTTGGTGAGGCCATGAGGACTACCCGTCTCTCCCCTCCCCCCCAAACACCGAGCTTCTCTCCCCGTCTGACGCCCTCACCCCGTCTGACGCCCTCACCCCGTCTGACGCCCTCACCCAGTCTGACGCCCTCACCCAGTCTGACGCCCTCACCCCGAACGGACAGGATTCGGGCATGGGCTGGGAGCCCAACCAGGGGCCCCTTCCCCCCCCTTCCCTCCAGGCCTTAGTGGGTAGGATGGTGAGTGGCTGAGAGGGTCTGGGGTGAGCCTCCTGGCCCCTGCCTCTGGCTTGAGCCTGAAGGGGGTGCCCTTCGCCCCACCTGAACCAGGGTCTCAAACCCTTTTCTCTCCCACAGGCCCCCCAGCTCAGAATGGCTATGGAGCAGGTACTGAGGGGGTGGGAGGAGCCGGGGCCTGGGGTGTGGTTCCCCTGGGAGGTAGGTCCTCACCCAATCCCTGCTCTGGGGTCCTCTGGGGCCAGAGGTGGGGGAGGGCTGGGGGAGGGAGGCCTCTTGCCAGGCTTGGAGGTGGGGGGCTGGGGAGAGCATGGCAGCACCTGCGGCAGGGAGCTCCAGATTTCTGGTTCCTACACAGAGAAATGGGGGTGCTCTGGCACCTCCTGCCCCTGCAGCCCAGCAGTGCCCGTGGCAGGGACATTGGGTGGGCGCTGGAGGCCAGCGTTTCTGAAGGAGAGGCTCAGTGGGTGTGAGGTCCCACTCCCCCTTTCCCCCTCTTCCCCAGGTGTCGGAGCACCCGCTAAGCCTCAGAAGCCAGGTGAGGCCGCTCTCTCCACACCCCACTCCCTAACTGGAGAGGAATATTGGTCTCCCCAGGCACTGAGCTCCCTAAATCCCTGCAGTTTCCCCAGGGATGAGAGTGTGATGAGGCGTCTTGTTATGTTAACGAGGCAATTTGGGGGAAAGCCCCTCTCAGGAGGGGGGGCCAGGAGGCTCTGGGTCTGCACTCCAAGCTGAGGGGGGTCGCCTGACCCTACCCCCACACCCCCCAGCAGCGGCAGGTGAGGTCTGGGGCCTGGGGGGGCCTCGAGGGGCTGAGTCCTCATCTCTGGCAGCATCTGGGGCACAGGGGGTGGAATGGCTTCAGTTGTGGCTGCCAGCTGCTGTGGGGACCCCCAGAATAGAAGCTGTGTCCGAATGGCCCCCTTCTCACTACCCCTAGGGACTGTCCACTCCCTGCCCCCAGCCTCCCCTTACCTCCTCCCTGTCTCCCAGTTTTCTTCTTCTTTTAGGTTTATTGTCATTTATTAATGCATACAGGAACCGGGGTGCCGGCCAGAGGCGTGGGGTGACAGGACTCCCCAGAGACAGAGTGGGGGGCAGACCGGGCGGCTCCGGAGACCTCGGCTGAGGGGCGCACCGGGGAGCCGCGAGCGGTCAGCCGCGCCCTGGGGGCCCCTCCCTGGCGGGGGTCGAACTCGGGCCGCAGTGGCTGGCGAGAGCTTGACAGCGCTGAGACCAACCCGTGCGCCCCCAGGGACGCCCCAACTTTAACTTCGGGACGACGTCGCCCGAATCTTCCCCTCGCGCTGCCCGAGCGGCGCGGGCGGGTCCCGCCGACCCCGGGGGCGGCCTGGGGCGACCCTCGCGACAGACCCCGACAGGAGACCGGGGCTCCTTCTCCCCGTCCCTGCGGGCGAGGCGCGGCCGCGGCTGGCGGCGGCGCCTCGGGCCAGGCGGGGGCGCCCCCGGCGCGGGTCTGGGGGCGCGGGGCGCGCGGAGGGCGGGTCGGGGGGGCGGCGAGAGCGTGGCCGAGAGCGCTGCGGCCTCTGATTGGCTGCTACGACCGACGCCGCAAGCGCACAGGCCCTCGATTGGCCGGAGCGCGGCGGCGCGCGTCTCCGATTGGTGGGGCCGTCCAGAGCGGCGGGCGCGGGGAGTGGGCGGGGCCGGGGCGGGCGCGGGGAGTGGGCGGGGCCGGGCCGGGCCGGGCCGGGGCGGCCGCGGGGCGGGCGGACGGGCCGGCGGTCAAGCTGGCGGCGCGGCTGCCCGGCTCCCGCCCGCACCCGCGGCTCGCCCGCGCCCACGCGTCGCCGCCGCCCGCCCTGCCGCACCCGCCGCTGCCCGGCCTGCCCCCCGGCCTGGACCCCGGGCCGCCGCCGGCGCGCGCGCTCGCCCGGGCCGAGCTGCCGCCGCTGCCCGCGCTCCCGCGGCGGCCCGCGCCCCCCGCGCCCGGGAGCCCGCGCGCCCGCCCCGCGCTGCCCGCGCTGCCGCCCGCCGCCCGCGCGCCCGCGCCGCCCGCCGCCGCGCTCGCCCTGCAGAGCCTGCCCCGCCTGCCCGCGCCCGCGCCGCCGCCCGCGCACCTGCCGCTGCCGCCGCTGCCCGCCGCCGCGCTGGCCCCCGCCGCGCCCCCGCGCCCCGCCGCGCCGCCCCCGCCGCCCCTGCCGCCGCTGCCCCGCTGACCCCCGCGGGGGAGCCGTCGGGGCCGCCCCGGGGCGGGAGGCAGGGCCGTCGGGCAAGTCTCGGGCCGGGCTGTGCCCGCCCCCGCCCCCGCCCGAGCGGTCACTCGCGCGCGGCTCCGGGCCGGGCCGGGGCGCGCAGCGGGGGACGGCGGTGCACGTTAAGCGGCTTCCCGGCCCCCGACGCCTCGCCCCCCTCTCCAGGCACAGGGCGCGGGGCCAGGGCCTGAGCTCGGCGGCTTCTGGGAAACGGATCCGGCTCGCGTGGTCGGAGTCAATGGACCCGGCCCCGGGCCTGGGCCACCGGGACGGCCGGGCCTGGTGCGGGGGCGGCCGATGCTGGGCCCGGAGCCGCGGCCACACGAAGGACCGAAGTCGCCCCCACGGGCCGGGCCGGTCGTGACAGGTGAGTCCTGAGCAGAAGCCCCTGCGCCCGCCCGCCCTCGCCTGCCGGCCCCACCCGCCCGCTTCTCCCCGCGCTCGCGGCCGGAATAAGGTTCCCTTTGTTCGGCAGGTGGCGCGGGCTCAGGTCACCAGGCAGGCGGCCCGTCCACGATGTCCGGCGCGACATCAGGAGCCAGCCCGACCTCGGGGGACCTCGGAGCCGGGGCCCAGGCCAGCGGCGTGGCTGCCCAGGACTGTGACAGACCCCGGGACTGGCTGCCCGTCCCCGCACGAGTTTGTTCTGACGGTTCTGGCTGGAGGCGGGAAGTCCACAGGAGGGTGGGCAGGGCCGATCCCTCCGGGGGCCCTGGGCAGGGCTCCTCCTGCCCCTGGCGGCTCCTGGCCCCCTTCCACTCGTGACCAGGTCGCTGGCTCTGCCGCCACCCTCCTTAGCAGGCCTTTTTCCTCGGATCTGCTGCTCAAGCCTCCCTCTGCCTTTCCCTGGTGAGGGAGCGCCCTGGGTCAGAGCCCCCCACCCCGCAGACCAGGTGATCTCATCCTGAGATCCTGAAGTACCTCAGCAAAGATCCTTTTGTCAAATAAGGCCCCACTCAAGGTTCCGGCACCTAGAGACTTAGAGACACAGCGCTGGGGCCCCCAGTACACTGAGCACCTTCAAGAGGTGCCCCCAGGCCACACGGAGGTTTAGGCGTGCTCACCCCTTGCTGACCCAGAGCCGTGACTGCCCGGGAGTCCTTGGGCAGGAGCTGGGGGCAATGGCAGCTTGAGAAAACTGTCACTGCCCAGGAGAGGAGAGTGACCATCTCTGCCCTCGGCTGCCTTTCCTGAGGCCGCGCTCCCTCTGGCTGCTTTCCTGGGGCCTGAAACCCTCTCCCCTGAGAATGTGGCAGCAAACAGAAAGGAGAGTGAATGTGCCTCTGAAAGACAGCAGCGAGGCGGGGCCACCCCACCCTTAAAACGGATGGGTAGAGCCCTCCCTGGTGGCACAGGGATTAGTCTCAGGCTATCACTGGCCCGGTTCGATCCCCAGCCAGGGAGCTGAAACACAGGGCGCAGCAGGCCTCTCCTGTCTCCCCGATGCTCCCCTCAGCAGTGGATCTCAGAGGATCCGCCTGGTCTGCTCCCGGCTCTGTCTCTGGTAAAACCTCTCACCCCTTGCACCTGTGACCTGTACCCCAATTCTTTTGTGCATAAATAAATAAAAATAAATCTTTAAAACCAAACAAACAAACGAAAGCTGACTGGTAAAGCTGTTATAGGGCAGCCCCGATATTGAAGGGGGTGCCTGGCTGTGGGTCCTCACCCGCGCGCTTACAAGGGACTTCTTAATACTCCACTGCAGGCGCACACAAAAGGTTCATAAAAGGTTTATTTACAAGGGAAAGAGAAAGAAGGAAATGTACAACTCAGGGAGAAAATAGGGAAATAAAGTCTTTAATGCGTCCTACCTGATCGGACAACCTGGAAACCCAAAGGCACTCTCCGAGCTGGCCAGATGCTGCGAGCTGGCGGGGAGCCAAAATGGGGGACCCCTCCAAAGCCCACGTGTCTGGCTTTATACCAACCTGGCTGCTGAACCCCACCCTTGGTCCCAGCCCCCTTCCCTTGGGTGGTGATGGGATGTGGAGCTCCCAGTGTCTTTGGCTTTGGCCTGGGGTGGGGGTGGAGTCCAGAAGCCTGTATGGAATTAGCTTCAGGACAGCCTTTTCCCCCTAACAATTCCCCCCTTTGACCACTGATAAAGGTTAATGGTTACCCGGGGCATGGGGTCGGCAGCCTCCAGTCCCACTTGCGGGCTGGGCTGTGCGAGGCCACCTGGAGGTAGGCAGGGCGTTCCTCCCTGCGGTCACACCCAGGACCATCTGAGACTAGGGCATTGGCATGACCAGGGTGCCTGCTGCAGAAGGTGGGCCGACCCAAAGGGAGCCAGTGAGGCTGGGTCAGGGTGGAGGGGGCTTCCCGATTAATAGGGTTCTCCAGGGACTTCAGGGCATGGGGCCTCTTGGGGAGGGGGAGCAGGCCCTGGAGGATGTCGATGGGTGACTTGGCATGTGGGAGGATGCGTCTGGGAGGGGGTCCGGGCCACTGCTTTTGGGACAGGTGGCTCTGGAGTCCCAGCTGACCGGAAACTCGGCCAGCAGATCCTGGGCCAGAGGGGTCCGCTGGGACATGCTCCAGGTCTGACCATCCCCACCCCCCCACCCATGCATCAGGCCACGTCCCATGAGCTTGCTATATTGTCTGTAAAATGGGGGCAGCAAACTCAGGGTCATTATGGGAACTTTTGTCTCAGGAACCTGGGGACCTGACTTTGCTGCAACATCAGGGCCTCAGCGCAGCCCCCCTGCAGCATGACCCTGCCCTCAGGGTGACTGTGGCCCGGTACCCACTCCCACCCCCTCGTGGGACCACGGGGCCCTCGTGACCACCTGTTGCCCTCCTTTGTCAGGGGGCCACGCATCTCCTCTAGGAGTGAGACGGGGCTGGAGTTAATCCACTTTGCTGGCCCCACCCAGCTCTGGCCCCTCAGAACTCCCAGAGAACAATGGAGCGGCCGGTCCCGGACCGCCAGGGGCTGGCGAGGGCCAGGCCCTCCTCTCCACACCTCGGCCTCCTCCCGCCTTCCGGAGTGGAGGTGGGGCGTGAGGTTGGGGGTGGGGGACGCCTGGGCAGAGGCGATAAAGTGCCTTTGAGATGGTGAGCGGCCCCGCTCTCCATATGAATGGCATTCTTGCCCCTCTGGAGTCCCGGTTCAGGCCTCAAATTTAACCCCTAGGTTCCCAGATCCCACAGAATCCAGGGGGGCTGGGGGCAGGAAGGGGCCTGGGAGGGTGGAGGGGATATGTCTCTGGCCGGCCCGGGCATGTCCTCGGCCCCCCAACCCCGGCGCCCGTGCAGATCCCCCCCCTGCATCCCCTCTCGCGCCTGGTCCTCTCTGATCCCAGGAGTGGATCTGTCGGAAGCTGAGTTTCCCGGGCCACCCAGAAGGCAGGTCCACAGGGCTGGGGTGAGGGGGCACCCACTTTCCAGCCCCTGGCAGTGCGGGGGGGGGGTCTCCTGCTAGAATATGGAAATGTGGGGACAGAGAGGAATTGGAACTGCAACAGCAGGGCCCGCCTATGGCCATCGGGCTGCTGGCCCCACAGCTCAGGGCTCCAAGCCTGAGTGGCTGGCTCGCGCCTCCAGGCCACAGGGGACTCAGCTCCAACTGGGAGTGTCCCCGCAAATCAGGACCAGCAGGTGACTTACACCCCAGGCGGGAGGTGGGCCGCCCTCCGGCCTGAGGGGGAGAAGCGCTGGGCTGGGCAATCCCCTGGGAGGCCTGGTAGGTGGGTCCTGGGCCCCTCAGGAGACACCTGCCCAGACCTGTGCGGCTGGATTCCTGGCGGCCGGAAGGAAGGCCCAGGGGGAGCCCAGGGACAGACGAGCCTCTATTTGCTCTTCCCAGCCACCCCTCCCCCCTCAGTCCCCCTGGGGTTGGACAAACAGCCCCTAAGACACTGGAGCCGCCCAGTCAGCACAGCCCCAGCCATTCTCCAGCCCGAGGTCCTCACGTGTCCCCCCCCCCCCCCCCGCGTCCTCCTGCACCCCGGGGCCACCTGGAGCACGGCCATGACCCTCGGGGGCACCTTGGTGCCCACCACGGGGTCTACCTTCCAGGCCAGCTGACTGGGGCTGACTCACCCTCCCCACTTCAGAGGAGGGGCAAGCTCTGGGGCCGTCCACCCCCTTGCAAAGCTGATGACCCTCTTCCGAAAACGCTGACCCCACTGGCAGTGAAAACACGTGCAAGCCCAGGGGCTGCGGGCCGTGGGGGCCGCCTGTCAGGACGGCAGGGGAGGCGCCAGGGGCCGCGGAGCCCTGGGGCAGAGGGACAGAAGGACAACCCCAGACACATCACTCCTGAGGGGGCACAGAGAGCCCAAAGGAACAGACCAAAGCAAAGCAAGCCCCGGAAATCTGACTGCAGACCTGAGGCTGGGCCGGAGCACAGGGCCCAGAGGGCTGTGGGGAAGACCGGGTCTGCCGGGGGGGCGTGGTGTGGCCACACATCTTTGAAGAAGAGTGAACCGGTACCCTTAAAACATACAGCACGGGCCTCCCTGGTGGCCTCGGGGCTGAATCTCAGCGCTCTCAGCACTATGGCGTGAGTTCAATCCCCGGCCAGGGAGCTGACCCACATGGTGCTGCAGACCTCTCCTGTCTCCCCACTGCTCCCCTCAGTGGTGGGTTTCAGTCAGTCCATCTGTTCTGCTCCCCACTGTCTCTGGTGAGTCCTCTTAACCCCTACACCTCTGGCCTACACCCCAGTTCTTCTACACAATAAATAAAAATAAAAATAAACATACAGCGTAAATCAAAGTCACTTCAATTAACAGATCTCACAAAGCGCTAATACCTACCTGCTGAAGGGCGGGGCCCAAAGGCACAGGCCCTTATAAATGAGGCCCCAGACCAGGTGGGTGCCCTCCCTGCAGGGCCGGAGCCATGCAGCTTGTATGTGTGCCTGCGTGGGGGTCCGCCAACCCTGCCCCCCAGGCCACCTGCACCCCTAGTGCCCTAGTTCTGTGGAGGGGTGCCCCCGCCCAGGCAGTGGGCAGCAGCCTTCCTCAGGGGCAGCCATGCAGGGGAAAGTCTTCCCCAGGTGAGGGCCTAGCCCGCCTCTGACTGTCGTCCAGCCAGCCCGGAGGAGCTCCCTGGACGGCCAGTCTTTCCACAGCACAATCCTTGAGTCTCAGTGCCCAGGAGGGGCGTACAGGAGTCCATGATCCTCCCTCTAGGGAGGATCTCCTATTTGTAAAACTTCAAGGAGGCTTCGCAAAGGCTCCGGGGTGCTCAGGGGGCTCCAGAGTAAGGGGAGGTGGCGTCAGGGAAGCCAGGGTCTCGGCTCCTTGCCCTCCCATCCTGCTGGCCCAGAGTGGCCGCCCTCTCCCTGTGAAGAGCCTGGCCTGGGTCTGGCCCCCAGCCGGGCTCCCCCCTCCATCCCCCTCCTCTCCACCCCCTGCTGGCCCCTCTCCGGCAGGCTGGTGCCAGGGCCTCTGGAGACCTGCCAGAAGCTCCTCCAAGCCCCGTTTCAGGAGCGGAGGTGGGGTGGGCACACCTGAGCCGAGGTGGAGGTGGGAGGTGGCTTTCCAGGCCGTTGCCCTGGAGATGGCACCTGAGCTGGGCGCCAGGCACCTGTTGCCCCGGGAACAGCGCGGGCGGGGCCCTTCCCTCGGGAGCCGCCGGGGCCAAGAGGCTGAGACAGGAGACGGATCGGATCGGATTCCCAGAGGCCCGGCAGGCAGGGGGACCCGGAGGGGAACCTGGGGTGCATTTTCATCACTAAACGAAACGGGGGTGGGCCGGGGACAACAAAGACAGCAGGGAGGGGTGCTAGGGAGGAGGCTGGGGAGGCCTCAGAGCAGCCCCGCCCGTCCAGTGCCCAGTCCTGAGCCCGCTCCCCTCCACCCTTCCCTGCCAGTCCTCCCAGGCTTGTCCCTGGGGTGTCCCTGCTCCGTTCTGTCATGGCCACCCCCACTTCTCCGTTGACCCCAAGGCTCCCAGCTGACCCGGTCCCAGCTCCTCCCTCACCGGCTTCCCCAGGCTCGGCCTCCCCGCCCCTCCCCCCCGCCCGTCTTAAAGCCCCGCCTCACTGGGGAGCCGCAGTCCCCGGTGCGCGGCCCAGGTGTGCTGCGCTGGGTGCCCGGGCCGGAGGCAACGCGCTTGCCCAGCCCGAGGGCGGCTGGCAGGGTCCCTGCCAGCCAGGTCAGACCTGTGGCTGCAGGGAGGTGGGGGCAGCAGCCACCACCAGGCACCTGACGGGTGTCGGGCCTCTGGAGGGACGCGCCTCGGCCGAGCACCCGAGAGAGGAGAGGAGGCGCGCGGGGGAAATCCACATGTGAAGACGCCTGGTCGCGGACGCTGACCCCTGCTTCGGGTGGGCAGTGAGACCCCCGGGAAGCCCCTGACCTCCCGGCCAGCCCCCCCACCAGCCAGGCCGCTCAGCTGAGACCTGAGGGAAGATGGCGTCCACTGGCCTCGAACTCCTGGGGATGACCCTGGCCGTGCTGGGCTGGCTGGGGACCCTGGTGTCCTGTGCGCTGCCCCTGTGGAAGGTGACCGCCTTCATCGGCAACAGCATCGTGGTGGCCCAGGTGGTGTGGGAGGGGCTGTGGATGTCGTGCGTGGTGCAGAGCACGGGCCAGATGCAGTGCAAGGTGTACGACTCGCTGCTGGCGCTGCCGCAGGACCTGCAGGCCGCCCGCGCCCTCTGCGTCGTGGCGCTGCTGCTGGCGCTGCTCGGCCTGCTGGTGGCCGTCACCGGCGCCCAGTGCACCACCTGCGTGGAGGACGAGGGTGCCAAGGCCCGCATCGTGCTCACCGCGGGGGCCATGCTGCTCCTGGCCGGCGTCCTGGTGCTCATCCCCGTCTGCTGGACGGCGCACGCCATCATCCAAGACTTCTACAACCCCCTGGTGGCCGAGGCCCTGAAGCGGGAGCTGGGGGCCTCCCTCTACCTGGGCTGGGCGGCTGCAGCCCTGCTTATGCTGGGCGGGGGCCTCCTCTGCTGCACGTGCCCCCCGCCCCAGCTGGACCGGCCCCGCGGCCCCAGGCTGGCCTACTCCATCCCCTCCCGCTCGGGCGCCTCCGGGCTGGACAAGCGGGACTACGTGTAGGGCGTCCCGGAAAGAAGCCTCTACCGGGACCCTGGACCTCGCGCTGGACTCCCTGCTTTAACCTGTCGTCGCCAACCCCTCTCCCCGAAGGCCCCTTGGCGAGCCTGGCTGCAGGGATAGTCCCAGCTCAAAGGGCTGCTCCCCCCTCCCCAGGCCAGGAGCGACCCTCAGTTGTCCCCGGTGCGCCCCAGCCCTCCTCCTCCTGAACCCTCCCTGCCCCGGGCCTGAACCTGAGAACCTGCTTGGAAACAAGGAGCTTCTGCCCTAGAGTCGGTGCCCTCCAATGAGCCACCACCCGGGCAGAGCCAGGGCCCGGCCCCTCCCCCGCCCACCGGGACTCTTGAATAAATGAGCGTTTGTACCCCGGCTCCTCTGATCTGTGCCATCGCAGCAAGGCCAAGGCCCCTTGGGGTCCTGCCAGGTGGGTAACCTCACCCCGGCCCTGCAGGTCCCAGAGAATGGGGGCAACGAGGGGAGACTCAAACCACCCACTCCTCAGCACCCTCAGCAACACCACAGGCCTGTAACAAAACACTTTATTTAGCACAAACTGTGAGTGTGGGTGGGTGTGGCAGAGCGTGAGGGGCAGGAGGTGAGGGGGGCAGGAGGGTGGAGGGCTGGGCGGGGTTCTTTGGTAACACGTTGCAGGCTTTCCAGAGGCCTGGGGGAAGGTTTGTCCCTGCAAGCCCAGGGGTCCCTCCCCCAGCAGCAGCAGGGACTCTTGGGGACAGGCTGTCACGGGGTCTTGTCACAAAGCACCCCAAGAGCGAGCAGCTTTCACGTTGGGCCCATGGCTCCAGACTGGCCCCCAAGATGGGGATGTCTAGGTGGAGAAAGATCCAGAAACTCTGAAGTGTCACTTCTTTGGCTCCATCCAAAGGCGAGCGCTCAGGTGGGAGTCTGTTTCTTCTGGGTGGGATTATCAAATGGCTTAAAGGTAATCCCCCCACCCCAATAAAAGGCAAAACCAAAAAAATAAAGAATCCGAAGCTGTCAGCTCAGGTGATTGGGCCCCACGGTCAGGGGTGCCCCACTCTCCTATGCAAATCAGACATAATTTTTGGTGGGGTACTCGGAGGGCCCTTGGGAAGTGCGCGGGGCGGAGGCTGAGTAGCGAGCCAGGTACCGACTGGAGCCGCGGGCGCCCCCAGAGGGGCAGGTGCAGCACAGCAGCCCCCCACCCAGCAACAAAAGGCCAGCGGCGGCCCAGCCCAGGTAGAGGGAGGCCCCCAGCTCCCGCTTCTGGGCCTCGGCCACCAGGGGGTTGTAGAAGTCCCGGATGATGGTGTGGGCCGTCCAGCAGACGGGAATGAGGGTCAGGACCCCCGAGATGACAAAGATAATCCCAGAGGCGAGCACGAGGCGGGCCTTGGAGTCCTTGTCCTCCACGCAGGTGGTGCACTTGGCGCCTGCGAGGTAGACCAGCAGGCCGAGCAGGGCCACCAGCAGGGTGACGACGCAGAGGGCGCGGGCGGCCTGCAGGTCCTGCGGCAGCGCCAGCAGCGAGTCGTACACCTTGCACTGCATCTGGCCCGTGCTCTGCACCACGCACGACATCCACAGCCCCTCCCACACCACCTGGGCCACCACGATGCTGTTGCCGATGAAGGCGGTCACCTTCCACAGGGGCAGCGCGCAGGACACCAGGGCGTTCACCCAGCCGAGCAGCGTCAAGATGATCCCCAGGATCTGCAGACCAGCGGAGGCCATGGTGGGGCGGAGGCCGGGGAGCTGCCCGGGGGACAGAAGCGAGTAGCATCAGGACTGGGGAGCCCAGGCCCCTTTCCCGGCGCTACCCCCCGCCGTGCCCTGGCCGCTGTCCTGGAGTGTGGGCAGCACGGGGTGGGAGGACAGGCCCCAGCCTCTTTTCCTTGCGGGCAAAACGAGCGTGTCTTCTGTCCCTACCCCTGGGACTGCAAACAGTCACAGCGCCCGGCCCCGCGGCCCCAGCCCAGGTGCACAAAGACGGGGAGGTCACGCCCGCGCCGCCCCGGGCACCTGTGCATTTTACCAGAAGGCAGAGAGGCCAAAGGGGGCTGAACCCGCAGGCCCAGGCGCGGCCCCGGCGGGGCTCGACATCTGTCAGTTTCCACGCCCGGCTGGAGATCAGGCCCCCTCCGCCCCCACAGGGGCGCGCCAGCCGCTCCCCCACCTGAGGCTCAAGCCCCGGGCGGGGGTCAACGCTGGGATCTTAAGATCCGGGTGGGCCGCCGCCCCAGCCCCGGTCAGCCCGGGTCCGCCGGGGAGGGCGGGGGGAGGACACGAAGCGCGGCCCGCCGAGCGCATATTCCCGGGCTCCCCCCGCGGGCTCTGCACACCCCAGGGCTGGGGGCTTCTTCTGCTGTATTTGTGCCCCAAGTCATTTTCTCAGACACAGAGTTGAAGCCCCAGGGTCTGTCCCCCGAGCCTGTTTCTCCGGGGCGGCCCTGCCCGGACCCCGCACCTGCCGCCCCTCACGTCCTACTTCGGGGCGGCGGCCCCAGGCGGCTGTCCCGCGCCCCGAGTTCCCGCGCACGCTCGGACCTGCACCCACCGGCCGGGCCCCCGGAGACCCACTCCCGCCGCGCCGGGCCCGGCCCCCCCGCCCCCCACACGCGGCCGGCCGCCCCGGCGCTCCCCCGAGAGGGTCCCCGCTTCCCCTTCCAGCGCGGGCCGCGGGGGTGTCCTCACCCCGCAGCCCGGGCGCCGCACGCGGGGAGGGGTTAATGGAGGCGCCGGGCGCAGGGTCGGCCCGCAGGTGAGGGGGCGGAGGGGAGGGGAGGGACACCCCGCCCCCGGGGAGGCGCGCGGGGGGAGGGGCGCGGGGCCGCAGCGCCTTTGTCCCGGGAGGGGGAGGGGCGCCAACCCGCCCGCGCCTTCGAGGGATCCACCGGCCGCGGCTCCGGGGCGGCCCCAGCGCGGGGGCGCGCGGCCCCCGCGCACCCACCCAGGGGCGGCCCCCGCACCCTGCACCCCCGCCCCGCCTGGCGCCGCGGCGACCCCTCCCCGGCGGGGGCGCCGGCCTCACCGCGCGGGAGTCCCGAGGTCGGAGCCGGCGAGTGCGGGGCCGGGGCGGGCGCGGGGGTCTTAAGGCGGCGTGACGTCACCGGACCCCCGCCCCGGGGAGGGGCAGGGACCCCAGCGCCGCGCGAGTCCCCGCCTCGCCGCCGGCCCGCCCCGCCGGCCCGGGGGGCGGCCGCCGGGGGGCGCGGGCTGCGGCCGGGCCCGAGGCCCCGCCGCCGCCCCCCAGCGCTGTGCTCGCGGGCCCGGCGCGCGCGCCTCAGTTTCCCGCCCTGCACGGCGGGGTGGCGGCGAGGAGCCGCGGCCCGAGGTCGGCGCTGACGGACACGCGCGCTTACTCCGGAGTTGGGGTGCCGTCCGGGGCCCCCCCGCGCAGCCCCCCATGTGAGCCCTGAGCGGCCGGGGTCAGGGGGCGCGCGGGCCGTGTTTGTCGAACGACTGACCGAGCCCCGCGCCCGGCCGGCGGCTCCGAGCGGCGCGCGGGGCGGGCGGAGGCGCGGGCGCCGCCCCGGAAGGCGGGGGCGGGGCGGGGCGGCGCGGTCGGCGGGGCCGGGCCGCGGGCGCAGACGGCAGCGGCCGCCGGACGCGCACGATGGTCCCCGGGCCGCGGCTGCGGCTGCTCGCGCTGGCGCTCGGGCTGGCCCTGGGGCCGGCCCTGCTGCGCCCGGCCGCCGGGGAGCGCGCGCCAGGTACGCCGGGCGCGCGGCGGGGCTGGGGCTGGGGCGGGGGCGGGCCGGGGCCGGCCCCGGGGGAGCTGGGGAGACCCGGCGGGCGCGGGCCCTGGGTCCGGCGGCGTCCACGCGCCGAGATCGCCGGGCGGGGAGGCCCCGGCCCTTTCGGGGCTTCATCCCCGGCCCGGCCCCGGCCCGCGGGGGGCGGGGGGTGACGGTCCTGAAGGTCCCGACTCGGAAGCGGGGAAGTTTGGGGCGGGCGGCGTGGTCCCGCCGGAGGGCACGCCCCCGGCCCGCTCGCTGTCGGGCCCACCCGGCGCCAGGGCCCGGCGTCTGGTGGGTGTCCAGAGGCATGGGGGGCTGCGCCCCCATACCATGTGGGGTGCCCTTCCATCCGGTGACTTCAGTGCCCAGCTATGCGTGGGGGGGTGGAGGGACGGGGTCGGGCCCGGTGCCCAGGAGTGAGTCACCCGCCGGCGGCGGGGGGATTGCGGGGACCTGACCCCCCCCGCGTCCCGCGCTGCGCCCCCCCCCGCGCTGCCGCGTCCCGGCCGGGCCGTGCGGTCACCTGCGAAGAATGTCAGTGACTCACGTTATTCGAGCCGGTCGACCCTGACCTCAGCCCCCAGAATAGCCGCGCCCCGCCCCCCGCCTCTGACCCGCGCCCCCTCCCCAGGCGCCACCCCCTGCTCGCGCGGCAGCGCCTGGAGCGCGGACCTCGACAAGTGCATGGACTGCGCGTCGTGCCCGGCGCGGCCGCACAGCGACTTCTGCCTGGGCTGTGAGTGGGGGCGCGGGGGGCCCCGGCGCGCGGAGCTGGTGGGGGGGCGGCGGGGGGGACGGCCCCCGATGGGGG
The DNA here is from genome assembly GCF_964194135.1 of Talpa europaea. NCBI lineage: Eukaryota > Metazoa > Chordata > Mammalia > Eulipotyphla > Talpidae > Talpa > Talpa europaea. The sequence continues at coordinate 101,976,113 of NC_140079.1, read as the reverse complement.
AGGGGCCGGCCGGAGAGGCGCGAGGTCTGACGCCGAGGCCCCCCCACCAGGCGCTGCGGCTCCCCCGTCCCCCTTCCGGCTGCTGTGGCCCATCTTGGGGGGCGCCCTGGGGCTGGCCCTGGTGCTGGGGCTGGTTTCCGGCTTCCTGGTCTGGAAACGGTGCCGCAGGAGAGAGAAGTTCACCAGTAAGTGCGCCCCGCCCGCCGCCCGCCCGCCCGCCCCGCCCCGCCCCGCCCCGCTCCCGCGCTGACCCCCCCGTTTCACCCTTGCAGCCCCCATCGAGGAGACGGGCGGCGAGGGCTGCCCCGGCGTCGCGCTGATCCAGTGACGGCGAGCGCCCCTGCCCGCGGAAGGCGCCCCACGCCTCCTTCATTCACTCATTCATTCACCCCGGAGCCCGCCCGCCGCCCGGACGCCGCCCGGACGCCGCCCGGAGCTCAGCCGCAGGGGCGGGGAGGGGGGTGCGGGTGAATCACCTCTGAGGTCCCGGCTGCGCTTCAGCGGCCTGCCGAGGCGTCTCTGGCCTCAGGACAGGAGACCCACGCGGGCTGACAGCCCAGTGAACACTAAGGAACTGCAGCGTTTGCACAATGGGGTCCCCTACCCCCCCAGCACCGGGGCCAGACTGACCTGGGGCCAGAGCACACCGGCCTCACCCACCCAGATGTCCTGACACTTCACCACGGGGCCTCAGCCTGGGGGGTCAGGGACCCCTTCCTAACACTAGGGGGCTGGCCCTCTAGGGGGCTGGCCCTAAGACACTGCCCCCCACCCTCAAAAGGGGGGGAAATATTTATTTGGGGAGAAAGTTTGGAGGGAAGGGAGAATTTATTAATAAAAGAGTCTTTAACTTGAAATGGATTGGAGTGGCCGGATCCCCAGGCCTGACCTCCCAGAGCCCGCGGGAGGGAGTGAGTCAGCCGCGGGGGCGGGGGCGAGGCTCTGACTCACACATTCTCAATGCCTGAGCCCAGCCTGCCAGGGCCTGGCCAGGCCTTGACCGATTTCCAGGGAAGATCTGAGAAGATCCGAGAAGCCCCGGCATCCTGTGTCCCAGCCCTCCTGCCTTTCCCAAAGGCCCAGGATAAAGCTCAGCAATCTTTATTCAGTTCTGGGGGGGGGGGGGAATGCCTCCTTCCCGTGCGCCTGCCCGCCCTCCCCAGGGCACCATCTGGCTGGGCTCCAAGTCCTCTACTGGGGAGGGTCCTGGTGCCTGGAGGCCTGGATTGGGGGATAAGCAGGGCAGCTGGTTCCTTCATGAGGGTGTTGGTCTCAGTTGTGGGGAAGAAAGGTGGGCGTGGGGGCACTGCCCACCAGCCATCAGAGCTCCATTACGTCCCCAGCTAATGTTGCATGGTAGTGGGGTTCAGGGGTGTCCCCCAGTCTCAGCAGCCGGAGGGCCTCAGGGATCAGATTCCCAGGGTAGCGCCAGAGAAGCAGCTCAGAGCAAGGGCTTCTGGAAGAAGAAATGATCAGGGCTGAGGCTGGCCTGGCAGAGCCACCACTACCAGATCCAACTCCCCAGAGTTTCAGGGTTGCCTACACCTTCCAAGGAGCCAAGATGGGGAACAAAGCCAGGATGGCTAGAAGCTAAAGATAGCGGGATGAGGCAGGGCCCGGTGGTGGCTCCCAGGCCCGGGTGTGCTCCCCCGCAGGGCCCGGCTGGTGGACAGGGCCTACCTGAGTGGGGGCAAAGCTGAAGGGAAAGCCACGGGGGGGCTGCAGTACGGGTGGTCATTGTGCAGGCTGAGCCGAGAGAAGTGGTTGGCCATGTTCTCCTCGGACAAGAACTGCTTCCGAAGGGGCTCCCTGGAGAGAGACAGGCTGAGGTACTCAGAAAGGACAGTGGGACGGGACCTGGTGTGAGAGAGGCTGGCTGGGAGTCCCTCCCTGCCCCGAACTCACTGCTCCTCCTCCAGGCGCCGCTTGGTGCTCATGGGCACAGCCCCTCGGAGAGGAGAGCTGGGAAGAAAAGAGAGCCAGGTGCACCCCACCCTCTTGGCCTCATCCTGGAATCTGCCCACCTGGGCTGACAGCATCAGCGAGGAGCCCCCAGGCCATCCCTACCTCAGTGACGTGACATCACCCTCCTCTCCAGAACCATCCAGCAGTTTGCCTCGGAAGTCTTAGGCCCGAGTCCCCGACCCGGTCTCAGCTCAGTGCCAGCTCGGTGCCCACACGTGCCACCCTGCAGACCAGCCCTGGGCTCGCGGCCAAAGCTCCTGCGCCCCTGGGCTCGGCCCACCCGGGGCCCCCTACGCACCTCGCGTCCAGGCCTCGGGGCGCCCCCGAGGCGGCCCTCGGGTCGCGCTGGGCCCCATCCGGGGGGCCTCGCTCCAGGGGCTGCTGCAGGATCATCGGGACTCAGGGTCCTACGAGAAGAGGGGTGGGATCCTGGCGACAGGGGCGGGGCGTGCGAGGGGCGGGGCCTAGGCGCGCGCAGCGACGAGGTTCCGCGCAAGCGCAGAGACGGACGGCGTGCGGCTGGAAGGCGGGCCGGCTAAGCGACGTGGGGGAGGGGATTCGGCGTAGCGGGGCTGCGGTGGGCGCCGCTTAGTGTCGGGGGTCTTCGCGGCGGTCACCTCGGTCGGTTCCTGGCGCTTCGGCGGTCTGCGGCGGCCTCTCTCGCCAGGCCGGCCGGCCGCGCTGGGACGGTGAGCTTCCGACTAGGGAAGCTCCGGAAGCTCACGTCCGGACTGCGTCGTGCGCAGAGCACTCTGGGACTTGGAGTTCTCGACATGGAACGCGCTGTGCCTCATGCGGTGCCCCTGGGTCAGGTGAGCTGGCGGGCGCGCGGTGCCTTCTGGGGCTTGTAGTCCACGCTCGGCTCGGAGGGGGCGGGCAGGAAACAGGGCTCTGAGCCCTGTTTTGCGTGAACTGTTGGGAGAACTTGGACTCTCGCCAGGGGCCTACCATGGAAATCAGTGTTTTCTGCATTGGATAAGAGCCACTTCTAAAATGCACTGTCCGCGCGGTAGCCCTGTGCGGAGCTCCGCGTACAGTCGCCCATCCAGTGGTGACACTCGTGAGGTCCATTCGACGGTTGAGGTGGGGGCCTGCTCAGGGACTCCCGAGGCATCGCGCCTCCACGCCCCTTCCTCCTCCTCCTGGAGCCGGCCCTGGCAGCTGCCCGTTTGTGGGCCACCCCAAAGAAAGCGGAGGCCAGACTGACGGCAGGGAGGCGGGAGGGGGTCTGGGTGCGCGGCCCAGACCCTCTGCCCAGCCTTCACCCAGCCTCTCCCCACAGCTGGAAGTGTTTCAGGCCCTGCAGCGGCTGCACATGACCATTTTCTCCCAGAACGTCTCACCCTGCGGGAAGTTCCTGGCGGCTGGCAACAATTACGGGCAGATAGCCATCTTCAGGTACCCTGGCCCCTGCTCCCCACCACCCATCAGCCTGGCACTCTGCCCTTCTGGGACTAATGCTCCTTGGCTGTCCCTTCAGTTTGTCTGCTGCCCTGAGCTCCGAGGCCAAAGAGGAGAGTAAGAAGCCAGTGGTGACCTTCCTAGGTGGGTGCAGCCACTGAGTCTGGCTTAGACCCCCCCCCGCCCCCCCCTCCGACCCCTAGGTGGAGGGAGCAGAACGGGGTCACTCAGGGTCTGCACTTCTGTTTAGCCCACGATGGACCCGTTTACAGCATGGTCTCTACTGACCGGCATCTGCTCAGTGCTGGCGACGGGGAGGTGAAGGCTTGGCTGTGGGCAGAGATCCTCAAAAAGGTAGCGTGTGGGGTGGGCAGGGTAGGGCGCCCACTCCAGGAGAGCCTGTGAGATCACCCAGTGTCTTCCTCCCATAGGGCTGTAAGGAGCTGTGGCGTCGTCAGCCCCCATACAGGTGAGCCAGGACGCAGGGTAGAGGTGTGAAGGGTGGCCCCTCCAAAGCTGACCCTGCTTTTCCTTCCCCAGGACCAGCCTGGAAGTGCCTGAGATCAATGCTCTGCTTCTCGTCCCCAAGGTCTTCGTCCCCTGTCACTGGGCATCTACCCCGTCCTTTTCTTGGCCCAAACCGCGGGGAAGGGAGGGGAAGGGATTCGTTCGGGGTCCAGGTTTCTGCCCTGACTTCCGGCCCCACCCTGCTCTCCTCTGCAGGAGAATTCCCTCATCCTGGCTGGGGGGGACTGTCAGCTGCATACTATGGACCTTGAAACCGGGACCTTCACGGTGAGGAGGGCTGCGGGGCTGGGTGGTCAGGCCAGCATAGCACTTTCCTGGATCCAGTACTGACACTGTCCCTCTCCGGCAGCGGGCCCTCCGTGGCCACACAGACTACATCCACTGCCTGGCGCTGCGGGAGCGGAGCCCCGAGGTGCTGTCGGGTGGCGAGGATGGGGCAGTGCGGCTTTGGGGTAAAGACATGGCTGGCTGGGGGAAGGATGATGGTGAGGGAGCCTGGGGCGAGTGGGGTGAGCCTATAGTTCTTTCCCCGCAGACCTCCGCACAGCCAAGGAGGTCCAGACGATCGAGGTATACAAGCACGAGGTGAGGGCACTACCACCCCCCCGCCACCCCACCGCCCCCAAGGGCTGCCTGTGCATCTCCAACTCTTCCGTGTTCTCTCCGTCCAGGAGTGCTCGAGGCCCCACAATGGGCGCTGGATCGGATGTTTGGCAACTGACTCAGACTGGATGGTAAGCCAGGCAGAGTGCAGGATGAGATGACAGTTCTGCGTCCTGCGAGCCGGGGGGCCTGTGGCTCACACAGCTGGGGGTCTACCTTCCCACCTAGGTCTGTGGAGGGGGCCCAGCGCTCACCCTCTGGCATCTCCGTTCCTCCACGCCCACCACCGTCTTCCCCATGCGGGCACCACAGAAGCATGTCACCTTCTACCAGGACCTGGTGAGGCCCTCCGTCTCCTCCTGCCACCCTGCCGGCTCCCCTCTCCAGCCCTGACCCCTGCGTCTCCTTTCCACCCTCCACAGATTCTGTCGGCCGGCCAGGGCCGCTGTGTCAACCAGTGGCAGCTGAGCGGGGAGCTCAAGGCCCAGGTGCCCGGGTCCTCTCCAGGACTGCTCAGCCTCAGCCTCAACCAGCAGCCAGCAGCCCCCGAGTGCAAGGTGGGTCCAGCTCGGGGCTGTGCGGGTCCTGGGAGGCCAGCTGTGTGGGCAGTAGGTCACCCCTGTTCCTGCCCCCAGGTCCTGACTGCTGCGGGCAACAGCTGCCGGGTGGATGTCTTCACCAATCTGGGCTACCGAGCCTTCTCCCTGTCCTTCTGACCTCGGCCACCCTCGCAACCTCACCCCGGGTGGAGCTGCATGTTTGTTTACAAATAAAACGGCAGGTTTTTCCTCCAGGTGCCTTCTTCTCAAGAAAGAAGGCCAGGTTGGTGTAAGGCTTTATATATTACTCTGTCCCGCCTGGATACATAAATACCCCCTCCTGGCCCTGGCCTGGGGCTTGCGGGGGGGCACAGCGCGTAGGAAAGGTAGACTTATATAGAGTCGAAAAATACACAGCTCTGCCCCACCGGCCCCGCCACCCACCCGGGGCCTCTGGCCCCCAAAGCTGGCGCCTGCCCACAGTGAGCCCCTGCCCAGCCTCCCGGGGCTGGGGGAGCTCCAGCCCCCTTTGAAAGAAGGGCCGGTCCCGTGGCTCCATCAGCAGGGAGAGGAGAGAGCCAGAGAGCGCTAGGGCGGCCCGCCTGGCCCGGCCCTCAGGTCCTTCGGAAGAGGGTGCTGAGGAAGCCGCCCGCGGGCCCCGGGCCCAGGCGCAGGGAGAAGCGGGGCGCGGGGCGTCGCGGCGCGGGTCCCCCCGCGCTCAGCTCCTTCTGGCGCTGCGAACGCAGCTGCTGCCCGATCACCACCTGCATGTCGTCCTGCGGGCGGGGCGGGGGCGGGTCAGCGCGCAGGCCCCGCCCACCGCCCCGCCCACCGCCCCCCGGCCCCGCCCCTCACCTGCCAGGCCTCCAGCTCTTGCGTGAGCGCCACCTTCTGGCGGATGGTGCGCAGCAGCTCCCGGGACAGGGAGTCGCGCTCCAGAGACACGCGGCCGAGCTCCAGCGACAGTTCCAGGGCCCTGCGGCGGGGCGGGGAGAGAGCAGGCCCGAGGGCGCTGGGGTGGCGAGCGCGCACGGGGGGCGGGGAGGCCCCGGGCCCGAAGCCCAGGAGGTGGAGCCCTTTGAGGGGGTAAACAACCTGCACGCGGCTGGGGGTCTGCCCTCTGGGGCCCTGGTGAGTGCGACAGAGGCTCACTTGTTCACCGCCTGGTCCCGGTCCGAGAGGGCCCCGCTTAGGGCCGCCGTGGGATCCTCCTGGGCCCACAGCTCCTTCTGCCGCTGCAGCTCCTCCCGCAGGAACTCTAGCTCTGTGCGCTGCAATGCGATCTGCAGGCACAGGAGGGGACACGGGTGGGTAGGCCCCTGGGTGCCCCCGACTGCTCATCAGCCCTGGCTGCAGCGATCCCTGCCTTCCCCTCGGGCTACAACAGTCCAGGCAGCAGAAGCCCGGGACCTGGAGAGGTGCGGAGGCAAAACAGAGCCAGGCCAGGCTCCGGGCATCCCACAAGGAGCTTCAGCAGTCCTCTGCTGCCCAGCCCCAGGGTGCAGGCTGGGTAGGGGCTCTGAGCCTGCAGGAAGGATGCTTGGAGAGCAGGTCTTCCCTGAGGCGGTGGCAAGCAGGCAGGCTTTTGAAGCACAGCTGCAGGCTTGTTGGGATGAAGGGTCATCCCGGTTGAGAGGGCTAGTGGGCAGTGGCATGGCAGGGTAGAATGGAAAGAAACTGGCCCTGGGAAGGACGCGGAGTGGGGTACTGTGTGTCACCCCACCTGGTCCTGTAGTAGGGCCACTTCTGCCTCCTTCTCCAGTAAGTCCACTGGGCTCAGCGATGCCCGCTTCGTGGGGGGTTCCGAGCTCTCCTCCTGGGGCAAGGACTGGTGGCTGGACACCTCTTGGGTGTCCCCAGACAGACTGGTCTGCTGGCCAGAGGAACGAACGGTCAGTGAGGTGGGGAATGGGGGGAGGGCGGAATCCACAGCCCTCGGCGGCCAGCATGGGGGCCGAGAGGCCGCCAACTCACCCGGCTGCTTTCGGGTCCTTCTGCGACCAGGGCCTGGTCCGCATCCTGGTCGCCGTCGAGGCTGTGGGCGAGCTCCGACTGCAGAGAGGCTCCGGACACGTCGGCTTCTTGGAGGCGCGACTCCTCCTCCAGCTCCGAGACGCGCCGCTGCAGCCTCCGCAGGGCGGTCAGTGCCTCCCCGGCCTCGGAGCGCGCGCGTTCCAGCTGCCGCGGGGACGGACGAGCCGGCGCTCAGCCCGGGGGCGCTCAGCCGGGGGCGCTCGCCTCCCGCCGCCGGGGCCGTCCAGGGCCGCAGCCCGAGCCTCCCGCACGTAGGTCGCAGGCAGCCCCCGCCGCGCAGTTCCCCCCTCCCCCCGCGACACCCACTTCCTCGCCTATAAAACCGGGCGCGGACCGCCCCGGCTTCAGCGTCTCCCGCCTCCCTCCAGCCCCGCCTCCCTCCAGCCCCGCCGGTCGGGCCGCCTCGCGGAGCCCGGCCCCTCCCTCGCGCCGCCGGCCGCCATTCCCAGCGCGCCCTCGCGCCCTCGCGCAGCCCCCGCCGGCAGCCTCGGGCCCGCGCCCCCCCACCGCCCCCCCAGCCCGCGGGCACCTCCAGGCGGTGCTCCCGCCTCTCGCGCCGCAGCAGCAGCAGCTCCTCGTGGGCCGCCTGGAGCCTGGCCTGGCTCTTCTCCGCCTCGTCGCGCAAACCCCGGATCTGCGCCTCCAGGTCCTGGCGGCGGCTCTGCAGCATCTGGTTCTGGGGGGAGGTCCCGGCTGCAGGGGAGGTCTGGGCCGGCCCCAGGGGCCCCCAGCCCGGGCTTTCCTGCTCAGCGGCCCCCGGCTTGGCGGGCACTCACCTCCCCCTGCAGACTCTCCAGCCGCGTCCTCAGCTCCGCACCGGCCATGGTCTGGGCCTGGCACTGGCCCCGAAGGCCGTCCAGTTCCCGCTGAAGCTCCTGCTCCGTCTGAGAGGCCTGGGGTGGTGGAGGCCGCGGGACCCCTCAGCTGGCCCCAGTCTCAACACCAAGCCCAGCGCACCCACCCCCAAGGGAACATCCCCCCCTTGCCCCGGGGTCGGGCTGTCCCACCTGCGCCAGCTGCTGGCTGAGCCGCAGGTTCTGCTCGCTGAGCTCCCCCAGGGCCCGCGCCCGCTCGCGTCCACTGTCCTGCTGCTCGGAGCGCTGCTCGCCCAGCTGGGCCCGCAGCGCCTCCACGTCCCCCTCCAGCTCCACAGCCCGTGCCTCCCACTCGGCGCCTCGAGCCGCCAGGCCCCGGCGCAACTCATGGTTCTCCTGCTGCAGTCGCTGTGGGGGTCAGACAGAGGGAAAGATGAGGCCGGAGCCCCCACGGGGACGCAGAGCCCCAAGAAGCCACCAGGTGCTGGGCGACAGGGAGCAGGAGGGGCCGTCGATGCTGGGGTGGGGCTCCCTGATGCCCACTCACCTCTGGCTGCCCCCTGAGTTTCTGAGCCCGAGGTCGCAGGCGGCGTTTCTGGCGCCTGAGTCTGGTAGAGTTGAAACCCCGGCCCATGGCCTCACGCCGCGGCGGGGGACCGGCGTGCCAGCCTCTGCGGCCCTCTCCTGGGTCTGCTTGGCCCCTCTCCCCAGCCTCTGGCCAGCTCCCTCTAATTAACCCTCTTCAGCCCCACCCTGGCCCGGTGCCTCGGCCTGCCCTCCCCCAAACCTGTCCAACCAGCGGGGGGACGCTGCGGGCACACCCAGATGCCCAGCTTGGGGAGGCAGGCAAGTCAGGGGGCCAGCCTCTGACCCCCGCTGTCTCGAGAACCCCAAGCAGGAAGGTGATGCCGGCCACAGCGGCCACAATTAGCAGCTGCTCCCCGGGGCCTGTGCTGGAGCTGCCCCAGCATAGTCCATTCTTCCGCTAGTCAGGGCCTCCACACCCCCTTTACACAGGAGGAAACCGAGGCTCGCGGAGGTTAAAAGCTTTGCCCAAGGACACACGATGAGTCAGTGGAGAGGGCCTCCAGCCCAGGCAGCCGAGCTCAGTTCTGGGGGGGCATGTGTGGGAGCAGGCGTCCCGGCTGGTTCCCTGCTCTGCTGTGGCTTCATGCTCCAGCAAGTTCCAGCTCCTTCCCGGCCTCTCCATCCGTCCATCCATCGGTCAGTCCGTCCACCCGTCCATCCATCCACCTAGTTCGTACGCGCTCCTCTTGTTTGGGGGCTGGCTGCAGGCACCCCACCAAGCTCCCTGCCTCAAGCAGCTCAGAGCCCAGAGGCCCACAGGCCCACGGACACAGGTTTGCGCCAGGTAGTTTAGAGGGACAGTAAGGGCTATACAGAAATCCTGGGAACTTTCTGGAGGGGATTTGGGGTTCAGGCCCCCCTGAAAAAGAAACTCTGGACAGTGATGAGGAGTGCCCTAGGGTGGGAGGGCTCCTTCAGGAAGAAGTATCCTCTAAACTGACTGCTGCAGGGCAAGAAGGAAAGTGGCACCAAGATGCAGCAGGTGCACAGGCCCCGCGGCACAAGTTACAGCCACTGAGGGAGCCGCCAAGGCCTGGAAGGAGGGGCAGTGGGCAGAGATGAGCTCAGGGGCACTGGCACACTTTGGGGCCCTGGGTAAGGCATTTCAGCTTCATTCTGAGTGTGACGGAACCACCGGGAGATTCTGGGCAAGAGCAAATGCCCTCCGGTGGCCCGGGAGGAGGGACGCTGGGATGGAAACGGAGGACGTGGAAGCCAGAAGGGGCAGCAGGGCTTGCAGGGGGGCGGGGAGCGGAGTCCGGAGATGGGGCTGATCCTGGGCGGGAAGCCGGGCTGGGGGAGCGGGTGGTGGGTCGTAGAATCAAGTGCCACTGACGTGGGCCCACTAGAGGGCGGGGTGGAAGGGTGCGGGCGGTGGGCCAGCCAGGTCAGGCTGGGGCCGCGGCAGGGCCAACCGTGTTGAGATAAACGGGGGTCAGTGGTGTCCAGGGGGCCCAGTGTGACCACCAGTGTGACAGTGGGGCGGCCCCAGAGCTGGACAGAGGGAGGAACTGTCCCTGGGTGGCACGGCTGGGCGAGGGTTGGCCAGAGGCTGCATGGAAAGTGTGTAGCCCGGGGCCGGGCAGGGAGGCTTCTGAGGAGCTGGACCCGAGGTTCAGAGAGGGCCGGCAGCCTGCCCAGCGCCGCACAGCCAGGCAGGAGCCCCACCCGGGTCCTGACTTGTCCTTGCAATTCGCCCCAGGGTCAAGAATGCCGCGGGGCAGACCAGACGCGCCCCCGACCCCCCGACCCTGCACGCTGCCCTTTCCCGCCAGGCTGCAGCCCGCCCCCCCTCTGCCCGCCGGCCCGGGGACCCGCTCACCTCTTCCCGCTCGGCGTGCTGCGCGCTCAGCGTCTCCAGCCGCAGCTGCAGCTCCTCATTGCGTTCCAGAAGCATCTTGCCGAGCTCCGCGGCCAACAGCAGGTCTTTCTCCTTCTGCTGCAGCTGCAGGGCCAGGTCCTCGGGCTCCTCGGGCCCGGGGCCTCCTCCCAGGAAGGAGTCCCTCCGCTCCAGCACGAAGGGGAAGAAGCCCTCGTCGCCGCTGGGGGAGGCACCCCCCGAGAGCAGCCCCGACGGGAAGCTCGGCCCTTCTGGGGAGCTCATGGTGCCGCAGCATCTGTGCCGGCGGACGGGTCTGTGGGGACGGGGTACTCGCCGCCCCACCCGCGGCTCGCCCTCCTCCACGCTCCCCCGGCCCCCACCCCCTTCAGCCCGCAGCCGGAGCCCTGGCTGGGATAACAACCTAGTCTAGGCCACCTGCTCCGTTAGTGTCCCCAGGGTAAACTGAGGCAGGGAGCAGCAGCTGAGGCAGGGAGAAGCGGGAAATGAGCGGCCCTGCCTTCGGCGGGCAGACGCTCTCTGCCCCAGGGACACCTCGGCCCGGTGCTCGGGACCCACCCAGGCCGGGCCTGCCCCTTTCCCCGAACCCAGCCCCTGGCTCCCGGCCCCTGACCCGCCGGGCACTTCCCAGAAAGCGGGATCGTGGGGACCCGGGACAAGTCCCGTCCCTCTTCCTTCCAGGAACCCGGGCCTGGGCGTCCTCGGCCCCCTGGCCCCCCCCAGCCATCCGGGCTGGCTCCTGTGTTCTCAGGGCGGGGGGTTGAGTCCCCAGGCCATGAACCGGCCCAGACCCTTAGCTTTCCACTGGGGGAATGTTGGCTCCAGTCCCCGGGTTCCCACGGCCGGTGTCGGGCGGGGCAGGACCGGGCGAGGCAACAGGTTGTGCCAGCGGCCGCTCCGGGTTTCTGTTTACTTCCCGGCCCGCCCCTGGGGATGCAGCCCGGCGGCCTCCCCGGGGCCCGGCCCGCAGCTCTGGGGCTCCCGGCGGCTGGGGGCGCCGAGCTTCCCTGGCCCCTGCTCTCCCCTCCCGCCCCTCCGCGGTCGCCCGACTCTGCGCGGGCGCGAACACACACACACACACACACGCACACCCGCCCCCCCACACACACACCCCCGCCCACACACACACCCCGCCCTCCACCTGTCCCCCCTCCCCCCGCCGGGGCCGGGCCCACCCCCGCCCGCTGTCCCGCAGCCAACCCGCCCCGGGCCCGACCCGGCGGCCGCCCCGACGTGGCCCCTGCGCTCGGGACCCCTCTCGGGACCCCGGGGGCGTCACTCTCCCCGCGGCCCCCGCCGAGCTGCCGTCCAGCAGCCCAACCCCGACGTCGGGGCCCCGGGCCCTCCCCCCAGCGCCCGCCGAGCCCCAGCCCCGCCTGCCTCTGGCGGGGGTCGCGGCGCCCCGCCCCGCCCCGTCCAGTCCCCCCCCCGCCCCCGCCCGTCTGCCCGGGCGACTCGGCCCGAGCCCGGCCCGCCTGGAGCTCGAGGGGCCCTGACCTCGGGGCCCTCTGGACGCTCACCCGTCGCCGTCGGGCTCCGTCCGCGGTCCCCGCGGTCCCCGGCCCGGTCCCCTCTTCCGGAGGCGGCGCCAGGTGCGCGGCCCGCACAGGTGAGGGCGGGGCCGGGGGCGCCCCCTGGCGGCCGGAAGGGCAGGGCGGGCGCGGGGCCGGCGGCCTTGGCCGGGTCCCGCCGGGGCAGCGCAGGCCCATTCGCTGGGCACCTGCTGCCTGCAGACCCCTCGCCGGGCCGGGCAGCCGCTCCCTCCCCCCAGGCGCCCCGTGGGGTGAGACATGCTCGGCGCTGGGGACGATGGCACCAGACTAACACGCCGTGCCCTGCCCGCGAGCTGCCTGGCTGCTCCGCTTCTGCCTGGGACCCGGCAGCTGGGGGGAAGGCCGGGGGCAGAGGCTGCCGAGGGGGGACATGCCAGCCGCGCCCGCAGCCCCCGGGGACAGGCCGGGTTGGCTCGAAACCTCCAGCCCCGGGCCGCGCCCCGGCGGCAGGAAAGGGCGGGGCGGCAGCGCGACCCCCAAGGCCCCGCAGCTGTGCCCGCCTGTGCATCCGACCTGCTGCCAGCCCGAGGGGGGCCGAGGACCACACGCCCCGCCACGGGAAGGGGCGACGGGGTGCACGAAGCTGGCGTGCCCCGAGCTGCCAGAGCCACCCGCTCGTGTTGTGCTGAGGAACCTCCGCAGCAGCCCCCCGCCCCCCAAGAAACCAGTGTCCAGGGAGCCGCCTCCCAGGACGAGGCGTCTGCTTCAGGACACTGAGGAGAAATGGCCGCTGCGAGCGGCGAGTGGCCCTTGGCTGGGCCCGGGTCACCAGCGCGGCGGCCTCCACATGCCCACGCGGGCAGGAAGCCGGGACTGCACCCCCACCGGCCCCCCTGCTCTTCCCCTGCTCCCACCCCCAGCCTCAGGCCCGCGGGCAGCTCGTCCTGCCCCGACCCGCCGCGCTCGACGACCCGGCGCCTCCAGAGACCCGCGCGAGGGCGCCGCCTGCCCGCCGTGCCCGCCGTGCAAACTGGACCTGCTCCCGACGTGTCTCCCCCGTCCCCCAGCACCGCGCCCCCTCCTCCTGCGCCCTGGCTGGAGGACCCGAGCCCCCCACGTGGGCGCCGCCTGCGCAGAGGCCGAGGCCGCCGGTTGCCGCCACGACGGCCTCCAGGTCCACCCCCGCGAGCGGCCTGCGCTGCCCTCCCCGGGGCGCTGGGGACACAGCTGGGCGCTGCGCGGGGCTTGGGGAGGGAGGAGGGAGGAGGGAGGAGGGGGGATGGAGGAGGGAGGGGGGAGGAGGGAGGAGGGGGGATGGAGGAGGGGGAATGGAGGAGGGAGGGGGAGGAGGGAGGAGGAGGAGGGAGGAGGGGGGATGGAGGAGGAAGGGGGGAGGAGGGAGGGGGGAGGGGGGAGGGGGGAGGAGGGGGGATGGAGGAGGGAGGGGGAGGAGGGAGGAGGAGGAGGGAGGAGGGGGGATGGAGGAGGGAGGGGGGAGGAGGTAGGGGGGAGGAGGGAGGGGGGAGGAGGGAGGGGGAGGGGGGAGGATGGAGGAGGGAGGGGGAGGAGGGAGGAGGGGGGATGGAGGAGGGAGGGGGAGGAGGGAGGGGGAGGAGGGAGGAGGGGGGATGGAGGAGGGAGGGGGAGGAGGGAGGGGGGAGGAGGGAGGAGGGGGGATGGAGGAGGGAGGGGGGAGGAGGGAGGAGGGGGGATGGAGGAGGGAGGGGGGAGGAGGGAGGAGGGGGGATGGAGGGGAGAGGAGGGAGGAGGGGGGATGGAGGAGGGAGGGGGGAGGAGCGAGGCGGCTCCAGGGGAGGCACGGCTGTCTCCTGAGATGCTGCTGGGGCCTCCCCGGGCACCCCGCAGCGCGCCGTCGGGTCACGCACCGAGTCAGCCTCCCGGGGCTGCCCGGCCTCCAGCGGAGCCCGCACCCTGGGCTCCGGCTCCTCCCGCCCTCGCGCCCTCCCAGGCGGTGTGGCCGAGCTCCCTGCTTTGGGGTTTGCTCCCCCTGAAGTCTCCCCACTCTCCGGCCACTCCCAGCTCTTTTCTCAGCACTGGCCGGCAAGTCCTTGGCCTGGGCTCCCAGGGGGTCGTTTCTGCCCTTGAACCTGGGGCGCTCTCTGAGCATCCCGAGGCCGCGCCCCCCAGATCCGCGCTTTGCAGATGCTTCCACAGCGGGCGTCGCTTTGGGCCTCTGGATAGTATTTTTTGACGTACAAAGTTTTAAAATGTCCATAGGGGCCTCCCTGGTGGCGCAGCGGTTGAGCGCTGGGCTGGGAGGCTGCCCGCAGCCTCTGCAGCGCCAGTTCGATCCCCGGCCACCAGTGAGGGTCCCACAAAAAAAAAAAAAAGATAAATAAAATAAAATGTCCATAAAGCCCGATCCGTCTATTTTGTTTGCTCCCCGAGCTTTGGCTTTCATAGCCTGGAAACCTCCTCCGAGGTGGCGGCCACGCTCTCGGCCCGGCCTCTCAGGAGACAGTTGCGGCTTCAGGCCTCGCTTCAGGAGTTGACCTGGCTCTGGTGAATGCTGCGCGCCTGGAGTGGGGTCTGTTCTCCTGGCAGCGCCGGTGAAAGGACCGTCCTGCCCGCCAGAGGCCCCGGCACCGGCTCAAGAGTCCTTTGCGCGGAGACGCCGCCCTGGCCTGTCCCCTCCCCACAGCCCGCGCTGCTCTCCTCGCTGTCCCGCCGCAAGCTGGAAAACCAGGGAGCGTGAGTCTCAGACTGTGTCCTTCTCTCGCTGTCAGGAGTGACTGGAGGGGAGCGTGAGTTTTCGGGTGCATTTTGCTCTTTCTGGAAGGCAGCGTCACTGGGGTCGGCCGGGCCGGCGCTGGTCTGCAGGGCTCTGGGGAACTGACATTTCACGGCAGCAAGAGGGCCCGGAGCGCCCCTGACCCACTCCCCCAGGGGAGCGCAGACGTGGGCCCGCATGCCGGGATTCTGCAGCCCGCACCACCTCGATTCAAAGACCTGATAAGATCTGGGCGGTCCGGGAGGCCCAGAAAGAATCCGCATACCTGACAGTCCAGCCTGCTCTGGGCGGCCTTTGGGCCTTCTCGCCCCTGGCCCAGACATCAGCTGAAGCTGTTTGCTGTCGTCATGGCCATCCCCACCCCACCGCCCCCTGCGGCTCGAAGGGGGGAGGGAGGAGAAATTCAAAACCGGGGCATGGGGCGGTGGGCACCGGCCCACAGAAGGGGCACAAGCCCACTGCCCCAGCGCCCAGCGCCGCCTCGCGCCTCCCCAGACGTCCTGCGGCGGCGGCATCCTGGCCTCTGCGCCCTGGGAACCTCTCGCTGGCTGTCGGCCGGTGTCTCCTGAAATCCTTTTCTCCGAGGACCCCAGAGACCCCGGTCCTTGCTCTCCCCGAGGGCAGGAGTCTGCCAACCCACAGCCAGGGCCCAGCGTCCACTTATTTTTCTTTCACTTCTTCCACCAGCGTTTCAGAGTTTCAACTGCACAAATCTTTCACCTCCTTGGTTTAGTTACTTCCTAAGTATTTTATTTTCTCTGATGCTGTAATAAGTGGAATCCTTATAGTAACTTCCTTTTCAGATTGCTCATTGTTCACGTATAAAAACGCAACTGATTTTTAAAAAACATTTGTTTTATTTATGCATACAGGAACTGGGGTGTAGGGCTTCCCTGGTGGCGCAGGCGGTTGAGCGCAGTGCTGTGAAGCTGTCCGCAGCCTCTGAAGTGCCGGTTCGATCCCTGCTGGCCACGGAGCAACCCACATGGTGCAGCAGACCTCTCCTGTCTCGCCCGCTGCTCCCCTCAGCAGTGTATTTCAGTCAGTCTGCCTGTTCTGCTCCCCGCTCTGTCTCTGGTGAATCCTCACACCCTCCTGCACATCTGGCCTGTACTACGGTTCTTGTATAAATAAATAAATTTTTTAAAGACTTATTTATTTATTTATACAAGAACTGGGTACAGTCAGAAGCGCGGGAGGGTGAGAGGATTCACCAGAGCCAGAGCGGGGAGCAGAGCAGGCAGAAGGACCAAAGTACACTGCTGAGGGGAGCAGCGGGCAGCAGGAGAGGTCTGCGCGCCATGTGGGACCCTCGCCTGGCGGTCAGGGATTGAACCGGCGCTGCAGAGGCTGCGGGCAGCTTCGCAGCCCAGCGCTCAACCACTGAGCCACCAGGGAAGGCCCTAAATAAATAAATCTTAAAAAAAAAAAAACCTTAAAAAAAAAAGAACTGGGGTGTAAGCCAGAAGTGTTGGGGGGGAAGTGAGAGGACCCACCAGACACAGACTGGGGAGCAGAACAGCAGAACTGAAATCCACTGCTGAGGGGAACAGCAGGGAGGCAGGAGACATCTGCTGCGCCATGTGGGTAGCTCCCTGGCTGGTGATCGAACTCATGCTGTGGATAGCTTCATAGCACTGACACTTACCCCTTATGCCACCAGGGAGGCCGCAGTTGTTGGGGGACTTTTGATAACAGCTTCAATCTCCTTACTAGTGAAAGGTCTAATCAGAGTTTCAATTTCTCTGTGGTTTTGTCTTGGTAGGTTTTGCATTTCGAGCACCTATGTGGGATGTAGACTGGAAAAAGCTGGTGAGCACATCCCAGCAGCTGTGACTGGGACTTTGGATAGAGAATTTCAATCTAAGGGGTATTTGCTATCTCTTCATCAGTCATGGCTACAAGGCATGGAATGATCTGGAAATCAGAAATACCCATGATGTCCCGGGTAATGCAGTAGTCACAAGAGCTCCTTAACAAAGTGGACGTGGTTGGGCCTCCCCAGTGGCGCAGCGGTTGAACGCTGGACTGCGAAGCTGCCCACAGCCTCTGCAGCACCAGTTCAATCCCCAGACACCGGCGAGGGTTCCACATGGCACGCAGAGCTCTCCTGCCACCCGCTGCTCCCCTCAGCAGTGTATTTCATCACTCTGCCTGTTCTGTTCCCCGCTCTGGCTCTGGTGAATTCTCTCCCCCCCACCCCCCACCCCCGCGCTTCTGACTGTGCCCAGTGCTTGTATAAATAAATAATCTTTTTTTTTTATAGCGGCATGCTTTATTTATTTATTGTTTGTTTGTTTGCTTGTTTGTTTGTTTATACATGCACTGGGTATAGTCAGGAGCGCAGGAGGGTGAGAGAATTCACCAGAGCCAGAGCGGGGAGCAGAGCAGGCAGAAGGACCGAAGTCCACTGCTGAGGGGAGCAGCGGGCGGCAGGAGAGGTCTGCGCACCATGTGGGACCCTCCTCTGGTGGCCAGGGAGCAGCCGGGGATCGAACCGGTGCCGCAGAGGCCGCGGGCAGCTTCGCAACCCAGCGCTCAACCGCTGCACCACCGGGGAGGCCCCAATAAATAAATCTTTAAAAAAGCAAAACAAAATGTACATGGTTTACAGGGGCCCAGGGAAGCCGAGGAGCAGGTGCTCAGGAGTGGGGGCCTCGGTTCCCCCTGGGCTGTGAGAGGAGCTGCTGGGTCCTAGAGCCGCGTGGACAGCGCCCTCCAGACAGCTCTCAGCTGATGGACAACTGTTGGCTGTGGACAGCTGTCCCGTGGTGAGCAGACAACATCCTCTGGGAAGCCACCCGAGAGATGGGAGATTGAACAGAGACCACTTCCCTGTTTTGGTTTCTGCTGAGTCAGATCAGGCAGGAGGGTGAGGGACACTTGGCCAGTTAAGGTCTGCTCATGTGGGCCCGGCCCCAGGAAACCCCATGGGAATGCAGGGGTGCGCTAAAGGAGGACATGGAGATGCCCCTTCCAGGTCAACATGCAGGTGTCCCCATGTGTGCTGCTCCAGGTGACCACTCGGACCCTGATATGAGTGGACATGGGGGCGCCGCAGCAAGTCGAAGGGGGGTTGAATCTGGGCGGAGTCCTCTTGCACCCTGTGAGGCAGAGTCAATCAGAACTGACCTGTCACCCAGGGGCAGAGCGGGCAGGTGGCCTGTCCACTGAGCAGCGCCTCCGGGTGCACCAGGAGGGCACTCTGGGTGGTAGCTGGGTGTGGACTGGTCAGCCAGAAGAGCTCCTCGAGATCAGGGGCTTGGACACATCAGCCCCACCTGCATCTTCCAGGAAGGGGGGCCTGGAGTGGAGCAAGAGACCTGCGTGTCTGGGCACCGGGGTCAGTGCCAACACCCCGAGAAAGAACAAAACCAGAGGACTGACTCACTCCAGTGTGTCAGGCTTGCAAAACTACGGCACCCGAAACAGCGCGGTACTGGCAGCAAGACAGACAGATGCAGGAACGGAAAGAGCAAAGATGTGGAGAGTCCAGTGAGTTTTGACCCGGGTGCGGAGACCACGTAGCGGGACGAGCCGGTCCTCACACGGCGCTGGGAGACCCCGCTCCACATGCAAAGAAGCAGAGGCTGGGCTCTTACCCGACACCTTGCACGAAGCATTAACCCAAACCAGGTCAAAGGCCTAAGCGTAAGAACCCCAAAAGTATGGGGTCCAGGAGTTTGGGGGTTTGTCAGCACATCTACGTGCCAAAGGGTGGCCCTTGGGGACAGGCGCCCGGGGAGGCGGGGCCCTTCCAGGCTTCAGCCTGTGGGTCTCTTCATGCAGCTCTTCTGCATCCCGGATCGTTTCCTTCATTGTGGAACAAACTGTCCAAGGTGGGGGAATCCCGAAAACCCCCAATTTGTAACAAAGTCAGTTATAAGGGGGGGCGCGGCTGGGCCTCCCGGGGGCGCAGCGGTCGAGCACTGGGTTGCGGAGCTGCCGGCAGCCTCTGCAGCGCCGGTTCGATCCCGGCCGCCGGCGAGGGTCCCACGTGGGGCGCAGACCCCTCCTGGCGCCCGCGGCTCCCCCCAGCAGGGCACTTGGTCGGTCTGGCCCGCGCTGCCGCCTCCTGGGCTGGGGGATGGACACGCGGACCACGGCGGGCGCGGGCGGAGGCCGGCGCGGGGCTGGCAGGGCCCCGCGGGAAGGGGAGCGTCCCGGCCTCCGCGCCCGGAAGCCCCCGCCGGCCGGCCCGCCGCGCCCCGGGGTCTGGGGGGCGGTCGTCTGGGGGCGGGGAGGCCCCGGCCGGGCCGCGCGGGCGGGAAAGCGGAAGCGAGCGGGGCGCCCGGTCCTGGAGCCCGCGGGGCCGGCCTCTGGGAAGAGAAACTCGGCCGCGCCTCCCGCCCCCGCGCCGGGCGCGCTCCCGGCAGCGCCCCGAGGGCCCCTCGGTCGGGGCTGGCACCACCCGGCCGTGCCTCGCCGCGGGAACTCCGAAAGCTCGGTGATTCCCCGCGGCCCCGCCCCTGGGTCCCCGCCCTGCCCCTCCCCACCCCGCCCCGGCCCCCCCCGGCCCCCCCCCCCCGGCCCGCCCGGGAGAGGCGGAGCCGGCCGGACCCCGAGGCCGCCGCCACGCACCTGCCGCCCGACCGCCGAGGCCCTCGCAGCCCTCGCGGGACCCCCAGCGGCTGCAGCATCACCCCCGACCTCCGCCGGACGCCGCGGGCGCCTCCTCTGCCCGCGCCTCTCCCGGCCCCGACCCCCGTCAGGTCTGCAGGGCGGCCCCGGGGCCCCAGGAGCCCGCGGCGACCCCGGCGGGAGCGCGCCATGCTCCGGCTGCTCGCGCTGCTGCTCGCGCTGCTGCCGCCGCCCGCGCGCGCCCCGGAGCCCGCCGCGCAGGACGTGAGCCTGGGCGTGGTGAGTGCGGGGGCCCGGCGCGGGGCTGGGTCGGGGGGGGGGCGCCGACTCGCACGTCCAGTGACGGGGGTGGGTCTGGGGACCAGGGCTCTGGCACCTGGCACCTTGGCGCCCGCCTGTGGCGATCTGGTCGGGGCTGGATGGAGAAGTGGGCGCCGGGACGCGCGCTGGGGTCCGGTCGGAGCCCGGCAAACCCGGGGCTGCCGGGGGGCTCTCAGGAGGGGCGCGCGGGGGCGTCCGGGATGAGCCCCTGGGGCCCGGATGGGCTTCCAGGACGGCCGCGGGAAGGAGTCGCCATCCGCCCCTTCCGTCTCGCTGCGCCGCCCGCCCAGGACTGGCTGACCCGCTACGGGTACCTGCCGCCGCCCGACCCTGCCCAGGCCCAGCTGCAGAGCCCCGCGAAGCTGCAGGACGCCATCAAGGTCATGCAGAGGTTTGCGGGACTGCCCGAGACGGGCCTCCTGGGTAGGTGCCCCGCGCCCCAGCCCTGCCCCGCGCGCAGCGACCCGCACCTGCGCCTTCTGAGCGCGCGAGCACCTGCGTGGGGGCGCTGGGAACCCGCTCTCCGCGTCCCTCCTCCCCGGCCTTCCTCTGCCCTGCTCGCGGGGGGCGGCTCCGCGGGCCGAGCGGGAACAAAGGGATAAGGCCGGGCTGGAGCGGAGCGGACATCCGCGAGACACACGCAGGGGCCCGACCAGGAACTTGCCCCCTGGAGGGTGCCACGGAGAGGCCCGGCACCCAGCAGGGAGGAGCCGCCCGAGGGACGGGAGGACGCAGCCCGCCCGCAGCTGCTCTCCTAACAGGAGGCCGAGGGGCCAAGCCGGGGCCTGGCGGGCTCTGCAGGGTGTCCGGGCGCATCCCGCACATGCTAAGGGGCTGTGGGAAGTGGTTTGGGGGAGGAAGGAAGCTCGATGTGATTTGCAGTTTTAAGCTTCCTCCCGTTGCTGAGGGCGCTCGGCGGGTGGGGAGCACGGAGCCCAGGAGGGGGGCAGCCAGCGTCCAGGCAAGAGATGATGGTGGCCTGGACAGGGGCGGGCGCGGAGCAGTGGCTGGATCCAGGGTATACGTCTCGGGGGAGCGAGACGCTCATCTGTTGGGCTAAAGAGGGAGAAGAGAGAAATGGGGGGCTCCCCACTGGTGACCAGGGCAGGCAGACCTGGCCTGCGCTGTCCTCCGCCGGGCCGTGTCTGGCCTCCGCCGGTAGCCCAGTGAGGGGGTCAGAGGCTGTCGGGAATGGGGTCAAGCTGGGAGAGGATCCCTGCAGGTCTTCGGGGGGTGGGCACAGGCCAGCCAGCTGGCCAGGGCATTTAGGGCTTTGTCTGGATGTGTTTGGACTTGGGAGCTGAGGGGCAACATCCCAGGGGGTTCTGCTTCAAAGGGGGGAGCGCTACTCTCACTGCCTCCCTTCCCCCTGGGACTCCCCTCTCCAAGCCTCTGGGCTCAGAAAGCAGGAACCCCAGGGGCAGCCTGAGGCCCATCTGGAGGCAGCCAGGCCCCCCGGGCAGGCGCAGGGGGACACTGTGCCAGAGGGGAGTCTCTGGGCTTGGGGTGAGCGGTGCCCAGAACCCACCTTCCAGAATCAAACACGAGCTGGGGGTCCTCTTGGCTAGTTTCTGAGCCTGTTGCCCCCTAGAAAGCTAGCTGGCCCCATGGAATGGGACATCCTACTGCGACTCCAGCGCCACCCACTTCTCCCCAGACGCAGCGACCGTGGCCACCATGCACAAGCCCCGCTGCTCCCTGCCCGACGTGCTGGGGGTGGCCGGGCTGGTCAGGCGGCGCCGCCGGTACGCCCTGAGCGGCAGCGTGTGGAAGAAGCGCACCCTGACGTGGAGGTGGGTCCCCCGCACACCCCACCCCGGCCTGCCTGCTGGGCTCCATGCCCACGGCCGCCCCTCTCCCCCCAGGATAGACTCCTTCCCCCGGAGCTCGGCGCTGGCCCCGGAGACCGTGCGGACCCTCATGCACCACGCCTTGGCCGCCTGGGCCATGGAGTCGACGCTCCAGTTCCAGGAGGTGGATTCTCGGGGCGCGCCGGAGGCCGACATCCTCATCCACTTTGCCCGATCCTACCACCAGGACAGCTACCCCTTCGACGGGCCGGGGGGCACCCTCGCCCACGCCTTCTTCCCCGGGGAGCACCCCATCTCCGGGGACACTCATTTCGACGATGAGGAGACTTGGACTTTTGGGCTGAAAGGTACCCCCCCCTTCTGGAGCGCCTCTCTGCAGCCTGGGGCTTGAGCCGCGCCAGGGCTGGGCCCTGTAGCTGCGTGAGGCAGGCGCTCCGGGAGACAGCCAAGGGCGCGCGCGCGCGGGGGGTGACTTGTCTTCAGGAGCCGGCGCGCAGGGCCGCGGGGCTAGCAAGGTTGAAGTTTGTGGGCAGGCCAGCAAGCCGGGGTTCAGGGGAGGCCGGTGCTGCCATCCGGTCCCTGGAGGCGCCAGCGGCTGGAGCCCCCGCCAGGTCTCTGTGCTGCCTCTGGAAGCAGAATCACTTCTCCCGGAAGCCTCCGGTTTTGCAGGTCCAGCCTTGACCTGGTGAGTCGGGCCCACCCCGGCGTGGAAGGCCCTGCGCGCTCCTTCCCGCCCACGGGCCGTGGGTGTCAGTCCCGCCTGCAGGAGCACACGGGCGCCGCGGCCTGGCCCGGCCGGCCCAGACTATCAGCCCTCACGGCAGCTTCTCCGTGTGAGCGCCGCGCGGGGCTGACAGGGTGAGCAGGTGTCATGCGCGGTGACAGTGCTTCGAGGAAGCACAGAGGAAGTCGCCAGCCTGCGGGCGCTCTGAGGAAAGCCCAGCCCCAGCCCTTGCTTGAGGGCGGGCTTCTTGGAAGTGGTGACAGTTCCCTCCATGTATGGAGATCTAAGTGCCGAGTGCCACCGTCTGCCCTCCCGCGCCCCGGGGACGGGCGGCCCCCGGGGCTGGCCCAGAGCAGGGCAGCCAGGAGCAGGGGGAGCCTGGGCACTTCGGGCGGGGGAGACTGGACTATGGGTCCGAGGAGGGCCTGGGGGTCCCGTGAGGAGGTGGGGCAATTGGGTTCTCAAGGCGGTGGGGAGCTATGGAGGGCGCGGTCTAGAAATGCCACTGCCTGTAGGGCACCCCTACACCCTGTAGGGCAGGGTCCCAGCAGGAGATGCTGGGGGGTCAGAGGGCAGCCAGGAGGGGCAGAGACTGGAGTCCGACCGGATCCTAGGGGCAGAGGAGCAGGAGGGGTGACAGCCAGGTTTCTGGCTGGGGGTGGGGGGTCCTGGAGTTGTGTCCCCTTAACACGGGGGGGGGGGTGCGCGTGCAGGGACGGGCGAGGCAGGACCTGGGGGGGCCTTTGGTGCCTGTGGCGGGGGGCCGTGCCCGGCTCTGGAATGCGAGCGCCTCTGTCTCAGGCCGGGTGCCCTGGAAGCGGGGCCCAAGGTGGAAATTCTTGTGCGAGCGGCTCCTCCGTCCCTCTCCCAGGCGCAGGGGACGCGGGAGGGCCGGGGCCGGCAGCGGGGCGAGGGCGCGGCCTCAGCCAGAGAGGAGCCTGGCCGGCCGCGGGGGCCTCTGCGCCGTCAGCACCGCAGGCCGGGCCCGCCGAGTCCTACCCCCGGCCAGTGGCTGCGGCTGCCAGGGAGGGCCGCGGGGCTGGCTTCGGGGCTCTGCTGAGGGCCCAGCCCCCAGGGCGGGCCCCCAGCGGGGCTGCCTGACGCCGGGGTCCGAGCGGACCGGGCCGAGACAGGGGTCAGTGACTTGCTCTTACTCCGCGTCCCTACGCGAGGCGCCTGCGGCAGGCCGGGCAGGTGGTGTGGGCTCCGGGCTCAGCGAGAGGTCAACACCCCCCCAGCACCGCCCTGGCCAGCGGGCACCCCCGCCGGTGCGGCCGCCGCGGGAGCTGGGCCGGGGGGGGCACGTCGGGTGTGCGGTGCAGGCGGTGCCGAGCCCCGTGGGTGGGGCAGGCGGCAGGGGAGCCCCACTCCAGATAACCGGAGAACGAACAGGCCGGAAGGGGGCCGCGAGCAAGACTGAAGGAGGAAGTGGTCAGGCCACCCGGGCAGGGAGCGGCCTGGGCCCGGGCTTGGCCCTCTGGGGGTGGAGTGACCTTCTGGCCTGCACGCCAGGGCGGGGCGGGGGGAATCCGGCCACTGAGCAGGAGAGGAAGCAGGAGGCTCAGGTTGGCGTGGGACCCCGCTGGGGGCGGGCGGGGCAGGGCTGCCCGGGAGGGGCCGCTGCACGCGGGACACGGAACGAGTCCGTGGAAGGAGGGGCGGGGGGCGGGTAGGGATCCGGGTGTGCGGACGGGCAGCTGCGCGGGTCCACGGCCGGCGGGGGGAGCTGGGCCAGGGGGCCGAGGGCGGCACTGCGAGCGGGTGCTGGGGGGTGGCGTGGCGTGGGGAGCAGCATCTGTCCCGGTGGAGGGGGTGGGGCAGGGCCGGTGGGCAGGGGGCTGGGCGGCAGGGGAAGCTGAAGCTCTGGCACCCAGGAAGCCCCAGGTTACTCAAGACCTTCTGTCCTGACGAAACAGGAAAGACGTTTGTTGTGTGACAGGTGGGTGCTGGGAGCGGGGTGGCCAGCTGGCCGCGGGGTCGAGGCAGAGGACAGGGCGGACCACAGCGCGCACAGTTGTGCAACTCTCCCGCGGAGTGCGGGGGGGGGGGGGGGAGGGGCCGTGGGGGGAAGGTTGGGGGGGAGGTTGGGGATGGGAGGGGTGAAACGTAGGAGATCTACCTGGTTAAGACTCAAACTTGCGCCTCAGGAAAGGGACTTGGTCCTAAGAAAGCTCAGTTGAGGGCTTTGTGGTGGCCAAGGGGTTGCGTCTCAGGGTGATCCCGGCCAGGAGCTGACCCCCAGGGCGCAGCAGGCCCCTCCTGTCTCCCCGCTGCCCCCCTCGGCAGTGGATTTCAGTAGATCCACCTGTTCCGCTCCCCACTCTCACCCCCACACCTCTGGCCTGCACCCCAGCTCTTCTAGGCAAAAATAAATACTTAAAGCCTCTAAAAGAAAAGGGACAAGAAAGCTCAGCTGACGAGGAGCCCGTCAGACGCCCGAGGCTGCCGAGGGCCACCTGAGGTCACGCAGGACGCGGAGCTCGTGGCTCACGCCCTGCGCTACCATTTCACGGGCCCTCCTGTGCCTCAGTTTCCTCATCTCCAAGACGAGGCGTTGGAGCGTGTGACTGTGTGAGCCTCGCATGGGCACTGCCCCTAGGCCCCGGGGCTGCAGGGACGGAGAGAGACGGGCTGTGGATGCGCAGGGCCATTCCCAGCGGAGGCCCCGTCCGTGCCGCGCTGGAGGCCGCTCTGGGGGCCTCTCGCCTCTCTGTGCCTCCCGGCCTCGGCCTCTTGCTGCTGGACCCGCCGCTGGACCTGGATCGATGCGAGCTGGGGTGTGGCCAGCTGCCGGGGGCGCGCGGAGCCTCCTTCCTGGCACAGGGCTGGGTCCCCAAGGAGGACAGCTCTGTGTGGGAGGGGCCGGGGCGGGCTGGGCGCCGGGGCCAGCAGGCTGTGGGCCAGAGCCTGGCAGCGCCCTCCCCGCTGAGGAGATGATGGCGGCTGCGGTGGGGGGAGGGGGAGGCTGGAGCCCTGGGGAGGGCCGGGGGAGGGGAGGCCGCAGCTGGGGAGAGGTCCGAGGGCCTGTGCGCCGTGAGGGACCCTGGGGACTTGGGAATTGGGGCCTAGGAGATCGCCCCCCATTCCTGGGCGTGGGGAGGGGAGGGGGCTGCCCTGGGCTTCCTGGGGAGACATGCACCCCGGGGTGCGGCCCTCCCCTGCCCGCTGTCCCCTCCTGCCCTTTCCCTCAGGGCTTCTGGGGGTCCCTCCAGTCCTGTACCCCAAACAAGGCTACTGAAAATTTTCAGCGAATAAGAGACCTTGGCCAGGACGATCCGGCCGGGAGGGTCTGGGCTCGAGGCTGTGGCCGCCTGGGGGGCTGTTGGCTGTTCCCCGTGCCACCTGCCCTTGGCTGGCGTGGGGGCCGCTGCAGCCCGCTGTCCCCCCAGATGGCGAGGGCATCGACCTGTTCGCCGTGGCTGTGCACGAGTTCGGCCACGCCCTGGGCCTGGGCCACTCCTCCACCGCCGACTCCATCATGCGGCCCTTCTACCAGGGCCCGGTGGGCGACCCCGGCCGGTACCGCCTGTCCCAGGACGACCGCGACGGCCTGCAGCAGCTCTACGGTACCGGGAGTGGGGGGCAGGCCTGGGGGTCGCCTCGGGGGGCCCTCCCGCAGGGGCAGGGAGCCCCAGCTCGCCGACTCTCTCCCCACAGGGAAAGAGCCGCGTTGGCCGGGCGGCCGCCCCACCCGGAGCCCCCTGAGCCCGCCGCGGCCGCCGGCCCCGGCCCCGCCCCCGGACAGGTGCGCGCCCCGACCCGACCCGGCCCTCCCGAGACCAACTGCGCGCCCCGCGGGGGGGGGGGGGTGGCCGGGCGCCCCCTCACCTGCCCTCCCCGCAGGCCCTCGGGGCCCGTGCCTGACCGCTGCGAGGGCAGCTTCGACGCCATCGCCAACATCCGCGGGGAGACCTTCTTCTTCAAAGGCGAGTGTCCCCCCCGCCCCCCCCCGCCCGCAGGGCGTCCTGCCCACCTGGTGACCCCGGGGCCTGCGGGGCTTCCTAGGGCGAAGGACTTGGGGTGCTTTAAAGGGGGCGCGGGGAGGAGGTCCTGGGCCACCCCTGGCGGCCCTGCACCCCGCCGCCCGCCCCCAGGGGCCCGCCCTGCCGGCCACACCGCGGGAGACGCTGCCGTTCGACCCCTCGCCCGCCCTCCTCGCAGGCCCCTGGTTCTGGCGCCTGCAGCCCTCGGGGCAGCTGGTGTCCCCGCGGCCGGCGCGGCTGCACCGCTTCTGGGAGGGCCTGCCCGCGGGCGTGCGGGAGGTGCAGGCGGCCTACGCGCGGCGCCCCGACGGCCGCATCCTCCTCTTCAGCGGTGAGCGGGGCGCGGGGGGGGGCGCGGGGGTGGGGGGCGCGGGGGGGCGCGGGGCGCGGGGCGGGGCGCGGGCTCACCGGCGCCCCCCGCAGGCCCCCACTTCTGGGTGTTCCGGGACCGGCAGCTGGAGGGCCCGGCGCGGCCGGTGTCCGAGCTGGGGCTGCCCGCGGGCGAGGCGGTGGACGCCGTGTTCTCGTGGCCGCTGAACGGCAAGACCTACCTGATCCGCGGCGCCAGGTACTGGCGCTACGACGAGGCGGCCGCGCGCCCCGACCCCGGCTACCCCCGCGACCTCGGCCTCTGGGAGGGGGCGCCCGCCGCGCCCGACGACGTCACGGTCGGCAACACAGGTGGGCGCGCGGGGCCGGGGCGGGGCGCGAGGCGGGGGGCGGGGGGTGGGGGCGCGGGGCCGGGGCGGGGCCGGGGCGGGGGGTGGGGGGAGCGGGGCGGGGGGCGCGGGGCCGGGGCGGGGCCGGGGCGGGGGGTGGGGGGAGCGGGGCGGGGGACGCGGGGCCGGGGCGGGGCCGGGGCGGGGGGCGGGGCCGGGGCGGGGGTGGGAGGAGGGGGGGCCGGGGCCCGCCCGGCCGCCCTGAACGCCGCCCCGCCCGCAGGCGACACCTACTTCTTCAAGGGCGCCCATTACTGGCGCTTTCCCAAGGGCAGCGTCCAGGCCGAGCCCGACTCTCCGCAGCCCATAGGCCCCACGTGGCTAGACTGCCCCGCCCCCAGCGCGCGCCCTGGAGACCCCCGAACCCTGAGTCCCCCCAAAGCGACCCGCAAGCCCGGAACCTGCGATTGTCGGTGCGACATCAACCAGGCCGCTGGGGGGCCCTCGGGACCCCTCCTGCTGCCCCTTCTGCCCTTGCTGTTAGGGGGTGTCGCCTCCCTCTGAGGGAGGGGCCGGGCCCGAGGCGCAGGTGCCCGCGGAGCCCAGGGTGGCGCCCGGACACAGGGTGCCGCGAGCCCTGGGGGCCTGGCTTCTGGGAAGTCCGGCTCAGCCTGGCCCTGACAGCTCCATTCCCGGAAAAGCCAGTGTTTCCAGAAAGCAGCCCGGCTCCCTGCAGCCCCTCCTCCCTCCCGCAGCTGCTCTGGGTCAGCTGGGCACAGGCTGCAGTGGGAACCGAAGTCCCTCACCTTGGCTGCTCTGAGGTTTCTAGAAGTTTCTCATCCTACACAGCTTCCAAAAGCCCCCCCCCCACTACCACATGGGTGGGGACCTGGACCCGACCCCAAACAGCCCCCGTCCCCCCCTCACCCTGGCGGACATCAGAAGCCCCTCAAACGGCTCTCCCGGATGCGGCCTATGGACCTGCCTCCTGCCTCTCGCCAGGGGACCCGCCTCCACTCAACAGGACGCCTTCCCATCCCCAAGTTCCTCTTGGGGGCCCCCACACTGGAGTTTCTGGGCTTCCCTCAAAGAGGTCCAGCCCCCGTGCCCATGAGCACCAGGCTGGGGGGAGACAGTGGCTCAGTCCCTCTCAGTCCCAGCCTGCCGCCCCTCAGCACTGCTGGGTGAAGAGTGGGTGCGCCCTGGGCCCCTCACTTACCCCTCACAGAACTCAGGATCTAAATCAGTGCCTCAGGAATTACACATCTGGAATAGTCCACATCAGAATCTCGCAGGGAACTTAGACGTGCAGGACCCACACCCTCAGCCTGCATTCTCATTCTGGGGGTGCAGTCAGGAGTCTGCACTGGACACACTCTGGGGGCGCCTGATGGGCACCGGGCCAAGCCAGTGCCTCCTGTCTCTTCTGTCTCCCCTGGCGACCTACCTCTCCATGGTCTCTGCAAAGATGAGTGATAACCACTTAGCAGCCACCTCCCGGGGTGCTGTCCAGCCGCAGGGCCCCAGGGTGCTGCCAGAGCCGCGATCGGGGACCTTGACACCTGGGTGGCAGACAGGAGGGACAGCCAAGCATGTCCAGTTTGTGACCTGAGAGGTGCAGCCCCCGGAGCGCCAGGGTTGTCACCCCCGGCTGTTGGATCCTTTCCCGGCATGAGGAGCTGCGACGTGTATGTTAAAGCTTCGCAGCCGCGCCCGCGAGCCGTCCGACAAAGCCCTGCGTCCTCCAGCCCGGGGCCTGCAGCACGCCTGCTAGTGGCAGGGACCGGAGGGACCTTACCACTGTGTTGTGCATAAGTCGGAGTCCGGAATGGGAGGGGGCAGGAGGAGGGGTGAATGGAGGGGAGCAAAGAGAAGAACCAGAGGTGGCTGGGGGCGCCCAGAGATGTTACATGAGAAATACGAGGTGCTTTTGTGCTTATGTTCTTGTTCAGCGTTGTATGTTTCCAGCCATGAAGACTCTATTGAGTGAAGCACACAAAGGAGGTACCAGGGAGATGCATTGCTTTTAAAAAACGATAGTTTCATGTTCAAAGTCTATGTCTTTCTTGCTTCAATGGACTTGATCACAAAAGTGGAAAAGACACCCCACCCGAGGGGCTGTTTGCAGCTGTCAGGGACCCATAGCCAGCTGTGCCCAGATTGCTTGCCACTGAACGATGAACAGATAAGTGACCCAGTTTAAAAGTGCTCATGAGGTCACAGCACATTTCTCCGAGAGAGGGACCCGGATGAACAGTGCAGACAGGAACCACAGAACTGCCAGGAGCCCAGCTCACGCCCACCCGATGGCTCGGGAATATTTACTCAGTGGCAGGAAAGTCCCCAGGACAAAGAGTGTATTAGGTGAGAGCTACATTTTACCCTACGGAAACTGTACAACCGCGAGGTCTGTGCAGTGTCAGCCAGAGGAAGCTCAGGCTTAACCTCCTCCTTTCTAGGGCGTGCGCTGCAGAGGCTGGGCAGGTCTCCGGCTCCATCCCGCTCTGGGGCGGGGTCTGTGCGGTGCTTTGCTCTCTTGTCTGCTGGAGCAGGGAGAGTCACGTTCTCAGTGTGGATGAGGATGCGGAGAAACTGGCCCTTTCTTACAGGGCTGCTGGGAGGGTCAAGCATGTATCCCCAGGCACGCTGGAAAACAGAATCTGGAAGAAGGCGAACCCATAATTACCACTTAACCCAGTAATCCTGAGCTTAGGCATAGACACAAGAGCTGCACATTAATGTTCCTTCATTATAACCCGGGTGGAAACAAACCGGTGTCCATCCTAAGATGAACAGAGACAGGAAATGTGGATATTTCGAGGTGGGATATAATGTAAAAGGATGAGGACTGGCCCAGACACCCCCAGCAGGAGCCTGGAACACTCTGTACTGCACGAAAGAGGCCCGGCAGGCCACACATCAGTGACACCCTTGGTATGAAAAGCCCCACACAGGACCATCTAAGCCCAGGAAGTGGGGGGGGGGCTGGCTCAGGGGTACAGAGCTGCTTCCTTTTGAAGGGCTGAGTTCCGAGGTGCCCTGCTCACGGACGCTTCCGCTTGCCCATGGGGATGTGTGACCGCTGAGTCAAGTCTGAACCGACCAGCAGGGGCGCAGAGGCCTTCAGAGCGCAGCCTGTGGCCGTCGGGGAGGCAGCTGTCCCCTGGGTCAGGGACGCAGGCTCTGGGGATGGCCGGAAAGGTGACTGTCGCTGCAGGCGGGAGGGGCTCCTCCTCTCCCCTGGTCTGGATTCGTAGAGGCTCAGGAGGGATTTAGGCTTCTGGCAGAAGAGGGGGTTCAGCATTGAGTGGGCCCCCAGGCCCAGTGCTGGAGACCGGCTCCGGTGAGCAGGTGAGGGGGAAGAAAGAACTGAGAAACAAAGAAATGATAGACACAAAATAGAGTTTAAGAGAAGCAGGACCCAGGGATGCAAGGCCCCTCAGCGCAAGCGCCAGCGTCTGAGTGCGGGGGGGCAACGCTTTGCTATGATACAACCATTCCCCCCCCCCCCCGTTACTAAGACAACGAATCACTCTCTTAGTATTTAGCCTGGTCCAGGTGCCGTTCACAGCCAAGCTTGCCTGCTCCTCAGGCTGAGCGTTGCTGACACGAGAAAGGACACCGTGGTCTGGACACAGGCCAGTCTCCCAGCCCGTGTGACCAGGTTTCCAGTCACGACCTTGACATTCTCCCATCTCAGCCCCTCACACCTCAGAGGTCGCCAACAGGGCAGGTGGCTGGGGCCCTACACCCCTATGAGTGTGTGTCTGTCCCTCTGGGAAGCTCATGGTGGCCAATCAGGAGCCTGGATCCTCTTCAAAGTGGTAGCGGTTGGGGCCTCCCTGGTGGCACAAGGAGCTAAGTTGCAGCACTATGAAGCTATCGGCAGCCTCTGCAGCACGAGTTCCATCCCCGTGTGGGCAGGGAGCTACCCACAGGGCGCAGCAGACCTCTCCTGTCTCCCCGCTGCTCCCCTCAGCAGTGGATCTCAGTTGATCTGCCTGTTCTGCTCCCCGCTCTGTCTCTGGTGAATCCTCTCACCCCCCACCTCTGGCCTGTGCCCAGCTCTTGTATGCATAAATAAATAAAAATAAATCTTAAAAACAACGAAGTGGTAGAGGTTAAAATGTGCCACCTCGTCCCCCGACTCCTGGTGCTGACTCGCAGCTCTGAGTGCTGGGACCGCGTCCTCGCCTGGGGACACGGTGGGATGGCGCGGACCAGGAGGCCCTCCCCCAATGCCTGGTGTCCATCTCAGCGGGAAGCCGCAGACAGACGCGCTCGCAGGAGGGAAGCCACGCGGACGTGAGGACGAGATCCACCAGCCCCCGTGAGACCCTCCAGCCCTCGAGAGGACCCAGCCGCCAGCGCTTGACTTCAGAGTTGCGCCTCCCGCCGCAGGAGCCACGTTGGCTCAGAATCCAGCGCAGAAACCTACTTGAGAATCCAGCTGCTTTTTGAAAGCTGAGCCCGGGCCCACCGCCTGCAGGCAGCCGTCCCAGGTTTACCTATTCCTGCTTAGCTGCAGCAGCACTGACACTAGCTGGGGGACAGGCCCAGGGGGCCTCAGCAGGAACAGCATGGCTGCCCAGGAGAGGGAGCCGGGGTTCAGCCATGGTGGGAGCAGAGGAGCCTCAGCCTGGGCCAAGAACTCAGCCCCTCTGGCCGCCCTGCAGGACTCTCCCTCCCCAAGAGCTGCTCTTCCTGAGCGCAGCAGCTGACACCCCAGCACCCTGGCTGGTGCCCACTGATCTCTTCCCATTGATCTGTGTGTTCCAGAAACTTCTCTTCTGTCCAACATTGTGTCTCATTTGCTGCCAAGCTGCATGTGCCTTGTGGTGGCCCTGGGGCCCCAACCCAGCCCAAACGTTGAAGGGCTTTGCCTGGATGGGGTACACAGAGGAGCTGGGGGAGGCAGGCCCTGTGACTCCCACCCCATGTGCCCACCAGGGTCCGGGAGACCCCACAAGCCCCTTCAGGCCCACTCAGCCCCCAGGAAGCCTCAGTCCTCGCGCCTGCCTTCAGTGTCTGGGTGCCTCGGTGACCCAGGCAGCAGGGCATGGCCCAGCCTCCCCTCAGGGCCCTGTGCTGACCCTCACACCATGGCCTGGTGCTACTTGGAGCTTTGCATGTCCTGCTGCGTCCCGGTCAGGGGGGCACGGGATTCCCTGCACAGAGGCTCCTGTGCCCTGCTGCCTGGGCCCGGCTCAACTCCGGTGACTTGACCTTCACTGGATGATTCACTCCAAGCAGGAGCCCAAACCCCGCTGCCTGCTTCCAAACATGGACTTCCTCTGCCTTCCCGGGGCACAGAAAGTGGGGAGCAGGCGGGGCTCAGAGGCCCCTTCCTGTGCTCACAGATACCCACCCAGTTCAGGGAGGGACCGGGGCGCGGGCCCTGTGCGAGTGACATGCCGCCTCCCCACGCCTCTAGACTTGTCTTGTCACCTGGGCCCCAAGGGCCACCCTCCCCCGCTGGAGTCCATCACACGCCTGCGCTGCGGGCCGAGCCTGCCCCTGCCAGCTCCACCCACCTGGCCTGGCCCTCCTTAGACCAGCTGCAGGGCCAGCAGCGGCTGGCTGGATGCAGAGTCCCTGGGAAGCCGCTCCTCACACCTGTCCCCGCACCCGTCTCTCCCAGGCGCAGCTGGGTCCTGACAGCCTGGGCTGCTTCACGGTGAGTGAGCGGGAGGCGAGGGTCCCGGCCCCCCATCCCGGTGTGTCCCCCTCGCCGGGACCGCCGTGCACACGTGCCCTGGGCTGTTTCTCCCCTTCCCCGGGCCCTGGTGGGGGGCGCTGGGCAGCAGGCCAGGCCCGGGCCAGGGCCGTGTGCTCAGCAGCCCCGATTCGCCAAGGCCTGAGCCCCGCAGTGTGGGCCTGACAGGCAGGGTCGCTGCTTGGCCCCTCTCCTGGGGCCGGCCCTGCGGGCGTGCGACTCAGCCTGAGTGTGAGCTGGCTGCGTGTGCGTGTGAGTGCGTTTGGATGAGAGGGTGTGGCTGTGTGCAGCCCAGTGGGACGGGTCACAGGCCTGAGTGTCGCTGTCCCCACAGCAGGCCCACATCGATGTCCCTTGGAAACACCTGGTACGCACGGGTCGGGCCCCGCTACCTGATGCCCAGAACCTTCCAGCACCAGGGGCCCGGGAGGGGAGGTCAGTCTGTGGCCCGACTCCGCCTCTCTGCACAGCCCCAGTGGGTCGACGGTTCCTGAGACACTGTGAAAACACCCTCAGGTGGGCGGGGAGGGCGTCAGCGGAATGTGAGGGGGTGAGGGGCCCTTCCTACACCCCCCACCTGGGCTGGACCCTGAGTCCCACCGAGCCCTCAGGTGGCAGCGTGGTCACAGGGGGCTGGGGGCAGAATGGGGAGGATTAGGGCCCCCACAGGCCTGTCCTGGACGCCTGGGCTGGAAGCGGGGTGGGGAGGGGCTGAGCTCCTTCTGAGGGTGCGGGGTAAGGCCAAGAGAGGAGACCGGGCATTGAGACCAACCAACCCACGGGTCATGTCAATGCTACGAGGCCTCCAGGTGAGTATGGCCTTCCCCTCCCCTGCAGCTGGGTCTGTGGGCTTGGCTGGGGCAGCCCGGGGCCCTGGCCCCTGGCCCCTGGGGCACTGTGGGGACAGCTGCCCAGCGGCCGAGCGTGTCTCACTGCCTCCCACCTGCAGGGTGACGTCGACGGCATCATGCTGGACTGGGAGGAGAGCCTGCTGAGTCCCGGCTCTGCCCGCCCCTCGCCCCCTCCAGACATTGGCACTGCCTGTGTGTGCCCAGCAGGCCGTGTGCAGTGCAGCCCCGAAGCCTCAGGGCTGACAGCCACTTGCTCCTCCTCCAGCCACCCTCCCCCAGTCACCCCAGCCCAGGTCTGTCGAGGGCTCCAGGCTCAGCCCCCAGCAGGTGTCAGGTGCTGACTCGGATGGAGTCTCTGGGACTTCTGGGGCCTGGGGTGCGGGCAGAACAGCAGGCCTTTCCATCAGTGGGTCTCCCAAGGCAGGGAGGCCTCAGGAAGGCTCGGACTTGGGGAGCAAAGCCCCCCGTGACCCCGAGCGCCCTCATCCTGCAGGAATCCACTCCCCTGCACCATTATGTGCACCCAGAAGTTGGGTGCCCAATCAGGAATGGCAGTGGCCCCATGGTGGTGACTGAGAAAGCAGAGATCCAGGTGCGGCCAGAGCCCCAGCCCCAGCCTAAGACGCAACCCCAACCCGAGCCCGGGGCCCAGCCCCAGCCCCAGCCTGGGGGAGACATCCAGGAGCAGGTGTGGCAGTTGGTAAACAAGCTGGGAGAGAGGCTGGTGCTGGAAGGGCTGGTCTGGGTTAAGGAGAAGCTGACGGGCCACAAGTGAAGCGGGAAGTTGCTGAGTCCGCTGCTCGGACCCTGCGGCTGGCTGGGCGCCCGGCTCCCGCGGCGCGCCGCTCGCCCGCAGTCCAGCCGCGGCTCCCTTGACGCCTTCCCAAGCAGGACGAAAGCTGATGGCCGGGTGCCCGCCTCTGCACGCGCTCGCTGTGGAGCCCTGCATTTCTGCTCTCCAGGGCTCCGACTTTCGGGGCCGTCCCACTGGGCCCCGGCGTGACAAATAAATCTCTCTCTCCTCCTCCTCCGAGCGCCGCCTGATTTCTTCTCTCTCTCTTTTTTCTTTTTAAGATTATTTATGCCTACAAGAACTGGGGTGTCGATGGAAGGTGCGGGAGGTGAGAGGATTCACCAGACAGAGCGGGGAGCAGAGCGGGCAGATCCACTGAAACCCACTGCTGAGGGAGCAGCAGGGAGACGGGAGGGGTCTGCTGTGCCCTGGGGGTAGCTCCCAGCAGAGGCTGCCGACAGCTTGATAGCGCTGAGACTTAACCCCTGTGCCACCAGGGAGGCCCAAGTGCCACCTGATTTCTGTGGGAAGTTGCTGTAACTCTGCCTCAGCTGGGCAGTGGAGGTCGCGGGCCACCGGCTCCTGCGTCGAAAGGGTCCGTGTGACCCACGCCTCCCCTCCCGGCTCCGTCTCCAGGCCTGACCTGCCCCCCCCCACCCCCCCGTGAGTAATAACCGCTGTGACGGCCAATGTGCAGTGTGAGGGCCGGGCGGGGGCCCAGTTACAGGCCGGGCTGAGTAAGGGACGGAACCCAGGCCAGGGCCTGCAAGCTGAGTAAGGACACCTGTGACTCCCGTGTGAAGGGACGCTGCGCACTGCGGGTCAGGGGCCTGTGGGGAGGACAGACAGTGCCCAGACAGGCGCAGCTGGGCCTCCACAGAGCTGGGCATGTGGCCCAATGATGCCTCCCCAGGGCAGCAGGGAGCTGGTCTGTTTTTGTTGTTTTTTTTTAAGATTTATTTATTTTGTTATATAAGAACCAGGGTACGGGCCAGAGATGTGGGGGTGAGAGGACTCACCAGAGCCAGAGCAGGGAACAGAGCAGGCAGACTGACGAAATCCACTGCTGAGGGGAGCAGCGGGGAGACAGAAGAGGTCTGCGCGCCATGTGGGATTCTGGCCGGCCGGCCAGGATGGAACCCACACTGCAGAGGCTGCGGACAGCCACAATGCAGCGCTCAACCACCTGCGTCACCAGGGAGGCCCCTGGCCTGTTGTTCTGACCCAACTCCTTCCTGACCCCCACTGGGGCCTTCATCCTGCCGGCTGGGCTTGGCCAGATGCTCCTTGGTTTTTCCCTGAGACCAGAGGCCCAAGCCTCTGGGAGAGCCCCGACCTGGAAGGGAGGCAGAGCAGGGAAGGCAGGAGGGGCAGCCCTGGCCTTGGCCTTGGGGCCTGCAGGTGCAGAGATTGCAAGAACTGGGCAAGGTCAGGGCAAGCTCCTGACTCCTGACTGAGACCCAGTGTCCCTGCCCCAGTTGCCCTCCCTGCTGACTTCCTGCCTTGGCTGCTGCTCACAGGCCACTGCACATGAGAGTGTCTGTCAGGAATCAGAGTTGATGAGAGGAAGGTGGGGGTGGAGCTGTGGAAGGTTCCAGGCCCTCCTGAGGCCAGGCAGGCAGGAACCCAGGAACAGCTGGCCCAGTGGGGAGGAGTCACACCAGCCACGGGAAGGCTGCTTGGTCTGTGACCTGCACCCCCTCTGGCTTGGGTCAGGGGTCTGTGCCAGGGGATGTGGGCAGAGGGGGGAGCCAGGAGGCCTCAGGACCAGGGGCAGTGCCGGGCCCCCCCTCCCACCCAGTGTCCCCCTCCTCACCATGTGGGTCCCAGGAGTGGACTCTCCATTTCAAGAAGGATGAACCCTGGGGGCAGCTGTAGGCCCAGCAGGAGAGACAGTGGCTGGACATGACCTCCACGGCCTCTGCGGCCTAGTCACCTGGCCCCTGCCTTCTCAGCCTGGCCCCCAGGGGAGGCCCCCGGGGAGAGTCTCTTTCCTTAAGAAGCTTCCCCCCAGCCCAGGCCCCTGCCTCCTTTTCTTTTTTAAAGATTTATTTTATTTATTTATGCATACAAGAGCTGGGGTACAGGCCAGAGGTGCAGGGGGAGAGAGGACTCATCAGGGACGGAGTGGGGAGCAGAACAGGTGGATCCACTGAAATCCATTGCTGAGGGGAGCGGCGGGGAGACAGGAGAGGTCTGCTGAGCCCTGTGGGTCACTCCCTGGCCAGGATGGAACTCAGGCCGCAGTGGTGACAGCTTCAGTGCTGAGACGTAACCCCTGCGCCCCCAGGGCGGCCTCACCCGCCTCCCTTCCTGCAGAGCCCCCCTGACCCCCAGCCCCTCCTGCACTTCCAGGTCCCTCTGACAGGGCACCCACCTTCTTCAACCTTCTCTCAGATTTCTCAGGCCCCCTGTCAATGTTCCACGTGCCTTTTCCTTCTAGAAATCCCTGGCCCCAGGGGTAGGGCCCGTTGTGCCCCACCTGCCTTTGAGGGCACCACACCACCCGGCCCTGTCCCCTCCTGGCTGCTGTCCCTGCTCCTGCCTCTTTGCAGGCAGGTCCACACAGCAGGCGAGGCCTGAGTGGTGTCAGCTCACAGGCAGTGCTGCCCTAAGGGCCTGTGGACCAGCTGCCCCAGGTCATCGGACCCTGCAGCACCCACTCCTGGAAATCTCCCCAGCAGCCTGCCCAGCGCTGCCCCCTTAGGACCTGTGCACACGCTGACCCTGCCTCCCCCTCCCAGCCTGGCGCCCTTCTCCTCAGCGGGCCAGGGGTTTTGGGGCGCACACTCGTCCCCGCGCCGGCTCCTCCCAGGCGCCCTCCCTGTCCTCCCCGGCCCAGACTCCTTCTTGCCGGCGTCTTCCCGGGGACGCTGCATCTGGTTTTTGGGTGCTGTCCTGTTCCCGTCTTCCTCCCCGCCGAGACCCGCTGCCCCCCAGGACGCCGGCCCGCTCCCCACCCCGCCAGGAGCCGCCCTTCCTCACCCCCGCGGCGGCACCGGGGCCGGCTGACCCAGGGTCTGCGGGCAGTGCCCGGTGACGCGGGCGCCGGGTGCGCGGGCCGCCTGCCCCGGCTCTCCCGGGGTTGGGACTGCCCGGGCAGGCGAGCAGCCAGGCGGCTGTGGGGCTGGGAAAAGTGGGCAAATTCCCCACCAATTTTGGGCTGAGAGGATCATGGCCGCCTAGTGCGCTCCAAGTGTCACGGGACTTGGCCTCTGGCCTGGCAATTTGAAGTAGCTGTCGATGCTCCGAAACAAGACCTTCCCATGGGTTCTCCCCGGGACGCGGATGGGGTCACCGCCGGGCAGGCTTCCCGCAGCAGAGCTCCCGGCTGAGCACCTGGACTGGCCGGAGAGGTGCTGACAGGGGCCGCTCCCCCCACCCTGGGCCCTGCTGGGCATGTGGGGGATTGTCCCCTGGACCTTGCTTTTGAAGGCGCTGGGGGGCAAGGGGAGGGAGCAAGGTGGAGCCAGTGCAGGGAGACTGGGCAGTGGGTGCCCTGAAATGAAAACATCCAGAGGGGCCACTTTCACAAAGGTTTTTTACTGCGGGGATTTTGCTAGACATTTCAGCGGCCAGAAGAGCCGTCTCTGGGGGCGGCCCGTGGCGCTGGTGGACCAGGGGAGGTGGGGCGGCGGGGACAGGGCCTGGCCGGCGGCGGGTCTGGAGGACTGGCAGCTGGCACCAGGTCTCCGGGCGGCTGGCACCGGGTCTCCGGGCGGCTGGGCAGGGTCTCCGGGCGGCTGGGCAGGGTCTCTGGGCGGCTGGCGCAGGGTCTCCGGGCGGCTGGGCAGGGTCTCCGGGCGGCTGGCTCAGGGTCTCCGGGCGGCTGGCGCAGGGTCTCCGGGCGGCTAGTACAGGGTCTCCCGGGCGTGCGTCCGCAGGTGGCGCAGCAGGTGCGAGTTGCGGCTGAAGCTGCGGCCGCACTGCGCACACGAGTAGGGCCGCGACCCGGTGTGCACCAGCATGTGGCGCAGCAGGTTGCAGCTGCGGCTGAAGCTCTTGCCGCACTCCGGGCACTCCTGGGGGGCCTCGGCCTGGCCGGCCTCCGCCGCCTCGCCCGCGCCCGCGTGGGTGGCCAGGTGCCGCTGCAGGTGGGCGTTGCGGCGGAAGCTGCGGCCGCACCTCTGGCAGCCGTAGGGCCGCTCGCCGGTGTGGCTGCGGCGGTGGCGCGCCAGGTTGGAGCTGTTGCGGAAGCGGTGGCCGCACGTGTCGCAGGCGTGGGGCTTCTCCCCGGTGTGGATGCGCTGGTGGCGCGCCAGGTGGGCGCTCTGGCTGAAGCCCTCGCCGCACTCGCTGCAGCGGCACGGCTTCTCGCCCGTGTGGCTGCGCCGGTGGCGCGCCAGGTCCTGCGTCTGGCTGAAGCTCTTGCCGCACTGCACGCAGTGGTGGGGCCGCGGGCCGCCGTGGGTCAGCAGGTGGCGCGCCAGGCCGGCCCTTCGCACGAAGCGCTTCCCGCAGTGCGGGCAGCTGTAGGGCTTCTCGCCCGTGTGCACGCGCTGGTGGCACACCAGCTGGGAGCTCTGGCTGAAGCTGCGGCCGCACACCTGGCAGGTGAAGGGGCGCTCCCCGGTGTGCACGCGCCGGTGGGCCCCCAGGTGCTCGCTGCGCCGGAAGGCCTTGCCACAGTCGCTGCACACGTGGGGCCGGCGCTCCGGGCCCGGGCTGGGGCGGAGGCTGCCGGAGCACTCGGAGCACTGGTGGTTCTTGTCCTTGGCGTGGATCCGCAGGTGGCGCTTGAGGCTGGAGCGGCGCTGGAAGGTCTGGCCGCAGTGCGAGCACAGGACGACCGTCAGCTCTGGCACTTGGGCCTGGGGCTCCGGCGGGTTCTGGCCCTGGGCGTGCGCCAGCAGGTGCCGCACGAGGCTGGAGCGGCGCTGGAAGCCCTGGCCGCACTCGGCGCACAGGTAGGCGGGCTCGGAGCTGTGCGTCTGCAGGTGCTTGTTGAGGTGCGAGCTCTGGCGGAAGCGGTGGCCGCAGAGGTGGCAGGCGTGCGGCCGCTCGTCCGTGTGCGTGCGCAGGTGCAGCTTGAGGATGGAGGCGCGGCCGAAGGTCTTGCCACAGCTCGGGCACTGGAAGCTTCGCGAGCCCAGGTGCGAGCGCAGCTGGTGCGCCTCCAGGCGGGCCAGCTGTGGGAAGGTCGCCCCGCACTCCGTGCAGATGAACCGCATCGCCGGCCCCGACTTGGGGGCGTCCTCAGCCACCTTCACTTCCAAAACATCACTCCTGGCAGGAGGGGAGCCTCCTCCGCCTGCGCCGCTCACCTCCGGCCCCCCTTCCAGCGGCTGGGCCGGGGGCTCCTCCGCCACCCCGGGGCTGTCTGCCAGAGACTCGGCGGGGATGGCGGCCGGCCAGGGGACCCCTTTGGGCTCTTCCTCGCTAAGCTCCTGGTCGGAAGTTCTGCTTCCAAAACCTGAAAACAAAACAGGAATGGTTAGGCCTGTTCCAAGGGGTTCCTGGGAATCCAAACCTCACTGCCTGGAAGCAGAGAGAAACCCAGGATCCTTAAAGCCGGGCTGGGAGCAAAAACTAAGCAGCCTGCCATTCCCCAACGTAGCCGCTTACCGCCCGCCGTTCAGGTCCACTCGGGACATTCGGGACTGGGGAAGCGCCCCCACCGTCTCCTTCCAGAACTTTCTCACTTCCCCAGGTGGAACCCCATACCCAGTAACAAGCATTCACCTGACCATCTACTCTCAGAGGTCAAAGCCATGGTTGAGGGTAGGTCAGATACAGTGAGCCTAAAAACCAAACAAACAGGCCTCCTTGGTGGTGCAAGGGTTAGGACACAACCTATGAAGCGATCCGCAGCCACTGCGGCACGAGTTCAATTCCAGGCCAGCCAGGGAGCAACCCACATGGCGCAGACCTCTCCTGCCGCCCGCTGCTCCCCTCAGCAGTGTATTTCAGTCCATCTGCCTGTTCTGCTCCCCGCTCTGTCTCTGGTGAATCCTCTCACCCTCCACCCCCCGCACCTCTGGCCTGTACCCCAGTGCTTGTATACATAAAAAAATAAATCTTAAAAAACAAAAACAGGGCCTCCTAGGTGGCACAGCGGGTTAAGCGCGTAGAGCTGTGAAGCTGTCCACAACCTCTGCAGCGCGGGTTTGATTCCCGGCCCACGAGGAAGATCCCCACATGGCGCGGCAGACTCTCCTGCCTCCCCCGCTGCTCCCTTCAGCAGTGTTTTCAGTCAGTCTGCCTGTTCTGCTCCCCACTCTGTCTCCGGTGAATCCTCTCACTCTCCCGCACCTCTGGCCGGTACCCCGGTTCTTATATAAAAATAAATAAATCTTAAAAAAAAAGTGAAAGCTCATCAAAATAGCCCATTTTTTACTAAAGAGGACAGAAAGTCGGGCAGGAGCCCCAGGACGGCTCCCAATACACAGAGACGCCTTGGCGGCCGGCGCGCCCCAGGCCTCTTACCCAGAGAACAGGCGGGCCAGGCCTTCTTCACCGGGACATCTTCAAAGGTCAGGGACTCCTGCAACAAAGGGGGGGACCCGCAGTGAGTGAGGCGCTGGGCCCTGGGGGGAGTGAAGAAGTTTCCAGACTTAAGTTAAGGAGCACAAAACTTTGCTAAAACCGCAGAGGCGAGAAGGTTCCCGGCATGGGTGGTGCCAGGGAGACGGAGCCCAGCTCACCAGCACGGCCGCCAGCTCCTGGTCCCGGGCGTTCTCGTCCAGCCACAGCCCCAGGCCCTGGGGGGCTGGCAGCGCTGGGGGGAGGGGAGGAGCTGTGAGAGCCAGGCTCACCCACCCGGTGACTCCCAGGACTCCCAGGATGGGCAGCCACGGCCCTGCCCACCCGAGACATCTGGCCCCTCCCCTCCGCCGGCCCCCCGACCTCCCGGCCATCCTGGGGCCCAGCTCCTGCGCCCTCCTGCGAGGGCTCCTCACCACTCTCTGGCGGGGCCTGGAATGTCCCCTGGGGACCTGGGCTCGGAGGCTGCTTTGAACTTGGGGGACCTTTCCAGGCCCTCAACTCGACAGGCTGGGAGGACGCTGGCAGGGCTGGCGGGAGCTCTTTCAGGGGCTCCGGGGCTGGGGGCCCTTCTGAAGACACTTCTTTTTTGGGGCTGTGGCTGGAGACCTGGGAAGGACCCCCTTGTTCCGCAGAGGGGACGTCAGCGCGGGGACAGTTCTTGCCAGTGTTGAAGCTAAAGTCCTGTTCAGAACACATCACGCATCCCTGTGGGTGCCGAGCAGGGCACTCCAGCTCCTGCGGCTCCCAAGGGAGGGGCGAGGGGAGGGGAGTCGGGCAGGGAAGGCAGGAGGAGGGAGGACCTCGGAGGGACGAAGGGCGAGTGGGTGCGGCCTCTCTCGGGCACCGAGGGCCGGTCTCCCCACCTGGCTGCCCAGCCCCCTCCGCGCCCGCTCACCAGGGGCCCCACGTTGCTGGTCTCCCTCTGGACACCCTCCAGCAGCAGCACCACCTCCTCGCCGTCCCGGAGCGGCTGGCCCTGCAGCCGGGCCAGGAGGTGGGCGGGCAGCACGCTCAGGAACTGCTCCAGCACCAGCAGCTCCAGGATCTGCTTCTTGGTGTGCAGGGCCGGCCGCAGCCAGTGGCCGCACAGCTCCCGGAGCCGGCCCAGGGACGCGCGCGGCCCCATGTCCTCCTGGTACTGGAAGCACCTGAAGAGCTGGTGGGCCACCTCGGGCCGCAGCCTGGCCTCCGCGCACCCGGGGCCCTCCTGGCCCGCAGCCTCCTCCTCCTCCAGCTTGACCGCGCCGAGCTGCTCCGGCTCGTGAGCAGGCCCTGGCGGGGCGGGCATCCTCCGCGGCCGCCGGCAGCTGCGCTCTCGCAGGCGTCCCCGCTGGCCCCGCGCTGCGGGGAGACGGGGCTGAAGATGTGGCCTCGTGCCCGCGAGGAGACCCCGCGTCCTGCCCGCTGCCCCCGGCCCGAGCCCAAGGCGACCCCACGGGGAGGAGGGACGTTTGTTCCCGAAGAAACGGAGAGCGCAGGCACACGGGGACGGAGGAAGCGATCACTCTTTGAGACGTTTTCCAGGGTTGGAGAGAAGCCGGCACAGACATGACAGCCCGCCCTTGGGGGCGTGAGAGGGGAGTGCTTTTCCTTCTGAAAAGGGGAGTTTTCAGGCCACTTCCTGGACAACCCCTGACCCAGCCGGCGCAGGATCCCTTCAGGATTTCTAAAGGAAAGTTCTTGAAAAACCAGATGTGGCCCCCAGAGGTGCTGGAGGCGCAGGCCCCGGTGGCCCTGGGGGCTCAGCCTGGCCCACCCCGGGAGGTGGGACGTGATGGCGGGGCAGGGTCCCGTCTGTGCCCGTGGCCCCGAGGCGTCTGTCTGGCCCCACCCCCTGCCGCAGCCGTGGGCCCAGCACCGCCAGGGTGGCCCTAGCCATAGAGGGCCTGTTGCCACCCAACCCCGCCTTAGGCCCACCCCAGCTCAAAGAGAAGAAATCCGGACAAGTGGAGCGGACGGGACAGATCCCCA
Source organism: Talpa europaea (assembly GCF_964194135.1). Taxonomy (NCBI): domain Eukaryota; kingdom Metazoa; phylum Chordata; class Mammalia; order Eulipotyphla; family Talpidae; genus Talpa; species Talpa europaea. Next base: position 101,933,659 of record NC_140079.1, on the reverse strand, counting down.
AGACGGACGCTGGAGCGGGGAGGGGCGGCCCCGCGGGAGGCTGCCAGCCACGCCGCCAAGTACCCCAGCCTCAACCGGATGCTGGTTTTTTAAAAAGCAGGCTCCAAAAGCCACCGGGAAATGTGGGAGTGGAGGGGCGCGTGTGATGGACGTACCTGCGCGTCTGGCTCTGTGCTAGCTGGTAAACGTCTTTCTTCTCAGAAGATGCTGCAGGGCCCGGGGGTGATGGGTCTGGAGGGTCCAGCCGGACGGACCAGGCAAACGTGGCCGAGTCTGGGGCTGGGCGTGTGGGCGTCCGAGGCTCTGCTCTCCCAGCTCTTTGGGTGCTTGCAAATTCAAAACACAACAGGGCCCAGGGAGCGCGCTCACACATGCGGCCTCTCCGTGGTCAGACAGCCTGACCCTCGCTATACGGCTCAGCAGCCAAGGCCGAGGCCCCCAGATGACCAGCGCGGGCCTGGGCTCCACCCCCAGAGTCAGGGGAGCTGTGGGTCTGGGGGCCGGACTGAGGCTGCAGCTCCCGGGGCTTGCCCACTCCAGAGCTCCTAGTGCGTGTGCCCCGGAGAGCGGGGATATTGGGGGCCAGTCATCTCCCTTTTTTAAAATATATTTTATTTAAATTCTGGATTCATCCTTGGTCTAACCCACCTGGAGGCCGGGTCCCCGCAGGACTGAGCGTGGCCGGCAATGGAGTCAGTGCTCCCCATCGGCCACCAGGGGGCGCCGGTTCCATGGGGCTGACAATCCCATTCTGCTCCTCCCAAGCCCATCCTGGCCCCCTCACCCCAAAAGGTTCTGTGGGGCCACTCCCCCCTTTGGGGATGAGCCAGGCTACCCCTGGGGAAGTGCCCCAAATTAAGCCCCATCCACAGGGGGACTCAGTTCTGCCTTGATCACAATCCAGAGGGCGACCCAGCCGACTCTTGAACTGGCCTGGCTTCCCTTCCAGAGACCAGAGCCGCTTTCAGTCTGGACAGGATGACTTTATAGACACAGGAACCCAGGTTCCAATGCTTCTCTGTCCTCCCTGCTTTCCATGCTGCCTCCACCCTGTGGCCACCCCGGGGCTGCCTGGCTTACCTCCTCAAAGCAGCCCCGTGTGGCCATCTCCCCAGCACGTCGCCCCCCCCCACCCGGGGCAGCCTGTCCAACCTCCCTTCTTGCCTACACCCTGGCTTCTGACCTTCCTGCCATCTGCTCCCCCCACCAGGGCCGCCTCTCCAGGACCCCACACCAGCCGACACCACCCACATGTCCATCCCGGTGGGTGTGCCTGAGTCCCAGCACCGCTCGCCCAGCCCTTGAAGTGACTTCCGTGTTGGTTAGTGGAAATAACAAAACGAGACTGCTCACCTAGGAAGGGAGGAAGCCTGCAAATACATCGGGTGCAGGAAAGGTCTTTTCTTTTTTTTAATTAATTAATTTATTTATACAAGCACTGGGTACAGTCTGAAGCACGGGAGGGTGAGAGAATTCACCAGAGCCAGAGCGGGGAGCAGAGCAGGCAGAAGGACCGAAGGACACTGCTGAGGGGAGCAGCGGGCGGCAGGAGAGGTCTGCGCGCCATGTGGGACCCTCGCCCGGTGGCCGGGGAGCAGCCGGGGATCGAACCGGCGCTGCAGAGGCCGCGGGCAGCTTCGCAACCCAGCGCTCAACCACTGTGCCACCAGGGAGGCCCTGCAGGAAAGGTCTTTGATAAATGTTTAAGAAAATGGGCTTTGGGCCTCTCTGGTGGCCTAGGGGTTAGTCTCAGTGCTGTCACCACTGCGGCCTGAGTGTGATCCCTGGCCAGGGAGCTACCCACAGGGCGCAGCAGACCTCTCCTGTCTCCCCACTGCTCCCCTCAGCAGTGGATTCCAGTAGATCCGCCTGTTCTGCTCCCCACTCTGCCTCTGGTGGATCCTCTCACCCCCTGCACCTCCGGCCTACACCCCAGTTCTTGTATGCATAAATACATAAATAAAATGTTTTTTTAAAAAGGCTTTTGTTTCATTGCGTAGCCAGGGGCCGGCTCCGCTCCTGTGACCGGCCAAGTGGAAGTTTTCCAACGACAAGTGCAGACACCACGCTCTGAGACAGCGGGCGCGGGCCACGGTCACACGGGGTGGGGGAGGTAAGATTGGCTCTGCCAGAGACGCTTGGCCCCTCCCCTGCGAAAGCTCAGACCTGAAAAGGACCCGATCTCCCTCCCGCTGGCGTGGCTCTAACAGCCCTCGGCTCCTTTGGCCAGAACAGCGCAGGGTGGTATCAGAACAAAGAAGGGGCTTCCAAATTCCAGCCCCAGGCCCGCTCGCGGGGCGCCGGAACTCCAGGTGAGGCCTCCGGAAAGGTCAGAAAGAGGAGGAATTCAAGGCCAGTGGGCCCGGGCCTCTCCCTCCCCCAGGGCCCCGGGACAAAAGCTCTATTAACATGCACACCGGTGGGGGGTCCGCCCCCCTGGGCTACTCAGCCAGCCTCCAATATTGGACCAGCTCAATTTGGAGCCCAGGGAGAAGAGGAGTGTGGGCTGGAGCAGCCCAGGGTGGGGTGCTGCCTGAGGCCCGCCCAGACCCTGTGAAATCAAGAGTGGGGTCCCAGCCAGGAACTCTCTCCCTGGCCATGGTCAGCCCGGCTCCCCTCCCAGGGCTGGTGTGTGAGGCTGGTCAGCCCGCCTGGGGGCCTCCCCGGGGGTACAGGAAGCCCTTGACACAGGCCGTCAGGAGCCTGTCCCTCGCCCATCTGCACCAGCCGGGGAGCAGACTCCTTCCCTGCACCTTGGCCTCTGACCTGACCTGGGCCTTCCCTCCCGCGGCCGACCCACATTCTCCCCAAGGCTTTCTTCCAGCCCCAGCCCCTCACCCCACTGCTAAGGTCGGGCACCTCCTTCTCTCTCTCTCTCTCTCTGGTGTGTGGAGTCTGTCCTGGCAGCCTGCACCCCAGGCCTCCTTGCAACTCACCTCTCAGGGTCCCCACTACGAGGAGGAGGTGCTGGGGGTTCTCTGAGGGCCCCAGGGCCAGAGTCGGTACCAGCCAACCCAGGAGAGGACTCCAGGAAAATGCAAGAGGAAGTTCCCTGCCCCAGACCCATCCAGGTGAAGAGGGGGCTTCCTAGGGTTAACCCTTAACCTCCCAGTTGGGGAGCCGGATGGGGGAGTGGGCGGGGCCGAGGAAACAGCGGCTAATCCAGATTCCAGCCCCCCCGGTGTGGAGCGTCTGCGTCCCCTCCAATGGAGAACGGCCCAGCCGCCCGCCCCGCCCGCAGCAGGGCTGGTCCGCACCCTCCGAGTGTCCGCCCGCCCCAGTCTTCGGCACGAGAGCTGCCATTTTAAAAAGCCCGCTGCGCGCCGCCCGGCCCGGCGTTTCACCCGCGTGACATGCCCCCCCAGGGGTGCTGTGCCCGCGCAGGTGCCGGCGCCCGCCGGGGCCGGGAAGGGACAGCAGGACGCGCGGGGCGGGGGAGCACCCCGGGGGGGAGCACCCCCGCCCGCGCGGCCCCTGAAGTTCTCCCAGAAGCTGCGACGTGGCTTTGGTCTCAACCGTAGCAGCAAGAAGCAGGGGCGCCCCGGGGTGACCTCACCTCGGCCTCGAGCTCAGCTCCAAAGTCAAGCCTTTCCCGAGGGGCCTCTCGGGCGCGCCTCGGCCATGCCGGCCGTGGGCTCTCCCGGGCCGCGGGGCCCTCCGCGCGCTCAGGTCACCTGGCGCCCCAAGGCGCTCCCTGTCCTGGGGACCCGGCGCCCCCTGTTGTGCCCCCTCCGCCCAGGCGGCGCCCCCGTCGGGCTCGGACCCTGCGCGGGGCCGCTGCCCCGCCGCTCGCGGGTCGTGCCTCGCCCGCGCTCCCCTGCCCCGCGCGGGTCCCGGGGCGCAGCCTCCCGCGCGCAGCTCGCCGCGGGCCACGGCCTCCCCGCGGCGCCGCCTCCCCGCGTGGCCCTGCGCCTGGCGCGCGTCCGGGCCGACGGCACCGCACAGGGGCATCCGGCCTGGGGGTGCTGGGCGCGGGGCGGCGAGGGGCCGGGGCGGGGGGTGCAGAGGGCGGGGCCGGGGGCGGGCGCGGCCGAGCTGCCACCTGCGCGCGCCCGCTCGGCCCCGCGGGCTGCCCCGCGCCCCCCAGGCGGCGGCCGTCGAGGACGTGGCCGCGTCCGCCAGGGCGAGCAGCGCGCACGAGCCCGGCCTCGGCGAGGGCCGCCCCCGCGGTCTCCGCGCGCTGGGCCGGCCGGGAGCGCGGCGCACGGGCCGCGGGGGCTGTCAGCCCGGGTTCCAGGGTCTTCGACTGCGCGTGACGTCCTTCCAGAAAATGCCGGAAAAGCGGAGACCGGATTGACCCAACCAGCGGACGAGCATCCGGGCAGAAGGCGGGGGGCCCGGCGGGGGCCAGACCCGCCCTCGCTTCCCGCCCCCGCCCCGCCCCACTGACTGCGGGTGGCAGCGGTGCCCGGCCTCGGCTCCCTACGGTAACCCCGTTTCATGCCTCATCGCCTCTTACACCAAGCGCCGCGCATGTCACACCCACGAGAGGAACTTTAGTCTTAATTTTTTTGAGGCTTCCCTTCTCATGTCTTCTTTTTCTCCCTCCTGGGCCCCTGGGGCGCCACACACCTTCCTCACACCTTCCTCACACCTTCCCCACACCTTCCCCACACCTTCCCCACACCTTCCCCACACCTTCCCCACACCTTCCCCACACCTTCCCCACACCTTCCCCACACCTTCCTCACACCTTCCTCACACCTTCCCCACACCTTCCCCACACCTTCCCCACACCTTCCTCACACCTTCCCCACACCTTCCCCACACCTTCCCCACACCTTCCCCACACCTTCCTCACACCTTCCCCACACCTTCCCCACACCTTCCCCACACCTTCCTCACACCTTCCTCGCATCCATTTCTCCGTTATTTGAATTCACTGTGTTGCTTCCTGGAGTGGTTTTGATGAGATGTAGGGTTTAGCGAGCCGGGTTCTTGGGCTCCTTCTGACAAGTTTCAGCCAAGTTCCCCTTTGACATTTGCACAGACACAGGCAAAGGTTACATTTTATTGTTTTTGAAAGGACAGGTTTGTTAGGAAAAGGAGAAAAGAAAACGAGGGGCACCTGCATGGACACAGGTGGGCAGTCTTGGGAGGAGACCTGCCCAGCAGGTCTTGCTCTGAATTCTCCACCCGCGGGTCTGTGTGAGCCCTGGCTAGTATCCCTGCCCCTGGCCAGCTGCAGGCAGGCACCGTCCACTCACTCGGACACACTCACTGCTCCAGTGCGCCGCAGTGCTGAGTGGGCACAGGCTTACAGCCAAGCAGACCAGGACACCCAAGCAGGGATTCCTTTTGACTTTATTTTTTTTTAAAGATTTATTTATTTATACAAGAACTGGGGTACAGGCCAGATGCGCAGGAGGGTGAGAAAATCACCAGAGACAGAGTGGGGAGCAGAACAGGCAGACGACCAAACCACACTGCTGAGGAGAGCAGTGGGCGAGGCAGGAGAGGTCTGCCGTGCCATGTGGGTATCTCCCTGGCCGGCCAGGAATCAAGCCCGCGCTGCAGAGGCTGCCGACAGCTTCACAGCGCTGCACTCAACCCACTGCGCCACCGGGGAGGCCCTCTTTTGACTTTATTAACTCAAGTTACTTTGCAGGAAAAGCAGTTTAATGAAAACATTCTTCCAGAGATTTGAAAATACACTCCCAGGTTGTTCACTACTAATAGCCATGAGGGATGTCACTTCTCTGAAATTAGGTTGTAAGAGAGACTGTGGGTCATCTTGGGGACTCTCTTGTGAGTCTCTCTCTGCCTTGCTCACCCTGGGGAGCGGGACAAAGGCCAGCCAGCGTGGATCCTCTTCGGTCCTCAGCCAAGCCCTAAAATGACTGTTGACCTTTAGCTAGAGGCACCAGGCTGAGCCGGCAGCTGCAGAAACTTGAGATAAGTACTAGTTTCAAGCTGAAGTGCTTTAGGGTCACTTGCCAGGCAGCAATGGAGATAACTCTTTGTCCACTTGAAATTGCTACTTGGATGTTTCATAAATGCCTCCATGTCTTCATATTCAAAAGCAAACTCCCCTTGCCACTAAAATACAAGCCCAGGGGGTGGGTCTTGCTCCCCCTCACTGCTGTATAACCGGGCATGTAGTAAATGCTCACTAAATGGAGGTTGGCTGAATCCTCCACCTCAAACCAGCATCTTCCCTGGGCCTGTTTCAGTAAATACAGTACAGTCTTTTCAGTCACCTGAGCCCATGACCCCTGGCGTTACCTCGTTCTCACAAGTCATCAGCCTCTGTGCGCCATAGGTCTGTGGCCCTAGGTAGCTTTCAAATCTGCCTATTCTCTGCCCCCACTGCCATCAGCCAAGTCCAGGGCGCCATTAGCTCTTGCCAGGACCAGAGCAATGCCCTCACTGGTTTGTGGACGTTCAGGTGTTTTTTCCTCTTAAATAAACATCTAGGTGGAGCACAGAAAGCCACACACACCAGATGTGAAGCGCTGATGAGTGTGCCCCAGTGAGAGCTGCTATATAGCGGCCTCTCCAGCTAGACTCCCACTCACGCCCCTGATCTGGGCCCCGCTTCTGGTCACTGCGCCCCCTGGTGGACACGGTCTGGACTTCCAGCCGGGATTGGTCGGGCCTGGTTCTGAACTTGCAAGGGAAGCTGTGACAGGGCGGTGCCCAGGAAAAAGGGGAGGTTCCAGGTTCCCTGCCCCACCCAAAGAAGGGTGGAGCTGAGCTGGAAGATGCTGAAGAGGAGACTGGAGAGGGAAGGAAGCAGGATGGAGTCAGGAGACCTGGAGGAGGCACATGGAGCAGAGACATGTGAAGAAGCTGCGTTGGCTTCTCAGCTGAACAGATGTGGGTGAAAGACTCGTGGAGAGGTTAACAATGGCAGGTTTTTGTTTTGTTTTTAAAGATTTATTTATTTATGCGTACAAGAACTGGGGTACAGGCCAGAGGTGTGGGAGGTGAGAGGATTCACCAGAGACAGAGTGGGGAACAGAACAGGCAGATCGACTGAAATACACTGCTGAGGGGAGCAGCGGGGAGACAGGAGAGGTCTGCCGCGCAATGTGGGTAGCTCCCTGGCCGGGGATCGAACTCTTGCTGCAGTGGCTATAGCTTCATAGGTTAACCCCCAGCGCCACCAAGGAGGCCCAACAATGGCAGGTTTTATCTTAATTTGATATTGTTCTTTTTCTCCCAGACTTTGGCTATTTCTGACCCTTTTCTATGGGTCCCCGCTGCTGGAAGGTGCCTTAGACTGTGCAGCCTTTGGGCCTTGCTCTGGGACAGTCCTGTTTGGATGGACTTTTACCCGCAGGGTTGGGTGGGGGTAACCTTGTGTGCCTGGTTTAGAAACTGTGTTGACTTTTCTGATTGTCCACTAATTGTGTTAAAGTTCCTTTCCATTAAAGGTCTTACATGTTTTGTCTTGATGGTGGGTGGCAGAACGTATGTAGAGCAGGGAGATTTGTGGGTTCTGGGGTGCTCCTCTCCTTGACCTGTAACAAAGCCACAAAGATGGGGCTCTTCATCTGGCCTTGCTGAGCCACAAGCTGCCTCTCCCTTGACTGCTTTTGCCTTTGCTTTATTTGCTGTTCACGCTGACAGTGATGGCTTCCGCGTGGGCCACGGTAGCCAGTACTTCTTGTATGTGTGGGACGTACTATGGGAGTTACTGGTGGGTTTGTGCCCAGGAAAGTATCCTGCCCCTCTCTGGAAGATTCCACACTCGTCTCTAGGGACCTTGTCCCCTCTCCTCCCACGACTCACTGGCGCCTGGTGGGCACTTGTGCCCCAGGCTGGGAGGGCCGCCCCTCTGAGGAGCCGGACAAAGCATTCTCAAAACTAGAATTGTTAGGGGCCTCCCGGGGGCGCAGCAGGTTGAGCGCTGGGTTGCGAAGCTGCCCGCAGCCTGTGCAGCGCCGGTTCGATCCCCGGCTGCTCCCCGGCCTCCGGCGAGGGTCCCACATGGCGCGCAGACCTCTCCTGCCGCCCGCTGCTCCCCTCAGCAGTGTCCTTCGGTCCTTCTGCCTGCTCTGCTCCCCACTCTGGCTCTGGTGAATCCTCTCACCCCCCACACCTCTGGCCTGAACCCCAGCTCTAGTATAAATAAATCTTTTTAAAAAAATTAGAATTGTTAAGAGGATGAGATTGTAACAGGGTGGTCCCCAGGAAAGGGGGAGGTTCCCTGCCCCTCCCAAGGGAGGGTGGAGCTGAGCAGGAAGAGGAGAAGCTGCAGAAGAGACGGAGGAAAGAAGCAGGATGGAGTCAGGAGACCTGGAGGAGGCGCATGGATCCTAGAGACATGTGAAGAAACTGCGCTTGTCTTTTGGTCGTGGACTGGGTGACACAGATGTGGGGGAGACCCGTGGGGAGGTGACCATGGCAGCTTTTATCTTGATGTTGATTTTGCTCTTTTCCTTCTGGGCTTGTCCGGTTGTTTGTGACCCTTTTCTGTGGGTCCCCACTGGAAGATGCTTTAGACTTGTGGCAGGCTTTGGGGCCTTGTTCTGGGCCGATCCCATATGGATGGACTTTTACCCACGAGGGGACGGGTCACTTTGGGTGCTTCATTTAGAAACTAGACTCTTTGCCTTACCTGTATTGTTTCCTAGTTTTATTAAAGTTTCTTCCCATTAAAGTCTCCTATGTTTTGTGTTGATGCGGCGGATGGCAGAACCCATTTAGAATAGGCAGGTTTACGGGGTTTGGGCTGCCCCTCTCCCTGTCCTATAACAGATTTGGCGACCACGAAGGGACAAAGCCATCCGTGGTTAGTCAGCCCCATGGGGAAATTGGGCTTCCCTATGGCACTGGCTACCATAAGCGCAAATGTGATTTTTGGTTTCTCTAGTGTGTTTGTTTCATATGTCGATTTGCTGTTAAAAAAACTGGCTTGGGCTTTGTAAAGATTCTGTGTGTCTGTGTCTAATTTGTTTATAGTGACTTACTAAGAGATTTTAATTTGTGAAAATTTTTTCTGTGCCAGTTTTACTCAAAAAATTAGGCAATACATTGGACCATGTGGCCAGATCAAAGATGGCGTCTGAGGCCACTTGGAACTTTTTTTTTCTTTCTTTTTGTAATCTCTGCTGTCTCATTAACATTTCTAAAGGCAATAATGGTTCTTCAGTGGTATGTTGCTTTGTCTTTGGCTACTTCCTGCTCTCTGCCTGATGAATTTTGCAAGCCAATTGTGGAGCAGTGGTGTTTAAATTAGCAAATGTATGCCTGGGTGTTAAGAAAAAAGTAGCCTTAAGCAGTAACTGGTAATTGCTGGTAGCCTTGTTGGATTCTTGGAGATAACTTAAATTTTTACAATAAAAAGTCTTCAACACTAAAAACCCTAAGGTGATAAACAAGGTCATGTAACTCTTGTGATTAATAAAACTTTTCCTTCCTATTTCCAAAGTCTTAGGTTTGTAGAATGACAACTGGAAATTTTTCTGCCAGCAACACTCCACATTTTTTTGGACTTTGACTTTTTTTTTCTGAGCCTATGGAGTAAAACTGCAGTTACATAACATATTCTACGTGGCATAAAAAAAAAAAACTGTCTTTGTCTATATGTTGTATGTCTGTATGTCCTTGTGTCTGTCTTGGCCTAGAAAGAGGTTGAAAAATTGGTATACGTGGTGCCCATAGACGTTGGAAAAAAAAAAAGTCTCCAGTTATGAGAAAAACTAACGGTTATGGTTTGATTGTCAACATTGTGCTACTGAACTAAGCCGGTGCCTTCATAGAGATTTAATATTGTTGTTTCTGCTAATTTTCTGATATTTATGGCAAAGCTTCCCAGAAATCAAAATTCAAGTACAAATTTGGTAGCCTGTCATTTGGCTGATGCAAGGAAATTTTGTGGAACCTCAGTAGAGCTCCTGAGACACTCCACAAAGTTTCTCCCTTTCCTCCTGGGAAAGGCATTAGATGAATTTGTTCTATTTGGCTTACCTAATGAAGTAAAACTGGAAGGAAAGCATTGTCACTTGGGAAAATGGTAAAACTTTGGTATGTACAAAATGCTAACAGTAGTATCTGGTATGTATGTAAATTGTCAATGGTGATTGTCACCTTATAATATTGTATAATTCAATTGTTTCACATCTACAGAAATTGTTTCTGGAAATATAGGGAGAAAAGGTCTCAACAGATTCCTATTGATGGAATTGTTGAGAGTAAAAACTTTCCTACAAAGGACTGAATAGACCTGGAAATACACCTGACATTTACAAGTTTTCTTTGACATAATACTGGTAATTTTTTTATGCATTTTGTCCTGAATCCACAGGTTTTGTTTTGAGTAACCAGGATCTGCATCAAGGTTGCAATTTTTTTCCAGCAAAGCTAACTTGTCACATTTTCTCTCCCCTTGATACCAACACAGCATACAAATAGTGGTAGTAATTTTGCTACTTATCTTAGAGTCTGTTTTTGCATAGCTTACATAGGGATTTTGCCTGTTTTAACAAAAAAATTGGACGTGAGTTTGAAGTTGAACAAGAGCTGAACCAAGAAGAGGAGAACCTGTTTGCCTTGTTTGTAGGGTTCCAGAGACCTCCAAAGAAGGTGAGGAAGCTTGCCTCCATTGGCAGGACTGGACAACCCGGCCAATGAAAATGCCCTGGTACCCTCGAGAAGAGGAAGCCCAGGTGGAGTCTGATGAGACCAACTTTGTACCTGAAGCCTACATCGACTGGATGCCAATGGTTCGCTCTGATCCTATATGGAGTATTTCAACAAAGCCAGCTAAAAATTGCTGTTAGTTATTTTCTGCCCTGTGATTTTATGCAAAAATAGGAAAAATGGTTAAAAAGTAGATTTAGTTTGCAAACTTTTGCTATGCTGTTAAAGTTTGGGATCAAGTTTGAGAGAATTCGCTTTTGCATAAGTTGAACCATTTTAACATTTTTTCCTTGTGATTTTGATATATTTGCTATCTTGTTTTAGCCAATGCTCCAATTTTTTTTTTTCTTTTGGCTTGGATGATGGACTATTTTTAAGTAATGAAACTGTCATACTGGACATTCACGGACAATGCTGCTGACTAATTGCTGCTTCTCTTACACACATTGTAACCCTGAAAAAAGACTGTCTCCTAAGATTACACCATAAAATCTGTGCCACCATAGATATGGTGGAATAAAAATTAAAAGGGGGGATTGTAACAGGGTGGTCCCCAGGAAAGGGGGAGGTTCCCTGCCCCTCCCAAGGGAGGGTGGAGCTGAGCAGGAAGAGGAGAAGCTGCAGAAGAGACGGAGGAAAGAAGCAGGATGGAGCCAGGAGACCTGGAGGAGGCGCATGGATCCTAGAGACATGTGAAGAAACTGGGCTTGACTTTTGGTCGTGGACTGGGTGACACAGATGTGGGTGAGACCCGTGGGGAGGTGACAATGGCAGCTTTTATCTTGATGTTGATTTTGCTCTTTTCCTTCTGGCCTTGTCTGGTTGTTTGTGACCCTTTTCTGTGGGTCCCCACTGGAAGATGCTTTAGACTTGGGGCAGGCTTTGGGGCCTTGTTCTGGGCCGATCCCATTTGGATGGAGTTTTACCCACGAGGGGACGGGTCACTTTGGGTGCTTCATTTAGAAACTAGACTCTTTGCCTTACCTGTATTGTTTCCTAGTTTTATTAAAGTTCCTTCCCATTAAAGTCTCCTATGTTTTGTGTTGATGCGGCGGATGGCAGAACCCATTTAGAATAGGCAGGTTTGCGGGGCTTGGGCTGCCCCTCTCCCTGTCCTATAACAAGATAAAGGGAAAACAAATGGAAGTTCCACGTTTTTCCACACTCAATGGAATAAAAAAAGAATACGGAGACGATTCTGTGTGGGACCCCAGCCGCGGAGGAGGGCGGGGCGCGGGGCGGCGGCAGGCGGGGGGCGGGGGGATGGGGGGGCGGCGGGGGGATGGGGGGGCGGGGGGGCGGCCGGGCAGCAACAGCGGCCGGCAAGGGCGCCCGGGCCCCGGCGGGTCCTCCCGCGGAGCCCCGGCCCGACCCACGGCCGCGGCCGCGCCGGGTCAGAGCAGGAGCTGCGGGGCGCGGCGGGGCGGGCGGTGGCTGCCCGGGTCTCCCCGCGCTCCTGGCCGCCGGCGGGCGGGCGCAGGTGGGGAGCGGGGGGAAGGGGGGGTGGGGGAAGGGCAGCCTGGGAGACCGGAAGCCGCGCGGGGCAGCCGGACGGGAAACGCGGGGACACCGGGCGCCCCCGGCGCGGGCCTCGCCCCCAGCCCGGGCGCGAGCCGGGGCGCGCGGCCACGGCGGGGGCGGGGCCGGGAAGGGGCGGGGCCTCAGACAGGCCAGCCAATCGCCGGGGCGTCCCTCGGGGGCGGGGCGGCGCGCGCCGTTACCCGGGAGACGCGTCGCCGCGTGGCGGGCCCGTGGGCGGCGGCCGGGGCGGCGTGACCGCTGCGCGCCGGGCCCTGACTCTCCGCCGCGCGGAACGCGGCCCCCTGCGGCCGCCGCGCGCCGGGCCGGGCCGGGGTCGCCTCCGCGCCGCGCGAGCCCCGGCGGCCCCGGCGTCCGCAGCTGCCCCCGCGCGCGCCGCGCTCCCTCCGCCAGACGCCCCCAGCCCCGGCCCTTCGCTCCACTCCCGCGTTCCTTGACTTCTCTCGCGCTCCTGCGTTTCCCCGTCCACTCCCTCCCGGGAGAACCAGGAGCAGCGCTCCTCGCCGCCCGGCCGGCCCGCTCCAGCTCTTTCCTCAGTCCAGGGCCCCAGTCTCGCATCCCCCGGGGGCGCGGGGCGGGCGGGCTCGAGGGCGGGTCGTGATTATCTCTGAGGTGGCATCCTCTCCTCCCTGCGGCCGAGCTGGCATGTGCCGATGCCCGCTGGCCCCCGCCCGTGACGAGGGTCCTGCGGCAGGCCCCGCAGGTAAGCACATCCCCAAAGCTGTGCTGCCAGCTGGGCAGCAGGCGTTTCCTGCCCAGGTCGCGTGGAGTTCTTAAATGTTCAATGTCAGCCATCAACATGTGAAACTCAGGCTATTTCACACAGAAATCCAGTTCTTTCTTGATCTCTCCTGAAAGTTCTTCCAGCTTTTCCCTGTTTAGACAAGCCAGGGTTTCCTGAGGCCCAGACGTTGCTCCCCTGTCCCACCTACCACCCAGGGCACTGGTCACAGACGGTGCTGCCTGGCCCCTGGAGGCAGTTCTGGTTTCCATGTCACGCTCACTTTGTCCTGTTGCGTTTCTGGGCTCTTTCGGGGACGCAGCTCCCAGGCAGCAAATGCCACAGCCCTTCCTCTGGGCCTGCGCAGTTGCAGAGCTGGCGGGCCCCACCCCCCCCAACACCCCCAAATGCAATGTATTTTCTGCACATGTAAATGTTGAAGCTGTCTTTGCTCTACTTCCGGTGAGCCCATGGTGGGGTGCACCGCTCATGTGGGAAGGGTTGCCCAGGAATCAGAGTGCACCCACCGGTGCAGTGTGCGGGCCTGGGGCTGGGCGGCTCTGCTCCTTCTGGAGGGAACACTCAGGAGCAGCTGATGGTTTTCAAGGCTCTTGTGGCTTTTTCAGCTTGTACCTCTCTGCCTTGAAGACAGTGTTGACTCTTACTACAACTTTCTACCCCCCTCTTTACCTTGAGGATAAAACACCAAAATACTGACTGGAGACAAACCCAGGGGTAAAACCCAGGATTTTTTTTTTTCTTCCAAGTGACAGCAGAATCATAGGTGTCCCAAAACATGTTTCACTCCAAACAGAGTTGCACACTCAAAATGCCACAGGGGACCAAACGTGGCAATCCCAGAGCAGGCCCCATATGTGGGGAGAACAGATCCGGTGTTGACAATTATTCTGATTTTCAAGAAAATCTATTAAGAGAATTCTCTTAATTTTTTAATGTTGGGGACTGCATTTTTAAAAGACAACCCCGCAGCACACCTGCGGGCGGGTGCAGGGCCAGCCTTCCAGGACTTTGAGAGCGAAGGGGAGGCTGCAGGCAGGGGAACATTTTCTGGGGGAACCGTCCGGGAATCTTCCTGCAGGGCTGGGCCCCCAGCCCTTCCTGGACACCCACCCATGGCCGGCTTCAGTGAAGTGGGCTCCTTGTCTGAGCGAGTCTAAATGCAGCCTCTGTGCTCCCACTTGGGGAACCTTAGTTCTCTGGGCCCACAGGGAGCAGGAGACTGAGAGGAGGAATGTGAAGCCAGCAGGGATGCCGGAGGGCCTGGACCCAGGGGTAGCAGCTGCCCTAACCTGGAGGGAGCTGGGGATGGTCTACACAAATCCTGGTCATCACACACCTTTCCCAGGAGGGGGGCCTGGGAGGTGGGAGAGTCCCCAGGCCTCACCGCTTCCTGAGTGCGTGCTTAGGGAGAGAGCCTCCCACCTGTCTTTCTGGCGTCAGGTGCAAGTCCAGGAGACAGGCCCATTAGACCTGCAGGTGCAGCCTGGCTCCCCTGGCAGTGCAAGGGCTTAGGACTGAAGCTATTTCCAGCCTCTGCAGCACAAGTTCGAGCCCCGGCCAGGGAGCAGGCCACGTGGTGCAGCAGACCTCTCCTGTCTCCCGCTGCTCCCCTCAGCAGTGTGTTTCAGTCAGTCTGCCTGTGCTGCGCCCCGCTCTGTCTCTGGTGAGCCTCTCACCTCTGGCCCGTACCCCAGCTCTTTCTTGTATGCATGAATAAATAAATCTTTTTTTAAAAATTAAAAAATGAAACTCAGACGCCAGAATCTTTCCACAAAATGCCTTCTCCTCCCCGGGGCCCTGCCTGGCACGGGCGGGCACGGCGGCGGCGGCAGTGCCGGGCTGGGCGATGCCCGGCGGGGGCAGGTGCGGCGCGGCCCGGACCCCACCCCCGGAACCCTCGGAGCCGGGAACCCTGGCGGGCGGCCGCTGCGTGGGGACCGGGATCGGGAGGGACTTCCTGTCGTCCCGCCGCCTCTCCCGCGGGCCCGCCGCGCCGGCCGCCGAGGCCCCTTCCCGGCGGGCCGCCGCCGAGGGCCCCCAGGTGAGGGGGCGCCGGGGGGCGCGGGCGGGCGCCTGCGGGGCCGGCGGCGGGGCGCGGGGAGGCGGACGGCGGGTGGGCGGAGGGGCCTGGCCGCGCGGGCGGGGGCGGGGGGCGGGGCCCGCGAGGCGGGACCCCAGGAGGGGCCGGATCGGGCGCCCCCGGGGGTGGGGCGGGGGGGCCCCTCCAGCACCTGTTCTGTCGCTCTCCGGGGAACTTGCGGCCGCGGCGACGGGACGCGCGGGCTCCAGTCCGCGGGCTTCTGGCTCCGGCCGCGGCGGGGAGGCTCCCAGGAGCTTCTGCCCAAGCCGGGCCAGAGCCCCCGCCGCGCCCCGCTGCTCCCCGCGACCGGCGGCGGCGGCTCACCCCGCGTCGGGGCTTCGGGGCGCTGGGGCGGCGCCTGGGCAACGCCGGCGGATTTTCTGCTTCTCCAGGCGCTGGTCGAAGGCGGCGGGGCTTGGATGAGGGACACACTCCGCTGCGCCTGCGAGCGCCCTGTGGACAATGTCTGCAGAGGGCAGAGGCGGCCGCGCGGCCCAGGACGAGGGGCGAGCCCAGGAGGTAGGACGGGGGTGCCGGGGGAGGGAGTTTTCAGGACAGGGTGTCCAGACCCTTGGGGGCAGGTCTGGCAGACGGGGTGAAGGGGTTTGTGGTGTGATGGTGGGACGTGCCTTTCACCTGGGAAGGGATTTCTGCACACGGCTTCCGTTGCCTGGTCCTCGGAGGCTGGAGGGCGAAGGCGGGGGGGGGGGGGGGGGGCAGGGGGGCGGCCTGGGTAGGGGGCGAACAGGGAGGTGTTCTCACCAGGCAGTAGCCAGAGCGGGAGGAGGCTCTTCTCCCTCCACTCCACCCCCCTCCCCCTGGGGCCCTGTCGGGTGTCCGGGTTTGAGTCCCGGGACCTTCCTGTGCTGTTGCCGGAGGGTGTGTGTCTGTGTCATTAGTCTTGGGGTGTGGGGATCGCCCCAGTCTTGGGGTCGGGAGTCTGAGGCCGCGGCAGCCAGGTGTGTGACCCGGGGCAAGTCCCTGGCCTCTGGAAACCAGATGCCTGGTTGTAAAATGCGGATCGTGTTCCCACCTGTCCTGCCCTCTGGGCGGGCGGCTGTGAGCTCTGTCAGCTCAGCGGGAGAGGCGCGTCCTCCCGCCACCCGTCTTTCCAGGGCCATAAGTGCAGATACAAGTGAGGTCTCGGTTCGTCCAATTCTGTGCACACAGAACGGTCGCCGCTGCTCAGGCTCTGTGCACAGCACCTTCCCAAGGCTGACGGGCCTCCTGGTGCTCCGACGTGTCGGTGCTGCTCTGGACGTCCCCAGAGCCCCCTGCTGCAGGCAGCTTTCTCCAGAGCTGCCTGAGCGCCCCGTGCGGGAGGCAGAATGGCTGTCTCGGAGGCCGCCTGGCCTGTCTGGCTCTCAGGTGCTCCGACTCTGGCCCGAGGACCTTTCCCTTGAGGCCCTCATGGGGGGCAGGGGGCTGGGGGGACAGCAGTGAGTTCCCAACAGAACTTGGTCCAGTGAGCTCAAATCCTGGCCACATCCCACAGAGCTCCATGATGGGGCCTCTGCCGCGTCTCTGAGGCTGGGGTTGGTGTCCTGTGTCTGCTGGGCCGCAACAGCCAGAGGTCACTACCTCCAGAAACCCCAAATCCAGGGGTGGCAGGATTGCACACCCTTCAAGGACTTGTCCCTGAGGCTGAGGCTCTTCTGGGGCCAGAACAGAGTAGGCGAGTGAAGGAGGGGAGAGACAGAAATGAGCGCTCGCTTTCCGGGAGTGCGGGACGTGGAGCTGAGGCGCCCTCCCGCCCTCCTGGCCTCCAGAGGCCCCAGCGCCCCTGGGCGGGTGGATGCAGGGGCTGGTGGATGCGTCACCTGCTCTCCGCCTGTCTTCGGGCGCCCCCTCTTATTCTCCAGAGGACACTGGCGTGGCATCATGGGAATTAGGGCCCGACCTCGAGCCTAGATGGTTTGATCTCAAGGTTTTTAACTAATTCCATCTGCAAAGACTTTTTTCCTACCAAGGTCACATTTTGAGGCTCTACTGGGGGCCCATTCAACCACGACCTTGGTTTCTTCATGTACTGAAATGTGCCGTCCCCCTGCTGGGGCAGCTGGGCCTGGCTGAGGAGAGCCACTGACCCGCCGGTGCCCCCCTGGAGCTGCGCCTGGAGCTACTGTGCACCCTGGCCCACCCCGTGCCCCGGCTCCCCCCCCAGGCTCTGGGTCCTGGGCATGCGGAAGTGCTTTCCGAGTCAGAGGACGCGGTGCCCTTGGGAGTCGCTCCGGAGTCACCCCACATCAAGACGGAACCCGAGGAGCCGCATCCTGAGGGGGCGTTGCCAGAGGATGGGGCTCAGGTAGCGCGGGGCCTGGCAGCCACCGACCAGGTTCCCAAGGAGAAGGCACTCCTCCCGCCTGGTGCAGGTGAGGGGAGGGGGTGCGCGTGAGCTTTTTGGGGCTCACAATCCCTGGTGGGGGGCAAAGGCTGTGGCGACACCCTGACGCCTGCCCGCTGCTTGTGTCCGCCCTGAGGACCTCTCTCCTCTCTCAGCCCTCCCGTCCCCCCAGGTCTCCGCCCGCGAGGGCAGGACCAGAGACCGGCACATGGCTGCGGCGCTCCTCACCGCCTGGTCCCAGGTGAGCGCCCCCGGGAGGTGCAGCCGGCCGCACCTGGGGCTGAGCGGGCTGCAGAGGGGCTGGCTGGGAGGCTGTGCTTGGCCTTGACCCCCGAGAAAGGGACGCTTGCTTCAACCCCACATGCTTTTTCTTGCCCTGAAAAGCCGCCCCGGGCGCTGTCCTGCCCCCGCTCAGAACCAGGGGCAGAGGCTCGGGAAGTGGGGGCTCACTCTGGCACGGTGCCGCTGTGCCCCGCCCTGTCCGCGCCGACTCCGAGTGGCCTCCTGTTTCAGATGCCGGTGACCTTTGAGGACGTGGCCCTGTACCTGTCCCGGGAGGAGTGGGGGCGGCTGGACCGCGCGCAGCACAGCGTCTACAGGGACGTCCTGCAGAAGCGGAGCGGGCTGGCCTGGGGTAAGCCAGACCATCCCACCTCCCGGGGCTGAACCCCACCCCTCGTCCGTCCGGGCGGCCCAGAGCCCCCGAGGTGGAGGCCCTCCGTGTCGCTCCGCCGCACCGCCACCGCCGCCTCTGGCTTTGTGTCCGAGCACTGCGGTCAGAGCTGCTGAGCTGCTCCTTTTATTTCCTTACTGAAGTAGCCTCGTGTGGCCGCCGAGCTGGCGGTGCCCCGAGAGAGGCTGGGGACCCGCCTCATGCGCATTCCCCCAGCAGTGTCAGAGGCACCTGAGCAGAGAGCTTGGCTCTGGGGTGGCCTATTGGTGGGAAACTGGGTGTGACCCCTCCTCGGGGGCGCCGCTTCCTCGGTGTCCTCACTACCGAGTCCTCAGTTTCCAGCTCTTGTTTGTTGGCCGGGTTTTCTGTGTCCGCTCGGTCATCTATTTGCCTGTCCGCCGGCCCCATCTATTGCACGTCAGACGGAGTGGGGGCTGGGGAGTCCCACCCTCAGGTAGCCGGCCAAGATCCCACTGGCCTGGCAGCGCCCACCTCACAGCAGCCACGGGCTCACCCCCTGCTGTCTCAGGCGTGCTCCTCCGTCCCTCCCGCTGCCCAGGGCGCCCGGTACGTCCCTTCCCACCCACGTGGCCGGATCGGGCCTGGAGGCCAGGGCCCCTCTGTGCTCGTGGTGACCCGAGTTCCTGGGGCCTTGCCCTGGGGGGCTGGGATTCGGGCCTTTGACCCTGACTTCTTGGGGGTGAGTGTCCCTCCCTCTTAGCCCAAGGCCTCCCACTTGGCCTCTCTGCCCACTGCCCCCCAGGCACCCCACGCGGATGGTGCAGGTTGGGAGTGGGAGGCTGTCCAGTACCAGGCGTGGCTGGGCCCCTGTTCCAGAACTCGCCCTGCAAGGGGGTGCTGGCAGCTGACTGGCCCAGGCCTCCCTCCGTGCCTGGTGCTGGTTCAGGGAAGCAGGACCAAGCTTCCTCCTAGCCCCTGTGAGTTCTTCCTAACTAGGGGGGCTGCCCGACCCCCAGTGATGCTGGACTCCATGTGCCATTTCCTGAGCTGTGCCCGCCCCTGTTGCTCCCGGCAGCAAGGGTTTCCCCTCGGGGCGCCAGTCTGAGCGCGTCTCTCTGGGGCAGGGTTTCCCTTCAGCAGACCTTTCTGGGCTTCCCAAGTGCAGGGCAAGGGTGAGGCCTCGAGCTCGGGCCGGCCAGCAGCCAGGGAGAGAGGTACGTGGAGAGGGCGCGGGTGGGTGGGGGCGGGGGCCCGGGCAAGGGTCCTCGCTGGCCATCCCCGTGCACGCCCCGCAGCTGACCCAGCTCTGCAGACGCTGGGCCGGCCGGGCCAGGCCACCAGCCCCGCCTCTGCACTGGGCTCCGGCTTCCAGGGTTGCCCTCGGTCCTCATCCTCGTCTGCGTTTCCAGAATGCCGCGGGGCCCTTGATGAAAGCCTGTCTCTGTCTGGAACCTTCTTTCTCCAGGAGAAGCCGAGGTGGGGAAGGAGGAGGACCCCCACACTCCGGCTGCCCTAGGGGATGTGGAGCCCTTCAGAAGTGGGGTGGGGAGAGCCCCAGGCGATGTCGCGCCCTGTGGTCGCCAGGCAGCCAGTGGCCAGAGCTCGGGGCCAGCCCAGGACACTGGGCAGCTGGCGCCCGCGGAGGAGAGACCACCCAGGCCCACTCCGCCGGACGCTGCGCCCCCAGAGAGACCCAGCCCCGGGGAGACAGGCACCCCGGAGAGCGGCGAGGAGGGCCTGGCCCCGGACGGCGATGCCAGCAAGAAGACCTACCGGTGCGAGCAGTGTGGCAAGGGCTTCAGCTGGCACTCGCACCTGGTGACGCACCGGCGCACGCACACGGGCGAGAAGCCCTACGCCTGCACGGACTGCGGCAAGCGCTTCGGCCGCAGCTCGCACCTCATCCAGCACCAGATCATCCACACAGGCGAGAAGCCCTACACCTGCCCCTCCTGCTGGAAGAGCTTCAGCCACCACTCGACGCTGATCCAGCACCAGCGCATCCACACGGGCGAGAAGCCCTACGTGTGCGACCGCTGCGCCAAGCGCTTCACCCGCCGCTCGGACCTGGTCACCCACCAGGGCACCCACACGGGCGCCAAGCCCCACAAGTGCCCCATCTGCAGCAAGTGCTTCACGCAGAGCTCCGCCCTGGTCACCCACCAGCGCACGCACACTGGCGTCAAGCCCTACCCGTGCCCCGAGTGCGGCAAGTGCTTCAGCCAGCGCTCCAACCTCATCGCGCACAACCGCACGCACACGGGCGAGAAGCCCTACCACTGCCTCGACTGCGGCAAGAGCTTCAGCCACAGCTCACACCTCACCGCGCACCAGCGCACCCACCGCGGCGTGCGGCCCTACTCCTGCCCGCTCTGCGGCAAGAGCTTCAGCCGCCGCTCCAACTTGCACCGGCACGAGAAGATCCACACCTCGGGGCCTAAGGCCCTGGCCATGCTGATGCTGGGGGCGGCGGGGGCTCTGGCCGCACCCCCACCGGCCCCCACCTAGGAGGCAGCCTGGCCCGGGCGGGGGAAGCAGCATGGGGGCTGCAGGAGCTGGTGGGAGGCTGGGAAGGGAGTGGGGGAGTTGTGGCTTGGGGTGGGGCAGGGCCATCGGGAGGAGCTAGGGCGAGGCGGGGCCCCCACTCTAGCTGCAAATTAAAGGCCTTGGAATTCAAGCCACCGCCTAGAGCTCTGTCTCCTGGGCCCTGGCTGGGCGAACCATGTGTCCCAGGCATCCCTGAGTCAGCCCTTCCTGCGCCTGGGCACCCTCCTTGCCAGCTTTGACCTGGCTGCTGACCTTTCCAGAGCCTCGCAGATGCTCGGACAGGCAGAGAGCACAGAGGTTACCTTCCAAACCGGAAGCCCAGAAGCCACTTCTGAAGATGAGCCAGGGCTGGCAGGGTGGTCTGCCGCCGCCTTCATTCCCGCCCCGGGACACCGCCCTCGGAGCCCTGTACCCAACCCACGCTCGTGTCTTCCCGAGCCAGGAGTCAGGCAGAGTCAGCTCAGGGCCTCACCCTCCTGTCTCAGGCCATGCCCCCCTCTTCATTGGGCCTAGCTGCAGGCCCGTGAGGACCCCTCATGTAAAGGGACGGCTCTCCACCACAGGTCCCTTTGTGGACTGCTGCCTGCCCCCTCCGCTGGTTCTCACCTCCTTGGCCTCTTCACACATCTCCACTTTGCCCTATCTGCCCCTGCCTTTTGTTTTTTGATGTCTCCCAGTCTTGACTTTCCGCCCTGGGACGGGGGTGGTGTGGCCTCAGCCTGTTGGTTATCTAGATCTGCAGCTGAGCTCCCGATATAACACTGACCTGTCCCTGAGGATGTCTGCATTGGGGGCTGTTGACGCCCCACCTGTCTGTGTGGATCATGGGGCCAGCAGGGCACCTGCCAGCTCCCAAGGGACACAGTGGCTGGGACAGGAGGGCAGACTGAGCATAGCAATAATAGCTGTCACGTATAAGCTGTGTGAGGCATGGGGCCAAGTGACGCACACATAGGCGACCCGCCTCAGCTCTGAGCATGGGTGTCGTACACAAGCAAACAGGCTCAGAGAGGGCAGTCTATCCTGCCCAAAGTCATATGAACAGCTAAAAGCTCGGGTTTAAGTTCAGGGCTTTCCTAGTGTAAAGAACACCCATACTTCAGGTACCCCAAGAGCTACCGGCTGTCTTAATCAGTGTGTGGTATTATGAGACAGGGCTGTCTGAAGAGAACGACAGTAGACTTGACCTTCAGAGGTGCTGGGCTTACATGCAGGGCTGGGGGTAAATCTTATCAGCCGCTAGGAGGAGCTGCTGACTGCCGAGCCCAGTGCTGTGGGAGGTCCCGGTGAGGGACCTGGGGTTGGGCTGCTGGCAGGACTGGTCGAAGCAGCTGTCTCCTTGCAGGGGAGGCAGAAAGACAGAAGCTTCCTCTTGTCTTCATGGCGCCAGTCTCACACTGGCTTCAGCGTGAGGGGTGGGGGGACTCAGCTACAGCAGCCTTTTTTTTTAATAAATTTTATTTTTATATTCCCCATACACTTGCAACCCCCTTATTTTGACCCCAAACCCTCCCCTCCCCGCCCCCCATACCCCATAGAGTGTCTCTGGTTCATAGTTGTTTGTTGATTTTGATTTTTCTTTTCTTATATTTATTCTTTTTCCTGGTCCCTTAAGTTTTCTAGATTCCTGCTATGAGTGAGACCATCCGGTATTTTTCTTTTTCTTTCTGGCTTGTTTTGTTGAGCATAATCCCTTCCAGCGCCATCCATGTTGCTGCAAACTGCATGTGTTTATCTTTTTTGAATGCCAGCAGCCTTGTTTTCTAATGACAAGTGAGAGGTGGGAAGGAGACCTGGGAAGAGGCCACCGCCAGTGACCATCACTTGGCCGGAGCTTAGCAGGGACTACCCCTTTGCACAGTGGGCGTTTGCTTGCCATGATTTCAGTTCCCGGCCCCTGTGGTCAGCGTGTCAGGACTTGAACCACCAGGAGCCAGGGAACGAGTGAGCCCGGGAATCACTTGAAGACTTCACTCTGGCCTCCGAGGAGCTCAGAGACTTGGCAGAGTGCAGTGGGGCGTGGTTCCCTGGGTCTTTGTCCACTCCTTGCTAGAGATCCATCCAGAAGCCACATTTCTGGGACAGACCTAGCCAGAGCATGTTAAGAGTGGAACTTGGCAGTTTGGAAAATATTTGACACGAGCCATTAAGACTGAGGAGACAGCTGGGGCGTGGTGCAGGGGCTGGCGTGTCCGGCTGAAAGGGGTTCCGATGGGTAGGTGGTGGGGCTTCGCGGGGAGGTCGGAGGCTGGGCTGGGGGGTGCTCTGGGTAGCAAGTGAGGAAGCTCAGAGCTGTGGCCTGCTTTTGTTATAGGGCAGCCCACATCCTTTCCCCCTAACACTTTCTCCTGGCTTCTGGTCACCCTTGACGGCCCAGGTTCTTGGCACCGGAGAGGCGGGCCCGGAGGCCGTCCGCGGACCTCCACCGTCGGGAGTGGGTGATGGACGGGACGGAATGTTCCGGGCCGCGCTTCCCACTCCTCCCCTGTGCGGCCGCTGGGTCGGCCCAGGCCCCTGCAGAAGGCGCTCATGGCCCTCCTTGGGGGGGACCGGGAGCGTCGGCCTCCGCGCAGCACCGGCCTGCGCAGCGCCCCCTGCGGGGCGGCACGGCCCACCTGGCGGCCACCTTAACGCAGGCGCAGAGGCCAGGGGCTGGGTTTGCGGAGGCCCCGCCCTAGCCCTGCTCTTAGCCAATCAGTTGTTGTGGCGCAGCGAGGGGGCGGGCTCCAGCAAAACGGACCAATCGTGACTGGCGTATGTTTTTGGTGTCGCCCCTGTTTCTCCCCTCCACGCCCCCAAGCCGCGCGGTTGCCAGAGTAATTTCCCGACGCTCTGGGCTTTGAAACTCGCTTTCCCATTGGAGGCCGAATCGTCCAGCGTCGGCGCTGGGCCTGTCATCGAGATGCCAAGCCTCCCGTCGTCCTAGAGAGGCACGGAAGGAGGACGCGGGCGGCCTGGGCCACTTCCGGCGCGTGTGCACGGACGCTCGTGGCTGCCGGCGGGGCCCGGGGGCGTGAAGGGGCCTCGCTGCGCTCGTGTTTTCCAAATGCGAGATGAAAGGCCCCGGGCCTTGCTGCACGTTGAGAAGTCAGTCCTGCAGGAGCCGGGCCGCCCTGGCCCCCGGGCCCCGGCCTCGCGGACACCGCCGAGGGGAAGGGCGGGGAGGCCGCGGACGCCGTCAGGAGCCCGGCCGCCGGAGGAGACTCCTCCGAGGGCGACCGCTTAGCCGAGACTCGAAGGATGACAAGAAGCCGTTTTACAAGGACTTGGGGGGAAGAACCTTCCAAACGAGGGACACGAGTAAAGGCCCTGCCGTGGGGTTCCGGAAGGTTCCACGGCAGCCCTGAGGGCAGGGCAGGAGCGGGCTGGAGGGTTAGACCCGGAGGGACGGGCCTGAGGCTCCTCCCCGGGCGCGGAGGCCGGTGCCGCCTGGCCCACCCCTTTCTCCCCGGGCCGCCGTGCTGTGGGGGGCGGGCTCCCTGCGGGGGTGGCCTCCGGTCACGACCACGCCGGTTTCTCTGCTCTCAGTTGATAGCTCCAGGCCAGCCTTGAAGGTGCAGAAAACAACAGGTCCCGGACCAGCAGGAGTTGGGCCTAAATCTTCAGCGGGAAGAGGAAAAGGCAGCAGAGGGCCTGACTTTTGGAGTGGCTCAGGTACCCCGGGCTCCTGTGAGCGACTCAGGTCAGGGTTCCTGATGAAGTCCACCTCCCCAGGACTAGCCACTGGCCGGTCTGTCCTTGTGAGGGTGAAGAGCTCACTGCGGGCTAAGTGGCGATTGTGTTCTCTCATTTAATCCTTGGAACAACCAGGTGTAGGTAGCGAATCAGGTAAAACTCAGCTAAATTACAAATAACAGCGACCCAAAAGGACAAGGTGTTAAACAAGGAAGAAGTGTATTTCTCCCTGTGAGGTCTGCAGTGGGGCTGGAGGTCGGGGAGGCCGGCCTGACCCACAGTCATCAGGCACCCAAGTACCCAGAGCCTGCGCTGCACGCCAACCAAGGGCCATCGCAATACCCAAACAAGTAGGATTTAAACATATGCTGATTTTAAATTTTTAAATCAAGTGGAAATTCCATGTACAATTTCATGTTGATAATTTGAAATTGTAGATCAACGGGACCATTTCCTAGAAAAAAGAAAAAGTTCCAAAATTTAGTCAAGAAGACAGAAATTCTGAATACTCCGTATTCCAAAGAAGAAAATATAAATAAAAATATTTTTCTGTTTTTAATGAAAAAGCTCTTAGTGAGGAGTAGTGCCAGTTGGGTAAATATTTTGATTGTCCTAGACATCCAAAAAACAGCTGCTTAAGTGTGACACCTATTTCTCATGTCACTGCTTGTGTATAAATCCAGGGTCACTTTCATGGCTCCACAGTCCTCTGGAATCCAGACACTTTCCATCTTCTTTTACATCCGTGGGCATTATGCTCATCTGCCTGGTCAGTTCCTCTATCTGTGTCCTAACTCCCACTTGCAATTGGGGAAATAACAGGAAGCCACGATCCATCACTTTCTAATAAGTTGCATGCATGGCTTCAGCTCACATTACTTTGACTTCAATTTAATCACGTAGCTATACTTAGTTTCAGGAGAGGCTTGAGAAATACATTCTTTATTCTAAATGCCCATGTGTCCATTGAAAAATTCTTGCTATAGGAAGGGAAAACAAATATTGGATAATAGCTAGTAGCCTTTCTACTGTAAATGAAAATAGGTGCTCTGTAAAGTGAACATGGATATATGTCAGAGACAGACAGTAGCTACTTAATCTAAATCATTAACCAAGACAGTCGTGCCTGCTGTCTTCAACTCGTTGTTGAGGGAGTTCTGGGCAATGCTATAAACTAAGAATAACAAGTATAAATTCTGAAAATAAAAATTTTGGGGGAAGAAAATGTTTACTCTTCATTATTTTTTTCAAGCTTTATTTTTTTTTTAAGATTTATTTTTATTTATACAAGAACCGGGATACAGGCCAGATGCGCTGGAGGGGGAGAGGATTCACCAGAGACAGAGCGGGGAGCAGAACAGGCAGGCTGAAGAAATACACTGCTGAGGGGAGCAGGGGGCGAGACAGGAGAGGTATTCCGCGCCATGTGGGACCCTTGCCGGCCAGCCGGAATCGAACCAGCATTGCAGAGGCTGCGGCCAGCCTCACAGCGCTGTGCTCAACCGCCTGCGCTACGGGGGGAGGCCCAAAGCTTTAATTTTTTAAAAAGATTTATTTATACTAAGAACAGGGTTATAAGCCAGAGGTGTGTGTGTGTGAGGATTCACCAGAGATGGGGTGGGGAGCAGAAAACAGGCGGATCTACTGAAATACACTGCTGAGGGGAGGAGCGGGGAGACAGGAGAGGTCTGCCGCACCATGTCGGTCTGCTCCCTGGCCGGGGATCATACTCGTGCTGCAGTGATTGCGGACAGTTTCATAGGTTGCGTCCTAACCCCTTGTGTCACCAGGGAGGCCCTAATGTTATATTTCTATATGGAATTAAAAAGCATCATCCAAATACATAAGCCACAATATAAGAAACTTTGTAACAGTTCAAATGGTAGCTCAATTTATTCAACAAATACTTGAGAGCTCACTATGTGTCAGTGCTAATATATCCTTAATATATGAAAGCAAATACATTAAGAACACTCCGATTAAAAAAAAAAAACAGGATTCTTTCAATTTCTACAATTCTATATACAGGAAAGAAATATACGTGAAACATACACATGGCATAAATACGCTCACACGAGAAGACTCTAATACAGCTGTAACTCAATTCCTCTACAATATACTTCCGAGGGGGCGGGGAGCGCCGGGTCGGGGCCCCGCTAAGCCGCCCCGCGCGCCCCTCACTGACTGCATTTCCCGGGGAGCCCCGCAGGCGCGGCCCGAGAGGCTGGAAACGAGCTCCCGGGGCCGCCGCCCCCTGCGCCCTCGCCCCGGAGCGGACAGAGCCCGGGCGGAGGGGAGGGTCCGCCCCTCTCGCGGCCGGGTCAGGCGCCGTCTCTGCGCGCCAGGCCGGCTTTGGACTCCGCTCCCAGCCCTCGCGTTCCCAACAAGGGCAGAAACTGGAGAGCTAAGTGGGCCTCGCGGAGGACGGCGCCATGCTACTAGTTGACCCCGCCCGGGCCGTGGGTGTCGACGCGCGTGACGTCGCTGCTTTCTGATTGGGAGTCCGTGAGAATGCCCTCCACTCATTGGCCATCCTTCTGGAGGAAGGCGGGTTCAGCGGCGAACGGCCTTCTGGGGGCTGTAGTTCCGAGGCGCATGCACCGCCCTGTTTCCCGAGGAGCCCCGCGCAGGCTTCCGGCGCCGGGACTGACGGCGCAGCTGGGCCGGCGGGGCGGCCGTGGGCGGTGTGTGTCCCGGGGGCGGGGACCGGCGACGCGGGCCGCGGGGCTCCGAGGTCGTGCGCGGGGCTCCGGGCCCGGCCCCCGGAGGCGGAGGCCGAACGGCGCGCACACCGCTGGGGAGTGCCGGGGGGGGGCCCTTGGATCCCGGAGAGACACCGCTGGCTCCGCGCCCGAGGCTGCCGGGGACGGAGCGCGGGTCCAGGCCGGGGCCACCTTCCCGCCGGCCGCCGGCCGCCGCCCACCGAGCGACCCCGGTGAGTCCTGGCCTCTCCGGCCGGGCCCTCTCCGCGGGCCCCGGAGGGGAGAATGGAGCACTTCCAGCGCTTAGGGTGTAGTCGGGAGGCGCGGGGAGCCGCGTGTCTCCCCCGGGGTTTGGCCGAGGAACTGGGGCCCACCCGTACGGCGGGGTTCCCGGGGCGCCCGTGAAGACAAGCTCCGTTGGGTGGGAACGCGAATCACAGCCGGTCGCGCGGTGAGGCCTCGCGTGTGTGGCCGCTCGTGCTGTAGAGACGTGGTCAGCAGATGCGCGGGCCGAGGTCGGGGAGGCCCGGTGGTGGGGCGCCTGTGTGTGTGTGTCGATAGTGAACTCCCCCTTCCACTACGATGGTTGTGTCACTTTTTGGCTGAAACAAAGGCATTCCCAAGACACACTTCTCCGCTGTTGTGACGAGTGGCGGTGGGAGGGCCAGGTGCGCGGCCCGCTCCTGCCCGTGTCTGCAGGGCCCGCTCCTCCCGTGTCTGCAGGGCCCGCTCCTGCCGTGTCTGCAGGGCTGCGGTGGTCGCGTGGCCTGCAGCTGAGAGGTTTTCATAGGCTCCATCAAGTGCCCACCAGCAAGCAGGGTCTGGGCAACTCAGTAATCAAGAGCATTAATTAAACTTTGTATTGGCTCCGCGTGTGTGTAAGACACACACGGACACGCACGTTGTAAATGCAGCTGGATGAACTTTTACGAACTGAACAAATGTGTTTCTACTATTTCTGCTGTAAAACATGAACATTTACATTAAATGGGATAAACGGAGATTATAAATACGGTCCTATCTTTAGGCCAGGTGGTGGCACCTGGGAGATTGGGGTTTCAGAGCTGAGGGTCCGGGGCTGTGTGAGCAGAGTTTTTTGCGAGAGCCTGCAAAAGGCTCCAGGCCCAAGAAAGGACAAGAGCTAGAACCTGTGGCTGTCTCTCTGGGCTGATGTTTGCTCATGTACCAACCCCCTCCCTTCTGTTTTCTCTTTTCCCAGGAGTGTGTGTCCAGATGCAGGTCCAGCTGCCACCAGGGATTCCTCAGGGAGACTGAAAGGCTGGTGCCCTGGCCCAGGTTGAGGCCAACTAGCCTGAGCCTGGGGAATGGCAGCCCTCCTGGACCCTCAGGACCAGGCCTCTGGGGAGGGAGAAGGGCTTCTGATCGTCAAGGTGGAAGATTCCTCCTGGGAGCAGGACTCGGCCCAGCAAGAGGACAGCAAGGATGCTGAGGCCTGCCGCCAGCGCTTCCGGCAGTTCTGCTATGGGGATGCAGGCGGGCCCCATGAGGCCTTCAGCCAGCTCTGGGAGCTCTGCTGCCGCTGGCTGAGGCCCGAGGCACGCTCCACGGAGCAGATCCTTGAGCTGCTGGTGCTGGAGCAGTTCCTGAGCGTGCTTCCGGAGGGCATCCAAGACTGGGTGCGGGACCGGTGTCCAGGGAGTGGTGAGGAGGCTGTCGCCTTGGTAGAGGATCTGCAGATACAGCCTGGGAAAGCCTGGCCGCAGGTGAGGGGCGCCTTCCGCTTCCAGGGGCACCTCGATGGCACTGGGCTGAGGAGAGCTTGGCTGTCCCCGTGGGGACAAGTCCTGGGGGTTTGGAGGACAGTCAGTGGGAGCAGGTCCCAGCCCTGGTGGCCCTTCTGAAAGATCACTAGGTCCAGACGACTCTGGCCCTGAGGTGGCTTGGAGGGCGGCAGGGGCTGAGCGGGCACATTCCCGGCAGGCAGCTTGTAGCTCCGTGCGCAGCTGCCAACGTTCACTCGTGTTCTGCTCTTGGCCAGGCCCTGGTGATACAGTGACACGCATAATGAGAGCACCACAGGGGGTATGAGAAGGTAGAGCTGGCCAGTGAACCCTGTTGTCTTGGGGTGGGGGTGGGCCTTGAATCCTTGACACTGGAAGCATCTGGGGAGGTGCTAAGGAGTGGCTGGGGTGAGGTTCTGCCCTTGACAGGAAGGTCTCCCCGGACCCTCCTTGCTGGCTACCTCCATGGTTCTGGCCTTTGGGGGCTGCTTCTGCCTCCTGCTTGATCGGGGCGTGTCCTTGGGCTCACAGCACTGCTAGTGTCTCATGCTCACCGGGACTTTCTTGGGGCCCCTGCAGCGCTCCTGCCCCATACCCCAGCATCCTGAGGAATGTGTCCTGTGTCTCCTCCCTAGGGATTAAACTCTGTCTGCTCCGTCTGGTCTCGGTGCTGACGAGCATGTTGTGGTTCCTGCGCAGGACGTGCCCTCAGAGGATGTGGAACCCGAGGCTACAGTCCAGGGATCCCAGGCCAGGGGGCTTCCCCCAAAGGTGGGGGCACGAAGCTGGCTGCCCATCCCCTGGGAACAGCAAGGCTGTGGCGGTGAGTAAGCCTGGAGGCCGCCGTGCAGTGGGGCTGGGCTGGCTGCTCCCAGGCCTCGCGCAGGCCCGCAGGAAGGTGCCTCTGAGAGGCGCGGGGAGCGTGTGCCTGTGGCTGAGTGTGCGCACGGGGGTGCATGCCATCTTGCCCCCAGCCCGGGCTGGCCTCTGAGGCTTCATTCTTTTCCTGCAGCCCAGCTCCCTGCTCTTCTTCAAGAGGGGAGCACCAGAGAGACTGCGGACGTCTGCTTTGCCTCCGGGGTCCATGTGAGTTACGCGTCCCTTCGTTCCCTCGGAGGCCCTACGTGCGCTGAGCCCGCAAGCGGTCTTGCCTGCTCATCAAGCCTCTTCTTCCCTGGGGGCCCTGCTGGACCCATCTGGTCCCCTTCCCAGTACCCTGCGGTCCCTGTGTGGCTGCCTGGGGAGGGCAACCCAGGGCTGACTCTCTCCCCTCATCCCAGGGACCCCTGACCTCTGGCGACATCCCCTTCTATTTCTCTCGGGAAGAATGGGCTTCCCTGGACCCGGCGCAGAGGGACCTCTTCTGGGACATAAAGCGGGAGAACTCCCGGCACGTGGCCCAGGGTAAGCGGCGGCGCGGCCGGCTCCTTGAGCTGTGGGCGGAGCCTCCTGGGGGGCCCAGCAGCGGACAGCGGGCCCAGGCAGGCTGCACGCCCTCCGCCGTCCCGGGGGGCTCCTCGGTCCCCCTTCCCACCCCAGCCTCTGCTGCCCCGGGTCCTGCCTGTGCCGCGGGTCCGCCTGTTTCACGCGAGGGGGCCACGCGCCAGCACTGGTGCGCGCGGACGGGCTCTCCTGGGATCCCGGGGGCCTGGGGCCAGGTCGGGAGACGCTGGAGGCAGAGCTGGGACTGGGTCCAGATGGGGCTTGCGAGGCCCCTCGGCTGCCGGTGAACACACCTGGGTCCTGCCGGGAGGCGGCCACGCGCAGGGGACAGGTCCCCCCAGGATTTGGGGATCCGCTCATTCAAGCTGCTTGACCCAAGGGGCTGGGTTAGGATCTGCCGGCCCAGCCTGGCCATGAGTCTGGAGGACACGAGCTGGGGGCATGTTGTGGCTCCGGGCTTCTGAGAGCAGAGTGGGCGTTCGGCCAGTTTACAGAGGGCAAATCCGGTCCGTCCTGGTGGCTGAGCAGCCAGGCCTGGCGCTGCCCTTTGCCCCCCAGGGAGGAGCCCGCCCGGGCCGCGGGGCGTGACCACCTGGCTCCTCCGGCTTTTCTTCTTGTCCCCATTTGCTGGAAGTCTCCGCGGCTTGGGTCTGCAGGGTCCGAAAGCCCAGGCGTTCCCCGGCCCCTTCTGAGGCCCCTCTTTGCTTGCAGGTTCCGGGCTCGGGAGCCAAAGCCCCAGGAGGCCGCTGGAGGAGGCTGGGACGGCGCTGCCGGGTCAGCTGGGGCCCTGGAGCCTGGAGGGGGCCGGCGCCTGGGCCGGGGCGGTGCGGCCAGGGGCGCCCGTGGGGCGCGTGGGGGTGCGGCGGGGGCGGCCGCCCACGCGCCGCCGGCAGTTCCGGGACCTGGCGTCGGAGAAGCCGCACGGCTGCGGCCAGTGCGGGAAGCGCTTCCGCTGGGGCTCGGACCTGGCGCGCCACCAGCGCACGCACACGGGCGAGAAGCCGCACAAGTGCCCCGAGTGCGACAAGAGCTTCCGCAGCTCCTCGGACCTGGCGCGCCACCAGGGCGTGCACACGGGCCAGAAGCCCTTCTCCTGCTCCGAGTGCGGCAAGAGCTTCAGCCGCGGCGCCTACCTGGCCGACCACCAGCGCATCCACACCGGCGAGAAGCCCTTCGCCTGCGGCGACTGCGGCAAGAGCTTCTCGCTGCGCTCCTACCTGCTGGACCACCGGCGCGTGCACACCGGCGAGCGGCCCTTCGGCTGCGGCGAGTGCGACAAGAGCTTCAAGCAGCGCGCCCACCTCATCGCGCACCAGAGCCTGCACGCCAAGATGGCGCAGCCCGTGGGCTGAGGCCCCCCGCACCCGCAGACCCACCCGTCCCGCCCCAGGACCCGGACGGGGCATCCCTCTGAACTCCTGGCCACTCCTCCGCTGTGGGGTCTCTGGCCTCTGACCCCCTGGAGCGCGGCTGTTAGGAGTGGGGGCTCTGGGAGGGGTCCCTGCCCTGAGCCCCGGCTGTTTCCAGCCTCCTCCAGCAGCCCACGGGCAGGTCCTTTGTCCTGCCACCCTGTGCCTTGTGGCGGGGCGGGAGACAAGCCTGGACGCTGGGCACCGCGGGGACGGCAGCCGCCCTAGGAGGTCCTGGCATGGCCCGTGGCGTTCGGGCCCCCCTTTCCAGGCCATCACCCCTCTGCCCTGTTCTGGCGACGGGGCAGCTGCCCGTGCCCACGGAGTCCCTGAGCGTACCCTGTGCCAGCCTGGCGAGGGAGGGGCGGCTCCGGGGGCGGGAGGCCGACGACAGACCAAGAGCTGGGCGGGAGAGGCCGGCTGCTCCTGCCCTGGCGGCCTGGGCTCACGGCACTTAACACTAGCGCTCGGCCGCGGCCTGTCCCAGCACAGCCCTCCGCCGCTCGCCCGCGCTGCCTCGTGGGGGCCGTGTCGGCCGCGGAGCAGCACGGACAGGGACAGGCCACGCCCCCAAAGGAGCTCGCCCAGCCGACTCCCCAAGTTTGAAAGAAACAGAATAAGGGTTCGAATAAACGTGCAAACTTCCTCCAGGCTGTTCTGTTCTTCGGGTGGCTGCTGGCGGGGGAGAGACCTGGGATTCCTGCCCCTCGGCCTCCGGGCTGGTGTCCTGAGGGCGGGTGATGCTGGGCGCCACCGGGTGGCCATCATTGGCTTCCAGGGCAACTGGAAGGGCAGCCGGGAGCCTTGGGACTCTGGTCCTGGCCCACCGGGTCTGCCCTGGTCTGCTGGCCGCTTGCTTTGTGACAGCGGGTGGGAAGACGGGGCGCTGGCCGCCCCGGGGTGAAGGGAGGCCGTGGCTTGGGGCTGGGTGACTGGTCCGGGTGGTAGTAAACTGCTTCCTGGGGACACGGAACACCAAGCGGCTCCTGTGCTGAAATCCCCAGGGACTGCTAAGTCACAAAGGGCCCTCTCGGTCCCCTCTCAGCCCGCGGCCCCCGTCCCCTATGGCTCCAGGCCGGGGCCTGCGGAGCTCAGAGTTGGGTCAGAGCACCTGCCACCCGCTGCGTCCTGCCCAGCTCACCTGGGGGGGCCATGGCCTGCCTGAGGAGCAGTGGGGCCGGGATACAATGTTCTGTCCCTCCGTGCCAGTCTCTGCCCCCGGCCCTTCATCAACCAGCTCCCCATTTAGCATTTCATCCTGAGGTCTCGCTGTGGACCGTTGCCCCAGGGGCTCTCTGCCTGGGGGTGCCCCTCACCCCCCCTGGGCGCGTGTGCGGGGCTGCCGTGTGCGTGCTGTGCGTGAGCGAGCAGGGCGGGAGGCAGGGACATTTCCTGGCGGTGGCTTGCCCAGAAGGAAGCCACCGCGGCGTAACAAGATCGGATGGGAGGTGGGCCAGGGGCTAAGAATAGCGCTGGGCGCAGGCCCCTGGCTCAGGTGGGGGTGACACCCTCCAGGAAGCAGCCCGTGGGTCAGGGAGCAGAGCAGGGTCCAGGCCTTTGGAGCCGGGACCCAGGGCTCAGGGGAGGGGGCAGAGTTCGGCTCAGCTGATAAACCGAGCTGATAGGAGCAGCTCAGGGACAGGGCAAGGGTGAGGACCCAGGGCGACGGCACCCGGGCCGGGAGGGGAGCTCGGTGCTGGGAGGAAGCCCTCCGCCAGCCCCCATGGCCTTCCTGGTGGCCGGGACCCTGCAGATGGCCGCGCAGGCGGCCGACACGAGAGAGAGCCTGCGGAGAAAGGTAGGGGGCGGCGAGGCCGGACCCACCCGCTCCTGGCTCCCGGCTGAGCCCACCCCCAGCTCTGGCCTTGCCTCCTCAGGGCGTGTACAACCTGCAGGGGCCCCGCGTGGCCCTGATACTCAGCACCCCAGGGGCGTCAGCCTCCACAGTGGCCACCCTGGACGCCACATTCCGGGCCCTGGGCTGTGAGCGCTGCCGGAGGAGGGAGGCTTCCGCGCAGGTGAGCGCCGGCCCTGCCCTCTGCCCTCTGCCCTCCACCCCCGCCCCCCGCCCTCAGTGCCTTCTCTCTCGCACCAGGGCTTCCTGGGGGAGCTGGCCACGTTCCGGGAGCAGCTGGATGCTCGCGGGGACCCTGTGGGCTGTGCCCTAGTGGCTTTGGTGGCCCCCGGTGGGCAGCTGAAGCAGCCTAGGCCGCTGGTCCAGGAGTTGAGCCGTTGCAGGATCTTGCGGGGTCGCCCCAAGGTCTTCCTGCTGCTCTCCAGTGCTCCCGGGGGTGAGTGGGCCCCCAGGAGCCCCTGCTGGTGGGACAAGGCCACGGCGGGCGGGGTGGGTGGGAGGTTGAGACCCTCCCGCAGGCCAGCGCGTTGCTTCCCCACCCAGCTGCCCCAGAGTCCGGAGCCTTCCTCACCCACCTGGGCCAGCTGTGCGGCCGTGCTCCTCGGGGGTGCCTGCAGCAGCTGCTCACCGAGGTACCCCTCCCCTGCCCCTGTGCTCACCAGACGCTGTGCCAGTCGGGTGCCCGCACACCCACCCCACAGACATGTCTGCACGTGTGGCGTCACTTCCCATGCCCCCACACCTCCTCTAGCCCACTCGGGGTCCCCAGGCGCTCCCACTGCCACATCGCTCCAGAGCTGTGCCCCATTTGCCCCTCTGCTTGGCAGGCCCTCCCTGGTGTCCTGGCCAGCCTCAGGCAGGCTCTTCCACGAGCTCTGAGTCCAGCCGTGTGCTCTACCAGCCCCGCTCACACTCGCCCGGGCGGTGACCGCCTGTCAGATGGCTAGTCCTGGGGTCTGGTCTGGCTCAGAGGCCTCATGGGGGCACCCTGGGGGTGGGGGGCCCGGGCTCTGCTCTACTGCGCCCCCAGCCTGATGTCCTCCCAGGCAGTGCCCACCCTGCGAGCCTTCCCACAGGGGCACCGCCTTGCTTGGGGGAGCACACCCTCTGCGGGCACTGATCCTTGGCAGGTGTGGTGGTTAATGGAATGGCACCCACTGAGGCCTTTGTGTCCAGGGAAGACCATGACCTTGAACCTGAACTCAGGACCACTCCCCCCACCCCCAAGTGCCCTTATCTCTTTCTCTGTCTCTTTTTTTTTTTTTAAGATTTATTTATTTAGACAAGAACCGGGGTACAGGCCAGAAGTGCGGGAGGGGAGACAGGAGAGGTCTGCTGCCATGTGGGATTCTTGCCGGCCGGCCGGGATGGAACCGGCGCTGCAGAGGCTGCAGACAGCTTCACAGCGCAGCGCTCAACCACCTGCGCCACCGGGGAGTCCCCCTTTCTCTGTCTCTTCCTCCCTCCATTCTCCCAAGGAGTTGGGCGCAGCCATGAGCCTGGCCACGCTGTTCCCTGGAGCCAGGGTCCTGACGCCTCCCCCCCGCGCCCCCTTGCACCCCTGGAGCAGCCCCTTGAGGGGTCCTCCGGCTCCCCCTCCCCAGGTCTTCTGCAGGGCGGCTGAGGAGTCTTCAGGGGCCACACCCTGCCCATTTTTTCGGAGCTCCTTGCGGGGTAGGCTGTGCCTGCAGGATGAGGAACCTTGGGGACCAGAGGTGAGGGGACAGGGCGGGGGTCCCTGTGGCAGCAAGGCTGAGTGGGACAGAGGCTCACGGAGACCCAAGGTGGGGGAGCAAGGAGCTGGGAGGGCCCCAAACCCCTGACCGCTCTCTGCAGCCAGCACCCAGCCCTGGCCCGCAGTACGACCTGTCGGGGGCCAAGGCTGCCCTCCTCCTGGCCGTGATCAGAGGCCGGCCCGGGGCGGAGCGTGACGTGGTGGCCCTGGGAGGCCTGTGCCGGGCCCTGGGCTTCAAGACCACCCTGAGGACAGATCCTCCGGCCCAGGTAAGGGGCAGCCCAGGACTCCTGGTGCTGCTCAGTAGGGGGGGATCCCTGCCCCGAGGGCCCTGGGTGTACCTCACGAGCAGGACGTGCATCCTCAAGTCCAGTCCAGTCCTCCGCCACTGCACGCACTGGGAACCCGCGACCCT
This sequence comes from Talpa europaea, assembly GCF_964194135.1. NCBI lineage: Eukaryota > Metazoa > Chordata > Mammalia > Eulipotyphla > Talpidae > Talpa > Talpa europaea. The sequence continues at coordinate 101,898,207 of NC_140079.1, read as the reverse complement.
GCCTCTGGAAGCGAGGCCCCCGGCTCCTGCAGCCTCTGCGCAGCCTGTCCCTCTGCACCCCGGCTCAGGCCCCAGCCAGGCCCTTGGGCTTTCCCCAGAGGGTGTGTTTCCTGCCCGGACACCTGTCGCTGCACTGCCTCCCTCCCTGTGTCCTGCTCTGTGGCATAGCTTGCCCTCCAGCGCTGGGGACCAGTTGCAGAGGCTGCACCCGCCTGTCCCCTCCAGGGAGGCCACGCCAGGCCTGCAAGCAGGGATGCAGCGAAAGACTTCCTTCCTGGGATCGACTGGCGGGAGGTGGGAGGCCGGGGAGGGGGCTGGAGAAGGCCCCGGGGAGACAGTGGCCCTGGGCCAGGCCTCAATGTCTTTCCCACTTCAGGCTTTCCAGGAGGAGTTGGCCCAGTTCCGGGAGCGGCTGGACACCCATCGGGGCCCCGTGAACTGTGCTCTTGTGGCACTGATGGCCCACGGGGGGCCTCAGGGGCAGCTGCTGGGGGCTGATGGGCAGGAGGTGCAGTCAGAGGTGCTGGTGCAGGAGCTGAGCCAGTGCAGGGCCCTGCGGGGCTGCCCCAAGATCTTCTTGCTTCAGGCTTGTCGCGGGGGTGAGCCGGACTTGGGGCCCTCTCCGGAGGCCCAGCTGTGTCGCTTTCCTCAACCAGCCTCCCCAACCCCCTCTCCACTTCCTCCAGAAGCCCCAGACCAGGCCTTTCCTGCCCCTCCCCCTACCTCTCCCAGAGGTCAAGTCCATGAACTTGAGCACCCTGAAAGGTTCTGCTCTGGAGCTCTGAGGGTTGGGTCTGGACCGTAGAGGCGCCCCAGGTGTCCGCTGAGTGACAGCACCTGCCTGACCCTCCATCCTCAGGACTCAGGGATGCCGGCGTGGCCCCCTTGGTGCTCCCCTGGTCCTGGCCCTGGCTGCGGTCACCGCCTGCCACCCCCTCGCATGCCGACGTCCTCCAGGTCTATGTTGATGCCCCAGGTGGGTCTGTGTGCCCGCGGTGCCCTGGGCTCGGGCAGGGGCTATGGGGTGTGTCCGCCGGGCTTAAGGGAGCAAAAGACTTGCTAGTGCAGCAGCCCTTGAAAACGGGGGCCTCTGGCCCGCTGAGCCTCAGATCGCCCTGCAGTCAGGAGGTGAAATAGCTTTTTTGAGGTCTCGGGACTGGTAAGGGGCAGGGCTGAGATGGACTTCTGACCTGTCCTTCTTGCCTGATACTCTTTCTGCAAAAAGGAGCCAGTGGGGGCCCCCTGGGCTGGTGGGGTCCAGGATGCTGTCAGTGGGACTGGCCCCTCTTGCAGGTGGCTCCCCTGGAGGCTTCACTCCCCGGAGCTGGGACCGAGCAGACATCCTGATGGTCTACGCAGCCATAGAGGGTAAGGTCATGGCCTCGGGACGCAGTCACACCAGCCCAGCTTCCTGGCCAGGAGCTGAGGGGCTCCAGGGGCAGCCGGGGCCTGGGGATTGGGATGCAGGGGCAACCTCCCGCCCCCAACTGCTGAGGCCCCCTTCCTTTGTTGTTTACCACGCGATGCAGCACAGCTCTGAGGGCGGGATGTGCCCCCTCAGCTTCCTCCAGGACCGGGAGCAGGACAGTTGGGTCCGCTCTGGGGCCTGCCTGGGCCCAGCACACCCGCCCCCGGGGCCGTTCAGTAGTGACCCCGTCTGTCCTCATGGCACAGCAGGAAGGCCTGAGCCCCTCCCCTGGCCTGAGCCGCTGCGGCTGGGCTGCCTGCCCACCCCCACTTCCACCGACTGTGGCCCCGGGGTGTCCAGGCGCCCGGAGGCTCCCGCCTGATCTCTGGCCCCATCCCGCCCAGGCTACGTGGCCTACCGGGACGAGAGGGGCTCAGACTTCATCCAGACGCTGGTGGAGGTGCTGGGCGCTGACCCGCAGGGGGACCTGCTGGAGCTGCTGGCTGAGGTGTGCTGGGGCTGGATCCATGCGCCCCCCCCCCCCCCCCGCCCGAGCCTTCCGACCCCCTCCTGCTGCCCGTGGGCGGGGCGGGGCGCCCGGCGGGTGACCCCGGGCTGTGGGCCGCAGGCTTCCAGGAGGCTCGGGGGTTCCCAGGCTGGCGGAGACCCGCGGGGCCGGGGGCGGGGAGCCTTCCCCGGCGGAGCGGCAGGTCGCGGGGACACGGCGAGGCCCCGCTTGAAGGGGCGGCCCCCCCGCGCGGCCCGGCCCCCCCCCCCCGGCGCTCGTGGGCTCAGGCGCGGCTTCTTCAGGTCAACCGGCGGGTGTGCGAGGCGGACGTGCTGGGGCCCGGCTGCGACGCGCGCCGCAAGGCCTGCCTGGAGGTCCGCAGCTCGCTGCGGCGCGGGGTGCGCCTGCGGGCCTGAGAGCGCGGGCGCCCCCCGCCCCCCGTGACCCGCCCCCCGTGACCCGCGGGCTGCAATAAACTCCGGCTGACGCTGCGCCCGACTCCCCTGCGGCCGCGCGGCGCGTGCGCGCCCGGGAACCGGAGGCCGGGCCGGGGCGCGGGGCGCGGGGCCCCCCTGGGCCGGCGGGGCGAGGGGCCGCGGGTCCACCTGCTCTCCGGCCCCCGCCCCCCGCGCTGGGCCGCGCGCGTGCGCTTGGTCTCATTTCAAATTCTGGGCGGCCAGGGAGCCGTCTGGGCCGCCGCGCTCCGGCGATGCTGTGGCGGGGGCGCCGCCCGAGGCCCGCGCGGGGGGCCCGGCCCGAACCCCAGCGGCGCGCCGCCCCGGCACCGGCTCCCGCCCGCCCTCCGCTCTGAGCATGCGCGTTGGGGCGCCCCGCGCAGGCGCCGGAAAACGTTTGAGCGGGGAAGCGGCGGCGCCTGCGAGCGTGGGGCCGCGTGGCCTAATGGATAAGGCGTCTGATTCCGGATCAGAAGATTGAGGGTTCGAGTCCCTTCGTGGTCGCTGCCGGGCTTGCTTTTTCGCCTCCGTGTAAAATTTTCCCTCTCGGGACGGCGCCCGCGCGGGCCGCGGACCCCCAGCCGCGCCTGCCCTGCCCGCCTCGGGCCCGCGCCAGGCTGCGGGGGCGCCCCGCGGATCCGGCCGGCGGCGGCGAGGGCGGGCCGGGGACCTCGCGGTCGCGGGCGTGACGTCTCTGCCGGGCGCCGCGGCTCGAACGTGGCTGCGGCGGCGAGTTTCACGTCGTGGCACAGGAACGTTGGAGACAGGCCCGGCGTCCCCGGCGTCCCCCGAGCGCGCCGCGGGCGTCTCCAGGCTACACCCGGCGGGGCCCTTTATCCAGGAGCGGCCTCGCCGGCGGGGCCCCGGCCCGGCCTCGCGGGGTGGCACCTCGCGGGCCCGCACGTGGGCGCGGGGCGGGGGGGCGCGGGGCGGGGGGCGGGGGGGCCGAGGGGGAGCGGGGCGGGGGGCGCAGGGGGGCGTGGGCGGGGCCGAGGGGGAGCGGGGCGGGGGGCGCAGGGGGGCCAAGGGGGCCGAGGGGGAGCGGGGCGGCGGGGGGCGGGGCAGGGGGCGCCCTCGCGGGAGCCGCGCGGAGGCCCGGAGCCCGCGGATACGGCGAGCGCGCCCGGCGCTCGAGGGCGCACGCGGAGCCCTGGCGGCCGCGCTCGCGGGGGGCCCCGGGGCGGCTCCGAGCGCGCCCCTCGAAGGGGCCGAGCTCGCCGGGCCTGGAGCCCAGCCCGCCTCCGCGCGAAGACACCCCGCGGGCCGAGGCGGGGGTGGCTCGGGGGTCCCGGCGCCCCCGCGCGGCCTCTTCCCGGGGATGCGCCCGGCCCGCGGGCCCGAGCCGGAGCGGGGGGCGGGAGGAACGCCGGGGTGAGGCGCGGTGACTTGGGGGGCCGCGCCGAGGAGACCGCGGACTGGTCTGAGTCCACGACGCCGGGCGCTCAGCAGCCCCGGTGGCCTAATGGATAAGGCATTGGCCTCCTAAGCCAGGGATTGTGGGTTCGAGTCCCACCCGGGGTACAGGCGGTCGCGTTTTAGACTTTGGGGGCGGGTTAGTCTTCGTGGTAACCCCCGCGAAGAAGGCACCTCGAGTCGTTGACACCATAGAGTCTTCGACTGTTCTCTCGCCAGGGCCTCCCCTTTTCAGCTCCCAGGGAATCGCTGGCGCCCCCGCCCCGTGCTGCAGAGGGAGGATCCGGGGTCATTTTCTAGGTGTGTTCCCGGTTTGCGGTTCCATGCATTTTTTTCAAAGTCCTTGTCCTTTCTGAGCAGGCACAGTTATTATGAAATTATTCGACAATTGACTTGATTTAAAATAATGGCCTGAGGGCCTCCCCGGTGGCGCAGCGGTTGAGCGCTGGGTTGCGAAGCTGCCCGCGGCCTCTGCAGCGCCGGTTCGATCCCCGGCTGCTCCCCGGCCACCGGAGGAGGGTCCCACATGGCGCGCAGACCTCTCCTGCCGCCCGCTGCTCCCCTCAGCAGTGTACTTCGCTCCTTCTGCTGCTCTGTTCTCCGCTCTGGCTCTGGTGAATTCTCTCACCCTCCCGTGCTTCTGACTGTACCCAGTGCATGTATAAACAAAACAAAAAAACAAACAAATAAATAAATAAAACATGCCTCTATTAAAAAATAAATAAATAAATAAAATAATGGCCTGAGTGGTGTGGTGAGCTGCCAGCACTGGATTGTGTCCTTGGCACTTGCTGGGGCGTCCTCACCGCGCACAGGGGCCTGAGTGGCACTGATGGTGTAGTAACATGTGGGCACATGTTTCACGAGATACGCATGTCGACAGGCATCACCGCTCCACCCTGACATACATGCAGTTTTATTTCTCAAATATACTTTACTACAGCTGGGGAAATTATAAAGGGCTGACTGGAGAGGTGGCCCTGAGTTGACCATGGCCGGAGCCGGGGACCTGAGGGGACGTTCCGGACATGTTTGAACTAGCCCATAATCGCCTTTTCTGTTTTGGATGCACACAAACATGGCTTCGTCCTGGAGGTGAAGGTCTCTGCAGTCACAGGACGTGCTGTAGAGAACCCCCCTGTACCTTCCACCCCTGCAGCTCGGGCCTCCTCTTTCCCTCCCACCTGGGATCCCATCATCTTCACTGAAACCGGGGCCGCCTCTGCGGTGTCTGCAGAGAGCTGGGCCATAGAGCCAGCCCAGGATGCTAGGCTTCCCTTCCCAGTTTTGTCTCCCAATTTCCAGAAGAGTAAAGCAGATTCGCTTCCATAACGGGTGGGCCTCGCCCAATCAGTTGAAGGTCTTCAGAGAACAGACCGAGTTTCCCCAGGAGGAAGGAATTCAGCCTCAGACCGCTTTCCAGTGCAAAACTGCAGCGTCCACTCTGCACCCTGGGAATGCCCAGTGTGCCCACCTGTCCTGCAAAACCCACGTTCTGGTCCTCACAGTCGTGTAGGCCACTTCCTTGTCTTCTTTCTCAACACGTGTTCTGTGTCTCGGGAGAACTCTGATTAGTGTCTCTTTAGAAGGAAGAGGGGGCTGCAGTCCAAACACCAGGGGAACCAAACGCGCCTCCCCTTTAGCCCAGCTACTCCCCCGGCGCCGGTATCTCGACCCCCTGGATTTTCTGATGAAGAGCCGGATAGAACCAGGCCAGGAGCCAAGGCTGCATGGGAAGGGTGGAGCCGGGAACCGGTGCAGGGGCCACCTGGCCTGGAGACTCGCGGCTGCGGAGCTCGGGGGCTGAGGTTGATGACCTTCGGCCCTCCCACCCCATCCCGGAAAAGGAATCCCTCTTCCCTCCCACCCCCCCTCTCGGGCGCCGCTCACCTCAGCGGTCCTCGGAGTATCCCCCAGATTCCAGTTTCATGCCACTCGAGGAAAGGGAGCAGGCCAATGAGGGGACCACTTCCCTGTCCCTCCAGGGCAGGGACACACTGCTGGAGGAGGTCCCCGCCGAGCCCAGGATAGCTGAAACGCCGCTTCCAGGACGTCTGTCGTCTCGGTGGGACGGACAACCCTGAAGCGGCGGTTCGGTTCCTACGCATGGAAATGTCAGCTCTGATGTGAGCAGGAGACAGCAAAAGCTCGGGCGGCAGGAGCTGGGAGGGCCGGGCCACGCCTCTTCCCTGGGGATGATGCGTCAGCTCAGTCCCAAAACCAAAGGGACAAAACTCGCGCCCAACATGGGGCTTGAACCCACGACCCTGAGATTAAGAGTCTCATGCTCTACCGACTGAGCTAGCCGGGCAGCTGCACCCTGGCCGCCCGCGGGCGTGTGGAGTTCTCCAGGGCGTCCGGAAATGGCGGAGGCCGGTCTGGGGCCGCGCACCCGTCGCCTCTCCACAAGGAGCGGCCGGGCTCTGCCTGCGGGTCCACCTGTCGTCGGCGCAGCCCCGGCAGCCCAAGGGGCCGGAAAGTAGGGACCAAGGGCCTCGGCGCGACCTGCGCTCACGACTGAGAGGCGCCCCTCCCGAGCGCAGCCGTCCCTCTTTCTTTTCTTTAAGGTTCATTTACCGTGCACGCAGGAGCCGGCCCAGGCCGAGGCGCGGGAGGGTGAGAGCCTCCACCAGAGTCGGGGGAACAGAACAGGCAGACGGACTGCAAGCACTGCCGCGGGGAGCAGCGGGCGGCAGGAGGGGTCTGCCGCGCCCTGTGGGTAGCTCCGCGGCGGAGAGTGCGCCAGCCCGCGCCGCAGAGGCTGCGGATGCGCGCAACCGCCTGCGCCAGCGGGAGGCCCTGCCCCTCCTCACACTCAGCCCCCGGGCGGGCGGCCTGGAGCAAAGCAGCCGGCTCCAGGGCCCGCCGTGGGGACCGTGGGGGCGCCCTCCGACCCGCGTGGATGCTGGGCCCCTGGCCGGGGCCGCTGACCCCGGAGGCCGAACTCAGACCCCGGCTCGGCTGCGGACAGCCCCGCGGGGCCGTGCGGGACCGGCCTCTTTCTGGAGACGCGGGAGGCAGCCCCGGGCGGCAGAGCCACGGAGGGTGAGCTTTTCGGAGGGTCTATCGGAGCACTCACCCGGCCTCGCAGGCCCTTGCCCCCTTGCTTTGTCCCCTGTCCCACCTCCAGTTGTTGGGGCGCACGGAGGAGCCGGGGGCCCGGCTCTGCGGTCACCCGCCCCTGCCGGAACCCAGCCCGAGCCTGCCCGACTCCGTCCCCTGCACAGCTCGGGGCCCAGGCTCCTGGGGACACACGTCAGCAGCAACCTGTCAGGTCGGCTCGTTGGTCTAGGGGTATGATTCTCGCTTTGGGTGCGAGAGGTCCCGGGTTCAAATCCCGGACGAGCCCAGCTCTTTTCTAACATCCATATCTTTTCAGGGTGAAGGCTCAGGTGTGGCCCTCAGCGGCTACCCCCCGGAGGTTGGAGCGTGGTGCTGCCCCCAGTGGCTACCGCTCCGAGGTTGGAGGGCGCCAGTTCCTTGGCAGCGCAGGGCCGTTCCCCGGCACCCTCCTTGGTGCAGCCGCTGTCCCTCCCTGGGCCAGGCGGGCCCTCCATGCCTGAGCCTCGTCCTGGACTGGCCAGTTTGAATCATTTTGACCCGCACAGGTGCTGTCGCTGGTAGCCTGGTACCTGGTCTTGGGGTGAGCCAGCCAGGAGGCCAGTGGGCCAAGGACGAGGGCCTGGCCAGTGGTTTGCTGCTCCAGAAATCTGCAGGCTCAGCAGACCCCACCCGTCAGAGCAATGAAGTAGAGAAAGGAAAGGCTTCTAAAAACGGCAGGGACTGAGTCTGTTGGAAATTCCTGGGACCCTCGTCCACGGCCCAGCAGGCCAGGGGTTTCCTTCCAGAGCTCCGGCCTGGAGAGCTGAGCGCAGGGCCAGAGTCCCTGGGTGAGTAGCCGGGCAGGAGGGCGGGAGGGGCTCGGCCTGACCTACACGGGCCTGGGCCGTGAGTCTTGGACTACGGGGGAAGGGTCCCCCAGTGTGTGGTGTGGGAGGGGGTGTGGTCTGGAACATGGGGCTGTTCGAGTCAGTTCCCAGCTTCAGGCGCAGCCCAGCTCTTGGCCCACCCAGCTCTTGACCCCACCCAGCTCTTGACCCGACCAGCCTGTGGATGGGACCCAGCTCTTGACCCGTGATGGGAGGACCAGGGGGCTTTCCCCCTCCGATGGCCTGTTTTCCACTTGTGGAGGGGAAAGTGGTGGACTGGACACCCCAAAACCCAAATGGGGGTTGATGACTTGTAGTCTCGGCATGTGGCAAGGCTGCCCCATTCCTCTCCTGTGGTGGGCGCCTGAGTCGGGCTGTGAGACCCCAGGAGGAGCGCAGACCATCCCAGAGCCAGGGCGGAGCCAGGACTCCTTATTGATGGCGACCACAGAAGTACCAAGCCGGAGGCTCGTTGGTCTAGGGGTATGATTCTCGCTTAGGGTGCGAGAGGTCCCGGGTTCAAATCCCGGACGAGCCCCTCTTTTAAGCTCGTGGCCTGGATCTCCGAGTTCCCCATCAGCTGGGCCTTGTGGTCCCCGCCCTGGGCTGGGCTGCTCTGTGGTCATCACGTTCTGGGGGTCGCAGGCACATGCCCACCGTAGTAGTCCCAGCAAAATTTAAGCTTTTCAGGATGGCGGGTTCGCTGATGGGGGGCGGAAGAGCCAACTCCACACCCCAAGGTCACTGGGACCAGTGGGCTGTCGGGGCGGCGGGGAGCCCAACGGCACCCCCTAGCGGCTGGGCCCGGAGGATACACCCGGACAACTGGGCCAGGAGGGCCCAAAAGAGCGCCCAACGTGGGGCTCGAACCCACGACCCTGAGATTAAGAGTCTCATGCTCTACCGACTGAGCTAGCCGGGCGGTGTTGCTCGCCCGGGATCCACCTGCCGTCAATGAACGGAGTGACCCGGCGGCTCAGGCCGGCCGAGGCGGGGCCGCCCAGGCTCCCTGCGCCTGCGGGGCGGGGGCGGCCGGAACCGGCCGCGGCGGGCGGGCTCTGCGAGCCTCAGAGGCGGCGCCGGCCGCCGAGCCCGGCAGGTCTCGCCTGGAGCGCGGGCTGGTTCTGTCAGGCAAGGGTTTTATTTGAAGGTGTTAAAAAATATCAAAAAGTGATACCAAAAGTGTCACGGCTGGAGCGACGCGCTGCGTGCTTCGCAGGGGCCAGGGGGAGGAGAAGGGTCTGGGGCGCCCCCCTCGCGGCCCCGCTCCCAGCTTAGGGGCGGCAGCCGCCCCCCCCCCCCGCTGCTGTCAGAGCCGGCGCCGGGGTCAGCCGGGGCGGGCGGCGGCTCTGTGGGTGCCTCCAGCTTCCCCCGCGAGGAGCACAGGAGTCGCCCGGCTAGCTCAGTCGGTAGAGCATGAGACTCTTAATCTCAGGGTCGTGGGTTCGAGCCCCACGTTGGGCGCTGCTTTTGTGCCTTGGGGAGCCTTCCCTGCCCCCCCTCCTGAGCTGTCTGGGAACCGTCACTCAGCACTCCGGGCCCCGAGGGGTCGCAGGCAGGCTTGGCAGCCCTGGCAGGAGGGCCCGCCGGGTGGAATGGGCCAGGGCAGAGCCCCTAGCCTAGTGGTGGACAAATGGGGGCCCTGGAGGCTCTAGCTTACTGGCATTTTGGGTGCTCTCCATCGTCCAGGGAACCCCCGCTGGAAGGGCGCAGCAGCTGAGTGATCTCCGGAGAGCATCAGGTCCTTCCTCCCCCACCCCCGTGGTTCTTCAGCTTGAGGACACTGGGGCTCCGGTGCGGGGGAGGAGGTGATGCCCCCGGCTTCCCAGAGAGGGAGCAGATGTGACAGGAACGGAGCGTGGTCCCCTGCCCCAGATCCTGAGCGCCCCAAGCCGAGCTCGTCCCCCACCCCCCAGCAGGGAGCTGGCGAGACCACCTCCAGGGGCACTCAGGTGACAGCCCGCAGCAGGACCTTCCCCAGCACAGCCCTCCCGGCTGAGCTGGGACCAGGCGCTGCTGCTTCCCAGATCCCGGTTGCCTCGGCGCGTCCGTGGGGAAAGGGAGCAGGAGTTCTGAAGGCAGGGGGTCTGCCTGCCCCTCCTACTCTGGGATAAGAAGACCGTTGCAGCTCCAGACCCCCAACTCCCCCCCCCCCCCCGGGCCCAGTTCAGGTGAGAGCATGGCTGGTCACGGAGCGGTCACCCAAAACAGCCCCCCAGTTCCCAGCCAACTCAGGGCAGAGCGCTAGACCCAGGGCTGCTGCTGGGCCTCCTGGGGCCGCCCCGTGCTCCCTTTCAGGCAGGTCAGGCGCCGGCGGGGGCCACGCCTTCCCCCAAGGAACAGGGAGACTTGACTCAAGACATAGAAATCGGACAGTAATTGTGAGCCCCAAATTTCTGATTGCTCTCAGGATAGCTCACTCCCTGCTACTTTTGAAATATCAGAGATGAAGGCATTTCCCCGCTTGCTCTTCCCCTATGGGGACCAGTGATTAGTGGCTGCACCTCAGGGCTTCTGCGCCCCCACTCCCCCGCTCACCCCCAGCCAGAGCTCCAGGAACATGGCTTCCCCTGGCTGAGACCAGAGCCTGGGCCGCCCCAGCAGGCAAGGCCTGGAGAGGGGAGCCCCCTCTTTCTTCAGAAGGAGAGGCCGCACGGTGGGTCTCCCTCCTCTGAGGGCTGGGCTTGGGGGGAGCAGCATTGCTCTCAGGAATCTGCTTCTGGGACCCCAAAGGGCTCAGACATTGAAGATGTTTGTGACCGTCCTCGAGATTTCTGCTTCCCTGCATTTGGGCCCAGACAGGGACAAAGCTCTCGCAGGGGGGAGCGGGGCTGTGACGCCAGCCCCCCCCCCACAAGGCCCTCACACAGGGCCCAGGGATTAGCCCCCCTCCCTCACAGAGATCCCACTGGGATCACACCGGGAGTTCAGGGGTGGTGGCCCAGCAAGGATTCCCCCCGCCCCACCGAACTACCAAACCCCCCGGGGCAGGGGTGCTCCCCTCCGGGTGAGGCCCGGCGCCCTCAGCTGGCCCCCGGCCTCCAGATTCCGCGCCTCCACTGCCCTTAAGAAACACCGGCCCCCGACTAGGGGTCCTGGGGGGTGCGGTCTCAGTGCGGGGGACCGCGCTCTTGGGAGCAGGCCGAGCGCCCCGACAGAACGGTGCTGCCCGGGGCCCGGGGTGACCCGCCGCGCCTGCCTCTCCAGGACGCGCCGCTCCTCCTGCGCTCGCACCGCGCCCGGCCGGCGCCCGGGAAGGCCCGGGACCTGCGCCCCCGGGCGGCGGGGAGACTGGGCCTCCGGGGCGCCCCCCTCCCGCGCGCACGGCCTTGGGGCTGGGGCTCAGGACCCGGAGAGAGGCGGCCCCGGCCCCCCGCCGCCCCGCGCGCGCGCAGCACCCGGGGCCGGAGGTCGCGGGCGGCGGGGGGCTCGGCCCAGCCTCGGGCGCCGGTGCCCGCCGGGGAGACCCCGCACCCAGCCTTCCCCGGCCTTGAGCTCGGGGCTCCCCTCCTGCGCGCGACGGGCCGCGCCCCCGAGGTCCGGGTCATAAGGGCGCGCCGGAGCGCGGCCCCCGCGGCTCGTTGGTCTAGGGGTATGATTCTCGCTTAGGGTGCGAGAGGTCCCGGGTTCAAATCCCGGACGAGCCCCACTGCCCTTTTACAGAACCGCCGGCGCGCCCCGTCCACGCCCCGCGCCGCCGCCGACGTGCGTCGAAGCCGGGGAGCCCTTAGTTTTGCGCAGAAGTCCCGGGGTGCGGGAGGCGCGGGCTCCGGGGTCACAGGGAGAGCAGGGCCCCCGCAGCCGGCCTCCGCGGGCGGGCCCGGGAGGGGCGCACAGCTCCGGGGCTCGGTCCAGCGCGACCCGGCGAGCCTCGCCGCCCTCTGCGCGGCCCCGCGCGGTGCTCACCCCGCGACCAGGGCGGGAGGGGGGTGAAGGCCGAGGGGCCGCGCGCTCCCGCCCGTTGTCTCTGCGGGTTCTCCCTGCTCCTCTCCCCCCTCCCCGCCCCTCCCCCCTCCAGGGCCCCCCACCTGGGCGCCCCGCCGACCGCCGCCCCCCAAGCCCCGCTGCGGGATCGGAAGGGGCCGCGGGCCCGCGCCGGGGGGCGAGCGGGGGATTCGCGGGCGCGGGGCCGGCGCGGGGCTCGGCGTCGAGGCCCCTTCCCGGCGACTGGGGGCGCCAGGGGTTTGATTGGGGCCCCGAAGCCGTCGCTGGCCCCCGGGAGCTGCTGGTCGCGAGCGCGAGGGTCCCCGCTCCGCCCGCAGCCGCGGGGGCGCCCCTCGGGCCGGGCCCCTTCCTGGGCGGGCGGCCTGTCGGGGCGCCGCGTCCTGACGCGCACTCGCGAGCGCGCGGGGGCCGGGCCGGGTCGCCCCGCTTTCCGCCGGGGGCGCTGACGCTCGAGGCCCGGCCGCGCGCCCGGGGGGGCTTCGGGTCGCTCCGGCCGCGCCCACAGGAGACGTTGGGCCCGGAGGGCGAGCGCGGCCCGCGGCGGGGCCCCGGGGGGCAGGGCCCGGCGCGGGAGGGGGCGCTCCGGCCGTCCCCCGGAAAGGGGGCCCTGAAAGTGGGCGCCGGCCGCCTCTGGAGGCGCGAGGCGGGTCTCGGGCTGCTCCCGCCCCCGACTCGGGACCCGCGCGCGACGAGAAGGGGGCGCCCCGCCCCGGGTCCTCTCCGCGGCGCGCCCCTCCCGGGCGGGCCGGGGTCTCGCGCGCGGGGGGCAGGGCGGCCCCTGGCGCTTCGCCCCGGTTTCCTCGGCCGTCGAGGGTGTCCCCGGCGGGGATCCGGGTGTGGGTGGCTCGGGGGGGCTCTGCTGGCCCCGGGGACAGGCGGTAGATTCGGGGCGGGAGTGCCCGAGGCCCCCCCAGGAGCTCTCTCTGCGGGGTGCGGAGGGGACCTCCCCGCGCTCCGGGACCCCGCGAAGGGGGGCTGGCGGGGGGGACCCCGCGAAGGGGTGTTGGCGGGGGTGTTGGCGGGGGGGTTGGCGGGGAAACGTCGGGGACTCGGGCTCTGGGCAGCGCAAGGGCCTGGCCCGGCTCTGCGCCCCCCGCGCGTGGCTGGGGAGCGAGGGGCGGGAGCGAGCGCGCGTGGTCAGGGCGCAGAGGCGGGCGGGCCTCGGGGGGACAGGCGGTGTCGGGGTGCGCCACGGGTCCCGCCCGCCTCCCGCCCGCGCCGCGCTCCGCGGGGCGGCGGGTCCAGCCGGGCCCCGAGCACCCACAAAATTGTCCAGCACGGGGCGGGGCGGCCCGAGGGCTTTAGAGTCCGCCCGGCGCTCCCCGTCGGGCCCAGAAGCGTCCGCGACGCGCTGGACGCGTTATTTCTGCCTTTAATGTCCTCAGGGAGGAGCCCGGGCGTCCGCCCCAGTGGCCTAATGGATAAGGCATTGGCCTCCTAAGCCAGGGATTGTGGGTTCGAGTCCCACCTGGGGTAGCGCCGGTGGCGGCGACTTTTTGGAGCAGACGAAGGCCCAGCAGCCCCCGGAATCTGCCTCCGACGAGCGCTTAGTTGGGTCAATATTGTTTCAGCCTCGAAGGCCCTGGGTGGCCGGCTCGGCCCGCGGGCGCGGACTCTGCGGCCCGGAGGAACCCCCCCGGAGGAACCCCCCCGACCGGAGGAACCCCCGCCCGCGCCGGGCCTCGGCCGACCCCCTCCAAGAAGAAAACCGAAGCAGGTGCCGGGGCGGGGCGGGGCGGGGGGCGCCTCCACGTCTCCGGGCCGCGGGCGCGTGGGGGTCCCGCAGGGTGTGGGGCCTGGCGGGTGCCGTCGGGGGGCGGCCGGGGGCTCTCGCAAGGCCGCGGAGGTGCCGGGGGTGTCGCCGTCAGCCGGCCAGGTCTGCCGCAGGCGCCGGGCCCCCCACGCCCGCCCGCAAGCAGGCGCACCCCGCGCCGGAGAGGGGGCGCTGCGCGGGCGAGCCGGGGCGGGAGGAGGCCCGGGGAGGGCCCGGCTCTGCTCCCAGGCCGGCCGGTCTCCGGGCCTTGAACGTCATGGGCGGCAGCTGCGACGTCCAGGGCGCGCTCGCGGGGCGCTCGGCGAGCACTCGCGGGGGCGGACCCCGCGGCCCGGCGGGCGGGGACGCAGTTTACGGGCCTGGGGGCGCGCCTTGCGGGGCGGGGTCCATCCCGCGAGTCCCTGCGCCACCCGCTGACCCGGAGCCCGGGGTCGAGGGCCGCGGGGCCGCCGGGAACCTCCCCAAGGGGGGGATCCGCGGCCACCTGGCGCCCCAACTTCCTCTCCCTCCCCACCGGGCCGCGGGGCCCGCGGGGCCGGAGCCGGAGCACCCATCACGCGCGCCCGGCCGCCGGCGCAGCCCGGCTAGCTCAGTCGGTAGAGCATGAGACTCTTAATCTCAGGGTCGTGGGTTCGAGCCCCACGTTGGGCGCAGGCTTCCTTTTCTCTGGGAAACCCCGGACGGGCTCTCCAGCTTAAACTCTTGCCTTCAAAGTAAACTTAAAAATTGAGAGACAATTCTTAATGGGCCTCCTGGGGATGCTACAGCAATGAGCCCCACATCTGTAATTAAAATTTTTCTAGTAGCCCCAAGACAACTTTTAAAGTGAAATTGATTTCATAGTAGCTTTTAACCAATTTATTATAATTTCCAATGCCGCATATACGTTATTGCATATATTATATCCTCAGTCTTAGCACTTTTGACATTTTGCATCAGATGGATGCGTGTGTGGTCTGTCCTGGGTCTTGTCCAGGGTGGAGCTGCAGCCTGGACCTCGTCGTCTAGCACCCTACAATTGTGACAACCCAAAGTGTCTCCATACACTGTCCAGATTCCCCTGGAGGGCAACTGGCTGGGGTGTGGCCCCCATGTCTGGAGGGTCAGGGCATCCCTGCTGGCACCAGCAGTTCTGTGTGGAACCTGACAGGAGGCCTGGCTGGTGTGGGCTCAGAGAGGGCCCAGCCTGCAACAGCCAGCCCAGAAGGGCCCCTGGGGGCAGGAGATGGGCTTTCTTGGAGCGCTGAAAGAGTCAGTGCGCTGAGCCCAGTGGCACTCCCGCTTCTCAGCAGCCGAGCCAGAGGGTGAGAAGACGCCCATGGGTCTATGGTGTTGAGCTTGAATTGGAGACATCGGCGTGGACTCCTGGTTTTCCAGAAAGGCAGGGAGACGGAGACAGATGGGTGATGGAGAACCGTATACCGGGTACTTGAAACAACATTTGTTTCTCAGAGTGCCGGAGGCCGGGCGTCCAAAGTCAAGGTGTGGCAGACGTCTTGTGTGGTGAGGACCCCCTACCCATTTTCAGAGAGGCTGTCTTCTCGTGTCCTCACAGGGCGGGAAGAGCAGGGAGCTCGCTGGGTGGAAGGGTGGCTTTTACCAGCGCATCCACCCTCCTACCTAATCACCCCAAAGGTCTCACCTCCAAACACCATCACATGGGAGGTTGGATTTCAATATAGGATTGGGGGGTGCACAGACTTCAGTCCACAGCGGTACAAATGTGCGTGCATGTATCTACACACACACACACACACACACACACACACACACACACACACACTCTTCCAAACTTTGTCTCCAAAAGAGCCTGCAGAGAGCAACACTAGGCTAGCAGGGAGCACGCTGAATGCCCGGAAATTACCAGCACCGAAGACTTCAAGGACTCAATCCTGCCAAATATCATCGCCCATGGTAATCTCGCTGGACCCAGGTGGCTGCAGCCCCGCCCTGGCGCTCGGGCCATCCTGCTGACCCTGGATTCCAGCAGCTGATCAAACCCTCCCTGCGTGCTAAGTTTAAGGTTTGGGATGTTTCTTTATTTTTTTATTTTTTATTATTTTTTTAAAGATTTGTTTTTTATTTATACAAGAGCTGGGGTACAGGCCAGATGCGCGGGAGGGTGAGAGGATTCACCAGAGACAGAGCGGGGAACAGAACAGGCAGACTGACGAAATACACTGCTGAGGGGAGCAGCGGCTGACACAGAAGGGGTCTGCTCGCCATGTGGGTTGCTCCGAGACTGGAGGGGATCGAACCGGCACTGCAGAGGCTGCGGACAGCTTCACAGCGCTGCGCTCAACCGCCTGCGCCACCAAGGAGGCCCTGGGATGTTTATTTAAAAAAAGGCAGAGGCAGCGATGTGGTGGCTGAGGGAGGCGTGTGCACATGTTGAGCGGTGAAACTGCACTGCCCAAATCATGTAGGCAACTGGCAAATCAATACAGTTTGACTGAAAAAACAAAAACAAAAACAAAAAAACAAGAGGTGGGGAGTAGGGGCGAGTAGCCTTTCCCTTCAGCTGCACTCAAGGACCCGTCAGCTTTTTGGTGTCATGGACCTGACCAATGGCAGGTCTTCAGTCGCCATCTTTTAAATGTCTGGCCGAAGGGCGAGGGCTTGTATTTGCACCACGTTCTCTGCACTGCTGGTGGATCCAAGTGTCCACAATGTCAAGATCGATATTTGTAGAACTCTCACCCCCTTCTCTGCCCGGTCATTCCAGGACGTTCGGCTCTTTCTGCACGTGGCTTTGATCCGGAAGGAGCGGCTGCGGGGCCAACAGGCGCAGGGCCGCTGTGATTGTCAGCCCCGAAGCACCTTCTGCTGCAGTAAGCCTTCCTCCCGTCCCATGTTACCCTATTCTCACATTATATAAGCTCAACAAGACTACAAATCCATTTATTTTTCTTTTTTAAAGATTTATTTATTTATGGGGCCTTCCCTGGTGGTGCAGCGGTTGAGCACTGGACTGCGAAGGTCCCCGCAACCTCTGCAGCACCGGTTCGATCCCCAGCCCCCCGCTGCTCCCCTCAGCAGTGTACTTCGTCAGTCTGCCTGTTCTGTTCCCCGCTCTGGCTCTGGTGAATTCTCTCACCCTCCCGCACTTCTGACTGTACCCAGTGCTTGTATAAATAAATACATAATTTTTTAAAAAAGATTTAATTTATGCATACAAGAACTGAGGTGTAGACCGAGGTGCAGGGGTGAGAGGTTTCACCAGAGATAGAGTGGGGAGCAGAACAGGAGGATCCAATGAGTGAGACACACCACTAAGGAGAGCAGCAGGGAGACAGGAGAGGTCTGCTGCTCCATGTGGGTCAGCTCGCTGGCTGGGGGTCGAACTCACGCCACAGTGGCTGGCGATAGCTTGATAGTACTGAGACTTTAACCACTGTGCCACCAGAGAGGCCTGAAATCCATTTATTTTGTTCTTCTTCAGGACAAACCCTTTTAAGTGTCCCAATATCTATAATCTTTTTTTTTTCTTTTTGGCACAGATTGTTGAGTCTCTTTAGTGTTTTGATCTAGGATAGGCAATTTCTTTAAATTTTTTCCACATCGAACCTTCATTTTGAAATATAAAATTCAGTGGCATTAAGTTATCACTGTCACGCTGCTGTGCCACCACCACAATGCTTCCAAAAACCTTTCCATGACCCCTATCAAAAAATCCATACCCTTGGGCCTCCCAGGTAGTACAGTGGTTGAGCGCTGGGTTGTGAAGCTGCCCGCAGCCTCTGCAGCACCAGTTCGATCCCGGGCCGCTGGGCGAGGGTCCCACATGGCGCGCAGACCTCTCCTGCCGCCTGCTGCTCCCCTCAGCAGTGTCCTTCGGTCCTTCTGCCTTCTCTGCCCCTGCTCTGGCTCTGTTGAATTCTCTCACCCTCCTGCGCCTCTGACTGTACCCAGTGCTTGTATAAATAAATAAATAAAATCCATACCCTTAAGAAATAGCTCCTATTCCTTCTCTTCCTCAGTCCCCTGTAATTTCCTGTTTTCTGTCTCTGAATATGCCTATTCTAGATATTTCCTGTAAGTGGGATTATGCATGATGTGTCCTTTTGTATCTGGCTTATTTCACTTAGGATAAAATTTTCAAGGTTTACCCATGTTGTACCATATAACAGTGCTTCATCCCTTTTCATCACTAAATAATATTCCATTGTTTGGATTATGGAGGTATCTTTTTTTTTTAAGATTTTATTTATTTATTTATACAAGCACTGGGCACAGTCAGAAGTTCAGGAGGGTGAGAGAATTCACCAGAGCCAGAGCGGGGCACAGAACAGGCAGACTGAGGATACACTGCTGAGGGGAGCAGCGGGTGGCAGGAGAGGTCTGCCTGCCATGTGGGACCCCACCCGGCGGCCCGGGATTGAACCGGCGCTGCAGAGGCTGTGGGCAGCTTCTCAGCCCAGCGCTCAACCGCTGCGCCACTGGGGAGGCCCTCGTCTTTTTTTTTTTTTTTAATTTATTCATCGTTGATGAACACTTTGGTTGTTTCTACCTTTCACTATTGTGAATAATGCTGCAATGACCATAGTTGTGCAAATAGTCATTCAAGTCCCTGCTTTTAATTTTTTGGGAAGCATAAATTCAGAAGTGGAATTGCTGGGTCCTATTACTGGTAATTGCTGGAATTGCTGGTAATCCTATGTTTAGCTTTTTGAGACCAGAACTGATTTCCACAGCGGCTGCACCACTTCATGTTGCTGCTAACAATGCACAAGGCACCAGTATCTCCATATACGTGTTATTTCCTTTTTAAAAAATAAGCATGCCAGTAGGTGTGAAGCAGCATAATGATTCCTTGAAAAGACCTGACTCATGGGTTTATATCAGTCCCACTTTCTGGATTTGTCTGGTAGTTTCTCTATAGTGTTTAACTTTCCCTCCATCCCCAGTTTGCTGTAAACCACAATTTAGATCCAGAGGTCTCATTAGATCCAAGTGGCATTTTTGGCCAATACTTTGGAGGTGATGCCTTATCTTGAAGTTTTTAATATACTTCATGTTTTATACTCATTTATTCCTTTCAATGGAGTAAATTCCAATTATTATTCTATTTTTTCAAGTTTGACCCGAGGAGCAAACTTCCAAGCTGCCATCTTTGTCTCCTGTTAAACATTTCAATTTATTCACAAATCCTTAATTTGAAAAAATTCAAGTCTAAAGGAAATTTGAAAGGCCAGACCTTGTCTTCAGGACAAAAACACAGTGACGCCTCTGGGTGCAGGGATTCCAGTTCTCACTGGAGTGAATGCTCCCCCCATTTATAAGAGGACTCAGCAAAGATGCCTATGACTGCCTCACATACCACCAATCAAAATGTGAAATAAAGGTTTATCATCTGACTCCTTATAAAAATGACTACTTGGGCAAGTAATTGGATAAATGACATTATTTCCAAGTGTCATTTATCCAGGACACAGATGTTTGAGCAGAGAATGCAGATGTAAGTATCGCTTAGTATCTGTAGCCGCCACCCAGTCAACTGGGCCAGCCCGGAGCACTGACGAGGTTGGGGGGGCGCGTGTTTAACATAAGCCACTTCATTTATCTGCACAACTCCGCAAGGTGGACATGACTTTTCCTCTAACAATGGAAGAAGTGTTGGGATCCCACGAGGCTGATAGCTTTCTCGGGGTCACGTGAGCCATCACGGTGGCTCTGGGAACGGAGATCAGACGTGTGTGGCCAGAAGGTTCGGCCCCGGCAGCGTCATGTTCGTTTCCCGGCAAGGACACCGCCCCGGACGGGGTGGGGGAAAGACGCAGGATTGGGAGTTTTCTCTAGCAGAAGGGCTGTTGCTGATGATCGCCCCCAAGATTGCATCATTCCAAAGGCGCCAAGTCCTGAGCTGGCGCTACATAATTGGGCTTGCAGGTCTTTGTTGTGAGCGTCGGAGCCAAAAGATCCCAAGGAGGCGAAGGGACAATTACACTCTGCTTGCGTGTAATGAGGCTCTCGGGGAATATGGCCCCAGCGGCCGTGGCAGCTCCGGTAAAGAGTTGGTCCAATGATTCCCCGACATCCTGCCTGCACCGAGGGCTGCGTCCAGGCGCTCCAGCCCCTGCTTCCTGCAGACTCCGGGCCACCCCCTCTCCTTGCCACTGATCTTCGTCCGAGTCTGGAAATTGAAGCCAGCCTGGCTCTCCCCGGGACGGCGAAGTCTGCATCCTCCCCAGGTAAGTCACCAGTGCCTGCAGGGGGTAAAGCCCATGTGGGCGCTGTCACCACGTCAGGCTGTAAGTGGCCTCACAGGCCACTCTGGGTCCGCCCTGTGGGGAACCCAGATTTGTCGAGTTTCTGCCCCTAGCTCGGATCACCTCCCTTCTAACCCTACCAGTGAGGCTTAGGGTGCTCCCTGGACGCGGCGAGGATGCCAGGGCCCGGAGCTCCCCGAGTGCGCCAGAGCAGGGCCAGCGGCGGGGGCAGCAGAGCCTCACCCCGGCGTGTGCTGTTGAGCACTGACAGCCTCCAGCGCACAGGGAGAAGGGGAACGTGCAGGTCAGGGATGGGGGAGCTGAGATGTGTCCTCTAAGGCCCCGCCGCTGCCGAAACGCGCGCGCTGCGGCCTCTGTGATGTCCATCGAGTCTCCCTCAGGATTCTTGTCTCTGTTGTATTTTATTAAAGATCCGCAGTTATGGTAGAAAGTTCAAATATACAAGGGATCGGGGGACAAAACCAGTCACCGTGTCTCGTGTCCCCCCAGAGCTCCTGTGCATGCATCAGGCACCCGGTGAGGGGCGAGGGGAGCACCATTATGGGCGACGCACACAAGGGGCAAGGGGTGGCTTCCCATGGCCCAGCTGCACCGCGCGGCGTGTCCCGGCAATCTTCTCTGCTGACCCACTGGCCATCCTGTTGCAGGCTCTTGAATTTCTCCTGCTTTGTCTGCCTCTGGGCCCGGGCTCCCGCCCCCATGAGGGCCGCCAACCAGTCCAGCATCTCCGAGTTCCTGCTCCTGGGGCTCTCCAGCCAGCCCCAGCGGCAGCAGCTCCTGTTCGTCCTCTTCCTGACCATGTACCTGGCCACGGTCCTGGGGAACCTGCTCATCCTCCTGGCCATCAGCGTGGACGCCCGCCTGCACACCCCCATGTACTTCTTCCTCAGCAACCTGTCCTTCGTGGACCTCTGCTTCTCCTCCACCACCATCCCCAAGATGCTGACCAACCACATCCTGGGGAGCCAGACCATCTCCTTCTCGGGGTGCCTGGCGCAGATGTACTTTCTCTTCATGTTCGTGGACATGGACAACTTCCTCCTGGCCGTGATGGCCTATGACCGCTTTGTGGCCATCTGCCACCCCTTGCACTACTCCACCAAGATGACCTCTCGGCTGTGCGCGCTGCTGGTGGCCGTGTCGTGGGTCATCGCCAACCTGAACGTCCTCTTGCACACCCTGCTGATGGCTCGGCTCTCGTTCTGTGCAGACAACGCCATCCCCCACTTCTTCTGTGACGTGACGCCCCTCCTGAAGCTCTCCTGCTCTGACACGTCCATCAATGAGCTCACCATTCTGACTGAAGGTGCCCTGATCATGATCACCCCGTTTGTTTGCATCCTGGTGTCATACATCCACATTGCCCGCGCGGTCCTGCGAGTCCCGTCCACCCAGGGGCGCTGGAAGGCCTTCTCCACCTGCGGCTCCCACCTGGCCGTGGTCTCCCTCTTCTACGGCACCATCATCGCTGTCTACTTCAACCCTTCCTCAGAACACTCGTCTGAGAAGGACACTGCAGCCACGGTGCTGTACACGGTGGTGACCCCCATGCTGAACCCCTTCATCTACAGCCTGAGGAACAGAGACTTGAAAAGGGCTCTTGGGAAGGTGGTTCGCAGGAAGACGCTTTCTGTCTGATGGGAACCAAAGCCGTAGCTCACCCTCCTGCTAGGGGGTCCCGGGGGAAAGGCAGCAGCGATCTTGTTAGTGACACTCTGGTAACCAGTATCGATGCATTGATTGTTTATTTGTGGTTCTGGGTCCCCTCCAATCCCTTGTGTCTGCTGAGTAAGGAGACTGCTCTTTATGACCATTTTTTGAGTTATTTCGAACCCTAGCCAAATTTTTCCTTTTGCAAAGTTCTGTCTGGAAGGGTGCATGCTGCACATGTTCTTTTTTTTTTTTTTTTTTAGATTTATTTATTTGTTTATTTATACAGCACTGGGTACAGTCAGAAGCGCGGGAGGGTGAGAGAATTCACCAGAGCCAGAGCGGGGAGCAGAGCAGGCAGAAGGACCGAAGGACACTGCTGAAGGGAGCAGCGGGCGGCAGGAGAGGTCTGCGCGCCATGTGGGACCCTCCTCCTGTGGCCGGGGAGCAGCCGGGGATCGAACCGGTGCCGCAGACGCTGCGGGCAGCTTCGCAACCCAGCGCTCAACCGCTGCGCCACCAGGGAGGCCCTGCACATGTTCTTGAATATTAGAATCATTTGGAAATTTTCACTAAGCATGCTGTTCAGGCCCCAACACTGGCCAAAACGCCAGACCCTCCTGGGTGGGCCGGACACGGAGACTCTGAAGGTCTTGGTGGTTTCCATGAGGAGCGGCTGGAGCATCCCCAGCCTCTCTCCTTTGTCCGCGTGTCCTCTGTCATCGTTAGTTGTCAAGGTCATGTTTCAAAGCGCAAAATTAATTTCGAGCCTCAAGGGAACAGCAGAGTAGAACATGAGGACGACCGTGGGGAGTAACAGCTCAGGAGAGACTCAGAGGCCAGCGGGCACATGGCCCAGACCCTCGGAGGCAGCCGGAACCCCGAGAGCATCCTGATTGTCTGTCCCTTAGGGGGCAGGGTCAGTGGGTGTCTGTTGTCAGGGAAACAGAAATCATCGCTGTTCCTTCTGCCCAGACCCCCTCCCATGGCTTTCTAGTGTGTTTGGCAACACGCACCCCACAACACCCACACACACATTCAAGGCCCAGTGAAACGCTGCCCCCTCCTTGCGCCCTCTGACGCCCTCATCTGCCTCTTCAACTCTATTTTGCTTTGGTAATTCTTTCTGGTCCATAGAGTTTCCCAGATTGAGACCAGCCCCCCGAGTACCTGGATTCTGGGAGTAATCGCCTGGTGTCCCTGGCCCGGCACTGCGCCTAGGCCAAAGGCAGCACTCAAGTCTCGTCGAAAGTAAAAGAACCAGGATGACTGTATTAGTACATTAATGAATGGACCACTCCAACTTTTAAAATGAAAATTTGGTCATTTTCACTTGAGAAGGAGTTTACAAACTCTCCCTATTTAAAAATGTATCCTCCGTTAGGTGGCAGATCCCCCCTGCACACTGTGGATCCTCAGAGCCGTGAGCAAGGAAACTGAAGCAAACGGGAACCTTGCGGACGCCCAGAGACAGAGGCTCAGACACAGAGTCTCACAAGAGACGGCCGCAGACTTCCCGGAGAACTTTGTGTTCTGATAGGCTGCTTCTTTCTGCAGAGCCCTCCGAGGTCTTTGAAGTGAGATTTCAATGCACAATGTTTTATCGCACGGATGCAACACACGTTATTCATTCCCACAACGGCGAGTGTGTCTGCAGGCTACACAGCGCTGCCGCACCCTTTCTGGTGTAGAAATCGTTGTGTCCCTCAGTGGTCACCGGCCAGACCATTTCTCCAGCTTAGAGCACCCATTAGGTGATCTGTTTGTTATTTCGTCATTGTTTCTGCCCGGCCCTACCTGCCATGGCTAGCAGAGGACCCGAGCGCTCCCAGTGTCAGACAGCGCGGAAGCTGGCTCCCGGGGGTCGGGGGTCGGGCGTCCTGGCTCGCCAGTCCCACACATAGGCAGCAGCAACAGGAAGTCGGGCTTGAGACTGGGAGGGGGGATTGTCTGAGCTCAGGTAGCTGCGCTGTGAGCTTGTTTGGTGGGCGGCGGAATCGGTGTTTGGGGGCCACACTGGGACGCACTTATGGCCTCAGGTGACAGCTGTCTGACTTCAGGCTTCCCTCATCCTCCATGAAAGTGTGGCTCTGGCCGCGGTGGCCATTCCCACGGCTCCACTTTGTCAAAACGCCCTGTCCCCGCTCTGATCACCCAGCCCAGAGGTGCCCTCTGATCCCCTCTGCATCAGACACCCCTTCTGCACCCCTGGCGTCTTCTCATGGGCAGTGCACTCCAGCCCGGCTTTGTCTACGACGCAGCTGTATTTGTGAAGTAGAATTCAAGTGGGTGCATGTGAGGATTAGAATCTGCGGTCACTTAGGGATGTCAATAGCGATTTACGTCCTTGATCTGTGAAGTCTTTTAATTAACGTTTCAATGATTTTTTTCTATGTATTAATAGCTGCTCCTTTTTGATTTGTGTTGGGCTGCCGGGAGCATAGAGGATTGTGAATGTTGTGCATTCGTTATGGGGCATACCTTTTAGTGGCCCCGAGATCTTGTCATTGTTAGTCCAATTTTCATCTTGAAGTATATTTTGATTAATGTTAATGTCACTAGTGCGACTTTAATTTGGCTTATGTTGGCTCATTCTCTCCAGCTGTATGAAAGAGTTGACTTGGACGCAGGAGTTTCCCGCAGGTCAGGATTTTATGATGTTTCTTTTGTTTCTAGAGCTTCTGATACAGGTGAGAAATGAGAGTATCCCACATCCACAAGGACAGTCAACAGACAATGCCTCATCTTCCAGCCACTGTTCCAAACAAACAAACAAACAAGTGAACAAACAAACCAAACTTTCTGAGTCTAAAATGAACCCATGTTTGGTGGGAGGCAGTTCTGCGCGGGTGTCTTGCCTTTTGTGAACAGAAACACTCGCCGCTGCTGTCCTCGGCCATGTCCTCAGGCATGTGTGGATGGCAAATGGCCTTGGAAGATGAGGTGGTGTGTTTCTGGGCAGGGGTTTCACTGTCCCCTGTAAGGAAGATGATGGCTCCTTCTGGGTCAAAGGTCAGGCGCGTTTACTCCCACGGTAAAAGGTTTGATTCCCTTAGCTGGAGGCTTCCCCTCTATGACCATCCACTGTGTGTGCAGCGGCCTCATGGATGTGCTTCTGTGGGGCTGGCACTGAGGAACCGGATGTGGATACTGATATTCTGGCTCCTTCTCTTGCTGTCACACAGATTCTTTGTCTCTGGCCCCAGGGCCTTTGTTTTCTATCAGATCCACGAAGCTGGCAGCCTCGCTTGTTGGCTTGTAAGACGGGGCAATCTCAGACTTCCCAGTTCATGGCAATGCTTATTAAAGAGACTTTTTGGGAAATGAAAAAGTTGTCAATAATAACGAAAAATAATGAAAACCCTTACATTCTGGTTATTTTTGTGTCCCAGTTTTTCATTTGGCATAAAATGACAATGACACTCTGACAGCAACACGAACCGCTGAGTCATGTGGGTTGATCAAATCCCGTATGCTTGAGCTCCGAGCGGCATGACACTTACACCGTGTATATTTTGAGGATGTCACTTAGTGTTGTCTACACAGTGTAACCCACGCCCCCGCGCTCTTTCCTTGTCTGTCTCATTGGTATTGTCTGCTGTTTGGTCCTCGTGCTGGGACCAACGTCAGCTGTGAGTCCTTCACTCCCCTCTGAAACCAGGACATGTCCCGGCCTGTCCCACAGCCTGCTGGCCGACGGCGTGGCCCCCCCCCCCCCGACCCTTTGCTTGGCGTTCACCCACAGGAGTTGCTAGGCCAAGGGGATGTTAGTGCAGGAGACCTAAGTGGAGACTCCAGATGTGCTCGCCCCGTTGGGTCTGCCCGCCTGCTCTCCAGTGCTCCACCAGAGCGCGCTCCAGGTCCTGCTGCCCGGCCAGCCTCCAGCTTACAACCTGGAGCCAAACCCAGATGAGCCACAGTCTGGAGCTCGGTTGACCTGCCGACCGCGGTAGTGCTGTTTCTCTGCCCAGCCGCTGGGCGCAGAGCCCTGCCCTGTGCTGCACAGAGGCGGCTCGTCCCTGACCTGCTTCTTTCGGAACTTTTTTCTTCACTTTCCTGATTGTTTCCTGGTTCTTTATGGATCTTATTTGCTGCCTTTCTGTTCCTAGCACCTTATGACACACCACTGTCCTCATGGTCTTATTCTTGGCCCCCGCCCCCCATTTCATACTGTCTCTCCCTGGGTGATGACACACACACGCATCGTCTCAAAGAAACTCACCATAACTTCTGAACCTTGTGAAGCCAAACCCTCCCTGAGCCACAGGACCAAAAACTTATGATTCCTGGGCCCATCCACCTGGTTTTCTATCATATGATATGTGACCTTTTGTGTCTGCCTCTGTCACTCAGCATAATAGTTTTGAGGTCCAGCCACTTTGTAGCTTATATCAGTGCTTCATTCATTGTTGTGACTGAAAAATAATGCTCTGTTGTTTATGTAGACTACAGTATGTTTACCTGCTCATACACTGATACGCTCAATATTCTTTTTTTTTTTAAGATTTTATTTATTTATTTATTTATACAAGCACTGGGTACAGTCAGAAGCGCGGGAGGGTGAGAGAATTCACCAGAGCCAGAGCAGGGAGCAGAGCAGGCAGACTGACGAAGAAATACACTGCTGAGGGGAGCAGCGGGCGGCAGGAGAGGTCTGCGCGCCATGTGGGACCCTCCCCCGGCAGCCGGGGATTGAACCGGCGCTCCAGAGGCTGCGGGCAGCTTCACAGCCCAGCGCTCAACCGCCACACCACTGGGGAGGCCCTGATACACTCAATATTCTTTTGGTGAACCCCTCTTCTGCTAAAATTGGCTTTTATAATTTGCAAGAACAGAGCTCTGGGCGTAACAGGTTGAATTATAGCCAGCCATCCAGAATGGACTCAGAATCAGAATTGAAAAAACCAGGAGATTTTCTCCAACCTGTATCTTCTCCTTTCTGTGTCTTTATTTCTCTGGCTCCTCTCTGCTCTTCCATCAGATTGTCAGGAACAGGCAGAATAGGCTTGGGGCTGCACATTACAGACAAGTCAAAGAGGCACATGGACAGGCTGTCACTCGAGTCTAGTCCAAGCATCCTGTTCAACTAGCTATGGTGGAGGGGAGGGGATATGACGTGAACGTGGTTCCTGGGGCCCCAGAACCATGCCTATGTGGATCATAGGGGTTGCATTTGGAGAGTCATTACAAAAAGGTATCCACCTGGAGGCCTGGAGTTGAAAATCACAGCATGATGGATTGTCCTGGACACAACAATTCTTAGCATCAGGCTACACTGTACCGCAGATGTGTTCATGGACTATGTAAGGGTTACACAGAAATCACAGGACTAGCCTGGGTCTGAACAATTGAAGTAAAAGGAACTAGGACTTAATAACTGAATTTCCACATTATGTGCAAAGAAGTCTCAGCTCCAGGTCTCCCCGAATGTTGTCTGGGATTTTTCTCCATCAAAGTAGTTTCACTTCTGGGCCTCCCTGGCGGTGCAAGGGATTAAGCACAACACTGTGAAGCTGTCCGCAGCCTCTGCAGCACGAGTTCGATCCCCATGCAGCCAGGGAGCTACCCACATGGCTCAGCAGACCTCTGCTGTCTCGCGCACTGCTCCCCTCAGCAGTGTGTTTCAGTCAGTCTGCCTGTTCTGCTCCCCACTCTGTCTCTGGAGAATCCTCTCATGCCCTGCACCTCTGGCCTGTACCTCAGTTCTTGTATGCATAAATAAATAATTTTTTAAAAAAAAAGTAGTTTCACTTCTTATATCTTCAAGTTTTGACCAAATGGCTATATCTAAACCTTGAATGATTATCTTTGCCGTCATTGTTTAATCCAACAGATGCCAAAAGTAGGGGAGCAAATTATTGTCTTTTGTTTCTAATGAGGCTCTTGGGGAATCTGCCCCCAGTGGTAGGGAAGCTCCTGTAAGTGCCTGCTGTGTGGCTGCCCTGAACATGTTCCTGCACAGAGGACTAAGACTATGAACCCCGACTCCTCATTCACCTAATATTTGTCTGATTTCCAGGACATTCCAATTCCTACAGAGAAGAGAAGCAGAGGTGAAGGACAGTTGAGAGTGACATCGCCAACCTCCTCCAGTTAAGATGACACGGTGGAGACATTGATATATTTGGTTTTTGGTTTTTGTTTTTAAGATTTATTTATACAAGCACTGGGTACAGTCAGAAGCGCGGGAGGGTGAAAAATTCACCAGAGCAAAACAGGCAGACTGAGGAAAGCAGCGGGCATGGCAGGAGAGGTCTGCGCACCATGTGGGACCCTTGCCGGCGGCTGGGGATTGAACTGGTGCTGCAGAGGCTGCGGACAGCTTCACAACCCAGAGCTCAACTGCTGCGCCACTGGGGAGGCCCCCATTGATATATTTGGACATGAAGGTCCCTTGGAAAACTCCACGGCTACATTTTCCAAATACAAAGTTAATGGTAGGAGCCTGGAGTATGTGGGCTGTATCTTGAGATGAACCCAATAATACTCAACAGGGCCTCTCTGGTGGTGTAGTGCTATCAAGCTATCACCAGGCACTGCAGCCGGAGATCGATCCCTGGCCAGGGAGCTGACCCACAGGGCGCAGCAGACCTCTCCTGTCTCCCCGCTGCTCCCCTCAGCACTGTGTTTCAATAGATCCACCTGTTCTGCTCCCCACTCTGTCTCTAGTGAATCCTCTTTCCCCCTGCACCTCTGGCCTACACCCCAGATCTTGTATGCATAATAAATAAATAAAAAATAAATAAATAAACAATGCACAAGTCTTTCAGGTTCTCCATATGCTTCTTATTTCCTTTTTTAAAAATAACCATGCCTTGGGCCTTCCTGGTGGTACAGGCGGTTGAGTACAGTGCCGTGAAGCTGTCCGCAGCCCTGCAGTGCGGGTTCGATCCCGGCCAGCCAGTTAGGGACCCACATGGCAGGGCAGACCTCTCCTGTCTTGCGCGCTGCTCCCCTCAGCAGTGTATTTCGTCAGTCTGCCTGTTCTGTTTCCTGCTCTGTCTCTGGTGAATCCTCTCACCCTCCAGCACATCTGGCCTGTCCCTGGTTCTTGTACAAAAATAACTAAAATGATTTAAAAAATAAATAAAAATAACCATGCCAGTAGGTGTGAAGCAGCATAATGATTCCTTGAGAAGACATGACTCATGGGTTTATATCAGCCCCACTTTCTGGATTTGTCTGGTAGTTTCTCTATAGTGTTTAACTTTTCCTCCATCCCCAGCTTTCTATAAACCACAGTTTAGATCTAGAGGTCTCATTAGATCCAAGTGGCATTGTTTTTTTTTTTTTTAAAGATTTATTTATTTATACAAGCACTGGGTACAGTCAGAAGCGCGGGAGGGTGAGAGAATTCACCAGAGCCAGAGCGGGGAGCAGAGCAGGCAGAAGGACCGAAGGACACTGCTGAGGGGAGCAGCGGGTGGCAGGAGAGGTCTGCGCGCCATGTGGGACCCTCCTCTGGTGACCAGGGAGCAGCCGGGGATCGAACCAGCACTGCAGAGGCTGCGGGCAGCTTCGCAACCCAGCGCTCAACCGCTGCACCACTGGAGAGGCCCCCAAGTGGCATTTTTGGCCAATACTTTGCAGGTGATGCCTTATCTGTCACGGGCACCATGTTGAAGGCACATGATGTCACATGATTACTCCAGATTGCCAAGTTGTCAGTGATGTATTAGATAAAGGGCTGTGGGACATGGTTGTTGGTGGTGACCTGAGGAAGCAGTTCTTATGTTATACTGGCCAGTGTGCAACTCAAAAGGAATCTATGGAGTGGCATGTTCACTTGAATGTGAATATCCTGTGAACGTTCTGTTCCTACCCGTCCACTCCCGACTGCTCTCTGCTCTCTACACCATCTGGGAGTTAAAATGATGATTTCCTAGTTCGTAATTTTTCTATATTTCTTAGTGTCATTATTCTGGAAAGAAGAGCTCCTCTTCAGGAACCCAGGGGGAACTTTAGATTGTTTTTTAAAGACAGGATAAATTTCCCTTTAATTATTGATTTTCATCTCCAGTGATGACATTAAACTACTTTACATGGCTCTCTGTTCTGTAATGTTACTGTTGAATTCAAGTTTTTAATACACTTCATGTTTTATACTCATTTATTCCTTTCCATGGAATAAGTTTCAATTATTCCTTTTGATGCTCAAATTGTTCCAAGTTTGGCCAGAGGGGGCAAACCTCCGAGCTGCCATCTTTGTCTCCTTTTTAAAATTTCATTTTATTCACAAATTCCTAAAATTTTATTCACAAATTCTTAAAAAATTCAAGTCGAAAGGAAATTTGAAAGGCCAGACCTTGTCTTCAGGACAAAAACACAGTGACGCCTCTGGGTGCAGGGATTCCAGTTCTCACTGGAGTGAATGCTCCCCGCATTTATAAGAGGACTCAGCAAAGATGCCTATGACTGCCTCACATGCCACCAATCAAAATGTGAAATAAAGGTTTATCATCTGACTCCTTATAAAAATGACTACTTGGGCAAGTAATTGGATAAATGACATTATTTCCAAGTGTCATTTATCCAGGACACAGATGTTTGAGCAGAGAATGCAGATGTAAGTATCGCTTAGTATCTGTAGCCGCCACCCAGTCAACTGGGCCAGCCCGGAGCACTGACGAGGTTGGGGGGGCGAGTGTTTAACATAAGCCACTTCATTTATCTGCACAACTCCGCAAGGTGGACATGACTTTTCCTCTAACAATGGAAGAAGTGTTGGGATCCCACGAGGCTGATAGCTTTCTCGGGGTCACGTGAGCCATCACGGTGGCTCTGGGAACGGAGATCAGACGTGTGTGGCCAGAAGGTTCGGCCCCGGCGGCGTCATGTTCGTTTCCCGGCAAGGACACCGCCCCGGACGGGGTGGGGGAAAGACGCAGGATTGGGAGTTTTCTCTAGCAGAAGGGCTGTTGCTGATGATCGCCCCCAAGATTGCATCATTCCAAAGGCGCCAAGTCCTGAGCTGGCGCTACATAATTGGGCTTGCAGGTCTTTGTTGTGAGCGTCGGAGCCAAAAGATCCCAAGGAGGCGAAGGGACAATTACACTCTGCTTGCGTGTAATGAGGCTCTCGGGGAATATGGCCCCAGCGGCCGTGGCAGCTCCGGTAAAGAGTTGGTCCAATGATTCCCCGACATCCTGCCTGCACCGAGGGCTGCGTCCAGGCGCTCCAGCCCCTGCTTCCTGCAGACTCCGGGCCACCCCCTCTCCTTGCCACTGATCTTCGTCCGAGTCTGGAAATTGAAGCCAGCCTGGCTCTCCCCGGGACGGCGAAGTCTGCATCCTCCCCAGGTAAGTCACCAGTGCCTGCAGGGGGTAAAGCCCATGTGGGCGCTGTCACCACGTCAGGCTGTAAGTGGCCTCACAGGCCACTCTGGGTCCGCCCTGTGGGGAACCCAGATTTGTCGAGTTTCTGCCCCTAGCTCGGATCACCTCCCTTCTAACCCTACCAGTGAGGCTTAGGGTGCTCCCTGGACGCGGCGAGGATGCCAGGGCCCGGAGCTCCCCGAGTGCGCCAGAGCAGGGCCAGCGGCGGGGGCAGCAGAGCCTCACCCCGGCGTGTGCTGTTGAGCACTGACAGCCTCCAGCGCACAGGGAGAAGGGGAACGTGCAGGTCAGGGATGGGGGAGCTGAGATGTGTCCTCTAAGGCCCCGCCGCTGCCGAAACGC
Source organism: Talpa europaea (assembly GCF_964194135.1). Lineage (NCBI taxonomy): Eukaryota > Metazoa > Chordata > Mammalia > Eulipotyphla > Talpidae > Talpa > Talpa europaea. The sequence goes on along the minus strand of NC_140079.1, from coordinate 101,867,218 downwards.
GCGCGCTGCGGCCTCTGTGATGTCCATCGAGTCTCCCTCAGGATTCTTGTCTCTGTTGTATTTTATTAAAGATCCGCAGTTATGGTAGAAAGTTCAAATATACAAGGGATCGGGGGACAAAACCAGTCACCGTGTCTCGTGTCCCCCCAGAGCTCCTGTGCATGCATCAGGCACCCGGTGAGGGGCGAGGGGAGCACCATTATGGGCGACGCACACAAGGGGCAAGGGGTGGCTTCCCATGGCCCAGCTGCACCGCGCGGCGTGTCCCGGCAATCTTCTCTGCTGACCCACTGGCCATCCTGTTGCAGGCTCTTGAATTTCTCCTGCTTTGTCTGCCTCTGGGCCCGGGCTCCCGCCCCCATGAGGGCTGCCAACCAGTCCAGCATCTCCGAGTTCCTGCTCCTGGGGCTCTCCAGCCAGCCCCAGCGGCAGCAGCTCCTGTTCGTCCTCTTCCTGACCATGTACCTGGCCACGGTCCTGGGGAACCTGCTCATCCTCCTGGCCATCAGCGTGGACGCCCGCCTGCACACCCCCATGTACTTCTTCCTCAGCAACCTGTCCTTCGTGGACCTCTGCTTCTCCTCCACCACCATCCCCAAGATGCTGACCAACCACATCCTGGGGAGCCAGACCATCTCCTTCTCGGGGTGCCTGGCGCAGATGTACTTTCTCTTCATGTTCGTGGACATGGACAACTTCCTCCTGGCCGTGATGGCCTATGACCGCTTTGTGGCCATCTGCCACCCCTTGCACTACTCCACCAAGATGACCCCTTGGCTGTGCGCGCTGCTGGTGGCCGTGTCGTGGGTCATCGCCAACCTGAACGCCCTCTTGCACACCCTGCTGATGGCTCGGCTCTCGTTCTGTGCAGACACCACCATCCCCGACTTCTTCTGTGATGTGTCGCTCCTCCTGAAGCTCTCCTGCTCTGACACGTCCATCAATGAGATGATGATTCTGACTGAAGGTGCCCTGATCATGATCACCCCGTTTGTTTGCATCCTGGTGTCATACATCCACATTGCCCGCGCGGTCCTGTGAGTCCCGTCCACCCAGGGGCGCTGGAAGGCCTTCTCCACCTGCGGCTCCCACCTGGCCGTGGTCTCCCTCTTCTACGGCACCATCATCGCTGTCTACTTCAACCCTTCCTCAGAACACTCGTCTGAGAAGGACACTGCAGCCACGGTGCTGTACACGGTGGTGACCCCCATGCTGAACCCCTTCATCTACAGCCTGAGGAACAGAGACTTGAAAAGGGCTCTTGGGAAGGTGGTTCGCAGGAAGACGCTTTCTGTCTGATGGGAACCAAAGCCGTAGCTCACCCTCCTGCTAGGGGGTCCCGGGGGAAAGGCAGCAGCGATCTTGTTAGTGACACTCTGGTAACCAGTATCGATGCATTGATTGTTTATTTGTGGTTCTGGTTCCCCTCCAATCCCTTGTGTCTGCTGAGTAGCAAGACTGCTCTTTATGACCATCTTTTAATTTATTTTGAAACTGAGCCAAGGTTTTCCTTTTGCAAAGTTCTGTCTGGAAGGGTGCATGCTGCATATATTCTTTTTTTTTATTTTAAAGATTTATTTATTTATATAAGAACTGGGTACAGGCCAGATGTGCAGCAGGTGAGAGGACTCACCAGAGACAGAGTGGGGAACAGAATAGGCAGACTGACAAAATACACTACTGAGAGGAGCATCAGGCGAGACAGGAGAGGTCTGCTTGCCATGTGGGTAGCTCTGAGGCCAGCTGGGATTGAACCAGTGCTGCAGAGGCTGAGGATAGCTTCACAGCGCTGCGCTCCACCTGGTGGCCTGGGCCACCAGGGAGGCCCCCACTCTTTTAATTTGATCCTTTTCACTTGAGAAGGAGTTTACAAACTCTCCCTATTTAAAAATATATCATTCATGGCCTCCCTGGTGGCGCAGAGGTTGAGCGCTGGGTTGCGAAGCTGCCCGCAGCCTCTGCAGCACCGGTTCGATCCCTGGCTGCTCCCCGGCCACTGGGGGAGGGTCCCACATGGCGGGCAGACCTCTCTTGCCGCCCCCTGCTCCCCTCAGCAGTTACTTCAGTCCTTTTGCCTGCTCTGCTCCCTGCTCTGGCTCTGGTGAATTCTCTCACTCTCCCGCGCTTCTGACTGTACCCAGTGCTTGTATAAATAAATAAATAAACAAATCATAAAAAAAAAATATATCATTCATTATTTGGCAGATCACCCCTAGACACTGTGGAACCCCAGAAGCCATAAACAAGGAAACTGAAGCAAATGGTAACCTTGCTGATTCAAGACGCCCAGAGATAGATGCTCATAAACAGAGTCTCACAAGAGACGGCCGCAGACATCCCGGGAAACTTTGTGTTCTGATAGGCTGCTTCTTTCTGCAGAGCCCTCCGAGGTCTTTGAAGTGAGATTTCAATGCACAATGTTTTATCGCACGGATGCAACACACGTTATTCATTCCCACAACGGCGAGTGTGTCTGCAGGCTACACAGCGCTGCCGCACCCTTTCTGGTGTAGAAATCGTTGTGTCCCTCAGTGGTCACCGGCCAGACCATTTCTCCAGCTTAGAGCACCCATTAGGTGATCTGTTTGTTATTTCGTCATTGTTTCTGCCCGGCCCTACCTGCCATGGCTAGCAGAGGACCCGAGCGCTCCCAGTGTCAGACAGCGCGGAAGCTGGCTCCCGGGGGTCGGGGGCGGGGGTCGGGCGTCCTGGCTCGCCAGTCCCACACATAGGCAGCAGCAGCAGGAAGTCGGGCTTGAGACTGGGAGGGGGGATTGTCTGAGCTCAGGTAGCTGCGCTGTGAGCTTGTTTGGTGGGCGGCGGAATCGGTGTTTGGGGGCCACACTGGGACGCACTTATGGCCTCAGGTGACAGCTGTCTGACTTCAGGCTTCCCTCATCCTCCATGAAAGCGTGGCTCTGGCCGCGGTGGCCATTCCCACGGCTCCACTTTGTCAAAACGCCCTGTCCCCGCTCTGATCACCCAGCCCAGAGGTGCCCTCTGATCCCCTCTGCATCGGACACCCCTTCTGCACCCCTGGCGTCTTCTCATGGGCAGTGCACTCCAGCCCGGCTTTGTCTACGACGCAGCTGTATTTGTGAAGTAGAATTCAAGTGGGTGCATGTGAGGATTAGAATCTGCGGTCACTTAGGGATGTCAATAGCGATTTACGTCCTTGATCTGTGAAGTCTTTTAATTAACGTTTCAATGATTTTTTCTATGTATTAATAGCTGCTCCTTTTTGATTTGTGTTGGGCTGCCGGGAGCATAGAGGATTGTGAATGTTGTGCATTCGTTATGGGGCATACCTTTTAGTGGCCCCGAGATCTTGTCATTGTTAGTCCAATTTTCATCTTGAAGTATATTTTGATTAATGTTAATGTCACTAGTGCGACTTTAATTTGGCTTATGTTGGCTCATTCTCTCCAGCTGTATGAAAGAGTTGACTTGGACGCAGGAGTTTCCCGCAGGTCAGGATTTTATGATGTTTCTTTTGTTTCTAGAGCTTCTGATACAGGTGAGAAATGAGAGTATCCCACATCCACAAGGACAGTCAACAGACAATGCCTCATCTTCCAGCCACTGTTCCAAACAAACAAACAAACAAGTGAACAAACAAACCAAACTTTCTGAGTCTAAAATGAACCCATGTTTGGTGGGAGGCAGTTCTGCGCGGGTGTCTTGCCTTTTGTGAACAGAAACACTCGCCGCTGCTGTCCTCGGCCATGTCCTCAGGCATGTGTGGATGGCAAATGGCCTTGGAAGATGAGGTGGTGTGTTTCTGGGCAGGGGTTTCACTGTCCCCTGTAAGGAAGATGATGGCTCCTTCTGGGTCAAAGGTCAGGCGCGTTTACTCCCACGGTAAAAGGTTTGATTCCCTCAGCTGGAGGCTTCCCCTCTATGACCATCCACTGTGTGTGCAGCGGCCTCATGGATGTGCTTCTGTGGGGCTGGCACTGAGGAACCGGATGTGGATACTGATATTCTGGCTCCTTCTCTTGCTGTCACACAGATTCTTTGTCTCTGGCCCCAGGGCCTTTGTTTTCTATCAGATCCACGAAGCTGGCAGCCTCACTTGTTGGCTTGTAAGCGGGGGCAATCTCAGACTTCACAGTACTTGCAACAAGGGAGGGGATTTTACATGAAGGTGCTTCCTGGGACCCAGAACCACGCTTATATGGATTATACGGTTCCATTTGGAGAGTCATTCCAAATTTTATGTATCTGGAGGCCTGGAGTTTGAAAATCACAGCGTGAGGGGTTCTGGAGTCCTGAGTCTTTGGGCTGTGTATTGAGATTAACCCAGTAATAATCAAGGGGATCTCCCTGGTAGAGCAAGGGGATAATCTCCCTGCTATCAAGCTATCACCAGCCACTGCCCTTTGAGTTCGATCCTGGCCAGGGAGCTGAGCCATATGGCACAGCAGACCTCTCCTGTCACCCTGCTGCTCACCTCAGCATTGTATTTCTGTAGACCACCGGTTCTGCCCCCACTCTGTCTCTGGTGAATCCTCTCCCCTGCCAACACCCCAGTTCTTGTATGCATAAATAAATCTTTTTTAAAAAATACTCTCTGCTTCTCTTCATGAGCTGCTTAGGAGTTGGGTGACGGAGTGGCGAACAGGGGTGTGTAAGTGGAGACAGTCATACAAACTGCGTGTACAGTTGTGTAATGTACACTATTAATGTGTGTCAGTGTTACTGTGTTTTCAAAACAGAAAACAAGAATCAGTGACTCAGTAGAAAAGACAAAAGAACGGTGGGTTCCAAATCGCAGAAGTGTTCCTCTCTGGAGCCTGAACTTCACAACTTAATCACGCCTGTCTCGGTCTCGGTCTCACGTTGTCTACACACGGGTCGGGTCGCCTGAGGGCGGCAGTACGCCAGGCCAGCATCCCTGAGGCCCTCCTCCTGGGCTCCCTGGTCGGCCCACAGAACCTCCTCTTCATGCTGTCCTTGAGCCTGTCCCTCCTATGGTCAGACCCCAAAAAAATCAGGGCGGCCAGAATTTCTTGTTTGCTCCAGGAGCCTCTCAAGATTTGCCTCCGAACAGCCCGTCTGTGGGAGGAAGGCGTCTGACTGAGCCGGCCGCCCTCCCGCCACCGCCCCGCGGACCTCCCTCTCGGCAGGGGCCTCCCCCCGCAGCGCGTGGACGGGCGCGCGGGCCAGTTCTCCCCACTTTCGCCAGTGGAAGCAAACACGTTGCTCATATTTTCCAAATCAGCCTCTTTGCCCGCTTCGCCCTCGGGAGAGGCCTGCGGTGGCGCCGCCCGCGCGGGCGAGGGGCTTAAACAACGTCCGTTCACTTCCCATGATGGGCGCTGTGTTTACATGACGTATTGCCAGAGTTCTCGCATTCATTTTGCTTTTGGAAACAGCGCGTGGGAAGGCCGCGGAGGGACCGCCGAGCATGTGGGGGGCCCCTGAGAGGGGCTCACGCCCCGCCCACGCACGGCTCCTCCACGCGGGCCCGGGGCGGCCGGGGGGCGGGGCACGCGGGGCCGCCGCTGCGCCAATCAGAGGGGACGCCGCTTGTCCCGCCCCTGCAGGTGTATTATCCAATCACAGCGGCGTCCCACCCGCCTCTGCGCGCCGCTCCCGCCAGTTCGGCGTCGGGGGTCGGGGGTCGGGGGTCGGGGGTCGGGGGTCGGGGGTCGGGGCCCCGCGCGGAGCCGGCTCTCGCGGTGAGTGGCTGAGGAGACGCTCTGGCTTGGGGTGTCCAGACCTGGCGGCCCCCCCAGCGCCCCGCTCGCCCCCGGCGCGCCCTCGGGTCCCTGCGCCGGGGCCCTTCCGGTGGGCCGAGGCCCGGCGCGGGCGCGTCGAGGCGCCGACGCTGCGGACACGCGCTGGGGGGGCGCCTGGGGCGCGGGCGGCCCGGGTGACAGAAACGCGGGCCCCGGGCCCCCCAGACCCCGGACGGCCTCACCTCCGCTTGCTTGACCTCGGCCAAGAGAAACCAGCCGATTGGCCCACACAGTGGCTTCCCTGGAAACGGCAGGCCGCTGGGGCGGTGCGTGTCGGGTGCGGGGGTGGGGGGGCACCCCCAGAGGCCGGCCGGAGCGCGGACGCCCGGGGGCTGAGGTCGCCGGGATCCGCGGGGAGTCGGGGCTTCTCCCCGGGGGTAATGGCGCCCCAACCCAGCGGCGCGGGCCGGGGCCCCCCTCTGCTGGCCGACCTGCCCGACGAGGAGCGTCAGTCCTGGTCTGACTGACCGCGGCAGGAACCGTCTTCCCGCCCTGGGGCGGGGTGGGGAGTCGGCGAGGGAGGGGTCGGGCACAGAGGGGGTCGGGCACGGGGTGGGGGGCGGTTGGGCGCGGGGGGGGGGGTCGGGGGCGGGTTGGGCTGGGCGGGAGGTCCTGGCCGGGCAGCGCTTGGGCAGGGCCCCGAGGGGGTCAAGTCCCAAGACTCGGGGTTTGGGTTACGTGGCAGTCGCGCCGCCGCAGCAGAGTCGGCCGGGCGGGCGGTGAGGAGAGCCGGAGCGGGCCTGGCCCCAGGGCCCGCGGCGAGGCCATCGAGGCAGCCCTGCGCGCTCGCGAAGCCGCGTCTCAGCAGCGGCCTTTATTCCCCGCGATCCCTTCCCTCCCGCCGAGCCGGCTCCTCACACGCGGACACCGGCCCGCGCTCAGCGGGATTCGAAGGCACAGAACGCCGGCGGCCTCGCGGCGGGAGTTGGACGTGGAAACGGGGGTTTTCCGGCACGCGGGGGTGGGTCCGGCGGGAGGGGGACGAGGTGGAGTCAGCCAGAGAACGTGCCTCCTGCGGGATAGCCGGGGCCGGGTGCACCACGCCCTCCGCAGGCTGACGCGGTGGCACCATCTGGGCGGTCTTGCCGCAGCGGGACCTTCGAAGCGTCGCCCCCATGTTTCTGAAAGGTTTTATTTAAAAAAATGTTTTTCTGCTTAACCTACCAAGACTTCGTATTTGCAACTAAAAACTGAGTGAGGCCAGGATGTAAGCGATGATCAGAAAAGGTCCTGAAACTGAACACAACGGCCACCGGCCCTTCTCCAGCCCAGCTCTGCTTGCCTCCGGACCGCGCACTGCCTTTCTCTGTGGACTGTCACTTCTCCATCGGTGAGGCAGTCGGGGGAGCCCACGTCTGGACTTGTGTTTTGGGTCAAGTCATGCTGAGAATTACCCTCACGTCCTTAGCCTGTCAGGTTCCTTAATCCGTGAATCCGCACTGGCAAGCAAGTGGTGGAGAACAGTTGGGGCTGCTGGAGATCATACTCCTGTGACTCTCTGGAGGAGGAGACCGTTCTTCAGAAAAGGGGAGCCACTGTCAGCTGGGAAGACAGCCCCAAAGAAGTCTACTCTGGGAGTCTGGAGTTTCTCAATCATGGCCTGCTCTGCTCTCCCTGATCCATCTCTCCCCCAGTGGCAAACTGCTTATCCTTTATACCTAGTGCTTCACTCTCATGCCACCCATCCCAGCGTCCCTCTCTACACTGGCCTCACTGTCTTGACACAGTGAGTGACCTGATATGAGAGTCAGGTAAAATTGTATTAACCCTGGTTTATGAGCTATGACTATAACAAAAATATTTTAATAACAGAATTTTTAAATCCATAAACATAAGCCCAAATCAGCAAAGTGATGCCATTTGAAGTCTCAGGGAATTTTCTCCGGAATGTGTCTCCACCCAGATGGCTTTATCTCCAATTCTGACCCCAAAGTAAGAGGATATAGTTTGTCATCAGTGTTGGGTCCAGAGGGACCAGGAATCAGGAGGGAAAATTACCGTTACCTGTCTGTAACAAGGCTCGCAGGGAATGTGGTCCCAGGGGCACGGAAGCTCCTGTAAACATCTGTCTCTAATGCCCCCAGACAGCCTTCCGGCACTGAGAGCTGAGACCGCACACCCTGCTCCTCACTCGCTTTGCACCTGCCTGTATTTCCAAGATTTTCCAACCCTTATAATACAGAGGCGCACTGGCCATTTCCTCAAGGTGATGAACACTTAATAGCTACAGCATCTGCCTCTCCTAGGTAAGGTTGTAACTGCAGAGATATCAGTGTTTCTTGACTAATGAGAAATTCTTTGAGGAACCCCCTTTGCTAAACCCAACTTCAGGAGTAAAAGTCTTGAATCCATCAGCCGGAGCTTGAAACGTGAGCGTGACCACCTGTTTCTCTTGTGCCTGTGATCTGCCAAGCAGCAGCTGCAGGGCTGGGAATGTTAGAGCAGATAAAGGCCATGGAAGACTTTGTATGTGTCTGTGTATTGTTTTCATGTTATGCTTTATAAACTAAAAAAAAAAAAAAAAGCCTGGTGGGAACTGGACTCATCTAGAACCAGGAATCGGAAGTTGAGGATGTAGGGACGAAGGACAAATCCTGTGTGAGCAACTCTAATATAGTTTGTTAACATGAGCGTAGCTGGAGCTCAGATTGTTACATCGAAACCTTGATCTTCTAGGTTTTGAACCCCTGTCTTTTTCTCCTGCCTCTGGGCCCAACCCCATGAGAGCAGCCAACCAGTCGAGTGTCTCCGAGTTCCTGCTCCTGGGGCTCTCCAGCCAGCCCCAGCAGCAGCAGCAACTCCTGTTCATCCTCTTCCTGACCATGTACCTGGCCACGGTCCTGGGGAACCTGCTCATCCTCCTGGCCATCAGCGTGGACGCCCGCCTGCACACCCCCATGTACTTCTTCCTCAGCAACCTGTCCTTCGTGGACCTCTGCTTCTCCTCCACCACCATCCCCAAGATGCTGACCAACCACATCCTGGGGAGCCAGACCATCTCCTTCTCGGGGTGCCTGGCGCAGATGTACTTTCTCTTCATGTTCGTGGACATGGACAACTTCCTCCTGGCCGTGATGGCCTATGACCGCTTTGTGGCCATCTGCCACCCCTTGCACTACTCCACCAAGATGACCCCTTGGCTGTGCGCGCTGCTGGTGGCCGTGTCATGGGTCATCGCCAACCTGGACGTCCTCTTGCACACCCTGCTGATGGCTCGGCTCTCGTTCTGTGCAGACAATGCCATCCCCCACTTCTTCTGTGACGTGACGCCCCTCCTGAAGCTCTCCTGCTCTGACACGTCCCTCAACGAGATGATGATATTTATTGAAGCAGGACTGATAACGCTTGCTCCATTTCTTTGCATCTTGGTGTCATACATTCTCATCACCTGCGCAGTCCTGCGAGTCCCGTCCACCCAGGGGCGCTGGAAGGCCTTCTCCACCTGCGGCTCCCACCTGGCTGTCGTTTTGCTGTTCTACGGCACCATCATCTTTCTGTATTTCAACCCATCTTCCTCACACTCACCTGACACAGATATAGCAGCTGCTGTGATGTTCACAGTGGTGACCCCCATGCTGAACCCCTTCATCTACAGCCTGAGAAACAAAGACATAAAAGGGGCTCTTGGAAAAGTGATTGCTATGAAATTCTTTTTTACCCAATAATAGAAGGGACCAAGGGAAACATGGAGGGAGCTGATTTCTAAAAATATCTTGTTTGTTTTTCCTGTTGTGTGAAACTTAATACTTGTGTTCTGTAAGAAACAACGCTCTTCCATTTGGGGAGAACGGAACTTCTGACACAAGCTCTCCAGTTAAAGTAGGAGAGAGCCTTTCATCAAATAAGTCGATTATTTCTACATCAGTGCTCTCAAGTCAGAACCCACTAGCAACACACTTCTAGTTGAATCATTTAAGAAGGTGCTAGAAAGGAATTAATATATGACCTGGGCTTGTGTGAATGAATCTTAGTGAGGTTTTGAGGAATTAGATCTTTGCTCTGGATTACATGCTGTCACAAAGTAGGGATACTTCTGACTGCATCTATTTATGTATTTTATCTAGAAGGAGGGCAGCCTGGTCTGAGGCTAAAGCTGTGATTGACAACAGAGCAGTCATATCAGCCAGCTTAGGCGAGTGTTGGGTCATTTTTGTGGTTTGGACAACGTTCCTGTTGTGTTCAGACATGATTAAAGACTGGCCCTGTCCTGCTCCTTCACGGCCTTAGATAGTGGCCTTTCTGCTACTGATAGTCCGTGCAATTCTCTGTGTTCATTAGGGGGGCTTCGGACTTCGCCGAGTCCAGGTCAGCTCCCGGGTGTCAGGGCTGCTTGCTCTATTAACTGAGGCACAGAGGTGTGAGCACCTTCTAATAGGAGGGTCTGGCTAATGTGGGGGCTCAAAGGGGCAGGGCTCATTTAGGGCTCTAGTTCTGCCTAGTTCTGCCCTGCAGTCAAGCTAATTTTTTTGCTTATCTGAGTCTTTGGTATCATACAGCAGCCCACCGGGAATAGGAATATGCTGGAAAACAGAAACATCTCCCACAATCTCAGTGCCCAGCCTCGTCAATCAGTTGCATTTTTTCATCTCCTTCTCCACCTATGTAAATGCACTTGGACATTTATATAGTTAAGAAACTATTACTTCTAGGGGAAGGAAGTGAATATTTGCAAAACAGTAGTTTATTGCAGTGCTCAAACAGATACAGCCTTTGTCCCTATGGAGATTACATTCTGGTAATAATTTTAAAGAACTAAAAAGTGGAGGTAGTGTCACTTGAATGGTGATTGACCTTTGTCAAATACTCTGTGTCTATTGAGGTTTTTCATCTTTCATTTTCTTAATGTGGTGTATGACCTTTAGTGATTTGCATATGTTGATCCATCTTGGCAGCACACGGATAAAGCCCACTGGACTCTAGTGTATAATGCTTTCAATTAATATGCTATTGAATTCGTTTTGCTAGTATTTTGTTGAGGAGCTAATGGGTCTTTATATCATTTGCTGTACTTTACAACTACAGAATTTTCATTTGGCTACTTTTTTCATATTTTCTATCTTTTTATTACTCTTTGATGGGGTGTTTTCAGCACGCTTTCATTTCTTAATCATATTTCCTTTAGTTCTGTGAACATTTTAATAATGACTGCTTTGAAATATTTTTCTGTTCTAGCTGACATCTGATTACTCTTACTGGCAGTTTCTGTTGCATGCTTTTCTTTAGATGTCAGTCATAATTTCCTGTTTCTTTACATGCCTTTTATTTTTTTCTTGAAACTGGACATTTTATATAACATATTGTAGCATCTCTGGATATGCTTTCCTCCCCACTGGGATTTGTTATTTAAGGACAGACTGGATGGATTATTTTAGTGAAGTTTATTCCACCTCACCCCACACTCACTTGGTGTGAAGGTCTTGCTTTGTCTTCTTTTATGTAAGTAAAATGTTTTATCCAGTGCTTGGTGACATTGTGTTTCTTCGCAACTCTGATACCAAGATGTGGACAGCATGAAAGTACAGAAATCGGGCCTCCCTGGTGGTGTAAGGGGTTGAGCATGGTGTAAGGGTATGAAGCAATCTATGAAGCAATCGGCAGCCACTGCAGCACGAGTTCAATCCCCCAGCCGGCCAGGGAGCAACCCATATGGCACAGCAGACCTCTTCTGTCTCTCCCACTGCTCCCCTCAGCAGTGGATTTCAGTCAATCTGCCTGTTCTCCCCATTCTGTCTCTGGTGAATCCTCTCACCCTCCACACTTCTGGCCTGTTCCCCAGTTCTTGTATGCATAAATAAATAAAATAAAAAAAAAAAGGGCCTCCCCGGTGGCTCAGCAGGTTGAGCACCACTCTGTGAAGCTGTCTGCAGCCTCTGCAATGTGGGTTTGATCCCGGCAGGTGGGCAAGAATCCCACATGGCGTGGCAGACCTCTCCTGTCTCGCCCCTGCTCCCCTCAGCAGTGTATTTCTGTTGCCTGCCTGTTCTGCTCCCTGCTGTCTCTGGTGAAACCTCTCACTGTCCCGCGCCTCTGGCCTGTACCCCAGCTCTTGTATAAAAAATAAATCTTTAAAGAAAAAAAAAAAGAAACCCCACTAGCCTATTTAGTTGGCACATTGTTCATGTATTATGAAACAAGCTGTGTTTGAGGAACATTGAGGTTGTGCCAGTGTTTTGTCATCACATCTCTACTGCATAAGACATCCTTGTGCATATGACTTTGTTCACATGTAAGAACAGCCGTACAGAGTAAGCTATTGAGGCAGGAAGGGTCCTAGGGCAAGCACAGGGCAGGACTCAAGGGCAAAACATTGCTTTTCCCGTGGACCGATAAAGAAGAGCTTACAAACCCTGGAGACTACACCCACACTGCACCTGCTAACACACATTTCCTGGGTCCATTGATTTTATTACTAATTTTCCCACCTGGGCATTCATGAGCTGTCTCTACAGTTTTTCAGGTTGGCTGCTCTGGAGAAAAGGAGTTACAGACCAAGAAGAGTCATAGACCTTGAGTGCAGGCTGCTCAAACTGGAGCTGCAGGTACAGAGCCCCCATGAAATGTTCACCGTGATGATGGGCATGAGCCCCGCATAACCGCCAAGTTGTGGTGCTCCCGGGTGGCAGTAATAAGTGGACTTTACCCAAGTCTGCTCCTCTTGCTTTCTCAGCCAATAGTTTCATTCCTTTTTTTCTCAAACCCCAATTCCTAAAACCCGTATGGACCCTTAGCCCTGGCTCTACAAGGAGTCTCTAATGGTCAGCGGGGTTCCCTAAGAGCTGATGCCTTGCTCTTTTGCTAATCAGTAAATGCTGACCCGTGGCCGCCTTCGTCTGGAGGCCTCTTCAGTCTTGACTAACAGGCCTCAAGCCCTTTTCCCTGACTTGGGACCAGGACCCCATGGGTCCATCCCTCTGATTGCTGGTGGGTGGGGTGTCAAATGGAGACTCCTGTGCTCCTAGCTTAACTGCCCTGGGCCTGCTCCCTTGTCCAGTGACACTACCTTCATTTTTTGGTTTTGCAAATATTCGCTTCCTTCCCCTTGAAGTAAATAGTTGCTGATTCTATTGACTCTGGGCTTGTCTGTGTAGCTTGCCCTAAATGGTAAAATGTGACTCTAACATGAGAAGAGCTCTTTAAATAAGCTTATGCAACGTTGCTTCTTGCAGTCCTATAATCACCCCAAGAAAAAACATCTGCCAAGTAGCTGCTGCCCCTTTATTCCAAGCTCCAAAAAACAACATGTGAATCAGATCTGAATCCATCCTGAAGTCTAAAATGAAGTACAGCCAAGTCAACCATAAATTTTAAGTAATTCCTTAATTTTGTCAAATGTTTACAATTCTCTCCGTTTTTTTCCTTTTGGATTTTTAAATTAGGCCTCTAAATCTGCACATCACAATTGGTTATCTGCCATAACTATCATTTAGATGATTAATTCCCCGCCTATATATTTTGTTCACGATTGTAATATGTTTGTTGAAGAAACAGTAGTTTGCCCAGCAGTCTCTCCCAGTCAGCATTTTGTTAATTGCAGCTCCATGGTGCCATTTAGAGGCTTCCTCTGCCTCCTGTGTTTTCTGTAAAATGGAATTTGGATCTAGAGACTATAAAAGATTTGAATTCAATTTCTTGGCAAGATTATATCTTAAATGGTGTGTTCTTCAATAAGAAGGCATGATGACTGGTTGTCTTTTTTTCTGATGTTAGCAGGAATTGATGCTTAATGCTGAAATTGATTCATTGTTGTGAATTATTTGATTATTCAACTTAAGTGATTTGCAAGATAGTAATTATTTAAGCTTTTTTTAGTATTAGTCACTGACTAGAATGTTTCTATAAAGAGATACTTCCTCTTATCTGCTATTTGGTTTCCCAAGAGTTTGTGTACATAAGATAGGATAGATGTTGGATTATTTTCCTTTGTTTATATGTGTTCAAAATAATCAGCTAATTTCAATAACAATGTTATCATTTCCAATGACAACTAGTTAATTTCTTAAAGTATAGTTATATACCAGAAGATTTAAACAGTTACTGTCGGTAATTGCACATTGATTCTCAGATTATCCACTCTTTATGAATTTAATAGATTGTTTCAAGTACTTGATCTGTTTCATCTAGGTTATCAAATTTATAGGCATAGAGGCATTAATACATTCCTGTATTAATGTCCACAGGATTAGTTGTGACGGCCACTTTTTCATTTGTCATAGTAATTTGTACCTTCTCTCTTTTGGTGCTGGTTAGCTTGGCTAGAGGTTTATTTATTGATCTTTTCTAAGAATCACTATTTTACTTTGGTAATTTTCTCTATATTCCCTATTTGTAATTTTGTTGGTTTGGATTGACTTTCCTCTTAATTTGTAGATGTTAAGGTGGAAATTTAGAGATTTTAGATTTTCTTCCTAATACATGCATTCAATGCTATCAATTTCCCTCTGTGCACTGCTTTCCTTGGGTTCCACACATTTTGATATTATATTTCCATTTCGTTTAGTGCAAAATATTTTAAAATTTGAGACTTCTTGATCCATTTGCTATTTAGAATGTGTTAAGTCTGCAAATGTTTTGGGATTTTCTTGCTCTGTATTATTTCTAGTGTAAATTCATTGTTATCTGAGAGCATGCTTTGGTTTCTATGCCTTTAAATTTGTTGAACTTTGCTTTATGATCATAATGTGGTCTGTCTTGATAAGTATTTCATGAGCTTCAGAATGTTTTTGTTGTAGGGTGAAATATTCAGTAAGTGTCAATTATATGGATAGTAAGTTGTTCTCCACCCCAGGCCAGTGTCAACGGTCTCCAGAGGTGGGCTACAAGCACTGGTAATTTTGGAAACTATTTGGTATTTCTCCTGTGTTCCTAGTGTTGGAAACCTATGATGTAGAGACAGCATTGGCAGAAGAGACAAAAGGGCTAAGGACTGAGTCCTGAGGCACTTGGACATTTACAACACTGGCTCTCATCTTGGCTACCAAGAGGAATCAACTGGGCATCTTTAAAAATTATGCCTCGATCTCACCTCTATAAATTCTTGATTCAGATTTTTTCTGGGCTTCAGAAAATCCACAACACATCCAGGTGACTCTAGTGGACAGCCAAGGTTGAAAACCACTAACTGTTGAGGAGAACACAATATAGAATAGAAAACGACAAAGGAGCAATCAGTAGGCAAAAAGCCAGGAGAGGGCCTCCACGGTGGCACAGTGGTTGAGCGCTGGGTTGCGAGGCTGCCCGCAGCCTCTGCAGCGCCGGTTCGATCCCCGGCTGCTCCCCAGCCACCGGAGGGGGGTCCCACATGGCGCGCAGACCTCTCCTGCCGCCCGCTGCTCCCCTCAGCAGTGTACTTCGGTCCTTCTGCCTGCTCTGCTCCCTGCTCTGGCTCTGGTGAATTCTCTCACCCTCCCGCGCTTCTGACTGTACCCAGTGCTTGTATAAATAAATAAATAAAAATAAATAAATCTTTAGGGAAAAAAAAAAAAGCCAGGAGAGGGTGATTTTTAAAAAGAGTGACTGGTAACACGCCACAGAGAATGGGCATAAGACCGACTCGTACTGGAACGCTGGCATTGGGGGAGTCGGAGGTAAGTGGTGACCGAGACACAGGCAGTTGCGTGGTGGGGTGGAAGGTGAAACTGGAGTGGCTTCAAGAGACAATGCAGAGGACATGACTAACAATGACTAATGAAAAGCAGTTTTAAAATTTGCATTATGTGTATTTCCATGTTTATTCAACCATTCAGGCTTAGTTCTTTAGTACTGTATCATGATTTTCCTTGTATGTAAGATAAATGACTGGGTCAAGGTGTTTGTTTTTAAGTATTATTCTCACAATAGGTAGATGCTATCATCTTGTTTTTTTGGCCAAGCTGGATGTTTACACATCGAGCCTGCTCCAGCCTGTGCAGCTCGTGCTCCTAAAACACATCTCGTCCTTTCAGCTGCTAATTCTTGGATTAATACTAAGGTTGACCATTCCTTGTGTTGCTGGAACATTACCTCGCCCTCCCCATCCTTTTGGTCTTAGTGCAAATGTTTTTTCCCAAGAGACCCCTCCGGAAACCCACTCTCCTCAAATCCTTCTCTTTTTCAGCATTTGTCAGAGCGAAGGCTACGCATTTTCAGATTTACTGAATTCCCATCTTCTACTCCCCCTGCCCCAAAGCTCCATAGATGTTTTGTTCCCCTTTACAACCAGGGTCCTGCTGTTGCCTCTTTAGGGGATACACACCTGTTTGTAGTTGCTACTAGAATCAAATCCTTCCTGATTTTCTCGTTTCTAGCCAGTTTTCTAGCTTGCTCTTGATCTTAGAAAATAATTTGTGTTCATTAACTGGTTATCAGGTTCCTTATTGAGCATTTACTAACAGATTCTCAGCACGCTGAACTTTGGGGGCAGCTGACCATGGGCATTGCCAGCCAGGTGTACCTGGCTAGGGGAGCACGGCTCTACAGCCCTGAGAGCAGGTATGTGGAAACCACGAGAATGGGACTGAGGCTGCCAGCTTTAATGGCACAGGCTTCTTGAGGCCACCGCAGTGGGGTTATGGATGCCTCCCTGGCGTAGGGTTGTGGGAGCATCACATGCCTGTACCCCTTGGGAACGGTGTGGTCTGACCATCGGGGCAGGGGACAAGGCATTCTGGCAACTCCCACCTTTTTCTTTACTACTTGGCAGTCACTTTGCTTCTAAATGTTACGTGGCAACTGTCCTCTGCATGGTAAGTAACCAGGTGCACCTCTACCAGCCCACTGGGGGAACTGGAGAGAATACTACTGGTGGCATTCAGTTCTGTCCCTAGGTCTGCAGGGCTGTGTAGGCATGAAATACAAATAATGAACAATTTTTCTGTGACTTTTAAGTGGGTGTGTGTGCTTTACCTAGGACTTGCAACTTCACTGGATCACAAAATTTCCTTCTTTTAATATTCATTGTACTAAAACAAAGAACTATGTATTATAAAAAATCACACGCGATAATCCAAGAAACAAGGCCTCCCTGGTGGGGCAAGGAGTTAAGCAGAGCACTATGAAGCTATCCGCAGCCACTGCAGTATGAGTTTGAACCCCAGCAGGCCAGGGAGCCTACCCAGTTTGCCTGTTCTGTTCCCCACTCTGTCTCTGGTGAATCTTCTCACCCTCCACACCTCTGGCCTGTACCCCAGTTCTTGTATGTATAAATAAATCAATCTTTTCTTTTAAAGATTTATTTGTGCACACTAGAGCTGGGGTACAGACCAGAGGTGTGGGGGCAGGGTGAGAGAACTCACCAGAGACAGAGTGGGGAACAGAACTGGCAGATGTACTGAAATACACTGCTGAGGAGAGTAGCGGGTGAGTGAGGAGAGGACTGGTGCACCCTGTGGGTAGCTCCCTGGCTGGGGATCGAACTCGTCCTGCAGTGGCTGTGGACAGCTTCACAGGTTGTATCTTAACCCCTTGCACCACCAGGGAGGCCCTAAATAAAAAAACCTTTTAAAAAAATCCAGAAAACAAAAAGACCAATAGGCAGAAAATAAAACTATTATTTGCAGGTGGTATAGTTTTTATCACAAATTATATCTGAGAAGTTACTGAAAATTAACATTCAGTGAGGTGGCATTTCAAATAACTAAAATTTCCTATGTAAGAGTAATAACTAATTAGAAAAGTATAATGGAAAAAAATTACAATAACAAAATTGTGTAGCATGTGAAAACGAGAAAAACTTACTCAAGAATATAATACTCTAGGAACTCCCCTGGTGGCGCAGGTGGTTGAGCGCAACGCTGTGAAGCTGTCCGCAGCCTCTGCAGCGCTGGTTTGATCCCGGCCAGCAAGGATCCCACATGGTGTAGCAGACCTCTACTGTCTCGCCTGCTGCTCCCCTCAGCAGTGTACTTCGCCCGTCTGCCTGTTCTGTTCCCCGCTGTCACTGGTGAATCCTCTCACCCTTCTGTGCATCTGGCCTGTACCCCGGTCCTTGTATAAATTAATTAAAAAAGAATATAATACTCTAAGCTAATAGAAAGGCATATTTCTAGATGGGATACAAGATTGTAAAGTTAAGTTTTTCCCAAGTAACTTTTATCAAGCAAAATACAAATGTGAAATTTTGGGAGATTTTTTAGAGTCAAATCAGTAAAGAACCTTAAAATGACATGAGATTGGTCCCATGAAGGCACCACTGGCCTTGTATCTGGAAAGACAAATTAGAAAGTTCTGGATAGCAGGAGACCATAGAGAATAAATACCCACTCTAGTGAAGATACTAGAATCCTGTCTCTTGAAGGGCAATGTGAGCTAGCTACTGGAGAAATAAATAGCTTCTAAAACAAAAACACATCACTTGTGAGGTAACAGTAACCACCTGTTGCCAACGATCTGACAGCTGCTTAGAGAACTAAATATAAAGTTCTTGACCAGCCTTGGGCATGAACCAGCATCTCCCACCCCTAGATCTGTCTCTCTTCAAGTTCTTGGGGTTTCCTTCCTAGCAGGGTTTCTTCTTGGCTCAGCAGAACAAGAGTTTGAAGAGCTTTTCCAGGGCCTCCCCGGTGGCGCAGCTGTTGAGCACTGGGCTGCGAAGCTGCCCATAGCCTCTGCAGTGCAGGTTCGATCCCCGGCCACCATCAAGGGTCCCACATGGTGCGCAGACCTCTCCTGCAGCACCCGCTGCTCCCCTCAGCAGTGTACTTCGGTCCTTCTGCCTGCTCTGCTCCCCACTCTGGCTCTAGTGAATCCTTTCACCCTCCCACATTTCTGACTGTACCCAGTGCTTGTATAAATAAATAATCTTTTAAAAAAAAAGAAAAAAAAAAAGAGCTTTTCCAACTGTGAGTTTGTAGCCAGTCCTGAGCAATCCAAAATCCATTTGGCAATTAAAAGGCATGAGAGTTGTCTGAGCAATTAATAGCTGGACAAAATGTGGCAAGAACAGTAAACACTTTTAATTATATTGTGAAAAGGATTTCTGTAAAACAGTCGCTTTTCACCAAACTGCAATTTCTGAACTGATTAGTTTAAATCACATACAAATGACAGTAAGTCTTTGACATTCAATTGCTGTTTTTCTACATCCAAAGAGTAAACAATCCCCTTCAACAATTATGCTTCAATGAGCTCTGAGGGTCATATGAATTGCTAATAGCTGTTGGCTTAAGCAATCAGTAATGCGGTTCTTTCAGGTACAGAATTTTGGATAACCTTTGCATTATTTCTCTTTACTCAAATTTGAAGTCCTATATGGGGTGGGGGGGGGGGGAATGGATAACTTTTAGTACATGAGTCATGCTGTTTACCTTGCAGCAGATAAGCAGTCTCCAAACTCACATTCAAAGCCTTTCTTGGGAAAGGGATTGTGACCTTACATTGTTGTGTACACGTATACACACACCCCCCTCTCATTAGTCCAAAAATCTGGATGCTGAGGTATAGCCCTTGAGTATGTTTTCTTCCCTGTGGATTTTCTAAAAATTTGAGGTTTCAGCCAAGACAGGTATTTATCCAACTTTGGCTATAGAGGATTTCACATTCCTTATCAATATTTCAGGCTGAGGCAGGACCATCAGACCTTTCTCGATCCCACTTCTGTTTTTGGGTCTTACATGCCAGCTGGTTTTTTTCATGCCGGGTACAGTTTGACAGTCGACCAAATCTTCTCCCACATCTTTTGCACCCATATGGCCTCACAGCCTCATGACTCTGCAGGTGAAATAAAAGTTCTTCACTACCTGGGAAGGTTTTCCCACATTCTGGACACTTAAATATCATTTCCCTTAGATGGATTTCCTCATGGCGACTCCGATGAGAATTCTGGCGAAAGTTTTTTCCACACTGAGAACATGAGTAAGGTTTCTCCCCTGTATGGATTCGTTCATGTTTATTAAGGTTTGTTTTATGATTGAAGCTTTTCCCACAGCGACTACAGTTGTAAGGTTTTTCCCCAGTGTGAGTCCTCTGGTGGGAAATAAGATAAGAACTTTCATTAAATTGTTTTCCACACAGCGGGCAAGTATACCATCTTCTGGTTTTCCGATTTTGGGTAAGCGCTATAATACTGATATCCACAAATTTTGAGAGTTCCTCTAACGGAGAATCATTTTCAACAGTAACTAAAAGATCTTTCATTTTCCTTTCCTTTGGAATATATGTTAGTCTTTCTTCTTCATGGCAAGTTGGAGGTTGCTCAGAGACCATGGAACAATCTATTTCATCACAATCCAATGGCTCTTCTCTATGATCTTCATTCTCTACAGATTCCTTCTGAAGATCTTCAGCATCAGAATTACTGTTAACTGTTAAAACAATGAAATCACTTTTGAGAAATATGACACGAGGCAAGAAAATACTCGTGTTTCTCATGAAACAACCACCTTGAAAGTCAAAAATCTGATGGCAGATAACTACCATCAATATTCTTTTTTAATGAGGGAAGAATAAAGAACTGTAAATCTTTTATCCCACATAATGCAATACACAGGCCTCTTTTTTTTTTTTTTTAATGAGTAGAACTGTATTAAAAGGTTTAATGTTTGTTTTCTGAATAGGCACCAGTTACTCATGCAAGTTCATACTGCCTTACAGGCTGTGCCATGCACTAAGCTAAGTACTAAGGGTGAAGGACACAAATATTAAAGGGTCCCATCTGTAATCTTCAGGGGGTGACAGTAAGATGAATTTCTTCCAGGTTTTTGCTACACAAAACAATTCAGCATTAGACAACACTAGAATATCCTTTATAGTGAAAAACTTGAGGTAATTTATATGATCAAAAATAATGCAGGCACACCATATTCACACAATGGGTTAATATTTAGGCATTAAAGAAACTAACTGATAAAATGAAACTATGGTAGAAGTCAATAATGGTGTTTTGAGGGGAGGTGGAGTGGTGACCGGGCAGTAGGTGTAAAAAGAGGGGTTCCTGGGGTGCTAGGGATAGTCAATTTTGGGTAGTGGTTAAATAAGCATGTACTTGGTATAAAAACTTGAGCTGTTTATGACAGATAGACATCTGTATTTATATTATACATCAAAAAATGTGTGTAAAGTAACATTATAAAGATTAGGCAACAAAGGGGGCAGGGAAGTATGCTGTGAGCATACCTGACAAATGACAAGTAGCCCCTAAACTCTTGGGAATTTAATGAAAGCAAAGAGTTAACTACTCAGATATAGTTGGTCTTAAAGCTGGAATGTGAATCTGTGCGAGGTTCAGAAATTTCACACCAATAGATTTCTTTTTCATTAGTTCTTCAAGTTATTCTCTTCAGATAAGGAAAATGCTGGTCAAAGCACATGCCAGTTTTTATCACAGCAGTAGATGTGAACTGCCATACTGCTTTCCAAATAGTTTACATCAATTTTTTTTAGAAGTTTACTTTTTTTTTTTTTTTGGCATAGAACTGGGGTGTAGGCTAGAGATACAGAATGTGTGTGTGTGTGTGTGTGTGTGTGTATTCACCAGAGACAGAGTGAGGCCAAAAAGGCAGATTTACTTCAATACACTGCTAAGGGGAGCAATGGCGAGACAGCAGATGTCTGCCGTGCCCTACGTGGGTCAGCTCCCTGGCTGGGGACTGAACTAAGGCCGACTTAACCCTTAGGTCACCAGGGAGGCCCAGCTATACCAAGTTCAATACTACCATCAACATATGGGTTACCAATTTTACCTAATCTTTCCAGCATTAGCGATAACTGAAAAATCTGTTATAAAATGGTTTCTCATTGTTTCATTCTATAATTATGAAAACTAATTTATCCACTTAAAAAAAAAAAGATTTATTTATACAAGAAGTGAGGTACAGACCAGATGTGTGGGAGGGTAAGAGGACTCACCAGAGACAGAGCGGGCAACAGAGCAGGCAGAATGACGAAGTACACTGCTGAGCGGAGCAGCAGGCGTGGCAGGAGAGGTCTGCACGCCATGTGGGACCCTTGCTGGCTGGGATCGAACCGGCGCAGCAGAGGCCGCGGACAGTTTCACGGTGTGGCACTCAACCACCTGCACCACCAGGGAGGCCCTATTTATCTACTTTTATACATTTACCTTAATCTGTCAATCATCACTGATTTTTTAAATTGAAATATCTCACTATAACTCCACAACTTAAAACCAGGGAGAAAAAAATCAGTCCAATCTCAAAATCTGATAAAGTTCTGTTTCCTGGCCATTATTTTTAGTTAACTCTAATGTATTTCAAATTTACTATGACATGATTGTTTTGTAAAATGTCTACTATTGGTAAGACAAGTTAGAAAATCCACTGCTAACTTACAAGTCTTGACCCTATTTGCAAATTTGTAGAAATTTGGATGTCACTTGTATCTTTATATGCTTTTAGTTTTCCCATTTAGATCCAGTATCTCTTCATTTACATTTACCAGTACCTCTTAAGTTTATTGAACTACGTTATAGCAGTTTAAGAATGCTGTTCATGGGCCTCCCTGGTGGTGCAGTGGGTTAAGCACTGCATCATAAAGCAGTCCGGAGCCTCTGCAGCACGAGTTCTATCCTGGCCGGCCAGGGAGAAACCCACATGGCTCAGCAGACCTCTCCTGTCTCATCTGCTGCTCCCCTCAGTGGTGTGATTCTGCCTGTTCTGTTCCCCAATGTTTCTGGTGAATCCTCTGACCACCCCCCCATGTCACTGGCCTGTACTCTCTCACCCCCTGTGTCTCTTGTATGCATAAATAAATCTTTCTTTTTTTTTTCTTTTTAAAGATTTATTTATTTATTTATTCATACAAGCACTGGGTACAGTCAGAAGCGTGGGAGGGTGAGAGACTTCACCAGAGCCAGAGCGGGGAGCAGAGCAGGCAGAGGGACCTAAGTACACTGCTGAGGGGAGCAGCGGGCGGCAGGAGAGGTCTGCGCGCCATGTGGGACCCTCGTCCGGTGGCCGGGGAGCAGCAGGGGATCGAACCGGCGCCGCAGAGGCCGCGGGCAGCTTCGCAACCCAGCGCTCAACCGCTGCGCCACCGGGGAGGCCCAATAAATCTTTCAAAAAAAAAAAAAAAAAAAAGAGGGCCTCCTTGGTGATGCAGGCGGTTGAGCACCATGCTGTGAGCTGTCTGAAGCCTTTGGAGTGCTGGTTTGATGCCAGCCGGCTGGCCGGCGAGGATCCCACATGGCACAGCAGATCTCTCCTGTCTCGCCCACTGCTCCCCTCAGCAGTGTATTTCGTCAGTCTGCCTGTTCTATTCCCCACTGTCTCTGGTGAATCCTCTCACCCTCCCACACATCTGGCCTGTACCCCGGTTCTTGTATGTTTGTATAAATAAACAAACCAACCAACCAACCTTAAAAAAAAATGCTGTTCCTTTATAATTTATTCCCTGTCAATCTTCCTTATAATTAATATTCTTGTAGTTAATCCTTTTAGATTTTCTAAGCACGAATTGTATTTGGTTCCCTCCTCCAAATTTTTTCCCCATTTTTAAAGGTTTGTTTTTATTTATGCGTACAAGAGCTGGGGTATAGGCAAAGAAGTGTGGGGAATGAGAAGATTCACCAGAGACAGAGTGGGGAGCAGAACAGTCAAATCTATTGAAATCCAATGCTGAGGGGAGCAGCAGGGAGACAGGAGAGGTCTGCTGCGCCCTGTGGGCATCTCCCTGGCTAGGGATCAAACTCATACTGCAGTGGCTGCTGATAGCTTGATAGCACTGACTTTAACCCCTGTGTGAATTATTTTCAATTGTTGTATTTCCATGCATAGAGATGAGTACAGTATGTGTGGACACACGGTATTCAACAAGTCCTTTGCAGAGACACTTGTTTTAAACCTTGTTGTTTTACAAACTTTTTATGAATGAGTAATAATACATCATTTTGAATGTATGCTGCTGCTTAATGTGTAGTTAAGATTCCCAGAAGTGGAAATGCTAGGTCAGAAGGCAAGTGCATCTGTGACAGGGATAATTATGCAGGGATTGTATCACTCTACATGCTTACCGGCAATCTGCCTGCCTCCCAACATCTTGCCATCAATGTTTCTAATTTCAATAAATCTAACAGCTAAAAAAAATGGCACCCAGGGCCTTCCTGGTGGCACAGCGGGTTGAACGCAGCGCTGTGAAGCTGTCCGCAGCCTCTGTGGTGCCGGTTCGATTCCCAGGCAGCCAGGGAGCTACCCACAGGGCACAGCAGACGTTTCCTGTCTCCCCGCTGCTCCCCTCAGCAGTGGATTTCGGTCCTTCTGCCTGTTCTGCTCCCTGTTCTGTCTCTGGTGGATTCTCTCACACTCCCACGCCTCTGGCCTGTACCACGGTTCTTGTATAAACAAATCTTTAAAAAATAAAAAATTAAAGAAAAAAATGGCAACTCACAGTAGAGGTTTAATTTGCATTATTACCTATGAGTAGAGATAGAAATCTTTTCATAAGTGTATGGATATTTAAGCAACTGTTATCCTTCTCTTCCATATTGCCAGTTCTTTATAAATTAGGAGTTACAACACCCTTTACCAAAAAATTCCTTTTCACCTTGCAGACTGGAAATGCCAACTTTACCATACACTAAGTCACCTTGTGTATTTGTGGCTATCTCTAGACTTTTTTATTCCATCCCATGGGTGTGTCTGCTCATATGCTAATACTATACTATTTTTACAATGCGGGCTTTATAGGCTGCTTTAGTATCTAATAGGACTGCAAAACCTCTATCCCTCTGCTTTTTTTTTTTTTTAAAGATTTATTTATGTATGCATACAAGAGCTGGGGCTTAGGCCAGAGGTGCAGAGGGTGAAAGCATTCACCAGAGACAGAGTGGGGAGCAGGACAGGCGGATCTACTGAAATCCACTGCTGAGGGGAGAAGTGGGGAGACAGGAGAGGTCTGCTGCACCCTGTGGGTAGCTCCCTGGCCAGGGATGAACTCGTGCTGCATGGCTGCCGACAGCTTGAAAGCGCTGAGACGTAACTTCCTGCACCACCAGGGTGGTCCTGCTCTTCTTTTCATGGCCCTTGTTAACTGTATTATGCTTTCATTTGAATTTGAGATTATACTGCCTAGTTCTGAGGGGATCTGAGGAAAGAAATACTATTGGTATTGCTAGGATTACATAAAAACTCATAAGCAACTTGCAAACTGACACTTCTATGCCAAGCCTTCCTTGCTAAGAGAACACGGCAGTCTTCCCATTCATTGGCTGCTGCTACTTCTGTGTTCCTGAGAAAGAGTTGTATTTTCCTCAAGTTTTTACATGTTTCTTAAGTTTACTCCTAGGTGGTTAATCTTTTCTCACCTATTTTATACCTGCTAAATGATTGTGTTTACTTGCACGAAGGCTCATGATTCTGCATATTTTACATCTCATTGACTCACTGAATGCTCTCATCATTTGCATGATGTTTTCAGACATTCCTTGGGCATTTCCCAGCTAAACAATTATATGTAAATAATTTCGTTACCTTTTTCTCAAATTATTATATATCTAATTTACTTCTCATTTAACAGCACTGGCTAATACTGGAATCACACATAAACAGTGGTAATGACAGTGGATTTCACTGTTGTATCCCTAAATTTAGTGGGAACATGTCCCAGCGTTTCCTGTTAAAGATAATGCTTACTTCTTATGTACACTGCTAAGGAAACATCCATTAATTACTATTTTGTTAAGTGAGTTCATGAAAGAATTCGTATTTTCTCAAATAGTTTTTCAGTAACTGAGAAAACAGAATTCTTTTTAAGATGGGGCATATTACAAGAATTTCTATTAAGTCACTTTCGCATTCCTGGAATAAGTCTTTTTTTTTTTTTTTTAATTTATTCATTCAGGCATATAAGAGCTGGGGTACAGGCCAAAGGTGTGGGGATGAGAGGACTCTCACACCAGAGACAGAGCAGGGAACAGAACAGGCAGACTGGAATACACCACTGGGGGGAGCAGTGGGTGTGTCAGGAGAGGTCTGCTGCACCATGTGGGCAGTTCCTTGGCCAGGGATCAAACTCGTGCTGCAGTGGCTGTGGACAGCTTCACAGGTTGAGTCTAAATCCCTGCGCCACGAGGGAGGCCTTGGAATAAGACTTATTTGGCCAAGGCAGTATTAGGTTTTATAGACTAATTTTGTAAAAATTAGTAAGTTTTCTTACATTCTGAAAATTTTCATAGCAATTATCTAATTTTTAAAAATTTACAAAAAACTTCCTACGGGCCACCCCCATGGCGCAGTGGGTTGAGCACAGCTCTGTGAAGCTGTCCGCAGCCTCTGCAGCACAGGTTTGATTCCCAGCCAGCCAGCGAGATTCCCACGTGACGCAGCAGACCTCTCCTGTCTCCCCGCTGCTCCCCTCAACAGTGTTTTTGGTTGTTTGCCTGTTCTGCTCTCCACTCTGTCTCTGGTGAATTCTCTCACCCTCCCATGCCTCTGGCCTGCACCCCAGTTCTTGTATAAATAAAAATCTTAAAAAAAAAAAAAAAAAACAACTTCCTATGTAAGTGGGGCTAGTCTTTTATCTTGGAGCAGGGGGAGGTTTTTGACAACCTTAAATTCCTTTATGGATACTGGTTTATCTATTTTTGTTTAAATATTTCTTGCTAGTTCATCTATTTTTAACTTAATGATTTATAATTTTGTATTTTAGTTCCTTCTGTGTTTTCCTTTAATTTATCCTGTTGTTTCCCTAACTTGACCAGGCACTTAAGTTACTTTCATATTCCTATATTAATGTACATGCCTTCACAAGCATAATTTGTTTTCTGAAGACGACTTTAGGCTATACTATAGATTATGATGCACGACGTTATCTAGGAAAATCATGCAGTCTGTCTTTCCACTCTGACTTAACTTCAATAGCTTAAAATTTCCCAGATAGAAGCAAGTTTTATTTTGATATCATTAATTTATAGCTGTACCGCACTGTGACAGATCTTATGGTATTATTTCTTTTTAAAGATTTTATTTATTTATATAAGAACTGGGGTACAGGCCAGAGACGCAGGAGGGTGAGAGGATTCACCAGAGACAGAGTGGGAAAAAGAATAGGCAGACTGACGAAATACACTGCTGAGGGGAGCAGCGGGCTAGACAGGAGAGGTCTGCTACACCATGTGGGATTCTCGCCGGCTGGCCGGGATCAAACCCATGCTGCTGAGGCTGCAGACGAGTTCAAAACAAGGTTCAAGCCTTTATACTTTCCCTAGGCAAAACTACCAAAAGTTACTACTTAAACTATCTAAATAGTGATAACTCCCAGATTTGTATAGTCTTACACTTGAACGCCAATCCCCATTTCCAAGGATAATGTCATTTTATTTCCTGCCACAATTCACTCTCATCTAAAATCAAACTAATCCTTTTCCAAGCTTTGCCTTGGGTCCATATCCTGCCTTGACATTGTCAAAGGTCTTTATGGTTACACAAGTTTCAAACTGCTTATCGTCTTAGGTGAATGGCCGATCTTGCAAACCAAATTGGAAGCTCATGGAGGCCAGGAATGGAGCATTATGGCTCTCTGTTTTGTAACCACCTGAATATTAACTCTAGAACCCAATGCTACCTAATGGAAAAATAAGTTTTTTATAATTCCCTTTATACCATTTTCATTCTTGTGGTTTCAGTTTACCCAGGATCAACTGTGTATTGCTGAATACTATATAGTAAGACATTTAAAAAAAAAAAAAAAACACATCCACCTATTATTTTTGTATATTTTTACCATTCTTTCATTATCAGTTATGATCATGTCTTCTGGGCTAACTTATAAATTAAGCTTTATTACAGATATGTATGTTCAGAGAAAAAACATAGGCATCTACTTGAAGTCTTGGAACATTTCCCTTCCACCCCCACTGCAGTTCAGCAGGGACTGCCGTACTAAATGTTGGTGAATGACTCTAAGGTCAAAGAGATTGATTAAGTCTCAGGGTTCTAAGGTACAAAGCCAAACTACTCCCAGAGTTAGCAAGCAGTCACCCAAAATTAATGCTAACTTTTCTCAAGGCTCAGTATAACAAAGCTGACGAAGTACACTGCTGAGGGGAGCAGTGGCTGTGGCAGGAGAGGTCTGCACACCATATGGGACCCTCGCCAGCGGCCGGGGATTGAACTGGTGCTGCAGAGGCTGCGGGCAGCTTCACAACCCAGAGCTCAACCGCTGCACCACTGCGGAGGCCCCTCTAATTTCTTTTTTAAGATTTATTTATGTACACAAGAACTGAGATACAGGCCAGAAGTAGGGGACTGGTGAGAGGATTCACCAGAGAGAGAGTGGGGAACAGAACAGATGGAATGACTGAAATGCACTGCTGAGAGGAGCAGCGGGAGACAGGAGAGGTCCGCTGCACCATGTGGGTCACCTCTCTGGCTGGGGATTGAAACTGTGCTGCAGTAGCTGCGGATAGTTTCATAGTGCTGACACTTAACCCCTTGCACCATCAGGGACACCACTCAACTAATTTCTTAACTTTTCTCAGCTTTAGTTCCATCATTTGCAAATTAGTAATAATTCCCACACCTCCACAGTTAACACATTGAGAATTACATAAAAAATACATGTAAAATATTCAGGCTAATGCCTAACACATAAAAGCATCAAATTGCTTATTAAATGCCAGATATTATGTGGAACATGTTTTCACTTTGTTATTGAAGACAGGTAAAAAAGTCACGTTTTCAATGAAAACATGAAATATACCTGTTGTGAGAATAGCACTGGAGCCAGAAAATAGATTCAGAAACGGGCTGCCTGTACTTTTTATCTGCTTAAATGTGATGTTAGCACATCAACCAGGTCTTGCTTACAAAGAGAAGTCAACAACTCCCTCACCGCCCCCAAAATATAGGGAAAATGGGCACCCACAGCTGGAACAGGTTCTGCCACGGGAATGAAAAATGAAACATGTGTGCGCATGTGCTTAGCTGATACAAACAGTGTCTCCCAAAGTCTGAGATGGAGTAGAATGACATACTTTTCTCAAAGCATACACTCTGCACACACACAAGACTAATTCCTTACCCAGTAACACCATCTCACCAACACTGTGCTCTTCCTTGTCTGAGGTAGGCTGTTGGGCAGCATCCAGGCTGACCCACTCTTCTTGGCAGTGAAATACATTCAAATCCTCAAAGACTTCCAGGTCCTGAAAGAACAGGCCTGTTAGTAATAATCCTGCTGGTAAGAAAGACTAAAACCCAAAGACCCAGGAAGGGATGGTAAAATCTCTGTTCCACACAGATGTAGCACAGACAGAAAAGTCATGCCTAGAAAGGAGACAGTGGAAAAGCAGAAGACAGATACGCAAGGAGGCAGAGAAGGAGGAGACGACTTTCCTTTCTCACACCCAAGAGCATGTTTTTATATGTGGTCTGGCTGAGCAGAGAGGGCTGCAACAGCAAAGGAGGTGATGCACTCAAATAGTGAATGGGAACAGTAAACCCACCTCGGGCTTGTCTTTCAGACACAGAGGCGCTGTCTCCTGTTCCTGCCAGGTTCCCTCTCTGGGCAAAAACTTCACAAAAGGATGAGGTTGCACTGGGGGAAAAGGAAGCTGTAATTAGTGGCTAGTCAGTCACGCTAATGTGGAGAATACCCACATTTGAGGCGAAGCTGTGCCTACTCCTTCAGCAAACAACTCAGGACTTTTTATTACCCCTGTGGGCCAAGCCAGAGATCTTGAACCTATGGGATTTCCTCACTACAGAAGAATGATCCCCGTAAGCACCTTTTAAAATCAGAGGCACTACTATAGGGGAGGTTAGGGGAAGGTCAAGTCTGAAGATGCCCACAGTAAGCACAAAGTTTCCAAGATTTCACTTAAACTGAAGTCAACTTGGTAATTCATCTACATTTCTTTATCCCAAAAAAGGTGTTTCTCCCCAGAATGTCTGGGTAAAACTAACATTATTGAAAAAAAACCCCAAAGACCAAACAAGGGATGGTGAAATCTCATTTCCACACAGATGTAGCACAGACAGAAAAGTTTGTCTTTACATACATCCTGCATACCACTCAAGAGCCAATTTGGGAAAACAAATACTTCCTCTCCCCAACAAGTTGATTACAGTCAACTCCTTTTTCAGTACCTACCATCCCAACTGGAACTCATGACTAACATCAACACCTCTCAACCCCCCAGACTATTCTCTTCTAGTAAATGGCATGTGATACTCACCTCCGTTCTCATGGCTTGAAGTCACAATAACCAAGGTCTTCTCGATTTTCTCATTGGGCTGGACTAGGCCTGGCTTGGGTAAGAAGGAGAGGAAGTGCTCCAGAACCAGCTGGTGGATAGTCTTGGGCCGACTAGTAGCTTCTCGAAGTAGGTCTTGGCCCAACTTAGACTCTGGAGGAACTCTCAGTATAAAGGCCTGCTTTGGCTTTGGGGGCAGAGGAACCACTTTTGCAGCCATTGTCTTACACCACACACCACACTCCTTTCCGCAGAGCTTCACGGGCCTCTTCTTACCAAAGTAATCTGTCAGCTGCCAAGCTGTGGGCAAGAGAAACCAGGGGTTACGCACAGGTCAGGCAGGGCAACCTACCCTGCCACATGTGGCCACGCGAGCTCTAAATCGGACGGGAGCGCTGAGCTGGAGCAGGAACCTCCTAGCAGAAACGGAAGGTCCCAGAACCAGTAACTCTCCGCAAGAGCTGCGAGGAAGGGCCCGACGGCGCGAGCCGAGCAGCCCACAGCTCGCGGGCTGAGCGGGCGGGTCGGAAGACCCAGGCTCGGCTCCGGAGGACGAAGCGCGCGCCCCACCGCGCAGAGCGTCGCGAGGAGCGAGGGCTGGAGGAGGCGCCCGGGCGGGGCCCCGAGGGCGTCTACGGGGAGGCCGGCGCGGCCCGCCTGGCCGCCCCACGCCCTCGGATGCCGTCGAAGGGCGGCCGACGGCCAAGGCGCGGCGGCGGGAGAGTCCCCACGTGCCCGCCGGCTCCCGCCGTCGCAGCGGGCGGAGCGCGGCAAGGGCCCCCGGGCAGCCCTTCCGGCCAGGCCCGCGCGGGGGTCGCTCCCACCGGGCGGCGCACCGGGAGCGCCCGGCCCGGCGGCGGCACCGGGGTCGCTCTCCGTCCCCCCCACCGCCCGCAGCCGGGTTCCCGCGCTCGCGGCGCCGTCACGTCCGGGGCTCGGCCGCGCCGCGCCCGCTGGACGCCGCCCCGAGACCCGGTGTCGAGGGGAGACCCGGAAAGCAGGCGCGTGAGGCCGAGCCCCCGCCCCCCGCGCGTCCCCCTCACCCGCCGCCGGCGACCGCAGGTGCGCGCCGCCGTCATTAGAGGAGAACGGCGAGGCGCGGTGCCTTCTGGGAAGCGGCCGCCGCGGCCGCAGTGACGTCACGCCCGGTGCCTCGTTTCCGGCGCGGGAGCCTGGTCTCCCCGCTCGGAGCGGGCGGCCCGCGCGCAGGAGAGCGGCGCGCGAAGCCACGCGGAGGGCTCTCGGGCCGGCGGCGGCCAGGCCGGCGGCAGCCGCTCCCCCTGCGAGTCTGCCAGGCACACGCGGGCGGGAGGCCGGCGCAGCCCTCCGCGCCGGGACGGCGCCTCCAGGAGCGGGCGGGCTCGCTCGGGGCCTGCTGGGAAGCGTAGTTCCGCCCCAGGCAGCCAATGAGAGGCCGCCTGGGCGGCTGGGAGCGAGAGATCGAGGCGCCACCGGAAGCCGGTTCTTTTCCGGCCGGAAGTTGCAGCGCGGAGCCGTTGCTTCCGCGGCGTCTTCCGCCGCAGCATCCGGGGTGGGCCCAAGACCGAGGAGGCGCCCCCTGGTCCTCGGCCGGGTCGGCCTCCCGCTCCCGGGGCCTGCGACCCCGCCCCTGGCGTCAGGGGGCCCGGAGGCCGGGGCCGGCCCGGCGCCGCGGCGTCCCACGCGGGTTTGGGGGCCGTCCGCGGCCCCCTCCCTGCCCCGGGGGACGCCCGGCCCGACTGTTCCCTGCGCTGCGCGGGGCCGGGTCACCCGTGGGGAGGAGCCTGGGCGGGCGTCGCCCGATTCCTGCAAGTGACGCCGGCCTGCGGCAGATGACCGCGGCGGAAGTGCCCGGAAGTGCCTGTGCCCAGGGCCGCGGGTGCTCGGCCGTGGCTTAGGAAATGTTAAGAGACTCGCGGCAAAGACTGGGCGAATGGCCTTAAAATATTAAATTCGGATTCGCACGTCACACAGAATTGCAGACGGCGCGTGAGCTACGGTTTTTCAACTTAGGGGTTCTCGCCTTTAGTGTGGCGTGAAAGCAGTATGCATTCGGGAGAACCATCCTTCAGATTTTGAATTTTTGCTCTTTTCCAGGGCGATTGATACTCCACAATACGCTCGTGGTGCTGGGCGGCTGGGCGGCAGCGGGGAGCCCCGGCCCCACCACAGCACCGCGGGCACAAACTCTGGTCCTCCACAGAGTGCAGCATGCGCAGCACAGCTAACCTGGCCACCATCATGACTTAGCCGCTTACAGTAGCCGACAGTTGGCCGAAACCAAAACAATGCCCCATTATTGTATGTAATACTTTTTATTTTTTAATTTTTAAATTTTTTGAAGATTGATTTATTTACACAAGCACTGGGTACAGTCAGAAGCACGGGAGGGTGAGAGGATTCACCAGAGCCAGAGCAGGGAGCAGAGCAGGCAGGACCGAAGGACACTGCTGAGGGGAGCAGCGGGCGGCAGGAGAGGTCTGCGCGCCCTGTGGGACCCTCCTCCGGTGGCCGGGAGCAGCCGGGGATCGAACCGGCGCTGCAGAGGCTGCGGGCAGCTTTGCAACCCAGCGCTCAACCACTGCGCCACCGGGGAGGCCCCTGTATATAATACTTTTTAAATAAAATATATTTTTAAACTGGAGGAATATACTCAAGGAGGTAATAGTCATCTCTAAGAAGTAATGTTAGGGGGAGAGGATGTCCTGAGTTAATCCCATACAGGCTTTGTGGACCCCACCCCACTCCAGACCAAAGCCATCAGGACACTGGGAAAGACAAATCCCGTCACCACCAAAGGGAGGGTGGCTGGGACCTGAGGGTGGAGTTGGGCAGCCAGGTTGGGTATAAAAACCAAACACGTGGGCCTTGGGGTCTCTCTGGCTTGCGATCGCTCGCCTCCTGGCTTCACCGCTCCTGGCTAGCGGCCAACTCTGAGAGCGCCATTTTGGGATTCCAGATCGGTGGATTGGGTAGGACTCATTTAAAACTTTGTCTCCCACTTTTCTCCCAGAGCTGTACATTTCCCCATTCCCCTTCCCTTGTCAATAAACCTTTTATGAACCTTTCGCGTGTGCCTGCAGTAGAGCATGGATAAGTCCTTTTAAGCGCGCGGGTGAGGACCCACAGTCAGGCACCCCGTTTTGTATCGGGGTTGCTCTACAACAGTTAGACTAGTGGGTTTTTTTTTTTTCACCTTTCATATTTTATAAATGCTTACGTTTTCAAACGATGAGTGTCAATTTTTGTAATTGAAAAAAATCTCAGATGTTTGAAGGGTGAGTTAAGGACTTAACTATTTGACCACCTAGAGGCAAAACAGTGAAGAAAGAAAATTCTATTCAGATGTAAAATGCAAATCAAAACCACAATGAGAGGGCCTCCCCGGTGGCGCAGCGGTTGAGCGCTGGGTTGCGAAGCTGCCCGCGGCCTCTGCAGCGCTGGTTCGATCCCCGGCTGCTCCCCGGCCACCAGAGGAGGGTCCCACATGGCGCGCAGACCTCTCCTGCCGCCCGCTGCTCCCCTCAGCAGTGTCCTTCGGTCCTTCTGCCTGCTCTGCTCCCCGCTCTGGCTCTGGTGAATTCTCTCACCCTCCCGCGCTTCTGACTGTACCCAGTGCATGTATAAACAAAACAAACGAACAAACAAACAAATAAATAAATAAAACATGCCTCTATAAAAAAAGAAAAAAAAAAAAAGAAAAAAAAATTAAAAAAAAAAACACAATGAGAGGGGCCTCCCCGGTGGCGCAGCGGTTGAGCGCTGGGTTGCGAAGCTGCCCGTGGCCTGCGGCGCCGGTTCGATCCCCGGCTGCTCCCTGGCCACCGGACGAGGGTCCCACATGGCGCGCAGACCTCTCCTGCCGCCCGCTGCTCCCCTCAGCAGTGTACTTCGGTCCTTCTGCCTGCTCTGCTCCCCGCTCTGGCTCTGGTGAATTCTCTCACTCTCCCGCGCTTCTGACTGTACCCAGTGCTTGTATAAATAAAACAAACAAATAAATAAATAAAACATGCCTCTATTAAAAAAAAAAACCCACAATGAGAGGCCCTCCCTGGTGGCCAAGAGGTTGAGCGTAGTGCTGTGAGGTGAGCGTAGTGCTGTGAGGCTGTGCTCAGCCTCTGCAGCAGTTCAATACCTGGCCTGGCCATGAAGCTACCTGCATGGCACAGCAGACCTCTCCTGTCTCCCGGCTGCTCCCCTCAGCAGTGTGTTTCAGTCAGTCTGCCTGCTCTGCTCCCCACTCTGTCTCTGGTGAATCCTCTCACCTCCCGCACCTCTGGCCTGTACCCCAGTTCTTGTATGCATAAATAAATATTTGAAAAAAAATGAGCAACCACTTTCACTAGAATGGCTGTAATGAAAAAGAGAACAACAAAATGTTGGTGTGAATGGGGGGAAATTGGAACCATCATATATTGCTAATGGGAATGCAAAATGGTCTCATCTACTTTGGAAAACAGTTTGGCAGTTTCTTACTTAAATTGTTAAGATTATTGTATGTTCCAACAATCCCACTACTGGGTTTGAAAGCCAAGAGAAATGAAAATGTATGTCCATATGAAAACTCATACACAAATAGCATTATTTGTAATAGCTGAAAAATAGACACAACCCAGATTTTCACCGACTGATGAACAGATGAGGAAGGTAGAGCATGTTCATATCATTATTATTCAGCAATAACAAAGAGATGCAGTACTAATACTTGCTGCCTGCAAGATGGATGTATCTTGAAAACCTGCTAATTAAAAGAATTCAGTCACCAAATACCACATATTATGTGCTTCTACTTACATGAACTGTCCAGAATAGCTAGTCCGTAGAGAGACAAATTAGATTAGTGATGACTGGTAGGAACGGGAATGGAAGTGATTGCTGATGGTTGTTTCTATTTGGGATGATGAAATTGTTCTGGAATTAGTGGTGATGTTTGCATATTTTGTGAATATAATAAAAACCACTGAATTTACACCTGAAAAGGGTGGATTTATGGTATGTGAATTACACAACAATTAAAAACCACCAGACAGGGAAAATTCCATCTGATGGATACAAATGTTTAATATCTAAAATATTTATGAAGAAAAACTACAAACAGTTAATTAAGTTCAGTAGCTAGATTCATTGCAAGTTGTCAAAGGAGTTGCACTAATTCTATAGGATGAAGCAAAAACAAAGTCACTTGGAAAAATTCACAGGTTCACTAACAGGTAATGGAATAAAATACAGGCAAAATCCCACTACATCTCTATTAAGTCACCAGAAATTTTTAAAAAAATGACAGACATTAGGCATGAACATCTTTCTGAAGGGCTGCAGGGCATACCAGAGCAAGCATTAGCAAACAGCTCACATTCTGGGACCATTTTAGGAACAATACAGGAGAGGAAAACACCGGTGTGGTAGGTAGTAGGAAAAGTACCCAAAGCTCGCACCAAAATCTTGTAGCCGGGGAGAGCTGGGGTGTCAGGGGCCAACCACAGGCGCGAGTAAGTAAAGGGGGCACGTGCACCATAGCATGTGGGTGGTGCACGCACAGCGAGGCTCCCCGAGGAAAACAAAGCTTTGCTGTCTGCTCTGGTCCCGACCACGGAGCACCTGGCTCTAGGCTAGTTTGAGTTTAATCTAAAATTTATTTTCTTTCTCTTAATCCCTTCTCTTTTTCTCTCTCTAAATATGGGGTGGTAAAGGAGACATTGGGGAGCTAGGACATCTATATCCCATAGACCCAGGGATTCTCAGGTAGGATCAGGCTGGATAGCCTGGCGCCTGGATGTGCGATGAGCGCCCGCCGCCGCGCGGCCCACCTGGGGGTGGTATTCAGTAGGCAAGTGTGATCCACTGAGCCACAACAAATGAGGTTAGAACCAAGTTTTCTAACTGATTGATCCGTGAGGCCCACTCAGTACTTTTAAGAACCTTAGTTCATTAATCCAGGCACGAACACACAGGAGGACAGAATGAAGGGCTCACACCCTTGGTCTGGGGCCCTGAGGGCAAGCGAGGTGGGAGCTCTGCCTCACAGGCGCTGAGGGTGCTGATCCATGGGAGGATTCAGTCCGAGTCACCTACTTCCTGCTCTGAAATCCAAGGAGATCACCAGCACTCGTGTTCTGGCCTCACCCTCGGTTTATCGACATCCGTGTGCCCAGCTGTGTCTGCTACTGTTCGCCAGCTCCGGGGGCAGAGGGCCGGGTCCCCACAGCAGGTGGCCACCACCAGGGCTCAATCCTGACTCGAGTGTATGAATCCCAGACGCAAGGCCAAGAGCGTGGAGAGGCAAAGTGCTGGGCGTTCAGTGGGGCCCCGGCCCCCCCACTGGACAGATGGTCAGGGGGTCCATGTTTCTCCCTCCATCATGTGTCCCGGGGCTGAAGATTGGCTGAAGGGGCCCGGAAGGAGGGGGGCTGGTGAATGTGTACACGTGGGCCTTGGCTGTCACGTTGTAAAAGGAAACGCTTCCCACTGTGTAGTCCAGGAAGACGCCCACACGCCTGGGGGGCTCCTTCATCCGCAGGCACGTCGGGGGCAGCGTGGACGCCTGGTACTCGTGCTGCCTCGTCATCATCACCACCCAGTACCCAGTCTCTGGGGTCAGGGTGATGCTGCCCTTCCTGCTCTTCGACACCTGGCAGACGCCCAGGATCCACCCTGTCTTGCTCCCCACCTCCACCTCCCAGTAGTGGCGGCCACCGGTGAACCTGGAGAGGCCCAAGGTGAAGATGCAGCTGTCGAACCTCTCTGGGCTGTCGGGCAGGCGGCGGGACTTGCTTCCCAGCCTCACGCTCCTCAGGTCCGCGGACAAGATGAGGTTGGCGTGCGCGGTTGCTGGGTCCAGCATCACAGCAGCTGCAGAGAGAAGCAGAAGACCTCGCTCCGAGCCCCAGGCTCCCCCCACCTCCGGGAGACAGGGGCAGGCCCGCCCTTCTGTACCAAACTGAAGGACAACACAGACCCGGTGGGCCAAGTCCACGCGCCTCGAGCTGGACACTTACTGGCATGTGCCTGAGCGACAGTCAGCTCCGGAACTGCAGAGAGACGGGGGATGGGAGAGCTCAGCACCCCCATTCCAAGGGACTAAATTCACCCCGGCCCCTACAATATGGAAAGACAAGGACCCCCTGCCCAGCACCTAACCCTGTTCCTCGCAAGGGCCGAGGCTGCGGGGAGACTGACGCGAGACGCCGGCTGGGTC
The DNA here is from genome assembly GCF_964194135.1 of Talpa europaea. Taxonomy (NCBI): domain Eukaryota; kingdom Metazoa; phylum Chordata; class Mammalia; order Eulipotyphla; family Talpidae; genus Talpa; species Talpa europaea. The sequence continues at coordinate 101,830,182 of NC_140079.1, read as the reverse complement.
AAGGAGCCGCGAGGGCCTGCGCCACCTTCCCCCTCCTCCGGCCTGGGCCCCGGTCCCCGGTCGAGATGAGAAGAGGGCAGCAGCCCCGGGGCCGCACCCCGCCTCCGCCAGCACCGACTCAGACTCACCGTGCAAGGTTTTCATTTCCAACCGCAGGGATTCTGGAAGTAGAAAGGGGCTGGAGTTAGGCCCCTGGCGAGGGACAGATCAGGGGAGAACGGCCAGGGGCGAGGGGAGCGTTCGCAGGGGCTGCGGGCTCCATGGATCTCGGGAGCCGCCCGTGCGCGCCGGGGCACCTACCCGAGAACTGCTTGACGCTCTTCTCCATGAACTTTGACTTCTGGGAGAGCAAGAGGAGCTTCTCTTCCACCTCCTCAGGGGAGGCCCACGGCTCGGGGACGGTCACCATCTTGGCCCTAGAGACAGGGGGCCAGCGAGGACTGAAGGGCGCGCCACACCACGCGGGCCCTTCGGGCGCACCCAGCCCAGCCTGGGCTTTGCAGAGAAACGCTCCCCGGGACTTTGAGTTCTGGACTCTGGTCTGCAGCTCTGGCCGGTGGCCCCACCACCTGGGACATATGAACCCCACTGCTGCCTGAGACCAGCAGCAGGAAGACAAATACCAGGTGAGGGCTACAAAGAAAGAACAGAGGAACGGACCACGCCAAACGAAAACAAATCCTTCAATCTGACCTCAGAACTGAGGTTACCAGAAGGGCAGTTGGGAGCAAAGTAGGGCGGGGGCCCAGCCGACTCTAGTGGGCGTGGTGTGGAGATGTGCATCTGAGGAGGTGTGAGCCTGTATCCCTAAAGAGTACACAGAGTTAGGGCTTCCCTGGAGGTACAGGGGTTAAGTCTCAGCACTATCAGGCTATCCGCAGCCACTGCGGCCTGAGTTCGATCCCCCGCCAGGGAGCTGACCCACAGGGCGCAGCAGACCTCTCCTGCCTCCCCGCTGCTCCCCTCAGCAGTGTATTTTGGTAGATCTGCCTGTTCTGCTCCCCACTCTGTCTCTGGTGAATCCTCTCACCCCCACATCTCTGGTCTGGACCCCAGCTCTTGTATGCATAAATAAATGAGTCTTTAAAAAAATTAAGCATAGAATTACCGGGTGACCCGGCAATTCCACTTCTGGGTGTAGACCCCAGAGAACTGAAAGAATTGGATGCAAGCAGATCTCTGTGCTCTCACAGCGGGTGTAGACCACCTGGTGCCCGGGGCGGCTGTGCAGGTGGGGAGTATCACGTAGCCCCCAAAGGAAGGGCCCTTTGACACTTGCTGCTGTGTGGACGGATGGACTCTGAGAACGCTGTGCTCAGTGAGATCAACAGGCACAGAAGCGTCAGAGCCGTAGCGTCCCCTCCTGTGAGCGCCCAGAGCGGCCAGGCCCATGCAGACTAGACCGAGTGCCACTCCGGGGCGGGAGCTGCGGTGGGATGGACTGAGGATGCAATCCCTGCACTTAAAATGACTAAAATACTCTGTGTTTTACCACACAAGTGATGCCTGGTCTCACCCCTGAAGTTCCCATTGAATTGTCTGTGGGCCTGGCCTCTCAGGATCTGTGAACCCCCCAGGTCTGTAAGGCCCAGCCCCTCACCGTCCGCTCCCTGCCTGCTGGGCACGCCATCCCCCCCCGCTCCCCGGCTGGCCCTCCCCGGCCAGGGTTCTTCAGGGACAGTTTGCAGGAGGCAAGCTGCGGGAGACACTGCAATCAGGGGGGCTTCCTAGGAAGCCCCGCCAACGCTGCGGGCTGCGTCCACTCCTTCCCGTGTCCAAACCTTCTTCCCCACTCCGGCGCGCCCCCTCTCCCTGCACAGACCCAGAAAGGTCTTCAGAGGCTGCGGGAGATGGCGGAGTTACAAGCCCAGGGTCGGGCTGCCCACCCCCAGTGCTCTCACGGACACTGCGGGGTACACGGGGGGCCCTCGGTACCTGTGCAGGATGGCTCCGATGTCCTAGGAGAGAAGAGAGGGTGTCTCCGTTACCAGTCTTCTGGGGGATGCACCTGCCCTGGGCTCTTGCCCCCAACGTGGCAAATCAGAGTCCCTCTCCCTGGTTCTGATTCTGCCCATGGAGGTGGGGGCCCGCAGTGGAACTGCACCCAGGCCAGGGGGCCCCAACTCAGAGCGCTACTGAGGGGTTCGGGCATGAGCTGCATGTGGGTCAGCACGCCCAGCCTCAGGGCAACCCCAGGGTGGGCCCCGCTGGGCAGTGCTGACAGCTCGTGCCAGCCTGCAGCGGGGAGCCTGCCGTGCGCACCTGCATCAGCTCCCACTCGGGCTGGGCCTGCTTGGCCTCCAGCTCCCCGATCAGCTGGTCGAGGAGGGCGACGTCCTGGGACACTCGTGCGCCATAGGTCTCCCCGGCGCGCCCGATGGTCTGCTCCTGCTCCTCCAGCTTGGCCACAAAGAGCTGCTCTTGCTGCTTCAGAAAGTGGCAAATGTTTTCCAGCTGGCACTGGACCTTCTGCTTCTGGATTCCGATTTCTTTCTGGGGAACAAGGAACACAGGGGTAGGGGTGGGTGCGTGTGCCCAGGGGCCCCAGCAACCCCCTGCTGGAGGTGAGCAAGGGGTAGCCCCTCCGCCTCCGGGTCTGGGGTTCCAGGGAGGAGGGGATGTAGGCCCGGATCTTGCAGAACAGCCTCAGGGTGGAAGGGGCTGGCTCTTGGAAAATGCCCTCCAATCTGGTGTTGGGGGTAGAACTGTGCCCCCCACCATTCATACCTGAAAGTCCCAGCACTCAGGACCCCAGAACATGACCTGGGGCTGCAAATAGGGTTATTGCAAACATAAGCGGGGCAGGGGAGGGCCCTGGGGGCGACTGGCGCCCTTGCAGAGGGGAAACGTGGACGCAGAGAGCATGGTGGGGCCACAGAACCATCCGGGGTTCCAGCCTCCGCAGCACGGGAGTAAGGGTCTGCCGCCCTGCCCTGGCCGCCCCCACACGCGAGGACATGGGGGGCTCCTGCCTTGCTCCCAGCCAGCGTGACCATCCAGGGACCAGGCTCCGACCACGATGGCCCCTGGCGGGGACGGGCCTCTCCCGAGGGCTGGCCGCTGGCGGGTGCCGAGCGTGACGGTGCACACGGGTGTGCGCGGCCTTGTCCGCTGCGGTCAGCCGCCTCCCGCTCTCGGGTTCTCAGCCCCGTGGGCGCTTCCACTGGGAGGCCGAGGGGCCCCGGGCCTGCCTTCCCTCCCTTCGGGTCCACGGAGACCGGACCCTAGAGGCCTCACGGTTTCTGGCCCGAGGACAGGAGCGACGCTGGCGCCCCTGCAGCCCTTTGGCGTCGCTGGTGACACTGACCGTGGGGGACCGGGCAGGGGGGGCGGGGGCGAGGAGCAGCCTTGCTCGGCGCCTCTATTCTCAGCTTTGATCATTTTGTTCAGGATTAAATCCAGGCTGGAGCACAACAGGTGCAAGAAACACCGCGGTGCCTCCCCAGGCCCCCCTCACCCCCCCAAACCCCGCCCTTGGCCACCCCGCCTCGGAGGCGCCGGGTCCCTGGGCCCCGCCAGGCCCTCCCGGAACCCGGTCATCCCCTTCACGGTGAGGCGGCCGGCGGGCGGCCCGTCCACCCTCCTCTGGAAACAACGGCCTCTGCGCGCCCGCCGGGGATGCTCCTCACCACCCGCCTGACGGGAGGAGCCACCTCCAGGGCGGGCTCGCGCTGCACCCCGGCCCGCGCCCGCCCTGCCTCCGGCCTCAGCGGAGCACACTCTATCATTGAAGGGAGAAGAGCCCTGAAAAGAGCCCCCCCTTTCTGAGGGGCCCGTGGGCTGCGAGGGGGCTCAGGGGAGGCTGGTCCCGCTCGTCTCCCCGGGGTCTCCGCCTGGCGCTGGGGGAGCATCCCTGCCCCCTGCTGCCTCGGCAGGTCCCTTGCCCTGGGCTCAGGGGAAAGCACTTTCTTGTCGCTGCCATTCGGGAGTTTCCCGGAGTCAGCCCCCTGGGTGGGGGCCCCTCCTCTGCCCTGAGTTTTCTTTGCCCGTCCCCCTCCCCCCAAGGGGTGCGCCGGTCAGAACTTCGGAACCCGAGAGGGGGCCAGGAGCCAACCCAAGGAGCCATCGGACACACCGGGGCTCTGTGGGGAGGGGCTGCCGCTGCGGGGGCGAGGAAGCAGCCCCTGCACCCCGAGGCTGGACTGCGGCCCCAGGGGGGGCGGCTGTGGGCTGTGCCCACAACGGTGGGGTCCAGGCCGCAGGTTTCAGGAAAATGGTTAACCATTTGAATTTAGAAAGTGAATTTGATTTTTGTAAAAAATAAAACCAACAACAAATACAAAGACAGCGGAGGAGCATTTCGAGTGGAAAAGTCCTTCCTTTCCTCAGTCCCTCACCCCCCTCTTCTTGCAGGGGTGAGCCTGGACGACCATAGGCCCCAGAACAGCCCTGGCCTTACCAGGAAGTTCACTGTCTCACTTTCCCCCTGAGATCTCCGCTCCTCCCCTGATTTTCTCAGCCTCTTCAGGTGCTCCAGCTGCTTCTGAATGTGCTCCTGGGGAAAAAGGAAAACAAACACTGGCTGAAACTTAAACTTGGCTATTCAGCTGATGCCAACACGGGAGGGGCCATCTACTTCTGGGGGCAGGTGGTGAGGGTGCCCAGGGGAGAGGAGGAGGAATCCACCACATCAAGGGAAGGAGGTGAGGGAGCGTCCGCATGACCTCCTGGGCCCTGGATCCAGCCATACCTGAAGCTGGAATTCGGCGCCTGTGCTTATGAACCTGTAAGCTCCCTCTCTGCTTGTTGGTTTGTGTTGTGGCTTTGCCCTTGACAGCCCAAGTGTGCTGGCAGCAACCTCTGGGGGCTGGGAAGTGTGGCAAGGCCCCGCCCCACGTGTGCAAGGACAAGGCAGAGAAGCACCCAGGCAGGGAGCCCCACCTTGTACTCCAGGGCCGCCTCCTGGATGGGGCGCACCCGGTGGTCGCGGTGCTCCTGGCTCAGCCTGCAGATGAGGCAGATGGGCTCCCCATGGTCCTCACAGAAGAGCAGCCGGGCCTGCTTCATGTGCCGCTCACACTGCGGCAGCGGCTGGGCGCTGGGGCTGCCGGAGGCCCTGGGACTCGCAGGCTCCATGGAGTAGCTGCAGGGACCATGCACACAGGACGCCCCGGCTGGGGTTCCTTCCTGGGCTGGGCAGAGGGGACACCCCGCCTGCTGCCACGGCCTCCCTGGGGACAGAGTGGCGGGGGTCTGAGTGGCAAGCCCCAGATGTCCACAGGGGTACTCAGCGCACAGCCGCGTGCACCCCTGCCCGGGCTCTCGGCCCCCAGTGCCGTCCTGGCTGGGCCCCCGCACCGGGGAGGACCAGCGTGAGCCTGGGACTGGGTGGAGGGCGGACCTCGTGACCTCGGGAGACGGGCCCCTAACGAAGGCCCGGCCTCCTGCACGCACACCCGACAGGCTGGGGGTACGACAAGAACAGGCTTTGGACTGAGCCCCCAGCCAGGCGCCAGCGGCGCCCCCCACGAGGCTCATGTCCCTTGCTCACAGCCAGAGCCCACCCCCACAGCGTCCGCGCCTGTCAGTGTGGGGGGCGAGCGTGGCGTGAGCGGACAGACGCCCCGCCGGCATCCTGCGCCAGGAGGCAGTGAGCGGCAGAGCAGGGACCTCGCTCGGCGAGAGGGCGGCACGGCCGCGGAGACGCAGGCCCAGGCCCGGCCCAAGCTCACAAAGCAGAACGGACAGGAGATCAGAGGAAACGGAAACAGACTGTCGGCCCTTCCCTCCTCCACCCACCCCCTCCTCCCCCTGGCTGCTGCCCTGTCCCCGAGCCCCTCCCGCAAAAACCCTGCGTTCTCAGCCTCCCTCGCACGTAGGTGTTGCTATTTGACCGCACTCTGGCCAAATGGACGTGAACATTGGTGTCAAGAGCACCTTCTAGAAACCCTCGAGGAGGTTCTCTTTGCCCCTGTATTCTGGAACGAGGATGCGGCCACCTGGGGAAAGCAGGACCCGGGCAGAGCCTGGGTTCCCGGCACGGAGCTCCGTGGCTCTCCGCCTGCTGGGCGGCGTTCATGGCAGGAGAGCAGGCGCCGTCCTCGCCCAAGGAGCTGTTGCTCTGGGGCTGCTGCCGCTCAGGCCCCACATAGTCCCAGCTTCTTCCCATCAGTGACAGACACCTCGGATTTCAGCTGATGGCTCCCTCCGTGGCCAGAGAGGCGCAGGGCTCTGCCCGGGGGCCATGTGAGAGAGGTCATTTTAGCCAGGCTTCCCCAATGCTCGACTTGGGGTGCACAAAGCCCTTGGAATTCTGAGGACCTCCCAGAGTGTCCAGGGACTAAGTGACTCCAATGCACCATTTTGTGGAGGTGGCCACGATTGCATTTTTCAGGACCCGGCTCACATCAGCGCCTCGGAGGCGGGGGACCGGGTGGGGAGTCAGAAGCCGGGGGGGGATCCCTGCACCCGGCCCAGTCCCGAGGACACCAAGTCTTCTGGCTCCAGGGTCCCTTCTTACCTGTGGGCTCACGGCACGCACTGCCTGCCACCAGCCCCGAGGTCTCAGGGGGCTCTGGACCCGCAATTCCACTTTTCTCCCAAGATTCTGTGGGGTTTGGATGCTCCCGGGTCCTCTCTCCGGGCTGCGGTGCCGCGGAACATCTACTCCTCAGGTTGCCCCCCTCCAGGGCCTGGGAGTTTTCTGGATCCCTGGAGCCTTGCTCCACAGCCACAGCAGCGCCTCCATCCAGAGCGGCCACTCGGCTGGGGGTGGGTGCTGAGTCTTTGTTCTCCTGAGTCAGAGGAGTTTCTGGGTTGGGGGGTGCTCCCACCAAAGAAATGGGGATTTCAAGGCTCTTGGGTCGCTGCTTCTCTGAAGGCATCCTGAGGTCTCTCTTTGCCAGGGACCCGGCGGGAGGCCCGCTGGAGAGGTCCTGGAGCCGTCCTGCGGAGATGGAGTTCCTGCGAAGCAAGGGAAGGAAGGTGCTGGAGCTGCCCCCCTTCTCGCCGGGCAGCTTGCCAGGGACGAGGCTCTTCCTGGCCGGTGGAATCAGGTTCCTGGCCCAGGGCTTGCCGGAAGCGTCTGTGCCCTCGGGGCCCTTCTGATCTTTCCGTTTGCCCTGAGGCTTCTTCTGGGAAGCCCTCCCGGTCTCCGGCTGGCCAGTGGGCAGGCTGGCCACCCCGTCTCCACTCAGCCGCTGCCCACCCCGCTCTGGGCTGTCGGGCGGCCGGGGGCGCCTGGGCCTGCTGTCCCCGGAGGAGCAACGCACCGCGGAGCCGTCCATGCCGCTTTCTTGTATCAGATAGTCTGAAAAGAGACAACCAGACAGACAGACATGAAAATGTGCCTTGGAGCTGCCAGGGCCAATGCGGAGGGAAGGGAGAGAGAGCGAGCCCCTCGGAAATGAGCAACGCAGAACATCCCAGACAACTGGTCGTCACCAGGACGTGAGAACCAAGCTCAGCGTTGCTGTGTGTTCTCAGACAGTGCGTTTCAAACTTCAGGCAATAAACTAGTTTATTAGTATGAATTTGTACGTGGTTAGGGATCCACACCAGCCACACAATTCAGCAATAGAGAGGAATTTGGGTGTTTCATAATCAGAGATGATTCAAGTTGGTTAAAACGTCAGAAACCCCCAGATGCTGGTGACTTCCTGCCGCGGGCCCAGGCACCACGAGCAGCACCCCCTCTGCCCCCACCCCATCACCAGCGGGTTGTGGGTCCTTGTGAAACCCGAGAGACGGAGCTTCCCCTGAGGAGACAGCTAGAGCCGACCTGGGGCGGGGGAGGGATGTGACGAAGTGAGGTTTAAGGGGGCGAAAAGGGGAAGGTCGTGGGTGCCGGTGTCAAGCCCGGGGCTGTGCTTCTGCAGCGGCTTCCAGCTCATTGGCCACCAGACCCATGAAAGCCAAGACTTGAGCACCAAGACAGATGGCTGAGGAGGTCGGCCTCCCCGGCCCGCCGCCCCGCGGGGCTCACCATTCAGCCCAGCACCCTGGCTTCTCAACTGACACAAGAGCCCAAGGAGGGTGAGCCTGGCAGGTCACGCGGCTGTTTGCCCACCGGGCCCTGGCCAGTGTCCTGAACCCCGCCTGGACCCGCCTTGGCTGCAGGAGGGGCATGCGGGGGGGGGGGGGGGGGGGAGGGGGGCTGCTCCTCAGCTCCAAGGTGAAGCCAAATGCAGTGTCACTGCCCCCAGGCCGGGGCCGCGGGGTGCTCACCTGGGCCCAGGGCACGGTGCAGCTTCTCTGCCAGGAGGTGCTGGTTGATGGCCCTCAGGATGTGCAGGGTCAGCCGCATGGCAAACTGCTCCCCGTAGTGACTGACCAGCAGAGAGGCCACCTTCACGGGCTTGGCGAGCTGGAGCTGGCCCCGGGGGATGTGGCGGTGCTCGCTCTCCAGGCTGGCGTTCTGCAGCTTGAACTTGAACTTCTCGAATTCGTAGGGCAACAGCTCCTCCAGGGAGAAGAGCAGCAGGTCACTGGGGGTCTGGGTCATGATGCTGCCCATGGCAGGGCGGGGGCGTCCGCGGCCCGGCTGCGGGGAGGAGCGAGAGGCTGGCGGGGCCCCGACGGCCGGCGCGCTCGGGAAGGCGCAGGAGGCCTCGCTCCGCGGCCCGGCCAGGCGCCCGCGCGTCCCGCTGCTGTGCGGCGCGTCCCGGGATCGGGGCTTTTCTACACCCCAGACACGTGGTCCGCGGCGCCGGGGCGGGCGGGAGGGGCGGGAGGGGCGGAGGGCCGGGAGGGGCCGGAGGGGGGGGGCCGGAGGGGCGGGGGGGGTGGCCGGGGGGCGCCCACGCCGTCCACGCGCCAGAGCGGGCTCAGGGGCCGCCGCCGTCCGCGCGGGCGCTCGTTGGGTGGGCACAGGGGCCCTGGCCGGCCGCGGGGGCCCCGGCGAGCGCAGCCCTCGGGGCGGACAGTCCTTCGGACGCCTGGGGGGGCGCTGGCCCTACAGCCGCGCGGCCCGCAGGCTTTGCCCTTCCCCGCCCGGGACGCGAGCCCCGCCGGGACGCGAGCCCGGTGTCTCCGCAGGGGAAGCCGCCCCCGGTCTGGTCCTCCCAGCGCCGGGTCGGGCACACCCGGAGCGGCCTCCGGGCGCGGACCTGGGGCGCCTCCTACCCGCCGGTCGCTGTGTGCGAGGCGCGGACTCGTGCCCCGACCCCGGCTCTCCGGGGCGCAAGGGCCGGGTGTGCTTCAGCGCTCTCTGCTCTGTGGGGACCCAGGGGGGGCTCCCAAAGGGATGGAAGTTGTATGTGGGGTAAGCGGACCCCTCCCTTCCTCCCCCCGCCCCCTCCCCCTCGCCCCTTTCACCTGCTCTCTCCCTCCACCGCGCTCCCTCTCCCTCTCTCCCTCTCTCTCTCACGCACAGTCCTTCCTTCCCCCCCCTCCCCAGAACCATTTGGTAATAAATTGAAAACATTGCAACGTATCATCCTGAATACACGGGCTACCCTCAATTCTAAGATCGTTATGAGGCTTTTATTTTATTTTTTTAAAGGTTTATTTATTTATGCATACAAGAGTTGGGGTACAGGCCAGAGATGTGGGGGTGAAAGGACTCATCAGAGACAGGGCGGGGAACAGAGCAGGCAGGTTGACTGCAATACAGTGCTGGGGGGAGCAGTGAGCAGGTCATGTGGGTGTCTCCCTGGTCGGTGGGGATCGAACTCGTGCTGCAGAGGCTGTGGATTGCTTCACAGATTGCATCCTAACCCTCTGTGCCACCAGGGAGGCCCTGAGGCTATTTTAAATAATCACAATACAATGCTCTCACCCAGGAAATTTAACAGTGTTGCAATACTACACTCAGTGCACACTCAAACACACACACACACACACACACACCCCTCCTCATGACCCCCCCCCCCCCAGGCTTTGTGTTTCAATCCAGGGTGGTGTCAGAGGTCCTGTGTTGCTTTTCTCTTCCTCATGCCTCTGGAGTCTCTCCGTTTCAGACCACTTTCTCACTCCCTCCTGCCTTGCTTTTATACTTTCAAGACACTGACATTTTCAAAATGTCCACCCAAGCGGAATGTGCCCCAATTTAGATGTGGGTGGCTGCTCCCTCACGATTAGGCTAAGGGAACACCCAAGCACCCTCCACCTGCTCCAATGTGTGACACTTTTTCTTTGTAATAAGTAACTTGAGTGTGTGGAAATGTCTCATTCCCCCGCAGCCCGCAATCTCCACCCCCCCACCCCCCCACAGTTCTAGCGTTCACAGAATGTCCTTTCCTACGTCAAAGACTGCCGTGGTGGTTGCCCAGTGGTGATACCCCATCCTGTAGCCGGCTTGGATTGCATATCCTGGTGTAAACTGTGCCCTTGTGAAATTCTGGGCTTAGCCATGACCTGTTCAGTTCAGTTTCCCTCCAGGATGCTCCTTGTACCGGCCCAGCTTGCTTCTGACACCTCATCTGTCATGGGCTCCGTAGCACCATGGGGCAGGATTCATCACCCCCATTTGCACACAGTATTGGTGGCCTCGTGACTTGCCCAGAGCCAGGATTCAAACTCACTCTACAAACCGAACCGTTTTGCAAACCTGCCTCCCTGTGTAATAATAATTTGCCATGGGCCTCCCTGGTGGCACACGGCTTAAGTCTCAGGACTGTGAAGCTATCTGCAGCCACTAGGGCACGAGTTCCATCCACAGCCAGGGAGCTGACCCACAGGGCACAGCAGACCTCTCCTGTCTCCCCGCTGCTCCCCCCAAGCAGTGTATTTCAGTAGATCTGCCTGTTCTGCTCCCCACTCTGTCACTGGGGAATCCTCTCACCCCCCCCCCAGCACCTCTCCAGCTCTTGTATTCATAAATAAATCTTAAGTAATAATAAAAATTTGCCACTTTCCTACTGATCATTAACCACAAACCTCACTCAGCTGACCGATAGGCTCAGAATGGGCCGTACTGACTTCTCCAGAAGGGCGGTTACATCCTGATGGTCAGCTGAAAAAGCAGCCCTGATTGTGACCTGCCTGGCTTCAACGCTTCGGTGAGTTCTGATTGGTTTGACTTATTATCCAGTTGGTTCAAATACTTTATAGGTACTTTGGGTTTATTTTAACAGCTGACAGCATCCAACTCTGGATGCTGCTGACAAAATAACCCCCAACCCTAATATCTTCCCTAAAAAAAAAAAAGAAAAGAAAGAGGAACCTAAGTGAGCACAGATGGTGCAAATGACAGATGTGTGAACTCCGCAGGTTGGGCCAGGGGTGTGCTGGGATGTCTCTGGGACCAACACCTGCACTTGACTCCAGGCGGCAGCAACACAGACGCCTCACAGGCGTGATGCAATTGCACCATGACATGCCCCTACTTCTTGTTTTCTGGGGGAAACTCCTTAAAGCTGAGCTCGAAGAACCGTTGACAGACAGGGGCGGGGAGGGGGCTTTCCATCTGCAACAGGATATTTTGTAACCCCAGCGATACTTTTTGCAATAGAGGCATTTCTGCGTCAGGAACTTGTTGAAAAGTGGTGTTTTGATGCCACAGGTGGCTTTCTAGGTGAAGGGAAGGTCACAAAACTTTCAATTTTTGAGGTTCCAGAAATTTTGTTAAATGACGGTACGGGAAGAAAGGACTGGAGCCCTCTGTGCATTTTAAAGGTCCATTTTAGCAATCGCAGTTGAGCGGTGATGAACTCTTCTCTCTCATACCTCTGTGGCTGCATGTGTGCCCTTGGGACGTGATGGCCCTAAAGCCAAGGCAGCTGCTGCAAAGGGGGCCACACTCTGCTCTATTCCTATGTAATGAGCAGCCCAGACCCCCCAACTCTGTTCTGATCACCAAGATTTCACTCTTCACCACATTCAGTATTTGTTGGAATTTTAAAATCAATATCTATTACTTCCAGAAGAAGAAGTAAAGATCATTTTATAAAGTCCCCCTCTGTTCTGGGGCAGCCCCAATAGTTAATCATTCTCTTCTGATGGGTTGATTGACAAGCGTAAACACGGCTGGGAAGCTGGCCAGGACCCTCCATTGAACTCATCTCTGCTGAGCGCCTGCTCTGTGCCAGCCACTGTTCTAGGGACTGTGATTCAGAGATGGGCAGAACAGAGTTCCCAGCAGAGCTCATGTTCTCATGGGTAAGTGCGGTCAGATAATGAAGAAGTATGTGTCTGTGATCAGGATGCTCAGGGAATAAATCACAGCACAACAGGGGGTCAGGGAATGCAGAGACTGGCTTGGTATTTTAAGTAGCATGGGCATTTCAAGTAGGTGTGTTTTTAATTTTTTTTCTTTTTTTATAGAGGCATGTTTTTATTTATTTATTTGTTTGTTCGTTTGTTTCGTTTATACATGCACTGGGTACAGTCAGAAGCGCGGGAGGGTGAGAGAATTCACCAGAGCCAGAGCAGGGAGCAGAGCAGGCAGAAGGACTGAAGGACACTGCTGAGGGGAGCAGCGGGCTGCAGGAGAGGTCTGCGCGCCATGTGGGACCCTCCTCTGGTGGCCGGGGAGCAGCCGGGAATCGAACCGGCGCTGCAGAGGCTGCGGGCAGCTTTGCAACCCAGCGCTCAACCGCTGCGCCACCGGGGAGGCCCCTCAACTAGGTGTGTTTTAACAAGACTGAGGGGCTGAACATTCCACAGCTAGCTACAGTGAGTGCCAAGGTCCTGGGGTAACTGTGCTGAGAGGTCAGATCATGTAGGGCTTCCAGGCCACGGTGAGTACTTGGCTCTTCCGAGGTGAGGGGCCACTGGCGAGTTTGAGCAGAGTAGTGACTTCATCTGACTTGTGCTTTAAAGTAATCACTCTGGGCCTCCCCGGTGGCGCAGCGGTTGAGCGCTGGGTTGCGAAGCTGCCCGCGGCCTCTGCAGTGCCAGTTCGATCCCCGGCTGCTCCCCGGCCACCAGAGGAGGGTCCCACATGGCGCGCAGACCTCTCCTGCCGCCCGCTGCTCCCCTCAGCAGTGTACTTTGGTCCTTCTGCCTGCTCTGCTCCCCGCTCTGGCTCTCGTGAATTCTCTCACCCTCCCGCGCTTCTGACTGTACCCAGTGCATGTATAAACAAGACAAACAAACAAATAAATTAATTAATAAAAAGCATGCCTCTATAAAAAAAATAAAAATAAATAAAAAAATTTAAAAAATTAAAAAAAAATAAACAAAGTAATCACTCTGACATCTGCAAGCAAGGGCAGTGGAGAAGAGAAGGTGGAAGCTTGAATAGAAGGTGGACTATTCAAGCACTCTGCAGAGTCCAGGCAAGGGAGGTGGGGCCTTGAAGCAAGTTAGAGTCAAAGGAGGTAGTGAAGAGGGGTCAGATTCTTGGTAGTATGGAAGGCAGAGCTCAGATGAGGTGGAGGCCTTGGCGGCTGAAGTGTGTGCAAGAGATGACACCACTGTTTTGACCAGATGACATAAAGGGCACTGACTTTACTTTAAGGAGCTCACGCCTGAAGGCAACCGGGAGTTTCTGGAGGGTCTGATTCTCCACAGGGTGAGCAGGAGGAACTTGGGCATCCCATCTACCCGATCTACTGCTCTGGCCCGGCAGGGGCTAAGTCTCAGGTCTGTGAAGCTACCAGCAGCCATTGCTAGCTCGGCCTCTCCCTGGGAAACATACTTGGACCTGTACTATCTGGGAGAAGCCACAACTCTTGGGGGGGGGGGGGGTGAGAAATGGAGAGGATGCCAGCTTCCCGAAGTGGGAGCAGGGGGCGACCTTGACCTGTGCAGTAATAGGCTTTGAACTGCAAAGTGGTAGCTGGAAGCCAGAGGTCTGGTAGGCTTTGAAGCGCTCACCACAGTCCCCTGGATGGAGTGTAAGTGCGTGTTCGTTTCACTGTTAATTTTTCACTACATTTAAACATTTCGCACAACCAGCCCCTCCCGCACCCTCACCGCCTCGCCCCGCAGAGGTGGCACCTCCCCGCCCCGGGGTCCCCCAACATCTTGTACTCAGAGTTGGAGTTGGGAAGCGCGGGGGGGGGGAGAGGGGGCACCGGGACTCGGAACCCGAGGCGCCCGTCAGCGGGTGGCCTGACGCGCGGGAGGAAAAGACGCTGCGGCCGCGCCCGAGCCTCGACGCCCGGCACGTGGCGCGCTAGGCCCGGCGCGCCCGCTCGAAGGCCGCGCTGGGTGGGCCTCCCGCGGGGGCGCTGGGGGAACGCGGCCGCGGAGACCCGGGAGCGCCAGAACCGGCCCAAGAGGCGGAGGCGCCCGGGGCGACGCCCCGGAACAGCGCAGCAGCGGGCGCGGGGGGCGCGCTGGACGCCCCTCGCCGACGCGAGCTTCCGGGCCGCGCACGCTCAGAGGCAGACGACGCGCTGAACTACATCTCCCAGAGGCCCCGGAGTGCGCGGAGCCAATAGGAGGACGAGTGGGCGGGCCCGCCTGGGGCCTCCGTCTCCCAGAGGGCGCCGCGGCGCCCCCGCGATGGGCAGCCCGCACAGCCTATCGCTGCGCCTCGCTGGCGCGGCCCGGCCCGGCGCGGCGCGGGGGCGGGGAGGCCTCGCGGCTGGTATCCCGGGCGCCGCGCCAGGAAACGGGGCGCCGCGTCCCCCAGCCGCCTCCGGCCCGCGCGCCCGGGGCTGCGCGGACGCGGTGGGTCCCCAGAGTCCCCATTTCGCGTAAGCTGTAGCCCGAGGGCCGTCGCGTCAGGCGCCCCCCCCCCCCGGGCTGGTCTCCCGGGCGCTGAGGTGGGGCGGCCGCGGCGGAGGCGGGCGGGGCCGAGGGGTCGCGAGCACCGCGCGGGGAGCCCTGGGCACCCCTGAACGGCTGGGGGGCCCGGTCCGTGGGGAAATCTGGCCAAATGCCGGGCGCCATCGGGATGCCGGTTTCGTTCAGGAAAGAGCCCAGCCCCGCGTGGGAGTCGGTGTTCCACGTTAGCAAATTAATCAAAATATACGCGGTCCAGCCGGAGTCGCGAGCGTTCTAGAAGGGGGCAGGCAAGCCGCTTCTAACGTTAATAGCGAAGAAAATTGTGTGTGTGTGGGGGGGGATCATGGCAGGGAACTTGGTGTACCAGACACAGCATCCTGCGAAAATACAGCACACTGCGGGGTACAGTGTAAGAATCTAGATCCGGGTAGGTGGGAACAAAAACTCCTTAAAACTGCGTGTTGTGTGTATACAGCTAATGCAAGAGATTTACAACCAGAGAGGCGACGGTGATTCAGCTATAAATGATTTGGGGACTGTGGGCAACCCAGTTGGGAAAAAATATATATTCCTGCCTTATGCCATATGGAAAATTTAAACTTCAGATAATATGAAAACAGTGGAAAAGACCTTTCTGACCAAGATGAAAAACTGAACAACATTGAACTATTTGGATAGGTAAGTAGATATAAACAAAAATTGCAAAATTTTTGTGTTAAAAAGGATATAGAGAAAAGGTTAAAAAGGATATAGAGAAAAGGTGACAAACTGGGAGAAGATACTTGTCCATCCAGCCATTCCCAGAATGTTAAGGCACAGGCAGTAATTTGTCTGCAATTTTTTAAAAAAGATTTATTTATGCATATAAAAGCTGGGGGGTACAAGCCAGAGATGTGGGGGTGAGAGGATTCACCAGAGACAGAGTGGGGAGCAGAACAGGTAGATTGACTGAAACACACTGCTGAGGGGAGCAGCGGGCGAGTCAGGAGAGGTCTGCTGTGCCACCTGAGTTGCTCCCTGGCCAGCTGGGGGATCGAACTCATGCCACAGATGCTGCAGATTGCTTCATAGTGCATTGCCACCAGGGCAGCCTTGCAATTTTTTTATTGATCAAGGAATATATATTATTCACAGAAAAAACATGAAGTGTCAGAAAACATTAAAAGATGTGCAGAGTAATCAGAGAAGTCAAGTAAACAGTAAAGAGATTTTTTTTTACCCATTGACAAGGTTGAGAGAATACAACCACTCTCAGGCCTAAAGGTTTTGATTTTTGAAATTACCTGCATTAAGACAGCCAGTTGTGTTTTTGTGCTGAGTGTTAAAGGGGCTAAATGCACATATGTAAAATATACAATTTTAATAGTGTTTTAATTTCCTAGCAGCCTTAAATATGAGCAAAATCCTTCCCAGGCCTGAGAAGGTCTAACAGCTCGAGTCGAAAAAGAAGGAACAGAGAGATTCAGAGAGCTCTCAACTGGAAAAACACCCAGATTTTGGGGGTGATTAAAGCTATTGGAAGTGCAAAGGAGTTGCCAAGAACTGAGTTCCCTTTCCCATCTTGTCCATCCTCTTCATGAGGAACTTGAGAAGATCCAGGGAACAGGGCCCAATGGCTTGAGTCTAAGGTTTGGGTATTTCTGAGATAATTCAGCCCAGGCACTAGGCTAGAACTGAGGACTTTAGGATGAGGACTCATTTCAGAATTAGACACGTATGTAAAGGTGACTAGTTGCAGTAAGATAGGATATGATGTGTGCCCCCTCGTTGTGAGCCCCTTGGGGACTGAAACTCTGATTTCCTTGATCTTTTCTTCTTTGATTCTTAACCTTGACAGCATCCTTAACACTGAAAGAATCCCTGCAAGTTCTGTTAGATCTCAATTGCAAGACTCTTAGCGTGACCCCTGCAGTTTTTCTCTGCTTTCCAGAAGAGAAGCAACGATGGTATCTGAGGGAGGACAGTCTCAGAGAAAGGAGTGAGGCCTCTCCTCAACCAGGTCCTTTAGGCGCCTATTTTTACTCTAGTAAATAGCTATTTACCACTGCTGTATAAAATCCATACAAGTTGTTTCATTTTTAAAACTTTTAATAAGGGAAGAAGGTCAGTAACCCAGGGAGGCAGATTTGGAAACAACCCAAAATCCTCTGTCTCATTTCCTTTCATCCAAATACCAAGGATCTTCCAAAGGTAGAAAAGAACTTGAGAGGTCCAGAACCATTCTAGGTTTATGTCCGGCAACTAGAACCATTGTTTCTAGGGCCTTTAGAATATTTCTTTTTTCTTTTCTTTTTTTTTTTTTTTTTTATAGAGGCATGTTTATTTATTTATTTATTGTTTGTTTGTTTTGTTCATACATGCACTGAGTACAGTCAGAAGCGCAGGAGGGCCTCCCCGGTGGCGCAGCGGTTGAGCGCTGGGTTGCGAAGCTGCCCGCGGCCTCTGCAGTGCCAGTTCGATCCCCGGCTGCTCCCCGGCCACCGGAGGAGGGTCCCACATGGAGTGCAGACCTCTCCTGCCGCCCGCTGCTCCCCTCAGCAGTGTACTTCGGTCCTTCTGCCTGCTCTGCTCCCCGCTCTGGCTCTGGTGAGTTCTCTCATCTTCCCGCGCTTCTGACTGTACCCAGTGCATGTATAAACAAAACAAACAAACAAACAAACCAGCAAACAAATAAATAAAGCATGCCTCTATTAAAAAAAAAAAAAAAACGCAGGAGGGTGAGAGAATTCACCAGAGCCAGAGCGGGGAGCAGAGCAGGCAGAAGGACCAAAGTACACTGCTGAGGGGAGCAGCGGGCGGCAGGAGAGGTCTGCGCGCCATGCGGGACCCTCCTCTGGTGGCCGGGGAGCAGCCGGGGATCGAACCGGCGTCGCAGAGGCTGCGGGCAGCTTCGCAACCCAGCACTCAAACGCTGCGCCACCGGGGAGGCCCTATTTATTTTTTCTTTATTAACAACTTTTTTACTAAATACAAGTCTACAGGAAAGCCTAAATGAGCTTTTCAAGTATAAATAGAATGAACTTCATTTTCTCAGTGCAATAAAATAAAAATAATTTTTAAAAGGAAAAATTTCTTTACCAGGTTAAAAAAAAGATTTTATCTATGCATACAAGAACTGGGGTGTACCCCAGAGGTGCAGGGTGGTGGTGAGAGGACTCACCAGAGACAGAGTGGGAAACAGAATAGGCAGGTTGACTGAAATCCACTGCTGAGGGGAGCAGCGGGGAGACAGGAAAGGCCTGCTGCGCCATGTGGGTAGCTCCCTGGCCGGCGATTGTGCTGCAGTGGCTGCTGATAGCTTCATAGTGCAGAGATTTAACCTTTTGCGTCACCAGGAGGCCCCTTTACCAGATTTAAGAGGAAATAAAACCAGTAACAACAAGCTATTTTGAAGTCATCAGTGAGACTATTTTATATTAAAATTATGGGATAGAGCCAAGACTCCCCATAAAGGAAAACTCCTATCTTTAAATGTTTTTTCATTAAACAAAAAAGACTAGAAATAACTGATTTTTTTTTAAGATTTTTTTTTTTTTAACACAAGAGCTGGGGTACAGGCCAGAGGCGCGGGAGGGTGAGCGGATTCACCAGAGACAGAGTGGGGAGCAGAACAGGCAGAAAGACCGAAAGCACTGCTGAGGAGAACAGGGGTGCAATAAGAGAGGTCTGCCATGTCATGTGGGAATCTCCCTGGCCGGCAGGGAATTGAACCCGCGATGCAGAGGCTGTGGACAGCTTCACGGCGCTGCGCTCAACTCCCTGTGCCACTGGGGAGGCCCTAGAAATAACTGATTTTTATTAAAAGCTTATTTTATGTACCACCTGCATGTAAAGATATTTCATATAGTACTTAGTGGTTTTTCCCCTTTTCAAAATGCTCAAAGGAATATGGTCTTCTGAGCATGCAGTGTTCTATATTCTGAGGATGCAGTGTTCTATGTTCCTAATTTCCAAGAACCATTTCACATCTTTCTTAATTCAATGCTATAAACCTTTGTTTTGTATGCAGCTCACTTTGAAGGTATGAAGAGCTGAATAATAGATGTTCTCTGCCCTGTAAACCCCCAGTGGCCTCTGATACTGATGTATGCACATTAGAAGGGCAGGGGAGGACGCAGGTCATCGTATGAGAGCATATCACCTTCCCGGCTGGAATGAACTATGTTAAGTTCTAAAAATGAGGTCTAAACAGAGCACCAGGGCAGCGCAGAAGACAGTGCCTGACTTGAGGTGAGGGCAGGAGTCAGTGCAGGCGTGTTCCCACAGTTCAGGGGCTGCATCACAAATTATCTTTAAAGCTTTGTTGAAGAGTTTGTGTTTTTATTATCGGGGTATTGGGGACCTATTGAAGGGAGGGTGTGTGTGTGTGTGTGTGTGTGTGTGTGTGTGAGAGAACACTTTTTTTTACATTTTTAAAATTAAAAAAATTTTTTTAAAGATTTATTTATTTATTCATACAGGAGCTGGGGTACAGGCCAGAGATGCGGGGGGGTGAGAGGATCCACCAGAGATAGAGTGGGGAACAGAACAGGCAGATTGACTGAAGTACACTGCTGAGGGGAGCAGCAGGTGAGTTGGGGATTGAACTCGTGCTGCAGAGGCTTCAGATTGCTTCATAGTGCGGTGCTTAACCCCTTGTGCCACCAGGGAGGCCTTTTTTAATTACATTTTAAAAGGACAAGTTTACTAGGAAAAGAGAAAAAGGCACTTGCATGTAGTCACAGGCAGGTAGGAGAGCTGCTGTAAAGACACTTTTGGGGGTTAAATTTTGTTTTATTTTTCCTCAGAGTACTTTAGCTGAGCTGTGTAGCTGCTCATTGATCGAGAGAGAAACTCTTGTCCATTTTTTTTTTGCACAGTGTGTATGTGTAGCACATTCATTGTGTGGAGAAGCTGGTATCTATAAAGTTCTCAAACAGGAAGCTTTTTCTACTGCCTGGCCTCGTGAGAGCCTCCTGAATGAATCCTCTGGCCTCAATAGGTTATGACTTCCAAGCTGCTTTTTCCATCCTGGAAACACCAGTGAGAGAGCTCTCCTGGGCTCTTCTCAGGAGGCCTAACATTAAAAGGTGTTTTGAGGTTGGAGTTTTCAAGGCTCTCTCTCTAGCGTGAATACGAGGATCTATAAGCTTCATTGGAGTCTGGGAGATTTCCAAATTGGGGTCTCTAGATTTCCTTCTCAGGATTAATTCCAGGAACTGCTTCCTGACAGTTGTTCAACATTAGAACTAATGCATAATTAGGGAGGCTTCTTTTGTGTTCACGGTTATGTCCTCCAATCGATGAGAGGAATGAATCAATTCTGTGTTAAAGCCAATGCACTACATTAGTTTTTGCATTACCTTTTAAATATTTTGATAATAGAATTATTTCTGGTAAGGCTAAAATACAAAGTAAATCTTCCTAAATTTCCGGCTACTAAAACTGGGAGCCATCCTTGTATTGACTCCCAAGAGAGGAGAGGGAAAGTGGTAATTTTGATACTATGCCCTGGAATAATTTTCACAAGATTTTTTCAAATAAAAATTAGTACCTGAATGGTTGGCTGGTAGCAGTTTTCATATACCTGTTCTAGCTGTAATATAGACGTGAATTGTCTTGAAATTAAAACAACTATTTAACTGTGTTTCTATCAAACTGTAAACAACTAGTAAAATTTTGTCCACCTCAATTTCCTGTCTTGTCTTCTCTCACCCTCTCCCCAAGTCCCTTCCTCTCCCTGCTCGCCTCTGACACGGTGTACTGGTCTACAGTAAAACCTGGGTTGGGCAACAGTGGTTTAAGATCAAAATAACATTACCAAACAATATTGACAAATTAATTCAGTTAATGTTAATCTGAAGGAAAAAAGATTAGATCATTTTATTAAAATATAGAAAATGGAATAAAATGCTTTTTATTTTTAGGGAGATAGGCTATGTATTTCAGACTAAAAAGTAAGATGCATGACCAATGCAGTGCCATTTAAATTTACTGTTTTACTTACAATTGAATTTCAAAGCTAAGTGGGGTCAAAACAATTTGATGCAGGTAAAAGCAAACTCTAAACTATAGATCAAAGGAAAGTTATAGCGAAGCACAGTGGGAAGAAACCAAGACTGGGGCGAGTGGCAGAAGCTTGGGGCCAGGATATCCTCGGTGAGAGACAGAAAAAGCATTTCAGAATGACAGGAGCCGCTCATTTCTTTGCTCCTATGTTATAAAGCACAGACTTTAAAGTCAACACTGCAGATGTCCTCAAATGTCAGTTTGAAAATCAGGCAGAGACAACGGCCATCCTGGAGTTCAAGAGAATGTATAAGACTCACGAGGACTGACAGCAACTCTAGAGACAGAATTTAGCACCCATGAAACTAAGACCAGGATTCATACAGGGTTGTTTATTTTTTTTAAAGATTTATTTATTTATACAAGAACCAGGGTACAGGCCAGATGTGCGGGAGAGTGAGAGGATTCACCAGAGACAGAGCGGGGAACAGAACAGGCAGACTGACGAAATACATTGCTGACGGGAGCAGCTGGCATGATAGGAGAGGGTCTGTGGCACCATGTGGGACCCTCCTGGCCCGCCGGGATCGAACCTGTGCTGCAGAGGCTGTGGACAGCTTCACAGTGCGGCGCTCAACCCTGTGCCACAGGTTGTTTATTTAATATTCAACTTCAATTTCCTGTCAGGGATCTACCTATGACTGAAGACAAAATAAAAGAATCAGCAGTGGTTAGAACCTCTTCTAACTTTTAGAACCTCTCCCTTAACTTACTTTTTACCAACCCTTGAAACCCTTGAAATAGTGGTTCTTAAGCTTTTTTGCTCTGGAGCTTTTTTGCTTTTCATCATAGTTTGATGAAAGCTATGGCCCCATGTTGTAGGCAGTACACATGTAATGTAATTTTGCATACAGTAGCAAAAGCTTTACAAAATTTCACTATCCATCCGTGGTAGCCACTAGATAGCACTTAGCAACATAAGCTGCATTTTAAACTTCATGGACCCTACATTAAGAACTGCCCTACCTGAACTCCTGTGGATCTTCTGGCCTGTGACTCACTCCTAATCAAGTGTTCTTTGAATATCGACAGGCCTCAGAGAAATGGAGAAGGAACATGGCAGTAAATTTAAATAACTCTGAAATTCCATCTAACTCTAATTACTCACTAACATCAAGGGGAACTTAGCAAATGAGTCATCCTTCATTCTCCCCATCTGGTTCTTCATTCTCAAGCATCCTGCAATAACAAGGCAAGTGGCTGTTCCACCAGATGGACTGAGCTCGCGGGAATTTGCTGGGCATTGGTGACAGCTACTATTTATTGAGTTCATACTAAATTCTAGGTACCTACATTTGTTATCTAAGTAGCCTGCACCTGCTAGCTCATTTCGTCCCCACCCAATGTTATAAGGCGGGTACAGGATCCACTCCAGTATCCGTCCCTGGCCTCAAAACAGGCAAGGCCACCGAGGTTTGGCGGTAGCCAGACGGGGTAACTTGTCTGCGGGGACGCGGTGCCAGAGAAGAGATTTTAAGTTCGCGTGTCGAGTCCACTGGGCAATTGTCTAAAACATCAAAATCGTCTCCCAGGACTCTTAGGTCACAAGCCTCAACAAGGTTTGCGGAGACGGACCTCGGCCTGCCCGTGGGCGATCGGGGGACTCTGCCCCTGGAATGGGACACGGAGAAAAATAAAGGGAGACTGTCCACCAGCCCTCCACAGCCGACTCCCCGAAGCAGCTCGTAGCCAGAACTTCGCCCAGACTAGCTGGACCCGGCCCGGAGACGGCCCTCCACGGCCGCCCTGCACCTGGGGGGATGACCCGGGCTGCGCCCCACGAAGCTGGGGTGGGGGAGGGCAGCGTCTGGCCGGGCCGTGCGCCCGCCAGGGGGCGCCTCCTCCGGACCGGCGCGGAGTCCTCCACTGCGCGGGCAGGACCCGCCCCTCCCGACGCAGGCTCACGAGGGAGCAGGCGGGAAAGGGCCGTGGCGCCCGTCCTCGCGGGGCCGGGCCACGAACAGCACGTCCCGCGCCCAAGTCCCCTTCCAGCCGCTCGGGCACCCAACCGCGCCGGGCGCCAGGCCCGGCCCAGGGCGCATGCGCACACCGGGCCGCGCCGCGAACTACACCTCCCGGCAGGCTCCGCGGCAGCCTCCCGGCCTGCCCCGGGAGCCGAGAGGGCGGCCGTGGCGGTCTCAGAGGCCTTCCCCTGCCGGCCCCGAGTCGCCGGGGCGGCTGGCGCCGCTCTGAGCCCGCTGTGGCCGGGTCTGTGCTTCTGAGCCTCGGCCGTGGGCACAGAATTCCTCGGGGGCGCTTGTAGCAATCAGGTGCCGGGCCCGCCCGGCACGCTGACGCACGGGACCGCGCGTGGCTCGGGGACCTGCACGCGCGTGAGCTTCCGGGGAGGCGGCCCAGCCCGCGCCGCCGCACGCCTCGGGCGGCTTTTCACGAACGCGCCCGCGGCCGCGCGGGCCTCTGGGGGCGCGGACCGCCCCGGTAGCCCCGCCTCTCGTCCCGCCCCTGCAGGCAAATCTTCCTTCTGGTTGGCCGGCGTTGAGTCTGTGACGGCCCCTGGCCCAATGGGCGCTGGGGAGCGCCGAACGCGACCCGGAAGTCGGTCCCGAGCAGGCGCCGTTGGCCGCGGACGCCGGACCGCGCGCTGAGGCTTCCGGCGTGGGACGGGGCGCCGGTCCTGCGTGAGTCGGTGAAGAGGGCTAAGCGCGGCGCTCAGTCCCGCCTCGGGGAGGTTCTGGCGAGGGCGGGCCGGGGGGCCGGCACGGTGGCGCCCAGGACCGGTTGAGGCCCAGGCGCCGAGCCGCTGCGCCCGGGCTGACGGTGCTCCTCTGCCGGGACTTGGCGCCTCGGGGCCCCGCTCCCGCCGACGCCGGCCACCGGCGCGGGCCTCCCGGGCGGGCGCTGCAGCCTCCGGCGCCGCGGCGCCCCGGGGGCCTGGCGATGGCGTCGGGCCCGGCCTCCCAGGACCGGGAGGGGCTCCTGATAGTGAAACTGGAGGAGGACTGCGCCTGGAGCCAGGAGCTGCCCCCGCCTGACCCCGGGCCCAGCCCCGAGGCCTCCCACCTGCGCTTCAGACGGTTCCGCTTCCAAGAGGCCGCCGGGCCCCGGGAAGCCCTCAGCCGGCTCCAGGAGCTGTGTCATGGGTGGCTGCGGCCTGAGATGCGCACCAAGGAGCAGATCCTGGAGCTGCTGGTGCTGGAGCAGTTCCTGACCATCCTGCCCCAGGAGATCCAGAGCAGGGTGCAGGAGCTGCGTCCGGAGAGCGGCGAGGAAGCGGTGTCCCTGGTGGAGGATATGCAGAGAGAGCTGGGGAGACTGAGGCAGCAGGTGAGAAGGGGAAAACCGTTGAATCTGTTTTGTTTGACCCCGTGGACTGGGACATCCTGCAGGCCAGGTCCCTGTAAGAACTGACTTCGTTGCCTTGAGTTGACCTCACGTGGGCCTTGTGGTTTACCAGGGACTCCTCCAGACTGTCCGCGGACGGACAGAATGAGCAGCGAAGAGTCCCTTGTTTCCACATGGAGGCGGAGGCTCTTAGTTCACAGGGCTCAAGTCCTCCGGTTCCATGCAAGGCTTGTGATTTGACCAAGTTACTTCATCTTTTTGGGCTTCAGATTCGCCAGTGGTGGAAGAAGAATGAGAAATACCTTTCAAGCGGTTACTTTGCGAGCGGGAGGGAATGCGGTAGTTAGTAATCAGGCCCGGGGTCTAGCTCGTGCCAGGGAGCTGTTACTGTTAGGTTGGATCAGCAGTCTCGCCTCACAGAGCTGGATCAAATTAATCCTGAACTTAGAAAAACAGTTTGACACTGAGGCTCTGAGGGCACTTGCCTCCAGGACCACTTAAGCTTACGCAGTAGTGAGGAGTGGAACATCTAGAAACAGAAAAGATGGAGGAAAGCAAGGGGGAGTGAGGAGTAGCAGAGGAACTACCGGCACTAGGAGCACCCCTTCCCCTGCCTCCCTTCCCAGCGCCCTAGCACGCACATGTAGGGGGGGGATCAGAAAAGTCTGTTGTGTAAAACATCCTCCTCTGTTGCTGGATCACGGGGACCCACAAGCGGTTCTCTGTTGCAGGCTTGCCTCAGAACCCTGTACTAACTTCCCTTCCCGCCAGGCCCTGTTGTGATGATGAGTGATGTGGGTTGGTTCCCAGGTCACAAACCATGGGCGGGGAACAGAAGTGCTTTTGGAGGAGCCTTTGCCTCTGGAAACAGCACGAGAGTCACCGAGCTTCAAGCTGGAGCCAATGGAGACTGAGCGAAGCCCTGGCCCCAGGCTGCAGGAGCTGCTAGGCCCCAGCCCCCAAAGGGACCCCCAGGCTGTAAAGGAGAGGGGTGAGGACCAGTTACTTGGGCAGGTGGGTGGGAAGAGGGGCTTTGGAGCACCACTGCCCAGGAGAGGCAATTTCTGACCTCGGTTCCCCCGGTATAGAGTGAAGCACCTGGTGGTTTGGATTCTTGAGGGGTGGGGGGAGGGTGCGGGGTTCTAGTAAACCCCTTTATGTGCAGAACAGATACTTTCAGGGCTGGATGAGTGAGGGGGCCCGAATGCTGCTGCAGCAGGGGAAACTGCTGGTATGCCTTTGCCCAGCACTGCGTGGCCTGTCGTTTCGGATATCCTTTAGGCCTTTGTCACCTTCTGTTCAGTGTTCTGTCCTCAGAGTAGCGGCTGGGTATTGAGGAATAGATACTATAGTGGAATAATCTCTGGGTTGCCAAGAAATTAGGGGTGCCATTCTCATCCTGATTTCTGTTACCTTTAGCATTATCTGCTCCCTGGCTTTCTCTCTTTCCTCCTGAAGGGAACATGGAAGACAAGGAGATGACTGGGCCCCAGGTGATATGGACGTTCCCATTGTCTCCCCACCTTAACCGCCCCCCCACCCCTTTGCTCTTGTGGGAGCAGGGTCCTTCTTCCACTTGGAGAAGATCCTTTCTCCCTCACTGCATGCATCTCCCCTGCCTTCTTTGTCGCCTCCACACCTCCCTGGCAGTCTTCTTCTCCGTGAAACTGTCCTCAGTACCCCACCTCTCCCCAGCCCCACATTTTGCCCCTTTAATCCTTGATTCTGCTTGAATTGTTCTTGGTGCCTCAAGCTCTAAAGGAGATCTTGTGCTGTTTCAGTTGCCCGAGAGCTTAGAGGACGTGGCCATGCACATCTCCCAGGAGGAGTGGGGCCTTCGGGAGCCTAGTAGGAGGGCCCTCTCCCGGGACCCAGTGCGGGAGAGTTTTGAGAGTGTGGACACAATGGGTAAGGATTTTTCTTCTAGGATGAAAGACTAAGCCATTTCTGATCAGGGTCCTGTCCCCTGAGACACTGCCCACATTTGCCACAAGACCTCCCTTTGTCTCAGGCCCCCTGGACCAGCATTAGATACAGATCTGCCAGGTGGTGGCATAGTTGACATGTTTAATGACTTCCATCTGCCAGCTCTCCCCCTCCATCACCTCCAGGCACACACATTCAGTGTCCCAGATTGCTGTGGGCTCTGCGATTTTGATGCCTTGCCATTTTGATGGTGCTTATTCTGTCTTCATTTATGTTTTCTATATTTCATTAGTATTTCTAGGCCTTTCCACAAAGACACAAAAATTCAGGAATGCTAGCATCAGCATTCTTGCTTATCAGTTAACCTGTTCCTTTAAAATTCAGGAAGTAGAATTGGGGGAAATTTAAAAATGACATATATATCTGGAACAAACTTAATAAATTAAATGCAGGAGTGTGTTGAAATATTATGCAGAGATTAAAAGTGAGATCTATGAAATATGACAAAAAACTGGTAGTTAGATTTAGGTTGTGTGTATACAACTGTTATGTAGTTCTTTCAACCTTTATATATATATATATATATATATATATATATATATATATGAAAGTTCTCATAAAAAGTTGGGGAAAGTCCTCAGCAACATGCAACAAGAGTGTATGGTGCAATTATAGGTAACACACATAGCAAAAGAGCCATATTGCACATCCCCCCCACCCCCCTTATACCTCAGGCTTTCAGAAAGAGAAGCACAGCTGTCGTTGAGGGTTTTTTTGGTTTCATTTTTATTTTTTGTTCTTTTTTGGTGGCGGAGAGGGAGACGCGTAGCTGCTGATTCATTTGCACTAATATTGAACTGGGCTCTTTGTCTGGTTTGGTTCCTGCCATGGAGTCCTTGCTGGTGCCCTGAGCACAGCCTCTGAGCAGTGCTAAGTAGGAAAAGAAGTTCAGACCATAGGTTCCAGTGGCTCTGTTCACGATCCATCTTTGCTGGAGTTGGAGTGAGGTTTTTGGTTTGTTTTACAGTAGCTCAGAAATGACACTTGCATTGTAGCCAAGAGCACAGGCCTGACTGTCCGTCACACTGTTTCCTCCTGGAGTCACAGTTCCTTTATAATAGTAAACTGATTTCTTCAAGAACTGTGTCTGCTGGAGAGTAGTTTTGACTACAGAAGTAGACGTTTTCACTTCAAAGAACAGCCCAAGGACAGCTGCAAAAGTGTGAAAGGAGCAAGGCGTGGTCTCCCGGGCTTCCTGCTTTAGGAGCAAACATGGGGAATGGTTTCTTGTATATGCCAAGCGCTTGTCAGAATTATTGCAGAATTATTCTGTCCTCACCCGTGGTCTGGGCTGGGACTAAGACTATCTTTGTTTTCTCTGCTGGGGAGAGGAAACCGATGGTACAGAAATCTGTTTCTTTTGTTGTGAACAGAGTCTCAGGTTCCCGATCAGGAGGCCCCAAGTACCCAGGTAGAACAAAGAGGAAAAACATGGGATCCCAGTGTTCAGACTTGCAAGGAGGGCCTGAGCCCCAGAAGCCCTGCTCCAGGTAAGGACGGAAGAGGAGCAGCTTGCCCAGCAAGCCTCCCGGTGTGGAAGTGAAACACAATAGTTCGGGCATGGGGTTCTCCATCACTGCTGCCAGAGAGGGGCACTGCTTCCTGTGTCCTCATTGCTGCTCTGACCCCAGCGAGACAGGTGAGGCACCCACAGTGCGAAATGTAAGGAAGCACCTTCCCGCCTCGTCCCACTCTCCTCCATCCACTCACTCCTGAAGACTCAAAAGCCAGAGGCTTGGTTGAAGAGGGGGGTGGGGAGGGCGCCTACGAGGGAACTCTCAAGCCTGGTCTGAGCTAATTCTCAAGCAGTTACCCCGACCCTTATCCAAATGCCTCTCTTGAATACTCTGTCCACATGGAGCAGATGGGAAACGGGTAGAAGCAGGCCTTCTGAGCCACAGGCAGTGGTAGACACGTGGGGTTTCCTTTTCTCCATTGTAGAAATGATACAGGGGTTTGGTTTCTCTCATTCTACCAGGGGAACAGAAATTTGAAAACCAGGAAGAAAGTGCTCAGTCCATTCCCCTTGAGAGTGTCCATCCTCAGGCGCTGCTCCCTGGCCAAGCCAGAGGGGAGGTGCCCTGGAGTCCTGAGCAGGGAAGGCCTCAGGATAGGGCAGATGGACATTGGGAGCCTCCTCCAGAGGATCGGATGGAGCAGACTTTAGCGGGGACCACAAGTTGTAAAGAACTGGGGCGATCAAAGGAACTACAGCCGAAGAAACTCCATTTATGTCCCTTGTGTGGCAAAAATTTCTCAAATAACTCAAACCTTATCAGGCACCAGAGAATACATGCAGCAGAAAGACTGTGTGTGGGTGTGGAGTGCAATGACATCTTCGGCGGGAACCCACACTTTCTATCACTGCACAGAGCACACTTGGCAGAGGAGGCCCATAAGTGCCTTGAATGTGGAAAAAGTTTCAGTCAGAACACACACCTGACTCGCCATCAGCGCACCCACACGGGTGAGAAGCCCTATCAGTGTAATGTATGTGGAAAAAGCTTTTCTTGCAACTCCAACCTCCACAGGCACCAGAGAACACACACAGGTGAAAAACCGTACAAGTGCCCAGAGTGTGGGGAGATATTTGCTCATAGTTCCAACCTCCTTCGGCACCAGAGAATTCACACAGGAGAGAGGCCCTATAAATGTGCTGAGTGTGGAAAGAGTTTCTCTCGTAGCTCACACCTCGTCATACATGAAAGAACTCATGAGAAAGAGCGACTTCACCCCTTCCCTGAGTGTCGGGAAGCAGTGAATGACAGCTCCCCTTTCCTTTCGCATCACGGCACTCACAAGGCAGAGAAGAAACTCTTTGAATGTGTGACTTGTGGGAAAAGCTTCCGGCAGGGAATGCACCTCACCAGACATCAGAGAACGCACACTGGAGAGAAACCATACAAATGCACCCTTTGCGGGGAAAACTTCTCGCATAGGTCCAACTTAATCAGGCACCAGAGAATTCACACGGGAGAGAAGCCCTATACCTGTCATGAGTGTGGAGATAGTTTCTCGCACAGCTCCAATCGGATTCGTCACCTAAGAACCCACACAGGAGAGCGGCCCTATAAATGTGCCCAGTGTGGAGAAAGCTTTTCTCGGAGTTCACGCCTTATGAGTCATCAGAGAACTCACACCGGGTAAACCACGGGGTCTGTCTTTGCTGCAGAGAAGGTGGCATAGCCAGAGCGTCCTAGTGTTACGAGCAAGTATTCCGTGACCAAGTGACCTCTGTGTCTTTAGGGTCAGGGCTGTAAAGAGGAAAGGGAGTCATTGTGAGGGAGGTGTGGAGGCAGCAGAGGATTCCATCGCACTAAAGAGGAATTCTGGCTGAACTAAAGCGGATGGCAAGCCTCTGGGGTGACCTGCTTGGGGCAGGGTTCTTGAGCGTCTCTCCTGAGTCAGGGCACGTGCACCCCTCGGTGCATTTAGCCAGTTGTGATTCGGCGCCTCACTGTGTCCGGTCTGTCCAGCAACTCTGGGACTCGTGTGACCTCTCTGCTGCTGCTTCCTCACTTGGGATGGTCAGCAGGAGCAAATGGGCTCCTGAGCCCCTTGATGCCAAAGACGAGGGCAGAGTCTCGGGGAGCCAGCTGGAGAGCAGCAGAAGGCTGGTGGTGAATTGCAGCACTTCCCAAACTCTGCTGGGAAGCCTCCAGCACCCCTTAGTGACCTGACAAGGGCTGATTGGCAGGCCTTGCGTGTAGGTGTCACCTCAGACAAAAGGGGCCCAGAGACCTAGGGAATAGCAAGATGAAGATTTCCAGGACTCGGCAGAGGGAAGAGTCTGAATCATTCTGTCCTCTGCGGAGACCGAGCCTCCCTCCCCTCCAGCCCCCCCCCCCCCCAAACGGGCAGAGAAAGAAAAGGAGGATGTTAGAGTCTTCCATGAAGGGGTTCCATGAAAGGTGTATTCCCTGGGAGACTTTGAAAATGTGGAACTAGGGGAATTAGGGGTCACACCTTTCCCTGTGGAGGTACGTCTGGACGGTAATAAATATCTTCAGGAAAAAGTGTGTGCGTCCTCATTGATGGTCTTGGTCTCCCCTGCCGATCTGTCTCTTGTCTGTTTTGTTCCGAAGACCTGCTTATTCCGTGGCCTCCTGGGTTGGTTAGGAAGATTCTGATGAAGGTGGCAGTGGGCAGGCAGACTGGTGGCCCTGGCCAGTGTCAGGCTGGGGCTGCTGCTTTGTAAGAGTCAAGCCCGTGGCTGCGGAGCGTTCACGAGACCTCTCTGACGGCGGGATTCAGCAGTAAACGCGTCTTCGGTTCTTCGTTCAGATTCTTTTTTTTTTTTTTAATTTATTTTTATTTATTTTTTATAGAGGCATGTTTTATTTATTTGTTTGTTTGTTTGTTTATGCATGCACTGGGTACAGTCAGAAGTGCGGGAGGGTGAGAGAACTCACCAGAGCCAGAGCGGGGAGCAGAGCAGGCAGAAGGACCGAAGGACACTGCTGAGGGGAGCAGCGGAGAGACAGGAGAGGTCTGCACGCCATGTGGGACCCTCCTCCGGTGGCCGGGGAGCAGCCGGGGATCGAACCGGCGCCGCAGAGGCTGCTGGCAGCTTCACAACCCAGCGCTCAACCGCTACGCCACCAGGGAGGCCCTCCGTTCAGTTTCTTTACTTTTGTGGAATGGTTGAGCGAAGACCTGGCTCTTCAGAGACGGTATTTTGCTTTTGCAAATGGTTCCTAGGAAAAATGGTTCTACTATAACGTAATTATTGATCATGACCGTTGGGAAGGTTAGGGAGGAGAGCGAAATCATTAGGGGAAGTCAGGATATTTTAGAATGGGGAACAGGACTAGCGTTTCTAGCAGAATGTCTGGGAAAGTGGTCAGATGGCCAGGAACTACTCCAGGAGCAGGAAATCCTGTCAGGAAAAAACCAGATCTCTGATTTTTGGGAAGGAACAGATGAAACATTCCATTGCCAACCACCTATCAGAGGCAGCAGTTTTGAGTGAAACAACTTCCTACCTTCCCTTAGAAGCCTTATGTCTACCCTGCCTCCACTCAGTGGGAGTTTCTCCATGCTTTTCTGAGCCAATTTTTAAAGGTCTTACTATTTCATTTTTCTTTCTTTCTCTTACCCACTTGTTCAGAGAAAGGGTGCTGGTGATGCCGGATTCAGGGGCAGGAAGAGGGGGAAGGGTTAGGACACACAGGACCGTGGTGTCAAGTGGGTGGTACTGTCTTGGGTAAGTTGGCAGTTTATGTGGATCCCACAAGAATGTAACGCACCCCCCTCCATCGTGACCCCCATAGTATCATCCGTGCAGACCTGTGATAGGGTCCAATCGGTGCTGCTCCCATTTGGAGCCTTGGAGTTTGAAGCTAGAGCAGAGGGACCTCCAGGTGTTCACTGCAGACCTGAAGAGGCTTTGCAGGGTGAGCCTTTACTCTGTCCTCAGTCTAGCTCCCCATGTGGCAATTTGCATATGCGTGGCTGTTCTCAGCCTCCTTTCAATGAGATGATGTCACAAAATAGTGCATGTAAAACACTGCTCAGCACCTGGCACATTTGAGGGCATCAGAACATCAGCAGGCCAATAGCGATGGAAGACTGCCTTCCTTCTCAGTCCCTGGCATGGGGCTTAGCATAAGACTCCACAGGCAGGGGTCTCCCTGGTGGCACAAGGGGTTAAGATGCAACCTATGAAGCTGTCTACAGCCTCTGCAGCACGAGTTCCATCCCCGGCCAGGGAACAACCCACATGGCGCAGCAGACCTCTCCTGTCTCGCCCGCTGCTCCCCTCAGCAGTGTGTTTCAGTCAGTCTGCCTGTTCTGTTCCCCGCTCTGTCTCTGGTGAATCCTCTCACCCCCCCTCCCACAACTCTGGCCTGTACCCCTGTTCCTGTATGTATAAAGAAATCTTTAAAAAAAAAAAAAAAAGACTACACAGGCAAGAGCGTCATTCCAGGAACCCGTCTGCTATAGACAGGCAGGATTGATGACTTGTAGTCCTGTTTCAAAGAGCAGAGGCCCTTACTGCCAACTTTCTTGAGATCACTGCAAGGACTGGCCAAGTGTATGCAGTCATACTTACAGTCCTACTTTTATTCATAAGCATGCTTTCCCCATTCAGACTTTAATCCACTAGCACTCTTGGAAAAGAAACCAGAACAGATTCTAACTGGCTTTTATGTTAAGGGGAAACATGCTGAAGGGAATAAAGACCCCTGGCCCCTAGGTACAAATGGACCGAAGTGATGTGGGCTGGTCCTGAGCATTAACCACATAGCCTTTTAGCAAAGGCCGCACGTGAAACCATGAGACAGGCTCCTGGTAGAGAATCTGTCCCACATGTAGTCCTTGTGGAGAGGCCTGGTTGAGTCAGACCAAAGGAGGAAGCCAGATGTCCACATGCTACCAATTCAATAGCAGGGGTTTGGAAGAGACTGGAAGAAGTGTTAAAGCAATCGTTAAACTTTAATTCTTCTTATTTATTTTTTTACATAACATTTTTCACTTTGACCATTTTATTATTTATTATTATTTTTTATTTAAAGGTTTTATTTATTTATACAAGCACCGGGTACAGTCAGAAGCGCGGGAGGGTGAGAGAATCCACCAGAGCCAGAGCGGGGAGCAGAGCAGGCAGAAGGACCGAAGGACACTGCTGAGGGGAGCAGCGGGCGGCGGGAGAGGTCTGCGCGCCATGTGGGACCTTCCTCCGGGGGCCGGGGAGCAGCCGGGGATTGAACCGGTGCTGCAGAGGCTGCAGGCAGCTTCGCAACCCGGCGCTCAACCGCTGCGCCACCAGGGAGGCCCTAATTTTTATTTTTTTAAAGATTTATTTATGCATAGAAGAGCTGGGGATACAGGCCAGAGGTGTGTGTGTGTCGGGAGGGGGGGGGGCGGTGAGAGGATTCACCAGAGACTGAGCTGGGAGCAGAACAGGCAGATCTAAGTACACTGCTGAGGGGAGCAGCGGGCGAGCCAGGAGAGGTCTGCTGCGCCATGTGGGTTGCTCCCTGGCCAGCCCAGGATCAAACTGGCGCTGCAGGGGCTGCAGATTGCGTCATGTGTGCGGTGCTTAACCCCTTGCACCACCAGGGAAACCCCCTAAACTTTCATTTTTGTCCAGAAAAATCCACGAGAAGTCTAAAAATTTTTATTGCAGGAATGAAAGAATGTATGGCTCTCAACAGCATCTGAAATTTGAGGCTTTCGACTGCACACTTCTAGTAAATGTTTACTATTCAATCATTAACATTATCAGCAAATAAGAATTTGGATTGTGCAAAATTATCACCAGTACTTGAAGACCTGTAATTTTTGTAAATATTTCCAGTATTTGAAGCAACGAAGTGATGTGCCAGGTCTGAGGGTGTGTTGCAGAAAACCACACAGCAAATTCATCATCAGCGCTGGAATTCTCCCCGCGCGGCCAGTGCGGTCAGTGAACGCGAAGGCTCGTCCGTCCGCAGCACCTCCAGGCGCGGACCTGGCCGCGGGCCCGCGGGGAGACGGCGGTCCCCGCGCACGCCCCTCGCCCGCGGCGGCCGGAGGCGCGGGTTGTCGCGGTTAGTCCGGTGGCAGCGGCCGGGGAAGGGCCGCGCTCTGCGGCCCGCGCGGACTCTCCGCGGCCCGGGCCCGGCCCGGGGCCTGACACAGCCGGCCCGGCGCGGGCTGCGGGCGTCGCGGGGAGACCCCCGGCGCCCCGGCGGGGCTCGCGTTCTCGCTCGCTGCGGGGGGCCGTGGGCACGCCCCCGCCCGCGGCAGCACTTGGCGGGGCCCCGGCCCTCGCGCGCGGGGGCGTGGGGGCGGCGAGGGCCGGGCTCTCGGGCCAGCAGCGCCCGACGCCGGGGCCCGGGGCCGCCTCTGCCCCCGCCCCGCCCCCGCGACTCTGCCGGCCCGCGGGGGCCCCTCACCCCCCAGCCCCGGGCTGGCCGCTGCCCCCCGGCGCACCCGCGCGGGGCGGGGTCTTTGCTCACGAGCAGTTGGGGCGGCATCGCCCCTTTTTAGCTCCCTCGCCCTCGCCCGGGGGGCGGGAAGGGGCGGGCAGGGCCCGCAGCGCCGCTGTCCCGGCAGGGTTGGGGCGGCCGGGCCGGACCCCGAGGGAGGGGCGCGCCCTCCGCGCGGGCCTGGGGTCGCCCTCGGGGACACTGGCCGGCGCGGGCCCCCGCCCCCCGCTCGTTCCTTGCTGGCCCTGCCGGTCCGGTGGGGCGACCCGCCCGCGCCTGCTGCCCGCGGGGAGCGACCGCCGCGGCGCGGGGCTGCCTGCGCGGAGAGCGGCCCCCCGACCCCCCGCCGGACACCCCCTCCCCGCCCGACGCCGGCCCCGGCTCGCGTCCCGGTTCCCGGGAGTCGCGAGGCCGGAGTGAAGACGTGCCTTCAGCTGCCGCGGGGCTGGCGGAGGAACCAAACCAGGAGCCGTAAACGAATCCTAGATGGAACGCAAAAATGTCTGACGCAACATTTAATTTTTGCGGCTAAGTGCGAGGTAATAAGACAAATTACTAAAATTTAAAAGGTGAAAACATGAACGATAGCATCATAAAGAATCCCACTCGCAAGAAATCTGCAAATAACTTTGAGGACTCTGTTTACAACTTGAAAGGAGAAAAATGTGAATGTAAACTCTTGCCAAATCCTATTAATAAATCCCCAGAGGGAGCTGGTATGTGTATGGTGTCGGGCTTGAATAAATTTTATGCTGAAGTTGACTTAGGAGAACAGGTAAGAGCTTGAGCATTTTTTTTTTAATAGAGGCATGCTTTATTTGTTTGTTTGCTGGTTTGTTTGTTTGTTTTGTTTACACAAGCACTGGGCACAGTCAGAAGCGCGGGAGGGCGAGAGGTTTCACCCGAGCCAGAGCGGGGAGCAGAGCAGGCAGAGGGACCGAAGCACGCTGCTGAGGGGAGCAGCGGGCGGCAGGAGAGGTCTGCGCGCCATGTGGGACCCTCCTCCGGTGGCCGGGGAGCAGCCGGGGATCGAACCGGCGCCGCAGAGGAAGCGGGCAGCTTCGCAACCCAGCGCTCAACCGCTGCGCCACCGGGGAGGACCCAAGAGCTTGAGCATTTTTAAAAATACAGAATAAAGAGGCAACTGTCATATTAAAACTGATTAAAATGGTGAACTACCAGAGCAACTGGGTTGACTAGAACTCCATTTATTCAGGGCCTCCCCGGTGGCGCAGCGGTTGAACGCTGGGTTGTGAAGCTGCCCGTGGCCGGTTCGATCCCCGGCTGCTCCCCGGCCACCGGAGGAGGGTCCCGTATGGCGCGCAGACCTCTCCTGCCGCCCGCTGCTCCCCTCAGCAGTGTTCTTCGGTCCTTCTGCCTGCTCTGCTCCCCGCTCTGGCTCTGGTGAATTCTCTCACCCTCCCGCACTTCTGACTGTACCCAGTGCATGTATAAATAAAACAAACAAACAAACCAGCAAACAAATAAATAAAGCATGCCTCTATAAAAAAAAAAAAAGAACTCCATTTATTCATTAATCATGTCATAGTGGCTTAGCACTGATCACTGGCACAGACTCTACACCTAGACACAGATCCGAGAATTTTATGAAACATTAAATACCAATAAAGAATTAATTATTCTAACAAAGCTTTTATTTGCAAATATCAACCTAAATGCTTAGGACACTTTAGACTAACATGGGGAAAAGACATAAAGATACAGTTCTTTTGGTTATAAGGTACCCAAAAGCTAACAGCATGAGAACATTTAATAATGGTATTGCTGGACTGGGAGTACTTTCAGATTTCTGGTAGGAATGTGGGAGCAATATTGTGTATCAAGATTTTTTTAAATGTCCATACTCTTTGATCTACTTCTTACAACTTACCTTCAGGTGATAGTTTCAACTTTGTTGTAAAAGGTGTCCACTATATTTACTTTGAAAAACTGGAGGTGAACACCTGTTCAACAGGAAAACAGTTCTTTCAACTGATATGGTACACCCCATAATGGAATAATTACAATGTTATTAAATTTGAGGCTTATGAAGATACTTTAATGACATGCAAGAAATTCTGAGAAATAGGGAGCATTATAGTTAAAAGCCTGAGTTCTGGCATTAAATAGAACTTAAATCTCGTCTCTGCTTCTTACTAGCTGTATGACTTTGGTGAAGTTACTTAACCTCTAAATTTCAATTTCCTTACCTATTTGCTAAGAGGAGAAGTGACTATTAATAGGATTAACTAAATGCACATATACAATTCTAGGTACTCAATAAATGCCAAAGCATAAAATGTTAGTAAGATACAAAATTGTATTTACAATATAACCTATTTTAAAAATACATAAAATATACCAAAGTGTTGAGAGACTATCATTGGTCCAGAGTCTGGGGCGATTTTATTTTGTTTTATGTATGTTCTATAATGAGCAAATGTTACTTCCATAGTAAGAGGAAAACAAATATTAAAGAGTTGGAAGAAAGCAGGGCATGTCATACCATTAAACTGAAAATGAAATTATCCTAACTTTTTTTTAAAAAGATTTATTTACTTATGCATACAAGACCTGGGGTACAGGCCAGAGGTACGGGGTGGAGGCGTGTGAGAGGATTCACCAGAGACAGAGTAGGGAACAGAACAGGCAGACTGACTGAAATACACTGCTGAGCGGAGCAGCAGGGAGAGGTCTGCTGTGCCATGTGGGTAGCTCCCTGCCCGGGGATTGAACTGGTGTTGCGGTGGCTGGTGATCTGTTGATCACACTGTGTTTTTAACCCCTGCGCCCCCAGGGAGGATCCACCCCTAACTTCATAAAGGTGACCAGAACTAGTCAGCATATACAACTTCTTTGTCACATGTCATGAGTACATTATGAGAGAACCGAGTGCTTTCCTTACACCCTCTCCACCTTAGTTTGACACTTCCTCGCTATTTAGATCTTTGTCCAAAATACAAAAAATATATACAGTAAAAGAAACAAATTTATTCTTTTCAAATGGTATATTTTATAACCAAGATACAAATGGGCATTGATATACAAGAGGTCAACTGATTAAAAACAACAGGTTTACAGCCTGCATTATTGTAGAACTCTTCAAACACAAAAGCTAATCACTAGAACCAGAAGTGGAAGGCATACTGAAGGAATCCTTAGTATTACGAGGTCTGGGTTTTAAAAAGCTATCGATTCTAGAATGGATTCTCCTGTGGAATTGTTTCTTGATTATTTCTTGTTGCATCTCTTTCAGTGTGGAATGGAACCTTTGAAACTCAGGTGTGGCATCAACGAAATCCAGAAGGTAGTCCAAACTCTCTCTTACAGCAGATAACTTAAACTCAGTCGTCTGCTCTTCACCTTCCCTTTCTTTCTGAACAATTTCCTTTGTAATCCCACCTTTTGTTTTCTGGGGGCTACCTTCTTCATCCCCATTTAACCACACCCTATCATCCAGCTTCGTTCCCAGCTCTCCACATTTCTGAAGAATTTCTCTGTAATCTCCATCTTCTAAGTCTTGACTGTCATATTCAGATTCCTTTTTGTAAAGAAGATTTTCCCACGCACTTGCTATAGTTACTTGCTTTACTTCATCCCAACTCTTTGCCCAATTAAAAATTGCACTTTCTATGTTACACATTTTAATCTTGGAAACTCCCTTTTCCCCTTTAGCTTGCTCATCATCGCTTCCTTCAAAAATTACAAGACTCTCTTCAATTTGCTTCTACCTATAAAGTCGTTTGCAGCTCAAGATCACACCTTGGCTCATTGGCTGAGTCAAGGCTGAAGTGCTACGGGGAAAGAACATGCACTTTATTCAACCATCCTCACTGGCTAGTGATTCAGTGGACGGGTGAGCTGGGGAACTGTCCAGAAGTAACAGTGCCCTGACATCCTCTCCATGCAATCTTAGGACATTTATTTGAAAATGTCTGACCTCAGGAACAAAGTTTTGAAAGAACCATTCTGCAAGCAATTCTCGGGTGAAGCGAACATCTTGACGGGGTTTATATATCACAGGTAACGCGCTTGTTTGTGTCAGCTTTCCCGCTTTCGGGCAGCTCTGATTTTCCAATAATGACTGACTTTAACTTATGAGTTCCATCTGCGTTTGCACATAAAAGAGCAGACAGCTGTTCTTTGTTCATTTTCCACCCAGGCAGGCAGGTATCTTTCCTGCTTCCCCAAGTGTTTTCTGGCATTGACTTCCCAAAGAGGACCGTCTCGCCCCCGCTGTACAGCTGAGCTAGATGCAGTTTTTCCGCTTGGATCAGCATGGACAGTTTTTGTCGAAATGGCTCAACATTTTCCGGAGCTGAATTTAGGACTTGTTCGCCACACGCTTTTCGGCTCCCAATGGCGTGCCTATTCCGAAACCTGAAAAGCCAACCGGTGCTAGCTTTGAAGTCTGTTCGCCCAAAACACTGCGAATCTCTCCGCAGCAGCCTGAAGCTCCACGCCTCTAACAGGGACCTCGGCCGAGCGTTTCTGTTGGTACCACATGTAGACTGCATCGTCCACGTCACTGTACTTGGCCCCCGTGGTCCTCTTTCTCTTCTCGGCCCCTATTAATGGCATGTCCTGCTTCAGCACAAAGTCCAAAATCAATTTTTTATTTTTTTTAATGTCGTAAAATGTTGATTTACTGATTCCAAATTCATCCATTACATTTTTAAGAGATCGCCCAGCTTCAATCCTACTTAGGACCTTCATTTTCTCCTCCAAATTCAATGTCGTATATTTCCCTCTCTTAGTCATACTGAGTTTGGTTTCAAACAACCAATAGGAGAAAAGACAGGGAAAAGACTTAACAAGTTGGAAAATAACCGAATAAAGCCCCTAAAACTAGTTCACAGCCCAGAAAGCACAGGCATCTGTACTAAAGGCACCGGGCTGGAAAGGATAGGGGGTCATGCCGGACGTGCTAGAGGTCAAGGTGAACTCAGAAAGCTGCAGATACCGAAGTCCTGTCTAGGTCCTCCTGGAAGACATGGCTGACTGGTTTCCTAAGCCTCCCTGCTCCTCCTCTCCCTCCACAGAGCAGCATCAGTCAGGAATAACGGGATACCTGCATCCGCTCCCAAAGCCACCACAGACAGACACAAAAGGAAGAGGGGCAAGACGTCGCTGTAAGAAGAAACCCTGGAGAGCTAAGTCTCGATGACAAGGAGGGCTTCTGAGGGAGTGGGAAAGCTTTAGAGGCAAAACCAGAGTAGACAGAGCAGAGATGCAGTGTGGCTTCTCCCCTTCCGAATGACCTTCTACCTCACTGCCAGAAAAGAAAACCGCGCTCATATTGCTCTGCACCGTGTTCACTGCCCAGCAGTCCATCTACCCAGATTAAGACTCCAAGCTCCAGGGCCCTGACAGTGGGATGTCTGGAGAGATGAAATTCAGAAACACTTGTACAGTATCTTGATGTGAAGAAAATTAGGAGGTTCTGTTGTCCATATAAATGAAATCTAACTTTGATCACAATATGAAGGAGACTGAATGCTGTTCAGTATAGCATTCGCAGACACTGAGCTTGAACCGAGTGTTTCTTATGTTTACCAAGATATCTGTCAACACATAAATAATGTATTAGTGGCATTTTCCCACTCTCAGATCCTCTTCCTGGTGTATCTCTGGTTTATTCTCAAGGGTTACTTTTCACTGAAATTGTTCCATATTTGGGATATTATCAAGTTTCAGAATCATGGCAATTCTTAGAGAGGAATCCAAAAGTTTTACAAATATTGTATCATAGCTTAAAAATGAGAAAAAAAATCTGTCCTTTCGCCTTTTCCCTAGATTTACTTTAGGTTGTTGTTACTCTTCATATTTGAGAGTTTTATTTCTCTTCTGTGTAGATTTTGCTTAATTTGAACCAAGACTTAACTTTTCCACTGCCTGAAGAAATCAACAAAATTTTTCTATTGATGTTTCTGATCAATTATTTCTCATGACTCATGCTGGCACACTCTTCTGTAGCTCTGTGCTCTCAAATATCCTTTCAGGTCCTCCTGGTGCTGCCCATTGCCATTCCAGGTCCTTAGAAATGTACTACTCTAGATTATTTCAAGGTTCTCATTCCAGATACACAACCTCATAAGAAGAAACAAAAACTGCCACTTTTATCCATTCCAGGTGCTATGAAGAAAGAAAAGTATGTCAGAGAAATGAGGAAAATGATTGCTTTTTCAGTTATTTTTCCTCTCCTTTAGGACAGACCTAACTGGCTTTTTCCAGTCATTCCTCAGCTACAAAGAATTGTCATAAGCCTCTCATCTAGGAATCCAGAAGAATCCAGACTGTTGGTTTCCTGCTTTGTTGTTGCAAAGAATGCCACTTTGGGTTATAGAGCACTAAGAGAATCATGAAAGAACACGACAGCTAACAGGTAACTGGTGGAGCAATGCCAGATTAGGATTAGGTAACTTTCTAAAAGAGGCAGCTATGATTAAGACAGTTTCTAAGTGGTGACAATTAAAAAGTTCCCACTTTGTACGGAAAAAGAAAAACAGAAAGCATGTTACCAAACAGCACCATGAACTGCAGCAGCACCCAGCAAAAACATTCACCCACCAGAGCAGTTATGTGGTATCTAGGGATAAACACCATGTATTTGTTTTTGCCACTTTCCAGTTGTGCATTTATTATTTTCAAACAATGCCCAAGCAGGAGAAGGTGAAGTCAAAAGGTAAGACTTGGGGACCTTTTGTGGGTGCCCAGCTAGGGTAAGCAGCCATGGCACCAAAGTTCAAACACTGAAAAGCAACAGCAACACCACTTATGTCTTGCTTCCCCCCATTTCCTTTCAAGGGTCTTTTCCTTTCTCCTCTCTCTCACCCCGCTACCAGCTCCCCACTCCCGGTATTTGTTAGGCCTGCCAAGACATCCAAAGGCAGAATGTCCTCCTTTCCCGTCAATGTTCCCACTGTATGCTCGGCACTGGGACAGGTGAGGACTACCTCAGTGCTCGCAGCATTACTGTCCACTGGCGCTCAGTGGAAACAATAACCATTTTTGGAGAAACTAAATCCCAACCCAGCCGAGAGTCTAAGGAAATGAACCTGTTTCGAAACATACTCAAGTAACTTAGGCAGATGGTGTTACAACTGCCTCTGTTCAGCCTCTCTGTCATTCAAAACGGCTCAAGCTCTGTGCCCAGAGAAGTATTAACAACATCCCACCCAGAAGCAAAAAAATAAAAAGACTAATCGCCTGGCAATGGGCTCCCATCTTCAGCCTCACCTCAAACTTAACTCCAGATGAAGCGCCTGAGAAAGCAGCTCTCTCCACAGCGGCTGCGTCAGGGTTCCCTGCTTACCGCAGTGTCCCGCTGCCCGGGAGCGCGCCGCAGGTCAATTTCTAACCCGAACTCTCCCCCCTCGGCGAGTACTGGCTACCGATGCCCGCAGTCTACCCTCTCCCGCTTTCAGGCGGGGCTCTTACCTGGCCCGGGCCTGGCCCGGGGCGCCCACTCCCCGCCTCGGGCGAATCCCTCAGGGTCGTCAACGCTGCCCAGAGGAAACTCACCCCATCGCCCCGGCTCGGGCCCGTCGCCGTTCCCTCCCCGCGTCACCACCCCGGGGACGCCGCAGTCCTTCGGCGGGTCCGAGCCACTTGCCCTCGGCTCGCCCCGCGCCCGCGAGGGGCGACCCCAGCCGGGGTGAAGACGGAGCAGCGACGACCCCGACGACTGCGGGTCCGGGGAACGATTCCGGCGGCGCGAAAGGCCCGTGGCCGGGGGCGGGGCAGGCGGACCGGCGCGTCTCCCCGGGGCGGGCGGCGTGGCGGGCCGGGGTGGGGGGCGTGGGGGGGGGCCGGCCCTCCGGGGAGGGGCCGCGCGCGCCGCTCCCGCCTTCCGGTGTCGGGCACGGGAGGAAACTGCCTCCCGAGAAGACACGGCCGTGGGGCTGCGCAGAGCCCCTCGGGGCCGCCGTCGAGCGGCGACAGGATCGGGGGCCGCGGGAGCCCCGGACCACAGCGCGGCGCGGCCTCCGGGCGGCGGGGCCGGGCCCGCGAGCTCGGGGGCTGCCACCCCACGGCGGGGCGCCCGGCGCCCACGCGGCACCGAGACGGCGACACCGCGCGCCGGGCGCTCTAGGCCTCGGCGGCCGAGGGACTCGGTGGCTTTGACCCCGCGGCGCCGCCAGGGCTGAGCCCGGCCAGGACGCCGCCGCCTCTCGCGAGAGTTAGGGCGGTGCCGGCAGGGAGCCCCGCCCCGGAAGCGCGTCGCGCCCGCTTCCGGTTGGCGCGCAGGCCCCAGGCGCCCCCACGGCCCGGCGCGGCTGAGCGGCTT
Source organism: Talpa europaea (assembly GCF_964194135.1). Classification (NCBI taxonomy): domain Eukaryota; kingdom Metazoa; phylum Chordata; class Mammalia; order Eulipotyphla; family Talpidae; genus Talpa; species Talpa europaea. The sequence continues at coordinate 101,788,080 of NC_140079.1, read as the reverse complement.
CGCTGCCCCGCGGGCGCCCCGCAGTCCCGCGTCCCCTACGCTCGCAGCGGCGCCCGCCGGGCCTCGCGCGCCCGCCTCCGCGGCGCAGGGGGGAGCCGCGCGCCTCAGCTCGGCGACCGGAGAAGACGGGGCGCCCTCCCCGACGCTGAGCTCCCCGAGGTAACCGGGAGGCCCCTTCCGCCGCGGCGACGGTGCCCGGGCCCCGGGGGACGCCGGCCGCTGCGAGCGGGCGGGGCGGCCATTTTCCCCGGCGGCGGCGCTTCCCGGCTGCGCGGCGGGGCCCGCCCGCCGGTAGGGGCCGCGGCAGCCGCCCGCCCGGAGCGGCCTGCGCGCGTCCCCGCCCCCGCCGCGCCCTGGCTGCCGCTGCTGTCCGCGCGGGAGGACGGTCCCTCGGCCTCGGGGAGCAGCGCCTGCGGGTGCAGGGGCAGCAACAGGCCCCGCGCGTCGCCGCGGGTGGGCAGCGAGGCCGCCCCTGTGCGCCCCCGGGCAAGTGAGGCTCGCGAGCTGTCCTCTGCCCGGCTCTCGCATCTAAATGGAAAGGCCCCGAAGGGTCCCCTTAGTCATCACCAACCACCATTCTCTCCTTTTTTTTTGTAGTTTGATTTGGGTATTTTCTTAGCAAAGCCAACTCATTTGGCTGTATGCGTCTTGCAAAGACGTGCCAAAGGCGGATATAGACCGTTTAATTACTTAATTTGGGGATGCTTTCTGGGAAGAATAAAGCTGTTTTCCCCGAGTACTGCTCTGGTAGGTCTCGCTGTCGACCCTCCTACCAGTGTCTATGTAATGGACGGGAAAATCTCACATGGCCCATGAAATCCAGGCTTTCATCTAAAAGAGGATGAAGGGGAAAGAAGTTTTACCCCTTACTAAAGACAGGAGTGGGATGGAGGGATAATACGTTAAAATTTAAGAGAAACTCTGGGTGTGCTCCTAATCTTCCCGGGACGTAGGAAAGGTGGGCTAGGAAGCCCAACAATTAAATTTTTGGGTGATCCCAAAACTGCAGAGTAGGTGTCAATTTTCTTATCCAAAGACATCATGATCAGTTGGCATTTTTCTTCAGTGAGCTCTGCTGTATTGAACAATGGAAAGAAAAGGAGAGAAAGCACTTGGTAGTTGATTTTTTATTTTTTTGTTAAAGGGAAAGCCAGGCGGGAGTTTTCCTGTGGAAATGAGTAGCAGGTAGTAAAAGCTCATGTGACTTTCATAATAACATGTACTTTTTTCTGCTTCCAGTGCTTTAGGAAGAAGATCCATTGGGTCTCAGTTATCAAAACTTGTGTTGGTGGTGTGTCCAGTACCAGAACACAGCTGTTCGTAGAGCAGAATGGTGATGGTAGATCTGAAGGAGGCTGAGTATTTGAGCCCTCAGATCAGGGCTCTGTGGGAGAGCAAAGGATCTGTGATGGGGAGGTCCATACAAAGTAAGAAATATAGCCCACAGATGGACAGCATCAGTTCTGAGAGCTCTCGTCAGCACTTCCGGAACTTCCACTATCATGAAGCGATTGGACCCCGAGAGGCTGTTGGCCAACTCCAGGAATTATGCCGTCGTTGGCTGAGACCAGAGATTCACTCAAAAGAACAAATCCTGGAACTGCTGGTGCTGGAGCAGTTTCTGACCGTTTTACCCAGGGACATGCAGTCCCATGTAAGGAAGCACCATCTCCAGAGCGTCGAGGAGGCTGTGACTCTGGTGGAACACTTGCAGAGGGAATCTGGCCAAACAAGCAATGGGGTGAGAAGAAAGAGTCCTGATATGTACGGTGAAATAGGATGAAGGTAGACCTGTCGGTGGTGGGGACAGAAATGAGATGAATTAGGTCACTGTTCTGTTGCTCCTTTAGGACATCTGCAGCAGGAACTGAATCAGACCTGCAGCAAGAGTCAGTCCACGTGTTTCCGAGATGCAGGCGGAGACTCCCTAACCTTAGAGAAGAGGTTCCTTTTGCCTTCTGCAGCCAGGGTGACTTGGGAATAAGGAACAAAGTCTGACTTGGCCAAAGTATTGAGTTTTTAGAAATAACAGGCAATAAAGAAAGCGGGGCCGGCAGGGGGGGGGGGGGGAGTGTCCAAAAGGGGTGAAGAACACTTAGAGACCAAAGAAAATCTAAGATAGTAAAAAGGAGTGGTGAAACAGCTAGGGAGAGGGCTGCAAAGGAAGAGAAAAGGGGCAACAAATTCGGAAATCCTGACATAGCTGAGAGAAGAAAGGAACTAAGCGGTGGTGGTCTGCATGTATAGGCAGGGCACTCCACTATCCTTCGTGCTGGTCTTTGGCTCTGCGGGTGAGTAGGGATCAGGGGATTCCTTTGGCAGGTGGCAGCACATTGACCTCAGGCCTACTGTGAAGAATACAGAGCAGGGTAGGTGTTGATGTCAGAATCTTTAGGAGGTGGGTTGGAACCAGAGTGTTTCTCCCCCCTTTTTTTAATTCCATCCCATTTTCTGTGAAAACCTTCCTTGACTGTGGGAAAAATTTGATCCACAAAGTAACATTTTAAATGTATTTCTTTAATTTTTTGAGAAAACTGGAAGACAAACCAGTAAATAAGCTAAGATAAAGTAGAACTGTAAAAGCAGCACGAACTAGGCAGCCTGTACAAGGATTATACAGACTATTAATGATCTGTATGCAGAGGGGTGGGGATTGCTATGTTAGAGAGCTGGCAGCCATATTTTTTTCTCTCCTAATTTTTCCCAGATTTTGTGACTAATTCTTTGTGGAAAATTAGTGACCCAGTATCTCTCAAGGCTTTTTTCCTTTCCATGATTTGCCTCCCACTTCTCAGAGTCTGACCTGTACACTTGTTCTTCTTCCCACCACAAACCCCCAAGCCTAAAGTAAGTTCTTTGGTGACAAGGATGGGGATTATTTCTAGGTTGTGATCCATGATCTGGGAAAGGAGGCAGTCTTGGGAGAAAGAACGGCACCTCCCGGCTTCAGGCTGAGGCCAACAGAATCCCAGCCAGGGGCCATGTCCCAGGATGAAGAATTTTGGAGTACATGCCAGGGTCTACGAGAACAGCTGAGCAGAAATACTGATACAGAAACTGAGCCTGTATGTGAGAGGGGTAAGGAGCTTCATGATAATTTCCTTTCTCTCAGAACTCTCATAGTAATTTGTTCATCCAGAGCACGGTAAGCATTTTGTGGATACTCAGCTCTGCGGATCTGCAAGTGCAGTCATATTAGGAATCGCAATGCACCCCTCATCCCACGCCACCACAGACGTAGAATAGACTAGCTATGAAGCAAGGTGGGGATTGGCCAATGGTATAGAAATGTTCAACAGAATTTTGGTAATTACACCATGGACTCTCTTAGAAAATGGAGACGGGTAGGACCACCTCAGATGTGGAAGTAACTGGGATCAGAAATTGTTTGCCAGTGTCAGAATGTGAACACAACTGTGTATCAAGAAAAAGAATAAATGAAAAACTATATTTTTTACTGTACACTGGAGTCCTGAGTACTTCATTTTCAAATACACTAATTTTGGTCTTACATGGAGCAATATATACCAGGAGAAGAAAATAAAAGGGTTTTTCTTTTTGAAAATTCTCTCCTGAAAACTGGGGAACCTGTTCTAGGTATTTACAAAACCTCTTATTTATAATGAACAAGCTACTCTGGCTACCCTGTAACACTTAGAAGTGTCCCAACTCTACAAGAGGAAATTGGAAGTTTTGGTTTTTAGAAATGAGCTCAGGGGTGTTAGGAGAGAAGTGAAAGAAATTGCCTCTGGCTCTTTTCCACCCACAGCCATGCCTGCACATCAGAATCTAGCTTTTCCTGCGCAAATCAAAGACTGGACAGTGGCACCTGAACTCATCTTACCTGAGTCCCAGGTGAGCTGAACTTTCTCTGCTGCTTGTGTCCCACACTGCCCAGCAGATGCTCAAGGCATGTTAGCCCTGATGTGTTCTCCCTGAGGAATGGTGCTCCCCAGGTGGTTTGCTGATTACTTGCCTCCTTTGCTGCTTTCTGACTTAAGACAGATCATGTACTGTTATCCCTTCCGTGCCTGGCCTGCCATTCCATAGGCTGGGTGGAGGACTATTTTATAGTACAAGTACTGAGCTGAAGCACATTCTTTTTTAGAGCTTGTTGACATTTGAAGAAGTGGCCATATATTTCTCCCAGGAAGAATGGGAGTTGCTGGACCCCCCTCAGAAGGCCCTCTACAATGATGTAATAAAGGAAAACTATGAGACTATCATCTCTCTAGGTAAAGATTATCCCTTCTCTGAGTAGAAATTGAGTAATCTGTGTGTTCTTGGATTCTTGGGGATGCCCTCCTGTGAGAGGCACTGGTTCAAAAGCTGGTTGGTTTTCAACTAGATGGTGTGAGGGACTGCAAAGAGGCACCCACCTCACCTGGGAGCTTTTTCCAAATATGTGTGCTCATTCTTATCCTAAATTCTTGGTCTCCAGCTTTTCCCCAGCAAATACGCTTTGCTTTTCTCTTTCCTACCTCCATAACGGAGCTCCGTTATTTATAATATCATGCCAAAAAAAAATCAGCAGTCAACCATTGCTCTGATCTACCTGTTAATACCCCACTGTGGCCCATCACTAGGCCTCTTAGCTTCATCTTCACAATATAAACTGACTCCAACCATGTCTTAGCCTTTTGCACATTAACATCCTGGCCTGAACCAGTGGTATCTCTAACCAGTCACCTCAGTAACATCCTGTCACCGCTGCCACCACCCTTGTTATCTCACAGTATTTCCCAGATAGCAGCCAGAGTGATATATTTTTTTTAAAGATTTATTTATGCATACAAGAACTGGGCACAGGCCAGAGGTGCAGTGGGTAAGAGGATTCACCAGAGACAGAGTGGGGAGCAGAACAGGCAGACTGACTGAAATACATTGCTGATTGGAGCAGCAGGGAGACAGGAGAGGTCTGCTACACCCTGTGGGTTGCTCCCTGCCCAGGGATTGAACTCGTGCTACAGTGGCTGTGGCGAGCTTACAGGTTGCGTCTTAACCCCTTGTGCCACCAGGGAGGCCTCCCAGAGTGATATTTTTATTTTTTAAAAAGATTTTATTTATACAAGAACTGGGGTACGGGCCAGATGTGCGGGAGGGTGAGAGGATCCATCAGAGACAGCAGGGAACAGAACAGGCAGACTGACGAAATACACTGCTGAGGGGAGCAGTGGGCGAGACCGGAAAGGTCTGCTGCACCATGTGGGTATCTCCATAGCCGGCGGGGATAGAACCTGTGCCACAGAGGCCGTGGATAGCTTCACAGCACGGCACTCTACCACCTGCGCCACCAGGGGAGGCCCAGAGAGTGATATTTTTAAAAACCTAAGCAGACCATGACATTTCTTTGCTTCAAAATCTTGTGGTGACATCACACAGGAATAAAACCCAGTCTTTACCTAGTATCTCGGCATTTTTAAGATATGGCCACTACTCATCTTCCTGCCATCATCTGCCACTAGAGCCTTTGTCTGGTCCTTTTCAGGCACATTGGTTGTATTTTATTCTTTCTTGAATTTGTCATCCTTATTTCTGCTTTCCATTTTCTGTGCTTGGCATGCATTTCTGCTACATGGCAAAACATTTTTAGGTTTTTTTCTCAAATACTACTTTCCCAAAGCGACCTTCCAAATAACTTTCTTTAAAATTAAGCTAAACGGGGCCTTCCCAGTGGCGCAGCGGGTTGAGCTCCATGCTGTGAGGCTGTCCGCAGCCTCTGCAGTGCGGGTTGGATCCCAGCCACCGGCAAGAATCCCACATGGTGCAGCAGACCTCTCCTGTCTTGCCCGTTGCTCCCCTCAGCAGTGTATTTTGTCAGTCTGCTGTTCTGTTACCCACCCTGTCTCTGGTGAATACTCTCACCATCCCGCACATCTGGTCTATAGCCTGGATCTTGTATAAATAAATAAATCTTCAAAAATAAATAAATCTTAAAAAAATTTAAAATTAAGCTAAACAGAAGCAATCTCTTACCCTGATTTCATTTGCTTCAAAACATCACATTTTGACTTTCTTTTGTTCATTAGTATTTGATTTTCTTACTCTTTACTATAATGTAAACTCAGCGCTATTGGGACTTTATTCACCAGTATATCCTTAGCCAGTTGAGAGTGCCTGGCACATCATGGCCACACAAACCATGTATTAAATGACTGATGAATTCTTTCCATATTGGCAGTCTGTTTGAAAAAACTCTACTAAGTTACCTTAGTCTCTGTCTACCACCTGGATGTGCACTAATGAGCTGCTGGAGTGGTGGGAACCTTTGTCAGTTAAGTGCACGGTGCTTGGGAGCACAATGAAAAGTTACTGTAATTATCACAGAAATCACTTGGTATATGATAGCCAACCCACTGGCCTTCACATTGGCTCTGGGAGAACTGGACTTGGCCAGGACAGATCCTCTTATATATCGAGTCATTGGGTCCAGATTGTATTCCCTGCAACCTCTTGATTTTGCCTTTCTCAAAATGCAGTATTCCACACCCTATATCCTTTTCATTGATCCAGCTTAGATTGATTTATCCACTTTGCATATCCAGCCACGAATGAGATACAGAATAACCTGATAACTGGATTTGAAAGTTTATCCACTTTGTTACTAATTAGGGTAACAAATTGTAGAAGTGTCCTTGTTCTTCTTGAAATAGCCTGGAATTAGAGGATCAAGTCATTGTTTACCAGTCGTTGACCGCATCTTTTCCATCCCACAGCATTATATGTGCTCCCTAAACCTAAAGTGATCTCCAGTCTAGAGAAAGGGGAAGATGCGTGGGTTCAAGGATTGATGGAGAGCAAAGACAGTCTTGGAGAGTTGCCCGAAGGTAAATAAACTAGGGGAAGAGGATGCATTTAACTTGATTGTAACTTTTACAAAGGCTTAACATTTTAAGATTCTACGTTTCTATTTTTTTAAATCAGTTGTCATGATTTTTCCCCCCCTCTTATTCCTGTGGCCCTTCCTTTGCCATACTTGTGGCTAACACTTATGTTTGTTCCATAGGGTTAAAGCTCAAAAATGACATTGAAAGTCAGCAACCTCTATGTCTTTCTGACTTAGAAATACAAGCACCAGGAGATATAGTGTCAAAAAAGGACAGAGTAAAAGTTTCCCAGAAAACAATGGACAAAGAAAATCATGATGATACGCACAGAGTGGGGAAATGGCACGGAGATAAGCCAGTGAAGAAAAGAAAGAAATTTTCAACTTGGAAACAAGAGCTGCTAAAACTTATGAATCTTCACAAGAAGCACCGTGCAGGAGAGAAACCTTTTAAATGCCAGGAATGTGGAAAAAGCTTCAGAGTTAGCTCTGACCTTATTAAGCACCAAAGGATTCACACTGAAGAAAAACCTTTTAAGTGTCAGCAGTGTGATAAGGGGTTTAGATGGAGTTCAGATCTCAATAAGCACTTAACAACACATCAAGGAATAAAACCATATAAATGCTCATGGTGTGGGAAAAGCTTCAGTCAAAATACAAATCTACACACACACCAAAGAACTCACACTGGAGAGAAGCCCTTTACATGTCATGAATGTGGAAAAAAGTTCAGTCAGAACTCCCACCTTATTAAGCACCGGAGAACCCACACAGGTGAGCAGCCTTATAGCTGTAGCATATGCAGGAGAAACTTCAGTAGGCGGTCAAGCCTTCTAAGACACCAGAAACTCCACCAATGACAGAAGAGTCCAGTGTCCTCAGTCTGAAGAAATTTACCCAGTGGAGCATGACCCTAAAGTTTATGAAAAGATTCAGAATTATGAAGCATGAAGAATATTTCATCAGTGGAAATTTAGGTATATAAGCATTGATTTTCACAGAAAGAAACCAAGAAGGTTGATTCTGCAGGTGATAGGTTCATTAGCAGCTATACTACTTATTGTTTTTACTTTAGCCTTCAGGGACTTCCTTAGCAGAAGTGTTCTGAGAATACTCTGGGTAAGGGAAAAATCTGACAGAACAGCAAATCCCCCTTCAAGTAGCAGATGCAGCCATGAATCCATTGATACTTTTCTGTGATTACAGAGGTAAACATTGTTGGTCCGGCATTTGTCTTGCTGGTCACTCTTAAAATATACAGAAATGTTTGTGGCATGGGCTTCCAAAACAAAAAGCAATAACTTGTGCGTTTACTTGCATATCATTGTCTTCAAGGTAGCAGACTTAACCAAGTTCAGTATCTCATGAAATTCTAATTTAGATTTTCCCAAGAACAAAGTTGGATTTTTTTCTTCCTCTTGTCATTAGACTCTGTTCACAAAGTTGGACATTGTTTGAGTTCCTTGAACTTTTTAGCAATTTCAGCTCTTGAATCCTATTAGGATGATTGTTTTACAGTGATGAAATCATATTCGCTAGGAAATCTGCCGGATGAACTAAATGCACTATTCTTATGCCGCTCTTTGGTGGTGTTTGCAATGTAAAGGAAAACATCTCTAATGAGATCATACGGAAAACGGGTTGGAATTTTTAGCCATGGACTACATAGTAAGGCATAAAGAATTTCTTTGCAGTAAAAGAATCTAACTTGTTTCTTTACCTCACAGTGTCAGTGGGATAAGCAGCCATAAGAATTAGCGTTTTCTCAAGGCCTAAAAGAAAGGTGATGGGAGTTCAGTATCAACTCAGGTTTGATTTTAAATTTGGCTTTTGTTGGGAATAAGGATTGAGCTGTTTGCACTGGAATGTGTGCTCCAGGCAAAATCCTGTCCTTCGCTGAACGTGATGACTAGTCAACAGGAAACAGGGGTCCCGGAAAGAGAAGTTTGGGAACTGATGCTGAGTAGTTGGCATGGACGGGCAAGTCCATTTCTCTGTTGTTTGTCTTACACTGTTAAAGGGACGGGATCTACTCTCTGTCCTCTCCAGCACAGCATTTAATGGCAACCTTAGCAATACATTGGATAGACTGCTGAAGATGTCTGTTCGCTACAGGTTTTTCTTTTAATTTACCTTTCTTAGAGCTTTGACTCAGGTGTTTTCTGTTAGTGCTTTTAAGCATTATCAGGGAAAGGATTCAAGAAATGATCCCTTCCAGATTTCTTATTAATGTAGTTAGGACTCAGAGATGCAATCATGTATCCAAGACTGTGTAACTAGAGGGTCTGTTAGCTGTCACGCACATCAGGTGGGCCAGAAGGCAGGATTCGGACGAATTTGCATGTTATCCCTGTATAACCAGCCTGGATGACGACGTGTATATTTTTAGCTTATAAAGCATTCCTGTTTCTTGATTAGTTTTACTGAGATGCTCTTAGGTCTCCATTTTCTTAGAGGTCACACAACTCAGGGTTGTTCTGGAAGTTAGATGGGGTGATGGAAGAAGGTACCTCAGCACAGCCTGGCCAGTAGTAGGCGCTCCATTAGCATGTGTTTCCCTTTCTCGTGCCTAGTGGCATGTCGGACTAACCGATTCCATTAAAAAAGCAGATACTTTCGTAGCTAGTGCAGCTCCTTTTAGGAGCCGAGTGCTAGTGGTGGCATTAGGCTAAGTTGTTCCTTGGCATGAGCGCCATCTGAACTTTGGTGCTCTCAACATGGATTTTGTTTTATTCCCCAAGATAAACTACAAGTATTTCTGAAGCTTAGCCAGCGCTGAAGCTCTGGTCTGCATAGCTGTTACGCAACATCATCAGCCTGAGCTGCCTGGAACTTTGTCTTCTCCCCACGTGTTTGTGGATTTCTTGCTGGCACTACACTCATTAAGTTATATTTGATGAGGGGCTGTTGTGTGCCCAGGCACTGTCCTAGACTGAGGTGCAACAGTGAATGAGAGACAAAGATGCATACCCTTAAGGGTCTTGTATTCTAGTGAACAATAAAAAGGATGGTTACAATTCCCTGCCCCTGCAGTGAAGGTCTAAGATGGTTTCGAGCAGTGGCTAATCGGCAGAGGCCTCGCTTCTGTACTTGTGTTTGCTGGTACAAAACTCTAATCATCTCTTCTTCAGCTGTGTAAACTCAGGAGCAATGAGATGAAAGCGCCTGGAATGTTGACCCTCTATACCCGGAGGGCAGCTGTGTAGAGAGTTCCCCTGACTTACAATGGACCTTGCAGGAAGAGAAATAAATTTTTGTGTTAAACAAGTGTTGTTGGTGCTTTGTGTTTCTGCAGCATAGCCTGTCCTGTCCTAGTAGAGACCACTGTTTTACTAGAGCTGTTTTCACCTGACTTTTTTTTTCTTTATGGACATTTATTGTGCAATTAATTGTTGAAAACCTTAAGATGAACTGGATGCAGCAACAGCTGCCCTCTTGGGTTTAAGTGATAATTCCTTTGGGGAATCCATGCCTGAATCTCATATGCATTTTTAGGTGCCTCATTTGACCAGTCCCACTGGCATTTTGTCTTTCAGCTTGGCACTAAAATTATGCTTTCTCTCCTGCTTGGCAGAGTAGCCACATTTGCTGCAGGTCCACTTGTGAAGGTGGTAGCCTTTGAGTCACAGAAGCAGCATGAAGTGTGCGCCTCACTGTGACTCTTTCCCTTTGATGGTCTCTCCGTCACCTTGCTTCTGCAGCTGAGGCCAAAGAGCTCCCCTGGCCATTGACCCGCAGAAGAGATCTGGCTTCATCTAGCTGTTCCACTGGGCTGATGTAATACTGCTGGGAATACTTAGAAGAATGTAGGTGATAGGAAATACCCATTACTTACCTGGGACAAAGCCTGGGAGGTAAGTTGTTCAAGTGGACAAGGCAAACCTCCCTCCCTGGCTTTCGTCCACTCCCTGTGTTCTTTGTCACCGGTTTCCACTGCTCCATGTGCATAAGTCACATTTCTCCTGATAGATGGACCGGGGCGATGGGGAGCCTTCCACTCCACCAGTCCCTGCTTCCTCTGTTGGCCCTTTTAGGTTGTACCTGAAACGCATGGGACATAGGGAAGATGCACACTTGCCCAGATGTTGAGAGGAGGTGGCTGCTCTTGTGGATAAGGGGTGATGTTTGGGAGGAAGCTGGGCTGGGAAGTAGGAGGAGACAAGATGGTAAGTGAAAAGACTCCAATGAAAGTCCCAGCTCAGCCAATAACCAGCAGCACGTTGTCTGAACTCACACTTGGAATTAGGGTGAATCTGGAAGCTGGAAGAAGGAATTTTTTTTGAAGATTTATTTATGCATGCAAGAATTGGGGTACAGGCCAGAGGTATGGGGTGTGTGTGAGAGGACTCACCAGAGACAGAGTGGGGAGCAGAACAGGCAGACTGACTGAAATACACTGCTGAGGGGTGCAGCGGGGAGACAAGAAAGGTCTGCTGCACCATGGGGGTCAGCTCCCTGGCCAGAGCTCGAACTTGTGCTGCAGTGGCTGTGGATAGCTTCATAGGCTGCGTCTTAACCCCTTGCGCCACCAGGGAGGCCCTGGAAGAAGGAATTTTTTACAGCCTTATCTCAGGGGTGAGCAATTATTAAGCTAAGAGAAAATCAAAATCTTCAGGCTTGGTTTTAAAATCTGAGATACATACAATCCTCGGTTTGTTCAGCTCAAACAGTAGCGGTTCTCACAAATAAACCCTCCATAATCAAACGATTTCTAAGAAAAACCAGAAAGTGCTTGGCTCCAAGTGCTTGGTTCTGAGAACCGTATCATTAATCCAACTTAGCCCCCCAAATCCCTTACCCCTTCTGTGCCCTGGTCTAACATGACTGTAGTGCTGGGACCACCCCAACCCAATTCTCCCAATAAGCAGGCTGGAACCTCAAGCTGTTCTTGAGAGCCTCAGCTGCATGGCAGAGTTGGCTTAGAATCAAATGAACTGCTAGTGGTTCCTTAGGTTTTGGAAGTAATCAGAACAGTGTCTAACCCCTCTGGAGAGTTTAAGAGGAAGGCGCTAAGCAGCCTTTTCTAGGCAGCTGGAAAGCTGGGACAACAAAAGACTTGGACCTCATAAAGGGCTTCTGAAATACTCATCAGCTCCTGTCCCCAGCGGGTGTGCTGAGCACCTGCGTTTTCCTGGACAGTTCCCACTTGAGTAGTGGACCCAGGCTGCCGCTCTTCCTTTTTGCTCCTGGAAAAGTTTTCCCCCTAGTGCTGACAGTGGATTATTTGCTCCCCAAGTTCTCCTGTGGGCTGGGTTTTCACCCATACAGTCTCTAAAGTGCCCTCAAGTAGGAAATGTGGAAACCACACTGTCTTGGGTTCTTTCCAGAATACAAAGGCATATTGTTACTGATGTTTTCACACTTGTCAGTTCTCTAGTTTTCTTGTGTCGGTTCAGTGGCAAGACTGGAGCGCCGTTTGAAGCATATATAAAATTTGATATGTGTGGAAATTCATGTGTGAGTTCTCCATAAGCAATGGCATTAGACTACATTTTCCACGGCCAAGCATCTGCGAGTCTTGTATGATTTACCCAAATTTGATGGAGCTTGCACTTAGAGCAGTTCCCCTCACCTGCCTCTTAGGAGAGGAATTAAGCAAACTTGTGTCTTGCATTGAATTTCAGATTTAGATTTAGGAAAACTGCCAGGATCACTTCTTTCTACCACAGTAGGAAGAGAAATCAAGTTGCACTGATCTTAACACTTACACAAAAAATTAAGCTTTATAGTACTTGGATACAATGCACCTTTTAAGAAAAATAGTAAGAAAGCTTGCTATTGAATTTTTTAAACCAACACCATAAATTTCACACTAAGCATTTGTCATGACTTGTCCAAAAAAAGGTAAAGAATTGTTAATGTTAGGGCCTCCCCAGTGGCGCAGCGGTAGAGCGCTGGGTTGCGAAGCTGCCCGCAGCCTCTGCAGCACCGGTTCGATCCCCGGCTGCACCCCGGCCACCGGAGGAGGGTCCCACATGGCGCGCAGACCTCTCCTGCCGCCCGCTGCTCCCCTCAGCAGTGTCCTTCGGTCCTTCTGCCTGCTCTGCTCCCCGCTCTGGCTCTGGTGAATTCTCTCACCCTCCCGCGCTTCTGACTGTACCCAGTGCTTGTATAAATAAATAAATTAATTAATTAATAAATAAATAAAAATAAATCTTTGAAAGAAAATTGTTAATGTTAATAAGGAGGCAGTAAAATTAAAAGACTATAGAAAAGACTATAGAAAAGTCTTTTTTTTTTTTTAATGTTAATAGCTTAAAGAACAATACCTCCTTACACAGAAGAGTTAGTGGGAATGAATTTCCCCCTTACATGGCAAGCGGGCTTTACCTAGTACCAAAGCTGTTCTTAACGGAGGAGCTCATATTTCTTTTTCTTTTTTTTTTAAGATTTATTTACTTATACAAGAGCTTTTATTTATTTATTTATACAAGGGATATAGTCAGAGGCACGGGAGGGTGAGAGGATTCACCAGAGACCGAGCGGGGAGCAGAACAGGCAGATGTACCAAAGACACTGCTGAGGGGAGCAGCGGGCAAGACAGGAGAGGTCTGCCGTGCCATGAGGGTTTCTCCCAGGCCTGCCGGGAATTGAACCCACGCTGCAAAGTCTGTGGAAAGCTTCACAGCGCGGTGCTCAACCCGCTGTGCCACAGGGGAGGCCTGGAGCTCATATTTCTGATCTCAATCTTTGAGTTAAGAAGTGCTTCTGCAGTGGTCTCTTCAATCTCTCCAAAGCTCCCATATTTCAAAATCCAGACTTACACAAGGACTCTTCCCCCCTTGACTGTCTCTCGTACCCGTCACCTGCAGTTACGCTCTCCGCTCTGAGCACCCTGTTTAATTCCTTCATGACAGATATCAGACCTTAAAGCTATTTGGTTTGTGACCTTGTTTTGTTCTGTCTTTCCCCGTAAGAATGTGAGCGTCCTGAGGGCAGCGGCGCTGTCTGTCTGGTGCAGCCTTAAATCTTGTCGAGCAGAAGCCTGAGATAGAAAATGCAATACACGCAGAAATGAAGAGAGCCGTCAACAGGGAAAACTGCCCTGGCCCCCTGAACATCAGGGTCAGTTACTCTGGGCATTCCCTGAGCCCTTCATCTCTCTTCCTCAGGGTTTGTTTGTTTGTTTGTTTGTTTTTTTGTGGGACCCTCCCGCTGGCTGGGGAATGAACCGGCGCTGCAGAGGCCATAGGCAGCCCCGCAGCCCAGCGCTCAACCGCTGCGCCACCAGGGGAGGCCCACTCTCTTCTTCAGGTTTTGAGTACTTGACTCTGTGTGTACTTGAGTCCTGGTCTTGTCCTTAACCAGGAGAGAGAGAGGAGAGGAGCTCGCGGGCCCTAGGAGGGAGCACACTGAGAATTTCCGTGTTGGGGAGAAATGAATGTCTAATGCAGTCATCCCATCTGCGTGAACTCTCAGGCCCAGGCCTCAGGGAGCTTTGCCCTAGAATAGGAAGATGGGGTTTCATTTGAGCCCCTAGGACAGCTCCCCTCAGGTTGCTGTTCTCTGCAGCAGTATCACCCCCACAATGTCTGCTGCCCAGTACTTGTCAGTAGCATGGACCTGAATGTCTACACGGACTTAGGGTCTTAAAAATGCATTATGCCTTGCCTCCCACAGACCCTCAACAGTGAGACACAGAAGGTTCTGGAAGGGGCCTTAAAAATCTAGCTCTGGGGCCTCCCCGGTGGCGCAGCGGTTGAGCGCTGGGTTGCGAAGCTGCCCGCGGCCTCTGCGGCGCCGGTTCGATCCCCGGCTGCTCCCCGGCCACCGGAGGAGGGTCCCACATGGCGCGCAGACCTCTCCTGCCGCCCGCTGCTCCCCTCAGCAGTGTACTTCGCTCCTTCTGCTGCTCTGTTCTCCGCTCTGGCTCTGGTGAATTCTCTCACCCTCCCGCGCTTCTGACTGTACCCAGTGCATGTATAAACAAAAACAAACAAATAAAAAAAGAAAGAAAGAAAACATGCCTCTATATAAAAAAAAAAAAAAATCTAGCTCTGTCAGTAGATCTCAAGCTGGTACTCAGAGAACACTGTGAGAGGTGCAGAGACAAGCCAAGAAAAAAGTATTCTGTACCCAAGTGAATTTGGGAACAACTGGTTAGATAAAGTTGGTGGGGTTTTTTTTTTAAAAGTTTATTTTTATTTTATTTTATTTTATTTATTTATACAAGCACTGGGTACAGTCAGAAGCGTGGGAGGGTGAGAGAATTCACCAGAGCCAGAGCGGGGAGCAGAGCAGGCAGAAGGATCGAAGTCCACTGCTGAGGGGAGCAGCGGGCGGCAGGAGGGGTCTGCGCGCCATGTGGGACCCTCCTCCGGTGGCCGGGGAGCAGCCGGGGATCGAACCGGCGCTGCAGAGGCTGCGGGCAGCTTCGCAACCCAGCGCTCAACCGCTGCGCCACCGGGGAGGCCCAAGTTGGTGTTTTTTATTATAGAATTTCTCAGGGCATTTATGTTTAAAGGTATGACATGAAATTTGGGGTCAAGGAAGCGCAGCATAAACATGCAGTATTCGCCAGCCTTATTTGACTGTGGAGACCCTGTGGTGGTGGTGGTGTGTGTTAATAATCACACCTAACATCTCAACTGTTTTGGGGATCAATTTGGGGGACACTGACTTAATTCATCCTCTTGCCACTATAGGAACTGAGAGAATAACTGAGGAGTAGAACAAAAGCAGATCCCACATCACCTGACTCACAGTCAAATGCCCTTTCTTCCATAGGACACAGTCTCCCAAGGGGCAGGACAGGTATCACAATGACACATTCAGGACCATGGACGAGCTCCCATCACTAGACATCGCTGGGAGAGTAGAACTGGGGCTGATGCATCATCCTTCTCAGAGATGACCGGAGGCCTCTCTTTCAAGGGTCTGGTCGAAGAATTCATTTCTCCAAGGACAACACAATTATGTTTGGTATTTTCTATGGTAGAAGATCCAAGTGTTTAGCACCAGAAATCTCTGCCATGGGAAAGAGTATTTTGCAAACAGGGATTTACAATATGGCACTCACTTTACAGTGTCTCATCTACCGTCTTCTCAGGAAGGGTGAAGAACAGAGACCCTCCATCCCATTTGAGAGATATATTAGGCAAATAAAAAGTGGTTATCTTAAGATATTTTGGAGAAGACTCAAAGAGAATTGGGGTTTCCTGATACCTAGTTAAGATACAACACGGTTCTTTTAATTTAAGAACTCCAGAAGAAAGCAAGTTCTTATCTATGTAGTTGTGAAAGAGTATTGAGAAACGAGGGTTCTTGGCTGACTTATTACCCTTTCTTCCCCATCAGCATTCCAAGATCCTCCCATGACTCCATTCTACCACCATCCTGATCAACGATACCAGCTTCGGTCATCTCAGAAGGAGGAGGAGAGACCAGGGTACCAATATCTCAAGAAGTATCACCAGTCTCAACTAAATCCTGATCTTATCTTAGGAAGGTGAGGGTGAGAATCCCTTCTTAGAAATGGTCTTTGTTCTCAGAAAGAGCTCTGTTCTTTCTCTGGATATCCCCTTAGAGTTAACTGGGATGACATATTCACCAAAATCATTTCCTATTCCTGTTCTGGAACTAGAAGAAGACTCTCCTGTAATTGTTCTCAGGCTCAGAGGGGTCTGGAACGTGGACAAGAATAACAGGAAGTGGCTCTTTGAATTTCCACCAGCAGTGAATCAGAATTCCTGTTGAGTCACATCCTTGCCAGTACTTGGTGTTCTTAGTATGTGTTTTCATTTGTGTTTTAATTTGTGATTCATTAAGGACATATGATAAGAAACATTTATTCATAAGTTATGTACCATTTGCCTATCTTGTTTGGTGGGGTGTCTGTTCAGATCTTTTTCCCATTTTTAAGTCAACTTGCTAATTTTCTTACTGTTGAGTTTGAAGTGTTTTTTGTATACTTTGAACAACAGTCCTTTATCAGGTATGTCTTTTGTAATGTTTTCTTCCAATCTGTGACTTGTATTCTTTTGACAGAATCATTTGCAGAACAAAATTTTATATATATATTTTAAAGATTTATTTATGCATGCAAGAGCTGTGAGGAGTGAGAGGATTCACCAGAGACAGAGTGGGGAGCAGAACAGGTGGATCCACTAAAATCTACTGCTGAGGGGAGCAGCGGGGAGACAGGAGAGGTCTGCTGCGCCCTGTGGGTAGCTCCCTGGGCAGAGATCGAACTCTTGCTGCAGTGGCTGCGGACAGCTTCATGGTGCTGCATCTTAGCCTCTTGCGCCACCAGGGAGGCCTAGTATTATTTTTTAAATTTCAAATTCCAATTGTTCATCGCTGGTACATAGGCAAGTGATTGGCTTTTGTATATTTACCTTGTATTCCCCAATGCTGCTGTGTCTATTAGTTCCATAGGTTTTTGTTGTTGTGATTCCCTGAATTTTATACACATAGATGATAATGTCACATTGGGACAAATACTGTTTTGTTTCTTTTTTCAGAAACTGTATACCTTTTATTTCCTTCTCACGCCTCATTGCGTTATCTGGGATTTACAAGGTGATGTTGAAGAGGCATGGTGAGAGGGGACACTCTTGCCTGGCCCTTGGGCTTTCTGGGAGAGCTTCTAGCGTCACACAGCTGAATGTATTGGTAGTAGGAGATTTTTGGTCATTTTTTAAAAAATGTGGTTGAGGGAGTTTCCCTCTGTGCCTCATTTGCTGAACATTTTTCTCATGAATGGGTGTTGGATTTTACCAAATTCATTTTCTACACTGTTGATTATTTGTGATTTTTCTTAGCTTGTTGACGTGATGGATTTATTATTTTTTAATAATAAATAAATTTAACATTTATTTATTTTTAATATGAAACTAGCCTTGCATACCTGGGAAAAAAATCACACTAGATAAGCCGTACTATATGTTGTTGAATTTTATAGGCTCATATTTTGTTGATGATATTTGAATCTATGTTCATGGGAGATAGTGATATATATTCTTCTACTATTATGTCTTTTTCTGACTTTCGTCATTAAGCCAGCATGATATAATGCTGGCCTCATGGAATTTCTTACCACTCTTCCCATCCATCCCAGACACTACTCATCCTTTCAAAGTAATTTTGGATTTCAAAGTGATCTTCCACCTCTACAGATCATCCAGATCCCTGCTCTCTGGCTGTAGCCTCGTATCTCTATTGCAATTTTATTTTTTTTTTAAAGATTTATTTATTTATTTATACAAGCACTGCATACAGTCAGAAACACAGGAGGGTGAGAGGATTCACCAGAGCCAGAGCAGGGAACAGAACAGGCAGACTGACGAAGTACACAGCTGAGGGGAGCAGCGGGCGGCAGGAGAGGTCTGCGCGCCTGTGGGACACTCACCCGGCGGCCGGGGATCAAACCGGCGCTGCAGAGGCTGCGGGCAGCTTTGCAAGCCAGCATTCAACCACTGAGCCACCAGGGAGGCCCTCTATTGCAATTTTAGAAGATGTTAGCCAATGCCTCTATTCTGCTCCCCTGGAAGTTTTCTGTGTGAGGAATGTAGTAGAAATTTGTCAACTGCCACTGAGAATCCATTCTCCCTCCCTTCTTCCCAACAACTTTGACTCCACTTAGAGATCTGTGAGGTTCCTAATCCTGCTCTCTAGAAGTGGAGAATGTGATGGAAACGAAGTTGATAAATAGAAGATCTTATCTCTGTGGTGAGAAGATGACTCAGGATTTAGGCATATGACCTGAGGCTGGTCCCATCCTCAGGTTTATTGGAAATAGTGGGACAAGTGCCCCTCTCCCTGGAGATGTGTGTAACCCGGGAGCTCCTGACAGTCTTCTGGAAACTAGAAGAGATGCGAGCCTTAGGACACGGCCAACAGAGGAGGCAGAGGAGGTGAATAAAATTTTAGTCCTTACTGGAGGGAGTGAGGCTAAGTGAAATAAGTCAGAAGGAAAAAGACAAATACCAGGTGATTTCACTCAGATGTGGAGAATTGAGGGGAAAAAAACAAAGGACTGACAAAACTAGACACTAAACGAAACCAAAACAAACCCTAGAAATACGATTACAGAATAAAGGCTGACAGATGTGGAGGGAGACTGGGGTGCCCAGTGGCCCAGGGTTAAGGACTATGCGTGCTCTGATGGTGGAGGTGGCTGAGGAAGTGTGAACCTGTTCCCCTGACTCATGGACAGTGTTAGAAAGCACTGCTGCCTCCTGAAAGGAAAAATTAAATAAAACTTATTAGAAATTAGAAAAAATGTTCAGCCCTGTTGCCACTGTTAAACTGTATGATCAAACATCACCTGACACATAACACTACCCTCGACTTCTCAGCTACTTGAATTTATACATTTCCTTTGTTTACACTAGTATCAGTTGGGGTCACTGTTCATTTAGCTGAAATAATCCACATACATAGCACAATAACTGCTTTAAGATAATATCTGTAGGAGAGGAACGATCCTTTTATATGCCTATTGGAAAGCTCTCAGAGAAGTTATCAAGCGTTAATAAAAGCAGAGGCTCTCCATGCAAGCAAGCTTCACAATTGTCAACATTTTGCCAGTCTCGTTTCCTCGATCCCTCCAGTTTGGGGTATTTTTCAGTTTGTGTGCTTGATTGTTTGTGGAGAGTTGTTTGTTTTGGGGGTGTTCTAAAGCACATCTCAGACATCATAACATTTCACCCATGAACAGTTCTGTTTTTTAAGCAAAAAACAATTCTTGACAACCTCTACCCTAAGTCATCTTTGAGAATGAATTTCCACCCAGCAGAGAACACTCCCTCCCCCTCTCAGAGGAAGCAGGGCCGAGAATACAGCAACTCTCTTCCACTTCCCTAGAGGCCACCAGAACTTGACCAACAACTTCTCACCGTGACTGTCAGAGGAACCTCTTGGCCTCCTCTCTGGAGTCCTCATTTAGGAGAACACCAGGCATCTCAAGTGCTTCCTAAGGAGGGCGGTCCAGGAGGGACGCTGGATTCCTGTAATGATCACCAGAGCAACTTTTTAATAAGTTGAAATTACGTGATTGACTCCTGCACTTTTAACGAGCCCCAGAGTGATTTCTTCAGTAAGAGTTCAGTGGCAACACTTAATTGCTGGGTTCTTGGAAGTCACTAAAGAACAGAATAATGATGATGATGATTACCCTCCGACATTTCTATGGAGGGCCTTTCCTCAGGAGACCCAAGTGCCCTTATTTACCACTTGCACTGGCTTTGAAATTTTTTTTTGAAAAGTTTAAGTGAAAACTAAAAACATTAGAATTTCATTATAATTTATTTACCTCCCTCTAAGCATTCCTCCTTGATTATATTACTTTATTGACATTTGACCACCACATTTCAGAAACTGCTAAGAAGAAAATATTTAATATTCCTATTATTATTTTCTGCCCAGTTAGTGTCATACGTCCTGTTAATGAGGAATTTTCTCTCCTTAAGCTATTGTTTATCACCTGTAATTCCCAGATGGATGCATATTAATCTGCTGGCAAAAACTGGTTCTGTCCTTATCTCTGTCTGAGGATGTTTGCTCCCTAAAACTTTCAGAAAGCTAGACACTGTATACATTCATTCATTCAAAGTTGGAAAAATATTTATTGAACATTTTCTATATACCAGGCATTGTTTTATTTATTTTTAAATTTTTTAAAAAGATTTATTTATTTATACATACAAGACCTGGGGTACAGGCCAGAGTTTTGGGGGGTGAGAGGATTCACCAGAGACAGAGTGGGGAACAGAACAGGCAGACTGACTGCAACACATTGCTGAGGGGAGCAGTGGGCGAGTCAGGAGAGGACTGCTGCACCATGTGGGTCACCTCCCTGACCAGGGATTGAACTTGTGCTATAATGGCTGTGGTGAGCTTCATAGGTTGCGTCTTTTTTTTTAGTTAAATATTTTATTTTATATAATTCTTACATCTTTTTTCATCTTTGCACAATGTATGCATTTTCATTTTGGTTATATTCCCCATACAATTGCACCCCCCCTTATTTTGAATCTAGTCCTTCCTTTCCCCACCCCTTCCTCCCTCCTCAACCCCCTTAGTGCATAGGTTGCGTCTTAACCCCTTGCACCACCAGGGAGGCCCCCTTTATTTTATTATTATTTTTTTTAATGTTTGTTTTTTTTTTTAAAGATTTATTTATTTATACAAGCACTGGGTACAGTCAGAGGCACAGGAGGGTGAGAGAATTCACCAGAGCCAGAGCAGGCAGCAGAGCAGGCAGAAGGACCAAAGTACACTGAGGAGGGGAGCAGCGGGCGGCAGGAGAGGTCTGCGCGCCATGTGGGACCCTCCTCCAGTGGCCGGGGAGCAGCCAGGGATCGAACTGGTGCTGCAGAGGCTGCGGGCAGCTTCGCAACCCAGCGCTCAACCACTGCGCCACTGGGGAGGCCCTATTTTATTATTTTTTTAAAGATTTATTTATTTATGCATACAGGAGCTGGGGTGCAAGCCAGAGGTACAGGGAGTGAGAGGACTCACCAGAGACAGAATGGGGAACAGATCTACAGAAATCCACTACTGAGGGGAGCAGCAGGTGAGACAGGAGAGGTCTGCTGCACCATGTGAGTACCTCCCTGGCCAGGGATAGAACTCGTGCTGCAGTGGCTACAGATAGCTTCATAGTGCTGAGACTTAATCCCTTTTGCCACCAGGGATGCCCCACCAGGTGTTGTTTTAGATCACAAATATTGTTTTGGTTTTTACCTTTAAAAATAATGGATTTGGGGCCTCCCTGGTGGCTCAAGGGATTAGGTACCACTCTATGAAGCAATCCTCAGCCTCTGCAGCATGAGTTCTATTCCCGGCTGGCCAGGGTGCAACCCACATGACAAAGCAGACCTCTCCTGACTCACCCGCTGCTCCCCTCAGCAGTGCTTTTGGTCCGTCTGCCTGTTCTGCTCCCCACTCTGTCTCTGGTGAATCCTCTCACACCCCGCATCTCTGGCCTGTACCCAGCTCTTGTATGCATAAATAAATAAATCTTTTTTAAAAATAAATAAAAATTCTGTATTTGGATTAAAGATAACATTTCCTCGGCTTCTTTGTAATATTTTAATTTGTATAGTATTTGTATCATTTTCACTTGGCTGACTGGTTGGTTTTCCATGGTCATTTTCCTACTCTGCTTTCTCTTCAGGTCCAATTCTGGCTCCCTCAAAATAGAATAGGATAAGCACATCTATGTAGCTTACTTGCTTTGCTATTAATTCTTTAAAATAATTGTGATTAATTGAGTTAGGCTCTCTACTATTTTTTTTTATTTTTTTTTTATAGAGGCATGTTTTATTTATTTATTTATTCGTTTGTTTGTTTTGTTTATACATGCACTGGGTACAGTCAGAAGCGCGGGAGGGTGAGAGGATTCACCAGAGCCAGAGCGGGGAGCAGAGCAGGCAGAAGGACCGAGGTACACTGCTGAGGGGAGCAGCGGGTGGCAGGAGGGGTCTGCGCGCCATGTGGGACCCTCCTCCGGTGGCCGGGGAGCAGCCGGGGATCGAACCGGCACCGCGTAGGCCGCGGGCATCTTCGCAACCCAGCGCTCAACCGCTGCGCCACCGGCGAGGCCCTCTCTACTATTTTTTTTTTAAGAAGAACCAGGGTACAGGCCAGATGCGCAGGAGGGTGAGAGGATTCACCAGAGACAGAACAGGGGACAGAACAGGCAGACTGACGAAGTACACTGCTGAGGGGAGCAGTGGGCACAGCAGGAGAGGTCTGCGTGCCACGTGGGACCCTCGCCGGTGGCTGGGGATTGAACCGGCACTGTAGAGGCTGCGGGCGGCTTTGCAGCCTAGTGTTGAACTGCTGAGGGGCGCAGCAGGGAGACAGGGGAGGTCTGCTGTACCGTGTGGGTCAGCTCCCTGGCCGGAGATCAAACTCTTGCTGCAGTGGCTATGGATAGCTTCATAGTTTGTGTCTTAACTGCCCATGCCACCAGGGAGGCCCAGGTTGCATTGTTTCAATGATCGTTTCTGTTGCTGTTGATTTTTTTTTAATATTTATTTATTTATGCATACAAGAGCTGGGGTACAGGCCAGAGATGCTGGGGGGTAAGAGGATTCACCAGAGACAGAGCGGGGAGCAGAACAGGCAGACGGACCCAAAACACTGCTGAGGGGAGCAGCGGGCGAGACAGGAGAGGTCTGCTTTGCCATGTGGGTTGCTCTCTGGCCAGCCAGGGATCAAACTCTTGCTGCAGAGGCTGAAGATTGCTTCATAGTGCAGTGCCTAACTCCTTGCGCCACCAGGGAGGCCCCTGTTTAGATTTTTAGTTTCATTTTTTATTCCTCCTTTTGTTTCCCTTACCAAGACAAGTCCACAAAAACATCACTATGGACAATGTCATTTGACTGCTATGTAGATTATGGTTTCCAGATTCATAATTAAATCTTTAATATACTTTGAGTTAAATTTTGTGTGTGGTATAAGATCGTGATCTAGTTTCATTCTTTAGCATGTGAGTGTCCAGTTTTTTGATGACCATTTATTGAACACATATTCCTTTCTTCATTTTATGTTCTTGGTTCCTTTGTCATTAATTAGTTGTCCATATCTGTGTGGGTTTAATTCTGTGATCTCAGTTCTGTTCCACTGATATGTGTCTTATTTTATTATTCTAATACCATGCTCTTTTGATTACTGTGGTTTTACTATGGTTTTGTAATACAGTTTGAAGACAGAGAGTCCAATTTTGTTCTTTTAACTATCCAGGGTCTGTTGTGGTTCCAAATTTCAGAATTTTTTGTTGAAGAATTCCATTGGAATTTTTATAGGGATTACATTGAATCAATATATTGCTTTAGATAACATAACCATCTTAATCTTTAATCTTTCCCCTAGTCATGAGCATAGTATATCTTTCCATTTCTTTTTGTTTTCTTCTATTTCTTTTTGTATAGTGGAGGGCGGAAACTAGACTTTTGTTGTCTATCATAATGTAGCATATATAGAGGTTGAATTAGAATGCTGTATACCTGAAGTCAATATAATGTCATAAATCAAAGTTACTTTAATTTTTAAAAAATCAACCACAAAGGTTGACAAGTATACTTCCAGGTAATTAATGGTAGCAGATGGGTCAAGGGAGAAAAGTATAAATAAGAAAAATGATTAAGTGAAGTTATTAAAAATAAATAAGTTAATTTAAGAAAACTTCTGTAGATGCAAGTTTCAGAGGAGATAACCAGTAATACAGGTAGAAGTGAAACTGTCAGTATTGGGGTCCCAGTTCTGCATAAGGTGAAGTGATAATGTTTCACCTTTTCTCTTCCATTGAAGATAATTATAAAACCCAAGTCAAATGCATGGAGCAGAAATTTGAGGATTTCAAAGGGTTAACAGCAGTAGGTGATGTGAAGAATACCAGAATTAAAAGCTCCACTGAATTGTGAGATTATAATTTATTTTCCTTATATAACCCTTGATCTCAACTCAATACAGTTGGAACTGAGGACTGTAGTGAAGATGGAGACAAAATTACAGCATGTATTTATGATGGGGAAAAAAAAACCTCTCAGCAAACTAGGAATGAAATGGAATTTCTTGGGCCTCCCCTGGTGGCGCAGCTGTTGAGCACTGGGCTGCGAAGCTGCCTGCAGCCTCTGCAGTGCTGGTTCGAACCCTGGCCACCGGCGAGGGTCCCACATGGCACGCTGTGCCCGCTGCTCCCCTCAGCAGTGTGTTTCATCGGTCTGCCTGCTCTGTTCCCGCTCTGCCTCTGGTGAATTCTCTCACCCTCCTGTGCTTCTGACTGTACCCAGTGCTTGTATAAATAAATAAATTTTTGAAAAAAAAAAAAGAAAAAAAAAAGAAATGGAATTTCTTCAACCTGTAAAAAAACTTCTATTTTTACAAATACTAGAAGTATTATCACAATTAATTGAATGTTTTCCCCCTGATATCAGACGCATGGCAAGACTAGCCACTCTCACTATTCCCACTCAGCATTCTACTGGAAGACTTAGCCAGTGCAGTGAGTCATGACAAGGAAATATAAAATATCCAGGGCCTCCCCGGTGGCGCAGCGGTTGAGCGCTGGGTTGCGAAGCTGCCCGCGGCCTCTGCGGCGCCGGTTCGATCCCCGGCTGCTCCCCGGCCACTGGAGGAGGGTCCCACATGGCGCGCAGACCCCTCCTGCCGCCCGCTGCTCCCCTCAGCAGTGTCCTTCGGTCCTTCTGCCTGCTCTGCTCCCCGCTCTGGCTCTGGTGAATCCTCTCACCCTCCCACGCTTCTGACTGTACCCAGTGCATGTATAAACAAAGCAAACAAACAAACAAATAAATAAATAAAAACATGCCTCTATAAAAAAAAAATATATCCAGAGTGGAAAGGAAGGGAACAAAACTGTCTCTATTCAGAGATGACGTGATTATTAATGTAGAAAATCCTTAACAGCTTACAAAAATGTCTACGATAAGCAAATATACCAGTCAACAAGCAAAATAAATTCTTTCTGTATACTAGAAGCAATATCATTTACAAAAGCTTGTAATGTTGAAATATTTAGGTATAAATCTAAAAATATGTAGAAGATATGTATGCTGAGAACTACAAAAACTAATGAAAGTTCTAAAAAATGAAAAAACATACTGTGTTCATAAATTAGAAAGACTCAATGCAGGGGCCTCCCTGGTGGCACAAGGGGTTAAGTCTCAGCACTATGACGCTGTCCACAACTTCAGCACGAATTCGATCCCTGGCCAGGGAGCTGACCCACTTGGTGCAGCAGACCTCTCCTGTCTCCCCACTGCTCCCCTCACCAGTGGATTTCGGTCAGTCTGCCTGTTCTGCTCCCCACTCTGTCTCTGGTGAATCCTCTCATACACACACCCCCACCACTGCATCTCTGGCTTACACTCCAGCTTTTATATGCATAAATAAATAAAATAAATCTTTAAAAAATAAAAAAGACTCAACACAGCAAAAATGTCAGGTCACTGCAGATTAATGCACAAACATTTCTGAATAATATGAAAAAAAATTAAAGGAATCACATCACTTCCTCTAAACCCTATCAATATCTCTACAACCACATTAATCAATTGGTGTTGGTAAAAGGATGGACACAGAATCAAGAGTGCAGAAACAGACCGACATAAACACAGCAAACTGATATTTTAGGTAATATTTTAATGAGATGACATTAACATAAGACAAGAGTAATCATTTTAAAGCGAACAATTCAAAAACAGAAAAAAAAAAAATAAAGCGAACATAATCAGGGCACTCACAATGTCGTGCAGCTACCACATCTATCTTGCTCCAAAATATTTTCATCAGCAGCCACAGGAAACTACTTATCTCTGAGGAAGGTCCTTCCCTCCACGCCTCCACGCACCACAAGTCTGCTTTTCGTCCTTAGGGATTTCTCTATTCTGAATATTTAATATAAATGGCATCATGCAACATGTGAATTTCAGGGCCTGGGTTTGTTTTACTTAACATAACGTTTTTGAGGTTCATCCACATTGCAGCATATATCAGCACTCCATTCCTTTTTTAGCTGGATAATATTTCATACTATTGAGACACTTCTGCTGCTGATAAACACTTGGGATGTTTCCACTTTGGGGATGTTGTGAATGGTGCTATGAATAGCATCCATGCATACGTATTTATTTGAGTACCTGTCTTCATTTCTTTGGGGTGTATCTTTAGGAGTGGAATTGTGGAGTCAATTTGAAAAAGATTTATTTATGCATACAAGAGCTGGGGTACCGGCCAGAGGTGAGGGGGGTGAGAGGATTCACCAGAGACTGAGTGAGGAACAGAACAGGCAGATTGACTGAAATACACTGCTGAGGGGAGCAGCAGTTGAGTCAGGAAAATCTGCTGTGCCATGTGGGTAGCTCCCTGGCTGGGGATTGAACTCGTGCTTCAGAGGCTGTGGATTGCTTCATAGTGCAGTGCTTAACCCCTTGTGCCACCAGGGAGGCTCTCAAATGATAACTTTATGTTAATTTGGGAGGAACAGTCAGACTTTCATTTTACATTTCTGCCAGCAATGGACAACTTTCCACATCCAACTTTCTACATCCTGGTCAAGATTTTCTATTTTCCTATTTTACATTATTACCTTAGCCATTGCAATGAGTGTGAAGTGGTATCTCATTGCAGGTTTGCCCTGCATTTCCCCAGTGACTAATGATGGTGAGTATCTTTTCATGTGCTTTTTGGCCACTTGAATGTCTATTACAGCTCTTTGGCTATTTTTTAAAAAAAGATTTTATTTATTTAAACAAGCTCTGGGTACAGTCAGAATCGCGGGAGGGTGAGAGAATTCACCAGAGCCAGAGCAGGGAGCAGAACAGGCAGACTGACGAAATACACTGCTGAGGGGAGCAGCTGGCACAGCAGGCGAGGTCTGCGCACCATGGGGGTGCCATGTGGGACCCTTGTCGGCAGCACGTGCCATGGGGGCGCCATGGGGGCGCCATGTGGGACCCTTGCCGGCAGCCGGGGATCAAACCAGTGCTGCAGAGGCTGCGGGCAGCTTCACAGCCCAGCGCTCAACCGCTGCGCCACCAGGGGAGGCCCTCATTGGCTATTTTTAAAATTGAGTTGTTTGTCATTTTGTTTTTGAGCTGTAGAAGTCCTCTCTAGATTCCGAATATTATATGTAACTTGCAAGTATTTTCTCCCCTTCTGTGGGTTTTCTTTTCACTTCCTTAATAATGTCCTTTGATATGCACTTTTTAAAAATTTTGATGATGTCCGGTTTACTTTTGCTTTTGTTTTTGGTGTTATATCTAAAAATACATTTCCACAAAGATCTGACCTATGTTTTCTATGGAGAGTTTTAGGTCTTATGTTTAGGTCACCGATCCATTTTCATTCATTTCTGTGTTCGACATGAGGCAGCTGTCCAGCTAGTGCTTCCGCATGTGCCTGTGCAGTGGCCCCAGTACCATTCTTTCCCCCATTGAAAGGTCTTCTAACCCTTATTGAAATACCTATAATCCTGGGCCTCCCTGATGGCGCAGGCGGTTGAGCACCACACTGTGAAGCTATCTGCAGCCTCTGCAGCACAGGTTCGATCCTGGTCAGCTGCAGAGAAACCCACATGGCTCAGCAGACCTCTCCGACTTCGTCAGTCTGCCTGTTTTGCTCCCGGCTCTGTCTCTGGTGACTCCTCCTGAGCATCTGGCCTGTACCCTGGTTCTTGTATAAATAAATAAAAAAAATCTTTAAAAAAAAAAAAGCAAAATTCTTGTTCAAAAGGTTACATATAATATGATTCCATTTTTATGATAGTCACCTCTATAGGGATGGAAAACAAACCAGTAAAACATACATTCCTGTTAAATGCATGTAAATATTTTCCAATAGACCATATAGTATGCCATAGAACAAGGCTTAGTTAATTTTTAAAAGGTTGAAATCATACAAGGTATCTTCTCTGAACACATGGAATGAACATAAAATAAATAACACAAGGAAAACTGTAAAATTCAGCAAAAAATAGGAACTAACACTCTTTTTTTTTTTTTTTTTGTGGGACCCTTGCCAGTGGCCAGGGAGCAGCCTCGCAGCCCAGCGCTCAACCGCTGTGCCACGAGGGGAAGCCTGGAACTAACAATCTTTTTTTTTTTTTTAAAGATTTATTGATTGATTGATTTATACATACAAGCACTGGGTACAGTCAGAAGCGCGGACTGCACCACTGGGGAGGCCCTACTCAGAAATTTTTTTCTCCCTTAAGTTTTTTTAAAACTTAAAAAGAATTATTTATTTATTTATGCATACAAGAGCTGGGGTACAGGCCAGAGATGTTGGGGGGGGGGGGTGAGAGGATTCACCAGAGACAGAATGGGGAACAGACAGGCAGACTGACCAAAATACACTGCTGAGGGGAGCAGCGGGCGAGACAGGAGAGGTCTGTTGCGCCATGTGGGTTGCTTCCTGGCTGGGGGTCGAACTCATCCTGCAGAGGCTGTGGAAACTGCTTCATTGTGTGGTGCTTAACCCCTTGCGCCACTGGGGAGGCCCTCCTCCCATAAGTTTTGATATGTTTTGTTTTTATTTTATTCTCTTTAAAATATTTTGTATTTTCGGGCCTCCGCTGGTGGCGCAGGTGGGTGAGCTCTACGCTGTGAAGCTGTCCGCAGCCTCTGCAGTGCGGTTCCATCCTGGCCGGCCGGCAAGAATCCCACATAGCGAGGCAGACCTCTCCTGTTGCGCCTGCTGCTCCCCTCAGCAGTGTATTTCGTCAGTCTGCCTGTTCTGTTCCCCACTCTGTCTCTGGTGAATCCTCTCACCTTCCAGCGCATCTAGTCTTTACCCCAGCTCTTCTATAAGTAAATAAATAAATCTTTAAAAAAAAAAAATATTTTGTATTTTCCCTTGTGGTGTCATTGCTCAAGCAGTCAATTAAGATTGTTAGTTCCAGGGCCTCCCCTGGTGGCGCAGGTGTTGAGCGCTGGGTTGCGAAGCTGCCCGCGGCCTCTGCGGCGCCGGTTCGATCCCCGGCTGCTCCCCGGCCACCAGAGGAGGGTCCCACATGGCGCGCAGACCTCTCCTGCCGCCCGCTGCTCCCCTCAGCAGTGTACTTCGGTCCTTCTGCCTGCTCTGCTCCCTGCTCTGGCTCTGGTGAATTCTCTCACCCTCCTGCGCTGCTGACTGTGCCCAGTGCATGTATAAATAAATAAATCTTTAAGGAAAAAAAAATAAAAAAGAAAAAAAAATTTCTGAGTAATGAAAAAGCAGTACCCAGAAATTTATAGCTATGAATGCCTATCTCAAATTAACAATTTTCTTTTTCTTTTTTTTTTTTTTAGAGGCATGTTTTATTTATTTGTTTGTTTGTTTGTTTGCTTGTTTTGTTTTATACATGCACTAGGTACAGTCAGAAGCACAGGGAGGGTGAGAGAATTCACCAGAGCCAGAGCGGGGAGCAGAGCAGGCAGAAGGATCGAAGTACACTGCTGAGGAGAGCAGCGGGCGGCAGGAGAGGTCTGCACGCCATGTGGGACCCTCCTCTGGTGGCCGGGGAGCAGCCGGGGATCGAACCGGCGCCGCAGAGGCCGCGGGCAGCTTCGCAACCCAGCGCTCAACCGCGACGCCACCAGGGAGGCCCCAACAATTTTATTTTTCATGTTAGGGGTCTGGAGTAAAAGAGCAAATTAAATCTGGTGGTAGCAGAAGGAAAGAAATAATAAGCATTAGAATGCTTACATAAATGAAATAGAGAATAGAAATACAGTGGAGAGACTCAGTGGGACCAAAACCAGTTCTTTGAAAAGCCTAAGAATATTGACAACCCTTTGCTAAACTGAGAAAGAGAGAAAGGCACAAATTACTAAATCAGAAATTAAAGTAAGGACATTTCTTCTGATTCTCAGAAATAAAAAGGATTATAAGAGAATACTGTAAACAACTGTATACCAACAAATCAGTAACTTACATGAATGGAGAAGTTCTTAGAAACACAAAATTATAATGGCTGACTCAAGAGTTGGCAGAAACCCTAAACAGACCTCTAACAAGTAAAAAGATTGAGTCAATAATCAAAAACCTCCCAAGAAGCAAAATCTTGGGATCTAATGGTTTCACTGGTGAATTCTACCAGATTTTTAAAGAATAATAATCAAAGTCAACAGCGTCAGCATTACTCTGTTAACAAAGCCAGACAAAATCATTACAAGAAAATTATAGATCAGTATGCCTTAGGAATATAGATACAAAAAAATCCTCACAAAATACCAGCAAGCTGATTTTAGCAACTAATTAAAAGGATTCTGTATCATGACCAAGTAAATTTATCCCAGGAATACAATCGTGGGCCAACATATGGAAATCGGTCAACCAATCAAAATATAACCACTATTGGAATGAAAGGCCAAAAGCACGTGATAATCTCAATTGACATAGGAAATGCCTTTGACAAAAATCAACACCCTTTTAAGTAAAAATACTCAACAAACTAGTAATATAAAAGAACTTTCTCACCATGGTAAAAAGCATTTATTACACCCACAGTAAACATCATCCTTGCTGATGTATGCCGAAAGCTATCCCTCTAAGATTAAAAACAAGATGAGATACAATGTTATAAACCAACACTACTTGAATTTTTTTAAAGTCTCTGAATTTTAAAAAAAAGAATAAGATAAGAGCATGCCCACTTTGATCACTTGAATTCAACATTTCTCTGGAAGTTCTAGCCAAAGCAGTTAGACAATAAAAAGAAATAAATGAAATACAATTAATTGGAAAGGAAGTTGCAAAATTACTCATAGGACATCATCTTATATATAAAAATTCTAAAGAATCCATGAATTATTAGAGTTAATAAGCAAATTCACCAAAGTTGCAGAATCTAAGATTAAGATACAAAAACCATCTGCCTTTCTATATATTAGCAATGAGCAATTTTTTTAAAAGATTTATTTATTTATACAAGCACTGGGTACATTCAGAAGTACGGGCGGGTGAGAGAATTCACCACTGCAACAGGAGTTCATTCCCGGCCAGGGAGCTGACCCACATGGCGAAGGAGACCTCTCCTGTCTCCCTGATGCTCCCCTCAGCAGTGTGTTTTAGTGGATCCACCTGTTCTGCTCCCCACTCTGCCTCTGGTGAGTCCTCTCACCCCCCTCACCTCTGGCCTGCACCCCAGTTCTTGGATGCATGAATAAATAAATCTTTTTAAAAAATAAACACAGGGCTTCCCTGCTGGCGCAGGCGGTTGAGTGCAGCGCTGTGAAGCTGTCTGCAGTGCTGGTTCGATCCCAGCCGGCCGGCAAGAGTCCCACATGGCGAGACCTCTCCTGTCGCACCCGCTGCTCCCCTCAGCAGTGTATTTCGTCAGTCTGCCTGTTCTGTTCCCTGCTCTGTCTCTGGTGAATCCTCTCACCCTCCCACGAATCTGGCCTATACCCTGGTTCTTGTATAAATAAATAAAAATCTTTAAAAAATAAAAAATAAACACACACTTGCCATATAAGACAGTAATTCCACTCATTTTTTTCAAATGAGTTTTTTTTAAAGATTTATTTATGCATCCAAGAACTGGGGTACAGGCCAGAGGTGTGGGGTGGGGGGTGTGTGTGAGAGAGGACTCACCACAGACAGAGTGGGGAGCAGAACAGGCAGATCTACTGAAATACACTGCTGAGGGGAGCAGCAGGTGAGACAGGAGAGGTCTGCTGTGTCCGGTAGGTCAGCTCCCTGGCGGGGGATGGAACTCATGCTGCAGTGGCTGTGGACAGCTTCATAGTGCTGAAACTTAACCCCTTGCGCCATAAGGGAGGCCCCAGTAATTCCACTCTTAAGCACATGCCTAAAAGAATAGAAATCATGTTTTCAAATAGAAATCTGTAGATGAATATTGCAGCAGCACTCTTGGCAATAGCCAAATGGTGTAAACCCAAGGGTTCACCAGTTGGTGAATGGAGAAGCAAAATGTAGTATATCCTACAATGGAAAAGAATGAAGCACCCACACAGACTGCAACTCTGAAAACTATGCTAGATGAAAGAGGTCAGGCCCCAAAGCCTGGGATTCTGTGATGTCATATAGGAGAAGTATCTGGAATAGGCAAATGCAGAGAAACAGAAAGGAGATTAGTTGTTGCCAGACGATGGGGGCAAAGAGAATGGCGTGTAACTACTTAAATGGGTACAGGGTTTTCTTTGGGGTTGAGAATATTCTGGAAATAGTCACTGGTGATGTTTGTACAATCTTGTGAATATACTAAAAATAACTGGATTGTACACTGTACAATGATTAAAATTGCAACATTTGTTATGTGAATTCTATCT
Organism: Talpa europaea; assembly: GCF_964194135.1. Taxonomy (NCBI): domain Eukaryota; kingdom Metazoa; phylum Chordata; class Mammalia; order Eulipotyphla; family Talpidae; genus Talpa; species Talpa europaea. The sequence goes on along the minus strand of NC_140079.1, from coordinate 101,755,509 downwards.
TAATCAAAATGTAAAAGAAATTTAAAAAAATTCCTAATGAGACTTTTTTTTTAATTGTGAAGGAATATTTTATGATTGCAGTTAGTCAAGTAATACAAAAGTTAAAAAACAAAGTAATCTTTTTTTCAGGGATTACTGCTTAGATACTCGACATCCACTCTCCAGTTCTTTCTTAGTAAAAAAACAACATATGTATTGTCAGAGCTGCCTGATTAATAGAAGATGATGTGATGTGATGTAGCAATTGTCATCAACTAAAAGCTGCACTCCCGGCCTCCTGTGCAGCTGGGTGTAGTTAAATGGCCAAGGCCTCGCCAGTGAGGTGTTAGGGGAAGATATTTTGTGGCACTTCTAGACTAGCTTCCAAGAGACGCAAACGGTCTTCCACTTCCCGTGCGGTCGGAGCCTCTGCCACTTTCTCAGCCCACACCTGCGGTCAGGTGAGACACCTGGGAAGGATGGTGGCGCAGGGAGGGCCAGGAACCCGGAGGAATGGCGCTGAGCAGTTGCCACACTAGATCCTGCCTGTCTAGCTCTGGATCTGCTTTTATTTATTTTTTAAAAGATTTATTTATTTATTTGTACATGCACTGGGTACAGTCAGAAGCGCGGGAGGGCGAGAGAATTCACCAGAGCCAGAGCAGGGAGCAGAGCAGGCAGAAGGACCGAAGGACACTGCTGAGGGGAGCGGCGGGCGGCAGGAGAGGTCTGGGCGCCATGTAGGACCCTCGGCGGTGGCGGGGATCGAACCGGCGCCGCAGAGGCCGCGGGCAGCCTCGCAACCCAGCGCTCAACCGCCGCGCCCCCGGGGAGGCCCTGGATCTGCTCCTAGTGAATGAAAAGTAACCCTATTTCTACCTCCCTACGTGGAAGTGAAAGGAGAGCCAGAAACTTCAGTGTGAAAGAGAAAACTCTCTCTGGAAGGGCCTCCCTGGTGGCCGCGGGTTCGCGCCCCGGCCCAGGAGGCGGCCCCGCGGCGGGCGGCGCGGCCGACTGGCCCCCTCGGTCGGGCTGCGCGGGCCGCGGGGAGGCCGCGGTGGCGCCCGGGGACGGGCTCGGCCCGCCTGGCGGACGAGGGGGGGCCCCGCGGCAGCCCCCGGGGCGCGGGGAGCCTCGAGGGCCGCCGAGGTTAAAGGCGGCGGCCCCGCGGTCCGCACTCGCCCGCCCGCCGAGCCTGCGGGGGACAGGGGGCCGCGGCGCAGGCCGAGGTGGGTTCGGGATGCGGATCCCCGCGCAGGGCGAGGCCGAGGGGCCCCGGGGCCTGGGGGCAGCGCAGGGCGGGTGTCGAGGGGCCTTTCACGGGAGCCGGTTTGGGGGTGCCCTCCGGGGGAGGCTGGCGGCGACCGGGCTGCGCCCCAGCCCGCGCCTGTCGGGGGCGGCTCGGCGGGGACGCGGGGGGCAGGCCGGCCGCGGGGGGCCTGAGTCCAGAGCCTCGGGGCGCGGCCTGCGGCGGGGGCGCTCCCTGGGCGCAGACCCGCGGGCCCGGGGCTCCCCTCCGCTCGCCGGGGCTGGGGTCCGCCGTGCCGCCCCCGCGGCCGCGCCGGGCCCGTCGGGGGGTCTGCTGGGGGGGTGTCCGCCGCGGTCCGCCACTGCGCCCCGGTCCCGCCCGCTCCTCAGACGCGCGCGCAGACCGGCCGGGCGCGACCCCCCCACGAGCTCGGGCGCGGGGGCTCGGCCGGGACAGCCGGCGCGGGCGGGGGGGGCCGTGTCCGCGCGGGCCTCGCGGGGGCCCCTCCCGCCGTCCAGCCGCTCGCGCGCTCCTTCCCGGCCCCTCTGTTCCCCGCGACGCCCCAGGGGGGCGCAGGGCTGCGTCTCTGCTAAGTGCAACCCCCCCACGCCCCCCGCCCCGTCTCGAGAGCGGGACCCCAAGCGCGGCGGCGGAGCCCCGTCCCCCCCACCCTCCCCGGCCTTCCGCGGGCCGGGCCTGTCCGGGCCGGGCCGGGCGCGTCCCCCGCGGCTCCTAGAGGCCCTGCCGGCTTCTCCCGACCCCTGACGGTTTGAAAAACAAAAACGTTTCGGGAAACGCCTCCGCCGGGGTCGGACGTCAGGTCGGGCCGCGGGTCCCTGTCCCGAGGCTCCCCGGCCCGGCCGCGCGAGGCCCGGACCCCGAGCGGGGGGAGCAGGAGAGTCGCCCCGACTCCAGGCTCGCTGGCCCAACCCCAGCGGCCGGGCGAGCCCGAGGCCCGGGGACAGCGGGCAGACCCGGGGCGGGGGGCGCGGCCGCGCCGGCTCTCGGGGAGCGCGACCCGCCGCCCGCCGGCCCCCCGCGGCTGGGCCGCGCCCCCCGCCCCCCCGCCCCCTTTCCTCTCACGAAAATACGAGGAACCTGACCTGTGGGGCGGCACACCACGTTCTGGCTGCGTTTCTCAACATCCCAAACTTTCAAACCCACTCGGCGGGCGGGCAGGGGGGACCCCGCGTCTCCGGGGCGGTGCCGGAGTCTCCACACGGAAGCAGCTCGGGGCCCCCGCCCGCCTCGCACCATTCCTGGATTCGCTCTGCGATCCTCTTATTGTTTTAAAGATTTATTTATTGGGGCCTCCCCGGGGGCGCAGCGGTTGAGCGCTGGGTTGCGAAGCTGCCCGCGGCCTCTGCGGCGCCGGTTCGATCCCCGGCTGCTCCCCGGCCCCCGGAGGAGGGTCCCGCATGGCGCGCAGACCTCTCCTGCCGCCCGCTGCTCCCCTCAGCAGTGTCCTTCGGTCCTTCTGCCTGCTCTGCTCCCCGCTCTGGCTCTGGTGAAGTCTCTCACGCTCCCGCGCTTCTGACTGTACCCAGTGCTTGTATACATAAATAAATCTTTTTTAAAAATGCTTAAAAATTATTTATGCATACAAGAGCTGGGGTACAGGCCAAAGATGGGGGTGGGGGGTGAGAGGATTCACCAGAGACAGAGTGGGGAGAAGAGCAGGTGGATCTACTGAAACACACTGCTGAGGGAGCAGCAGGGAGACAGGAGAGGTCTGCTGCGCCATGTGGGTTGCTCCCTGGCCAGGGATCAAACTCATGCTGTGGTGGCTGTGGACAGCTTCATAGGTTGCATCCTAACCCCTTGTGCCACCAGGGAAGCCCTAGAATCCTCTTAAAATGCAAGTGGTGGGGCCTCCCCGGTGGCGCAGACAGTTGAGCGCAGCACTGTGGAGCTGTTCGCAGCCTCTGCAGCACGGGTTCCATCCCGGCCAGCCAGGGAGCTACCCACATGGTGCTGCAGACCTCTCCTGTCTCTCCACTGCTCCCCTCAGCAGTGTCTTCAGTCCATCTGCCTGTTCTGTACCCCACTCTGTCTCTGGTGGATCCTCTCACCCCCATACCTCTGGCCTGTACCCCAGTTCTTGTGTGCATAAATAAATAAATGTGCTTAAATTGGACATACCCAGAGTGAGAGAACTAGGAACCCAGGAGAAACCCCCCCTGAGGGAAGAAAAACTGCCAGCAGAACAGTTTGGTTGCTGGATTTAAACTTGTGTCACGGTCATGTTGGCAGGGGAGCGGGTCAGGCCCAGCCAAGGGCAGGGCAACTTGCCTCCGCCTCCGCACCCCAGCTGCGGCCCCCCCTTTCCTGTGTTGGCTGGTTATTCCTGGGCAGAGGGCGGGGCTGAATGAAACTCGGGCACCCCAGGCAGCCACCAACGCTGGTCAGCAGAGACCAGACTGGCGGGAGACGGGCAGTGGGACCTCAGGGCACGAGCAGAGAGGCAGCCCCTCCGCTCCCCGAGTCCGCAGGGAGAGGACAAGAAACCGCCTCTTCTTAAGGCCAGACAAGACCATCAGCTTGGCGGGTGGGTGGCCCAGTCCCATGTCTTCCTTGCCTGGGGCTACTCAGTGCACCCTGCTTGGGCGGGGACCTCTGCCTCCGCCCACCTATCCACAGAGGCTGAGCAGTGGGCACTCCCCCCAAAATAGTTAACAATTCCAAAATCCTCCTCAGCCCTGCCTCGTTAGGAGGACTCAGTTGCTGACGGGAGGACACAGGCAATCAGAAGGGGTTCCCTCCGCCTGCGGGGGACGCCAGCGCCAGACTCCAGGGCCTCTGCTACTCACTGATGAGGAGGACAGCTCTTGGGGTCTTCAGCCAAGAGGCCACTGCTGGTGCACCCCACCAGCTCAGCACACCGGTACGCTTCCCCTGAGTGGTGTCACCCCAGGCCCAGTTTTGGGGTGTGGCAGCGGGTGCCTGTGGGGTGCGCATGGCCCATGGCCCGGAGTGCTCACTCCCAGTGTCCAGGTGAGGACGGCCGGCCCTCTGGCTATTTCTGCTCTCTCGCTGTGTTTGTTCTTTTATTGTAACGGGAAAGTGGAGGGCTTTGGTTTATGACCTGTAGGAGCTCCTAGGACTGGTTCCCGGGAAGGAGGTAGTCAGGGGCACGTTGGCAAGGATTACTTTCTTGCTCGTAAGAATTATTCTTTGGTTTGGAGACGGACGTGGTGCGTCAAAAGATGAGGGATCACCTTCGAACTGTCCTGGTCTCCCCTGCTGATTATGGAAGCTCACTAGTTGAGTTAACCCCTTGGTGGATAAGCCCCGTGTCTATCTTTACTCTGTTCCGCCTGAGTTTACTGGGGCTTATGTAAAGTTCTGTTTGTTCTACATTTGCCTCTTCTTTTTTCAAGATTTATTTATTTATGCACACAGGCCAGAGGTGTGGGGGGGGTGAGAGGATTCACCAGAGACAGGGTGGGGAGCAGAACAGGTGGATTGACTGAAACACACTGCTGAGGGGAGCAGCGGGGAGAGAGGAGAGGTCTGCTGCGCCCTGTGGATAGCTTCCTGGCCGGGGATCAAACTGTGCTGCAGAGGCTGCCGGTAGCTTCCCAGCGCTGTGTCTTCAACCCCTGCGCCACCAGGGAGGCCCCAACATTTACCTTCTCTTAACTCAGATAATTGTATCTCCTGGTTTTGGTGAATTAGCCTATACTCACTTTCCATTTTTTTTCATGATTTTATAGAGTTTTAAAATGTATTTATATATATATTTTACATCATTCATTTTTGTACAGTGTCTGCTTTCTCCTCGCAGGCGTAGTCCCGGTGGAATTCCCACCCCTGTCACCCGCATCCCGTCGCCACAGTCCTTGGGCTCCTCCCTCCCCGTGTTGACCCCTCCCCCCTCCCCTGCAGAACGTCTCTGATTTATACCTGCCTGTTAATTTTGCTTTTTTGTTTATTATATTTTTCTCCTGGTCCCTTACTTGGTTCCCCTACATTCCTCCTATAAGTGAATATAGTTGGTTTTTTTAATAGATTCTTTGTGTTATTTTCAAGCTTCATGTTTCTGGTTCAGGCGTTGTCCCCCAGGAGAGCGAGGAGGAAACTCTATAGGAATTTCTGAGACGCTTTTCCAATCCAGCGGGTCTGTTTCTGCCTCCCCTGAGCGCGTCTGCCTGTGGGCTGCGGACGTGTGTCTTTTGAGAATCTCCACGTCGAGTTCTAAGGATCCTTTGTGACCTCTGTGCTGAGCTGGGGAGACCTCATCTCCTGGGGAGACCTCATCTCCTTGTCGCGTGTTCTTTCCTGAGCTGGCCCGCGTGTGACCCGGGGTGGCGTAAAGCACCTGTGTGTCGTGGTGACTGGGGCTGGGGGTTGCAGTGAAAGTCTGCGATCCTAAAAAGGACACCGGCGGGCTGCCCCTGGTGGCTCTGCGGTTGAGCCCTGGGTTGCGAGGCTGCCCGCAGCCTCTGCAGCGCCAGTTCGATCCCCGGCTGCCAGCAAGGGTCCCACCAAAAAAAAAAAAGGACACGGGCGCTCAGCTCTGCGGGCGGAGGACTGGCCCTCCTGATGCTGACCGGCCTACCCCGACAGCTGCTTCTTCCCTTGCTCTGCTCCAGCAGTTTTCCGCGGACAGAGTCCTCGAGGGACCAGAGGCACCCGGCGATGGCAGGGGCCAACCACAGCTTCTCGGAGGGCTTCATCCTGATGGGCGTCTCTGACCACCCCCAGCTGGAGAAGATCTTTTTCGGGGTCATTCTCTTCTCGTACTTGCTGACCCTCGTGGGGAACTCCACCATCATCCTGCTTTCCCGCCTGGACGCCCGGCTGCACACCCCCATGTACTTCTTCCTCAGCAACCTGTCCTCCCTGGACCTTGCCTTTACCACCAGCTCAGTCCCCCAGATGCTCATCAACTTATGGGGGCCAGACAAGACCATCAGCTACGGAGGCTGTGTGACGCAGCTCTATGTCTTCCTCTGGCTGGGGGCGACCGAGTGCATCCTGCTCGTGGTGATGGCCTTCGACCGCTACGTGGCCGTGTGCAGGCCCCTGCACTACAGCACCATCATGAACCCTCGGCTCTGCCGGCTGCTGGCGGCCGTCGCCTGGCTGGGGGGGCTGGGCAACTCTTTGATTCAGTCAACATTCACTCTGCAGCTCCCGCTGTGCGGGCACCGGAGGGTGGACAACTTCCTGTGCGAGGTGCCCGCCATGATCAAGCTGGCCTGCGGAGACACCAGCCTCAACGAGGCGGTGCTCAATGGCGTCTGCACCTTCTTCACCGCCGTCCCGCTGAGCGTCATTCTCATCTCCTACTGCTACATCGCCCGGGCCGTGCTGAAGATCGGCTCGGCCGAGGGCCGGAGAAAGGCCTTCAACACGTGCCTCTCCCACCTGCTGGTGGTGTTCCTCTTCTACGGCTCGGCCATCTACGGCTACCTGCTGCCGGCCAAGAGCAGCAACCAGGACCAGGGCAAATTCATTTCCCTCTTCTACTCTGTGGTCACACCCATGGTGAACCCCATCATCTACACCCTGAGGAATAAGGAGGTGAAGGGGGCCCTGAGGAGGCTGCTGGGGAAGGGGAGAGAGGTTGGCTGAGAGGAGGAAAAACCCCTTCATTTATTGCTGCTTCATCTCCACACACTTCTTCTCCTTCTCTCTACGGCCAGGCAAACCTGAGGCGCTAACCCGGTACAACGAGGTGTGTTCTGCACAACCCTAAGCTGCTGGGACACGGCTAGCGCTGTCTCGGCTGCTCTCCACCCTTTCGTCTGCTGTGGCGCGCAGACCCCAGGGCAGGTGGGAGACGCTGAGGGCTCAGGTTGCTGGCGCAGTGCAGACCTGCCTCGCTGTCTCTGTTGTCCACATGTGATTTATTACACCTTGTATTTCTAGAGATTTCTGTGCTGTTCTAAAGAAAACACCTCCACTTGTAGTATCTTGTACAATGAAACTATAATTCCATAAAATTAGGTATCGTGAAGCCCAGTAAATACCCAAACAGCTCATCTTTGAACCCCCTCGTCCATCACTTTTGTCCACCTCCCTGTCCCTTCTCCATGTGTAAGTCTGTCTGCCCTCACCTCCCACCCATCGATCCCTCCTCACCCTGTTTTCCCTCCCCTGCATATCTGCTTCCCATTTTCCCTTCTGCCTCATCCGATATTTAATGAGAAAAAGTAGGAAAAGCCATTTTCTTTGATGTAGTTTTATTTACATCACTCCCACCCCCACAGCCCCTAGCAAAGCCGCAGGTTTGCTGACAACCTTTGGATGTGCTGGCACAGTCGGTCAGTGGAGTGTGGAATGCTCTGGGATGCCTTAAGCAAGTTTGAGCCCAAGAAAGAGCTTCCATCCTTGAGGCATGTTCTTTGCCTCCAGCCCTAATTTCAGTCCTAAAGCTCCTGGAACGCAGCCTGCTGGCTGCACACCACGTTGCCCCTTGAGGAGCTCAGGTATTGGAATGAGAATGTCATACATGATTTTACCCATTATCAGAACTGCCCAGGGACTCTGCTCTTCCCGCCACAGCTCAGGTGCTCTCCGCAGACAGGAGAGCGGGGTTCTTATGAGGGAGTTACTGGCAGCTGCATTACCAGAGCAAAGGAAGTTGATAGGTTTTAGAGCTAGTTTCTCAAGAGTCTTCAGTTTTGTGTCTTCCGTAGCACCTAGGCACAAGTCTCAGAGTAGATGCTCAATAAACACTCAGTGAATCAAATTAATTAACAAGCCCACCTTTTCCACACTAGGAAATAAATCTGTCAAATGAGTCATTTTCACGTTTGCCACTTTGGGATCATCCTGTCACTTGTGAATGCTGAGCTGACAATGACAAATGTCCCCTTTCCATGTTTCCATAGCGCCCCGCCCCCAGACATCTAGTTACACTGGCCTGGCACGAAAAAGCATCTGTTTTTCCAGCTGCAGATCAGAACCAAACCTGTTTTCTCAGTTCCTTACACTGCAGTGCTGACATGTCTCCAGGACTGGCCAACTGACCCATTATCTTAGTGAATCTGGAAAAATCCAGAGTCTTGCAGGCCCAGTTTGTTTTATTGATTAGCACATTTTCAGAGTAGGTGAAATTCTTAGCAGATGACTCACAACCACCACGCTTCCTAAAGCCAATAAATAAACCAAAATACCAGTTGATTAATGCATGAGAACCTTAACTACCTGGGATAGTGAACAATCTCATCCTCTGGCCCATTCACTTAAGTTGCAGATTAACTTGGAAGAAAATAGACAGTCATTCTTTAAATGCTTTGGAGTTCTGCAGACACTCGCTATGGGAATATTTGGGGTATAACTTGGAGTTAGCGGAGTGGCAAGGCACAGGGAATTAGGAAGGGATGCATCATGTGGGTCACATAGGACACCATCAAAACACACGTTCATTTCATCCTGCATGTGGACATGAAATAGAGTCAAAACTTGGGGAAAATACAATATGAGACAAGCTTCTTATAAAAGGTTATGAAGTGGGCCTCCCTAGTGGCGCAGCACTGTGAAGCTATCCGCAACCTCTGTAGCATGAGTTCAAACCCCGGCCAGGGAGATACCCACAGGGCACAGCAGACCTCTCCTGTCTCCCCGCTGCTCCCCTCAGCAATGTATTTCAGTCAACCTGCCTGTTCTGCTCCCCGCTCTGTCTCTGGTGAATCCTCTCACCCCCCGCATCTCTGGCCTGTACCTCAGTGCTTGTATGCATAAATAAATCTTAAAAAAAAAAAAAAAAGGTGGGCCTCCCTGGTGGCACAGCAGGTTGAATGCTGCGCTGTGAAGCTGTCTGCAGCCTCTCGCAGGTTCGATTCCTGGCCGGCCAGGGAAAAACCCACATGTCACAGCAGACCTCTCCTGCCTTGCCTGCTGCTCCCCTCAGCAGTGTCTTTGGTCTGTCTGCCTGTTCTGCTCCCCGCTATGTCTCTGAATTCTCTCACCCTCCGTACCTCTGACCTGTACTCCAGTTCTTGTATAAAATAAATCTTTAAAAAAATAAAAATAAAGGTTATGAAGCGCTATTTCTAGAGTTCTAGAAGAAAGAGGACCACGACAAGGTCATTAGAATCACACAGTGAACGCGACAATATCTAATCCTCAGCCCCCATTCGACCTTTGCCAGGTGCCCCAGTAACGTCTCCCTGGTAGAAGGTCTCCTCTCAGAATCACAGTTGTGTAGTTCTCGTGTCTGTTCAGTCTCTGTCAGTCTGAAAAGGCTCCTCGGCCTTTTCTTGACATTCAGGATGCGGCATTTTTAAAGATGGTCAGACCATAAATTTATGGACCATCCATCAGTTTGGGTTTCACGTTTCCTCATAGTCCGATTCAGTCACACATCTCTGACAGGAACGCCACAGACGTGCGCTGCATTCTTCACATCGAATTCTTCAGGGGTGCCCTGGACAGAATTGTGTCTCCCCCCAACACGCCCCCCTCCCTTCGCCTCAAATCCCTATGTGGAAGCCTTAACCTCCGGTGGGATTGTATTTGGGAACAAGGCCTTTAGGAGGTACTAGGATTAAGGGGCATCCCACGGTGGACCCCATCATATAGCGCATCCGGAGGGGCAGAGGGAGCGTGCCCTCCGCAGCACCCAGAAAGGAGGCCAGCGGGGAGGCGGCGGCACCTGCAAGCCAGGCGCTCGCCAGAAACCACAGGCGGCCGTGACGTCGGACCTTCAGCCTCCGGAACAGCGAGCTGAATCCTGCTGCTTAAGTCGCGCAGTCTTGGGGGTGCTGTTGTGGAGCCTGGGCAGTCTAATTTGGGGGCCCCTATCCCATTCCCAGCGGGGGGGCAGCGGGCAGTGGCGGTTCACGTCCAGCTTATCCCCGTTTTGTGGGAGGGCGGGGTGGACGGAGGCCCCATCCTCCCCGTCTGGTGACAGCTCCCTCACTAGACCAGTCTCGGCCTCCTCATCGGAAGATGAAGCGTCAGAATAACGTCATAGGGCTGGTGTGATGACGTGACTGCGGACGTTTTAGGTCAGTGCCCGGCACACAGTCGGGGCGGCGTTTACCCGTCATTGATGCTGTGATAACACAGACGCGCGCGCCGCTGGGGAGCCCTCACGCACCCGGCGGCGGCGTTTGCCCGAGAAAAGCGACCAACGCGCACGCTTGGACCAAGGCCGGGGCCTCAGCGTGATGGGCCCCGGGATGTGACGCACAGAGGACTCTGACTCCCCATTGGTTAGCCCTGCCGTCGATTAAGCGCGGGAACCAGGTGGAGGGGGCGGTCCTCCAGGGACGGGTCGCCGCGCCTCTCCCTGAGGGCTTACTCCTGCGCATGCGCCTGGCGTCTCGCGGTCCCGGCGTGCCCCGCGGTCCCGGCGTGCCCCGCGGCGGCTTGCGGCGGGGCGCGGCGGGGAAGATGGCGAGACGGGCAGTCGCGTGCGTGTGCGGCCGCGTCGGGCGCCCAGCGCTGCGGCTCCACTCTCCTCCCTCGGATTCGGGGACTGGCGTGGCCGGGCGCAGGGCCGCAGCCTCGGGAAGCGGGCGAGGAGTCCCGGCCCCGTGGCCCTTCGGACTCCGCGTGGGTCCTTCCCCGAGGGGACTTGCCCTGAGGCCAGTCGCGCGCGCGTGCCGGCGGGGGAGGGCGCCAGGGCCGCCGCGAGCGCGCTCCGACCCCCACGCTCCCACACCGGGGGGTGGCTCGGCGCTGCCGGCGCCCGCCGTGGGGTGTCCACTAAGCCGTGTGGAGATGCGTTGACTTGAGGGAGTTCCTTGAAGTATCAGCGTGAGGCCTCGAGCCCGGTGCGGCCCTCAGAGTCCTGCGGGCGCTGCTCGGGGTTCGGGCTCAGCGCGAGTTTTCACACCGTCGGTGAAACTTCTCAGCCCTGCCTGACGCTCGCGGCGCCTGCTACGCCTCCTGGTAACTAAAGTGCTGCTCTCCCTGGCCCCAGACTTGGTCAGGGCACTAGCCCAGCAGCTCTGGTCCTGTGAAGAGACGGCGCCTGGGCGGGAAGCCTCTCTCCAGCACATTAGTCACCTTCAAAAGAATGTTGACTCCGTGACACGGGACAGCCCCAGCTCCCCAGAGGTACTTTCCAAAGAGGTGGGGTAAAGCTTAGCTACCCTGCTGGTTCTGCTCCATGCAAAAATAACATCCAACAGAAGACGTCGACCTTGCCCGCATCTTTCTTGTCTCCGTAGGGGGAGAAGTTAAAGGCATCAGGACCTTCAAGAAGGTGGTAGTGGTGCTGTCACTCATCTTGGCCTCTAGGCTCTCCGGCCTTTGCTAGCGTGCTCCTGGAGGACAGCAGCTTTTGTGTCTACATGTCTGACGCCTACACTCCCGGGCGCCCTTTCTTCCTGGCTGGGAGCCGTGGAGCTGGGCATGCCCTGGTGTTGAGTGTGCATGAAAGACTGAATCAGACCTTGAGGAGAGCATATCCTAGGAAGGAGACGTTCAGCGGGCACGGGCAGCAAGGTGGCGAGCACAGAGCCTGTTTCCGAATTGGGACCTGCTGGCCCCGCGGGACTGCAGAGTGTGTGCGGGGTAGCGGGCACCTGGCTGGAGGGTGAAGCTGCCCCATGAATGTCGGTATGACGGTTTGGAAATCTTGGCTGGCTTCTTTGGCGATTGGAAGTCTTCAAGGCTGTTTGCAGAGTGCCTGTTAGTTCTGTAGAAAGAGTCCAGAACTCCAGATCTGCTCTGCAGGAGGACCAGGTGGACAGATGGAAGACTTTATGTCCCTGGACCAGGGGTTTTCAACCAGGGGCAATTCTCCCCACCCCCAAAGGATGTTTTGCAGTGTCTCCAGTTAATTTTGTTGTCACAACTCGGGGGTGCCACACACATCTAATGGACGGAAGCCAGGTATGCAGCTCAATGTCCTAAGATGCACAGGGTACTCAGCCCCCCTCCCCCAATAAATATCCCCCAAAGTCAGTAATACTAAGGTTCAGAAATCCTGCCCTGTGACCATAGTAGTAGAAATAAAGGGGAGATAGATTTGGAAGATAGCGCAGCCACACTCCAGTCTCAGACATTGTAAGGGTTACAAGAGGAGACTAAGTACTGTCACTTGTTCATGTCTGATGACCACCATAACAAAGTCCTTGTGTTTTTTCAGCTAAATATTTAGCACAAGACACTATTCAAGATGCAGTGATTCAGCAGTGAACAGAACAAATTCCCTGCCCTCAAGAACCTTATGTTGCAGGAACTAATAGACATTAAGCCTATAAGTATATGTCAAGCAGTGAGCTAGGGTACGCAGACATCCCTGTAAGATGGAGGCTTCCTTACTTCCACCTTGGACCATTCCGTCTTCTAGCTGCCACGTACTTAGGTTTGATGCTTTGCAAATGGCATTCCTAGTCTTGTCTCTTTTCTTTTTTTTTTTTTTTTAAAGATTTATTTATTTATTTATTTATACAAGCACTGGGTACAGTCAGAAGCGTGGGGTGAGAGAACTCACCAGAGCCAGAGCAGGGAGCAGAACAGGCAGAAGGACCGAAGGACACTGCTGAGGGGAGCAGCGGGCGGCAGGAGAGGTCTGCGCGCCATGTGGGACCCTCCTCTGGTGGCCGGGGAGCAGCCGGGGATCGAACCGGCACCGCAGAGGCTGCGGGCAGCTTCGCAACCCAATGCTCAACCGCTGCGCCACCGGGGAGGCCCTGTCTCTCTTTTTTTAAAGATTTATTTTTTATTTATGCATACAAGAACTGGGGTGCAGGACAGAGGTGCGGGGGTGTGTGTGTGAGAGGATTCACCAGAGAGAGACAGAGTGGGGAGCAGGATAGGCGGATACACTGCTGAGGGGAGCAGCGGGGAGACAGGAGAGGTCTGCCTTGCCCTGTGGTTCAGCTCCCTGGCTGGGGATCAAACTCGCGCTGCAGTGGCTGCTGATAGTTTAATAGTGCTGTCTTTAATCCCTGCACCACCAAGGAGGCCCCCTAGTCTTTTTCTCTATATGTATTGTTATCTTCAGACAAGAAAAAGATACAAGAAGTTGAATAGTGTGCTCCAAATTCATGTGGAGTTGAGTTGTGACTGGAAACCAGATCCATCTGATAGTCAAAGGTGGTGCCATTTCCATTAGGTGTCATGTGCAACTTGAAGAGGACAAAATACGTATGCTTTCTTTGCCAGGTGGAGAAAAGTAAAGTACAAATTAATTCTCACATTGACCTCTTCCCAGAGTGAAATCGTTATTGGAGAGGCCTAGTTGGCAGTGATTCTTCACAGTTACAGGAATGGAATTTTGAGCCACAGATCAGCCTCAGTTGGAGCTAAATTCCTTTCCGCTACTAACATTCTCTGAGGTCACTGAAGGCACAACCCTGCCTATTACAGAGGTTAGCAAGTTGGACTTCTGTCAGCTCCTCGTGCTCCAGCTACCAGCAAGTGCTGGGCCTCACCAGGCCTTTGCCTAGCTCTGGAGTTGATGGTTTTAGTCCAGTTGTATTTAAGAAGATTCTGGAACAGTTCCTGACCATTCTGCTCAGGGAGAGCCAAGCTTCTGTGAGGCAGTGTCATGCAAAAAAAAGCATTGAGGAGTGAGTGACCTCAGAGCAGGAATTGGGTAAAAATGGGAGAGAACAAGGCAGTGATGAAAGGGAAATCAGGTTGTCGATGGCCTGGGTTGGGGGCAGGCATCTGGAACAAGGGAGAAACTTGATTGTGCTGCTGCTGCTGGAGCACTTGTTTATCTGCTTGGTGTGTGCCAGCCTTCCCGTGAGGGCTTCCCTTCTCCTTTGTAGAAGGGAAGGTTGGTGGAGAGCAAGGCTGAATGCCCTTCCCAACCACTGGCCAAGAGTGAAGGTAGACATGTGTCCTCTATACAGCGCTACCTTTCTCCTTTATAGGTTGTATGCACCCAGTCCTCTGTCAGCGAAGCTTTTGATATTGAAATGCCTACTCTGAGGTGGAGGGATTGCAAAGCCCAGCCAGCTATGGGAACTTTGGCTGAGCCCTTAGCATCTGAATCACCACACTTCTCCCTAAAACAGATTAATAGAAGTGGATTTCTGGTCAGGAGAGAGCCAGAGTGGCACCAGCTGGGGGCCAAGAGCAGTGCTGCAAGGTTTAACAGTTATGGGGCCTGGGGTCGGAGACCTCCCTGTATTGTCTGGGCAAACAGGACTCTGAGGTACTCTCTGCCATTGTCTGATGTGGCATTGTTCTCACTCTGTCCTTTCCAACCACACATGGCACACTCCTCATTCAAGTTTTTAGCTCTGAGTTTCCAGAATTCTTTTCCTGTATCTCCTCTCCCTGGGCCCATAGTGATATGTGGTAGGTGTGGTAGGGTGTCTGTGATGGAATTTATTTCCAGGCGATAGTGGGTGTTGTCCAAGAAAAGCAGCAACACTGGTGTCACGTGAGGAGTTGCAGTCTTTTGTTGGAGCTAGATCTTCAGGGTCTTCTCCAAGACAAGCGCCAGAACTCATACTCAGACCATGGGGCTTTAAAGAGGAATCTATTTAAAAAATGAGATACAGAATCTCAGCTGGAAAGGGGAAAGGCAGGAAGAATCCAGGAGTGAGAACCTTCTAGAATCTATGACATCATGAACACGAACTTACCCTTCTGTCTTGACCTGAATTGGGAGCAGGAAGCTAGTGAATTGGGCTGCAGAGGCCGGGCTGAGACTGCAGTTCCAGATCTAGTTTTTGTAATAGCAGCCAGTGTTCCCTTCACGGTAGCTTGTAAAGGCGCACAGATAGCCAGGTCTGTGACTTGGGGCACTCATGTGAGCCACTGCCCCACTAGGAAGAGTCTGAGCATAGTTAATACTGAAAAACAAGTTTTCTGAGGATTATGGGACTAGTTCAGACTGGACAGGGTCACGGGGCAATCCTGAATCAGAAAATAGTACAGGGGGCTGAAAACCTCCACATAGGAGATCCAGTTTGCACATATCAGGTGACTTGACTGTTGAGAAAGAGTGAAAATACTGGTGGAGTCACGTGGAGCCCAGGTATCTAATAATGCTAAGCCGAGCTGAGAGGCAAGGGGTAGTGAATGGATGGATGAAGGCCGCCATGTGCTTGGCCAAGGAGCTTCAGTGTATACTAATTCTACGCTGGACAGGCAGCATCCTGCCATTGTCTCCTGTAACGGGGTCTAAAGTCTTGACTTGTCAGACAGCCCCCTGGGGATTCTGGTGGATGGTATCTTGGTGGTTCGTATCTTGATAGGGAGTTGCCTTCCTCTGCAACAAGCAAGATCTCTGGAGGTTGCCTTTTCTTTCATTTTCTATTTAATGGGTCTCTTTTTGTCTTTTCTGCCATTAGGCTATAAAAAGCTGCTTAGAAGCCCTATCTAGGGTATACTGTGTAATGATGCCATCTAGTGCCAGGAAAAATGGCATGCTGGGGACACCTGGTGGTAATGGGTGTGATATCATAGTGGTACTGGCACCCTCCAAAGAAGCCCTAACAGGACTGATGCTCTAAGGTCTCTGTTCTGAGGATGCACAGAAATTGTTAGCCAGAAAGTGGTGAGTGTGAAATAATGAAAGGTTTTGGGAGTTGGTTTGACCCACGTTCAAAATCCAGCTCTTACCCTGTAATGCATTGAAGGGACCAGGAACCAAGACTTAACAGCAGTTCTCAGTAAATTCCACATGTATGAGAAGCGGCAGACTTGCCGCCGGAAGGCACGGTGTCTGGGGAATGACTGAGCCACTGCTAGATCACACCTTCCTCCCAACGCCAGAGCACGGCAGTGCCACAGTCAGAATCTTTCTTGCTAGCCACCCTCCCACGGGGAGTGGCCAGATCCCTTGCTAGAGTCCCATGAGCTACACAGGTAAGGTGTGCATGCTCAGTCCTGCTCTTGATCTCCACCCAAAACTAAGCCACAGATGAGCAGGAAGGGGCTGGAGCTGGTAGCAGTGGCAGCGGGTTGGCCTGCAGTGAGGCGAGTAGTGAAACGGGCACTCTAGCCAAAGGATCCCAGAAGTTGAGGGCTGTCCCCAAGCCGAACTGTTAAGGCAGTCACCTCAGTGGAGAAGCACAGAAGTGGAAGAGGAAAGTGGGGTGAAGAGGCTTGAGGGCCCCAACTCTTATTTTTGGCTGTGACCATCCAACTGCCATCTTAGGCTGAGGAACCACAACAGTGTGGAAAAGGGTGGCAAATGTAGGCTGTGCCCAGGTCTCTGGGTTGTGGTGAGGCTGTCTGACCTGCCTGTCAGACCCACCTGTCATTAGGAATCCTTGGGGAAAAGGAATAGTGGCAGTTGAACAATTATGTTAATTAAAATGTTTCAGTGAGGGAAGGTGGCATATAAACTGGAGAATCTCAGTATTTAACTTAAAGTGGGGAAAACTGGCTTTTTAATGGGCATCCCAGCAGTTGGGGGTCAGCCTGCACTGGGAATGGGGAGGTAGATTTTCCACTAACAGACCCTAACTATAGGAAGCAGCTACTGTTTGGGAGCTGGGGAAACAGAGGGAAAGATTGGGTTTACCAGAACTTGGAAGAGGCCTTGCAGAACTGGAACTCAGATTTAGCAGGATTGATGGTGGTGCCTGACTGACACTGGTACTTCTAAGGGGTCAGTGAGGCTGATTCTGGAAGGTGTCTGCTTGCTCACTGCTCTGCATCTATCAGGATCCTGCTACCATCCCTGGTAAGCAAATACTTCTAGATGAATAAAATATTCCTCCAGTTCTTAGTTGTCTATTCCAGATCCTCTGGAGTAGCTGACAGGCAAGGGTTGGGAATGCTGGTACTTTATCCCTTTTTTCTGCCTAGCAGGCTAAAGGGTAGAGGCAACCTGAAAATGCAAGGAGTTCAATAGTTACCTCCCACTTCCCAGCCAACCTAGGAATGTTGAGGCGCCTGCTCGTGGGCCTCGGTGGGCATCTCCACTTCCTTAGCACTTCCATTAACCTTTGCTACTGTCCTTTAACAGAGCTTACTTCTCTGAGCTGGTATCCAGAGCCCTGCAGGATCCACCCCCCAGGCTGTCTCCCACTTAACCCACCAGGAATCGCTAATGAAGGTAGGGCTTTCCCAAACAGGTTATATTCAAGCCCACCTCCTTTTTGCCTCTGCCAGGGCTCTTCAAAGATGCAATTTACCTCCCTCTGTGTGCAGCAAAAACCAAGAATATGACTGCATAGCTTATCCTAAAGGCCATGCTCATGGAGTATGTCTTCAGGGAAATGTGGGGTGGCTTAGCAAGGTTCAAGCTGAGAAGACATTTAATATACAGCTACCTTGCCTTTGCTTCCACACTAAAATTTTAAAATTTGGCTTTGAGATAGAATGTACATTCTCCTTTGCTCATAATGTACTTTGTTCCAGTAGGCTCAAGCAGAAGCATATTTGCTTTTCACCATTACTTAAGACAGTGCTAATGTCTTTCTGCATGGGCCAAGAACCATGGGCAGTGTGCCCGCCTTTTGTCCATGGAGATTCCGCAAAAGCATTCCTTAGTCCCTGTATTTTCCTTCCCCCCATGAGCTGCTTTCTGAATGACAGCTCAGAACCTTCCCAACCCTTGGGCTTCCCTGGTGGTGCAACAGATTGAATGCTGCACTGTGAGGCTGTCCGCTGGTTCAATTCCCGGCCAGCCAGGGAGAGACCCACATGGCACGGCAGACCTCTCCTGCCTCGCCCGCTGCTCCCCTCAGCAGTGTCTTTGGTCCGTCTGCCTGTTCTGCTCCCTGCATTGTCTCTGGTAAATTCTCTCACACTCCCACACCTCTGGCCTATACCTACCCAGCTCTTGTATAAATAATAAAAAAAAAAACCTTCCCAACCCACTTCTGTCCTTCCTCTTCCCATTTCCTGCCCGCCATGTCCTGCTGACCTGAAGTAGGTTCTACATGTAGATCCTCTTCAAGACCCTGTAGGCTTTTGCATTGAGTATAACGTGTGTAATAGAAAATGACAACAGGCCAAGGAAGTTAAGGGAGAATCCTTTATTTTCATCAGAAGTGTAACACTTATAAACCATTTACTGTAAGAAACAGGAAACCATAAACTGTGGGAGGTAGAGTGAGCAATCTTACAAAGAGTAACCTACTGCATTGTGCTTGCGCTCAGATTAAGGTCCTTAGGGTTAGCATCACCTACTGGCATCATCTAGTCTTCCTTTCCTTTGTTTCCTTTTTGGTGAGCAGTGATCTGCTCTGGAGGCTGCAGTTCTCAAAGGGAGGTGCCCAGGGGTCATTGTGGGTTTAGAATAGGTCCAGGTCGCTAGATTCTGGGTGTACAACCCATGATGGAGATTTTCTCTCTCCCTGTGTGAGGATCACTGTTGCCATGATCTGACCCGACTCAAAAACAGTTCTCAGGCTCCTAGTTTCTTTCTAGTGTCTTGGCAGTATTTGGGGATCCTATAGCTGCCTCCTTTGCAAAGCAAAACTAAGTTCACAGTGAGACAGGACTCTGGAGTCACAAGGAGTCAGAGGACTCAGCATTTTTATGCTGACTGCTATTCTTTGATGTGCTTTTTAAGATCCAGTTGTCAATAAGGCTACTGCTAAGCTGGAATCAGTGACTACATCTTCCCACAAGCAGACACGTGTTGATCTAAGGAATCCATCTGTAAAGTTTCCTCCATGCTTGTTACACATCTCCTTCCTGTGATGTGAGTGCTGCTTTTATGTGCACCCCCTGATGGCGGGTGAGGGCAGAGTTCTTAGTGAAGCTTTTTTCACACTGAGAGCACTTGTAAGGCTTTTCCCCAGTGTGGGTTTTCTGGTGGGCACTGAAATGGGAGCTGTTGTTGAAGCTTTTCCCACACTGCTCACACTTGTATGGGCTCTCCCCAGTGTGGACTCGCCGGTGAGCACTAAACTGGGAACTGTTGTTGAATCTCTTCCCACAGACAGTGCACTGATAAGGCTTTTCCCCTGTGTGGGTCCTCTGGTGGACAATGAGGCTGGAACTCTGGTTGAAGCTTTTCCCACACTGCCCACACCGGTAGGGTCTCTCCCCTGTGTGAGTTCTTAGGTGGGCAGTAAGGTTGGAACGCTCACTAAAGCCTTTCCCACACACACTGCACTCATGAGGCTTCTCTCCTGTGTGGATTCTCTGATGCCGAACAAGGTACGAGCCTCGGCTAAAGCTTTTCCCACATTGATGGCATTTGGAAGCTTTTTCCGGTTCAGGAGCTGGCTTGTGGGGAGAGGGAGAATGCTGAGAGCAGTTTCTCCCACACACAAGATGTATGCGGGTCTTCTCCCCACTGCAGAGCTGTTGGTGACCTGTCCTCTCCTGTGATGGGGGCTTTGCCTCACTCCCCTCTGCAGAACATCGACGTTGCCCTCTTGACACTGGCATGCCCTTCCAGCCTTTCAGTGGCTTAGAGCACCAGAAATCATCTCCAGCAGACTTCCTCTGTAGGGCCTTGTTCGTTTCTACTTCTGAACCATCCCAGTTTGGACTCTCTTTTTTAATCCCATTCTTCATCTCAAAACCTGAAGTCACAGTAGTGCACTGAACTGCAGAGAAGGAAAACAAGTGAATGAGGGGCAAATGATAAGATTTCACTACTCTGAAGAAATGCCTAATTGGAATTCTTCATGAGATTCAATCTTTTGCTAATTAACAGCCTGTTTTTTCCCAGTTGTAATATTCTTGAGTTCCACATCTCTGGTCACTGGTAAATTATACCCTAAACTCCACATGCCCCTCTTAAATCTCTTTGGATGTTCTGACACAAAGCTGAGGCAGAGGCCAAGTCTGTCATCCATCCATCTGCCTATAGGTGTATTCTTAGATCTTGATGGCCAGACCTCTGCGAGCAGTACAACAAAGGCGCTGCCCTGGGTCCAGGCAACTCAAACAAGAAAGCACATCATGTGTATCTGGCCAGCACAGGCTTGGGTAATGAAAAAGAGATCTGTACTGGAGAGGGTGGTGGGGTGTCAGTCTGCACCGGAGGCCTAACTAGCAATCTAAAGATGCAAAGTAAGGAGCCTCCTGGTGGTGCAAGGGGTTAAGACAACCTATGAAGCAATAGGTTCAATCTAGTGCTCCCGGCAGCACAAGTTTGATCCCCAGCCAGGGAGGTGGCCCACATAGTGCAGCAGACCTCTCCTCACTCACTCGCTGCTCCCCTCAGCAGTTTAATTCTGTCAATCTGCCTGTTCTGTCCCCTGCTCTGTCTCTGGTGAATCCTCTCATGCCCCACATCTCTGGCCTGTGCCCTAGCTCTTATATGAATAAATAAACCTTTAAAAAAAAAAAATGCAAAGTAAAGTAGAACTCCATGAATGAAGTTGGCAAATGAAAAATCTGGGCTTTAAAATGCAAGGGAGGGCCTCCCTGGTGGTGCAGGGGTTAAAGTCTAGTGCTATCAAGCTATTGCCAGCCACTGCAGCCTGAGTTCGATCCCTGGCCAGGGAGCTGACCTACATATGGCACAGCAGACCTCTCCTGTCTCCCCACTGCTCCCCTTAGATCTATTTCAGTAGATCCAGCTGTTCTGCGTTCCACTCTGTCTTTCTGGTGAATCCTCTCCTCCCCCCACCTGCACCTCTTGCCTGCATCCCAGTTCTTGTATGCATAAATTAAAAAAAAAATCTTTAAAAATAAAATGCAGGGGCCTCCCTGGTGGCGCAGGAGGTCTGCAGCCTCTGCAGCACGGGTTCAGATGCCCAGAGAGATACCCACAGGGTGCGGCAGACCTCTCCTGTCTTGCCCGCTGCTCCCCTCAGCAGTGTATTTCAGTCAGTCTGCCTGTTCTGTTCCCCGCTCTGTCTCTGGTGAATCCTCTCATCCCCCGTACCTCTGGTCTGTACCGCAGCTCTTGTATTCATAAATAAAATAAATCTTTAAAAAAAATTAAAATGCAAGGGAAATAATCCTTAAATACTGAAAACCAAGATTCCTTGACCCATAGAAGGTCACACAATAGAGACTGACAAAGCCGGGAGCAAGAACAGCTCCCTATCAATTGCCAGGTTAATGGCCTCCAAGTGCACTTTCCCAGCCTTTGACCACCAGAGTCTACAGTCGTACCAAGTCTGTTTGGGAACAGGACTGACAGATCAAGACTCCCAACCTCCGGGCCAAATTCCTGACACCCTTTTCACCTTTGTCTCTGCAGCCTGCAGTGGCCCTTTCTCCTGTTTTGCTGCCACAGTTCTACTTCTCACTTGGCAAGCAACAGCCCAGAGACGACAGCTGGACTAGGAGAAGGAAACCCAGCACGTGGAGGGGCAGCAGGCAGACATCCCGGACCTAGCCTCTGGTCTGTCAGGGAGGCTGCAGTGAGGAGCTACCTGCCGGATGGGGCAGCACTGACTGAAGAGAATCCCGAGATGCCAGTCGGAGCTCTCAGTCCGCTAAGAGCCCAGACAGGAGACCACTGGTGGGGGCAGCTGCGGTTTTCATCTCTGCGTGGGGGCCCGTCGCGGCTGCAGATGTGAGCGTGTGCGCCCCTCTCCCTGTTCCTCTGATGCTGTGGCTCTTCCGCCTCCCCTCCGGCCTCATCTTCCGCCTCCTCACCCTGTCCCCACGTTCTTGCTCTGTCGCCGAGCTGTGCATCCTCTGTCATGAGCCTCTCGTGCGTTTCCTTTCTCCCTTGCCTACTCTCAGTATGGTCCCGTTTCTTTCCTTCGCTCCCTCTGCCTCACAGTCTCCCCACAGCCTCTCCTGAGTTCTTTCAGTCTCTCTCCTGCACACGTGCCCTCAAGACCTAGCGGGAGCGGGGGTCCTTACCCCATGAAGCACTTCTGTCATTCTTCTGTGACACACCCCGATGGCGCGCCCTCTGTGCAGGACCACGGCGCGTCTGTCCTTCCTGACAGAGGGATACGGCTCTGTCTTCACATACAGCTGGTCCCTGAAACAACACCAGGGCCTGCTGCTACCAAAAATATTGTCCGGCTCCAGCCTGGGGTTGGGGCAAAGATGGGGCTACAGTTGTCAGATCGGGAGACAGCAAGGTGGGGGGTTGGCCCTCCCAAGGCCGGAGCAGGCAGAGCATGTGATGATGAGAGTGACAGAAGAAGAAAGCAACCTGAGAGTTCAGCGGACACCTACAATCTTTCTAACATCTCTGGGAAAAACGAGCTCGAGGCTGAGAGAGTGCAAGGTGGAACGGGAACTCACAAGTCAGAAGGCCCTGGGCACGGCTCACCTGGACTCCAGCCGTCCAGAGCACAGCCCCTGTCTCCTGATCTCGGAGATCCCTCTTCGGGGGAATGTTCCTGGGAGCATGCAGAGGCAGCGAGGCTGGGGGAGAAAACAGGCCCCGTTAGAGGGCCGCTTCCACACGACAGCACAGAGCAGGCTCCGAGGCCCCACCAGTCACAGCACCCGGGGGGCTGTGAGACCTCTAGAATCAGAAACTGGTGGTGAGGACTGGGAATCTGTTTTAACACTCCCCAAGATGGGTGTGACACACACTCAGGTGTGAAGGCCACACAGAATGGTGAGGCCTTCCTTTCATGGAGTTCCTCTTGACATAATAGCTTAAAAAAAGTTTTGGAGAGCCTCCCTCTTGGCGCAGGGGGTTAAAATGCAACTTATGAAGCTATCCACAGCCACTACAGTACAAGTTCAATCCTCGGCCAAGAAGCTACTCACATGGCGCAGCAGACCTTTCCTGACTCGCCTGCTGCTCCCCTCAGCAATGGATTTCAGTCAGTCTGCCTGTTCTGCTCCCCACTCTGTCTCTGGTGAATCCTCTCACCCCCCACACCTCTGGCCTGTACCCAAGTTCTTGTATGCATAGATAAATAAATCTTTAAAACAAAAAGTTTTGTTTGCCATTCTAAAAAAATAAGTGTACATTACAAACATCCCCTCAGCAGTGGATTTCAACAGATCCCTCTGTTCTACTCCCCACTCTGTCTCTGGTGAGTCCTTTCACCCCCCTCCCCGTACCTCTGACCTGCACCCCAGTTCTTGTATATATAAATAAATCTTTAAAAATTCCACAGTAACTTTTTTTTTTTTTTAGAACAAGATGATGATTTCTTCCCAGACCCCCACCTTCAAGAATTCTATAAAGGAAATGATTCATTTTGATGACTTATAAGAGAGGCTAAGCGGACACTCAGGATGTACAACCCTGGGAGCGTATGATGCTGGAGACAGACGCGCCTGGAGCCCGGGACAGAGTGAGTCCTGCCTTTCTGTCCACAGACCCTGAAGCCGAAGAAATCACAGCCCAGATGATGCTGAGGATTACAGGGAAATAAATACTAAGTGGCAAAGTCTACAAAGATACTGATAAGAGTATTTACTTCCCTTATAAACCATGAAAGCAAATGAACCTATTCGGCAATTTTCCATCTCCCCGCAGAAGCCCGCCAGCTTAAACACAGTGTTCTCCTCCAGGGTCTGAGGTGTGTAAAGAGGAGCTGCTTTTTAAAAATGATTTAGCAACCTGTAAAGGCAGGCTTCAGTGAGGTAGAAAAGGCTGCAGTGGCCTTGTGGCCACCTAGAAACGTATCCCTTCAAACTGCCTCGTGGAGAGAGACATAGAAATGGAGCCTCTGTCTGTGCAGTGAGGTATCAGTCATAAAAATGAACACAGTGTTGGGCCTCCCTGGTGGTGCAGCGGTTGAGCGCTGGGTTGCGAAGCTGCCTGTGGCCTCGGCGGCGCCAGTTCGATCCCCGGCTGCTCCCCGGCCACCGGAGGAGGGTCCCACATGGCGCGCAGACCTCTCCTGCCGCCCGCTGCTCCCCTCAGCAGTGTCCTTCGGTCCTTCTGCCTGCTCTGCTCCCCGCTCTGGCTCTGGTGAATCCTCTCACCCTCCCGCGCTTCTGACCGTACCCAGTGCTTGTATAAACAAAACCAACAAACAAACAAATAAAACATGCCTCTATTAAAAAAAAAAAAAAGATAAACCCAAAAGAGAAAGAAAAAGCGTAAAACTGTGAAAGGAAGAGAATGGAGAAAAGTATTCTGGAAAAGGTGCAGCTGGCTGGGGAAGACGGTTACTCCTCAAGGCCGTGCTGAGTGGCTGTGCAGGTGAAGGCAGCACGCTCACCTCTGCTCACACCTGACTCCTAAGCGAGAGGGGTCACGGCCGTGGAAGAGCACCGGGCTAGCACGGAGCGTCTCCACCCTATTTTAAGCACTGTTACCCTCAACGAAAATGTGACCTCTTGTTCCTTGGCAATATTTCATAGACACCTAACGGGGAAGGCGCCAGCTCAGGCCTGCACTTCATGAGACAGCCGTCCCTCCCCTGAGGCGGGGGCTCTGCTTACCTTCAGGCGGTCCCCAGGGTCTTCGGTGGGAGCTCTGTGACCCCTTCAAAGTCGGTTCCTCAGGAAGAAGCCCCGGCTTCAGGTGGGGTCTTGTGGATTCTCTGGCTGCTCCCCAAGGGGCTGTCTCCTC
Source organism: Talpa europaea (assembly GCF_964194135.1). NCBI lineage: Eukaryota > Metazoa > Chordata > Mammalia > Eulipotyphla > Talpidae > Talpa > Talpa europaea. The sequence goes on along the minus strand of NC_140079.1, from coordinate 101,731,030 downwards.
AATGAGCACTTTCAAGTCCTTTCCAGAGGCAGGGACCTGAGAACAGACCCCGCCGTCTGTCACTGCAAACGCCTGCCTAAGCTGGACATCACAACCCGAGAGTGGCATTAAAACACGGCGCAAGGCATGGGGAGGCAGAAGAGACACGCTCGGAACCACGCAAATGAAGAGAATGTGGTTTCAGTCACGTGGCCTCACCGCCTCCCGGGGCCTGCGCGCCTGCAGCTGGGGGCGCCAGCGCTGGCCTTCCCTGTCGGAGACACTTGCTGCTTCCTCTCCCGCCTCCACGCCTTCCAGCACTGTCCATCTGGACTGCTGGCATCGCCTCTTCATGGCCGCCCTGCGTCCTCCCTGTGGGCCCTCCGGCTTCTCTGCATGGCACCCAGGAGGCCTCTCTAAAATGTAGGATCGCGACTGTCCCCGTCGACACTCCCTGTGGCCCTGCTGGAGTCCACACTCCTCTCTGCAGCCTGAAAGGCCCCAGCCCAACACAGGCTCCCTTCCACCTCCTTTTCTCAGACCTTCTCCCTGACCCCGAAGCTCTAGCCACCGCACCCCGTTTTTTTAAACACTCTTGTCTGTCCCACCACTGGCTCTGGAGCTGTGCTGTACCCGCAGCTTGGGGCGCTCAGCTCCCGACGCACCAGCTCCGCCTCCATGCGCTGCTCAGAAATGCCCCTCCGAGAGGCCCTGCCTCCCGTCTCCCCGCTCCCTGCCAGCTCGTCCTGCTCATTTGCCAGAGCACCAATCTGTGCCACCTGTCCCCGAGGGATGGAGGGTCCAGCAGGCGGGAGGTCAGGCCTGTCTTGTTCCCTGTCAGCCCCGCATCTCGGCACTTCCATCCACTGCGTTTGCTCTTTAAGTCTCAAGCTGGTGCCTGCCAGCCACGGGTCCTGGGGATGGGGTCACACTCCTTGACCCTCCGCACCCCTCGGGCTCCCCATCACTTCCACGAAAGGTTTCTCGTCGCCGTCCTAGCCCTTATGTTCCTGCCTGTGGCATTAAGAGTTTGGGTCCGAAGTGGGCAGCAGCAGGAGACCACCACAGCGCTGGCCAGGAGAGTGGGGCCCAGGATGATATTAGGAGACAGGGGTCCCCGCTCCATTCAGCTCACCTCACACAGGTCTTGATTCTTGGGCCGCCGCCCCCACCCTCTCCATCCTGGCACCCTCAGTCCCAGTGCCGCGCCCTATAACCTCCTCTCTTCCCAGCGTGTCCCTACTGCTCTCTTCTCTCCACGCTGTCAGCGCGCCGAGCGCCTCCACCCGCTGTGGACACCTCCTCTCCTCGCCGCTCCTCCGCAGCCACGGCCCAGGTGGGCCCCTCGCCGGGAGATGCAAGTGGCTCCGCTCCGGCCATGCAGACTCCTCGCTGGCCAGCTGCTTCCTGCTCTGACCACAGCCTGCCTGACCCACATCCCTCCTCCCCACTTCCCCTGGCGCGTGGAGGGAATTTCAGGTGCTCTCCTGGCGCCAAGCCGCCAACCAGAGGCCTCCGGTTATTTTTCCTTCTGTGCCTTTCGCCCTCCCTTCACTGGAAATGCACAAGATGGTTACAACGGACAGATTTCAGACTGGTCCCGCCGCCAGGGAGGGTATTTCTGAAACTGTCCAGTTAACGAGGCAGCAAGGACACATGGCCACCCCCCTTCAAGGAACAGTCTAGCAAGAGAGCCGCTTTCCGGACCCCTTGCATGAAGGATAGCTGTCCTTTGCCTGGCCTTGTTTGGAGACCTTTTCTGGGTATTTTCTCTCTCTAATTAGGGACCCTAGATCTCCACCGAAAATAGGGATGTGTAAGTTATTTCAGCAAACGGTCTTCCCAGGCCCCGGGCACAGCACCAACCCGAGATGGCTACACCGCTTGTCTCTACCAGCGCCTCTGCGGGGACTCCCGCGCTCCTCGCCGACTTCACACCCCAAACCCCAAGGTCCCGACGCCTCACCTGTCGCCCCGGAGTCCTCTGTACATCTTCAACCAGCGCCACCGCTTCCTCGCCATTTTCCGGGTGCTGCTCCCTAACCCAAGCCTGGATCTCCTCTGGCAAGATGGTCAGAAACTGCTCTAAAACCAGCAGCTCCAGGATTTGCTCTTTCGAGTGAGTCTTCGGTCTCAGCCACCGGCAGCAGAGCTCCCAGAGCTTGCTGAACGCCTCGTGGGGGCCGCCCACCTCCTGGTAGCAGAACTGCCGGAAGCGCTGGCGGGAGGCTTCCGAGTCGGGGCCGCGGCCGCGGGGGGCCGGCTTCTGTCCCTGCGCGGCGCCCCGGCCGGGGGGGGGCCGTGCGGGGGGGCTCCTCGTCGCCGCCATGCTCCGCTTCAGCAAACTGGCTCACTCCGGTCGCCACGGCCGCCCCGGGGGCCTGATTCCATCCCCTCGGGCGCCAGCGGGAGCGGTGCCCGCCTGGGGCCAGAGAACCGTCGGCGAGCGCGGCGAGCAGGCTCGGGAGGTGGAAGAGGCTCGACTCCCGAGAGCGGTGCGGTCGGGAGGAAGCCGGCATCAAACCTCGTCTCTCTCCTCGCCGCGCGTCCGGGAAGATCCGTGTCCTTCACTCCTGGCACGTTCCCAGGCTCTGAAACATCAACAACGCAGCGTCTCCCGCCTCTCGTCCGGTCACGACTCCCCGGACCCCGCCCGGGCTGCCCAGCTCCGGCCCCAGCCGAGCGGAGACGAGACCCCCTGGGGCCGGCGCGGGCCGCTCCTTGGGGGGGGCGGGTAGCCCGGACCCTCCTTCCCGAGGGCGCCCCTCCCCTCCCCTGCCCCCCACCGTGGGTCTGCGCGACGACGCGCTGGGTGCTGTTTTATTTTCCACCATTCCTTCCCCCCCCCCCTTCAGACAGCGGCGTGTCCCCCGGGAGGCGCCCCCGGTGCCGCACAGGCGCTGTGGGGCTGCTCCCGGCAGGCAGCACCTCCCTCCGAGCCGCGGACCCGGCACCGGGCACCTGGCTCCTGGCACCCGGCACTTGGCACCCGGCTCCTGGCTGAGCGGGGCTGGCAAGGCGCCGGCCGGTACGCACAGAGCTGGCGACGTTCCCGCTTTCCCGGGCATCGCTACCTCGGGAGGCTGTCGGGCCGGAGTCAGGACTCCCACGCTGCCCCCTTCGCCACAAAAGGGGTGAATCTGTTCACAGGAGTGAAAACATCCATTTTTAGAAACTGGATCCAGTCGCCCTTCTCTCGAGGAACTTCTGCCTCCTCCACCCGGGGCACCCTCGGTGCGCGCCCGTGCGCGGCGGGGCCTCCAGGGGGAAGGCGGCGCCCACTCCCCGCCGTCCAGGGCGTGCGCCCCCGCCTTCTCCGAGCACAGACCGACGCGCTCCCGGCTCCCGCAGGAGGCGCAGCCCGCGCGCGGTTCTCCGGCCCAAAGCGCAGAGCAGGACGCGGGCGGGCAGCGCGCGCGAGAACATCGGGGGCCCGGCGAGCCCGGAGGGGGCCTCCCTTCAGGAGGGCCGGCGCAGGAAGGACTCGGGGCGCCCCGCACTGGCCCCTCCGCTCGGAGTAGCCCCCAGCCGTAGGGGCCCCCGGGCCGGCGGGGCCCAGCCGCGAGCCCGCCCCACACTCACCGCGCGCCCGCGACGCCCCACACTCGCGCAGCCGCGCGGCCGGAAGTGGGCGCCGCGAACCCCAGCGCTAGTCTGCTCACTACGCACGCGCCAAAGTCTGTCTGGACTACAACTCCCAGGGTGCATTGTAAAGACGGGGCGTCGCGCTCGCGGACATCGACAGGCGCAACAGCCAATAGGCAAGAGACAACGTCCTCGACCAGCCAATCCCCGCGGGGCGGAGGCGGGCCTCCTCCTAGCGCAATTTCTCCGCAGCCAGTGGGCGTGTCCGCGACCAGCGCCTCGCCCCGCCCCCCGCCCTGACCACTGGATGCCCGGTCCGGGGGCCCCAGCGGGGCGACTCCCCTGCAGGCGGGCGCGGGGCGCCGCGCTGTCGTGACGCGGCGGTCGCCGGCGCCCGCCGGGGCGCGCCCTCGTTCCCGGCCTGAGGGGCGCGAAGGAGTGTCGCAGCTTCGCCGAGCCGGGCCGAGCGGGACGCCCTCGGAGGCCGCCGCGGCGGGGCCTGCGGAGCCGGGGGAGGGAGCCGGTCGGCGCCCCGACCCCCGCCGCTGCCCGGCCGCCCCGGCCCACCCCGCGGCCCCGGCGGGGGGCTGAGGGCGGTCGCCCCGCCGCGGGGAGTGGACGCGCCTACCTGTAGCAGCGCCGCAACTTTCCCCGGCGCCCTGCGCCGTCGGGCCGGCGCCCCGCTGCCCCCCGCGCGCTCGCCGCTCGGGTGCGTCGGGCCCGGCCTCTCCCTCGGGGACGCCGGCTCGTCCGCCCGCGGGACGCTTGGAGAGCGCGGCGGAGCGACGCCCCCTCCCGCGCCCCGGGGCCGCGGCGTCTCGCCGGCGCGGGGTCCGGGCTCGCGGGTGAGAAGGCCGCGCTCGGCCGCGCGCCCGGCCCCTCAGCGCCCCCGTTTCCAGCATCCGGAGCCCCGCGCGTCATGGTCCCGGCGGCGTGAGCAGTTTGCGGGAGAGAGACCCGGCCCCGGCCCCCAACATGGCAGCTAAGATGGAGATAACTTTGAGTTCGCGGGCCGACCCTCAGGCCTCCTCCCGGCAGGAGAGGCACATCATAGCCAGGCTCGAGGAGAAGCGGGGGCCCCCCCAGCCCCGAGACGGCCCGGACCCCGAGCTCTGCCGCCAGAACTTCCGGCGGTTCTGCTACCAAGAGGTGGCCGGGCCGCAGGAGGCGCTGTGCCGGCTCCGCCAGCTCTGCCGCCAGTGGCTGCAGCCCGAGCTGCGCACCAAGGAGCAGATCCTGGAGCTGCTGGTGCAGGAGCAGTTCCTCACCATCCTGCCCCCCGAGATCCAGGCGCGCCTCCCGCGGCGGCGTCCGGCGAGCAGCCAGGAGCTGGTGGCGCTGGTGGAGGACTGTCACAGAGCGCCCAAGAGACCCAAGCAGTGGGTAAGGGCGGGCCCCTCCCCACCCGGGCCGCGGGGCCCTGGCGCCCCCCCCCCACCCCGTGAGAGTCCAGAAATGGGCGGGGTGGCGGCAGGTGCCTCCTCCCGCCGCTCTCCAGCCCTCGGGGGTGTAGCCGACGTCCAGAGACCCCCCGCAGGCGCTCGGGGAGGAAGCGAGGACCCAGGTTCTCGCCACTCCTCGTGCCCGAGAACCTGGGGGGAGTCACCCCCCTACACACAGCACCCCGAGGCTTCCCCCCACTCAGGATCCTGCTCCGCGGGGCAGGACGTTGACTGTGCGGCAACTTCCGAGGGCCGCGTCCAGGGAGGGCCCTTTGGGCCGCATTGCCCGCCCCGCCGCACCCCCAGGCAGAGGCCGCGGGGGCCTAGGCCGCGAGCAGACCGGGTCCTTGGGAGATGGAGGGGGGTCGGAGCCAGCTGGGCGCGGCTCTCGGAGCCTTCCTGCGGCTGCCCGGCTGCCACCTCCTCACCCGGCCCAGGCCCGGCTGCCCTTCCTGCGGGCCGTTCCCTGCGGCGGAAAGGGCGGGGGTGGGCACAGCGTGGGAGGCCGCCGGGCAGCGCCTTGTGCCCGCTGCCCTCCCGCCGCTGACCCCGGGCCGTGAGAAGGCCCCGGGTCTAGGGGCTGCCGCTCGGGAGGTGCCGGCCTGGTTCTGGCCACTCTCGGGTCCTTCCCGGAGCGTCTCTCTCAGAGCCGGCCTCCCGGCCCACGGTCAGGGATCCCGGGGGTCGGGGCAGTGGCGGGGCCGAGCTGTCAGCAGCGGGTCCTCAGGGTGCGCTCCGGGGCTTGGGCTGTTCCCAGGTGGCCGTCTGCATGCAGGGGCAGAAGGTGCTCTTGGAGAAAACTGGATCTCAGCTCGGCGAACAGGAGCTGCCAGACTTTCAACTGCAGACGCCTAGGAGACAGCCCAGGGAGAGCGCTCTGGGGGCGCCTTACCTGGCAAGATCCCAGGACCCCCTGAGCCCCCATCATTGGGAAAAATCGCCGCTTCTCCAGGAACCGACTCCCAAATCGACTGGGCCAGGTAAACACTCTGCCTCTGCTCTACCCGCCCTCGGCCCTGTACTGCCATTCAGAGTCGCGTTCTGCTCAGGCGGGGACCATGTGCGTGTTCATGTTTTTAATGTTTGTGATCAAAGATCTCAGTGACACTGTTCCTAAGAAATATGTTTGCTTTTTCTGCTTTTTCTGTGTTCGATAATCCAGTGCCCCGGATTTTTTTAGTGGTCAAGTATTATTCCTCTCCCTGTCAGAGCTTATAGTGAAGACAGCTCCAAATAACGATCATTGAACCCCCCCTGCCTAGCTGTGACTGAGTTGCCTGACTCAGAAGGGCCCCCTATTTAAAAGGGCCCTAATGAACATTCTGCTTATTAGAGGAAAGAGCCCCCGCTGTGTAGCTTTCCACCCCTTCCTCCTCTTGTGACCGGCAGGTGCGCTGACCCCTTGCACGCATTCTCTGTCTCTGGTAAAATGCCAGCGTGGCTGCCGGCCTGCTTTACAGTCTTCCGAGCTGTAAGACTGAATGACAGTGGCACCTCAGTCAGTCTTGGTGATGTGAAGACAGGGTAGGTCAGCAGGTTAGAGAGAGGGCTGTAAAAGAACCTCCTTTCCTTAAGATTTGCTGCATTTAGTGAAACTTTGCTTATCCTCGGGACTCAGGAACAGAAGACCAGGGTGTCCGTCCTGCGGGAAAGCCTTGTGACTCCAACTGAGGCCCTGCCCCCGAACCCGTGGCCTCGTGGGCCTGCACGAAGTGGGCCGCACCCTCCCTTCTGCCTCAGCGGACGCAGCTGGCTGTGTGTCATGTCTCCACTTCTGTTCATGTGATCCCCGAAAGGGCTCGGCCGTGTTCCTCATCACTGAGCCACCCGTGCCTTCCTTCCAAGCTGCATTCTCCATTTTACTTCTTGAGATACAATTCATACTGTAAATTTACCCTTTTTATGTGTATAGTTTAGTGGTTCTTAATGTAGTCACACATTTGTGCAACCGCCACCACCACCATGTAATTGCAGAGTATTCTCATGACCTCAGAAAGGAGCCGGTACCCACCGGCCGTGCTCTCCATGGCTCGCCTCTCCAATTGCTGCAGCTCCGGTATGCTTTCTGCTGTGGATTTGCCCATTTCTGGTTATTTCTTATCAAAGGAATCATACAATGTATCACTTTCTGTGGCTGGCTTCTCTCCTTAGCATAATGTGTTCAGGGTTCACTCATGTTGTAGTGTCAGTGCTTTATTTTTTTATGGCAGAATAATATGCATTCTGTGGATGGACTACATTTTGTTTATCCATCGATCGGTTGATGGGTATTGCTTGCTTCCCCTTTTCGGCTCTTGTCAATTATGCTGTTATGAATATTAGTGTACAAGCTTTTCTGTGGACACATATTTTAATTTCTCTTGTACACATATATAAGTGTAGAATTGCTGGGTCGTATAGTAACTTTGTATTTAACCTTTTGAGTAACTGCCAAACTGGTTTTCCAAACTAATTGCACCGTTTTACTTTCCCACTATCAGTCTATGAGAATTCCAGTTTCTTTACGTCCTTGTCAATACTTGTTATTGTTGGTCTTTTTTGATTATAGTGATCCTATTAGGTGTTTTTTAAATTCTATTTGTTTTTGCATAGAAGAGCTGGGGTGTAGGACAGAGGTAGGGGGGCTGAGAGGATTCACCAGAGACAGCGTGGGGAGCAGAACAGGCAGACTGACTGAAATACACTGCTGAGGGGAGCAGCGGGCGAGACAGGAGAAATGTGGGTTAGCCCTTTGGCTGGGGATTGAACTCAGGTCATAGTGGTGATAGCGCTGAGATTTAACCCCAAGGCCACCAAGGAGACCCCTAGGCTTTTTTTTATTATCCTAATGACGTCAAATATCTTTTTATGTACTTATTGGCCAATTGTGTATCTTCCTTGGAGAAGTATCGTTCAGCTCCTTCACTCATTTTTAATTTGGGTTACTCTTTTTTATTGTTGAGTTCTTTTTTTTTTTTTTTTTTAAAGATGATTCACTTTTTTTTTTTTTTTTTTAAAGATTTATTTGCAAGCACTGGGTACAGTCAGAAGCGCGGGAGGGCGAGAGAATTCACCAGAGCCAGAGTGGAGAGCAGAACAGGCAGACAGATGAAGTACACTGCTGAGGGGAGCAGCGGGAGGCAGGAGAGGTCTGAGCACCATGTGGGACCCTCGCCCAGCTCCCGGGGATTGAACCAGCGCTGCAGAAGCTGCAGGCAGCTTCGCAAACTAGTGCTCAACCGCTGTGCCACCGGGGAGGCCCTATTGTTGAGTTCTAAGCGTTCTTTATATATTTCGGATACTATATATAAAATTTGCAAATATTTTCTCTCTTGTGGGTTGTCTTTGCTGCTTGATAGTATTCTTTAAACATTTTTTTAAGATTTATTTATTTATGCATTCAAGACCTGGAGTACAGGCCAGAGATGTGGGGTGGTGAGAGGATTCACCAGAGACAAAGCGGGGAGCAGAACAGGCAGACTGACTGAAATACACTGCTGAGGGGAGCAGTGGGTGCGCCGTGTGGGTTGCTCTCTGACCAACCAGCCATCAAACTCGTGCTGCAGAGGCTGTGGATTGCTTCATAGTGTGGTGCTTAACCCCTTGCGCCACCAGAGTGGCCCTCTTTAAACATTTTAAATTTTTATGCAATCCAATTTATTTTTTTCTTTATTTGCTTGTACTCTTGGTGACAGATCTAAAATTCCATTTCCTCAAAAGCCTAATTCTGAGTCATAAAAGATTTATACCTATATTTTTTTCAAAGAGATAAGTTTAGCTCTTACATGTAGGTCTCTGATCCAGTTTGAGATAATTTTTGTTACAGTCTTTTGCATGTGGAAATCCAGTTGTTGCAGCACCATTTATTGAAGACTATGCTTTCCCCATTGAATTACCTGACAACCATGTTGAAAATCAATTAACCATTATTTTTTAAAAGATTTATTCATTTATGCATATAAGAACTGGGGTACAGGCCAGTAGTGTGGGGTGTGAGAGGATTCACCAGAGACAGAGTGGGGAGCAGAACAGGCGGACTGAAATACACTGCTGAGGGGAGCAGCGGGAGACAGGAGAGGTCTGCTGCACCAGGTGGGTAGCTCTCTGGCAGGAGATTAAACTCGTGCTGCAGTGGCTGCGGATAGCTTCATAGGTTTTGTCTTAACCCCTGTGCCACCAGGGAGGCCCCAATTAACCATTTTTGATTGGACTGTTTATTTAAATCTGATATAAAATAAAATTTAATATTCAGTTCCTTAGTCACTGTAGCTACATTTCAAGTGCTGAAGCATCACTTGTGGCTGCCCTATTGAATATCTCACACACGCAACACACACACACACACACACACACACACATTTTCCACACTGCTGTTGGATAATACAGTATTAGGTCCTCTGACTTACCCACAGATCATTCCAGCTCATCTCCATCCTGATTCTTAATCCTGGTGGTCAGAAATTATAGATTTGCTGTAATTAGAACACACGTCTAGCCCATATTCCAGTTTCTAAGCACTTATGCTGCCAATGAAAGAAAATACCACGTTCACTGGATTTACCATCATTTGAAGAGACTGTGGTGGTCATTCAGTGTCTGTGTAAGTAAGGGTATATTTGCAATGCTAAAATTTCAGCTCCCTTCCTTCTTTTCCTTCATCGTTGATAATCGGCTCTGATGGGTTTGCTTTTCCTTGTTTTTCCCTTCCCAAACCTCTCCCTGGAGTAGGAAGGAGGGAGGAGTTGGAGAACTTGGTTCATAACTGTACTATAAATCAGAATCACCCCAGGAACATGTTAGCTGTATATATTTCCAGACCTCATTCCCCACCCAGCCCCCAAATCTGACTCAGCAGTGGGGGGGCAGTGGGGGCAGGCTACCTTGTTTGACAAGTGCCCCAGATGAATCTGATGCAGATAACCAGTGGAAGACCATACTTTGAGAGACTTTGCCATATATTTCATGACTCTTGCTGAGTTTCCTTCTTCAAAGTTCAGATAGTGACATATTTCTTTCTAATTATAGAAGCCCCCAGAATGAAAAGTGACAACAAGGAAAATCCACAGCAGGAGGGGGCTAAAGGAGCAAAGGCTTGTGTATTGTCAGCCAGCAGATCCAGAGGGAGTGGTCTGCAGAATCCTGAACCAAGAGCTGTGAACAGGAATGAAACCCGCTTGTCACGTAGGCATATCAGCCCCCCAAATGCTCAAAAGCCATTTACTCACTTCCAGAGACATTGCAGGGAAATGGAATTCATCAGCAGCTCCCTAAAAAGCCACCCATTGAGGGAGCTAAAGAAAAGCAAAGGAAGTAAAAGAAGCTTGAGCAGCCGTTTGCAACGTCTTAGTCACCAGCCCACCCGCTCAGCAAAGAAACCCTATAAATGTGATGACTGTGGGAAAAGCTTCACCTGGAATTCAGAGCTGAAACGACACAAACGAGTCCACACAGGGGAGAGACCCTACACGTGTGGAGAATGTGGAAACTGCTTTGGGCGGCAGTCAACCCTGAAACTGCATCAGAGGATCCACACTGGAGAGAAGCCCTACCAGTGCAGCCAGTGTGGGAAAAGCTTTCGGCAGAGCTCAAACCTTCACCAGCACCACAGACTCCACCATGGTGACTGAGCGCAAGTATCATTCTTTCTGTTCAGAAGGAAGGTGTTTGTGTTTTTCCTCCCCCTTACTTGCATGTAAATCACAAAGACTGTCTGCGTGACTTACAAGGAAAGCAAGAGGTCTCTGAGGAGTGATGTTGCACATTTGACTGGCAAGGAATCCCAGAAGGCAAGGAGTCACAGAAGCTGACAGGGTGGAAAGATGGCAGGTCTGGGCATTGGGTCACAGAGAATTGTGGTCTTGGTTAGAGGGTGACGAGCAACTGCTGAGGGAGAATCAGGATGATCCTGCAGGTGCCTCCTTATGAAATCTCTCTCCCCTCTGCTGCTTTATTTATTTAGCCTATAAAATATGTTAAGGGGTAAATTCTATCCATAATTATATATGCATTTGCTATCATGCTAGACAATCTTCATGACATGCATACTTCTTTAATAAAGATGAGTGATCCACCAGAATTTCAAGGCAAAAGTTCATTGGAATATAAATCCCCAAATAGTCTTCTAATATTCTGTAATTCCGGGCTGTGAACATGACATAAGAATATACATGTCTGCATAGGATACTATTTCCAGTAAATTAGATCATGCTTTTACACACACACCGCACATATAGACACATTTGAGAGATCATTTTGTATCAAAGCACTTTTTTTTTAAACTTTTTTTTTATTTTTTTAAGAGGCATATATTTTTATTTATTTATGATTTTTATTTACTTGTTTGTTTTGTTTATAACATGCACTGGGTACAGTAAGAAGCGCGGGAGGGTGAGAGAATTCACCAGAGCCAGAGTGGGGAGCAGAGCAGGCAGAAGGACCGAAGTCCACTGCTGAGGGGAGCAGCGGGCGGCAGGAGAGGTCTGCGCGCCATGCGGGACCCTCCTCCGGTGGCCGGGGAGCAACCGGGGATCGAACCGGCGCCACAGAGGCCGTGGGCAGCTTCGCAACCCAGCGCTCAACCGCTGCGCCACTGGGGAGGCCCTCAAAGCACTTTTGATAGAATCATTGAAACATTAATTTTATGATATATAAATCATACCTCAATGAAGCTTGTTAAAGTGGCAGATATATATAAAATGTTAAAAGTCCTGACATTATATAATCCCACCACTTCTTTTTCTCAAAGTGGAAATGAAAACCCAGCGTGCAGTTCTTTGTCACCCCGGGCAAGGCAGCTGATCTCTTGGCTTAGAGGAACTCTTGGTAGATGGCTACACTACCTCAAGAAAATGAAGGTAGTGCCCATCCTAAAACATACTCCTAATGCTGACAGTCACTTCAGGGCTGGGTCCTGTGCAGGCCCCACCCCTCCCCCAAGAATCTCAGGGTCCTCCTTCCTGCAGAGGGACAAGTACACACACACACAGCACATGTCATCACATCTCACCCCATCTTTGCACACAGTCCCCACTGCCCTTAGGGCTTTCTGCCCCCACATCCCTGATTCACAGGTTGGTCACTGTGCAGTGACTTCTCTGGGGAGTCCTTGAAGACTTACTACACTGGTGAGTCAACTCCCTGTTCCATGCCACACAGCAGGGACACTCATATGCGGAGCAAATTCACCCCACGCCCCAGAAGCCATCTGCAATGTCTGAAAAAGTTCCTGGTTGTTATGACTTGGGGAAAGGAGGGTTACTCTTGGCCTTGAAGTTGCAGCTAACATCTTAGTGTGAAGGATGGCCCCGCAACAGTTATCTAGTCCAGAATAGTGCCAAGGTGGGGGACCACCCCATACACTAACGCTCTTACAAAATAAGAACTTTTCGGGCCTCCCCGGTGGCGCAGCGGTTGAGCGCTGGGTTGCAAAGCTGCCCGCAGCCTCTGCAGCACCAGTTCGATCCCCGGCTGCTCCCCAGCCACCGGAGGAGGGTCCCACATGGCGCGCAGACCTCTCCTGCTGCCCGCTGCTCCCCTCAGCAGTGTACTTCGTCACTCTTCCTGTTCTGTTCCCTGCTCTGGCTCTGGTGAATTCTCTCACCCCCCCACCCCGTGCTTCTGACTGTGCCCAGTGCTTGTGTAAATAAATAAATCTTTAAAAACAAAAACAAAATAAGAACTTTTCCCCATCATTTTAGCTTTTGGAATGGGCCCACACCCAGGCAAGAGAAATAGGCTTCAGTACTCAGATAGATGTGAGTCCCTGCCATCCCTCAGGGCCATCCCTCTACATCAGATCCTGGTGACAACCTGCCGGATGCAGCACAACCTCTTGTCTTTGGGGCAGATACTTAATGACAGCCCAGTGGACTTCATCGTTTGGTGGCCCTGAAGACTAAACCAGGTCCCTCTCCCAACAACCATGTTAGCTCTTGGGAGAGTTTGTCTTCCATGCTAGACCTGATTCTCACTGCTCAGGGCCTCTTGATTCCTCGTTCTGTTCCCACATCGCCCTCCCTTCCGCTCCAGGCCAGTGTCATTGCTCTCCCTTAATAACGTCCCTAATTATATGTACACCCATCAGTGCTGAAACAGATGAGCATAAACTTAGTGGCTTAACACAAACATCCTCTTCTAGCTCTGGAGGCCAGAAGTCCAAAATTGCTTTCACTGGGCTGAAATAAGGATTAAGCAGGGCTGGTTCCTTCTGCAGCTCCGAGGGGTAAATCTTCCTTGCCTTGCCTTCTTTTTTCTTTTTTAGCTCCTAGCAACCACTTGTATTCCTTGGTTTGTGGTCCCTCTCTCCATCCTCAGAGTGCATCCTCCAGCCTGTCACCATATAACCCCCCGACTGACTTTCCAGTCCCCCATACAAAGGACCATCATGATGATGCTGGACCCACCCAGAGAATCCAGAATAATCTCCCCATCTCAATACCTTTAACTCAATCACACCTTGCAAAGTCCCTTTTGCCACATAAAGAAACATCCTCAGATTGCAGGGATTAAAAAGTGGGTGTCTTGGGGGCTGTAATTTAAGCCTATACCCATCTATTGAATCAAGTTTGTCAGTCAAAGATGACTTTTCCTAAAATCCAGGAAACATAGATGTCTACTTATTTCTAAGAGTTGGGATGGGGATTCTTCCTTAAATAGGAGCTTTATTTTCTTCTTGGTATATTTTGAAGAACCTGTGTGTTTTCTCTGTTCTGATCATAAAACCAAAAACTGCTGAATCTTAATGTTCTTGGGTACCTGTTCAACCGTGGGCCTTGAGTAAACGTGATAAAACTACCACACCAGGGTCTCCCTGGTGGCACAGGAATTAGTCTCAGTGCTACCAAGCTATTGCCAGTCACTGCTGCATGAGTTTGATCCCCAGCCAGGGAGATGACCCACATGGCGCAGCAGACCTCTCCCGTCTCCCCGCTGCTCCCCTCAGCCGTGGATTTCAGTAAATCTGCCTTTTCTGCTCCCCACTCTGTCTCTGGTGAATCCTCTCACCCCTGCACATCTGGCCTACACCCCAGCTCTTGTATGCATAAATAAAAAAATCATTTAAAAAAACTAGCATTCTAAATATCACTCATTCTCGAAGCTCAACCATTGATGTGCCTTACCTTCCCTAACAGGCCAGTTTTCCTCAGCAGGTAAGTCTCTGTTGGAGTGGAGGAGAGCTCGTTAGGGTCTGAAGGCCTGGAACAAGGCCCTTGGGCTCCCAGCCACATTTGGGTGTAGGGCTCCAGCCCCCACCCCCACTGTCTCCCTTGCCCATGCCTGTTCCAGCAGGCCTCGGCAAAAACAGACCTGTCAACTTGCAGTCAGCCCTCCAACAGAAGAAAATGTCTCCTGCAGCCCGTCCCCGTGGAGCAGCCTGCCCATAAGGTTCCTGTATTTCTTGGGTTTGCCCTGTACTTACCCATGAGGGGTGGAATGATTCTACTTGGGATCTTCCTGTGGTCCCTGGTTTCCATGATAAATGGGGAAGGGCGCACCCTCGCACAGGTGGGGTTCTCCACAAGAGATAAGAATGCCCTCCCATAATACCATCATCACCCCCAACAAAATTAGCAGTAACAAAGCTAGCAATTAACACAACACAGTGTTGCAATTTCCCCAAATTGTTTCTAACACAAAAATGGCATTTTTTATAGTGTGTTGTGATATACCAGAAAATTCATCCACTGAAAGAATATAGCTCAGTGATTCGTTAGTTTAGTCATAGAGTTGTGGCAACCATCACCACAACCTAATTCTAGAACATTGTCAGCAGCCTAAAAACAAGCCCCATTCTCATTAGTGGTTTTTCCCTGTCCCTGCACACCTCCCCTCCTGTCACTCAGCAGTCACCAGGATTCATCCAGGTTGTAGCCTGTGGAGTGCTATATGTGTTTTAGGTCTGGACAATATTAACTAATGGATGGAGCACATTTTGTTTATTCATTCGTAAATCGATGGGTGTTTGAGCTGTTTCCACTTTTGGGCAATTGTGAACAATGTTGCTGTGGACATATGCATACAAACTCGTGTGTGAACTTGTTTTCATTTCTCTTGGGTGTACACATAGAAGTGGAATTGCTGCATCATATGGTTAATCTGTCATCTTTTTTTTTTTTTTAAGGATTTATTTATGGGTCTCCCTTGGTGGTGCAGACAATTGAGCGCAGTGCTGTGAAGCTGTCTGCAGCCTCTGCAGCACGGGTTCAATCCCAGCAGGCTGGCCAGAATCCCACATGGTGCGCAGACCTCTGTCTCGCCCGCTGCTCCCCTCAGCAGTGTTTTCTGTCATTCTGCCTGTTCTGCTCCCCACTCTGTCTCTGGTGAATCCTCTCACCACCAGCCCCCGACCCCCGCATGTGTGACCTGTACCCTGGTTCTTGTATGCATAAATTAAAAAAAATATTTTTAATAAAAAGATTTTTTTTAATTTATACATTCAAAAACTGGGATACAAGCCAGAGATGCGGGGGGTGGGGGTGAGAGGATTCACCAGAGACAGAGCGGGGAACAGAATAGGCAGATTGACTGAAATCCACTGCTGAGGGGAGCAGTGGGCGAGACAGAGAGATCTGCTGTGCCATGTGGGTATTGGGCTGTGGACAGCTTCACAGCACTGTGCTCAACCCCCTGTGCCACCAGGGAGGCCCATCTATGTCAAATCTTTTACAGAAATGCCAGACTATTTTCACAGGGTCTGTATCATTTTATTTTTTTTAAATATTTTATTTATTTATTTATACAAGAGCTGGGGTACAGGCCAGAAGCGCGGGAGGGTGAGAGGATTCACCAGAGACAGAGCGGGGAACAGAACAGGCAGACTGACAAAATACACTGCTGAGGGGAGCAGTGGGTGCGATAGGAGTGGTCTGCTGCACCACGTGGGACTTTTGCCAGCCAGCTGGCCGGCCAGCCAGCCAGAATCAAACCAGCACTGAAGAGGCTGCAGACAGCTTCACAGTGCTGCGCTCAACCGCCTGCCCCACCAGGGGAGGCCTGTCTGTACCATTTTACATCCACACTAGAGTGTGTTAATTTTCTAATTTCTCTTCATCCTTGTCCACACTGTTATTATGTGTCTGTTCATAGCCATCTAGTGGATATGAAGTGGTTTCTTACTGTGGTTTCGATTTGCATTTCCATGATGGCTAATGATGTCCGGAGTCTTTCTTGTGCAGGCTGTTTATGTGTCTTTTTTTGAGAAATGGCTACTCAAAACCTCTGTCCTTTTAAACTTTGGTTATTTGTCTTTTTTTGGTTGAGCTTTTGGAGTCCTTTATATATTATGAAATCAAATCCTTATCAGATCTGTGACTTGCCTGGGAGACAGCTTGGGACAGTGGAAAAAGTGCCAGATTAGGAGTCTGCTGACCCAAGTTGCCTTTCTAAGGCTGCAGCCAGCCAGTAACTGAGCTCTGTGATGCCTAAACTCCAGTCCTTATCAGTAAAATGAGGTCAGACAACATGCTCTCGCATTTTCTCTTCAGTTCCAAGCTGCCCATCTATACCTTAAAAATATGGCCCTGCCTTGAGTCAAAATAAAGGTGAGCCTTTGAGCTCAGTGGTGTGAATTGTCGGAAGCCTCGGTAACACGTCTTCCCAGGGGTAAAATGCGCTCACGCTACATTTTCCTAATTTTCCCAAGGAGATGAGGTTACCATCTCTCTTGTGTTCACTCTCTGGGTCCCCTCTGGTCCTTCTCACCCGGCATCCTAGCTTCCTGGGTGCTCTCTGAAAATCCACCAGCCCACTGTCTCTTGTCACCCCCTGGTCCTGATGCTGAATCTAGCGGCCTCTTGGTCAAGATGGCCAGGAGGGGCCACTCCAGCTGCTCCAGATCTGCTCCTCTGTGATGGCAGAGTCCCCAGGGGTGGTTAAGCGCCTCCCTGGCCCATACAGAGCTGTCAGCGTGACGAAGGGCCGGGTCGAGCCAACCCTGTGTCCAGCTTCAGTCAGGAGGCATCAGTTGCTTAGCAGGGGCAGTTCTCCTGCGGCTTAGAGGCTGCGCTGGGGGTTTATTCATGAAGGCCCGTCACTCTCGTGAAAAGCGTTTGCTCGGCCTCCACCCGCCGGGATGATGAACCCGGACTCTGTGCCCGGGAAAGCCCGTCGAGAAGGGCTCGTCTCGCGAATCGCCAACGCAAAAGTGCACGCGCAACCGCCAAGGAAACACTATCAGGGACCCGGGCAGGACCTGCTGGAGACGCCGGGCCCGGCCTTCGCCTCGGGCGGCCACCTGAGCGCAGGCCGTGAGGATCTCGCGGGGCGCGGGGCGCGGGGCCTCGGCTGCTGGCCCAGCGCCTCCGGGCATCAGCCCCAGCCCCAGCCCCCGCGCCTGGAGCGTGAGCGGCGGCGCCGCAATCCAGCCGCGCGCGAGCGCGGGCATCACCCCCGCGGCGGCCGCGCCCCGCTCTCGCTCGGCCGACACCCTCGCTGCCCCTGAGCCGCGCCCGGGGGCCCCGGGGGGCACCGGCCGCCGCTCCCCAGCCCGTCGCGGTGGGGGGCAGGGGCTCCAGCGGCCCCGGCGAACGCCCGGCCACGCGCCGGAAGTGGGCGCGCGGCTTCCGGCTCCCGGCGGACGGGCCGCTCTGGCGCGGCCTCTCGTTGGCACTTCCGCCTCCGCGCCGCTGGGGGCGGGGCCCGGGGCGCGCCGGGCTGGTGGGCGGCGGCGGCGGGAACGGGGGGCCCCGCGGCTGGCGCTGCTGCCCGAGGCCCGGCCGCGTCTCCCCGCGTCCCGGGAGCGGGCGGCTTTACCCCCGTTTATCGCCGGGCCCGGAGTCACCCTGCCCCTCTCCGGGCCCGCCCGCCCGTCCCAAGCGGCAGCGCCTCACAGGCGCCCCACGGAGGCCGCCGAGCGCGCGCGTCGGGCCCGCGGGCGAGGGTGGCGCGGCGGCCTCAGGCTTCCCCGCGCGCGCCCCGGCCCCTCGCGGCGTCGGAAGTTCAACGAAATGTCGTGGCGTCTCCCCCTAGACGGGCCCGAGCCCGAACCCGGTTTAAACCCGCCTCTCCTCGCCGGCCCGGACGTCCCCTGCGGGAGCAGCCCGGGCGGCGGTCGGGGGTTGCGGCCGAGAGCCGCGCCCGGGAGCCGCCGGGCCACGGCGGGCGGCAGGCGAAGCAGCCGGTGCCCTGGCGAGCGGCGGCGGCGCCCCACGCCCGGCCCGGGCCCCAAGGGCACGCCCGTCTGCCTTTTCTGCCGGGCACCGGCCTCTGTCGTTTTGGCCTGGAGTTTCCCGCCTCCTTCCTTGTCCTGCGCTGGCTCCAGCTCGGGCCCCGCGGCGTCGGCTGCGTTTCGCGTTGACGCTTTTCCCAGAAACTGCTGCTGCCAGAGGGGCCGTGAAGACGGGAGGGGGGGGGTCGCCCCCACAGGCTGGTAATCTACGGAACCAGAACAGACCAGTTTACAGTTCTCATGAAGCTCACGTAGTACATTGTGAACAGGTGCAAAAACAATTCCTACTGGAAGCTTAAAGGGATACGAAGTTTAATGAACAACACGCCCTTCAGATTAACCTGCTGCGCACACCTGCCATAAACTGGTAGATTACTGGCAGCATGATTGTAAGTACACAGTCTCGGGGCCTGACTCCACAAGGCATTTACTGTGAAATGTCACTTTACTTTTAACTCCCTGAATTACAGGGGCAGGCCTTTTCTGTGTCTTTTCAGTGGGAGAGAGGAATAGACTATCACCTGTTGCAACAAAAAGATATCGAGTCCAACTTCATTGAGAATAACAACTCAATTCCAGCTTCTTTTTTTTAAAGATTTATTTATTTATGCATACAAAACTGGGGTACGGGCCACAGGTATGGAGGCTGTGAGAGGATTCACCAGAGACAGTGGGGAGCAGAACTGGCAGATCCACTGAAATACACTGCTGAAGGGAGCAGCAGGGTGACAGGAGAGGTCTGCTGTGCCATGTGGGTTGCTCCCTGGCCAAGGATTGAACTGCTACTGCAGAGGCTGCGGATAGCCTCATTGGTTGAGTCTTAACCCCTTGCACCACCAGGAAGGTCCTAAATTCCAGTTTCTTAAATTACAAAGTGTAAACTGTTGACACCCGAATTCCACTGGAGTAATGCTGTTTTCATCAATGAAGACAGTGACCCTGATAACCCAGCACTCGTGTTAGGTAAGTGAGTGTGCATTTTCATCACTGCATCAACAACAAAATCCCAGAAATTCGTTCGAGTTGATTTCTTCAGTACAAAGATTTTTTTTTTAAGATTTATTTATTCATTTATACAAGCACTGGGTACAGTCAGAAGCTCGGGAGGGTGAGAGAATTCACCAGAGCCAGAGTGGGGAACAGAATAGGCAGAAGGATCGAAATACACTGCTGAGGGGAGCAGCGGGCGTGGCAGGAGAGGTCCGCGCGCCACATGGAACCCTCGCCGGTAGCCGGGATCAAACCAGCACTGCGGAGGCTGCCGGCAGCTTCACAGCCCAGCGCTCAACCGCTGTGCCACCAGTGGAGGCCCTGTACAGATTTTTTTACTCTGCATGGTGTCAACATCCACGCTGTAAAATGCAGTTAACCATCTTCAGCAATAAGCTCTGACATTTCATTTTTCAGCCCTATACTGCGTTCCATCCAGTATTTGTTAACAGCACTAACTCTGAGTTAGGCTAATGTCAATCTCTGAACTCATGACAACCTTGTGTCATCTATCCCCATCAGCTGACACTGCACATAGGAGGGTGAAAAGCCATCATTTGAACAGCAGGTATCTCACTGGCCCCCACTGCTCTCTTCCTTATATTTCTTGTGGTCAGAGCAACTTGAATTACATCTGGCAAATGTGTTTAAATACCAGTGCACGATAACGCAACACCTGGAAATGCATCTTTCACAGTAACTGACATTCAGATTTTAATTATTTTTCTGTATACTAATCACATTAATGCACTTTTTTTTTTTGAAGATTCATTTATGCATACAAGAGCTGGTGTGTAGGTCAGCGGTGTGGGAAGGTGAGAGGATTCATCAGAGACAGAAGGGGAGCAGAACAGGTAGATGGACTGAAATCCACTGCTGAGGGGAGCAGCGGGGAGACAGAAGAGGTCTGCTGCGCCATGTGGGTAGCTCCCTGGCTGGGGATGCTGCAGTGGCTGCGAATAGCTTCACAGTGTGGAGACTTCACCACTTGCACCACCAGGGAGACCCAGGAAAGCACTTTTATTACATTCATGTTTATGTTGTTTTTTTTTAAAGTATTTTCGTAATCTCTTGGCATAATCTTCCAAAATGGAAGGGGCGGGGAGAGAAAGAAGGGAGTGTAAAAGCTGAAGTTAATTGTGAAAGAAATCTCATCTGGAACGGTGAATTTCCACATTCATGGCATAAATCCTCCTCTTCCTGAAGAGTAAGTTAGATGATGAACCAAGTATCCAGTATGCTCCCGTAACAGTAATTACTACTCATGGCAGGGCAGGTCATGTGGAGGTCTGAGAGGAGCAAAGCATCCTTCCCACCACCAAGTCCAGGCCCCTGGAAAGGGTGAGGGCCAGATGGCCGCAGGCCTTGTACACGCCTGAGCGTGAAGGTCAGCCACATCGGAGCCCAGAGTGGGAACTGCACGGCCACTAGTGGCCACCTGACACCAGCCAGCCCCCACTGGGGAGCTTCTCACATGCTTGCTAACCGCTCCAGAAATTCACGTACGTAATCATATATTATATTTGGTTCCAGGAAAAAAAAAGTTTACCAAAAAAAGTGCTCCTTCGAAAATCTGCTTAGAAACAAAAGAACTCTAGCAGTAACCTTCATTTTAATGAAAACTAATTTTAAAGAAGTCCTGGGTCGTTCTCGGCTCAGACGTGAGATCTGAGCAGAGGGAGAGCTCCTCTTCAGGGGCGCCGGGCGGAGGCCGGGGCGCAGCGACCAGGACTGGGAATGGGAGCAGGCGGTGGTGTCACCTGGGCGCCTGCAGTCGCCTGCGGGGACGCCATGGGGGGGTGGTTGCCCCCTTCAAGTCGCCACAGGGACTTCGGGACGGAGCTAAGCGAACAGACCTTGGAGGGGCCCATTCCCCGCGCGCCCTATCCCCCCCCCCCCCGCCCCGCGCTCCCCAGCACCGGGAAGATCTGCGCCTGCAGCCGCGCTCCCGGGCCGGCGTCGAGAGGCTGACTCCCCGGCCAGGACCCTCTTAGCGCTCCGGGACTCGACACCTTAGAAACTCCCCGCCGCCCGGGCGGAAGCAGCGAGGCCGAGACCTTGCGCCCGCGGGAGACACCCCACGCCCCACGCAGCCCAGGCCGGGGCTCCCCGAGGCGGCGGGGCGCGCCCGCTCTGCGCCTGTGCACGACCCTGCCCTGTGATTGGCTGCCATGGCCGCCGAGGGGGCCGTCCTGCTCGTGGGTTGACCAATCGAGCCCCCGACGGAGGGCGCGGGCCCGCAGAGCTTGCTGGGAGCTGTAGTTTCCTGTTCTCCAGGCACGTGTTTCCGGTTCTGCTGGCCGGGTCTCCCCGGCGAGCTCGGTGCGCGTCCACCCGAGGGAGCGGGACGTTAGGGTGACCCCCGCAGGGACGTGGTGCTTCGTGGTAGAGGGGACACCCCGGAACCCGAAAGAAATTCGGAACCGAGATGTGGACCTGAGATTTGGGTCGCCGGGGACCGAGGCCCGGAGGTCGGGGCCCAGTCTTGCTTTGAGCAGTGAGCCCCCCGAGTCTCAGCGACCCCCCGAACCTTGGGGTGGGGGGCGACGTTCAGGCCGGTGGAGGCCGCTTGCTGGCTCCGCCCTGCTGCCGCGCGTTTCCCGGTTGCCGACGCCGGCGCCGCGGGGCAGCGGTTGAAAGTAGAAAACCGAGCTCTTTCCAGCACCCCCCCCCCCCCGCGCGCCTTGCCAGGGTCAGCGCGGCCGTTTACAGCTTCGCTGTCCTCAGCTCCGAGGAGCCCAGAAAGCTCTCCCGGCCCCCTGGGGAATAGTGTCCAAACGGCCAGTTTGGGGCGGAGGCAGCGGGGAGGGAGCGGGTGGCTTAGGGTGCTCAGGTGGGGCTGGTGTGCGTTATCCATCTGAGGAGCGTGAGCCTGTTCCCCCAAACCACGCACAGTGTTGTAAACCAGTGTTACTGTCAGGGGGAGAGGATGTCCTGAGATAATCCCACGCAGGCTTTGTGGACGCCACCCCCACTCCAGGCCAAAGCCATCAGGACACTGGGAAAGACAAATCCCGTCACCACCAGAGGGAAGGTGGCCGGGACCTGAGGGTGGAGTTGGGCAGCCAGGTTGGATATAAAAACCAGACACGTGGGCCTTGGGGGCTCTGGCTCGGGATTGCTCGCCTCCTGGCTTCACCGCTCCTGGCTGGCGGCCAGCTCTCAGATCGCCATTTTGGGATTCCTGATCGGCGGATCGGGTAGGACGCATTTAAAACTTTGTCTCCCACTTTTCTCCCAGAGCTGTCCATTTCCTCATTTCCCCTTCCCTTGTCAATAAACCTTTTATTAACCTTTCGCGTGCGCCTGCAGTAGAGCATGGATAAGTCCTTTTAAGTGCGCGGGTGAGGACCCACAGTCAGGCACCCCGTTTTGTATCGGGGTTGCTCTACAACATTACCTCAATTGAAAAAAAATTTTTTAGTTGCTTTATAAGATGTTTGGGGGGAGGGAGGGCGGGGAAGGATATTGGTGCTTTAACAGAAAATTAGGAGCCTTGGGCCTCCCTGGTGGCGCAAGGGGTTAAGCACAGCACTGGGAAGCTTTGAGTTTGATCCCCCAGGGCGGCCAGGGAGCCACCCACAGGGCGCAGCAGACCTCTCCTGTCTCCCCGCTGCTCCCCTCAGCAGTGGATTTCAGTGGATCCACCTGTTCTGCTCCCCACTCTGTCTCTGGTGAATCTCCTCACCCCCGGCATCTCTGGCCTGTACCCTAGCTCTTGCATGCATAAATAAATCTTTTAAAATAATAAATCTTTTTTAAAAACCAACTATTAAAGAAAGAATAAAAGTGCAGCTTGGATTTAATTTGAATTAAAAATGAAGATTGCTTTATATGACTTGAAAAACTTGTCATGAGTGCAATCTTTGATACTCTTATTAAAGGGATGTAAAAAATAATCACTCATTTTATTTTTTTAATACTTTTTTTTTATAGAGGCATGTTTTATTTATTTGTTTGTTTGTTTGTTTTGTTTATACAAGTACTGGGTACAGTCAGAAGCGTGGGAGGGTGAGAGGATTCACCAGAGCCAGAGCGGGGAGCAGAGCAGGCAGAAGGACCGAGGTACACTGCTGAGGGGAGCAGCGGGCGGCAGGAGAGGTCTGCGCGCCATGTGGGACCCTCCTCCGGTGGCCGGGGAGCAGCTGGGATCGAACCGGCACTGCAGAGGCTGCGGGCAGCTTCGTAACCCAGCGCTCAACCGCTGCGCCACCGGGGAGGCCCCTCATTTTATTTTTTTAAAGATTTATTTATGCATACAAGAACTGGGGTACAGGCCAGAGGTGTGGGGGGGGCGTGAGAGGATTCACCAGAGACAGTGGGGAACAGAACAGGCAGATCTACTGCAACACACTGCTGAGGGGAGCAGCAGGGAGACAGGAGAGGTCTGCTGCTGCGCCATGTGGGCCTCTCCTTGGCCGGTGATTGAACCCGCACTGCAGAGGCTGCGAACAGCTTCACACTGCGGCACTCAACCTGCTGATCCACTGGGGAGGCCGTACCGTGGTTATTTATTTATTTATTTATTTATTTTTAAAGATTTATTTATTTATTTATACAAGCACTGGGTACAGTCAGAAGCGCAGGAGGGTGAGAGAATTCACCAGAGCCAGAGCGGGGAGCAGAGCAGGCAGAAGGACCTAAGTACACTGCTGAGGGGAGCAGCGGGCGGCAGGAGAGGTCTGCGTGCCACATGGGATCCTCACCCAGTGGCTGGGGATCAAACTGGTGTTGCCAGAGGCTGTGGGCAGCTTCGCAACCCAGCGCTCAACCACTGCGCCACCGGGGAGGCCCACCGTGGTTATTTAAATGAGAAGAAGGTACAGGAAAAAAGGCCTTTTGCCAGTGTTTCATTTCTAACACATTGCCTCCCTGAATCTTGTCAATTCTTCTCTTTAAGGTGGATTCCAGAAAGGTTAGAGTTAAATCTGCAGCCTGCCTGGAAGTGATGTTGAGACAGGGCAAGCTAGGGTTATTAGGCAGTTTTAGGGATAGTGCAGGAGGGGACCTCTGAAAAATTTAGGGAGGCTTCAGAGATAAGGACAAGCAAGGGAAAGTAACCCATTCCATTAGGAAAAACAAACATGCCAGGACCAAGGACAACATTGTTAACGCTGGTCCTGGTTTCCTTCAGGTGGTAAAGGGAGGCGGAGATCGGGGAAATGGAGAGTGGTTTAATGTATGGTCACATTAGAAGGGCAGCTGTTTAACTTCAATGCAGGGATGCCCATCCAGAAGACTGGGCCATAAATTTAAAGATGCAACAAATGGGGAAAGAGAAAGCTGTTAGATAAGGAATGTGAAGATCCCCCACTCAGTAGCAAATTAAGTAAGACAGCCGAGAACTAACCAATCACAAAGAGACTGGTGAAGATTTAGAATAATGAGGGAAAAAAGGTCTATATTCCCTAAGACACGACTCTGCTTTGGCTTCCTTGCCCTCCCAGGCCTGGTTCCCTGGCCTGGGAGTCCCACTTTATTTCTGTTCTTTTTTCTCCTCAATAAACTTTTTCTTTCTATAAACGAACCTGCCTCTTCTCGCTTGCTTGCCTGAGCATCTGCGAAGTTCCTGCTGCGGCTTCGTGAGACACCAACCCGTGGGGGTCTCGCGGCTGGGGCTCAGCGCTGCCCTGCAGCCTGAAATCCGATCCCGGCTGGGAGACTAGGCCTGACAATTCCGGTATCAATGTGGGACTTCAAAGTATGCATTTCACACCCCCACCTCATTCTCTACTGCCCCACCCTCATTTATCTTGCAGCGTTGTGTGGGTGTTTCTAATCGATCTTATATAATTTTTTGCAACAAGTCTAATTATCATTTAATAATGACACATTAAGTATAAATTTGTGCAGAGTGCTCACAATGTTCCAAAGGAACGAGGTTCACCAAGCCCATCTTTGCTCGCAGTAGCACAACACTTTGGTACTTAAACAGGTAACTGTACGGAGTGGTGAATAGTTTTATACTAATCTTCCTTTAGTCCAAAGGATTTTCCAGCCTTTTAAAAAAAATAGCAACTTAGAGAAACTGTTGTAGAAAAGAAAATGCAGGTTGCCTCACCTACGTCAAGGTTCCGCCAGCCACTACTCTCATCTTCTGTAGTGAGTAGATGGCCCTACTTGCCTGTGGGCTGTGCTGCTCTTGATCTCTTTCTACTCATCACCTGCAAAGCATCTATCTCTTCCCGTACCTTTATCTTGTCAAAATGTTAGAATATGCTGTTTTATTTTATCTTAGAGGTTTATTTATTTATGCATACAATAGCTGGGGTCTGGGGTGCATGGTGGGGTGGGGATGGGGGTGGGGCGGTGACAGGACTCCCCAGAGACAGAGTGGGGAACAGAACAGGTAGTTTGACTGAAATCCACGGCTGAGGGGAGCAGCGGGGAGACAGGCGAGGGCTGCGGCGCCCTGTGGGTAGCTCCCTGCCTGGGGGTCAGCTCCCTGGCCCGGGATGGCTGCGGATAGCTTCCTAGTGCTGACTTAACCCCTGCGTCACCAGGGAGGCCTAGAATGTGCTTCTTAAAAACATTCTGACATGGCGTTACTTCACGGGGTGTGCACAAGTGCTTTATCCTGCGAGAACGCGGAGTCAGCTGGGTACGAATTCAGTCCCTCCAGGGCTGACCATTCTAGTCTCCGGCTGTGAGCAGGTTCTGGTCCTCCCCGCGGCGATGTGGGCTGTTTGAAAGCGAAGACCCAGCTGCGCTAAGGCGAGCATCAGATTTTGCTGCACACGGGTCCCTCGCGACAACACTGACCAGACCCCGCGCCAGAGCCCCTCCTGCGGCTGGGGGGCCGCCCGCCCCGGCCCGACACGGCTTCGTGGGGAGACAGGCCTGGTGCTGCCTCCCCACACCAGGCCGGGACCCGCGTTCCCACCAGGAAAGGAAGGGTCAGCCCAGAACCGGAGCCGCGCGCAGGGCGCGGGCCGAACCCAGACTCCGGCTCCCGCCCCGCCCACCGGCGTCCCCGCCTCGCGCGAGACCCGCCCTCTTCGAAGATGGCGCCGTCGGCGTCGGGAGGCGGCGCCCACGTGGGCGCCCGTGGCCAATGGGCTTCCGGCTGCGCCGCCGGCCCGGCGCGGGAGGCGGAAGTGCCGCGGGCCGCCGCCTCCGTCCCGGTTGCGGCCCCTGCGGGTTACATAACTCTGCGGGCTCCGCGCGGCCCCGCTCCCCGCGCGCGGCGACCCCAGGATGCGCTGAGCCCCCCCGCCCTCCGCTGCCGCCGGCTCCCGCCCGAGGTGAGGTCCCGCCGGGGCGGGGGGGCGGGCGCGGGCCCGGCGGGGGACCCCGGCCCGCGGGGGCGGGGGGCGGCCTCGGCCGGGCTCGCCGGGCCGGGCCCGGGGCGAGGGGCGCGTCGGCTCGCGGGGTCCGGCGCCCCGCCCGGCGGGGCTCCCCGAGCGGAGGGCCGGCGGCTCCCGGGGCGCTGCCGCCGCCCCGGCCCCGCGCTCCGCCCGGCACTTGTTGCGCGCAGGTGCCCGCGCCGAGCCCCGCGGGGCTCCCGGCGCCGGCCCCGCCTCCTGCCCGCGCGCCGGCCGGGCGCCCCGACGCTGCCGGGAGCTCCCGGGCCCCCGCCCTTGCCCCCCGGGGGAGACGGGGCAGCGGGGGGCCTGCCCGGACCGCGGGGAGCCCGGGCGGGGAGCAGCGCCCCGAGTCACCCCGCAGGGGGCGGGACGTTGCCCTTCGGGGCCCCGGCGCCGCGAGCCCCGGCTCCGGGTTGGTGAGACTCACTTTGCCCCGAAGGGCGAGGGCGCGGCGCACCCCCCCACCCCCCCGCGGCCGTCCGGAGCCCGGAGGTCGCAGCCGGCTCGCGGTTGACCGGAGCCCGCACCCCGACGCCGCGGCGCCCCAGGAAGCGCTTGGGGTGCGGGGGGTGCCGGGGCGCGAGCCGGGCCGGAGTGGGGGAGCCTTGAACACCAGCGCGACTGACACAGGCCGGAACCGAACAGAGTCCTGCGCTCTCAGAGTCCCGACTTGCTTTAAGCTCGGGGGCGACTCGCTTTAAGCTCCGGGGCCGGGGCCAGGGGTTGAAGGGGTTGAAGGTTAAAAGCGCCTGGAGGGGGCTGGGATGTGAGTTCTGTCGTCTCTGCAGACGGACAGACGGACAGACGTCAGCAGGGCATGTGGCCCCTGCCCCTCTTCCAGGAGGGACCTGCCAGGAATTCAGGTGCAGAGGGCGGGAGGGTGGGCGGAGGGTCCCACTCAGCTGGCCCGGCCCTGGGATCCCTGAAGACGGTAAAACCCGCGGAGGAACGAAGCCGCAGCCAGTGTCAGCAGGCCAGGGCAGAAAATACCCTTCTAAAAATGTCCCGGGTCCTCTCAGCCTCTCTGGGCAGCGGCTGTCCCTGTGTGTGTGTTTTGCAGCGCGCTTGTGTGTGTCATAACAACACCCCTGCCGGCCTTGACCTCGCTCCGCCGCCGCTTGCCCACGCGGGATGGAGGGACATCGCCTGGGTTAGGGGGTTTGAGGGGTCACAGACACTTGAAAGGAGGCTGACCATCGTTGTGAGCAAAGGCCCCACGATGTAGTCGGGAGTCTTCGGGGCTGAGTCCAGGGCGAAGCCCCCGCTGGTCTGGGACAGCCGAGAGCCAGCTGCCCCCCAGGCAGCGTCTTCTCTGAAGGGGGCATCTCCTGCCTCCAGACTCTCCCTCTGTGTCTCCTGGGGCACCCAGCTCCCCCACTGCTGACTACGGCGGGATCTGCAGGTCTGACAGCCCAGTGAGCACCTGTGGGGGTTTCTCTTCCTCTGACCCTCAGACCTTTGCTCAGGGACAGGCGTGGCAGGAAGGGCGTCCGCGGGCTGGGGCGGGGCCTGCTGAGGAAGTGCTCTGCAGTCCAGGCCAGCAGTTGGCCCAGGTGCTCCATGGCCCTCCTGCCCCAGGGCAGGGGTTGGCAGGTACTGACTGTCACCCTGGGTGGCCACAGTGCGGATCTTAGGTGGGATCTTAGGTGGTCAGGCAGCGTGTGCAACAGGTCAGCCCCAGCCACATCCCCCAACTGCAGACTCCAAACACTCCAGCCTGGGCCGCCTGTGCGGACCTCGCGGAGTTTTTAAACTCCTTGGTGGTGAGTAGCGCTCGTTGCCTCACAATGACTTTACCTCTGGGCAGCGATGTGGGAAATAAGTGCCCAGGACAGGGAGCCTGCTGAGAGGAAGCAGCAGAGGGGACGGCGTGGACAGGGAAGGCTCTGCTTTTGCAGGAAGAACGAGAGGACGGCGCTTTGCCGTTACAGGGCCGGTCTTGCGGTTTGCTTCTGGGTCGTGGTGGCCATCAGGCGCCCAGTCTGAGGCGCCTGTCTGTGCAATCGAGGAACGGCCTGCGCCGCAAGGTGGAAGCGCTGAACCCACCTCGGAACCCACTGGGGCAGGCAGACAGCGATTTCATCGCAGTCAGCGGGCGGGTCCCCAAAAAATGCGAGCACCGCAGCACCCGCAGCACCGTGTTGGTGCTCAAAAGTTTCGTGGTGCCCATGGGAGCTCTGGAGCCCCTGCCGACCTTGCTTCTCCCAGGCAGGGGCTGCGGCACCCCTGTGGGCCCCGTGCCCAGGTGTGTCCTGGCTTCTGCTTCTAGGTCGCAGTTAGGTCGCCTCCCCTTGGCACTCTGGCTCGGAACCTGCTCAGGGAAATATGCGTGCAAAGGGCCGGGCTGGGTGGTCGTGGTGTATACACAGCTCAGCTCCCACCCGGGAGTGTGCCCCGCACCCTCGCCCACTCCCATTAGAGAGATTAGCTCTTCTGTAGGAGACTCAAGAGGGCCTGAGCAGTGATTGTTGAGGGCAGCCCAGCAGGCCCTCCGCGTCTCCCACTACAGGCCTGGCGGGCTCTGACTGCACCAGGAGTGTGTGTACAGAGTAAAGAGAAAGGCCTAGAAGCGCCTTTTCCTCCTTCAAGAAAAGGGGACTGTCTCTTTAAAGTCCTTTTTTTCTTATGGTTGTCTTCAAGCTTGCAAATTTTTTTTTTTTTTAAGATTTATTTATTAAAAAAAAAAAGATTTATTTATTTATACAAGCACTGGGGTACAGGCCAGAGGTGTGCGAGGGTGAGAGGATCCACCAGAGACAGAGCGGAGAACAGAACAGGCAGAAGGACACTGTTGAGGGGAGCAGCGGGGAGACAGGAGAGGTCTGTGGTGCCATGTAGGACTCTCCCAGGCGGGACAGGAATCGAACTGGCACCGCGGAGGCTGCAGACAGCTGCGCAGCGCTGTGCTCGACCGCCTGCGCCACCAGGGGAGGCCCATACTTGCAAATATTTTTAAAGCTTGGATTTCGCGTGACTGCAGGACCGCCCTGTAATGGCTCGCGGGCGCCCTGGACGTACCTCGCCAGTGCTGGCGGCCGGGCGCAGTGCCCCCTGCTTCCTCACTGGGCGCGCTGTTGGCGGGTTTGTTTTTGGGCACCGGTGCTGTTCCAGGGCACGAGGTTTACAAGGCGATGCTAGGAGAGTTTATTTGGGGGCAAAATGGGTCATCATTCTGCCTGTAATTTGAAGAGATGCAGTAAAATCTCCAGGTTGTTACAAATTAAAAAGCAGACGGTTCAGTTATTTTCGCCGGGAAATGTGTTCACGTTTCCACACGCCACCTGAAGTCTTTCTTCCTGAGCTCATTTTGAAACAGCTCATCGACACAGAAATGAGCAGCGCGCGGCAGACAGCTGCTCCTCGCGCCAGGAGCAAATGCCGGCAGGTGGTTGAGCTTTTAAAAATCATTTTGGCTGTAAAAGCTAGCCTGTGATCAAGTGCTCATTTATACCAAAGCTGACCCACTTTCATATTTAACATCGACTTAATTCTGAAGGCTCTTAAATGCAAACCCCGAGAAGTGAGGCGAAACCCCTGGTGGCGGGGGGGGGGGGGGGGGTGTCCTGGAAGCTGCTGCCCCTGCTGCACTTTCTCCTTCTGTACTGAGGAGTGGGTTCCCTTTCGCCCACTCTGCGTCCAGTTGCCTGGAAGAGCCCCCCCCCCCCGCACCTGGTCAGGCATCAGCCCCGCTCAGGGTGTGGGTGCGGGTCAAGAACTCGGTTGACATCACCCCCAGACACTCTCCTACCTCTTGGCCCCCCTCTCATTACAGGGGCTTTTGTTGTTGTTTGTTTTGTTACCAAAGCTGGGATCTGAACCGGGGATCATATTTCAGGGCGCCCCAGTTGGGCGTCCTACTGGGACCCCCCCGCCTGCAAAGCCACCAGGCCAGGAGCCTGTGGTCAGCCAAGCCCATGGGCAGCCAACCCGGCTGGCCCAGGGTCCCCACGTGACTGTGCGGGCCAGCAGGGCGCTGCCACACGCCCGGGAGGGTCTGCCCTTGGCCCAGCATCTCTGGCCCCAGTTCCGTGTCCCCTTCCCCGGTCATACTCTTGGCTCTCGTCTTCCTCGTCTCCCCCCAAACCTGGCCTGTCGTTCTGCTGCTTGACCTGCTACCCCTGCCCTCCTGTGTGCACACTCTTGGCCTGACCCCTGCTCTGATGTGCCCCCAGACCCGCCTGGGGCTGTGCCTGAGCGAGGCCAGCCCAGCACCTTTGGGAGGAGCACGGCCCGAGAACGGCCCTCCGCCTCCGCCCGCTTTACGTGGACGTCAGACGAGAAAGGAAGACGGAAGAGCAAAATCTGAAACAAAGATCATGTCACCCTGAGCCAGAACCACGCTGGTGCAGAGCTGTGAGCCCAGGGGGCCTCCCCCGCCCGCGGGGCTCTGTCCCAGGCCTGGGGCGCTGTCTCAGGTGCCCTGGCCTTCTCCGTGGCCCATGGCCGAGATGCCACCCTCCGCGGAGGGTGCCCTCCCCCACATGCAGGCGTCTGCTTGCCCCCCGAAGACACCGCCCCCGCTTGCCGCTGACTTGCTCCACAGGCTCAGGGCTTGGGCAGGGGCTTCTTTTTTTTTTTTTTTCCAAGATTTATTTGTATACAAGCACTGGGGTACAGGTCAGAGGCACAGGAGGGTGAAAGGACTCACCAGAGACGGAGTGGGGAGCAGAACAGGCAGATGACTGAAACACACTGCTGAGGGGAGCAGCGGGGAGACAGGAGAGGTCTGCCGCGCCATGTGGGTATCTCCCTGGTGGGCCGGGAATCGAACCCGCGCTGCAGAGGCTACGGGCAGCTTCACAGCGCTGTGCTCAACCCGCTGTGCCACCAGGGAGGCCCATGGACTGGGGCCTCTTGACTTTCCTCATTTTCTTGGCCCTGAGCTGGCCCTGCTGTTGATACTCAGCTTCTTGGGGGGCCCTGCGCCCACTCCCAGCACTCTGGGCCCGGGGGTCGGATAGCCTCCGCTGAGTGCATGAGCCAGGTGCTTCCGCTGCAGCGCCCACTTGCACGGACTTGCAGCCTGGCCCTTCCCTGAAACACAGGGCCGCTCCTGACTGTGCGTTGGTCTCTCCCACAGTCTCCTTTTTTCTGTCCCGAGTCTCCCTCTGCTGGGTAGGGGGGAGCAATGACCCACCTGGCCAGTGCTGTGCCCTGTGACCCCAGGAACGGCCCCTGCGGCCATGGGACTGTGAGGCTGCCCCCGAGGGAGTGAGGCCTGGGGCTGCCATCCGGGTCCAGTGCCCATGCCCATGCCCTGGAGAGCCGGGGCTGGAGGGAGACACGAGAGCAGCCAGGGAGACGGGCTGCAGCCTGACGGAGCTTGGGGCTGAGAGGAGACCCCAGAGAGGGGCTGTCCCCCGTGGGGCTGGGGACACCCCGGTGAGCCCTGAGGGCATCCTGAGCACTGGTCCCGCCAGCCCTTCCTGAGCCTCAGTTTCCTTCCCTGCGCGGCAGGGGTGGTGACGCCTCCTGTGGGATGTGGGAGGGACGGCGACCCCCACGTGTGACCGGGACCCCCCGGGGGCGGGTGGGCTTGCCCGCCTCATCAGCTGCCCAGGTAGGAGCGGGCACGGGGAACGTGTCTGGCAGGCAGTGGGCCAGGAGGGTGCAGCCGCCCCCTTGATACCTCTCCCTGCAGGTGTGGATGACAGAGGTGGTGCCGTCCAGCGCCCTCAGCGAGGTCAGCCTGCGCCTCCTCTGCCGCGATGACATAGACACCGTGAAGCGTCTGTGTGGAGACTGGTTCCCCATTGAGTAAGTGGGCCGCGGCCGCGGGTGGAGGCGGGCACCAGGCACCTCGGGCCACGGGCCCGGCCCACTCCCTGATGGCTGCCCAGCCCTTCACACCCACCTCCTTCCTGACTGGAAGAGCCCCCAAAAGGGCGTGGCTGGGAGCCATCGCCTCCCGGGTGTCCAGCCAGTGCTGCTGTGACGTCGTGGTGGGGACCGGGGCGGGCGTGCGGGCGGGCAGGCCTCGGGGAGCCGTGACGGCAGGACCGTGGGCCCGGAGTCGGCCGTCGGGGTGTCTGGGCAAGCCCTCGTCTTCGGACGTGCTGCTGGAGACCAGCCCTCCGGGGCCCGCTGTGTACCACGGCCGCGACATGCACGAGGCACAGGCTCCCGGGAGCGCAAGGGGCCGGCGTGGGGCCAGACCACTCACGTCAGCGATGTCCTGTATCTTTTTTGTCTGTTTCCTCCACTTCTCTGTCACACACACGTGGCGCTCCTGCGGCGAGAGAACTCAGTCAGGAGGCATGTGACCCCACGGAGTGCCCTGGGCTGGGGAGAGCCCCCAGGTGCTGCCTCTTCTTGCAGCCTCTTGGGCCTGAGGCTTCGGGTTCCGAGACAGGCCTGGGCTGCAGTCCCTCTGGCCGGCGTCAGCGAGGCTTCTAGAGGCCTGGAGGCCCGGGCGGGGGCTTGCACGCTCAGGCCTGGTGGAACCTGGCAGGAGGCAATCATTGGCCTCTGCACAGTGGAGCTGAGTCCCTCTGCTGCGTCACTGAGGGGTCACCGCCTCCTCTAGCTCTTGGTCTCAGGAGAGGCGTCCCAGCTAACCTGGCTTGACTATCCCGAGTTACGAAGCAAACCCACACACCCAAGAGCCTCCGCACCCGCCCGGTGGCTGGCCTGTCACCTCTGTGCCCTGGGGCCCGTGCTGAGTGATCTCACCTCACAACCCCCAGAGAGCGCTTGGCCTTGTTCTTGGTGAGCAGCCGCTGGCGGCTCTGGCCTCAGCCTGACCCGAGGGCTTGTCCCCACCCTGCCCAGGACGGCATTGTGGAGTCAGGTGCCACTTGGAGAACGCGGCTCTCTCCACGCTGCTTCTCCCAAATCCCAAAGCTGCAGAATTCGAGGGGTCACCCATGTGTCCCAGGGCCACCCACAGCCCTCCCTCCTGACTCAGCCGCCAGGTTCTCTCACAGGGACAGTGCCCTCGGCTTTCCCGCTCATCTCCATGCCGTAAAATCACCTTTTCATCAGAAACCCCAGCCCCCTGGACAGAGCGCTGCTCTAAGAAGGCTGCGGTGGGGGCCTGGAGGGAGAAACCCCGCGCCCACCGTGGCTCCACTGTCTGAGGCGCAACCTTCATGGCGCTTCCCGTGGCTGCTTCACCTGCCTTGTCCTCCTCTTCAGGTACCCAGACTCATGGTATCGGGACATCACCTCGAACAAGAAGTTCTTCTCCCTGGCCGCCACCTACAGGGGCGCCATCGTGGGGATGATAGTGGCTGAAATCAAAAGTAGGACCAAGATACACAAAGAGGTGAGCTGTGCCATGCGACGAGGGGCCGCCGTCGGGGAGTCCCCACTTCCAGGCCCTCCTGGCAGCGGCCCGCCACCCGCGGGTTGCCTGTGCACCCGTGTGCCGGGCCCCCTCCGTCTCTGCGCCAGGCTCCGCACGGGGCGGGCGAGGGCTGGGGAGGGCCCTTGGCTGGAGACACCGTGGCGGCCTGGGCCCCTCTGCGGAGCCTCTCCAGACTCCGCGGGCTCCGCGCGCTGCGTGCCGTCCTCTCTGCCCGGCCGCCCGCTGCGCCTTCCTGGCCCACCACGCGCCCCTCAGGAAAGCGACTTTTTGGTGGGGGCCGATGTCATTTTTTCCCCCAGAAGGGCCCCCTTGTCTCCGTGGGAGCCGTGAGCCTCAGTCTCCGTTACCCTCCTGGCTCTGTCCCCTCCTGCCTGGGGGCCCCGGGATCGTGGCCAGGGCATCCAGGCTCGAGGGCGCCCGAGCTGGGACCGGGCGCGGCGTCGGCCTGACTTCACTTCCGCCTTCCCTTCAGGATGGAGATATCCTGGCCTCCAACTTCTCGGTGGACACCCAGGTCGCCTACATCCTGAGCCTGGGAGTGGTGAAGGAGTTCAGGAAGCACGGCATAGGTGAAGGGCGCCCAGCACCTCCTGCGGCCCCAGCTCGGGCTCCCCCCTTCTCCTGCAGCAAGCCTGCTGGCCCCGCCCTGCCCGCCGACCTTCAGCCCATCCTCTCGCTCCATGTCTCAGTTCTTTCCTTCCAGAATCGGGCCCGAGGCGTGCTCACGCGGTGTCCTCGAGCAGCTGCAGAGAGCGCAGCTGCAGAAACACCCCCTCCACCATTTACGGGACACCCGCCACCCTGGGGAGCCGTGTCTCCAAGTCCCCCTCCCTCTTTGTACCCCCAGCTCACCTGTGGCCAGGCCTGTCTCGGCCGGGCTTTCCCGGCCTCAGGGGTCCACTCTCCGGTGTCGTAGGGGTGGCGAGTCTGTGCAGGCCCATCGCCCGGGAGGGTGCCTGCAGCCCGCGGTCCTGGCCGCACGGTCCTGTGGGCAGCAGGACTCTCTGGGGCTTTGGGGCGGGTGTCACGGGCGCCGGATGCGGCGGCAGAGGGTCCGTGGGGATTTCTGCGGGGCACCTGCCTGGCACGCCTCGCGCCCGCTGCCTGCGCATGACCCGCGCCCTCCCCCCGCAGGCTCCCTCTTGCTGGAGAGCCTGAAGGACCACATCTCGAGCACGGCGCAGGACCACTGCAAGGCCATCTACCTGCACGTGCTCACCACCAACAGCTCCGCCATCAGCTTCTACGAGAACAGGGACTTCCGGCAGCACCACTACCTGCCCTACTACTACTCCATCCGCGGCGTCCTCAAGGACGGCTTCACCTACGTGCTCTACATCAACGGGGGCCACCCCCCCTGGACCCTCTTATATCCTTCCCTTCTCGGGGCAGAGGTCGGGCTGCAGAGCCCCAGCGCGGCTCCCGGCAGCGGCGGGCACCCCTGGAGCTGGGGCCACTTCCTGTCATTCTCACAGCCGGCCTCGGGGTGCGAGTCTGTCCTGGCCAGATGGCGCTGGCTGGCGTTTGTGGAGAGCCGCCGCAGCGCGTGTCCAGAGAGCAGGCTCTGCACTTGGTGCCGGGTCCCCACCTAGGCTGAGGGCCTGGCTGAACCCTGTGGACCCATCGTCTGACCACCCACCCACCCTGCAGGCCCTGAGCGCACCTCCTGTTCCAGCCAGGCTGGCCCAGCCGGGCCCTCAGCAGATACAGCCGCCCTCGGGCGCACGTGCTGGCAGGGCCACACAGACAAGGGGGTGAAAGAGCCCCTGGCTGTCCTTGAACACTTGGTTCGCACCTTCCTGTAGAGACCCCGGGGCCTGTTACCTCCCCCTTAGCTCCCACTGACCCTAGACTGCGGGAGGAAGGCCAGGAGCCGTCCTCATGGTTGAGCGTGTGGCTTCCAAACAGCGCGTCGTCTGCGTGAGGTGGTTAAATGAGCGGGGCTAGCATTTCACAAGGAGATACCCAGGAAGGAGGAGACGCCCCCAGCCCACAGGCCTCTGTGTTGTGTGAACACGGGTGTCCGTGGGTGCCCAGGCTCCGAAGTGCCAGGCCATCGTGTCAGGGCGTGGGGAGGACCTGGAGGCTGTGGGCTCGGGGCAGAGCACTGGTTCCACCTGCTGGCCTCGGCCGAGTGTCCTTGTGCCTTCGCTCCGCTGCTGCCCTCAAAGGTTGTGAACATGCTGTGGAGGCTTTCTGTCCCCGCGGAGGCCCACCAGCCTGCCGCCTCGGGGGTCGTGTGTGGGCCCTGCTGACTGTCCCAGGGCACCGGGGCCAGTGCAGCCAGGCCGTTTTCCTTAACGGGGCCCACAGACTACATCCAGCACCTGGGCTCTGCGCTCGCCAGCCTGAGCCCCTGCTCCATCCCGCACAGGCTCTACCGCCAGGCCCACAGCCTGCTCTGCAGCTTCCTGCCATGGTCCAGCATCTCCACCAAAGGTGGCATCGAGTACAGCCGGACCATGTGATGCCAGCGGGGCAGCCTTCACCAGGCTCCATCCCTTGGTGGCCTGCAGGGCCTACCTTCCTGGCCTTCTGACCTCAGCTGGCCTCTGCAGAGGAGCTGGCGGCCACCCGCCCGGCCCATCGGCCTGCCCCAGCCACAGGCCCGGTGCTACGCGGGCTCAGCAGAGCAGAGCAGGGCTGCGCGTGCCCCATCTCCGACAGGTAGGCCGGAGCAGGTGGGCGGGGGGCCAGAGCCGGGGGGGTGACGTGCCAAGCGGAGGCCTGGGACTTCCAGCGGCGGGAGCAAAGCTGGCCAGGCACCTGCCGTGCGGGGCTGTGGGAAAGCGGCGCTGAGAGCTGAGTCCCCCGGGCCCAGCTACGGAAGCTCAGAGGGCATGCGGGACGCCCTGGCCAGGAGGTTCTGCCCACTTCCAAATGCCTTTCACTCATTCTCACACTGAAAGGCAGGCCCTGCTACCCTGACCCCCGGGCTGCCCAGGGCCCCACCCTAGCACCAGCAGCGGCGCCACTAAACAGGGCCCCACTGGTTCCTCCTGGCGGACACATTGTCCAGACCTCTCCTGGGCCTCATCATGGCAGGAGCTGGGCGCTTCAGACTTCACGATGGGGTCTTGGCCCCCGGCCCACGCCTTATGCATAGACCCCGCGGGCAGTGGGTGACGGCGGCGAAGGTGACAGCGGTGTGCGTGGCGGCTGGGCTGGCACCTGCCACGTGGCCTTCATTTGCACTGGGACCTCCGGGTGGCAGGCTAGGGCCTCAAGGGCACCCTGGGCCCAATGGTGGGCTCCTAGGCTGGGCAGTGTGTGCTGTGGGGTCTTCACCTTTGCCCCCTTCTGCTCTCTCCTGCAGGCCTTCCCAGCCTCCTCCCCGCTCGGGAAACCTCCACCTGCCCAGCCCTGCTCCTGCTTCCCCGTGCACGAGCCGTCCCACCCCGTCCCCGCTGGCTGGAGCGTGGCGGTGTCCACTGTGCTGTTTCTTCTGCTGCCCCCGATCAAAGAAAGGGCGCCCGCTCCACCCCCCTGCCCCGGCTCTTCCCCCATTGCCCGTTCCTGCCCGCACCTTCCTCCACAGTGGGAGTGAGCTGCTGGGAGGAGGAGCCCCCCCCCCTTGTGGACAGACTTGGCCCTGAAGCACCGGCACCTTGGAGCGGGAGGGCCATCGGCAGGGGACAGCAGCCCGCAGAGGCCTGGGGGCCCTTTTGAAGGGGCTGGCACGTGGTGGGCTGGGGGGCATACAGCTCTGGAGCTTCCTCTCCGATATGGGTGGCCCCCAATCCTTAGCAGTCTCCTGCTGCCAGCCTTGTCCTGCCCTGGGCTCGTGGAATGTTCCATGTGGCTGAGCTGCAGTGGGGGACTGGGCTGAGGACAGGGGTGGCCAGGGCCCGGGGGTGCACCCAGCCCCCAGAGTCCAGGTTGGGTGCAGACAGGAGGAAGCGAGCATGCGGCGGGGCCTGGGGGCCTGGGAACGGGCTTGTGCCTTGTGAAGACAGAGGCTGTCAGCCCTGAGAAGTGTGAGTGGCTACCCCTGGCTTCTCAACCACCCCATACCCCCAGAGCTGCTTGTTGCCGCCCTGCCCTCCGAGGGGTGCAGCATGCCCAGCGCTGCAGCATCACCCCGCACCCGTCAGCGGAGGGGAGTCCGTCCTCCCCTCCTCAGGGCTCCCCAGGGGGCCTCACGGGAGGCCCAGCTGCTGTCCTTTCTCATCTGAATCAACGGTGATCATGTGATTTTTATTTCCGCCCCATCGGGCAAAGGAAGAGTCTTCAGGAAAGTTCTGCCATGGACTTTCACGACCGCTCTCACAGGCCTTGCCCCTGCGCCCATGGCGGCGTCAGCCCAGCGCTGACCGGGTCACTGCGTCTCATTACAAATGAGTAAACAGCCTGAACTGGTCACTCCATCTTTGCAGCAGCTCCCTGCTCTCGCGCCCTGCCCTGCGGGGTCAGCCCTGGGCTGAGGGTGGCCCCGGAGCTGCTGTCCCCCAGCCAACGGGCCCGTGGTCTCGTGACGCGAGTTCTGTGGCCAGTGCGGCCCTGGCAGGGGGCCTGCAGCTGAGGGTGCTACTGGCTGCCGCCCCTGAAGGCAGGAGGGGCTCAGCAGCTGCCGGGCCAGGGTCCGGCCAGCGCTCAGCCTAGGTCGGGCAGGCCTCCGGGGCGCGCTCCTGGCTTAGGGCAGCTCGATGCCATTATCAGGTGAGGACCTGGGGCCAGTGCACCGTCCCCACAGGAGCCTGGGGGGGTCCTGAGCCAGGACACCCCATCATGGGAGCCAGAGGCAGGGCACCAGTTGTTTCCACCAACCTCTCCTTGGAGTCTCTGGACACCCTGGGGCTCAGGAACTACCCAGGAGCATGCAGGTGGTCAGTGATGGGCCCGGGGCATGCCCCATGCCCTGGCTCCCCTGCTGGGGCTCACCCAGGCCGCCTCTGGGCATGGGGCCTGAGGCAGCTGCAGAGCTGGGCTGTGGCCTGGCAGGAGCCGGCCTGGCCCCCCAGCCTCCCCCTATCCATCCCCCCAGCTCCGCTCTTGGTTACTCCACCAGGTGCGCTTGTCTACTTTGGCCTGCCAGTGGGTCAACGTCGAGTTTAGGGGATGACTTCCTGGGGCCCTTGGTCAGTTGTGCAGCCAGGGTAGAAAGGTTGACCCCTGAAGGCAGCAGTGGGCCCCCCCACTCAGGTTTCTGGGACAGCCTTCCAGGGCTGAGAGTGACACCTGGAAATGGGGTGCAGCCACTTGGGCCCATTCTGCTTCTTGGCCTCTTCCAGGTGCACTTCCAGAAAGCTCGGGAACTTAGGAAGGTTGCTGGTCAGCTCAGTTAGTCCTTCGGGCTGTGCTCTGCTCTCCACGCATCTGCCAGGGCAGTGGCAACGACGCCGAGGAGGGCCTGCCTCCCAGGTGGCCAGGAGCTTGGCCTGGGCCTTGGTTCCCTCCACGTGGCCTCCCCCAGGCTGGGTTGGTTTCCCCCACGTTGGGGCCTTCTTACCTGGGCATGCTGGAAGCTGTCAGGCCTCCTTTGTGCCCAGAAGTGACCCCATGTCACTCCCACCACATGCCATTGGTAAAGCAAGACCCAGAGCTGGCCCCAGGTCAAGGAGGGTTTGCTGCCAGGGGCCAGGACACCAGGACACAGCTTGCGGCGGCCACCACGGCCTGCATGTCCCGAGCTGCGGCCCCTGGGACCTGCTCCTGCCGAGTGCCTGGGCTGCTGCTGGTGCTGGGGCAGCCCTCCCGAGCCGCAGTCCCTCGCTCTAGGGGGCTCATCCGGTGGCCGCATCCCTCCCTGCCTGTCCCTGGGCTGTTCCTGGAGGGTAGTGGCCTCAGATGCAGAGCCTGGGGTTCGCACGCAGGCCACCCACACTTCTGAAACCCCCAGGGGCAGAAGCCTGGGCACTTATGCAATGTCTAGGGGCAGGGGAGGGACCTGAGGGAGCACCCCCACCTCCGAAAGGAACCCACTGTGCGGGTGTCCAGCGCATCCCTGACACCCCTGCGGTGCTGACCAGACCTGACTGGCCTGGCTGCCACCACCAGCCAGACAGCGGGGGCGGGGTGGACCCAGTGATGTTGAGGGGTGTGGGGTGTCTCACTTGCTTCTGACCCCCAGAAGACACTGGAGACAATTTCACAGGACAGGATGCCAGTGGTCAGGTGAGCAGGGCTGGGCTTGCTGCCGGACAGCCACAGCGCACAGGGCACCCCCAAGCACAGGGAGGCCCCCAGCGCCAGCTGGGCTGAGAAGCAGCCCCCACCCTGAGCACAGGCGAGCCCGGCCGGCGCCCACAGTCTCCCAGCTCGGGGTGGAGGGCTGTGTCCACCCTGCCGGGACAGGCCATTCGGTCCCCCTGGAGCGGTGGACGCAGCCCGGTCTCCGTGCAGGACAGGCCCCTGCTCGCGCCCCTCCCCGCAGCCTGCCAAGCCCCGCTGCCTTGCCTTTGCCCTCTGCCCCCGGGAGCCTCGACTTTTGTGGGAGCGCCCGGCCCGGGCCCAGGGGCTGATGGGGTTGGCCCGATGACCACAGGCGGGGCAGGTAGGTGCTGGCCTTGGCTTTTATTGAGGTTAGACCCGCGGCTCCCCGGCCTCTCGGCCTCTCAGGAGCTACTCTCCGCTCAGCCCGGCCTCCCGGGCTCCAGTGGCTGCCTGGGGATGGAGCAGGCTGCAAGGGCACCCCGGCTGCTGTTTCTCTGTCCTTCCCGGGGACCGCCTCCTCCCCCCACCCAGATTCCGTGCTGGCGACAGGCCGGAGGCTCCAGCTGGGATCACAGCCCGGCAGAGCCCTTCCTGTGGGCCCGCCCCCCTCGAGGGCATCCCTGGCATCCTGCCCCTCCCGTCCAGTCCAGCCGGGAGAACAGCCCTGGCAGGGGATCCCTATGGCCTCTCCAGGGCCCCCGGGCGGGTTCTCTTGCACAAAGGACACGGGGGCTCCTCTGAAGCCCGCCAGGACCTCTTGGGCCTGAGCCCCAAGCCTTCAGCTGTGTGGGGCGGGGGAGGGGCACCCTTGGCTGCATCCACACTGGAACTGGAAGCTGAGGAGAGGAGAGAGGCGGCGGCGTCAGGAGGGCCCCGCCAGGGCCAGCACAGCCCGTGACCCCAGAACCCAGTGTCCTCCAAAGAGGGGAGGAGCGGTAGCTCTTAAAGGGAACCCCGAGAAAGGGGAACAAATGGGAAGGCCCCTCATCTAACCCGAACCCCTCATTTTACCGATGGGAAAAGAGCGTCAGCCAAGGGGGGAGCTGGCGACGTCCCTCAACAGGGCAGGGCTAGCACGGGGCCCAGGAGTCTTGCGGGAGGAGAAGCACCCTCTGGGCACGTCCGAGTCCCAGGCCTACCCTGGGGTTCCTCCTGGCCCCAGCCTCGGCCTCACCTGTATTTCCCAGGCTGCCCCTGGGCAGTTGAGCTTCCAGAAGGGTGGAGCAGTGGCTGTTACCTGGGCCCAGAGTCCCCCGTGGCAGGTCCAGGGGCCAGGCCATGGCCTGAGGACTGGGGAGGCAGCCCCCGGCCATCAGGCGGCCCAGCCAGTGGCTCTCGCACTGACCAGCGGGCCGCATGTGCCCCGGCAGGTAGAGGGCCAGGGCCCGGAGGTGGCGCAGCCGGAAGTTCTTGGGCTTGCTTCCCTGGGCGCTGGGGCACTGCTGCTGCTGGGCCCCCAGCCCCCCCTCGTAGATGTTGGGTGGCGTATCGGGGTGGCTGGCGCGTCCTCGGGCCCAGCTCACTGCATCTGCGGAGGGGAGAGCAGGAGGGGTGGGCAGGGCAGGCCTGAGAGCGCCCTCACACTGACCGCTCACCAGCTCCCGTCCACCCACTCTGGCCTGCCCGGCCCGCCTGTCTGTCAGAGGACTCAGTCCAGTTGTCCCGCCTCCCCCATCACACCTCCTCCCTCTCCCAACCCACGGGGAGGCCTGAGGAGCCCAGAGCGTGGCACCAAGCTCTCTTTCAGGACTTGGAGAGCTTCCTGCCACCCTCTGTAGCCCCCTACCCTAGAAAGTATTCCGGTGCCAGGATAGAAATTGAACAGGGGGCGGGGGCACGTGGCCTGGACCAGTGGCCACTCCCCTCCCCCAAGCATGCATTCCCTGAGGCCACCCCGGTGGCTTGGGGCCCAGGTCGGCCCAGGTCGGGACAGGAGGGCGTCTATCCTGCCGCTCCTCCTCCCCACAGCCCGGCACCTTCTCTTATGCGCAGCTGAGAGAATGCACAGACCAAGGCTTCCATGGAGGGCCAGTGTGGGGGAGAGCAGCCAGGCCTGTGCCACAGGACCCTGCTCTCCCCTGCCTCGGGGATGGGTCTGCAGGTCTCCCGTGGCAACTGGCTCTATGATGTCACAGGGGAAACTCCCAGCTTTCTTGGACCCCTGAGTTTGGGGAAGGATGATGCCCAGGGCGGGGTCAGGGGGGAACCCTAAGGGAGGCTCCTGGCCCCTCTGGGTTGGGACATGCCACACAAAACAGACCCAGCTCTTGCAGTCCGGAGGGTCATGCCCCTCTGTCCTCATCTGGGGGTGGGAAATGAGGGTTCAGGGGTACAGACTTGGTTAGCCATGGGTCAGTGCTTTGTTGAGAAATGAAAGAAAAGTAAGTGGAAAATATTCCATGTTCATGGACTGAAGAAAAGGATTGTTAAGAAAGCTGTACTCCGGGCCTCCCTGGTGGCGCAGGGATTAAAGTCTCAGCGCTATCAAGTTACTGACAGCCACGGTGGCCTGAGTTCAATCCCTGGCCAAGGGAGATGGACCCACATGGCGCAGCAGACCTCTCCTGTCTCCCCGCTGCTCCCCTCAGCAGTGGATTTCCGTGCATCTGCCTGTTCTGTTCCCCACTCTGTCTCTCGTGAATCCTCTCCTCCCACACCTCTGGCTTATGCCCCAGTTCTTGTATGCATAAATAAGTGAAAATAAATCTTAAAAAAAGAGAGAAAGCAATACTCCCTAAAGACCTATAAATCCATTGAAATCCCAATGACCTTAGAGGCTGAAGAACTGATCGAAGAATTGGGTTCACATGGGAACCCAGATAGCTGAAAACCATCTTGAAAGAGTTTGAATACTCAAATTTCCTGATTTCAAAACTTAATTCAATGCTTCAGTAACAAATGGTGTGGCACTGACATAAGATGGACACCTAGGCCAATGACATAGAAGAGTGAGCCCAGAAATTAACCCATATCCTATGGTCAACTGATTTTCTTTAAGAATTCCTCTTCATAAATAGTCTTTCCCCAAAACGGTGCTGGGACAACTGGAGAGTCGCATACAAAAGAATGAAATCAGACCCGAACATGTTACACCATGTATGAAAATTAACTAAAAATGCATCAAAGACCTAAATATAAGAGGTGAAACTATAAAACTCTTAGCAGACAGCAAATCTTCATGACCTTGAATTTGGCAATGGATTCCTGGCGATGACATCAAACCCACAAACGACAAATGGCAAAAAATAGATACATTTGACT
The DNA here is from genome assembly GCF_964194135.1 of Talpa europaea. Lineage (NCBI taxonomy): Eukaryota > Metazoa > Chordata > Mammalia > Eulipotyphla > Talpidae > Talpa > Talpa europaea. Next base: position 101,687,860 of record NC_140079.1, on the reverse strand, counting down.
TCATCAAAATTAAAAACTTTTGTGCTGCAAAAGACACTATTAAATGAAAAGACAGACTGCAAAAATGGGAGAAAATATTTGCAAGTCATATCTCTGAGAAGGGTTAGTATCCAAGTATGAAGAACTGAACAACAAAAAGACGGTGCTGCGCCATGTGGGCCAGCTCCCTGCCCGGGACCGAACGCATGCCGCAGCGGTGATAGCGCTGAGACTTAATGCCTAGGCCACCAGGGAGTCCCCTGAAGTGGATGAAGAGCTTGAACATATATTTATTCAGAGGTATACAAATGATTAACAAGCATAAAAAAAAAGTTTAACATTAGGGAAGTGCAAATTAAAACCACAGAGGGGCGCTACTTCACAACCACGAGTATGCCTATTTATATATATATATTTATATATATATATGTATATAATGACAGGTGTTAGGATGTGGAGAAATCAGAATTCTCCTACACTGCTGGTGGGAATGTGAAATGGTACAGTCACTTTGAAGCAGTTTTCAGTTCCTCAGCAAGGTAAACATGGAATTAACACCCAGCAATGCCACTCTTCAGGGTCTACACCCCCTAGGAATTGAAAACAGGTATTCAAATATGCCCCTGTGCACAAATGTTCACGACAGCATCATTCTTAGTAAAAAAGTGGGAACGTCCAAGCATCCATCAGCTAACAAGTGATAAGCTGCAGTGTGTTCATCTGAAGAACTACTCATTTACAAGGACTGACGTGCTCTCCAGGCCGCCGTGGGGACGAACCTCAAAAACATTACGTTCAGTGGAAGAAGCCCGACACGAGAGGCCACATGTGAGTCCATTTCTAAGCAATGTCCAGAACAAATAAATCTGTAGAGACAGAAAGCAGATTAGTGATCGCCAGGGACTGAGGGACAGAAGAAATGGGAGGTGATTCCTTCATTGGAAACATGTTCCCTGAAGTGTGTTTTATAGTGTGGAACAACACTGCGAATGTACTTAATTCTACTGAGTTGTACATTGAAAAGTAAATTTGACCCCAATGAACAGCTAGTACACACCTGGGCCGGTATTCAACGCCGTCAAGATCACCACAAGGAGATCCTGAGAACTGGCATCGCGGAGAGGGGGCTAAAGACTAGCTGGGGCCTGGCCAGAACAGGACGTTAGGTATAACTTAAGGAAATCTGCATAAAGTCTGATTTTTAGTTAATAATTATGTATCCGTGTTGGTTCATCAATTGCAACAAATGTATCATAGTTGAGGATAGTAACAGCAGATGGGGTGAGGGCATGGGAACTCTGTACTACCTGCAAGTTCTTTGCCAATCTAAAACTACTCTAAAATTAAAAGTTTATTTTTTAAAAAAAAGTTTGGGGCCTCTCTGGTGGCACAGGGGTTAAAGACAGAGCGCCATCAAGCTGTCGCCAGCCACTGCAGCACGGGTTCCATCCCCAGCCAGCCAGGGAGCTACCCACATGGCTAGGCAGACCTCTCCTGTCTCCCAGCTGCTCCCCTCAGCAGTGTACTTCAGTCCGTCTGCCTGTTCTGCTCCCCACTCTGTGTCTGGTGAATCCTCTCACCCCCACACCTCCGGCCTGCACCCCAGTTCTTGTGTGCATAAATAAATAGATGTTTAAAAATAATAAAAATGTTCAATATGGCTTATGGCTCTGACGTGCCATGCCTAGCTATTTACTGAAGAGAAAAGAAAGCCCAAGTCCACGCACGGGTGTCTACATGAACACCTGCACCAGCTGCACTGGAAGCGCCCATGAGCAGGTGAGTCTGCTTGTTTGCAGTTTCAGTTGCTTTCCCCTAATGACTAATGTCTCCAGTATCTTTCCATTTCCTTATTTAAAAAAAAAATATTTTTATTTATTTATGCATACAGGAAGTGGGGTGTAGGTCAGAGGTGCAGGAGGTGAGCGGCTTCACCAGAGGCAGAGTGGGGAGCAGAACGGGCAGATCCACCGAAATCCACTGCTGAGGGGCGCCGCGGGGAGACGGGAGAGGTCTGCCGCGCCCTGTGGGTAGCTCCCTGGCCGGGGCTTGCACTCAGGTGGCCATGGCTGGGGCTTGTGCTGAGACTTGACCCCTTGTGCCACCAGGGAGGCCCCGTTTCCTTATTCTTTGCCATTTGCCTTTTGTGAAATATCTTTACATTTTTGTGTGTGCTGTTTTTTTTTTTTTAGGATTTTTATTTCATTTATACAAGTACAGGCCGGAGGCGTGGGAGGGTGAGAGGATTCACCAGAGACAGAGCAGAAGAGGCAGACCGACCGAAAGCACTGCCGAGGGAGCAGCGGGGAGACAGGAGAGGGTCTCGCCCAGCCGGCGGGGATCGAACCGGCGCTGCAGAGGCTACAGGCAGCTCCAGAGCCGGCGCTCCGCTCCGCCGCCTGCGCCCCCAGGGGAGGCCCTTGTCAGTTTTCTATCGGTTGTTTTCTTATTTTTGAAGCCTGAGGGTTAAGTATATGCGCTTATGTTCTCAAGTGTCTCGAAGACACAGATTTTAAATTTTGATGGTCCAATTTATCAAAAAACATTTTTGCAAGGCTCCTTCTTCGGGTGGTACGGCTAAGAGATCCCGCCCACCGGCCACAGAGCTTGTCCCTCGCTTTCCCCCCCAGAACGTGCAGGCCTTGGGCGTCCCATGGCGGGTGGGGGGCATGTTTTCTGGTTAATTTTTCCATGGCGCGTCAAGCGAGGGCGGAGGTTCTTCTACTGCGCAAGGATTTCCAATTTCCAAACGCCATTTCCTGGAAGCCTGTCTGCACAGACGTTCCCTGCCCCGGCGCCCCCCCTCTCCGGGGTGTATTTCGGGGCCCGGGGGGGGCCGCGCCCGTGGAGCCAGCGCCTCCGCCGACATCCGCGACGGGCGGAGCGCGACAGGGCGCCTCGCGGCCTCCTCGGCGCCCCGGCCCGGCCCGGCCCGGCTCAGCTCGCGTCGCCCCCCGCGGACGCGGCCCGGTTGCCAGGACAACCGCCGGCGCACGAGGACCCGGAAGCGTTTCCGGCCCGGGGCGAGGCGGCGGCGGCGGGAGCCCCGCGGGCCCCTGCGGAGCGCTCGCGCCCCGACGCCGGCGGACGGGGGCCGGGAGGAGGCGCGCGCCACTGCGCATCTCCCTGGGGCGCCAGCCGCGCGTGAGGAGCAGCAGGGGCGCCCCTGGCGCGGCGCCGGCCCGTGGTGGGGGGTGACCCCGGGGCCGCGCGCCCCACCCCCCCCGCCGCCCGGTGCGCATGCGCGCTGGCCCGTCCGCGTCGCCGCCGCCCGTTTGGCCCCTGCCGCGCGCCGTCGGGGCGGGGCTCGCGGGCCCGTCGGTTGCCGTGGAGACCGGCGCGCCGAGGGGCGAGCGCGGCGGACGCGGGCCCCGGGCCGAGCGCCATGTCTTTCCGCGACCTCCGCAGTAAGGCCGCCCGGCCCCGAGCCCGCGGCGCCCCCTCCCCTGCCCGAGCCCGCGGCGGCCCGCGCCGCCCCCACCCCGGGCCCCGAGGCGGCCGCTCGCGCGCGGGGGGCGCGGGGCCGCCTGACCCGGCGGGCGGGGGGGTCGCGGGTCGGGCCTGTGGGGTGCGTGGCCCAGGGCGCGGGGGCGACCGCGACGCCGGGGGGCGGGGGGGGACCGCGGCTCGCGACGCCTGCGGCCCCCGAGGCCCCCGCCGGGACGCCGAGCCGCCCGCGCGCACAGGCCGAGGAGGCCGCGGCCGGGGACCCCGAAAACCCTTGTCAGGGGGCGGGGGAGCGCCCGCCACTGCTGCCGCGGGCCCTCGCCCTCCCCGGGCCTTCTCCAGGCCCGTCCTCCAGAGCCGCAGCGAGGCCCGGGGGGGGGGGGGTCGCCGCCTGCTGCGGGGCCCGCGGGCCGGGCGGGCGGGGGCGGCGGGACGCGGCTCCTGCCTTCGGGCGCTCGTGTCCCGAATCCGGCCGTCGAGGCCCCTGCGCACCTGCCCAGGCCGCGCGGGCCGAAGAAGCCCTTCACGCACGTTTTCTAGCCTGGTGCTGGTGCCTGAAATTTCACCTTAAAAATCACTCCTTCCAGTTCCGAGGGGCTCCTTTTCCCCAGTGAGAACGCGCGCGGGGCGCACCCCGTCTCCGCGCCCCCGGACGGCTTCCCTTCCCGTGCGCCCCTGGGTGAGGCCAGCGCTCTGCTGGGCCTCTGGAGGAGTTGTTTTGGGAAGAATGTAGGAGAAGTGGATTTCTGTACATTTTGGTCACTAATAAATGTCAAGCAATTGTGCGGTTTGGGATGAGACTCTTCCTCAGATCATCCCCTTTGGACAGTGACGCTGCAGCAGGACGAGGGTTGGGTGCCGGTGCCGTGTGATGGGGCGGCGGCTGCTTTATTTCCATCACTTCAGATTTCAAAAAACCGACAACTACTGTCTGGTGAATCCAGGCCAACCACTAATGCCCAATGAACTTAAATGCTGTCTAGGTTGCAGATCATTATTTTTTTTAATTTTTGAAAACCTCCTTAGAGAGTTGATGGAGTCCCCCAAACCACGTCCATGGGTTGGAAATAAGGAGAAGCAAAAAAAAAAAAAAAAAAAAAACCCAAAACTAAGTTGATAATGAGGAACTGACTGAATTCTCTTTTACCTTGGACAGATTTTACCGAGATGATGAGAGCCTTGGGGTACCCTCGACACATTTCTATGGAAAATTTCCGCACACCGAATTTCGGACTTGTATCTGAAGTGCTTCTCTGGCTTGTGAAAAGGTTAGAGCTGTGCTTTATGGAGGCCTGAGGGTGAAAAGTAGATTTGATTCATTAGCTTCCTAGAAACAGGATACTGTTGTGACGCAAGAGGAAGACTTCAAACAAATTTGAGTTTGACAGACTCGGCTGTCACCTCTCCAAACTCGGTGGCATTTAAGGAGCAGTGGGAGAAGGGAGCACCCCAGCCAGTGACAAAAGCCTGCTTCTCAATGGGAAGCAGCAGAGCTGGGGCACTGGGGCAGGCTCCCCACCACACCTGCACCCGGAGTGACAGGGAGCTCCCCTGATGAGAAATAATTTACATTTCCCTGTGGTAAAATCTTTTAGGATTCAGGCTTTGCCAATTCACAAACTTTGTTTTAAAGGTTGCAGTTATGGGGCCTCCCTGGTGGCACAAGGGGTTAAGGTACAACCTATAAAGCTATCAGCAGCCACTGCAGCATGTTGGATCTCCTGGCCAGGGAGCTACCCACATGGCGCAGCAGACCTCTCCTGTCTCCCTGCTGCTCCCCTCAGCAGTGTACTTTGGTTGATCTGCCTGTTCTGTCCCCCACTCTGTCTCTGGTGAATTCTCTCAACCCCCCCCCCAACACCTCTGGCCTGTACCCCAGCTGTTATATGCATAAATAAATCTTTAAAAATAAATAAATTAATTAAAATATCATTTAAAACACACACAAAAATACATAGCAGAGATCTTTCGTAACTGCAACTTTTTAAAAAGATTTTTTTAATTTTTGTAATTTTTTTTCAAAGATTTATTTATTCATGCAAACAAGAACCCAGGTACAGGCCAGATGTGCGGGAGGGTGAGATGATTCACCAGAGACAGAGTGGGGAACAGAAAGGCGGGCGAGACAGGAGAGGTCTGCCACGCCATGTAGGCGTCTCGCCAGCCGGCCGGGAATTGAACCCATGCTGTAGAGGCTGCAGACAGCTTCACAGCGCTGCGCTCAACTGCCTGCACCATGAGGGGAGGCTCTAAACGATATTTTTTAAATGTAAAATCCTTCTTAGATTGCAGGCTGTATGGAAAAGCGGAGGACGCGAAATGCTGATCCCTGTTGGGGCAGCAGTAACTGCAACTTCTCGAAGCTCATTAGTCAGCTCTGGGACAAAGGCTGTCGGCCAGAGTGGTAGTTGGGATTCTTTTAACTACACTGTAAGGTCTGAGATAGATTTAATTTTGTAAGCTGAGCCCCACATTTAATGTTCAAAGTCAGTTAAACCTACTCTTGGGTGAGGGTTAGCTCCACTAGGCATTTGGTGTTTTGTGTTGCGCTTGAGGTTGTGTCTAATGTCACTGCCTTAGCTGGGCGCTGGGAGAGCTTCCTTTCGCAGCTCCAGCTCTCAGTTGTCCACTTTCTCTTTGGTAGATTTTCCGCTTGAGTGACGTGTCTTCTCTCTGTGGCACAGGTATGAACCGCAGACTGACATCCCTTCTGATGTCGAGAGTGAACAGGACCGAGTTTTCTTCATTAAGGCGATTGCCCAGTTCATGGTTAGTTCATGGCAAATGTGATGAGTCATAAAATTAGCTACGTTAGAAAGACGGACGAGGTTTCTGGTACTGAAGTGGAGCCGTTTATCAGAAAATTTTTTTTAATTCTTTATTAATAATTTTATTTTAAAATAGGAAATACATTTTGTGAGTCAAAAGATTTTTTTTTTTTTTAATAGAGGCATGCTTTATTTGTTTGCTGGTTTGTTTGTTTGTTTTGTTTATACATGCACTGGGTACAGTCAGAAGCGCGGGAGGGTGAGAGAATCCACCAGAGCCAGAGCGGGGAGCAGAGCAGGCAGAAGGACCGAAGTCCACTGCTGAGGGGAGCAGCGGGCGGCAGGAGAGGTCTGCGCGCCATGTGGGACCCTCCTCCGGTGGCCAGGGAGCAGCCGGGGATCGAACCGGCGCCGCAGAGGCCGCGCGCAGTTTCGCAACCCAGCGCTCAACCGCTGCGCCACCGGGGAGGCCCTCAAAAGATTTTTTTAAATCATGACTTGATACAGTGTAAAATCACTTTTTATTGTATCTGCCATTTGCTTACTTCCATTCCCTATAACCACTATTTCCAGTATCTTCTAGGGTTTCTTTAAGCAAATAGGATATATATTCTTTTACACAATGGCGGCATGTTATACACCACTATTTAGAATATTGTTTTCTTCGCTTAATTGGTAAATTTTAGAGAATTTACCAAATACATGTTGATTCCCTCATTCTCTCTTACGCCTGAGTAGTGTTGCTTGCACAGATGCCATCAGGTGTATAACTTATCCAGGTATACATTTAGGCTGTTTGTCACTTGCTCTTTGAAACAGCGCTCTAACGAATAACCTGTACATATTTTGTTGTGTACATGCATAGTTTTAATTCTTAGGATTGGACTCTCTGGATTAGAAGAGGTACATTTGTGATTTTGTCATCACTTCCCAGATTGCTCTCCATCGACACTGCACTAGTGTGCACCCTGACTCACGATGTATGAGTCACATGAGAGTTTGATTCTTCATATAACCTAATGGTTATATCCCACTTGTCAGCAGAAACATTTGTAAATTACCTTCACGGGATTTCATTTATATTTTACATGCAAAGGGCTTTATTTTTATTTATTTATTTATTTATTTATTTATTTTTTAATAGAGGCATGCTTTATTTATTTGTTTGCTGGCTTGTTTGTTTGTTTTGTTTATACAAGCACTGGGTACAGTCAGAAGTGCGGGAGGGTGAGAGAATTCACCAGAGCCAGAGCGGGGAGCAGAGCAGGCAGAAGGACCGAAGGACACTGCTGAGGGGAGCAGCGGGCGGCAGGAGAGGTCTGCACGCCATGTGGGACCCTCCTCCTCCGGTGGCCGGGGAGCAGCCGGGGATCGAACCGGCGCCGCAGAGGCCGCGCGCAGTTTCACAACCCAGCGCTCAACCGCTGCGCCACTGGGGAGGCCCCATGCAAAGGGCTTTAAACTCTTTTTTTGGTCTGAAAATAGGCCACCAAGGCACATATAAAACTCAATACCAAGAAGCTTTATCAAGCAGATGGATATGCAGTGAAAGAACTACTGAAGATCACCTCTGTGCTTTATAATGCCATGAAGACCAAAGGCCTAGAGGGCTCTAAAATAGGAGAGGAAGACATCAGCAAGTTCAAGTTTGATCTTGGCTCAAAGGTAAGGACCAGTGAGAGCCTCGTAGTGATAGAGAGCGTATTTCTTTTTTTTTTTTTTTAAAGATTTATTTATTTATTTATACATGCACTGGGTACAGTCAGAAGCACGGGAGGGTGAGAGAATTCACCAGAGCCAGAGCGGGGAGCAGAGCAGGCAGAAGGACCGAAGTGCACTGCTGAGGGGAGCAGCGGGCGGCAGGAGAGGTCCGCGCGCCATGTGGGACCCTCGCCTGGTGGCCGGGGATTGAACCGGAGCTGCAGAGGCTGCGGGCAGCTTCGCAACCCAGCACTCAACCAATCCAGTGTTCAACCGCTGCACCACCGGGGAGGCCCTAGAGCTTATTTCTTAAACTTGGAATGAAACATGTCTGGTAGTCATAACACTTCTTTGTTCTGTTAACTGAGGGTAGTTTGTCAGTTTTGAATGCATTGGCATTTGGATAAAAGCAGGAGTCACGATAAATCAACTGTTTTTGAAACCGCACTCTGCCGGCGCTGCACAGGCACTGGGGACACAGGCGTGCGCAGGGTGGGCAGGCCTGGCTCCTACGCTGCAGTTGGGGGAGTAACAATGAGCAGAAGGAATGGCAGGTCAGGTGTGGTCAGGCGTGTGGAGAACTGCAACTCAGCAGGGGCTGGGGAGGCCGAGAGGTGTCTTTAGGAGGGGGACAGGCTGGCATTGGGATTGGAGGGGTTTTCGGCAGAGATCTGAAGGAGGGAAATGAGCAAGCCTTGCAGGGGTTTCTCCTTGAAGGGGGACGTGCCTTTTTTTTTAAAAAAAAAAAGATTTATTTATACAAGAAATGGGGCACAGAGGCACAGGAGGGTGAGAGAATTCACCAGAGACAGAGCAGAGAACAGAACAGGCAGATGGACTGAAGACACTGCTGAGGGGAGCAGCGAGTGAGGCAGGAGAGGTCTGCCGCGCCATGTGGGAATCTCCCGAGCCGGCCAGGAATTGAACCGCTCTACAGAGGCTGTGGACAGCTTCACAGTGCTGTGCTCAACCCACTGCACCACCAGGGAGGCCCATGGGGCACATGCCTTTTGATAAGGGTGTGTTCTGTGTGTTTGAGGAAGACGAAGGGGGTCGTGGTACTAGAGGGTACCACGGGAAGGGGTCAGAGAGAACACATGGTGCCAGGAAGCCACGTGAAGTCTGACTTTTCTTCTTTTTTTTTTTTTTGAAGATTTGTTTATTTATTTATACAAGCACTGGGTACAGTCAGAAGTGTGGGAGGGTGAGAGGATTCACCAGAGCCAGAGCGGGGAGCAGAACAGGCAGACTGACGAAATACACTGCTGAGGGGAGCAGCGGGCGGCAAGAGAGGTCTGTGCTCCTTGGGACCCTCGCTGGCGGCCGGGGATCGAACCGGCACTACAGAGGCTGTGGGCAGCTTCTCAGCCCAGCGCTCAACCGCTGTGCCACCAGGGGAGGCCCTGACTTTTCTTCTAAAGGGGAAATCTGTGAGCAGAGAAGTGCACAATTTGAATTTCATGTTAAAGGGCTACTTTGGTTGCTGGGTTGAGAGCAGACTGAAGCGGGAGGCAGAGATGCCAGTCAGAAAGCACAAGGTGTCGGTGACTGTGAGAGTCACCGTGAGTGACTGTGAGCAGAGTGACTGTGAGAGCTGCTCTGGGGGGCAGGTGTCAGGAGCAAGACCGAGCTGCCAGGTGTGGCTGAAGCCTCGGAGAGTGTAAACATCCCAGAGTTCAAAGTGGAGTCTTTAGTCACCAGCACAGAGAGTGACGGTACAAGCAGATCCAGCTCCCCAGGTCCCATCCCCCCATAGAACAGCTCCCCTGTTGGGACCTGGCCCACGAGGGCATCATGTCTGCTTTCACCCTCTAACACTTCCTGGCTGTAGGAATATTATATTTGACTGGACAGTGTGGTTTTCTCAGGGAGACGTAGGAGTCCTGGCGTTTGTTTGAGTTGCACGTGGGATCTTCTGCAGGATGTAAAGATGTGCCTTGTGGAAAATGTGCTCTGTAGTCAGCTGTCCTGACCAGAGGTGGGAATTCATGTGAACAGACTGGTTGTTTCTGGATGCCTATTAAAAACCTGTGACTGAGGTTTCTGGGTTTGGTATTTCCCTTCCAGATTGCAGATTTGAAAGCAGCCAGGCAGCTCGCTTCTGAAATCACCTCCAAAGGCGCGTCTCTGTATGACCTGCTGGGCAAGGAGGTGGAGCTCAGGGTAAGCAGCTTCCAGGCAGCTGGGCAGCATCTGTGTCCGCAGCTACCCCTCTGCTGCTGGGTCAGAAGTGGCCAGTAGGCGGCGTGTTGATGAAACTTTCCTTGTGCCCACAAAGGAGTTGTGGTGCCTGCGGGGTGAACTCAGCCTGTGTTCTCAGCAGCCTCCCAGAAGCCCATGGTTCCCAAATCTTGCTGCCCGGTGGTATCCCCTTGGGAGGGCGTAAGGGGGCATGGTCTTTAAGATTTTTTAAATTTATTTTTGCATAGAAGAGCTGGGGCGCAGGCCAGAAGTGCGGGGCATGAGCAGATTCACCAGAAACAAAGTGGGGAGCAGAACAGGCAGATCTATTGAGATACACTGCTGAGGGGAGCAGCGGGGAGACAGGAGAGGTCTGCTGCGCCACGTGGGTCAGCTCCCTGGCGGGGGATTGAACTCAGGCCAAAGCAGTGACAGCCTGAGACTCAACCCCTAGGCCACCAGGGAGGCCCAGCCATCTGGTTTTTAAAGTTCCTCAAGTGATCCAGTGATTCTAATGTACAGCAGAGTATGGAGCCCACAGGTTAAGAAGTGGAGTTATTATTTATTATTCTTATTCTTTAATCCCTTCCTGCCCTATAAGAATTTACGACATCTGAGGCAAACGTGCTCACGCCTGGTGTTTTTAAGTACATTTAATTCATTCCCTTGCCATCAGGTGTGTCTGCTGTGGCTGCTCTGGCCTTGGTGCTGCAGTATAATGGTGTCTCCCTCCTGCCCTGCCTTTGTGCCTGGAGCACAGTGGAAATGGGAGTCTCGGGAAGGGGGACTGGGTGCCTGGTCACCGTCTCCTCTTGATATATTGACCTGGTGGTTGCCACTTGGTTAAACATGCTTGCCAGACAAAACTACCATGAGTGTCTGCTCGCTACTTGACTTACAAGGCAGCTCCAGGCTTTCGGGGAGTCCTGCTCAGGTGTAGTACACGTGTGTCTACACACGTTCCTAGCAGGCCCTGGATGAGAGCTGCTCACTTGCTCGTCGCCACTGGAGCTGTGTCACCATGACGCCAGTGGGGGCACTTTTAGCACCATTCCATAATGAGTCGGTGCAGCCATCAGTGGCTGAACTGTTGCCAGAAACCATGACCCTCTGAGTGTAGAACTTCAAACTCTGAGCAGTCATAATCCAGGGAAGATGCCCTCTCCAAAATTTGTCTATTGTCCACTCAGCAAACATTCACTGAGGACCAACACCAGCCTCGGCAAGGCACCAGCCATGTGCCCTCGAGTAAGTCATGATCCTGCCCATGGTGGTTCTCTGCCAGTGGGCACATGAGATGGATTGTGGAATAAAGGAAGCACAAGACAGAGTTTGAGAAGTGCTCCAGGAGCCTCATCACTGCATTGATGTTCAAATCCCATGTCACAGGAGATTCTGGTACTTCTGTGACAGGCACAAATGCCCCTTGATGATGGATGGGAAATGCTTGGGGAGAGACAGGGCACCGTGACGCTTGTCATCAGCTGCAGAAAGTGTGTCAAGTTACATTGCACTTAGTGTGGGGTCACTTGAGCAGAATGCAGGGAAAGAAGCTAATGTGGGAGAAAAGGTAAGGATGGTCAGCTCATTTTTGCCCATGGTGTTAGGGGGACATGGGCCTTGTAGCTACCAGGAGGGCCTTGAGCTGAGAGAGAGGCCAAGCTGGTAGCAGGGGTGGAGAATCAGCATTTGAGCAGGTGACGGCAGAAGAGTGTATAACGAGATCCACGCTGTCATGAAATTGTTGCGAACTGTCCACCAGCAATATAAAGATCTGGGAGTTGGTTTTGAGAATTATTCTTTTGAAAACGTGACTTCATTGTTTTCCATAGGAACTGAGAACAGAAGCAATTGCCAGACCTCTGGAAATAAATGAGACTGAAAAAGTGATGAGAATTGCAATAAAAGATATTTTGGTAAGATTACTTTGCCTTTTTTTTTTTTTTTTAAGATTTATTTATTTCTACAAGCACTGGGTACAGTCAGAAGCACAGGAGGGTGAGAGAATTCACCAGAGCCAGAGTGGGGAACAGAACAGGCAGACTGATGAAGTGCACAGCTGAGGGGAGCAGCGGGCGTGGCAGGAGAGGTCTGCGCGCCATGTGGGACCCCCTCACCAGGGGCCGGGGATCGAACTGTTGCTGCAGAGGCTGCGGGCAGCTTCCAGCCCAGTGCTCAACCGCTGCGCCACTGGGGGAAGCCCAAGATTACTTTGCTTCTATGTAATGTTTTTGTGTCTGGAACTCGCAACTATTGATTTATCGCCTCTACAAGGTGGAGCAGGCTGGGCCAGCAAGGGAGAGATGTGCTGGTTGGGAAATAAGCATCACAGCTGGCCCAGAGGCCCGGGTGGCTCGCTGCTGGTAAATATGAGCAGTTTCTCTTGTGACTGATCTCTTGAGTTCTTCGGTAAATTTTGTAAGTAGTGCTTTGTGTTATGGACTCTTCACATTTTATTGAACCATTTCTTCTAGATTTTCTTGATTCTGTTTTTTTTAAAGACTTATTTATTTATAAATACCAGAGCTGGGGTTCAGGCCAGGATGCGGGGGGTGAGAGGATCCACCAGAGACAGAGTGGGGAGCAGAACAGGCAGATCGACTGAAATCCACTGCTGAGGGGAGCAGCGGGGAGACAGGAGAGGTCTGCTGCGCCCTGTGGGTAGCTCCCTGGCTGGGAATTGAACTCATGCTGCAGTTGCTGCGGACAGCTTCGTTGTGCTGCATCGTAACCCCTGTGCCACCCGATTTTCTTGATTCTAAACTGTATCGCGTGTCGTCGTCTCTGGCATATGGTGATTCATTACATGAGGCGAGGACGGCTTGTGCACATTAGGAGCAGTTATGAAGCAAGAATTTTCTGTGAGTTGCACAGGATTCCGATGGTTAGGTTTTTATGCTGTCCTTATCATTCGATGGCACAGCCCAGGGAGTCAGAGTTGGTGGCTGGGGCAGCCGGGGTGGGCGGTTATTTACATATAAGCAGATTGATGAAAGAAGAGAGTTATGAAAAGGGGGAATATTAAAATGAACCCTGAAATTAGAGGTGTGGGTTAATGCCTGGTTTTCAGTATGTCTAGATCGACACAGGAATACATTTGATAGGCGTGTGTGTGGTGAGGGTGTGCATGTCTGTGTGTATGTCAATATGTGTCCCTGCACACAAACAGCGTGTCCATGGGTGGTTAGCTCTGAGCAAGGCTCGCACCCCCATCGTGACTGTTCCTAGTTCCTAGAGGAACTAGGGCTCTTGGGGGGTCGAGAGGGACAACTGTTTGCAGAGCTGCGGCAGGGGAGTGCAGGGTGCAGTGGCGCCAGGAAGTGAGCAAGTACTCGTGGAGTGAAAGGGGCCCGTGTGAAGGACGTGCCGGCTCGAGTGCTCTTTCTTGGCCAAACCAAGGCCAGTTTAAGCACCAAAATAAATAAGTCACAGTGATGGATTCTGAACCACACACGGAAAGCTGATGAAGGGCAGATCTTTTTTTTTTTTTTTTAAGATTTTATTTATACATGCATACAAAAACCGGGGTACAGGCCAGAGGTGCGGGAGGGTGTGTATGAAAGGATTCACCAGAGACAGAGTGGGGAACAGAACAGGCAGACTGATGAAATCCACTGCTGAGGGGAGCAGCGGGCGAGACAGGAGCGGTCTGCCGTGCCATGTGGGTATCTCTGTAGCTGGCCGTGATTGAATCTGCACTGCAGAGGCTGCGGACAGCTTCACAGCGCTGTGCTCAACCGCCTGTGCCACCTGGGGAGGCCCAAGGGCAGGTCTTTTATGTTGTTTCACAGCAGCTCCCCACAGAGTACTTATTTATCACAAAGTACTTCTTCACATTTCTTCACATGGAGGGTCGCGGCAGACACGCCTTACCGAGGGATCAAAGTGAACACCACCAGTAACGATGGTACCACGATCCCACATAGCTGGTAGGACACGGGCTTACCTATGCTGGCCTGGAGAAGGTGGTGACCTGAAGCATGGTGGACAGGGGCAAATTGAGGGGTGGTTAGTGACCTGTGAGGAGGCTGTGAGTGTCCGGGAAGGGCTGTGGGGAGCCGCCCCAGGCTGGTGGAGGGGAAGGAGGCAGGTCATGGGATGTTCAGGTGGCCTGGCCACTGCTCAGCGCTCCCAGGGCGAGTGGGGCCCGTGAATGGGGCTGAGGGTGCGGTGGTGGCAGCGAGTCATGTGAACTTCCTGTTGTGAGGAGCGTTTGTGGTTGTGTAGAGCAAAGATCTTACTCTTGCGAGGTTTAGAGTTGACGAGATATCAGGTTAGCTACCCTCACCTAGATCAGGAGGAAGTGTGTTGTGACGTACTCCACCTGGTTTCTAAGTCTGTGACTATTTCAAAATTAAACGTTTTTAAAAGATCATCCGAGTCTCAGGCCGACCAGTGCTCTGGCTGAATCGAGTCACAAACGCCTGGGTGTGCCCTTGGGTGCCCTGGGTGCACACTATGCAGAGCAGCAGGAGAGGGCATGCTCAACCCTTGATGGACGCCTGCAGGGACCCCCTCATGCGGAAGGTCTGATGCATGATCATTCCGAGGCGAACACACGGCAGTAACATGGACCCTCAAAGGGATCATGAAGTATGGCCTCCTCCCCCACCAGGAAATCCAGGGAAAATTGTGTTTATCACATTGGTCTCCTTTGATGAATTGTTACCCTTTTAAAAATCATTTTATTCCTTGAAGTCAGATAAGTCCACTAGGTTTTTGTTTTTGTTTTACCTTTTTATTTTAGAAGTGGGGTATAGGCCAGAGTCACGGGGGGCAAGAAGATTCACCAGAGGGAGCGGGGAGCAGAACAGGCAGAGGTACCGAAATACACCGCTGAGGGGAGCAGCGGGCGAGACAGGAGAGGCCTACTGTGCCATGTGGGTATCTCCCGGCCTGCCAGGAATTGAACTCACGCTGCAGCGGCTGCAGACAGCTTCACAGCGCTGTGCTCAACCTGCTGCGCTACTGGAGAGGCCCTTCACTAGGTTAAATGTAACTTTGATTCAGAGAAATAGTAAATAGCTGCCATCAACTCAAATTGTTTCTAAGAAAGGAGACCCACTTGTCTTCCCGTGAGGGCAACCTCTCTTTGGGTCTGTAGGCCTCTGCAGTGTGGTCGTCAGTGTTGCAATGGTTTTAGTGAAAGCGTCTTGGAAATAGCTCGTGAGCTTAGACAAAAAAAAGAAACTGTAAAGCCGCCGTCAAGGGCCGTGGTGGCTTCCATGCATGTGCTGCATGAGCGCGGGGGAGGGTGTCTGGGCCTGTGGGTGAGTCCCCAAGGCTTGCAGGTGAGCGGTCAGTGCAGCATTATAGGGCACTGAGCCTGTTCCGACTCAGGGGTGACACTCCAGGCCTTCCTGAGCCACAGATGGGGCGCTGGGCACGGGCCGACCTGGCCAGCCTCCCAGGCAGCTTCCAGCGTGCGCAGTGGCAAGGCGGGAGGGCTGCGGTTCCACCCCTGCCTGGACTGTCCGCCGCTACCGGGCTCCCTGCTAGGGGCTGCTTCACAGCGCAGCCAGTGACTGAGGAAGCCACTGCCGCCGGCTTTGTGCCCCGCGTGGTTTCTCTGCGTGGTTGGTCACCAAGAGGCAGAGGCCAGGAAGAGGGAAGAGGAACCTCATCTGGGTCCCAGCAGGCAGTGGATTTGGGCTGAGCCCAGCGACAGTTTCTTTTGTCCCCTCCTGAATAAGAGCCATGCTCGTGCGTGTGTGTGTCCCCAGCTCTGCAGTTTCCATCCGGGAATAGCCTGGACCAGACAGAGCGAGTGAGGAGCAGAAACGGGGCTGACCTTGGCATCTGGCAAGAGGGCTGCAGCCTCTCAGGCCCTCAGGGCTCGTCCCCCCTCGTTCATTTCCCGGGCAGTGAATCACCCTTTGCATTGGGCCTCCTCACTGATGTTCCTTCTGGTTGGTTACATGAGGGATGGCTCTGGGAGGGTGTGCCCCCTGTGTGCTGCTGAGCCTGGGGGTCAGGACCCTGCACTCTGAGCGGCGTGGTGGCGGCGCTGTCTCACTGTCATGTCCTGTGAAACGCAGGCCCAGGTTCAGAAGACTAAAGACCTGCTCAGCAATGTGGCCTCTGACGAAGCTAATCTGGAAGCCAAAATTGAAAAGAGAAAATTAGAACTGGAAAGAAACCGCAAGCGATTGCAGACCTTGCAGAGCGTCAGGTAGGTGTGAGCACGTGGAGGAGTGTGTGGCTGCCAGGGAGGCCGGGCAGGCTGGGGAGGCCAGGCAGGCCAGGCGAATGGGCAGCATGGGAGCTACAGCTTGTGACCTGGGGAGCCCCCGAAGCCTCCTTCCCTGAGCTGAATGCCAGGCAAGAGCACCCCCTTTCTCTTCTAAAATCAGGGCCACCAGACAGATTTGTCCGTTAAAAATTGAGTTGTGAATTCATTTTTTGTTGAGCATCAAGTCCTTTTTTTTTTTTTTAGATTTATTTATTTATTTATACAAGCACTGGGTACAGTCAGAAGCGCAGGAGGGTGAGAGAATTCACCAGAGCCAGAGTGGGGAGCAGAACAGGCAGAAGGTCTGAAGTACACTGCTGAGGGGAGCAGTGGGCGGCAGGAGAGGTCTGCGCGCCATGTGGGACCCTCGCCAGCGGTGGCCAGGGATCGAACCTGCACTGCAGAGGCTGCGGGCAGCTTCGCAGCCCAGCGCTCAACCACTGCGCCACCAGGGGAGGCCCACAAGTCCTTTTAATAGAAGAGTATTTAGCTCTGGGGTAAAAGAGCATAAACTCACTTTTAGTTTGTTTATATTTTTATTTATTTATTTTTAAGGATTTATTTATCTATACAAGAACCGGGGTACAGGCCAGATGTGCGGGCGGGTGAGACGATTCACCAGAGACAGAGCGGAAAACAGAACAGGCAGATGGACTGAAGACACTGCTGAGGGGAGCAGTGGGCGAGGCAGGAGAGGTCTGCCAAGCCATGTGGGTTTCTCCCCAGCCGGGAGTTGAACTGGCGCTGCAGAGGCTGTGGACAGCTTCACAGCGCTGCGTAAAACCCACTGCACCACTGGGAAGGCCCTGTTTATATTTTTAGAAGAGCGTTTTCCCTGTAAGATGAATAATAAAAAAAGCAAATTCGGTAAGCCAGTTGAAAAGGGTTTTTAAGTTATGATCATATTTTTAAATTTTTTATGGGTTTAAAACTTAGCTTTGATTTTTAACAACCAACACTTCCCTTTTTTGAGGGGTTGACTATAATCCTGGAACACCTGGGCAGCCTGGGCCCAGGGAACATAGTGTGTGTTGCACTTGCTGATTCTGAGAGATGTTTTTGGGGTATAATTCACTGTGGACTTTTAGTGAGTCCGAACCTAAACCGCGACGGGGAAGAAAATCAGACATGGGGAACTGTCATGTCCAGCATGCAGCAAATCTTTATTGTCTTAGTGCTCGTTATATACTATTTTAATTGTAACAGGTGTAACATCAAAACATACCACATAATGATAACATGTATAAATGATTAGTCTATTTTTTTACTATTATCTATTTACTTCAGACAGTAGGATACCAGGCGGTTAGTTCTCACTCACATAATCTTATCGCCTCCTAGCCAGCGCCTGGGAAGTTAGCTCATTATTTGTTGTTGTCAGTCTGTGGAGATGTACACAGTTCACTTCCAGGCTCTCAACACCGAGTCCTGTCACCCAGAGGTTTTCCTCCGAGACGCATGTGTTTTCACATGCCTTAGGGACTCAGGTCAAGGCCCTTTTGCTCACTACTCAAGGTGGCCGCCTCCAACAATTCACTGAGATCGAGGCTCATGAGTGAGGAAAAGACTTCAAAGTTACCTTTAAAGTCATGTTTTTAAAACTCGTCTTGGGCCTCTCCTGGTGGCGCAGCGGTTGAGCGCTGGGCTGCGAAGTTGCCCGCAGCCTTTGCAGCGCCAGTTCGATCCCTGATCCCCGGCCGCCACCAAGGGCCACATGGCGTGCAGACCTTTCCTGCTGTGCCCGCTGCTCCCCTCAGCAGTGTATTTCGTCAGTCTGCCTGTTCTGTTCCCTGCTCTGGCTCTGGTGAATCCTCTCACCCTCCCGCGCTTCTGACTGTACCTACCTGAGTTCTTGTATAAATAAATAAATCAATCTTTTAAAAAATTAAATAAAAATTAAAACTTGTCTGAAAATGCCCTCCTCCAAGTATTTATGCCTGGAAAAGTCTGGAAAGGTGTGTGTCAGCTATGAAGTGCCTGAGTGATGGGATCATGAGCACATTTTGCTGCTTTCTTAGTACTTTCAGGATTATTTCAAGTTTTTATAAAGAGCACATCTTTTTGATTTTAAAAAAGTTAAGTTTATTTTGGGAGTGGGGGGAGGAGCAGGGAAGTGAGCTCTGAGAAGCTTTGCCTGGGAGAGGCTTTCCTTGGGATCCAAGCTAGCCCGGCACACTCATTCTGTGTATTGATTTGTCTTCCACATTCTATTCTGTGTGGTGGTTCTAGGCCGGCATTTATGGACGAGTATGAGAAGATTGAGGAAGAACTGCAAAAGCAGTATGATGTTTATTTAGAGAAATTTCGCAATCTGACTTACCTGGAACAGCAGCTGGAAGACCATCACCGGCTGGAGCAGGAGCGGTTCGAGGTGGGTGCCCATCCGCGCTGTGCAGGCCGCCCCCCTGGTGCGTCAGCTGTGCCTGCCGACCTGTCGATGTCAGTAACCCGCGGGAGAAGTCAGTGGATGTTTTCATCGCTTTTCTCCCTCGTCAGTGTGAGGGTTGCTCATGTGATCCTTTTTTGCTGGTGCGGTAGCCCGGGCCCAGTCTCTGCTGTTAGGTGGTGGTTTTGGACACTCGGGACCATGTCGGGGCCACACAAGGCCTGTGGCGCTCAGGAGGTTGGAAGGGCCCTGCTTCCTTCGGGCTCTGCTGTCCCCATCTTAAAATTCTTAATAGTTTTTCAGTGTATTTTTTGCGCTGAGTCCTACAAATTATGTATCTGGCCCTGCTTGGTCAGTCACTTCAAGATCTGCAAGTCCTGGTTACCTGAATCACCCAAAGTAGCTAATCAGAGGCTTGTGAAGAAGACTGAGGCTATACCGATTGGTGTAAGAAATATGTGTGGCCCGGGCCGCCCACCCTTCTTACAGAGAGTCCTCTTGCCCCCGGGCAAGGCCAAGGGGAACGATCCCCGCAGAGTTGGTGAATAAGGGACTGAGCAAAGGAAATTGGACCAAGTTCCTCTCACTTTGAATCATCCGCATTCTTTAGGGATTTTTCTGTTTAACGTGAGAACAGTCATTTGAAGCGTGTTTGGGGTGAGACCCGGCCAGTCTCCCTCTTACTCGCTGTCCTTGCAGACCTGGGTCTCTGAGTCTGGTGAAGCGCTCTTGCTGTCCAGGAGGGCCGGCTGCGAGTGACCTGCACACTCGCCCATTTGCCGCCGCTGCTGCGTGGTTCAGACCGTGGAGGAGCAGGGTTCAGGCCGTGGAGGAATGGGGGTCAGTCATGGAGGAGCGGGGTACAGGGCAGGCATGTTTTGAAGACGATGAAAAGAGCCTGGAGATCAGGATGTTTAACTGCGAGCCTGGGAAAGACGAGTAAAGGGCCCGTGGAAATAAACTTGGGCCACTTCATACCCATATGTGGGGGCATCCCTGGGTCCAAAGAGGCACCAAAGATTCACCCTGAGGTGCGAGCAGGTGGCCCTGGTTCTGAGCAGGCTCCCGCCCTTCCGCACTTCCCCAACCCGGGCTCGGCCTGCCCTTCTCTCCTTCCCGCTCCCCTGGGCTCAGCTGGACGCACCGGCCTGGCCCCTGGCCGAGGATGGTAGCGCTCGCCCTAGAAGCCACCTGGCCTGAGTCTTGTCTCTGCTGTTCCAGGAAGCGGAAAACACTCTCCGCCTGATGCAGAACAAGCTGAAGGAAGAGGAGAAACGCCTGCTCAAGAGCGGAGGTGAGCGCCCCACAGCAGCCACTCGGCAGATGCTGCGCGTCTTTCAGTTATTTTCAGAAGGCGGTTCGCTCACTCCCTTGTGTCGGGCCATTTTAATCAACCCGCGCTCTGGAGGCTGGTTAAATTACAAGGCATTTAAAGCATGCCTGGTTCTCACACCGACTGGAGCCGCGTCCCTACTGACGCGCTACCGTTGGCCTGAAGTGTGTAGATAACCGTGAGGAAAGCTTGGTCCCGGAGGGGCAGCTTCCTTATTTCAGGGCAAATGTAAGGAAAGCAAGTCTCAGAATGCAATGAAGTGATAGCCCCCCAATAACCCAAACTTGCTCTGCAAGCCTGGAAAAGTGGGGCTACCAGCCTCTGAAACCCCGGTTCCGAGGCATGTCTGTGAGGGGTCAGCGCCTTCTCCGGCAGCACCCGGGCGTTGGCGTGGGAGGTGCCGGCTTGATCCCGCTCTCCGCCCTGTCTTCCTGACAACCTCTTCACTTGAGGCTGGTGTCCTGGGGGGTAAGGCGTGGCCTGTCCCTTCTCTGTATCCAGGGCCTTTGTGCTGGTTCTGGCCTCTCTCCTGAGTCTCAGCAAGCTGCAAGGAGGTTAGGGCCTGCTGGGAGCCTCTAGGAGCAAGTGTGGGAGATCCCAAGGGCCTGTCTGCCAAAGCAGCCCCTCCCCTTCGTGGCTCCAGGTCAGCCAGGAGAACCAGCAGCCCCGAGCGATGACCCCAGGCGAGGAGCTTGTCCTCTTGGGAGGCCCGCCCAGGGCAGCACTGGGTGGCCAGCCCGGTCAGGCCCCTTGCTGGCCTTGCCTTATTTTTCCATTCCATTCTGAGCCCAGGCATGGGTTGTGTGATCCACAGGTTTGGGATCCTCTGAAGGACAAAGATTCTTTTTTTTGTTTGTTTTAAAGATTTGTTTATTTATGCATATAAGAGCTGGGGTACAGGCCAGAGGTGTTGGGGGGGGTGGGAGGACTCACCAGAGACAGTGGGGAACAGAACAGGCAGATCCACTGAAATCCACTGCTGAGGGGAGCAGCGGGGAGACGGGAGAGGTCTGTCGTGGGTAGCTCCCTGGCCGGGGATTGCACTCGTGCGGCCGAGGCGGCGGACAGCTTCACAGCGCTGTGCTTAACCCCTGTGCCACCCGGACAAAGATTCTTCCGAGCATGTGTGGTTGCATTGTTTCAGGAAAATTATTTCTAGCTGACGCCAGTTTAATGAAGGACACTACTTAATTGCACAGAGTGGGCAAAGAGGTTAGGAAGCTATCTGGGAAGGACCACCTTTAGTTCTCTTCATCTTAGGGGTCTTCTGCTGCCCTGCCTTTCTTTGCTTTTCTGCATGTGGGGGAGCACTGCCCAGAGCGTCGGGGTCGGGGGTACAGAAAGCCTTCTGTAGTTCGGAACCCTCCACCTGTGAGAAGCACCCAGAACAGGAAAATCTCATCGTACCTTTCGGCAAGAGTTAAGGCCAAGAAGGAGCAACATCCTTCTTGGATGAGCAGTTTCTTGGCGTTTCTTGGATGAGCAGTGCTGGGTGCCAGGGAACCCTCAGCGCCCAGGGCACAGGGCTCCGGCCTGTTCCTGCTCGTGCCTGCGGGAGGAGGCAGACTAGGTGGACCAGGCCTCCGGGGTCGAAAGCAGAGCAAGAGGTGGGGCTGGGGAGGGGAGTTTAAGACGTGCAGCTTTAAGTGGGGGTCAGTATAGGAGATGCTGCTCTAGTGAAAGGCCCATCAGGAGGGCCGGGGAGAGAGCACGGTAGGTGAGGCAAGTCCAGGCAGGACGGGGCCGGGAGCCAGGGGCTGCGTTTCCCTGAGCGCGGAAAGGTGTGAACGCGCAGGAAGGACTGAGGCGGGCAGGTTGGATGAGCTGGATCGTGGGTCCCAAGTTCGGGGGCTCACATCTGTGGATCCCAGTTTCTCTGCTAAGCGGGAGGAAAAGTCAGCTGGGGTTGGGCGTTGGGTTTGGAGTACGGGGCTTGAGGAAGGGGAGCGTGGGAGCGGAGGAGATGGGATGTCGCCGGGGGTCCAGAGCTGGAGCAGGCCGAGGCCTTCCTCCCTTGCGCGTGGGGAGAGTCCGGGGCAGCTCTTCACCTTCCACGGTCCTGCTCTCCGCCTGCTGGTGGCGACCTGGCTACTGTGCCCTCCGCAGGCCTCGGCCGCAGCATTAGAACTGGCGGGCCCTCTGATGCCCGGGCAGACGCAGGCAGCCCTAGAGAGCACTTGAGCGCAGCCCCGATTCCCGGTGTGGTGCTGGGGAGCGGGGGACCATGCCTCAGCGCCAGCCGCTGCCTCCCGCGGTCCCCCGGGGGCGCCGGCACTGGGGCACGTGACGAGGGCGCGGGCTCCGTCAGCACTCGGCCCCGGCTGGTCCAGGGGGATGTGCTGCTCGTGGAACGTGGCCAGCAGCTTCGGAAGACTTGGTGAGAGAAAGAAGTGGGCGTGCTCAAGGGTTTTTGAAATTGGTGACTTTGGAATGACGTTTCAGCCAGGTAAGGTCGGGTGAGACGTGATTGAAGTGACCTCACCTGTGTCTAGTGTACTTGGCGGAGCTGGTGGGGCCGCACCGGGCCCAGTGTGCTCCTGCTGGGCGCTGGTCTAAGGATCATCCCTGAGCAGGTGTCCGTGGCGTCTCCTGTGGCTTTGGTTGATTTTCCTGGTAGCTGATGAGGCCGCGTCTCCTCCTGTGCTCACCGGCCCTTTGTGCATCGTCTTTGGAACGAGGTCCAAGTCCTTGACGCGTTTTTAGGTTCTTTGTCTTTTTATTACTGAGTTGTGTCAGTAATAGATGGCTCTTGCGTTTTCCAGTTTTACGTACTGGAGTGTGTTCTCACTGATGTATCGACCCACTTTTGTCTTGCTCTGGAAACTTTCTGGAAAAACAGCAGCCACAGCCTGTTGTCCACGCTGACCCTGCCCCCAGCACCTCAGCACGTCCCGGGAGCCTCAGAATCAGCAGAGCAGAGGCTGAGGGGGCGGCTGGCCTGTGTAGGCCCGGGGGTGGGGGGCAGAGCTGTTCGGGAAGTGATGGTGGAACCCCCTTGACTCGCCTGCTGTGTCCCCACCAGGTACCGAGGACTCAGACATCGACATCCAGGAGGATGAGTCTGACAGCGAGCTGGAGGAGAGACGGCTGGCCAAGCCGCGCACGGCCATGGAGGTGCTCATGCAAGGTGCTGTGCTCCTCCCCGCCCTGGGGGGCCCGGGCAGCAGCCCTGGGAGCGGCCTGCTCCCGGGCTCATCCTGCCCGCTGGCCTGTCAGGATTCAGCTCTGAAACCCCTCGGCTCGTCCTGGCTGCCAGAGCACCTCGCCGGCTGGGAACAGCCGAACTTACCTGAGGCCTGGCACGCCCCGAATGCTGCCGCCTCCCTGTTCTCCCTGCCCTCTTGGATCCGAGCTGCTCAGTCCAGTTATGTCCCTCCCAGCCAAGATTTCCTGCATAAGGGGCTCCGCGGAGCACCTGTGCGTTCGAAGATGTTCTTCCAGTGCCTGTTCTCTCGCTGCGAAAGGTTCAAGCAACAAAAAGTGTGGGCGCTCCCCGGGGGTTGTCCAGGCCCACCTCAGAGGGGTCGTGGCAGTGGCGGAGGTGCCCCTCACACACGGGCAAGCCCACACGTGGAGCAGCCGAAGCACGTTTCGGCCCAGCTGGGCCCCGCGGGTCCGTGGTCCTCACGCCGCCCTTTCCCTTGAGCGTTGTGTTCTCTGCCGCGTCCGCGGGGCCGCCGCCCCCTCCCTGCCCGTGCCTGCCCAGCGCCTGCGCAGCCGCGCGTCTCTCTAGGTTTCTGTGAGTGGCGATTTGAAGGCAGAAGTCTTAGACCAGAGCTTCCAGATTTTGGTTTTGATAGACAACACTGAACTGCCCTTTCTCTGCCGAGAGCGCCTCTCATACCCTGTGGCCTGTTACCCGCTTCATGGATCTAAGTGGGGCATCTCCTCACGTCACGGGAACTTCTGTCGGTAGCTGCTTCCCTGTGCAGGGCTCAGCCACCCTTACTGCATTTCATTTTCATAAAATTAGATGCTCTGGTCGCCTTTTTTCTTGCTTTATTTTTTAACAGCTTCCTGGCATAGTTTAGAGGTGATGCCCACTTCACAGAGGGACGCCAGGGCCCTAGGAGGGGTTGGCACTGGCGTGGGAGGGCCCTCGCCCCAAGACTGTAAGCAGACCACAGACAACGTGAGGGCCTCTTCTCTGACCTGGGAAGGTTCGGGGAGTGGCTCCTGGTGGCCATCTCCAGGCCGGTCCTGAGTGAGCTCCTCTTGGAGCTGCCCTCACTGCCTTTCCCCAAGGCCCGACCCTGGTGCTGCTCCTTGGCTTCTGTGGGTGCAGCACTCTGCCCCTGCTGAGCGCTGGCGGGGGTCACCCAGATGGTACCACTGCAAGGTGGAGTGGCGAGTGGCCTAGCTGATGAGGGTGTTGAAAGATGGCCCCGCCGGGACCTGCCTCCCTCCTCTTTCTGAAGCTCAGGTGTGGATTCAAGTCCATGCGGCCCCACCCCATAAAAGGGGGCCTGCTGGCTCGTCTGTTCTGGGGTACGCTGGCATGGAACACAGTGGGGTTTCCCCAAAACACTTACAGGATGTGCATCTATTTTTGCAGCTATAATTTGTGCTAACGCTTTATTGTCCTTTTCCTTTTTCCAAAGCGGAAATACAGAAAACGCTTTGCCATCTGTTGACAGTTCTGCCTAGGCGGGTGCCTCTTAAGTAAATTTTTTACTGTGATCCTTCTTTCTGAACTTCCTGAAGGAGAGCAAATTTTGAATGCTGCTTCCTGCCTTATCTTACGAGGTTTTCATAATTTCTGCCTCTGCCCACAGGAAGACCCGGCAAACGCATCGTGGGCACAATGCAGGGAGGCGACTCGGACGACGACGTGAGTCCTGCCCGGCGCCCTCCGTGCTCTGTCCCCCCTGCCGGGCTGGCCTGCGGGCGGCGTGGCTGGGCTTGGTTCCCAAGGAGTTGGACTCTCTTGTCTGCTTGTTGGTGCCGCGTTTCTTTTCTTTTCGAATGAGCACGCTTCCTGCTGCTTCTTCCTGCTCACTGTTCTTTCCATTCTCGCTTTCCAAAGACGGAAGCAGCACCAGCTCTCTTAGGTAAATGCAAGACTTCCAGCTCCAAGAAGCAGGTTGGTTTTCCTTTTCCTCATCTGTGTGTGTGTGTGAGGTGGGGTGGGGTGGGGTGAGGACAGTCTCAAGCCTCTCAGCACTAGCCAAGACCCCTCCCGGATGTCTCCCGTGCAAGAAGTCGCTCAAAATGGCCCCACAATAAAAAATAAAAACAATCCTGAAAAAAAAAAAAATGGCCCCACAAGGAGTGGTGGGATAGTCCAGAATCCACACCGGGGAGGAGGGCGAGCGCTGAGACACGAGGCAAGAAAGGCCGTGGCCGTGGAGACGTGGGGCCCTTGAGCTGCAGCCCAGAGGGGAAGGGGCGCGGCTCACCCATCACTCTCCTGCTGCATCGTGGGAGGGCCGTGACGGGGCCTCCAAGGCTGGTGAGGGGCTGTGGCGTCAGGCTGCCAGCGCCGTGAGCCTTGCTGTGTGGGGAGCTCCCTGCACGAACCAGAGCGGGAATCAGGGCCCCGGGCTGGGGCCCATTTGTGGAGCTGGGTCCCCTCTCTGGACCCTCCGCTACTCAGTCCCTGGCAGCGCTGCGAGGAGGCAGGGCACAGCCTCCCTGCCAGCTGCGCAGACAGCCGGCCTGCTCCTGTGCAGAGGGGCTGGCCGTTTGGTCCCAGTCCTGCTGCAGAAAGTGCCAGGAGGGAGAAGCCGGGCAAGCGGCTGGCAGAGGGCGGGGCTGGGCCCCGGCTGGCCCGGCCACCTGCAGAGCGCCGCTGGCTGCTCCTAGTTCTGGCCCGTGTTGCTTTCTGCTTCCAGAACAAGTGCTTTCTCAGAGCTGCTGGCAACGCTGTGCTTGGCATCTCTGGTTTCTTTCAGGGAGGCCGCATGCACCTTTCCCGGGGCCGGGCCCGCCTCCCTGTGCTCGCTCTCGCGCTCGGTGGGTGGCTCGAAGCGTCCAGTGCCAGGCGCTGGTGTGGACTCTGGGAAGGGCGCAGCAGCCGCCCGCGCCTCAGGGCGCAGAGCCCCGCAGATCCTCAGGGGTCGCTGAGGCCAGAAGACACAGGCTCAGGGCAGAGCGACAGCGATGCAGGGAGAGGGCGCTGCCTTCTGGCGGATCAGGGCAGGTCTCTGGTGCTGGGGGGGCCTCCAAGGCCCGGGGAGTGTGGCTCTTGCATGGCAGGACCGGCCAGCGGCGTTCCTGGGCAGAGGGAACAGTGGACAGTGGCATCAGGGGCCGTGTAGAGCTTTATGTGATGTGGGAAGCCCCACATTTCCTCCCAAGTGCAAGGTGTTGCCATGGACTCCTGAGGCCCCCGGACTCCTGAGCCCCCCTGGCGCCGGGCCGACCCGGCGGGGCGGCTGCTGGAGGTGCGGGCAGTGGTGTAGCTCACAGGGCACAGCCCGGCCACAGGTGGCACCGCGGGGGGGGGGGGCAGGCCTTGGCGTGTTTCTCAGGTGAGAGCCGTCAGGTCTTGCCGACTGGATGTTGGAGGCCGAGGCACGAAGGGCACCTCTGGAGGCGCAGTGGGCCTGTGTTCCCGCTCCCGGAGCTGGGGCCCAGGAGGGAGCTGGGAGAGCAGGCGTTTGCCTTTGGACGGTCTTAAGTGTGAGTTGCGGCAGGACTCCCCTGTCCCGTGTCGAGTGGCCACTTGAAATTAAAGCCTGGGGGTCAAGGGGCAGGTTTGGGCTGAAGATCGACTCTGGGGGGCCATCCACGTGTGGGTGGCCCTTAAGCCACAGGGATGGGGGTTGCTACAATTGTGAGGGGAGAGTAGAAAGAGGAGTTCCAGGGCCCTGAGCTGAGCCTGCCCTGCATCAGGGAGGTGAAGGGGTGCTGAAGTGAGGTGGGGGCACCCCGAGACCTGCAGATGCTTTCTAGAAAGGAGCTGTGTCCTGCGGGCCTGTATCTGGCGCAACCTGCAGGCCAGAGGAGGACGGAGCGGGACCCTTCGGGCTGGACGCAGTTGAATGTTTGGGTCTCAGCGGGAGCACGAGGGCGAGGCGGGGTGGGAGCAGCTGAGCGAGCTCCCAGAGGCCATGCAGGGAGCCGGCCCCGCTCAGAGCTCCCCCAGGAGTCCGCAGGAGGGGACGGGGTCGGGCAGAGCTGTGGAGAGCACGAGGGCCACTTTGGGGTGGTTTGTGTTGCTTTGCTAGGAAGGAAATTGCAGAGTGTGTGCTGGGACTCATCTAGGGGCGTGACCCCCGCTCTGGCTTCCCTGGGACGCAGGACTCGAAGGATTCGGAGCCGCGTGGGCGTCCTGCGCCAGCCACTGACTGCTGCTTTCATTGTGCTCCTTGCCCCGTTTCCTGGGCGGCTTTCCATCCCGCTTGGCTAAAGCCCCCCTTCCTGCTCCCCAGGCCCTGCCCTGATTGTTGCCCTCGGTGTGCTGGGTCCTGGGGAGCGGGGCGGCTTCCGCTGGCTCTCGGGGCAGGTCCAGGGTGCTGTGCCCTCGGCGGGGAAGCCCGTCCTGGGCGCCCACCCAGGCATCACACCGCGCCTGCAGGCTCCTGACTCCTGCCCGCACCAGGCCCCTGGCCCAGCCCACTCTGCCCTGCGCGCGCCTCCTGCTGTGCCACGACTCCTCGACCTGCTCGGACACCAACCAGGAGGGTCTCTGCTGGCGGGTCAGTGGCCCTGGGGCCCCCGGTGGTATCCGCTGTCTCCTCCCGCAGGAGGACTCCGAGGACAGTGAGGTCGACATGGAGGACGAGGATGACGAGGACGACCTGGAAGACGAGAGCATCGTGCTCACGCCCAAGCCCGGCCGGAGGGCGCGGGAGCCAGAGCCGCTGGACGAGAGCGACAACGACTTCTGAGCCCGGGGCCGAGCGCGGTGTAGGCGGAGGCGCCTGAGCAGGCAGGGCCGCCGTCCCGGCCGCCGAGCCCGCAGCGCACTGCACGTCCTCGCCCACCGCGCCAGCCCCGCCCGTCCTCCTCCGGGGCTCAAACAAGGGCCAGAGCAAACCCCAAGGATTTTTTTTTGCCTTATTTATTTTCTAGGACTTGGGAAGTGCGTGTGTCCCAGGGGCTCGCCGCAGCGGGATGGGAACGGGAGGAGGAGGTGCGGCAGCTGCGGGCCCTTCCCTGCCCGACGGCCGCAGGCCGGCCCGGCGCGTGGCCATGAGCGCTCGCCCAGCCGGAACGCGTCCTGCCCTCGGCCTGTCATTCTGGCCTGTGTTTCCCTTCCTGGGGTTATTTTCTTGCCTCTGCGTGCTCACGCCAGGCAGCTGCTGTGCTTTGTTAACTCCAGATACAAAGCGAGTTAGCAAAGTCAGGGGAGCGCAGCGGGGCTGCAGGTGGCGACTGCCCGTTTCCTTTCAGAAGGCTGACCCCTCCTGGGGGGGGCGAAGCAGGGCAGGAGCCGATGTCCATCCTGTCCCCTCGCCAGAGGGCTCCCTGCTGGGCTGGCGGGGGGGGGGGGTCGCGGGTCGGGGGAGTTGTCTTGCGTGTCAGCGTAGGCAGCTTCCACGCGTTTTACAGTGACAAAGTCCAGAGACTTCTGAAGGTACTTGTCCCTTAATAGTTGTATTTAATACCCTATTTTCATATTAAATAAGTTGTACGTGAAAGCATAGTTGTTTTGTTTCTCCCTATGGAATACTCTTAAGAGCTCACAGGTTCCCAGGATCTGTGTTGATTTTAGGGGAGCATGTGGCAGTTCTAGCGTGTTTGCTTTCTTTCCTGTCTTTTCCGGAATGTTATGTCTGCGGTTACTACTCCTGAAAAACACTTCGCGTTCAGCGAATTCACCAGTGGTCGGAGATGTGCCGCCCTAGCAGCCGAGGTGGACGGGGAGCGGGGCTGTCGGCAGCGCACGGCCTGCTCAGACGTGCAGCGCAGTCGCTGCGTCGTCTTGGAAGTTACAGCTTTGGTTCACCTGAGCGTGGCCAGGCTTCTAGGCTGGAAACCAAAGCCGTGTTCAAGCTGGGCGCCTCCTGGCCGGGACGCTGCGGCCTGCTCCGAGCTCCGCTGACGGCAAAGCGAGGGGGAGGCTTTTTTTTTTAACCTTTGAAAAGGGCTGGTTTGTTAGGAAAAGGAGAGAGAGAAAGGCACCTACGTAGTCAGGTGGGCAGGAGAGCGCAGGAAAAACAATTTGAAGGAGATACAGGGCAGAGAGCAGGAGAGAGACAGAGCGGGTGACGGGAAACAGCAATTTTTTGTAACATTAAAAGCAGGTGGAGGAGTCAGGGGTAGAAAAGCTGAAATCAGAGTGTCTAGGGGGAGTGAACTCACCAAAGGCGGGAGAGCTCAGTCAGAAATGGGGTGCTGTGGAAGTGGGGGTAAGACTTAGGGCCAAAGACAGGTGCTGAGGTGAGTACTTGAGGCTGGCCCTTGTCTCCCAGGCAGCAGATGGCCCCCTCCGCTCTGGCATGTCGCGGGTTAGGGCGCAGGAGAATCAGCACTGGAGAAGCTCTGGAAGCCGCACTGGGCACCGACGGGCGGTGAGAAGCCCAGCCCGGCCTCACTGCCCAGCTCCACACGTGCGCCAGCAGGCGGGAAGCAGCCCAGGCAGGAGGTGAAAGATTCTTTTCTGCTGACACTGGGAGGCCCTAGTGAGGGGTTGGGAAGACAAAGTCACTGACGCGCAGACTCCTCGGCGTGGGGCCTTCCGTCACTGTTCACGTCTCCCAGTCCCACAGAGCTTCCCTCCCGCCCAGCCAACGCGGGTGGACGGCTAAGGGTTGCCGCACATTTGTGAGCTGTCCCGTTGGAAAAACAAAGCACAATAAATGAACAGAACCAAGGAAATAGGAAGAAACAAGAAAATTCAGAGAACTTTGGCCAAGTTCTAATGTCCGCAGCTATTAAAATACCACATCGGTGACACAGCACCAGTAGTATTTTTTGAAAATGTGCTATCTGGAAAGTTTGGAAGGAATGAAAAAGGTTAAAAAATAGAAAATTAAAAAATTCTTTCCAGGGCCTCCCTGGTGGTGCAAGGGGTTAAGATGCAACGTATGAAGCTGTCTGCAGCCTCTGCAGCACGAGTTTGATCCCCAGCCAGGGAGCTACCCACATGGCGCGGCAGACCTCTCCTGTCTCCCCGCTGCTCCCCTCAGCGGTGTATCTCAGTCATTCTGCCTGTTCTGCTCTCCACTCGGTCTCGTGAGCCTCTCACCCCCCCACACCTCTGGCCTGTACCCCAGCTCTTGTATGCATAAAAATAAAATAATAGGGCCTCCCCGGTGGCGCAGCGGTTGAGCGCTGGGTTGCGAAGCTGCCCACGGCCTCTGCGGCGCCGGTTCGATCCCCGGCTGCTCCCCGGCCACCGGAGGAGGATCCCACATGGTGCGCAGACCTCTGCTGTCTCCCCGCTGCTCCCCTCAGCAGTGTATCTCAGTCATTCTGCCTGTTCTGCTCTCCACTCGGTCTCGTGAGCCTCTCACCCCCCCACACCTCTGGCCTGTACCCCAGCTCTTGTATGCATAAAAATAAAATAATAAAATAAATCTTAAAAAAAAATTCCAGCAGGTCGAACAGTTACATTTTGAGGAATAAGAACACAGGAAGCAGAAGTAGGAAGACTAACACAAAATACAAGATTTTGGGGCCTCCCTGGTGGTGGAAGGGGTTAAGTGTCAGCAGTGACAATCTGCAGCTACTGCAGCACGAGTCCTATCCCTGCCCACGGAGGTGACCTCTCCTGTCTCCCTGCTACTCCCCTCAGCAGTGGATTTCAGTCAATCTGCCTGTTCTGCGCCCCACACTTTCTGGTGAATCCTCTCCCCCCACACACACCTCTGGCCTGACCCCAGTTCTTCTATGCATAAATAAATCTTAAAAAAAAAAAAAAAAGAAAATATAAGATTTCCCAGTGAACGGGAACCGCTAAGCAAATAAATCTTTCCAGCTCCCTGCTAAAGGGTCTCAGGCCTGAAGCACTTAATAATCCAGTGCAATTGTAGTTAACAAGTTCGCGCACTTAACAAATCTTTCCTCAAGGCTGACAGAGTTACGAGGTCAGCATTCAGCCAAGTTGGTCTATCTCGTCTAGGCCATCCCCAGATGTCTGCGCCTTTTTGCTTTTTCCCAGCCCCTTGTTTAGAAACCTTGCTGCAAAATGATGTTATCAATGGAAGGATAGTTATGTATAAAAAAAAACTCTTTGTTTTTAAACAGGTGCTCAGACCTTTGGGGGCTACTCAGGTCTGGGACCTCATGCAAGAATAATAAAGCTTTTCCTGACCTCACCATTCCTAAGTACCGCTTGTTCTTCCTCTGCCTGGGTAAAAAGTAAAATTTATTTCTGCAACATCAGAACTGAAAGGTTGAGGAGTCTCATCAAGTGCCCAGATGAAGAATGAAAAATATGAAAAATGGGGCCTCCCCGGTGGCGCAGCGGTTGAGCGCTGGGTTGCGAAGCTGCCCGCGGCCTCTGCGGCGCCGGTTCGATCCCCGGCTGCTCCCCGGCCCCCGGAGGAGGGTCCCCCATGGCGCGCAGGCCTCTCCTGCCGCCCGCTGCTCCCCTCAGCAGTGTCCTTCGGTCCTTCTGCCTGCTCTGCTCCCCGCTCTGGCTCTGGTGAATTCTCTCACCCTCCCGCGCTTCTGACTGTGCCCAGTGCATGTGTAAACAAAAACAAACAAACAAACAAATAAATAAATAAAAAACATGCCTCTATAAAAAAAAAAAAAGAAAAATATGAAAGAGACCCACACCCGGCACGGCAGCCTGGAATTGCGGGGCACCGGGAAAAAAGAGGCTCCAGGAAGACGTCCGAGAGCAAAAGCATCACACGGATGTGGACCCAGCAGGCACTGCCTTTCCGAAGTGAGAGCTGGAGCTGGATGCACCTGCAAGTGCTGAATGATTTCCCAAAATAAAGGACTAGGGGACACAGTAGATAACCTCTAACATGATAAGGCAAGAAGCAGAACTTGTCATTTGGGGAACGGGGTGTTGGGGAAGGGGAAGGACAGGACGGAGAGCGCTGTTTTCTGTAAACCTAGTAATTCTTTCAGTTTTAAAACTGAGTTTTAATGGAAACAAATTTTTAAAAAGATGAATAACAGGAGAAGGGTAAGGCCTGGAGACGTAGGTTTGAGCCTGGCGTGGGGCCGAGCGGGCTGAGAGCCGACTCGGCGCCGGACAGGTCCGGGGCCACGGGAGGAAGCGCCAGGGACTGGGGAAGTATTTTCTGATTTTTCTAACGTGGACGTATTTTGCTTCATAATTAGGAAACGTTTGCTTTTCCAAAGCGGGCCGGAGAAGAGTGGTACCGCGGGCGGCCATCAGAGGGTGGCGAGTGTGGTGGAGGCCAGCGGGGCGCGCTCCAGAGCAGCCGAGCAGCGGGCCCGGCCCCCTGCGAGGAGGAGCGTGCGTCGCGTCGCCGAGGCTGAGGCGCTGGCAGGCAGGAGGCTCCGGAGACCCGGCCAGAAGTCAGGTAGCTATGAGGGAGACCCTCCGGTATTTTTCTTTTTCTTTCTGGCTTATTTCGCTGAGCATGATCCCTCCAGCCCCATCCCTGTTGCTGCAAATTACACGTTTATCTTTTTTGATTGTAATATTCCATTGTGCAGATAGGAAAAAGACTAATAAAGTAAAAATCAAAATCAACAGGCAACTATAAACCAGAGACACAGTACAGGGAGGAGGAGGGGGGAGGATCAGAATAAGGGGGGTGGGGATTGTGTGGAGACTAGAACCAAGGTGAAAAGGCAGGCATTGTGCAAAAATGAAGCATGATGTAAAAAATACATAAAATTTTTAAAAATGAAAAAAAAAAAAAAAGGCAGGTAGCAAGGGGTGGGGTGAGAGGTTGGGTTGGAAGCGAACCAGTAAGCTCTATGGGGACCTGGCTGAGGGAGAGGGCAGAGCCCTGGAGAAAAGTATGGCCAGCAGATGTTTGGGAGGGGCCCGGGATTTTCTTTTTTTCTTTTTAAAGGAAAACTTGGTGTAGCGTGAGTTAGTAACTAGGCTGTTTACAGCCCTCCGGCCATTAGCCTCTATGACTGGCACCTGTGGCCTTGCACGCACGCACCTGTAATTGCGGACACCTGAGCCCAAGAATCCGGAGCGTATGTGTATGTAAGTGTGGACACCTGGGCCTGGAGGGCGGGGCTGAAAGGGCAGCATCACTTGGAGGTGGGTAGAGAGGAGACCTCCAGGGAAATGTTAGGGAGAAAGCTGGTCTGTCCTGGGCAGCATTAAGGGCCTGTAAAAATTCACCAAAGGCTCCGAAATTATCTTTCCATCCCTGAGAACCAACAGTGAACCTACCCAGTCTAGGATGGTTGCAAAACACATGGGCATGAAGTTTTAGCTGAAGGGAGCTCGCTCACAGAAGGGTTTGCGTTTCTGGGTGGGGGCACGGGGACCTTGAAGCAGAGACGCCTTCGGAGCCATTCTGCTTACGTTCGTGCTGTGGACACACACGCCAGGTCACCGTTCGGGTTGATGGTGCTGAATGGGGTAATAAGGCTGAGGTTCAGTTCCTGACTGCTTGCACCTGGTTTTTCTGTAGCATCTGTTAGATGAATCCCCAAATGGTCTTATGGCTTGGGTACAGTCAGTACCGAGGCTCAAGGGTGACTGGTCCTTTGGTGAAGGAACAAAGTGTTACCAAGTAGTTGTGTTCCAGAATAAGGATGAAGAATATCTTAAGGAGTATAAAAAAAGCACCCAAAAGATAAAATTCCCAGAGTCTGGGGCCTCCCCCGGTGGCGCAGCGGTTGAGCGCTGAGCTGCGAAGCTGCCCGCAGCCTCTGTAGCGCCGGTTCAATCCCCGGCCGCCGGGTGAGGGTCCCACATGGCGCGCAGACCTCTCCTGCCACCCGCTGCTCCCCTCAGCAGTGCACTTCTTCGTCAGTCTGCCTGTTCTGCTCCCCGCTCTGGCTCTGGTGAATTCTCTCACCCTCCCACGCTTCTGATTGTACCCAGTGCTTGTATAAATAAATAAATAAATCTTTAAAAAAAAAAAAATTCCCAGTGTCTGGTGTCCAGTGAAACATTATCAGGCATAATGAGAAAAAATCAAGAAGGGCCCAGAAATGACTGCAAGATGAGAAATTACAGAATTAGTAGAAAAGGACATTCTTCAGACAGTTAAAATGACATTCCTTATATTCACATGGTAGAGAAGTGTGAGCATTCAGGAGGTAGAAGATATAAAGAAGCCGCAGCCAAAACTTAGATTTTAGATTTAAAAGAAAGTGGGGAGGGGGGTACTCTCTGGGTGGAACTCAGAGCAGATTAGACACCACACAAGGAAAACTCTACTGACCCTGAAGATACTGCATAGAAACTGTCCAAAATGAAAAAAAGACCAAAAAAAAAAAAAAATCCCACCGTGAAGGTTATCAGTTTATTGCCTCGGTTCCAAATTCACATTTTTGCCGAGCTCGGCGAGAGTGCAGCTGCTCGCCGGGAAGATCCCTCCCTCCCCGCCCAGAACACCCGTTAGGTGTTGTCAGTAGGGAGCCTGGCGGACTTTGGAGAAGGGGCTCTTCCCACTGTGGCGCGGTTTGCTCTCGGGGTGCCCGGGGAGCACACTTGGTTTCTCCGGGTCTTTGGCCCCTGAGGTCTCGCCAGCCCTGGGCCCCTGCAGGCACAGCGTTCTCTAGCATTCGGCTACCACGGCTCTTGTTCTGCCGAGCTCTCCACCCAGCCAGAAGCAGTGCAAACCAGAAGACATGCAAGATAATTAAAGTACTAAAAGGAAACACACTCAGTTTAGAATTCTAGACCCAGAAAAAAATCTCAGAAAACCAGCAATCCAATAAATACTACACAAGGCCCGTGTTCAGATGTGCCTGACTGGAAAAAAAAGTTCTCTTTAGCGCTTTCCCTCCCTTGGCCTACGACGCAAGACCTTGCCTTTCACTAAAAACAGTCCCCAGTCTTGTATTTTCGCGGCGTTGTCGTCATGCAGACAGGCGAGGTTGGTTCTGTTTTGCTTGTTCAGTTCCCCTCAGGCTGGATTTTTCAGACTGCCCCTTCCAGACGTCAGTCTCGGTCCATGGCCACCCCCGAGGCGGCCTGCGATGCCCTACCGTCCCGGGATCCGTGAATCACTTTTAAGAAGGCAGCACTCACAGAATGCTCCCTCTTGGGAAGATGCTTTGAGACTGGCTGGCGCGTGGCCCTCCCGTCTTCCCACGGCTTTCACTGTGGTTCTGGCATCCACCGAGGTGCTTGCTTTTCTCAAAGAAACTTCTGCAAGAGTGCTTCCTCTTCAGACTTCAAGGTGACGATCTCGTACTGTCCTCCTAAGTGCTTTCCTGGGTTACTGGCTGACGAGAGCCACAACATCCATTTGGAATCCTTTTCTTTCAGCGCGGGCCCCTGAGGGCGCCTGCCTTCATAGGGACCTAGTCCAGGAAACATGGCTGACGCACGGCTGAGAACCCGTGTGCCGGGCGCCCAGTGACGTGCCGACGCGACGGTGCCTTTGAGAGGCGTTGTCACGGGTGAAAGGCGGCAGAACCCGTCGAGAATCTTTTTCTTTCTATCCCCAATATCCTATAATGAAAGCCTTCGTTTTTCTTCCCCCACATCCCATAATTTTCCTGTACGTGTCTAAGCATCCTCGGGCCTGCTCCTCCTGAGAGGAGAGCGCAGCCGACCCCTCCCTGGGCGGGGACGCAGCGGCCCATTTCACGGCGTGGGGGCGCGTCTTGCTGGGTGCGTGGAAAAAGGCAGCAATGACAATAAATAGTTGGTGCCTGTGAAGACCTCGGGGTATAAATAGCTCCTGTGGCAGAGCATCCATGCCGCCTCCGCCGACGGCTGGCCCGGAGGGGAGCCGGTGGCCGCCTTCTGGCGCCTTCGGTAGCACCTTGACCCTCCTCGCCGGGGGCCAGCACAGCTGCTGTCCTGTGAGTCCCGGGCCGCAGGAAGCAGCCTGGAAAACGGTCTTTCTGTTCAGCAGCTTCCCGGGACGCTCACATTTCCACCGTGCACGTGGGGGCGTTGGCCTTGATGGCCTCTGAGATCATCCTGGCACCAGACTCCCCAATGTGATTTCCCTGGAGACTAGGAGAGAAGCGTCAGGACAGGCTGGCGAGAGCGCGGAAGGGCCGGAACGGCCTGGTTGGAGGCTTGGGCGAGCCCCCGGGCCCCGGGCCCTCCCTCAGGGCGCCCGCAGGTGCCCTCTTATACCAGGTGCCCTGCAGAGCCGCCACAGGCTCTGGGAACAGGGTGGCAGGCGGCCCGAGGGGGCTCAGCCGGGGGGCCGGGGGAGGCTGAGGGTCCCACTCACTTGATGTGCTGGAGCCCGTGGTTTCCAGACAGCGCGGTGGCCACGCATATGGCGCCGTCCATGCCCAGGGCGTTCTCCTGGAGGCTGGGCAGAGAGGGACACGCCCCGTGAGCCCAGCGGGGCCCGCAGCAGCACCCTGTTTCCTGGGCGCCTGGGCCCGGGGGTGTCTGCAGGCGGCCAGGCTGCCCCTGCGGGCGCCGTGAAGGACCCAACGCAGGCGCCAACCGCGGAGCTCGCCTTAGGCGGCACCAGCAAACCCAGCCGCGGCAGGGCCTGCGGAGGCCGGGCTGGC
This sequence comes from Talpa europaea, assembly GCF_964194135.1. Taxonomy (NCBI): domain Eukaryota; kingdom Metazoa; phylum Chordata; class Mammalia; order Eulipotyphla; family Talpidae; genus Talpa; species Talpa europaea. Next base: position 101,651,324 of record NC_140079.1, on the reverse strand, counting down.
CTTTCTCCCGGAGGGGAGCGGCTCCAGAGGCCTCCAGGGCGCCCGCGGGGGGCTGCTCTGCGCGGTGGGTCGGCGGACACTCACTTGAGTCTCCGGAGGCTGGAGTTGACCTTCAGGGCGCCGGCCAGGGCTTTGGCTCCCGCCACCCCGATGGCGTTTCCTCGCAGACTGCAGGAAAGACAGGACGCCTGAGGCCCAGGGACAGTCGACGGGTGACAAGGACACGTCCCCAGGGGACGCGGCCATAGGGCAGAGGCCGCCCAGGCTTGGCACCGCGAGGGGCAGCTTCTCCTCACTCCCAGGCGCGCCACGCGGCTCCGGGGAAGGACACCCAAGGAGGGGCTCGGCCCGTCCAAGCCGACCTCCCCCGCCACCCCCGCCCGGAAGGCTGGTCAGGGCCGGGAGCAGCAGCCCTCCCTCAGCCGGGCGCCTGGGCCCCCGCGGGTTCGGATCTCCTCACAAACCGAGATCAGTGGCCGGGGCCACCTGTGGGCCCCTACGTGGCGCCTCGGGCCGGGGGCAGCGCGAGCACGGCCGGCTGGAGAGCAGGCGCTCAAGGACCAGAGGACCCCCAGGGGAGGGGCGAAGCGGGACGGGGGTGCTGGAGGCGGCTGCGCGGCCGCGGGGCAGAGGCCGGGCACTCACTCTAGCACCTGCAGGGTTCTGTTCACAGCCAGCGCCTCCCCCAGCGCCTGGGCCCCCGGGGCACCGATGGAAGCCACCTGCAGACTGAGAGGAGACGCGCGTGGGCACAGCTGGCCGCCTGCCCGCCCGGCCCCCGCCACAGGCCTTCGCCGCCCCCACCCGGCCGCGGGCGGCAGCCTGGACTGTGGGCCGCGGTCTGTCCAGTCGGATGCCCGGGGCGGTCCTGCCGCGTTGGGGGCGGGCACCCCTCGGGCCCTAACTCTTACTGTCCATACATGCTTGACGACGGATGGCGGATATTTGGAAGCGCAAACACCGCCCTCAAGCGGGAGGTGGCGGTGCCTGAGGGGCAGGGGATGCTGGACGGCGCGGGGCTCCCACATGGCGGAGGCGCGGCACTTACTAGAGGGCGGTGAGCGCGGTGTTGACCTTCAGCGCTCGGGCCACCGCGGAGGCACCTTCGTCGCCGATGGAGTTCTCCTGTAAACTGGACACAGCAGGAGGCCTGGGCACCGGCCCGGGGCAGCCCTCCCGCGCGGCCCACCCAGGTGGAGCCTTGCAGATGTCACTCGGCGCCCCCCATCCTGCAGGATACACCCCCAGGGTCGCCCTGGGCGCAGCCTGCCCTCGGCCTCCCAATCAGCCTGCGGAAAGCCTGAAGGGCCTGGGGCAGAAAAGAGGACACTTTTCAAAGCCAACTAGAAAATGAAGAACATTCTCGCCCGCCGGCATTTTACTTCCTGTGAGCACCCTCCTTCCGCGCGGGGCACCAGAGCTGTGGCCTGGACAGGCCCACAGGATGCGGGGACAGGCTCCCGGGGTGGGGGGTGGAGGGACATCAGGAGGAGAACCGATAGCTTTGGGCACGAAGGGCAGAGCGGAGCGAGCGGGGCGATGTTTCTGTTCAGGAGATGGGGCCCGAGAAGCTGACTTGGGGACGTAGTTCTGGCAGGAGCCTCGGGGGAGAGGTCTGGGGTCTCAAGGTGGGGTCATGAGACTTTGTAGGAAACTGGAGCCTGAGGCGAGCAGAGCCTCTCGCAGAGAGCCGTCCTTCAAGAAAAAGGGGTCTTGACAGAACCCGGGGCACAGAATCTCAGAGTCAGACAGAAGCACCAACCAGAGGTGGGGTCCCGGAGGCTGAGGGAGAAGCAGCCAGGGCTAAAAGGGTCACCGGAATTACAACGGGATCCAGGATTCGTTCCCAGTGGCCTGGACACGCGAGAGAAGCAAAAGCCTGTGTCCCCAGATGCTCGTGCACAAGTGTCCACAGCGGCTTATTCCCAACAGCCAAGAAGTGGGAACCACCCAAAGCCATCGGCAGATAACCCGATGAACAAAATGTGGCCCCCGTGTGCCGTGGAATATTATTCAGCCACGAAAAGGGAAGGCAGGTCCTGACACCTGCTGCCTGGGTGAGCCTGGCCGACGTCACACTAACTGAGAGATGTTCATCCCCCAACATGTGTCGTGGGATTCCACTGACACGAAACATCTGGGACAGGTAAATCTGCAGTGGTGGGGACTGAGGAGTAACGGCTAGTGGGGAGGGGTTACTTTTGGGGTGCCGGAAACACTGCACGTTTACAGAGATGGCTGCACAGCTCTCAACTAGAAACCAGTGAACCGGGTGCCTTGAACGGGGAACTGCAGCGCAATAAAGCGAGGAAGCAAAGGACAGACACTGCCCGGGGCCTGGAGCAGCCGCCCGGAACAGTGGCACTGGGGCGTCAGACCTTCCTGCCCCTGGCCGCTGAGGGCCCCACTTACTCAAGGCTGGTCAGGCTCCTGTTGAGCTGTAGTGCTTGGCCCAGGGCCTGGGCAGCGCCGGCCTGGATGAAGTTCCACTGCAGGCTGGGCGGGCAGACACAGGCCGGCGTGACCGTGTGGCCCCAGCCGAGCCCAGCAAGTTCGGGGGCTCCCGATCAGACCCCAAGTGGCTCCTGCTTGCAGCAGGTGACACACGGCACCCACCTCCCACCATGGCCCCCCGGGTCAGCCTCAGGAAGGAGAGCACTGGGCGGCGCACAGCCAACCGGGGAAACCCCCAAAGCCAAACGGGGTCTCCTGGGTCAGCCGGCTGGGCCGGGCCCTGCGGCCCGCGGTGGACTCACTGGAGGGACGTGAGGGCGCGGTTCTCTCTCACCGCCACCGCCAGGGCCTGGGTGCCCTGGTCGCGGAGGAGGTTGGCTGTCAGGCTGAGAGGAGGGGAAGGCGCGTGAGCGGGAGCTGGCGGGGAGCCTCTGCCCCCAGGCCCGTGGGGGCCTCGCGCAGGCTTGTCGCACTGGGTCTGGCCTGCACATGGGGGCCCTGTGCTGGAGCCGACCGCCCGGGAGGGGGGCTCCGGGAGGCTCCGCACGGGTCCCGCCAGCAGCACTGCCCGGACACACCCCGACCCCGCGCCTGTGGCCTGCAGTTGTGTCGGGGCAGGTGGGGGGTCTTCTGGCCACCCCTCCCCTGTCCAGGGTGGCCAGGGCCCTGGGCGGGCTCCGGGCGGGCGGGCACGTACTCCAGGTTCCTCAGGGTGCTGTTGGCGCAGAGCGCACGAGCCAGAGCCTGGGCTCCCTCGGGGCTGATGGAGTTTTCTCGGAGGCTGAGGGGAGAGAAGACCCGAGCTGCTGGCCAGGCAGGAGAGGCCAGATGGGACAGTCCACGGGACAGGACAGGTCAGGAGGCAGGGGGTGAGGCCTGGGCCTGGGAGGCGTGGGAGCGGAGGCAGGCCGCGGTGCGGGGAGGCAGCAGCAGGAAGACGGGGGTGCTGGGCTCCAGGACTGACCACAGATGTCCCCCGCCAGGCCTGCAGGGCCCGCCTCTCCTCCCCCACCCCACAGGCCCCCTGTGCCTGGCAGGGAGGCAGGGACTCACTTGAGGCTGAGGAGGGTCCGGTTGGCACAGAGGGCCCCCATCAGCGCCGCCACCCCCGAGTCGCTGATGGAGTTGCTTTGCAGGCTGCAAGGGGAGAGGAACCCAGTGTGGCTGCCCGGGGCCCGGCCAGGACGGCAGGCCTGGGTTCAACCCAGGATGGGGGGCTTCGGGGGTGAGTGCCACCCCATACCTCCCAAACCCTACAGGTCAGGGCCCCAAGGCCCAGCCCCCAGCCCCAGGGTTGAGATCCTGCTCCGACCTGGGTGCCGGCAGGGACGTGGCATGGGGGTGCTGTGCCCCTGCCCAGGCCCCCGCAGCCCACCCTTCTTTAGCTGCCTGCGCCAGGTCTGTAGGGACGCTCGTGCCGTTGTGGCTCGGAACACTCCAGAACCAACACCGCCCTACTGCCCCAGGAAACGGGGAGGTGGTGCGAGACCCGAGTCACCACCTGCAGCAGTGCCTTGACTGGGACGGACCCAGTGAGTCCCCGTCTGGGGGGACCACCCTTGCCCCAGCCACCGAAGGCAGGAGGGGGAACTCACTCCAGGCTCTCCAGGCCCTGGTTCACCTTCAGGGCTTCAGCCAGGGCCTTGGCACCTCCATCGCCGATGCTGTTGCTGGAGAGCCTGCAGGAGGGGGGCACAGGTTGTGGCCAGCCGAGCAGCACCTGGACATAGGGGTCCGGGGTGCTCTCCCTGTTGTCCCAGGGGCGTGAGGGACGTGAGGGCGCTCCTCACATGCTTCCTGCCCGAGGCTAGCTGGACAGTAGCCTCTGCCAGAGCCCACCCCGCTGCCCGTGAGAGCTCAAGGTGGGGTCAGGGCCTGGGGAAACTCTTCAGTGAAAGGTAGTTATACCTTATGAGACGGGGTTCAGGAAATGCTGGGAGGCAGTAATGTGAACCCCAGACATTTGGGGTTCACCCAATCCTGGGAATCTGGGATTTCCATTTTCTTGGGCCAGTGCTTTACAGTCCAAAGCCTGCACCCACCTTCAACCATCCATTCACGCAGCCACCCCCATTGACCTGTCCCTCCGTCACCCACCCACCCGCCCATCACAAATATTTATTAAGATATCGCTGTGCCGCCCACAGAGCAAGCCGGCCTGGCCCGTGCGTTTCTCACATGAGCTCCTTCAGATTCCTGTTCTGCTTCAGGGCGTCCGCCATCCTCTGGGTCCCCGGGGGCCCGATGCTGTTCTTCTGCAGGCTGTGGGAGGGGAGAGGTCCTCAGCAGAGCTGGCCACGGCCACCCCCAAGTAAAGGACACCTGTCAAGGTGAGGGTCAGTGCCTTCTGCACGGGGCCAGCCTGGGGGTGTGGCTTCTGGAAAGGTCTGGAGACAGTTGCCAAGGCGATGCCAACGGACAGACATCCCGAGGCCGAGAGCGGAGTCAGGCTCCCGGGCCCTCCCTCACTGCGGGCTGGAAACCGTAACCAGCACACAGTGTCCAGCGGCCTCCAAACGGGGCCTCACATGCCAGCCCCGCCAGGCCCTCGCCAGGGCCCCTCTCCGCCGGGTGCCTCCACCCGGACCAGCCTGAGCCTCCGACGGCCCCTCCACTTAGATTCCGCTTCCCCCAGCGTCCTCCACACCAGGCCTGAGGGAGGGAGGCGCTCCCCGGGCTGCGCTCCTCCTAGAGGGACAGGCGGCCGGGCTTCTCCTGTGGGGCCAAAGTCCGCCCCCCGCGACAGAACCGCGGCTGCTCGAGGGCCCGGCCGGCCCTGCCGCTCCCTCTCGCTTGTGGTACAGCGGCCCGGCCGGCCCTGCCGCTCCCTCTCGCTTGTGGTAAAGCGGCGGGAAGTTTTATTTTCCCTTTGCCTTGAAAGAGGCAGGGAGCAGGCGGCCGCGCCCCCAGGGGGCCGGGGTGACCCTCGAGACCTGCCGCCCGGTCCCTCCTGGACAGCGTTGTCCCGAGAGGCCGGTGCCCGCGGCTCCAGCAAGGCCCGGGCCTGCCGCGTCCTCCCCGCGGCCTGCTCTGGCGTCCAGGGCCTGCCGGGCCCGCGAGCGCCGGACTCGGCCCAGCCCAGCCCCGCCGCGCACGCGCGCTCGCTGCAGCCCCGGCCGCGGCCTGGCCAGCGCCCTCGCCCTGGTCAGCGCCCCCGCCCTGGTCAGCGCCCCCGCCCTGGTCAGCGCCCCCGCCCTGGTCAGCGCCCTCGCCCTGGTCAGCGCCCCCGCCCTGGTCAGCGCCCCCGCCCTGGTCAGCGACCCGCCCTGGTCAGCGCCCCCGCCCTGGTCAGCGACCCGCCCTGGTCAGCGCCCCCGCCCTGGTCAGCGACCCGCCCTGGTCAGCGCCCCCGCCCTGGTCAGCGCCCTCGCCCCGTCACGCGCTCTGGAGGCTGCGCTGAGAAGGAGCGCGTCGCCCCGGGGGCCCCCCGCCGCGGGGCCGCCCAAGAAGCAGAAGCGGCGCCCTCCGCCTCACGGACACGGCCCTGGCGGCCGCCCGCTGGCCCTGCTGCCCTGGGGCCGCCGGACGGTGCGACCGCGACCGAGGGGCGGGATGGGGTAAGTCCAGGCGCGGCCGCCGGGGAGGGCGGGGTGCGGGTGTGGGTGCGGGTCAGGGTGCGGTGCGGATCAGGGTGCAGGTGCGGTCAGGGTGCTGGTCAGGGTGCGGTGCGGGTCAGGGTGAGGGTCAGGGTGCGGGTCAGAGTGCGGGTGCGGGCCCGGGTGCGGGTCAGGGCCGGCCAGGGCGACCGAGCCAGAGGGAGGCGGTGGCCGCTCCCACGGGGGCTGCTCCGGTGCTGCCGAGTCGCGCACTTTAAAACCGTGACTTTTAAGCACATGTAAATGATTCTGGCCGGTGCTCGAGGTGACTTTGGGCTCTGAGAGAACTTTCAAGTGCAACTGCGCCGGCCAGGGAGGGCGCAGGCCCGGCCCCGCAGGAACCTTCCAGAAGGTGCACTTTCCAGTGCGCCCAGGCTCCTCGCTCCTCGGGGGACACGACTCGGGGGTCTCCCGCTCAGTGGCGACAAGCCCGCCCCCTGAGGCGGCTCCACACGGGGAGGCGCCACCGTCTTGAGCGGACCCCAGGACAGGCTGGGGCTCCTACCTCAGAGAAGTCAGGGTGCGGTTAATCTTCAGGGCATCCGCCAGCGCCTTGGCCCCCTGCGGCCCGATGCTGTTGCTGCGGAGGCTGGAAGAGAGCGCCATCCTCTCACCGGCCCCGCCAGGCTGGGGCCTTTAAATCTGTGCCCCTCAAAGGACAGGACTCTGGGGGTTCGGGGTTTCGCGTTTGGTGGAGCTGGCCAGAGAGCCTTCCTTGGAGGAAGGAGTTTCCCAAAGGCCCAAAAGCGGGGAGAAAGCGGGTCTGAGGCACGAGGGGGCTTGGGCTGCGCAGCGAGGAGGTGATGACCCCCGCCCCCCATCCCTGGTGCCCCACTGGGCTGCGCCCGCTGCTCCAGGCCTGCCCCACCCTGGGGCCCAGTGGTCTGGGGCACCCTGCTCCCACTTACTCCAGAGCGGTCAGGCTTCTGTTGACCAGGAGCGATCTGGCCAGAGCTTTGGCGCCTTTGTTGCTGATCTGGTTCTCAGCCAGGCTGCGGGGTGGGGGGAGTCATGGTCTGTCGTCCTCAACACCAGGCCCACCCGCCTGGGCCCCAGCACCCAGCCTGGGCTGGGCGGAGCTGAGCCCTGAGCCCAGCGCCAGGCCCCCAGGACCTCTGCACCGGGCCAGGTCTGGCCTTGGTGGGGGTGGGGGCCTGAGTCCACAGTGGGGGGGGGGGTTCGCCATCCTAGCTAGGCTGTGGAGCACCCGCCCTGGGGGGGTGCACACACACAGCAGCCCAGGTCCAGGGCCTGAGCACCCCCACTCCCGGCTGGCACGGGTTCTGAGCACGGGAAGGTGGGTCTCCCCTGCTGGAGGCGACTCAGCACCCCAGAGCCCCGCGCCCTGCTCTCGCAGAGAGGGAAGGCGAGGCAGCCTTGGTGGTGCCCTGAGACCCGGCTCCAGCTGCGCGCAGGGCTACGCGGCTGCTTCATGCACCCCCCCAGAAGTGCTGGCTGATGAGGTTCTTCCCAGGCCCACCCATTTCAGGGGTCCCTGGGGTTCCCCAGACGGGCCTCGGGAGCCACCAGAGGGTCGCCGGAGCCCCACCTCCTCTGCCTTCAACCCCGTGGCTCCCAGCAGCTCGCCTGGTCTGTCGCTGTAATGGGTTCTGCTGCTGCTGAAAGCGCGAAGACTCACCTGATCACCTTCTGTACTAACTTGACCACCTTCAAGTTAGGGGAAGCTCTGGCTTTCTAGAACCTTCCCCTGTGGGGCTCTTATTGTTCTTGTAACTAAGATTCCCTGAGTCCCGCGGGATTTCAGAGGACGCCCTGGGCCTGTCCAGCAGGGATGTGGCCCTGGGGGCCAACCACAGGGACGGGAAGAGCCCATGTCTCTTCCCGTGAAGGGGGCCCTGCATTCAGAAGGACCTCTGCGCTCTGTCTGGGCTCCTGCCCCACACACGAGAGTTGACTGTCGTCACGTGCCGAGGGGGGAAGCCACAGCCACCCCGATTGGTGGTGTCCGCGTGTTTCCTCCGGAGGGCGTACGGGCCGTCTCCCTCTGACAACATCCCACCCTTGCCAGCGGCCCTGGCCAGCTGGGTGGAGAGGAGGCGGGGGGGGGGGGCAGCGGAGGGCACTCCCGGTCGGGGCTACCTGATCCTCTGGATCCGACAGTCCTTCCCGCTCAGCACGCTGCCCAGCAGCTCCATCACCGGGTCCTGGAACTGGTTGGTGTCCAGCCTGCTTGGAAGGCAGCGAGTGAGGCCCCTGGCGAAGGCCCGCGAGGGGGCAACGGCCCCAGGCTGGGTCCCCCGCCTCCATCCCCGTGCGCTGTCCACACAGAGCCCAGCCCCAGCAAGGCTGGAGCCCCAGGTCTGTCCTCCGGCCACTCATCCCCAACCACGAGTGGGCACAGCTGCCAGGCCCCGTTGGCCATCCTGCCTCCCACCCCCTCAACAAGGTCAGAGCTGGTCGGGGTGGGGGCCGGGGGGCGTGGGTGCCACTCCCATCAGCACCAGCCCAGCTCGCGGGAGTTCTGTGCTGAATCGTGACCCCCAAGAGGACGGGCTGGAATTCTAACCCCATTGCCCGAGGCGCTCCCTTATTGGGCAGCAGTTACCAGGAGCTGTGACTGGAGTAGGCAGGCTGTGCCTGGGTGATGGTCCTTCGAGGGGCCCGAGCACGCGGCCCAGTGGCCATGGACACCCTGGGATGAATGCCCTCGATCCGGGGGTGCTGGCAGCACCTCAAGCTGAGGGCTAGGAAGGGTTCCCCCATAGGTTTCAGAGGGAGGATGGCCCTCCCGGTACCTCCAGCACCTGGCTGAGTGGCTGGGCTGAGTCCTAGACACTGGTCAGGGAGAGACCCGCGGGAAGAGGAACACATGCCCTGCACACGTATGTGTGCCCCGCACGCACACGCCCCACACGCACACAGTCATCCTGCACACACACACATGCCGCACGCACACACTCTGTGCACAAATACATGCCCCCGCACATGTATGTCCTGCACACGCACATACACCCTGTACACACATACCCTGCACCTGCACACGCCCATGCCCTGCACACACACACTCATCCTGCACACACACACGTGCCCTGCGTGCACACATGTCCCCTGCACACACATGCACCCACACTCGTCTTGCACATGCACGCACCTCAGGCTCCGGCAGTACAGCAGCTGGGGCAGCAGGCTCTGGAGGACGCCCTGGCTGAGGCGCAGGGACAGGTCTGCCTCACGGGTGCAGGCGTCCGACACCTGTAGCAGGTAGGCCAGGGCAGCGCGGTGCGGGGCAGTGGTCACCCCGGCCAGGTCCCCGCTCTCCAGGGCGCCCTCCACGCTGCGGGCCAGCTCTGTGTGCTGCAGCTCGTGCAGGCAGTGCAGCACGTTGACCGCCCGGGCGCACACGGCCACATCGGACCGCAGGCAGCCCTGCAGGAGCTCGGCCACCTGTTCCCGCTGGCCACAGTGCTCGCCCGGGGCCAGCAAGGGGCCCGCCAGCAGGGCATTGACCCGCGGGGACAGGAGGCCAGACAGGAAGCGCAGGAAGACGTCCAGCCGCCCATCCTCGGCCTGCATGGCCCGCTGGGCCGCATTCCTGAAGTGCGTGAGGAAGCCCAGCCGGGGCCAGGACACACCGCCCTCGGGGAAGAGGTCGAAGATGGCCCTCCTGGACGCGCTGCAGTAGTAGGCGGCCGCCGTGAACTCCTGCAGGGACAGATGGGAGAAGCAGTAGGCCGCCGAGGGGCCCAGCGTGTCCTCCCGCTGCAGGAGCCGGCTGCTCAGCGCGCTCTGCAGCAGCGCGAGGTCCACGCTGAATGCCTTCAGGTCTGGCTCGTAGAACACGTACTTCCTCCTGACCAGCCCATGGAAGGCCAGCCGGCCCAGCGTGCCCACCAGCTTGCGGCCGCCGTGCGCCACCTGCTCGATGCGAGGGCTGGGCCGGCCCCTGTCCTGCCCCTCGGCGCCCAGCGCCATCCTGAAGTGCCAGGCGTAGAGCTCACACAGGGTCCTTGGCGGCCACAGCTCTGCGTCCTGGGGCCCGAGTCCCTTGCAATGCCAGTGGCCCAGCACTGACCCCGCCAGCCGGCAGAAGGCCGGGACGGTGCACATGAGGTACAGGCTCCGGTTGGCCTGCACCTGGCCCAGGGCCCAGCCCGAGAGCGCCGGGTCCCCAGGGAACATCTGTTCCAGACACGCCTTGACCTCCTCCATTTTGAAGCCCCGGATCTCCGTCAGCCGGTCCACGAGGCCCCCCGGGATCTGGCTGGCTGCGCTGGGGCGGGAGGTGACCCAGATGGACACCTCCGGGAAGAGGTTGCCCCGGATGATGTTGGTGATCAGCTGGTCCACCTGCATCTCCTTCTTGGGGTCGGTGCAGGGCACCGTGTTGGCGAAGTCCAGGGGGGTCTTGCACTCGTCCAGGCCGTCCAGGACCAGGAGGACCCTGGCCGGGGCAGCTGCAGCCAGGCTGGACTCCCCGACGTGCGGGAAGGCAGAGCGGACCAGCCTGTCAGCCGACAACCGCTCATGGGTGTTGAGGTCCCGGAAGGTCAAAGGCAGCACCAGCGAGAAGTGCTGGCCGACCTGCCCCCGGGCCCAGAGGCACACGAAGTGCCTCACCAGGCTGGTCTTGCCCACGCCGGCCACCCCGATGGTGATGGAGATGCGGGGCGGGATGGACACCCGTGTCAGGGGCAGGAAGAGCCTGTCCAGGGCGATGGTCCTGGTGTAGGGCCAGTCCCCGCGGGCGGCCTCCACCTGCGTGAAGTCGTGCTCCCTCAGCTGCAGGTCCGTCAGCCCCTCCACCAGCAGGAGGCTGCTCAGCCTGGCCGAGGGGCCGCCCAGCTCCTGGCCGCCGCCCACCCTGCTCAGCAGGACCTCCCGGTGCCTCTGCGTCCTGGAGTCTGTGGGGACAGAGACCGGAGGCGGGGCTGGGAAGATAGGGGACCGGAGGGGGCCGGGCCCAGGCAGACCCTCCTCTGCCTACCATTGCCGAGAGTTCCCCGCAGGGGGTCCGGCGTCCTGGGGGGGGTCAGCGGGGCCGGGGGGCCCTGACTGCCCTTCCCTGCCAGCCGGTCCACGAGAGCTTTCACCTGCTCGGCTGGGGAGCCGGCGCCGGGGCCCTGGCCAGCCTCCCCGCCCGTCCGCATCTCCTGCTTCCTCATTCCTCATGGGGTCGGTGGGGCCGCCGGGAGCTGTGGGGGGCGGGCCATCAGCCAGCCTCTGGGGCTGGCGTCTCCTTCCCAGCCTCGGGGCCAGGGTCTGCCCCCCAGGAAGTGGGGAGATCTAGCGGATCAGAACCGGGGCCCCCACTGGAACCCAAGCCCTGCCACGTGCTGGCCGAGGGACACCGGACAGGCCCCCGAGCTCTCTGCGCCGCGGTGTCCTCCTCTGTGACCTGCAAATGGCGGTGGGTTCCGAGCAGGGCAGCCTGCGCCCGGGGACAGAGGACGCCGCCCGCTGCTGCTGTGCAGCTCTAGGCTTGGGGGGGGGAGGGAGTGTGGAGGGTCCGGGCAGGGCCCTGTCTGTGTGGACAGTGGTGGACTCGCATCTGCACGCGTGTGTCCGACCCGCGGGTACCCCGCGGAATCGCCCGGCTCTGGATAAGGGCGAGGCCGTAACCAGCGAGCGGGGAGGCCGCAGCGGGCCGATGTGCGTGTGTGGGGGGGAAGCCTGCACTTTCCGCGCCATTTTCTGTACATCTAAGCTGCTCTAAGGGCTGAAGTCTGTTTAGGTGAAAGAGAAAGAGAGGGCGGGAGGGCGGGGTCTGAAGGAGAGGCAGTCTCATTCTAAGGGGCTCACAGCAACCTCAGGCTGCTCCCTGGGGTCTCCAGCAGGCACAGGGCTCCCGTCCCCTAGGCTGCCTCGCTTTCTGCGGGGACAGCGACACCGACAGAGGCGCAGCCCCACCGAGTCCCACCCGCTGCATCCCAGACTTCATGGCTCCATTGCCAAGGCCTCACCTCCAACCCCTCCTGCCAGCCCCACCCCGCATGTCCCTCCCTCAGCTAAGGTGAGCAGCTGAGGACCCCAGCGCCCTTCCCCTCACCTGCCGGGGTGCATGTCCTCCTGCAGGGCCCCAGGATCTCAGGGGGCAGGGGGCAGCCAGCTCTCCTCCGCCAGCCTAGGAGAGGAGACGGACAGAGGTCACTCCTGTTGCCGCTGTCAGACCCAGGCCTTCCAGCCCATGGTTTTCAGGTCTCAGTGCTATTCACTCAGGAGGGGTCACCGGCTACATCCCCCCAGTGTGAATGAGATGAGCTGAGTGATGGGGCCGGGGCTGGAGGGGGCGGAGCTTGGTATCCATAAAGCTGCAGGGGAGCGGACTGTGAAGTGAGAACGAGCTCGGTGTGCAGAGTTGGGGGAAGAGCATTTGAGGCAGAGGGAATAGCAGGTGCAATTGCCCTGCACGCTGGAGTAGCAGACGAAGGGCAGGACTGCTGGACCAGGGTGGGTGAGCAGGCTCGCCGATAGGGGTGGAGACACGGACGGGGGGCCTGGGGATCTGGTCACTGTGCAGGAGTTTGGATTTGTTCACGTTTGGATTTGCCCACTGGAGGGGCATGAATGATGTGGGCGACGTCGGTGCTTTGATCTGTGACTGCAGCAATGGATTTTCTAGTGTTACACCTCCCTTGCACTCTGGAATGCAGGCCGCATTCACACTAAGTTATCTACAACAGGTGGACGGCACAGCAGAGAGGCAGGTCAACAGCACAGAATGTTGAGTCCTAGAACAAGTGCATGTTTAGGTTATTCACACGTGAAGGGGTCTGGAATGTGACAAAAATACCATCTCAAATCACTGGGAACAGGGGCCTCCCCGGTGGCGCAGCGGTTGAGCGCTGGGTTGCGAAGCTGCCCGCAGCCTCTGCAGCGCCGGTTCGATCCCTGCCCGCTGAGCGAGGGTCCCGCATGGCGCGCAGACCTCTCCTGCCGCCCGCTGCTCCCCTCAGCAGTGTCCTTCGGTCCTTCTGCCTGCTCTGCTCCCCGCTCTGGCTCTGGTGGATCCTCTCACCCTCCCGCGCTTCTGACTGTACCCAGTGCTTGTATAAACAAAAACAAATAAATAAATAAATAAAACATGCCTCTATTAAAAAAAAAAAATCACTGGGAACAGGGTTGGGGCCAGCCTATGAAAAAATTTTGACGTGGCTTCATATTGAACACAAACTTCATTTCTGATGGATTAAAGAGTTAAACGAGTGTAAGGCCATACAGCACAATGAAAAGATATGAAGGACTATTTTAAACTATTTTTGAGTAAGGAAGGCTTTTAAAGCAATACAAAATCAAGGAGTTATAAACAGGAAGGCTAACAGATCTGCCTTAATTTACTATTTCTAAAAAAGAATAAATGCCAGAAATATATGAAATAAAAGAATAAGGAAGGCTTAGGTCTAATGTCAACATTGGCAACATACATGTAAGAGCATAAATATCCTTAATGTAAAAAGCACTCATAAATCAATGAGAAACAAATAACCAAACATAATAGACACAGATTGATGATAGATACAGAAAGAAACAGGGTCAGCAATAATTTATAAAAGTATAAAGATGGGCCTCCCTGGTGGCGCAGCGGTTGAGCGCTGGGTTGCGAAGCTGCCCGCGGCCTCTGTGGTGCCGGTTCGATCCCCAGCTGCTCCCCGGCCACCAGAGGAGGGTCCCACATGGCGCGCAGACCTCTCCTGCCGCCCGCTGCTCCCCTCAGCAGTGTGCTTCGGTCCTTCTGCCTGCTCTGCTCCCCGCTCTGGCTCTGGTGGATTCTCTCACCCTCCCGTGCTTCTGACTGTACCCAGTGCATGTATAAACAAAACAAAGAAACAAACAAACAAATAAATAAAACATGCCTCTATAAAAAAAAAAAAATAAAAAAAAAAATAAATAAATAAAAGTATAAAGATATTGAGAAGATGCTCAATCTCTCTATTGGTCAGTAAAAGACTATCATTTTCAGCAGCCTCATTGGCAGAGTGTAGATATTACAGGCAGCACTGATGAAAATGTCTAATCGTTGTCTTTTTTCTTTTTTAAAGATTTATTTATTTATTTATTTTTAATAGAGGCATGTTTTGTTTGTTTGTTTGTTTGTTTATGCAAGCACTGGGCACAGTCAGAGGCGCGGGAGGGTGAGAGAATCCACCAGAGCCAGAGCGGGGAGCAGAGCAGGCAGAAGGACCGAAGGACACTGCTGAGGGGAGCAGCGGGCGGCAGGAGAGGTCTGCGCACCATGCGGGACCCTCCTCCCGTGGCCGGGGAGCAGCCGGGGATCAAACCGGCGCTGCAGAGGCTGCGGGCAGCTTCGCAACCCAGCGCTCAACCGCTGCGCCACGGGGGAGGCCCTAATTGTTGTTTTAATGTATGTTGGTGGGAGTGTAAATTAGCACAAATATCCTGGACTGGGCCTCCCCGGTGGCGCAGCGGTTGAGCGCTGGGTTGCGAAACTGCGCGCGGCCTCTGCGGCGCCAGTTCGATCCCCGGCTGCTCCCCGGCCACCAGAGGAGGGTCCCACATGGCGCGCAGACCTCTCCTGCCGCCTGCTGCTCAGCAGTGTACTTCGGTCCTTCTGCCTGCTCTGCAACCCGCTCTGGCTCTGGTGAATTCTCTCACCCTCCCGCGCTTCTGACTGTACCCAGTGCATGTATAAACAAAACAAACAAACAAACCAGCAAACAAATAAATAAAGCATGCCTCTATAAAAAAAAAAAAAAAAAAAAAAAAACAAATATCCTGGACTATAAGTTGCTAATATCTATTGCCGTTGAGTGTCCTTTTTTTTAAAGGTTTATTTTATTTTACTTTTTAAAGATTTATTTATTTATTTATACAAGCACTGGGTACAGTCAGAAGTGCGGGAGGGTGAGAGAATTCACCAGAACCAGAGTGGAGAGCAGAGCGGACAGACTGACGAAGTACACTGCTGAGGGGAGCCGCAGGTGGCAGGAGGGGTCTGCGTGCCATGTGGGACCCTTGCCCGTGGCCAGGGATTGAACTGGCGCTGCAGAGGCTGTGGGCAGCTTCACAGCCCAGCACTCAACCGCTGCGCCCCCGGGGAGGCCCCTTAAGGTTTATTTTTATTTATGCATACAAGAGCTGGGGTGTAGGCCAGTGGTGTTGGGGTGGGGGGATGAGAGGATTCACCAGAGACAGAGTGGGGAACAGAACAGACAGATGTACCAAAATCCACTGCTGAGGGGAGCAGCGGGGAGACAGGAGAGGTCTGCTGCACCATGTGGGTCAGCTCCCTGGCTGGGGATTGAACTGGTGCTACAGTGGCTGCCGATTGCTCTATAGTGCTGAGACTTAACCCCTTGCGCCACCAGGGAGGCCCCACCATTGAGTGTCTTTTGGCCCTGAAGTTGCAATTCTGGAACTTTTTCCTAAAGAAATAATTAGACAAATAATTGCGCAAAGACGGGACTGTAAGATGGTCACTGAAACAGTATTTGTAACTGTGAGAAACTGAAGAGGAAAAACTAAATTTCTATCCAAAGGGGGCTGGTAAAATAAAGCATGGCCCACTGAAACAGTAGGAAACTATTTGGCCATACAAACAAAGTCTAACTAGAAAAATTTCCCAGAATGTATTTTTTTGGTCTTTTAATGTCATAGGAGTTTTTTTTAAATCACTTTTTTAGAGGTATAACTTATACGCAATAAAATGCACCCATTTCCAGTATACAGATGAGTTGACAAATTATACGTATATAGCAATCACCACAATCAAGACGTCAGACATTTTTTACCTAATTGCTTTGGCTCGAACTTCCAGCACTATGTTGAATCTCTTGGGGGTTTTGCATAGTATTTTTTAAAAAAGATTTATTTACTTGTGCATTGAAGAACTGGGGTACAGACCAGAGGTGCAGGGGGTGAGAGGACTCACCAGTGACAAAGTGGGGAGCAGAACAGGCGGATCTACTGAAATACACTGCTGAGGGGAGCAGCGGGGAGACAGGAGAGGTCTGCTGCGCCCTGTGGGTAGCTCCCTGGCCAGGCATTGAACTCGTGCTGCAGAGGCTGCGGACTTCATAGGTTGTGTCTTAACCCCTTGTGCCACTAGGGAGGCCCCGTGCATGGTATTTTAATGCGGGAAAAAAATCAAGGTGAAAAGAATTATAAGATGTCAATTTGGTTTGGATATAGGGAAACTGAAAATGCGTGATGGTGGGATTGACTAATTGTTTTTTACGTATTCCTCACTCCCACACACACCCCAGATGATACATTGCTTATGAAAGTAACACATGTTCATTAAGGCATTTAGATAATGCCTTGTAGCAAAGGCATATGGAAGAAAAGCATAAAGTTTGGAAAACCGTCACTCTCCATACTCCAGGCGATCGTATACACTGGCAAGCCAGAGAATAACCAAACCCTTAGAGCTGTCATGTGAACTGAGCAAGCCTTCTGGACACAAGGTCAACACCACGCCAAAATAAAATCAGTTACATTTCTACTTGCTAACAACACTCAAATCTAAATTGAAACATTTAAATATCATTGAAGATCAAACATCTAGGACTAAGTCTAGGAAAACCTTTGTGGGACCTCGCTATTGAAAAGTATGAAAGATTACTGAGAAAATAAAGCCAGACAAATAAAAGATTACTGAGTGTAATGATCTAAGGAGGGACTGGAAGTCTCGATGTTACTACGCTGTCACTTCTTCCCAAATTGATCTATATGTTGAGTGACATCCCAGTCAAAATCTCAGTGGGTCTCTTGGGGGGCCAGGGGTGTGGGCAGAAATTGGCAAACATTCTAAGATACATGGAAATGCAGAGGACCCCGGGAGAGCTGGGGTAATCTGACAAGCAGCACAGCTGGCAGGCTTACGCGCCAGGCGCACCGTGGGCACAGGGCGCCGGCCTGCAGTGGCCGAGCCCGCCATCACACATGGTCACCTGACAGCGCAGGTCAACTCAGCAGGAAGAGACCATCTTTTTAGGAAAAATAGAGACACCCTCGTGACCTCGGGCTAGGTTAAGACTCAACGGGACCCGGCAGGCACTAGCGGTGAAAGACAAGACCAGCATGCTGGGGGGGGGGTGCTTCTCTGGACGATGCCCGCAAGCGGGGGCCACCCGGGCTGAGTGCAGCGGCCAGGTCTGGAGGGACAGTAGAAAGGGTGTTCCTGGGGGTGCGTTCAGACAGCTCAGACCTGGCGCCCTCACCGTACCGCGAGCCCCACAGCCGTGTGCGTGGGGAGTGTGCGTGGGGGGAAAGCTCCCAGATCCTGCCCAGGGGCTTGGCGTCAGGTCAAACCAGTGTGAGACAGGAGCCGTCAAGAGCGGCTCCCTTGGCAGTTCTCCTGGGCGGGCCGTGGGCTGCGCCGGGCAGCTGGAAGCTTCCAGTGTGGCCACACAGGTGCGTGTGTGTCCAGACCCCGAGCTCACGCTGCTGCACGATACGTGCTTGCTCCGAGGTCTCGCGGCTCTAGTGTCCTAACGACACCCCCGTGGGAACCAAACGCAGCCCCGCCGCCGCCGACCTCCTCGCGGGTGTGCGGGACACCAGCGGGGCGGTGTCTGGAGCTGCTTCTCCCCGCACACGACGTCCTCGAGGTGCGCCGACCTCATGGCTGTGACTGAGAGTGAGCTGGGGTGTGCGGCTGCCCCCCCTTCACGTGGACACTGTGCACACTCAGTAACCCCGCCCTGCAGCCCCGCGCCGGCCCTCGCCGTGAGCTGGAGCCCGGGACCACGACTGCCCCCGCCCCGCCCCGCCCCGGCTGTCCAGGCCGCACCTGCCAGGGCACGCCTGGGCCACGGGGTCTCCGGGCAGAGGGAGCGCGCCCCGCGGCGGCCCGGGGTGTTTCTGCTGAGCCCCTGCTCTCCTGCCTCTGGTACTAACCCGGAGCCGGTGCCGGTCGCCCGGCCCCCTGCACGGTAGTCCAAGGGAGCTGCTCTGGGGGCAGCAGGTCCGGGGGCCCCGGCGAGCATCTGCTGTGACACTGCCCCCCGCCCCCCACCCCCTCCAGGTTCCAGTAAGCCAGAGCTGTGAGCCTCTGGGCCGCAGAAGGGCTGGGAAGGCGGCAGGAGAGAGCCGGGGAGGATGAGGCCTGAGGCAGGGGCAGGGCTGAGTGGGGGCGGGAATAGGGGTCCCTGCGGGGCGCCACCTGCTCTTTGGTCCCACCAGCCTCTCAGCAACCACCCTCCTGACCAGACACCCGCTCTTGCTGGCTGACCTGACCTGGCGGGGGGGGACACCCCAGAGGACTCAGGCTAGCCTTGTCCTGCGTGAGAGTCGGATGCACTTGCAGCGAAACATTTTTCATTTTTGTCTGAGATGGAACAAGGGCTCCGACTTGTATCTGGAATTCCATCCCCGCTGCGGTCCTGCTTGGAGCAGAGCCCCTCCCTGCCCTGGTCTTGGGAGCCTGGTCCCCACAGGGCAGGGAGACCCCTGCAGGTGGCCCAGAAACTCCCCACGACTTCCCACACCTAGGCTGAGGCTGAGGGAGGGTCTCCCCAGGGGGGCGGCTGCCCGCCTGCTTTACTTTGCGAGGGGCCCTGCTCCGCACAGACTGCAGCCCTGCAGGGTAGAGCTGCCGCGGGCCACCAGCTTAGACAGGGGAGACGCGGCCATGGGTCTCGGCGGCCCCGGGGTCTGAAGGCCCAGTGGCTGGCCCGTCTGCAGCAGATCTGGGCTGTTGTGGACAGGCCAGGCCTGTCGGAAGTTGGGGGTCCGGGGCCACGTCTCTGGAGAGCTCTGGGGCTTAGCAGGTGGGCAGAGTGCACCCAGGGCCTGTGCTCCCTGGCGTGGGCACCCGCTGGACAGCTGGGCTTCCATCCCCTGTGCTCGGGACCTGGCCTGCGAGGGGCCCCGGCCCCTGGAGTCCAACCACCTCCCCGGGAGGGAGGACGCGTGCCCTTGGCGCCCCAGAGCCCTGAGCTCGGGAAACCAGGAGGGGATGAGGACCCCAGCCAGCAGCCCCAGCTCTGCTCAGCGGCACCTTCGAGGCCTCAGGACGCGCTGCTTTCCACGGAGGGGGCAGGAAAAGGCCCTGGGCACTGGGGGTGCTGGGCCGCACCTCCTGCGCTGCCTCCTGGGCCCTTGGCGGGTCAGAGGGGGTGCCAGGGCTGCGCCCAGGTCTGCTGGCTACCGGCATCTTCTTGGCGGTGCTGCTTAGCATCACTGCCTGCCTCCCACCCCCCCGGCCACTTCCTGCTCCTCCAGCCAACGCTCCCCCCCCCCCCCCGGGGCTGGCTCTGCCCCACGGCCATCGGGGCACCCACAGTGCAGGTTTATTCCTGCCCTGAACCAACACCTCCTGAACACCATCCTAGAGTCACCCTGGCCCCTCACCCCCAACCCCGGCTCAAAGCCACGGTCCTTCCTGCCAGCTGTGTGCCCTCCCGCCCATGCCCTGCTCTGAAGCCACCTGGACTCGACTTACCTCACCGCCCCGGGGGTGCCGACACTGGGGGCCGCGGGGGCCGCATCCAGGTGCTCCTGGACTAGCCCGGCTCAGCGGGCAGAGACAGCCTCAAGGGTCTGGGGGTGCCTGAGGCTGGCTCGCTGGGCCCCCGCCCTCGGGATGCGCCCTGGGCAGCTGGGCAGCGGAGCTTGGACTCGGAGGCGCAGGCTGCACGGGCAGGAGGGCTGCAGCTGCCGCTCCGGGGCCCCGAGCCCACCTCTCTCGCGGCAGCTGGGGCGTCTCACCTCTTCCTGTACTGACTCCTCCTCAGCCTCCTTCCTGTCTCTTTTCAAAAGCCAACAGTCTCGCAGACAGTCAGTGAGCGGCCCGCGGCTCCATGAGTCAGAGGCAGAGCTGCGGCCGGGGTTTCAGCTGGGCCAGCGCCCCGCAGACCGACACTCAGGCAACGGGCCAGCCCGGCCACAGGCCGGACAGCCACCAAGCAGCTGTTTGCTTCTGGGGGGACCTGGAGGGTCAGCTGTTTGCCCAGACACAGCTGGTCGGAAGCTGACCTTGGGGGCGTTGGCCTCCGCCAGCAGCAGGACGTGGGCGCTGTGGCCCCATCTCCTCTTCAGTCCCCGCACAGCCTGCCTTCTCTCCGGCACCCGCCTGGCACCTTCTACCCCACAATGTCTTCTGAGCCGGGGCCCCGGGGCGGCCACTTGCGCCCTGAGGGGACGCACAGCAGATGGCAGCTCCCACGCCCCGAGGTGGCCCCGGCACTCTGCACGAGGGAAGGGTGGGGGGCCGGGACGAGCAGCCGCGCTCCGGTGATGGGAGGCAGCACCTGACGCGGGGGCGCTGGGAGAAGCAGGCGACACGGGACAGGGCCTTGGGGTCTTGATTCGCCTCAGCAAGTGGGAGCCGGCGGCGATGGAGCAGGAGCGTCCTGGGCTCAGAGGGCAGGGCCCGTGCACGGGCGGGGGGCTGCGTGCGCGGCCGTGCAAGGGCAGGTGAGAAGCCCGCCCCCCCTCCCGCGCCCTCCCGGCCCCAGAGCGTGCTGGGCGCTGGGGGACACGGGTGGCAGCCCGAGAAGCCGCCGAGGCTTCAGGAGGCGGCGTGCAGCCTGGCTGGAGGTGCAGTGAGGCGTCTGGAGCCCGGCCACCCACAGGATGCTGGAAACCGCAGGGGCCTGGCGGGTGTGCGTCCTGCCAGAGGCCAGAGGCCGCCTGCTCCTCCCTCCTGGCCGCCGGGAGCACGCCACAGCCTCCTCGGTGGGGGTCTTGGGAACACCCCAGAGCCAGCCACCCGACGTGCCCCAGCCACCGCTGCTCCAGGCCCCGTCCACTGGCTCCTCGCGAGCTGGGCAGGCCTTTCCCCGGAGGCCCCAGGGGCGTGTGTCTGGGGAGCCTTCCGTGCTCATTCAGTCGGGGGCTTCCCGGGACCCTGGTGCTTCGTCGTAGCGACAGCTTGAGGCCCCCACCCGTTGGGATGGGCCGTCCTGGCGCTGCCCCTGCTCCCGCTGAGTGACTGTGCCCAGGCCGTAGTCGGGCCACAGGGAGGGGGACAGGCCCTGGGGTCTGGTCGCCTCGCAGAAGCTGGCCTGGGGGGTGTGCAACCTCCCCAACTGGGGGCCAAGGGCGGGGCCAGAGCGTGCCCTTTGCAGGGAGGACGTCCCTGCGCTGCGCCCTCCAGGGGGATGCAGCTGGCAGCGAGCGATTTCTCTGCGACCCGCTAGACCTGACGGCTAGTCCCCGAGACTGGCTTGGTGGCTGTGGGGAGGCCAAGGTTCTGCTCTCAGACGCCACCAGCTCTCTAGTTGTGGTGGCTTCTGACTGCACCCCCTCCCTTGCCTCGCCCGCAGGTCAGGCTCCCGGCCCATCCCCTGGCCAGGCTCCCTGCTGACCACTGCTGGCCCCGAGGCGTGTACTGTGTGGACGTGACCCGGCGAAAGTCCTCGGCCACCAGAGCTTCCCCTGCTGTGGTGGTTTACCTACTGCCGCCCCTCCCCCACGCCCATCAGCGCGCAGGTGACCCCTGGAGTCGTGGGGGCCTGCAGGGCTGCACAGTCCCCGCCAGGACCCCAAGTCGCCTCCACCTGCCTTAAAGCAGTGTCTGAGGAGAGGGGCCCTGCCCTTCGTGGAGACACTGGCACCCCCTAAGCAGCAGACCCACCTGGGGTGCACCAGCCCGCCCAGGCGGCACCCGGGAGGGCTGGCTCGACCCGGCTCTGCGCTAGGGCGCTCCGCGCCTTAGGACGCCAGGTCCTGGCTCCCCAGGCTGCTGCCTCAGGCCCGGCCTGCAAACCGTGCACAGGAAGCGGTGCCCCCGCGGGGCGCCCAGCTCTGACTCACACCCCGCAGGGGCAGGAAGCCCCCTCCCCCATGCAGCCCGGCTGGGCCCCCGCTGAGGGCGGGGCAGGGGCGCCCACAGGGCTCTCCAGGGGGGCGGGGGCGGGGGCAGGGGTGAGGGACGCCGGTGGGCGCAGGACGGAGAGCGCTGGGGCAGCCCGGGCTTGCACCTTCTGTCTTTATTGGGGGGCGGGGGGGGGGGTGTCCGCGCGGGAGATGACCAGAGGCCCCGCCCGCCCCCGGGGACGCCGACCACCGCAGCCTGGAGGCCGCTGCGGAGGGCGCGGTGGTGTCCGCGGGGCGCGCGGGCTCCTCACGGGGGCGGGGAGGCGCCGGCCGCCTTCCCCCCGCGCCCCGGCCGCCTTCTCCGCCGCCGGGACAGCTGCGCCCTGCGGGCGGCGGCCGTGGTGAAGGTGATGCCCTGCACGTCCAGCAGGTCCAGCAGCCGCCCGGCCGCCACGCGCACGCCCTGGCGCCGCAGCCCGGCGCGCAGCTCCGCCAGCTCGAGCGGCTCGTAGCGCAGCACGCGGCGGTACAGCGCCGGCCGCGCGCGGATGTAGCGGCCCAGCGCCGCCTCCGTGGCCAAGGCCCGCGCCGCGCCGGCGCCCTCCTCGCCCGCCTCGTCTCCCGCGCACTCCAGGGCCCGGCCGACCTCGCCGGAGGCGGAGCTGGAAGGCACCAGACAGACGGCATCAGGGCCCGCCCGCCCCGCCCCACCGGGCGCCCCGAGGCCGGGCGGGGACCCCGGGAGGCAGGAGCCCCGGCAGCAGAGACCCCGTCCTACCCCCTCCCGCCGCGCAAACTGCCAGGACTGCCCGGCCCTGCCCCGCCCCCACCCGAGGGCGCCCGGAGAGGCAGCCCCACCGCGCAGGTGCCCTGCAGCTGGGGCCCAGGGCGCCGCCTACCCCACCCCTGCAGCCCGGGCAGAGGGCTAGGGCCACGCCCGCCGTCCCCGTTACCTCTGGGAGCTGAAGGAGCTGTCGCTGCCGTCCGCAGAGGGGGCCGTGCACCCCTGGGAGGCTGGGAGCTCGGTGTCCAGGTCAGGGCCTCGAGGCGCCTCTGCGGCCTGCGTGGTGCTTGGGGCGGGGGCACTGCCCCCAGGCTGCTGCTCTCGGCGCCGCGGTGCAGCCTCTGGCGGGGCCGGGCTCTCACCCTCAGAGTCGGACTCCAGCGTCTGGTGCGTGTACTGGAATATCTCCTTCAGCTTCAGAACCATCTGGCGTTTGGGCAGAGGGCGGACCCCAAACCTGAATGGGGGAGAGGTGGGCCTCAGCAGAGAGCAACAGCCGCCGCCAGTGTCCTCTGCGGCTCTGCGCGCCTGAAGTCCAAGCACTGGCTCCGGTGTGCGCCCAGAGGCCGCGTCTGGCCTGCAGGCCAGCTGGGCAACTCGGGAGCCGGCGTCCTGAGGATGGTGGCGCTGGCAGCTTCCTGGGGCCAGGTGAGGGCCCCACATTCGGGGACGTGAGAGTCTCATGGGCCTTTAAAAAGCCGGTCTCCCCCGCCGGCGGTTAAGCCGCCTGGTGGGTGACCTGAGGGGTCTGGTCCTGTGGCTGCCGGGGTCCCTGGGAGGACCAGCCCACGCCTCATGCCCCCAGCAGCTCCCACCCCCGCAGCCCAGGGTGGACCCACGAGCGGCCAGCCTGCTGGGCTGGGGTCCGCGCAGGAGGGAGCGACCCAGGGGCCCGTGCTCGCGGCACCACCAACCTGTCCAGCTCTTTCTTCAGCACCGGGGTCTCCATGAGGGAATACCTTGGCATCGGGGTTATGGGCACTTTGGGGGGCAAGTTCTTCTGACCAGCTCCTCCTGGGCAGAACAGAAGCAGCACACATGTGAGCATGGGGACTCGGAGTGGCCACCCAGGGCCCCGTCACTGTCCTGGAGAGGCTCAGAGTGAGCCCGGCCACCACGCGGGTCCCCGGCAGCGGTGACGGCCACTGCGTCTGACTGTGGGGTGGGCCACCAGAAAGCAGCTTGGGGTGCATGGCGGGGGCTCAGCCTTGTGCAGCACGGACACTGTGCACCGGACAGGCTGTCCCACAGCCAAATGTTTGGCAAATAAGCTTAAAAGTGGCTTGACACGGCCTCCCAGGCGGCACAAGGGGTTAAGCACAGCACTGTGAAGCTGTCCGCGGCCTCTGCAGCACGAGTCCCAGCCCCAGCTGGGGGGCTACCCACATGGCGCAGCAGACCTCTCCTGTGTCGCCCGCTGCTCCCCTCAGCAGTGTATTTCAGTCCATCTGCCTGCTCTGCTCCCCACTCTGTCTCTGGTGAATCCTCTCACCCCCTGCACCTCTAGCCTGTACCCCAATTCTTGTGTGCATAGATAAATCTTCAAAAAAAAAAAAGTGGCTTGACACAGTGACAGCCGCCGACATGCAACATGGACACCCCTTGGGCTTGCACATCCGTGCGGTCTGCGACTCGGCGGGGAATGGCCGGGGTTGCAGTGGTCACTTCTCCACAGCGCCACTGGGGACCATGGACACGCGCCACGCCCACCGGGGCCGCCGACACACCCAAGGCCCCGACCGGCAGGCGGAGGGGGTGACAGAGACGGGAGGCACTCAGGATTATTGGTTACGTGTGGGTTTGGGGAACACTGGCCAAGAGCGTGTTCTGATGGATGCAGAGAGACCGCGAGTCACAGGGTGAGCCGCGGAGCCTGCGGGCGCGGTGGGGTCCACTCAGGACAAAGGGAAAAGTAAAAAAAAAAAAGCAGAGACCAGTCAGTCACGGGGGAGGATGAGGACATCCGCCAGCGGGGATGCCAGAAGGCGCAGCCACTTGGGAAGACTGTCCCGCAGCCCCTCAAAATGCTGACCAGTCACCCCTCGGCCCAGCAGTCCCACCGCCCTTGTGCGGGAACACGCCCGACAGCCGGGGAGGAGCAGCACCGCGAAGGGAAGGCGTCGGCCCCCCCACCCCGGGCCCCTCGGCGTGACCGCGCGGAGGACGAGCCCGCCCGCTACTCACCCGGCGTCCCCGGCGCTCCGGGCTGTTGCGCCCCCTCGGCGCGCCCCGGCGGCCCCTCGTCTCCATCCCAGTCGTCCCACAGGGCGGAGCTCAGGAAGCTCGGCGTGCCGCGCCCCGGGGAGCTGGCCCCGGGGGACTTCACCCGGGACCGCCTGTGGCCGGGAGCAGCGCCGCCTGGGATGGGGCTGCTGGCGCTCAGGGGCGCCGCGCGCTCCAGGTTCAGGTGGTCGATGGGGATCGGGGAGAGGGGCTCGGCGTGCCAGCAGCAGGCCTCCTTGGGCGCCGGGCTGTCGCCGGGCAGCAGGGGGCTGCCCCCAGCCCGCTGGGAGGCCACCTCCCGCTCATCTCCACTGTCCTCGACCTCCACCACCTCCCCGGCCGGGGCCCGACGTGCGGGGCTGGGCCCGGGTGGTGAGCGCGGCTGGTGCTGCGGGGGGGTGTCGGGGAGGCCGCCCGCAACCGGCCGGGGGGCCAGTGGAGGGAAACGCCTGCGGCACCGGGGCGTGGGGCTGCCAGGGCTCCCGCAGACTTGCCTCCCGCCGTCGGGGCTCCCAGGAGTCGCGGGGGAGAGGCACGAGGCTGACGTCGCGGCCTCGGGGCCGCCACTCTGTTCTGACGAGCCTGTGGGCCTGAGCTGGTTCGCCTGACCGGCCGACAGCCTGCACCCGAGGCCCAGGGCCTGGGCCTGCGAGGAAGAGCCGCGGTTCCTGAGGGCCAGCGGGGTGGCGGGCACCAGCCACGAGGCATCTGAGCTGCTGTCCTCGTCGGGGCTGCTCGCGGGGCGGCAGAGCAGCCGGGGGGGCCCCTGCTCCCCAGCAGAGCCTGGGTCCGGCTGCCGCTGCGAGGCCTCTCTCAGGGGCGGGCTCTGGGAAGCTTCCTGGTCCGTGTCCACGTCGATGATGGGAAACAGCTCACAGGATTTGGCACTAACTTCCAGAACTTTCCTTTCTTCGGGGGGCTCATGAAAAACAGACTTGACTTGGGTTTGCTGTAGCTCCAGCTCTTCGTCCGAATCTAACAAGAGGATGACCTCGTCCTCCCTGCTCCCGCGGGCCGGGGGGCTCTGGGAGCTGCCGCTGCTGTGGTCAGGTTGGGGCTGGGTCAGGTCGATGGACAGAGATTTCTGGGGGGAAATCAGGACCCCTTTATTTCTGCGCCCCCACAGGGAAGCCCGCTGCTGGCCCTTCTGGCAGCTTGGGTCGCCAGGTGACGAGAGGCTGTGCCTGCTCCTCTTCCGCTGTGATGGCGAGTCCTGGGGGGTCAGCCTGGCAGCTCCGCGCGGTGACTGGGGTACCGGTGGGGCCGAGTCAGCCTCGAGGTGAGGGTGAGGCTGTGCCCGGTGGGGGCTCCCGCCTTGAGGAGGGGCCTGTGATGACAGGTGGGGGCAGGACAGGGCAGGGGAACTCCCCAAGCCCCTGTCCTCCCCCGTGCCGCTCCCCTCCTCTCCTGCACTGGAGATTCGGGGTGCTTGGGGGCATCCTCCTTGAGTCAGCAAAAAGGGCTGTTCGTCGTCATCAGCGTCGACCGAGACCGGAAAGGCGCCTCCTTCCCTGTCCGCCCGGCAGCCCTGAGGGGGACCAGCGGGGCTGGACGGGTGCGGTGCTCCCGAGGGGGTCTCTTCTCCCTCCTCCCCGTCGGAACACTGGCCCCGGAGCAGCAGGCCCGAGGACTGTCTCACGCAGCTCCCTGCAGTTAGGGCTGTGTGCGTGGCCCGGACGCCTCCTGGGCCGTCCTCCGGCTGCCCGCTCTCCTCCTCGGCCCCGGGGGTGCCGCCCCGCGGGAGCCGCTTCCGCTGAGTGGCTGCGAATTCATAAATTTCCTCCATTTCTGCTTCATTCACCTTTTCTCTGTCTTCTTCGCAGTTCTCGGGTTTCAACAGAGCCGCCGCCTCCTCCTCCTCACCGACCCACATGGCCCTCAGGAGCGCGTGGAAGTTCTCCGCCCGGCTCTCGCAGGCCTCGTCTCCCCGCCCCTCCTGCTGGCCGTCCTCCGTGTCCGGCGCGGCAGCCGCCCGCTCGCACAGGCGCGCCAGCTCCCCGACTCCGAACCTGCAGCGGGAAACGCCACGTCACCGCCAGCCTGCCGGGGCACTGGCCCCCCCAGCGGGGGCGGGGAGCAGAGCCCCAGGGCAGAACACCCGCTCCCTGGGATGCCGGGCTGAGCTCTCACCCCGCACACCTGGGCCCCTCGGTTCTAGGGCCGGGGGTTCCTGCGACCTCAGGGCAGGTTACACTCCAACCCGGGGGTGCACAGTGGAGCCGAGGCTACAGGAATTGGGGTGCTGCCTTGAAGATGCTCAAAGCCTTGTGATGGGCACACCCAGAGCCCACAGCTGTCGGTCGGTCCAGGCCGACGTGGGCTGCCGCCACCTGCTCGAGGTCCCCAGGCTAACAGCCTGCAGCCCAGTGGGTGATGAGCCTGGACGCACCACGTCTCACCCGAGGCCCTCAAGCCTGTCCGGCTGAACTACCTGGCCCTCTCCTGAGATCCTGGAGTGGGCCCGCCCACAGGTACACACAGGGAGTCAGACCAAGCACTTGGTCCACTTCCGCTTTCGGGACTTAGAAAAGGGCTGCCGCCGTCCAACTTTCGTGGCATAATAATCACAGCAGGCAGTGTCTGGGGGACGAAAGATCACTCTCCCACCAGACTCTGGGAGCTAGGACCCAGCCTGCAGCGCCGCTTCAGCAGCACTGGCTGCTCTAGCCAGACTCCAACTGCAAATCTGGACAGGACCAGCTGGGCCCGGTTCCAGGTCATCACTGGTCAAAACCCGGATAAAGAGATGCAGGAGGGCCTGAGCCCGATCCTCCCGTGAGCCATCGACTGCTAATCCCTGTCAGTGTCAAAGGCCGTGAGGTAAACGGTAAGAACAAGCCAGACCTGTGGGCCAGGGAAGCCAGGTCGGGGGCCAGCTGGGGAGGGAGGTGGGTGTCGGCGGTGTAGAGGTAGTGCAGGAAGGCGCGGGCAGCCTCCGTGCTCACGTCGCTCAGCAGCACACGCTGGGTGGGCATGTCGCCGTCCTCCACAGCAGAGAAGCTGTTGCTGCTCACCTGAGAGTAGAGGGAAACCCAAGCTGACGGTCAGGACAGTGGTGCCCTGGGGCAGACGCCAGGCCTGGTGAGCGCAAGCACCACGCGCCTCCTGCCCGGGCTGTAGGCCAGGCCGTGCGGGGCTCGCCGTCCACAGGCTGGGCCGAAGCTTCTGCTTGCACAGCCAGAGCAGGGTAGAGAGCCCCAGCCCAGGTCGTCCCCATGGCAAGCCTGTCCGAGGAGGCAGACCGCATTCCCGGGGCCACTCGTGTCGTGTCAGCCAGGGCAGACACGAGCTGGAGAACTGCCGAGGCCAGTGGATCAGCCTCAAGGGTGGACGGGGCGCCTTTATGGTTATGCAAGTGGGGAAGAGGAAGCGGTTCTGTGGGGAAGGCATGTTCACTCACAGGAATGAGAAGCCCAGCGCTTCCCAACACCTAGGCCGGCTCTGCACGCTGCCTGCCCTCAGCCTTCTCCATGTGAGCGGCGCCTTTGAGGCAGCAGAGGAGAAAGGCTGGGGTGTGGGGGTAGAGAGGGGGTTCCAGAGTGGGGTGGCAGGGGCAGGAGAACAGGCTCTGCAGAGCCCTGACGGGTGAAGGGCATGAGGTGCAGGGCCGGCTGGGTGCGGGGGTTCGGGGGGGCTGCGAGCACGTACATGCTGCGTGAGGAGCGGGCACCGGGCGTACAACACAAACTTGTGGGCGTGGAGCAGCTCCCCGCTGTCCGTCTGGAACTGGACATCGCTCAGCTGTGGGTTGTTGACCATGGCGCCCAGGTCAGCCACCAGCAAACTCAAGGAGCGCTGAGGAGAGAGGGGAGTGTGGAGCGACTGAGCAGGTCGGGGGCCACGCTCCTCCCGCCAGGTGCCTACGTGGGGCCACGGGAGCCACCACGCAAACACCAGCTTCCTTCTCAGCCCTCGCCTCGCCGAAGCCCCAGCCTGAGCGGGATTCAGCGAGGCCGAGGGCCGGGTCAAGACGAGGCAGTGTGGCCAAGCCGGTGCCCGCACATGGGGGCCAAAGGGGGGTTGCCGGCCTGCCGTGGGGGGCCGGGCCCCAGGAGACCCCGGCGCAGTGGTTGCTGTCGCAGACGCTCTGCTAGGACACCCCCTCCCAGAAAGACCAGCTCTAACCCTGGTGGTGGCCGCCTCCCTCGTGAGCTGTCGGCTGGGGCCACCGGGACCTGCACAAGGGGCCACGGTCAGTCCCAGCAAGAGAGCGGAACTGGAGAAATGGGCACCACAGCAGACGTGTGTGCGGTGCTGACCCCAGAGTCCAGCCCAGGGTCCAGGGCCTGGCTACCCAGCTGCCCAGCGCTCAGTGATAACAGGTTGGACTAAAGCCTCGTGGCAGAGCCCCAAGCGGGACAGGCGGCTGGGGGCTCTCACGGGCTCAGGCCCCCCAGGGCCCGTGGACACCCTGACCACAGCGCTCAGGACAAGGTGGGGCGGCAGGGCCAGGCAAGGCACAAGGTCAGCAGTGCTTACCGTCGCCTGGCTGCCGCCCTCCAGCTGTGTCTCCTCGGCCGGCAGGACAAAGCCCGTCAGTGGAAGGCAGCCGGGCAACGAGTCCATCCCTGAGAGAAGGGTGCGCGGGTTAAAGGAACACCCCCACGAGGTTGGCCGTGGGGAGGTGCACTTGCCAGTGTCAGCTGGACAGCGCCCAGGCCCCTGGAGGATGCACTTTCCCGACGCCCTCCGTGAGCCAACTGCCCATAAGCCTGTCTTACCCCCTCCCAAGAGGGGCATGGGCAGTAAAACAGACAAAACTGGCCCACAGTGCCCAGCACCGGGTCAGCTGCTCCGCCGCGGCTCAAGCTGAAGGGAGCTGACGGACTTGCCATCCTGCGCCACCTTTAAGAGAAGAGAGCCCCAGAGCCTTCCCCCCGCCCCCCCAGGCGCCCTGCAACCTCAGAGGCCTGGATCTGAGAGGCTATCAGGGTACTGCAAGGACTGTTCTGTCCCGGCCCAGGAGCGGGTGTCTGGGGCGGGCTGGCCCAGGGGCCCCTTCAGTGTCTCACCTGCGGCCCCCTCCGAACCAGTGGGGTCCCCGCTGCAGGGCTGCGGGCTGGCGCTCAGCCCCTCCCCCGCCAGGTCCACGAGGTCCTGCAGGGCCTGGTGCTCCCTCTGGCTGGCAGAGGGTGACAGCGTCGGGGGGCCGGGCCCTGCAGGGCAGGTGCTGTGGGGGGCAGGTGATGTTCCGGAGCCAAGCCCTGGCTGCTCAGGTGGCCCTGCGGGCTCCTGTGTGAGCACCTGGGGAAGTCAGAGTGGGGCGGTGTGTCCACTGAGCAGCCCCGGTGCCCTGCAGGCTTCTGTCCAGGGCCGTCAACAGGCGTCTGTCCCTGCCCCAGGAGGAGCAGGGCACCCCAGCCACAGAAAGGTCCCAGGCCGCTCTCCCCACGGTCTCACTCGGATGAGTGCCGACTTCAGGGCCTCCAGCACGGGGTGCCTCTGCTTCCCGGACCCCTGGCTGGGCCTGGGAGTCCACATTCTAAATAGATGCTCAAGAACAGGATACGTTTGGGCTCACGTGGCCCTCCCTGCCCTTCCCGGGACAGCCCTCAGGTTGCTGCAGAGAAATACCTACCTGCGGCCGACACCCTGGGGGGCTCAGCCCCTCCTCAGCCCTCCTGTCCCCCGCCCCAGTTGTTGGTGCCAGAGCTGAGTTCCCTCTACAGCCCACCTTCGGGTGCAGCGGGGACGCACCTTGGTGGGCCGCTGGAGCACCAGGGGCGGTACCAGACTGGCCGTGTAGAAGGAGTCC
This sequence comes from Talpa europaea, assembly GCF_964194135.1. Taxonomy (NCBI): domain Eukaryota; kingdom Metazoa; phylum Chordata; class Mammalia; order Eulipotyphla; family Talpidae; genus Talpa; species Talpa europaea. The sequence goes on along the minus strand of NC_140079.1, from coordinate 101,620,831 downwards.
AGAGCCCAGGCCTGGGTCAGGGCACTGCCCTCCCACAGGGAGTGCTGCTTTCCTGCAGGTGGACGCAGACACCAGCTGGCCCTCTCCAGCTCTTCCTTCAGCCGCCCGCCCGCGGGGAGGGGGGGCGTGCTGGCCAACTCAGCTTCCTCGGCCAGGAGCTGGGCCACGCGGTCCTCGATCTGCCTGCCCGTGGTCTCCGCGTCCTGCACCAGCAGCCGGGGTGGGGACGCAGCTTTCTTCTTGCGACTCTTCTTTTCTAGGGAGCAAAGCACCAGTCAGGGATGTGCCGCCGCCGTGCTGCCTGCCCCTGCGGGAGCCTCACGCACCTGCTCCCGGTCGCAGCCTCTCAGCAGCAGCACTGCCTGGTCTGAGCGCCACTGGCCTGGCCTCCAGCTCCGAGCGCGACAGGGCCATGGCCACCAGCAGGTCCTCAGACGGCGCCTCGGGCCCGCTGACCCTCCACCTCTTCTGAGGCTCCTTCCTGCTGGCGGCCCCCTTCCGCTTCAGGCCTCCGCTGAGACTGCTGAAGCTTAAAGGCGGCCGGAGGGAGAGATCAGTGGGGACTGGCGGGCGCGCGTCCTCCTCTGAGCTGGTCCCTGCGGGGCCTGGGAGGCTGGGCCCTCCTTGGTGGGGGCGAGAGGGCAGGGAGATACGTGGGGCTTCCTATGCCCCGGTCTTCCTGAGGCAGGAGGTGCCCCTGCCCAGCTGAGGGAAAGGCCACCCGCACAGGCAGCTGCTCCCAGGCCAGCCGGCAGCAACCTTTCTGCTTTGGAGATTCACGTCAAGGACTTTCCGGCCACGGAGGACTGAGTGCCTAGGACCACGGGGGAGGCGAGGGAGCAGCAGCCCGGGCTCGCCTCCCTGAGGGCGCCTGACGTTCACCAAAGCCAAGACCAGGCTTGTGCCAGACCAGGTTTGCCGGCAGGTGGTCAGCTCCAGCCTCCTGGGGCCTGTATCACGACCGCCTCCCGGAGGGCGAGGGGCTGCAGTGGGGGTGGGGCTGCTGCAAGCCGCATCTCTGGGCCCACAGGCAGGTCAGGGCCCTTGCTCTGTCACCAAAGGAGAGAAGTTCCAGAGCTACAGGAGCCCAGGGCCCGCGTGGCCCGTAAGAGGCTGGCGTGGAGGGGAGCGCCAGGCCTGCCGCACCTGTGACGCGCACACGCAGGACTCGTTTCCAGCCATCAGCAGGGCCCCTGCTCTAACTCTTAAGCATTCAATTCACACACGCAAAAAGAAAGTCCGTGGCTCTGTCTCAGCAACACCGAGCTGGCGAGTCACTGCACGTGAGCGGCCGGACGTGGGGGCACCGCGCTGTCCCGCCTGGAAGCACCAAGCTGCTCAGAGAGTGGACGCAGGACCTCGAGGCCACCCTGATCTTTCTGAAGACACACTGCGTGGGCCACTTCAGAGCCTTCAAGAGGCAAAACCTGTCCCCTCTGCCGTCCCTCGGGATGCCCCTGATTTCCTCTCAGACCTCTCGCTTCCAGAATCAGAGGGCTGTCACTCCCCAACACTACAGCAGGCCTTAGGAAAGAAAAATGGGGGCCTCTCTGGTGGCCTAGGGGTTCAGTCTCAGGTTATCACTGCCAAGGTCTGAGTTCATTCCCCGGCCAGCGCGCTGACCCACAGGGCACAGCAGACCTCTCCTGTCAGCAGTGGATTCCAGTAGCTCCGCCTGTTCTGCTCCCCACTCTGTCTCTGGTGAGTCTTCTCACCCCCCACAATGCTGACCTACACCCCAGTTCTTCTACACACAAAAAAGGTATATTAAAAGAAATAGACTCCCCAGAGTGCTTCCCTGAGGGGCTTCCCTCTCACCTGGGCACCGGAGCGGGCAAGCTGGGGGCCCCCTCAGGCTGTGCCATCTGCAGCCGCACAGCCTGGAGCAGGAGCTGGGGGCCGACTTCCATCCTCGCTGCGCACTGTTTCAAGTGGCTGGTTCTGCTCTTGGTGGTGAGAAACGGTTTGCCACAGATGGGGCACTCGGGGATCTGTGGTGCCGAAGGCCTCGTCGCCTTTTCCACCTCATCCAGGCACCTGGCAGAAGAGGTAAGCGCTGTGGGTCCAGAGCCCCGACAGCCCCGGTGTCAGCCCCGTGCCACAGATGCCGCCTCCAGGCACTGAGTTCAGGGGTCTGGAGAACACAAAGCACCTCGCGACCCAGCAATTCCAGGCCTCGGTGCAGGCCCAGAGGACTGAAGACACAGGGGACACTCGTCCACAGCAGCCCCACACAGGACACCCGAAGGTGGGAGATGGTCTGGTGTCCATTGGCAGAAGACAGATGAGCAGAATGTGGTCCATCCATACAAAGAGGCAGAAACCAGCCACACAGCAGCTCTGACCCCAAACAACATGGATGAGCCCTGAGGAGGAGGCTGAAGAGGGCCCCACAGGCCCGGGGTGTGGTCCCGCCGCGGGAAACATCCAGAGCAGGCGAGCCAGAGGCAGGGTAGGCCGGAGGCCGCCAGGGGCTGGGGCCACGGCGGCATGGAAGTGAGCGCCCATGGGCGCGACCTCTCCGGGGGCTGCAGCGACGGAGCACAGCTCTGAAAGGGCGCGCTGTATGTCACGTCGCATGGCCTGGCTCTGCAGCATGAGCCCTGCAGCCCCGGGAGCACGGGCCCCCACCCGTGCCTACCGGTTCACGTGCTGCTCCCTCCGAATCACGTTCATGGCCGAGAGGTTCTTGTGACAGATCTGGCAGAAGAACAGCCCCTTCTCCTCCAGGCTGTCGCCCCGCGCAGCCGCATGCTCCTGCCCAAGCTCCTGCTGCAGGGCCCAGGCCACGGCAACATCGCTCTCTGTGACAGGGAGCCTGGGTCCAGTCCCTATGGAGAGGCGGGAGACCGTGAGGGCGCACCCCCTCAGGGCCAGACCCTAGACACGCACCCACACTTCAGTGCAAGTCTGGACTCGGGATGCCAGGGCAGCCGGCTTCCTGCAGTGTAAAAGCTGCCGGGCAAGGCCCCGAGCGCCCTCACTATGGCTGTCTCTGCTGCGGCACCTGGGACAGGCCCCCAGTCCTCCAGGTCCAGGCTTCTCTCCTAAGCCCCACCTCCCCGCGGCCAGCCCCTCACGGCCTTCCAAGAAGGCCCAGGTCAGAGCGCAGCCTCCGTCCCGGTGGACTCGGCTTCTGACCACGGGAGGGATGACTCCTGTCTCGAGGTGGCTCCCTGGGCAGCTGTGCTGTGCCGCCGCCACGCCCTGGCCCATCTGGTCGTGCTGGAGCAGATCCCTCACAGGAATGTCCCGAGAACGTCACCAACAGCCTGTCACTCTCTCCCCGTAGCAGGAAAGCATCGCACCTCATTCTGGTGCCTCTTTTCTCAACCACAGGAGCGAGCTGTCTCTCCCGGGCACTGCTGGCGTGGCGTGAGCATGTATGGAAGCAACTGGGCCGCATGCAGGCAGGCCCTGGGCTCGGGCACGGCCAAAGGCTCCCAGTGCCCTCCAGTGCTGCAGGCGTGGTGGGCCCTGGGCAGGCCTGGAGCCCTCGGCCCCCGGGGCGATGCTGCACAAGCAGGGCCACAGGCCTGTGCTGGGGTGCCCCCTGCCCCGCTGCTTCTCCTTTAGTGTGTTTTTTCAGAGGTGACGATGCCTACTGCTTCGGGGTTGTGTGGCGGGATTAGGAGTGAGGGGCCACGATGGCAGCAGAAACACGTGTTTCGTGAGATGGAAAACACGGTCAAGGGCGGGCCACTGCCGGAGCGAGGCTAAGGGCGGGGCTCGCTGGGATTTTTACTCTGCTGTCTGGGAACAGCTTCGTAATAAAATGAAAATCCAGAAAGAGAAAGAGGTGCCCAGGCAGAGAAGCTCAGTGAGGGAGGACCAGGGGCCCCGGCTCTCTGACATGACTCAGGCGGCGGGAAGGTCCCGCCAGGCAGGGCCAGGGCGGCGGGGAGGCCGAAGCACCGCTCCCGCTCGCCCCCGCCTCTCTGCTGGGAAGACAGGGCACCCTCGTACCCTGCCCGGCCGGCGTTCCCTCTTGAGGCCCCTCTGAAACCATCTCTTGGAGTGCGGCCTCCGGGGGGGCGTGTGTCAGCCGGTCGGGGTCGGCTCTCTTGAAGCGCTGCATCCGCCGCAGGACCAGCTCCGCTGTCCGCTGGCTGGGACTCGGCTCTGTGGCCGCCAGACAGGAAGGCGGGGCCGGGGGGCCGCTGCCGGGAGCACCGTCTGGCGAGGAGAAGAACGGTTGCAGACATCTCCTCCGGCGGGAGAGACGGCTGGCTCCCACCGGGCAGGGGCTCCCACGGCCATCTGGCAACCAGCCTCGGCTAACTCTCCGGTGTGACCGGCCCTGGCCGCTCGCCGGAGCCCCGCTGCCCGCGGGAATGGGAACGGGAACGTGGGCCCTAAGTCCCTCAGCCGGGAGGGGCGGGCAGTGGGTGAGCATGTGTGGGGTCATGACAAGGTCCTAAAACTGGGGCACCTTGTGGCGGCAGCCGCACAACCATGAATGCACTGAAACCAGTGACCCGTGCACCGCAGCGGGATGGGTTTACAGACGCGACTGCATCTGCAAAGTGGGTATTCAAGAAATACTAATGACGAGTCTTCCTAGATCCTAGATCCAGGGTGCTCCTATCACTTGGGTGGCCCCAGAAGGCCTCCCGTGGGGAGCCTGTAACTTCTGAAGTCTTTTGTCAGTTTTGCAGGCAAGTGTGGGGCCGGTTTCTGGGGAGATCACGTGCAGCCCCCATTCAGCGCAGGCTGCCGCCACTGCTCCAGCCAGAGGGCCGGCTGGCCACGCGAGTGAAAAATGTTATTTGAGATCAGGAAGTGAAGGAGAGAAAGAACTAGAAACCGAGCTCAGGTGCGCCGAGAGACGGCCTGGCGCTGCACCTGCAAGCGGTTTCGGTTCTGCGTGGAGAAGGCTCACCCCGCGCACGCTCCAGTGCTCCGGGCAGTGGGGCTTTACACAAACAAGCAAAAAGAGAGTAAAAGGTGGTTCTGCAGGAGGAAGGTGAGACCTGAAGATTCTCCAGGGACTACCTCTTCAGTAGCTCGACTGAACCCCCGGGCTGCAGCTGACCCCAAACTGCAGAATGAACGCGAGAAAGGGAGAGCAGCAGCAGCCGTCTTCCCATGCAGGGGCACGTGCACCATGTCCCGGCCACACTGACAGGAAACTCTGAGGGGACAGGCGTGATCACGTGGCAAACTTTCCTGACGATCGTTTAAAACAGGAGTCGGCAAACCCTGGCCCCGGCGGCGCCTGCTGTGGGAACGGAGTTCCGTGGGAACTTGGCCCATGGGTTTGCGTGTCGCCTGGGAGCCAAGCAGCTGCGACAGCAGCCACTGGCCGGCAGCGTCAAAAACATCTGTGAGCTGGCTCTCGGAGTTTTCCGACTCCGGTTTAAACAAGCCCCGCTCCTCTCCGGTTCCCTCTCTGGAAAGCCCCAGCAGTGTTCCTGGTCCGGTTACCTGTCTGGGTGCTCCTTGTGCTCTCTGGAGGTGCAGCAGGAGCAAGCGCCCCTCCCTCTCCGTCCTCAGGGGGCACTGGGCCCTGCTCCTGGCACCTGGTGGGCCCTGACTGTCTAGCCCTTGGGGCCCGGCTGCCAGGTCGGGCTTTCGTGGCTCTGGGGCCTGCGGGGGCGCTGCTCTTGGTGGTGGTCAGTTTGGTACCCTGCGGTCTGCTGCGTGTCTGCGTGCTGTCTGGGGCCCTCGGTCTCTTCCTTTCCCCAGACCCGTCTTTGGGGCCATTCTTTTTCACCCTTTGGAAAAAGCTGGCACAGAGTTCTTTAAAATCCTCATCAGACTCATCCATCCTGGGGAGTGTTTGGGGGGGAGGGTGGTGCTGGGGGTGTGCACAGAGGAGCCCCACCAGGCCTCGCTCACACGCGCAGATTCACTAGTGTTCCCTTTTCTTCCCACGGAGACTGCCTGGAGGGTTCGCACTACTGAGCAAAAAGTGCTGTTTTTCTCTCCTTAATGATTTAAAATGCCTTTGCTCAAATGGAGCCTGTGTGAAACAGCCCGCTTAAAGCTTTCTTCTGTTAAAGTTCAAGTTCGAAAGGTTTTGTTGTCCACTGGCGCCTCAGATACAATGGACATGTGCTGCTGCTTAGGTGACCCTTCAGATCTCCACGGTGAGAAGTGCGCTGGGTCCTTTGGGGTCACATCTGCGAAGAACCAAAAGCATCTCAGTGCAGCTGGACAGATGCTGTCCTTTCGTGCTGGTTTTCCCCCCGGGAGCTACAGAGCATGTGGAAAGGTGTCTGGAATGACAACACCCCTGTCGATTCCTCAGGCACAGCCAGACTCTGGGCCCACAGGACATCACAAAACAGGGAAGAGGGATCTCGAAACCTGTCAAAGCACGTTCTTCTCTAGGCAGAAGTGTTGGAAGTGTTGTTTTTACTGAAATCTGAGGCATGCGTCCCATGAAGGGCAGTCGCCGCCATACACATGAGATGTCAATCCAGAAAAACTCTGCCTTGGGCCTGTGCTGGCCCAAGCGGCTCCCTCAGCAGACAGTGGGTGATGCAGAGAATATAGGCCTGAGCACTCAAGAGGGACAAGCAGTGGGGAGACAGGTCGTCCTGCGTCCCCACAGCCAGTTTATTCAGATCAAAAAAAGATCATTTTTCTCCATCCTCTCACCCCAGCTCTCCAGACGCAGGTGACCAGAGACCTGCCCCGGGGCACGATGGTTTACTTGGGCAGCTGGTGGGGTTCAAACATCAAAGCTGACTCAATGGCAGCAAAGTTCACTCAGGCGCCGGCCCAAGTGCTCCCCGGGTCTAACGCGTTTCACCCTCACTGCGATGCTGTTTGGCAGGATCGTCCCTTCTTTCCAGAACGAGAATGAGGGAGGACCCGACCGAGGCTTTCCAGCGGCCCAACCCCAGTGTGGTCCCGAGCGTGGACTCTCTCGCTGGTTACCTGTGCCCCGCGGGGCTCGACGCCGAGGCGGCCCAGATGCTGCTGCTCCGAAGGTGCGGCCGCGCGTGTGAACCGGGCGATGATCTCTGAGCTGGTGACTGCGGAGAGCCTGGTGCCTTCGGGGCGAGAAGTGGGTGGTGGGAGGGCAGAGGTCAGGGAGGGCCCCCCAGGGCAGGCTCAGCCCACGGAAGGGGCCCCAGTGGGAGCCGGGGCAGCTCCGGGACGCGGGGTCCGCGCCGCCGCGCACGCACCTGCCCCAGACCGCGCCCTGCAGCGGCGGGGACGGACCCCGGGGGCGGGTCTCCGGGACGGGGTCCCCGGGTCCGGCCGGGCTCCCTACCTGCCGGCGGGCGCGCGGCGGACAAGGCGTGAACGGCGGGTGCCCCGCGCGCCGGGGGCCGCCGGGGCCCGACCCCGCCGCGCCCCGCGGCTCCCCGACCTCGCTCCCCGGCGGCCCCGGCGCCCCCGACGCCGGGCGGGAGGCGCGCGAGGAAGGCGCTGCTCCCGCAGGCGGGCGGGGAGGTGGGGGGCGGCCGGACGGCCCCTCCCGGCGCCGACTCCCGCCCCACAGCGCGGCCCGGCCCGGCCCCTCCTACCTCAGGCGCCGCCGCGGCAGCGTCTCAACGGAGAGCCCCGCGCCTGCGCCTGCGCCGCACCGGAAGCTCGCGCAAGCGCAGGGAGGTCCGGGAAACTCGCGCAGGCGCAGGGCGGCCCCGGAAACTCGCGGCTTCCCATCCTGCCCCGCGCGGGCAGGGCGTTTCCGGAAGGGGCCGCGGGCGGCGTCTGCTCGGCTCCGAGGCGCGGCGAGAAGTGCCGCCGCCGCCGTGGCCCGAGGGTAGGTTCTGACCCGGTTCCCCCACGGACGGAGTGTTCGCGGGCTCGGGGGCGGCTGTGGAGCCGACGCGGCCTGGGCGGGAGGGGGTGGAGCGGCGGCCGCGCGTGCCTCGGAGCGGGCGCCTCGGTGGCCGCCCCGGGAGGGACGCGGGAGCCGGGGCGGCTGTGTGTGTGGCGGGCGGGGCGGGGGGGCTCGAGGGTTGACTCGGGAGCACCGCGACCCACTCGGCACCTCCTGCCGGTGCCGGGAGCCCGAGGCCCTGGGAGGCGGTGGTGGGAAGGATGCCCCCAGGTCACCCCAGGGGTGGCTGGGGACCCCCGAAGAGCCAAACCCTCCCCTGGTCGTGTGCTGCCGCCCCCGGAGCTGACTTCTGACCGCGGGTCCGAGCAGAGTTTCAGTCCTTTCTGTTGTGGGGTCTGTTGCCTTCTAAGACGGAAGCTTGAGCGTCTCCAGCTTCTCCATAGGGCTGCACGGGACGGGCTGGAGTCAGGTCCTCGGGCGCAGCTCCTGGCCAGCAGCGGGTCTCGCCCGCCTGTCTCTCCCCCTGTCGGTGCGATTCCACCTGCTTCTTGCTGGGTTGTGAGTCACTCCTGGGCTTCTTGCTGTTACTGACCTTTTTTTTTTTTTTTTTTTTTCTTTTTTCTTTTTTGTCTGTCTGTTGTTGTAGCTATCCTGGGGTCTCCTGCTAGTGGAATTCAGAACACAATTGGTTCTGTAGGCACAGGCCAACAGAACGCCACTTCTTTAAGTAACCCAAACCCCATAGACCCCAGCTCCATGCAGCGGGCCTCCACTGCCCTGGGACTCCCCTACCTGAACCAGCCGCAGCCGCAGCCTCAGGTTCCCGGCCAGCAACCAGCACAGCCTCAAACTCACCAGCAGATGAGGACTCTCAACCCCTTGGGTAGGTGAAGGAACTCTGGAGAACTCCATGGCCCCAGATGCAGCCATGGGAATGACGTGTCTTCCTGAAACCCAAGGCTGCTTTCAGCCATTGTTTTTACTCTACATTCAAGTTGCTATGTCGCACGTGTTACGGCAGACGTGTCATGGTACCTTTTAAGTGGTTGAAAAGGCAGGAGTGTCTGATGCAGGGGAAAAGTTCCAGGCCTGGGGGAAGAGTAACATTTGAGATGAATCAATGTCTGTTGCTCCTTGTGCTGCTTCTGGACAGCTGTCTTGAGGGAGTTCATATGGCTCAAGCTGAAGCTCGCAGTTCAGAGCCCTGTTTGTGCCTCTGGTCTAGACCCTCACCAGGCTGTTTACTTGACGAGCACTTGTGGGTGGTCTGCCAGTCTTCCCACTGCTTCTCGGTGTCACCTCAGTCCATTATTTGCCAATGTTGGCGCATCTGTTCATGTGGAGCCACGATTCCCTTGCCGTGTGCACATACTGTTTTTTCAAAATTTTTCTTTAAATTGGGCCTCCCTGGTGGTGCAGGGATTGAAGACAGCGCTATCAAGCTGTCCATAGCCACTGTAGCACGAGCTTTATCCCCGGCCAGGGAGCTGACCCACAGGGCAAGGCAGACCTCTCCTGTCTCCCCGCGCTCCCCTCAGCAGTGAGTCTCAGTACATCTGCCTGTTCTGCTCCCCACTCTGTCTCTGAATCCTCTCACCCCCCACCTCTGGCCTGCACCCCGGTTTTTGAATGCATAAATAAATAAATATTTAAAAAAATTTTTTTTCTTTGACCCAGTCTTTTGAAGCTTAGGCTTAAGCAAGCAGTGGTGTCCATCAAACCAACAAAAGGATGTTGTGCTAATTACGTCCCTTTTCTAATAGGATAAGTGTTTTACCTTTTCAAATGACCTGTTAAACTCACTTCATTTGTTGCTTTCTTGGGTAACAGCTGCCATAATGAACACCTAAGGTCTACCGGCCAGGAGCCGGGGTTGCAGTCCTACGACCTGACCTCTGACCTGACCCCATGCCTGTTGATGGTGTGACTTGGGATGAGACTGTTAACCTCTCTGAGTCTCAGCTTTTTCTTACTTTAAAATGAATACTGTAGGCACCTTGATCTTTTCTGCACTTAATTTCTATGATTTTATTTTCTAATACGGAAAAATAAAAAGCCACACAATGGCTCATGGCATGATGGTGATGAAACCAGCATTAAAAATCTGAAACTGTAGAAGGGTTACTTCTAATTGTACCCACAGTCATAGAGTGTACTTAAATAGCCAGTAGCTGTATTAAAAGTGCCTCCTTTGGGTTAGAAGGACAGCGGCCAGGGGTCTGCAGCTGGGCTGTACAAGTGGCCATTGCCGGAGCCAGGACTCCGGAGCGCTTCTGATCCATCTCGCGGTAGCTCCTCAGGGCCCCTGCGCTGGCAGCTTACCTGCTGCTGAAACTTTGAAGCATATTTTCTCATTCAGGAGTTGGTTGACTTCTTTCTTTCTGTCTTAAAGGAAATAACCCAATGAACATTCCAGCAGGAGGAATAATAACCGATCAGCAGCCACCAAAGTAAGCCCATTTCTCAGCCTTCTCCTCTCTGCATGCCAGCTGCACGGGCCTGGGCTGGTAACCACAAAACCCTGTGGTGCCTAACATGTGGCAGATGAGAATAGTCTGAGCGGGGTGGTGGGGGAAATGTTTTTACCTGTAAACGTGGGGCAGACCGTAGATCACACAGGTGCATTCGCACTCGAGTCCCTCAGTGGACAGAGGGCGCGTCCTGGTCTCTCCCATAGCCCGCTGACGAGTGACGGCTCCAGCTCCGGAAACATCGGCGACCTCAGCACTGTACCCACAGCGGCACCTCCTTCCAGCACTGGCGTCCGCAAGGGCTGGCACGAACACGTCACTCAGGACCTGCGGAGCCACCTCGTGCACAAACTGTACGTGCAGCGCCGCCACCCAGGCGGGACGCAGGCACTTGTGCTGGCGGTTCTCTCACGGGTCTGCCTGACTCACTCCTGAGGGGTCCTGTAGGTGGTAGTGCCGTAGAAGCTGACGAGAGACCCGTCTGGTTTAGGGGGTTGTAGCTACTGCTACAGGCCAGAGAATCCGTGGCCTTGCGGGGGTCATCAGAACGTTTGCGACTGCCCTGAGCTGTATGGCCCATGGCTCAGTGGCCAGGACCCCTGCGCATTCTCTTTTTTAATCATAATCATAATTTTTTAAATTAATTTATTTATACAAGCACTAGGTACAGTCAGAAGCGCAGGAGGGTGAGAGAATTCACCAGAGCCAGAGCGGGGAGCAGAGCAGGCAGAAGGACCGAAGTACACTGCTGAGGGGAGCAGCGGGCGGCAGGAGAGGTCTGCGCGCCATGTGGGACCCTCCTCCGGTGGCCGGGGAGCAGCCGGGGATCGAACCGGCGCCGCAGAGGCTGCGGGCAGCTTCGCAACCTAGCGCTCAACCGCTGCGCCACTGGGGAGGCCCTCTTACAACTCAAGATACAGTTGGGGAGATCCTGAGAATCGGAAGAGGCCGGGCCCGGGCGCAGAGGATCTGCTGTGCCGCTGTGCAGCCGCTCAGCTCACAGCCACTGACGTTGAGCTGATGGTAAATTTAATCGATTCCACTGGAGGTTTCTTTTTCCCTTTCACTATTTCCACTCATCTTTTGGTATAGTTTAAAAGTGAGGGATTTGAAAAACGTCATGCTTGAGTTGACTCGGCGTGTAGTTATTAACATCAGAATATTCTGGGAGACCAGCAGGTCAGTGTTGTCTCCGGAGAGCGGCTTCGCTGTGTGCACGGTAGGCAGGCAGGGTGAGGGGCTTCTCACGACACTGAGTTACCCCTTAGAAGGCGATCGGTTTCTTCTCTTTCTCTGTCACGTGTGAAATGACAAGGTGTGGATTGAAAGTCAGTTAATGGAGTTGTTGTCCTTCCAGTGTGCAAGCCGTCTTCCCCACGCCTGACCCCGCAGCCCTGAAGGATCCCCGCATGAAGAACCTGGTCGCCTACGCAAAGAAGATGGAGGGGAAGGCGTACGAGTCTGCCAACAGCAGGGTAGGTCTTCGCAAGACTGCAGCCCCCATACACACACCTACAGAGGATGCAGCTCTGTAGGTGGGGCTCTGCAGAGGGGGCTCTGCCTGTCGGGTAGGCAGTGTCTCCTAGAGGGAGACTCCTCAGAGGACACCTGAGAGCCGGCCAATCTTGCATGGAGAATGCTGCTGCAGGCAGGCAGGCGGCACCGTGACTCAGTCACAGGCATGCCTTAGTGGACGCGGTTCCTGCTGCCCCTGCTGTGTCAGCGCCAGTGTCAGTGAACAGGGAGAGGTTCCGATATGGAACGAAATGTCACATGCTACGTGGCGCCAACTCAGAAACTCCATGATTCCACTGGCGTTTCACAAGATTCTGGGCCTGTGATGTATCGGACGTGTTGAGCACTTCACCATGACAGTGTTCTCGATGAGGAAAGCTTATTAGTTTGTCAGAAGATGTAAACTTTCTTTTTATATAGTTTTCACAATTTCATATGGATTTGGTCTTTTTCAGGATGAATACTATCACTTACTAGCAGAGAAAATCTACAAGATACAAAAAGAACTAGAAGAAAAGCGGAGGGAGCGTCTACGCAATCGGGGCATCTTGGGCAACCCGCCGGCCCTACCAGCCCATGGTGGCTAGCCCCCTGCGGTGCCGCAGCACAGCCGGTGATTCCTCCAAGTAAAAGACTCCTTGTCTTCTGCCAGTCTTCCAAGCTAAGATTCCCACTGCTGGTCAGGGGTCACTTTAAATAACCACTTTTTTTTTTCTGCCATTTTATATGGACCCATGCCCTTGCCGGTGAACCGCATGCAGGTATCTCCAGGTATTTACTGCCATGACTCCCTTCTGCAGAGGGGGCCTAGCTGCCCCAGCCAGGTAAGACACTGGCAAGCAGCTAAGAGAAGGGTCTCACCCTGTGGGGCGGAAGTTTAAAGAGCTTCACACCGTGGAGCTAAAGATTTCTTGTGCCTCACACCGTGGGGCTGAAGATTAAACATCCCTTTGTTTTTTTGTTCTTGGTCATAATAGAAATAATTTCTCAGAATACACATTGGGCAATAATTTATACATATAAGAATATTGTAAGTACATGGTATGGAAAATTATTTGTTTAAAAGTTGAACATTGAAAAAGTTAAACACTGAATAATTTGGCCTATTTGACAGTGGGAAATAATTATTGTGCAAGGGCATGTCTGATAAGCAACCCAGAGCTGCTCATAATAATGTTCCTCATATGAAGTTCTGTAGAGAAGCCTTGCAACGAATCATGAAGTTGATTACGCTAGGAGTTTCTGAGTAACAGGAAAAAGTTCTAATACGTGGTTACCGGGAAGCAACTGGTCTCCAGCTGAAATAACGCATCTAAGTTTTAATTATCTCTTAACTTTTAAGGTCGTTTCTTCTCATAAAAACACATGGGCGACAGAATGTGGGAAAGGAATGTACTGATTGTTTTATTTTGCTTCTGTGCTTAAGATGATGCAACCCCGTGGCTGGCCTTAAACATATAAATAAAGACTGGCTGACACCCTCAGCAGGAGAAGCTTGCACCAAACTGAGAGTGTTTTGTATCTGCCTTACCTCCCCTTCCCTCCAGCCCTTAAGAAAGTTTGGGGTAGGGCCTCCCTGGTGGCGCAGCGGTTGAGCGCTGGGTTGCGAAGCTGCCCTCAGCCTCTGCGTTGCCGGTTCGATCCCCGGCTGCTCCCCGGCCACCGGAGGAGGGTCCCACATGGCGCGCAGACCTCTCCTGCCGCCCGCTGCTCCCCTCAGCAGTGTCCTTCGGTCCTTCTGCCTGCTCTGCTCCCCGCTCTGGCTCTGGTGAATTCTCTCACCCTCCCGCGCTTCTGACTGTACCCAGTGCTTGTGTAAATAAATAAATAAATCTTTAAAAAAAAAAAGGGAAAGAGAAGAACAAGTATCGGCAAAGAGTGGAGCCATCACAGCGCTTATAAGATCCACTGCACAGAGCTGGGGGAGGAGGCTTCAAACAACTACAAACCGTATTGACACATGGGCCAGCAACTGCCCTTCTGAGTAAATACCCAAAATAATTGAGAACGGGCTAGTAAAGAGATACTTGTACGCCCATTACTGTGAACTGAATGTTCGTGTCCCCCTAAAACTGGTATGTTGAACCCTAACACCCACTGTGATGGGGTTAAGGGTTGGCGCCATGGGGTGATGGGTCATGATAGTGAGGTCTTCGTGACTAGGATGAGGCCCTTATACCCCTTCCACGATGAGAGACTGTAGCGAGAGGGGGCAGCAGGCCCTCCGGACACTGAATCTGCCTGCACCTTCCCAGCCTCCAGAGCCTGGTGAGGGACACGTCCCTGTTGGTCGCCAGGCGGGCAGTACCGCAGCTCCGACAGACTAAGACAAAGCAAGGTGGGAAGAGATACACTTGCACATTCAAGTGCACAGCAGCGTTATTCACAGTAGCCAGAAGGCGGAAGTGGGTGAGTGGACACACAGATGTGGTAGAGCAACACCATGGAACGTTACGCGGCCTTAAAAAGGAAGGAGATTCTGACACCTGCTGCACATGGATGAGCCTAGAAGTAGATGGTCGGGGCCAAGGGCTGAGGGGTGGGGAACGGGAGCTCGTGCTTAGTAGGGACAGCTCCTGTTTGGGAAGATGAAAACTTCTGGAGATGATGGTGGTGGCTTATCAACACCGAGACTGTGCGTAGGATTACAGAGCCACACACTGACAAATAGCTGAAATGGCCAATTTTCTCTTATGTATGTTTTAACAAAAAAAACAAAAACAAAAACAAACATTGAACGCCAAGAAGAGATTTCCAAAGGAATCGTGCCATATGCCACTCTCATGTGAGGTGTCTCCACACGCAGACAGTGGACAGTGGCGATGGGCTGTGCACATTATATGAACCACACCAATGTGTCACTTTGGAGGGGGTCAAATGTCCGCAGGTGTCGGTAGTTTTGTTTGATTTGACGTCATAAAAATACACATCTTGTCAGGGGATGCTGGGCACCAACTCTGGGAAAGTGGGGACTTTGGGGGAGGGAAGTGGGGTGCAGCTTCAGTTCTCTCTGATACGTTATTTCAGAGCCAAGATCTGAAGCTGAAGTGACAAAGTGTGAACATTGCCCATCTTAGCAGACATGGCAGTGGGACGTGCGGGCGCGTCTGCTGGCCTGATCTAAGGGGCCCTGATGGAGACCCGGGGTGACCTGAGTGTTGTCCTCTGTGGGGTGGGGACCTGGAGCTGCCTCAGGCCAGAGCCCCCCTGTCTCAGTAGCCCGGAGGCCTCTGACTCAGGGGAGTTTGACAACGTCATTCATTCCTTAAATTTTATAAACCTGCTTCTTGAGGGACACAGATTCAGGGTGAGAGGGACCCGGAGCACACGGGTACAGAAGCTGTGGCCCGTCGTCCTCTGGCTCCACACTCCCCGCCCTCCTGTGACTCTCAGATGCGTCTGTGTGTGACTTCCAGGGCCTGCTGCTTGGCTTCCTCGAATATACAGGGACGTCTCTTTCTTCTTTGCCCAAGAGAGCAGCACAGTGGTCAGGCCACCCCCCGCCCAGGAGAACCTCAAGTGTTACTTGATGGATGAGAAGAGGGTGACACGGAGGGCAGTGTGCCCTCACAGAGCCGTGCCCACGAGTGCCTGGAGCCCTGCAGAGGCCGGAGGGCTTCCCGGAGTGGGTGGCGTTGACGCTGGGTCTTGCAGGACAGTGGGATAAAAAGGCCGGAATGAGGAGCCCTTCCAAGCGACTGAGGGGAGCAGTGGAAAGCGGAAGGGACAGACGGGGGCCCGGCTCGAGAGACTGAACAGCATGAACAGGAGAAAGAGGAGAGACAGGGAGCGACACCCCGAGGCCATCACCCTCTTGGACACACGCGTTGAACAGACCCCACACATGGGCTTTTCTTAAAGCTACATAAATGTGTGTGTGTGATTTTTCTTTTCCTGCTGCGGGAGCGACGTGTTTAGACAGAGTTAACCCGGTGCTGCGTGGGGAGAACGTGGAGCCCAAGGGGCACCTCGGGGCGAAGCTGCGGTGAGGCAAGCGGCGCTGCGGGAGGAGGCCCGGGAGGAGGCCCCGAGAGCCCAGGGAGCCCAGGCGAGGGAGGAGGGAGGCGTCGGCGCTGACTCAGGTTCTGGCTCAGGAAACAGGGTGCTGGTGAGACCTTCCAGAGAGGGGCCTCCTCATGACAGCGCAGCTAGATTTGGGGGGCAGACACGAACTGAGAGGCGGACCCCTCGGGTTTTGCTGGAACTGTCCGCGGGGAGTGGCCGCGCGAGTCGGGCTCCCGGGGCCCCACATGGACTGGAGCAATGGGGGGCTGTCGAGGCCCCGCGCCCGGGCTGGGGGCGCCCCGGGCTGAGGGCCCCGCTCCGTCTGCCCAGGCCGGGCGCTCAGCGCCTCCCGCGGGGGGTGTCCGGCCCGGGGCCCCGAAGAGTCGGGCGGGCGCGGGGCCGCGAGGCTGGTGTCGGGGTTCCCGCTGGCCCCGCCGCTTCCCGCCTCAGTTTCCCCCGCCCGCCCCGAGGGCTCCGCAGCCGCCGCGGCCGCCGCCCGTCGCCGGGCTCGGGGGGCGGAGGGCCCGGCCGGGCCGCCGGGGGCGCGGGGAGCCGGAGCCGTCGGCGTCGCCCCGGGGGGCCGGGCGTGGGGGGGGGGAGGCCCGACCGGAGGTGACTCCGCGCCTCGGAGCCCGGCCCGCGGCCCCGGCCCTCGCGGGGCCCCGCCCGCGCCGCCCCGTCGCCGTCCGGACAAAGGGGGCGCCCGGGGCGGGCGCCCGGAGCCGCGCCGGCCGGGCCCCGTCCCCGCCGCCCCACGCCCGACGCCCGGCGGCCGCGCCTTCGGCCCCTCGGCCCGAGCGCGCTCGGCTGTTTCCGGCGCGGCCGGCGCAGGTGGAGGGGGCGGGGCGGGGCCGTGCGTGGTGACGCCGCGGGGGGTGACGCACCGGCGTGCCCCGCCCCCCCTCCCCGTTAGGGCTGTGGAAAGAGAAGAGAAACTTGTTGGTTCTTTCACTTGAGCGTCGGCCCCGCCGCTCCCGCCCCGCCCGCCCCGCCCGCCGCTCCCGGCCCGCCCGCCCCGCCCGCCGCTCGGCTCCCGGGAAGATGGCCGAGAACTTGCTGGACGGGCCGCCCAACCCCAAGCGGGCCAAGCTCGGCTCGCCCGGCTTCGCGGCGGCTGACGGCGCAGGTGAGCTGACAGCGGGGGGGCGGGGGCGCCCCGGCCCCGCCAACTCCCCGAAAGTTGCCGGGACGCGCCGCGCCGGGGTCCGCCCCGGGGCTCCGCCGGCGGGTGGCGCGGCCGCGGCTCGGCCCGGGGCAGGTGCGGGCAGGGCCGGCCGGGGTGCGGGCAGGGCCGGCCGGGGTGCGGGCAGCGCCGGGGTGCGGGCAGGGCCGGGGTGCGGGCAGGGCCGGCCGGGGTGCGGGCAGGGCCGGGGTGCGGGCAGGGCCGGGGTGCGGGCAGGGCCGGCCGGGGTGCGGGCAGGGCCGGGGTGCGGGCAGGGCCGGGGTGCGGGCAGGGCCGGCCGGGGTGCGGGGAGGGCCGGGGTGCGGGCAGGGCGGGGGTGCGGGCAGGGCGGGGGTGCGGGCAGGGCGGGGGTGCGGGCAGGGCCGGCCGGGGTGCGGGCAGGGCCGGGGTGCGGGCAGGGCCGGGGTGCGGGCAGGGCCGGCCGGGGTGCGGGCAGGGCCGGGGTGCGGGCAGGGCGGGGGTGCGGGCAGGGCGGGGGTGCGGGCAGGGCCGGGGTGCGGGCAGGGCGGGGGTGCGGGCAGGGCGGGGGTGCGGGCAGGGCCGGGGTGCGGGCATGGCGGGGGTGCGGGGAGGGCCGGGGTGCGGGCAGGGCCGGCCGGGGTGCGGGCAGCGCCGGGGTGCGGGCAGGTGGGGTGCGGGCAGGGCGGGGGTGCGGGCAGGTGGGGTGCGGGCAGGGCCGGGGTGCGGGCAGGTGGGGTGCGGGCAGGTGGGGTGCGGGCAGGTGGGGTGCGGGCAGGTGGGGTGCGGGCAGGGCGGGGGTGCGGGCAGGGCGGGGGTGCGGGCAGGGCGGGGGTGCGGGCAGGTGGGGAGCGGGCAGGTGGGGTGCGGGCAGGTGGGGTGCGGGCCGGTGGGGTGCGGGCCGGGAAGCTGGCGCCCCAGGGTGCCCGGGCCGCGGGGCGCGGAGGCGCGGCGAGCGAGGGCGAGGCTGACCGGAGGGGCTGAGGAGCCGGACGCCCGGCCCGCGTCCTTATTTTGCTCTTCCTCCCCTCCCGTCCCCGCGCCGCCCTCCCCGGTCTCCGCGCCTCCCGCCCTCGCCCCGCGCGCCCTCGCGGCTCCGCCGCCCGCGCCGCCCCGGCTCGCGGCGTTTCGGGGTCTCCGGCAGCAAAACGGCGAAGCGAGAGTTCAGTCCTGGCGCCCGCGCCGCGCGGGCTCCGGGCGGGCGGCTGGGCCGCGGGCGTCGCCGGAAGGCGCTGAGGAGCCGGCGCGGCCGGGCGGGAGGGGCTGGGGCGGCGGCCGCGGCCCCGCTGGGTCGGGCCGGGGCGGAAGGCGCGGGCGCCTCGGTGGCCGCCCCGGGAGGGACGCGGGAGCCGGGGCGGCTGTGTGTGTGGCGGGCGGGGCGGGGGGTTTCGAGGGTTGACTCGGGAGCACCGCGACCCACTCGGCACCTCCTGCCGGTGCCGGGAGCCCGAGGCCCTGGGAGGCGGTGGTGGGAAGGATGCCCCCAGGTCACCCCAGGGGTGGCTGGGGACCCCCGAAGAGCCAAACCCTCCCCTGGTCGTGTGCTGCCGCCCCCGGAGCTGACTTCTGACCGCGGGTCCGAGCAGAGTTTCAGTCCTTTCTGTTGTGGGGTCTGTTGCCTTCTAAGACGGAAGCTTGAGCGTCTCCAGCTTCCCCACAGGGCTGCACGGGCCGGCTGGAGTCAGGTCCTCGGGCGCAGCTCCTGGCCAGCAGCGGGTCTCGCCCGCCTGTCTCTCCCCCTGTCGGTGCGATTCCACCTGCTTCTTGCTGGGTTGTGAGTCACTCCTGGGCTTCCTGCT
The DNA here is from genome assembly GCF_964194135.1 of Talpa europaea. Lineage (NCBI taxonomy): Eukaryota > Metazoa > Chordata > Mammalia > Eulipotyphla > Talpidae > Talpa > Talpa europaea. The sequence continues at coordinate 101,602,156 of NC_140079.1, read as the reverse complement.
GTTACCTTTTTTTCTTTCTTTTTCTTTCTTTTTTTGTTTTTGTCTGTCTGTTGCTGTAGCTATCCTGGGGTCTCCTGCTAGTGGAATTCAGAACACGATTGTTCTGTAGGCACAGGCCCAAGCCCCACAGACCCCAGCTCCATGCAGCGGGCCTCCGCTGCCCTCGGGCTCCCCTACCTGAACCAGCCCCAGACGCAGCCGCAGCCTCAGGTTCCCGGCCAGCAACCAGCACAGCCTCAAACTCACCAGCAGATGAGGACTCTCAACCCCTCGGGTAGGTGAAGGAACTCTGGAGAACTCCATGGCCCCAGATGCAGCCATGGGAATGGCGTGTCTTCCTGAAACCCAAGGCTGCTTTCAGCCGTTGTTTTTCCTCTACATTCAAGTTGCTTCATGTGCACGTGTTACGGCAGACGTGTCATGGTACCTTTTAAGTGGTTGAAAAGGCAGAAGTGTCTGATGCAGGGGAAATGTTCCAGGCCTGGGGGACGAGTGACATTTGAGATGAATCAATGTCTGTTGCTCCTTGTGCTGCTTCTGGACAGCTGTCTCCAGGGAGTTTACATGGCTCAAGCTGAAGCTCACAGCTCAGAGCCCGGCTTGTGCCTCTGGTCTTGACCCTCACCAGGCTGTTTACCTGACGAGCACTTGTGGGTGGTCTGCCAGTCTCCCACTGCTTCCCGCTGTCACCTCAGTCTATTATTGGCCAGTGTTGGCACATCTGTCCATGTGGAGCCACGATTCCCTTGCCGTGCGCACACTCTGTTTTCTCAAAATTTTTCTTTAAATTGGGCCTCCCTGGTGGCGCAGGGGTTAAAGACAGCGCTATCAAGCTGTCCATAGCCACTGCAGCACGAGCTCGATCCCCGGCCAGGGAGCTGACCCACAGGGCAAGGCAGACCTCTCCTGTCTCCCCCCTGCTTCCCTCAGCAGTGTGTCTCGGTACATCTGCCTGTTCTGCTCCCCACTCTGGTGAATCCTCTCACCCCCACACCTCTGACGTGCACCCCGGTTCTTGAATGCATAAATAAATAAATAATTTTTTGAAAATTTTTTCTTTGACGCCGGCGGCGACTGACAGCACAGGTGAGCTCCTGACAGCTGGGGGCAGGTGGGGTGGGGGGCGTTGGGGGGGGGGCCGGGGCGCCCGCCCCCTGGGAGTTACTGGCGTGCGCGGGGCTGCGGTGCCTCCTCTGGGGTGTGGGTGTTTAAAGAGCGCATCGCCGTGGCTGGGCCAAGTTGGCTTTCTGTGTCCAGTTTGACTCAGGAGTTAAAGTCTGTTTGTAAGTTTTTCCGGGTGGATAAATAAAGGTGCTTAGGTTTTGACAGATTTTAAGAGTATTTGCATGAGTTGGAGTGATGGCAAAGAAAATCTAAAGAAATGATGAGCGAAATTTAAAGAACACAGACTCCGTTGTGGTGGGGGGTGGGTTGTGGCGAGGAGGAGGCAAGTGGGGACGCGAAAGTCCCCGTGGGGGGGCAGGGGGTGCGCCTGGAAGTGGCGAAGCTCTTGGAGTCCAGTCCTCCCGTGGCCGCCTCGCGGGCAGGAGCAGGGCCCGCGGCCACCAGGAGGAGGCGGTGCCCCGGCAGTGTCACCCTTCGGGCGGCTCCTGGCTGAGCACGCTCTCTTCGTGTCTGCGGGAGGAAGGCAGCGCCGAGGCGGGATCCCGCTTCCTAGCTTGGGCCAGACTGTAACCGTCCACGGTGCTGTTGTGTATCCCCTGGCCCCGGCTCCCTGTGGTGCCCTCAGTCTGTTCGCAGGTGGGCACAGGACCTGGCATTCTGTGGCGGGCGCCGGGGCGGCCTGCACCGGGCCGTGGGCGGAGAGCGTGAGTGTGGGCGGAGAGCGTGAGTGTGGTAGGAGCTTCTCAAAATAGGAAGACTGCCAAGAAGAAATCTCACGTCCCTTACAACCTGAGGCGTCAAAACTTCGCGGCCACATTTGCCCCTGGTCAGTCTCTGTGGGGGGCAGGGTGGGGGGCGGTGCCGCGACACACTCACCGCCCACAGCCCACCTCGCTTTCGGGGTGTCCGGCGCGTCCCCGGTCATCAGGGCTCTTGGGGTCTGAGAGACTGTGATCGGCAGCCGGATCGGTGACGACAGAAAGCGCGGTAGGAAGTGGGGTGGCTCGGGGCTGAAGACCTTCCCGCGCGCAACGTGGGAGGGAACGACCCAGAACTTACGGGAAAACTGATTATTTCTGTGGCTCTGTTGTGTGTGTGTAGTTTCGAGGTTGTGCTAGAGAGCCGTGTGCCCCTGGTGGCCTGAGCGACCTCCGCCCAGGAGAGCCCGTCATCAGCGGGGCTGGGGAAGCCCCTTCCGGGTCAGGGTCCAGGACCACAGACGCCGCCGCCGGCGGGCAGGCTCCAGAGTCCTCTGCGCCTGGCCTGACAACGGTTTGCGCTGGAAGCCCATTAGCTGCAGGCTCAAGTTTCGTGTATGATGTTTTGCCCCCTGACCTGGATGCTGTTCTGAAACCCTGGGGTGCTTTTCTGAAGCCCACGCTGGAGCTTGAGCCTGTGCTTGGGGGGCTCCACAGTCAGGGAGAGCACTTGGGAGTGTCAGAGGCTCCAGCGCTCGGGATCGGGAGCAGCGATGCAGGAGGAGTGGGCGTGCCTTTTCATTGCCCTGTCTCCGATGTTTTCTCTCCAGTCTTCAAGCCGGAGGAGCTGCGCCAGGCGCTCATGCCGACCCTGGAAGCCCTGTACCGGCAGGACCCTGAGTCCTTGCCTTTCCGGCAGCCTGTGGACCCCCAGCTCCTGGGAATCCCTGTAAGTTGGCATGGTCAGACAGAACTTCCCCGGTGTGACACCCGAGGGCTCGTCGTTTCGCGTCTTCAAAGGGGGTGAAATAACTCCACTTAGAAGATTTCTCTCCAAAGACTGAAGAAGTGTTTTCTGTCCACGCAGTAGTATTCCTGCAACCTAGTGACTGAAATATTCGCTTCCCCCCTTTTCTCTGAAGCTGGGGGGCGAGAAAGAGGGCTCACTCTCTCCAGGGCACACCCTGTGGCCTCACTTTATATCTGGGACTTACTGTGAGACCTTGTCTTAAAAGAATTGGTTTAAATCATAAATCAAAAACCCCACGGGCTCTCATTTTGCTGCCTCAGGTGGTCAAACAGAGGCGGGGGGGGGGCATGAGCATTGTAAGTGGTGTCATTGTCGTGCTGTGTCTTGGAATCTCATTCTGCTTACCAGCACCAAGTGGATAGCAAAAAAAGTATTGGCTGGTAAATTTGTTCATTATTTTAATTTGGAGGTTAAAATTCTTATTTTGAGATTTTTATATTTACAAATATCTTTTTATTTGATAGTTCTTTTAAGATGCCCTTCTTGGGGCCACCCCGGTGGCGCAGCGGTTGAGCGCTGGGTTGCGAAGCTGCCCGCGGCCTCTGTGGTGCCGGTTCAATCCCCGGCTGCTCCCCGGCCACCGGAGGAGGGTCCCACATGGCGCGCAGACCTCTCCTGCCGCCCGCCGCTCCCCTCAGCAGTGTCCTTCGGTCCTTCTGCCTGCTCTGCTCCCCGCTCTGGCTCTGGTGAATTCTCTCACCCTCCTGCGCTTCTGACTGTACCCAGTGCAGGTATAAACAAAACAAACAAACAAACAAATAAATAAATAAGACATGCCTCCATAAAAAAAAATTTAAAAAAAGAAGATGCCCTTCTTTAACTTTGCCTTTGAAGTAATTTGATCACACTTGAAGATAGTATTAGTTTTTGATAGTAAAATTAGAGAAAATTCAGAGGTTATTTTCTTTTCAGTTACCATTTCATATTACATGGAAGTTTTGACCTTTGCTGTTCCAAAATCCAAGTGCCTTATTTTATCTTTTATCTTAAAAGATAAAATAAGGCACTTGGATTTTGGGGCTCCAGCCACTAGACTGAACCATTTTATCTTTAAGGATTACTTTGACATTGTGAAGAATCCCATGGACCTTTCCACCATCAAGTGGAAACTGGACACAGGGCAGTACCAAGAGCCCTGGCAGTACGTGGACGACGTCTGGCTGATGTTCAACAACGCCTGGCTCTACAACCGGAAGACATCCCGCGTCTATAAGTTCTGCAGCAAGCTCGCCGAGGTCTTTGAGCAGGAAATTGATCCTGTTATGCAGTCCCTTGGGTACTGCTGTGGGCGAAAGGTAGTTTAAACTTTCTCTGGGAAATGAACTTCCCTGCGTAACCCAGCCAAAGAGGGTGGCATGATGATGTTTGATAAACTCAGCATTTAGACACACTTGTGCAAGTGGTGTCTGGTCTTTTGGAAAATAATTGCCTGGGGTGATGTAATAGATTATCCAAAGGTAGACGTGCCTATTGGGGACTGAGGTTGAGCCTTCCAGCTGCTCCCGTGTCCATCATATGTCTGTGACAAATGTCTTCCAGCCTCTTCTTCTGTCACATTGTATCCAAAAATGTCTTGAAGTAGCTGTGAAAGTTTTTTAAAAAACCAACCATCCAGTGTACTAACAAATAATCTACTAGTTGAATCTAATTCTCTATAGTGAAATAGAATGTGACATGACAGGAAATGAGATGTATTTTCAGTATTTTTTCTTTGTTTTTGCAGTACGAGTTCTCCCCCCAGACCTTGTCCTGCTACGGGAAGCAGCTGTGCATGATCCCTCGCGACGCGGCCTATTACAGCTACCAGAACAGGTAAGCCCCGGAGCAGGATGTGCTTGCCTGATGGAGGCCAGTGTGTTCCTTTGTCCTCAGGTTCTAGGAAAACTGCCACATTTTTATACTTACTTTTTACAGTATAAAAATAAGCTAAAAACTGCTTGGTGTACTGCTTGGTTCAGGTACAGTCATTCTGAAGCCTTGGTCTTTGTAAAATGAAACCTTTCGAGGAAGAGTCTGGAGTGGAGAGTAGCTCTATAGAAAGTTGTACGCCTTTTCAAGATAGCAGTAAAGCTAAAAAATTGTATAATTCGACATATAAATGCCTAGCTAATTTGGCCTGAACAGTCAGGTGAAAGATTTGAATTAGTGCAAGTTCTTTAAAAAAAAAATAAATCAAAACCTTAAGATTTTTTTAAAAAGTTTAGTAATGCTACACAAAATAAGATGTGGTGCTTTTTTGGAGTTCAATTATGACTCCCCGGTTGTGAGATGGCTGCTCCGGGGTTTCCCTAGGGGCGGATATGCTTACGAAAGACTCGCTGCTCTCAGGGAATGTGGGAGAAGGCTGAAGAACAGCTCTCCTCACTCGAGCAGCGTTGGAATTATTTTCAAAGTCAAGCTTATTTCTGCCAGTTGCCCGGAGTAGCCAGAGTGAGGGTGACGCGCAGGTTGTGCGTCTTGGCTAGACTCTGTAACACCGCTCTGCTTTGTGAGCTGGCAGCTGGAGTCCCTGGGTGCTAGGATGGAACACCGTGCTGCTCTCCATCCTCCAGGTTAAGAATTAAACGTCAGTGTTAGGGCTTGAAGTCTGATTATTCTGATCTTATGTATAAAAAGATCACATGTGCTCTAGTATATTGAAGCTTGGGAGCACTCTACTAGTCCAAAGCTACATTCACAGACCAGAATAATTTTTGTCCTTGAAATTAAGTTTTTTAAATTATTTTAACTGAAAAAAAAAAGTCTGACCGTATTCAAGATAATAAATAATTCCCATACATCCCTATTTTTTGAAAAAGTTGCTGTTGACCTAAAGATGGCTCAAGGAAAGGTTTCTAATCCTTGCCCTGCTCATTGTTCCTGCTACTTTTGGGTCAAGGGAAATATTAGTGTGAAGGGCAGGGAGTGGACGTCCCTGGGGAGGGACCGCTGGAAATAGTGTAACATTTACAATTTAAATTCTGTCCCGGAACCAGATCCCCTTCTTGATGGGGCCTCTCCCACAGCGGCCTGTGCCCTGGACCTGCCACTCTACTGTGCTCAGCCCTGTGGCCTCCAGCACACTGTGTGGCTTAGGCTGCACCTGCTTGCTGGGACTGTGGCCTGGCACCTTCCCCAGCAGCCTCTGTGCCAGGCTCCAGGGAGATAATCACAAGAGTTCACCTTCGAAACCGCTAGTCGTGAAGGTCTTAGAGAACAGGTTAAAATTGACTGTACCCTGGGAAAAGCCCCTGCTACTCCAGTGCCCGACACAGTTGGGGGTCGGGGGAAGGACAGAGAGCAGGCTGCTTGCCCTGTCTCTGACTATCCAGGAACTGCTCGTTGTTGGTCCCTCTGTCCTGGATCTTTTGGGCCCTGCTCTTGCTGGCGGCACAGATGTGGGCCTTGCTCCAGTTGAGAGCAGTTGCGTGCAGGGGCAGCGGGGCACTGTGGCACCTCAGAGGGGGCTGTGACAGGATTGTTACGCAAGTTCCAAAATTTTATTTCTACGTAGAAATTCATTTTTACTGAAGTAATGTATTCTTAAGAGTAGGAGCACATATAGAGGAGTTGTTGTTATATGAAGGATGGATTTTTTTTTTTAAGTGTATCACGTTGCCCCTCAACTGACTCTCCCAAGGCATGCTTTCTAGAATTTCGTACGTGAAGAGATGGACACGACCTAACCCTAAGAAAGCAGCGGTCTGATTGTACAATGGGCGTTTCAACTGCTTACAGTTTCATACTCAATTTTGACTATTTATGAATACTCTGCTGCTGTTTGGAATAATTGTTTTGGCACTTTTACTTTAGTCCTAAACTGTTTGGGCACTTAGAACAATAGAAAATCCTACCAGCCACTTAAATGGGTGAAACTCCTCATCTATAAACCAGAGTATGGCTACATTTTCGTTTTGTTTCCATACATTGAAAATTTGAAAGTAACTCAGGTTGGGAAATTTTTCTATAGATTTTTCTGGTTGCTATCTATAGGTAAGATCGATGTTATTTATAGATAACCAGTTATTTGTATATGTTGATATGATACCTACAACAATCTGCATTTGAAAATTTACTCCATATATTAAATTACCTTTAGAGAGAAGCAGTTACACTGTGTTCACGTTTGGTGCCGAGATGCACGTCCTCTTCCGATTACATGGGCTGTTTCCTTTGCAATTCCATGCCCATCCAGCTGCTTCCCCACAAGACACAGTGCCCTCGAGGCTCTTCAGTTGAAAAGTGGGTTCCTCGCCATCTGTATTTCAGTGTGAATGCGGTTGAGGTGACGAGACAGGGAGGGCTCACTTTAACGTCCGTCAGACCTTGGCTTGCCCATGAATCGCCGGGGAGTTCGGTGAGGGACCAGAATGGTGGCCACTCCCCCCCTGGGCTGTCATCTCTCACGAGGACGACGGAGCCAGGCCCCCTCCCCTTACACCTGGAGAGGTTGGGCTCCCCGCTGTCTCTGGCGTGGCACTGGGGCCGCGCTGCCCCCACTTTCTGATGCTGAGGTTCTCTAGAAGTTGGCAGCACACGTTGCTTAGGCTTCCACGGCCCTCCAGGTGTTCGGCCTGCTCCGGCCTGGCTGTGGCCAGGTTCCATCTCCAGAAAAGGACGGGTTTATCATTCTTGTTCCCGGGTCTCACCAGGTTTGATGTTTGGCTTGATTAGGAGTTGGGCATTTTCCCAGGATTTAAAAATCATCCCACATGTAATTATCATAGCAATTTCGTTTCAAAACTGTCCAGACATCATCTTTCAGCTCACCCACAGTGGCCAGTGATCAGGACACTGATTCCAAGTTTTATTTTTAAAAGGAAACCATTTGGCGCTGAGGAGATGTCTCTCTTGCATGTTACTCCAGCGGCCACTGAATTGCTCGTAGTTCCTGCACCTTGGTTCTATCTTGCCAGTGGGGTTATGCCCTCCTGCACTCGGAAATTCTTTTTACTATGGGATTTCACAGCTCCATGAATAGCCAGAATATTGCTGGAGTTCATTCCAGAAAAGATATATGTGAAAACAGCAAACAAATCAACTGTTTGTCCCTGGTCAGAGTTTCTAATCTTGGCAGAATTGTTATGTGAACAGTCCTAAATAAGCTGGTCCCAGCTCGAACCTTGCATGGGTCCAGGTGCTACCCACAGTGACTGTCGCGTTCCTTATCAGCAAACTGAAAAATTGGATAATTTTGAGAGGTGCACATGCTCTAAAGTGTTTTGCTTTTAATTTGCTATATGTATTTTGTCATTGAAATGCAGCGGGCAGAACGCTCAGTGTGCTTAATTAAGATTAGCTGGAGAACCGGGGCGGGGGACTGGGGGCGGCTGTGGCGGGAACGGAGACCCGCACCCGGGGCTGCCGGTGGCCATGGGTGCGTGTGCCGCCCCGCGCACGTCCCGTGCGGCGTCCTTGACGCGAACCCCTTGGCGCCTGTAGACTAGTGCTGAGCACTAACCCGTACCCGTGCTGCCGCGCTGCCCGACACCCCCTCTGCGTGTGCCCCGCTCCGCCACGTGTCCGTCCCGGTGTCTGTGCGCTCGTCTCGTGTATGCAGCGGCAGCCTGCGTTTCTGTTGGCTCCTCGCTCGTGTCCTTTCCAAACATTTAGTAGTTTTTATTGTAATTGTCCTTATTTGGTGCCCTGAGCCCAGGCTCCCTATTATCTTACAAGAAATTGGGGTGAGTGGATAATTTCTCAAATGCAGATTGTGCTTCAAAGATTAAATTTGCTTCACTTGGATTGTCACCAAGTCACAGCAGCCAGTCACGGAGTATCTCAGATTGACGAGTGACTGGTCCCCGAGCCAAAAAGTTTAAATTCAAGCCTAGAATTGGATTTTAAAAGCTTGTTCATGGACCTACATATATTGTATGGCTTATACAATATATCAGCTTTTCCTCTGTGTATTCGTACTGATAAATGGCTGGAAAGTCTTTGGCCCTGCTGCATTCTGTTCAGTGTTTGTCTCGATGTGGATTTGGTTTCATTTGTATCGTGACCCAATTTACCAAGTGATTAACATGAGAAAAAATACAGGGAAAAGTTAAAACCAGTTCTGGGTGCTCAACGTTTTCATACCTTGAAAGATCTGGCTTCACACTGGAAATAAAATCTCTGCATTGCTGTCAAGCATAACTTTTCCATTTTAAAAAGTGAAAGCTATTTCAGTGTAAGTTGCTTTTTGTCAGACTTTTTTTTTTTTTTCCAAAGTAAATTTTTTTCCATCTCAAACCCTGGAGTTATATTTTTCTAAGTAATGGCAAAATTCAAACTCCTGAGTCGTAGGCTCCTTGCAGTTCTAGTGTGTTAGCGCTCCTTGGCCACGTCTGCGCCTTGGGCTGGCCACGCCCGGTCAGTGTTAGGGATGATGGCCTGTGCTGCGTGCAGTGAGACCGAACGCTAATCAATGCTTTGCCTTGGCTTTCTGCTCTGTGTTGTCTTGGTGTTTGCGTCTCACCCTTACGTCTGTGCTGTCTGTTCCTCCCCGTTCTCTAACCCTGCCCTTCCCCGCCTCCCCTGTTCCTTTCATTGTCCTCACTGACCCATCAATCAACCAACAACGCCCCCCCTTCGTCGTGGTGATCTGCCCTGCTCTGATTGGTGGCTTCGTTGCTTGGGTGGCTGTGTGTTATGATGGACCAGTTCACCCAAGTATGGCCTTCTTGCTGACAGGTATCATTTCTGTGAGAAGTGTTTCACAGAGATCCAGGGGGAGAATGTTACCCTGGGTGACGACCCTTCACAGCCCCAGACGTAAGTACCGTCCTGTCTTTTTTCTTGGGGGGTGACTCATAATTGTTCCTTGTCCATGGTGAAGAGAGGCACCACCACCATATCGATTTCTGTGTCATGTATTATTTCACGGTGACAGTTTTAGCTGGGTCTCAGGGCCCCTCCCACATTGCTTCTGCCATTCAAGGCGCTGGTGCCAGGGCCCCTGTGCAGGTTCCGGCCACCCGTGACCACAGCCCATCTCGCTCACTCGCTCTCCTAAACCAAAAACCACCTGCTGTTTCAGAGCAGCTGTCACCTCTGGTACATTTTCAGTTGCACCCGAGAAGCCAGGTAACCTGCTCACAGAACGGGCAGTGGCAAAGATTGAGTCTTGTGTATATGCCCCACTTCCAGTTGCTCTGCAACCTGCCCCTCTGCGTGCTGGAGCTGACCGGCCACGCCCAAGCGAACGCCAAGTGAGGGAGGCTCCTTCCTCACGAGAGCCACGACTCCCCACGTGTGCGACTCTCCGTCAGCACAGACAGGCAGCGGCTGGCTTGTTCGTTCCTTCCCCGAGCTCACCTTCCCCCGAGGGGGTTAGCCTTCACGTGGTGGAGCTGTGATGGCAAGCACACACTCACGGAGTAGATGTTCAGCTTGTTTGTGTGCTTGAGAGTCCTGAAAACCCGACGCCCTCCCTCCCGGCCCCGACCTGCCAGACTTCTGCCAGGCCTGTCGCCCAACCGGGTTTCCTGCTCAGCAGCGATTCCCGCCTTGCGGGGAAGTCAGGTCAGCGTGACTGGCTCCCCCAAAGGAGATCCTTATTCTTTGCTCAGCTGTGTGATTGATTGGTAATTGCATGATAGGACCCTGTGAGATCACAAGCACGTCACATACAAGTGAGTGTAGCAGAAAAAAAGCCCGGCAGAACCCAGACACTTTGCCCTTTAGGAGTTGGGAAGACATCCTGGGTGGGTGCCGACCGCGTGTCTCTGGGGGGTGTGCTCAGAGGAACGGACTACACCGGTATTGGTTAAATTCAGTAGCCATTGACATTACAGATTTGATTGGAATTAATAAGTTTGAGTCACAACATGATCTAACCGTCAAACCTTGGCTAGTCTTACTTAAGTCCCCCAACAAATGCTGTTTATAATTAAGGGGAAATATTTTTTTTTAATGTACTTTTTTTAAAAAAATATTATTTATACAAGAACTGGGGTACAGACCAGAGATGCAGGAGGGTGAGGGAATTCACCAGAGACAGAATGGGGAGCAGAACAAGCAGATCTATTGAAATACACTGCAGAGGGGAGCAGCAGGTGAGACAGGAGAGGTCTGCTGCGCCATGTGGGTATCTCCCTGGCCAGCAGGGATCGAACCCATGCTGCAGAGGCTGCGGACAGCTCCACAGTGCTGTACTCAACCCACTGTGCCACTGGGGAGGCCCAAGGGGAAATATTTTAAGAAAGACAGAGAAAAATAAATGGCAGTGCTTTCTGTTGAGTCAAATCATATCTCACCCACTTGAAGCTGAGCCGACCGTCCTTTGCATGTTGCTCAAAGGGCCGGTCATGGGGGCAGGCCAGAGACGCCACAGCGCTCAGCAGGCACACTTTAGTTGTTAACAGTTTTCCTTTTTTTTTTTTTTTTTTAAACAAGGACAATTTCAAAGGATCAGTTTGAAAAGAAGAAAAATGATACCTTAGATCCTGAGCCGTGAGTATCTGACTCTTCCCTCTAACTTTGGGTTTCAGTGTCAGGTGAGGAAAGTGTCGCTGTGGCTGGCGGCAGGAGGAGATGCCGGGATGTGTGCCCGGGAGGGACTGCGCGTGCAGGCTCCCATCGGGATTCTTTGTGAACTCACAACATCTGTGTGTCTCCAGAGCTGGCCCTCTCGATGCCGGACATCAGCAATAAGACGAAAGGGATGCTGGGTCCCCTTAGAGCCGCTCTAGCAACTTGGTCCCTGGTGGAGTGTGGCCCCTTAGAGGCCAAAGGCAGGAACATCTGCTGGCGTGTGCCAGTGTCAACTGAAGGGCAATTTCAGAGAGAAAACCTCACAGACCACTTTCCAGGAATAAAGAACAGAGGCCTGATGTCCTTGCCGCTGCCTCTGGCGCAGGGAATTTTGACTGTCCCCATCACCAGTGAGAATGTCTCCTTCGCAGTTAGCTTCTGCGACAGCCCCTGGGGAGACTTCAGAGCTCCTTCAGTGTGGTGGCCACTCCAGCCCCCAAATCCCAGTCCTGAGGACACCTGTGTATGGAGATGCATTCTGTTACTGGGGTGAGCACCCGTTTCGGGCTGCGTGGGGAGGGCTCAGGAGCTGACAAACAGGTGCTCCGTGGGCCCTGACCCCTAGCCCCAGCGAGACTGATGCCTGCAGTGGGAGCCAGACTTCCCACCAGGCCTCCGCCTGGCACCTGACTCTGCTCTGGGCACGGCTTCATCTCTGCTGCCAGAAGCTTCCAGGCTTGGGGTCGCCTTGATCCTGGAGCTCAAGCCTTGGCATGCGCTGTGCAGAGGGAAGCTGCTCCCGCTGCCCTTGGGCCAGCGACAGCTGTGTCCTCATCGTACACCCCCTTTCAGGTTTCACCTTCCTGCAGTTTCTTGGTTTCATTTGGCAAGTTACACCCCATTACCTTGGAATACTAGGAGTCAGGCAGGGGAGTGCCTGGCTGAACGAGGGGAGCCTGTCTTTGAGCTGTTCCTCTTCTGGAGGAAGACAGAGCAGGAGCAGTCAGGGTGCCCTGGTGAGGGGGGGCACCCCTAGAAGCAGGCATGCGGGGAGTAAAGGACACAGGACGTTTGGCAGAGGCCGTTACTGCAGGTTCAGTGGCCTGGTTGTAGGTGGGGAACATGGGTGGCAGCATGGGGGTGCTGGGCAGGAACCACTTACACTGCCTGCTGACTTGCATGTCTCCTGCCTGCCTGCCTGCTGAGGAGTTTCCTAGGGCAGCCCTGGTGTCTGCTGGTGGAAAGAGCATCCTGGATCTGTGGGGTGAACTCACCAGTAAGGAAAGGACTGCTCCTTAGTAGGGAAGTTAGGTGAGACAGAGAACTGTGACTCGGGCCCGAGCTACAAAGTGAAACTGGAGGAGGCCCCTCCCACCTGCAGCTGACACAGAGCACACCTTTGTGCCGGACTCCCGAGCGGGCATTCTTCATGCTGCGTTTTTTTGTTTGTTTTTTTTAAAGATTTATTTATTTGTTTATTTATGCAAGCACTGGGCCCAGTCAGAGGCGCGGGAGGGTGAGAGAATTCACCAGAGCCAGAGCGGGGAGCAGAGCAGGCAGAAGGACCAAAGGACACTGCTGAGGGGAGCAGCGGGCGGCAGGAGAGGTCTGCGCACCATGTGGGACCCTCCTCTGGTGGCCGGGGAGCAGCCGGGGATCGAACTGGCGCTGCAGAGGCTGCGGGCAGCCTCGCAACCCAGCGCTCAACCGCTGCGCCACCGGGGAGGCCCGATGCTGCGAGTTTTGTTGTCTGTTCTTTCAGTCAGTTTAGGCACGGGCAGGGACCACGAGCTGGCATTGGATTTGAAAATGTATAGTAATGCCAGAAATAATGATAGGTAAAACACGACATCTTTCTAGTCATCTTTAAGTATGCTGTAGTTGCAGAGGAGATCAGGGAGGCAAGGAACACCGCATTTGTTCAAAGAAGGGCAGAGAGTCAGCCTTTCCTGTGGGAATACCAGGCTGGCGCGTGTTCAGGTGCAGCTGACATGCTCCGAGTCCTCGCGGGGATGAGGTGTGGGCTCCGGCTCCACGGCCCTGTAGGCTGGCCTGGCACTTCCTGGGTCTTACACTGCGCTTTCTTCTCTTCCAGTTTCGTGGATTGCAAGGAGTGCGGCCGGAAGATGCATCAGATTTGTGTTCTACACTATGACATCATTTGGCCCGCGGGGTGTGTGTCTCCTGTGATCGAGGGGAGGGGGAGGGGGCCTGTGCAGGGTGGAGGGTGGCGGCCTCCGAGCTCTGTCCACTCTTCAGCAAGTCCCTCGCAGGCTTGACGCTCGGTGAGGAGGGCACCCACACTGCTGCGTCGCCGCTTGCTGCTCGTGGCCTGCTCGGCTCTGATCACGCCTCTTTGTTTTGCAGCTTTGTGTGTGACAACTGCTTGAAGAAAACTGGCAGAACCCGAAAAGAAAACAAGTTCAGTGCTAAGAGTAAGTTGTGGGAGGGGTCTGCTCCCTGGTCTGTATGTCAGAGACCTGCGAGAGTCTTCCAGCCTGCCTTCGTGCCTCTCATCCCAGGTTTGGGAGCTTACCTGTCCAGGGTTTTAGTCTGTGAGTTTGCTTTCTGATATTTGTCGTCTTCTCCAGTCATTTGGCTTGATTTTTATTTATTTATGCATACAAGAGCTGGGGTGCAGGCCAGAGGTGCGGGATGGGGGATATGTGAGAGGACTCACCAGAGACAGAGCGGGGAACAGAACAGGCAGATCTACTGAAATCCACTGCTGAGGGCAGTGGCGGGGAGACAGGAGAGGTCTGCTGCGCCGTGTGGGTTGCTCCCAGGCCGGGGATCGAACTCGTGCTGCAGTGGCTATAGATAGCTTGATAGCGCTGAGACTTAACCCCTGCACCTCCAGGGAAGTGCATTTGGCTTGATCTTTATACGAAATTTTATCTTTGTGCATTTACGATCAGTTCAGGTTTTAGGTAAAAGCTTAGATATATAGTAAATTTGTAAATTCTAAGGGAGAATATTTGTCAGCAGATTCTTCTCATGTAGTTTAAAAGCAGGAGTCGTCGCATACCTGCAGCCGACGTCCTGCTGTGACCAGCACACTGAGCCCTGGGCTGGTGTGGGAGCCCTTGCCCAGCAGTGACCCTCTCGGGGCAACCCTGGCCCAGCCACTGCACCCAGCACTGCCAGAAGCCTGGTCACAGTGGCAGAGAAGAGCTGGCAGCGTCCAAAGCGAGAGAGCAACTCCATAGGGTCGGCTCTCAGCGGTCGCGCGGCCTCCTGGCTGGGCGTCCCAGGGCTCCCTTTGCTGAGTGACCAGCAAGCAGCGTCTTCACAGCTCATGCGCCCACCACTCCCGGGCCTCTGGCCTGTCTCCAGCAGGCAGGGGACCAGCACCTTGCCCAGGGTCCCCAGCAGGAGCTTGGGTCATTTGAGGAGATGGGAGCAGAAAAGAGGAGATGCGGGAGATGCGGGAGGTGGAAGGCAGCAGGCAAGGAGGAGGCGCCTCTCAGGCCGCAGCGTCCGTGTCATTCAGGGTCAGACTCGTTTCCAGAATGCGTCGTCCTGTAACTTTAAACTCACTCTGGTAATAACCTTTCAAAATACTGGGTGATGAATTCCCTGCCTGGTAGTATTTCTCTTTACATCAGGGTTCCTCAGCCCAGCCAGGGTTGACATTTAGAGCCCGATACTTCTTTGCTCTGGGAGGTTTATAGGATTTTGGCAGCTTCCCTTTCTGCTAGTCTCTAAATGCTAGTAACTCAGCCCTTACTCCTGAGTGGCAACCATCAAGTACGTCTCCAGATGTTGCCAAACATCTCCTGGTGGCTGCAGGCGTGCTGAGAACCCCTGCTCTAAAGGATTGTCTGAGATCCCTAATGCCGCCAGCAACTTTAGAAACACTCCCCTGAGCCCGGACTCCGGGGATCGGAACAGAATTGCCTGCAGAGCTCTACCCTCCAGAGGGGTGGGGTGGAGGAGGTGCAAAAGAACTGGGAGCTGGCCTGGCCCCCCACCAACCCAACATCCACAGAGTGGTGGGGCGAAATTCGTGGGCCTTGGCCTGGAAGTCAGCTAACCCCCCCTTCATTTTCGGCTTGAACGCAGGTCAGCACAGTCTCTGAGGGTCTCTCGGTCAAGGTGGCCGTGTTCGCTCTGCGTTAACTCAGTACGGAGGCCGCCTTTGCCTGGCTTTCACGACTGAGCCTTCCCTTGTCAGACCTGGCAGGACTGCTCTGGAGGGGAGTTGATTTTTGAGCACAGATCCCACTTCTACACACACGTTCCACAGACCCTCCTTGCGTGCGGTGGCAGGGTGTCCACCGCAGCTTGGTGGGTCATAGGGCACTGGGTTGCTTAGCTGAGGTGGGTGCAGAGCCTCAGCCTCGGGAGGAGGGCCGCCTGAGGCACAGGGAGGGGCCACCCGCCTCCCCTGTGTGCTGACAGCTAAGGGGCGGCAGGATGGGTTTTCCAGCAGGAAGGAGAAACTGCAGCCCGGGTCTTCATGTGGGCACCATGTCTGCTCCCTGCCACCCCTGTGAGGTTGTCCACTGCCTCCTGTAGAGCCCAGGGGTGTCGTGCAGGTGTTTCAGGTGATTTGGAGACGGGCATGAAGACCTGGCTGTGAAGATGTATTCCTTCCTTGCTGTTCGAGAATCTTGGCGTGTGTGGACAGATAGCTGTGGGAGGGGTCCCGCAGGCTACCCTTCGTAGCCATGACCACCTCCTGAGGAAATAAATCTTGCTCAGCAGCAGTGTGGGAGGCCCTGGGGTTGATTGAGAAGCTGTGGGTTTTCTTTAGTCACGTCAGAGAGAATAAAGGAGTCAGCCCTGACTCCCTTGGCTCCTGGTTCTGTGTTTCTCAACATGGGGGAGGGTGCCAGGCTGTGTGGCACATGCCTCCATCAGAATGTGAAGCAGCAGGCCTCCCTGGTGGCGCAAAGAGTTAAGTCTCAACACTATGAAGCTGTCTGCAGCTACTGCCACACTAGTTCGATCCCCAGCCCCGGAGCTGACCTCCCGGGCGCAGCAGACCTCTCCTGATTTGCCTGCTGCTCCCCTCAGCAGTGTGTTTCAGTAGATCTGCCTGTTCTGCTCCCCACTGTCTCTGGTGAATCCTCTCACCCCCCTGCACCTCTGGCCTACTCCCCAGTTCTTGTATGCATAAAGAAAGTAAAGCTGCCTAAATCCACTTCCCCCTTTTAAAGCTCTTTCAAGTTTTTGTTCTTCTGTGGGGTTTTATTTCATTATCCTTTTTTTTTTTTTAAGATTATTTATTTATTTATACAAGCACTGGGCACAGTCAGAAGCGCGGGAGGGTGAGAGCAGAACAGGCAGACTGTCGAAGTACACTGCTGAGGGGAACAGCGGGCAGCAGGAGGGGTCTGCGCGCCATGTGGGACCCTCGCCCGGCGGTCAGGGATTGAACCGGCGCTGCAGAGGCTGCGGGCAGCTTCGCAACCCAGGGCTCAACCGCTGCGCCTCTGGGGAGGCCCTCATTATCTTTTTAAATCACTTTAGTGAGGTGTAACTTACATTTCAGAGTAACTTCTTTCACCACTGGCATGCCTACTGCTGGAAGAAAATGGAATTTAGAAAGTTAAATTTTCCAGCTATTTCTTGATCTCCATAAGGAATATTTTAAAATCACAAATAGTTTAAAATACATTTCTCATTTCTGTAATATTTCAATGTCAGTAACTTTAAGTTTAAATTTGGGGAAAATGTCTTCAAAACCCCATCATTTCTAATCTCCGTCAGCCTGTAGCGCCTGATTTCCCAGGTGCAAGCAATTTCTATTCTGAGATGAACGCTTGCTTGCCGTCTCACTCCCGTCACAGTGGCCACACCTGGAGTGGTCCATGGGCGAATGGGGGACCAGGCCAGCACCCGAGAAGGGTGCTGGGGGGCGCAGATCTAGGTGCTGGGGGCCTGGGACCCTCCAGAGCAGCAGCAACCCTAGTGGTCTTGCCCTTGGGTGGGGCGGAGGGGGGTGTCAGTGTGTTCTGTCTTACACTCTGCAGCCAGACTTCCAAGCCGGGCAGGAAGGGGAGAGCAGGTCACAGAACACTCTGTGCCGTCCTGTCCCCAGGGCGTCTGGCAGCCGTGCGTGCTCATGCGAGTTCCTCAAGTCTGGGTTCCTGCCAGTAGGCACAGTTGTGACACCGAGTGCCCTCACTGGATACTCCGGGACCTGGGAGTGAGCTGCAGCAGGCCAGTGGGCACAGCACAGCTCTCCACACACCTTGTTCTCTGCCGCCCCCCAAAACCCATCTTCTGTCAGATTTGGACACTCTTGGTGGCTCTTTGGTCCTTAGATCAGGGAAGGATGGACGTTCCAGGCTGTGGGGCCTTTCCCTCTGTCCGTCTGCATCTCCCCTGGGTTTTGGGGACACGAGCCTTAAATTATCAGACCACCCTTTATACGCTGGGTTCTGTGGCCTCGGCTGCTTCCCCACCGCCCTTCCAAAGTCTGCTCACCTGCTCCTTCTGGGTTTTCCAGGACTGCAGACCACAAGGTTGGGGAACCACTTGGAAGACCGAGTCAACAAGTTCTTGCGGCGACAGAATCATCCTGAGGCCGGGGAGGTCTTTGTCCGCGTGGTGGCCAGCTCAGACAAGACCGTGGAGGTCAAGCCCGGGATGAAGTCACGGTGCGTGTGCAGGCGTGTCCTTTGCCACGGCCACCACTCCTGGCGGGCCGGGCCCTGTGTCCAGCCAGGCGGTAGAGCTTGAGCGCTTCATCTAAGACTTTGTGGTGGTTAGCTGCAGCCTGCCCTGCTCTCGGCACCCCAACTTCATCTGGGGGATGCCCCGCCGACTGAAACACTGTCATAGAACAGGGCCATGGCTGCGGTGCTCCCCGGCGCGGGCCTCCCACTTGCGCCCCGAGGGGTGACAGCAGGTCTCCTGTGAAGCTCCTCGTAACCAGGGACTTCATTTCAGGTTCGTGGATTCTGGGGAGATGTCGGAATCGTTCCCGTACCGAACTAAAGCACTCTTCGCTTTTGAGGAAATTGACGGGGTGGACGTGTGCTTCTTCGGGATGCACGTGCAAGAGTACGGCTCGGACTGCCCGCCTCCCAACACCAGGTGGGCCCCGCGTGTGTGTGCGCGCGTGCGGGGCGTGCTGGGGTACAGCCAGCCCCAGCTCTGCTGTCTCACAGAACCTCCGTGCTGTGGAGCTACGTTTAAATGAAACAAGCCGCGCTCCACCCACCGTGCCCTGGTTCATGTCGTTTTCTGCTGAACCAGCGGGAAGTGAAGGGTGTGGGTGACTTTTTCAAGTGTGTGTGTGGTGTCACCACATGAGGTCCCGATCCCAGTTCTCCCGCTGTCCCGTCCTGTCTGGGGCAGGCCAGCTGACAGGCCGGTCCCGGCACCCTTCCTGAAGCACCTGCTGACGGTTAGACAAAGCGCCCTGCCCAGAGCCCTCTGTGCTGAGTGGAGCGTGGGGGTCAGGGACCCAGAGGTGCTTCCTCGTTTATCCTGATTCTTCCCGGTTCCCCGGGGCGAGTGACGCCCTCGCTGCTTTTGTCCACGGTGACACGGAGTTCCATGGCAGTGGCTGGCGGTGGCAGCGGCGTGTGCAGCCCTGGTGAAGGCCGTCTACACCAAGGGTATCTCCAGAGCTCTTTAGAGCTCCCTGGTGTTGGCGTCTCACACGGGGGGCTCCTGTGCGTTAGAGTAACGCCGCCCTCCTCCCCAGGCGCGTGTACATCTCTTACCTGGACAGCATCCACTTCTTCCGGCCCCGCTGCCTCCGCACAGCCGTGTACCACGAGATCCTGATCGGATACTTAGAATATGTGAAGAAATTGGGGTGAGTTCAGTTCAGATTATTTAGAGCTATTAAAGGCTCTGTTCTCATTTTGCACTATGTATTTCTCTCTTTGAAATGAGCGTAATTTTTAAGTGTTTATGTTCACGTCCTTCACTGGATTTAGGGGTCCCCCGAGCCCCCCGCACCCCATCGTAGCCAGTGATGCTTGCATTCCCTGCTTCTGCGTCTCTCCTTTTCCCATTCCAGCCTCCTTCTTAACCTTATTGTGCGTCATTTATCTATTGTGAAATCCACCGCTCTTCAGTGACAGTACAGCCGCCCCGCTGCTGCCTTCCCTGAGAGCCCCCGTGCCCGGGCCGCTCGCCCTGCCCGGCAGCCCCTGGCCTGCGTGCTGTCTCCATACACCTGCTTGCCGTGGGCATGTCCTCTGAATGGCGTCCCCACAGAGGTGGTGTCTGGCTTCTGCCTTCTCTTTTTATGTTCTAATCTGTCACAGTCCTTTGCAAATGTGTAAGTTGGAGTTTCTTGATTGGCGCATCCTGAACAGAGTGAATGATGGACTTTAGCGAAATAGCCACCTACCTTTCCAAGCACAGGCGTGGGGAGACGGGGAGCTTGGGCTTCTCCCCGAGTACTCTCTGCGCCACAGGCTCCCTGCAGCCCAGCCTGGCCAGAGGCGTGAACCCCCGGAGGCTGTCTCCCTCCATGTCCATCCTGTGTATGGGCCACAGGGCGCCCTGCCTGTCCCCCCACCCCCCACACCAGCTCTTGGAAATGCTGATGGCTCACACATACTGCATGCGCCACGTTCTGGTCATTCCCCTGTTCTCTCTAGTCCTTGCAGTTCCTTCTCTTCTTGCTTCTGTCTCTGCTCCTCTGCTTTTCTCCTTAAAGGAGGGACATTAACATAGTGTTTTCATCTGAGCCGTCATTGTGTGTGTATCCTGCAGGTATGTAACAGGACACATCTGGGCCTGCCCCCCAAGTGAGGGGGATGACGACATCTTCCACTGCCACCCCCCTGACCAGAAAATCCCAAAGCCCAAGCGCCTGCAGGAGTGGTACAAGAAGATGCTGGACAAGGCGTTTGCAGAGCGGATCATCCACGACTACAAGGTGCCCGTCCTGGTGGCGCGGGTGCTCGGCCCTGGGCCTGCCTCTCACGTGTTCAGTGAGGATGAGAAAGCAAAGAAAGGCCCCAGATAAAAACACAGACGCCTCTCACTGCCATCTGTCAGGGCTTTCGGCCGGCCCCCGAGGGCTGCACAGCGGGGCTGCTTCGCCGGGCACGGGCGGCCGTGGTGTTGGAGGGGCCTCTGCTCCCCAGGGCACGCCTGGGCCCTGACATCTCACGGCTGTGCTTTGTTCGCTCTCCAGGACATTTTCAAACAAGCGACTGAGGACAGGCTCACGAGTGCCAAGGAGCTGCCGTATTTCGAAGGCGACTTCTGGCCCAACGTGCTGGAGGAGAGCATCAAGGAGCTGGAGCAGGAGGAGGAGGAGAGGAAGAAGGAAGAGAGCACGGCGGCCAGCGAGACCCCGGAGGTGAGCCGCGGCCGGGCGGGGCCCTCGTGACTGGGGGCAGCCCGCTGGCTCCCTCCCCCTCCCTGTCTGTGTCGCGCCCCCTGCCTGCCCCACGGCTCTTCTTTGGGGTTCAGCCTGCCTACCGAGTCACTGCAGCTGGGCCACCTGAGCAGTGCACTGGGGCACTGCAGACACGCCACCCCTGCCCTCGGGGTGTGCTGGTGGGAGGAACAGACACGGGGAAAGTCCGCGCAGGTCCTCTCCGAGGCGGCCAGAGGGTGGGGCGGGCAGGCCGAGGCAGGGACGTGTTGGGGCGGTGGGGGGGGAGCCAAGGATTGGCAACGGGCATATCGACGCCGAGATGCCTGTTTTCAATTAAGAGAGAGACACCTAAGAGCCAGGAGAAGCCGTAAGACCGAGCGCTCAGAGAAGCAGGCTCCTGAGGGGCCATGCAGGTCCTGAGTCCCAGGCTTGGGGTGCCCCGGCCTCGCAGAGTGGCTGGGGGCCCAGCGATGCGCAGGGGCCAGTCCTCGGCCCGTAGTGGCGCACGCGGGCACCCGCTCATTTCTGATGTCCCTGGGCTGCGCTGCATGCGCGACCCAAGGTCCTCAAGGCAGAGTTGGTGCTGGAACCGGCCTTTGGATTGTGGGCCTCGCTCCATTGGCCGCTCTGACGTGAGAGACCAGACTTGGCTCGTGAGCCCCCAGTGTCCCTCTGGGTGGGCCAGAGGGCCCTGCCCCAGAACCTTATCCCCAAACCTAGGGGGCGAGGTAGGGGGCAGCCTGGCATTTGGACAGCACGGCTCCCACTGTCATGGAAAGGCACTGGGTGAGGGGCGCCCGAGCAGGCCCAGAGTACCCTTCTGCAGGGGCACCCCAGCCCCTCAGGGTGGGTGCAGGGCTCATGTGTCGTCCCACACGAGTCAGCACTTGGTGGGCTTAGCTGCCCTTTCAAGAAGAAAATCAAATGATACTGATTATATTTATTTTTATTATTTTTTTTATCACCTGGCTCTCTGGGAGAGTTTAAAAGCTCACTGGGAACTTGAGCAGATGTTGGGGTTCAGTGTACCGCACCCAGTTCCTCCTGCTGGCTCCTCCCATCGGCGTGCTGCAGCCGTCACAGCTGCCACCCACCTGGCGCGTCCTCGCCGAGTAGGCCACCCGCTCTGTGCCGCGCGCCCCGTGGTCCTTCGGTTAGGGCCGGTGGGCGTCAGGCTCCTCTGGGCTCTGTGAGCCGTGGTCTCGCAGAGTGGAGTGTCCGGGTCCCCGCCGGAATGCAGGCAGAGGGTCCCGGGGACGGAGCAGCTTGGGGCGGCGTCTGTGCCAGTACGGGCTTCAGGCTGCCTGCCCCGCTCCACAGGGGCGACGGTTGGCATCACCGCTGCACCAGGGCTGTGGCATGGAGCTTGAGCAGGGCACTGCCTACCCCGTCTGCCCCCATGGGCTTGGCGCTGGCATCCTGGGCGTCCTGTCCTCGGGAGGCAGCGTGCTCTCTGGGCAGCCCCGGCTCGTGGGCTTTCTCCATGGGTGTCTCCACATTCCCAGGGGTCCTGCAGCCCAGGCCCTTCCCGCCTCACCCGGCATCTCCTCAAGCGCAGCATGTTTATCACCCTGCTCACCTGGTGCTGGGGGCTGCCAGCCGGGTTTGTCTGACAGCTGCGTGCGCTACTGCAGGGCAGCCAGGGCGACAGCAAGAACGCCAAGAAAAAGAACAACAAGAAAACCAACAAGAATAAAAGCAGCATCAGCCGAGCCAACAAGAAGAAGCCCAGCATGCCCAACGTTTCCAACGACCTGTCCCAGAAGCTCTACGCCACCATGGAGAAGCACAAAGAGGTAGCGGGCGGGCAGGCGGTGTGGGCCCAGCGCTGAGCCCCTCCTGGCCCCAGAACCAGGTGGAGGACTTGCAGGGGTGCCGAGAGGAGGGCGACAGCCCCCCACGGCCGTGAGGGCACACGGCAGGCAGAGCCGACTGGCCGCTGGACAGCCCCGCGCCCCAGGGAGCGGGTCCAGACATGACGGGACTGTGGGTGTCGGGGCAGCCTGTCTGGGGCTCACCGACTCTCCCCCCCCCCCATACACCGCAGGTCTTCTTTGTGATCCACCTCCACGCTGGGCCGGTCATCAACACGCTGCCCCCAATCGTCGACCCCGACCCCCTGCTCAGCTGCGACCTCATGGACGGGCGCGACGCCTTCCTCACACTGGCCAGAGACAAACACTGGGAGTTCTCCTCCCTGCGCCGGTCCAAGTGGTCCACCATGTGCATGCTGGTGGAGCTGCACACCCAGGGCCAGGACCGCTTCGTCTACACCTGCAACGAGTGCAAGCACCACGTGGAGACGCGCTGGCACTGCACCGTGTGCGAGGTAGGCCGGCGCCGCCACGTCGGGGCGCTCACGGGTGCTCGTGGCGGGGGGGGGGGGGAGGATGCTGGTGGGCTGTGCTTTGACCGCCTGGGCCCTCATCCCGGGTGATCCTGCCTCCCTGTGCATGCAGCGCACAGGCGGGTCTCCCCAAACAGCACAGACGTGGCCCCTCTTCCCCGCCACCCTGGTGTCGTCCACGTCGCCCACTGTTCCCCGCGTCACGTCCCTGGGAGGACTGGCCCTGGTTTGGGCAGCAGGGCAGGGCCTTTCCTTTCAATGCCCCAGCCTCCTGTCCTTCATTCCCACTGCTGGAATGTTCTGCCCTTTCTACCAGCGGGCCACCAGTCCCATCAGGCCTCCTTGTCCAGATCTTGTGCTCCTGGTCCGGGCTGTGGGTGCAGGCCCCCCGTGGAAGCCCAGCCCAGGGAGAGGCGTTTGGTACCATGGTCAGAGCCCAGGGTCTTGCTCTGGGGGGTGCGGTGGTCTGGGCGACCCAGCACTCTGGGGTGGCGCTTGGGAGGAAGCAGGTCAGGCGGTCACCTCCGTCATTCCTGTCCTGTTGTGTTGACGGTGAGCGCCTGCAACGGGACACAGCGGCTCTGGGTGCCGATCCTGGGGATGGGGGGTAGGGGTCCTCGCCCACCAGCGCACTTGACAGGCCGAAGCCCTGCTCTGGGTCGGGACCTGTGGCTGCACACAGTGGAGACGGTGGGTGGGGAGAGGTCAGAGAGCCCCCAGATGAGGGTCCCAGGGCTGGAGGGGGGCTTGGCCCGCACCAGCCTTCCTGAGTGCACGGTCTTGCCGGAGCCCATGCTGACGCAGCCACGTCCCCCGCTCTCTGCAGGACTACGACCTTTGCATCAACTGCTACAACACGAAGAGCCACACCCACAAGATGGTGAAGTGGGGGCTGGGCCTGGACGACGAGGGCAGCAGCCAGGGCGAGCCGCAGTCCAAGAGCCCCCAGGAGTCCCGGCGCCTGAGCATCCAGCGCTGCATCCAATCCCTGGTGCACGCCTGCCAGTGCCGCAACGCCAACTGCTCGCTGCCGTCCTGCCAGAAGATGAAGCGGGTGGTGCAGCACACCAAGGGCTGCAAGCGCAAGACCAACGGCGGCTGCCCGGTCTGCAAGCAGCTCATCGCCCTCTGCTGCTACCACGCCAAACACTGCCAAGAAAACAAATGCCCCGTGCCCTTCTGCCTCAACATCAAACTCAAGCTCCGCCAGCAGCAGCTCCAGCACCGCCTGCAGCAGGCCCGGCTCATGCGCCAGCGCATGAGGGGGTAGCCTACCCCCAGAGGCTACCCCCCTGCCATGCCTCAGCAGCGGATGCAGCAGCACCTCCCCCTTCAGGGCAGCTCCATGGGCCAGATGGCGGCTCAGATGGGCCAGCTCGGCCATGAACACCCGCAACGTGCCTCAGCAGAGTCTGCCTTCCCCTACCTCAGCTCCCCCCGGAACCCCCACGCAGCAGCCCAGCTCGCCCCAGACACCACAGCCCCCCACCCAGCCCCAGCCCTCGCCTGTGAGCATGTCACCAGCCGGCTTCCCCAGCGTGGCCCGGACTCAGCCCCCCACCACGGTGTCAGCCGGGAAGCCCACCAGCCAGGTGCCGGCCCCGCCACCCCCGCCCAGCCCCCACCCGCGGCCGTGGAGGCAGCCCGGCAGATCGAGCGCGAGGCCCAGCAGCAGCAGCACCTGTACCGGGTGAACATCAACAACGGCATGCCCCCCGGGCGCACGGGCCTGGTGGCCTCGGTGAGCCAGATGGCCCCCGTGGGCCTGAATGTGCCCCGGCCCAACCAGGTCAGCGGGCCGGTCATGCCCAACCTGCCGCCTGGGCAGTGGCAGCAGGCGCCCCTGCCTCAGCAGCCGCCCATGCCAGGTCTGCCCAGGCCCGTCATGGCCATGCAGGCCCAGCCCGCCGTGACTGGGCCGCGCATGCCCAGCGTGCAGCCACCCCGGAGCATCTCTCCTGGCGCCCTGCAGGACCTGCTGCGGACCCTGAAGTCACCCAGCTCCCCACAGCAGCAGCAGCAGGTGCTCAACATCCTCAAGTCCAACCCCCAGCTGATGGCCGCTTTCATCAAGCAGCGCACAGCCAAGTACGTGGCCAGTCAGCCTGGCCTGCAGCCCCAGCCGGGCCTGCAGCCCCAGCCTAGCCTGCACCAGCAGCCCGGCCTCCAGAACCTGAATGCCATGCAAGCCAGCGGGCCTCGGCCTGGCGTGCCTCAGCAGCAGGCCATGGGGGGCCTGAACCCCCAGGGCCAGGCCCTGAGCATCATGAACCCCGGGCACAACCCCAGCATGGCGAGCATGAACCCGCAGTACAGAGAGATGCTGCGCAGGCAGCTGATCCAGCAGCAGCAGCAGCAGCAGCAACAGCAGCAGCAGCAGCAGCAACAGCAGCAGCAGGGCAGCGCGGGCATGGCCGGGGGCATGGCGGGACACGGCCAGTTCCAGCAGCCTCAAGGACCCGGAGGCTACCCCCCTGCCATGCCCCAGCAGCGGATGCAGCAGCACCTCCCCCTTCAGGGCAGCTCCATGGGCCAGATGGCGGCTCAGATGGGCCAGCTCGGCCAGATGGGCCAGCCTGGGCTGGGCGCAGACAGCACCCCCAACATCCAGCAGGCCCTGCAGCAGCGGATTCTGCAGCAGCAGCAGATGAAGCAGCAGATCGGGTCGCCAGGCCAGCCGAACCCCATGAGCCCCCAGCAGCACATGCTCTCAGGACAGCCACAGGCCTCGCACCTTCCCGGCCAGCAGATGGCCACGTCCCTTAGTAGCCAGGTGCGGTCTCCGGCCCCTGTGCAGTCTCCGCGGCCCCAGTCCCAGCCTCCACATTCCAGCCCGTCGCCACGGATACAGCCCCAGCCTTCTCCACACCATGTCTCGCCCCAGACTGGCTCCCCCCACCCAGGACTCGCAGTCACCATGGCCAGCTCCATAGATCAGGGACACTTGGGGAACCCCGAACAGAGTGCAATGCTCCCACAGCTCAACCCCCCCAACAGGAGTGCGCTGTCCAGTGAGCTGTCCCTGGTCGGCGACACCACAGGAGACACCCTAGAAAAGTTTGTGGAGGGCTTGTAGCGGTGCGAGCGCGTCACTGTCCCTTTCATGTTTTGGACTTTTTGTACTGAAATCCAAGCATCCGGGCTCTTTTAGTCCCGGGTGGACTGCTACTTCCAGGCATGGAAGGGGTCGATTGCTGTTTAAAGAAACAATACAAAGAATATATTTTTTTGTTAAAAACCAGTTGATTTAAATATCTGGTCGGTCTTTCTTTCTGTTTTTTTTTGTTCTTGTCTTTGTTTTGGGGGGAGGGGGGTTTTGTTTGGATTCTTTTTGTCGTCATTGCTGGTGACTCATGCCTTTTTTAATGGGAAAAACGAGTTCATTATATTCATATTTTTTATTTGTATTTTCAAGACTTTAAACATTTATGTTTAAAAGCAAGAAGAAAACAATAATATTCAGAAACTGATTCCTGAAATAATGCAAGCTTATAATGTGTCCCGATAACTTTCTGATGTTGCGGGAAGATTTTTTCTATCGTGAACTCTGTGGGCGTCTCCAAGTATTACCCCGGACGGTAGGAACCGCCCCCCGCGCGCACCCACACACCTCTGTCTATACATACCGGCTCAAGCCAAACTCTGTCTTGCAGATGTAGAAATTGTTGCTTTGTTTCTCCGATAAAACTGGTTCTAGACAAAAAATAGGGATGATCACTCTCTTAGACCATGCTAATGTTAATAGAGGAGAAGCGTTCTTTTCTTTCTGTGTGAAACTTGAAATGAGGAAGAGCAATTCTAGTGTAAATCATGCAAGCGCTATAATTACTATAAATAAGGAAAGTCAAGATTCAATCACTGTATAGAATGGTAAAGCACCAACTCATTTCTTATATCATATTGTTAAATAAACTGTGTGCAACAGACAACAAAGGGTGGTCCTTCTTGAACTCATGTACATGATATTAACGCTTCGTGTTGAGGGGTTTTGTTCTGAAAATGCTGTTTTCAACATTGTATTTGGGCTCTGCATGTTTTTCTCGTTGTATATAACGTACCGCTTAAAATTGATATAAATTACTGAAGTTTTTAACATTGTTTCCTGGGCCGTGGGCTCCTGGCGGAGCTGTGGCAGACAGGGCGCAGGCAGCGGGGTGCTAGGCCTGGGGGAGAGGGAGCACGCGTCCGCCGAGGGCTGTGTGCCAGGCAGTCTGGACAGGGCTCTGTGGGACAAGCCCTGTGTCCAGAAGGAAGGGAGATATAAAAGGGGCAAAAGAACAAGAGTTGTTGGCATGTAGCGGTAAAGGTCAGTATTGTGTGAAATTGCTGCAGGGAGGAGGCCTCCGACTCGGAGGCGGCTGCGAGCGAAGTGGTGTTTAGCTGCCTTCGTGTTCAGACCCAGGGCCTTGCGCTGCGGTCACGGTTGTGCTGAACCGTGCAGAGGACCTGACACGCCTGTGCCCGGAGCCCCCTTCAGGGACATTTGGGGAAGAGCAGGTGCGCGGGGTCTACTCCGAGGCAGGGCCCAGAGCCGCAGTTTCACGCTGTCAGGTTGGGGATTCGGCTAATCTGTTGTCTATCCCGGGAGACTCCACCTCTGCGCCTGCTGACTCGGTGCTCACACTGCCCTGTGGTGCCCGCTTGCAGCCACGCGTGTGTGCTCGGCTGTCCTGAGCGTGAGTGCCCAGTTTGCTGCTGCCCAGGGAACCCGGAAAACCTCCAAGGAAGGAGAATTGGTGGCCTCATAAAACCCAGTTCATGGGGCCTCCCCTGGTGGCGCAGCGGTTGAGCACTTGGCTGCGAAGCTGCCCGCAGCCTCTGCAGCGCCGGTGCGATCCCCGGCTGCCGGCGAGGGTCCCACATGGCGCGCAGACCTCTCCTGCCGCCCGCTGCTCCCCTCAGCAGTGTACTTCGGTCCTTCTGCCTGCTCTGCTCCCCGCTCTGGCTCTGGTGAATTCTCTCACCGTCCCGCACTTCTGACTGTACCCAGTGCTTGTATAAATAAATAAATAAATCTTAAAAAAAATTAAAAAATAAAAGTTAAGAATTTGAAAAACGTCATGCTTGAATTGACTTGGCATGTATTTATTAACACCAAAATATTCTGGCGAGACCAGCAGGTCAGTGTTGTCTCCGGAGAGCGGCTGCACTGTGTGCACGGTAGGCAGGCAGGGTCGGGGGCTTCTCACGACACTGAGTTACCGCTTAGAAGGCGATCGGTTTCTTCTCTTTCTCTGTCACGTGTAAAATGACAGTTAATGGAGTTGTTGTCCTTCTAGCGTGCAAGCCATCTTCCCCACGCCTGACCCCGCAGCCCTGAAGGATCGCCGCATGGAGAACCTGGTAGCCTACGCCAAGAAGGTGGAGGGGGACATGTACGAGTCTGCCAACAGCAGGGGAGGTCGCCGCAAGCCTGCAGCCCCCCCACACACACCTGCAGAGGACGCAGCTGCGTCCATCCAGCTTATCTGCAGAGGGGGCTCTGCCCGTCGGGTAGGCAGTGTCCCCTAGAGGGAGACCCTCAGAGCAGACCTGAGAGCTGATCCAGCTCGCATGGAGAATGCTGCTGCAGGCAGGCGGGCAGCACCGTGACTCAGTCACAGGCATGCCTTAGTGGACGCGGTTCCTGCCGCCCCTGCTGGGTCAGCGCCAGCGTCAGTGAACAGGGAGAGGTTCAGATATGGAGTGAAATGTCACGTGCTGCGTGGCGCCAACTCAGAAACTCCGTGATTCCACTAGGCGTTCCACAGGATTCTGGGCCTGTGATGTATCGGACGTGTTGAGCACTTCACCATGTCAGTGTTCTCGATGAGGAAAGCTTTTATTAGTTTGTTAGAACATGTAAACTTTCTTTTTGTATAGTTTTCACAATTTCATATGGATTTTGTCTTTTCCAGGATGAATACTATCACTTACTCGCAGAGAAAATCTACAAGATACAAAAAGAACTAGAAGAAAAGCGGAGGTCGCGTCTACACAAGCAGGGCATCTTGGGCAGCCAGCCGGCCCTACCAGCGCCTGGTGCCCAGCCCCCTGGGGTGCCACAGCCACAGCCCGTGAGACCTCCAAGTAAAGGCCTCCTTGTCTTCTGCCAGCCTTCAGGCTAAGATTCCCACTGCTGGGGCAGGGGTCACTTTAAATAACCACATTTTTTTCTGCCATTTTAGATGGACCCATGCCCCTGCCGGTGAACTGCATGCAGGTGTCTCAAGGTATTTACTGCCATGACTCCCGTCTGAGCTTGGTGCTCAGCACCCCTCCCCACGTGTGTGCACAGCGTCTCCCCTTCCCGCGCTGGCAGCTGCAGCTCCGGGCCGGACTGGGTGTCTGTTGCGAGCAGAAGCTTGAGGATGAGAGGAGCACTCCCCAGGGTCAGAAGTTGGACCTGGCCCTCTTGTTTCCTGTCCAGAGGGGACAGGACCCTTAGGCAGATCCTCCCTGGGTGCCCTGGGCGGGGCAGGGTGTTGGCGAAGGCCCGTCGTGGGACAGTTGAGCGCCAAAGTTCAGGCTGGGGTGAGCAGGCGGCGGCGCCGGGGAGGGCCAGTGCAGGGTCCCCTACAGGCTGGGCTTCCCGCACTGGTCTGGACGGCGGTGGAAGGTTGTTCCCGGTGGAGTCTGTGCGGCTGCCTGGTGGAAGCAGACATTTTAGCTTGGCAGTAAGCGGTGTTTCGGGACTTTACCAGTTCCTCTCAGACTGAAGCTTGAACGTGAGGACATTTCTACAGGTCGTGAAACAATGTGATGGCTTATGCGGAAGATTCTGGAATAGGGCTTGCTGCTGTGCGGGGGCCGGTTCGGGAGGGAGAGGAGGCCGTGAGTGCCGTTGCCATCCTCCTGTGCACTGGAGGCGACGTGGGGGTGGCTGCCTTGGAGGACGCTCCAGGGGCTTGTCCGGGTGGCTTGGCCGAGGAAGAAGTCAGAGTCCGAGAAATGGAGGGGCATGGCTGATGCTGTTTGGGGTGACGTGGAAGCTTCTGTGGCTTTGAAATCTGACACGACAGCTGTTGAGCAGGAGGCGGACAGGTGCGCCTCTCTGACGACACATCTGGCTTTGTTTAATTCTTGAACTCTTCAGGACAGGGAAAGTTTTATTTGCAGGTTACCTGGAAAGTTCTCCTGGGCCTGTTGCACTCGCGTGTTGACGGTAGTATTTCTCGGCGGTCACGGAAGGTAGTGCTGGGGGAGGCAGATGGTCTTTGAGACCCTCTTAGGTCCCACTCGCGTGAGGGCGATGCCCTCAAAGACCATCAGGGCCCCTGTCAGTCCTCAGCCCTGCGTCACCCGGCATCTGAGGAACTCGGTTTGCATGTGGGCAGTCGTGAGGGAGGCGGCACTGGCCTGAGATGCTCGGCAGCTGGCGAGTCTCTCCCCTGTGTGATGCTCCGCCGGCCAGTGGGCACCCAGGGAAGGTGTGGGCCTTCCAGCCTGTAGGGAGGCGGCTGAGGTGGGACACTGCTGCCCGTGGGCTCTTTTTAGACACTTCACAGACTTGGAAAATGAAGACCCTGGTCGGCGTCTTACCCCAGATCTGAGCAGCAAAGCTCAGCCCACGGGCTCCCTGCAGGGCACAGGCTCTGGAGGCCTCGGGAGCTGGCACCGACCGGCGCCCTGGGCTGCGGGGCAGGAGGGCATGTGGCGGGACAGGCATGAGCCCTCCCACTGCCCCTTGGCCCGTCATCGCGCTCTCCTGAGCTGCCCCGCTCAGCCCACCTGTGCCGTGTGGGTGGCCGCCGGGCTCCGCAACCGCGTCTCTCGCGCTGCCGGCCCCGCCCCACCACCCTCTTCCAGGTGGCAGAGGCCGTCACCTGTCTGTCCCGATCAGTGTGTGGTTTCTTCTCGCCTGGCGCGTGTCTTCCATCTTGCATTGCTTCGCGTGTCCTTGGTGAGCTGGGATACCGTTTTCCTGCGGGTCCTCCTGACGCCCCATTGTGGGTTCCTTCACAGGGATGAATTCATTTAACCCGATGTCCTTGGGGAGCGTGCAGCTGCCACAGGCTCCTATGGGACCACGCGCGGCGTCCCCCATGAACCACTCTGTCCAGATGAACAGCATGGGCTCCGTTCCAGGGGTAAGTGCTTCGGCTCGCCTCAGCCGGGCGCGAGCGAGCGAGAGGGGTTCCCCAAGCGGTGGGATTCTCCGCGGCCTGGGATCCTGCAGCGCCGGCTCCTCTGCGTTTGGCTTCTGCCGGATTTCTGTTTTCTCTCGCGTCATCACTGTCCCAGAGGGACTCTTTTGACCGTCCTTTCTCCTGGCATGGTAATGTCCCAGGACCTCGTGACCGGGCGAGAGATGGGCGTCCTGCGGAGGGGGGAGGCAGCCTCCGCTGTGGGCCTGAGCGGGCTTGTCCCTTCTGTGGGCTTCTAGAGCTGACTCTGGAGTCTAGAGACTGCTTCCTGAGCGCCGTCAAGAACTCCTGCAGGACACATTGGGAACTTTGCATGATAGTGTGCTGCTGATTGCTGATTTCTGCTCCGACGGCGGTTCGAACCGCCTCATTAGAGACTTGCCTGAGAAGGCGCTTCGAGTGCCCGGGAGCCGGGGGCTCTGGGAGCGGCGGCTCTCACCCCTCGAGGGAGGGTGGACTTGCCCGTGCGCCCGAGTTCTGGGATGGTTGGGCCCCGTGTCTCCTAGGGCGTCTTGACACCCCGACCCTTGTCTTCTGAACTCTCGATGACTTGCCTTCCAGATGGCCATCTCTCCGCCCCGCATGCCCCAGCCTCCCAACATGATGGGCGCGCACGCGGGCAGCCTGCTGGCCCCGGCGCCCGCGCAGAGCCAGTTCCTGCCGCAGGGCCAGTTCCCCTCCCCCGGCGGGGCCATGAGCGTGAGCAGCGTGGGCCTGGGGCAGCCGACGACCCCGACCAGCGTGGCGCAGGTACAGTTGGCGCTTGGCGTGGCCGCCCGTGTCGGCGCCGCCCCTCTGCTCCCGAGGAGCTCGCACCTCGTTTCCATGTGTCGGCGTCCCCGAATTTCTCCCCTTTTGTCCTGTCGTGTTTACCTGGCTTGGACGTGCTCCTACCCTGAGGTGAACTTCATGCGAAAGTGGATTGCAGATTTCTGCCTTGTGCACTTTGGGGTTTTGATTGCCAGGTTTTATGTGTCACTTTCTCAGTATTAACGTCTGCGTGTTCAACTCCGAATCTCACGTGCCACCCCGAGAGACTGTGGGTCTTTCAGAGGCCTGAGGGAAGGTCAGCTTGTGCTGCTGCCCATCTGTCTGCCCAGGCAGAGTCAGGCTGGCTGAATCATCCAAGGGGCTCTCTTCTCGCTGCCTTGTTCTTAATTACCTATCAAGCGCCGAGAAGTCTCCTCGGGTTCAGGGCCGCCCCCTTGTTGACTGCGGGACGTGCGATGCTGCTGCCACCCGTGTGCGTGTCTGTAGCGGCCAGCTCTTCCCCCAAAGACATACTCTGTGTTTAATCTTTCAGAATGAACTAATGTGAACAGAAGCCATTGGCCACATTAGTTTTATTTATTAACTATTTAGTCTTAATATTGGCATTTTATTGCTTTGGAACAGAGATCTGCAGACTTGTCCTGCAAACATTGTGGACTCAGGCCCATCAAGTCTGTTCTAACTTGTGACTCTGTTGAGGTGCACAAGCAGCCGTGGACATGTCACCTGTGCATGACAGAGGGGCGTGGCTGTGCCCACAGGATAGGTGCAGGCAGCTGGCTGGGTCCGGCCCTGAGCTGTAGTTAACCACCCTGCTCTGACCCACGATTTTTAACAGATCCACAAGGAGACTCAAGGGTGCGCCTGCAAGGAAGAACGCTGTGCTGGCCCACGCGGTCCTCCGGCAGCTTGTTCTTTGTAAACGAGGGAACCTTCCAGAGCGCTGAGCTGTGGGCGTGTGTCCCGGAGCGCGAGGCCGGTGATCTTACATGTGTCTTCCAAGCCTGAGGCTTGACAGTTCTATAAATCAAAGAATGAGAACATTCGCAGTGATGACTTACTGGAAAGTGCATCTTATCCTGAGTGCCCAATTCCATGATTTTTCACACATGGACATTTCTCTGAGCCAGCAGGTCTCATGGAGAAGTCTTGACTCGATTTTCGTACCTTCAGGTCTTCAAATCTGCCGCCACATTTTCACACATGGGAATAACGTTTCCGAACTCTCTTCTCTTCTGTCAGGGGCAGGTGCCTGGTGCTGCTCTTCCCAACCCTCTGAACATGCTGGGGCCCCCGGCCAGCCAGCTGCCTTGCCCTCCCGTGACACAGTCGCCGCTGCACCCGACGCCGCCTCCTGCCTCCACGGCCGCCGGCATGCCGTCTCTGCAGCACCCCGCCGCGCCGGGGATGACGCCCCCCCAGCCCGCCGCTCCCACCCAGCCGTCGACTCCCGTGTCGTCTTCCGGGCAGACTCCCACCCCGACTCCCGGCTCAGTGCCCAGTGCCAGCCAAACCCAGAGCACCCCGACAGTCCAAGCAGCAGCTCAGGCCCAGGTGACCCCGCAGCCTCAGACCCCAGTGCCGCCCCCCTCCGTCGCCACCCCTCAGTCATCCCAGCAGCAGCCGACGCCTGTGCACGCCCAGCCTCCTGGCACGCCGGTGAGCCTCTGTCTCTTACACGAGCGCTTTCTGTAGACAGTGTCGTCGTGAAGTCACTGCCCATGAGCTGCGCCCTGAGCGCCGGCAGGCAGTGCCTCGCCTCCGCCAAGACGGTAGCCGGAGGGGCCTCCCCGTTGGCGCAGCTGTTGAGCGCTGGGTTGCAAAGCTGCCCGCGGCCTCTGTGACGCCGGTTCGATCCCCGGCTGCTCCCCGGCCACCGGAGGAGGGTCCCACATGGCGCGCAGACCTCTCCTGCCGCCCGCTGCTCCCCTCAGCAGTGTCCTTCGGTCCTTCTGCCTGCTCTGCTCCCCGCTCTGGCTCTGGTGAATTCTCTCACCCTCCTGCGCTTCTGACTGTACCCAGTGCTTGTATAAAGAAAACAAACAAATAAATAAAACATGCCTCTATTAAAAAAAAAAAAAAGACAGTAACTGGTGGATGCAGTTTCGGGGGACGGGCAATCGTGAAGAAGTCACATGGGGAGCAGGCTGGGTGGGAGCGCCCTCATGAAGCCTCACATGGGAACCAGGCTCCGCAGCTGGCCGGTCCCCGCTGCTCCTTGTCCCCCCCACTCCCCTCACTGCGTGGGCCTCACCTGCCTGACAGTCTGAGCCGCTTGGTGTCTGAGTCCCGTCTAGTGCGACATACATTGGTGTAAGAACAGGTTAAATTGGGACGACGACGCTCGCCTCGGGTCTGTGTTCGAGGGACTCAGGTGACACCAAGCGTCCCCGCCGCGCTGCGGGAGGGGCGAGGAGGGAGCAGCGCGGCTCCCGCCAGGAAGGACTTGCGTGGTCCCGTGCCGCCCCCCAAGGCCCCGGTCCGCCTGCGGTGGAGTGAAGGTCTGTGCTGTTCACACCTCCTTCTCCGTGGTTTTGCTTTTCTGAAGATGATGGAAGAGGACTTGCAAGGATCTGCTGCAGCCAAAGAAGAAACGGACCCCGCAGAGCCGAAGCCAGAAGCGATGCAAGTGGACGAGAAGAAGCCGGAGCTCAAGGCGGAAGCCAAGGAGGAGGAGGAGAGCAGCTCCGGCGGCGCGGCCTCCCAGTCCACGTCTCCCTCCCAGCCCCGGAAGAAAAGTAAGTTGTCTCCCCTCGGACGTGCCGCGTCGCGCTGCTTCTCCGTCAGGTGCTCACGCCACCCCGAAGCCGACGGTCCCTCCCCGCTTCATCTGCCTCTCCCGCCGTTCCCCGAGTGGTGCCTCGTCAGAAATGACTGCACCGAGCTAGACCCCCGCCTGAGAACCTGTGGAGTTTGTGGTGGGAAGGAGAAGCCAGACCCGGCCCGGGACGGGGGCGTCCTCCGAAGCGCCTCCGACCGCGGGGCGGGGGGCAGGAGCACCTGCTGCCTCCGGAGCATGCGACGAGCTGGGCGTGGTGCTCGGGCGGGCGCTGTCCCCGGCCTGCACCCGTCCCTGCTGATCGGAGCAGGACGCTGAGTGCCGGGGTGGGGGCGGGCCCCAGTGACCCGGTGCCAGGACGGGGGTGAGTGTTGAGGTATGCGGGGTGAGCTTCACTGACCCTCCCGAGGTTTCCACGGGTGTCGTTTATCTGTTGCTATTTTCTCTGTTAGAAATTCTT
Organism: Talpa europaea; assembly: GCF_964194135.1. Taxonomy (NCBI): domain Eukaryota; kingdom Metazoa; phylum Chordata; class Mammalia; order Eulipotyphla; family Talpidae; genus Talpa; species Talpa europaea. The sequence goes on along the minus strand of NC_140079.1, from coordinate 101,567,074 downwards.
AAAATAATTCATTGAAAAGTAACAAATCCTTTACATGGAGCCCATCAAAAACACATTTTTGTGAAAATGACCTTGTCCACAACAAAGGTAATTCGTGAAGGTAGGCACGAATTTTGCAAATGGGTGAGTGGATGCGCACAGCGGGCGTCTCCTGTCCGCCTCAGCCTCCGCGCGCCACGGGAGGGGGCCTGCCCACAGAGCAGGACGCAGCCTCCCGCGGACAGTAGCTGCTACAGGGAAGAGCCTTTTCAGACGATGGGTGTTCTCTTCCCGGACACCGCACCAAAACTCAGCAAGTGCAAGTGTCTTGCAGTCCAGCTGCGGTGCGAATTTAGAATCCGTGTGTCTGTCTGGCACCAGCGACCTGGTGGTCTTTCTATGTAACACCATCCTTTGGTCACCTGGGCGTCTGGCTCGCTGAATTGCACGGCTCTTCCAAAGGCTGGCAGACTTCACTGTACGAGGTTTTACACTCATACTGACTAATAGCGCCATCATGTCTCTTCCAAACAGCCTTAGAAATTTTGAGAAGCTGTCACGCTCGTGTGGTAGCTAGAGGTTTCCTGAAATTTTGATTTTTGTGAAAGTGCGTCTTTGATCTTTGCCGCAATCAACTGTCCTTGAAGTGACTGGCGCACTTTGTTGATTTTTGAGGAAATGTCTGCCCCATGTTCTGCTCAGTCGCGCCTTAGCTCGTCCATCAGTCCTTTCTGGTTTATATGTTCTGGAACAAAAACGAAACAGCATGCCCCTTAGCTCAGCACTCCGCCCCGACTATGTCATAAAGCTGCTCTGTGCCACCGCCTGCGTGTCCGCCAGCCGGCGGGTGCCAGGGCCGAGGCCTGAAGACAACGGTGGTCGTCACCACTCCTCAAGGGTGTTCGTGCGTGCAGCTGGCAGGCTCCTGGCTTGGCACAGGCTGTGGGGGCAAGGCGGTGGCGGCCTCCCTCACCCTGTACTCCATGTTCCCGCGGTTGCCAGGCCCCACCTGTCACACGTCAGCGTGGGGCACGAGACGGGAACTACTAGGTGTTGCCATGAAAAGCAGCTCCGTTAGGACATAGATGTGACTTCCAGGGTAGTGCTAGAACTTCTGCAGTGATGGAAGGTGTATCTCCGTTACAGTAGCCCCCGGTGCCATGTGGCTCTTGAGCACTTGAAATGTGACAAGCGTGATGAGAAATGGAGTTTCGTGTTTTGTGAAGGTTAATTCACTTCGATGTAAGCACCGCGTGTGAGGGGCGGCCGCCACGTTAGGCAGCACGGGGCCCGCAGGTGTCCGTGGGCCTGGCCTGAGGTATTGCCGGCCGAGCACCAGCCTGAGCGTGTGGGTGTTTGGGCCGCGGGAGCCGGCGGCTTGCTCGGCGCACCCCCTGGCCAGCAGCAGAAAGCTCGACCCCACACAGCTTCCCACCTTGACTCCGATCACTTGAGTCTCATTACATCTCTGTGGTGCTTCACACAGGATTGAAAAGGCCTTTTTCTTGGCTTCCTGAGTGGGGCCCAGAGCAGGGTGTGTGTCTGGCTGTGCCCCCACCCGGCCCCGCTTGTTTTCAGAGACTAACATTTTAATCTCATGTCATTTTCCCGTGTCATGAAATGTTATTTTCTTTCTTTCCCCTAAATATTAGAGAATGTAAAAGCCATTCTTAGTTCACAGGCTGTACGAAAACAGGCCAGAGTTAGCCTGTGGGCTGTGGTTTGCCAGCCCCTGATCTCGCGACATGAACAAGCCATCAAGTAACTTGAGGTATTGTAAAGAGTTATTCCAAGACAACCAAATGCTCCTTGGCCTCTGCGCACCGTGGGCGAAAAGGGGTTAGCATGTGTTTCACGAGGTTCCCGCAGGGGACTGTCTGTTGGGGGTGTGCTCCCCACAACCTGCCGCCCCAGGTCCACGGCAGCCAGGTGGGGGGGTCCTGGAGAGGAGGTTCAGGAGAGCAGGGCGGGCCTGCTGCTGGCGGCAGCGAGCGCGTGGGAAGAGCCCGGCGCCGCCGTCCCGTCTCTCCCTGCACAGCGCGTGGCTCCCGCGGCAGCCTGGCGTGTGTGTGCTGCTTCGGTCTGGTTTTTAAATTGCGGTTTACCACGTGAGTGTGGTAGGAGCTTCTCAAAATAGGAAGACTGCCAAGAAGAAATCTCACGTCCCTTACAACCTGAGGCGTCAAAACTTCGCGGCCACATTTGCCCCTGGTCAGTCTCTGTGGGGGGCAGGGTGGGGGGCGGTGCCGCGACACACTCACCGCCCACAGCCCACCTCGCTTTCGGGGTGTCCGGCGCGTCCCCGGTCATCAGGGCTCTTGGGGTCTGAGAGACTGTGATCGGCAGCCGGATCGGTGACGACAGAAAGCGCGGTAGGAAGTGGGGTGGCTCGGGGCTGAAGACCTTCCCGCGCGCAACGTGGGAGGGAACGACCCAGAACTTACGGGAAAACTGATTATTTCTGTGGCTCTGTTGTGTGTGTGTAGTTTCGAGGTTGTGCTAGAGAGCCGTGTGCCCCTGGTGGCCTGAGCGACCTCTGCCCAGGAGAGCCCGTCATCAGCGGGGCTGGGGAAGCCCCTTCTGGGTCGGGGTCCAGGACCACAGAAACCGGAGTCCTCTGTGCCTGGCCCGACAACGGTGAGCGCTGGAAGCCCGTTTCCCATGGCTTCCTAGATGAGAAATGACCGCAAACTCGCATCTCCTGGGTCATTTCGAGTTCAGTCCGTCTGTCCATCCACAGGACCTCCTCCAAGCGCTCTCCTGCTGGCCAAAGCACTCCAAGAGCTTGACCTGATGGGCACTTGCCACGTGGCAGAAGTCTGTGCCCTACAGTTGATCCCCGAGACTCCCTTGCTTTCTGATGTTCCCCAACTTTGGCCACATGATAAAACAGCAGATGGTAGAATGGATGTTTAAAATGATCTTGGAGACGCTGGCGACCACCCAAAGCCTTTCTTTCCAGCGCAGACCAGGATGCGTAATAACGCAACAGTCCATACCACTATGACATAAGCAACTTGAACGCTTATCAGTCACTTAACTAGACTAACATGTGTAAAAAAATCTCGGTAATCACACAATCCACACGCTTCACTTTCCTGATAAAGATATTCAGACCTCAGCTCATGAGTGCTCGTTAGACACAACCACACACGCCGAGCACGCCCTTATTATGAGTGAAAGCAATTCCCAAGGCAGGTCCTGGGTGATACGCACGGAGCTGAAAGAAACCCTGCACACCCGTGAAAGCATCATTCTCTAAACGTGAACACATCCCAACGTTAAACATGGGCGCCTCGTACTCCGAAAACCCACGAGCTAAATGTCCTCAGAGAACTGTACCACGAGAAGAAAAGCCAATGGCGGGACGCTCTAGGGACGATTTATGTTCTCTCAGCCCCGCCGTGAGGAAGAGCAGGCCCGGCGCCCTCTGCTGCGCCCGGGGAGCAGCGGCTGCGCGGAATGGAAGGCACAGGGGACCGGCGTGGCCTCCCAGAGCTGGGAGGAGACCAGGGCAGCGCCTCGCGACGCCTTCCCACTGCCTGTGCTTTCTGCCACCTCCGCCAAGCGCCGTGCCGCCGGGGGGCCAGAATGCCTCGCGGGTGGTGGGCGCCATGTCCGCGCCCCAGGGCGCGTGCAGCATTCAGAGCTTGCAGGGAGCTGCCAACAGGGTCACTGTACTTTGTGTTTGTGCTAAAGACATTTATTCTTAAAGGTAAACATCACCCTCTTCTCTATTTAAAAGAAAACATACCTATCAGAAGATAAGTAAGCATTTGGAATTTGACCTTTTTAGCAGTTCAGAGGTAAGGAGAACAAATTCCAGGCCTTCCTTGACTTACGACGGGGTCTCATGGGATAAACTCAGCGGCAAGAAGACAGCCCAATTAGAGAGTAGGCAAAGGACTTGAACTCCAGGAACACGAAGAGGCTCAACATTACGAAGCCACCAGAGACCTAAAAATCAAAACCACTAGACACTACGTCACACCCACCAGGATAGCCTAAAACAAACAGAAAACAGCAAGTGTTGCCAGAATGTGGAGAAATTGGAACCCTCGTACTTTTGCTAGAGAGCACGGTGCATGCTCGTGCAGCTGGTGTGGAAGCAGCTTGGCAGTTCCTCAATACGCTCAACATAGAATTAACCTTTTCCGGGCCTCCCCGGTGGCGCAGCGGTTGAGCGCTGGGTTGCGAAGCTGCCCTCGGCCTCTGCGGCGCCGGTTCGATCCCCGGCTGCTCCCCGGCCACTGGAGGAGGGTCCCTCATGGCGCGCAGACCTCTCCTGCCGCCCGCCACCACAGTCCTCGCTAGCTGCCATCATGATTTACCTGCCCGGACAGCAACCATGACGAGCTGTTCTCTGACATCTGGCAGCTCTGGGTGGGTTTTCTCCAGCTGGAGAGGAAAACGGTCAGTGGGACAGAGGGCAGCACTGATGACACGCCAGTTGGTGGAAGTACTTCTGCTGAGCAGCCAAGAGAGAAAATACTGGAAGCACAGTAATCACTGGTGTTGATCATAATGTCATGAACCATCACTTGCAGGAAATCAGCTTCACGAAAGCATCTTACAAGAAGGACATCAGAGTTACATGAACATCAAGTAAAGACAAACTTGACCTGAAGGAGTGAAACGTTTCATGCTGGGGGCTGCAGAGCAAGCAGAGCCCATCCTTGCTCATTCCAAACACTCCCAGTTTCTTATTGGTGAAAACATGAATCCAGGTAGTACGGTTGCTCTGCTGGACCACTGCGGGGAGGGTGTGACTGCATGTATTATTTTCTTTAAGGATGATTTACAAATGGAGAAATCTTAACAAATTTAGCATTGACTTTGGATCCATCACCTGTCATCCTGATTGCTGCTTTTCAGCCACCCAACACAAGGATAAATGGGATACCTCGAATTCTTTGTTTTCACTTTGGTTTACTTGGAGTAATGACACTATTTTTAAGAAAAACGTGACAATAGATTACATTTAAGTTCAAGTAAGCAAATAAAATTAACATATGGCCCAGCATTCTTCTAGATAAATGCCGAAGCAAATTGAGAAGAAAACTGTTCAAACAAAAGCTTGTACCCCTACTCACAATTACCAGAAAGTATAAACAACCCAAAAAGCTATGAGTGGGGAATTAATAAACACCACCAGAGGTGCGGCAGGGTGAGAGGCTTCACCAGAGACAGAGCGGGGAGCAGAACAGGCAGACTGACGAAATACACTGCTGAGGGGAGCAGTGGGGAGACAGGAGAGGTCTGCGCACCATGTGGGAATCTCCCTGGCCGGCCTGGGATCGAACCTGCACTGCAGAGGCTGCAAACAGCTTTACAGCGCTGCGCTCAACCTGCTGCGCCACCGGGAAGGCCCCTAGGGTTCTTTTTATTTGGACTTGACAATTGGCATAAGATGGATTGTTGGGAGAGACCCCGCGCAGCGCAGAAGGGCCTTAACCTGAGTCGCAAAGGAGCGTGAAAACACATGCGTCTTGGAGGAAAACCTCTGAGTGACCGGACCTGGTGTTGAGTGCCCGGAATGTGACCTGCGTGGAGTCAGGCCTCTACAGCGCCAGTCTTAGAATAATAAGAAATAATGAGCGAAATTCCCATGTTGTAGCTAGGGGGCGATGAGATGATGTGCGTGAGAATTAACCACCTGGCACCCTACTGCCTGCAGTAGAGAGATAATAGTAAGAAAGCAGAATAATCCGTCATACATATGGCCTGCTTTGATGTTACACTTGCTGCACTTAAAGTAGTGTAGAAAAGAGCACTAAGAAAGTAAAGATTTACTGCATGCCGGACATGACAGTCCCCCATGCCGCGGACCAGCACAGCAGTGAGCGATGAGGCCGTCTCAGGGTTGAGAGACTGCGCAGGGTGGTCAGGGATTCGGCTGAAGAAATGACAAACAGACACACTTCCAGAGAGAGTGTAAATCTGAGTGCCCTTTATTTGGGTCAGTGGTCAGTATATATATGTTTTTTCTAAAGGCATAGGATTAGTGAACATCAAAGAAATTAGTTTGCTCATAGGTTTAGCTTATCATTGACAGGGCAGTGATTTATGTCCAAAATACATCTGGACCTGGCCGCATTCCTAAGGAGACAGGCTATTAACTCTTTCTATATTCTTGTACTAATTACTACTACTACTACCTACTTATGTTTACTCATAATTAATTGTCATGGGTGAATTTATATTATAGTGCAGTTAATATCAAAGGTACTAAAGTCAAGCACATAATAGAAAGATTATTAAACCAACAATTCTATTATAACACAGTGTTTAGTAATGTTTCATTTGCATTAGCCTAATTATTAAATTACGTATGTTTTTTAATTAGCAATCAATGACCAGAAAAAGGAAAGATTTTAGAGAGACAGTTGTAGCAGAATAAAGTTTGTGGGCCTTGAGAAAGCGAGATAAGGTTCCAGGTGGTCAGCATTTCTTTTAATCATCTTTGTGGCGGCTTCTGGTGGTCGTTACCTCTTGGCAGGCATTCGGCTTCTCTGCATCTTAGGGAGTTTGCTGTTCTCCCCCTGCGCGCATGGTTCCTTGCCCACGCCGGACCTCAGGGACCATGGCAACAGCCATTAGCCCTGAGGATCACTGCAGGGGGGGGTGCAGCACCCCATGTCTGATTTCCTTCACCGTCGCGCTCCAGGTCCAGGACTCACTGGAAGTCCACAGTGGATCAACAGGAGAAAAGCTTACAAATTCCTTAATACGAGTTTGTGCGTGTGCATAGCCAGCCACACAGTGATTACACATGTCGGAGACTGTAACGTGGGATGAAACACTAAATATACAGAAATGTAAATATGGAAATACATGACGTATATGTATCAGTAATGTGTGTGATGTGATGAAACAAATGAGTAATTCTGGACTATTTTAATTCCATCCTCCCTTGTGTCCCTGAAAATCAGGATGTTTATGGACTAAGAAATAGAGGTGCTAAGTAAAAACCCCACAGCTTTGAAATTAAATAGAAATAGCATAGACTTACGGGGCATTTTATCTTTAAATGTATATACTTCCTGGCTCTGCTCATTGCGAAGACTGGAAACAGTGGCCAGGCTGGTACCAACGAGTGTGTTTACACACTCGTTTACAGACACATTAAAATGCACTATTTGCTATTTCCCAGCTTTTGCTTTTTTTAAGTGTCTGGTTGTGCATGTCGGGTCCCGCGGCTGCTGCAGGCTGTCATCGCTTGCTTTCCACTCTCACGTGGACTTGGTTTGAGACGTGGCCATTTCACCGGTCAGTCCCACGTCGCCGTCCCTCTGGCTTGTTCTCGGGTACGTTTCTCCGGGAGGCCCCGGGAGCAGCGTTCCCCGCGTCCTTGGTGCGGCCCGCAGCTGGTGCCACGGTCGGTTTTACTAAACAGAAAATCCTTGGGTCCCGTTTTTCTTTCTTGGAGCATCTTCCGTCTGCTGTTCCCGTTTCTCACGGCACGCAGGAGTGCTCTCTCAGCGTCGGGTGGGCTGGGCTCCGAAGACGCGCCTGCGGGCACGTGCGTGTGTTTCTTCCACGGCCCTGTCAGCGTGCTGCTTCAGAGTTCCACTCGTCGTGCAGCAGGCCCGCGCTTTCCTCCCCGTGAGGGCTGCAGAGCATTCTGTCAGATGGATCTGTCTGGTTTCGTGTATCCACCACCTCGGGAGCCGAGCTCGCTCTCCTTTCGACTGCTATGAACGGTGCCGCCAAAGCAGCCGTGCACAAGCGTGTTCTTTTCATTCTGTTGGGCTGCTGCATAGGATGACATCAGAGGGGTGCGTGGTAACTTCTGGGAAACTGTTAGTTCCCCACAGTGACTCCACCGCCTCATGCTCAGCCACGGATGTACCGATTCGTTCATCTCTTTGTCAACGCTCGTCACTGTCTTTTAAAATTAGAGCCACAGCCGCAGAGAGTCTGGATACGAGTCCTTCGTCAGGTCAGTGCAAGTGTTTTCTCCTGGCCTACAGGTTTACTTTCCACTTTCTAAAGAATGTCCTTTGCGACTCAAGGGTGAAGCGTTTAGTCATCATGAAGTCCATGTGCTTGTGCTTTGGGAATCACATCTGGAATCCACTGTCCAGCCCAGGGTCATGGAGACGGACCCCTTTGTGGGAGACTGGGAGACTGGAACTTGCTCTGAACGTGGCCTGGCTCCACCTGCTCCATCTGCAGGCAGATCCACTGAAACCCACTGCTGAGGGGAGCAGCGGGCAGCAGGAGAGGTCCGCGCGCCATGTAGGACCCTCCTCTGGTGGCCGGGGAGCAGCCGGGGATCGAACCAGCGCTGCAGAGGCCGCGGGCAGCTTCGCAACCCAGCGCTCAACCGCTGCGCCCCCGGAAAGGCCCGCCGAGAGCTGGTTTTGAGTACGGTGGCCGTGCTGAGAGACCGGGGAAGAGTCATCATAGTGTTAAGACCAGGGAAGACAGAAAATAAATGTTAGACAGAAAGAACGAACCAAGGCAGGGCCCCTGGCGGCGCAGGGGTTACGTCTCACTCGGCGCAGGGCGATCGGGCCCCTGAGGCCTGGGCTGGTCCCCGCCAGGGCGCCGCAGACCATCAAAGATACTTTTAATTTCTATTACAATTGTTTTTTCATTCCAGCGTGTCGTTTTGACTCTTCTGTTTCCATCTCTCCGGCACGGACCGTCCGTTCTTTTCTTTTTTACTTTTTTAAAGAGTTATTTACGGCCCCTCCCCGCAGGCTCTTTCCAGGCTAGTCGCGGCTGCCGTGAGCGGCGGGTTCCGCCCGGGCCGCCCTCTCTGGGGTCCCCGCAGCGTCTGCCCCTCGGGCGCGGGCGGCGCGTGCAGCCCAGACACGGCCGTGCGGGGCGCCAGGCGCTGGGCCGCCTCTTGGGCGCGAGCGCTGTTCGCCTGGCGAGACGTTCCGGCGGGGTGTCGGCCTCGCCACACGCGTCTGCACCCCAGTTTCGTCATCCTTGACTTTGTCTCCCCTGGAGATTTCCTCACGCTGGAGAGGTGCAGTTTTGTTTTCTTTTTTCATTTCGGCCCCACCCCTGTCCCGGGACAGCCCAGGGCGCGTCCCCATCCGGGGCTGTTGACCGTCCCGCTCCGAACCTGCCTCCCAGGCCCTGACGTGCTGCGCAGCGTCCCCCCTTGTTCACGCTTAGTTAACTCCCGGCTGGACCCCGCTCCCAGAGCTGCCCGTCCTCTGACTGGACGCGGGGCACGTCGCCGGCCGCTGGGTTCCACGCTGGCCCCCACCGGCCCCCTCGGCCTGGAGGCGGCGCAGGTCCTGGGCGCGGGCTGCTCCCGAAGAGCCTTCCGGGCCGGAGCTGTGCGCGCCTGCGGCCGACTTAGCCCCACGCCTGCTGGGCCCTGCCGGCGCCCGGGGAGCTCGGCCGTCTCACGGCGGCCCGTGGGGGCCCCGGGGCGGTCCCCCCGCACCCTTCCAGGCATCCTTGACCGGCCTCCCCCCGCGTCTCCCCCACGGGCGCATCCAACTCTGCCGGGCCCGTGGGACCCTGTGGCGGGCCGGGGCTCTGCGCAGCCCCTCCGCGCTCTGCCACGGGGCCTCTGCCCCCCTCGCGCCCTCGCCTCGAAGTGCTGGCGCCTGTGGTCTCCCGCCCCGCACCTCATCCTGGAAGCTGCCGTGGCCGGTGGGGTCCCGGGACTCTTCACCCCCATTTCCTCAGGGATCACTTCCTGCACTGTTGTCCTGTGGCTGCCGGCCAGCGCATCTCGGGGCCCCCTTGTTTGGGGACCCCCGTTATGCTGCCTCACAGCAGTGCGCGAACAGGGGAAACAGCCCGCTGGGGTCCTGACAGTGCAGAGCGGGCGAAATGGAACCTCTGGCTCCGCTGGTAACACCCCCTTTTTCTTCTTTCACTCGCCAGCCACGGCATCCACGGAGCAGCAGGATGGCCCCCAGCAGCTTCCAGCGGCTGTGCCCTCGGTGGGCAGACGTGCCTGCGAGGCCCAGCACCTCCCGGAGCCCCCGGGACAGCAGCCGATCGCCCAAGCGCTCGCCCCGTCTCCGTGGCCGCCGTGACCCCAGCAGGTGCCGGACCGGAGGCTGCGCCAACAAGGTCACCCAGCTCGGGTGACCGTGGTCTTGGTCAGGGGCCAGGGGGCCCCCCAGGGCGGCCCGGCTGCTCCCCGAAACCCTGTCAATGGCTGCAGCTGGTGAAGGTGACCGGCAGCAGGTGAGTCCCACTGCACGTCCGTGCTGAGGGGGGTGCCGTCCCCCGAGAGCAGCTGTGCTTCCCGGGCGGGGGCGGGGAGTCCCAGATGCCAGCCCTGCCGGGTGGGCGGTGCGATTTCTAAGCTGGCGAAGCAGGGCGAGAGCCTGGCTCTCCCCAGCCGAGCAGCAGAGGCCCGTGGGGCGCGCCCGTGGGGGTCAGCGTGGGAGGGACCTTGGCGCCTAGAAATAGCCCTGGGGCAGCGGGCGGAAGCGCCGCCGTCACCCGCAGTTCTGGTCAGAAGCGGCACCGTCCAGCCGCGCCAGGGGCAGGGCCCCAGGAAGCAGGCGGCCCCGGCACGGCGGTCCACGGGCCAAGGCGCTCTCGCGGGGGGCGGGACAGGCCCGCGCCGGGCACAGGTGCCGGCTCCCTGAGGCGCGGCAGGGCGCGCTGCTGAACGGAGAATGCCCACGCCCGGCCCCCGCACGTTCGGGCCGCGCCGATCAGGCGAGCCCGGGTTCAGACCAGGACAGAGGCCTTTACACTCAGGACTCTTGCCTGGGCGGCGGGGAGTGTCCTCTGCCCACCCCGCTGCGCAGGACGGGGATGTCCACACGGCCGTGCTTGTTGGGCCAGCCCGGCTCGTCACCGCCCTCCTCCAGCCCCCCCCAGCGCCCCGGTCCAGACAGCGGCACAGCCTGCTTCTGGCTGTGGAGAGCTGGCAGCAGGCCCGGATCTGCTGGGGCCCGGGGGGGACCACACAGGAGCCGCCACCCGGAGGGCGGTACTTCCCGCGCTGGCCGGGCAGGGGACAGAGCAGCCGGGCGGGGGCAGCTGCCCAGAGGCAGAGAAGCTCCAGACAATCTTGCGGGGCCCGGGGCTGAGGGAACGGGGCCTGATGGCCAAGACCCCGAGAGGAAGGGGCAGCGGGTGGCGCGGCCACTCAGCATTGGCTGATGAGCTACCCAGGGCAAGGGACACGGAAAGTGGCTGAAACGCAGAAAACTTGGGGTATCCGGTGCCAGGACAGAGCTCACGGCTTGTGAAGCAGGAATGACCTTGAGAAATCCCAGGCCGTCCACTGAGGCCACTGGGGACGCCCCGGAGTGGGGAGAGCCCCGGGCGGATGAGCAGACCGCGGGCAAGCCCATGGCCGGCCGGCCCCCAGGCGGCCCCCCTCGGTGGGCCAGACCGCAGCCCTCCCGGGGCCTTGTGCCCAGCCAGGAGGCACACGGGGAAGCGGGGCACGGGGGACAGAAACAGGTTCGGGGCGGGCTGAGACACGGGCGCTGTCAGGCGAGGTCAGCCAGGGAAGGCCGCAGGCGGGAGCCCCCGGAAAGCCGGCGCCCAGCACATTCACTGCCAAGGACGGACCGGAGAAGTCGCTGGCGAGCCGGAGGCCGGAGGCCTCAGGCGCCTCACCAGGGTCGTGGGAGCCCCCCGGGCAGCATCGGCCAGGGGAGTCTGGCCCGTGATGCGCATGCGGGCAAAACGGCGCTGGGCCTCCCACCCACGGGCGCCACCGAGGCCAGGGCGGCTGCTCAGCAAACCCCTCCCTCCCACCTACCCCCGAAGCTGCCGTTCGCCCCCTGCTGGCGCGGGAGAATGTCCGTCCGGGGTGCGGGGTTCCTCATAATGAACTCGAGCGAGTTCACGCGCACGGTGCCCTGACCTGGGCCCAGAGGACACACCCAAGAGGCGGCGCTAGTTTCATCCCTTTTACAGAGCAGGACGTCGAGGTTTCGAACGGTGGAGGACGCGTAGGGGGTGCCAGGACCAGGCCTGGGCCCCAGATCCCGGACCCCTGGGAGCTCTTCCCTGGCTCTCTGCACAAGCGGGCTGTAGCTGGGGCTGTGCTGGGGGCTCCCCAGAGCAGGGCAGCGCCGCTTGGCGAGGGAGGTGGGTGCTGGCAGGGGGCGCGCCCGGTGCTGAGAGCCGGTGACCAGGCACCAGGCCGTGACCGCTGGCCGTGCCGCTTGGGGTGGGGGGACCTGGCCGGCGCTGGCCCGGCCTCAGGGCTGAGCACAGAAGGGGTGGCCGAACCCTGCGGGGGGGTGCGGGGGGCTCCTGGCAGCGTGAGGACGTGGCCCGTGACGCCCCATCCGGGCGCAGCCGCCGAGCCTGGAGCCAACGTGTGTCCGTCAGCGCGTCCTCATTACCCGCGGGCGCGGCTGCTGCTTCGCTTGTCTTAATCCCCCGCGTCCTCCCGCTTCGTGACCGCGGGCAGCGTCTGAGGCCCTTTCCGCACCCGACCTTGGGCCCTGCTGGCCGCCCCCACCGGGGAGGGGGAGATGCCTGGGCAATCCGGGTGGACCTGAAGCCCAGTCTCTCGTGTTTCTGAGAGGGGGCCCGGGAGTGGACAGAGAAGACTAGGCCATGTGGCCGCAGGTTGAGGAGCTGGGGTCCCCCTGAGGCTGTGGAGGCAGAAAGGACCCCCGGGGCCTCCAGAGGGAACCAGCCCGCAGCACCTGTGTTGGGCCCAGTGAAACGGCTTTTTTTTTTTTTTTTTAAGATTATTTATCTATTTATACAAGCACTGGGCAGTCAGAAGCGCGGGAGGGTGAGAGAATTCACCAGAGCCAGAGCGGCAGAGCAGGCAGAAGGACCGAAGGACACTGCTGAGGGGAGCAGCGGGCGGCAGGAGAGGTCTGCGCGCCCTGTGGGACCCTCCTCCGGTGGCCGGAGAGCAGCCGGGGATCGAACTGGTGCCGCAGAGGCCGCGGGCAGCTTCGCAACCCAGCGCTCAACCGCTGCGCCGCGGGGAGGCCCAGAAACGGCTTTTGTTTTAAACCACCCCGTCGTGTCGCTGCTACCTGTGCCCTCAGGACCTGGTCACTCAAGGTCACCCGCTCTGGGAAGGCACAGCCTCTCCTCTGCCTCAAGACGGCCCCCACCGGGCCATGGTAGCAACTGAGGTGGCTGCAGCCCCCGCCCCTTCCTGGCACCCCAGCCCTGCAGGGGCCGCATCGAGTGTGTGCCCGGAGCCCCTGCTGCAGCCAGGTCGCCGGCAGCCCTCACGGGGTGGGCTAGGAGGCAGGTTGGGCCTGGTCAGTGGTCACCAATGGCGCCATCTGCAAAAGGGACGTCTGGCTCCGGCTCAAGGTCATTCTCCGTCCTCCAGCGCACCTGCTCCCCAGCCCTGGGAGCGCAGCACGTGCGAGGGGCCCGGGAGCCGCGGGCCTTATCAGGCGTTTCAAAACCGGGTGCCAGCGCCGTCAGGTGCGCCTTCGCAGCAGCAGTGACCCGTGGCTGGAGCAGACGCGCCCGCCGCACCTGGCGCAGCCCCACGGGGAGAGCCACTGTGCTGAGTCACCGGGTGCCTCCCCGGGTCACAGGTGCCCAAACCTTTAAAACCCCAGGCGGGTGGCATTCCCGTGCGCGGGCCGGGGCTGCAGCGCCTCCCCCTTCGGCTTCCTGGTTCATCTCCCTCAGGGACTCTCCGCAGCAGCAACAGGAGAGAAGCGGCACCGAAGACAACGGGTCTGCGTGGGGGTCGCGCGTGAGGTGAGTGTGCTGGTCCCAAGGGCCACCGAGGAGGGCAGGGGTCTGTCTTGGCGGCTTTGGACACTCTCGGAAGAGCCCCGGCCAGTCTTGACCTGGTTGGTGCCTGGCACCGGGGCGGAGGGCAGCCGGCCTTCCTGCAAGAGGCCCTCACGGGGGAGCATCTGGCGGGTGGGGTGAGAAGACCCAGGGCCTCCCCTGGGCACCGCGGGCCTGCACTTGGGGCAGAGCCCAGAGACGGGACTGTCTGCCTCGGGCTCCCCCAGTAGGGCCCCAGGGGAGGGCGTGGGGCAGCCACTCTCCCCGCCACTCCGGACTCACAGGAGGGTGTCCCCCCTGCCTCAGGATGAGGGGTGCCAAGCTGACGGGGGCTCTGCTCGCCCTGGCTGGCCTGCTGCATGTGGCTCTGTCCCTGAAAATAGCCGCCTTCAACATTCGGACTTTCGGGGAGACCAAGATGTCCAACGCCACCCTGGCCACCTACATCGTGCGGGTGAGTCCTGCAGCCTGTCCACGGGGCAGAGGAACCCTGGGGTGTGCGGCGGGCCTGGACACCTGGCAGGGGCACAGACTGCCAGGTCCGGGGTGCAGCCCCTGGTCTTAGCCTCCTCGTCAGTCGCGGGACAGAGCCGTGTCACCCTGGCATGGTCCCCGTCCCCGTGGGCCCCGCCCAGCACCGCCGTGGCCTTGCCCCCCAGATCCTGAGCCGCTACGACATCGCCGTCATCCAGGAGGTCAGGGACAGCCACCTACAGGCCGTGGGGAAGCTGCTGGACGGACTCAACCAGTGCGTGACATGCCAGCCTGGGGCGGCACGGCGGGGAGGGGGGCAGGAGTCCCTCCGCGGGCGGCCGGGGCGCCCTGACTGGGCTTCTCCTCCTCTGTCCAGGGACGCCCCTGACTCCTTCCACTACGTGGCCAGCGAGCCGCTAGGACGCAGCACCTACAAGGAGCGCTACGTCTTCGTGTTCAGGTACGGCCCGTGGGGGTGCCGCCCACGCCGAGACCCTGGCCCGCTCCCCCAGGTGGGGGGCAAGCGGCGAGGCCGCAGAGCAGGGCCTGAGAGGGGCCGCGGCCTGGGCGGGGGCAGGTGGGGAGAGGAGCAGCCCCTAAGCGCAGCCGGCGCCCGCAGGCCCGAGTGCGTGTCGGTGCGCGCCAGCTACCTGTACGACGACGGCTGCGAGCCCTGCGGGAACGACACCTTCAGCCGGGAGCCGGCCGTCGTCAGGTTCTCCTCCCCGCGGACCCGTGAGTGCCGTGGGCCCGGGGCGCGGCGCAAGCCCCCATCGAGTGCTGCTGTGACCCCCCCCAGGGCTTCCGTCTGACGCTGACGCGACTGGGAACCCCCCACCCCCAGCCCCGCCCCGCAGCCCCTGGGGACAGCTGTCACGCGGTGGCCGGTCCGGCCCTGCTCAGCACCCGGTGCCTCTGCAGGGGTCACGGACTTTGCCATCGCCCCCCTGCACGCGGCGCCCACGGATGCAGTGGCTGAGATCGACGCCCTCTACGACGTCTACCTGGACATCCGCAAGAAGTGGGGCCTGGAGGTGAGGCCTGCGGGAGGTGGGCTCTGGCCGCCGGGTTCTGTCCCCGGGCCAACGGGCTGGCGCCTCTCGGCAGAACATCCTATTCATGGGCGACTTCAACGCCGGCTGCGCCTACGTGAGCCCCGCCCAGTGGCCGTCCATCCGCCTGCGCGCGAGCCCCGCCTTCCAGTGGCTGATCCCCGACACGGCTGACACCACGGTCACAACCACGCGCTGCCCGTACGACAGGTGCGCAGGACGCCCGCTCCCGAGCTCCAGCCCGCGCGCGCGGGAAGCGGCGTGGGGGAGCAGGTTCTGGGGACAGCCCCTTGCGGGGTGACATGGTGAGTTCTGCTCCTCTGAGCAGCTCAGCCGGACACGTCCCCCAGAGGGGTGCGTAGTTGGGTCCCCCAGAACAGCGATGAGGCCAGCGTCCACCCAGGGGCTGCAGCGAGCCAGATGGAAACAGGCGCCTGTGGGGTTCTCACTCGGAGCTGCCCGGGAAAGGCGGGATGCCTGGGCGGGGCGGCGGACCCGGGCCCTCCTCACTGTCCGGCGCTGCAGGATCGTGGTGGCCGGAACTCAGCTGCAACGTGCCGTCGTCCCCGACTCGGCCGGCCCCTTTGACTTCCAGGCCGCGTACAGACTCAGCAGCCAGCTGGTAGGTGTCGGCGGGGCCGGGGCCAGAAGCACAGCGAGGCCTGCGCTCTGGGAGCGCCGTTTCCTTTAACTGGACATCTGTCCACGGCCCCGGGAGCCGCCTGGTCTCGCCCCACGGAGATGTGACACAGCCGGGTGTTTGGGTGCAAACCCCGACCCAGACAACCGTGAGACCGGGGCTGTGCTTGCCACGCATCTCCCCGCAGGCCCTGGCCATCAGTGACCACTACCCGGTGGAGGTGACCTTGAAGTGACCCGCACAAAGGACCGGCGGTGGCTCGTGGGGTCACGTCCAGGTGGAGGCGGCCTTCCATGCAAGCATGGGGTTTGCGGGGAGCACCTACGGCCTCAGTCTACACAGAGAACCCGACACTTAAATTAAGAAATACCTTTTAAGTAAATAAAGCTCAAAATGGCGTTTGCACCTGTGGCCTCCAGTCCTTCCTTCCCCCGGGGGGCTCAGGCCGCCTCAGCCCCAAGGCAGAGGAGCTGGCGGTGCCCGCTGCCTCCCCCGACTCTGGCGCGGCCGGGCCGGACATCAGTGCCGCTCCAGGGCCTTGGCCAGCAGGGTGTTGAGGCGGCCCACCATGGGCCTCGGGTCGTCCACGAGCCCCGCGGCGATCATGGCGTTCTCGTAGATCTGAAAGGCGGGGGGGGGGCTCAGCTGGGGCGGGGTGGGGCGGCCAGGCGCCAGCCTGTGCCAGCTCGCAGAAGCGCGGGCGGGAAGGAGGGGGCGTCTGCAGGAGGCTCACCTGGTCCGCGAGCAGCTGGGCCAGCTCGGGCTCCCGCTCCCGGAGCTGGCTGAGCTTCCTGATCAGCGTGTGCCTGCCGGGCAGAAACCACCAGAAAGAAGTCAGCACGGGCCTCCCGCGTCCCGGGAAAACGTGAAGAGGCAACACAAGACAACTAGACGGGCGTGTGAGAGACCACTCACGGGCACTGCGGCTAAGTGCCCCGAAAACCCGCGCGCCCGTCAGTTCTGACGTCGGAAACGTCACTAACGGGTGACGCGAGCTTGAAGCAGGCCACGGGCTGCCGCCGCCAAGTCCCCAGCTGTTCGATGAGGCCTTTCCAGGAACACGTGCTTTTATTTATTTTTTGAGTTATTTATGCACACAAGAGCTGGGGTACAGGCCAGAGATGCGGGGGGTGAGAGGATCCACCAGAGACAGAGTGGGGAGCAGAACAGGTGGATCCACTGAAATCCACTGCTGAGGGGAGCAGCGGGGCGACGGGAGAGGCCTGCTGCGCCCTGGGGGTAGCTCCCTGTGTGCTGCGGTGGCTTCAGACAGCAGGGAGGGGGGCGCCCTGGCGGGGAGGGGGCGCCCTGGTGGGAAGGGACCCTGCGGGGAGGGGAGCGCAGCCCGGGTTAAGGCGCGAGCAGGTGCTCACCGGGGGTTGACCTCCAGCGTGGGCTGCAGCAGCTGCGCGCGCTCCTCCTGGGTCTTGGCCAGCTGCTGCATGCGCAGGAAGTGCCGCGCCGCCCCCATCTCCAGCACGGTGATCATCGCGGGGTGCGTGTCCAGCCGCAGGGTCACCTACAGCCAGGTCGGGGAAGGAGGTGAGGGGCCTGAGCTGGGGTCCTGCCGCAGCACCCTGACCAGGCATGGCACTTCCCAGGGCAGAGGGACGCAGCCCCAGGGCCCAGCGAGGCCCCTCCTCCTGGCCATGCCCGCCGCCGAGAAGCAGCAGCCCCAGGACAGGCCTCCTCCGCCACCCCCACCCATGGGCCTGGCCCCTCAGAGACCGCCCAACTCTACTGCACCCGTAAAACCCCCAGGCCGCAGGGCGGGGCTGTCCAAGGCACAGGCCTCTCCCACGCCCCAGGGGTCCTCTGGCCTCAATGACGACCACAACAGGACAGAGGTCAGACGGGCGGACCCCACAGCTTCCTGGGGCCGCCACCCAGGGGTGCAGGGCCCGTGACGACAAGCTTCTCCGCACGCGCCCTGACACAGGACGTGGGGCTTCACCGCCGGGTGCCAGCGGGCAGCCCTGGGACAAGTCCAATCTGGCTCCAGCCCCGCTCCTGGTCTGACGGGAGGCAGCTCATAGGAGGGGAAGTGATCCCACCTACTCGCGCTTCCACGGGGTACACACCCAACAGGGTGACCCCCACGGCAGGCTCTGCCTGGAGACTCCACCCAACCCCGCAGCTCCTTCGGCCTGGAGCTGCTGGCCCCCCTCACGGCCACCCATGCTGCACGCCTGCCTCCCGGGCACGTCCCTGAGCCACCCCCCCCCCCCCCCACGCAGAGAGCCCTGTTCTCCTCGACCTTGCGGCTCTGAGCTCTCTGGAGCCCACCCAGACCCCCACACTAAGAACCCAAGTTGAACTGGACTGTAGCTCCCTGAGGCGAGGTGTGGAGCCCCCTTGTTCCGGGGGCCGGGAGGGCTCTGGGGCCCCTCCCTGCTTTGAGTCGCCCACCGGCCGCTGCTGCCCGCATGCCTGGCTCCCACCTGCTCCACGAAGGGGAGGACACGGCCGCCGGCCGGCAGCTCGCCGCCCACGCTGGTCTCCACCTCACGCCACGGCTTCAGGGGCGGCTGGGAGGGCACCCTAGATGGGGACGCGCCCCAGCTGGCTCTGCATGGACCCTGTCCCGGAGCGCCTCACCTTCACGTTGGTGACCCGTGACCCCAGCGCATTTCTCATCCAGGCCAAAAGGTCTTCCGCCTCCTTCTCGGACAGGCTCTCACCAGCTACAGGACAGCACAAGGGGCGCGCTCAGGCACTCCGCACTCCTGCCCTGCGGCTCCACCGGGGTGACACCCAGTGCCAGGCTGCCAGCAAGCTCCCTACACCCACCCTGGCTCTGGCACAATTAAGCAGATGAAACTGGACCTCAGAAAAGACACTTGGTTGCCCGAGGCCTGCAGAAATGTTTAGGACTCAGGGCAACTCCTTAATCTCTGAGGACCCGGGGTCCATTTAGAGGCTCAACAAGCACCAGAGATCTGGGATCTAAACAGGGACGCGTGCTCCCTGGCCACTAAGGGGCTCCCCAACAGCTTTGTCCAGATGGCAGCACAGATCCAAATGGGAAAACCACACAGAAACCCCCATTACAGGATCCAAGAGCCTGAAGCCAGAAATGCCAGCCCTGGGGCCACCCATGCCTCACCTGCACCCCCAGGCCACCCCCTGCCCGAGCTGGGAAGAGAGGAAGCCGACCTGGGGCCCCTT
This sequence comes from Talpa europaea, assembly GCF_964194135.1. NCBI lineage: Eukaryota > Metazoa > Chordata > Mammalia > Eulipotyphla > Talpidae > Talpa > Talpa europaea. The sequence goes on along the minus strand of NC_140079.1, from coordinate 101,548,075 downwards.
CCTCAAGCTTCTCCTCCTTGTAGTGATCAACCACGATGTCCGTCTCCACCGAGATCAGCTTCTTCTTGTCAAACTCACGCAGGTGCAGCAAAGTCAGCTCGTCGAACTGCTCGTAGCAGAAGAGCACCTGGGGGCCGAGCATGCGGCCTGAGGCCGGGGCCGCGGCCCGAGGCGCCTTGGCACGCACCTGTGCACGGGTTCCGGAGGGAGCTCCGGGCCCTAGTGGAGCAAGCAGGGGCGCGGCCCGGGACCCTGGCGCCTCCCACAGATGCACAAACCAGAGGGCAGACTGGCCGCCAACTCACACGGACCCTGGGCTCTGTGGCCTCACCCCGAGCGGAGCTCAGGGTCCCCACGGGTGCTCTGGCTGCGCCTGCTCACTCACCTCCATGTTCTTCCGCTTCATGGCCTCGTAGTAGGGCGAGTGCTCCGCCAGGTGGCGGGTGGGGACGCACAGGTAGTAGATGTTGCGCGTGCCGGGCTGCATGCGGCTGGCATAGTCCTGCAGGCTGGTCAACTGCCCAGCAGGCAGCGCTGAGGACTCGTATCGCAGCAGCTTGGCAATGTCCTCCTGTGGGCAAAGGGCGGGTCACACTCTGGAGCCCCTGCCAGCAGGGCGGAAGCTCTGGCCGGAGGGAGGGAAGGCTCCAGCGGCCGTGTTCCACTGGTGGTGGCCTCTGTCGGCAGAGGCAGCTCCCTGGAGGCCTGGCGTGGGGCTGGGTGGGCTCCTGCTGTGTCTCAGAAGCCCCACGCGGAGCCCAGCCCCTGCCTGCTGCAGGCACTGGGCATGGGCGTGCCATCCATGCTCCCAGCCTTCCCCAGCCTGGAGGGCCGGGCACACACTTGACAAGGGCCCAAGGGAGAGGCTGGCCCCACCTCCCGCTGTCCACATTGCAAACCCGGCTGCAGGAGCCGCCTCCACCTCGGGTGGGAGCCGCAAGAACGGAAAGGGAACAGCAGCCGCCGGGGCGGGGGGCCGGGGGGTGCACTCTGACGACCATGCACCGCGGCAGCAGGGCCATGGGCAGGACGGGGCCCAAAGGGAGGCAGAGACAGGGTGCGGGGGGCCTGAGACCCCCTCTGCAGGTAGAGGTTCCGCTTGTGCCTACCCCACGGGTCACGGGCCTTGTTAACAAACGCGATCGTGTGCAGTGAGCCCAGGGCCCCCAAGCCTGTAGACGCCCCAGCACGCGGGGCGGCCGGGAGGTGCCGGGAGCCAGAACTGGGTTGTGGGAATGAGGCCTGCTCAGGGCGGGGCTGCTGATGGCAGGGGGGTTGAGGGGGGCAGGGAGCCCACACAGCAGCCCTGATGCCTGTAGCTACCGCCCCCGCGGCCGGGAGACCCCTGGGCCCCAGGCCCTGTCACCTCCTTCCTTCTGCTCTTCTGGAACGAAAGACGCAGCCCCAGCGCTGGGGGCGACCGCCCAACGCACAAGGGCTACGTTTCTGGGTGACAGCGTCCTGGACCTGGACGGGGGGATGGCCGCGCAATGTGTCCTCAGCGCTGTGCAGCTGTTCCCCCCAAAGGATGAGTTTTACGGTATGTGGATTGTACGTCAATTTAAGAACGACCAAAAATGTTGGTGAGAAGTTAACTGTCCCGTCCGGTAGACGAGCTCGGGCCCGTGACTGCCCATCACGACGAACCTGCTCTACCCACCCTGCGCAGGCCAGCCACTGGGATGCCCCTCAGACGAGGGTGGGGCCCCTGGAACGAAGGGTGAGGACACCCCACCCCCCGGGTGCTGGGCCTGCTGGGCCCCCAGAGAGATCCAGCGGCTGCATTTGCTGACTTGGCTGGGGTAGGGGCGGGGTGCCCGGCCCAGGAAACTCGAGCTCAGGTTTCTGGCCTCCACCAGCTTCCCCCCGAGGCCCGGACCCCAGGCAGTCCAGAGAGTGGCCTGGACCGCAAACCCTACCTTGACCGCCTGCTCTGCTGTGGTCACGATGCCCTCCCGCATGAACAAGCCGTAATCTTCAAAAAACTTGGCATATTTTTCAGGGTCTTTCTTACTCTGGTCAACGAAGAATTTGATGAGCCTCTGCTGTAGAACGTCCCGGAGCTTCCTGCAGACAGGGGCACGTTCACCACACACGCCTGGGCTGCTACGCAACCGTCAGGGGGTGTGAAAACTGCAGCCCCACAGATTATAAAGGAGAAGAAAAGATAATGTTTTGGCCAAGCTGAGAACGAAGCAGGGAGAAAAGGCGACCCCGCAGATGCGTCAGGAGGCCCACAGGCCCCTGGGCGGGCGCATGGCCACACCGAGGAAGAGTATCCACCCAGCACCAGGGCTCCCCCTCAGGGAATGACCCTGAGCCGCCCCTGAGCCCCGTGGACCAGGGTATCCCTGGAGCGCCAAACCAATCGCGGACAAGCCTAGTCTCCACAGGGAAAGCTCAAATGCCAGAAGGCGCCACGCCCATGAGCGCCCATCCCCTAGGGCCTTCGCAGGAGGGGGCATCTGTGAGAGGGAACCCTGACAAGGGCAGGTGTGCGTGCTGGGCCTGCCAGCAACTCCGCCGCCACCGGCACGCGGCGGCCATGGGGCCCAGGGTGTCCACCCGGCGCCAAGTGGGCATCACACGCGAGCAGCTTCAGTGGGCCCGGGGTAACGCCACCTCCTTCTTGAGGTTCAAGAGTGAGGTCACCCTGCACTTCCTAATAACCCCAGGCAAGGGAGCAGTGACGGTCAAGTTCCTGTGCGTGCCCCCTCTTCGCTCCCTCCCGAACGTCTCCTTCGCCCGCAGCACGGACAGGGACGGGGCGGCCCTGCACCTGTCGGGCGGGACGTGGCGCCTGAGGAGGGCATCCCCGCGGGGCTGGAGGGGCCGGCAAGAGGGTCCCCAGAGGAGGGTGTCCAGGCTGGGAAGCAGGCGGCCCATGTGGGGGGGAGGGCACCAACATGAGGGGAAGTGGTGGTGATGGCAACCTGGGGTGGGGGGCTGGTCAGGGTCTACATGTTGCGGGGAGAAAGGGCGCCGGCGGGCAGCGAGGCCGGCTGTGCAGGGTGAGTGTAGGTGCACGCGGCAAGCCTGTGCCCTCTGAGGGCAACCGGGCCCTCGTGACTCCACACACCAGCCTCCATCCAGAGGCGGCAGAGGCCGGGGGGCAGGGATGAGAGGAGCAGACGGGGGCCAAGGACAGAGCGCCTGGGTCTGTGCCAGGAGCAAGGCGGCTGCGATGTGAGTCACCCGAGGGCTCTGCCGCCCCCTGGGCAGCACGTGGGCACCTCAACGGGGACAGCAATTCACATGGCCCGCGGGGTCGGGGACTTGCTCAAGTCCGTTGATAAATGGCTGTCAGGCCCTGGCCCCAAGGTCAACAGCACATCAAGGCCATGCCCCAAATCAAGGCATGGGGTTCCCTGCGACTCCCGGTGGCTGCAGCGCGCCATCCGGGGCACTCACACAGGGGAGGCGCCGGTACCACAGGGAGGCCCACCGGCCTGAGGACACTGCAGCCCAGCCATGGGGTCCAGCACGCTCGCAGCCCGCTGGGTGGGCACGGACGACCCCCACCCGAGACCCTCAGGATGTCCAGCTCAGGAAGACGGTGAAGGAGCAGGAAGGAGGCCCACGAGAGGGGCGGCCAGACGGACCCAGACTCGGGCACAGAGCGGGCCTCGGGGCGCGGCCATGGCAGTGGGGCACCCTCACCACCTTGCTGACTCAAGCAGCCGTGCTGAGCTCAGAAGGTGCTTGTTGGGGGAACGAGCACTAAGGTACCTGGGAGTGGGGCTGTCGTGCCCGCAAGGGCTCAGGGGGTCGTGCCCCAGCGCGACCCGCCTCACCTGATGAGCGCGCTCTCCTGCAGGAGCTCCCGGCTCAGGTTCAGGGGCACGTCCTCGCTGTCCACCACACCTGCGGGCACGCGCATCAGCACCGGCCACGGCCCGCCAGCACCCGCGTCCTCCCCAAGGTCCGGTGGGAGGTCAGGCCGTGTGTGGGTTAGAGGGAAGTGGGAGAGACCCAGGGAGCTGGAAGGAACCCCCAAACCCCAGTCCCGATGGGCGCTGGCATTGAGGCACAGCCCGGGACGAGGTGAGAGCGAGGCCGGCGGGCGGGCCTGTGGCCAGAACAGTTTCCAGGAGCCCGGCGTCAACTCCCATCCTGAAAGCCACCTCCTGGGCCTTACGTTCAAAATCACAGGTATCGGGAACGCCTGCCCTTTGCGTGCGAGCTGGCAGAGGCTGGAGCGCTGAGCTCCGCCAACTCTGAATCTCACTCAAATTAAAGCAACTCACGTATCAACACAAACTTGCCATCTTTTTGAACATTCATGGAACTCAATCTAAACTGCACCCTTCCGGGGTCTCCCGGGTGGCACAGGGGTTAAGTCTCAGCACTGTCAAGCTGTCGGTAGCCGCTGCAGCACGAGTTTGATCCCCGGCCAGGGAGCCACCCACAGGGCGCAGACCTCTCCTGTCTCCCCGCTGCTCCCCTCAGGAGTATGTCTCAGTGGATCCGCCTATTCTGCTCCCCATTGTCTCTGGTGAGTCCCCCCCCTACCCCTGCACGTAGGGCCTAGACCTTGTATGCATAAATAAGTATTAAAAACACAAACTGCACCCTTCTGCCCCACCAACATGGACGCGGGCACCTCCTGGGGAGCTGAGCTGCTCCCCACAAGTCCGGCCCCCCAGGTGCTGGCCTAACGCCTACCCAGCAGCGAGCAGAGAGCGAGTGCACAGCCTGCAGGGGAGGCAGCCAGCCCACCAGGCCCCACAGGAGCCTCTGGGCCTAGGCCTGGGCCCTACTGCCCGCCCGGAGCCCGCGCATTGCACCTCGGATGAACCGCAGCCACTTGGGCAGGATGTCAGCGGCCTTGGTTTGGATGAGGACCTTGCGGCTGTACAGGGAGACGCTGGAGCCCAGCTCCCGGCTCACGTCAAACATGGACGGTTTCTGGGGGAGGAAAGCGCAGGGTCAGGCTCAAGGAAGCAGCAGCTGTAAGGCAAGCTGCAAGGGAAATGCCGATCATTTCTGAGAACCAATTCCTCCCCGCCCGGGGCGGGAGCTGTGGGGCAGGCATCCCGCGGCCTACAGCAGGGAGGCCCCACAGTGGCTCCCGCAGGGCCGGGCAGCTTCTTTGGGAACAGCAGTGGCTGAGCACAGAGAACCGAGCTTTCCAAGCAGATCCTGACGGGTGTAGGGCCTTCAGGGGCCTGTCGCAGGTCAATCAGGGGGCACCTGTCCGTAGACCAGGGCTCTCCCTTGTTGCATGACCCCCCAGGGAAGGAGGGAGATGCCAGGAGACCCCTCCCTGGCCCTGGGAGGTGCCCAGCATGTCTGTGTCACCGGCCCTGAGAGCGGGGGGAAGCTTTAAAACACCGCTCACCACACGAGCACGGGCTTCCCTCACTCTGACGCTGCCTGTGGGGGGCCCGCGCTGCCACCGCCCGCCAGAGCCTGGCCGCTCACCATCTCCGGCACATAGAAGATGCTGCGGATGCTGAGCGGGGCGTCAGTCTGGTAATGCAGGGTGTAGCGGGGCCGGTCGGAGGCCTGGGCCACGTAGCGGTAGAACGCCTCGTGCAGCTCGGCACCCACGTCCTTGGGGTCCAGCATCCACACAGCCTGGAGGGTGAGCAGGCCCACCAGGCTCCCAGCTGCCCTCCTGAGGCTGCGGGGCCGAGTCGTGGCCAGGGACCAGGGTGTGGGTGATTAAGCCCTGGGGATGAACACAGACCTACCTCCTGGGAAGGACGGGGGTGGGGAGCCACCCAGCCCCTTGTCCTGGGCCTCTCCACACCAGCCCCTTGTCCTGGGATCTCTGCCCGCCAGCCCCCAGGCAGCGCAGAGGCTCACCTGCAAGGTGTTAACGCGCCTGCCGTTCAGGTACAGGGGGAAGCTGACGAAGTTACTGTACTTGGTCACCACATCTGGAGAAGACAAGAAACACTCCTGGAGACAGGAGTGCTGCAGGGCCAAGGAGGGCCCTCCTGATGGCACATAGGGGCTCAGCTGGGCCAGGCGCCTCACGGCCCAGGCCACGTGATCCGCACCGCCAGGCCTCCGGGGGCATCCACGGGGTGGGGGGAGCACCCGGCAGGCGCGGAGGAGCCCTGCTCTCCAGGGCCCGGCACCAGCGGCGGCATCCGCGCACACGGCAGGGTGACGACGGGCCGTGGGGTGCTGCTCACAGCGGGTGGAGAGAACAGAACCAGATCCTGCCGGCAAACCTGCCCCCCTGGGCTCACACTGGAGGCAGCAGGGAGCCGGCCGAGCAGCCTAGGGCGCCCACCCTCCCAGCCCCCCAGGGCCCTCACCTCGAACCCGGGCCTCGCTGGCAAACTCTCTGTTGTCTGACTTGAGGTGGATGATGATCTTGGTGCCGGTTCTCACTCCGGAGGCTTCGGCAATTTCAAACACCCCAGAGCTGAGACACAGAAAGGAAAGCAGGTTCCGCTCACGCGAGTCCCACATGACACATCAGGACTCTCTTCTGTGGATTTTCACAAGCTGAGCCCAAAACAGCATCAGGAAAGAAGCCAGAGCCGCCACTTGGCACCGAGAGCCCCAGGACCAAAGAAAGCCCCACGAGGACCAGCCGGGATGTGGGGCACAGGGCCTCCCTGGAGGAGCTCTCGGGCCTGTCTGCCTGAAGCGGCCTGGGTGCTGCTCCAGGTGCCAGAGGCGGCAGGTGGGGTGCACGGCCCCTCACCTGTGCTAACCCCACGCACATCTTAACCTGCAACCTCCTTATGCGAACAGGGAAAACTGTTTCACCGGCACAGAAGGGCGCCAGCCGGGGTGTGCTGGGAGCACCGCCATCACAGAGAGCGGCAAAAGCCTCAGCTCCAACCAGGGCACGAGCTGAGCCCCGCCGGGCCTCTTGCGCCACACGCTGCTGGGACAGCTGCTGGGCTCAGGCGGAAATGAAGGTCCCCAAGAAGCCGCCAGGCAGCTGTCCTCACTCCCGGCAGTGCGGCCAGCAAGGCACAGCTGCACAGCCCAGCTGCGGGGCTCTCGGGGAGGACCAGCCAGAGCCAGGTCTAAGGGGGCAAGGCTTGGAAGCCAGAGGATGGCCATCAAGAGCTGCCCGGCCGCGCAGCTCCCAGAGCACGAGGACAGAAATGCCAGCTCCTGGGCCTCAGAGGCAGGAAGAGCAACTGGTCTCAGGTGAGGCTCAGGCTTTGTGTAAGAAGCGCTTGCGGGCACATTCCGAGCAGCTGGCCGCTGGCATGCTAATGGGCAGGCTCCACTGAGTCCCACTCTGCACGCAGGCTGTAGGGGTACCAGCGCATGGCAGGGCTGCCCTCACTCACCCGTCTGAAAGCCACTGGTAACCGGGGCTGCCGGGCTCCACCGAGCGGGAATAGACCTCGACCCTGTCAGCCACCATGAAGGCCGAGTAGAAGCCCACTCCAAACTGACCGATGATCTTGCTGCTGGCCTCGGCCTGGCTCTGCAGCGCGTCCAGAAAGGCCTGCGGGGGCGAAGGCTAGTCAGAGGGAGGGAGGGCACCCCCCTAGGAGACGCCCTCTCACAAGGCACCCTGCTCACACGGGCCGCACTCGGAGCAGTGTGGCGACGGAGCGAGCCCCCAGCCACGCGGGTCGCCCGCGCACGGGGCCCTCCTGGCTGGTGGCCCCTGGACTCGGTGGGTGAAGGGAGGAGACTTCTGTGTCTCCCTGACTCTGCGCTTGGTGGGAAAGAGTCTGTGCCTCTGGAGAGGCACCGTCACGGGGACACGTGCCCCAGGCGGCCAGCCGGGCGCTCTGCGACGACGGGAACACGCAGGGTCCAGCTCGCGAGCGCAGCCATGGCCACGGAAACGTAGCTAGTGTGACCAAGGAGCTCAGCTTTAAATCACATTTAATTTTAAGTAATTTAATTCATCAAACAGCGACACGTGGCAGTGGCTGCCGCTGAGGCAGCCAGGCCTCCCCGCTAGCATCCCACAGGACGGGCGGGGGCGGTTCCAATCAGGCGGCTGTTTAAAGTAGAGATTTCTGTGTATCAGTTTGGAGTAACAATGAGATGATTTTCAACCACTTGGCACAAAGTGTCAGGTAGGCACCAGAGACCCTCCCAAGCCAAGCAGAAAAGCCCCTGGCTCTGAGGAGAGCGCGCAGGTGGCCACAGGCGACAGCAAAGTGGCTCAGACACCTTCACCGTCAACACTGGTCCCACCTCGTGAGCTTCGAGTTCCACCTCAGCCCCTCACCCAGCAGCTGCAGCCTCAGGGACCACCAGCTGCCACACCAAGGCCAGCTCATCCTCGGACTCCGCCGTCCACAGCCACAGCCTCAGGTCTGCGGCTCCAACAATTGCTGAGAGTGAGCACAGCGCCAGGAGGACAGACTCCCAGGCTCCCCTCTGGCCTCTGAACCTGGGCCAGGCGAGCCCCAGCTAAAGGCAAAGCAGCAAGCGACGGGGCGGGTGCTGAGAAGGTGTGCTGGGGAGGTCCCTGAACGTCATACGGTGTGACGCACACCTGGACGGCGGCGCCGACATACCGGGCCATGCCCAGCCCATGGGACCACGGCTGCCTGTGGGGTCTGTCCCTGGCCTGAACGTCGCTAAGGGACACACAACTGCTCTCATTCCAGCCCTGTCACCCATAACATCAAAGCACTCAGGCCCCCACGAGGATGCCAAGGAGTTGCGTCCACAGCATGCGCTCAGCACTTCCCCGCCCCCGCACAACCCTATGCGAGTGGCATGCTGGGACACGCCTGGGGGAGAGGGCAGCAGAACCCAAGGAGAGGGCAGAGGGAGCTTACCTTTGACCCTGACCTGGCGATCGTTCCCAGGTTGGACACCAGCTCCTCCTGGGTCATCCCGATGCCAGTATCCTGAGGACAGAAGGACGCTCGCATCCAGACACCTGCCCCCGGGAGCAAGGCAAGGCACACAGATGCCAGAGGAGCCAGGGCAGGCGGGCCCAGGAAGGGTCGCCAGGCAGTGCTGAGGAAGCCTCATGCTGGCTGCACCACCAGCCCCGACAAGGAGCCCCCGAGAGGGCAGACGTGTCCTTCCCAAGTCGGGAAACAGAGCCCAGAAGCAGAGCCGCAGACAGAGCCGCCTGATTCTGGCAAAGCAGCCAGGTCATGGCGGGGGGTGGGGGGGGGGGAGGAGGAGCAAAAGGAGCGGTGCCATGACAGCTGGACACACGTGCAGGCCACGGGGCACCCGCACGCAGGAGGAAAGCTGAGATGAACATTTCTAGAAAAACCCGGTGGGCTCTGGCATTGGCCAGGACTTCTTAGATTAAGTCGCTAAAAGCATTAAAAAGTGACTTGATGAAAGTCTGCTTTTCTGAAGCAAATAAATAACAAGGCAGGCCACAGACTGGGAGGAAGCACCCGCAAGGTGTGACTCTGACTAGGACTCGCACGTAGGATCACACGGAACTTACAACTCAGCAAAGAAGATAATCTGATTAAAGTGAGCAAAAAATCTGAACAGGGCCTCCGTGGTGGCGCAAGGGGTAAAGATGCAACCTATGAAGCTGTCCGCAGCCACTGTAGCACGAGTTCCATCCCCGGCCAGGGAGCTACCCATATGGCACAGCAGACCTCTCCTGACACACCGGCTGCGCCCCTCAGCAGTGTATTTCAGTCCATCTGTCTGCCCTACTCCCCACGCTGTCTCTGGTGAATCCTCTCACCCCCCCACACCTCTGGCCTGTGCCCCAGCTCTTGTATGCATAAATAAATAAATCTTTAAAAAAAAAAAAAATCGGAACAGCCACTTCACAAAGAAGTTATATAAATGGCAACTAAATGCACAAAAAGTAGTTTAATACCATTACTCCTAAGGGAAATACAAATCAAAAGCACAGTGGGATGCCCCGGCACGGCTGCGGCTGGGACTGGCCGTGTCAGCCAGCAGGGCACTGCAGTCCTCGACTGGCAGGGCCTGGCCCTTCCCAGTGAGGTCAGGGGATATTCACCTTAGGAGTCAGCACACCCAGGGACCTACCCCAGAGAAGCGAAACACAGGCCCCCAGACACCGGGCGTACAGATGCTCACGCCAGCCCTGCTCCTCTCCCCCAGGCCGGGACAAGCCCAGGCCTGCTGGGAGTCGCCACTCCAGGCCCCCGCGGCGGCCCTGCGGCCACGAAGGAGCTGGCTCTGGCTGCAGCCACGGCTGGTCCCCTGCCCGCCTGTGTCTGTGCAAGCGTCTCCCCAATCAACCTGTCCTTTAAAATGTGAAAACAACAACAGCCACAAGGTCCTGCCACATGCAAACCCAGGAAGAGCCTCAAAAGCACCATGGGAGGCTAGGGCAGGCGGGCTCGGCAGAGCGACGCTGTCCAGGCCCCAGAGAACACGAAACAGAGCGACAGAGCAGGCCAGTGGTTTCCAGGGCCTGGAAAGGAGCAGGGCCTGGGGTGGTAACATGGTGATGTATGGGCTGCACAGGTGTGCACGCTGCTTAAACTCACCAACTGCACCCTTGCGCATGGTGAATTTAGCACATGTCGCTCACACCTCAATAAAGCCCACTGACCACAGCTGCAGCAACAGAAACACGCAGGCCCGGGAGCGCAAGTGCACGAGGGACACCACAGAGTGCTGGCAGGGCTGCTGTTCAGGTGCAGAACGTCCCCTCCCCCAGAGAGGCACACTCCCAACGCCGCCAGCCACACTGAAAGCTGGTCCCAAAGCAGCTGAGAGTACAAAGTCCCGCAGGGCCGCCACCTGCTGACCACCCCCCTTCTGCCTTTAACATTTTAACTTGAAATCTTCAAAAGGCTATATAAGAGCAACCGAAAGGATCCCTTGGTCTACAGCACGACTAGTGAGCCCCACGGTGGGCTGCAGTCAGAGACCCACCGGCATATGATGGTGTGGGGAGAGTGCGGTTGAGATGTGAAAAGTCACTTAGGGCTTCCCTGGTGGCTCAAGGGGTTAAGACACAGCCTATGAAGCTGTCCACAGCCTCTGCAGCATGAGTTCGATTCCCCACCAGCCAGGGAGCTACCCACATGGCATGGCAGACCTCTCCTGTCTTGCCCGCTGCTCCCCTCAGCAGTGTGTTTCAGTAGATCTGCCTGTTCTGCTCCCCACTCCGTCTCTGGTGAATCCTCTCACCCCACCATCTCTGGCCTGTACCCCAGCTCTTGTATGTACAAATAAATAAATCTTTAAGAAAAATAAAAAAGGAAAAAAAGGTCACTTAAAAGCTGCCCGCAGCCTCTGCAGTGCCAGTTCGATCCCCGGCCACCGGGCAAGGGTCCCACATGGCGTGCAGACCTCTCCTGCTGCGCCCGCTGCTCCCCTCAGCAGTGTATTTCGTCAGTCTGCCTGTTCTGCTCCCCACTCTGGCTCTGGTGAATCCTCTCACCCTCCCGCGCTTCTGACTGTGCCCAGTGCTTGTATAAATAAATAAACAAATCTTTAAAACAAAAAAAAAAAACAACAGAGTTTAAAACACGTCCAGCAGCTCTCGGCCACCCCAGCCGTGCCTGCGCAGGCACCTCCACCCATGTGTGCCCACGGGAGCACCTTCTCTTTCCTTTCCCTTGTTAAATATAATAAACCCACCCTTTTGGGTATGGAAAAAAGTTTGCATTTATACATAAGCACAGACATCAAAACCCAAATAAACAAACTAAAATGCTAACCGACACCATCCCTGAATAATGGCTTGATTTAAAATTTTCGTCTCTCCTGCTCATCTGTGTTCCCCAGCTTCTACGGGAAGTGAGGTTTACATCTGAGTGAACGGAAAGGCGGTCAGCCCGCGGCGCGGCCGCCCACCTGCACGGTGAGGGTGCCCTTCTCGGAGTCGGTCTGCAGGTGGATCTCCAGCTCCGGCAGCGTCTGGCCCGCAGACACCAGCTTGTGGCGCAGCTTCTCCAAGGCGTCGCTGGCGTTGGAGATCAGCTCCCGTATGAACACCTGTGGGGACGCGAGCAGAGGCCCTGCTGCAGAAGCGAGCCGCCAGGGGCCTCTCGGTGCAGGCTGAGAGTCGGGGGCCGCCCATGTCTAAAGGATGGACTTGCTGCCTCAGCCCAGGGAGGGGTCTGCAGGGCCGGTCGCAAACGACCCAAGGACTCGGCCCCTCCCTGAGGCCTGGCAGTGAGGGACCGCTCTGCTCCTCCCGAGGTCCAGCTAAGGTTCCACCCACCTGGCTTGCTGAGGGGCACGAGTGAGCGCTTCCTCTCCAGCTCTTACCCCGGGGGTACGCAACTCCCCCGACTCATCTCCCCCAGTCTCCAGGGAGGCGACCCGCTGGCTTCACAGAACAGTGGGCTCCCCGTGCTCCATCAGCCCCGCCCCTTGCCCTGGCAGAGGAGGAAGCGGGGCAACCACCCCTAAGAGGAGCGATGCTGGACCTCGCACGTGAACCTGAGCAGAGGGACTGTCCAGCACGGGGCCTGGATGCGTCTCCCGCAGGCGCTGCCCAGGTGCTGAGATTGTCTTTCAAATTCCCGTCTGCCTTCTGGTGACAACCAGCGTGGGGACAGTCACGGCCCATTTGTTCTTCTCTACCTCTTCTGCGTCCCGTCTCCCCCAGGTGAGCCTCACTCTCCTCAGGAGGCGCCCCGAGGGCAGGGATCTTCCTCCCCCAGCACCGAGGGTGGTCACTTGATGAAGGTGGCGACACCTGGTGCCGCTGAATGAACGCGCTGGGCACACGCCAAGGCGCCCCTGCGATGGACCTCAGCCGCCCAGACCAGCAGCTGCGGGGTTTGAAATCACCAGCGACACTCCCTCCAGCGCCAACCTGGCGCGAAGGACCACCCGGATATACGTGTCTGTGAGACACAAATCGTGGTCCAAGCCCTATCCCGGCGGCGGCCATGGCTCTGTCCAAGCAGGGTGCGCTCACAGGGTGCACCTGCCCCGGCTCCCCGGGGCAGCACCGACACAGTCCCACCGGCCCGAGCGCAGGGCCCGCTCCCTACCTCCTTTTCTGAGTACAAGGAACGGGCAACGATGTCGAGCAGCTTCTTGGTCTCAGCCTGGAACTCGTGCTTGGAAGCGGACCCTGCAAGGAAGCAGACGCCGTCCAGAAAGCTCCGGCCCACTGGCGTGGGAGGACAGGCGCAAGCTGGGCCACCGCCCGGCACCCCGCTCCACTTGAGAGCTTCCCCCCAGCACTAAATCTCTTGCTTTTCCCTTAAAAAAGTACACGCCAAGAGCGTTCGAAACGACGCTTGAGGCAGAATGCTTCACACTGTTCAAAAGAGCAGCACAGGAGAGAAACCCAGGCTCTGGCGCTCTCTGAACAGCCACCGCTGGGCCCGCAGCAGGGGCTCCGCCAGGGCCAGGTGGGCAGTCACCCGTCAGGTCTTCAGAGAGTAAAGCGGCCGGGCCCACTGTCCTCCCCACGCCCAGCCCCTGGCCGCCCCCGCAGAAGGCCCGAATGGCCGTGCTCAGGGCCGCCGGCGGGACAGCGCCAGCAGCAGCTGTGCGAGTGGCTCGTGCGGGGGTCACCCTCCGGAAGGTGCCATCAACAACGCACTGGGGGGGCCCACCCTCGACCCCCCAGCACCTTGCACGGCCTCTGTGCTGCTGATGAGGGGGCGCAGGGGCTCCTCCTTCGGGTCCTCGGCCGCCTGGGAGCTGAAGTGCCGGCCAGTGGAGAGGCCGGAGGCCAGGTTTCGCCGGGGCCCCGCTGCTGGCATGGCAGCCCTCCAAGGATGTGGGCCCGGGCTTCCTGGGAAGACAGACAGCAGAGCAGGGGAGCGTTAGGGAGGCAGCAGGGGCCAAAGTCCTCATCTGCTCCCGTCTGGGCCAGCGGAGCTGAGCCGGAGTCCCCAAAACCCGGCGTCCCCCAGGGGCCGGCGGAGGTAAGCGGGCCGGCAGCGCAGCCACGTCGCGAGCAGCCTGGCAGCAGGACCTCACACACGGCACGTCTGTCCGTAAAGTCCCAGGGTCGGGCTGAGCTGTGGTGCCTCCCCGGCGCACACGCACAAGAGTCTTCCCTGCTGTGTGACCGTCTTGAAGTAAAGCCCCTGCCTGAGTCCCAAGGAACCTATTTCCAGACAAGGTCACGCTCGCAGGGAGCAGGTGAGACCTGGGACATGTTCTCGGGGCACACGATCCAAACCCTGACAGACCGGTGACCACGAGGGTGTGCCTCAGCCCCCCAGGCCCCGACGCAAAGCACCGCAGGCGGTGGCTCACGCGCCCGTGCATCTCCAGGCGCTCCCTCAGGACATCTCAGCCCGATCAGAGGCAACACCCCATTTCTGAGTAAGGTCACATTCAAAGGTGCTGGGCATGAGGGTTTCAATACCATTTCGGGGGCACACCGCTGGTGATGGGAGCAGATGAGAACGGTGGTAGGAGTGGGGGGGGTATCTGTGGGAACACGACATTTCCGAGGGCACCTTCTGGCACACGGGGCACTCTCCAGGTGAGCAAGAGACCCTGGGGTGGGGGCATGGGCCAAACTCCACAGTAACAGTCATGCCATCCAACTGCATCAGGAGTAAGGCACCCCTGAAAGCAGACAGGAGCCCCAAGTCCCTTCAGAAAGTGGCATGTTGTGCACGTGACCCCTCCGCAGGGCCCCACACATGGCACGCCCGCTCCGTGCGCAGCACCTTGGGGATTCTGACGCCGCCCTGCACGTGCATGAGCTCACGAGCGCGAAGGGTCACATGGGCAGGGGTCAGGAGGGCGCATGGATGAGGTGAGGGGGCCAGAATGACCCCTGCCCCGCGGAGTCAGCCTGGAAGTGGCAGCGCGGGCAGGAGGCGGTGAGGCCCGGATCAACACAGCCCACGGCGGAAATAAGCACCAAGGAGGTGCGGAGAACACACAGGCACCTCCCGGCTCCGTCCCCCCACAGGTCAGACGCGACAACAGTGACACCACAGGCCGCGAGCACACCTGGCCCAGGGAGAGCGCCCCACCAGGGCTGCCCCCACGGGCCCCAAGCCCTGGACACATTGGGGTGCCCCCAGCTCTCAGTCTGGGGGTGCCGTTCTCCAGGGAAGGGAACCAGGGCCCCAGGGAATGCACAGCAGGGGCTAGAAGTGAAGAAGGGTTGCGATGTGGCGCCTGAGGACACGGGCTCTGAGGGGAAGGGCCCCCGGGGAAATCGAGGACCCCACGACGACGACGACAGCAGTGGACTGCGTCCCGTCGGCGCACGCTCAGCCAAGAGCAGAATGACACTGGGTGGGGGGGCGGTGGACACAAACCCACGCGGCAAACCCATATCAGCACCCACTGGAAACAACATCTGCACCCTCTCAAGTCACCCCCATACGATACTTACTGAGTCTGAAGAGAACAGTGGTTCACAGTGGAGAAGCGCAGAGCCCCCAACTGCTCCTGCAGGCACAGGAGCCAGGCCTGTCACCGCCAGCACCCCCAAGCCTCAGGAGCGAGGGCGCAGCCTCCTTTCAGCTGTGTTCCACCCCCATCTGGCCACAGGAAAACACCAGGCAGACCCCCGTCGAGGGACCTCCCTCGAGTCACAGGCCAGCACTGAGGGAGGTAAGCAGGCCCCGAAGGACAGGCAGACGCGGAGAGCCACAGACTGGGGGAGCCAAGGCCGTGCCTGCGAGCACTGCGGGGTCCTGGCCAGGGGCGGGCAGCAGCGGGATGCTGGCTCGCTTCTAGAGCCGGATCACATAACACTGCTGTGTCAGAGTCATTTCCCTTTCCAAAGACATTAGCCTTAGGGGAAGCGCGGGGCAGAAGGTGGAAACTGTGGACTGCTTCTCTAACATCTCTGCAAAATGAGACATTTCCAAGAGCTCCAGGATGTCTCTGAGGACTGTCCCTGCACACAAGTCACTTCATCAACGCACGAGCTCACGTCTTCACATCCAGCTAGGAGGGGAGCCACCAGCTCCAGGTGACACCAGTTTAAACCATGGTGAGAGCTGTCAGGTTGCTCTCCAGTCATGCCACACCCCTGCACACCTGTCAGGTGACCTCCACACAGAATCACGCCACACTCCTGCACACCTATCAGGTGACTTCCACACAGAATCACGCCACACCCTTGCACACCTGTCAGGTGACCTCCACAGAGTCATGCCGCAGACCCCTGCAGACCTGCTGTTATGAAACTTCTGGATTTTTGTCTCTTGAGCATGTAAGACAATTTCATTTCCAGTCTATTATGAGCAAGCCTGAGTATCCACATTCTGAAATATTTTCTATTTCCTTGTTCGTTAATGGACTGCTGATACCTTCTGATCATTTTTCTAATTTTCATGTTTTTTTGTTATTGATGTCTTACAGCATTTATAAAGAAATTAGTCATTTGTTGTAAAGGCCTTCTTCACTCCAAGACAAAACACAATTTTCCCATTTTATTTTTCTTACTCCTTTTTACTCCCCTCTGTTTAATATTTCTGAAAGAATTTAATAAGTTGTTTAAGATGGAAATATATTTAAGTCCTCATAATTGGGCTTATATACATATTTCAAACCAGGACTTTCAAGACTTCCCATCATAATTCCAAGATTACACTGATCAACTGCACTATTTTTTAAAATAAGATTTATTTATTCATGCCTATAAGAACTGGGGTACACAGGCCAGATGCATGGGAGGGTGAGAGGATTCACCAGAGACAGAGCGGGGAACAGAACAGGCAGATCTAGTAAAACCCACTGCTGAGGGAGCAGCGGGCGCGACAGGAGAGGTCTGCTGCGCCCTGTGGGATTCTCTCTGGCCAGCCGGGATTGAACTCGTGCTGTGGACAAAGGCTGTGGACAGCTTCACAGCGCGGCGCTCAACCCGCTGTGCCACCAGGGGAAGCCCGATCAATTGCATTGTTATAGGCCGATTTGATTTCAGGTTAACAGAAATTGCTACGACTTTAAACAATAGTGCAATAAATCTGCCTGACCCAGTACAAACACACTATCTACATGGTATCCGCCACCATGCTTCCCCCAACACCCTAAAGGAAAAACCACAAACCTCAGTGTTAAGTTACAAAGTCGTACTATTAACCTGTTTGGTGGTTTGGGGTCACACAAAATGGGAAGCACCAATAGCCTGAATCTGACACAACACACACACAACACACTCTCTCTCTCTCTCGCTCTCTCTCTCTCTCTCTCGCCCCATCTGTGCCAGCAGTCTGTTCCCTCTACTGGCAGCATGTGCCTTCTTGCCATCTGGCCTTCTTCGGCCCAGTGTGGGGGTGCTCCTATCCCCTCAGGCCTCTGGCCCTCGGCTCACAAGGTCTTTCCCTGCTAGAGAACAGAGCCCTTGCTTGTGGACTGCTCACCTGGACATGCTGCAAGTGCCAGCCAGTGGCACTTCTACTCTCTCTTAACTCTTTGTTAATGTATAATTTATCTCACTAACATTGGGTCAGGACTAAGTTTACATCTCTTAGCAGCAGGCTCCTTGAAAGCAGAACACCGACAATTCCAGGTGTGCCAAAGCTTCCAGTGGGGAAGCAGTTCCTTGTACTGTCAGGAACCTTAATCAGCACAAACTTCATCAGACTCGAGCAGAAGCACATTCGGCCAACAGATGGCGTCCAGGTCCCGTCAGGCCATTTCTGACTAGTTGGCAGGAATTAAAAAACGCAACTGCCCACAGGGCTGCCGGGGCAGGCAGGCACGTGCGTCACAACCCACTTGGTGAGTCCTGCTCTCCAATCACCCATCTCTCTGCTGCACTAGCACAGCTTACTGTGGCCTGGCTTCACTGTGGCATCTGAAGTTACATGCTGGACACACAGACGTGCTGAGGAAGTTAAGCTGTGAGAGATACACTGGAGTTTCCTGGATTCACACCCCCCAGTCAATCTCCCACTATTGGTACAAATTCTACAGATGTTGAAAGGATCAGGAAATAGATACAAATGTATGCCAGGAAATTGGACAACTTAGATGAAATAAACAAATTCCTTCAAAAAATGAAATTCATCCAAAGTGACAGAAGATGAAACGGAAATTCTGAATTGCTTTATATGTAATAAAGAAATTGACTTTGTTTTCAAAACTATTGCCACAAATGAAACTCAAGACCCAGGGCCTCCCCTGGTGGCGCAGGCGGTTGAGCGCTGCACTGTGAAGCTGTCCGCAGCCTCTGCAGCGCCGGTTCGATCCCGGCTGGCCGGCGAGGGTCCCACGCGGCACAGCAGACCTCTTCTGCATCACCCGGGGCTCCCCTCAGCAGTGGATTTTGTCCGTCTGCCTGTTCTGTTCCCCACTCTGCCTCTGGTGAATCCCCTCACCTCTCGCGTGTCTGGCCTGTACCCCGGTTTTGTATAAAATAAATAAATAAATCTTTAAAAAAAAAAAAGAAAAGAAACTCAAGACCCAGATTTTTTACTGGTGAATTCTGGCAAGCATGGGGAAGACGTAACCGATCTGATGCAAATGTTTTCAGAAAATGGGAGAAACGAGAGCACTGCCCTGTCACCATGAGCAGCGACGCATCCGGTGGACATGCGAGGCGGGGAGCACTCGCAGGCGCCGGGAGATCAGCAAGACCTGCAAGCCCACGTCTCCCCCGGAAATGACGTCATTTCTCTCCAGCAAACTTGGGTCTTCCAGGTTATTTGGGGGGTGGTGAGCCTTGAGATGGGATGTGCAAGTGGGTCCCACCACGAACAAACTCAACAACCTGCCTTCTCTTCTGCCGTTTGTTTCCAAATAAACCCATTTTGCTGCTGGAGAAACTGATTGCTTTTGTTTGAGGTCAACATATCAAAACCTGAGAAAGACATCATATACACACAGAATAACAGACCAAAGTCTCTCATGAACACAGACACGAGGTCTTCGCAAAACATCAGCAAATCAAATCCACGGTCTCTAAAACGACGGATCAGGTTTATCTCTGGGATACAGGTTGGCGACGCACTGGCCAGTCAGCCAGTACACTTTACTACACACACAGTAACAGCTAAAGAAATGGTGCCGGCTGGGCTGAAGGGCAGGTGGGGTTGTGGGCACTGCCAGCGCCCCGAGAGCAGACCGTGGCGGGTGGGGGCTACTACATTCAAGACCTTGTCTCCACGGTGGCACAGCGGCCATGACTCAGAAGTTTGAGTTCTCAAAAGAAACCAGAAATTAAAATGTTTGTGTGCAATCTGACGTTGGATGTTTACCATTTTTTAAAACGTGTTCATAGTCAGAGTCAGTTTGTAACTCTTTTCTAGTCTGGAAAATGGAATGCACGAGAAAGCGCGCCAGCCCACGAAGGGCTGAAGGTTCAAGAGGCTATGCTCCTGCTTGGCAGAGGGGCCCTGGATCTGGCACAGAGCAGGCAGGGGATCTCTAGAACACAGGGTAAACCCAAGCTTGGCAGACATCTCCCGGCAGGCAGACACCTGACATCTCTCCCGGCGCAGCGGCCGGCGTGGCTGTCCAGTGCTGACAGGCGACGCCTGCGGCCCAGCGCAGCTCCATGTACGAAATCGGTTGGTTAGGGGAGCCCGGGGGCAAACACACAGGTAACACTCAGTACACGTTACGGAACTAAAATTAAGAATTTATATTCATCAAATCAGAAGCAGACACCGAGCCCGGCGTGAAACGGAAAGGACAGCCACACGCGGGCAAGGGACACCGAAGAGAGACGCGCACGGCCGCAGCGCCCGCGCAGACGCCCGCGAGAAAGCCAGCCCAGCCGGAAGGAGAAAACGGGCAAAAGCATGTCATGGAAAAGGAAACCGATGGCTACGAATTATGGGGAAAGATGCTCAATTTTACTAGTAATAGACTGAAGTCACAAACCAAAACATCATTTTGTACCATCAGAGGACATTTTCAAGGTCTCAAACCCCAGCGTCTGGGACCCGGTGCAGCGCGCCACACGCGTGGCTGTGGATGCAAAGCCAGAGGGCCGTGGCCAGGGCAGGGTCGCCTGGGCTTCTGGAGCTCAGGGCCTGGCATGGGCGTCTGCTATAGCTGGGACCCGGGCTTTGGAGGCTGGTTAAGGGCCATACACCTTCAGCTGTTACCTCAGCT
Organism: Talpa europaea; assembly: GCF_964194135.1. Classification (NCBI taxonomy): domain Eukaryota; kingdom Metazoa; phylum Chordata; class Mammalia; order Eulipotyphla; family Talpidae; genus Talpa; species Talpa europaea. Next base: position 101,528,200 of record NC_140079.1, on the reverse strand, counting down.
TTGGCCTCTGATGGGCATGGGACCAGCAGGTGCAGAGATGAGTCCAGCCTGGAAGAAAGCGCCGTGAGAACCCCGGCCCGCCTGCCAGTTGGGGCTCCAGGGATTCGTGTCTGGGAATCCCAAGCTCAGGCTGCCAGTCACCTTACCCAGCCCTGAAACAGACACTAGCCGAGAATGGCCACTGTCCTGGAGTTCCCTGCTTCTCTAGCACCCCAGAGGCAGACCCCTGTCCTGCAGGAGACCGTGCCCACCCCCACCAGTGAAACCCCCAAGGTCCCTGGTGTGGGCTGAGCTCTTAGGCAGCAACAGAGGCTCTTGGCTCTCACTGCATAGTAACACTCCGCACCAGCGAAGCTGCAGCTCCCCACCCGAGCTGGGCCACCCTGTGCTGCAAACCGTCATCACGTGTCCTCCGGGACTGCTGTCTTCACTGCCTGTCACTGGGCCGTGGAGGTGAGTCTGATATCCCCACTCTTCTGCCGTCTTTGTTGGACTCCTGGTAATTTTTATTTCTTTTTTATATCCAAAAGGGCAAGCTTATTATAAAAAGGGAAAGGCAAATAAAGGACACTTGCACACACAAGAGGGCAGAAAGAGCTGCCCCTGAACGGGACAGAGGTTTGCTTAAGAGAGAGGCCTGCATAGTCCCAGACGTGCAGGCTCAGGAGGAGAGTTGCCCCTGCTGCTCTGCAAAGGGAGAAGGGTGGTGAAGAGAAGGACAAGCACGGTCACAAGCGGGCAGGGGAGCTGCCTTTGGAAGTGGTAGGTCTAAGAAAGAGACGCCTGCACAGACACAGGAGGGCAGGAGACCTGCCGATTTCTATTTCTTAAGCTGAATAATGGATATGCATGTTGTTTCTTTTTAAAATGGCACACATAATATGCATTCCTCCTTAGACGCCATATATTTCACACACACACACAAAATGAAGGGGCGGGGGTGCAAGCTTCAGTTCCCCTGGGTCACTTTGAACTTACAAACAAAGAGATGGGCACAAAGCCTGGTAGGCTCAAGGCAGAGCAGGAAAGCTAAAACCCAGAAACACTCAAATGCAGTTTGCGTGTGGACCCGGTAGTGGCCCTGCAGACCGCCCATCGATAGGCACATTAAGACCCAGCTGTGCCCCATCGAGTGAGCCAGTCTTTCACAAGAGCCTCTCTGGCTAAAATGAAAGGTTTAACTTCATGGAAAACGCCCTAGTGCTCCATTCCCTGCAAAGTGCCAGAATCACTAGCGCGTGTGGACTGCAAGCCCACCCTGCTTGTCCCGCAACGCCTGACACTTCCAGTTCCAGCAGGAGGGTTTGGGCCCTTTTATCTTATTCTTAGCAGCACCGCTACTGGTCTTCTGCTCTTTTTTAATATGGTGTTCATTTCGGCTGTATCAAACTTTTAAAAAATATTTAATCACACTTCTTGACTGTATGAGGTTGCTAGGTAACTGGGTCATTCGCTTCCAAAAGCAGCTACACCTACATTAATGTCCTGCTCTACAGGTCTCCACCTGGTTAGCAGGCAGGAAGCAAAGACAAGCCGGTATGGCCACAGGCTCTGCAAGCTTCACTTTTAAGGTGATTCTTTGTGATTTTAGCAGAAATAACCAACCACTCCAGAAACACTCAGCTGACATCTCTCTTACTACATGTACAGAATTTCTATGGACCAAGCAAACAGCAGTCTCCTGGTAAAAGGCCAGTTTCCTCATCATGACCCAGCAGGACAGCGTTTCAGGCTCTAGGTGGCTGCACGGAGGACAATCTGAGAATATTCCCTGGCTTCCACGCTGAAGTATTTCACTTGAGCGTGAACTGAACAGTTTCAGTGATGGAGAGAGCAAATCCCAGGGCCGGCCTCAAGTCAGTAGGTCGCCTTCGTGGAGTCACAGAGGCTAACATTTGGGGGTGAAAACATTTACTTTTCTACACTGTTTTCTCATCAACCCACTTTCCTCCCTCTCCCTTCAAGCGGGACCCTCTCCTCTGCCCAGGAGAGAACATAAACTTGGGGATTTTTCTTTTGTTCAACCAACTAACTATTCAGCTGGTATCGAGGCCTATGCTACACAGGACGCCTGGGTTAACTTTCTGCAGATAGTTCAGATTAATTGGCCCCCCTGGCCCAAGCAAGCGTCCCACTACCAAGGCCCCCTGGGAGCAACCTGGTTGTCAGGCACAAGTCTGTCCTTTGCCTCTGTGCTACACTGGTGCTGCCCAAGGTGTTCTATAGTTCCGGGCCTACGGTCAGGATGGAGACCTACATGGCCACGTTACAACACAGTCAGACTGCAAGTGCTCCCCTCCACCCTGAAAAACAGCTGGGAATAACCAGAAAGGTATCTGAATTTCTGTGAAGGCTGCAGTGTGAGACCTCAGGGCAGAAATTAACACCATGAGCACCAAATAAAGTGAAAAGGTGGGCAACAAACTAAATCAAATGGACCCCAGAACTAAATGGGAGGCCTAAGTGTGCTTCCCCTTGAAAGATACAAGCTGCAGTGCTAAGCCCCACAACAGAGCAACCCCCTCTTCTGACCTTTCTGTGCCTGGACTCCCACACCTGCAACTCTCCTTTCAAGACAGAAAATTCCAGCAAAGCCTCTGGTTTACAAAATGAATAAGACAGCAACTCAACCACAACAGTCTGTCCTAGCCTCTTCTGGCAAGATATCTATGAAAGTGAGCGAGAACATGGACTGTCAGGCCTGCAGGCTCAGAGTGCCACGGTCAGGGGCTTCTTTGCCCTGTGGGCTCTCAGCCCGCTGCCCTAGTCGCCTCAACATCACATGTGCTTCTGGGGACTGAGTCTGGTGTTGATTTTCTGGGTCTGGTTTTCTCTGGGAGGCAGCCTTTTCATCCGCCCACGTGTGAAGCAGTTACTCTGATACCTGCTAGAGCTCCGGTGAAGAGGTCTGAGGGCAGTTTACATTTTTTTATCGTCAACTCACATGTTCCAGATCACACAATGACACGCAATTGAGTTCTCTGAACATGGGCCGGGCCAGGCACTTGACGTCCTGATTTCAGAAAGACGTGGTCCCCACCCATAAGCTCTTATCTAAGAGAGAAGAAAGGACATAATTTTTGGGCCCACTCACCCTTATTCTACATACCCCTAGATTCTTGTCACACCAAATTATCCAGAGGCCTTCCCCCTACACCACACCTGAAGACTTGGCCCAATCCTCTCTCTTCTGTGGAACTTACATAAGCTGTCCACCACATATTTTGCCCACTGGACACGCCAGAGGCCTCCCACCAGGCAGTCACATGCTCCCACTGACCTCTGACCCAGTGGCAGGGTCACATCAGGTCTGAAGTTGCAGAGGGCACTCACAGTAGTTGTTGACTAAATGAAGTAATGAGAATAAATGAACAATAACGTCCACAGACAGACTCAACCCTACACTCTGAGACACCCCATGGGCAGGAGGACTGGGATGATGGTGACCCGAGGTCATGGTCCTAGGTGTGAAGGCAAGCACATGCTAACACTCAGCAATGCTTTCCCAGGAAAAGAGAAAGAGACACAGAATTCTGAATTTTCTGTATAGGTGACTTTTACAATCACATCCCACCCCACCCCCACTGCAGAAGACACATATCCTCCTGATCGTATCCACCCCTCATTCAATCCATACAAACAACTTCACCATTACATTAGCCTCACAGGTGACAGAGGCATCTGCCACAGAGAAGGCTCTCATAGTCAGCATGCTCGAACCACTGTAAGAGAAGCTGCAGGGAAAAGGAGGTTATTGAGGAAGAGAGAGAAAATGGCACAAAAAAAGTCCCTGGGCTGAAAATGGACATATCTTCACAATGGAAGTGACGCGAAGGGGTACAGAGAATGAATTAAAGCATTAATGTAGAAACATCTTAGAATAAGAACAAGGAGAGAAAAAAATAACCATTAGAAGAGGGAAAAAATGACTAACAATGAAACTGATGTGACGGCGCACCTGTAACAGGGGGCTGAGACAACGGAGCAACATCATCACTTTCTGAAGGAAAATTATTTTGACCTGGAATGCAATGCCCCCGTCAAACCTTTATACAAAGTATAAATATTTTGACAGTACCTGGGGCTTAGACAACCCAGATTTTCTGCAAAACTAACAGATGGTATGTTCTGGTTAGACGGGAAATAAAAATCCAGAAAAAAAACAGATGTCAGCTGCAAGCCACAGTAATAAACCTACTTGTCTTATCCTAATGCATGTTGTTCAATCCTTGTTCATTTCAAAACCCAGATAATAAAAACAAAGCGTACAAGACATGGAGAGTAAGTCCGCACATCCACAAACAGCCACGGGACAGATGAAAACAGCCTCACTCTCACCAGGATCTCTACAGATGTAAATTAAAGTGCAAAACCATCCACTTGGAAAATATGCACCACCCAGCGCTGGAGAGGGGGGGGGGGCAGGGTCCCAGCCCAACGGGAGTCACCCGGGCAGCTTATCGTCCGGTGCAGCTAACACTTCAAACAATCACGGCTCTGAAACATCAACTCTCAAGAAAAGCCGCGCACGGCCAACGGCAGAGCCTGACAACGACAAAAAAATCCGGAAATCATCTTCGTCATCTAATTACTAAGCCGACGCTGCGCCCCTCGCACAGGGCACCCTGCGGCCGGCGGGAAGCGCGGACCCGCGCGCCGGGCCTGAGGAGTCGCGCGGGCCACGCAGAGACAACAAAAATCCCGTTATTCGGTGCGGCCCCCCCCGCGGGAGGCGACACCCGCAGGCCGCACCCGCGGGCCCTGAGAGGGCGGGTCGCGGCCTCTCCTTTCTCATCGGCGCTTGTTTGCGCGTCGACCGCTCCTTCCAGGCCCCGGGGCCACGGCGGGCGGCCGGCCGGAGGCCGCGGGCGCGCTCGGGTCCGGGTCGAACCCAGGCGAGCGGCTCCCGCCGCGCGTGCAGCCCTCGGCGGGAGGAGCGCCGCCGGCACCAGCGCCCGGAGCGCGTTCCCAGCGCGCCCGCGGCCTCCGCCCGCTCGCGGCGCCGCCTCCGGAGCCCGAGCGAGGGGCCGGGCCGGGCGGCCAGCGCGGGGCTGACCAGGTGGCCCCAGGCGCGCAGGGCGCTCCGCGTTCCCGCCCGCCGCCCCCGCCGCGGAGGGAACGGGCTCGGGCCCCCCGCGCGCCGTCCGGCTGCCCTCACCTGCCGGGGCGGCTGCCAGCGCCGGCGCCCGCGGCGGAAGCCGAAGGCGGCGGCCCCAGTGCAGCAGCGCCCGCAGCTCGCGCGCCATGTCTCTCCTCCCGCGCGGGGCGCAGGCGTGAGGCGCGGGGGCGGGGCCGGCCAGGGGGCCTTCCTCGGGCGCGGCGCGATGACGTCACGGCGCGCGCGGGGCTGTCCGACCCGCTGCCGGCGCCGGCAGGTGGGCGGGGCCTCCGGGGCGCGACCGGCGCGCGCGGGGACCGTTGGGCGGGGGGAGCTCCGTGACCTTGTGTCGCGTTGTCAAGGGCGACGGGCCGCGCAGCCGGCGCTGGAGGTTGGCTGCCGGGCCCGGGCCCACGCTCGCCGGCGGGGCCTAGCTTCGAGCGTCCCTGTCGGGGAGCAGACGTCGGCCCCAGCGAGCCGGGCGAGACGAGGGGTGCCGGGGGGCCCTGTCCGCCCCGCCGCCCCTGCGGGCCCGGGAAGGCCGACTCTGATGACCGAGGCCGGCCAGACCTCAAGGGACGCCGGGCTGGACTCTTCTACACCAAAACGTGAACGCGGGCCCCAGGCCCCACCAGCAGAACTACTCGTTCACCCCAAGTCTCCGGCCCTGCTGGAGGCCACGCCCTTTCTCCCCGAGGGGTCTGTAACCCCGATGCCACGCCCAGTGCAGAGTCCCCGGCACTGCCTGGCGTGGGGTCCCACCGCTCCCCAGGCCTCTGGAGACCCGCGGCCACGATCAAACAGTTGTACAACACGGCGTTATTCGAGGTTGTAACAAAAACTGCATAAGGAGAGTGTCCCCCGTGGGCTCGGGCATAGCTGGGGTGTCAGGGAATGCTTCCAGGTAGCAGGTGTAGAGGGTGACCCCCAATTTCCCGGCTTAAGTAATTGAGAAGGGAAACGTGAAAACGGTGGGTGAATTTGATAGAAGAGCAAGAGTCTAACAGTGAAGACGCCAGCAGCCTCCTCCCACCTGCCCCCTCTCCCAGTCTGCGGCAGCTCCTCCCACCCCCCCCCCCCATCAGGTCCACCAGCGGTGCAATCAATAATTTCAAACCCTGGCTGCCTCCGTTTCCAGACCCTGCTTGACTCCTGCCTTTCCCTCTCCCCTCCAGGTCCTGGGCATCAGCCTTCCCAGCACTCGATGCAGCTATTCTGGGAGAATTGAGGGGTCTCAGCCTTGAATTTCATTCTTATTCACTCAGGAAGTCATGTAAAGAGCTGACACACTGGTCTGCTGGGCAACAGATCTAGCTTGGGAGCCTTTTATTTCAGGAAGGGAAAGTGGCATTTAGCAGAGGAAAATAGGACACCTGGGCTGCAGTTAAGTGGGGGGTGGGCTCTGCCAAGACGGGTAGAAGCTGTCCCCGTGGAGGCAAACGTCAGGTTCCAGACACTGCCAGGGCCTCTGTCCTCTCTTGGTCTGTGGCCTTCAGACATACCTTTGTCTGCTCTTGTGACACTGGTCCTCTGTTGGCCCAGGGGTCCACTCTGTGTCTCTCGGGGGCCATGCACAGATTCCAGCCCCTATGTAGCCTTATGCAGGCCAGGAACATGGAAGAAAAGTGATGAGTTGAGATGTACTTGAACTGCATTGATGGAGACTAACGGGGTTACATGGGGAAAGTGGAGGAAGGGGGGTGCGCTGCCTGACTCACTCCTGGTCTCCTGGTCATCATCACCCTGGCCACCACGAGGCTGCCCATTCCTCTTCCAGAAGGCACTGGCCTCCCCAGGGGGAGCTGACGGCCGTGATAAACACCTGCTGGGTCACTCACCACCACCAGAAAACAGAGGCCACCCAAGTGCCCATCAACAGATGAGGGGCGAGATGGCGGCATGGCGAGATGGCGGCATGGCAGGCAGTGGCGTGTTGTTCAGACTTACGAAGTCCTGACACCTGCTGCAACACGGATGTCCCTTGAAGACCTGATGAGGGAAACAGTCACGAAAAGACAAACAGAGCATGATGACATGAGGTAGTCAAATTCGTGGAGACAAAGTGGGGTGGTGAGCAGCAGCATACTGTTGGGAGGAGGAATGGGGGGGGGTTTCATGAGGTCATTTTGCAAGATAGAGCTTGGGGGAGGGAGGGTGGTAGCAACCACACAACAGTATAAACAGACTTGACGCCACAGAAGTGGCCACTTAACATTGAGATGCTGAAGTTTATGTTTATATACATTTTACCACAATTGAAAAAAAAAAATGCCCACTGCAAAGAAACACCAAATCCAAACGCCTCCTTTTCCTTTCTTTGTTGAAGAAAGAAATTCTGGGTGAGCTGCTCCCCTCGGCGAGCAACACCTGAGCTCCCCAGGATGGAGAGGCTTATGCTCAGGATGCTTCTTGGCCTAGAAAGATCCCAGGATAATGGGATTTTTCCTCTCAATTTCATGGACCCTCTCACAAGGCAGCCTACTCTTGAGAGCCAAAAATTGGGGGTGTGGAGAGAAATGCTGGGTGTTGTCTGAAGGTTATTCCAGGAGGCCTGAGTGTTGGGGGGCCTTGGGAGCACTCCTGCACAGACCCTGCCTGGCAGAAGAGCGGCACAGCTTCAGAGGCAGGCACCCTCCCTGGTCTCCCACACAGCGAGGCGTCCACGGATGGACTGAAGGCCTGGAGGCAGCTGCACAATTCACGGTGCTTTTCTCACAGACTTTGCAGATGGAACTCAGAAATTTGTATTTTGCTGACCGCTTGACAATGATAACAGTATGTTTGAAGAAAATCACTCCCCGGCAACCGCACAGACCCTTCCTGGCAGCAGGGGCCTACAGGAACCCAGGCCCTGACCCCCACCTGCCAGCGCTGGGGGTCAGCCGGAAGCAAGGCCTGTGGCCCTTTGTAGAGGCTGGTGCAGCCAACCTAGCAGGGCCAGGTGGAGCTCACTAGAACATTTCTGATTTTACTGCACGACTCCGAAGCTTGTTCTCCATACAGTTCATTCTTTCTCTGCGGTCCCCTTTAACTGCACCGTCGAGGACACGGGAGTCACAGGTTGAGTCAACAGACCCTTCCCTGTCGGGTGCTTGACCTTTCTCCCTCTTCATTTCCTGCAGCCTCGGCAGTGAGTCTAGACCCTGCCTAGGGCCTCCCTGGCCACCCACTCACCAGGCGGCCCTCAGTGAGCCTCCCTCCTCTTGGGGACCCTCCTTCATGCCACTGTCCGTGCTCCTGCAGGGTGGGCAGCCTCAGGGGCTCCCAGCCTCCCTGTCCAGCATAAGATGGGGAAGCCAGACCTAAGCCCACATAACTGTGACGTATCCCCCCGGGGCCTCCAGCAACACTGGCTTTGGAAGGCAGGGCTGCGCTGCCAGGGTTTTGAGGAAGGCTGGAGACCCATGAGGGCCAAAGGGAACAGAAGGTTCCAGAATGCTGCAGGCTTGCCCAATCCCTCCCCCCTCCTGACACTCCAGTTTTGATCACAAACATTAAGGCTAAGATGGTGCCAAAGCCCAGAGGCCTTGTTCTCAGTGCCCTGTAGCTTTAGCACAGAGTGCAGGCCAGGCCTACAGACCCAGAGTGTCAGCAGTGTCCCAAGAGCCAGGTGCACGTCCCGGCTGGAGAGGTGCTGTCCTGGAACGCCTGAGGGGTCGGGGGAGAGCATGTGCTTCCCGAGTCCTGGGGCACAGCCCTGACCACAGGCCCTGCTGGTGTCCAGCATCGAGGCTGGTTTCAAGCCCCAGCACCTTCTGCCGCCTTCCTCCACTTGTCCGTCTCTGGTGGTTTTCCTCAGAGCTCAGGAGCCACTCGGCGCAGGCTGCTGAGCTATACTCAACGCCTGCAGGAAGCCACCTGGGGCTCATCTCAGTGCCCCTCCCATCTTAGGCCATTGCCAGGGCTCACTGCCTCCTCCCATGGGGACCACTCTTCCTCACCTGGGAAATCTAAGCCCAGAACTCAGTGTCTAGCAGGCTGGGCACAAAGAACCGGCCTCCCTGGAAGGTTGGAGGGTCACTGTGTGCCCGCCTGAGTGTCTGGGCTTCACAGGTGACAGGATTCTAGCCTCTGGATGCAGCCGGCCCCCTTCTGCAGCCTCCTGGGGGGCAGTGCCCTGGCGTGTGTCTGCCCCCCAAGGCTGCCTGCAGTGCCTAGCACAGGAAACAGCCCAACCTCCTCTGCGGCCCCCAAGCCAGCTCCCGGACATGGAGCCCTGCGTGGGGCCAACATACGAGGCTTCTGGTTGCTGCCCTCACTGTCACTTTCAAGAACTTCCTCTGGACATTTTCCTGAAGGACCTGTGGGGATATTCCCTCAGCATCACCACCTCCCTTGAGGACCTGCCTGCCATCTGAACGCCACTGATGCCATGGCCTCCACGACAGGCCTCCGGAGATGAAATTCTTAGAATTTGCAAGAGGCTTCCATTTCCGTCCAGGCCCCGTCCAGGCGCGGGGGGGAGGGTCAGGGCTGACCCACACTGCCCACATTCCTTCAGCTCCCAGGCCGGGGGTAAGCACGGGCACTACACAGGCAGGCCGGGCCTCATGCGGCCCTCGAGGAGGACCTGGACACCCTCACCCATCCTCACCCCCGTGGAGCCCTGGCGCACGGGCACCAGGTGAGCCTGTGGAGTAAGGAGGGCTCCCCGGTGGGAGCGCGGCCCTCCGGGTCCCCTGCAGCGAGGCAGGCGTGGGGTCCGGCAGGCAGTGGATCCGCACTGGACCTGCTGCCAGCAGCGTCTCTCCAGAAAGGAGGTAAGAGCTGCTCAAGGCTGCACCTCAGGCCCCTGGACTCTATGGAAGCCTCTTCCTGACCCCTTACACGGACCCGCACCCCACCCGGGTGGGGGTGCTCTGGCGCCTCTGCAGCAAGTGGTCAGCGGGGCCGAGGCCAGTCCTCTCCGGAGAGGCCCGAGCACGCTGGCCTCTCGCCCACGTGGCGTGGCCCTGGTTGGTCTGGGGTGACTTTCACTTCACTTTCAACCCGTTTCCCTGCTCTTGACTTTGCACGCGGAGGGCGCCGGGCAGCGTGGCGCTAGGGTCCCCACCCCCGTGTGCTCGGCGCCTCTGTGGGCCCCGTGAGGAGGCGCAGCCACAGCGCGCCCCCCGCCCTGGCCACCGCCGGCACCCGACCTTCACTGGGACTTTGCGCTCCCACAGCCACAGCGTATCCTGGCTCGGAGGACACCTGCCTCCACTCCAGTCACCAGAAGCAAGTCCTGTCTTTGAAAGCCCGACACCTTCAGAGCAGAACCCGCCCCTCCCCGTTCCACTCCCGCGTCCACACGGTAGTCTCAAAAGCGCGCACAAGACCGGCAGCTGCCACCCTGAGGGCTGCGGAGCTCGCGCTCAGGGCATCAGCCCACCGGAGCCCCCTCGGGGCCCAGCGGCCGAGCAGCGGCAGCACGCACGCGGCCCATGCCGACTCCTCACACACAGGCCTGTCCTCCTCCAAGCACACGGCCCGACACACAGCACGGGGGCCGCTGCTTCCGCGGGGCTGGCGTCCGGGGGCGCCCTCAGCCCTGTCCTGGGACATCTGGGGGGCGCGAGGTTCAGACCCCGAGAGGAGGACACGCGGCCGTGACCACATCCGGGCTGAGCGCTGCTGCTCCCAGCCCAGGAGGGCCAGCGCCCCACCCCCGGCTCGGAGCCCTCCCCCCACGCCGGGGAAGGCCAGGGAGAGGGTGGGGACGGCCTGGTGGTGACTGGAGGGACGCGGCGGTTTCCCTTTTGGGTGGGGGACTGGCTGGTGGTGCCAGACACCGTTGCCTTCTTACCTGGCTCAATTCACCTGTTATTAAATTTAGATCCCCAAATCAGCTATTCTGAAAGTATCCGGAAAAACGGTGAAGGGCGCCTTGGGGCCATCACGTCTAGATTCACACCACGCCCGGCCGGCCCCTCCAGCAGCCTCCCGCAAGCGTCCTCCTCAGGCGGTCGGGAGCCCGCTGCCACCCGCTCGGCAGGGGAGCCTGGAGTGTGGCACGAGCGCCCCTCTTCCGCCATGGCAGGCTCCCCCCGGCAGCCTCCAGGGCAGCTCCTGCCCAGCTCCGCGGGACGCAGCGGCGGCCTCAGCCCTCACAGAGCCGGGGGTTTTGGGGAGGCCATCTCCACGGGCTTGCCCCCGCAGGGACTCTGAGACTGATGCGGGCACTCCGGGAGAGGCACCCCCGCTCCGGCTCCTCGCCCGGGAGCACTGGTGCCGTTGGGGGCCTGCTGGTCTCTGACTGGGGCCCGGGCCCGGGCCCGAGAGTCCGGCGCGTGCACCGCCATCCCCGCGCCTCCGCCGCGTGGCCACAGCACCTCGCGAGCAGCCCACCAGGCGTGCCTGACAAAGAAGAGACTCCAAAAATACATATAAATAAATAAAAACCTTGAACATTCTTACAGGGATCTTAAAGAACAGAATACATGTTAAAAACATCAGTAATTTATATCAATTTTAAGCGGTACGTTATATACAACGAGAAAAACATGCAGAGCCCAAATACAATGTTGAAAACAGCATTTTCAGAACAAAACCCCTCAACACGAAGCGTTAATATCATGTACATGAGTTCAAGAAGGACCACCCTTTGTTGTCTGTTGCACACAGTTTATTTAACAATATGATATAAGAAATGAGTTGGTGCTTTACCATTCTATACAGTGATTGAATCTTGACTTTCCTTATTTATAGTAATTATAGCGCTTGCATGATTTACACTAGAATTGCTCTTCCTCATTTCAAGTTTCACACAGAAAGAAAAGAACGCTTCTCCTCTATTAACATTAGCATGGTCTAAGAGAGTGATCATCCCTATTTTTTGTCTAGAACCAGTTTTATCGGAGAAACAAAGCAACAATTTCTACATCTGCAAGACAGAGTTTGGCTTGAGCCGGTATGTATAGACAGAGGTGTGTGGGTGCGCGCGGGGGGCGGTTCCTACCGTCCGGGGTAATACTTGGAGACGCCCACAGAGTTCACGATAGAAAAAATCTTCCCGCAACATCAGAAAGTTATCGGGACACATTATAAGCTTGCATTATTTCAGGAATCAGTTTCTGAATATTATTGTTTTCTTCTTGCTTTTAAACATAAATGTTTAAAGTCTTGAAAATACAAATAAAAAATATGAATATAATGAACTCGTTTTTCCCATTAAAAAAGGCATGAGTCACCAGCAATGACGACAAAAAGAATCCAAACAAAACCCCCCTCCCCCCAAAACAAAGACAAGAACAAAAAAAAACAGAAAGAAAGACCGACCAGATATTTAAATCAACTGGTTTTTAACAAAAAAATATATTCTTTGTATTGTTTCTTTAAACAGCAATCGACCCCTTCCATGCCTGGAAGTAGCAGTCCACCCGGGACTAAAAGAGCCCGGATGCTTGGATTTCAGTACAAAAAGTCCAAAACATGAAAGGGACAGTGACGCGCTCGCACCGCTACAAGCCCTCCACAAACTTTTCTAGGGTGTCTCCTGTGGTGTCGCCGACCAGGGACAGCTCACTGGACAGCGCACTCCTGTTGGGGGGGTTGAGCTGTGGGAGCATTGCACTCTGTTCGGGGTTCCCCAAGTGTCCCTGATCTATGGAGCTGGCCATGGTGACTGCGAGTCCTGGGTGGGGGGAGCCAGTCTGGGGCGAGACATGGTGTGGAGAAGGCTGGGGCTGTATCCGTGGCGACGGGCTGGAATGTGGAGGCTGGGACTGGGGCCGCGGAGACTGCACAGGGGCCGGAGACCGCACCTGGCTACTAAGGGACGTGGCCATCTGCTGGCCGGGAAGGTGCGAGGCCTGTGGCTGTCCTGAGAGCATGTGCTGCTGGGGGCTCATGGGGTTCGGCTGGCCTGGCGACCCGATCTGCTGCTTCATCTGCTGCTGCTGCAGAATCCGCTGCTGCAGGGCCTGCTGGATGTTGGGGGTGCTGTCTGCGCCCAGCCCAGGCTGGCCCATCTGGCCGAGCTGGCCCATCTGAGCCGCCATCTGGCCCATGGAGCTGCCCTGAAGGGGGAGGTGCTGCTGCATCCGCTGCTGGGGCATGGCAGGGGGGTAGCCTCCGGGTCCTTGAGGCTGCTGGAACTGGCCGTGTCCCGCCATGCCCCCGGCCATGCCCGCGCTGCCCTGCTGCTGCTGTTGCTGCTGCTGCTGCTGCTGTTGCTGCTGCTGCTGCTGCTGCTGGATCAGCTGCCTGCGCAGCATCTCTCTGTACTGCGGGTTCATGCTCGCCATGCTGGGGTTGTGCCCGGGGTTCATGATGCTCAGGGCCTGGCCCTGGGGGTTCAGGCCCCCCATGGCCTGCTGCTGAGGCACGCCAGGCCGAGGCCCGCTGGCTTGCATGGCATTCAGGTTCTGGAGGCCGGGCTGCTGGTGCAGGCTAGGCTGGGGCTGCAGGCCCGGCTGGGGCTGCAGGCCAGGCTGACTGGCCACGTACTTGGCTGTGCGCTGCTTGATGAAAGCGGCCATCAGCTGGGGGTTGGACTTGAGGATGTTGAGCACCTGCTGCTGCTGCTGTGGGGAGCTGGGTGACTTCAGGGTCCGCAGCAGGTCCTGCAGGGCGCCAGGAGAGATGCTCCGGGGTGGCTGCACGCTGGGCATGCGCGGCCCAGTCACGGCGGGCTGGGCCTGCATGGCCATGACGGGCCTGGGCAGACCTGGCATGGGCGGCTGCTGAGGCAGGGGCGCCTGCTGCCACTGCCCAGGCGGCAGGTTGGGCATGACCGGCCCGCTGACCTGGTTGGGCCGGGGCACATTCAGGCCCACGGGGGCCATCTGGCTCACCGAGGCCACCAGGCCCGTGCGCCCGGGGGGCATGCCGTTGTTGATGTTCACCCGGTACAGGTGCTGCTGCTGCTGGGCCTCGCGCTCGATCTGCCGGGCTGCCTCCACGGCCGCGGGTGGGGGCTGGGCGGGGGGTGGCGGGGCCGGCACCTGGCTGGTGGGCTTCCCGGCTGACACCGTGGTGGGGGGCTGAGTCCGGGCCACGCTGGGGAAGCCGGCTGGTGACATGCTCACAGGCGAGGGCTGGGGCTGGGTGGGGGGCTGTGGTGTCTGGGGCGTGCTGGGCTGCTGCGTGGGGGTTCCGGGGGGAGCTGAGGTAGGGGAAGGCAGACTCTGCTGAGGCACGTTGCGGGTGTTCATGGTGGCCATTCGCCGGCGCATGAGCTGGGCCTGCTGCAGGCGGTGCTGGATCTGCTGCTGGCGGAGTTTGTGTTTGATGTTGAGGCAGAAGGGCACGGGGCATTTGTTTTCTTGGCAGTGTTTGGCGTGGTAGCAGCAGAGGGCGATGAGCTGCTTGCAGACCGGGCAGCCGCCGTTGGTCTTGCGCTTGCAGCCCTTGGTGTGCTGCACCACCCGCTTCATCTTCTGGCAGGACGGCAGCGAGCAGTTGGCGTTGCGGCACTGGCAGGCGTGCACCAGGGATTGGATGCAGCGCTGGATGCTCAGGCGCCGGGACTCCTGGGGGCTCTTGGACTGCGGCTCGCCCTGGCTGCTGCCCTCGTCGTCCAGGCCCAGCCCCCACTTCACCATCTTGTGGGTGTGGCTCTTCGTGTTGTAGCAGTTGATGCAAAGGTCGTAGTCCTGCAGAGAGCGGTGGACGTGGCTGCGTCAGCATGGGCTCCGGCAAGACCGTGCACTCAGGAAGGCTGGTGCGGGCCAAGCCCCCCTCCAGCCCTGGGACCCTCATCTGGGGGCTCTCTGACCTCTCCCCACCCACCGTCTCCACTGTGTGCAGCCACAGGTCCCGACCCAGAGCAGGGCTTCGGCCGTCAAGTGCGCTGGTGGGCGAGGACCCCTACCCTCCATCCCCAGGATCGGCACCCAGAGCCGCTGTGTCCCGTTGCAGGCGCTCACCGTCAACACAACAGGACAGGAATGACGGAGGTGACCGCCTGACCTGCTTCCTCCCAAGCGCCACCCCAGAGTGCTGGGTCGCCCAGACCACCGCACCCCCCAGAGCAAGACCCTGGGCTCTGACCATGGTACCAAACGCCTCTCCCTGGGCTGGGCTTCCACGGGGGGCCTGCACCCACAGCCCGGACCAGGAGCACAAGATCTGGACAAGGAGGCCTGATGGGACTGGTGGCCCGCTGGTAGAAAGGGCAGAACATTCCAGCAGCGGGAATGAAGAGGGACAGGAGGCTGGGGCATTGAAAGGAAAGGCCCTGCCCTGCTGCCCAAACCAGGGCCAGTCCTCCCAGGGACGTGACGCAGGGAACAGCGGGTGACGTGGACAACACCAGGGTGGCGAGGAAGAGGGGCCATGTCTGTACTGTTTGGGGAGACCCGCCTGTGCGTTGCATGCACAGGGAGGCAGGATCCACCGGGACGAGGGCCCAGGCGGTCAAAGCACAGCCCACCAGCATCCTCCCTGCCCCCCCCACCACGAGCACCCGTGAGCGCCCCGACGTGGCGGCAGCGGCCTACCTCGCACACGGTGCAGTGCCAGCGCGTCTCCACGTGGTGCTTGCACTCGTTGCAGGTGTAGACGAAGCGGTCCTGGCCCTGGGTGTGCAGCTCCACCAGCATGCACATGGTGGACCACTTGGACCGGCGCAGGGAGGAGAACTCCCAGTGTTTGTCTCTGGCCAGTGTGAGGAAGGCGTCACGCCCGTCCATGAGGTCGCAGCTGAGCAGGGGGTCGGGGTCGACGATTGGGGGCAGCGTGTTGATGACCGGCCCAGCGTGGAGGTGGATCACAAAGAAGACCTGCGGTGTATGGGGGGGGGGGGGGAGAGTCGGTGAGCCCCAGACAGGCTGCCCCGACACCCACAGTCCCGGCATGTCTGGACCCGCTCCCTGGGGCGCGGGGCTGTCCAGCGGCCAGTCGGCTCTGCCTGCCGTGTGCCCTCACGGCCGTGGGGGGCTGTCGCCCTCCTCTCGGCACCCCTGCAAGTCCTCCACCTGGTTCTGGGGCCAGGAGGGGCTCAGCGCTGGGCCCACACCGCCTGCCCGCCCGCTACCTCTTTGTGCTTCTCCATGGTGGCGTAGAGCTTCTGGGACAGGTCGTTGGAAACGTTGGGCATGCTGGGCTTCTTCTTGTTGGCTCGGCTGATGCTGCTTTTATTCTTGTTGGTTTTCTTGTTGTTCTTTTTCTTGGCGTTCTTGCTGTCGCCCTGGCTGCCCTGCAGTAGCGCACGCAGCTGTCAGACAAACCCGGCTGGCAGCCCCCAGCACCAGGTGAGCAGGGTGATAAACATGCTGCGCTTGAGGAGATGCCGGGTGAGGCGGGAAGGGCCTGGGCTGCAGGACCCCTGGGAATGTGGAGACACCCATGGAGAAAGCCCACGAGCCGGGGCTGCCCAGAGAGCACGCTGCCTCCCGAGGACAGGACGCCCAGGATGCCAGCGCCAAGCCCATGGGGGCAGACGGGGTAGGCAGTGCCCTGCTCAAGCTCCATGCCACAGCCCTGGTGCAGCGGTGATGCCAACCGTCGCCCCTGTGGAGCGGGGCAGGCAGCCTGAAGCCCGTACTGGCACAGACGCTGCCCCAAGCCGCTCCGTCCCCGGGACCCTCTGCCTGCATTCCGGCGGGGACCTGGACACTCCACTCTGCGAGACCACGGCTCACAGAGCCCAGAGGAGCCTGACGCCCACCGGCCCTAACCGAAGGACCACGGGGCGCGCGGCACAGAGCGGGTGGCCTGCTCGGCGAGGACGCGCCAGGTGGGTGGCAGCTGTGACGGCTGCAGCACGCCGATGGGAGGAGCCAGCAGGAGGAACTGGGTGCGGTACACTGAACCCCAACATCTGCTCAAGTTTCCAGTGAGCTTTTAAACTCTCCCAGAGAGCCAGGTGATAAAAAAAATAATAAAAATAAATATAATCAGTATCATTTGATTTTCTTCTTGAAAGGGCAGCTAAGCCCACCAAGTGCTGACTCGTGTGGGACGACACATGAGCCCTGCACCCACCCTGAGGGGCTGGGGTGCCCCTGCAGAAGGGTACTCTGGGCCTGCTCGGGCGCCCCTCACCCAGTGCCTTTCCATGACAGTGGGAGCCGTGCTGTCCAAATGCCAGGCTGCCCCCTACCTCGCCCCCTAGGTTTGGGGGTAAGGTTCTGGGCAGGGCCCTCTGGCCCACCCAGAGGGACACTGGGGGCTCACGAGCCAAGTCTGGTCTCTCACGTCAGAGCGGCCAATGGAGCGAGGCCCACAATCCAAAGGCCGGTTCCAGCACCAACTCTGCCTCGAGGACCTTGGGTCGCGCATGCAGCGCAGCCCAGGGACATCAGAAATGAGCGGGTGCCCGCGTGCGCCACTACGGGCCGAGGACTGGCCCCTGCGCATCGCTGGGCCCGCAGCCACTCTGCGAGGCCGGGGCACCCCAAGCCTGGGACTCAGGACCAGCATGGCCCCTCAGGAGCCTGCTTCTCTGAGCGCTCGGTCTTACGGCTTCTCCTGGCTCTTAGGTGTCTCTCTCTTAATTGAAAACAGGCATCTCGGCGTCGATATGCCCGTTGCCAATCCTTGGCTCCCCCCCCACCGCCCCAACACGTCCCTGCCTCGGCCTGCCCGCCCCACCCTCTGGCCGCCTTGGAGAGGACCTGCGCGGACTTTCCCCGTGTCTGTTCCTCCCACCAGCACACCCCGAGGGTAGGGGTGGCGTGTCTGCAGTGCCCCAGTGCACTGCTCAGGTGGCCCAGCTGCAGTGACTCGGTAGGCAGGCTGAACCCCAAAGAAGAGCCGTGGGGCAGGCAGGGGGCGCGACACAGACAGGGAGGGGGAGGGAGCCAGCGGGCTGCCCCCAGTCACGAGGGCCCCGCCCGGCCGCGGCTCACCTCCGGGGTCTCGCTGGCCGCCGTGCTCTCTTCCTTCTTCCTCTCCTCCTCCTCCTGCTCCAGCTCCTTGATGCTCTCCTCCAGCACGTTGGGCCAGAAGTCGCCTTCGAAATACGGCAGCTCCTTGGCACTCGTGAGCCTGTCCTCAGTCGCTTGTTTGAAAATGTCCTGGAGAGCGAACAAAGCACAGCCGTGAGATGTCAGGGCCCAGGCGTGCCCTGGGGAGCAGAGGCCCCTCCAACACCACGGCCGCCCGTGCCCGGCGAAGCAGCCCCGCGGTGCAGCCCTCGGGGGCCGGCCGAAAGCCCTGACAGATGGCAGTGAGAGGCGTCTGTGTTTTTATCTGGGGCCTTTCTTTGCTTTCTCATCCTCACTGAACACGTGAGAGGCAGGCCCAGGGCCGAGCACCCGCGCCACCAGGACGGGCACCTTGTAGTCGTGGATGATCCGCTCTGCAAACGCCTTGTCCAGCATCTTCTTGTACCACTCCTGCAGGCGCTTGGGCTTTGGGATTTTCTGGTCAGGGGGGTGGCAGTGGAAGATGTAGTCATCCCCTTCACTTGGGGGGCAGGCCCAGATGTGTCCTGTTACATACCTGCAGGATACACACACAATGACGGCTCAGATGAAAACACTATGTTAATGTCCCTCCTTTAAGGAGAAAAGCAGAGGGGCAGAGACAGAAGCAAGAAGAGAAGGAACTGCAAGGACT
Organism: Talpa europaea; assembly: GCF_964194135.1. Lineage (NCBI taxonomy): Eukaryota > Metazoa > Chordata > Mammalia > Eulipotyphla > Talpidae > Talpa > Talpa europaea. The sequence continues at coordinate 101,509,617 of NC_140079.1, read as the reverse complement.
AGAGAGAACAGGGGAATGACCAGAACGTGGCGCATGCAGTATGTGTGAGCCATCAGCATTTCCAAGAGCTGGTGTGGGGGGTGGGGGGACAGGCAGGGCGCCCTGTGGCCCATACACAGGATGGACATGGAGGGAGACAGCCTCCGGGGGTTCACGCCTCTGGCCAGGCTGGGCTGCAGGGAGCCTGTGGCGCAGAGAGTACTCGGGGAGAAGCCCAAGCTCCCTGTCTCCCCACGCCTGTGCTTGGAAAGGTAGGTGGCTATTTCGCTAAAGTCCATCATTCACTCTGTTCAGGATGCGCCAATCAAGAAACTCCAACTTACACATTTGCAAAGGACTGTGACAGATTAGAACATAAAAAAAGAAGGCAGAAGCCAGAGACCACCTCTGTGGGGGCGCCATTCAGAGGACATGCCCACGGAAAGCAGGTGTATGGAGACAGCACGCAGGCCAGGGGCTGCCGGGCAGGGCGAGCGGCCCGGGCACGGGGGCTCTCAGGGAAGGCAGCAGCGGGGCGGCTGTACTGTCACTGAAGAGCGGTGGATTTCACAATAGATAAATGACGCACAATAAGGTTAAGAAGGAGGCTGGAATGGGAAAAGGAGAGATGCAGAAGCAGGGAATGCAAGCACCACTGGCTACGATGGGGTGCAGGGGGCTCGGGGGACCCCTAAATCCAGTGAAGGACGTGAACATAAACACTTAAAAATTACGCTCATTTCAAAGAGAGAAATACATAGTGCAAAATGAGAACAGAGCCTTTAATAGCTCTAAATAATCTGAACTGAACTCACCCCAATTTCTTCACATATTCTAAGTATCCGATCAGGATCTCGTGGTACACGGCTGTGCGGAGGCAGCGGGGCCGGAAGAAGTGGATGCTGTCCAGGTAAGAGATGTACACGCGCCTGGGGAGGAGGGCGGCGTTACTCTAACGCACAGGAGCCCCCCGTGTGAGACTCCAACACCAGGGAGCTCTAAAGAGCTCTGGAGATACCCTTGGTGTAGACGGCCTTCACCAGGGCTGCACACGCCGCTGCCACCGCCAGCCACTGCCATGGAACTCCGTGTCACCGTGGACAAAAGCAGCGAGGGCGTCACTCGCCCCGGGGAACCGGGAAGGATCAGGATAAACGAGGAAGCACCTCTGGGTCCCTGACCCCCACGCTCCACTCAGCACAGAGGGCTCTGGGCAGGGCGCTTTGTCTACCCGTCAGCAGGTACTTCAGGAAGGGTGCCGGGACCGGCCTGTCAGCTGGCCTGCCCCAGACAGGACGGGACAGCGGGAGAACTGGGATCGGGACCTCATGTGGTGACACCACACACACACTTGAAAAAGTCACCCACACCCTTCACTTCCCGCTGGTTCAGCAGAAAACTACATGAACCAGGGCACGGTGGGTGGAGCGCGGCTTGTTTCATTTAAACGTAGCTCCACAGCACGGAGGTTCTGTGAGACAGCAGAGCTGGGGCTGGCTGTACCCCAGCACGCCCCGCACGCGCGCACACACACGCGGGGCCCACCTGGTGTTGGGAGGCGGGCAGTCCGAGCCGTACTCTTGCACGTGCATCCCGAAGAAGCACACGTCCACCCCGTCAATTTCCTCAAAAGCGAAGAGTGCTTTGGTTCGGTACGGGAACGATTCCGACATCTCCCCAGAATCCACGAACCTGAAATGAAGTCCCTGGTTACGAGGAGCTTCACAGGAGACCTGCTGTCACCCCTCGGGGTGCAAGTGGGAGGCCCGCGCCGGGGAGCACCGCAGCCATGGCCCTGTTCTATGACAGTGTTTCAGTCGGCGGGGCATCCCCCAGATGAAGTTGGGGTGCCGAGAGCAGGGCAGGCTGCAGCTAACCACCACAAAGTCTTAGATGAAGCGCTCAAGCTCTACCGCCTGGCTGGACACAGGGCCCGGCCCGCCAGGAGTGGTGGCCGTGGCAAAGGACACGCCTGCACACGCACCGTGACTTCATCCCGGGCTTGACCTCCACGGTCTTGTCTGAGCTGGCCACCACGCGGACAAAGACCTCCCCGGCCTCAGGATGATTCTGTCGCCGCAAGAACTTGTTGACTCGGTCTTCCAAGTGGTTCCCCAACCTTGTGGTCTGCAGTCCTGGAAAACCCAGAAGGAGCAGGTGAGCAGACTTTGGAAGGGCGGTGGGGAAGCAGCCGAGGCCACAGAACCCAGCGTATAAAGGGTGGTCTGATAATTTAAGGCTCGTGTCCCCAAAACCCAGGGGAGATGCAGACGGACAGAGGGAAAGGCCCCACAGCCTGGAACGTCCATCCTTCCCTGATCTAAGGACCAAAGAGCCACCAAGAGTGTCCAAATCTGACAGAAGATGGGTTTTGGGGGGCGGCAGAGAACAAGGTGTGTGGAGAGCTGTGCTGTGCCCACTGGCCTGCTGCAGCTCACTCCCAGGTCCCGGAGTATCCAGTGAGGGCACTCGGTGTCACAACTGTGCCTACTGGCAGGAACCCAGACTTGAGGAACTCGCATGAGCACGCACGGCTGCCAGACGCCCTGGGGACAGGACGGCACAGAGTGTTCTGTGACCTGCTCTCCCCTTCCTGCCCGGCTTGGAAGTCTGGCTGCAGAGTGTAAGACAGAACACACTGACACCCCCCTCCGCCCCACCCAAGGACAAGACCACTAGGGTTGCTGCTGCTCTGGAGGGTCCCAGGCCCCCAGCACCTAGATCTGCGCCCCCCAGCACCCTTCTCGGGTGCTGGCCTGGTCCCCCATTCGCCCATGGACCACTCCAGGTGTGGCCACTGTGACGGGAGTGAGACGGCAAGCAAGCGTTCATCTCAGAATAAAAACTGCTTGCACCTGGGAAATCAGGCGCTACAGGCTGACGGAGATTAGAAATGATGGGGTTTTGAAGACATTTTCCCCAAATTTAAACTTAAAGTTACTGACATTGAAATATTACAGAAATGAGAAATGTATTTTAAACTATTTGTGATTTTAAAATATTCCTTATGGAGATCAAGAAATAGCTGGAAAATTTAACTTTCTAAATTCCATTTTCTTCCAGCAGTAGGCATGCCAGTGGTGAAAGAAGTTACTCTGAAATGTAAGTTACACCTCACTAAAGTGATTTAAAAAGATAATGAGGGCCTCCCCAGAGGCGCAGCGGTTGAGCCCTGGGTTGCGAAGCTGCCCGCAGCCTCTGCAGCGCCGGTTCAATCCCTGACCGCCGGGCGAGGGTCCCACATGGCGCGCAGACCCCTCCTGCTGCCTGCTGTTCCCCTCAGCAGTGTACTTCGACAGTCTGCCTGTTCTGCTCTCACCCTCCCGCGCTTCTGACTGTGCCCAGTGCTTGTATAAATAAATAATCTTAAAAAAAAAAAAAGGATAATGAAATAAAACCCCACAGAAGAACAAAAACTTGAAAGAGCTTTAAAAGGGGGAAGTGGATTTAGGCAGCTTTACTTTCTTTTTTAAAGATTTATTTATTTATGCATACAAGAACTGGGGAGTAGGCCAGAGGTGCAGGGGGGTGAGAGGATTCACCAGAGACAGTGGGGAGCAGAACAGGCAGATCTACTGAAACACACTGCTGAGGGGAGCAGCAGGCAAATCAGGAGAGGTCTGCTGCGCCCGGGAGGTCAGCTCCGGGGCTGGGGATCGAACTCGTGTGGCAGTAGCTGCAGACAGCTTCATAGTGTTGAGACTTAACTCTTTGAGCCACCAGGGAGGCCTGCTGCTTCACATTCTGATGGAGGCATGTGCCACACAGCCTGGCACCCTCCCCCATGTTGAGAAACACAGAACCAGGAGCCAAGGGAGTCAGGGCTGACTCCTTTATTCTCTCTGACGTGACTAAAGAAAACCCACAGCTTCTCAATCAACCCCAGGGCCTCCCACACTGCTGCTGAGCAAGATTTATTTCCTCAGGAGGTGGTCATGGCTACGAAGGGTAGCCTGCGGGACCCCTCCCACAGCTATCTGTCCACACACGCCAAGATTCTCGAACAGCAAGGAAGGAATACACCTTCACAGCCAGGTCCTCATGCCCGTCTCCAAATCACCTGAAACACCTGCACGACACCCCTGGGCTCTACAGGAGGCAGTGGACAACCTCACAGGGGTGGCAGGGAGCAGACATGGTGCCCACATGAAGACCCGGGCTGCAGTTTCTCCTTCCTGCTGGAAAACCCATCCTGCCGCCCCTTAGCTGTCAGCACACAGGGGAGGCGGGTGGCCCCTCCCTGTGCCTCAGGCGGCCCTCCTCCCGAGGCTGAGGCTCTGCACCCACCTCAGCTAAGCAACCCAGTGCCCTATGACCCACCAAGCTGCGGTGGACACCCTGCCACCGCACGCAAGGAGGGTCTGTGGAACGTGTGTGTAGAAGTGGGATCTGTGCTCAAAAATCAACTCCCCTCCAGAGCAGTCCTGCCAGGTCTGACAAGGGAAGGCTCAGTCGTGAAAGCCAGGCAAAGGCGGCCTCCGTACTGAGTTAACGCAGAGCGAACACGGCCACCTTGACCGAGAGACCCTCAGAGACTGTGCTGACCTGCGTTCAAGCCGAAAATGAAGGGGGGGTTAGCTGACTTCCAGGCCAAGGCCCACGAATTTCGCCCCACCACTCTGTGGATGTTGGGTTGGTGGGGGGCCAGGCCAGCTCCCAGTTCTTTTGCACCTCCTCCACCCCACCCCTCTGGAGGGTAGAGCTCTGCAGGCAATTCTGTTCGGATCCCCGGAGTCCGGGCTCAGGGGAGTGTTTCTAAAGTTGCTGGCGGCATTAGGGATCTCAGACAATCCTTTAGAGCAGGGGTTCTCAGCACGCCTGCAGCCACCAGGAGATGTTTGGCAACATCTGGAGACATACTTGATCGTTGCCACTCAGGAGTAAGGGCTGAGTTACTAGCATTTAGAGACTAGCAGAAAGGGAAGCTGCCAAAATCCTATAAACCTCCCAGAGCAAAGAAGTATCGGGCTCTAAATGTCAACCCTGGCTGGGCTGAGGAACCCTGATGTAAAGAGAAATACTACCAGGCAGGGAATTCATCAGCCAGTATTTTGAAAGGTTATTACCAGAGTGAGTTTAAAGTTACAGGACGACGCACTCTGGAAACGAGTCTGACCCTGAATGACACGGACGCTGCGGCCTGAGAGGCGCCTCCTCCTTGCCTGCTGCCTTCCACCTCCCGCATCTCCCGCATCTCCTCTTTTCTGCTCCCATCTCCTCAAATGACCCAAGCTCCTGCTGGGGACCCTGGGCAAGGTGCTGGTCCCCTGCCTGCTGGAGACAGGCCAGAGGCCCGGGAGTGGTGGGCGCATGAGCTGTGAAGACGCTGCTTGCTGGTCACTCAGCAAAGGGAGCCCTGGGACGCCCAGCCAGGAGGCCGCGCGACCGCTGAGAGCCGACCCTATGGAGTTGCTCTCTCGCTTTGGACGCTGCCAGCTCTTCTCTGCCACTGTGACCAGGCTTCTGGCAGTGCTGGGTGCAGTGGCTGGGCCAGGGTTGCCCCGAGAGGGTCACTGCTGGGCAAGGGCTCCCACACCAGCCCAGGGCTCAGTGTGCTGGTCACAGCAGGACGTCGGCTGCAGGTATGCGACGACTCCTGCTTTTAAACTACATGAGAAGAATCTGCTGACAAATATTCTCCCTTAGAATTTACAAATTTACTATATATCTAAGCTTTTACCTAAAACGTGAACTGATCGTAAATGCACAAAGATAAAATTTCGTATAAAGATCAAGCCAAATGCACTTCCCTGGAGGTGCAGGGGTTAAGTCTCAGCGCTATCAAGCTATCTATAGCCACTGCAGCACGAGTTCGATCCCCGGCCTGGGAGCAACCCACACGGCGCAGCAGACCTCTCCTGTCTCCCCGCCGCTGCCCTCAGCAGTGGATTTCAGTAGATCTGCCTGTTCTGTTCCCCGCTCTGTCTCTGGTGAGTCCTCTCACATATCCCCCATCCCGCACCTCTGGCCTGCACCCCAGCTCTTGTATGCATAAATAAATAAAAATCAAGCCAAATGACTGGAGAAGACGACAAATATCAGAAAGCAAACTCACAGACTAAAACCCTGGACAGGTAAGCTCCCAAACCTGGGATGAGAGGCACGAAGGCAGGCTGGAAGACTCTCGCAGGTCTCTGACATACAGACCAGGGAGCAGACCCCTCCCACAACTTACTCTTAGCACTGAACTTGTTTTCTTTTCGGGTTCTGCCAGTTTTCTTCAAGCAGTTGTCACACACAAAGCTGCAAAACAAAGAGGCGTGATCAGAGCCGAGCAGGCCACGAGCAGCAAGCGGCGACGCAGCAGTGTGGGTGCCCTCCTCACCGAGCGTCAAGCCTGCGAGGGACTTGCTGAAGAGTGGACAGAGCTCGGAGGCCGCCACCCTCCACCCTGCACAGGCCCCCTCCCCCTCCCCTCGATCACAGGAGACACACACCCCGCGGGCCAAATGATGTCATAGTGTAGAACACAAATCTGATGCATCTTCCGGCCGCACTCCTTGCAATCCACGAAACTGGAAGAGAAGAAAGCGCAGTGTAAGACCCAGGAAGTGCCAGGCCAGCCTACAGGGCCGTGGAGCCGGAGCCCACACCTCATCCCCGCGAGGACTCGGAGCATGTCAGCTGCACCTGAACACGCGCCAGCCTGGTATTCCCACAGGAAAGGCTGACTCTCTGCCCTTCTTTGAACAAATGCGGTGTTCCTTGCCTCCCTGATCTCCTCTGCAACTACAGCATACTTAAAGATGACTAGAAAGATGTCGTGTTTTACCTATCATTATCTCTGGCATTACTATACATTTTCAAATCCAATGCCAGCTCGTGGTCCCTGCCCGTGCCTAAACTGACTGAAAGAACAGACAACAAAACTCGCAGCATCGGGCCTCCCCGGTGGCGCAGCGGTTGAGCGCTGGGTTGCGAGGCTGCCCGCAGCCTCTGCAGCGCCAGTTCGATCCCCGGCTGCTCCCCGGCCACCAGAGGAGGGTCCCACATGGCGCGCAGACCTCTCCTGCCGCCCGCTGCTCCCCTCAGCAGTGTCCTTTGGTCCTTCTGCCTGCTCTGCTCCCCGCTCTGGCTCTGGTGAATTCTCTCACCCTCCCGCGCCTCTGACTGGGCCCAGTGCTTGCATAAATAAACAAATAAATAAATCTTTAAAAAAAACAAACAAAAAAATGCAGCATGAAGAATGCCCGCTCGGGAGTCCGGCACAAAGGTGTGCTCTGTGTCAGCTGCAGGTGGGAGGGGCCTCCTCCAGTTTCACTTTGTAGCTCGGGCCTGAGTCACAGTTCTCTGTCTCACCTAACTTCCCTACTAAGGAGCAGTCCTTTCCTTACTGGTGAGTTCACCCCACAGATCCAGGATGCTCTTTCCACCAGCAGACACCAGGGCTGCCCTAGGAAACTCCTCAGCAGGCAGGCAGGCAGGAGACATGCAAGTCAGCAGGCAGTGTAAGTGGTTCCTGCCCAGCACCCCCATGCTGCCACCCATGTTCCCCACCTACAACCAGGCCACTGAACCTGCAGTAACGGCCTCTGCCAAACGTCCTGTGTCCTTTACTCCCCGCATGCCTGCTTCTAGGGGTGCCCCCCCTCACCAGGGCACCCTGACTGCTCCTGCTCTGTCTTCCTCCAGAAGAGGAACAGCTCAAAGACAGGCTCCCCTCGTTCAGCCAGGCACTCCCCTGCCTGACTCCTAGTATTCCAAGGTAATGGGGTATAACTTGCCAAATGAAACCAAGAAACTGCAGGAAGGTGAAACCTGAAAGGGGGTGTACGATGAGGACACAGCTGTCGCTGGCCCAAGGGCAGCAGGAGCAGCTTCCCTCTGCACAGCGCATGCCAAGGCTTGAGCTCCAGGATCAAGGCGACCCCAAGCCTGGAAGCTTCTGGCAGCAGAGATGAAGCCGTGCCCAGAGCAGAGTCAGGTGCCAGGCGGAGGCCTGGTGGGAAGTCTGGCTCCCACTGCAGGCATCAGTCTCGCTGGGGCTAGGGGTCAGGGCCCACGGAGCACCTGTTTGTCAGCTCCTGAGCCCTCCCCACGCAGCCCGAAACGGGTGCTCACCCCAGTAACAGAATGCATCTCCATACACAGGTGTCCTCAGGACTGGGATTTGGGGGCTGGAGTGGCCACCACACTGAAGGAGCTCTGAAGTCTCCCCAGGGGCTGTCGCAGAAGCTAACTGCGAAGGAGACATTCTCACTGGTGATGGGGACAGTCAAAATTCCCTGCGCCAGAGGCAGCGGCAAGGACATCAGGCCTCTGTTCTTTATTCCTGGAAAGTGGTCTGTGAGGTTTTCTCTCTGAAATTGCCCTTCAGTTGACACTGGCACACGCCAGCAGATGTTCCTGCCTTTGGCCTCTAAGGGGCCACACTCCACCAGGGACCAAGTTGCTAGAGCGGCTCTAAGGGGACCCAGCATCCCTTTCGTCTTATTGCTGATGTCCGGCATCGAGAGGGCCAGCTCTGGAGACACACAGATGTTGTGAGTTCACAAAGAATCCCGATGGGAGCCTGCACGCGCAGTCCCTCCCGGGCACACATCCCGGCATCTCCTCCTGCCGCCAGCCACAGCGACACTTTCCTCACCTGACACTGAAACCCAAAGTTAGAGGGAAGAGTCAGATACTCACGGCTCAGGATCTAAGGTATCATTTTTCTTCTTTTCAAACTGATCCTTTGAAATTGTCCTTGTTTAAAAAAAAAAAAAAAAAGGAAAACTGTTAACAACTAAAGTGTGCCTGCTGAGCGCTGTGGCGTCTCTGGCCTGCCCCCATGACCGGCCCTTTGAGCAACATGCAAAGGACGGTCGGCTCAGCTTCAAGTGGGTGAGAGATGATTTGACTCAACAGAAAGCACTGCCATTTATTTTTCTCTGTCTTTCTTAAAATATTTCCCCTTGGGCCTCCCCAGTGGCACAGTGGGTTGAGTACAGCACTGTGGAGCTGTCCGCAGCCTCTGCAGCATGGGTTCGATCCCTGCTGGCCAGGGAGATACCCACATGGCGCAGCAGACCTCTCCTGTCTCACCTGCTGCTCCCCTCTGCAGTGTATTTCAATAGATCTGCTTGTTCTGCTCCCCATTCTGTCTCTGGTGAATTCCCTCACCCTCCTGCATCTCTGGTCTGTACCCCAGTTCTTGTATAAATAATTTTTTTTAAAAAAAAGTACATTAAAAAAAATATTTCCTCTTAATTATAAGCAGCATTTGTTGGGGGACTTAAGTAAGACTAGCCAAGGTTTGACGGTTAGATCATGTTGTGACTCAAACTTATTAATTCCAATCAAATCTGTAATGTCAATGGCTACTGAATTTAACCAATACCGGTGTAGTCCGTTCCTCTGAGCACACCCCCCAGAGACACGCGGTCGGCACCCACCCAGGATGTCTTCCCAGCTCCTAAAGGGCAAAGTGTCTGGGTTCTGCCGGGCTTTTTTTCTGCTACACTCACTTGTATGTGACGTGCTTGTGATCTCACAGGGTCCTATCATGCAATTACCAATCAATCACACAGCTGAGCAAAGAATAAGGATCTCCTTTGGGGGAGCCAGTCACGCTGACCTGACTTCCCCGCAAGGCGGGAATCGCTGCTGAGCAGGAAACCCGGTTGGGCGACAGGCCTGGCAGAAGTCTGGCAGGTCGGGGCCGGGAGGGAGGGCGTCGGGTTTTCAGGACTCTCAAGCACACAAACAAGCTGAACATCTACTCCGTGAGTGTGTGCTTGCCATCACAGCTCCACCACGTGAAGGCTAACCCCCTCGGGGGAAGGTGAGCTCGGGGAAGGAACGAACAAGCCAGCCGCTGCCTGTCTGTGCTGACGGAGAGTCGCACACGTGGGGAGTCGTGGCTCTCGTGAGGAAGGAGCCTCCCTCACTTGGCGTTCGCTTGGGCGTGGCCGGTCAGCTCCAGCACGCAGAGGGGCAGGTTGCAGAGCAACTGGAAGTGGGGCATATACACAAGACTCAATCTTTGCCACTGCCCGTTCTGTGAGCAGGTTACCTGGCTTCTCGGGTGCAACTGAAAATGTACCAGAGGTGACAGCTGCTCTGAAACAGCAGGTGGTTTTTGGTTTAGGAGAGCGAGTGAGCGAGATGGGCTGTGGTCACGGGTGGCCGGAACCTGCACAGGGGCCCTGGCACCAGCGCCTTGAATGGCAGAAGCAATGTGGGAGGGGCCCTGAGACCCAGCTAAAACTGTCACCGTGAAATAATACATGACACAGAAATCGATATGGTGGTGGTGCCTCTCTTCACCATGGACAAGGAACAATTATGAGTCACCCCCCAAGAAAAAAGACAGGACGGTACTTACGTCTGGGGCTGTGAAGGGTCGTCACCCAGGGTAACATTCTCCCCCTGGATCTCTGTGAAACACTTCTCACAGAAATGATACCTGTCAGCAAGAAGGCCATACTTGGGTGAACTGGTCCATCATAACACACAGCCACCCAAGCAACGAAGCCACCAATCAGAGCAGGGCAGATCACCACGACGAAGGGGGGGCGTTGTTGGTTGATTGATGGGTCAGTGAGGACAATGAAAGGAACAGGGGAGGCGGGGAAGGGCAGGGTTAGAGAACGGGGAGGAACAGACAGCACAGACGTAAGGGTGAGACGCAAACACCAAGACAACACAGAGCAGAAAGCCAAGGCAAAGCATTGATTAGCGTTCGGTCTCACTGCACGCAGCACAGGCCATCATCCCTAACACTGACCGGGCGTGGCCAGCCCAAGGCGCAGACGTGGCCAAGGAGCGCTAACACACTAGAACTGCAAGGAGCCTACGACTCAGGAGTTTGAATTTTGCCATTACTTAGAAAAATATAACTCCAGGGTTTGAGATGGAAAAAAATTTACTTTGGAAAAAAAAAAAAAGTCTGACAAAAAGCAACTTACACTGAAATAGCTTTCACTTTTTAAAATGGAAAAGTTATGCTTGACAGCAATGCAGAGATTTTATTTCCAGTGTGAAGCCAGATCTTTCAAGGTATGAAAACGTTGAGCACCCAGAACTGGTTTTAACTTTTCCCTGTATTTTTTCTCATGTTAATCACTTGGTAAATTGGGTCACGATACAAATGAAACCAAATCCACATCGAGACAAACACTGAACAGAATGCAGCAGGGCCAAAGACTTTCCAGCCATTTATCAGTACGAATACACAGAGGAAAAGCTGATATATTGTATAAGCCATACAATATATGTAGGTCCATGAACAAGCTTTTAAAATCCAATTCTAGGCTTGAATTTAAACTTTTTGGCTCGGGGACCAGTCACTCGTCAATCTGAGATACTCCGTGACTGGCTGCTGTGACTTGGTGACAATCCAAGTGAAGCAAATTTAATCTTTGAAGCACAATCTGCATTTGAGAAATTATCCACTCACCCCAATTTCTTGTAAGATAATAGGGAGCCTGGGCTCAGGGCACCAAATAAGGACAATTACAATAAAAACTACTAAATGTTTGGAAAGGACACGAGCGAGGAGCCAACAGAAACGCAGGCTGCCGCTGCATACACGAGACGAGCGCACAGACACCGGGACGGACACGTGGCGGAGCGGGGCACACGCAGAGGGGGTGTCGGGCAGCGCGGCAGCACGGGTACGGGTTAGTGCTCAGCACTAGTCTACAGGCGCCAAGGGGTTCGCGTCAAGGACGCCGCACGGGACGTGCGCGGGGCGGCACACGCACCCATGGCCACCGGCAGCCCCGGGTGCGGGTCTCCGTTCCCGCCACAGCCGCCCCCAGTCCCCCGCCCCGGTTCTCCAGCTAATCTTAATTAAGCACACTGAGCGTTCTGCCCGCTGCATTTCAATGACAAAATACATATAGCAAATTAAAAGCAAAACACTTTAGAGCATGTGCACCTCTCAAAATTATCCAATTTTTCAGTTTGCTGATAAGGAACGCGACAGTCACTGTGGGTAGCACCTGGACCCATGCAAGGTTCGAGCTGGGACCAGCTTATTTAGGACTGTTCACATAACAATTCTGCCAAGATTAGAAACTCTGACCAGGGACAAACAGATGATTTGTTTGCTGTTTTCACATATATCTTTTCTGGAATGAACTCCAGCAATATTCTGGCTATTCATGGAGCTGTGAAATCCCATAGTAAAAAGAATTTCCGAGTGCAGGAGGGCATAACCCCACTGGCAAGATAGAACCAAGGTGCAGGAACTACGAGCAATTCAGTGGCCGCTGGAGTAACATGCAAGAGAGACATCTCCTCAGCGCCAAATGGTTTCCTTTTAAAAATAAAACTTGGAATCAGTGTCCTGATCACTGGCCACTGTGGGTGAGCTGAAAGATGATGTCTGGACAGTTTTGAAACGAAATTGCTATGATAATTACATGTGGGATGATTTTTAAATCCTGGGAAAATGCCCAACTCCTAATCAAGCCAAACATCAAACCTGGTGAGACCCGGGAACAAGAATGATAAACCCGTCCTTTTCTGGAGAAGGAACCTGGCCACAGCCAGGCCGGAGCAGGCCGAACACCTGGAGGGCCGTGGAAGCCTAAGCAACGTGTGCTGCCAACTTCTAGAGAACCTCAGCATCAGAAAGTGGGGGCAGCGCGGCCCCAGTGCCACGCCAGAGACAGCGGGGAGCCCAACCTCTCCAGGTGTAAGGGGAGGGGGCCTGGCTCCGTCGTCCTCGTGAGAGATGACAGCCCGGGGGGGAGTGGCCACCATTCTGGTCCCTCACCGAACTCCCCGGCGATTCATGGGCAAGCCAAGGTCTGACGGACGTTAAAGTGAGCCCTCCCTGTCTCGTCACCTCAACCGCATTCACACTGAAATACAGATGGCGAGGAACCCACTTTTCAACTGAAGAGCCTCGAGGGCACTGTGTCTTGTGGGGAAGCAGCTGGATGGGCATGGAATTGCAAAGGAAACAGCCCATGTAATCGGAAGAGGACGTGCATCTCGGCACCAAACGTGAACACAGTGTAACTGCTTCTCTCTAAAGGTAATTTAATATATGGAGTAAATTTTCAAATGCAGATTGTTGTAGGTATCATATCAACATATACAAATAACTGGTTATCTATAAATAACATCGATCTTACCTATAGATAGCAACCAGAAAAATCTATAGAAAAATTTCCCAACCTGAGTTACTTTCAAATTTTCAATGTATGGAAACAAAACGAAAATGTAGCCATACTCTGGTTTATAGATGAGGAGTTTCACCCATTTAAGTGGCTGGTAGGATTTTCTATTGTTCTAAGTGCCCAAACAGTTTAGGACTAAAGTAAAAGTGCCAAAACAATTATTCCAAACAGCAGCAGAGTATTCATAAATAGTCAAAATTGAGTATGAAACTGTAAGCAGTTGAAACGCCCATTGTACAATCAGACCGCTGCTTTCTTAGGGTTAGGTCGTGTCCATCTCTTCACGTACGAAATTCTAGAAAGCATGCCTTGGGAGAGTCAGTTGAGGGACAACGTGATACACTTAAAAAAAAAAATCCATCCTTCATATAACAACAACTCCTCTATATGTGCTCCTACTCTTAAGAATACATTACTTCAGTAAAAATGAATTTCTACGTAGAAATAAAATTTTGGAACTTGCGTAACAATCCTGTCACAGCCCCCTCTGAGGTGCCACAGTGCCCCGCTGCCCCTGCACGCAACTGCTCTCAACTGGAGCAAGGCCCACATCTGTGCCGCCAGCAAGAGCAGGGCCCAAAAGATCCAGGACAGAGGGACCAACAACGAGCAGTTCCTGGATAGTCAGAGACAGGGCAAGCAGCCTGCTCTCTGTCCTTCCCCCGACCCCCAACTGTGTCGGGCACTGGAGTAGCAGGGGCTTTTCCCAGGGTACAGTCAATTTTAACCTGTTCTCTAAGACCTTCACGACTAGCGGTTTCAGGGTGAACTCTTGTGATTATCTCCCTGGAGCCTGGCACAGAGGCTGCTGGGGAAGGTGCCAGGCCACAGTCCCAGCAAGCAGGTGCAGCCTAAGCCACACAGTGTGCTGGAGGCCACAGGGCTGAGCACAGTAGAGTGGCAGGTCCAGGGCACAGGCCGCTGTGGGAGAGGCCCCATCAAGAAGGGGATCTGGTTCCAGGACAGAATTTAAATTGTAAATGTTACACTATTTCCAGCGGTCCCTCCCCAGGGACATCCACTCCCTGCCCTTCACACTAATATTTCCCTTGACCCAAAAGTAGCAGGAACAATGAGCAGGGCAAGGATTAGAAACCTTTCCTTGAGCCATCTTTAGGTCAACAGCAACTTTTTTAAAAAATAGGGATGTATGGGAATTATTTATTATCTTGAATACGGTCAGACTTTTTTTTTCAGTTAAAATAATTTAAAAAACTTAATTTCAAGGACAAAAATTATTCTGGTCTGTGAATGTAGCTTTGGACTAGTAGAGTGCTCCCAAGCTTCAATATACTAGAGCACATGTGATCTTTTTATACATAAGATCAGAATAATCAGACTTCAAGCCCTAACACTGACGTTTAATTCTTAACCTGGAGGATGGAGAGCAGCACGGTGTTCCATCCTAGCACCCAGGGACTCCAGCTGCCAGCTCACAAAGCAGAGCGGTGTTACAGAGTCTAGCCAAGACGCACAACCTGCGCGTCACCCTCACTCTGGCTACTCCGGGCAACTGGCAGAAATAAGCTTGACTTGGAAAATAATTCCAACGCTGCTCGAGTGAGGAGAGCTGTTCTTCAGCCTTCTCCCACATTCCCTGAGAGCAGCGAGTCTTTCGTAAGCATATCCGCCCCTAGGGAAACCCCGGAGCAGCCATCTCACAACAGGGGAGTCATAACTGAACTCCAAAAAAGCACCACATCTTATTTTGTGTAGCATTACTAAACTTTTTAAAATAATCTTAAGGTTTTGATTTATTTTTTTTTTTTAAAGAACTTGCACTAATTCAAATCTTTCACCTGACTGTTCAGGCCAAATTAGCTAGGCATTTATATGTCGAATTATACAATTTTTTAGCTTTACTGCTATCTTGAAAAGGCGTACAACTTTCTATAGAGCTACTCTCCACTCCAGACTCTTCCTCGAAAGGTTTCATTTTACAAAGACCAAGGCTTCAGAATGACTGTACCTGAACCAAGCAGTACACCAAGCAGTTTTTAGCTTATTTTTATACTGTAAAAAGTAAGTATAAAAATGTGGCAGTTTTCCTAGAACCTGAGGACAAAGGAACACACTGGCCTCCATCAGGCAAGCACATCCTGCTCCGGGGCTTACCTGTTCTGGTAGCTGTAATAGGCCGCGTCGCGAGGGATCGTGCACAGCTGCTTCCCGTAGCAGCACAAGGTCTGGGGGGAGAACTCATACTGCAAAAACAAAGAAAAAATACTAAAAATACATCTCGTTTCCTGTCATGTCACATTCTATTTCACTATAGAGAATTAGATTCAACTAGTAGATTATTTGTTAGTACACTGGATGGTTGGTTTTTTATAAAACTTTCACAGCTACTTAAGACATTTTTGGATACAATGTGACAGAAGTAGAGGCTGGAAGACATTTGTCACAGACATATGATGGACACGGGAGCAGCTGGAAGGCTCAACCTCAGTCCCCAATAGGCACGTCTACCTTTGGATAATCTATTACATCACCCCAGGCAATTATTTTCCAAAAGACCAGACACCACTTGCACAAGTGTGTCTAAATGCTGAGTTTATCAAACATCATGATGCCACCCTCTTTGGCTGGGTTACCCAGGGAAGTTCATTTCCCAGAGAAAGTTTAAACTACCTTTCGCCCACAGCAGTACCCAAGGGACTGCATAACAGGATCGATTTCCTGCTCAAAGACCTCGGCGAGCTTGCTGCAGAACTTATAGACGCGGGATGTCTTCCGGTTGTAGAGCCAGGCGTTGTTGAACATCAGCCAGACGTCGTCCACGTACTGCCAGGGCTCTTGGTACTGCCCTGTGTCCAGTTTCCGCTTGATGGTGGAAAGGTCCATGGGATTCTTCACAATGTCAAAGTAATCCTTAAAGATAAAATGGTTCAGTCTAGTGGCTGGAGCCCCAAAATCCAAGTGCCTTATTTTATCTTTTAAGATAAAAGATAAAATAAGGCACTTGGATTTTGGAACAGCAAAGGTCAGAACTTCCATGTAATATGAAATGGTAACTGGAAAGAAAATAACCTCTGAATTTTCTCTAATTTTACTATCAAAAACTAATACTATCTTCAAGTGTGATCAAATTACTTCAAAGGCAAAGTTAAAGAAGGGCATCTTAAAAGAACTACCAAATAAAAAGATATTTGCAAATGTAAAAATTTCAAAACAAGAATTTTAACCTCCAAATTAAAATAATGAACAAATTTACCAGCCAATACATTTTTTGCTATCCACTTGGTGCTGGTAAGCAGAATGAGATTCCAAGACACAGCACGACAATGACACCACTTACAAGGCTCGTGCCCCCCCCCCCGCCTCTGTTTGACCACCTGAGGCAGCAAAATGAGAGCCCGTGGGGTTTATGATTTATGATTTAAACCAATTCTTTTAAGACAAGGTCTTACAGCACGTCCCAGATATAAAGTGAGGCCACAGGGTGTGCCCTGGAGAGAGTGAGCCCTCTTTCTTGCCCCCCAGCTTCAGAGAAAAGGGGGGAAGCGAATATTTCAGTCACTAGGTTGCAGGAATACTACTGCGTGGACAGAAAACACTTCTTCAGTCTTCGGAGAGAAATCTTCTAAGTGGAGTTATTTCACCCCCTTTGAAGACGCGAAACGACGAGCCCTCGGGTGTCACACCGGGGAAGTTCTGTCTGACCATGCCAACTTACAGGGATTCCCAGGAGCTGGGGGTCCACAGGCTGCCGGAAAGGCAAGGACTCAGGGTCCTGCCGGTACAGGGCTTCCAGGGTCGGCATGAGCGCCTGGCGCAGCTCCTCCGGCTTGAAGACTGGAGAGAAAACACCGGAGACAGGGCAATGAAAAGGCACGCCCACTCCTCCTGCATCGCTGCTCCCGATCCCGAGCGCTGGCGCCTCTGACACTCCCAAGTGCTCTCCCTGACTGTGGAGCCCCCCAAGCACAGGCTCAAGCTCCAGCGTGGGCTTCAGAAAAGCACCCCAGGGTTTCAGAACAGCATCCAGGTCAGGGGGCAAAACATCATACACGAAACTTGAGCCTGCAGCTAATGGGCTTCCAGCGCTAACTGTTGTCAGGCCAGGCGCAGAGGACTCTGGAGCCTGCCCGCCGGCGGCGGCGTCTGTGGTCCTGGACCCTGACCCGGAAGGGGCTTCCCCAGCCCCGCTGATGACGGGCTCTCCTGGGCGGAGGTCGCTCAGGCCACCAGGGGCACACGGCTCTCTAGCACAACCTCGAAACTACACACACACAACAGAGCCACAGAAATAATCAGTTTTCCCGTAAGTTCTGGGTCGTTCCCTCCCACGTTGCGCGCGGGAAGGTCTTCAGCCCCGAGCCACCCCACTTCCTACCGCGCTTTCTGTCGTCACCGATCCGGCTGCCGATCACAGTCTCTCAGACCCCAAGAGCCCTGATGACCGGGGACGCGCTGGACACCCCGAAAGCGAGGTGGGCTGTGGGCGGTGAGTGTGTCGCGGCACCGCCCCCCACCCTGCCCCCCACAGAGACTGACCAGGGGCAAATGTGGCCGCGAAGTTTTGACGCCTCAGGTTGTAAGGGACGTGAGATTTCTTCTTGGCAGTCTTCCTATTTTGAGAAGCTCCTACCACACTCACGTGGTAAACCGCAATTTAAAAACCAGACCGAAGCAGCACACACACGCCAGGCTGCCGCGGGAGCCACGCGCTGTGCAGGGAGAGACGGGACGGCGGCGCCGGGCTCTTCCCACGCGCTCGCTGCCGCCAGCAGCAGGCCCGCCCTGCTCTCCTGAACCTCCTCTCCAGGACCCCCCCACCTGGCTGCCGTGGACCTGGGGCGGCAGGTTGTGGGGAGCACACCCCCAACAGACAGTCCCCTGCGGGAACCTCGTGAAACACATGCTAACCCCTTTTCGCCCACGGTGCGCAGAGGCCAAGGAGCATTTGGTTGTCTTGGAATAACTCTTTACAATACCTCAAGTTACTTGATGGCTTGTTCATGTCGCGAGATCAGGGGCTGGCAAACCACAGCCCACAGGCTAACTCTGGCCTGTTTTCGTACAGCCTGTGAACTAAGAATGGCTTTTACATTCTCTAATATTTAGGGGAAAAGAAGAAAATAACATTTCATGACACGGGAAAATGACATGAGATTAAAATGTTAGTCTCTGAAAACAAGCGGGGCCGGGTGGGGGCACAGCCAGACACACACCCTGCTCTGGGCCCCACTCAGGAAGCCAAGAAAAAGGCCTTTTCAATCCTGTGTGAAGCACCACAGAGATGTAATGAGACTCAAATGATCGGAGTCAAGGTGGGAAGCTGTGTGGGGTCGAGCTTTCTGCTGCTGGCCAGGGGGTGCGCCGAGCAAGCCGCCGGCTCCCGCGGCCCAAACACCCACACGCTCAGGCTGGTGCTCGGCCGGCAATACCTCAGGCCAGGCCCACGGACACCTGCGGGCCCCGTGCTGCCTAACGTGGCGGCCGCCCCTCACACGCGGTGCTTACATCGAAGTGAATTAACCTTCACAAAACACGAAACTCCATTTCTCATCACGCTTGTCACATTTCAAGTGCTCAAGAGCCACATGGCACCGGGGGCTACTGTAACGGAGATACACCTTCCATCACTGCAGAAGTTCTAGCACTACCCTGGAAGTCACATCTATGTCCTAACGGAGCTGCTTTTCATGGCAACACCTAGTAGTTCCCGTCTCGTGCCCCACGCTGACGTGTGACAGGTGGGGCCTGGCAACCGCGGGAACATGGAGTACAGGGTGAGGGAGGCCGCCACCGCCTTGCCCCCACAGCCTGTGCCAAGCCAGGAGCCTGCCAGCTGCACGCACGAACACCCTTGAGGAGTGGTGACGACCACCGTTGTCTTCAGGCCTCGGCCCTGGCACCCGCCGGCTGGCGGACACGCAGGCGGTGGCACAGAGCAGCTTTATGACATAGTCGGGGCGGAGTGCTGAGCTAAGGGGCATGCTGTTTCGTTTTTGTTCCAGAACATATAAACCAGAAAGGACTGATGGACGAGCTAAGGCGCGACTGAGCAGAACATGGGGCAGACATTTCCTCAAAAATCAACAAAGTGCGCCAGTCACTTCAAGGACAGTTGATTGCGGCAAAGATCAAAGACGCACTTTCACAAAAATCAAAATTTCAGGAAACCTCTAGCTACCACACGAGCGTGACAGCTTCTCAAAATTTCTAAGGCTGTTTGGAAGAGACATGATGGCGCTATTAGTCAGTATGAGTGTAAAACCTCGTACAGTGAAGTCTGCCAGCCTTTGGAAGAGCCGTGCAATTCAGCGAGCCAGACGCCCAGGTGACCAAAGGATGGTGTTACATAGAAAGACCACCAGGTCGCTGGTGCCAGACAGACACACGGATTCTAAATTCGCACCGCAGCTGGACTGCAAGACACTTGCACTTGCTGAGTTTTGGTGCGGTGTCCGGGAAGAGAACACCCATCGTCTGAAAAGGCTCTTCCCTGTAGCAGCTACTGTCCGCGGGAGGCTGCGTCCTGCTCTGTGGGCAGGCCCCCTCCCGTGGCGCGCGGAGGCTGAGGCGGACAGGAGACGCCCGCTGTGCGCATCCACTCACCCATTTGCAAAATTCGTGCCTACCTTCACGAATTACCTTTGTTGTGGACAAGGTCATTTTCACAAAAATGTGTTTTTGATGGGCTCCATGTAAAGGATTTGTTACTTTTCAATGAATTATTTTAAGAATTTCTAACAGAGAAAATAGCAACAGATAAACGACACCCGTGGAAACCTCGGAAGGGTCAGTGAAGCTCACCCCGCATACCTCAACACTCACCCCCGTCCTGGCACCGGGTCACTGGGGCCCGCCCCCACCCCGGCACTCAGCGTCCTGCTCCGATCAGCAGGAACGGGTGCAGGCCGGGGACAGCGCCCGCCCGAGCACCACGCCCAGCTCGTCGCCTGCTCCGGAGGCAGCAGGTGCTCCTGCCCCCCGCCCCGCGGTCGGAGGCGCTTCGGAGGACGCCCCCGTCCCGGGCCGGGTCTGGCTTCTCCTTCCCACCACAAACTCCACAGGTTCTCAGGCGGGGGTCTAGCTCGGTGCAGTCATTTCTGACGAGGCACCACTCGGGGAACGGCGGGAGAGGCAGATGAAGCGGGGAGGGACCGTCGGCTTCGGGGTGGCGTGAGCACCTGACGGAGAAGCAGCGCGACGCGGCACGTCCGAGGGGAGACAACTTACTTTTCTTCCGGGGCTGGGAGGGAGACGTGGACTGGGAGGCCGCGCCGCTGGAGCTGCTCTCCTCCTCCTCCTTGGCTTCCGCCTTGACCTCCGGCTTCTTCTCGTCCACTTGCATCGCTTCTGGCTTCGGCTCTGCGGGGTCCGTTTCTTCTTTGGCTGCAGCAGATCCTTGCAAGTCCTCTTCCATCATCTTCAGAAAAGCAAAACCACGGAGAAGGAGGTGTGAACAGCACAGACCTTCACTCCACCGCAGGCGGACCGGGGCCTTGGGGGGCGGCACGGGACCGCGCAAGTCCTTCCTGGCGGGAGCCGCGCTGCTCCCTCCTCGCCCCTCCCGCAGCGCGGCGGGGACGCTTGGTGTCACCTGAGTCCCTCGAACACAGACCCGAGGCGAGCGTCGTCGTCCCAATTTAACCTGTTCTTACACCAATGTATGTCGCACTAGACGGGACTCAGACACCAAGCGGCTAAGACTGTCAGGCAGGTGAGGCCCACGCAGTGAGGGGAGTGGGGGGGACAAGGAGCACCGGGGACCGGCCAGCTGCGGAGCCTGGTTCCCATGTAAGGCTTCATGAGGGCGCTCCCACCCAGCTTGCCCCCGTGGGAAGGCCCGCCAAATGCTGACGGGGTTTCTCAACTTGCCAGAAAAGCCAGGAATCTAGACTTGTATTGGCAATTCCCCATCTTAAAAACTACCGCGTCTGCATGGGCAATAAAAACACATTTTTTATAGGCTGACTCTGCCCGTGGCCAGCAGCTCCCAGCCTCTGCCACGGGCTCCTCGGTGAGCCAGGACCCCCGGTGCCGTCGCCACATAGCCTCAGCCGGTGGCGAACAGCACAAACACCCTTTTGGACGGGAGCCCGTGCTCTTCCCGCCAGGCAGACTGAAAAAAGCCCCGGCCCAACCTCTCAGAAGAAACAGCCCACCTCTCTGCAGTCTGTTCTCTGCCGGAACCCTGACTCAAGCGGACAGCGAGGGTACAGCGGGGCACCCCGGCGTCTCCCCTAAGGATGGCCCGGTGGCGCGCCCCTGCGGGCGGCACATCGCTCCACTCCCCAGAACGGTGCCTACCGTGGACCCGGGCTCCCCCTTGGGCTCGCTGGCGTCGGGCTCAGCATCCTCGGTCTTGACCTCGGCCTTCATCTCCGGCATTGGCGCGTCGGGTCCCGGCTGCTGGGAGTTGGTTTCGGCGCTGGCCACGGAGGATGGCGTGGGGACCCTGTTATCAATGCTGGCTGCTGCCTGGGAAAGCTGTGGGGAAGCCAAAATCATGGATGTCTGCAAACAGACAACACGCGTGACCTTTCAGAGCTGCGCCCTCCTGGGTGCAGCTCTGTGGTCACATCTCCCAAGCCCAGCCTAACAGGCACGCACGACTGGCGAGAACTGGAGATCAGAGGCCAAGCGAGGAGTCTGACACGCAGCCACCGGCAGGCGAGATGCACCCAGCTTCCAGGCAGAGCGCAGACATGTAGAGCAGAGCTCTCCTCGCTTTGTCCTACAGTTATTTTCTGGAAGTTTTCTACCTAAGTTGAAAACCTCCGATTTGAAATGTCAGGTCATGAATGTGTATGATAAAAAGCTGAATGATCGATGGGTGAGCGTGTCTGCAGGGCGGAACAGAGTGCCCGTGTGGACGAACGTGGGTGATCAGCCGGTTAACTGCAGGAACATTGGTGATGTCGGGGGTGGTGGAGTCAGTGAACAGCAAGAGAAGGAACCACTGGAAGATTCTCAGTTTTGAAGGTCTTAGCCAATGGTGTTTTAAGTAACGGAGAGAGAACACAAGTCGCAAGGGATCTTACTGAGAGCTGAGAAACGCGAACCAAGAATGAGGAGGGTGCGCCCCTTGTGGAAAGACACGAGCAGAGCTGTTAGGCTGGAGCTGTGAGGACTAACTGCGACGCTTTATGGACAGATGTCCTCAGTATTAAGGTGAATGTATTTCAGGGCACGGGGGCTTCTAAGTCAGATGACAAGTAAATAAAGTAAGATTTCAGAGATCATGGAAAAGGGGGGTGGAGGTGGCCGGGCAGCCTGGACCGCCTGGGGCAGCGGGGGCGGCCCAGCCTCGGAGTTGGGCACCACCAGCAGGTCCCCAGAAGACTGAGCCACAGGAGGCACCCCCCGGGCCTGCCACGTCACATTGAAATGGCCTCCAAAAACACAGCTGGGAGGCAGCAAGATCAAAGCCCACGTGGTTAGTCATGTGACGTGTCTACCAAACTGTCACGACCTTAGGGGAGTAAGGAGTGGAAGCAGACGGCACCAACCTAAGACAGCAACGGGGAGCATGCAGCCTGTCTGCAGGGAGCCTGAACAGCGCACAGAAGACCCCGTGTGACTTCTTCACGACTGCCCGTCCCCCTAAGCTGCATCCGCCAGCTACCGTCTCGGCGGAGGCGAGGCAATGCCAGGGCGGCCCTCAGGGCGCAGCTCATGGGCAGTGATTTCACGACGACACTGTCTACAGAAAGCGCTCGTGTAAGAGACAGAGGCTCACCGGCGTGCCAGGAGGCTGGGCGTGCACAGGCGTCGGCTGCTGCTGGGATGACTGAGGGGTGGCGACGGAGGGGGGCGGCACTGGGGTCTGAGGCTGCGGGGTCACCTGGGCCTGAGCTGCTGCTTGGACTGTCGGGGTGCTCTGGGTTTGGCTGGCACTGGGCACTGAGCCGGGAGTCGGGGTGGGAGTCTGCCCGGAAGACGACACGGGAGTCGACGGCTGGGTGGGAGCGGCGGGCTGGGGGGGCGTCATCCCTGGCGCGGCGGGGTGCTGCAGAGACGGCATGCCGGCGGCCGTGGAGGCAGGAGGCGGCGTCGGGTGCAGCGGCGACTGTGTCACGGGAGGGCAAGGCAGCTGGCTGGCCGGGGGCCCCAGCATGTTCAGAGGGTTGGGAAGAGCAGCACCAGGCACCTGCCCCTGACAGAAGAGAAGAGAGTTCGGAAACGTTATTCCCATGTGTGAAAATGTGGCGGCAGATTTGAAGACCTGAAGGTACGAAAATCGAGTCAAGACTTCTCCATGAGACCTGCTGGCTCAGAGAAATGTCCATGTGTGAAAAATCATGGAATTGGGCACTCAGGATAAGATGCACTTTCCAGTAAGTCATCACTGCGAATGTTCTCATTCTTTGATTTATAGAACTGTCAAGCCTCAGGCTTGGAAGACACATGTAAGATCACCGGCCTCGCGCTCCGGGACACACGCCCACAGCTCAGCGCTCTGGAAGGTTCCCTCGTTTACAAAGAACAAGCTGCCGGAGGACCGCGTGGGCCAGCACAGCGTTCTTCCTTGCAGGCGCACCCTTGAGTCTCCTTGTGGATCTGTTAAAAATCGTGGGTCAGAGCAGGGTGGTTAACTACAGCTCAGGGCCGGACCCAGCCAGCTGCCTGCACCTATCCTGTGGGCACAGCCACGCCCCTCTGTCATGCACAGGTGACATGTCCACGGCTGCTTGTGCACCTCAACAGAGTCACAAGTTAGAACAGACTTGATGGGCCTGAGTCCACAATGTTTGCAGGACAAGTCTGCAGATCTCTGTTCCAAAGCAATAAAATGCCAATATTAAGACTAAATAGTTAATAAATAAAACTAATGTGGCCAATGGCTTCTGTTCACATTAGTTCATTCTGAAAGATTAAACACAGAGTATGTCTTTGGGGGAAGAGCTGGCCGCTACAGACACGCACACGGGTGGCAGCAGCATCGCACGTCCCGCAGTCAACAAGGGGGCGGCCCTGAACCCGAGGAGACTTCTCGGCGCTTGATAGGTAATTAAGAACAAGGCAGCGAGAAGAGAGCCCCTTGGATGATTCAGCCAGCCTGACTCTGCCTGGGCAGACAGATGGGCAGCAGCACAAGCTGACCTTCCCTCAGGCCTCTGAAAGACCCAGAGTCTGTCAGGGTGGCACGTGAGATTCGGAGTTGAACATGCAGACGTTAATACTGAGAAAGTGACACATAAAACCTGGCAATCAAAACCCCAAAGTGCACAAGGCAGAAATCTGCAATCCACTTTCGCATGAAGTTCACCT
Organism: Talpa europaea; assembly: GCF_964194135.1. Classification (NCBI taxonomy): domain Eukaryota; kingdom Metazoa; phylum Chordata; class Mammalia; order Eulipotyphla; family Talpidae; genus Talpa; species Talpa europaea. The sequence continues at coordinate 101,485,294 of NC_140079.1, read as the reverse complement.
CAGGGTAGGAGCACGTCCAAGCCAGGTAAACACGACAGGACAAAAGGGGAGAAATTCGGGGACCGACACATGGAAACGAGGTGCGAGCTCCTCGGGAGCAGAGGGGCGGCGCCGACACGGGCGGCCACGCCAAGCGCCAACTGTACCTGCGCCACGCTGGTCGGGGTCGTCGGCTGCCCCAGGCCCACGCTGCTCACGCTCATGGCCCCGCCGGGGGAGGGGAACTGGCCCTGCGGCAGGAACTGGCTCTGCGCGGGCGCCGGGGCCAGCAGGCTGCCCGCGTGCGCGCCCATCATGTTGGGAGGCTGGGGCATGCGGGGCGGAGAGATGGCCATCTGGAAGGCAAGTCATCGAGAGTTCAGAAGACAAGGGTCGGGGTGTCAAGACGCCCTAGGAGACACGGGGCCCAACCATCCCAGAACTCGGGCGCACGGGCAAGTCCACCCTCCCTCGAGGGGTGAGAGCCGCCGCTCCCAGAGCCCCCGGCTCCCGGGCACTCGAAGCGCCTTCTCAGGCAAGTCTCTAATGAGGCGGTTCGAACCGCCGTCGGAGCAGAAATCAGCAATCAGCAGCACACTATCATGCAAAGTTCCCAATGTGTCCTGCAGGAGTTCTTGACGGCGCTCAGGAAGCAGTCTCTAGACTCCAGAGTCAGCTCTAGAAGCCCACAGAAGGGACAAGCCCGCTCAGGCCCACAGCGGAGGCTGCCTCCCCCCTCCGCAGGACGCCCATCTCTCGCCCGGTCACGAGGTCCTGGGACATTACCATGCCAGGAGAAAGGACGGTCAAAAGATTCCCTCTGGGACAGTGATGACGCGAGAGAAAACAGAAATCCGGCAGAAGCCAAACGCAGAGGAGCCGGCGCTGCAGGATCCCAGGCCGCGGAGAATCCCACCGCTTGGGGAACCCCTCTCGCTCGCTCGCGCCCGGCTGAGGCGAGCCGAAGCACTTACCCCTGGAACGGAGCCCATGCTGTTCATCTGGACAGAGTGGTTCATGGGGGACGCCGCGCGTGGTCCCATAGGAGCCTGTGGCAGCTGCACGCTCCCCAAGGACATCGGGTTAAATGAATTCATCCCTGTGAAGGAACCCACAATGGGGCGTCAGAAGGACCCGCAGGAAAACGGTATCCCAGCTCACCAAGGACACGCGAAGCAATGCAAGATGGAAGACACGCGCCAGGCGAGAAGAAACCACACACTGATCGGGACAGACAGGTGACGGGCCTCTGCCACCTGGAAGAGGGTGGTAGGGCGGGGCCGGCAGCGCGAGAGACGCGGTTGCGGAGCCCGGCGGCCACCCACACGGCACAGGTGGGCTGAGCGGGGCAGCTCAGGAGAGCGCGATGACGGGCCAAGGGGCAGTGGGAGGGCTCATGCCTGTCCCGCCACATGCCCTCCTGCCCCGCAGCCCAGGGCGCCGGTCTGTGCCAGCTCCCGAGGCCTCCAGAGCCTGTGCCCTGCAGGGAGCCCGTGGGCTGAGCTTTGCTGCTCAGATCTGGGGTAAGACGCCGACCAGGGTCTTCATTTTCCAAGTCTGTGAAGTGTCTAAAAAGAGCCCACGGGCAGCAGTGTCCCACCTCAGCCGCCTCCCTACAGGCTGGAAGGCCCACACCTTCCCTGGGTGCCCACTGGCCACCGGAGCATCACACAGGGGAGAGACTCGCCAGCTGCCGAGCATCTCAGGCCAGTGCCACCTCCCTCACGACTGCCCACATGCAAACCGAGTTCCTCAGATGCCGGGTGACGCAGGGCTGAGGACTGACAGGGGCCCTGACGGTCTTTGAGGGCATCGCCCTCACGCGAGTGGGACCTAAGAGGATCTCAAAGACCATCTGCCTCCTGGGCCTCCCCGGTGGCGCAGCGGTTGAGCGCTGGGTTTAGAAGCTGCCCGCGGCCTCTGCGGCGCCGGTTCGTTCCCCGGCTGCTCCCCGTCCACTGAGGAGGGTCCCGCATGGTGCGCAGACCTCTCCTGCCACCCGCTGCTCCCCTCAGCAGTGTCCTTCGGTCCTTCTGCCTGCTCTGCTCCCCGCTCTGGCTCTGGTGAATTCTCTCACCCTCCCGTGCTTCTGACTGTACCCAGTGCATGTATAAACAAAAACAAACAAACAAACAAATAAATAAAACATGCCTCAAAAAAAAAATTAAAAAAAAAAAAAAAAAAAAAAAAAGACCATCTGCCTCCCCCAGCACTACCTTCCATGACCTCCGAGAAATACTACCGTCAACACGCGAGTGCAACAGGCCCAGGAGAACTTTCCAGGAAACCTGCAAATAAAACTTTCCCTGTCCTGAAGAGTTCAAGAATTAAACAAAGCCAGATGTGTCGTCAGAGAGGCGCACCTGTCCGCCTCCTGCTCAACAGCTGTCGTGTCAGATTTCAAAGCCACAGAAGCTTCCACGTCACCCCAAACAGCATCAGCCATGCCCCTCCATTTCTCGGACTCTGACTTCTTCCTCGGCCAAGCCACCCGGACAAGCCCCTGGAGCGTCCTCCAAGGCAGCCACCCCCACGTCGCCTCCAGCGCACAGGAGGATGGCAACGGCACTCACGGCCTCCTCTCCCTCCCGAACCGGCCCCCGCACAGCAGCAAGCCCTATTCCAGAATCTTCCGAATAAGCCATCACATTGTTTCACGACCTGTAGAAATGTCCTCACGTTCAAGCTTCAGTCTGAGAGGAACTGGAAAAGTCCATTCCAGGGGTAAGTGCTCCGCTTACTGCCAAGCTAAAATGTCTGCTTCCACCAGGCACCTGCACAGACTCCACCGGGGACAACCCTCCACCGCCGTCCAGACCAGTGCGGGAAGCCTGGCCTGGCGGGGAGCCCTGCACTGGCCCTCTCCGGCGCCACTGCCTGCTCACTCCGGCCTGAACTTTGGAGCTCAACTGTCCCACAACGGGCCTTCACAAACACCTGCCCCGCCCAGGGCACCCAGGGAGGCTCTGCCTAAGGGTCCTGTCCCCTCAGGACAGGAAACAAGAGGGCCAGGTCCAACTTCTGACCCTGGGGAGTGCTCCTCTCATCTTCAAGCTTCTGCACGCAACAGACACCCACTCCGCCTCGGAGCTGCAGCCTGCCTGCCAGCGCAGGAAGGGGAGACGCTGTGCACACACGTGGGGAGGGGTGCTGAGCATCAAGCTCAGACGGGAGTCATGGCAGTAAATACCTTGAGACACCTGCATGCGGTTCACCGGCAGGGGCATGGGTCCATCTAAAATGGCAGAAAAAAATGTGGTTATTTAAAGTGACCCCTGCCCCAGCAGTGGGAATCTTAGCCTGAAGGCTGGCAGAAGACAAGGAGGCCTTTACTTGGAGGTCTCACGGGCTGTGGCTGTGGCACCCCAGGGGGCTGGGCACCAGGCGCTGGTAGGGCCGGCTGGCTGCCCAAGATGCCCTGCTTGTGTAGACGCGACCTCCGCTTTTCTTCTAGTTCTTTTTGTATCTTGTAGATTTTCTCTGCGAGTAAGTGATAGTATTCATCCTGGAAAAGACAAAATCCATATGAAATTGTGAAAACTATACAAAAAGAAAGTTTACATGTTCTAACAAACTAATAAAAGCTTTCCTCATCGAGAACACTGACATGGTGAAGTGCTCAACACGTCCGATACATCACAGGCCCAGAATCCTGTGGAACGCCTAGTGGAATCACGGAGTTTCTGAGTTGGCGCCACGCAGCACGTGACATTTCACTCCATATCTGAACCTCTCCCTGTTCACTGACGCTGGCGCTGACCCAGCAGGGGCGGCAGGAACCGCGTCCACTAAGGCATGCCTGTGACTGAGTCACGGTGCTGCCCGCCTGCCTGCAGCAGCATTCTCCATGCGAGCTGGATCAGCTCTCAGGTCTGCTCTGAGGGTCTCCCTCTAGGGGACACTGCCTACCCGACGGGCAGAGCCCCCTCTGCAGATAAGCTGGATGGACGCAGCTGCGTCCTCTGCAGGTGTGTGTGGGGGGGCTGCAGGCTCGCGGCGACCTACCCTGCTGTTGGCAGACTCGTACATGTCCCCCTCCACCTTCTTGGCGTAGGCTACCAGGTTCTCCATGCGGCGATCCTTCAGGGCTGCGGGGTCAGGCGTGGGGAAGATGGCTTGCACGCTAGAAGGACAACAACTCCATTAACTGAATTTCAATCCACACCTTGTCATTTCACACATGACAGAGAAAGAGAAGAAACCAATTGCCTTCTAAGGGGTAACTCAGTGTCGTGAGAAGCCCCCGACCCTGCCTGCCTACCATGCACACAGTGCAGACGCTCTCTGGAGACAACACTGACCTGCTGGTCTTGCCAGAATATTGTGGTGTTAATAAATACATGCCAAGTCAATTCAAGCATGACGTTTTTCAAATTCCAAACTTTTAAACTATACCAAAAGATGAGTGGGAATAATGAAGGGGAAAAAGAAACATCCAGTGGAATCGATTAAATTTACCGTCAGCTCAATGTCAGTGGCTGTGAGCTGAGCGGCTGTACAGGGGCATGGCCGACCCTCTGCGCCTGGGCCCAGCCTCCTCCGATTCTCAGGATCTCCCCAACTGTGTCTTGAGTTGTAAAAAAACGCACAGGGGCCCTGGCCCCTGAGCCATGGGCCATGCAGCTCAGGGCTGAGTCACAAATGCTCTGATGATCTCTGCAAGGCCAAGGAGTCTAACCCTAACCCTAACCCTAACCCTAACCACCCCCTAAACCACACGGGTCTCCCTTCAGCTGCTACGGCACTACCACCTAGAGGACCCCTCAGGAGTGAGTCAGGCAGACCCGTGACAGCACCCCCAGCACAAGTGCCTGCGTCCCGCATGGGTGGCGGCGCTGCACGTACAGTTTGTGCACGAGGTGGCTCCGCAGGTCCTGAGTGACGTGTTCGTGCCAGCCCTTGCGGACGCCAGTGCTGGAAGGAGGTGCCGCTGTGGGTATAGTGCTGAGGGCGCCGATGTTTCCGGAGCTGGAGCCGTCGCTCATCAGTGGGCTGCGGGAGAGACAAGGACGCGCCCTCTGTCCACTGAGGGACTCAAGTGCGAATGCACCTGTGTGATCTACGGTCTGCCCCACGTTTACAGGTAAAAACATTTTCCCCACCACCCCGCTCAGACTAGTCTCGTCTGCCACATGTTAGGCACCACAGGGTTTTGTGGTTACCAGGCCTGGCCCGTGCAGCTGGCATGCAGAGAGGAGCAGGCTGAGAAATGGGCTTACTTTGTAGCCCCGAGGGAAGTTGGAAGAGCTGATTCTGAAATCAAGTTTGGTGGCTGCTGATCGGTTGTTATTCCTCCTGCTGGAATGTTCATTGGGTTATTTCCTTTAAAGACAGAAAGAAGAGAAGTCAACCAACTCCTGAATGAGAAGACATGCTTCAAAGTTTCGGCAGCAGGTAAGCTGCCAGCGCAGGGGCCGGGAGGAGCTACCGCGAGACGGCTGACAGGCGCTCCGGAGTCCTGGCTCCGGCAATGGCCACTTGCACAGCCCAGCTGCAGACGCCTGGCCGCTGTCCCTCTAACCCAAAGGAGGCACTTTTAATACAGCTACTGGATATTAAAGTACACTCTATGACTGTGGGTACAATCATAAGGAACCCCCCTACAGTTTTAGATTTTTAATGCTGGTTTCATCACCATCATGCCATGAGCCATTGTGTTGCTTTATGTTTTTCCGTATTAGAAAATAAAATCATAGAAATTAAGTGCAGAAAAGATCAAGGTGCCTACGGTATTCATTTTAAAGTAAGAAAAAGCTGAGACTCAGAGAGGTTAACAGTCTCATCCCAAGTCACACCATCAACAGGCATGGGGTCAGGTCAGAGGTCAGGTCTTAGGACTGCAACCCCGGCTCCTGGCTGGTAGACCTTAGGTGTTCAATATGGCAGCTGTTATCCAAGACAGCAACAAATGAAGTGAGTTTCAACAGGTCATTTGAAAAGCTAAAACACTTATCCTATTATAAAAGGGACGTAACTAGCACAACATCCTTTTCTTGGCTTGATGGACACAGCTGCTTGCTTAAGCCTAAGTTTCAAACGACTGGGTCAAAGAAAAAAAAATTTTTTAAATATTTATTTATGCACTCAAGAACCGGGGTGCATGCCAGAGGTGTGGGGGTGAGAGGATTCACCAGAGACAAATTGGGGAGCAGAACAGGAAGATGTACTAAGACACACTGCTGAGGGGAGCAGCGGGGAGACAGGAGAGGTCTGCCTTGCCCTGTGGGTATCTCCCTGGCCGGGGATAAAGCTCGTGCTGCAGTGGCTATGGACAGCTTGATAGCGCTGTCTTTAACCCCTGCGCCACCAGGGAGGCCCAATTTAAAGAAAAATTTTGAGAAAACAGTATGTGTGCACGGCAAGGGAATCATGGCTCCACATGGACAGATGCGCCAACACTGGCAAATAATGGACTGAGGTGACAGCGGGAAGCAGTGGGAGACTGGCAGACCACCCACAAGTGCTCGTCAGGTAAACAGCCTGGTGAGGGTCAAGACCAGAGGCAGAAGCAGGGCTCGGAGCTTCAGCTTGAGCCATGTAAACTCCCTGGAGACAGCTGTCCAGAAGCAGCACAAGGAGCAACAGACATTGATTCATCTCAAATGTCACTCGTCCCCCAGGCCTGGAACATTTCCCCTGCATCAGACACTTCTGCCTTTTCAACCACTTAAAAGGTACCATGACACGTCTGCCGTAACACGTGCACATGAAGCAACTTGAATGTAGAGGAAAAACAACGGCTGAAAGCAGCCTTGGGTTTCAGGAAGACACGCCATTCCCATGGCTGCATCTGGGGCCATGGAGTTCTCCAGAGTTCCTTCACCTACCCAAGGGGTTGAGAGTCCTCATCTGCTGGTGAGTTTGAGGCTGTGCTGGTTGCTGGCCGGGAACCTGAGGCTGCAGCTGCGTCTGGGGCTGGTTCAGGTAGGGGAGTCCGAGGGCAGCGTAGGCCCGCTGCATGGAGCTGGGGTCTATGGGGTTTGGGTTACTTAAAGAAGTGGCGTTCTGTTGGCCTGTGCCTACAGAACCAATTGTGTTCTGAATTCCACTAGCAGGAGACCCCAGGATAGCTACAACAACAAACAGACAAAAAAAAAAAAAAAAGAAAGAAAAAGAAAAAAACGGTAAGTAACAGCAAGAAACCCACGAGTGACTCACAACCCAGCAAGAAGCAGGTGGAATTGCACCGCCAGGGGCGCGCGCGGCAGGGGGAGAGGCGGGCGGGCGAGACCCTGGGGCTGGCCAGGAGCTGCACCGGAGGACCTGACTCCAGCCTGTCCTGTGCAGCTGTGTGGAGAAGCTGGAGACATTCAAGCTTCTGTCTTAGAAGGCAACAGACCACACAATGAGAAGGTACTTAAACTCTGCATGTACCCACATTCAGAAGTCAGTTCCATGGGGGTGGCAAGCACACGACAAGGGAAGGGTTTTGCTCCTTGGGGGTCACCAGCCACCCCTGAGGTGAACTGGAGGCATCCTTCCCACCACCGCCTCCCAGGGCCTTCAGGCTCCCGGCACAGGCAGGAGGTTCAGAGTGGGTCGCGTTACTCATGAGTCAACTGTCGAGCCCCCCCGCCCCGCCACACACACACAGACGACCCCGGCACCCACTTCCCTTCCCGAGGACTCTCCACCGGAGGCACCAGTCGGCTCTCCCACTGTGGAAGGTGGCCAAGAAATGCTGCCGTGACTGCCTGATGATCCACTTCCAACTACCAATGTCTGCAGCCGTGTGAGGCTGCGCAGATTTTCAGCTATCCGGGGCCACCTCATCTCACCACTGACTCCGCCTCTCCATTCTCCCCCAGTTTCCCGTCAGATGCAGGAGGCTGGCACAGTGGCCGCCCCAGCTGCCCAGCTGCCTGGCTGGTCCAGGAGCCTAGAGGAAATCTGTGGCCACAAGAGAGCCCCACTCCCAACAGCTTCCTAGATGAGAAATGACCGCAAACTCGCATCTCCTGGGTCATTTCGAGTTCAGTCCGTCTGTCCATCCACAGGACCTCCTCCAAGCGCTCTCCTGCTGGCCAAAGCACTCCAAGAGCTTGACCTGATGGGCACTTGCCACGTGGCAGAAGTCTGTGCCCTACAGTTGATCCCCGAGACTCCCTTGCTTTCTGATGTTCCCCAACTTTGGCCACATGATAAAACAGCAGATGGTAGAATGGATGTTTAAAATGATCTTGGAGACGCTGGCGACCACCCAAAGCCTTTCTTTCCAGCGCAGACCAGGATGCGTAATAACGCAACAGTCCATACCACTATGACATAAGCAACTTGAACGCTTATCAGTCACTTAACTAGACTAACATGTGTAAAAAAATCTCGGTAATCACACAATCCACACGCTTCACTTTCCTGATAAAGATATTCAGACCTCAGCTCATGAGTGCTCGTTAGACACAACCACACACGCCGAGCACACCCTTATTATGAGTGAAAGCAATTCCCAAGGCAGGTCCTGGGTGATACGCACGGAGCTGAAAGAAACCCTGCACACCCGTGAAAGCATCATTTTCTAAACGTGAACACATCCCAACGTTAAACATGGGCACCTCGTACTCCGAAAACCCACGAGCTAAATGTCCTCAGAGAACTGTACCACGAGAAGAAAAGCCAATGGCGGGACGCTCTAGGGACGATTTATGTTCTCTCAGCCCCGCCGTGAGGAAGAGCAGGCCCGGCGCCCTCTGCTGCGCCCGGGGAGCAGCGGCTGCGCGGAATGGAAGGCACAGGGGACCGGCGTGGCCTCCCAGAGCTGGGAGGAGACCAGGGCAGCGCCTCGCGATGCCTTCCGACTGCCTGTGCTTTCTGCCGCACCTCCGCCAAGCGCTGTCCAGGGGGCCAAATCGCCCCGCGGGTGGTGGGCGCCACGTCCGCGCCCCAGGGCGCGTGCAGCATTCAGAGCTTGCAGGGAGCTGCCGACAGGGTCACTGTACTTTGTGTTTGTGCTAAAGACATTTATTCTTAAACGTAAACATCACCCTCTTCTCTATTTAAAAGAAAACATACCTATCAGAAGATAAGTAAGCATTTGGAATTTGAGCTTTTTAGCAGTTCAGAGGTAAGGAGAACAAATTCCAGGCCTTCCTTGACTTATAATGGGGTCTCATGGGATAAACGAGCTATAAGCTGCCACCACCCCGAGCCAACAGCGCAGGAAGCACCCTAGGCGGCCAGGCGGCAGGACAGCCCTGCCAGCCCGCAGCGAGCCCACATTAGGGGAAATCACCAACACAAAGCCTGCTGCACCCTCCAGCCTGGGCCACCTCACGCCATTTTCTGGACACCACTGAAAGCAGGAGAAGCCCCAACTCAAAGCCCACAGCAGGGTTTCTGCCGGGGAGGGCTCCTCTCCCACCATGATGAAGTCAGAACTCACAAGCTGAGCCCCCTACGCGGGTACCTTCTGCACGAACAAAAGGCCTCTGATGCCTAAGCACAGGCCAGTCTCAAGTCCAGGGAGCTGGGCACTTACTATGGGGTGATGGCCAGCGACAAGGGGAGCCACCAGGTGACAGAGCCATGAACTTTTTTTTTTTTTTAAAGATTTATTTATTTATTTACACAAGCACTGGGCACAGTCAGAAGCACGGGGGGGGGGGGGGGTGTGAGAGAATTCACCAGAGCCAGAGCAGGGAACAGAACAGGAAGAGTGACGAAGTACACTGCTGAGGGGAGCAGCGGGCGGCAGGAGAGGTCTGCGCGCCATGTGGGACCCTCGCCGGCAGCTGGGGATCGCACCGGCGCTGCAGAGGCTGCGGGCAGCTTTGCAGCCCAGCGTTCTACCGCTGCGCCACCAGGGGAGGCCCCATGAACTGGGTTTTATGAGGCCACCAATTCTCCTTCCTTGGAGGTTTTCCGGGTTCCCTGGGCAGCAGCAAACTGGGCACTCACGCTCAGGACAGCCGAGCACACACGCGTGGCTGCAAGCGGGCACCACAGGGCAGTGTGAGCACCGAGTCAGCAGGCGCAGAGGTGGGGTCTCCTGGGATAGACAACAGATTAGCCGAATCCCCAACCTGACAGCGTGAAACTGCGGCTCTGGGCCCTGCCTCGGAGTAGACCCCGCGCGCCTGCTCTTCCCCAAATGTCCCTGAAGGGGGCTCCGGGCACAGGCGTGTCAGGTCCTCTGCACGGTTCAGCACAACCGTGACCGCAGCGCAAGGCCCTGGGTCTGAACACGAAGGCAGCTAAACACCACTTCGCTCGCAGCCGCCTCCGAGTCGGAGGCCTCCTCCCTGCAGCAATTTCACACAATACTGACCTTTACCGCTACATGCCAACAACTCTTGTTCTTTTGCCCCTTTTATATCTCCCTTCCTTCTGGACACAGGGCTTGTCCCACAGAGCCCTGTCCAGACTGCCTGGCACACAGCCCTCGGCGGACGCGTGCTCCCTCTCCCCCAGGCCTAGCACCCCGCTGCCTGCGCCCTGTCTGCCACAGCTCCGCCAGGAGCCCACGGCCCAGGAAACAAAAGGGCAGGCTCCCGCGGCTCTTTCCAGGGCCCAGTCGTGTTCGCATGAGGCTGTTCACATGTTCACATGTGTCTGCAAACGGGCTCCATGCAGAGTCTGCACGGCCAACAGCACTCCGTTCAACTAAACCGGGCTCACCGTGGCAGTCCAAAAAAGGTGGACATAAATTCCCAAGCTCTGTCAGGCTGGTAGGAGACACGCCTCCCGGCAGGCGGAACTAAGGCTTCTACTGAACAGCCAGGGAAGGCCGGGCGGGGCTGCTTCAGGTGCTGTGGTGGCTCTCTGGGGGTCTTCCCCCCTACTTCCCGGGCTAACCCGGCAGGGGACACCAAGCCCAGCCAGCCCTCCCAACAAAGGCCTCATCAAGTATGCATGGTCCCCCCAACAGAATTCCTCAGAAGCCAAGAGTCAGGAGGGAGCAACACCCGTCACCAGGGAAGCCAGGACGCAGCCGCCCGAGGAACACGTGCCAATGACCCCACACTTCCATCGGGGCAACCGGCCCATGGCTCTACCGCTGCGGCCACTGGTTCCACTGCCCCTCTGCTCACACCCCAGCTCGTCAGTGAGAGCAGCTGAGAGTCCCCGAGGGCCCTCAAGGGGACAAGGGCTGCTCAAGGAGCGCTCACTAGGCCCAAGTGGCCCTCTATGTGCGGTGTCAAGGACACAGATTTGAACTTGATACAAGCAAGAGGGCATTTAAAACAAGAGGGCTGCCTAATGCTGGCATGAACAGCACCAGCAGGCACTGGGTGCCGAGGCAGTGGAGGCGCTGGAGCAGTGGCTGGAGACAGCGGACCCTGCAGCGTCCGCTCTGGCAGTCCCTGTGGGGTCTGAGTGGGGAAACGTGGCTTTTCCCAGAGAACGCCGCAGACCTGCCCAGCAGGGCCAGGAGTGACACTTGGCCTCCAAGACACCCAGCACAGCGACCTCAGCTGCGAGTGGGCACATGCGCCCGGGGGGCGTGCAGGGGCAGGTACGACAGAGGAGGCCTGGCACGGGGCCCGTTTCTGCCTTTCCAGCAAGCAACCCGGGAATGCCCATGTGGCGGGCCTGAGAGCTGTTCGTGTGCAGCGAGCATCTCACTGTGAGGGGATTTGGGTTCACAGGGAGTCTGGACACGTCAGATGCCCACACTGACACCAGGTCTGTACCTTCAAAAGCCCTCGTTCACCACCCTCAAGGGACAGCTAGCTTGAGATCAGCGGTGACGGGATCCCTAACACACAATTCAAAAACTCTAAACAAAATCTCCACACACACCAAAGATGCAGTCAGTCACTGGTCTGGTGCCACAGGTGATCGCAGCAGGTGCGCACGTGTGTTCTATTTCTCTCTCTCTCTCTCATCAATGGCGGAAGCAAGCATAGTGCAGGCCAGCTGGGGTGTGGCCGACACCCCCCCCCCAGACAGTCCCTCCCTCCCTGAGCCCCTGTGCACAGGCCTCGCAGCCCGCTGGGCCGCACACCAGCAGTGTTGGCTGGCACTGCCGTGTCTTCCAGATGCTCTTCTGTGTTCTTCTACTCAAACTGGGTGCCACCAAGCCCCCTCCAGCACAGCGCCCCCGAGGAGGCCCGACACGACCGACCACCTCCCACCGGCTCCTTCCAGCGACAGCACGGCGTGCCGTTTTCGTGCAGTCTGTCTCTGGAGCCCACTCTAAGCTACGAGAGGGCTGGCCCTGCACCTCCCCTCTTCCGCGAAACCTGCGTGGCAACCACGGCCTGCAGGACGAGAGGAGAAGCAGCACTCACAAAGGAGAGGTTGCTGAAGCTGTTTGTTTATTCATCGTGCCAAGCCTCTACGTACTCACCAAACTAGTGGAGTCAAAAAATACACTGAAAGCTGACACCGTTTGAGAAGTATGAAAATGTACTAAGTCTCTTCATCTCTTTCATGAAAAATTACCAAACCCCCGCATGGAGCTGCTCACCCCACTGCCCTGCCATCACGTCCCAGACTTGCCCGCGGCCCTCACGTGCTGCCGGCAGGTGCTGTGGCCGACCACTTCAGAGGGCACCCTGCACCGCCCCACAGCAGCCGGGCAGCTGCAAGGATGTCAAAAAAAAAAAAAAAAAAAAAAAAAACCCAACACACACAAAAAACCCCAGAAACCACATGTTCTTTTCTTTTTTAAAAACAAAAAAAAAGCCACGTTAAGTGTTTCTTAAAAAGAGAAATCACCAAAGCTCACAATTGTCATGGCTAGACCTACAAAATCGAGCTACCCCAGAAAAGTTACACCCCCGACTGGAAGTTCAGGCAAAGGCCTAGCGCATTATTCATGCAAAGAACGCATGTAGGACTATGAGCTTGACAGCGAATTAGTTGGCACTTAATCTATTACTAAAGCGTGTCCTAAAAGTCAAGAAATTATAGCAGCCACAAAACACTAAATTTTAAAAGTTTACATGACCCTGGACGAAAACCAGACTATTCAGCCAGAATGGTGTCCCAAATATCAGGTTCTAGAAGACCCAGATTCAGAAAACTTCACTTTACACAAGACACGTCCTGGGAGACTCTATTTGTTTTGGTTAATCAAAGAATAATTTAACTGATTTAGGGAACTGCCTTTAGCGGAACCAGAGCGTGACCCCGGCATGGCGGGGGACAGCAGGCCAGGGCCCTCGGCTCCGATACACCACCAGGCTCTGGGGCGGGGAGCAGCAGAGGAAGAGGTGAGCACAGCCCCAGGGCGCTCTTAGGAACAACCTGCTTCCCACCCTCCCCTGTGTACCGCTTGGAGCCACCCAGAGGAGCGGCAGCACTCCAGGCGGCTGTGGGGTCTTGCGGAAGAGGACCAAGAAGGAGAGTAATGACCAGGGAGCCACAAATGGGTTGGGGGTGGGGGCAGCAAGATGGCACAGACAAGATGAAGCCGAGCAAGACAGAGGGGTGCCGGAGGCCACAGGGAGCAGCTCCTGCCAGATAGCGACACGAGGCTGGAGGGCACCTCCTATCTGTCCAGACCGAGGGGCGCAGCCAAAGACTACAGTCTCACCCCTGAAACTATAGGAAGGGCTTAAATTGGGAAGAGACGTTCCGTCCTCTGCTGCTCTGATGCCTACCGACGGCAGGAGCCCCACAGGCCCCGGCTGTGTGCCCGGGGCTACCCGATGACGCGCAAGACGCCCCACGGAGGGGATGATGGTGCGGCCCGGCCCAGGCAGACTCTCCAACTGCATCGTCCCGACTGCCAGTCACACAAGCAGGCGGGAGCTGAGTCTCCGAGGAGGATGAGAACCTCCCAGATGTCTGCACATGGGATTCATACGGACTCGACCTGCCACTGAGCCAATCCACTCTTCTAGAACAGAGTCCTCAAAACTTACTGTCGGGCAAGGGGTGCCAGCTCCAAAAGAAGTGTCCCCACTGCCCCCCCACCCCTTCGAGTTGCCACAGTGCAGCGAGGTGACACTCAAATCCTCAGATACTGTGTATCTGCCAAGAACAACGAAGACCTGCCTGGCGGGCTCCTGCTCCCAGCACCCCGTGTCTGGCTCATGCCGCTGTGTGACCCGAGTGCGTATAGGGGTAGGGGGCGCCCCTGCGACGGTGTCTGCCTTCACACAGAGATGCCCTCCGCTCACGAAACTGTCCCTGTCCTTGGCCACGTCCCTTGCCTGAGTCTCTGCCACTGGACAGCGGGAGACACGCTGCCCTGCTCCCTGCCTACTCCTCGGCAGACTCTTAGACACAGCTTATGTTCTCCTCCAGGCTTCTCTGCCCCCAAGGCTCACTTACTTTGTTGGTTTCGCTTGTCACTGGCATTTTTCAAAGGGAGGCAAACAGGACAGTCATGTCGTGTGCAGTTCTTCCAATGAGAGATGATTTGTCGTGAAGATGCACAATGGGCAACTATGACCAGAAAAACAACGAGATGTTATTTTTCTATCCAAATCGTCACACTTTCAATTATACCTAAATTATAATGCCAGGTTCCATAAGAAAATGGTAACAAGTGTAACCATAACACAGTGCAGGCGGTCCTCAACTTACAAACAGGCTGTTTTCCAAAAAGTTTGTAAGTGGACTATTGAGAATTCCAAACAAAACTTCCCGTGGAAGCAATGTTATGAATGATGGTGATTAAGGTTCAGCCCACAAAACAAAGCTATTCCACCTGAAAAGCTGAATAACTGGACAAAATGTAGAACAAATAATAACTCTACAATGTCACTATTTGAAATGAGATTTTACGTCATGTGGAAGGACGAGACCATCGGTCCTACAGGCGAAGACGCGTGGAGACAAGCGAGAAGCCCGGCACGCGGACAGGAGGGCACCTCCCTGCACTCAAGAGTGTGCCTGGGCACGGCCGGCCCCGCTCCATGCCACAGCGAGCCTTCCAGTTCTTTCTAAAGCTCTGGCTGAGTCTCCTCTGCTTCTCCATCAGGAGCAGGGTTGCTGTGGGGGCTCACGAGCCATGAGCAAGGGCAGAGAGGGAGAGAGTCTCCCCAAGTTCCAGGAGCACAAGAAAGAGGAGAAGAAAAGAGGATAAAGATGACAGGGAAGTGAAGCTGTTACAGGAGGCACTTGCTTCAGCGGCACGCAGGTTCCCGCCATCCAAGAGGGAAGGGGGCACGTGACGTGCCTGATGTGCCACCTCCTCGAGGGGCAGGGATGACACGGTGCGCACGACCCCCGTCCCTGACCATCCCCGGGATACTTTCCCGGCATCGTGCTCTGCGTCAAGACGAGAGGTTGGAGGAGCCGGCTGTGCGCCGGGGCGAGCACAGGGAAGCCCCGCAAGACAGACACCCGAGGCTGATTGGGCGGGGGGGTGAGGAGGGTGGGGGGGCGGGCGAGCATGTGCGACCCTGCCCCAAAGAAACTGCGACCCAGACACAGATGACGAAGAGTCTTCAAGAGGCGACAAGCATCCTCTGTGCCCAGAGGAGGAGGCGGGGAGAAGAGAGGCAGGCACAGCCGCACCCGCAGGAGCTCCCAGAGCATGCTCAGATATGCTGCCTTGCTCCTCCAGGGAAGCGTTCCAGAGGCATCGGCCTGGCCGGCATGGGACAGAGGTTATAAGGAACTTGTTGGCAAGAAAACTGCCCAAGAATAGGGAGGACAAACTTCTCCCTAAGCTCGTACCACTACTTCAGAAAACGGCACTTACCTTGACAGGCTTTCCCCGCCTGACAGTGTGTCATGTGATTCAAAACATTCTTCATGGTTCGACAGTGCGGGAGCGAGCAGGCCCGGACCTCTCCATTGGCTTGCTCTCGGCGCTGACACTTATGGGCGTGAAGCAGTAGGACCAGCTGCTGCTGTATCAGTTTGCGTTTCTCAGGATCTGCAGTGGGGCCTGTTGCAATTGCTTGTGTGGGTACAATTCCCACCGGTGTTTGCATCTGAGACTAAAAACAAATTAAGAAAAATATTTTACTAAGCTTTCAGAGTTGCAATTCATGTTCGTTCATTAGTTTTTTGAAATACTGCTAAAGCTGACGGCTAACACTGGCCAAAGAAAGAGGGCGGGTGTGGTTCTCTTTATTCATGAACAACTTCCAAGAAGATCCAAAAGCACAGAAATCAGCCAACACAGAAGTCAGAATGAGCAAAGTTCGCTTGTAAATGATTATCTCAGAGGAAGAAACAACACTGCTCTTAAATGAGGTAACCAAAATCCAACGAATTCAACAAAATACCCAGCTGTAATAAGAGGTGTGAACACACAAAAAGGTGTTGAGCCACACAAAATTGTTTTCGTAGACCCCAAATTGGCAATTTTGTGTGGTTCAATGTAATTACTAAGACCGCCAAGGCCCGATGAACTGTAGCTGCTGTGAAGACCCAGCGCGACCCAGCGCGCGACCTCTGGACCTCGTCATCCAGAGACGACAGTCACGGTGCTCACCACCTCTTCTGAAAGAAGGTGACACTTACCCTTACACGACCACCTACTGTGATTGTTAACATGCTTATGAAACGCTTTGCCCGCCATTAAAACTTCCACTCAGACATCTGACAATATTTTTTCCCAAAAAGTATTTGATGACCTGCTAAAGATATAGAAGCAGAATTCAGTCGCTTTCCTCTTTTTAAAATAGCAGTCCAGAATGACCATCCCTTTAAAGGCAGAGAAAATGGAAAAGGTAACTCAATCTTTTTATCCCTCACAAACCATAACACTCTTCAGATAAAGAAGCGTCCCAGTGAGAGAAATGTCAGGTGCTGGTCTACACCACAAGACCCTCAGTGCAGGATGTCCCACCTGCTCAGCGCTCAGGCCTACCGCCTGCCCGGCCGCTCAGGCACAGCCTTGCCCTGGTCTTACAACTAAGAGTCAAAATTGCAAAGTTCGACTAGGAGGAAAAGGTATAAAAATATTTCCCAGGGAATCGAAGCTCGCTTTTACAAAGTCACAGGGCCTCTGTTTTGCTTCTATTTTGTCAGAACTTAGCAAATCAACAAGTAGAAAAACCATGTGGTTGTGCTCAGGAGCTGACTCCTGGAGACCTGAAGATGGTCCAGGCCAAAGCCAAGTCCAGGTGAGAGGCGGGGCAGCAGGGTCAGAGAGGCAGTGGAGCTTCTACGAGGAAACAGCTTAGAGCTCTTTTTTCTTACAATAAAACATGTCCATGCTAGGAAATTTGGAGAGCAACACACTTACCACGGAAATAATGTACACCCGAAATCCCTGCAGCCAGGAGTTTGCTATTCGAGTACTGACAGATTAATCTCCCAGCTTTTTCCTATGTACATATGTTTGTATGACCATAATCAATCCAGTCTCCTGTCACACATGGAGTGTCTCCTCTAGCACGTGTGTGTCTCTTCTATCATATGTATTTGGCTTTGAATTTGCTCCAAGGTCTGTTCTGAATGTAAAGCTGTCTCACACAGCACGACAACATGATTTATAACGAATCTATGGCTCTAATTCATTTAATCAATCTCCCATTGCTGGGCGTCAATTGTGCCCCACCGCCTCTTTTTATACTGCTATTGAAAAAAAAAAAGCTTCAACAAACAGTCTTTGATTGTGCCCCTGGCAGCATTCAGTATGGATGTGGAGTCTCCTTGATTAGCTTCTTCCTGTGAACTGGAAAGTTCTTCCCAAATTGACAGGAGAATGGTAAGGTTCCCTCTTCAGGTCTCTTTCCTTCTGCATTTACAAACATTTCCAACAAACATTGATTGGGGGTGGGGAGGGATATACCATTATCATGCTTAACAAGATGACCAATTATCCTTTAACATCAGCTAATGCCCAACCCATATATAAATCTCTCTCATGGAGTGAATGTCTCTCAGAGTTGGTCTGCGCAGATCGGAGCCTGCTGAGCACCACGGCTCACTTTTGGGGTTGTTTTTAAGGTTCCTCATCTAGCCTCCTCCCCCAATGCTATTTTCTCAGAGGCTGCCTTGAGCAGACCAAGCCAGCTGTCCTCCTGCTGGTTCTTAAAATACAAAAACTCCATCATAAAAGTCAGGTGAGCTCCTAACTTTACAATTAAATGATAAACAGACTGTTGTGAGTTACAAAATCTGACACGTCCCTGGGCTGCCCTCAGTGGCCCGGGGACTGCGCTCAACACCACGCGGCCTGGCGGGCCTAGGCAGACAACGGGGTAGGGATAAGGCACCTGTAAGTGCAACCATAGTCAGCGATAAAAAAGGGGGAATTTTGCCCATTTGTAGCAAAATGGAAGGATCTCAAGAGGAGCCCATTAAATGAAGGAAGTCAAGGAGAGAAAGAGGAACATCAGATGATCTCACCTGTTTGGGGGTGTAAGTGAGCTGGGAAAGCAGAACAGTGAGAGATCAGCGGACTTCAGCCGCAGAAGAGGCCACCAGAGAGGCGGAGGAGGAAGGTGAGAGCGAGGCTGGCGGGGGTCGCGTGGATGGTGTCTTTCTTTTCATCGTTTGTTTAGGGAATTAAAACAAACAGCAAATAGACCTTGTGAAACTTGGCTGGCGGACACCTCTGGTCAAGAGTTAAATGCCATTTTTTTTTTTAAATCCTACTTTTGATAACTTGAAGGTATTAAAACAAGTGCCTACAAATCAAAAGACATTTCATGGGGAGGGGGAGAAAATGGCTAAGAATGAAACACATTTTTAAAATTTGGAGGGTTCTAGAGAGTAGAAAAGGTGAGTCTGCTGTGACACAGGGTGAAGGCCCTGGCAATGAAACACAGAGAGGCGGCCCCAAGCAAGAGCCCGTTAACCCTCCAGACGCCGCGCTCCTTCCTCCAGAGACTGACTCACAACTCCTGGGTGGTACCCGAGGCACTAAACTGCCATAGGAAATGGTCTTTATTTTCAGTTTTATACTTTTCCCAGATTTCCCACAACGAACACAGATGTGCTTTTACAAATAAAACATCTGCTTCAAAGTGGTGGCAGTGCCCGTCAGCCAGCCAGGCCAGACAACCAGAAACATCAGGCCGGCGCGCTCCCCGAGCCACCAGACGGTCGCGGGGCAAGGAGACGCGCCTGCAGCCAGGCCTCCCCGCGCACGAGCCCCGTGCCAGCTCTGCAGCCAGGGCCCACGGAAGCAGCCCATGGGCGCTGGCGCCTGGGCAGGAGCCGCCTCAGGTTCAGGGGTCGTCGCCGGACCCGGGGGAGGAGCTGAGCCCAAGGTGTGACTCAGAGCCTGGAAGGGGGTGACCCCTGTAGTTCCTCCTCCACAAGGGGCTAGGCCCCTGGACAGAGAATGTTCTAAGAGAACCCGATGGCAAAGCCGGAGGACAGGCACTAAGCAACTCCACAGAGAAATGTATGCCTCTATATACAAATAGTTTTATTTTTACCATAATTAAGGACATGAAAATCAAAATGAGACATTCAAGAAAGACAGGGCAGTAACCCTGGCCTTGGGGGTGTGGCGCACGCCTGGTCCTCCCACCGGTGCCCGCGCACCGCCAGGCACGCACAGAGGCTCGGCCATCGCATGACTTCCCAGCTGCCGGTCGCCTTTGAGCCACAGCATGGCAGGTGAGCACAAAGCACCGGGGCTCAGGGGCTCGGGGGACCCACCACCCACTCTGGTCCCCGCCGGGTCTGACCACGCGCCATTTGCTTGACAGCAGCCGTCTCCATCCTGTCCCTCAAAAGCAAACCTTTTATATGTGCTCTGCTATTCCTTCATTTTTCAAAGACTCCAGCATGTATTTTTATCATGACTACTACTGCTACCTACGTTTTGAGCAATCAGTCCCCACCCCGTTTTTCGGTGTGTCCTGAATCTGTCCTAAGGACAGAACTGGATACACGAGCATATGTGCACACCGTGACGGTCACCCTGGAGTAGTAAGCTCCTTCCCCGAAGTGCAGAAGACTGGTCTGCACAGGACTCCCCTGCGGATGTAAGCAGCAGAGACTGAGACGAACAAGGATGAAAACGTCTCCCTGCCACATGACTTCTGCCCCGAGTCCGCACCAGCAGGCTTCCCGAGGCGCCCTTCAGACGGACCAGGCCCGCGCCCAGAGAGCAGCCGGCCCGAGCCACGCTCCGCTGACAGCCCCGTTCCCAGGGCCTGGAAACGTGACTCCTCCCCGACCGCCGCTCAGAGTCAGAGGCGACACCAAGGCCAACCGCAGGCGGGAGAAGGGACTGCTCTGCAGGAGTTGCTGGTTCTGCTTTCCCCAAAAGGACCCTAAACAGCGGGGTATGCAGAGCTCTGAGTCAAAAGAAAGAAAACGCTCCTTAAGCGCACACGGCTGCCAACCCGGAAAGAAGCGACAATCACCTTCGAGAGGATGAAGATCAACAGAAGGAAAGAGAACACAGCTATTCAGATAAATGAAGTCACATTTTTTGTTTACCAATTTTTAAAGAGTAAGATCACCTTATAATTTAAGATTAAAATTCAATTCGAAAGTAACTGCAAGTGAGCAAGCAGGAGCAGAAAGATCCCCGGGTAGCCCTTCAGATCAGAGGATGTGGTTTCTGTGGAGAACTAAGGCAAGAAGGACAGAGCAACGGGAGAGCCAGAGGACCAAGGCACAGGCTGCTGAGGGGACGGGGCCGCCACCCCCTGCCCCGAGTCTCCCCTGAAATGGGGGGCCGGTCTGCCAGGGAGCAGTGCGTGCTGACCTCCAGGACAGAGCAGCCAAAAGAGGCGGCAGATGCTGGGCCTGTGCGAAGATCAAGGGACAGACCGACCGGACCGCAGGCCTCTGCTGAGTGAGGGTCTTCACAGGTCACAGGCCCTATGCACCCAACGACCAGTTCACAAAAATCACCTGACAATTCTAAAGGGATATTCCTTCCCAGCATCTCTCAGAATCACCTGGGACTACCCAGTGTGCTGCTAAGAGGTGGGCCGCAGGCGTCCCACACTGGGGCACAGTGGGCCTGAGCCCAGAGAACCTTCCTCTGGTCTCTGCTTCTGCTCCGCAGAACGTTTATGCTTCCACCTGGAAGGTTCCACGGAAGAACCACCTATACTGACCAGGCTCCAGGAAAGACATTGTGGTGGACAGAGACCCACACGTGGACGAAGGCAAAATGGTGCTGACTGAGCACTTGAGCCTGACAGCAAAGGACTTGGTTCATTTCTCTCAATTACCATTTCCTGGTATTGGCAATGTAGTCGACGTCTCCTAGACGGTATCTATGGCCGAAACACAAGGCGGGGATACAAAGGGCAGGTGGGATTCATAGGGCCACAGACCTTGGACCGGGAGTTATTCTCCAAAGGTCCCACAAACACACCTCAGAGATTGCAGCTCAGCTGGCGGCAGAGCGCGAGATGCAGCCCACACTCGCATCACCGCTAAGCCCCAGCGCCCCCAACGCCCAGGCTTTCTGATTCCATCACAACGATAGCAGGCTTGGGTTAAGAGCTGAGGCGCCTGCTCACTGCCCCGGGAAGTGTGGCAGCGCCCTCCGTGCCTGCATGGGGACGAGAACCCCCGAACCCCGTGAGACGAGCCTGCCAACGAAGACACAGAGACACTGCGCTCAGGCCACCCTGTGGCTCCCGTCTTGGTCCCACATGGTCAGAAAGTGGACCCTGGGACAGGAGACCCTGCGGTCAGGGCAAACAGGAGGAGGGGCCGCCCCCAGGATGCGCCTCGCTCTCCGAGGTGTGTTTGTGGGACCTTTGGAGAATAACTCTCGGCCCGAAGTCTGTGGCCATATAAGTCCCACCTGCCCTTTCTAGCCCCGCCTTGTGTTTCGGCCACAGATACCGGCTGATGCGCCAGGCCTGCATCAGGGCGCAGAGCCCACCCACGCCTGCTCTGCCTCAGTGGGGATAGCAGTGTATCCTGGAAAACTGAGACAGAAAATACAACGAAGTTTCATGAATATCAGTGGCCACAAAACAGATTCCTCCTCCCGGGCAGATTCCGGGCGGGACGGGCGCCATCACCATGGCTGCCGTAGGAGGTCGGGCTCCGCGGCTGTGCCTGTGGAGGACACAGAAAAGAGGGCGGCCCGGCGTGCGCAGTCCCTCCGCTGGCTTCCTTGCCTTCAGAAACCTGCATCAGCAGCCGCCTGGCAGCCCCCCAGAGCCCCCACTCTTCAATATGGGGGAGCTGTTCAGAACTCCCCAACACCGCTCAAGAGCAATGCTGACAAGGAGCGCCCCGAGGACAGGCCTGTACCCCAACCTCAGAAACGGGCAAGTCTCCTAATGCAGTTCTTGATTTTTCTCAAAATATAAAACACACCAAGGATCGTCACCCCAGAAGTGACCCCTACAGGAGAGAAGCCCCAGGGAGCCTCATCGGAGACTGAGGGGCACCCCCTTTGGTCACCAAGTTTCTCGGGTCAGGTAAGCCCACACGTGTCCTGCTTCTACAGGACGCTCTTTAAAGAGCACCCAACCCAGCTGGCGGCCCAGCCGCGCCGGACGTGCGTCCCCCTTTTCCCGCAGATGCTCCTCCCTCCGCGCTGGGACTTCTCCAAAGCGTCAGCGAGGACAGTGTCACCAGCGGTCAGGTGGCCTCTTCCTGGAGGAGCCCGCGACCTCCTCGCCCGCTTCCTCACGGATGCTCCTGCCCCTCCTCCAAGCCGGAGAGAAACATGAATGAGCTTTAAATTCTGACAACCCTGTAAGCTGGCGCGCGTGTTAATGCAATTTATGAACAAGTGAAACAGCACGTGGTGCTTCTAAAACACACCCTGCTTCCAGCACGGTACGGTGTGGGGAGAAAAGTGTGTCTTAGAATCATCCCATAGAATATGGTGAAAATGTTAATTTAGGAATTTTTCAAACTCAAAAATTTTATGAAGCCAGGACGTGACAAAGGTAACACATCTGCCGATGCAGGCCGATGTGGTGTTTGCTCCTGGTTTTGCTCTTAGAACACAAACGCTCTCCGCGAGAGCCCTGCGGCCCACAACAGCAGAGGGTGACTCTAAGGTCTCTTGGAGATGCCCCTCACTGCTCGAGGCCAGTCCCCACCCTCCCGGGGACACCCCCTCCCAGTTGCTCGTGGCTCAGCATCCCCACCTGGGTGGCGATGCACCAGGCCCTGCCGTTCCCTCCCCACCAGTCCTCAGGCCGAGCAGAGCCGTCAAAACCCGCACTAACTTGAGAACAGGCTGACTTTCTCACTCTGGCAAGTAAACACATTCGAGCTGCCACTTTTGCCCTCATTTGCTTCCCTGGCTCCGCCTCGAGTGACTCGTGGAGCCCCGCCCAGGGAGGGCAGGCAGGCAGACTCCTCTGCCCCAGGCCAGCTCCACCAGACCATGGCTCAAGAGGAAGAGGCTGTTCCCTCACCCCCCCCCCCCCCCCCGTGCGTACTGCAAGGGGCAGGTCTTCACTGTGGGCCCCACAAATCCATATAGCAGGGCACCCCCTCGGGGAGCACAGGCCTGAGGCCAGAGCGACTCACCATGTTTGGCACGTTGGTGACTGAAGCATTCTTGATGTCTGCAGGGAAGGGAGGCAAACTGTTGACCAGGTTCTGTTTGCTGGACAACTGGGTGTTCACGCCAGGAGCCCCCATTTGCTGCCCTCCAGTTTGACTAAAGGGTTGTCCAAATGGACTGGTGTTGCCAGCCATTCCCATCTGAAAGAAAGAGAGGCGACGTCAGCTGTCAGATGTGATCACGTGGAAGAGGGTGGGCCTCAGAAAGGCTCGCTTTGACCCAGCCACGAGAAGTTGTTATTTCCTGTGAAAAACTCATTTCAATGATTAAACGAGGCTCATTCTCAGGGTTCCGAGTGAGAACTGTGAACAGGCAAGGCTCAAAATGAAGAGGCTGCTCTGGACAGCCGCGCCCCCCCACCCCCAAGCTAGTGCTTGCCCCCCCCCCCGCCACCCCCCAGGACAGCGGCAGCAACACCTTGAGAAGATGACCACAAAGGGGGCCCCTCCAGCTTGATGATGCTCTGCTGGTTAGTGTCTTTAGGGGTCCCACCCTCCGATTCAAACTAAGTTCCTGTTAGTTCAGAACGCACAGCAGACGCACGGACTGTGACATGACGCGCGGGGCTTGCTTCAGCACACCCGGAGGGGGAGAGGCCCTCGGGGCCAGCCCTGGTGGGTGCTGGTGACTCCCGCCCATCGCCATGTGGCGGGGACTGTTCCTTTCCTCCCTGAAAACCACAGCTTTGGACCCAGGTGCCTCCCAGGACACCTTTCTCGCCTATAAGGTGAGCGTCACCCACACGAGGAGTCGCACCTTGTCTTTCAGCTCCAAACTCCCAGGCTGCGGACCGACGCGCACCACGACTGACCCGTTCCGCTGAAATGCCCCATAAACACACAGACAGGACTGGCCGGCACAGCCAGAGGGCTCTCTGTGGCAGCTCCCCACCCGGCTGGGCTGCCACCCCCTCGGCTGACTTTCTCACTCTGGCAAGTAAGCACCTTCGTGCTGCCACTTCTGCCCTTATTTGCTTCCCTGGAGTAAACGGAAACCTTTAAATTCTACTGAAATTCAAATTCAACTTGAGTGAGCTGTAACAAAAACAAATTCTTCACTAATTAGGCTCAACTCGGAGTTCAGACTACTCAATCACCAGGAGGCAACAGCTCTGCGTAACTTGAACACAAGGGCCTTTCTGGTCCTCGACCAGGCTCTTCAGTTGTTACTAGAAACTCAGACGAACTGAAGGAAGAATTTGCATTTTCATAAAGTATATTAAATTAACGCCATCTGACAGACGTCTCTCAGAATTTGCTTTATAGCATAGGATCAAACACTGTTCTTAGAGGCCTAAGAACGTGTGGAAAAACACAGTTACGATTTCCAATTCCTAATTTCATTTTAAATTTTCTCTACTTAGGTCCAATGAGCCTGGCGCACCAGGAGACGCGCTTTGCTCACAGCTCCGTCCTCACCGCCCGCTCAGAAGGGGCGCCAGGGCCTGGCCGGCTGGCCGTGGGGCACAGCCGTCCCCCGCATCACGCACGCGCACCCTCATGCCTTCAGTCACCCATCACGAGCCAAATACGTGCTCCAGGAGGACGCTGCTAGTGGCAGCGGAGAGGCCCCGTCCCTCCACACACACAGACGCCAAGGCAGTAACAGCAAGGCACAGAGGCGAGAACACACAGGTGCCTGTGGACTCCAAGCTCACCTTGTTGAGAAGAGTATTTCTAAGACTTTGCAAAAACTTTGACAATAATATTCATGTGATCATCTTGCCAGGCTGTAGTTTGCTGGCCTCGTCGGCTGGGCACCACTTGCCTGGTCAGTCTCTCGGGCCGCAGACCTTTTAACTGATGGAAGGGTCCGGGCCTGTGGAGAGAGCACTGGACCAGATGTTACCAGGGGTCGCTCCACCCTGTCCAGGCCCACCTCAGTAGGAAGGAAACCACCTGCACGTGGCTGTGATCCTCCCGGGCAAGAACCAAGTCAAGCGAAAGGTCACAGGGGGCAGGTAAAGAACACCCGTCCTCACAAGCGACTGTGTATTTCAGAAATAGGACAAAATTCTACCTCAGCCTGTGACACCGAGCACAACTCCCAAGAGGAGCAGAAGGCCGGCCTGGGCCCTTGGCGCCAGATCAGGCTCCGAGGCCAGGGCTCAGGCCCCTAACCCAGAGCAGCCCCACCCTCTCCTAACCAGTCAGCACTGACGGGGAGATGCAGGAGCTCCAACAGGCGGCGTGGCGCCTCCCAACGAGGGGGCCTACTCCTGTCCTCAACTGTCTCCCGGCAGAGCCTTCGAGAACCAAAAGTCTACTTGCCAGCCAGAGCTGGCAATTTTGGGTAAAAGCCATTTGCTTCTAGCCATC
Source organism: Talpa europaea (assembly GCF_964194135.1). NCBI lineage: Eukaryota > Metazoa > Chordata > Mammalia > Eulipotyphla > Talpidae > Talpa > Talpa europaea. Next base: position 101,459,674 of record NC_140079.1, on the reverse strand, counting down.
TGTCCTATACATATCATGCTTTGATCAAGCTGCACCTCGTGGGCCCCAAGTCTAGGCTCACACACACAACAACCTATTTCTCCTCATTTCCCACGAGGTACTTAGCAGCGATTTAGTAAACAGCTTTATTTTTCAACCAAAGTATATCAACGTCTGGTTTAAGGCTGCCAGAGGAACCATCACATAGACTTTTCACTGAATTTTAGAAAGAACAGCAGAAATTGGTGACCATGGAGTCACTGGTGAATTACAGAGCATGCACACAAGTCCAGCGATGGAATATAACGTTCTGTCTCACCCAAGAACCCGGCAGGTCAACACTGCCTTGCACTCTACTCTTTCAGAGCCCCTCTAAGCATTCAAGTTCAAGCTCAGAAAATAAGAAAGATAATTATAGTTAGTACCTGGAAAAGGGACAAGTTCTCCCACAGTGAAATCCAGACGAGAACCCATGGGGCCCTGCCGAGCCCCTCACAAAGAGCCCTCTCGCGGTCAGTGTGCCACCCGCCTCTGAGCGCCCCTTCCTCTGTGCCATGCCCGCCACATCAACAAGAGGACAGGCACGTTGGCCAGTTTGCATGTGAGCGCAGACAAGCTGGACAAGAAGGGGGGCCGCGAGGCGAGATCCCAATGCTGGCCCCCTCCCGCCAGCAAGGATGGGGGTATCAGCCTCAGGAAGAATGGAAGGCACGAGGTCTGAGACACCTCTCTGTAGAGCTTGAAAAAGTGAACAGTGCCCCCACGAGCGTTACCGCTGAGACAGCCGGTGTGGGCAGGCTCCGGGGCTGCCTGGCCAGTGGTGGGTGACAGTCACCCGCAGCAGAGGGACGGCAGGCCCTGTGCTCGCACCCAGACAGACGCACTGCAGACACGCCACGACGCTGCAGCAGGTCCTGATCACCGGACAAGCCACCCCCAACCGGTCCTGGGCACAAAGCCAGGATGCAACTTGTTGCCTCCTGGGACAGGCGCCTCCTCTGTGTCCCAAGGCCCCACAGCATGGTCGGTGCCTGATGAGTCCTTGGGGAAGAAACCCCAAAAACGAACACTCCAAGAGATCACGGCACCAGGCAGACTCTGAGGACAGAGGCCCTCGAAGACCCACTGCCCCGTCCCTGAAGCCAGGCGCAGCTGAGGTACCAAGTCAGAGCGGCACTGGAGAGGCATCAGTAAAGGTTTCCTTCCTCTCCTCTGGATCCCAAGGCTAGCGGCAGGCGGAGTGGATGGGACAGGCACACCCCCCGCCGCCTTCCCCCAATACCACGCACCCTGGGGGTGGTTCTCCAGGATGAGGTGTGGGGCATCTGGCCAGAAAGCACAGCGGCTCCCCCGCACAGTGGCCACAGGCCAGGAGACCCTGAGTCCCTGCCGCAGCCGGGGAGGCTGACCCCTCAGGCCCCTGGCTGCAAGCAGCCTCCTCGGCCCACCTCAGCGTGGGGCAAACTCCAAGGTCTACTCAAGTCACGACAGGACAACGATCAGTAACACTGAGGAGAAGACAAGGTCTGGGTTCCCAAGAAAAGGAGCCGCCCCTGCCCTGGCACTAGCCCAGAGAAAAACTGTATCTGCCTCATCCAATCTGGCCACAAACTGGGGCCCACAGAACTGTGGGGGGTGGGCGTGGGGGAGGGCGTCTCCAGGGACCAGCGGCATCTGTGACAGCAACTAGCCTGGGATCGCCCTCTCGCTCCTCTGTGGGACGGGGACAGAGAACGCCTTCTTCACAGCTCAGGGGACCACAGATTGTAACACCCCCCCCCCCACGATCAGCAGCTCAAGGTGGGGCGCCAGGTCCGTGGGGGAGGCTGCCACACCCGCACCACTGTGTGTGGGGCACATTTTGAGAGAAGCATCCATTAATACATTCTGAAAGGGGGGCCGAAGAGGCCCTGAAGATTCGGAATGCCTGCCTCAGGGGCCCTCCTCTGCCACCCCATACAGCCCTCCTATAAACACCCTGCCACGTCCAGGCCCGCTCCAGGCATCACTCACTCACACAAACCCGCGCCCCACAAATGACTCCCTGATTTTCACCCCCAAGGGTCCTCTCGAGAGGCAGGCTCGCGGGCAGGATGGGCGCCCACTGCTGGCAGCCCTGGGTGCGGCTGCACACGTGTGGCCAGCTGAGCGCACCCTGGACAGAGGCGAGGGGAGGCGGTGCAGGGCAGAGCTGGACAGCCAGAGTCGGGCTCCACGCCGCCATCTCCCTCGGCGGTCAGGCCTTCAGACGCGCTTCAAGTGGCAGCAGAGGCCGAGTCTGATGTGGTTTCGACGCGCCCACTCCAGCACGCCGCTTCACAGCGAGCTCTTCGGCAGTTTCCCTCACACCTTGACATGCATTTAAAACCACAGCACGCAGCCGTGCCACCAGAGGAAGTGGGGGGGGGGGCTGCCGACGCTGGTCAGCAGTGGAGGAAACAGCACCACCGCTCACAACCTGCCAGGGGGGACAACGGGACAGGGTAGAATTTTCAGCTGAAAGGCCTCAGAGAGCACGCGGCCAACAGCGCTGTGCGGAGGAAGGGCACGGAGGCAGGAGCCCGCGGCTCGGCAGAGAACGCGGGCCGGCCCCAGCCCTTCCTAGCCTGAGCAGGACTGCCCGGGCCCCTCTGGGCCCATGAGCCTTGCTGGCCAGAGACGGGAGCAGTCACCAAGACCAGGCGCCGGCAGCCTAGGCCAGGGCGCCGATGCCAGCCCAATGGCTGCTTTTGAAAAATAAAACACACTAAACACGACTTGATCAGAACACAGCCGCAAACAATAAAATTCAGAGGCTGTGAGCCGGGCTGAGTGTGGACGCTCCCCCATCTGAGGGTGGGTCTGCCACCTTGCGGCTGCGTGACCTGGGGTAGCTGACTAGGACCTCTCGGGCTTAGTGCCTATAAAATGGAGAAGATAGAACACCCCCTCTTTGGGTTGTGGAGGATGAACAAAGTCACCCACACGAAGTGCTCAGGCGAGGGACACAGCTCGTGTTGCAGGGTCGGCCCAGTCTGCCGTGAACAGGCCTCCGAGAGCCCGGGGCCACCTGATGCGACTCCTTTCATGAGTGTCATGACTGTAATGACACAAGTGAGCCCTTCGCAGACGGCAGGACCGCGGGAAGCCAGCTGGCACCACTGGCATTTGGTTATGAGACATTTTCAGAGAAACATCAAGTAAACATGTGACAAAATGTGTATTTACTACTTGTAGGATGTACTTTTTTTTTTTAAAATAATAGATTTTATTTTTATATTCCCCATACAATTGCAACCCCCTCCCAATTGCAGGATGTACTTTCAATAGAAAATAATTTTCAAATTGTCCTAGCAAATCATAAACGCCTCCAGTTTTCACTCTAGACTGCATTCCAGCCTTAGAACAATATTCGGAATGTCCACCTCAAATTTAAAGTGGATGATAAATAATAATATATGATCAGAATACCCTGGTCTAACCCTCATGGGTTGATATTCAAATCAAAACATAGATATGGCGCCTCCCTGGTGGCGCAGGCATTAAGTCTCAGTGCTGTCAAGCTATCGCCAGCCACTGCGGCCTGAGTTCGATCCCCAGGCAGGGAGCTGACCCACAGGGCGCAGCAGACCTCTCTCCTGTCTCCCCGCTGCTCCCCAAGGCAGTGGATTTCAGTGTATCAGCCTGTTCTGCTCCCCACTCTGTCTCTGGTGAGTCCTCTCACCCCCCCCCCCCCGCACTTCTGGCCTGCACCCCAGTTCTTCTATGCATAAATAAGTAAATCTTAAAAAAAAAATTAAAAAGAAATGAACAGAACATCCACACAAAATAAGAAATCGATGCAACGCTGCCTTGCACGAGGCCGCAGCAGCAGCAAATAAAGCTCCCTGCGACATGGTGCCAGCTGACCTGCTGCTTCACCTGCTGCTTTCGGCACCTGGCCCTACACCTGCAAAGCCACAGCGCACAGAAAGTATGTAAAATACAGCGCAGCTTAGCACACCACGAGCAAAAACCTGCCGAGTCATTTAAGAGCCAATGACACGGAGAAGAGCAAGCCTACTGTGGCCACATCACCTGGCAGCCGGCAGCACCAGGCACCAAGGGAAGCCGTTTTCATGGAAAGACACGGCTGCGATCGGTTGTCTGCCATCGCCCACTCACTCCTGGAATCCCGCCAGCACCTCCGCTTGGCAAATAAACAGCAAGTGGAAATAGGCAACAGACAGATCCCAATGCCAAAGACATCGCTTGGCAGGTCAGAGTCACCAGGAGCAGGAGGAGCAGGCTGGAGACTGACACGAGAGCCCACCTCTGCCGGACTCTGCTCCTGGAATGCTGCACGCGCAGAAAGCGCTCAGGCTGCCGTGTGGGCCCAAGGTCTGCACACCCCTCTAGATGGAACAATCGCAACGGGTGGGTAAAAAGTAGGCGTCTCCTCGGGCTCTCACCTGGACGAAGCGTGACCTGAATGCGGCTCAGGAAGCACAGAGACGGGAGGTGGGGCAGCTGGCCACCGCCGCAGCCTCGTTTACAGTCACACAGCTGCTCAGGAAACGTCCAGCCATAAGACCAGTGCCTGCACCAGCAGGACGCGCGCCCCAGACCCGAGTCAGATCCCAGCACGAGCCGGAGCCCAGGCAAGGTCAGCAGGGCCACGGCAGTGCCGGCTCTGGGCTGATCCGGGCGCGACTGCGGCCACTTCTGTCCCTTCCCAAGTCTCGGTGCTCCGCTGCTGCCCATCGCTACTCGGTGATCTTGAAAGTTCCTTCTGATCCTCAAATCTTTTTGTTTTAAATATGCTTGAATGTCATGAGGGCCACACTCCTGGAAAGCCCAGTTATTCGGTGACAACCGGGTACTCTGAGTCCACAGTCAAGTGCCCCCCTGGACCCAGAGCACAAGGCAGCAATGCTTCTGATGGGGCCATGCGGGTGGCCAGCTGTCTGCCCAGGGGGCCGGGCACTCCCTGCCACAGCGCACACAGGGTCCACTCCCCATCACTGCGCATCCTCCACACCCGGGCAGAAGGCACAGCAGGGCCAGGGCAAAGCCGTCCCCGAGAGGGCGCTGGGGCGCACAGACGCCTCTCCCTAGTGCCTCCAAGCCCTCCTCACTGTGTAGGCAGAAAAGCGGCCTCTCCGGGGTTGAGCACCCCTGTCAAGCAAAGTCAAGTCAATCAACCCAGCAGCGGCCATGGGAAAAGAGAGGGAAAGTGCGGGCAAGAAAAGGGGACTGCCGTGGCCCGTGAGACCAGGGAATCTCCACAGAATCTGCCCAGCGGGGCAGAAGGTCGCGCTCTTAAGAGGTCACCTGGCGCGCTACTGAGGTCTACACCCAAACCTCTGCAGGAAGGGTCTCCGGCCAGGGTGAGCGGACTCTTCCTCCCCACCACGGACTCACAAAATCCACTTGAAAAGTGACCAAACAGCCAGGGGAGGAGGGGGGGAAGGCGGGGGGTGCGCACACAGCTGCCCCGGGCAGGGCGGTGCGCGGAGAGGGCCGTGGGGCGAGACCACGGCCACCGCTCTATCACGGACGAGAGGGCCGACCTGCGGAGGAGTCCACGCGTCCTCTACACCAGCGCGGGAAAACCGAGCAAGTTGTTTCGGCAGACAGCCGGCAGCCCCCGCGGGAAGGCAGCCCCCGGAGGTGAGCAGGAGGACCCCAGGCACCCCACCCCCCACCCCGGCTCAGCTGCAGAGGGCACAGGAGCGGATAGTCATAAAGTCAGGTCCTCCCTCATTTCTTAAATGTCACCCATAGTCTCAAACTAGGAAATGCGCTCAGACATACCACTGCCTCAAACACACAGGACCCGACTTCTCGCTAAAAACTGAATCATACAAAATAACACATACGGTACAGTAGATGATGCTGATGGCATGGAGAGTGACTTTGGGGAGGGGACAGAGCAGGAACAGGAGGACCCTGGAGAGAACTGTAATGCTCCAGAGCAGGCACCCCCTCCTGAAGATGACGTGCCCGAAGTGCTCGGACAAGGAAAGTGGGAGATGCTGGCGCCGTGGAGGCATTCGACCAGCTCCCGACTATGAAAGGCACTAATGACTGACAAGTGGAAAAGCTCCTGGTACACTAAGTTCTTTGAAAAGCATGCAGAACATCTACTCTCCAGCAGGCACACACACGCGGAGCAAGGAAGAGAGAACACCGGAATATTTACTAGTGGTGATTCTAAAGGGCTTTTCGATTTCTTTCATGTACTTTCTGTGTCACTCAAATTCTTTTACAAAGCACCGTGTTGTCGTGAGGAGGAAAAGTTGTTTCTTAGAGCCGTTCTCCGTCCAGCCTTCCCAGCGCCGTGACGGCAGGACGACCTGACGCCGGCTGCACACCGGCATCCAAAATACCATCAAGTGACGTCAGACACGGAGCACAGCAGGGGAGCACTACCTGACTGCCAGAGCTCCAGCCCGGTGGGGCATGCATCAAAGTCGCCCTGGCTAGACACTTGATCTTGGCCAAAGGGCCAAGAAGCGATAAAATTGCTCGGTTAGGACGTGGCTGTAAGTGGTCACACTGGGCTCAGGCGTCTTATGCATGGGCCAGAGGAGGCCCGAACTCACTCAGTCACTGCCCTAGGAGACATCTATCCCCACAGCTTGCAAAGGCAGCTGGAGGGAGGGAAAATACCGGCAAACTCAACCACCAGCCCATCAGGCTCTCAAAGGCTGACACTGCTCTCACAGCTCCTGTTTGTCAACCTGGCAATAGTCTGGGTGGCCCTAGCACAGCACTGCCTGAGGGCACCGCTCCACCCCAATCTACCTGCTACCTGAGCTTGGAGAGCAAAAGGCCAGAGACCGGACAGCCTGAGTGTTCAGACCCCAGACAGAAAGCGAGTCTACCCGTCAGCAACCCCTGTGCCCGAAGCAGCTCTCAGCTCCAGCAGTACGCGCCCAGCTCCGTCAGAGTGGGCATCCTCCAGCACGGCGGCCGGGTCTCCAAGTCCACAGGAGAGGACGAAGAGGCCCCGCCCTGGCTGGGAGTTAATCAACATGTCTAAGGAACCAGCTAAGATCAACCAAGAGGCAAGCGCAGTCTCAGGGAGAAGCATCAGCCCTGACACGACACGTGGGAGCTGGAGCCCGACCTCTCAGTGGACCCTGCAGACCCCAGGGCCACAGCATCCGTCCTGCAGTCGCCTGCACCAGCACTTTTGCTGCGATCAGCCCTCAGGCAGCACCAGCACCCCTGTGGAGCCACGCCTGCCACCCCAGGAGCACTGCTGCCCACCCCAGTCAACCTCCAAGGCAGAGCGCCAGGTTCCCAGAGGAGAAAACACACTCTGTGACCCCACGGGCCTGTGCCTTATCTCTGCGCCCCGGCCTGTGCCCGTTCCCGGCGCACAGTCGCGCACCGCTGAAAGCACCGGGGCCGCCGACTTCCTCTTTGTGACTTCAGCGGAGGAGTGAAGGAAAAGGCCCGAAAACCACGGTGCCCGCTCAGATCTTGAGGCGGCTTTAAGACCTCCTCCCACAAACAGAGCACAGCACATCTCTACCGTCAGGCAGGAGTGTCTCCGAGACGATATCTCTTCTGCAATACCCGCGCCAGACAGGCTGGCGTCCCCCCCGGAACTCTCAGTTCTGCCCATTTCTTGCCTCGCTGCAGGAGTGAAAGGGGCTTGTTTCCCAGCCCATCCTTCATGAGCGCGGCTGAAATCATGGAAACGGGTAAGGCTCGTTACGGAGGGCACGGCGTGTCCACTACAATCACGTCAGTCGGGCCATGCACCATTTTTCAAAAGGCGCGAGCCCAGGCGCACCCTCTCGTCCTCTGACAGCTAAGGACACACGGGGGCGCCGACAGTCCGCACTGTCCGCCGCGCTTGCTGGCCAGAAGAGACTCCCAGGAAGCAGCGTGCCGACTCCCCCAGAAGAGAGGCAGGACGTCCCCTCACCTCCTCAGTGTGGGCTGGGTAAACAGGAGGGGCTGGAAGGGAGGTTCAGCAGAGGCACCTCCAGACCAGCAATCAAGAGCAACGTCGTCCGCTTCAGGATGTGACCCACGAGGATGAGCCCCAAGCCCCAGGCTCCTCCTGAGAAGAACATCAGGCAGCTCCCGACAGAGGAGCGTCCCGAGCAGACCCCACCGGCCTCCGCGAAACCGTCAAGACTTCAAACACGAGGAAAATCGGAGAAAATGTCACCGCAGCAGGAGCCGAAGGAGACACGCCATGAAACACGGCCCGGGGTCCTGGGGCAGAGGGGGGAGGCACCGCGGCAGGCGACAGCGGCGCCTGCCTCTCCACCGCGGCTCAGGACCCGGACGGGGACTCGGCGAGGGGCATGGGGGGGCCGCGGGACGCTCCGCGCGAGCTTCCAATTTTCCTGTGAACTTGGTCTTTTCCAAAAAATAAAATCCATTAAAAATTTTGAAAAAAAAAAAAAAAAAAAGAGGATAAATATCAACAGGACGACAGTATTCTTTGCTCTTCTGGGCCGAGGAACTGAGACAGCCCCGCAAGCCCACCAAGCAGACCCTTCCCCGCGCAGGACGTAACCCGAGGAGCTCACCCGGCGGGCAGAGGCGCCCGTCCACAGACGTTCAGAGACACGGGCGGCGCCGGCCTCCCTCACCGCAGCGCGCACCTTCCTCCTGGTCCTGGTCCGCGCAGTCGCGCAAAACCTGCTCGGCTGAGTTCCCTTTCCAGCCCGAGAGCCGCTGCCCGAGGAGACACGGCAAGGCTCCGTGCAGCTGGGCGCTTCTAGAGTGGAGCAGGCGCTCAAGCCTCGTGTAGGGCAAAGAGCAGCCCCGGGAAGTCAGACTGGCTCTCCAGCCCCTCCACCCTACCTGCTCTGGGGAAGGAGGGAGCAGGCGCTACCCCAGCGCATTCTGAATCCTGTCGCAGTGCAGGCAAAATGGTGCATAGGAAAAACAAACTCCGGAGCGAGAAGAGGGGACAGCCTGTCCAGGTCTGCTGCTTCCTCTCACGTTTCCCAAGTCCCTTCCCGAGAAACAGAAAGGCAGCTCGGGGGTTTTATTCCGCGTGGAGAACAGACATGGCGCTGGCCGCACAGGATCGTCAGACACGAGACCAAAGCAGGATCCTGGAGCGAAGCACCGGGCCCCGCACACCTGAGTGCTCAAGCCTGGCTGCTCTCCCCTCAGGACCCGGTTCGAGAAGAACGGCAGCTGTCCCACTCACAGCGGGACCACGCTGGAATTCATCGCTATCTCCTCCATAAAACTGCAAAAACTGTCAGAAGTATTGCAAGGTGAACACAAAATTCTAAATGTTTTCACTGGGTGACAGATGGACAGCAAATGACCATCCACGGTAAAGAGAACTCTCTGAAGTATCGCAGAAGCATTCTGGAGAAGTCCATCCTAGAAGTCGTGCTTCGGACCCATTTATGCAGAGAGCGCCAGGGTGAGCTTCGCGACGGTTCTCCATGGAGCAGCCCGGGCAGTGAGAAGAGGGGCCATGCCGGCTCCACTCCCGAGGCCTCCTGGATCCAGATTTACGTTTCAGCCAGACCCCCGGGCGCTGGGCACTGCCCGAATCTACGCCTCAATCTGGGGCAGGTTCACGCCGGCTCTGGGGGCCATTCCCAAAACGCCTGCGTGGGTGGGAAGCTCTCACAGGAGGGCCACGAGCAGGAGCTCCAGCAAAACCTGGGTTTGAATTTGGCGCCATCTTGCAACTGTGACCTAGCGCAAACAGCCGATTTCTGCGTTTCAAGCTCCTCCTGGCTGAGCAGGTGCAGGTGACCTCGAAGTGCAGGCACCACCCAGCCTCGGTCCCATCTCACCGGGGCACTGTCCTGCAGCCTATCGGAAGCAGCCATGTCTGTCTCAGCGGCTCACAGCTTCTGGGCCCCATCACCCAAAGGCTACTTGGTCCATTCCTATCAGGCCAGTTTCCCAAGTAAGAAACCACAGGCACCGAACAGCACAATGCAGAGACCAAGAAGGGACACGGGGCATTGGGCAGAATGTGAGCACAGGCTCCGGAGAAGCTGAGGGGGCACAGGAGCCCGGGGGGGTTGGCGCTGAGCCCCAGAACAGGTGGGGCTTCGGACAACGAAGGGACGACGCTGACCAGATCCAGAGCGGTGCAACGAAGACACAGAAGGTCTGACCCGCCAGAACACCGGAACTGAGATACCCCCCTCCACCACCACCCCAAGACCGAGTAGAAGAAAATTTGTAAACAAATCTGCAAAGTCCTCATGATGCTGAGTTAAACCGCCTGCCACGACATTCTCTGGGGCAAGACAACACCCAGCAACAGCAACGCGCCCACAGCATCTGCGGCCATGGCAAGAGCATGCAAGTGACAGCAATGTGTGGCCACGACAGGGAATGCAAGCGACATAAAACCAACCCCAAGGTAACGGAGACTTTGGAGGCAGCCTTCCAAAGAAGGGCAGAAAAGAAACCAACAGCAAGATGTGAGCCCTAACCCCAAATGTATCACCATCAAATGTAAATAAATTCACATTCTGGTTAAAGAGCCAAGATTTTCAGAACAAATGAAGAACATTCAACTATGTTCTTTATGAGATGCACTTAAAAAATACACAGACAGGATGGTGAGAAAGACAGACTTTGCAAACACTAACCATAAGAAAGCAGGAGCGGCTAATGAAGAAAAAGTAGATTTCCACACAAAGAATATGAAGAGAAATGAGGACGATTTCAGAAAAACGGAAAATTCAATAAGCCAGGCAGACACAGTGATGCAAAATGTAGCTCCAACATAATGAAAGGGCTTTAAATGCAAGAAATAAGTAGTCAGATGACCCTGTGATTAAAGGAACAAGTAACTATCCGTATAGCTGGATAAGTCAGTACTCTTCTCTCAAAAACTGACAGAAGAAACCAGGAAATCCGTGAGGACAGAGGTGATTTGAACAAAATGGACCAGCTTATTCGAACTGAAGTTTACATACCCAAGTATATGGAGAAGATTCACAGAGATGGGCCACATGCTGGGCCACAAAGCAAGTCTCACTAAGTCTCAAAAGACAAAAATCATCAGAGCAGTTCTCTGGCCACACAGTTAGAAATCAAGTAACAAAATATCTAAAAAGTTCCCAAATATTTGGAAATTAAGCACCATACTTCTACATAAAAGAAATTACAAGTAAAATATAAAAATACGTTGAAACAAATGATAAAAACAAAACATGCCAGAATTTATGGGGTGCAGTGTAAAGCAGCGTTTAGGGTGACTGCTGTTGCTCAAATGTTAAAACTGGAAGAGTCTGAAACCAATGAACTAAGCTTCGACCCAAGACGCTAGGAGAGTAAAGGAAACCCAATACAAGCAGAAGAAACCAAAGAAAAATGGTATAGGAAAAAAAAAAAAATCGATAAATTCAAAGTTGTTTAAAGTATCAATAAAGCTGACAAGCCCCTATCTCGACTGATCAGGGAAAACAAGGGTGGGACACAAGCCCCGGGAGTCAGCGTGGAAGGGGGACACTGGGGCTCCCTGGAGGCGGCGGTATTAAAGGAATCGGGACTATTACACACACTTCATGGGACATCAGCGAACACAGACAAAGTGGTAAATTCTCTGCGAAATTCAGATTACCAAAATTAAGACTAAAACGGAAAATTTGAACCCGCCTAGGCCTATTAAACGAAATGAACCATGAACTAAACAGATCTGGAGTTTCCTACAAGGAAAACTCCAGACCCAGGAGAAAGGGATAAATAATACCAATCGCAGACAAACTCAGAAAAGAAGGGGAGCGGGAACAACCCACAAGTGATTTTATGGAGTAAGTACATTCTCGATACCAAAACCAAATGAGGACATTGCAAGAAGAGATCGTGGCCTGCCACCTCCAGCGAACGCAAATGCCTCCACGCCAAATGGCAGCTTAATAAATTAGATCCAGCAACCTATAGAAAGGTGACCCTCTCGGCACAGTGAGGCTGTCCCAGGGACAGAAGGCCGGTCAACACTCAGAAGTGCACCTGACCACAGAATAAAGAAAGTCTCTGTGGTCATGTCAGAAGACGCAGAAAAAGAAGGTGGTGGAATTCAGGAAATGTGATGGAGACTCGGCTGGCAAGAAAAGCCGGGTACTGCCTCAGCTCAAGGCAGGGCAGCTTGCAAGGGTCAGCTACAAACAGTGCTCCTCCACAGGGCAAACTGAGGAGGGATGTTTTCACTTCATAAACACCGTTCTGGAGGGCTAAGGCAGAGCAGTCAACTCAGAAAAACAAAAGGCATTCAGATTAGAAAGGAAGAAGCACAACTGTCTTCATTCAAAGACAGCACGACCTAGAAAATTCTAAGGCACCTACCAAGTAACTAATAAGTGAGCTTAGGAAGGTTACAGGACACAACATTAATACAGAAAATTCAATTTATATTTCTCCATACGAGCAGCAAACAAATTACACAGTGACACAAAATCTAGAGACGGCTGTGAGGACCCGACCAGCCCCGCTCAGCACTGGCGGAAAGGCTGGGGTGGCGAGCGGGGAGGGGAGAACACGATGGTTCCGTGAGGGCCAATAAGGAAACCTGCTGTGTCCGCGGGCAGCCGCGTGTGCATCCCTTTTTCTTTGGGTTATTTTTTAATCAATCCTTTCAAGGAACATGAAAGCCATTCTCAGGTTGGGTTGTGGGGCACAGACAGACGGGCCAATGGCTGGGCTCGGGGCACAGGCTGACCTGGAGTCCAGAACAGACCCCGCCTTCCTCCAGTCAATCCCATTCCTAGTTACCCAACAGAAATCACAACTTACGTGTCTGCACAGTGATTTGTGCAAGTGTTACAGAAGCTTGACTCTAAACTTCACAGAATAGCTCTAAACTGGAAACCACCACAGTGTCCATGAACATGAGCCTGGCCGAGCAAATCACAGCACCTTTGCACAACGCCAACTACCGAGCAAGAAAAAGCACTACTGATTCGGGCAACAACACGGGTGAAGCGCAGGCTCCCGCGAACTAAGGAAGCCGTGCCGATAAAGCACACACCGTATGAGTCCATCTACAGGAGGCCTGCGGCCACGCAAGACTCCCCCTGGGTGACAGCAGTCGTAGTGACCGTCTGGGCAGGCACAGGGAGAACGCAGAGGCGCTCTCTGGGCTCAGGGAAATGCCTTGTGTCTTGACAGGGCGCTAACACTTAAGGCCTTTGCATTTCACTCTATGTAAATTGTACCTCCAAAAATAGAGCAAAACAATAAAATATTCAAAAAATTAATGCATGTAATTCTTTACCTCCAGATAGTAACAGCTGACCTTCAGGTGGTAAAGTAACAAGGCTGATGTGTGTTTTCTTACAAGTCTTACTTTTAAAATGCTCATGGGGGGACTTAATCAAGTCAGGATTCAATGTGGCATTTATACCAAGTCGCTCAGTTTGTGTTACAGAAAATGTTACAAAGCTTAGAGGAAAAAAGAAATAGGACCCTAACTTTAAAGAGATACACAGGGCCTCCCTGGTGGCGCAGGGGTTGAAGACAGCGCTATCAAGCCACTGGCAGCCACTGCCAGCCACTGCCGTCTGAGTTCGATCCCCCGCCAGGGAGCTACCCACGGGGTGCAGCAGACCTCTCCTGTCTCCCCGCTGCTCCCCTCAGCAGTCTCTCTGGTGAATCCTCTCACCCCCACACCTCTGGCCTATACCCCAGTTTTTGTATGCATAAATAAATAAATAAATCTTAAACAAATACATAATAGAGGAGACTGGTGGGGAAAACATCTAAAAACTTAGCAGGAATTGCGGATCGGGTGATAGGATTAAGAGCAGACGCCAACTATTTCTGTTGGAAGACACCCTCTGATTATCACTTCACATGTTCTGTGGTTATCTCATTCTTTGTAAGAAAGTTCACAAGGAAACCAGGCTCAGTGCTCAGGGAAACCCCCCCGGGGGACCCCCCCCCCCCCACTGAAGGATCTCTGCGATCCTGCAGGATAGGAATTATATTATCCCTTTTTAATCTACACAACAATTCTCAAAGGCAGGTACATTATTATCCTTATTTAAAAGACAAGAAACTAAGACCCAGAGAGGCCACCTAATTTCCCCACAGCTAATAATTAGTGGAGGCTGGATCTGGGCTGCAGCGGCGTCCCCTGGAGGCCGGCCGCTGCAGGCGCGCGGCGGGCAGGGGGCTTCCCGCAGGGATCGGCTGCCCCTGCCCCACAGTAAGCACCTCGGGCTCTGTCTCTGGGCAAGCCATTGGCAGGCCACAGACAACCTCATTTGATGAATTTTAAAAGAAATCAACCGTACGGATGACTTGGGCAAACACAGGCTCCCGTGTGGAGGACAGCTTTCCGGCAGGTCCCGTGGGGGGAGCCACTCCCCACATGCTTCACATTGCTACTCAACACCTGTGTCCAGGAGCTTGAGACACCCCCAGCACAGCGCAATTCAAGGCTTTCAGTCTTTTCTTTCTATGAATTCGTCATTTATTTCCACTGCCGTTGTTTGTAAAAAGTCAAATCATGATTTGCTTATTTAATGTAAAATCCCTTATTTTCTTTGCTCTACCTTAAGGAACAGATGAGGTGGCATTACATGAAACAGAAAAAGCATCAGACAAATGTGCAGTTTCTTGGGTTAAACACTAAACATCTGAATCACTGCTGCAGGGCAGAGGAGGCAGGTGAGCCGGGCAAGCCTCTTGCTCATTCTTCACTGACTATATTCTCCAAGTCCAGCCCCTTCGGTGCAGGTGCTCAGTGGGCATCCTGCCCTGTGGGTAAAAGAAATGCACATTCTCAGGCCCTGCTCTAAAGCTGCTGAATCTGAAACTCTGGAGAGGGTCCTGGATCCAGCACCAAGGCACCTGCAGAGACGCATCACACACTCAGGTACAGGGGCCAGGGCCGCTGCGCCACTCCAGGAGACCAGGGTCTGAGCCAGAGCCTCACCCCCAGAGAGAGGTACAGGCGCTAGCATTCCTGCTCACAGTCTAAGGAAGACTTTCCCAAAACTTCATCAAAAAATAAACCCTAGGGCCTCCCTGGTGGTGCAAGGGGTTAAGCACCGCACTGTGGAGCAATCCGCAGCCTCTGCAGCACGTGTTCGATCCCCGGCCAGCCAGGGAGCAACCCACATAGCGCAGCAGACCTCTTCTGATTCGCCCGCTGCTCTCCTCAGCAATGTGTTTCGGTCAGTCTGCCTGTTCTGTTCCGCACTCTGTCTCTGGTGGATTCTCTCACCCACCCCCACCCCCCGCCTCTCTGGCATGTACCCCGGCTCTTGTATACATAAATAAATAAATCTTAAAAAAAAAAAAAAAAAACAAATAACCTTAATCTGTGAAGAATGCTTTCTACAAACTATTTTGGCCCCTTTTCAAAGATTTGTTACTTACAAGAGAGGAGTAGAAGGATTTCTAAGGCCATACAAGCAAATCCTCGTTGACCTTAGAATGAAAAGGCTCTGGAGCAGGGACCAAAACACACGGCGGCCCCTGCCCTCAGCATCCCCTCTGCTACCCTCCCTGTGCGAGCCCCTCTCAACTCCACCGGCAGGAGGGGCTTGAATGCTGAACAGCTTCTAAATCTCACCTAAATGTGCCGTTTTTCTTTCCATCTAAAGGACAAGTGTTTGGGTTGTGTTCAGTAGAAAAACAGAACATGCTAGCAGGAAGATAACATAATCAGGTGTTGCTATTTCTGAAACAGAAAAATCATTTCATTTTTTCAATCAGAGCATGCCGCGTTAACATTAACATTACTGGCAGGCTGCTGAAAGAGCTCGTGTTTTCTATTTTAAATATTTTTCTTGAAGAGTCACACAAAATGAGAATGAGAAAGAGGAAATTATCACGAACACGCAGAATGTCCAGAACTGTAAGATTTTTGCATAACTCTAAGTTAGATGAATGTTAAAGCCTAAATGTAAAGAATCTGTATTAAAATTATAAATTGCAAAACTGTCCTAAGAACAGGCTACACAGGCCAGTGACCCAGGGGCTGCTGGCTGGATGGCGGGCCCACGCTGTTCCTCTCCTCTCCGGGTGTGTGCAGGGAGCTAGTGAGCGCCGCCCCATGCCCCCACGATGCTGTGCCCCCATGCTTTAGTCTGTAACGGGCAACAGTAACAGTATCCCCTTTATGTTTTGTTTTTTTTTAATATCTTTTTTTTTAAACTTTTATGGTTTTTTAAAATTTTTATTTATTTATTTATTTTAGATTTTTATTTATTTATTTATACAAGCACTGGGTACAGTCAGAAGCGTGGGAGGGTGAGAGGATCCACCAGAGCCAGAGCGGGGAGCAGAGCAGGCAGAAGGACCGAAGGACACTGCTGAGGGGAGCAGCGGGCGGCAGGAGAGGTCTGCGCGCCATGCGGGACCCTCCTCCGGTGGCCGGGGAGCAGCCGGGGATTGAACCAGCGCCGAAGAGGCTGCAGGCAGCTTTGCAACCCAGCGCTCAACTGCTGCACCACCGGGGAGGCCCTCCACTTTATGTTTTTTAATGAATAAACAGTTAAATAGTTTTCCCTCAAAATCACAGATTTAGACTTTCCTAAAGGAAAATATCTTGATCCAAAAGACCACAATACTAAGAGGCAAAATAAACAGAAAACAGCAAAACTGTTGTCAAAAATCTCAAGTCAATCCTGACAGAAAAAAGCGTCAGGCCCTCAGGGTTTTACAGGTGAAGCAACTCCATTCTTCAAGAACAGATTACCTGAATGCTAAGCCATTCCAGAGAATAGATGCAAAAAACTACCAAATTCTCTATCAAGTTAACATGGCACGAATATCAAAACATGACAAAATACACAAAAAACTACAGGTCAATCTCACTATTGATTAGTGAGAAGCAAAAATTCTCAATGAAAAAGTAACAAGTAAAATTCAGCAGTGTATTAACTTTTAATTTCGCAGTTACAGAGATGGTTCAATTTGATATTAGGAAACCTACTGAGATAATATGTTTCATATACATAAAACTAAAGAAAATAAATTCACAGGGTAATCAACCATGGGTGTCAAAAAAAAAAAAAAAGGAATTTGACAAACACCAACATCCAATAAATGAAGACTAGATTGTGTCCCAATTAAAAATGTCTACATCCAGAGCTCACGCTGCACCTAATAATGAAACACTGTTTCAGGCATCTACTTAAGTCAGGGTGCCTGAAAGCATAAACATTGCTGGAAACACCTGCAAGAATGCAAAGGATGACCCTGCACTAGGAAAGCTCAAGAAAATCACCTGAAAAAGAATTAGAATAAATAAGAGAACCCTATAACGTGGCCAGATCATTACAGCGGTATTTATCTATTGATATATGACACACCAGTTCTCCTATATTGAAACAATGCAACCCCAATAGCAACATAAAAAGCATAGACACACCCACAGACAGACGCACCTACTGTCCCCCTGTGGCAGCACAGGCCTGCACCTGAGACTCGACAGGCATGTGCAGGGGAAGGCGACGCAGGAGCCGCGAAACTATTAAAATGTCTCATTTCTCGCTAAAGGATTTACGAAGTCCCATCCAATCCCAATCAAATCCCAAGATTCTGAAAGAGTCTGAGAAACAATTCTCAAGTTTTTCTCAAACAACTGTTCCCGACTGGGGCGCATGACCCCCCAGGAGGCCCGCACCTGCGTGATACTTGTGGACACGGGCTCTGACTGAACTGGTCTGCGGCAGGGCCCGGGCGTCAGGTTTTGAGAACTCCCAGGTAATTCTGACGAGCAGACGGGGCGAGGAGCCACACATCTGGACAAGACTCTTTTAAGAACAGCAAAGGAAACACTTTGACGCTCTGACATTAGGAAATATCAGGACAGGGACAGAGGGCAGTTGGTTTCCTCACACACCACAAGCTGCCATGCGCGAGGGGACGAGTTTCTGACACGGGGCGAACCAAGATGGAGGCAAAAGAAAGAGTCCAGGATTAAACCCAGAGCCCAGAGCTCTTATTTTTAAAAACTGCAGAAAACATCCTGAACATGGACTCAGGAGGACGGTCTGCCCGAGAGGCATGTGCCCGAGAGCGCGGGCGAGGGCAGGGGCTCTGACGGGCGCCAGCTGACAGAGGCGACCCACGTTTTAAAGAAATGTCCTCAGGGCCCTAGATATTTTAAGATGACGCAAGTCTAAGACCAAAAGTTGAAGAACTCTTGCCGCCTGCTTTGGTATAGGACTTAAACCCCCAAAGCAAGCACTTCTCCTGCCCGCGGGGCCTCCTATGAGCGAACCCCAGAACCCCAGCCCCCGCGCATACAGACCCGCTTCGGGGGGGGGGGGGGGGACACGACACGACACTGAAGTTCACGTTCCCCTTCGCGAGTGTTTCAAAAGAGACAAATGCAATTCTATTGTTTCACTTTTATTTCTCAAGTTGCTAATAGTCCTCTTCCCACCTAGGAGAGTCACAGCTTTCAACGCTTGCATCAACCTTGCTGGGAATCTGTTTTCTGCTCTTATTCCTGCTTTTATTTGGCACAAATCACATCCCAAGAGCAGTTCAAGCTGTTTCCTGCGTTCTGGAATTTGCTGTGCCAAACGCGCCTGCGGTGGGGTCGGCCTGCACCCTCCACCCCACCAGCTTCCCTCTTTCTCAGCTGCCTCCTCTGTCTGGGCATCGACCTGCCCTGTTCCCCAAGCAGCCCCTACTCTCGCCGCCACTGGTATGGGTGGTGGCCGCAGTCCTGCCTTCCCCGGGCCCAGAGGCGCGGCCCAGCCCGGAGTCAGAAGCTCCCGGTGATGCTCACACACCTAATTCTGGGCCCTGGCCCTGCCGTTCCTGCGCTGGAAAGTGCAGCAGCTGGCAGCCCGTCAGCGAGGAACAAGTGGAGACTGACAAGAGGTACCTCACCAACTGGTTGTAAAAAGGAAAGCGGGGTAAAAAGGAGGCAGAGCTGCCTCTGCGGACGCATGACGCACGGGAGGCCGATTCCCGGCAGAAGCTGTCTCTCTCAACAGGTGGTGGAATCTCCACCCTTCTCCTCAGAGGTGGGGATCGGGCAATCAGCCCAACTGCGTTTGCTGTCTTCAACGGCCTGACACAGAGGCCACCCCACATGTGGCTTCCCTGAGACTGCCCCCTCCCAGCACCGGCAGAGATCTGCAGCCCAGGGGGAAGGGCTCCGGACACCAAACCTGTCTCTTCCAAGTCTGAGGGGCAGGAGGACAGGAACGTGCCAGTCCCCCGGCCTGTGGCACGACCTGTGGGGAGAGGCCCCGCTGCTAAGAAGCACGCGACGCCCCGAGTCCCTTACCTTGGTCATGCCTCCTGCCTGTGCCGTGTTCAGTCCCCCGTGACCGGCGATCTGCGGGGACACCTGGGTCAACGTCTCGGCCAGCACGCTGCTCGCGGCGCCTTGCATGGCGGGGGCGGGGTATGGCATTCCAGTTCCCCTTCCTCTGCCGGCAGCGCCAAGAGATCCGTTCATGACTTGCGCCTGTCCTGGCTGGGCCTGGTTCATCAAACTGTGGCCAGAGTTACTATTGAGGAGGCCGGGGTGGGTCTGGCTAAAGCTGGCGTTCATGCAGATGCCAGGGCCCGTCTGCGACGTGGCGGGACTGCTGGTCACCAGCCCCACCTGCTTTTGTGCTTGCGGATTCAGTGCTTGGGAAGCAGGCGGAGTGGGCCCCGAGGTGCCGGCCGCCTGTTTGGGCAGGCTGGGTGCTGAAGAATCTCCCTGGCTCAGAGGGCTCTTGCCCATGGCGCCCAAGCTGGCCAGGTTCGCACTGTTCGGCGGCCCTGGGGCCTGGCCCCCCAAGCCCGGCTGCACAGGGCTGCTGGCGCTCACATTCCCGAGTCCCGGGTTGATGCTCGAGCCGCTGCCGCCTCGCAGAAGCTCCGACAGTTGTTTATGTTTGGAGGCAGCGTCTTGAACAAGGTTCCCGCTGTTTAAAATGCCTAACTCTCCTCCGTTGGGAATCAGCTCATCGGGAAGATCATTTTCCAGGTCAAACAATGATCCAAAATCTAGAAATCAAAGAGAAATGGAAATGAGGCCCTGAGCACCACGACCGCCTTCCCGCTCGCCGGGACCGTGACCTGAACCCAGCGGGGCGCGAGGACCCGCCCTCGCATGCCTGAGGGTCACGTCAAGATGATCTGCTAATCCACTGAAAACCAAAGCGTGGAAGAACCGTTTTCAAATTCTGAAGAGGGAAAAGCTAAGCACAGACGAGCAGAAAGCCAGGCCTACTAGATTTCATCATTACTTCAAAGCAGGAATTGGGCCCTGCGGTGTAAGGGCAGATGCAGATCGACCAATTACCAAAAAAAAAACCCAAAAAACAGGAAGTCAAAAAATTTTAGAATTATAACATTAAAATGCATGTAAAGAAGTAACTGGGCCTCGGGTTAGATAAACAGTGATTCAGGGGGAGTGAAATTTAAGCTTAAGTAATTATGTAATAAAAAGTGAACTATCAAAGAAAATCCAGCCCTACCAGAAATGAGATCTCTCAAAAGAGATCTCTCCCAGAGTGTTGAAGCAGCAGAAAATAACAGACATATATAGAAACTAAAAATAGTTAAAAGTAAAAAAAAAAAAAAAAACGAGAGCTTGAAAAATACTTGCATCATCTGAAAGGGGTTGGTGTTACACACACACACACACACACACACACACACACGACCCATGCTGGCACCTAAGTGCAAATGCACGAGGACATAAGTGCACAAGTGCCATGGGGAAGCGGCGCGGCAAAGAAAACCAGCCGCCCCCGGTCCCCATCATGAGCCAGCCAGCACCTTCTCCCCGGGCCCTTCTCAACAGAACATTGCTCTGACACGGTCCAGGCATCATCTCTGCTCCTGCACGGCCATGGATTCAGCCCACCGCCACCTGCTGCCCACGCGTGTGCAAAGGACATGCTGTGCGTGTGGGGAGGTATTCACCCCGGCTGGGCCACAAAAGCAAAGGTGCGAACGAAGCAATTTGGCCTAGAGGTCACAGCTACCAGCCCCGGCTGCCTGCCTCCGGCCCCAACCCTGTGGCCAGGCCCCACTTTCCAGCAGCGTGATCCTGGGTAACATGTTAGACTTTCTGTGCTGGTTTCCGCAGTTGAAAACCAGGGTGACAGCGGCTGCTACCTGTCACGGAGTCGTGAGGCTAAGTGAACAAACGTACAACACTCAGAACAGTGTCTGTAGTGAAAGTATTTAGTAAGTGCGAGATGCTTGGAAACTGCTAGCCATTGTTTGTTTGGAGGCTTAACAAATTGCCGCACAACGTAAGCCATTACACACCTATTACAATATTTACGAAGACGGCAGAGATGCAGGAAAACATGCCGTGCAAAGACATCCAGACGGAAACTGCGCGAGACGGCAGAGGGGAGGTCAGGGCTACAGCAGGCAGTGTGGCAGGGCGGGAAAGCGACATGCCAAGGAGGAACAGTGCAGGGAGGTGGCGGTGGGGAATGTGTGGGGCTTTCTCCTTCCAGCTGCCCATTGTTGGAAGATGAAGAGCCTCCTTCTCCAGGGAAGCAGACCCCAGTGACCGCTCACCCACTCCCCACGCCATCCCCGCTGGCTGCCTGGGCAGTCCCCCCACTGGCGCCAGCGTAAAGGGGTAAGTCACCCTCCACTAAAGGGGTAAGTCACCCTCCACTATCATGTCCCTGGCAGGTAACACCGTCTCAGCTCAGGGGATCACAGGCAAGATGGTCATGTAGTTCCGGAAAAGGTTTCTTTCCTCATAGTGATCAGAAAGAAACCTCCCTTTTCTTCATCCCACTGCGTCACAGAGCTGTGACAACCGTCTTCAACCGCAGGAGACACCCCTCACAAAGGATGGCTGTAGCCCAAAACATGAACGCCTGGGTTCTTGAAGCCATCACGGAGCTGAATGACCCAGCTCAGGAGGCCTCACAATGCACGGCACGCGAGGGAAAAGCGTACCCGATCTTGTAAGCCACGTAGCGGGGCTGAGGGCACCGTGCGGTCTCCGAGCCCGTGGGTGAGGTCCAGGTCCATGTGGCACATGCTTTGTGGGCACGGGGCTACCACTCACCCTCGACCCTTCTTTCCACGGCACCTCCTTGTGACCCCACCTTCCAGCCCACAGGCCGCCGTGCAGAACTGGCAGCCACCTCCTGTCAGCCTCCAAAGTGCCCCACACATGCCTCGTGCCGGTGACTGCTTCTCCTGACTTGCTGGTGACAAGGTGGACACACCCGCAGGAGTGCACACTTGCACACACACCTGCACTTTGTTTCTGTGGACACTGTGCGAGCAAGCTGCAGGCGACCCCCTCCTCCAGGCCCTTCTACACTCACACTCTGCCCACTGTCCCAGTGTTATGCCCACATCTACCCTCCTGCAACGCAACTCTGGACGCAGGGCCCCCCGTGGCCATGTCTCTCTGTCTTGCCCCCTTTGGTCTACAAAGCTTCCCCAGGCGCTCTCTCGCAGCTGACGTTTCAGAAGCCTACGGGCCAGCTGTCTTGTGGAGCACCCCTCCGTTCGGGTTGTTTCCTCAAGGTTACAGGACATGCAAGTGCACCAAGCCTGGACGCAGCAGACGCCCTGAGAGTGAGCAGCCTCTGCTCCCGGCGCGGTTTGTGGGTTCTGTCCCCAGCTTTCCTGCGACTGTGTGGTACTGAATCTGGAGGAGCCCCGAAGTCTCCAGACAGAAAAATCATATCCAAAAAAAAGATTCAAAACAACCTCCCACCAGCACAACTCCTGTTTCTGTCAACTCGTGTCTCTAGCCCTATGTCCACAGGCCCGCGCCCTGTTCCTCGGGGATCTTCCGAACGAGGCCTCTTGCTTTTTCTTGACACAATGGTCCACGAACATGAAAATGAAACTTCGCCTGACTCTGAAAGGGGCCATTGTGACGCGGGCCAGCTTCCTTCCTACTTGCTCAGGGAAGAACCATGAGCTCCACGCACTTTGCAGCGAAGCGTGAGCCGCCCCCAAACTCCCCTGGCCCTTCTGCGCATCCCTGAGCCCTCTGCCTAGGAGGGGACCGCGGACAGAGAGCAAACCCCAGCTCAACACGGCAGGACCAGCATCGGGGCTGCCAGCTCTGCGTGGGAACTGGAAATGGAAAAGGCACTTGGAAGCGGAACCCGAGCTCACGTCCTGGCCAAGGCAACTAGTCCCTCGTCCCCGAGCAAACGGGGAGCCTGTGTGTCTCATCCCTCAGGTGAACCAGGGACCGCACCCCGGGACGGGCAGAGCAGAGCGCCTGTGTCTCAGTCCCTGCTGGTCTGATTCTACCTGCACAAAGAATTTACTCTAAAGTTTCTTACCGGGAGAAACTCACTCACCCTCCTATCACTGTGAAACGTGCCCGCTTCCTTTCACGGTGTAAGGTTACCGTGCACACGTGCACACACGCGCGCCCGGTCTTGGGCAGAGGCTTGGGCTTCCATCTCTGACTGGGCTGCCACATTTTGTTCACCCTGACCATATTTTCCTCACTCTGCTTCAACCCAAACCCATCACGGCTGCTGGGGTGCAGGCGGGGCCGCCAAGTTCTGCTCATGTCCTCACCCACCAGTCCACACACCTACGAACAAGCACGCAGCCAAGTACCTCAGGTGTGGCTTTTTAAATGGCGAGACAGGTCACGTGGGGCTGTGGAAGGCACATCTAGAGCCACACGTCATCTCGCCATCACAGCCACCAGGCTCGGTTGAACAGACGATAGAGCCAGGATGTTGCAACACGACGCAGCCACGCTCTCCGCACCGAAGTGTCCCAACGCCCGGGTTGAGCAACACCAATCTGAATCATCGGAAGTTCCTAAGATGCAAGATTGAGCACCACCACTTCCCAGCCCAGGGCCGTCGTCGTGCGTCCCCTCTCCCCCCACCCCCGAGTCACCAGGGGACCAGGGGTGGGAAAAGCTGAGGCCGGACCTCGTGGGCTTAACAGGGGAGTTTCCCGGAAAACAGCCAACAGCCACAGCCGGGACCAGGAATCCTCCTGCTCTGGGAAAGGGGGGGTGGCGGGGGGGAGGGGGCGGTCCTGGCCACCCACCCAGAGTCCACCCCTTCCATGGAGCTGATCTGAGAAAACACAGCCTCCAGCTCCTGGGTCTGCCACAGGCACACAGGGCTGCCGCCGCCGGGTCAGACCCTGGGCAGGCCACGGGCACTGCACCCCCCTCCCGTGGCCAGCACCTCCCCACCCTGCCAGGGCAGGCCCCGCGCCCCTTCGCACCCGTCTTTATCAGAAGTCAGTGCTTCCCCTCGAGGAAGGACTAGACCGCTGCGGGCGCTCGGAGAGACAACTGCGTTTTCCTGAACTAACTAGGTGCGCGCCGGGTCCGTCTGTTCAGCCAGGGGCAGTTTGAAAACAGTCCTGCTTGGAGGAGGCTTCACACGCACCAGCTGAACAAATCACTCACAAAACAGCGTTCCTCGGGCTTCCAGTTTCTCTTTCTGTCCTAACGCTCCATTTTTTCATGTCAATTGTATTTCAAACCCCCCAAATCTCTGTGTTGGCAGAACCACTTTTTCCGTCAAGGCGAGTCCACATCTGTTCTCCACCCCGCTGGCCCGGCCTGGCGAGGGTCTCCACGCTCTCCGCCCCCGGCCCGGTGCAGGCCGGTGCAGGCCGCCCCGGCGCCCGCCACAGAATGCCAGGTCCTGTCCCCACCTGCGCGCAGACTGAGGGCACCACAGGGCGCCGGGGCCAGGGGACACACAACGGCACCGTGGACGGTTACAGTCCGGCCCAAGCTAGGAAGCGGGATCCCGCCTCGGTGCTGCCTTCCTCCCGCAGACACAGAGAGAGGCGCCCAGCTAGGAGCTGCCCGAGGGTGACACCGCTGGCGCCTCCTCCTGCGCCGCCTCCTCCTGGTGTCCGTGGTCCCTGCTCCTGCCCGCCGGCGTCCCGGCCCCGCGCACGGCGCGAGGCGGCCACGGGAGGACCCGACTCCAAGAGCTTCTCCAGTTCCAGGCGCACCCCTGCCCCCCCACGGGGACCTTCGCGTCCCCACTCGCCCCTCCTCCTCGCCACAGCCGCCCCCCAACCGCAACAGAGTCTGTGTTCTTTCAATTCCGCTCATCATTTCTTTAGATTTTCTTTGCCATCGCTCCAGCTCGTGCAAATATTCTTAAAATCTGTCAAAACCTAAGCACCTTTATTTATCCACCCGGAAAAACTTACAAACAGACTTTTCAACTCCTGAGTCAAACTGGACACAGAAAGCCAACTTGGCCCAGCTGCGGCGATGCGCTCTTTAAACACCCACACCCCAGAGGAGGCACCGCAGCCCCGCGCACGCCCGTGACTCGGGGGGGGGGGGCGCCCCGCCCCCCCCCCCCTCGGCCGCTCCTGAGCACGCGACCCCGGGACAGAGTCTGGGAAGGAGGAAAACACCCGCCGGCCCTGCCTCGGGCCCGGCCCCGCCGGCCCTGACGCAAATGGAAATGGACACCGCGGCCATCTCTGGGGTGGCCAGGGACGGTCACAGTCCCGCCTGCCCCGGCCACCCCCCGGACCGAACCAGGCAGGTGCGTCCAGACCTGGCCCCCACACCTGGCACGGGGCACCTGCCTCAGGGTTTTCTCGGGGAAAGCCGAACAATCTGTGACAATTCTAGGAGAATGAAAGCTCAGTTTGCTTTGAAAATCCTTGGGAATTGCGCAAATAAATAATGGAGTAAGGCTCCAACAACGGAGAATTAAAATACAAAAAAAGAATAAGCAAAAAAAAAAAAAGCACCATCTGATTAGCATTTATGCCATTACAAGTGATTTTTATGTCAGCATTAAAACAAGTTCCCAAAAGACATCTTTCTTTTTTTACAACGATAATTAGGAAATAATTAAAGCAAATTCCTCAAATTGTGAGATTCAGGCTTCTCTTACAGAGCCACACGCCCCTGCTGAGCGCAGATCGGGGGAGGCACCCGGCACCCTGAAGTCCTATCCCCCCAGAGCCGCCTTGTCCAGAGCCAGGCACATGGGCAGCCGCCTGCAGGCTGGCGGGCACATCCAGGGCCCAGGTGGAAGCCAGCCCTGGGGCCCACACAAGCGTGAGGGAGCAAGTGGTGGCCACAAGCTGGGGCACTGTCACCGGGAGCTGCTTCTGCGCCACAGGAGGCAGGGAGTGAACGGCACCAGACTTCAAGTGAGAAGCAAACTCAGAGCAGAATTTTAGAGGCAAGAGCCCTGAGAAAAGAGAAAGTGCCATTGAGGTGCTGCTGTGGTGAGCCCCCCCAGGACGCAGCCACGCCATAGTCCGCTCCCCATGTGTGCTGGTGAGCTGGAGGAAAAGCCTCCGGACTGACTGCCACAAGGGCAGCTCTTGAGGAGGTCACGGCATGCCCATCTGTCCCTGTTCCCCTCACAAAACGGAGCTCCTAAGGGGTACAGCCCAGGTCTGTCCTCGGAGGCACACGCACGCATGGGGGGGGGGCGGGAAGGTACAGACAGCTCCTGCCTCCTGCGGACAAGTGGTCACGATGAAGGGCACAAGTGGTCACGAAGAGGGGCGGGGCAGGAGCAGATGAGGGCACCATGGGGTGCATCTGCTTGGAGAGAGAGAAAGAAACCCAGGAGCAAACACCAGTCACTCCCAGAGGAGCCCGTAGCGCGACACTTTTTTGTCCTGATTTTGGACTCCATGAGCCAACGGTCCACCTCAGTAATTCCAGAAAAGAGGTGGATGCTTAGCGCAGCGTCCAGGCCCAGGATCAGCGTCAGCCCAGGCGCTCTTGTCTCCAGGGGAGTGTCCACAGTTTGAGGAGGACAGCTGAAATGGGCTCAGTATTAGTTTAAAATGTTTTATTGTTCAAACAAGCCTTAAAAAGCACTTTAAATGACTTTTCAAAAGTATTTTTAAAGGACTGTGACAATCTACACGTAACACTTTGTACCTCATAGGATCCCTCATAGGATCCACCTAATAGCAGGATAAAAACCCAACGACGCGCATGGCGGGAAAGCTGAGGTCATTTCAAAATACGGGAGGAAAAAAAATCCAAGCGTGTAGCTTCTAGAACATCAATGACGAAACCTCTAAGAGAGGATTCTGTTCACACCTGCGCTTGTGACAAAGGAAGTGACGACTGGCCCATCTGTGGGGCTCCGGATGGCACCTCAGCTCACACCCGCTGAGCCCCTCACTGGGGGCCCCCCCGGGAGAACCAAACTCCACTTCTCGCCACTTAGCAGACACTCCAGGCCACAAATACTAAAAAGATGGTCTCTCTGGACTTACTTTCCAAGTAGTTTTTCTTTAAAATATGTATCTTCTGATGGCTAAAAAGGTGCTAGTTACCAGTTTTGTTCTCCCTCCCGACCTTTTAACTTAATGATTCTCAAGTGACTCTCCCTCCCAAGTGCCCCCAGCCCTCCCCCTGCTCGGGTCTGCCATGCCAGAGGCCTCAGAGCGAGGGACTTCTGGTCCCCTCTAGAGTTCTGCAATCTCTGACTAAAGGAGTGACAGGGTCCGCAGCTAAGATGAATATTCCTGAAAGTCCAACCAAGCAAGACTTGGTACAGAAGCAGGTTGTTAAGCTGCACACCTTGGTACAGGTTTTAACAACTTCTTCCAGAATCCAGGTAACTGGTATGACCTGGTCACACAACAGTAACAGAACAGCTAAAATTCTGAGATGACATCACATTAATTTCCTTAATTGTCGGGAGGCAGAAACACTAGCATCATTTTGTGTTACGTACACCATCAAACATTTTATCATTAAAAAGCTTTTAGAATGAAGCCTGCTCTTCAAATCTGGTACATCCAGCAGCTCTGGGGCACAGACAGCGGAGCGACCGCCGCCTAGGAAGACAGACAGACGCACACAGCTTGGCTCCAAAGCACAGAGAGACTCGCCAACACCGCCTGCTGGGGGCAGGAGCAGGGTGGCTGCAGCTAGGAGAGCGGGACTTCTCACTGAACCTTGAACCCTATGAATTACCTATTCAATAGAGGGCAAAAATTTAAAAAAAAAAAAAAATTGTTTGAATAAAAAAAGTTCCTTGTCTTGGGCCGCCCTGGTGGCACAGGCGGTTGAGTGCAGCGCTATGAAGCTGTCCGCAGCCTCTGCCAGTGCAGGTTCGATCCCGGCCGGCTGGCGAGAATCCCACATGGCACAGCAGACCTCTCCTGTCTCACCCGCTGCTCCCCTCAGCAGAGTATTTCTTCCGTCTGCCTGTTCTGGTCCCTGCTCTTTCTTTTTTTTAAAGATTTATTTATTTATACAAGAACTGGGGAACAGTCAGAGGCGCGAGAGGGTGAGAGAATTCACCACAGACAGAGCAGGGAGCAGAACAGGCAGACGGACCAAAGACACTGCTGAGGGGAGCAGGGGGAGCAGCGGGCGCAGCAGGAGAGGTCTGCTGCGCCATGTGAGAGTCTCCCTTGCTGGGATCGGACCTGCACTGCAGAGGCTGCGGACAGTTTCACAGCATGGCGCTCAACCTGCTGCACCACCGGGGAGGCCCTGTTCCCTGCTCTTTCTCTGGTGAATCCTCTCACCCTCCCACGCCTCTGGCCTGCACCCCAGTTCTTGTATAAATAAATAAATCTTTAAAAAAAAATTCCTTGTCTTAAGAACATTAGCTTTCTTTTTTTTTTAAAAAGCAAGCACTGGGTACAGTCAGAAGCGCGGGAGCGTGAGAGACTTCACCAGAGCCAGAGCGGGGAGCAGAGCAGGCAGAAGGACCGAAGTACACTGCTGAGGGGAGCAGCGGGTGCGGCAGGAGAGGTCTGTTGCGCCATGTGGGACCCTCACCCGCAACCCGTGATCAAACCGGTGCTACAGAATCTGCCAGCAGCTTCACAGCCGCTCAATCACTGCGCCACCAGGGGAGGCCCTTAGCTCTGATTCTTAAGCTGCTTCCCGGGGAGTTGGAGGGAGAAGGCAGGTGTCAACTCTCCTGGCAAAGGTGGACTTGGATGAAAATATACCTTAGAAAGAGCTGAGCTAAACTCTGGAGAACAAATCACAGTCATTTCTTCCAATTACCCTAAACGGGATTTCCAAAATTTTGCATTTTTATAAGCCCTAAAAGGAGAACATGGGCTCCTGGCCTGACATTCAGGGCTGTCCACGACCCCCGGCCTTCCTTTAGATGCCTAGGCCACTGCCCCTGCCCAAGCCAGCATCCTTCCTCTGAGCCCCACAGTCTGAGTGTCTGACGTCTTCCCTCACAACTCGACCTCAGGGTGAGGTCAGACAGGCGCTGCTGGCGGGACTGCTAGATCGCCTGCCACCCCTTGCACTCAGGTGTCCTGTCTCTCCTCCACAGGACAGTTTTTACTAGCAAAAAACATCAACCCCAGCGCCCCCATATCGCAAGCACGTCACCTGGACGCACACATCCGAAAGTGCGCTGTGCAGGAGGGCTGCTTAGCGTGTGGCCCAGGCTGCCCTGCTCCCCTCTGTAGCCAGCCCCAGGACCTCTAAACAGCCAGCGCACCAAAAAGAACAAACTGATTTTTGCAAAAAAATTAGCTACACGCTTGAGAGTGTACACCTGCAGACCTTCCCACCTGCTAGTTAGGCTGTTCCCTCTGCCTGGGAGAGCACCCCATCTCCTACTCATCCAGGGTCTCAGGGCCAGTGTCACTTCCCCCAGGAGGCCATCCTAGACTCTGCAGAGCAGACCTGGCTTGAACCCCAGGCCCACAAGGGGGACCCTCCTCTGCGCTCTGTCTCACCTGATTGCTTCTGCTGCCGTGAGGCAGGCACGGGCCTGCCGGGCTCCAGGAGGCTGGGCCGGCTCCTCAGAGTGACGCTTATCTTCTAAGTGACGAAGAATCCTGAACCTAGTCATGTATATTTCTGAAAATGTCTTCCACCTCAAAAAGATGGGCCCTTTAGGGTCTCCCTGGTGGCACAAGGGATTAAGCACCACACTATGAAGCTGTCTGCAGCCCCTGCAGCACAAGTTTGATCCCCGGCTGGCCAGGGAGAAACCCACAGGGCACAGCAGACTTCTGTCATGCCCGCTGCTCCCCTCAGCAGTGCGTTTCAATGGATCTGCCTGTTCTGCTCCCCACTCTGTCTCTGGTGGATCCTCTTACCCCCCCCATCTCTGGCCTGTACCCCAGCTCTTGTATGCATAAATAATAAATCTTAAAAAAAAAAAAAGATGTTTCCTTTAAAAAAGAACTTTATTCCTAAGATCATAAAATCTTAAAGCAAACTCAACGATGAATGAGATTAATATCGGCAGGGTCGTGCTGTCTAATACAGCAGCTTTACATTTACATTAATTAAAATTAAATCAA
This sequence comes from Talpa europaea, assembly GCF_964194135.1. Taxonomy (NCBI): domain Eukaryota; kingdom Metazoa; phylum Chordata; class Mammalia; order Eulipotyphla; family Talpidae; genus Talpa; species Talpa europaea. The sequence continues at coordinate 101,429,560 of NC_140079.1, read as the reverse complement.
ATTTAAAGTTTAGTTCCTGAATCCCATCAGTAACACTTCCAGGGCTCGGGAGCTGCAGGCGGCCTGGCTCCAGCCCCACGGCCAGAGCTTCTGCTGGCCCACGGAGATGGCCATGAGAACCCCGCGTCCCCGCAAAAGAGGCTGCCAAGACCACCGTTATTGCTGGGAAGGAGTCGTATTTTTCTTAAACCTTCAAAGACCGGGGAGAGTCACAAGTGCGAGGTAAAACGCTGAATCTCTCTTAATATTGCGAATGATTCCCTCAGAAATTTTTTAAGATAAGTTCTACTCTGGACAGGTTGTGTCCTGCCAACAAAAACTAATTCTGATAGAACACGCGACACAACCAAAATGACCCAGAAAAATCTATCAACATTTCATGACTTTTTTGTAGATTTTCAATAAAGGTTTCTTACTAAATACATAAATAGGATTAATGTTAAATGGGCCACAAAATGGGGAAAATCTTCTCTCCTCCACAGGACAGTTTTTACTAGCAAAAAACATCAATCACCACACCTAAAATAGCTAGAAGAATGGAAAAATAGTAACAACCCCCACTGAAACAACTTCCATTACAGCATCTGTCACAACACAGCAAGGAGCACAATCCCTCCAAGTAGCTGAACCAAAGAGGAAATTAAGTTTCACTGATAATCCTTTCACCCAATCAACCTGTATAAACTGGATAGCGATCCCCAAGGCCATTTTCTTCCCTAACACTATTTCCTAAAAAGAAAGCCTTTTCAAAGACGGACGTACTGACACGCAACCTCCGTGAGTTTCGGGTGGGCAAGGGACGAAGGAGGTTTGTTATTTACTGAGAAGCGATGCCCATGGAACGCCCCGCTGACACGGTCACCACAGAGTGACAACACCTCTTGCTTGCGATGAGAACTTCCACTGTCCGCCACTCGGCGACTTGCAACTGTGCAGCATGTCCTCCTCCGCTGGCGTGACCGCGCTCCACATGGGGCCCGAGGTCTGCTTTACAGTTCATACTTTTTTTTTTTTTGAAGATTTATTTATTTATACAAGCATGGGGGTACAGGCCGGAGGCGTGGCAGGGTGAGAGAATTCACCAGAGACAGAGCAGGGAGCAGAGCAGGCAGAAGGACCGAAGACAGTGCTGAGGGAAGCAGCGGGCGAGACAGGGGAGGTCCGCCACGCCATATGGGTTTCTTCCTGACCGGCTGGGAATCGAACCCACACTGTAGTGGCTGCGGACAGCTTCACAGTGCAGCGCTCAACCGGCTGCGCCACTGGGGAGGCCCTATAGTTCATACCTTTTAGTCCCCTTCACCCATTTCACCCTCCACCTACCTACTCCCCCTCGCCTCCACCTCTGGGAACCACCAATCTGCTCTTTAAGAGCTCAGTTTGGGGTTTGTTCCAGATTCCACAAATAAGTGAAATCGCACGGTATTTGTCTGTCTTTCTGATCTATTTCCACTAATAATAATGCCCTCAAGGTCCTCCTGGGCTGTCACAAATGCCTTGGCTTCTTTTTGCTGGCCAAGCAATGTTGCACCACAGCCTTCATTCGCCTGCCCGTCCACGGGCACCGAGTTTCGTTCCCTACCCTGACCGCTGGAAACAGTGCTGAAGTGAACACTGACATGCAGATATTTTTTCCAAGTGTTTTGTTTTCTTCAGGTACATCTCCCGAAGGGGGCGGCTGGCCACACGCTACCTCCGCCTTCGCTCCTGAAGCACACGTGCTGCTCCGCGCCGCGGCTGCGCCGGCCCGTCCCCACCAGCAGCGCGCAAGGCCCCAGCCCCTCCACCCTCACCGCCACACTGGTTACTGCTGGTCTGTTGGAGAACAGTCACTCTAACAGGTGTGAGGAAATAAGACTTTTTATAATTTCTCCTTAATTTTCCTTTCCCCGCAACTACTAACCTCAATCAAGTCGTTGTTCCGAAACAATACTAGAAAACCATTTAGAGCTCAAATTTCCAATAAAGAGCAGCACTGAACCTCCAACACAGGTCGAGCGAAGTGCGCCAAGCGTCACCGTGTGCAGGCTCCTGGCCTCTGCTGTGTCCACTCTCTGTGCGCTGGCACTGAGCGCCCGCCAGCCGGTACCGGAGTGAAACAAGCAGGCTGGCAGCTCCCAGGTGTCCCAACCTGGTTCTGGGCCAGGACCCTCCCCTCCGCCACCCCAATCCTCACCAGCCCTAGAGGAAGTGCTGTCTAATGCCTCCCTACACAAGTAAAGGCTGGTAACAGCAACTCTAACTTTAGACACCAGGACCTACGACAGTCTGATATGTGAAGTTGATCAGCTGGAAGAAGCGTGAGAGTCCAGAAAGACAAAGTCCCTTAGAAATGAGGACACGCCCCCTCCCCAAATGTAAAGTCTGGTTCAGAGCACAGAGCTGGTGAGTGGGGCATGGCAGTTTGGTGTCTGTTCTGAGTTGAAGGCAGGGTGCCTGCCCTCCCCAGTGCCACCCCGCCGGCCTCCAGTATAAAAAGCTCTGACATTTCCTTCAACTCTGAGTCATGGTTAGAAGGTTCTACTTTTAATCAGGTGACAAATACTCAAAATATTTTAATTCAAAGGAATTGGGTCAAGCTCTTAGAGTTCATAATTGTCAACGCAAACCCTAATTGATAGATTTCTATAGTTCCTGATTGTTACCAGTTTGCAATCAAATACCAAAGCCTGCTAAACCAAAACCAAAAAAAAACCCTGCACAATCCTGTCTCTACAGGCGATCATAAAAATAATGCTTAGTTTCTCTGGCTATTTATTGGTTATTCTGACTACAAAGCTAAAACATGCATAAGAAGTTCAGTTGTTTTTTTTTTTTTTTTTTTTTCTCGTGAAGAGCTTTTTAGTAACTAAGAAGTTCAGTTTTGATAAGAAAATAACAAAATATTTTGGGGGCAGTGCAAAGGGAAACTCTGAATAGAAAGAACTTGCTCCACAACAACACTGTACAATCCCAGTAAACAGCTACAAATACCGAGACCCGTGTGTGGAGTACGGCACAGGCACATCAGAAAGGCCAGCACAAAGATGTCCAAACAGTAGTAAATGGGACGCCCAGAAATAGGAAAGTCAGATTCAATCAAGTGAATTTTTCCCCCATTAGATTTTACTATTCTAGCAGTGGTTGAGCTAAACATTCTTTTGATTAATGGAAATAAAACACGAGGGAAATGTCACACAGGGTGATACCCACGTCTTTCCATGGGTAAGGTCTAAAAAGAAAGGAATTCAACTTTCAGGTATAAGAGCTCAAAAATAGCCTGGCTCCCCAAATTTAGAACCAGAAAACACTCCAAAGGCAGTTCTTCAATGACAGCAAGTCATTCTCTATATTGTCGAAGAGCTTGAAAAGGAAGAAAAAAAAAAAAAAAAAGGCACTTTTGCTTACTTCTGTGCCTTTCCTGTGTCTGAAGTGCTCGCCCCAAATCCTTTCCAGTCAAGCTCAAAGGAATGGCCTCCGGGCTCCACGCCTGGGCCCCACACCCTTCCAGAAGCAGGATGCGCGCGCACGCGTGTGTGCAGCCCCCAACAGACACCAGCACAACCAACGACTTCCTTTCTGAATCGATGATATGCTGCAATGGGAGAATTTTCCTGAAAGCTAAGTTTAAACCTGACTTGGGAAAGTATGTCACCCCTTCCCCAGTCAAGGCAGCACTGGGGACCAGCACGCCAGAACCGCCAGATCCGAGAAGCCGGCCAGGCGGGGGAGGGTGTCCTGAGGAGACCTGCACCTTGAAGAAAATGCCTCAAGGTGGGCTGGAAAGGAAGACGAGAACTGGCCAGGAGTTCGAGCATGTAGGTGCCTGTATGGTACAACCAGAGAGGAGTCAGGTGCGAGGCAAGGTCACGGTCACAGCGTGGAGACAAGACTGCGTGAGTAGCACGCGTGCTCCCCAAGCACAGACGCCGCGGACCCTGGTGGACTTCCCCAGAGGCCTGGCATGGGCTGGGCAGGGGGGGCCTGACGGCACTGGGAAGCAGACAGGCGAGCGCCCTCCAGGCTACCCCTGGCCTGCACGCCCTCCCTTAGCCAAGGCTAGCCAGACCCTCGCCTGTCCCCAAGGCCTGTCTCCCCCGGACGGACACAGGGCATTAGCCAGCAGGGGAGTGGACCAAGCCCTTCAGACTGTCGGCTCCGATGCAGGTGCTCTGGCCCTTGATCGCGTTTCTATCTTTTCTCAAGTTGCCCCTAGTCTCATCCACACAGTCCGAAGCCACTCTCAAGTACCGATCACGGGCCCTTGCTCACTACCCGTGGCGAGTGCGTGGCTGACACTGACCTGCAGCACCCACAGGGAAACAGGAGCACACCTTTACTGCCTGGACGGTCCATGAAATATGCTTCAAAATTACTAAGACTTGACAGGCACGTAATGCCATTTAAATATCTGTAATTTAAATATTTCAAGCCATCACGTTCCTGTTTAAAAAAAACACAATTGACAACAGAGGCAAAAACCAACAGCACTGACTACGTACGGGATTCTCGGCTGGGTAGGCCGCACCTCCTCAGATCAGCCTACATCTGAGGGGCAGGGGTGCACGTGGCTACTGTCACTTCTAGAACCGTCGGCTGGCGGTCTCCGGTCCAAAAAGACCAGCACGCCCGGGGAGTGTGGGCTGGGGCACACCGCGTCCCTGCAGGGGCCCCCGCATGGGCACTTGCTCCAGACCAGGCGCTCCCCCACGCTCGAGGTCCGAGAGGGCAGTGGTCACTGTCTCTGCCGAAGAGGAAACGCACGCAGAGAGCTGATGTGACTGGACGAGGGTGGCAACGAGAGTGGGGCGGAGGGAAACTGCACCCGCCTGGTTGGCTGCAGGCCAGCATCTGGCTCCCGCACTGCCCCACCCGGGACCCTGGAGGCTTTGGGGGCCCCAAACGCTCCGTGGCCTGAGACCCGCCAGGCTGGTCTCAGATGAGCGCGCACGGTGCATTGCTCCAAATCTCAATGCAAGTTGAAGTGAAGACTAGACCCCAAAGTCTGCGGCAATTAGCTGAAAAGCACAACCTAGTGAGACAAGCTAGGGACGCCGGAGGGTAATACTGACATCAGCGCGCGCGCTCACAAAGCTGCTCGCTTTCATGTTCTGGGGCTAAGGGCACGTGCCGAGGGCCACTGGGGTCAACTAAAGCCAAAGGCAAAAGATGAGCAAATGAGCAGTCACTTCATTAACTGTTTTTTCCAGTTTACCTGATTTGAAGTGAAGAAGGATGTAAAAGGGTCTGGGAGCGGGGAGCTCCCAGACTGCCTGGCTGGCCTTGCACTCACTGGACCCTGGGGCTCAGCACCCTGCTCCCACTTCAACTTCAGGGTCAGCGGCCAGAGCAGCGCGCAGTAGGTGCCCAGGAAACTTGGGCTGCTGCTCTTCTACTGCCCTTCTCCAGAGACACCCAGCCTGGGGCAGCCACAGCAGTCGGTCCCACCCAACGCCAGGGTCCCACGCTGCGATAAGAGGGCCAGGTCCCGGCCGCCGGTGTTGCTAACGGCAGTCGTGCTAGCCTGACTGGCACGCGGCCGCGCCCGTGGGTCCAGAGTCTAGGCTGCTTTCACACTAAGACGGCACCGAGCAACTGCGACGGAGCCCATATGGCCCACGAAGGGCAAAACGTGTATGCCGGCCCCTCAAAGAAAAAGTTCTGCCAACCCTCGTGTGACAGAAAGGCTGGGGAGGGTGCGAGTGCCGCCCTTTCACGAGGCGCCTGGCCCCAGCGCGCAGGCCCAGGCGGCCCAGTCCCGGCCCACCACGGGCCATCCTGCTGGAGCACAGGGCCTGTTTCAAGAAACGCTTCTCCACGTGCACCCTAGTTCTTGGACTACACTAGAAATGCTGTTTGAATGAAGTGAAGAGATGGGGTCCTGCCTGACGCCTCTCCAGGCACTCAGCTGGTGGAAGCAGCCTTCCCGCCTGGGGCACCTCATAGAAGGTGCGTCTCACCCTGACAGGCCAGGCAGACTTTGGCGAAGTCACTCACAACGATTCTTCTGTAAACACGTTAAGAAAAATCATCAAGCTGGCACCCTGCACAGCACCAAGTCACCACCCACTTCGTGCCACGACTACAACGGCGCAAGGGGCACCACCACGGGCCAATGGCCTCGGCATCCACTCCAGACGGGGATGCGGCCTCAGTCCCTGTCTAAGTCATTTTCAATCATGTGTGAGAATTACAGAATCACATCTGAACCTTCAACAAGTCTCCCCATCTGCCACCCCTCTGGCAGGACCCGCACTGCCCCCCATCACCACCAGGAACTTAAGCAGAGCCACTGTTCTCGGTCCCTGCAGTTACTCAAAAGGTCCTGCCCTAGAAGTCTCCACGCAAATCCCTTTTCCTATTTAGCTTATTTAACTTAGAGATGAGCCAAACACCCTGACTGGTCCTCAGGTACCACCGCAATGAACAGGGTCGGTTGAGGCCACTGTGTAGACCTGGGTCATACCCTGCTGCGCCAGGAACAAGGGGGCGTGGGGCAGCCTGCCCTGTGCCCCTGAAGGAAGAACACATCTCTGTCTGCGCCCCCCCCCCCAACCAAGGAATTCAAATCACTTACTGCAGTTCCGCTATTAGGACCTGCCAAGTTCAGCAGTCTCTGGGGTCTGTGGTCTGAGCAGACACCACTTTTCTGGACAGATCTACAGAGCGAATATGCGTTGCTTGAATGGTCCAGGTTCGGTGCTGGTTCCAAGTCTTTTATGCTGGGGAGGGTGTCCTCACTCGCGTCCAGCTCCTAACCTAGAAAACCTTCCAACCTCGCAGGAAGCTGTGCGGGTCAAACTCAGAAAAGCTGCTCCGTAAGGCCGCCGCGCTGTCGCAGGAGGTGCCCCGGCTGGCGACCGAGCTTTACTTACACCCGCTTTTCCACCGTTTAAAGGGACCTGCATGATCACCGCAATCACGACTGCCGAGGGACACTACACAGCCCAGGATGGAACAGACCTTTGCTTAGTCTCCAGAATGCAATCTCAAAAGCCTTTCTATTACATTTGTCGTGTATAAACTGTCTCCATAAAGCACGCGCGTGCACACACAGCCTTCCGCTTGCCTGGACATTAGTTCTCCTACACTATTAAATCCCTGAAGGACATTAACATGCTGTTTTAATCTGGACACATTAAATTAAAAAGTTTCTAAAAACACACACACAGCTAACTATACACTGGCAGCACAAACCCCTCCTTCTTCCCGAGTGCCAAGTGTGTTAGTGAAAAAGTGGTTAAGTGATTTCAACAACTTCTGAGAGCATCACATTCTGCGCCCCAACAGAACTCTGGGGCAGGGGGACAGCGCTGTTTTTTTCCCTTCTGGCCGCTCTCCTTCAGGGCACACTCCCTGTTTCTGCATCACTGTTGCCCACCCCCCCCCCCACAAGACGCCATCCCGGACCTCCCGGCCCCTCACTGGCGGCCACGACATTCACCACTCAAGCTGCCACCTCACCCCACTGGATTATGCACACCCACGCTAGACTGCAAGTGCCCTGTGGGCAGTAGCTTGGCTAGTGAGCCCCCCAATCGCAGCAGTACTGTTTCTGGGTCCACAGGCCCGTCCCCAGACACACACTGCGTGCTGGCATCTGAGCCACTCCTATTTCTCAGGCCACCGAGGCAGCTGCCACTGCCACCACCTCCTCCTGGCCCCTGGCACAGAAGTCCTCTCCCACAAACTTCATCACACCAGCGGGGCACTTGCCGAGTGCACCGTGGCCCACTTTTCTCCTCGGAGTGTCAAACACACATCCCCTCACTAAAATAAGGTCGAGCCGCTCAAGAATGTTTCCCCGTGCTCACCCCACTTTCCCATCGACCATGCACCTTCACTCCGCCGTGGGGATTACGTAAATCCTTCAGCCCTGAACTTACTCAACATACAGCCTCAAGATCTCTGTCCTAAACGAGCAGCTACAAGAGACAAGGTTGTACGTGTTTAACGGGCTGGTAACGACCCCCCCACTAGCAGACCCTCTCCCCGAGAGGCTGTTACCGGAGCGAGCAGACGGATCGCCGACCTGTAGCCAAGGACCCAACACCTAGGTGCCGCCGTGGATTTTATCCTTGGATCATCTAAATCAGATCTACGGAAAACTATTTTTCGTTCCACAGCCGGCAGGGTAAAAGCCCCGGTGCCCGCGAACACCCGGCGCGGCGGGACGCGTCCGAGGACCCCCGCGGGCCGCCGCCGGTCCCGGCAGCGGAGCTCGTCAGAAGGGCCGCCCGGGGCCTCCATCTTGGAAACAGCTGGACGCAGACAGTAGGACCGGCCTTTTGTTCGGCCGAGTTACTCTCCGTCCCTCCACGAACAGCAAAACAGCCCGTGACAATAGCGCGCCCCGAACAATAGCGCGGCCGCAGCCCCTCGCGGGGTCCGGGACGCGCCTCCGAGTTGAACTTGCCCGGCCGCCCGCGTCCAGGCCGGGCCTCGCCGCGCCCGCAGCGCCCGGCCGCGGCGGCCTCTGTCCCGGGGCCCCGGGCCCCGCCAGCCCCGCCCGGCGCCCGGGGTCGCCCGCCCCGCCCCGCCCCGCGCGCGCCCCGCTCCCGGGCCCCGGCGGCCGCGGGGCTGACCCGGAGCCGCCGCCTCCTCGCCCGCCCCGGCCCCGCCGCGGTGAAACGAAAGTCAGAAAGTTCGGGGCTCGCCGGCGGGGGGCGGCGGCGGCCGCACGGCGACGGGGAGCGACGGGTCGCGCCCCGGCGGGACCGGGTCCCCGCGAGCTGCTCCCGGGCGCGGGGGACGGGGCCGCGGGCGCTCGCGCAGGGAGGCCCGGACGGGGCGGCCCGGACGGGGCGGCCCGTGAATCAGACAGCGGGAGGCTCCTCCCGGCGGCGGCCCGGGGCCGCCAAAGTTCCGAGGGGCCGCTCCGGGGGGCGCAGGCACGAGCCCGGGGCCCCCCAGAAACTCGCGCCCCGGGCTGGCCCACATCCCCGGCCCGGCCCTGCCCGCACCCCGGCCGGCCCTGCCCGCACCCCGGCCCTGCCCGCACCCCAGCCCTGCCCGCACCCCGGCCCTGCCCGCACCCCCAGCCCTGCCCGCACCCCGGCCCTGCCCGCACCCCCGCCCTGCCCGCACCCCGGCCCTGCCCGCACCCCGGCCGGCCCTGCCCGCACCCCGGCCGGCCCTGCCCGCACCCCCAGCCCTGCCCGCACCCCGGCGCTGCCCGCACCCCGGCGCTGCCCGCACCCCGGCGCTGCCCGCACCCCGGCCGGCCCTGCCCGCACCCCGGCCGGCCCTGCCCGCACCCCGGCGCTGCCCGCACCCCGGCCGGCCCTGCCCGCACCCCGGCGCTGCCCGCACCCCCGCCCTGCCCGCACCCCGGCCCTGCCCGCACCCCGGCCGGCCCTGCCCGCACCCCAGCCCTGCCCGCACCCCAGCCCTGCCCGCACCCCGGCCCTGCCCGCACCCCGGCGCTGCCCGCACCCCGGCCGGCCCTGCCCGCACCTGCCCCGGGCCGAGCCGCGGCCGCGCCACCCGCCGGCGGAGCCCCGGGGCGGACCCCGGCGCGGCGCGTCCCGGCAACTTTCGGGGAGTTGGCGGGGCCGGGGCGCCCCCGCCCCCCCGCTGTCAGCTCACCTGCGCCGTCAGCCGCCGCGAAGCCGGGCGAGCCGAGCTTGGCCCGCTTGGGGTTGGGCGGCCCGTCCAGCAAGTTCTCGGCCATCTTCCCGGCGCGCGGCGGCGGCGAGGGGGCGCCCGGGCGGGCCGGGCGCGGAGCCGCGGGCGGGCGCCGCGGAGGAGGCCGCCGGGTGGGGGAGGCGGCGGCCCAATCTCAGCCGCGGCAACAGCGCCCCGCCGCGCTCAGCGCCCGCCCCCGGCCGCCGCCGGCCGCGGCCCCCGCATCCCCCGCGCGCCCCCGAGCCGAGCGGCGGCGCCCCGGCCGGGCCTGCCGCGACGGCCGCGCCTCAGGCCGGGCCCGGGGCCATGGAGCGCCGCCGCGCCGCCCGCCCCCCCGCGCCCGCCGCGGGCCCGCGCGGCCCGGCGACCGGGGGGCCCGGCTCCGCGCCCCGCCCGGCCCGCGCCGCCGCCGCCGCCGCCGTGGGGGGAGCGGCGCCCGGTCGCCGCCGCCGCCGCCGCGGCCCCCACCCCGCGCCGCCGCCGCCGCCGCCGCCGCCGCGGCTCCGGGAGGCCGAGCCGAGAGGCGAGCGGGGCCGCCGGGGCGGGCGCCGAGGGCCGGGCGGAGCGGGCCGGCCGGGCGGAGCGGGCAGCGCGGGCGGTTGCGGGGCCCGGGACCGGCGGGGCCGCGTAGATCGCGCTCGAAGCCCCGGTCGGGTCCGCGACAAGATGGCGGCTGTTGATTCCTCAATTAAAAAAAAAAGAAAGTTTTTTTTCTTCTCTTTCCAGAGCCTGAACGGGGAGGGGGAGGGGGCGGGGCACGCCGGTGCGTCACCCCCCCGCGGCGTCACCACGCACGGCCCCCGCCCCGCCCCCTCCACCTGCGCCGGCCGCGCCGGAAACAGCCGAGCGCGCTCGGGCCGAGGGGCCGAAGGCGCGGCCGCCGGGCGTCGGGCGTGGGGCGGCGGGGACGGGGCCCGGCCGGCGCGGCTCCGGGCGCCCGGCCCGGGCGCCCCCTTTGTCCGGACGGCGACGGGGCGGCGCGGGCGGGGCCCCGCGAGGGCCGGGGACGGCGGCCGGGCCGCGGGCCGGGCTCCGGGGCGCGGCGTCGCCGCCGGTCGCCCCCCGCCCCCCCCCACGCCCGGCCCCCCGGGGCGACGCCGACGGCTCCGGCTCCCCGCGCCCCCGGCGGCCCGGCCGGGCCCTCCGCCCCCCGAGCCCGGCGACGGGCGGCGGCCGCGGCGGCTGCGGAGCCCTCGGGGCGGGCGGGGGAAACTGAGGCGGGAAGCGGCGGGGCCGGCGGGAACCCCGATACCAGCCTCGCGGCCCCGCGCCCGCCCGACGCTTCGGGGCCCCGGGCCGGACACCCCCCGCGGGAGGCGCTGAGCGCCCGGCCTGGGCAGACGGAGCGTGGCCCCCCAGCCCGGGGCGCCCCCAGCCCGGGCGCGGGGCCTCTACAGCCCCCCATTGCTCCAGTCCATGTGGGGTCCCGGGAGCCCGACTCGCGCGGCCACTCCCCGCGGACAGTTCCAGCAAAACCCGAGGGGTCCGCCTCTCAGTTCGTGTCTGCCCCCCAAATCTAGCTGCGCTGTCATGAGGAGGCCCCTCTCTGGAAGGTCTCACCAGCACCCTGTTTCCTGGGCCAGAACCTGAGTCAGCGCCGACGCCTCCCTCCTCCCTCGCCTGGGCTCCCCGGGCTCTCGGGGCCTCCTCCCGGGCCTCCTCCCGCAGCGCCGCTTGCCTCACCGCAGCTTCGCCCCGAGGTGCCCCTTGGGCTCCACGTTCTCCCCACGCAGCACCGGGTTAACTCTGTCTAAACACGTCGCTCCCGCAGCAGGAAAAGAAAAATCACACACACACATTTATGTAGCTTCAAGAAAAGCCCATGTGTGGGGCCTGTTCAACGCGTGTGTCCAAGAGGGTGATGGCCTCGGGGTGTCGCTCCCTGTCTCTCCTCTTTCTCCTGTTCATGCTGTCAGTCCCTCGAGCTGGGCCCCCGTCTGTCCCTTCCGCTTTCCACTGCTCCCCCCAGTCGCTTGGAAGGGCTCCTCATTCCGGCCTTTTTATCCCACTGTCCTGCAAGACCCAGCGTCAACGCCACCCACTCCAGGAAGCCCTCCGGCCTCTGCAGGGCTCCAGGCACTCGTGGGCACGGCTCTGTGAGGGCACACTGCCCTCCGTGTCACCCTCTTCTCATCCATCAAGTAACACTTGAGGTTCTCCTGGGCGGGGGGTGGCCTGACCACTGTGCTGCTCTCTTGGGCAAAGAAGAAAGAGACGTCCCTGTATATTCGAGGAAGCCAAGCAGCAGGCCCTGGAAGTCACACACAGACGCATCTGAGAGTCACAGGAGGGCGGGGAGTGTGGAGCCAGAGGACGACGGGCCACAGCTTCTGTACCCGTGTGCTCCGGGTCCCTCTCACCCTGAATCTGTGTCCCTCAAGAAGCAGGTTTATAAAATTTAAGGAATGAATGACGTTGTCAAACTCCCCTGAGTCAGAGGCCTCCGGGCTACTGAGACAGGGGGGCTCTGGCCTGAGGCAGCTCCAGGTCCCCACCCCACAGAGGACAACACTCAGGTCACCCCGGGGCCTCCGTCAGGGCCCCTTAGATCAGGCCAGCAGACGCACCCGCACGTCCCACTGCCGTGTCTGCTAAGATGGGCAATGGTCACACTTTGTCACTTCAGCTTCAGATCTTGGCTCTGAAATAACGTATCAGAGAGAACTAAAGCTGCACCCCACTTCCCTTCCCCAAAGTCCCCACTTTCCCAGAGTTGGTGCCCAGCATCCCCTGACAAGATGTGTATTTTTATGATGTCAACTCAAACAAAACTACCGACACCTGCGGACATTTGACCCCCTCCAAAGTGACATATTGGTGTGGTTCATATAATGTGCACAGCCCATCGCCACTGGCCACTGTCTGCGTGTGGAGACACCTCACATGAGTGGCACATGGCACGATTCCTTTGGAAATCTCTTCTTGGCATTCAATGTTTTTTTTTTTTTTTTTTTTTTTGGTAAAACATACATAAGAGAAAATGGGCCATTTCAGCCATTTGTCAGTGTGTGGCTCTGTAATCCTACGCACAGTCTCGGTGTTGAGTAGCCACCACCTCCAGAAGTTTTCATCTTCCCAAACAGGAGCTGTCCCTACTAAGCACGAGCTCCCGTTCCCCACCCCTTAGCCCTTGGCCCCGACCATCTACTTCAAGGCTCATCCATGTGCAGCAGGTGTCAGAATCTCCTTCCTTTTTAAGGCCGCGTAACGTTCCATGGTGTTGCTCTACCACATCTGTGTGTCCACTCACCCACTTCCGCCTTCTGGCTACTGTGAATAACGCTGCTGTGCACTTGAATGTGCAAGTGTATCTCTTCCCACCTTGCTTTGTCTTAGTCTGTCGGAGCTGCGGTACTGCCCGCCTGGCGACCAACAGGGACGTGTCCCTCACCAGGCTCTGGAGGCTGGGAAGGTGCAGGCAGATTCAGTGTCCGGAGGGCCTGCTGCCCCCTCTCGCTACAGTCTCTCATCGTGGAAGGGGTATAAGGGCCTCATCCTAGTCACGAAGACCTCACTGTCATGACCCATCACCCCATGGCGCCAACCCTTAACCCCATCACAGTGCGTGTTAGGTTTCAACATACCAGTTTTAGGGGGACACGAACAGTCAGTTCATAGTAATGGGCGTACAAGTATCTCTTTACTAGCCCGTTCTCAATTATTTTGGGTATTTATTTTGGGGTGAACAGCAGCTGAGCCAGTGCCCCCACAAGGCCCAAAGGGCAGGTGAAAGGGCATGCTTGCTGGAACCGGGGAAGAAAGTCTGCAGAGGGGCCCTGGTTGGAGGAACAATCTTTAGCCAAGGGGTTGAAGGCAGAAGTGTCCCAATCTGTCCTTTCTGATCTCCAGCCAGGCTGCCCCCTGGTGCATCCCAGCCCAAGGTCCTGGCAGCCTGGGCACCCACTAGGTGGAGTGTGTCAGCGGGAGGGCATCCGGAAGGTGTCTGGCACATAGGTACACCTGTCCACTTGCTTTCCGAAACGGTGTTTCCGACGTGCGTGCCTCTGGCAGAGGATTTTCGTCCATAGCCCACATCTTGGCCAATGTCAGCTATTGACCAGACTTAATCATTTCCCCCAGCCTTTGGGGGATGAAATGGTGTCTCCCTATCATTTTATTTTTATTTTTTAAGATTTATTTATTTATGCATACAAGAACAGGGGTACAGGCCAGAGGCGTGGGGAGTGAGAGAATTCACCAGAGACAGAGCGGGGAAAAGAACAGGCAGATGGACTGAAACACACTGCTGAGGGGAGCAGCGGGAGAGTCAGGAGAGGTGTGCTGTGTCATGTGGGTTGCTCCCTGGCTGGGGATCGAACTCGTGCTACAGTGGCTGCGGTTAGCTTCATAGGTTGTGCTTTAACCCCTGGCGCCACCAGGGAGGCCCTCCCTATCATTTTTTTTTTTTTGATTTATTTATTTATTTATTTATACAAGCACTGGGTACAATCAGAAGGGCGGGAGGGTGAGAGGATTCACCAGCGCCAGAGTGGGGAACAGAACAGGCAGACTGACGAAATACACTGCTGAGGGGAGCAGCGGGGTGCGGCAGGAGAGGTCTGTCGCGCCATGTGGGACCCTCGCCGGCGGCCGGGGATCGAACTGGCGCTGCAGAGGCTGCGGGCAGCTTTGCAGCCCAGAGCTCAACCGCTGCACCACCAGGAGAGTCCCTCCCTATCATTTTAAAGTGCGCCTCCCTGAGCGCCAGCGAGGCTGAAGACCTTCACATTCTTACTAGCATTTGGAGTTGTACGTGCTGCCAACACCTTGCCAGTCTTAGCAGACCGGTCATTAAACCGTTCTTCTTACTGTATATTCATCAGTCGGGGTTTCTGTTTAACTTTCGGATGCTGACTCTCCCAAAATGAAATAAATTCTCCCTTCCTTGGCTTATGTATGTATTTTTAGTGACTTGCCACTAAAGAAGTTTTAAAATTTAATGTCTTCAAATGTAGTGTTCTCGACCTTCCTCCTATGAACTAAGAGATCTTTCACTACATGGAAACCTTTCTTCTAAAAATGTTACAATTTTACTTTTTCCCACTTAAGCTTGTGCAGGGTTGAGGCAGGGTCTACCTCTACCTTTTTCCTTACAACAGTTTTATTAACTGAACACCCCCTCATCTTCTTTTTGATTTACTGTGTCTTCTTCCACGTTCCTCTTTACTCCGCTCAGCTGGTCTGCCTCTCATCCCCACAGCAAGGCCCCGCGTTTCAGCGGCTGGGAACGGAGAGGACCCCGACTCCGAGAAGGGACAGTGCCCGCACGCCCTCTTCTTTCCAGCGTTATCCTGACTGCTCTTGCTCTCCAGGCTTCCAAATGAATTTTAGAGTCCGTTCGTCCAGAACCAGCTTAGACGCTGAATTTTCATTAGATTTGCATGCATAGATTAACTTCCAGAGAGCTGTCGTTTTAAAAATAATGAGCCTTCCCACTAAACACCAGGCAAGAACAAGGACAGAGGAACACGCCACACTACGTGATGGGATCGAGAAAGTCCAGACTCTGGGTTGCTTTTTTGAAAATTTTTTAAAAGAAAACCAAGTTTTCTTTTACCAATACACTTGAAAGAGAAAAACATAAAGCAGAAAAGGGAGAACCCACAGATGAGAGACTTAAGCAACATAACATAACATGCATGTGGCTGTTGTATGGATTCCAACGAGTTAAAATGGCGCCATGGACCATGGAAACCCTGAGTGGTGTAGACTAATCCCAAGAAATGACTGTTCTGCCTTTGGTGTGATACTATATGATTATATATATTTAAACAGTCCTTATCTTTTAGAGGCATAGGCTGACATATTTATAAATAGTATGTCATGACGGAAGGAGGGGCTAGCAATTGGTGGTCATGGAGGCTGAGTGATAGACGTCTGAGGAGTCACTACATGATCATTACGTGATGCTGCACAGATTTTGAAATTTTCCATAATAAAAAGCTTTTAAAGGGGCCTCCCTGGTGGAGCAAGGGATTGAGCACCGCACTGTGAAGCAATCCCCAGCCTCTGCAGCACGAGTTCAGTCCCTGGCCGGCCAGGGAGCAACCCACATGGCGCAGCAGACCTCTCCTGGCTCGCCCACTGTTCCTCTCAGCAGTGTACTTTGGTCCGTCTGCCTGTTCTGTTCCCCGCTCTGTCTCTGGTGGATCCTCTCACCACCCGCTTCTCTGACCTGTACCCCAGCTCTTGTTTGCATAAATGAATAAATCTTTAAACAAAAAAAAAGCTTCTAAGGTTTTGAAATATTGAGTCTTTTCATTCCCAAAAACATTATAACTGTTCATTTATTTTAAGTTTTCTGTGTCTTACAATAAAGTTTTGTCATTTTTCCCCATAAGGTCTTTCCTATCTTTGACTGATGCAAATTTTTTTTTTTTTTACTTTTAATTCCTAGAATTTCCATTTAATTCCTTTTTGTATTTTCAATTTCTCCATTGAAAGTCTATTTGTTCACTCTTTAAGTATTTACTTTCAATTTCCTTGAACATATTTTCCTATAAAAATATATTTCTAATAGCCACTTTAAGACATTTGTCTGCTAAGTAGCCTTAGCAGACATCTGTTGTTGCATTTCTACTGTTACCTTTTTTTCCCCCTTTTGGATCATGTTTGTGTGTGTGTGTGTGTGTGTGTGTGTGTGGTTTGTTTTTTTTTTTTTTTTGGTCTAGTGATTTTTTGATTGAATAATAGCTATCATGGTTAGCACATTTGTGGAGATGATGGATTCTGTTATATTCCTCTGAGAAGTATTGATTCTCATTTTAGCAGACAACTCTATCACAGCTGATGTTCTTGAACTTCTTCAGGCTTGTTTCCACACTTGTTAGCACAGATCTGTACAAGTCCAGGGTTTTCGCCAGCCTCTCTGACCTGGTGGCTCTTTACCTTCAAACTCTGCCTCTACTGTGGATCTTCTGTGGTTTGGTGTTGGGCTTTGTTAAAATGAATGTAGAAAACATCTTATTCTAGGGCAGGGTTTGGAAAATGACAACCTTTGGGTCAAATCTTCCCATGATCACCAGACTTTTGTCAATTAAGTTTTACTGTAACACAACCATCATCTGCTCATGATGGTGTCCCTGGCTGCTCTTATATTACAACCGCAGAGTTGAATAGTTGTGGCAGAAGTCATAGACACACATTTAAAGCTTAAATGTTTAATATCTGTTCCTTTTCAGAAAAGCTATGCTGGGAGCTGCTCTAGGATGAGGTCCTTACTCTGAAGGTCATTTTCAGCTGAATCCTAAGGCCTGGAGGAGATGGTGTGACCTCTCTACCCTGGCTGCAGGGTAGAGGCTGCAGCGCTGCTCCCCGCCACCTCGGGTGGTATCACCTGCAGTAGACAGCCCAAAGCTGAGTCACGGGCTCCTGGGGGAGCCCTAAGACTATGGGCCTCTCTCACCTGAGCTTCCTCCTCTCTAATGAGTTGCCCACAGATTTCAACTATTTTATGTTTGCTGAACCTGTATTTCTCAGCTCAGCGTGACCACCATGCTTTTTCAGAGTCCAGCTCTTTAATTGGGCTGAGAAATGGTCCTGAGGCAGAGAGCCGGGCAATAACGCTTTCTTCTCTTGGGTGTCATAGTTTTACCCTGTCTGATGCCCAGTGCCTGAGAATGGCTGCCTCGCATATTTTTTCCACTTTTATAGTCTGTTATATTTTCAGGGCTGTTGTTCCAGTAAACATTTATTTCATCACGGCAGGTGGCAGGAAGCACACGTTTTTCTTTTGACCCATTCCAGACAGGCTTCTGTCCCCGCCATCCCATCAAAAACTGCACTGGTCAAGGACACGGCCGACCTCAGAGTACAGGCGCCGGTTAATCCTCTGTCCAGGGTGGGCTGCTCAGCGCCATCCGGCGTAGCTGACGACGCCACGTTCCGCGTGTGCTCTCTGTAGCTTGCCCCGAGGACACTGCACTCTGCGTTTTCTTCCTGACTGTACTGTCTCTGCTTCTCTGCCTCCATTGCTGGTCCCGCCTCTTTTGACATCTCGAGGCTGGGATGCCGCAGGCTCCGTCTTTTTCTTCTGTTCCCTTCTTCACCTTCGTTCATTCTCTTGGTGGTTTCTTCTGGCCTCGTGACTTTAAATACCCCCTAAATGCCTGTGGCTTCCAAATTGATTATCTCTGTCTCAGAACCTCTCTCCTGACTCTACATAGAGATCAAACTGACAGCTCAAAATTAACATATTCCACTGCTGACCTCCTGACATCCCCTCCATGGTACCTTCCCACCCAATTGTCTTCTTGGATGATTGAGACTCAGTTTTTTCTAGTTACTAAGGCCAAAAAAACTTGGAGTCATTCTTGATTCTTCTACTTCTCTCACTACACATCGAACTCATTGAAGAAACCCTCTAGGCTCTGCCCCAGATTATATCCCAAGTCCAGCTGCTCATCATCTCTTGGCTGCTACCTCCCTAGTTCAAGTGACAGCATCTCTTGGTCAGGGACTACGATACGTTCCCAGCCGGCCCCCTTGCTTCTACCTCGTCCCACTACGGTCTATAATAAATAGGGTTGACGGTGACTTTTTGAAAATATAAGTCAGGGGTCTCCCTGGAGGCGCAGGTGGTTGAGCGCCGCACTGTGAAGCTGTCCGCAGCCTCTGCAGCGTGGGTTCGATCCCGGACCACTGGTGAGAATCCACATGGCGCAGCAGAACTTGCCTGTCTCCCCGCTTCTCCCCTCAGCAGTGTATTTCGTCCGTCTGCCTGTTCTGTTCCCCGCTCTGGCTCTGGTGAATCCTCTCACCCTCCCGCGCATCTGGCCTGTACACCAGTTCTTGTATAAATAAATAAATTTAAAAAAAAAAAGAAAATGTAAGTCAGACCATGACAGTCCTCTGCTCAAAACTCTCCAGTGGCTCCGCATTTTTACAATCATTCACTCATGTGTATTGTGAGCCTTCCATGGGCTGGGTGCCGTTCTGAGAACTGGCGACACATCAGTGAATGAAAGAGCAAGAAGTCTCTGCCCTTATAGAGATTCCAGTGACGGGGACTAATAAATAAATATTAATCATAACATAAATAATAATTACAAGAAATGTCACAGTGCATTAGAAGAGGAGAGTAGCCACTGAGAAAAGAGACAGAGCTCGGCAAAACAAGACCGGGGATGATTTTCAAACACATTGGGGCAGATCTCATTGAGAAAGCGGCATTTGAGCAGAGTCGGGGAGGAAGTGGGCTGTGAGGACTCCCGGGGGAGCGGACCTCCAGGCCAGGACAGGTGAGCCAAGGTCAAGGCAGCAGCGGGTAAGGCGTGTGCTGGGAACGGCAAGGAGACAAGTGGCTGCAAAGGGGTGAGTGGTAGCAGGTGAAGCTGGCCACACAAAGGTGGCTCTCGGAGGGCCTTGGAGGGCATTATGAGGACTCTGGCTTGCGCCCTGAGTGAGATGGGGACCATGGGAAGATTGCAAAGCCAAGGAATGATGTTAGCTGAGTTAAATTTTAAAAGGAATCACTTCAGTGGCAAATCGGTATTGGCATGTGTATTTGAAATATATAAAGGAAAATTCCAACTCTGTATTAAAAATTAAATAACCCAAGTTAAAATGGGCAGGGATCTAGGCTTCTCCATGGAACCTATCCCAACGGCCAATGAGCCCGCGCAGAGGTACTCAGCATCACCAGCCGTGGAGGAAATGCAAATCAAACCCAGCGAGACACTACTCTGCTCCCAGAGGACAGTTATGATCAAAAGACAGAGTATGCAAGTTCTGGTGAAGATGTGGAGAAATTCAAATCCGTATACACTGCTGGCAGAAAGCTAAAACCGGGCAGCCACTTTGGAACAGTCTGGCAGTTCTTCAAAAAGTTAAACACAGGGCCTCCCCTGGTGGCGCAGCAGTTGAGCGCTGGGCTGTGAAGCTGCCCGCAGCCTCTGCAGCGCCGGTTCGATCCCCAGCTGCTAGGCGAGGGTCCCACATGGCGCGCAGACCTTTCCTGCCGCCCGCTGCTCCCCTCATCAGTGCATTTCGTCAGCCTGCCTGTTCTGTTCCCCGCTCTGGCTCTGGTGAATTCTCTCAACCTCCCACGCTTCTGACTGTACCCAGTGCTTGCATAAATAAATAAATAAATCTTAAAAAAAAAAAAGTGAAACACAGTTACCTTTTGTCCCAGCAATTCCACTCCTAGGCATGTACATGGAGACCCGAAATATAGGTCCACACAAGAACTTGCAAGAATGTTCATAGCAGCATTATTCTCCACAGCTAGAAGCCAAAGACCATCAGCTGAGGGCTGCGCCACCCACATGCCATCTGTCCACGCAACGGGTCTCGCCCAGCCGTCAGAGGACCGAAGTGCTGGTGCAGGCTACGGCTCAGGCCCACCTTGGAAGCCACGAGCTCGGTGCAGCAGCAGCCACACGGGCCGCGCAGGGTGTGGTTCTGTTCGATGAAATGTCCGTAGCGAGCACATCTATAGGGACAGAAAGCACCCCAGTCGCCGCCTAGGGCTGCGGGGGTGAGGGCACTGGTGTCTATTGGCCTAAGGGCACGGGACGTCTTCGGGTAATGAAAATGTTCTATAATTGATTTAGGAACAGAGGCACAGCTCTGAGACTATTCCCAAGGCCCTTGAAATGGACACTCCAAATGAGCAAACTGTGGTTTAAGTCAGTTATAACTCAACAAGGCATTTTTAAAAGGATCTCTGGATGCTGACTTGAGAGGCGACATGGGGCGGGCGCAGAGCTGGAAGCCGGGCTTGGACTATTGTTAGCCGTGGAGACGGTGACAGTGGTTGGATTCTAGGCGTATTTGGGACCGGGAGGTCCTGAGGAGTTGAAATGGGGCAAGTGGAGAAGAGAGGGATCAAAGAGGGCTCCAGATTTTATTGTGAGCAGCTGGAGTCGTTGCTGGAGACGGAGAGGACCAGAGGTGAAGCAGCGTCGGGAGAGAAGGCTTGGAGGTGGGTCTCAGCCCCCCGCGCCAGGTTTCTGTGCTTCCTACTTGTTCAGGTTGAGGTAGTCACGCTCTTCATATTCATTTACTGAGCGTTATCAAAGAGTGTTGAATTTTAGCAGACAGTTTTTCTCAATTTCTGAAGAGTCCATATGTTCTTTTCTCCTTTTATCTATTAATGTTGTGAAATTGTCTGGAAGATTTTCTAATATAAAACATTCATTCTATTGCTGGAGGAAACCTTACTCGATTCTAATTTGATTGTGAGCTTCTTTGTTTTCCTATGTTATCATTTAAAATATGTTATCGGATTTGGTTTGTTAGTATTTATTTAGGATTTTTGCGTCAAGTTTCAGAAATAAGATTGACTTATAATTTCCTTTAATAAATCACTCTTGTCTCGTGGAATAAGGTGAATGGTTTTTTTTTTTTCTTTCTTGGCGCAGTTTGCATGAAATCGGATATAACACTTCCTTAAATGTTCAGTAAAATCACATACAAGAGTGAATTGAACAGAAGAAACTACAACAATCAAATATTTGGGAATAAATCTAACAAAAGAGGTAAAGGACCTATACAAAGAAAACTATGAAACACTGTTAAAAGAAATAGAAGAAGACACAAAGAAATGGAGAGACATCCCCTGCTCATGGATTGGAAGAATAAACATTATTAAAATGGCCATCCTTCCAAAAGCAATATACAGATTCAATGCTATTCCAATCAAAATTTCAATGTCATTCTTCAAAGAAATAGAACAATTATTGATGAAATTCATATGGAATCACAAAAAACCCCGAATAGCCAAAGCTCTCCTGAAAAAAAAAGAAGGGAATGGAGGCATCAGACTCCCAGACTTCAAACTATACTACAAAGCCATAATCATCAAAACTGCATGGTATTGGAACAAGAACAGACATACAGACCAATGGAATCGAATAGAAAATCCAGAAATAAACCCACAGATTTATGGTCAACTAATCTTTGACAAAGGAGCAAAGAATATGCATTGGAGCAAAGAAAGTTTGTTCAATAAATGGTGCTGGGAAAAGTGGGTTGCTACATGCAAAAGAATGAAGCTTGACCACTACCTCACACCATACACAAAAATCAACTCAAAATGGATTAAAGAACTAGACATAAGACCTGAAACCATAAAATATATAGAAGGAAATATAGGCGAAACACTATGTGATTTGCACATCAAAGACATCTTTACAGACACATCACCCAAAGCAGTGATAGTGAAGGCAAAGATAAACAGCTGGGACTACATCAAATTAAAGAGCTTTTGCACAGCAAAAGAGACAATAACAAAAACAAAGAGAAACCCCACCAACTGGGAGAACATTTTTGCACCCAACACTAATGAAAAAGGACTGATCACAAAAATCTGCAAAGAGCTGATGAGACTCAACAACAACAAAGAAAATAATCCAGTCAAAAAATGGGCAGAAGAGCTTAAAAGAAACTTCTCTGAAGAGGAAATGCAAATGGCCAACAGGCATATGAAAAAATGTTCAACATCACTTGTCATCAGGGAAATGCAAATCAAAACTACCATGAGATACCATCTTACACCAGTGAGAATGGCACATATTAAAAAAACTAGCAACAACAAATGTTGGCGAGGGTGTGGAGAAAAAGGAACTCTTCTGCACTGTTGGTGGGAGTGCAAACTGGTCCAACCACTGTGGAGAGCTGTGTGGAGATTTCTGGACCTACTAAACATAGAGCTTCCATATGATCCAGCAATTCCACTCCTAGGTATTTACCCAAAGGACACAGAAACATCAATTCCAAAGAGCACCTGCACCCCTATGTTTATAGCAGCACTGTTTACAATAGCTAAGCTTTGGAAACAACCCAAATGCCCAAAAATAGATGACTGGATCAAGAAGATGTGGTACATATATACCATGGAATATTACTCAGCATTCAAAAAAGATAAACACATGCAATTTGCAGCAACATGGATGGCGCTGGAAGGGATCATGCTCAGCGAAATAAGCCAAAAAGAAAAAGAAAAATACCGGATGGTCTCACTCATAGCAGGAATCTAGAAAACTTAAATAAGGGACCAGGAAAATGAATATAAGAAAGTGAAAATCAAAATCAACAAAAAACTATGAACCAGAGACACTTTTAGGGGGGCGGGGGCAGGAGGGGAGGGATTGGGGTCAGAATGGGGGGGCTGCAATTGTATGGGGAATATAACAATAAAATTTATAAAAAAAAAAAAAAGAAACTACAACACAAAATTTGTGTGTTTGTATTGGATTTTTTTTTTTTTTTTTGCTGTGGGTAGAATTTTAGCTACTAATCAAATATTTTCATGATATTAAGCTAGTGCATGTGTCGTCATTTTCAAAATTGTCTTTTTTGGAAATAAAAGGAATCCAAGAAGTCAGAAAATAAGAAGTGAAACTACCACTGTAGATGATATGCTAATGTATATGAAACACCCTAAGACTCCATCAAGAAGTTATTAGAGGGCCTCCTCTGGTGGCACAGTGATTGAGCACTGGGCTGCGAAGCTGCCCACAGCCTCTGCAGCACCGGTCCGATCCCTGGCAGCTGGAAAGGGTCCCACATGGCATGCAGACCTCTCCTGCCATGCCCGCTGCTCCCCTCAGCAGTGTACTTCGTCAGTCTGCCTGTTCTGTTCCCCGCTCTGGCTCTGGTGAATTCTCTCACCCTCCTGCCCTTCTAACTGTGCCCGGTGCTTTTATAAATAAATAAATAAATCTTATATAAAAAAAGAAGTTATTAAAAACCTCAGATGAATACAGCAAAGTGACAAGTTACAAAATCAACATGCAAAAATCCATACCCTTTTCATATACAAATAACAAACAAGAATCAAAGGAAATTAAGAAAATAATTCTATTTTCAATTGCTTCAGAAAGAATTAAATACTTCAGAATCAGCCTTACTAAGGAAGGTAAAAGATCAACATAACAAGAACTATCAGATGTTACTAAAGGACTTAGCACCCTAGGAGATGGAAAGATATTCCATTCTAATCGATGGAAGAATCAATATAATAAAAATGAATATCTTGCCTAAAACGATATTCAATTTTAATGCAATCCTTATAAAAATACCAGCACTATTTTTCAATGAAACTGAACACAAAATATTGAGATTTATATGGAAACACACAAGACCTTGACTAATTGCAAAAACAACCTGGAGGAAAAAGGAGAGAAACAGAAATCATATACTTGATTTCAGACTTTACTATAAAGCAACAGTGATACAAACAATATGGTATTCACACAAAAATAGATACATGGATCAGTGGAATGGAATCAAAAACCCAGAGGTAAATCCTTGTACACATCGGTGCGTAATCTATGATAAAACAGCTCTGACCATACAATGGGGAAAGGCAAGTGTCTTTAATAAATGGTGCTGGGGAAAAGAGTGAAGTTGGTTCACTCTCTAACTCGATACACAAAATAAACGCCAAGTGGGCTCGAGATTTAGACATAAGACCTAAGACAACAAAATGAACAGAAGAAAACATCAGTGACACTCCTACAATATCAACAATAAAGATGTTTTTGGTGACTTGACCCCTATGGTAAGGGAAATAAAACCAAAAATAAATAATTGGGATTGCCTCAAGTTATAGGGAGAGAAAACACAAGATGGTTAAAAAGACATCCTACTGAATGGGAGAAAATATTCATACAATATACAACTGATAAGCCATTGATATCCAAATGTATTTAAAAATTCCCAAAATGCAACAATAGAAAACAATCCACTAATAAATGGGAAGGAGATATGAACAGACAGTTCACCAAAGAGGATACTAAGAAGGCCAGCAAACATAGGAAGAAATGTCCACCATTACTTCCAATAAAAACACAGTGAGATCCTTCCTGGTGGCACAAGGGGTTAAGATGTAGCACTATGAAGCAATCAGCAGCCACTGCCACCTGAGTTCAATCCCCAGCTAGGGAGCTGACCCACATGGTGCAGCAGACCTCTCCCGTCTCGCCTGCTGCTCCCCTCAGCAGTGGATTTCAGTCCGCCTGTTCTATTCCCCACTCTGTCTCTGGTGAATCCTCTCACCCCCCACACCTCTGGCCTGTACCCAGTTCTTTTTTTTTTTTTTTAAGATTTATTTACTTTATACAAGAACCAGGGTACAGACCAGAGGCGCAGGAGGGTGAGAGGATTCATCAGAGACAGAGCGGGGAACAGAACAGGCAGACTGACGAAATACACTGCTGAGGGGAGCAGCGGGTGCGACAGGAGAGGTCTGCTGCGCCATACAGGACCCTTGCCCGCTGGCCGGGATCAAACCTGCGCTGCAGAGGCTGCGGACAGCTTCACAGTGCAATGCTCAACCACTTGAGCCACCAGGGGAGGCCCCTGTACCCAGTTCTTTTATTCATAAATAAATCTTAAAAAAAAAAAAAAACCACAGTGAGACACCATGCCATCCCCGTGATAAGGGCACAAATTAAAAAGACCTCCAACAAGCATTGGAGAGGATGTGGAGAAAGAGGAACCTGATAATATTGGTTATGGGAATATAAACTGTGCAGTCATCATGGAAAGCAAGCTGGATTTACCTTAAAAAATAAAAATGGGGCCTCCCTGGTGGCGCAGGCAGTTGAGCACCGCACTGTGAAGCTGTCCATAGCCTCTGTAGCGCGGGCTTGATCCCTGCTGGTCGGCCGGCAAGAATCCCACATGGTGAAGCAGACCTCTCCTGCCTCACTCGCTGCTCCCTCAGCAGTGTATTTCATCAGTCTGCCTGTTCTGTTCCCCACTCTGGCTCTGGTGAATCCTCTCACCCTCCCACACATCTGACCTATACCCCAGTTCTTGTATAAAAATAAATAAATCTTTAAAAAAAAAAAAAACTAAAAATCCCATATGGCCCAGCAATCCCAGTCTGGGGCATATATTCCAAGAATATGCAACCACCAACAAAAAACTCTACATGGTCTACAGTGTGCACAGCAGCAGCATTATTATAACTTGGACATGGAAGCAGGTTTAAGATCCACTGAAAGACAGTTGAATCAAGATGACATGGTAGATATATACCACGGAGTACTATACAGCCATAGAAAGGATAATATGGGGCCTCCCTAGTGGCACAAGCGGTTGAGCACAGCGCTGTGATGCTGTCTGCAGCCTCTGCAGTGCCAGTTCAATCCTCGCCGGCCACGGAGCAACCCACGTGGCAGGGCAGACCTCTCTCCTGTCTCGCCCATCCTCCCCTCAGCAGTGTATTTCATCAGTCTGCCTGATCCATTCCCCGCTCTGTCTCTGGAGAATCCTCTCACCCTCCTGCACTTCTGGCCTGGACCCTGGTTCTTGTATAAAAATGAATAACTCTTTAAAAAAAAAAAAGAAAGGATAACATGCAGCCATTTTCAACAAAATGGAGGCAATTTGAGAGAATTATGTGCAGCAAAGTGAGTCTGAATGATAAAAACAAATACTGTACATTTACATAGCAGATAAGTCAATAGTGTAAATGCTTACATTAATTATTTTGAATTAATGTAGCATTAATTAAAAAACTAGTGGACATCGGTAAAAGTCCTAAGGCAGGGTTCTGAGATTAAGAGGGAGGGGAGGGAGAGGGACAGAAGATACCAGGGATTAAGACAAAATTAGCACATCACAGCTCATTCCTTTTAAACAGCTTTTTTTTTTTTTTGCCTAGAACAACTGGGGTGTAGGCCAGAGGTACAGGGGATGAGGGGATTCACCAGAGACAGAGTGGGGAGCAGAGCAGGCAGATCTACTGAAATACACTGCTGACATCTCTTTTCATGTAAACACACATGGGAAAGAATATTTTTTCAAAAAAGAAGAAAACCAAAATCATCTCCAAAGTGTTGGTGTGAAGTTCTTCCCAATACTTCCTTATTTTTAAAACACCTGCTACATCTTCAACTATATTGTTTGTGTTTTCTCTATTTATATATGTGCCTGCCAGTCTCACCAAAGTTTTAGCTATTTTTTCTTTATAAAACCTACTTTCGTTGTTTGTTGATCCATTTATTGATTCTGGTATTTCATTAATTCTTGCTTCCTATTAATATCTATATCAATGCAAATGGCTTAACCACACCAATTTTAAAAGTGAAACTATCATATTGAGTGAAAAAGCAAAATACAACTATATGCTATCGACAAGAAACTCTACTTTCTAATTTCTCTCTAGTTCCTAATTACCCTTTAGTTATAAAGAAACAGATTGTTAATAATAAAACATAACGATCAAGCAAATGCTAATTAAAAGTAAGCCGGAGTGATTATATTGATATCAGACAAAGTAGATTTTAGAACCAGAAATGTTACAAATAAAGATTATTTTATACTGATAAAAAGGTCAATTAATTAGAAGAACATAATGAAGTTAAAAGTATATATAGTGACTTTTAGAATAGGGACCTTTGTTTCAACCAAGACTGCTTGGAACTGGGACAGGGCTGCCCCCGCAGCCAGAGGTGAGCTGAAGGCCCCCACAAGCCAGGCCCCGCCTGGCAGGGAGTTGGAGCCCAGAGGAGGATCTAGCGATTTGGAGCCCAGCGAGCAATCCAGCCACCCCACCTCCAGGGCTGTCTGTGGGACTTCAAGACACACCTTTGGATTTAAACAAACACAGAAGGAGGAGATATTCTGTGACAGCGACCATAAACATATTCATAGTACCACTGCCCTACTAGACTTCTGGCATAGTAGTATTTGACTTGATTGGACCACCAGCTTCTGACATCCCAGAAAGAGCACACCAAAAAGATGCTGGCCAGTACCAGCAACACAGTGTCCCAATGCATAGGACAAATTAGAAAACAAGCAGCAGGGAGAAGAAAAACTACAAGCCACCAAGCAAGTCCTCAGGGAAAAGACACACCACAAAATGAAAATCACCCACCAGATTGCAAAATCAGTGACTTGGAAGAACTTCTGAGCTTTCCAGAAAGAGAATTTAAAATTGTCATGATTAAAAAACTGACAGAAGTCATAAAGGAAAACAATGATAAGGGAAAAATAATCAACGATCAGAAGAATGAAATTGAGTCCCTA
Organism: Talpa europaea; assembly: GCF_964194135.1. NCBI lineage: Eukaryota > Metazoa > Chordata > Mammalia > Eulipotyphla > Talpidae > Talpa > Talpa europaea. The sequence continues at coordinate 101,401,966 of NC_140079.1, read as the reverse complement.
ATGAGGGAAGTGAAAGAAATGCAGGAGATCAAAGGATTAATGGAGGAGCTAAAGAACTCTGGGAAAAGCAGTGATAGCAGAATAGATGAAATGGAAGAACGAATAAGTGCTCTTGAAGACACAGAAATAAAAAGAACCAAAACAGAAAAGGAAAGAGAAGTAAAAATGAAAAAGAATGAAGAAAGACTTCGGGAACTATCTGACTCCACGAGGAAAGGAAATATAAGAATTATAGGAATCCCAGAAGGAGAAGAGAGAGACATAGGAACAGAGAAAATATTCAAGGAAATCATTGAAGAGAACTTCCCAAATGTGAAGAAGGAGCTGAAAATAGACATACAAGAAGCAAGAAGAACACCAGAATTCCATGATGAAAGGAAAAATACAGCAAGACACATATTAGTAAAGCTCCCAAGAATCCAAGACAAGGAAAAAATAATGAAGATGACAAGAGGGAAGAAACAGGTAACATACAAAGGAAAACCAATCAGGCTGACATCAGACTTCTCCCAAGAAACACTACAGGCAAGGAGAGAGTGGAGGGACATAGTCAACAGACTCCATGACAACAAATGCCAACCAAGAATACTCTATCCCGCAAAGCTTTCCTTCCTCTATGAAGAAAGAATAAGGACCTTCCCAGACAAACAGAAACTCCGGAATTTCATTATGACTAAACCCTCACTCCAAAAAATACTACAAGGAGTCCTAAAGCCAGAACCTCAGAGGGATGAATAAGAACTAAACAAGACCTCCATATGTGTGTATATATATGTGTGTGTGTGTGTGTGTGTGTGTGTGTGTGTGTAAATTAAACCAGAGAAAAGACAAACAAAATGGCAAATACAGATGCTAACATATCGATATTAACCCTAAATGTAAATGGACTAAACTCTTCAATAAAAAGACAGAGTCACAGGCCGGATTAAGAAACAAAACCCAACCTTTTGCTGCCTCCAGGAAACTCACTTAACTACAAAAGATAAAAATAGACTGAAAGTAAAAGGATGGAAGACAATCCTACAAACAAATGGACAAAAAAGAGGCAGGAACAGCTATACTTATATCAGATAAAACAGATTTCGAACTCAAAAAGGTAAAAAGAGACCCAGACGGTCACTACCTTATGATCAAGGGGACACTACTTCAAGAAGAAATAACACTCATTAACATATGCTCACCAAATGAAGGAGCACCAAAATATATCAGACAACTATTATCATCTCTGAAAACAGACATCAGAGAAAACACATAAGTAGTGGGAGACTTCAACACACCACTATCAACAATGGATAGATCAACAAGACAAAAAATAATTAAGGACACTAAAGCTCTAAATAAGGATCTAGAGCTCATGGCCTTAACAGACATCTATAGAACACTGAACCCCAAAAAATCTGAGTATACATTTTTCTTAAGCACACATGGATCATTCTCCAGGATCGATCACATACTGGGACACAAGACATACATCAACAGATACACCAAGATTGAAATCATACCAACCATCTTCTCTGACCATGAAGGCATCAAACTAGAAATAAACCATAAAAAGAAGACAAGGAACTCTCCTACCTCATGGAGATTGAAACCCACACTACTGGAAGATCACTGGACAAATGAGGAGATCAAAGAAGAAATTAAAAAATACTTTGAGTTGAATGATAAGGAGGACACCAATTTCCTGAATGTATGGGATGCAGCAAAAGCAATAATAAGAGGAAAATATATAGCAATACAGGCTCACATCAAGAAACAAAAAAGAACTCAAAGAAACAACCTAATATCACAGCTCAAAGAACTAGAAAAAGAACAACAAAAAAATCCTAAAACCAGTAGAAGAAAAGAAATAATAAAAATCAAAGCAGAAATAAATGAAATTGAAACTAAAAAAAAAAAAAATCCAAAAGATGAATGAAACCAAAAGTTGGTTCTTCGAAAAAATAAATAAAATAGACACTTCCTACCAGGGCTCACAAAGGAAAAATGGGAGAAAGCACAAACAAATAGGATCACAAATGAAAGAGGAGAAATCACAACAGACACAGCAGAAATCAAAAGAATAATCAGAAACTACTATGACCAGTTATATGCAAACAAGCTTAACAATCTAGAAGAGATGGACAAATTCCTACAAGTTTACTATCACCCAAAGCTAGATAAAGAAGAAATAGAACAACTAAATGGACCAATTACAAGCAGTGAAATTGAAATGTAATCAAAACCCTCCCCCAAAACAAAAGCCCAGGACCAGATAGATTTACAAATGAATTCTACCAAACATTCAGAAAAGAATTAGTGTCTATCCTTCACAAACTCTTTCAAAAAATTGAGAAGGCATGTATAATACCAAACACATTCTATGACGCCAACATTACACTAATACCAAAACCAAACTAGGACAACACACAAAAAAGAAAACTACAGGCCAATCTCTCTAATGAAAAAAATGCAAAAATCCTCAATAAAATTTTAGCTATCAGATTCACCACGACCAAGTAGGATTTATTCCAGGGACACAAGGATGGTTAAACATCCAAAAATCAATCAATGTAATCCAACACATCAACACAAAGAAATATAAAAAACATATGATAATATCAATGGATGCTGAGAAAGCTTTTGACAAAGTACAACACCCATTTATGATAAAGGCCCTTGAAATTCTCGGGATACAAAGAACATACCTCAACATCATAAAGGCCATATATGACAAGCCCACAGCCAGTATCATTCTCAATGGTGAAAAGCTGAAAGCATTTCCATTAAGATCTGGAACAAGACAAGGATGTCCACTCTCACCACTGCTTTTCAATATAAAACTGGAAGTCCTAGGAAGAAGTCAAACTGTCACTATTCACAGATGATATGATAATATACATAGAGAACCCCAAAAACTCCACAGAAAAACTAATTAAACTAATTAAACTAATCAATCGGTTTAGTAAAGTGGCGGGAGACAAAATCAACACACAAAAATCAGTAGCCTTCCTATACACAAACAATAAATCTGAAGAAGAAGAAATCGAGAAAACCATCCCTTTTATTATTGAAACAACAAAAAATCAAATACTTGGGAATAAACATAACAAAAGAGGTATATGATCTATACAAAGAAAACTATAAAATACTGTTAAAAGAAATAGAAGAAGATACAAAGAAATGGAAAGATATCCCTTGCTCATGGATTGGAAGAATTAACATTATCAACATGGCCATCCTACCAAAAGCAATATACAGATTCAATACTATTCCAATAAAAATTTCCATGACATTCTTCAAAGAAATAGAACAAATATTGATGAAACTCATATGGAGCCACCAAAAACCCTGAATAGCCAAAGCTCTCCTGAAAAAAGGAAGAGAATGGAGGCATCACACTCACAGATTTCAAACTATACTACAAAGCCATAATCATCAAAACTGCATGGTATTGGAACAAAAACAGACACACGGACCAATGGAACCAAATAGAAAATCCAGAAATAAACCCACAGATTTACAGCCACCTAATCTTTGACAAAGGAGCAAAGAATATGCAATGCAGCAAAGAAAGCTTGTTCAATAAATGGTGCTGGGAAAACTGGGTCACTACATGCAAAAGAATGAAGCTTGACTACTACCTCACACTATGTACAAAAACCAACTCAAAATGGATTAAAGAACTAGACATAAGACCTGAAACCATAAAATATAAGCAAAATACTACATGACATGCACCTCAAAAACATTTTTACAGGCACATCACCCAAAGCAGTAATAGTGAAGGCAAAGATAAACAGCTGGGACTACATCAAATTAAAGAGCTTCTGCACAGCAAAAGAGACAGTAACCAAAACAAAGAGACACCCCACCGACTGGGAGAACATTTTTGCACACAACACTAATGATAAAGGACTGATCACAAAAATCTACAAAGAGCTGATGAGACTCAACAACAACAAAGAAAACAATCCAGTCAAAAATGGGCAGAAGAGGGCCTCCCCGGTGGCGCAGCGGTTGAGTGCTGGGTTGCGAAGCTGCCCACAGCCTCTGCAGCGCCAGTTCGATCCCTGGCTGCTCCCTGGCCACCGGAGGAGGGTCCCACATGGCGCGCAGACCTCTCCTGCCACCCGCTGCTCCCCTCAGCAGTGTCCTTCGGTCCTTCTGCCTGCTCTCCTCCCTGCTCTGGCTCTGGTGAGTTCTCTCGCCCTCCCGCACTTCTGACTGTGCCCAGTGCTTGTATAAATAAATAAATAAATAAATATTTAAAAAAAAAAAATGGGCAGAAGAGCTAAAAAGAAACTTCTCCAAAGAGGACATGCAAATAGCCAAAGGCGTATGAAAAAATGTTCAGCATCACTTGTAATCAGGGAAATGCAAATCAAAACTACCATGAGATACCATCTCACACCAGTGAGAATGGCACATATTAAAAAAACTAGCAACAACAAATGTTGGCGAGGGTGTGGAGAAAAAGGAACTCTCCTGCACTGCTGGTGGGAGTGCAAAGTGGTCTAGCCACTATGGAGAGCTGTGTGGAGATTCTTCAACCTGCTAAAGATGGAGCTTCCATAGGATCCAGCAATTCCACTCCTAGGTATTTACCCAAAGGACACAGAAACATTCATTCCCAAGGGCACCTGCACCCCTATGTTTATAGCAGCACTATTTACAATAGCTAAGCTTTGGAAACAACCCAAATGCCCAAAAATAGATGACTGGATCAGGAAGATGTGGTCCATAGACACCATGGAATGCTACTCAGCAGTCAAAAAAGATAAACTCATGCAATCTGCAGCAGCATGGATGGAGCTGGAAGGAATCATGTTCAGCGAAATAGGCCAGAAAGAAAAAGAAAAATACCGATGGTCTCACTCATAGCAGGAATTTAGAAAACCTAAAGAAGGGACCAGGAAAAAGACTAATTATAATAAAGAACAAATCAAAATCAACAAGCAACTATAAACCAGAGACACACTATGGCGGGGGGAGGAGAGGAGGGATTAGGGTCAAAAGGAGGGTGCAATTGTATGGGGAATATAACCAAAATGAAAATGCACACATTGTGCAAAAATGAAAAATGATGTAAGAATTATATAAAATAAAATATATATTTTTTAAAAAACAACTGAGTAAAAAAAAAGTATATATAGCAGAATTTCAAAGTATATGCGACAAAAATGAATAGAATTGAAAGAAAAAATCATTCTCAGTTAGATTGGCGATTTCAACACTTTTCTTAGCAATAGATAGAACAAGTAGATACATATGGAGATGAACTTGAACTTGGCCAACCAAGTTGACCCCGTTGAAGTTGACAGAGTCTTGCACTTAACAACAATGGGATGCTCACTGGCTTAAAATGCCCGGGAAACAGTTGCCAACATAGACCATATTCTGGGTCATAAAAAAAAGTCTGAGTAAACAGAAGAGGGGTGAAATGATATAAAATGTGTTTTCTGATCACAGCAGAAACATAATAGAAAGCTGTCCGGAGGACAACCAGCGTCTGGAAGCCAAACACCACCACTGAAAATAGTGGAAAATGTTTTGCCCTGAACATAAAACCACAACACATGGAAACGCGTGAGCTGGGCCTAACAGTCTTAGGAAGGATAATTTTGGCATTAAGAGTTTACGTTTTTTAAAAGACCTCAAATTAATGATCTAAGCTTATTTGTTTAGAAGCTAGAAATAAAAGCATAATTAATACCAAAATGAGGAAAAGAAGGAAAGAAAGATAAATAGAATCCGTGGGGGAAAAGAGAGATCAATGCCAGCAAAAGCTTTGGAAATAGCACTCGAGTTGATAAGCTTCTAGGAAAACACACTTGCAACGTCAGGAAGTAAATAGGAGAATCCATGCACGCCTGGTGGGAGGGATAATAGAATATTCTGAACAACCTTTGGGAAACTGGGCGCCTGAGGGGTACTTACTGTGATAGGCTGCAGGGGCCGGAAGGTAGAGACGCGGGCAGGAAGGGACGCGGCAGGGAAAGCACCCCTGGACGTGCATGGAAGGGCCGCCGCAGGCAGCTGCAGACTCACCAGATGTGCCGGGCCTGAGGTGCCCGTTCAGGAGAAGCAACAGACATGCAGCTAAAGACAGAGGGCGAGGTATCCCCGTGGGCATGGCGTAAGAGCGCGAGGTCCAGTGTCACCTGCAGAGAGTCATGAACGAGAGAAAGGGTGGAGTGAGCAGACTGCGGGAAGCTGGTTTGAAAGTCCCCTGAGTCTTGCTGCTGCCATGGTGGCTCAGACTGAGGCGGAGAAGGTGGACAAGGAGGTGCCTGGGCCGAGTCCCGTGACACGTAGGGCTGTTTCAGGCAGGGGCGAGGGCCCCTGTTGGGTGGACCCTCCTGCACACCGCACTGCAAATTCTGGGCCAAACAGGAAGAAAGCAAGGCCCGCGAGGTGCTGGCGAGACACTGCCTTGCATGGTTTCTAGCCCGCACAGGGCTCTCGTTCCTGCCCCTCCAGGTGGCTAAAACTCCAACAGAAAACTCACAGCTTTGTGGGTTTGAAGAAGCAGAACACGATTTATGATCACCATAGCCGCTGGGAGGATGGCAGGAGAACCTGGAAAGAATCGAAGCAGAGAAGCAGCGGCCCAAGCTCTCGGCCTGCGGACCCCGCTGGGACCCCTGGCACACTCGTGGGCGGGGCATGTGCCTGGCACCAAGCTGACCTGAGGTCTCAGCTGCTGCCCGTGATGGGGAGGACACAATGTGCAAACAGTGCGGCCAAGCACATTCCTGCGAGAAACCAACCATCAGCGCTGAGAGGACGATAGCAGGATTCGGCGTCTCTACAGTGTTTGGCTGACAAGTCGCTACCGCTAGACACACAGAGACACGGGGAAGGTGACCCGCTCTCAGGAGAAAAGACAAGCCAAGGAGACGGACCCCGAGATAAGTGGGTGTCCGAGTTAGCAGGCAAGGATGCCACGAAGGTGTCATGACTTATATTCACCTTTTAAGATTGAAAAAATACCATGGACTGGACAGCTCACTCTACAGAGATGTCCCCTCCCACGGATCTGGAGGATGGAAACGCAAGGGTAGGTGACAGCAGGTTTCAGGAGGGCCAGCTCCTCCCGAGGCTCATCTCTGGCTCACAGGGGCCATCTACTTACCCTGTCCACACAGGATGTATCCCCCCTGCACAGACCTCCCTGGTTGTAAGGACACCGGTCATATAGGATTAACCTTAATCACCTCTTTAAAGGTCCCACCTCGAAATGCAGTCACACTGGGGGTTAGGATTTCGACATACGAATTCAGAGAATTCAGTTTTCAGTTCATAACATAACTGACCTCAGGAACATTATGCATATCTTACAAATGTGTGTTTGCACATACACATGCATGCACAGCTTATGACATAGGTTATCTCGAGGTAGAGGGCAGAAACGGAAGCCAATAAAACAACAAAATGGAATTTTTAGAAAAATATAATGTTTAATTAATAATCACTTACTGCACAGGCTTAAGAGAAAACTGGACTAGAAGGAAAGATCAGTGAAGTGAAAGGCAGGACAATAAAAATATATACAAACTGAAGCTTAAAGAGGAAAAAAGCATGGGGGGAAAGAGCATAGTCTTAATGACTTGTGGGACAACATCAAGTGGTCTAACATATGAATAATTGGGGTCCTGGGAGGAAAAGACAGAGAATTGGGTAGGAAAAAAATTGAAGAAATAATGGATGGAATCTCTCTATTTTTGATAACATGTACTTATAGATTCAAGAAACTCTGGAAACCCCAAGCTGGATAAACCCAAAGAAAATTTATCCAGGCATTTCACAGTCAAACTGCTGAAAATCAAAGATAATGAGACAATCTTGAGAGCAGACAAAGCAAAGTGACCAGGAGGTAAGGGCAAGGAGGGTCTGGAGCCCCGACTTCTCCAGCAGCAAAGGGAGCCAGGGCACAATGGAACAAGAGCTGCATGGTTTTAAGAGAACAAAAAGCATCTGTCAACCCGAAATTCTGTGTCCAGTGAAAATATCCTTCCATATTAAAGTGAAACAAACATTTTCTCATAAAACCAAGAGACTGTGGTTACAACCTTAGTTATAAAAATACTAATGGAGGGCCTCCCTGGTGGTGCAAGGGGTTAAGCACCACACTGTGAAGAAATCCGCAGTCTCTGCAGCACAAGTTTGATCCCCAGCCAGGGAGCAACCCACATGGCACAGCAGATCTCTCCTGTCTCGCCCGCTGCTCCCCTTAGCAGTGTATTTCAGTAGATCTGCCTGTTCTGCTCCCCACTCTGTCTCTGGTGAATCCTCTCACCCCCTGCATCTCTGGCCTGTACCCCAGCTCTTGTATGCATAAATAAATCTTAAAAAAAAAAAAAGAAATGCTAACGGAACTTGTTTCTGCTGAAATGAAATGATGCCACCTGGAAGACTGAATTTCCAGGAGGGGAATGAGCAACACTGAACATGGCAAACATGCAGGTAAATATATAAGAAGCTTTTCCTGCTAATTTTATTATGTGACTGTGTAAAGAAAAGTTAAAGGGTTGGGGCGAGGGCTGTTAAGGAAGGCGCAGGCAGCCTGTAAGTCACTAAGCATAAACGCGGACTGGGCAGGGAGTGGGCCCGTGGAGCTACGGCATTTCCGCACTACAGCAGCAGTGATAGCAACTCTAAGCACACTAGGAAAAGTTAAGGATGTTCCTTGCAATCCCTTGAGCAGTTATGAAAGAAATCGTGCCTAGTGCCATTGCCAAAAATATTCAATGACTGCAAAGGAAGGCAAAAGAGGAGGAACTCCAGATCAGAAATACAGTAGACACACGGCAGTCAAATGGTAGAATGATAAATCTAAACCCAACCATAAAAATGACTATATTATATGTCAACGAACTAAGCACTCCATTTATTTATTTATTTATTTTTTTAATAAATTTTATTGTTATATTCCCCATACAATTGCATCCCCCCATTCTGACCCCAATCCCTCCCCTCCCGCCCCCGCCCCCCTAAAAGTGTCTCTGGTTCATAGTTTTTTGTTGATTTTGATTTTCACTTTCTTATAGTTATTCATTTTCCTGGTCCCTTATTTAAGTTTTCTAGATTCCTGCTATGAGTGAGACCATCCGGTATTTTTCTTTTTCTTTTTGGCTTATTTCGCTGAGCAGGATCCCTTCCAGCGCCATCCATGTTGCTGCAAATTGCATGTGTTTATCTTTTTTGAATGCTGAGTAATATTCCATGGTATATATGTACCACATCTTCTTGATCCAGTCATCTATTTTTGGGCATTTGGGTTGTTTCCAAAGCTTAGCTATTGTAAACAGTGCTGCTATAAACATAGGGGTGCAGGTGCTCTTTGGAATTGATGTTTCTGTGTCCTTTGGGTAAATACCTAGGAGTGGAATTGCTGGATCATATGGAAGCTCTATGTTTAGTAGGTCCAGAAATCTCCACACAGCTTTCCACAGTGGTTGGACCAGTTTGCACTCCCACCAACAGTGCAGAAGAGTTCCTTTTTCTCCACACCCTCGCCAACATTTGTTGTTGCTAGTTTTTTTAATATGTGCCATTCTCACTGGTGTAAGATGGTATCTCATGGTAGTTTTGATTTGCATTTCCCTGATGACAAGTGATGTTGAACATTTTTTCATATGCCTGTTGGCCATTTGCATTTCCTCTTCAGAGAAGTTTCTTTTAAGCTCTTCTGCCCATTTTTTGACTGGATTATTTTCTTTGTTGTTGTTGAGTCTCATCAGCTCTTTGCAGATTTTTGTGATCAGTCCTTTATCATTAGTGTTGGGTGCAAAAATGTTCTCCCAGTTGGTGGGGTTTCTCTTTGTTTTTGTTATTGTCTCTTTTGCTGTGCAAAAGCTCTTTAATTTGATGTAGTCCCAGCTGTTTATCTTTGCCTTCACTATCACTGCTTTGGGTGATGTGTCTGTAAAGATGTCTTTGATGTGCAAATCACGTAGTGTTTCGCCTATATTTCCTTCTATATATTTTATGGTTTCAGGTCTTATGTCTAGTTCTTTAATCCATTTTGAGTTGATTTTTGTGTATGGTGTGAGGTGGTGGTCAAGCTTCATTCTTTTGCATGTAGCGACCCAGTTTTCCCAGCACCATTTATTGAACAAACTTTCTTTGCTCCAATGCATATTCTTTGCTCCTTTGTCAAAGATTAGTTGACCATAAATCTGTGGGTTTATTTCTGGATTTTCTATTCGATTCCATTGGTCTGTATGTCTGTTCTTGTTCCAATACCATGCAGTTTTGATGATTATGGCTTTGTAGTATAGTTTGAAGTCTGGGAGCTAAGCACTCCATTTAAAAGGCAAAGATGGTCAGAATGTATTTTTTAAAGCGAAATTCAATTATATGGTGTGTATGAAGGATGGACTTTTATTAAAAAGATACAGTTTGAAAGTCAGTGGTTGGAAAAAGATGTATCATATAAGCTGTAGCATAAGGCTGAAGTGTTTATATTAATATCAGATAAAATCAACTTCAAGACCCAAGTTATTAGCAGAAAGAAAGAGTAACATTTCATAACAATAGAGGCTCAGCTAGAGAGACATAAAAATCCAAAGCACTTGTGTGCCCACATAAGACTTCCACTCAAAAACACAAATCAAACATTGGCATTCACTCTACTCCCTCCAGACACCTTGCTAAAATGATACTAAGACATATTTATTATAAAAAATTCCAACATACAAAATGTATAATTGATTCCTATTTACTCACACCTAGATTTAATACTAATTTGTACCATGCTACATATGTTTCTCTTCCCCACCCTGAAGTGTCTGAAAATACATTGAGTTTTTAAAATTTTAAGTGGTGGAATTTCATTCAATCAAGGAATTTTAGAAAATCTTAACACAAAAATTCAATAAAACTTTTAGAAGGAAAAAGAGGAGGAAGCTCTTTATGACCTTGGGTTAGTCAAAGAGTTCTTATATATGACAAGAAAAGCACAAACACATAAAAGAATTGATCAATGGGACCTCATAAAAATGCAAATCTTTTGTTCTCCAAAAGATACCATTAAGAAAATAGAAAGGCAAGTAACACACTGGGAGAAAATAATCCGAAATATGCATCTGTTAAAGGACTTGTATAAGAATAATACAAAGAATTCTTACAACTAAATAAGATATCTGATCTCACCTCCACCCCTCCCCAAAAGAAAACAGACAAGCAGAGAAACAGACAAGCTAGTAAAAAAAAAAAAAAAAAAAAAAAGGGAGGGCTCAGCAGTTGAGCGCTGGGCTGCAAAGCTGCCCGAAGCCTCTGCAGTGCCGGTTCAATCCCAAGGGTCCCGGACCTCTCCTGCCACGCCCGCTTCTCCCCTCAGCAGTGTATTTCATCAGTCTGCCTGTTCTGTTCCCCACTCTGGCTCTGGTGAATTCTCTCACCCTCCCGCCCTTCTGACTGTACCCAGTGCTTGTATAAATAAGTAAATTTTTTTTTTAATTAACCTGGAGGGAATACAGTTCTTTCAGGGAAAAGACAAAGAGATGAAATAAAAGAGACAGCATTTTTAATAGGAGCATTCAAAGAATGGGAAATAGCTTTTGGAAACTAAATATATGATACCAGAAATGAACAACTTTAACTGTAAAGGTTGGCAGAGAAAAAAAACAGCAAAAAGGAAATAGCAAAAAGGAAAAGAAAGAAAAACAAGGAAGGGAGGAAGGGAAGAAGGAAAGGAAAATAAGAGAGAAAAGCTAAGAAAATTAGAGGATCCACATAGGAGGTCCAACAGACAACTAATCGGAGCTCAGAAGGAAAGAACACAGTGGCAGGGAGGAAATCATCTATGAAATGTCTCAAGAAAATGTCCCAAAATGGATATATAGGAGTTTCTGGATGGGAGGGCACTGACCCAGGGGTATAAATTTAGACATAAGGGATAAATAGACATATGGTATAAACAGACATGTGGTACAAATATGCCATTTGTCTAATTTTTTTAAGTTATAATATATAAGTGCTAATAAGTAAAACATGGACTGTCCTCCTACCTTGACAAACACACCTTCAGAACTGCCTGGAGGGCTGGGTTCTGCTGCAGAACACCCAGGTCCTTTGAGTTCTGCTCCAGAATATGGAGAGGTGGGGAGAGCTGGCCCCTGCTGAATCCCCAACTCCTGGATCTGTCCCACACCATGAGGGACCTCATGTGCACGGGGACTCGCCACCCCACACATCCCAACTCCAGCTCTACCTCCCACAAAGAGCTGCTTCTTGGCCATTCTGTAAGAACAGAGGTGCAAATAGCAGAGTGGGCTGTCCTCAGGACAGGCCCAGGGAAGACACCATGGGTCCCGGAAGTGGACGCTGGGCTTGCTATTCGGAAGGAATTCCAGGTTCCAGGCATGCACCTGGATCACTGCCGGGGCCGAGGTGCCCAGTAGATCGTTGTCCTGTGGAGGAAGCATGGCTGGAGGATGGCCAGGGCTCTCCCGGTGTGGGCCTGGCATGGGAACTCTGGCCCACATCTCCGGGGGCCCTTCCCAGCTGATGATGACAGGAGACCCAATCAAGGCACAACACTGTAAAATTTCACAGCACAGGGACAAAGAAAAGATTCTAAACGCAGAGAGAGACCAGGCTTCCCACAAAGAGCCGAGCATCAGAATGACAATGGACTTCTCAATAGCAACACTGGAAGGCAGAAGTCAGGGAATCAAAACTTTCAAAACTGCGGGGGCAGGGGGCAGAAGGGTTTCTAATCTCAGAGTCTATATCCAGCCAAACTTCTAATGGAGTGGGGGTGTAGAATAAAGGCAATGGCAGACACAAGATTTGCTCCCTATGCACCTCCCTTTGGACACTACTGGTGACTGAGCCCTACTTAACCAAGCCAGTAAACCAGCAGTTAATGAGAGGCCCAGCTCAGGAGAGAAGCGAGGAGGCCCTCAGGAGGGGTGCGCCCCGACTCTGCGGGGTGCAATAATTACACAAACCCAGCAGCTTGCAGTAACGACCTTGCACTGCCCAGGGCAGACGCTGGGGGCGGGCTGGGGGCAGGGCCTGGCTTGGGGCCCTGCTTGGGGCCTTTCAAAGCTGAAATCCAGGTGGCAGCGGCGCCGCCTTCTCATGGGCAGCAGCCGCGGGAGGATCTTCCTCGTGGGCCATGAGGCTGCGGGTGGCCCAGCCCTGTGGGTCGAGGACTAACGTCCCCATTGCCTGGCTGGCCCTTGTCAGAGCCTAGGGACCTCTGACATCTTTGCCCCTTCGCCCCCAGCATCTTGGCAACAGACAGCACCCCGAAGGGGGTCTCTGAGCTCACAGCACTTCTGACGTAGGTCTGGGCTTCACGCCGAGGCGAGCTCCCGTCCCAGGCCGCGCTGCGACGCGACTCCATTCTGACGCTGGCAGCAGGGGAAGGGCTCACCCCCACCACGCCGCCCCCCATTTCAGACGCCAGTCACAAGTGTGGGTGCCCTTTACCCACCCCTCTGTCTGATGGCTACGAATTGGGGGTTTCCACGTCCCCCCTCCCTGGGCTGGATAATGCGCTGTGATGGCTCCGGGAATGCAGGGAACTTTCCTCTTGCTGGTTTGCTCCACAGGAAACAGGAGCAGCCGGCGGAGAGGCGCGGGCCGGGCCGAGACCAGACCTCTGTCCTGGGATGCTCGCTGCGTTCACGCCCCACCAACCCCCCGAGCTCTTTGCTTGGGGACTTAATGGCGGTTCCATCACAAGGACTGATGACCTCGTTGGCCTCGAGTCCCCAGCTCCACTCCTGGGCCCTCGCTCCTCCCTGGAGGCCAAGGTCGCGGGCTGGAAGCCACAGCCCTCTGGCCACGGGCCGGGCTCCTCCGGGCTGCGGCCCTCGCAGGGACCACGCAGTCACCCGGGCAGCATGGACTCAGGGCTGGCTGGACGGGCTCATTACCAGGAGCAGCAGACGCGCCTCGGCGCGCACTCGGGAAGCGACACGGCCCGCAGGCGCGGGGCCAGGAAGCGGGAGGAGGACCTCACGCCTCCGAAGGGAGTCCCTCCCCGTCCTCCCGTCCTCCAGGGAGAAACACCCTGTGGGCAGAGCTCGCCACGCACAGGCCGCAGGGGAAGCAGAGCAGGACACTGAATGACCTTCGCCCATCACAGACCCGGCGCCTCCGGCGGCCCAGGCCGCGGCCCGCGCGGGGAGAGGCGGCCGCACAGGCTCCTGGCCAGCCTGAGGGTCAGCAGCCGGGCAGCGTCCGCAGCCGTCGGGGTCTGGAGCCTGGGCCCGGGCGCACACCAGCCCCCCCACCCCGGGGAGCCCCCGGCATTTCGGGAAAGCCGAGTCGGGTGGTGGGTCTGGGATCCTGGAGCTGCCCCGCGTGCCCCGGCGGGTGTGTGGCCGCAGGGCTGGGTGGAGGCGCGAGCCCTGGAGGTGGAGGCGCAGCCAGGCCCCCACTGGGGGCCGGGGGACCCCGGGGCTGGGCGGCTGGGCCTGGACGGGGCTTCTCCCGCCGCCGCCTCGCGCCAAACCTCCCGCGGCACGTGCCTCCAGGGCCCGCCCTCGCATCGGCCTGTCGGGGCCGCGGGCAGCCCCGGAGAGCAGCGGCCCCGCCAGCAGCCCTGGGCGCCCTGAGACTCCCGGGCGGGGGTCAAGGCTTCGGAGCCACAGGGTGGCGGGAACATCAACCCACTGCCCTGGGCAAGCGCTGGGGGCGGCTGTCCTGGGAGGAACCCCCCGGAAAGTCCTTCCCCAGGAGATGAACCACGTCAAACCTTCCGTGGACACTCACGGCCCCGAGGACGCCCAGCCCGGGAAGGGCCTGGCTGGGGCTGACCCCGGGCGTCCTGAGAGGAGCAGAGCCTTCCTCTGCTTGGGCTCGGGCGGCGAGCATGAGCCGGGGCACGCGGGTGTGCGGGGTTCCCCGTGGGGTCCGCCCACCCGTGGTCACTCTGCGGAGAGCACTTTGGTGGCCCAGCCTGAGCTGAGCGGCGCGCGGTGCCTGGGGCAAGAGGGGAGGGAGGGCTCAGGGGACGGCGCTGGGACCCAACAGGTGCCCTGGAGAGCGGCGGAGGGAAGGTGCTCGGATTTGTGACTCTTGGGGCGCGTCTGGTGCAGCTGAGTGGGTTCACCCTGAGTGTCCCTGCTTCCGGGGTGCAGGCAGGCAGGGGCAGCCGCTTCTGCTAAGAGCATCAGGTCACAGCTGCCGCAAAGAGAGCGCTGGGGTCAGCCCCAGGAGGACAGGACGCTTGGGCCAGCCACGCCAGGGAGCCGGGGGAGCAGACAAGGGCGGTGTGGGCAGCCCCCACTGACCTGGAGCAGCTCCCCAGGCTCCCTCTGGGCCAGGCAGGCCCTTTCCTTGCTGGATGAGGGGGTCCCGCGAGCCCCGGGAGGCAAGAGGGGGCAGGAAGTATTGAGATTTGAATGCCTGGACCAGCTGCGCCCGGGGCTCTGAGTCTGCTCCACTCTCTGGAGTCACCTGCAGGCCTGACCCCCAGCCCCGCCCGGCTCCCCCCGGCCCTGTGGGACACTCACCCCGCGGGCCTTGCTCTCCCTAGCAGTTCTGTGACCCTGAGGACCCCTCCTCCTTCCCAGGTCCCTCCTCAGGGCACGACTGACTTGAGGCAGGCCCAGCCCCTCTGCCCCACCGGCACCTTCATCCTTCCCAGGGCCTGGCTTTCCTGGCGCGTCTCTCGATGCCACATCCCACAGCCAGAGTGTCCCCCACTAAACGTGTCCAGAGGTCCCCGGCACCCCTGCGCTGGCTCAGGGCTCTGTCCGCCGCAGTGCAGGAAGAATTTGCTGCCAGGATGCGCGTGGTGCGTAAAGGGAGACCCGCCCGCCCGTCGCCCCGTCCCTGGAGATGAGCCAGGCGATGAGGGAACCGTGGGCCGTGAGGACACTGGGGCCTTAGGACCCCCAGAGCAGCAAAGAGAGCCCATGGGATCCTGCCAGAGACTGAGGTCCGTGATGCACGCCCCAGGGGGGGACCTTTGAGATACCCGAGCGCAGTGAAAGTTGCCCAGGCCGCGCCCTGCAGCGCTGAAGGCCCCGGGAGCACCAGCCTCACGGCAAGTGCGTGAGATCCACGGCTCCAAAATGCGGTGGCGCTGCCGAGGGCCAAGCAGACCACAGCTCCTTGCCTTCCCTCCGTCCTGCGCTGGCCCCGGGAGGCTGCCCCTTAGGGGGCTCCACGCCTCTGTCAGAGAAAGGTGCTCCCCTCTTTGATGCTCCGTTACCTCAATGGGAAGGTGTCAGCTGTTTTCCACGAGAGAGCCCGGAACTGGGAGTCCCTGGGGGGGCACACCCGGAACTGTCGTGGGGGCCCCACCGCTGCATGCGCCAGGTGGTCCCTGCACTGCACACTGCACACAGGAAAGCCACCTGGCGGGACCCCTGCACGCACCCCCGGAGCAGCCTACCTGCCCGGGAAGCCAGTCAGCAGAACTGGGAGAACCTGTTCTGGGCTGGGCGAGGCTGGGCCAGGAGCCCAGGGGGGTGAGAGCGGGAGACCTCGGGGCAGGCCGGGCCCTGCCAGTCCGCTTGGTCTGCATCTGTCCTGCAGGCAGGTCTAGAAAACCACATATAAAGGGGTCGATGCACTTGTTTAATGGGGAGTGAGGGGCAGAGATGAGGGGGTGCCTCTCAGAGTTAAAGAACAGCAGGGGAACCTGCCCCCGAAGGGGATCCTGGAGCCGAGAGGAGAAGGCTCGTCTTCCAGGGTCTGTGTTTCTGCAGGGTGAGCCCCGGGGGTTCACCTCCGTCCTGTGGGTGAGGGTGACGCGGGGAGCTGGGGGCAGAGCGAGGGAGAAGGCGGGAAGAAGGGAAGGGGGGAGGGAAGGGAGGGAGGCGGGGAGGGGAGGCCACGGTGCTCCCGCAGGCGGGTCCAGCTCTGGGCATCACTGGCCACCGGGAACCGTCGCTCAAGTCGCGCGCCCGCCCGGCAGGCCGGGCCGTAGTACCAGCGGCAGCAACAGCAAGGGTGGGCGAGAAGGAGAGAAGCGGAACCCTCCACCCTCCTGGTGACCCACACGGCGGTGCAGTTGCCTTAAAAACAGACCCGCGCACCCTCGGTTGAGCAGCATTTCTGTGCGACGCGGCGATTCCACTCCTGGGAACACCCGGGACACAGGAGAACGCGCCCACGAGTGCGCACGGCAGGATCGCTCCTAACAGCCCGAAGCAGGAACAGCTCAGATGTCTGCAAGCTGGCGCTGGAGAAACAGAAGACGGCTTGTCCAGAGAGCGGGATATTATTCAGCCCTAAAGAGGGCTGAAGCGCAAGGACGCACCACAACCCGGTGGGCCCCGCGCAGATGCCGCCCAGGGCGAGGAGCCGCGTCAGACGATTCCATTTGCAGGACATGCCAGCAAGAAGAGGCAGAGGCAGAAAATAGACTCGTGGTTGCCTAGATTGGGACAGGCTAAGGGTTAGATTAGAGAAGTGATGAGGAAGGGGTGTGGTGCTCCTTTTGGGGGTGATGAAAATGCCCTCAGTTGATTGTGGTGATGAACGCACAACTCCGCGAATCCACTAACAGCCACTGTAACAGCCACTGAGCTGGACGCGAGGGTCGTGTGGTACGGGATTGATATCTCAGTAACACCGTTTACAGGGCGTCCCTGGTGGTGCAAGGCGTTAAGTCGCAGCACCGTGAAGCTCTCCACAGCCTCTGCAGCACGAGTTCGACCCCCAGCCAGGGAGCTACCCCCAGGGCGCAGCAGACCTCTCCTGTCTCCCCGCTGCTCCCCTCAGCCGTGGATTCCAGTAGCTCTGCCTGTTCTGCTCCCCACTCAGTCTCTGGTGAATCCTCTCACCGCCCCCCCACCTCTGGCCTGCACCCCAGCTCTTGTACGTGTAAATAAATAAAATTAAATTCTTAAAAAATGAAAATGCCGTCACAGCAGGAGGGTTCTGGCGGGCCAGGGAGCCTCCCGCAGCCACGGGCCGGCCTCCTGTAACCTTTCCTCCCCCACTGGGCCTGGGAAGTGACTGAGCTGGGCCACATGGGGGGGACAGTAAGGGCCATTCTGATGACATAAGCCCATCAGGTAAGAAGAACAGATTCCACCGTGAGGACCCAAAGGACTCGAGGCTTGGGGGAAATGACCCCGAAACGCACACCCACCCCGCAGTGCTGCTGCCAGGCTCCGTCCCGGGGCGGCGTCTCCCCGAGCCCTGGAGGCCCCGGGCCGCTGTGTCCTCATTAAAGCGTCGCTGCACGTTCTGACCTCTGGCTGCTGATGGACCGACACGGGGGTGCCTGGCACGGGGGTGCCTTCCCCGGAGGCCCCAGCTGCCGGGGAGCAGAGCGGTCTTGTTTGTTGGTCTTTGCATACGTGTGTCGCGCAGCAGCGACTTCCGTGCAGCAGGCGCAAGATGAATATTTGCTATTAAAAAGTCGAGCTGGGTCCTTCTACTTCCAGTAACAATGGCTTAGGTGATCGGTACCAAGCTGTCCAGCGGCAACAACTAAGAATGCTGGGAAAATGCACAAAGTGTGCACGAGCAAGAGTGTGAGCGTGACGGGCAAGGAGCCGCCCTGCGTCCTGGCAGCTCCGGCATCGAGCGAGGTGAGCCCGGCCCCGGCCTGCTCTCGTCCTGGGCTGCTTGCTGGTCTGAAGAGGGGGCTGGCAAGTGGAGTTGCCTGTTTCCCAGCTCCATGGGGCCAGGGGGCAAAGTGCTGACTGGCTGTAGCCCAGCGCAAGCCCGTCTCCCAGACCACACCCACCCTGCCCTGGGGGAAGGAGGTCCCAGGGGCTGCAGTGCCGGACACCTGGCGAAGGAAGGAAAATCCTCTCTGGAATCCAATAGCGTGATCGCGGGGCTCAGATCATCCCACAGGGAACCCCCACATACAGTGTCCAGCACGGAGGCAGCCAGGCTCAAGGGGTGACTTGATTAGGACAAGAATTTGCGAGGGATGTCTTATTTCCCCACAAAAGTGAACTTTTTTCTTAGTATGTTTTCATCTCACTTTGTCATATTGGAAACACTTTCTTCTTTAAAAAAATGTCATAGGGCCTCCCCGGTGGCGCCGCGGTTGAGCGCTGGGTTGGGAAGCTGCCCGCAGCCTCTGCAGTGCCAGTTCGATCCCCGGCCAATGGGTGAGGGTCCCACATGGCGCGCAGACCTCTCCTGCCGCCCGCTGCTCCCCTCAGCAGTGTATTTCTTTGTCAGTCTGCCTGTGTTGTTCCCTGCTCTGGCTCTGGTGAATTCTCTCACCCCCCACCCCCGTGCTTCTGACTGTACCCAGTGCTTGTATAAATAAAAAATAAAATAAAAAAAAATTTAAAAATGTCATAAACATATTGATGTGAAATCTGTTTTCAAATGATATTTTTGAGAAAACTTTATTTTCAAAGAAGATATGTCAGCAAGAGTATGTAATGTAAAAAAAAGTGGTTTGCATTTGAGAGAAATCCCAAGACACAAAGCCACCACAACAAACCTATGTTCATTCTCCTTATTACTGTGACTTTTAATCTCCCAGCAGAAAGCTTAGTATAAAACCATTCTAATGCCACTGCAGAGCAACGAACTGGATTTTTGCAGGCTGTGACATTTAGACCATGAGGAGACTGACCCTATGGATGGAGGAAGGGAATATTGCAGATGCCACTGATACAGCAGGTGAGAGAGAGTCAGCCAAGACCAAAGAAGACTGAGTGATGCTGATGAAGTTTTGTGTGCCTGCCTAACACTCCCTCCCCACTGTCTCGCTCCCAGCTTAGAAGAAGGTGTGTGTGCACGTGCAAGTGTGTGATCAGTAACTTCTCTCCATATTGCCCAAACCTTGACATTTTAAGTTGACGCTTTTATGGTTAACCTAGAGTTCGTATTCAGGACAAAGCAATCTAGAGTGATGTATGAAGAAGTAAATGGTCAGAAAACACAGTAGAATTGTTAAGACATAAATGATACAGAAAGAATATCTAGTGTGTTTGGAGTTTCAGGAATAGAGGAGATTAAAAAATGAGGCAGAATGATGTTTGAATAAGTCAGTTAAGTGTTTTCCAAAACTGGTAAAACACAGTAATCTACCAATTCAAGAAACCAAACAGGATAAAAAAGAAATCTACCTCTAGTATAGAAACCCCACAGAAGTGATTTTTAAAGTAGATGAAGGGAAACATCTTTTGTCTGTTGACTTTTGAAAGTGCAAATTTTGCTGAATTCAGCAAACAATGGAAGCCAAAAGTAGTAGAGTTATATCTCCAGTGTGTTGGAAGGAAACTGAACAGTACAACGACAGCCGACTTGCCAGCCTAGACTTCTACCCGGTGGAAAAAAAAATCTTTAGCTAAGGGAATTCTAGGGTGTTCCTCAGACAGAAGAAAGAGTTGTGCCAGAGGGGAGGTGGGGGCAGAATAAGGAAATGAAAAGGGACAAAAATGTCAAGTGTAACTGTAAATCCCAGTGCACATTGATTCTATAGAATGTCTTGCTAGGTTTATAATACAGAGAGACTAAAACTCAAAACAATAAAAACACATGAGAAAAATATACTTGTTCTAAATTCCTTGAATTTTTAAGAGGAAAACAGAAATGATAATTCTTACTAAATGTGAAAAGTCAAGGTTGCATATTATAATTTCTAGAATAATCACTAATAAGAATGGTCAAAACCTGAGTAATGAGCAAATTAACAGGGGAACAAAATAAAAGTCAGAATACTCAACCAGATGAAACCAAAGGGATAAAGAGATAAAGGAACGCAGAGTAGCTGGGATGAGCAGAGCCCCTCCTCGGTGAGATGGCAAGATCAATAATTACATTAAAGGTAAGCGGGTCAGAGCTCCAGATAA
Source organism: Talpa europaea (assembly GCF_964194135.1). NCBI lineage: Eukaryota > Metazoa > Chordata > Mammalia > Eulipotyphla > Talpidae > Talpa > Talpa europaea. Next base: position 101,381,231 of record NC_140079.1, on the reverse strand, counting down.
AAGACAAAGATTGCCAGTCTGCATAGAAGTGAAATCTTATGTATGCCAACAACAAGAGACACATCCACAACATAGAATAAAGACATTCTGAGAGAGAAATGATGAAAAATTACATAACAGTGAAATACCGTGAGGTCAATTGGTGTAGCAATCCTGATATTCAAATAACCCACTTTAATCTAAAGAAGGCATCACTAGACTAGACAAAAAGGATCGCTCTATAATAACAAAGGATTATTCTAAATTTATCTGTACCTAATAATGTGGTATACAGAGCAAACATGGATAGAATTAATGGGGAAATATACTTTGTTTTCATTAGTGGTATCATGACAAGTTTTTCTTAGTAGTTAATGAACAAATAGACAAAAAAAAATAACACTGTAGAATAATGAACTAATTTGACTTAATGGACACATGTGGAACTGTGGACCTAACAACTAAAGAATACATTATTTTCAAGATGATATGATCCATTTTAAAATTTCACTGTATATGGGACAAAATGCAAATTCCAACAAATTTCAAAGAATCAAAGTAAAACAGAAAATGTCCTCTAAAAATTGTGTATACAGGCTAAAAATCAATAACAAGAATATAATTGGAAAAATTCCTGTCTTTAAAAACTACACTTTTGAGGAATATGCCTCCAAAATGTACTTCTAAATAATGGTCTCAGAAACAATAAAAATTAGAGATTATTTTGAACTAAAATATATATATAATGGGGGAAATAATGGCACAACATCTGTGGATAAAGCCAAAGCAGTGCTTGGAGGGCAGTTTATAGCTTAATTGCATATTTTTGGGAAGGAAAAAGACTGAAATATGACAAGCTAAGCATTCATTTCAAGAGGTTAGGGGGAAAACAGAAAATAAACCCAATGAAAGAAAGTGAGAGGAAGTAAATTTTTTGAGACAAAGTAATGTTAAAGTAGAAATAAGTGTAAAAGAAGGGATATAATGGAGAATCCACAAAACCAAAATTGAAAAGACTAAAGCAGCCGATAAACCCTCTGAGAGTAAGTAAAAAGAAAAGAGAAAGCACAAATGACAAGAATAAGTAACGAAGATGGGACCCCCTCACCAATAAGAACATGTTATAAACTGCTTTATGCCAAAAAAAAATCCTTGAAAATGTAGGTGAAATGGATGAGGAAAAATATAACCCAAATAACACAGAAAGAAGCAGCAAATTTTAGATTTATAACTTTTTAAGAAATCAAACCTTCAATTTAAAAACACCCAGTGAGTATTCAAGATCCAGTGCCTCCCCGGGGAGAGCCCTGCTAAATGTTGAAGAAAGAAAACAATGCTGGGCCTTCCCGGTGGCGCAGGCAGTTGAGCGCCACCCTGTGAAGCTGTCTGCAGCCTCTGCAGCGCGGGTTCGATCACAGCCAGCCAGGGAGATTCCCACATGGCAGCAGATCTTTCCTGTCTCACCTGCTGCTCCCCTCAGCAGTGTATTTCAGTAGATCTGCCTGTTCTGTTCCCCACTCTGTCTCTGGTGAATCCTCTCACCTTCCCGCACATCTGGCCTGTACCCCAGCTCTTGCATGCATGAATAAATAAATCTTAAAAAAAAAAATGAAAAGAAAACAATGCTGACGTATACATCTCTTCCAGACAGCCGCAAAGCTTCGGCTCATTTTGGGATAACCTAGTGCAGCCTCTCTACCAACAGCCAAGTAGAACAGCCCTAGAAAGAGAAGACACAGGTCAACCTCACGCACAAACAGGGGTGCAAAAATCCTTAGTAAAGTTTGAGCAAACCGAACGGTGTACAAGAGGATACTAGGTCATCCTCAAACTGGGTTTATGCCAGGATGATTTAACATCAGGAAACAGATGAGTACAGTTCACATTAACGCATAGAAAGAGGAAATTCATGATCATCTCAAGTCTTGCCGAAGTGTTAGATAAAACTTGACATCCACGCACAATAAAAACTCCTAAGAATGGAAATTCCAGGAGAGGGAGGCAGGAAAAAAAAGAATGAAATGTCCCCAATCTGATAAAGGGTGTCCATATAAAAACCTCCAGCCGGAGAAACCCAGGGAAACCACAGCCGGAAGACAAGCTGTGAGACAGTCTGCAGGGGAGGGGGCGGGGCCCGCAGGAGTCCACGAGTCACCAGCGGCTCGTGGAGGGAATTTTACGGGGATGACACCTGAAAGGAGAAATCAAACATTGTGCAAAATTGAAAAACAGTGTAAAAATATATAAAGAAAATTTAAAAAAGGAAAAGAAGGAAATTGAATAGTATCAAAATAAAAAATAAAAACCTAGAGCAAATATCATCCTTGATGGCAAAATTTGAAAGCCTTTTGCTTGAGATTGTGGACGAGAGAAGGACACTCCAGACCGTCACTTTTATTCCACGCGGAGACCCTGGTCACTGCAGCAGAACGAGAAAAAACATAGCAGGTGCAAAGGTCGGAAGAGAAAACCCCTAGGCTAGTCGTGGTGATCACAGGGTGGCTCCGCGTGAAGGAAATCCCAAAGACCCCACGGGTCAACGTTAGAATTAAACAACAACGCCAGCAGGGCGGAGGGTGGGAGCCACACAGGAAAGCCGATTGTTCCAGAGTAAACAAAAATAAATGCGGAAGAAACCATCTCTAGTCGCTTGAGAGAAGGTCAGCGCCGAAGGGGTGAGGCTGGAAGGAGATAACCCAAGGCCTCTAAACAGAAAACCCAGCAAACAGTTAGTGCAGAACGTGAGGAAGACCTAAATCAAGAGAGGCCCACGTGACGGTGGCTAAGAAGACTCAGTCACGCAAGGGCAGGTGTTCTGAGGGACCTAGACTCGACGGCAGACCCGGACTCGGCGGCATCCTAGCCCAAGTCTCGTGGCTTTCCAATGCTAGAGCTTGACACAGCGACTCCGAGGGGAAACGATTCAAAGGTCCACACAGCAGGACAGAGACCGGGTGGAGCCAGAGGATGGATGGACACGAGTTAGGGACAGGCAAGGGCCGGAAGGAGTCTCAGGAAGAGGCCACACACACACACACACACACACACACTCACACTCACACGCTCTCACACACACACAAACTCCAGCACACACTCACATGCACACACACACACACCCTCTCTCCCGCACTCACTCCCACACTCTCACTGTCATATACTCGCATACATACAAGCACACTCGCACACACTATCACGCTCACACACACGCACGCAAGTGCACAAGTCATAGGATTCGGGGATCTGGTTTGGGTGGGAAGTCGTGAGAAAACACCAGGAAGTGATGGGAATAGTCGCCGGGCGGGCAGGCCGTGGGGCGGGGGCTGGGCGTGCCCTGTGCCCTGTTCCCGGCTTGGGCTGGGTCACACCGCCCCGTGTGGGGGTCACACCGCCCCGTGTGGGGGTCACACCGCCCTTCGTGATCAGCCGTTGGCTCGTGCACTTGTGTCTCGTGTGGCTGCAGTGCGCGTGTGATCTTTCGCAATGCTTTTTGAAAGACACTGGTTTCCACACATCGGAACCAGGATGTCTAAAGTCCGTCAGAGACGAAAGGAAAGTGAATGCGAAGGGAGTTATTTCATGAACCGTCAAGTGGCAAAGGCCAAGGCGTCGGCCCAGCTGAGTGTGAGGAAAGTGTGGCCGGAGGCTGTTTGCTGCTGTCCACGCGGTGTGAGGCGCGGCAGCCGCCAGCCGGGGCGGCCCAGACTCACCAGGCGGGGGCGGGCCCCGTGCCCCAGGGCCTGGACGGGCTCCCTTCCCCCTGACTTGTCCTGAGCACTTTGAGACCAACACAGGGGATGGGCCCTGAGTAGAAGGTGTGACTGTTCACGTTTCAGGAAAGTCGTGCTTCTTGGGTAAACTGATGAACGACGCCCTGATCTCATCAACAGCTTCCGAGGGCCTGGCGGGGTGACGCAGCTCCCCGGGAGCCATCACCTGGGCTGAGCTGGTAAAGCTGACTTTTTGAGCCTGTGCAGCAAAAGCTCAGAACTTGGTTTCAGTTTGACCCTCAGCAGCACCTTCTAGAGAGCGTGTGCAAACCCTGCTCCGCGCGTGTCAGCCCAGAGCCGGCCCGCCCGGGAGCACCTTCGGCCTGGAAGGAATTTCCGCGGGGAGGACGTCCCCAGGGACCAGAGCTCACCCAAGGGGCAAACCAGGACCTGTAGCGCCGTCACTTTTAAAAAGAGAACCAGAGACCCACGTCCCTCACAAGCAGACACAGGATTCGCAACCGAATGACGGCAAATAAAACCGAGCGGGCCAGTCAAGGCCGCGTCGTGCGGGGTTTATCCCAGGAGGATGACGTCTGCTCAACAGTCAAACATCAGTCGGGGGAATCTCGGACCCAGGGCCTCACCACAGAATCCAGCAGAATCTGAGGATCATCGCAGATGCAGAGGAAGCGTTTGGCAAAATTTCATACCCGTCACGAGAAAAGCTCTCAGCACAGGAAGAGCAGAAGGAAACCTCGGCACGATACAGGACACGCGCGACAAGCCCACCAGGACACAAACGAAGGGTGACCGGCTCCCCTCAGCTGGGCCCCCTGGCGCTCTGCCCGCCGCTGGGCTGCCGGCCGCTGCGCTACGGCCTGAGAAGTCATGAACCCGGACTGGAAAGGAAGAAGGTCACAAGGCTGCTCCGGGGAGTCTGCGTCTCCCCCGTGGCTACGTCGCGTGTCCCATCACAGGCAGCCACGCGTCGCCCGTGCCCGATGGTGACAGGACGTTGGACAAAGGCTCACGACGACTCAACGGAGACACCGTCGGTCAGTGGCGCGGGATCGGGAGCCCGAGCGCGGGGGAGGGAGATCCTGCCCGGGGGACGCAGCCCGGCTCTCGGGCCCAGCGGAGTGGTGGGATTTCCAGGAGAAACTTCCTGACTCTGGGGTTCACGAAGACGTCGCCGCACACGCAGCACTGCGCCACGGAGGGGGAAAGAAGAGAAAATGACTTAATCAAAACTTTAATCTTCTGCTCTTCCCAAGACACCATGAAGAGAAAGAAAATGATTAATTAAGGAAACGGGAAATCCTTCCACAGCGTCGACCTGCATCCAAGCCCAGGATGCGAGTCGAGACTCGTCACCACGTTGGGCTCATTGTACCTCGGGGAAGCCGAGGACGCACAGCAGGTCAGAAATGACGAGAAAATACTCCCATCCGTATCTCGGACACAGGGACAGGACCCAGAACACGGAAGATCCTCGGATAACCCCGCAGGAACAGAAACAACCCAGTCAGACACGGGCGCCCGGGCGCGGGCTGCTTCCTGAGGTGGGGGGCGTGCTCGGGGCAGAACCCGCGACCCCGGGGCTCGGTGGATGCGCCCCAAGCCCTCGGGGTGCGTGTTTCCAAACCGGTGGATTTTGCTTTGTGAGGACAGCGCCGCCTTGAAAAACGCCTAGAACATGAGCCAGAGACGTGAGCAGGGACGTCACAAGACAAGGACAACCGAGAGGAGAGCAGACTTAGGGTGCCGGCCCCCAGGGCTGGGGGTGCAAGTTAACCCTGTGTGCGCCCTGGAAGGGCTGAATCCAGCGCAGCCAGGCTCCCAGGCAGGTGCGCGGCCCTGTCCCGCCAGCAGGAGCGGCAGGTGAAGGCAACTGGCAGCAGCTCAGCCACCTTCTCACCTGGAACACCCCCCAGTCCAGCAGCTCCGCCACAGGAACTTACCCAGGGGATGGAAACACGTGCCCCTAGAACATGCACCCCAATGTTCAAGCGGCATCATTCACAGTAGACAGAAAGTGGAAACAGCCAAATCTCCAGGGCACACCGTGACAGCCACCCCACAGAGCCCCATCCAGCAAGAAAAGGGGGAGCGCAGCTGCCCCCCAAAACACAATGGGCCTCTGAGCCGGGACCCCAGCTACACAGGCCCTAGGATGGGTGATGAGATTCCACAGTAGTGGGGGCAGGTGGAGGGGGGCTGGCGGAGTCGCCCGCATAGAGGAAGGAAAGACCTCTGGGGGTGCAAGTGTCCAGGCTGCGGGGCTGCTGGGCGCCTGGGTCAGCGTCGGGGACCTCACCCTCCGGCAGGCGCGGGTGTGGGAGCGCGCGGAGTCACCGGGCTGGAGTCTGCGGGTCCCCAAGCGTCGGAGCAGGGGTCTGTGCCGGTGCCTCCGTGTCCGCGCGGGAGGGCGGGGTGCGGGGTGCGGGGTGCGGGGTGGAAGGGGAGGGCGCTCTCGCTCTGGGCACCGGCCTTGGGAACAGACTCTCAGGCCCAGGGAGGTGTCGGCGCCAGGGACCAGCTCAGGAGCACCTGACCTGCCGCCTCCGGCCTCTCCCAAAGGGCACCTCCAACAAGCACCCTGGGGTTCCCGCGCAGCCAGGGGCACCTGCGGCCGCCCCCCAGCTCCCCCGAGCCCTCGCCGCGGCCCGGGAGCGCCCCCTCGGCGGAGGCCAGGAGCGGTGCGGGCCGCGCAGCCCGCGGGGTGCAGGGCCAGGGCGCCCCCGCGGCGAGGGGGCGAGGGGCGCGGGGGGCAGGAGTCGGGGCGCGGCAGCCCGAGGCGGGCAGGGAAGGCGCCGGGGCGGGACCCGCGGGCTCTGGCGCCCGTTCCCGGCCGGGCTCGCTCCCCGAGCCGCGGGGTCCCGGCCTCTCCCCGCGCCGGCCCCGCGCCCCGAGGCCGCGGCCGCTGCGCCCCCCCCGCCGGCCCCCCACCCGGCCGGTCCCCTGCGCCCCCCCCCCGGCCGGTCCCCTGCGCCCCCCCCCGCCGGTCCCCCGCGCCCCCCCCCCGGCCGGTCCCCCGCGCCCCCCCCCGGCCGGTCCCCAGCGCCCCCCCCCCCGGCCGGTCCCCCGCGCCCCCCCCCCGCCGGTCCCTCGCGCCCCACCCCCCGGCCGGTCCCCCGCGCGCCCCCCCCCCGCCGGTCCCCCGCGCCCCCCCCCCGCCGGTCCCTCGCGCCCCCACCCCCCGGCCGGTCCCCCGCGCGCCCCACCCCCCGGCCGGTCCCCCGCGCCCCCCACCCCCCGGCCGGTCCCCCGCGCCCCCCACCCCCCGGCCGGTCCCCCGCGCGGCGCCGACCGCGGCCGCTGCAGCGCGGGCCGGGCGGGCGGGGAGCGACACCCGCGGGTCAGGGGCGGCTCTGGGGCGCGGGGGGCGCGGGCGCCGCTGCCGACCCCGGCGGGTCACCCCCCCGGAGGCCGCGATCCCGCCAGGCCGGCGCGGGGGGCCCTGACGCCGGGCGCGCCCCTCAGCCGCTCGCGCGTGGGGTGCGGGTCAGGGCTCGCGAGTCCCCCCGGAACGCGAGCGGCCGGCGGGGCGCGGGGCGCGCTCCGGCCCCTCCAGCTCGCACTGTGCGTGCGGGGCGCGCCCCGGGGCCCCCAGGCGGGAGACCGAGGAGCCGGGGCCGAGCGGGGAGCCCCAAGGCCGCCGTGGGGGGGGGGGGCGGGCGGCGGACGCCAGGGGGCGCGCGAGGCCGGGCCGGCGCCGGGAGGTCGGGGCGCGGGGCGGGGCGGGGCGCGGGGCGGGGCGGGGCGCGGGCGCCCGAGATCCGGGAGGCTCCCCGGCTTCTCCGCGGCGCCGCGGGCCGGTGAAGACAGTGACGCCTTCGGAGCGGGAAACTCGGGGCGCGGAGCCGAGCGAGGCGTTTGCTGCGCGGGGGCGGGGGCGGGGCGGGGCGGGGCGGGGCGGGCCCGGGGTTGCCCGAGCACCCGCTTTCCCCGGGTCGGTCACCCACGCGGCGTCGGGCCTTGCGCGGCGAGGTCAGGCCGGGGCTGCGGGGTTCGCTCTCGGGACAGCGGCGGCCGCGGGGGACCGTCCCCGCGCCCCCGCTTTGTCCCCCCCCCGCACCCCCCACAGCCCCCCATACCCCCCTTCACTTAAGGGAAAATGACTCGCCTGAGCCGCTTTTTCTCTCCGCGGACTCTGCGTCGGACCCTGGAGACACAAAGGCAGCGATGAGGCCGGGAGGCCCCAGGAGCTGTGAGCCCCGCCGCGCACCCCTGGGGTTCCACGGGAACGGGGTGGGGGCGCCCGGGAACCCTCCGCTGGTTTTTGAGACTTGACATTGGGAAACCTCAGACACAGACACAGGCCGAGGCGAGCGAGGTGGGTCCTCCCTGCCCAGACGCTCCACCGCGTGGACGGTCCCCGCCCCGGCCCCTGCCCGGCTCCTCTCCCGCTGCCGTCAGCGGCCACTCGCGGGCCCTGGACTCCCCCGCTCTGCCTGCGACTGTCCCGTCTCCAGCGAGCTGGGGCAGCGGCCTGGCCCCATCTCAGGACACCCTGCCGCCCGCTGTGCCCACCTGTGCCCGCCAGCCCTCACGTCGGGGCTGCTCCCCGGAGCCCCTGACCTCGGGGCCTGCGGGGGCCTGTTCCGTGGCCGGGCCAGGCGGGCGCTGGCCGTTGGAGCAGACCTGAGGGAGAAGCTCCAGCAGGGAGGGCGCTTCCGAGCCTTCCGCAGCAGCTGCCAAATGGCCCGTTGAGGGGGCCCCGGCCTAGATCGCCCTGGCTCTGTCTTCCAGGCCTTCTCTGAGAACTGCCAGCTCCGACGGTGCGCCCGCCGCGTCCCCAGCCCTCCTGCCAGGAATCGCCCCGCTGGCCTCCATGGAGGGGCCCCGCACACGGGAGCGGCGAAGAGGAGCAGCCACTGCCCACCCGGGCTCACTCAGGGGCGCCCCCAGCGGGCTGTGGGAGCGGCGAGATGGCCCAGGCACCAGCAATGACAGCCCGAGTGCCTGGCTCTGGCCCACGGGCAAGAGCCCCCGGAGGGGCTGTCGCCTCCTGGGGGGTGGTCACATGGGGGACAGACGCCCCAAGCTCTGAGCTACGTGAACTTCACTGATTAATTTATACCCACAAAAAGTGAAGGTTACAAAGTCCAGCCGGCTCCCCTGTGGGCGCACAGCCTCGGCGGGGTGTCTGCTCCCGGCTCCACCAGCTGAAGGCCAGCGCCTCCTGCCCAGGTACCCGAGGCGGCCCTGCCCGCCTGCCCGTCCGTCCATCCACCTGCAGCTGTGCCGGGGCTCAGCTTCTTTTTGTGCTGCTCGCTACCCAGCACCGCGCCCGCTTCCCCAGCAGCCGCTCAGAAGGCGCAGCCCTGAGTGAAGACTCGGGGGGTGATGTCAGTGCGGGGTGGCTGGTCCCGTGGGAAGGACCGTCTCGTCCCCCCCACACGCTGTCCGCTCCACTCCGGCCCTTGCCTCAAGCCCGGAGCTGGCGGCCACTTCCACGGGAGCGCGGGAAGCCGGGCTGGGCGGATACTTCCTGCGGCCCGCGCTCTTGATTTGAACAAAGCCGAGCTGGAAGAAACGAGCCCTCTGTCTGCCGTTTTTGCTCCAAGCCGTCCCGAGAAAGCACGCTCGGTTCTCGCTGGGCCGTGAGCTCAGGGTTGAGCCTGCGCGGCGGGAGTCCCCAGAAAGACGGCCCCAGGGGGGCGGGGGTGCAGAGCGCGTTCCGGGCGGCCCCGAGGGGCCGGGGCTCCTCCAGCCTTGCTCTGTTTCCCGGCCCACGCCTCTGGACGGGGGCTCTGGAACCTTCCACCCCCGGCTGGCAGCAGGTCCTGTGAACATGTGGCCACACTGTGCGCTGTGGACGCTGCTGCCGGAGCTGAGGGCGGCCCGCGGCTCCCTGAAGACAGGCTGGACAGTGAGGCCTCTTGTCCCGGGGGCTGCGTCTGTGGATTAAAATCCACCCCCCGAGCCCTGGGGTGCAGACACAGCGGTGAGGTCCGTGAACCAGGGCGTGTCGAAGGGGTCCCGGACGCTCTGCTTTTCTGGGCAATCGCCGACCGAAAGCGCGTCTTCCACGGAAGCTTGAACCCAGCCCAGAAGGAAAACAAGATCTGTGTTAACGAAACTGTATTTTGACGTGTCTCCCCAACTTCTGTCCAGGCGTGGCGTTATCCAGGAAACACCCCCAGACCGCAGGCGGCAAGCCACCGCCCAGGGCCTTCTGCTGCCCCAGCGCCGCGTCCTTCTCGCGGCCCGGGGATTCGGCAGCGGCGGACCCGGCGCGTTCAGCTCCTGCGGACAGTGGGGCTCCTTCCTGCAGCGCCAGGGCAACCCTCTCAGCGCTCCTTCGCCCGCCGGGGCGGGGAGAAGGGCCCCCACGCGCCAGGCCGGGGCTGACCCAGAAGGGCCCGTGACCCAGGACTCGGTGCCCGGAGCAGGTCTGGCAGGAGGTGGCGGCGTGGGGGAGGCGGAGGCAGGACGTCGCAGGCGCTGTCACCCGCTGCCAAGGCTTGGGCCTGTCTCCCGGGGCTCCCGGTGAGCTGTCACTGGCGCTTCTGGGCTTCAAGCTGCGGAGAGGAGGGTGCCTGGGGCCCGCCCAGCACAGCCGCCCGCCCGGTGGCCTCTGGCAGGAGCTGGCACCCGAGGGCGCAGAGGTGGGGAGGAGCGGCCAGGCCCAGCGCTGCTGGCGGGCGGACCTGCGCCTCCCCTCTCAGGCCACCCCGCTCTGGCCCTGAGCAGCCCTGGGGGCCGGGCCCATCACACTGAGGCTGGCGGGCCTGCTTGGGGCTCCCGCTGGCCGTGGTCCCGCTCCACGGGCGCCTCTTGCCGAGCCCAGACCAGCCTCTTGGGAGGCTGAGTCTACACAGGAGAGTCCGGGGAGGGGGTGGGCGCCCAGACCCGGCCCGGGTTATGGTGGGGGGCCCGGGCGGGGTGGGCCGCAGCCGGGAGAGCCATCCCAGCAGCTCGTGCTGGCCCCGGGAGGCCCCGGCCGGCGGGCGGGCGACGCTGGCTCTTCCTGGCCTCAGGCCTGTCTCGGGACAGAGGCCCCGCTCGTGAGCCCTGCTGGGGGCGCGGAGGCGGGTGCTGTGTGCGGGGACCTCGGGGGCCCAGACGGGCTCTCTGGGGGCTCTGGCAGCCGTGGGAGGGCTGCCTCCCGGGCCCCGCTGCGCTCTCCCCCCAGCGGACAGGCCTGAGCCCACAAGCTGGAGCGGCGAGGACTGGGTGGGAGCGGCCGCCGACCCCCGGGGAAAGTGACCTGGGGCGCTGGGCAACAGCGCGAGGCGCGTGGCGTAAACTCGGTTTGTCTCACTTGAAACATTTCAGGGAAAAGGATGCTTTTACCCCCATCACCTGGAGAGCTGCTTCGGCTCTTGTGTTCACAGGTTGTGTTTCTGAGTCCTCGATTCTTAAATCCCGCGAGTTCGTGGAAACGACCTTCTTCCATTAAAGAGAACCCGGTGCACGCCCCGCCCCCGCGTGTCCTGGTGCCTGGTTTGCAGCGCGACGGCAACAGGCGCCCCTGACCCAACGTTCTGGGACCTTCGTCTCAGTCACAAGCCCCACAGGCGCAGGCCGGGGCCGCCCGGGGCTGAGCGGACACACTGGCGGGCCGGGATGCCGTCGGGTCCTTCCTGGGAGAGGAGGCGCGTCCCTGGAGACACCATCTGCGTCCTCAGGGTGCTCCTCGGGAAGGCCTTGCGGCTCCTCTGCCCTCGCCCTCGTCACAGTCAGCCGAGACAGAGTCCCCCAAGCCCCCCTGGCTGGTGCGAACCCTCAAATCATGCTGTGAATGGCAGCCGAGCGCAGGGCCGGGCAGCGCCCCCAGGGGCCCCTGAGCCCCGGGTAGCATGTGATAAGAATGCAGTGCGCCAGGGGGGCTGGGGAACACCTGAGCGAAGGTGCAGGTGCGCAGGATTGTTAAGGCGGCAGCAGCCCTGCCGTCCTCCCTGGGGGCGTGGCGAGCGCGGGGACCCCCGTGCAGATGGACCCCGGGACGGTCCTCAAGCCCCTCGGCCCCGAGCGCACACAGGACGGACGTGCCGCCGGCAGCTCGGGCTCCGGTCTCGCAAGTCGCGGGCGAGAGGACGCGCGTGCCTGGCTCGCCCTCCCCACTGGCCCCCGCGCCCCGCCGCCTCCCTTCTCTCCTGCAAAGGGGGCCACGGCCTTAGGTCACTGGGGCGGGGCGGCTCTTTCCCGGCTGGGCTGGAAGTCACGGGACGCCGGTGCCCGGGCCAAGCCGCGGGGCTGCCCAGACCTCAGCTCTGGAGTCTGTTGCGGGACAGGACGGCTCTGCCCGGCCGCTGCCGGGGGGCGTGGGGAGACCGGGGTGGGGCCCAGAGGCCGCGGCGGCATCAAGCCTCACGAGCCGCCGGCTGGGGCGGAGGCTGGCGCGCGAGGCCTGGACTCCAGGCTGAACGTTTCCTCGGAACCGATCATGAGCCGGGTCCTTGCGCTGCCGCAGGCTGACGCGTGTCCCTGAACCCGGGGTGGCCCGAGGCCTCCCCGGGGGGCGGGTGGCGGGCAGAGCGGAGGCACAGGCGGCCCTGGAGGCGAGCGGGGCCCAGAGGTGGTGCGGGCTGGAGCCCCGGAGGCCAGCGCCGGACGCCAGAGGCTGCGGCAGGGAGAGGAGGCGGCGGCCGAAGCAGGCGGGGCTCGGAGACCGCGACTCCCCTCCCAGTCCCCGGCTCGGGCCGGTGCCGACACCCGCTCTCGAGGCCCTCCGAGCCCTCCCGCCCTGAGCGGCTGGGAACAGGGCAGAGGAGATGTAGAAAAGCCCCTGTCGCAAGATCACGGGCGGCGGCTCCGGCCTGGTGACCCGGCACAGGACGGGGGACTCCCCGACCTCCAGCCCACGAGGACCCGGGACGCTCCGCGGCTGGCGTCGTCCCGCCAGGTGCCCACAATGCGACCAACCCAGGGTGCTTGCTCTGCCCGCGCAGACCTCGGGCCGGGCGCCCAGGGCAAGACAGGCTGCACCTCCGGGGGCAGCGGGCCCCTGAACGGGGCACGGACAAGCAGGTGCAGGCGTCCTCCCTAGCGCTCTCCCGGGCTGATCCCCGAGAGGGGGAAGACGCGGCACCAGCGGGCACCCCAGGAGCTTGGGAGCCTGCCCCTCCCGGGGGGGGGCTCAGGACTCTGCGGCCACCCCGGGAGCAGCTTCTAACCCAGCCCCCGCGACGCCCTTGGCCCCGCAGCGACGCGACAGCCGAAACCCAGGCGCTCTGGTGCGACTTGGCACACAGTAGGGACGCAGGAAATCCTGGTTGGACACGTCACTTCTCCGTTGGACAGAAATGAACTCTGACTATTCTGAGGTGCCCGAGTGGCTCTGCTGACACATCGAGCCAACGCAGACACACTCCCGACCGGCCGGCACCCCTCACGCCATCTGCGGCGTCCACGCACGGCCGCGCCCCGGCCAGCCCTCGCCGGCGCGGCCCAGGGAGCTGCCGTCGAAGAGCCGAGGGGCCGGCAAGAGCAGAGCTTCAGCTTCCTCCCACCGCTGAGGGCAGGGCGGTGCCCTGGCCCCTGGCACTCCTCGGCCCCCCGCCGCGAGAAGAGGGGGGTCATTTTCACGAGCATCTCTCTCCAGAGAAAGGAGCCACGATTTCCAGCTAGTTCGCGAAGGTTCTGTGAGCTTAGAAAACAGAAGAAAGGGCCAGAGCCACCGCCGCCGCCGGGGTTCCGGGAGGCCTCCCCTCCCCGGGGGGGAGCCCAGCTCCGGTCACTCCAGCAGCACCGTGCCGACCCCTCGCAGCCGTGTCATCCAGGAAAACGTTTTACAAAGGAACTGTATAAAAATAGACTCAGGAAGGTTTTCAATTCCCACACTGGCCGCGTGCGCGGACGCGCGCCCCCCGCTTCCTCACCGATCTCCCCGCGAGCTTCCTTTTCCTGCCCCGCGAGCCTGTCCAGGTGGCTGCAGAGATAGACGCCGCCGCGGGGACGGCAGCCCAGTGGGAGGATTTTAGGAGAGAGAGAAACCGCGAGGGATAAGCTCTGAGGCTCACGGCAAAACAATGAGAGGCCACCGTCCCGGCCACTCGAGTCCCGGGCGCCCTGTCCAGCAGGGACCGGGATTCCCCGCCCGGGAGAGGCCAGGGACCCCGGGCACGCGCCCCCTGGGCATTGGCTTCCGGAGAGAATCACCGGGAAGCCTGACCCCTGCCGGCTGCCCGCTGGCCCTGGCATGGCCCACACGCTGACCCCCGCTCCGAAGCAGCCCCGAGCCCGCCGGGAGACCCAGCCCAGAAGAGCCCGAGTCTCGGAGCGCCCGGGGTTGCCTCCAGATCCAGAGGTGCTGTGAACCCTCAGATACGTGTGAATGGCACAGGTTTTTTGGGGGGGGCTGTGACTGAACAGGCGCTTCCCTGGGAGGGGCCTGGAGCGCTGCACGTCTTTTCTGAAAACCCACCTGGTTTTCGCTGCTCGTTCCTGAGCGTTGCAGGAGAAGCCGACGGAGACGCCCGCCGAAGCAGGGAAACTGCCAGAGGCACACCTGTCCTGCCACCTGCTTTAAAAAATAACTGCCCGGAAAAGGACTTCCCAACGAAAGCGAGCGGCGGCAGAAACGTCCGCAAAGGCAGGCGGACACACGGACACGCCGGGCTCGGCCTGCGGCCTTTCCAGCCGGGAACGGCGCGTCTCCCCGCCAGCCACGCGCCGCGGGGCCCAGGCCGAGCGGGCGGCCCCGGCCTCAGCCGTGGGATGGTCTTTTCAATGAGGACTACCAGGCGCCAAGCATTCAGTTTAGAATATTTTAATGTCCACTTCTTCAGTGGGTGCGCTTTGAAATGATCAGAACGAGCAATTTAGAAAGAGCAGAGCAAAACTTTTGAAAAACGCCCACAGTTCTTGCTCATCTAACTCGAGGTCGACGGCCCGCGCTGACAGCCCTCGGGCGGGCCGCGACCCCAGCCCTGGCGAAGCAGCCCCTCCCCTGCCCGGGCCCAAGCTCATGTGCAGGGGGGGAGGGGGTGCGGCGAGCCGGGGTGCCTTCCCAGCTCCGCAGCTCGGCCGGCCGCCCCGGGCCGCGTGTGTGCTTGTGTCTGATATTGGTGCGTGTAGGTTGATCCGACGGGCCGAGAAGAAAGTGGCAACTGGGAATCAAAGCAACTATTTACACACATTCGGTTTAGCCGCTCGGCCCAGGCTGCGTCCTCAGCAGCTGTGCTGTCCAGCGGAGACCCCGCCGGTGCCAAGGCGGGCTTGGGCCGAGGGCCGGCCACCGAGGGCCGGGCGGGGACGTCTGGTCAGACCCTCTGGGAGGCGCGGCGTGTTTGAAAGACTTTAAAAGGTGGGTGCGCTGCCCATGGAGGCTGTGCGCACTGAGCCCGGTGTCTCCAGGCCGGCGGCTGCCCCCAGGGCCGGGGAAGGTGGGGGGGCAGGGCTGTGTGGCAGAGCAACGCACAGGCTCTCAGGCAAAGGCAGGGCTCGCACACCCCGGCCAGAGAGAGACCTCAGCCACGCAGCCCTCCGTGCAGGGAGGGCATCAGGTAGCTTTTCCAAGAAGAAATAAAAGCAAAGGCCCATGGCGCCTGGAAGCCACATTCTTTGGAAGCACGAGGTATCGGCACCACCGCCCACGCGCGGCCCAGGGACCCCAACGAGACCGCCGCGTCGGCGCTGGTGGCGGGAGGGCGGGTGCTGTGGCTCGGGGCGGCCGCAGGCTCGGAGACAGCGCAGGGCATGTGGGGGAGACCCGGAGGAGGGGCTGGACCTCCGTGTCCCAGCCAAGCCCATCCTGGGGCAGGGAGGGAGCGGCGGAGTCCAGCTCCAGGTCAGACTCCACACGGGCGTCAGCAGACAGGACTGGACGCTGGGCACCGCGGTGTTTCCTAAGCCTGGGCGTCCCCCGCTGGCCGTGCTGGGGCAGGGCCGTCCAGCCTGTAGTGAAGCTGCCTGGACACAGGATGTCCCCAGGGCAGGGCGGGCCAGATCTCGGCCCAGCGGCCTTCTCATCCCACCCCTGCGGCAGGGAGCCTGCACCCAGAGCTGTGGGGCCCGTGAAGGGGGCCCTAGCTCCACCAAGGCCACGGGGGGAGGCCCTGAGGGACCCCCTGAGGAAGCCTTCTCCCCCTCCCTGAACACATCCGGTTCCTGATTAAATAAATAAATAAATAAATGCAACCCTCAGGACATTTATTTTGCGACACTTCAACTTCAAAGACAAAGCCCTTTGCTCCTGCTGGGGGACCCCCGGTGGCTGGGGACGCCTGGCTGCAGAAAGGAAACCCGCTTTCAACACCTGAGGCTGGAGCCTGGGTCACAGGCTAGATCAGGCGGGTCTGGGGTCTCCGCAGCAGGTGAGGAAGCCCCAGGCTAGGAGCAGGGCCCTGGGGGCATGGGGGGGGGGCCTCCGCTGCGGCTCCCGGAACTGCCCGCTGGGGGTACTGGCACTTAATCTCAGGTCATGGATGCAAGTGTGTGTGTGTGGCTGTGCGTTTACATAGGAGGCAGGTAACTGGGGCACTATCGTGTATAGAGAGCAAAATAAACCTCAAGACCCTTGTATCAGCGCAAAAAAGGTGTCTGGTGAGAAAAAGCAATAAAAGTGATATCTGAACCACAGCTTTGTTGGGAAAGGCCATCGCCACCCCACGCCCGTCTCCCCGCTGGACTCCTCGCTGGACTCTGGGCGAGGCCGCCCCAAAGGCACTTGTTCTCCGAGCTGCCGGGTGGGGGGGGGAGAAATGCGTGATGTGGACCTGAATCATTGCGATCCAGACAGAAGTCAGGCGGCGGCCCCAGGACGCCGCCTCCAGGCAGGCGCCGGGGCTGAGAAAGCACAGCCACCGATGCCAGCATGGCCAGCGGTGGGACGAAGAGCTCCCCGGCAGCCGGCGCCTCACACGCCCTTGGAGACGTCGAGCCGGGTGAGCTCGTTGGCATCCTCCAGCCCCGTGTCCTCGTGGTCGGCCTTCCCGACGGCTCTGCCAAACCGGCACCTCTCTTCGGCCCTGCCGGGGTCCCTCCACGGCCGCTTGGCGGGCGGCTGGGGGTCCTTGGCTGGCGCGCCGCTGTCAGAGCCCAGCGAGGCCCTGTCGGAGCTCTGGACAGAAGGCACCAGGCTGGCGATCTCGTCCGTGGGGGACCGCCCGATGCTGCCGTCCACCTGGACGCGGATGTCCGGGGAGATGGACAGCTGGTGCTGGGGCACGAGCCCGCTGTCCGTGCACCTGGGGTACAGGTAGGTCTTCATCTGGCCCTTGCCCTTGACGTTCACGGTGCCCCGGTAGTCGAAGTCGTAGCCCATCTTGCTCAGGACGCGGTAGCTCTCCTCGCTCACCTGGATGCGGCACTCCACGCCGGTGGTGTCCATCCTGCTGGCGATGTTGACCGTGTCCCCCCAGATGTCGTACAGCAGCTTGGTGGTGCCGATGACGCCGGCCGTGAGGGGCCCGTGGTTGAAGCCCACGCGCAGCTTGAAGTTGAACCAGAGCATGTTGTTGTTGAAGTCGTCCACCACGCGCATCATCTCCCTGGCGAACTCGAACAGCAGCTGCAGGTGGCCCTGCGGGTGGCCGCCGTCCTGCGCCTGCGTGGCGTTCAGCCCCGCCGCGGCCATGTACGTGGCCCCGATGGTCTTGATCTTCTCGATGCCGCCGTAGGCCGGCTTGCCCAGCAGCTCGTCGAAGTCCCCGATGAGCTCGTTGAGGACGCGGTAGCACTCCTTGCCGCCCTCGTAGTTCTCCTCGTAGAACTCGCTGAAGTTGACGACGCTGGCGAAGATGACGGCCCCGCAGTCGTGGTTCTTGGAGTAGGTCTGGGACACCTTGAGCTGCTCGGCCACGTGGTAGGGGATGATGTTCCGCAGCAGCCAGTCGGCCTGGTCCCGCATGCTCTGGATCTTGGTGCGGTGAAGGTCGGCCTCCACGTCGCCGTGGTAGTGCAGGCGGTAGCTGACCTCGAACTCCCGGTTCAGGAACCAGACCAGCAGGAGCAGGAGGAAGAAGACGAGGATCACCTCCTGGCCGAGCAGGCTGGCCTGAAGCCGGCCATTCCGCGGCAGGGAGTTGTTGCACCGGGTCCTCTCGGAACTGGGGAGCAAAGAGAGAGGTGCGGCTTTTAGGGGCGCGGGCTCGCAGGCTCACCAGGCCCTGCCCGGGTGGCATCCACCTCATGCCCGACACCTGCCCGGAGGCTCGCCCTGGCCGCTAGCTGACCCGGCACCGGCCGCTTGCCCACGTGCCTGGCCGCGGCCATGGTCAGGAGTCTCTGCTCCGGGCTTTTGGAGGTCATTTCCTTCCCCAGCTATGTGATCTGAAGCGTCTCAACCCCACAAGAAAGTTGAAAGACTTTAGTAAAACGCTCATGCCCCCTTCTCCTGGACCCAGCACTGCCAGCATTTTGCCACTTTGCCTCTTCCCTCCGTCAGCCATGCGCACATTCACGCACACACGGGCATGTGAATACACCCACGAATGCACATACTGGACACACAGCACACGTACTCTCCTGAATACACTCAAATACGCACTCACGCAGGCACACTTGCACTCAGGTACACACACTCATGTGCACACTCACACATGCGCATGCCTCATGCTGACCCTGACAGCCAGCAGCCACACCGCGGCCCTGGCCCCGAATGACTGTCTGGGGCTCTGTCTCCTGGGGGCGGTGCGTCCAGCCCACAGCCCCGGCGTGCCCAGGCCCCCAGCAGTGTCTGACGAACATTTCCTTGCTTTCTCGTTCCACTTTAGCTCTGAAAGATTTGTAACGTCACAAAGAATTTTTCCAAGTTCTCTCCTCTCCGTGAATACGAGTTTGGCAAGACACCACCACTTCTGCTCTGGGTTAGTTGTTTCGCAAAGCCACCCGAGACACCTTACGAACAATATACAACGGACGCTCTTAAGAGTAACGCGCTGTAAGAAACACAAGGCGTCACAAGCAGCGGGAACGAGACGCTGTTGTCACATGCCGTGTGACGACCCCTGGCGGCTAGGCCTGTGGACACGCCAAGCGACCCTGGTGGTCAGGCGCCTCAGGCCCCGTGGGAACAGAGCGCAGCAGGAGTCTTCTGGGTGGAATCGCATGTTCAGAATCCCATCAGGACTCTCCAAGCTGCCTCTCTAGAAAACTTAGGAAAAAATCAGGAAGGAGGAAAAGATGCCTGCTTCCTGCTGGCCAGAGCGCACGGCTGACTGGTTCACAACGTCACCACACACCAAGGGGAGGGGGTCCGTGCTCTGCACTGGAGTCTCCGCCGCCTGTCACTTGGGGACGTTTTGCGTTGCAGAGAGTGGGAAAGACCATCCTTCCACGCCTACGACTGGGCCATGGCCGACAGGAGCACAGAGAACGCACCGAGCCAGTTGCCGGCACCTGCGGGTCCAGCCCGGACAAGAATGAGGCTACAGGGCTACCCAAAGCCGCAGCGTTGAAGACACAGTGTTGAAGACACATCGCGTGACCCAGCACATCTTTTTAACTGAAGCGAGTGACCCTCCAGTGCCACAGCCATGGGAAGCAGGTGGGGGGCAGCAACCAGATGCTGGGCCAGCGAGGAGAGAACTCTGGGGTTGCTGGCAATGGACACGGTCATGACTGTTTTCCTCAGGGCATCAACTTACTTCCCTAGACAGCTGCACCTCCTGAGGGTGATCAGGCAAAAGAGCCTGGCAGGCAGGGGGTTGGGGCCTAGTCTGGAAAGTGGGGACACCGCTGCCGAATGTGCTGGAGCCCGGGATGGAATGAGCGTGTGTCTCCTGAACGCTGGCCACTGGGCACCGCCAGATGTCACCAGCACTGGGCTGGGGGCTCCCCTGGGGCTTCCCGAAGGTGCGACTTATAAGACCAAAACAAATTTTGAGTTTTTAAATGTACGACGACTGGGAAGAGCAGCGTCCGCCTCCGCCTCACTGTGCTGCCCGCGGGCTTTTGTCCTTCACCTTGGCGGGCGCGGTCGGCTCTTTTTAAAGAACTGAGGAATGACCGGGTCAGTAAGTCTCCCGTCCCCGTCCTGCAAAGTCTGCTCGGGGCCCACTCCCACCTGCTCCTGCTCCAACCTGGGACCAGTCTGGGGCTGGGGGGAGGTCTGTCTTGTGATTCGTCAGACTTGACTGTCATCTCTGAGACGCCTGAGAACTCTTTGACTTTCTAGATTTTTATACGGTTTATGTAAGTATTTTTTACTTCAGTATACTGAGAATTAATTTTGAAGTTTATAGTAGAGCAACATTTTCTAACACTTATGACTTCAAATATCTAGTCAGTTCTCCCAATAATCCAGGGAATAAAATGCTTCTCTTTCTTTGATTTGTGAGACTTCCCCTGTAGCACAAAAGGCTTACTTCATCCTAAAATTCAGATAACTGCACGTGTGTCTTTCACAGTAAAACCGTCCGCTGCTCCTTTAGCAGGGCTGTCCCACGTACTCCCTAAGAGCGCACATCTTCAAGATACAGCTGTGTCCGGGCAGTTTTAGAATAAGCAGAAACAATAGTTACTCTCGTTAATTCGATCTCGGCAGAATGTTCAAGCTTACCTGAAGTTCTGTGCTGCATCGAGGTGTGACATCACGATGGAACTGAAATTAAAATGCAGAAAAATACATGACTGCAAAAAGCAGACGCGGCCTCACGTGAAGGCATTTATACCAACCGGAAACGGGCCTGAACAAACCCCTTTTCTTTTTCAGCGCGCAGGTCAAGTCAGACCCTCTAGGACAGTCATTTTTGAACCATGACTCAGGCTGTGTTTAATGCGCAGCAAAGTGCGGGGACGAGCAAGCTAAAGGCTCCCACATCACAGTCAGAGGAACCCAGGCGCTGAGAGCGAGTTCAGACGGAAAACACCTCCCGTGCCTTCTCCGCCGCTGGGCTCACCTGGGTCGGTGCCCGGGCCCAGTGCCTGCCTGTGGTCACCCCGCGCTGCCCCACAGGCACTGGGGGACGGTGGCTCACAGGAGAAGTGATCAGACACCGACTTTAGGATTTGGAGCCGCCCTGGCTGCCAGTCCCCTCTGGGCCTCCACCTCCGGGGCTGGGAGCTCCACGGTTCCACCCCCAGACGGGATATCCCCACCAGAGCCTGTGGGCCCTTCCCAGGGCTCGAGACCCGGCGGCCTGGCCGCACAGAGGGTATGTCTTGTGCGGCTCCCAAGGCCTCCTTCACGGAGAGGAGTGTTGCGGGCAGCACACAGGGCGTGGCCAGGACTCTGCCTCTCCCTGCTCAGCTGGTGGACGTGGCCTCAGCCTTCCTTCCTCATCACCAGGCAGTCCAAGCATGGACCTGCCGCACTCTGGCTTCTGGGCAGGTCACCCAAGGGTGCCCTGTGCCAACGCGCACCACTGTTACTCCCGGGCACGCACCAAGCTGTGGGTGTCCGTGTGGGGGGGTTGCCTCGGGGGGAGGGGGGGCAGTGCATATCAGCAGATGTGGACGCCCAGCAGGGGCCGCCATGCCCACGAGGCCGCATACCTGTCCGGGCACAGGGAGACGTAGAGCAGGAGGAGGGGCCCGGCGCCCACGACTGTGGCCAGGGAGGACCGCATCCAGGAGCTGAGCTGGCAGAAGTTGCAGTAGTGCACCACAGCCACCAGGACGGCGGAGCCCGCGAAGACAGTGAACTGCAGGAGCAGGGCTTGGTCAGGGGGGCCTGGCCCAGCCCCACCTGCACCCAGTTAACACGCCGTTGGGTGTCACCTATCATCACCCTCCCCTCTGGCCCAGAGGCCGTGTCTGTAGACCGCTAGTCTGCAGCCCACACTTCGAGCTGTTGCCAGGGCTCTCCAGACATGTGAGAATCGCACACGGTGTTCTGGAGGGAAGGGCCGGCCCCAAGAATCACCCTGTGGAATTGGCACCTTCCAAGAGGCCCCGGCCTCACATCCACCTGCTCCAAACACACGGGCCCCCACAGCGACTGCGTTCTGGAGTTTTCAGGCAGGCGTCCCCCCCCCCGCCCCCGCCCCCACAACCTGAGCACTGACACGGGGCTGAGACCAGCCGAGACCAGCACATTCTCCAGGAGTCAGGGAAAGGGCAGAGAGCTGACCGGAAACCTGGCTAGGCTGAGAGGCAGAGAGGGCGGCATCCACTGTGGGGTGTCGGGTCGGTGGCCCATCCAGCTGCCGGGCACATGGACATCACCAGCTCCCCAGGCTCGGCCTCCAAGAAGACCAGGCTCAGGGTCTGGGGAGCGGTGCCACTCAGGGCTGCCCCTGTGGCTCTGCCCTGTCCCCCAGCCCACCACAGAGTCCAGAGGACACAGCCGCCGCCACGCCCCACTCACGTGTGAGTCTGTCTGGAATTCGGAGGTGACGTGTGAGTAGACAGCCAGAGCGGGGAGCGAGACCAGGACAGCCCCGAGGAGGTGGCGTGGGACCCAGCCGGAGACCCACTCCAGCAGGTGCTTGGTGCAGGCCATGACGGCCTCAGGGAAGAACACCATCCTGTGGGAGGTGGGGGGATGCCTGGGGTCAGCCTGCCGAAGCCAGGCAGCCTCCATGGCCAGTCCGCACCGCTGTTCAGGCGCCGGGCAGCCAGTGGGCGCCTCTCTTTGGGCAGGCGCCACGTAAGCTGGACCGGAGCCTGTGGTTCTGAGCAGGGCACGCATTACAGGCCAACCCCTCTACCTGCTCCTGGGGCGGGAAGCCTTGACTGTGTTCGGGAACTCTGGGGACCATTTTGGTTGCCCAATGACTGTGGAGTGTTACTGGTGTCTGGGGGGGCAGGAGCCAGGACAGGGGGTGCCCACACAGCTGCCACTTGCCCGTCACCCTGGAGAGACCCGCTGCCGAGGGCCCAGCCAGCAGCTGTGTTTCATTCACAAACAAGCACCTCATTCTGCTCTCAAAGGTACGTCCCGTCTTTTTGACCACCGAGTGGCACCGGCCGACGGCGCCCCACAGCCTCTTCACCAGGCGTCCAGTGAGGGCACAGCCTCCTGCTCGATGCCGTTGGGAATGGCGCCGGGGCCGTGGCTGCAGCCGCACCGAGCACCTCACACACGACATGCCTCCGTGAAGGAGGGGCAGCAGGGTGGGGGGCAACCGAGGAGGGGCAGGCCTCCGGGAGACAGAGGTTGGGGTCAGGCAGCCCTGGCCCACAGTCAGGGAGGGGGGCCCTGGGGTGTGCCCCAGGGAGACCCAGGCTGTGTGGGACACAGGCCTTCTCTGACGCCAGCCTCAGGGAGGTGGGGCAGACAGGCCCACAGCGGGGTTCTGCACCTGCAGGGCGGTGGCCAATCTGGCTGAGCTCAGCCCTCGGCCACTGCCCACCCCCAGGCCCAGTCTATCCCTCTAAGACCCTGGAGGGCCCTGGCTGTCTGGTGTGTGCCCAGTGATGGAGCCCTTGGAGCATCTCCAAGAATAACCACAAATATGCTCAAAGGCAAACGAAACAGGAGCCAAGGCCCAGGAGGCAGCAGCCAGATGGGAGCCTGCGCTAGGAGCCCCAGGGCCCGCTCACAGCAGGCACAGGGGAGATGGCCGCAGGACGGCCGAGGGTCCAGAGAGCTGGGGACAGTGGTGGATGGTGCTGGGCGAGGGAGGGAGAGACTGACCGAGACAGGCAGGAACCTGGGCTGGGGGTGCTGGAGGAGGGGGGGCAGCAGTGCCCATGGGTCTTCCGTGCAACAGAAACATTCTGAAGGTCTGTGCTGGGGACGCTGCCCAACTTGCAAGTTTACTGAAACCAGTGGAGCCGTGCATGCAGGCAGGGGCTGTACTATATGTGGTTATCCCACAATCAAGAGAATTTCAAAAAGGCAAAAAACAAACAAGGAGCCCAAGGAGGCCTTGGGTGGGTCCCCCAGAAGCAGGCCTGGTGGGCAGTGGGTCCCCGCCAGCAGGGAGCAGGGTGTGGAGCTGAGACAGAGGCACCGGGCTGTGCCAGGAGGTGGCCCCGGCTGGCCCTACAGCTCCGGCCCGGAGCCTGCAGAGATGTGGGGCCTCTGACCCTGGTGGCCTGAGGAAGCCGGGGCCCAGGTGAGAGCCAGGTGAGGTAGAACGGGGTAAGCAGATGATGATGGGGTGAGAGCAACAGGCTGGTGTGGGGGCTGGGTGGAGACAGGCGGTGGGGCAGCAGGGGTAGCCCAGGGCTGTCTATGCCTTCACATCTTGCCAGACTGTGTGGGGCAGCTGCGAACCTCTGCGGGGTGCTGGGCTGAACCCCAACATCAGGTTGGGCAGGGCCTGAGGGCCCCACTGTCTATCCAGACCCTTAGTGTCTCAATTATGCACCACAGCAACACCCTGATGGCAGACACGGCCCCTGTCACCGCTGTGGTTCTCACCGGTGGGAATCGGGGGGCACCCTTCACTCTGTGCTTTCTGTGAAGCCCAGCCCCCCATTTGTCAGTTGCTTGTGCTTTTTGTGCAGTGGCTCAGAAACCACTGGCCAGCCCCAGCTCGTGAAGATGCCCGCACCCATGCTTCCTACAGCCCTGACAGCCAGGAGAGGCCCCCAGGCACTCTCCCTGCCCCCACTCACTGCCCGACTTTTTCTCTTCACCTGCTTTCCCCATCCTCCTTCTTTCTCCTTTTAAGTTGACGTGGGACCCAGGGATGAGCTGGGGCCCTGGGCTGCGGAGGGCACTGGCCCTCTGGCAAAGAGGGTGCCCCTGGCGAAGGCCAGGCTCTGCCAGTAACGGTTGTGGGGGGAGGGAGGACCAACCACCAGGACTGACCAGCAGAGGGCGCTACAGGCCAAGAGCTGGCGCACCTGAGGGGGTCTTACCTGATGGAAACCACCAGGGACAGCACCTCCAGCAGCAGGGCCGCCCCGAAGACCCCAAGGGCAGCAGGAGGGGGCGGTGTGCTGGAGGCCCCATATTTCAGGAAGCAGGTAGTGGAGAGAATCAGAAACACGGTGGTTGACAGAAACACGTCCAGGAGGGAGCTGAAGGTGGCACTGGCGAAGGTCTTCGCGGGAGAGCTCTTCGCCACCTGTTTGGAGGGCAGGCGGGCGTGAGCAGATGCTGGTGGGTGGTGGAGCCCCCGCCCACCCCAGCAGGCACAGGGTGCGCTTGCTTCAGGGGCCATTTCCCTGCAGTCCCCCACTAACATGAGGAAACTGAGCACAGAGACGCCAAGACTCCTGCCCAGGGCCACAGCGGCGGACCGCAAGCCGGCATGTCCTCCCACGCTGCACGCATGAGCCTAGAAGGGGAGTCATCGACTGGCAACTGGGACTCTGTGTCCGGCCAGGCGGTCCCGTGGAAGCCACATGCTGGAAGCTTCCACAATTCAGCACCTAAGCTATGGAAGCTCGGGTGTCACTGCTGGGAGGTGGGCAGACAGGACTCCGGGAGGGGCCGGGACATGGCGAGTTAGCAGAGGCAACATGGAGCCTGAGAGCTCAGGCCCGGGAGGCAGGAGAGATGCCCCACGGTGGCCTCATGAGCACTCACGCAGCCCGGGAGCCCTGAGCATTCGCCAGATATGGAGCCACTGCCAGGCGGCAGCAGACCGGGGGCCCCTGGGCAGGCCAGTGTGCCCTGCGCTGAGAGCTGAGACCAGGAGGGACCGAGAACGCTGCACATAGGCCTCTAGCATGTGGGGGGCCCGGGTTGCTGCCAGAGCGAAGACACAGTCACAAACGGTTGCAATTTCAGGCTTAGGGATGGTGGGAACCGAACACCCTGTCACTCAGGAGAGTGCCTGCAGGCCCAGCAAACGCGGCGGCCCCCACCTCTTGTTGATAGCTGCTCCTATAGGCGCGCTCCAGCTCCCGGTCCAGGAAGTTCAAGCTGAACTGGTTAATGGGTGGCTTAAAAAAATAATCTTTCATCAGGCTAGAAGAGATGATAAATGCAATTGATCAACATTCAGCTCGGTCGTTACGTGCGTTTCATCAGAAGACTGCAATTAGCACCCAAACCGCCATCTGTGAAGCGTGTCCAGAGCTGTCTGAAGTCACCACGCCAGGCGCGGCACAGGCCCTGTGGAGGGCCTTGATGAGTCTAAATGTGACCACGCTTCATGTCTCACAAAAGGATGGCCGCTGTCCTTGTGGGAGCGCCCCCCTTCAGAACCTGGGATGCCTGCCTAACAAGCGGAGGGAGAGGACAGCCTGTCTTCCATGAAATGACTCTGAAGGACAGCAGGGCCCCGTGCGAGAGGGCAAGTTGATCTGGAAGCTTCAAGTGAAAATATATTCAGCACCGGCCGTCCTGTAGATTCAGAAGACTGACAGTAATTGCAGCCGTCAAAGCTACCAGGTAGTTACCACAAAACTGTTTACACTTGGTGTCAGCTGGTGCTAGTGCCACCTATGCAGATTGCATGTGAAACCTGAAAAATGACAAAGCTCAATGACTTTATTTTTTTTTTAAAGATAAAGTTACAATTCTTTTTTTTTTAAAAAGATTTATTTATTTATTTATACAAGCACTGGGTACAGTCAGAAGCGAGGGAGGGTGAGAGAATTCACCAGAGCCAGAGCGGGGAGCAGAACAGGCAGACTGACAAAGTACACTGCTGAGGGGAGCAGCGGGCGGCAGGAGAGGTCTGCGCACCATGTGGGACCCTTGCCAGCAGCTGGTGACCGAACTGGCGCTGCAGAGGCTGTGGGTAGCTTCGCAGCCCAGCGCTCAAGCGCTGCGCCACCAGGGGAGGCCCTCAATAACTTTAATAGCAGAGAGTTCAAACCTGCTTTCCGTGCCTCTCTTCTTGTTGTTTGGACTGCTAGCAAATAGTAAATATCCTTTTGATACTGCAGGAAACGACTATGAATGCAAAGGAATGTGAACATAATTTCAAATGGCAAACACAGCCGTGGGGAACAATCTCTCCCTACCACACAGTGACTGCCAGAATGAACTCGGAAGGGATAAAGTGCCTTGCACGTGCCTGACACACAGTAGGCTCACTGGGCATGCACCCCTCCCCTCCCTGCAGCCTAGCGGATTCTCCCTTTCATGGTGAGTAATGCCTTTCTGCATGCTCAGACTCGGAGGAGAGAGAGCTGTTCGATCCTGCATGTTAGTCCCTGCACCTGAGCATGCAAGAATGGACAGAGGAAAACACCAAAGCAGCCACAAGGAGATGTGCTGCCACATTCAGCACAAAGTGACAGGTCCACCCTTCTAGAAGCTGCGCTCGCCTCTGTGATTAATACTGGGAAGTTCTGCCTCCAGGCATGGGTAACAGCTCCTTTGGACCAATCCTCCTTCATTTTATATCATAAGGATATAAAAACGACTCCGGAAGGTACTGGAGATTGACCAAAGCAGGAAGAAAATGGGGGAGAGGCACTCATGTGAGTTCTCCATGTTTTTAACTAAAATGAGGTTGGAAATCCCAAAAGGAGAGAACCAGGGAGTAGGAGCCCCCAATTCTGCATTCAAGCTCCCCTCAGTCTCTGTAAGTCTTAGTGACTCCTGAAATGTGCGTGTGCAGCCAAGTTAAAGCTAAAACTTGCCTGGTTTAGGGAGAGACATTTTGTGGCTTGAGTTCAGAGATGTTAACTGCCTGACCAAACAGAGACTGATACTCTTCAGAGGAATATAACAGAACCCAAAGTTTCTATGCACCATATACAAGGTGTCCAATATACTCCAAATTACTGGATGAAGAGACAGGAAAGATCCATACTGAACGGAAAAGCAACCCAGGGAGACCAGCTGGAGAGGACAGAGAGGCTTTGTATGTATGGGGATGTCACACAAGTATAACAACAGCCCAAGCAGTGAAAAGACAGTGATGGATTCTTAAAGTGTAGAACTGGACCTGGACTGCAGGTCAGGTCCAGTACAGCACCAACGTCATCTGCGTGAACTTGGTAACTACGCCTATGGGATGGGACAGGCTGGCGTTAGGGAGTGTTGTCAAGGGGTAAAGGGCGTGATGTGTGCAACTTACTGTCAAATGGTTCAGAAAAAGTGAAAAAGTAAATTTCATAGAGAGAGAGAAAGTGAGAGAAGGGGAGAGAGAAAAGGAGAAAGATGGAGAATGATAGATATAATAAAAATTGGGCAAAGGCTATAAAGAGAATTCTTCGCAGCGGTCATGCAACCTTTCTGGAAGTTTCAAGTTTCAAGTTACTTCAAAATAAACCCATGTACTGACCATGGAGGCCGGGCATGGGGCGAGGGTAAGCGAGAAGTGGGTGCCCCGTCCTGACGTCTGCTCCAGCCCTGCTCCACCCTTACCTGTCTTCCTTGATAACATCCACAAAATGGGCATCTGTCTTTTCCCGGATGTTCTTGAATCTCAGGGGCAGGAGAGCAGACTGGTCCAGGCTCACGCCCGCCCACTTCCCCTTCTCCTGTAGGATCTCACACAGCGAGGTCTGGCTGTTGGTAAGCTTCTCCTCCTGGGGTGGGCTCAGCAGGCCGTTCTGAGTTTTGGAAGTAGGCCCTCCGGAAGCCTGCCTCAAGACAAGGAAGAGCAAGCAAAGATTGCAGAGGGGGTGCCACAAAACCTTCCCCCTTCTCCCCACCCCTCCCCACTCCCCTGGAGTCCCACTGACTATGCTGCAGGCTGAGACCTGCAACTTCACGTGCATCTGCCTCTCCCCTATTGGCAAGTGGGCCTCAGGTGCCAGCCGCTGGAAGAGGGTGTGGTGGAAGAGCTGGAAGGGGTGGGGAGGCAAAGTCTCAGGGAAGATCTGAGGTTTCTGGATTTGCAAACCACTGACCCAGTGTTCCGGGGCTGGGGGGAGGCTGCGGGGTTCGAGGATGGATGGTTCAAGGAAACCAGCGCTGGGACTTAAGAGAAGGGGCCATGGGCTAAGTGCCGGACTGAGTGCTCCCACCAGCCCCCTGGGGGATGGCAGAGGGAGGCTTGTTGGGCGTCCCTGGAGCCAGCCGTCTTGGCTTTCTTGACAGGGCTCTTGTTGGGCCCTGCTGCCCCCGTGCAGGCCTGTCTGCAAGCTGCGGGCAAGTCCTGAGGAAGCCCCTCTGCCCTGAGTCGAGGCCACTCCTGGCCCCCATCACTCACCCACGCTCCCAGCTTCTACTCAGGAGGGAGCCCCGTCCAGCTTAGCAAGTGGCCACCCCCACCCCCATCCTGCTCTTTACTGTCTATGCAGAGCCCAAGGGGTGGGGCTGGGGCGAGGAGGAGCGTCAGAATCGAGAGTCACCTTGGGTGGGTGCGCCAGGAGAGGAACTGACAGGAACAGCGGCCAAGAGCCCGTTACCTTGGTGCTGCTTTTCTGCTCCTCTTGACAGCCATTCTGGACTGTCCCTCCTTCGGCACCTGCTTCTGACTTGGGCGCAAACGTGATTCCACACGAAGGGCAGGTCTGTGAGAAAAACACGGAGCATAGGAACACACCCAGCAAATGGGGCCAGGAAATTCAAGCATGGCCGCTGCTGTTGCTACGTGCTGGCCCAGAGAATGGCTGTCACCAGACAAGGCTTAGACCCGCTCAAGCTTGCGTGGAAAATGAAGGGACAGAGTGAAAGCAGAAGCTGGCCCGGAGCCTGCACAGCGGCGCTGAAGGAGGAAACGGCCCACGTGCCCATCCGCAGACCACGGCTCAACAAACCAGGGTCTAGCCCAAGGTGGAATATTATTTAGCCATCAAAAGGACGAAGTGCTCACACTAATACACTTGGATAAAGTAGTGTGACAATGTGACGCTGAGGGAGAGAAGTCAGGCCCCAAGTCAGACCATCTGCAGAGAACGTCCAGAAAAGGCAAATCCTTAGAGACGGAAAGAAGCAATGTGGGCACCGGGGGTGAAGGGATAAGGGGCGAGGGGGTGACTCTACAGGGTGGCAGGATTCTTTCTGGGGTGATAATGACTGTGGGGATGGCTGCAGAGTCTCATTTGCAGGGGACCTGAGCTGTGCCCTACAAGGAGGCACTTTTGGACTTTGCTGTTGTACAGACTGGCCCGGAACCCAGACTGAGCACCAGGCGGGCGCTCGACTCTGCCGAGCCGCTCCGGGGTGCGGGGGCTGCTGACAGTGGGGGATTCTTAAAAGCCTATGGAAACAGGCCGACCTAGAAGAGAGAAGAGAGGCTAGGCTCGGCAGGGACAGGCTTGGGCAAGGCTCGAATTTTTCACAGACCAGCCTCAAGCCCCTCCCGGAGATGCCCGTGGAGACCTCGTCCCTCCACTGTCACGTCTGTCAGGTGAGGGAGGGGCCTTCAGGCAGGCATGGAGGGGGGGCTGAGTGCGCGAGAGCCACCCCACCCCGGGCACTCAGCACTGGGCTCTCAGTGTGGCCTGGCAGCCCGAAGCTGCCACCAGGGGGTTTCCCAGGGAGAAGACACCCCGCAGCAGGACTTACCAGGACCTGAGATGCCGGCCTCGCGGCAGTTGTGTGCAGTGGACTGCACTGAGGAGGAGGCTGCTGTTTCACACGTTTGACACACATCTTTATGGTCCAGGCCAGAACCCAGGCCCGTCCCAAGTTAGAGTTCTAGACAACACGACAGTGGCTGGAAGAAGCCGAGACCCTGGCGAGCTGTGTAACCCGGAAGGCTGCTGCCGGCACCAGCCACACCTGGACATTGTCAGTTACTAGGAAATGAAAGCAGCTGAGCTCCAACAGGCCCGAGCACGCAGCATGGAGAGAGCCCATCAGGCGGCGCCTACAGCCCTTTACAATCCACCTCCGACTGTTTCCACTGTCAGAAACACGCCACAAAGTCGTCTCAGGCGCCCCTCGGCACCGAGCTGAACATTGACATGTGCTGCCACCGGGCCTCGCGCTTCTCACGCGAAAAACCACCCAGCCCCTGGTGCCGAGTGGCCTGCCTTCTCAGGGCCAACTGGCTTTGGGGGAGCAGCGGCAGTGTGAGGGCCCCTGCCACCCTGGGCCTCACAGACATGAGGACACAGCAAACAGTCACTCTCTGCACTGTTACCCGCAAGCCTGGAGACGTGGGGAGACTGTGGGGACACCCGGCTTCGGAACCACCGCCCCTCTGCTCTACCACCGAGGGGCTGGGAATCTCTAAGCCTCAGTTTTCTCCTGTGCAAAATGGGATTTAATCTCCCTCAAAGAATTATCCTAAGGGCAAAAAGAGGACAGACAGGTGAAGCTTGTCAAAGGTCTAATTTTGGCACACTCACTCTGACCCCTGGGACCACCGAATTGAGGACAACGATGAGGCCACATCCTAAGGAGAACTGTGATTGATTGGTGATGCCTGCCACAAGCAAAGGGCTGGAAAAGAAGCCCTCTTGATCGACTGGTGAGGTCTGCCTCGGGTGAAGGGCTGGAGCAGGGGAAGCACATGCATTGGCCATGGCTGGCTGGCACAACGCCTGAAGAGATGGTGGGTGCTTCATACATGTTGGTGCTTAGTGTCACAGCCTCTGGGGAGTGTTTTCTGGTAATGAAGAGACAGCACCTGATAGTGTAACAGCCTCGTCTATAGCATCCTCATCTATCTGCTTCTATCTGGGGGTTCCTACTATCTAGGGGGCTCTTGGCATCTGTGTTTCAAATTATTGTTCTCTCTAGCACTCCCGAGGCACTTCACAAACAGGTGTCTCATCTGGATTCCCCTGGGCACACGGACTGTTCACACATGAGATATTTTGAGCATCATAGAAAAAGAATGTGAAAGGTGACATCACACTTATCAGACACCAGAGGGCTCACGGTCTCTGCAGGGATCCCTGGATGGGATGAAGGCCACACAGCTGCAGATACATGCCCTCTGCGAAGGTCTCAGCTGCCAAGGGTTGGCAGGAAGGCTGGGGGGAGTGGGGGGCCGGAGCTGGATAACTCAAGGCTACAACCCTTTGACAACAGAGGCCAAGCAGCCGGCAGTCGCATCTAACACGTGGACACATGTATGACACAGGGTGAGGCCTCGCAGAGCTGCCCGCACAGGCCCTTGGAAGCAGGGGTGAGACAGATGTGGGCGGTCACGGCTGTCAGGGTCACGTGCCCAGCAGTGCAGAGGGGGATCCCTATTGGGATCCCTGATGGCTGAACAGCGCTCACGGCTCACACTGCTACTTTGCTTTTGGGGGAAATTTTGTTGACTAAAGCACTAAAATGAATGAAATAAAAATCATGGAGAAGTCATCTGCCCCAAAGGAGGCATTCTCACACCCCCACCGCCCCCCCCCAAGCTGAAGCCCCCCTAGACGGTCCCACTATGCTGCATCACAGTGGGGCTCGTCCCCCTTCTCCACACCCCCATCAGTGCCCTTTATCCTCCAGCTTCACTTTAATGGGGTTGCAACTGGATCTTTCAGGCCAAGCAGGACCCCTCGGTGAAGCTCAAGCAGGCCTTAAGCACGGCCCCACCCCCTGCCAGAAGCTGGAGCTGAGAAGTGTCCGGCATGCGGGAACTACCCAGGGCTCCTCCCTCTGGCTCACAGGGAAGCCATGCTGGCAGGCCCCCTGCAGTGCCCCCTTGCAGGGGGTGGGGTGGGGGGCAGCGGCTTTGGCTTCAGCTTCGCTCGCTGATCTCACTGAATCCTCATAACAACCCGGGAGCACGAGCAACCCTGGGGCAGAGACACTCGTCCACCATGGGGGGCCGCGGGCCGCCTGCCTGTTCCCAGGCCACCCCGGCCTCCCCCATGCCAGGCTCTGTAGGAAGATGGACGGCGACGGCGTCTCCCTCACCCGGCGCATGTGCATGTCTTGAGCACACTCCGACACTCGCACCCTGCGTCTGCCAGGAGTCTGTGGCCAGAGCTACGGAGTGGTTCTATCTGCAAGGAGATTGCTCTTCACAAGATAAATAATTTCCAAGCCGACAGCTGTCCCTTTTCACTGCTGTTAAGGGCGGGAGCGGGAAACCTCTCTTCTGAGAACTGAGGAGGAAGCAGCGGCAGAGCCTGGCCCGGCCTGTTGAGTCCACCGCGGCGGCCGGGTCACGGGAGCTCTGGGCTCAGGGTGGCTGTGGGGCAGAGCCGGGCCCACACCCTGGGCGCCTGTGCAGCAGGCCGGCCATGAGCCCCGCTGGCAGGTGAGCAGCCTGGCAGACATGTCCTTAGAGCTGGCCAGGCGTCCGGCCACCGAGCGGGCCTGGAGTGGCAGCTCTGCGTGACAGCCTAGCCGGCTGCAGGCCTGGTCACCACACGGGGCGCCCAGCAGGCCTCCCGTCCCCGCGCTGCTGAAGCGAATGGCCAGGCACGGGCATGCGTACGTCAAACAGGTGGATTCTGCTGACAGAACACTGACAGGATGGAAGCACGCCGTGAGAGGAAGGAGCAACAGAAAGAGGCTGCCCCGCGTGTGGCTAACAGACAACGGGTGCAGAGGATAAGGCTGGTACTTGGGGAACCTCATCTCCACAGTGCTTGGCCCCCGGGCGAAGCCAGTTACGTGGCACCCAACGTGTGATCTCATTCCAGTCCACAGACAATGCACAGCACACACATTTATGCTTATATGATGCAGTACCATAGAATGAAAACAGAACAAACTGCTAATGCCAAGTTAAGTTTCACGTTTCTGAGCGTGACAGCCTGACAGATAGGGGAAAGTGGTTCAAGCCCCAGGGTGGGCGCCTGGCATGCTCTCGACAAAGCCATGGACACTGCAGGGGCTCTGAGCCGGGGCGGCTCCATGGCCCGAGGTCCTGCCCTGTGGCCCCCACCATGGTGTCTGGCCGCCCCGCGTCCTGACCCTGCAGCCTGACCCGGCCTGGTCTCTCCTGTCTTTCAATGACCTTGTCGCTGCTGAGGAGCCCCAGTCAAGTGCTTTTCAGAGTGTTACTGAACTTGGACTTGTTTGATGCTTTCCCATGGGTCAACTGAGGCTTAGGATTTGGGGGAAGCACCCCAAGAGGTGTTATTGCATTGCCACAGGTCTCCCCTGGGGTTCAGGGTCCACTACATCTGCGGAGTCACATCTGTCGTCAGCACGTTGTGTGGGTGATGAGTCTCCCCATTGTCTGATGCGGGTGGGGCCTGCCAGGCCGCCCACTGCCACGCCTCCCTCCCCCCCACCCCAGCAATGATGAGGGGATGCAAACGGCCTTTTCCCCTAAAACTGGGACCCACTGATTTCAGAATTCACGGGTGGGCTGACCCATCCCCTCAGGGGGCCCCTCTCACCCAGTCCCTGGGCCCCCACGTCGGCTCCTGGGTCTCATCTGGCAATGAGAGCTGCCAGTGGGTGTGGGGCCTGCACTATCCCAGCTGGGGCGACACACGACTTGAACACAGAGGATGCATGAAAACTCCTTTTTAAAAAGCGAACTTCATGTCCGCTTTCAGAGTCAGCCGTCAGACTGTTTTCCTGACAGTTTTATCGAGACACAGTTCACCCACCACACACGTCAAGTGCGGTTTCTAGTAAATTCGTGGAGTCGCGCAAGTATTGCTACTGTCCGCTCAGACCACCGCGTTAGACACTGATCCAGTGTCTGAACCAGAGAGACCCGCTGCCATTGCCACTTCTTTAATGAACCACTGTCCTCTGCGCCCCACACCGGGCCTGTTCACAACGACTTTACAAGCAAATAACAAGGAGATAAAGGGAGTAACTGTTTACTTGGCCCATTGACAGAGGCCAGGTAGCCAGGAAGGGCAAGCAGGACCCTTGCAGGGACAGCCCCTGTGGGCCGCCAGCCCCGGCTTCCTCGCCGCACGATGCACATGGCCTGCAGCGGGATCCGAGCCTGGCCGAGGGGGCCAGGCCGCCAGCCCCCTAAGATGCCGTCTCCACAACGCCAGCCCAGTCTTGAACCTGCATGACCAGCAGCCCTCTCCTACACTGGGGGGGCGCTGCCTGGGGCGGGGGCCCTGCTGGGAGGGGCTGACCACAGAGCAGCAGCAGCGACGAGGACAGACGCCAGGCCCCAAGAAGGGTGAGGAGAGGAGCTAAGCTCTCGGGGTGCTGGCTGTTGGGCCCCTCCCACCCCGACACCCGCACCGACAACCCCCAGGAACCCGGGAGCAAGCAGCTGGCACTTCCCATTTCTACTGCTCAAAAGATGGTATTTGAGGGGAGGCCTAGTTACAATCGACCTGACCTTGCACACATACCACTTTCTGCCCGTCATCGAGTCTGCTATCAAGTTGGCAAGGATGTGGTCAGTGACGGGGTTCCCTGCTCCCCGCATGGACACAGGAGGGCAGGCGGCAGAATCGTGAGGGGGAGTCCCCCAGACTGCCAAGCCTACAGTGGAGAAGGGCCCCTCCCACTCCGTAGGATCCCAGTAATTCTGATTTTCCGGATGGCTCCGGCCTCAGGGAGCCTCTCCCCAACACCATCGGAACATTCCGGAAATGGTACCTCAAGATCCAACCCGTCCTTCCTGGGAGGTGCTCAAGTTCCTTTTAGGAATCATAGTCAACTCTACAGTCACAAGGTTCTAGAAAACGCTCAGTGAGTCTGGGAAACGCACACGTGGCAACAGGACACGTTAACCAGTTTTTGCCTGTCTAGATTCACAAATAAGCATAAATTTAAATTTAAAAATTTAAACAGAGCAAGAAATGCTCTTTTTGGATGAGAGAAGCCTCCTTAGGGCAACTTGGCAGAGTGGCTGCTCCGAAACAGGCACCCTGCACCCGTGGGTGACGCGCACAAGCACCCTGCACCCGTGGATGACACGCACAAGCACTCTGCACCTGTGGGCAGCGCACTCGCAACCTACAAAATAACAGACACATGAATCGCTTCTTCGGGGGCTTGGCGTTCTAGTTCTCTGCTTAAATACAGTTCTGTGTGCGGCTGAGGAAATCGTCTGTCCCCAAACAATAAACCACGCATGCAAGGCCGTGCCTACACGGGCCTCCCTGCCGCCCTGCTGGTGTCTTGGAGCTGCACTCCTCCGAGGATAGGGAGGGCAGCTTCATACCTGTCCTACCGGTACCCCCACCGGGCG
Organism: Talpa europaea; assembly: GCF_964194135.1. Taxonomy (NCBI): domain Eukaryota; kingdom Metazoa; phylum Chordata; class Mammalia; order Eulipotyphla; family Talpidae; genus Talpa; species Talpa europaea. The sequence goes on along the minus strand of NC_140079.1, from coordinate 101,345,866 downwards.
ACCACCTCCCGCACCCATGGGGCACCGGCAACATCTGAGACAAGCAAGTCTTCACCCTGGGAGGAGGGGGTGCTGCTGGCAACAGTAGAGGGTGGGGAGCTGCTCGGTAATCCCCACAGAGACTTATCTGCCCAAGATGTGGGAGCGCAGAGGCTGAGAGAGCCTGCAGTGACCTCACAAAGCCCAGATAAAAGTGACAGATGAGCCGTCAGCAACCCAGAGCAGTGACACTCAGACGGGGGACAGGCCAGCTGGCACCACCCCGCGGCGGCCTGTCTGGGCAGCACCAGCACGCTGGCCTTCAGACCTGGGGCGAGCAAGAGAGGCCGGGACACCCTGGGACACATTGGGCAAGAGGCCGTCCCACTGGCCCACACAGTACGGGGCTGCCCGGACTCCAAACAGCCACGAGGAATTGTCCTCGTTTTTTTAAAATGTGGAAAACAGCAACTCTCTGAACTACGCAAGCAAACAAGAGCTACCAGTGGGAGGCGTGAAGCAAATATGGAAGCTGCAAACATGGCCCGGCCATGTGGCTCATCCCTGGCCCGTTCACGCCCAGGGAGTCCCGTGGTCTCGTCCGCAGGCCCTGCCCCAGGGATGCGTGTTCTTGGCCCAGCCGGCCACTTGTGAGCCCCAGACCCACAGCCTTCAAGGTGACCACGAAAGCCTGGATTTGCAGAGACGCGTGACATCAGACCCAGGGGCTCTCAAACCAGACTTGGGAGATCCCCCTTCTCCACGGGGCTCGTTGGCTCTCAGATACCCCAAAAGAAGTCACGGGTCATGGACAAAGAAAGGAACAAGCCGAGGGAGAAGCGTGGCTATGTGATGCAGGAAGGAGATGGGGGAGCGTCTGTGGCAAAAAAGCGAAGATACTAAAAACGCAAAATGCCACCAACTTTATCAGTGAATTTAGAAGCCGTAAAACCAACTGCAGAGCATCCAAGGTGCCTGCCACAGGCCCAAGGCTGTTATTTTTCACATGTTCTACTGCGGAATTAATATAAAGCTTTAGAAGTAGGAAAAAAAAAAAACTAACCTTAAGGTTATCAAAGGTTTTGACAGTCTGCGCCAAGTCACTGACACTCCCTGGCGACGCTGTCCCCTGTCCCCTAGGGCCTGAGGACACCCGTGAGCCGTCAATGACCTCGAGGCCAGAAAGCAAGGCCTCTGAGCAGCTGCAACGAGGCTCCTTCGCTCTCTGACCCGCTATCAGGTATGTCTTCAAACCTACGGACGAAAATTACAGTCAGCACAGCTTCAACCACCGTGTGTTGAGATGCAGCTCGATCTTGCTCCCCGCGCAGGCCCCGCTCCTGGAAAGTCGAGAGTAAAGCGAAAATGTGAGTGTCACAGCCTCCTGCTGAGTCCACCGCCTCTCAGAAATGCCCGCCCCTCGGGGACCACGAGCCCCAGCAGCTCTTCTTACCCACATTCTGGCTCCCTGGAGTGGCTTCTCTGTGGAGGGCAGGGAGGAGCACCCAGGGTGCCTCTGTGAGGGCAGAAGAGCCCCATGGGGGTGGAGCTGCTACGCTTTGTGGGTTCCCCGTCAGCCACGGACATGTACAGCAGAGTGCTGGGGAGCGCAGGCCACTCCCCCACGCCAGGAGCCACACAGCTCCCAGGAGAAGCTGGCCCCACTGCACCAGGCGGGACTCAGAGCCTCCCTCCTTTTGGACTCAAAAAGTATCTGTTTTCTGTAGGGTCCAAGCCTACAGCGGGGACACGCAGCTTTTGTCTGCCTGCCATCTGGGGACCCTCGCTCTCATAAAATCTCATGAAAAAGAAAACCTGGCCAAATCACCAAGGACGCTGCACCCCACGGCCCTGGTCCAGGCCAAGCCAGGCGTTGCAGCACACAAGGCCCTGGCCCCGCCCGTCTGCAGGGAGGGCGTAGGGGCAGTTCCTCCAGACAGGACTTGGGGGATTTCTGGAAAAAAAGCAAAACTTCTGTGGAGAAATCCACTGTAAGTCCTCACTGGAATTTAGCCCGACTACAAACTCAGTGACGGGAGTGAAGACGTCATTTATCCAATAAACACGTCTGACCTGGTGCTGGTACAGAGAGCAGACTCAGGGCAGGGTCCTGTCTGGAGAGTTTATGCTGCAGCGGGAGGGGGAAGGAGGCGGGAGAAGCGTCTGAGCGCCAAGTCCTCAGTTACTTACGCTGGGTACGGAGCTAATGAACGCTTTAAAATTAATTCCTTGGATTACCTAGGGACTAATCAATAGACCTTAACTACTCCACTATTTCATCACTTAATCTCTCTTCAGCCCCTCCGCTCTCACAGAAATACTATATGGTGGTTATGCTTTAAGTCCTCTCTCCTGAGAATTTGGACAGTCCTGAGACGCCCTGTGGGTGGCTGAGCTACAGGTAGAATCAGAGAATTAAGCAAAGAATCCAGATGCTCACTGACCCCCAAAGCGGGGAACCAAACGCTCACTCTTAGCTCTACAGGCCCTAAACTTCTGGGCCTATTTTTTCCTGGGGTTTTTTTTTTTCCTCCAACAAAAATATGCATCCCAGTCAGCACCCAGACCAGTCCCACCGTGACTAACTGCATGTACAAGCCTGACAGGAGGACATGAGTTGGAGGAGACAGTAGCGTGAAAACGCCTATGTGTGGATTTGTCCTGCCCGGGGCATAAAAGCCGTGGCCTCTGTGGGCTGCCCAGGTCAAGTCCCACTCCAGCCCGCCTGGGCATCTGCCAGTGCAGGACCTGGGCCCTGGAGCTGCCCCATGGACCCTCCCCGACCCCCAAACATGGGGATCAGTCACCGGGCAGCACATGGGGGGCAGTGCGGCCGCTGCAGAGGACTGCTTTGGGGAGCAGGGGATGGAGGACAGTTTTGACTGGAGGGGTGAGGAGCAGCCAGGGGAGGGTTTCCACAATGCCTAAAGCTGGCTGAGCTTAGGATGCTATTCCCTGGGAGACGCTGGCACCCCAAGCCGGGGCCCAGGTCAGGTGACTACACCCCCCACCCCTGCAGCTCCAAAGTGAAGGTGGCCTTGCTGGACCTGGAGGAGCGGCCACCACAACCCCGAAGAGGAGCCTGCAGCCGCAGGCCCCAGGCCCAGGCTACATGGAGCTGCGGCTTCCAGGTCCACTTACGGCAGGTCCCGCTACCACCTCCCACCTGCCTCACTCTCTGTTGTTGCAGGGTCAGGAAGGAAGCAGCCTGACCCTGCTCTGGGGCTTCATGCAGAATCCCTGGACGGGGCAGTTGAGGGTGCTGTGGGGCCCAGCAGAGGGCACCCTCCACAAACTGGGGTAGAGCAGGCAGGGGCTCCAGGGACATGGCTCCCAGCTGAGGCCTGGAGGTGCAGGGTCAGCCCAGAGAGCGCCACGGCAGCGGGTCCCAGAGAAGCCGTGCACAGGCCCAGAGGGAGACCCTGTAGGCACAGCTGAAGGATGGCGGCGAGCTTGGTGGGGCTGCAACAGAGAATGCGGGAGGCTGGAAGGTGGCCAGGGATGATCTGGGAGGCAGGAAGTCACAGCAGAAACAGGCCTCAACCCCCCAAGTGAGGAGGTGGAAGCAAAGCTCCCCCCACCCCAGGCCGACCTGGAGGAGCAGTGACAGTGGGGGTGGCCTCGGCTTCTCCACCCCCTAACCACGGGGCCTGAGGGGGCAGATGTGAGGGTCCCTAACGCAGGTGCCCCAACCGCAGAGCCTGGCACGGGGCAAAACTCAGGCTCAGAGGCAGTGATTATCAGCAAGGGAGGGGCCGGCGGGTGACCTGCTTATCCTGGGCGTCCTTTCATGCCCTGTCTGTGCACAAAGGCACCTGAAGAGCTGCTGGACCAGTAACTGCTCTGAATCTGCTTCTCACTTGACGTTTTCTTCCGCAAGCCCCCGGGGCCACTCTCACTGATCTGCCACCGCGGCGCTCTGAGGTCAGAGGCGCACTCGAGTCCACAGCGAGCCAAGCTGTGAACAAACAGAGCCTCTCTCCTCCTCTGGGCCCCAGCACAGAGAGGCAAACTGAAGGCGGAACTTTGGCCTGAACTGGGGGCTACAGGTGTGATCAGGGGCTTCGCGGCACCAGGGCCGGCACTGAGCTCCCGCCCGCCCGCCTCGCCAGAGTCCTGAGCTGCGCGTGCAAGAGATCAGGTGTAATGAGTAACTACACGCCGGGACTCCAGGGTCTAAGTTCATCAGAAAGACTTTTTGGGAGCAGAAAGTCAAAATGTGGCAGTTAAATGATTTATTTTGATCAGTGGGGTGTGAACGGGAGAATGATTACCAAGATGTCTCACTGTGTCTTCTGTAATTGATTTTAAGTCCACCAACCAGGTTTCTGGGACTGAGCCTGGAGACGCTTCCTAGTCTGTGGCGGTGAGGCTAGAGCCTGGCGTGGCCAGAGCCCAGTGACGCCGGAGCCCAGCGTGGCCAGAGCCTGGTGTGGCTGCCATTCCAAAGTCTATCATCACCGCTCTGAGGACAGCCACTGACATGCACTCGCTGTGGCTCAGCCCTGGTAGACTAAGTATGGTCTGATGGTGGATGTCAAAATCCATTTTGGAAAAGAGGGATCGCTCTGGCCTCCATGCTGGGGTCCTACTCCAGGGGGCCCTTGCATTGGTGGGTGAAGTCCTCAGTCACCCACAATCAGGACCTGCCCGGCAGCTCCAGGGGGGAGGAAGGGGCACCATGAGCCGCAGCCTGGAGCTCGCCCCACTGGGAGCACCAGCCAGGCTGGGCGCTCCAAACTGCAGCTCCGTCCCTGCTGAGGCCTGTGGCAGCCTAGCAGGGAGAAGGGTTATTTCAACCCAAATGTAGCTGGTCCTCAAGGAAAGCCACGACTGAAAATGCCCTTAGCCTACCAAGCAGCCGGGCCACCGCAACAGGCTGGTTACGGCATTACCCAACGCTCCTGCTTAAGGAAACCAGATGTTTTGGTGAAAAACAAGACACATTTTTACCTTCCTAACACGAGGACACTCTGGGCAGGTCTAAGGCCCTGCTAGTCTCCGCCAGACATCATAAGGACAGTCCTGCCAGCTGCCCCAACAGGTCACGCTAAACCACGGGCTCCACCAGCAAGTGGCTGTCAGTGAAATGAAGGTGGAGACGGAAGGCTGTGGCTGCCAGGGCCCGCGGCGGGGTACTGGGGCCTCTGCTGACGGCATGGGGCTCCCTCGGGGCGTGATGGAGAGTGAATGGGGTGACAGCTGCAGAACTTGAGTCTACTACGCTCCACTAAATTGCACACCTCTGAGGGGTGAAGAGCGCGGTCTGTGATGTCTACTTCCATGAGCTGCTTTTAGAAAAGAGAAGAAACTGCCCTCCCCCCAGAGCTTCCACAAGGTGTAGCAGGATGAGGGTCAGAGGAGCAGCGCTGGTAAGAGGAGCACCCCGGGGCACCAGGCAAAGGAGCGGGCAGGGCAGGTGAAGGGAAAACGTGAACACAAAGGATTAGAGACAACATGGTCGAGCTGCGCTGGAAAAACCTAGACGAGAAAAACGGCGAAACAACCTTGAAGGATGACACGCTCAACATGGCGAGCGCCCAGAAGTCTGGGAGAGATTAAACAAAAGAAAACAGAGCTTTGACCTTGACGGGCTATCGCCAAGAACCATCTAATTTGCAAAACCCTCACAGCCTGGGTCAGACCTGACAGAGCTGGGACCACCCAGCGCCCAGCCGCCCCGGCCTGCGGCTTCCCCCTCGCCCAGAACACGGGTCTGCAGACGTGTCTTCCCTGGGCTGGGGGCCAAGTGCCCGGGACCTGCTCAGAGCCTCCTCTGTGGGGGGCAGCTGCCCGCCTCACCCAGAAACCCCATGTCACATGAAGCAAGCCCAGTTCCTCACTCCCGAGGCCCCTTCTTGGGAGGAGATGCCCGGCCTGACACTGCGGGCCACGGCAGGGGCTGGCAAGGGGCTGCCACGGTCCCTTCTGCACAGGCTGACGCTGCTGCGCCTCCAGCCAGGGGATGGAGGGGTGCGGCCAGAGGAGGCTCGCGGGCATGTCCCAGAATCCAGGCCAGGGTCTCACGGTGCATCACGAAGGCACAGATGAAGACAAGCCCCACATCCACTGCCAGTGGGGCAGACGGACGGACGGTGGCCCAGGACACAAGGACGGCGGTATGGCCAGATATGACCAGGGCAGCCACAGGCAGGGGCTCGAGGGGCCAGAAGTAAGCTGGCAAGGCTCTGTGTGCTCACGGCACCAGCTCAGACTTCCTGCCCTTCTGCTTCTGGCCCTGCATCCACTGTGCAGCTTACTTTACAAAAGGGCACCTAGACTCTTCAAAGCATGGCCATCGTTCAATACGGCGGACAGGTGGGGGATAGTCCCAGATGGAAGGCGATGGCACAGGCTGAAGACGCGGATGGACCCGGCAGGAAGGCCCCAGTAGGCCCTGCCAACCCCTCAGGAGACCAGGTTTGGCCTCTATACTCCCTAAGAGCATCTTGTTAACAGCAGGTTCCCTGAGCGTGATCATTTATTTTGTCTGTGCAGGACAGTGTCCTTGTTCTCAGGAGACGCCTGCTGAAAAATTTGGGGTGCAGGGCCAGATGCCTGCAGCTGTGCTAGCCTTGCAGTGGCCCAGGGAAGAAAAGGACACACGGAGGAACAGGCGTACACACACACGCATACGTGCACATAGAAACATGTAGAAACACACCAGTGTACACACGCACACACAAACACTTCCATGGACACACATGCACACCCGTGTCACGTGTGTGCATGCAAACACACAGTGCATACAGACACATTTACACACGCATGCCTGTGCACCCCCGTGTAAATACACACGTGCAATGCACAAACACTAGAAGGGCGTGCAAAAACACACAGCCCTTGCGTGTGCATCTGTGTAAGTGCATACATTTTAGGAGGAAGAGAGAAAGCAAATTCGGCGAAGTGCTAAGCTGGAGATCCCGGGTGAAGGCCCGATCAGTGTCCTTAAATTGCGCTTTCAGCTTTCTGCAGGTTTGACATTTTAAAAGAAAAAGTTGGAAAAAAGGAAAGGCAAACCAAAACTGTGGCAAAACCAAGCAAACATTTAGACGACACCACGAGGAAGACAAGCACCAGCAGAGGAGGCCGCCGGCGGGGGGCGGGGTCCCTCACCTGGCAGGTGGGTACGGCGCTCGCTTCCTTAAGTCAGGCTGCCAGCTTGTTTTATGTGGTCTTCTGTGTCTGTATCATATTTCACAAGTTTTACAATATTGTGGTTTCCCCAAAGAATAAACAGACCGAACAAAGCAGAACTGTGTGTGCAGCGTGGGGGGAGTAAGGGATCTACACTCCCGAGGAGCAGAGAGCCGCTAAGCCACTGGCGCCAGCTCCCCGGGCTCCCCTGCCCCTCGCCAGCCCCCCCACAGCTGCCAAAGGAGCTCATGACTCGGTTGCTAGGAAAACGCCCCTCACTCACACGGCAGGATGACTTATTAAAGGTATTGCAAGATGGTCGCTTGCTGCGGGAGCAAGTGGCTTCCAGGAAGTTATTTTCCCATAAATCACATATAAACACTTACCAAAAAATATTTAAAACTCCCATAGGACTTGGTCCTTAATTCTTTTCCCCTGCTATTGCTACAAAGATAACGGAAACAAATATTTATTGTTTACAGCTGGCTGGAATTTAATCCCAAGCAAGCTGGTCAGCAGACTCACACGCTGCAGCACTGATGTGCAAGATCCCACGCTGAGCGCCGGCGTCCCGCCTCGGGCAGAGCCCTGGGCAGGCCTCCGCGTCCTGACCAGCTGGTGTCTCAGGACATCGGCGCTTACGCTGGAGCTCGGCTATGGGCCCAATCCCTCTACCGAGAGCCCGCGTGGATTCACGCAAGCAACTTAACCTCTTCAGGCCTCCACTTCCAACGCGATGCCGTCGCTGGTGAGAGGGTGCCGTGCGGCCTGCGTGAGCGAACTGGTGCGGCGAGCCCAGGACTGTGCCGGGCGCACAGAGGCAGCGTGTGTGTGTCTCTTAGGAGCGGCTATTCAAAGCATCGAGGGCGGTGGCGGCGCTTGGACAGCACTGGCGGAACAGCCTCACCCGGTGACAGGCCGGGTGCGAGGCCAGGCTCAGAAGGGACCCGATCACTGAGGAGCTGCGAATACGGACCCCTGGGCCGGTTGGTGGACCTTAGGTGCCAACCCCACCACCTTTAAGCTGGCTTAATCTAATACACTCTGTGCCCCGCCTATGCATTTGTAAAACAGAAGCAGTGAAATTTCCCAGTATATAGGGATGTTAGCAAATAACATCTGAAAAAGCTCAAAGCTTGAGCCTGAGACAGGGCCTGGTTGTGCAGGGGGTCGGGGGGACACCAACCACAGGCACGTGCACCCTGCGTGCCCGGCCTACAGGACGCCGCAAGGCCCCACAGGCGGAGCTGTCTCCACGGCTGCAGGGAGCCAGGTCTCCAGGACGGGGCCAGCCCTGCTTACCCAGACCAGAGGGCCCTGGTCACTGTCCTCCCCCTCACTGACCACCAGACCTGGCAAGCCTCCCTCCTCCTCACCCCTCCACCTTAGCTTCTCCTGGTCACCAGCAAGTAGCTTCCCACCCACCCCTGCTCTCCAGCTCTCCCCTGACCCTACACTGTCCCCAGGACACAGCCGTCCTCACGCAGACCAGCCCAACTACGCTCGCGCAGAGTCAGCACTGAGCCCCACTCCGGGCGCAGACAGCACAGCCATCCCACCTGGCCCTGCAGTCCTGCCAGACGAGCACCGCTGCGAGACACTGGTCACAGGGCGAAGGACATGCCCAGGCCGCCATGCCCACCCAGCCCCACCGTGGCCTCTCCACAGCACAGCCAGCAACCACCCACGTGGTCACAGCCACAGGACTCCGCTGTCTCCGGCCTTTCTGGACGTTCCCAGAATGTGCCGATTCTTGTCTTTTTAAGTGTTCCAATGAACTGAAATTGCTTTCCAATTAGCCAGAATTGCAGGCCAGTTACCTCGATTTGAAAAAAGAAGAAAATTGCTTTGAGTGCAAGATTTCATACTTGAAAACTAAAATGTTAAAGGGGACAGCTGAGGTTAGGCAGGTTGTTTCCTAGAAATAGTTACAACGATGGCGCCACGAAAACGCTGCCACATCTGCAAACCACACTCCGCTAACAGCCAGGCCAGGTCCTTGCGCACGGCGAGCCTGCTCTGCTGAAAGCGCCATGGGCTTGGCCTCAGCCATGCAAGGAGCTCCGTCTGCGGGCTTCTGAGGTTTGCTCCTATGTCTTGGGTTCTGCTCTGTCACAACAGCCTGCGGAAGCGGGGAAGCCAGGCTCCGGGGGTCCGGCCCCCCCGGCTCACCCTTACTGGGGAAAGAACCGCTTCATGGGGTGACCTCAACCAAACAGGGACGGGCACAGGAGAGGGCCCTGGGCCACTGCAGGCCCTGGCGGCTCCTGGCCAGGCTCTCACCCACCAACTCTGCTACTCACCTCACGGTCCCACAGGGGGTGCCATGACCCCACCCCAAGAAAGGTGGGCAGCAAGTGGCAGGTGCGCAGAGACCGCCAGGCTCAGTTGCAAGTCAGGGGTAGAGAACCACCTGGAACCTCAGGGTGCTAACAGCACCACACCAAACCACAGGCCAGAGAGGGGCAAATCTGGGCTGTGAATGGCCGGGCCTGGGCCTCCGGGGCATTCATGCCTGGGAGGGCATGGGTATTGGGGGCAGCCGGCAGGGTTTGGCTGCTGCCCTGATTTCTTCCTTCTAAAAAGCTCGACCCCTTTCTAAGTGTTCAGGTATCTTGGCATGCTTGGGAACGCTAGACCCAACAGCACGGCAGGGGGGTCCAGATGCAGGCCTGGCCAGCAGGCCCTCCCCTGCCAGGGGCACGTGTGGAAGGAAGACGCTGCTGACTCATCAGTTCACATGAAAGTTTCTTTTTATTTTCATTTATCTGAATTCATTGAATTAAAATAAAGCAAAAGGGGGGAACTGAGACTTCCCTCCTCACTGTCACTTGGTCAGATCATTTTATAAGCTGAATTCTTGGGATACTTTGTCTATTTCTTCCCTCCCCAAAAACCCACTTTTACTCCAGGATTTAATCTGGCTGGTTCTATTTAAACAGGATTTAGTTTTAAATAGGTTTCCAGACAGCCCCATTCAGTGGCTAGCTGGAATGAGCTTCCGAGTTACCAGGATCTGTCGAGAGTAGCATTCTCGGAGTGGGCACCGACACGCAGTCAGAATACCACGTGACCCCAGGCCTGGGAGGCTGGGCCTTCCCAGGTGAGCGGCCTCCACAGGCGTCAGGATCTGACTTTACCTGCTGCTTCTCCTGGCCTTTGTGGGGCCCGCGGCTTATCAGCTACGCGACTTCAGCAAGACAAGTAACTTCTACTCCAGTCCTCCCTGTTGTAAAGCAGGGCTGAGAACACCAACCTCTGCCCCATGGGGTCCCTTTGAGAATGGTATCATCTGCTAATACACACACAAAGACAAAGAGGTGCACGGTGGGACACAAAGGGAGAGGCCCCTATCTTCGAATAATCCAGAGCCCTGCGCTCTCTGCCTAGGATTCTCTGTGCAGCCCCAAGCAGCATCGCACACGCCTGCGCCCTGCCCTGCACGCCCCATGGCCCCCCTCACACTAGCTGATGTTTCGTGCAGACCCACATGAGCTACAGTCCTCGCACCAGTTTTGCTTGTGGCGTGCATGGGTGTGCACAGGCGTGTCTTAAGCACTAGTGATGCCGATGAAGAAACAGGGACTTACCACCCACGGGGGGCAGTGGGCTCCAGGGCGCAGGCTGCCCAGGCAAGGGCCACACGGACGCACGCGGAAGGCCCAGCGGCAGCCTGTCCCCCACCGAGTCCTGCCGCCTCTGGCCCTGTCACGAAGTCATCAGGTGAAAACCTGCAGCTCCTTGTGGAGGACAGGGGACTGGCTTGACAAAGAGGCTTCCGAGGCTCAGGCTGGGCCCACGCAGGGCGGAAAGCCACGGCCAAGGGGTCCCTGGCTCATCCTCGATGCGGCCTGCACGTGGCCAGGAGCTGGGGGGGGGTGTCTCTGCGGCAGCAGCTGACCAGACACTGGCACTGCCCTACCCCGTTCACGTACATTAAGCCACAGGTTTGGGGACAGCTACCCAACCCCTTGCTGGCGCCCGGCAAGGCCAGTGGCTCACCCGTGGGGTCAAGGACAGGCGGAGGGCCTGCTTCTCCTGAGCAGGAAGGTGGGAGCTTGGGTCAAGGTGACCCCAAGACATCACTTGCTTTGTGTCTGAGAAGCGCGGAGTGTCGCCAAGAACACAGAGAAGATCCGCGTGGGAAGGAACTGGTCCTGGGCTGTTCCACTGCGGCTTCAAGGGCAGGGCAGCCCGCGCCGCACCCCTGCCTCTGCCAGGCAGCGGGGTGGTGGGGCGGGGAGGGCCCGCCTGCTCTGACCGGTGGTGCCCGGAGGCTCCCTGCTCTCAGTGAAGTGGGAACAGGCGCCGAAGAGAGAGCTCTCCCCGCTTCCCATTCCCTGTCTTGGGGAGGAGCAGGTAAGGAAGCTCCCCACAGTCAGAAACTGCCAGGCAGACATAAAAGAGATTTAATTAATCATAAATACTATTTTAAAGCTGTGTTTGCACTGCCACTTTAAAAGTAGATCACACTAATGACATTAAAATGAAGTCTCTGTTGGAGAAAGCGACGAGCTATTGTTCAGCTCTCAATCAGCTCTTTGTTCCGCGAGAAAAATCACCCTTCCACGCTGGGAAACACGGCTCATCCTGTCACCTTTTCCTCCTCCTGCCGCTCCTGTGACTTCTCTTTGTTCGGGTGAGGAGCACCATGGGGATGAGCCTGCTATGAGGGCTGACCCATTACACCTGAGAACGACAAGCCCGCCCACCGCCGGCTATCTGAAGGGGGCCCCGGGGGAGGGGAGAGGAGGTGCCGGGTCCACCACCGGGTCCACCACGGCTGTCTCCAGACCCCTCCCAAGGGCTGCGTTTCTGCCCTTACTGGATACAGTGGGAAACCCTTGGAGGCAGGAGGCTCCAGCAGCCCCTTGTGCCCTGTCCCCACACCCACGCCATGCCTGACTTGGTGTCCACGGAGGGAGGGTCGGCACTACCGGCTTGGACAGTGCAGCTGTCCCAGGCCCAGGACACTAGTGACGGGTCACCTGCCGCTCGCTGGAGAGACCCAGCGATGCCCTGGGCTCCAGGTAGCGGCCCAAAGTCTCAGCGAGTGGCCAGAAAGTTCACCCAAACTCAAAACGAGCAGGATCCTGCAGCTGTCACCTCTGTGGTGAGAATCACAGTCCAGCACTCAGGGACAGGGCAGCAGGGCCCAGGGGGTACCCCCAAGCCTCAAGGACACAACCGCCTGGGAGTGTGATGATCGGGACCACCCCTGGCCCCCTCTGCCACCCTCCTGCCAAAACCAGACAACCTGAATCCTGAAGGAACATTGAACCAGCCTAAACCAGCGACACGCTGCAAAGAAACTGGCCTGCTCCCTTCAAAGATGCCAAGCTCAGGAGGCAAGACTCCAAGGAAGGCGCAGATGGAAGGGGACTGGGCCCTGACAGCCTGCGGTGGGGCCTCTGGGAGCAGGGGGCGGGGTACCAGACGGAGCCTGGTTCTGGCTGCCTTCCCACCCAGGGGAGGTGTCCGGGGGAGCGACATGGGCTTGCTCTTAAGAAATGCAGACTAAATGCAAGTCTGCATTGTAGTCTCAGTGGCTCAGGGAAACGGGTGAGTGTGAGTGCTGTGTGAGCACGCGTGAGCACACGTGAGAGTTCTGAGTGTATGCGTGTGTGTGCAAGTGTGTGTATAGGAGAGACACAAATGTAGTAAAATGTTAACAATTTGGGTAGCAGGGCGAAGGCTGGCCCAGGCCTGGCGGGCGCCTGACCCCAGGACAGTCCTGGCACGCCCAGGCCGCACCCAGGAAAGAGGGCCCGGGGGTCACCGCTGGGCCGGCCCTCCCCGCCTTGCTCCACGCTGAGAGAGAGCGAGGCCATAAACGCCTCAACAGAAACCCCTTATCGCCGAGTTCCCACCCCACCCACGTTTACTGCCTTGTAAATGCTCAGCAGTGGGCGCTCCACAAACGGACGGACATTAACCGCAGCTGTTTGCAGTGGGGGGAAGGGTCCCCCAAACTTGCGCCCGCCCAGAACCTCAATGGAGCCTTCTTTGGAAAGAGGGTCTTGACAGGCGTAACTGGTTGAGATGCGAATGCTGCGTGGGGCCTCCCCCCACAAGGGTGTCCTGAGACAGGAGGGGTGCACAGAGGGGCCACGTGGGGATGGAGGCAGAGCGAGGACAAGCCCACCAGCCAGGAAGAGCAAGGGCCTTGGCAGCCGCCAGTGCCAGGGAGAGGCGTGGGCAGGACACCCCTGCCTGGCTGCAGATCCAGCCCGGCGACACCCCCGCCGAGGCCCCAGCTGTGGCACTCATGGCAGCCGCCGGGAGCAGACGCGCTCAGGGAACACGGGGCTCACTCCCCCGCTGGGTCCTCGAACTCGCCGTCCTCTCCGGTTTGGCGCGGCCTCCCGGTCTGTGTGACGTGCCAGCCCATCCCCTCGGGCCACTTGGAACCTGCACAGGGACAGCAGCGGCTCAGGACGCCCTGGGCCATGTGTAGACTTACACCTTAGGAGACAAAACTGACCCCACGTCACGGCCAGCGGGTGTCTGCACGCACCGGCTGGCGCATAACACCAGCAGAGCCTCGGCCAGGGGCCCGTCTGCACCTCCGGCCCCGCCTCGGGGCACCGGCTGCCGTGGGAAGGCTGTGGGGTGCGGGCGGGAACCTGGCAGTGCTGGCGAGTGGGCGGCGGGCGTGACGCCGCGTGACGGAGCAGCAGTGACTCAGGAAGGAGAAGCGCTGGGTGGGAGTCCTGCAGCAGCAAGCTCAGGCAGCCTCTGCACAAAACACAGTTGTTCCCGAGCTCAGCCCTGAGTCGTGCCACCCGCTGGCCTCCAGGCCACGTGCCCCTGGCCACCCCGTCTGCATCTATTTATAGCGGCAGCGCTGCTCACAGAGCAGCGTTTGTGTGTCCACCCCAAGGGCAGCCGCGGGCTGATTTGAAATAATATTTTGAAAACTGCCAACCAGCAAGGTCACGGAGTGCTTTGCACGGCCTGGGGTGGCCACTGCACGGCCCCCTGCTGGGCCAGGGCTGGACCAGCTCATGGACACCCAAGGAGAGTGAGCAGCACAAAGCAACCACTGGCAGAAGGTCCCCCTGAGAGGGGCAGCCAAGGGGCAGGCTTGCTGGCCGCCTGCTCTCCCCTCAGCCTGAGACCACTGCCCTGCCTGCAGAACTTTCCCAAAACGCTCACCAAGGTCTGCTTACCATATCTTTTTCTAATGTACGTCCACTCTCTGACTGCCTGCTCCACTGTAAGTGGCCCGCGGAAGCGAGGTTCAGTGTTCTGCCATGGAACCGGGACCAGCACCAGGCAGGTATGCACCAGGCATGAACCTGTGGAATCGCTTAAATAGCAGAGACAGAGGTACTGGGAAGAGCTGATGACTGGGATTAGACTCTGGGACTCTGCCACCCCCGCCCTGGCCCCCCATCAAGATCCAAGTTACATTTACATGTTTACAGAAGGCAGAAGCAGAAAAGTGCCTCATTCTCTCAAACATGCAAAGACGAGACCTCACAGGGCTTAGCTCTGAAAACCTCCTCACTCACCCGCCTCTTACATGTTCAGATCACTGCTGCCCACCCAAGGCCTCTTGCTGGAGAACGGGCCTCGGGAGTACCTGTGCTCATGGAAAGTATGGCTCCTATTAGTATCAAAAGGCCATCATGTCATGCAAAGAAATGCTGTCTTGTCTACAACTTGTTTTTTGGGTTTTTTTTTAAAGATTTATTTATTTATTTATACAAGCACTGGTATAGTCAGAAGCGCGGGAGGGTGAGAGAATTCACCAGAGCCAGAGCGGGGAACAGAACAGGAAGAGTGACGAAGCACACTGCTGCGGGGAGCAGCGGGCGCGGCAGGAGAGGTCTGTCACGCCATGTGAGACCCTCGCCAGTGGCCGGGGATTGAACCGGCACTGCAGAGGCTGCAGGCAGCTTCGCAGCCCAGCGCTCAACCGCTGCATCACCAGGGGAGGCCCTACAACTTTTAAAAACCTGTATTTTTGTAACTAAGGTGATGTTGCTTTACAATCCTGTTTATGATTTAGGGGGACAGGGCCACAGCTCCTCAGATCACACCCCCACGCCCCACCCGTCACCTGCACCCTCACCCTCCTCCGCAGTCCACTGGGCCCCACGCCCCTTTGCTCCCCACCCCACCCCCACCAGCTCTTGAGACTAATTTATTTTTTCAGCTTTTATATCACTGTCACAAAAACCTAATTATTTTAGGTTTGGGGAAATCAACACTGCCAGCCTCAGAAATTCTGCGAGGTCAGAAGGGTCTGGAGCAGGATCCAGGAGCAGGACCCAGTGGGCAGGGAGGGACGCCAGGCAAGCGGGCAGGGGAGCAGGGCTGGGCCAGGCACTGTCCTGATTCTTCCGCACCAAAGACGGCAGGCCCAGACAGCTGTGCTACCCAGCAGGATCCACAAGCAAAGAAGCCTTCATGAGTCTTCAGAAGGACCCCACCCACCCTTTCTCTCCCGCCTGCAGTGTCACCAGAAAGTGGACATCTTGCTGATAATGATTGATGACCAGGAGGCCACGAGGACAGGAGGGACAAAGCAGCTGCCGTGCCCCAGGACTCCAGCACAGTTCTGAAATGCCCCCGGGGGCAGCCCCTCTTGTAGCATAACCACCAGCACAGTCAGCACTACCAGCGACCCCCACCACATCCTAAAGAAGAGAAAGCCAAGGTCACACCTCTCCTTGCAGGGAATCCTCTTAAAAAAACAAAAACAAAAACAAAAACCTGTCGTCCTGCCAAAATGGCCCCAGAGAGGAACCTGGGCAAGGAACGGGAGAAGTAGACAGGTGTGAGCTGTGTTGGGCAGGTGGGAGGCACCCACTAAAAATATAAAAATCGGGCCTCCCTGGTGGTGCAAGGGGTTAAGCACCACACTATGAAGCAATGCGCAGCCTCTGCAGCATGAGTTTGATGCCCGGCCAGGGAACAACCCACATGGCGCAGCAGACCTCTCCTGTCTCGCCCACTGCTCCCTCAGCAGTGTACTTTGGTAGATCTGCCTGTTCTGTTCCCCACTCTGTCTCTGGTGAATCCTCTCACCCCCCGCATCTCTGGCCTGTACCCCAGTTCTTGTATGCATAAATAAGTAAACCTTTTAAAAATAATAAAAATAAAAAATAAAAATTTGTCACTCCAGTCTTAGCATCTCTCTCTGCAGGACAGTCAGACTAGTTATTGCTAATTAAGTTTATATCCTTGAATCAAGGAAACTAAAAGAAGTTTCTGAATTGGAAACCTTTGTGTTAAGGGGCAAGGGAATTATGTGCATGGGGGGGGGGTCAACCCAAAACAATGATCAAAGTAGGTTTTTTAGTTTAGAAAGCAATTCCCTAACCTATTAAGGGGTGGGAGTAATAACTACGTCTTCTTTTCTGTCTTACACATCTCCATACTGCTGGGTTTTGTATAATAAGCTTAATGCTACTTACAAGCTCTGCAAAAATATAAAGATATAAATGGATGACTGGAAGTAAAAGGGGCAGGGCTTCTAGTGAGTGAGAAGCTTGGCAGAACTCAAAAAAGCAAAGATGAAACCAGACAAATTAGTCAACAAACACCATTTCAGGACTGGAAATCAACCAAAGGCATATGACAAATTGATTTATTAAGAATAACAGCCAGGCCTCAGGTTGGAACAGTGGTGGTCTGCGGAGTTAGCCGGAGCCCCCAACCCTCACCCCCTCTAGCAATGACGCAGATCCACCAGGCAGGACAAGCTGAGAAAAGTGGAGGCTCTGCTGGGGGTTCTAACCTGACCCAGAGTGGAGCACATTCCCGGGGAGGGGGTGGGCATCAACAGTGATCATGGAAAACTGGAGAAGGGCTGTATACTGATTGGGGCAAGCAACAGGCTGGCAGACTAGCCCAAAACTTGACAGAGAAATGCAAAGAATAAGAACCACAGGTGGCAGTGGGCAGCCCCACTTGTCCCCAGTGTTCCAGAAGGGTACACAGCTACCGAAGAGGCTAGAGAGGGTCCCAGTCATCTTCTCTCCGTGGGGAAGTGATGCAGCACACACCCACACAGGCAGCAGAAGTCCCAGTCGATAAAAACCCAGCAGACCTGCGAGAGACCCAAACACTGAAGATGTTCCTCAACCCACAGCAGACCTACCACCACCAGATGTGGCTTTGCTGTCCAGCCTCTGAATAATCTCTGGCTAAACCACTGAGCTGTGCTGACCCAGGGGGACAGCAGCTGCACAGAGCTTGGAGACTGACTCCACAGAAGTTACCCAGACCAGACACTAGCAAAAGGCACAACATGCCTGCATTGCACCAAGGGTGAAGGAAATCCAGAGTCACTTCAGCACGTGAACTGAAATATTCAGCCTGAAAAATTAAATATGAGATATGCAAAGAACGATATTCAAGAAGCTGCAGTCAAGGGGAAGGAGACATCAATGGGATGTGAAGGGGGCCCAGATATTGGACTTGGCAGAGGCTCAAAGGAGCTGCTATAAATATGGTCAGAGAAGTGAAGTATCTACTAAAGAACTAAAGTCTGATGACAGTGACTCACCAAACAGAGAATACCAATCAGGAGAAAGTACAAAAAGGAACCACATGCAGATTCTGGAGTTCAAAAGTACAATAACTGCAAGGAAGACTTCACTGGAAGGACTCAGCAAATTCGAGGCAGCAGAACAAGGGCTCAGCGAACTTGGAATCATTCGATCTGATGAAGAAGCGCAAAAGGAGAAATGCACCAAATCGCAGGCGCCAGGCACACCATCAAGTACAACAGCAGACATGTACTGGAACTCCCAAAGAAGAAGAGAAAGGAACAGAGAAAATACCTGAAAAAAAAAAAATAATGGCCAAACCTCCCAAGTTCAATTTTAAAAAAATGTAACCTTCACATCCAACAAATCCAAATAAGTACGATAAACACAGGCAGACCCACTGGCCACAGCACAGTCAAAGTGTTGAAATCCAAATACAAAGAAAAATCTCAAAGGCAACAAGTGAAAGGTGAAGTCATGACACTGGAAACCAGAGGCAGTGGACTGGTGTGTTCAAAGATCTGAAAGAAACAGACTATCAGTCAAGAATTCTATACCCAACAAAACTGTGCTTCAAAAAATGACAGAGTGAGAGAGAGACAACCCCAGACAGAGACTGCGAGGATGTGCGGTGAGCAGACCTGCCTTCTAGAAATGCCAGAGGACATCCTCAGGCTACAGGCAACTTTAATTCACATGAAGAAATAACTAATCATGTTGGCAACTAATCATATACAAAGGGTTATTTTTTTTCCTTTTTCACAGGTAACTGACTTAAAAGACAAGTATGTAAAGCAATAACTACAGCCCTTTATTATAGAGCTTATAACATGTAAAGACATAAAACACATCATAATAGTGTCACAATGAAGAGAGGAAGATAGAAGGCTGTTTTGGGTTTTGATGTAGTTTCTTTTCTGACTCTTCAAAATGCTCTCATTCTGGGAATTCCAGGAAGAAGCTCATCTATCTGTAGAATCTGTTGAGAGAGAAGGCTTTTTGCATTTGATTGCCTCTCTCTATATATATAAACCACTCACTGATAGGAAAAAAAAAAAGAGTATTTCCAGAAACTAAGGAAGGCATTTATCATCAATAGTTTTGGGTTTGTTTTGGTTTTTTTTTTTTTTTTTTAAGTTTTAAGGTTGCTAACCCTGACTTCAGAAGATCATTGGTTAGGACTCTACTTAAAAAAAAAAAAAAAAAAAGGTTGGGAATTGACATAAACAAAACATCGCATCCCAATTTTTTGGAAAAGTACATTTGATTGATTGATTAAATAAATGTGTTTATAACTAGCAGTTTCTATATATTATTGGAAATGTGTTAGTATTAATTTAATGTAGACCATGATGACAGGGATATTGCAATCTCTAAGTGATTAAAATATAACTCCTGAAAAAGATTTCTTTTTAATTTAACAAATGAATTAAAACAGAACACCAGCAAATATCCAAAGTGCAACAAAGGGGCCAAAAAAATACATGCGACAAAGAGAAAACATAACAAAATTGTAGATGTGATCCAACCACATCAATTGTTACATTACATGTAAATGGACCAAACACTTCTACATGAAAGGCAAAGACTGTCAGACTGGAAAGCAAAATAAACTTTTAGACCAAAAAGAGTTACTATAGAGAGAAAAAAATTATGAAGCTAAAGGGTCAATTCATCTGGAAGACAAAACAATTATATACACATAAGCACTTAACAGAATCCCAAAATTAATGAAGCGAAAATGGACAGAACTAAAGAGAAAAATAGACAAATTCAAAATAATATTTGTTCTATCAATTAGGGAAAATCAGCAAGGCTGTCGAAAGCTTGAACAGCACTGCCAATCAGCTTGACCCAACTGATATCTTCCTGCAACAAAAGCAAACGGCATGTCCTTTCCAGCCTCATTCCCAATGTCCTCCAGGGTAGACAGCAGGCCAAAACAAAAACAAGTGTCAACGCCTTTAAAAGGATTAAAATCACATGAAGGATGTTCTCTACCACAATGGAACTAAATGGGAGACCAAGAACATAAGAAATTTGGGATATTTACCCATTTTGGTAAATTAGAAAATATCTAGATAATTCAAGAGTCAAAAAAAGAAATCATGGTGGAAGTTAGAAAATATTTCCCACTGAATGAAAACAATAGCCCAGCACTATGGGTACAGTTACAGAAAGTGCTGAGAGGAAGATTTGTAACGTTTAAAAACCTGCAGGGAAAATGGAAAACTCAAGTCAATATCCAAAACTACTACTTTAACAAACTAGAAAAAGAACAGTCAATGAAGCATAAAGGAAAGAGAAGGAAGACAGTAGTAATGAGAGTAGAAATCAATGAATTACAGGGGAAATACAGACAAATCAGTGAAACCAAAAGCTCGCTGTCAGTCAGGAACAAGGCAAGGATGTCTATTCTCACCACTTCTATTCAGCATTGTCCTGGACCCTCCAGTCAGTGCGACATGGCAGAAAGATAACATTTTAAATGTACAGATTGGGAAGGAAGAAGCAAAACTGCCCCCGTTCACAGAGGATGTGATCCTGTACATAGCAACTCCTAAGGCTGGGTCCATCCAAGACACCTACTAGAATAAGAGAGTCTAGTAGTTCACAAGATACAAGATCAATATCTGAAAACCAGCTGTATTTCTACATGCCAGCAGTGAATAATCCAAAAGTGAAATTGCAATTCCATTGACAACAGCATCACAATCAATAAACATTTGGGAGTAAATATAACAAAAGAAGTGCAAAATGATGGGGCGAAACGTAACATTGTTGAGATATCAAGTAACATCTAAAGACCGGGCGGTCCAGCTCCTGGACTGGACGACTCCACTGTCAAGATGGCGCATATACCCAAACAGAGCCACAGTCTCAAGGAGATCCAGTTAGTTTCCTCCAGAGATTGACAGGAGTGGCCGAAAGCAGAGCTGATGGCTTGGAGCTGGGCTATGCGTACCTGACAGCCCAGGATACTATTCTCTTCCCTTTCCAGGTATGAAATTACCCATAATAAAGTGCTTTTAGTTTGTCTGCTTGTTTGTTTTTCAACATAAACAACTGTTTCAAGGGCTGCTTCAGCGTTCCTCACTCTCCATCCTCTGACCTCGCTCACCTATAGGCCGCGCTTGCTCAGAGTTCACGTGCTCATGGCTGTGGACGGTGGGCAGGGGCAACACCACCGCAAGCAAGGACGAGCACATGCAAGACCCCAGCTGGCAGAGCTGCATTCATGCCGGCTGCCAGACTACCCCCAGGCCTCCATTTCCCCACACGGAGCAACGCCGCACCGGCATCTGTGGGTGTCTCATGGCCCACTGCCGCTGGAGTCTGTGGGAAGGGACTCTATTGTAAGCCAACTGCATGGTAATTTCCTTGGGCCCGGGCTAGGTACAGATTATGGAGCGCTAAGATCAAAGCCGTGGGTCTCTAAGGAGGCCGCCTCCCTGCCGTGCCCCACCCTGTCTGCAGCACCTGCACCTTCTTTTCACTTTTTATCCCCAGTGCACCAGGCAAATCGCTAGCTGAAAGGGAAAGTTAGTCATTTCATTTTCCTTCCACACTTTTGGGGCTTTCCAATTTTATTCCTCTCTCCCCTGATGGGGCAGTGCTTGATTTTCGCCAAGCATTATCCATCTCTGGAGAGCCTCGAGCCACCACGTGCCCGCGTGGGCAGCCATGAGAGGAGTCAGGGTCACAGAATAGCACCCGGCCTCCCACCCAGGCCCCTGATGCGAGGCTATCTTCAACGCCCTGCTGCTGCTTGTGGGGGGCTTCCTGGCAACAAACGAGGGGGGCCCTCCTTCAGGAATGGGTGGGAATTGGCCTAATCTGTGACAGACAACTGGGAAGTCCCCTCCATATCTCATCAGGAAACTTATAAAAACACAATTCTGAAGTTTTCACAAGTATTAAACCATTGTAATATTTAACAGATATGCCATAAATCTTTTCTCTGGAAAAAGCACACTTGGCTTCTCATTTTCCTCTACTGCTGACTTCCTCCTCCCCCTCCACTGGCTTTGCTTCTCTCCCTCTCCCTAGTCTAGAGCAAGGGCTTTACTTTTTCATGAGAAAAATATGTCCAGTAACATTCCCACGAGGTCCACGAAATCGGTGAACATTATTTAAAATAACAATTCCCATTTTAAAAACATTTGAAAACATTTCCACCTACAGGGACAATCAGAATTTCGAAACCGCCCCATGAGACTTAGCCCTGCCCATCCCAACGTTCTCATTATCCACAAAGCAAAGACTATTCCATAAAATCCTATTTTCTTTAGATGCAGGAAAATCTCAAAACAAATGCGACTTTACTATTCAACCTTCTTATCTTTCATACAATTAAACTGCAAATCATCATCTGAGACAGAAAACTTCTTAATGCCCAGCTCCATGAAAAAGCTTTTTTTTTTTTTTTTAAGATTTATTTATTTATTCATACAAGCACTGGGTACATCAGAAGAGCTTGAGGGTGAGAGAGTTCACCAGAGCCAGAGTGGGAACAGAACAGGCAGACTGACGAAATACACTGCTGAGGGGAGCAGTGGGCGCAGCAGGAGAGGTCTGTCGCACCATGTGGGATCCTCGCCGGTGGCCGGGGATCGAACCAGCGCTGCAGAGGCTGCGGGCAGCCTCACAGCCCAGCACTCAACTGCTGCGCCACCAGTGGAGGCCCATGAAAAAGTTTTAAGAACTGGCAACTTTTTAAAAAACGAGAAAAATAGAGAAGGGGAGAGGATAAGGAAAAATTGCATTCCAAATTAGAAACATGAACTCCTGCACAAAAGTGCAAAATCTTGAAAATGGATTTATTTATAAGACAGATTGCAATAACAAGTAGAGCCAGCACTACCTCACAGGCAGCGTGGAGCACAAATTCTCTAAACGCCTCCTTTTGCCCCATGGCTATTGCTGTCTTGGCCAAGAACGTCACTTCCTCCCCTCTGTGTCTGACAATGAACACCACCCGACAGCCTCACACACCACAACTCCAGCGCCGACCAAGGCGGTTCTGGGTCAAACCCAAGTCTACTGGTTTCAATTAGGATAGTTATCAAATTGGGATAGTTCTGGCTCGAGCCCATTTCCTGCATGGGCGGCTGAGACAACTTCAAGGCTAAGTGCCTGCCCCAGAGCCGCCCAACCTGTGCAGCTTCTGAGCTGCCGGACCCAGCTGGACCCGCCCTCCCAGCCCAGACTGGCAGTGTCCAGGGGACCCCCAGGGCGGGTTACTTCAGGTGAGCAGGCGGCCAGCAGGGGAGGGTGTCCCCATCAGCAGAACCAGATCTCCGAACCTGTCCCGCTACCATGCAGTCTCTCAAGTTGTACTTCTGGTGAGAACTTGATCCCCCTTTCACTAAACAGGCCGCAGGGGAAGCTGCACAAACAGCTTTTTCTTTTCACTTTTGGGATTTGCAGTTCTTTATAAGAGTTTTTCTATTTGTGGGGAAAACAAAGCCTTTTAATATTACGATTTAAAGTTTAAGCGGCTTAAGACCTGAAGAATATATTGAACTTGACGCCCTCACCAGGCCCCGCATACAGCCCCCATGCTGAGGCGCCTGCAGCCTGTCCACCAGCTAGGAGGACGCACAGAGCAACATCTTCAAGGTTTTTATTGTTTTTCTGCTTATAAAAGTATTACTTATCTGTTGTAGGGGAAAAAAAAGTCAGAAACAACAAAGAGTATAAAAATCTAAAAACTCCTGCAGGAGTCCCTGCAGCCCCGTCCCTGGACACAAGCAGAGCTGCGTGCACCGCGGAGCATGCCCGGCCCACGCGGCCGCCCTTCCATGGCCCCTGCACACGGCGCGGCCGAGCCTCACACATGGTGCTCTCAACAATTGGGGGGCGGCAGCTAGGCTGCCCACGTCGGCACTCACAACCCCCCGCTCATAAATGTGGACAGTGACCCAACGACCTGGAA
This sequence comes from Talpa europaea, assembly GCF_964194135.1. Taxonomy (NCBI): domain Eukaryota; kingdom Metazoa; phylum Chordata; class Mammalia; order Eulipotyphla; family Talpidae; genus Talpa; species Talpa europaea. Next base: position 101,322,307 of record NC_140079.1, on the reverse strand, counting down.
TAGGCCTGTCGTGGTTTACACCTGATACTCGAGTGACTTCCAGCCTCCTGTCGTCACAGGTGGGGGGAAACCAGCGTCGCGTGAGGACGAGTCTGCACACCATTTGGCACGAATGCCCGGGAGTGAGGTAGCCAGACCACGTGACCTGCGAACTCTGACTGTGTCACCCCATGTCCCCCCAACAGAGTCGCAGAGGCCTGGGTCCCTACCCCTCACTAAGAACTGTAATCATCCCTCTTTGCAAATGAGAGAGATTTAAAAGGCCTGACTGTTCTCCTCTCAGTGTCTCCTGATTATAGAATGCAGAGGGGGGCCGTGCCCAGCCTTGCACCGCCAGCAGTGGACGCTGGGAGCAGTGGACTCGCTCGGTGCTTAGTTTCCCTGTTTGCACAGTGGGGTAGCGGTAATGTCTACCTCCTGGGGGAACTGTGGGGCTTCAGGGAGATGAGGTGTCCAGGACACCTGGCATGGAGCTGGCACACAGTAGGAATTCAACAAAGGTCTGCTGGGCGGTGAGTCAACTGTGATTCTATCAGGCAGCCGCACAGGCCGGCAGCGAGGAGCTGTCATCCTCTCGCCCAGTCTCTGCGCAAACTGCCCTTTGTTTCTCGGGACCATGTTCCGTCTGTTCTCCCGGGACCCGGGGAGCGCCAGCGCGCTGTCCTCTGTTCTTCAGGAAAGTGAACCAGGGACTGCATGTGACCCGCCAGCTCACTGCGGCTCTCTAAAGCACTCTCTCACTGCGCTGCGCGAACCCCTAGCAGGATGCACATCTTTCACAGCTCCTCGGTGTGCAGTCTGGAGAGCGCTCTGAGGAAAAACCAAGGAGAAGGTAATCGTGGAAAATGGGACGCACACCAGCCCGCCTCGGGAAAAATTAAAACCAACAGAAGCTACAAAACCACATTTCGTGCAACCAACCAAGAGCCAAGGTCACCGGCCTCCGCCAGTGAGCGGAGGTCCTGGGCACCCCACACTGGAGAGAAGCTCCCCCAGTGTCCCCAGAGAGCAGGGCCCCGGGGAGGGCGTGAAGAGACTGGAAATCAGAGCAAAGAGGGTGCCTCCAGCGGGAGCGACAGAAGCGAACTGTGCACCGCCCCCCCCCCCCGAACCAGGGAAGGGGAGGCCAGGCCAGCGGCCCCGGAGGAAGCACGGACGGGAGGAAACACGTGAAGAAGACCTCAAATCTAACACAAGCCATGAAACCACAACCCAAGACGGCAAAAGTCACCTCCTCTCCCAAGTGCTGGAAATGGAAATGAAGAGAAAACCTTAAAAATTGTGTCAGGGTGGGAGCGGGAGAGACACTCTATTCAGAGGAGCACAGGGAAGAATTTCAGCAGGTTTTCATCCAAACGATGCCAGCCAGAAGACAAAGGGGGTGATATCTTTAAACTCCTGAAAGAAAAAAGATTCGACACAAAATCTATCCCCTCAAAAAAAATTTTAGAAATGTGTACAATAAAACTTTGAGACAAGCAAAAGCTGACACGATTCGGTCCCAGAAGGGCTGCCCGATGAGAGAAGGAAAGGAGGCGCGGCCGCCTGCACTGATGTGAGAAAGACACGGAGGTGCACAGACACACCCACAGACACACCCGGGTCTCCTGTGTGGGGAGAAGCGACCAAGAACTACTTAAGCTGGATTAAAATGTTTCGTTCAGGGCCTCCCCGGGGGCGCAGCGGTTGAGCGCTGGGTTGCGAAGCTGCCCGCAGCCTCTGCGGCGCTGGTTCTATCCCCGGCTGGTTCGATCCCCGGCTGCTCTCCGGCCACCGGAGGAGGGTCCCGCATGGCGCGCAGACCTCTCCTGCCGCCCGCTGCTCCCCTCAGCAGTGTACCTCGGTCCTTCTGCCTGCTCTGCTCCCCGCTCTGGCTCTGGTGAATTCTCTCACCCTCCTGTGCTTCTGACTGTACCCAGTGCTTGTATAAACAAAACAAACAAACAAATAAATAAACATGCCTCTATTAAAAAAAAAATTGCTTTAAAAAAAAAAATGTTTCGTTCAGTTCAGTTCATCAGTCCCAAGAGTGCAGCAGGCACCTGTGCTGGTGTGCGTGCCTGTGCTGGTGTGAGCATGCCTATGCTGGTGTGATTGCCTGTGCTGGTGTGCGTGCCTGTGCTGGTGCATGCCTGTGCTGATGTGCATGCCTGTGCTGATGTGCATGCCTGTGCTGGTGTGCGCATGCCTGTGCTGGTGCATGCCTGTGCTGGTGTACATGCCTGTGCTGGTGTGCGCATGCCTGTGCTGGTGCATGCCTGTGCTGGTGTGCATGCCTGTGCTGGTGCATGCCTGTGCTGGTGTGCATGCCTGTGCTGGTGTGCGTGCCTGTGCTGGTGTACATGCCTGTGCTGGTGTGCGCATGCCTGTGCTGGTGCATGCCTGTGCTGGTGTGCATGCCTGTGCTGGTGTGCGTGCCTGTGCTAGTGTGTGCATGCCCGTGCTGGTGCATGCCTGTGCTGGTGTGCATGCCTGTGCTGGTGTGCGTGCCTGTGCTGGTATGCGTGCCTGTGCTGGTGTGCATGCCTGTGCTGGTGTGAGCGTGTGCTGGTGTGCTTGCCTGGGCCAGTGTGCACGAGTGCCGTGAGCGTGGCCGGGCTGGTGTGATGGGCACCCTTTGTACACTGCGGCTCACCACCTCGTACTGACACTGTTACTGCAGGAAGGGCCACTGGACAACACGGCCCTAAAAGGCAACTGAGTGTCTAAAGCAGCGATACCAACAGTGCACTGCGGGCTTATCACATGTGCAAACACAGTGTTACAGCAATCATAACATTGTGTGTTCTGACATGATTCTTGTACAATAGATGGAGGAACATAGTATTTGGAGGTCAGCGGTGATAAGATAAAGCTACATGGTGGAAACAGATGGAATGAAAATATGCACAGAGGAGGTGGCACGAGCAAGTCGAGCAAGTCGGCAGAGGAGAGGAAAGGAACCAGGAAAAAACAGTGAAGCCAAAAAGGAGGCGGAAAAGGAAGAAAGTGCACACAGCCTGGGCAAGCCCGGGTTCTGCAGGGGCCGACCCCACAGCCCTGAGACTGCACGCCGTTGGGCGTAAACGCCGTCCCACGGACCCTGACTTGTATTTTTTTTTTTTTTAGCTTTACTTATTTATTTATACAAGCACTGGGTACAGTCAGAAGCGCAGGAGGGTGAGAGGATTCACCAGAGCCAGAGCGGGTAACAGAACAGGCCGACCAACAAAATACACTGCTGAGGGGAGCAGCGGGCGGCAGAAGAGGTCCGCGCGCCATGTGGGACCCTCGCCCGGCGGCCGGGGATTGAACCGGCGCTGCAGAGGCTGCGAGCAGCTTCGCAACCCAGAGCTCAACCACTGCGCCACCGGGGAGGCCCCTGACTTGTAATTTTGATGCGCAAATACAGTCACCAGGAGGCTTCCTGATGGATTCATTCTGGCCCCCAGCAGAGGCACGCGACTCGGTGCTCACGCCACAGAAAACCCACACTCGTCCACACCGAGGAAGGTGCGCAAATGACAGAGGGAATAGAAAAACCAAGTATTCCTTTGCATGGGAAACCTAAGAGTGTATTTGGGAACTAACAAAAATGTAAGACTTGTAAAGAGCCACCAGGGGTGGGAGAGTGACACAGTGAGCAGGGACGGTGAGACGCTCGCTGTGTCGCCCACAGACACACGTGCAGCCAGAAGGCAACAAGGCGGGATGCTATCCTGAGCGCCGGCGACGCTTAGTTCTAACCCCCTGCTTAGCCCCTGAATGGATGATCCGGGATTATTAATTTGTGGAAGAACTGGCGAGGGGAAACTGGACACTGTCACAAGACACCAGCCTCATCATTGCGTGTGCACCCCCGACCAGGGCACCGGCCCCACTGCATACACTGGGGACAGAAAATGCAGCCATGTCCCCAGGAGCTCATGCCCCAGTATGCCCAGTGGCCACTGACCAGCGCAGGGTTAGCAGTGCCGAAACCCCACAAGCCGAAACCCACAAGTAACTCTGGCCTCCTCCCAAACATCTCAGATGCCCACAGTGGACTGGAAGCCTCGGGGCTAGCAAACAGTGGATGAACTCGTGTGGTTACACGCTGCAGTGTTATAATAAATTCAGCAAAAGGCGGGAAAATGGTCCAGGGCAATTGTGAGGAGAGGAAACATGCTAGGTACGGGTCAGTCTTTCCATCTATTCACAAGGATGGGCACGTGTCCCGCAGCTCAACCCAGCCTGCCCTGGCCAGCACTGTCCATGGGGCTGAGCGACAGGGAGAAGCCGGCAGGCCCGGTTCTGGAAAGGGAGCAGGGTCAAGTCCCATCAACACCTGGCTACAGAGGGCCGGCCTATCTGGGGACCCCAAAGGCAAGGAGCATAGAGAGAGGGGCAGGTCCCTCAACAAGGAGAAAGGCGGGCACACAGCACAGGCAGCGAGAGGGCGAATGCAAGCCCGGCCAAGCCCACACCTCGGGGCCACGCTTACCTGCTCCCCTGACATCTCTGTTGGGACGCTCGTCGGGGCTAAAGAGACATTTCAAAGCCAGGCGCTGACTTATGTGGTCAACCTACAATCCCTCTCATGGAAACACTCAAGAGAAAAAGAGATTTAGATCCTGTGTCTTTTCTGTCCCGGGGCTGAGAGTTCTTCTTTTCACAGCGCCCGGGCCCCAGCCGCACCGGTGAATGACGAGACACCCTGGGGCTTCCACCTCGCTGGTCTCGGAGCGCCTGGTAAGAGCCGGCAGGAGGTGAGCATGCGGGAGATCAGGAGGAGGGACTGCCACCCCAGCGACAGCCGTGCTCGGCCACCAGTGACCTCCCCCAGGCCTGGGGCCAGTGTGGCTGGCAGTTTCAGTTCATGGGATTATTAGATTAATTCAGGGATTAAGCAAGGGCCTAAAACCAAAATGAGGCCAAGATACGGGACTTCTACGGGAAAGTCACGGTTTTGTTCGAAACTCACTCACACAAGTGAGAGCGGGGGACATGGCCAGGCCACGGCTGAATATGCCACAGGGTCTGTTCTAGAAAAAGCGAAGCAGTAGAATTCCCAGTGCACCGTGTGCAGGACAAGGACACCCCCAGGCCGGGGCGGCTTTTGTTTCTGGCCGGCTTATGGGGCCGCTTTGGCACAGAGAGGTCAAACGCCCTTCCCCAAAGGCCTTCAGTCACTCAGTGACCAGACCGGGACAATGAGCACTTAAGAAACAGGCCAGTGTTTCCTCTATTATGCTTGTTTCCTGCACTTTCCATCACCCTCTCTCTTCTCAGGGAGGGAAACACACGCCAACTCGGGTCACAAGTTACTCCGGCTATGGGGAGACAAGACAAATTTCGGGTCTTCAGTCCAATAAAAAGCAGCAGAATTACAAAGACTGAAGAGAAGGGATTTTAACTGTATCTGATTTCCCGCTAAGTCTAAGACTCTGATTTTTAAAAGTCAGAACTAATAAGCACTCAGTTAAGTGACCAATTACACAGAAAACAGCATTTTCAGCTTTCGAGTTCTGTGCAAAGTTAGACACACACTCACCACGCAAACCAGCAAGCCCACTCCCCGAGTCTTTAGCCAAGAGAAACGAAAACAGACGTCCACAGGCTGGGGACTCTTCACAGCACTCACTCGCCATAACCAGAGCCAGAAACGACCCCGACAGCCGTCAGCGCTGGGGGGACCCACCAGCTGAGGTCTGTGGGCAGCACGAGGACCGGCCGCCAGGGGCACCACAGACGGGGCTCGGATGCTTGTGCTGTATGAAGGGGACTGCCCAGGGGGGCCCACATGGTGAGCCCACAGGTGACGTTCCACAAAGGGGCACAGCAGACGACGGTGAGCAGATCGGTGTCATCCTCCATGAGCGGGGTACAGGAGGGAAGGCGGGGTGGGGGGACATGGGGACTCTCAGGAACTGGACTGCATCCAGTGACATAGCTCCCCAGCCATGAACTCTGTTAGAAGTCAGTGACCGCTGCCCTTCCACTGAGCCACTGTGTTGTCACGGAAAGGAGGGACCTGCAGCCTCCCCGGCCAGGACCGACCAGCCAGGTCACGGCGGAGGTCACGCGGGCACACGCACAGCCGAGATGACCTGGTGCCATCCCCCAGACACTCACTCACCCTGAAACAGCGGCCCCAGGGCAGGCAGCATCCCTGACCTGACGTCTTGTCTTCCATCACCTGTCTGACAGACAGTGTCCCTTGGAACGCCTGGGCCTGCGGAGGGCAGGAGAAGCTCCCTCTGTGTGTGCTTTTTGTCTCTCTTCTGGTGAAGGGAAACATTTGCAAGTTCATAACAACAAGGAACTAAAATTAGACGAGAGCTAAACCCTGAGAGCTGAACCCTGACTTGCCGCGGGGAGATGTTCTCTTTAAACTCAGCAGCATTTTCAGGCCTGAGCCTGGGGAAAACAAAGACCTTGCTGGTGTGTGGAGGGGTCCCCTGGGGCAGCACAGGTAGCAGGAAATGCTTCCCACCCTGTGTATGCCCCAGGAGCCTCTGGGCCCCACACACACACATTTTCTCTCCAGGCGTCCCTGTTAGACACATAATTACAGAGCACCTGAGAACTCTTCACTTGGCAGTAAAGAAAATGCCAGGACAGCTCACGCCAGAAAAGGAGGCCATGGCACCTCCCCCCCACCCCCCCAACCCCCACCTACCATCCCTGCAGGGCAGCAACTCTTCCCCAGCTGCACACAGACAATAGGGAGTGGGTCAGGTGACAGGCTGGGGCTTATAAAGGGACAGCAGCGAAGTGGACGCCCCTTCACAGGTGACCAGGAAGGACTAAATCCCTTGAACACCTAAACCACCTGCATCTTGACATCCCGACAGCTTGAAATCTTCAAGACAGCCTTGCTCCCTGCCACCTCCCATCTGGCTGGCTTCCTCACCCTCACACCCAGAGCCAGCCTGGGGAGGGGGAGGCGGTGTCGGCAGGGGGGCTGCAGGGGTGCTCAGGAGAGCGGTGCATCCCAGGCAAAAAGAAGAGCCCAGCAGGCCAAGGGACCCAGTCTCCCACAGTGTCTCCTAAGAATAAGCTCCACATTCCAGCTCTTCCGCTATTTGGGCTACAGCTGCAGCTTAGCGGTTGCCTCCCAAGGGTCACCGCCCCTCCCCACCTGGCCCAGCGCAGACAGTTGGTTCTCACTGGGGCTCTCACTTCCATCTGCTCCAGACGGCGCACGGCAGGCTGAGCCCAGAGCAGAGAGTGCAGCACCGGCCCGCCCGGACCCGGGGGAAGTCTAGGGAAAGCTCCTCGCTAATAACCAAAAGGCGCGTGAGAGGACGCGGCCTCTTTCTCACCGGACGGCACCCTGGCAGGTGGAGCGGCCGCAGCCACCTTGGGACACGAGGGAAGACATCCCCATGGGCAAGGGCGGCAGAGCCGCGCCCCGAGCACCCAGCTCTTGACAATGCCGTGGTGGCTCTGCCTCCACCGGCCCTGGAAGCGCATCCTTCTCAGCGATGAGACGGTAAACTTCTCTTTTTTAAAGATGCTTCGGCAGGACTCCCTCAGCTCAGAGCCAAGCACATTCTGAACGACAAGAAAAGCTCGTGTTCATCAAAACATAAAATCTTAAGAAAACCCCCAACACCTAAGTATGTTTGATATGAAAGTGAGCGTCTCCCCACAGCAGGCGACGGGCAGCGGGCGCTGGGAGGGTGCGGCGCGAGCGGAGCCTCAGCCAGGCTGCGCGGGGCGCGGGCAGCTGCTGTGGGCACCATCACGGCACCCAGGAGCCCCGCGCAGCTTTACACTCGAGAGAAAGGGAAACCCGTGCACACGAGCTTCCACAGAAGCTCATCGTGATGGCCAATGCCCCTCAGGCAGAAACAGACCTAACAGGATGGACCAGTGTCCAGCGGTGGGGGAGGGGGGAGGGGAAGGAGCCACGAGCCTGGCCCGGCTGAGCAGAGGGAACAGCCACAGAAGCGAATGGCAGAGAGGACCAGCAGGCACCAGACTCCGCAGGGAAGGAAGGCCCCCCAAAGCCCTCTGTGCCCCTCTGCCGCAGAAAGCCCCCCACTGATCAGGAAGAGCTTCACCCACACACCCATGGGCTTGAGAAGGTCCTAACAGAGGCAGATCCCACTTGCTGGGATGCACGGGCCTGAGGGCTGCCCAGCGGTTTGGGGGTCATCCATCTGAGTACCCCAGGGGCTGGATCGCCAAGGGGGTCTTTACAGATGTATACCAATGAGCTGGGCTGGGGAGGGACCCCACCCCCATGGGGAGAGCTCATGGTGCTGGGGCACAGCTCCCACCCCTCAGCCAAGGCAGGCAGAGCCGAGGCCTCAGTCTCGCCCATCCAGCCGGCCCCAGCATCCCTGTGCCTGAGCAGGAACGTGCTCTGATCAGAAACACAGTTTGCCCCAAACAACGCTGACACTGGGTAACACCGACAGTTTACATACTCTTTCTTGTTTTAACTACATAAAAACAAATAAAAGTGCACTATGAACCCATGGCCATGTTTGGGAGTGAGCTCTCTGAGTGACCCAGGTTTTTAGAGAAATGTTCTATATTAAGTAAGCATTGTGGGAACACTGCGGCCCTGGACGGACCCCACAGCCCTGGGCTCCGAGGATGGCCGAGCGGAGAGCACCCAGCTGCCGAGGGCACAGGGCACGCACCCACGGAGGTGGGGCGGAGGCGGGGCGGGCTTGCACGCTGTATTTAGGTCTGAATTCACTGAGCAAGAACATTCCTAGAGCTGTTTTGAACTTTCCTTTCTTTTTTTTTTTTTTTGGTCAATATTTAGATAGGGCTTTGTTTAAGCTTGCCGTAGATACCAAGTGTTTACCTTACACACAATTCCCAAGTTGCCAAACTCAATGCCAGCCTGAAGAGCAGGGCCAAAAGCACGTGTTTGTCAGAAAGGAAAGGGCCCCACACATGTGGCCTCTGCCTCATGGTTCACCCAGATCACAACACCCTGCAGCTGACAGGGCCCCAAGCCTCACTGTCACCAGCTTGCCTCCCGACCCAGAGGGGGTTTCCTGAAGCATCTGATGCCCCAGATGGACATTTTACATGGTTCTTCTGACAAGGTGCTCATTTTAAAAAGTGCCTGAGGCTTGTCAAAGGAATCACCATGTGGCCCAGCAATTCTATTCCAAGGTATAGACCAAAAGAGCTGAAAAATAGGCACTCAAACAAAAGCTACACACATGTTCTCAGCAGGAGTATTCATGACAGTCAAAGCAGAGGACTAGCCCAGCTGCCCATCAAGGGATGACAGGGAAGTAAAATGGGGTCAGTCCCTGCAGTGGAGTATTATGCAGTCATGAAGAGGAACAAAGCACTGACAGGTGCTACAACCTGGATGAACCTGGAAAACATGAATCTGAGTGAGCAGTCAGACACAAGGCCACAGGCTGGTTCTCTTCATAGGAAATGTCTACAACAGGCAAGTCCACAGAGACAGACAATAATTAGTGGTGGCCAGGGGCTGGGAGGAGGGAGAAATGGGGAATGACTACTTAATGGGTCGAGGATTTTCTTTTGGGGTGATAAAAATGTTTTGGAATTAGAGGTAAGAACTGTACATCATGAACACACTAGATGCCACTGAAATGTTCACTTTTAAATGGTTCATTTTAGGTGACATGAATTTCACGAGATCTTAGAAAGTTCTAGATAGAAGGAGCCCAACATCAGGGGTGGGTATTGGAGAATGTTTGAGAAAGCCATCAGGTGGCAGAGCGGCCTGCTCCTCCATCTCCCTCCTCCCAGCCTCTGGCCACCACTAGTCTATTTTCTGTCTCTGTGGATTTGCCTGTTCTGGAAATTTTCTACAAATAGACAGGGAGAAAAGTTAGCTTTAGATGAATCCGAAGATCCGACTTAGGGTTTTCCGTGACAAGTTTACAGAGAGGACGGTAAGAAGGCCGACACAGAGCCCAGGTGCTGGGGTGCAGCTCGTGACCCCCGGTGAGGAGTGGATGCTGGGAAGGGGGGCTCAGGGGGCAGCCGGTGTGAACCAGCTACGATCTCGAGCAATACCTTTCAAGACAGCTGCCCCCTCGCCCGCACGCCTGAGTCGGTGGCGGGGCACCATCTTCTCCCACTGCCATCTTCTGGGGCGGGGTCTCTGAGGGGCTCCTCGGTGTCTGTTTCCACTGCTTCCCTTGCTCACTCTCACTGAGGTCCGGGCTGGGGAGGCAGGCGCAGGGGGCAGGGTGGGCGCAGAACCCAAGTCTGACTTAGGCCTGAGGTCACAGTAGGGAAGGGGCTTCCTGCGCCGGTGGAGCCCTCCCACAGCTGCTGGTGGGGCCTCCCGGGCATGGGTCTCAGTGCAGGGAGTTCCAACATGGGGTGAACACTTCCCACCCCTTCTCTCCCCTTCTCCCAGGACCCTTCAGAAGGGGGGACCCACTTCCCTGAAGGGAAGACAGCGCTCAGACTGCTGACTCTGAGGTAACCACATGCCACATATTAAGTAACGACACACCGCCTGGTCTGCAAGCCAGGACTCAATACCCCAGGCCCCGAGAATTTAATCTACTTTCATTTCTCAGCCCAGAGAAAGGCCTCACTGACCCAGAGGGTCAGGTCCGCAGGGCGGGGAGGGAGGGGTCAGCACACAGGGTGACCCCTGGCCCGGGCAGGCCCCAGCGGGCGCTTGCCTTCCTGAAACAGACAGCCTCACCGTGCGGCACTTCCCAACCCCTGGGCTGGCCGTCCTGCCCCAGGTGTCCACACCGCGGGCTGGCCCAGAGGGCCCTGAGCCTGCAGAGTGCCCACAACACTGCACGATACCCTCCAGATCAGTCTCCCCTCACTTGACAGCCACACTCTCACTCAGTAAGTCATGATAAAAGGAACTGTGAGTAAATTCTAATTAACGTGCCATTAATGTCAGGACCTAAACTATGAGTCCCCTTTTCTAGTTCTACACACTCCAAAGAAAGCTGCTTTGGTTTTGTGGGAAACATGTTCCATTCACTAAGACACTAATTTGATCTGAGTTTCCCTTTTCCTCCCCTGGAGAAATACACTAAAAATAACTGTAATAACATCTTACTCCTCCTGAGCGCAGCTCCTAGCGGCCTCACTCACTCAGGCAACAGCTGACAACCCAGAAACCAAGTCCGCAGCCCGAGTCCTTCCGCCGGCTCGCCTGTCTGCAGGGTAACACGCTTGACTGCATGTTTTTTAAAATGGAATAAAAGGGAGAACCATGAGCGAAGCTATGTCGGGGAAGCTTACTAAAAGCTGCATAAGCTGAGAGCCAGCAGAAAAATTATTTTAAAACATAACTGGAAAAACAGAGCAATCTCGGTTTAATTAAAGTAAAGCAAAAATAGCTATTTTTATAGGGAAATTGCCGTATCAGTAAGAGTCAAATAACAGGCAATAAAATAACAAAGTCATCAAGATAATTACATTTCATTTGGCATATTTCATTTTTAGGAAGACAAGAAAGTGTTTTACACATTTCAGCAATGTAAAGCCAAATGTCTAAAACTGTTTAAAACAGGGGAATGTCTGATGGGCAAAAGGAAAAATCCTCAGGTCTCCTGAAATCTCGACCATCCAGAAAGACTCACTAGGTCGGGCCTTGCCTCTGACAGCGTGTCGGGTGGGGCTGGCTCACAGTCGCCCTCCTGCCACCCTAAAGCCATCTGGGACAGAGTGGCTAGGAGACAGGGGGAGGGGCGGAGAATTTCACATCTACCCAACCTGGACGAAGCTGGGAAAAGATAACGGCTGTTTAGAAAAACGAAGCCAGTGCGTGAAGCCTTCGCATTCAACTGCAGCTCAGCGTTAAGTCTCCCGTGCACGCCTTTCCGACCCTCCCAGCGCCGGTGAACAGGAAACTCCGCGTGCATTACCCAGCAGCGCAAGACTTCTCACATCGCCGCCGGTTCCAACAATAAAAGCTTGCTTGTTGATTTCCAGAAAGAACAACTTTTCCAGCAACCACGAAGGCGCAAACGAAACGCGGTCCCCGCACAACGGGCAGCTCGGAGCCCCGCAAGGCAGCGGGGCCTGAGCCACCGCAGCCTGGGCCGAGGCCAAAAAGTGCTCAGCAACAGGCTCGGGACAAGAGCCGCGGGGCCCGCACCCAGGACGCATCCAGAGCAGGACACCTGGACAGGCGGGGGCTGCCAGGGGCGGGATGGGGGGGGGCGGGAAACGAAGAGCCTCTGCAAAGGCTGCCTGCGGCAACCTGCCCCCATCTGCGGACACACTGCGAGTCACTGAGCTGCACTTTCCTTGACGGTAACTCAGTCCTGTCGTCCCCAGTGAGCGACAGAATCGCACGTGACGTGGACAGAGGCACGTGGATCTCAGCCGCGCTGGTGCTATTTGTGGAGGGCACAGTTACGCCCATGTGGACATGACATGACAGGAAGCAGATGTGCATGCGAAGATGACGTTATTCACTGTGAGAACATGTTTTATTTTAAAAAGTGTAGACTGGAGAAAAGGATAGCTGCCAAGAGCTGTTTAAGTTTATGTAGAGACAAAGTCGCTCCTACATAATGTAAGCGAAGAATGTTAAAAAGTTTAATTGAAATGGTTCACCACCATTATTGGAATTGAGAAAGCATACTATTAAAGAGACCCGTAACTCCTCAACGACGGCCTAAGATCCATGAAGGAGGAACAGAGGTGGCTCCACTGTCCAAAACAAGCAGCTGAGTTATCAGTGTGATACTTCTTCCTGCCACCGCTGTCTTCCTCCGAAAGACCTAGATGAACTCTAAAAGCTGCACGCTGAAGGTAAGTCCCCATATGAACCCTCCGTAGACCTACAGGAGACCCCTGAGTACTTTAAGTGGTGCATGAATCAGATATCCACCAAGTCGCTATTTTAAAAAAAAAAAAGTTTTTCTAAGGTTAAAATTGCCTACTCTGAGAACCTTGTCCACATTCCTTATTCAGGAAAGTTCCACGCACCATAGGCAACGCTGCTGAGATAAACAGAAGCCTTACTGCAAAGCGGAAGGTTCCAGGGGAGTCTATGGAATTGGAAATTGAATAGCTACTAAATAAAGAAACATGACCGGAGCTATAAAAGCAAACATTTCCACTTGCTCTTCAAATGGCAGCGGCACAAAGCCGCGATCTCAGAATCATCAGCTCAGAAAGCGTTCAGAATCACAAGTTCTTGCAGGAGCCAGGGAGAACACGGACTAACAGAAGTTACTCCAGCTGAGTTCACTGCGAAGTGCGTGTGACAGGGCAAGGGACCGCCAGTGACATATCCGCCTGCGCTGCAGCTCCACAGGGCCCCATGCTGGGGGGATGGGCCGGTCATTTGGCCCCGGGAGCATGTGCCCCCCAGGCTGTGAGCTTTGCTAGGACAACACGACCCTGTCTTTCCAACAAAGTCAGGCGTTTTCCTTTCCTATTTTGTTCACCTCGCCAGCCACACAAATCCCTGCAAATGCTGCGTCGCTTCACGAGCTGCTCTGCAGTTTGAAAGAAAGGAGAGGAAAACCAGTCCAAATCTTTCACAGACCTTCATCATTAAATCCAAAAGCTTCCTTTTATCATTGGTGACCTCTAACTTCTAAGCACCAGGTGTGAGTTCAACACTTTCCAGAAGCATTAATTTGGGGACCATTAAGGGTCACACGAAGTATCTGGGAGTACAGAGCTCGCACGCTAGCTACCCGCACGCAGACCCGGGGCGCGCCGTCAGAGCAGCCGCGATACTAATGACACAATCACTAGACATATTATTAAACCAATATTTGCTCCGTGAGACTAATATGAAGCTTGCCGATGCCAGGAAATTCATTTTATTGGCAACTGACCTTCCAATCTCTCTGCACAATAATGTTCAAACAAGATTGAAAGGATGTTTTAAGTAATAATCACTTCACATTTTCTCCAAGTCATGTCAAAAGTGTTTCTGCAAGCATTCAAGATCAAATGGGGGTCCTCCTGCTTTCTATGACAAACGTGGCCCCCAAGACCCCCCTGAATCCCACCTCTATAGTTCCATCGTATCCATTCTTACTTACAGGGAAAAAAGAATCCTGTCAAGAGTTAAGACTGCCGGGCCTCCCCGGTGGTACAGCGGTTGAGCGCTGGGCTGTGAAGCTGCCCGCAGCCTCTGCAGCATCGGTTCGATCCCCAGCTACCGGCGAGGGTCCCACATGGCGCACGGATCTCTCCTGCCGCCCGCTGCTCCCCTCAGCAGTGTACTTCGTCACTCTGCCTGTTCTGCTCTCCACTCTGGCTCTGGTGAATTCTCTCACCCTCCCGCACTTCTGACTGTATCCAGTACTTGTATAAATAAATAAATAAATCTTTAAAAAAAAAATGTTAAAAAAAAAGAGTGAAGACTGCCACACATGCCTGAAGTTTCTGGTTCTGTGAACGAGCCCCCATACGCTGAGTCTGTCTGAGCGAGGGCTCTGTTTGAACAATGCACAAAGAAGAAACCACTTCCTCGTATTAAGAACACACCATTTCCCAATCAAATGAGAGGCTTGGCTGTGCTAGCCCAAGCGCATCTAGTCCACGCTTTGCCAAATATGAGGCAAGAGAGAGTCCATTATTTTCCAAAAGTGCCCAACTAGTCAGTGGAGGAGAAAGCTTACATGAAAAGGCAATCTAGGGGAGAAATTCACTCGTACAAATAACAAGGTAATTCAGCAAAGTGTTTTCCTTTCAGAAACCACCCTCCTTCTAGAGCGAGTTTCTGGACAGCTCGCTCACAAAACAAAAACGAGCAAGGATGCCTTTGAGCAGCATCCTCTCACAGGGAGAGGACTCTCTGGAGAGGCTGCAGAACGCAGAGCAGGGCAGGCTCTGCACAGTAACACGCAACCGGGGAACACCGGCCGGCCCACTAGCACTGGACGCCCTTCCTGGAGAGGCCAAAGCCTTAGTGGCGCGCTGCATCTTAACATCTACACACGAGAAAATCACCCACGAGCATGGGGCCGCCCTCTCCGCAAACAAGATTACACAAACCCCGAGTTCCTATTTCCCAAACCAGGCACAAATATAACTGGCTCCAAAGCTGCTTTCAGTCGCACATTTTTCTTTGGAAGGGAAAAAAATGAGCAGAATTTAACAGCGTTACATAAAACCCTGGAAGTGACACGCAGGCTACCCTGGAGTTCTGCCCGAACAAGGGTCTGCTGCTTTTCCACACGCTGACGGCCGCGGGGCAGGCACCAGGGTCAGCGGCACGGTCGGAGAGAAATACATTTCTTGAAATCTCTGTTTTAGAAAACTTGAAAATGATCACCCAAACGGTGCCAGCTTTTCAAGCCTGTACTGCCTGGACCTGAAGTGAATACTGGGGCTGTGACCAACTGCGCTCCTGCCCCCAGCCGTCCTGCCCCACCGCTGCTTCCCGGAGGCATGTTTCTCTGTCCTGTCTCGACCCTGCCCACGGCCTCTACTTAACAAGCCGCTGGACCATTTCCTAGAAAAGCAGCTGCTGCGCCTCCTGCGCTGCGGGTGAGCTCCGTGAAGGTGCTTGGGTGTGATCTCACCCCTCTGAGTGTCCACACGCGGAGTGCGGGCAGCTACAGGGCTCACTCATCTGCCACCAGTGCTGCTGGGCACCGACCATCCCAGGCATGCCCGGCGTGGGGAGGGCGGCAGTGAAGAGACACCGAGAGAATTCCCACGCCGGGACAGAGCGTGCCAGGACGAACACGTCTCACACACCAGGTGCAAGAGGGAGAAAGGAGACGCCACCCCAGAAAGCAGCTTCAGAACAAGATTCCTATAAGGGCACTCCCAGAGCTGGAGCTGGGCCTTCTGGAAACTTCCCCAGCTGTCCTGGAGAGTGGGGGGCACATTTCAGTCTGCAAACAGGTCATTCACACTTGGGTGAACGATTTCTTTCATTTTATCCTCCTTGCTGGTGGCTATTGTGGGGGAGACAGACCCAAGGAGGCTCCGGCACCCCAGGACAAGGATGTGCATCGTTGCCGGAGGAGGCCTGAGGAGACCTGCAGCCTTCTGCGGGCCATTTTCTCACATGTGGTCAGCTTGGGCTCAGTCTCTGAGTAAACACATCAGGCAAACAGAATTCATGAGACTTTAACGCCTGTCACTTCCCCACCCGCAACAGTGCTACCGAGGAGCGGCCTATCAGACGCGCAGGCTGGGTGGGGGCCGGTGCCAGGGGGACTCCCACGGCCGAGCAGGGACAGCGAGAGCATCACAGGGCACCGTGCTATCAGTAATGGAGAAATACATTAAAAAAGCTAAAATCCCAGGTTTACACTAATTCCTGAAAACCGTCCTTGGTCACAGCCTGAGAACTGGTGGACGAAGGGAAAGATTCCAGCCAACGAAATGCGGATGTCTGCGCACAGCAGGCCTCGGCATCCCGGCGGCCGAGTAACAGTGAGGGCAGGAGCCCCGAAACCACCCTGCCCCACAGCCACCAAGGTCACCCACTCACCCCTTCCCCTGCCGGCGTCAGGGCGGCCCCGGAAGCAGCAACAGGGTCTCCCAGCGCCATCCACTGGCTGCAAATGCTGGCCTGGCCGCTCAGACAGGAGCTGCTTCCAGCCGCCGCCCTTCAGGGCCCAGCTGCTTGGGTGGCAGTTCAAGTCTGGAAGCTCCAAGAGGGCTGAGAGTTCCAGAATCTAGTCCAGGCCTCAAAAATGGTGGGAGCGCTTTGCCACCACTGAGTAAACACACAGTTGAGCCGAGGAGCCGCTGAGTTCGCCCCACCCTGCCCCCGCCGCCAGGATCTGCAGAGCCCCCTGCAGCCTCTCAGCTATGGAGGCCACAGCATCATAAGAAGCATGAGGCCCAGGGAGCAGAGAGACCCCGGAACACCGCAGCAGGAGCCCCTGGCTGGCACTGAAGAGGCTGCCCAGCGGGTGGCGGGGCGTCAGGCAGGCTGCCGTCAGCCCTTAGTACGTAGGAGCTCCCCTGCTACCTGCAGAACTGCCACCCACGCAGTCTCACGCGGTCTAGGTTTCAGCACCAAATTCTACAGGACGTGCATCGAGCAGGGCGCCGGGCACCAGGGCCGGGCAAAGCGTGACTCGCTGTTCCGGAGCGGGCGGCGCGAGCACGGGCCTGAATCAGCACCTCGTGCACACCCGGCGCTCACGCAGCGGCCAGTGCGGGAGCAGCTCTCCGGCCCTGTGAGAACAGCAGAGCTGAACGCTGAAGCCCACGTCGGAAACCAAACCCCACGCACCCAGCCGCTGAACCACACCGCGGGGGTGAGCCCTGCAAAAATAAACAAGTAAGCAACAATTTAAAACACAAGGCTGATGGTCTCACCATGAACCCTGAACACCAGCAACAAAGAATTGGCAGGATCACAAAGGCTTTTGTTGAGAAAAAGTAAATGTGTGAGCTGAAGTCACTGGCTGCCCAGCCGGCCCACGGGCCACGGCCCCCGCCGTTCTAGTCAGAGCTGTTTCGTCCACAGCGTGGTCAGGGGGGTCTGTCCAAGACCCTCTGTCTTCCTAGCTCACAGTTTGGGGGAGCAGTTCTCATAGGGTGCTCCACAGACCCCAAGGTGCAGCCGAGGCCTTGGTGGGGCATCTGCAAGGCTCTGACTGTCTTCCTAAGAACAGGCCTGGCGCCTGCCTGTTCCAGCGCCGGCTCCGGCCCGCCCGCCTGCAGCAGGAAAAGTCAGTGACAATGTCCTGGTCAATGAAGGGAAAATGAAGGTCAGTGTGCGGCCCCCACCTTGAGAGCGGGCCTCTTCACCGTCCTCACTACGGAATGGGTTACCTGTGCATCCCTTGCACACAGAGGACATGCTTTCGAGAAAGCCCCCATGCGCCTGCCGGGGTGCAAGCCCATTCATGGTACCTGTTGCCAACGATGACACTCGAACGTTCCCTGTGTGTGAAGATTTGACTGATGCCAATTCGAAGATGCATTAACTCGAGAAACCAACTACTTCCCACATGACCCGTGTGGGAGGGGACAAAAAGTAGCCGGGCCAAGAGTCACTCAGAGGCCATGGGGTTATCATGACAGCGCGGAGCAGATGACATTTCAGATTCCATGTGGCACCTAAGCCTTAAGAAATAGCCACATGCTGGGTGGGGTGTTGGGTGTGTGCCAAGGAAAACGTCCACGGTGCGGCGACCTCAGAAGGCCATGGAAATGTACCTCCATTTTCTGACTGCGTCTGTGCAAAGCTGGGTTTCCCACACGCTGCAGACTGCACGCCACAGCACAGACAGCATTCAGCTGACACACTTAAAAATGGCGACTTTTTATATAAGTTTTGCCACTTTTTTTAACCCAGCGGTGTGATCTGCACACCAGAGAGGGGTGCAAAAATGCAAAACGGTGCCACTTTTCACATCAAATTTCTTTGCTTCTGAAAAAAGGTTTTTTAAGATCCACTCATGTTATAAAATGGGTCATTTACACCAACATGCCGTGGGCATAGTCATTTTTAGGGGGTGTACAGGGATCCTGAGACCATAAAATTTGAGGG
Source organism: Talpa europaea (assembly GCF_964194135.1). Taxonomy (NCBI): domain Eukaryota; kingdom Metazoa; phylum Chordata; class Mammalia; order Eulipotyphla; family Talpidae; genus Talpa; species Talpa europaea. The sequence goes on along the minus strand of NC_140079.1, from coordinate 101,303,910 downwards.
CCGCTGGCTTAAAGAAGGCTCATGAGCTGTCACAGCCACTTCTGGTGACCCCAGTCCCAGAATGCCACCCTCCCCGGTCGCTCCTGGCTCCCACTCGCTCTCTAGCAGACTCTGGGGAGATGCAACAGGCAGCTGAGTTGCAGTTGGGCGAGTTCCCAGGGTGCCTGGCCCCTGGGGCAGCCTCCACACACCCAACACACCCAGTCCCCGTAACACCTCAGCCTGGCCAGTCCGGACCTCCCACAGCCGTTCCAAACCTTCCTATTTCAAACTCTCTCACCTCTTTATATGTTCCCTCCCAGGGGGCCAGTCGCTGCTGGGGAAAAGGGCCTGGAGGGGCCCATCACACAGCACAGAGGGGACGCCCAGGCCACCAGGGCAGACAGGCGAGGAGCCACGCGGCCTCATGCTGACAGCCTGCGGGATGTGAGGGCCGATGCCGGGTGCTCTGGACACCACCCCAGCGCGGAACCGCCCACCAGCAGGAAAAGGAAAACATGGGATGCATGGGACACATTCGCTCATGGTCATGACAGAACATTCGGTGCATTTTTCCCAAGATTATTCCACAGCAAACCACACAGACCACACTGGCCGCAGGGAGAAACACGGCTGATGCGTGACGCAGGCTGGCTAGCGGAAGGGATCCTGACACTGCTTTATTCTATCTGCTCCTTTAAAACTTTCCTTTCTTAGCAGTTCTGCCTGAAAAGGTGACCCTCGGGCCTTCTTCCTTCCACCGCAACTCAGCAACCCTGGGCTTCACTCTCCTTGCCGAGGGCTAACTCTGCTCCAGAGATGTCCACAGAAGGAAGGGCCCTGGGCCCCCCAGGAGCCACAGAACTGGCCTGAAGGAGCCTGATAAACTGTCTCAGGGCTGCCCGAGTGTGAGGCCCTGCTGGTTGTGCTCTCGGAGCCTAGTTGTCAATCAGATGCTCTGCTTCACCTTCCCTAGGCCCTTGCTCCCCAAGAGGCTGTGCCTCATGTGCACAAGAGACCTCGCTGGAAAGTGCAGGCAGCACGCAGCATGCAGCTCTCCTCCACGTGACTCAGGGGGCTGAGCGATCACACAAGAGCATGTGGCGGGACCGAGCTTGCAGGTGCCAGTGGGCACCTGCCAGCCAAGCCACGGCTGAGGCAAGGGATGCAGCAGGGCAAGCAGAGTCCTCTGGAAATCTGCCTCAGGAGCCTGGGCGCCCCGACTCCCAATTGGGTACAGCTAATTGTCAGCAACGGCCTCAGATGAGGCAAGACAGGGGATCTTGTGCCACCTATTAGCACATGACTAAGGTCTCGGTCACCACGGTGGCCAGCGGGCAGCACCTGTCCCAGTGCACGCCAGCCATGGCTCCCCGGGTGCTCCGTGAGCTACAAGCCTGGCTTGAGGGGTTTGCTCTGCTTTATTTCTGCATCTGACAAGGTAAGGCTACCGGAAACTCCCCTCTTCAAAGACAGGATCCTTGGTGTGGATCTGGGGGACTGGGCACCTTGCTTCTGGTTCCTGATGTTGAGAGGGGAACGGAGGTGTCTACAGATGTTTTCTGACGGTTTCACGTTCTGTCTTCGTCACCTTCTTTCTAGCACAGGAAAAACCAGCAGTTCTAGACCAGCCTCACCATCTTTGCTTATGGCCCAAAGCAGGAGAGAAAAGCTCGCCACCCCCCCCCCACCCCAGGCCCAATGGCTCATCCCAAATGCAACGGAGGGGCCCGCCTTCCCATCCCCCAAATCAGACCCCTTCTGCTTGTTTCGAAGTGATTGTCCTCCACTCTTTGAACCATTTCCAAAATCCCAGTCCTGTGCTGAAAAATCTTTCAACTCTTTCTCAATGAGTAGCTACCTTGATATAAAGACACACACACACACACACACACACACCCTTGAAGCCAGCAGTTTTTGTCTGTCTAGTTCAAGGCTGTATCCCCAGCACCTAGGACTGTGCCCTGCAAAGGTACAGAACGCTTGTTGAATGAATAAACAAATCAGGGTTCCTGCCACTCTACCCTGGATCCCCGTCACTCCACAGAAACTTCACAGGCCACGGGCCGGGTCCTGACAGCAAACCATCTCTGGTTAACTCCAGAAACTTGCAAAGCTGACTCTGTCAAGGCCTCACCCGGCCCCATACCCCCACCCAGCCCCCCTCTGTTCAAACTGACTGCTGGTCCCGCCCCCCCCTACCCTCCCCACCCCCTCGCCTCCACCACCTCTGTGATCAGCTTGCCGGGTCAGCACCCTGCCTGGGAGACCTGGAACAGCTCCCCAAGCCCGGTCTCACGCCCCCACATTCCCCCGAACTGAAGGAGGGAGCTTTCCAAATCAGCGCCTACTCAAAAAGCCCAGTCCCTCCAGGTCCACCAGCCTCCAGCTCGGAGTCTACCGGTGCCCCCGCTAGGAGAGGAGTGGAAGCCTTCCCTCGAGCCGCTTACTGCACTGCCCCTGCCCCTAGAAACACAACCGCCAGCCTTTGGCCCTCTATTCCCTTTCTGCCTGGGGGGAGCGCCCAGGCTTGACCGCCAGCCCCCACACTCCATCCACCCCTCAAGTAAGTGCACCCCACTGCACCCTGCCTCTCATGGGCTCTATGACAACACCCATCTCGGGGAGGGCGCAGAGGTCCTGAAGTCACATCGACGGTGCCAGGCGCGTGGCACCCCCACAGTAAAGCTTCCTGAGCCAGTGAGTCAAGGTGCAGTGGCCAGGGGAGCCCGCCCGCCCCCAGAGCCCCGGGGCACACTGCAGGGGAGGGGGCTCCTCCACCAGCCAGGCCCTTCTGGAACCCGCGCACACGCAGCCCACGTTCATTTCAACACAGTCTATTAACCCCTTTACCAGAAAAGGAAATGGAGCGGTAAAGGCTGACACCGAAGTGTTCAGAGGAAGCGGCTGTTCAAAGCCGAGGCGGAGGCTGAAGGAACTCTTCTCTGTGCAAGCTCCCCCACGCGCAGGAAAGGGTCTTTACAAACGATGCGATCAGCTCAATTTGGCAGATCTGCGTGATGTCAGGAGGATCAAACTGCACAGTTCCAAGAGGGCCGGGAGCTGTGCAGACGTCCGGCTCGGGAGCTCCGCCTGAAGGGTCTCCACGCTGGCCAATCGCGGCAAGAACCGTGGGCTCCGGGAAACAGCCCGGGAGGGAGACACCCGTAACAACCTGAAAGTCTGCTGGCCTGGCTGAGCGCCTCTCTTTGCCTCCCTCCCATCCAGGACAAAAACCGTCCCTTCACGAGCAGTGGACACAAGGCTCATCTACCAAGCCCACACATCTGAAGTTTAAAAAGATCCACAAACCCATTCTAGCACATTTTGGGGTCATTGTCGTTGAGGTCCTTGATCTATAAACTCACAGTGCCCACAAAGTAACAAAACTGGCATGGCCACAGACGTGGTGACTTCCAGCAGACTGAATGATCACACCTGCTTTTATTTTTGAAATGCCAGCAACACACAGTGCGAAGTGCAACTTACGTCACTGCCTTCCCTGCCCCTGGGTCCAACTTTCCTGAGTTAGCACAGCTCTGTTCTCCAGAGACCCAACCCAACACTGGGGTCTTCATGCCCAAATGCCCAGCAGGGGTTCCACTGCACCCCACCCTGTGGGCACCTGTGGACTCCAGAGCAGAGGGGAGACACTTGTCCGGTGACTGCCCAACCTCATCCACGACGCACTGGGAACTCTCCGGGGAGAGGAACACCGGGTGGAAATAGTTTATATCCTCCGTGCAGCAATCCTCCAGCTACCAGGAAAATTAATAAAATTTTTAAAAATCAAGAGAGGCTAAAAACCACGAGTAAGTAAACGACGTGACACACGCCAATCACAGGACAGAAAGACCGACCGGGAAGACAGGGTGACGGCAGGGCCGCGGCCTGGGCGAGCCCGAGAACTCAGCCTCGCTCTCTGCTCTACAACGTCATGCTCCCGACTCAGACCGAAACTGAGGCGCCCCCGGGGAGGAGTCGCTCTCCTGGGGCTGTTCGCCCTAACACAGACTGGGCGCCACCAAGCCCCGTGCAACTTCACAAACGTGGCCTTTTCATATGATTCTCTCCACGCCTCCAAAACAGATGTTTCCCTCGGTCTGGAAGACTTTAGTAAAACATAAGGACTGTTTGGGGGAGGGGGTAATTTATTTAGAATCCTTATTTTTGGCCCTACTTATTTACACCTACTTTCCAGACCTCAAAGACTTCTGTTCTTATAAAGTGAAAAAGGAGAGCAGCAGCCCAGCGCAGACATGAGGAGCAGCTGGGAGCGTCGGACCCGCGCGGGTGGGGACTCTCCGGGGGCGGCGAGCGGTGCCTGCGCGGCTCTGGCTGCCTTTCCTACTTTCAATCCACCCTGGGACCGGCCAAGTCCAAGGCGCTAAGGTGCCCGGCCCGGAGGGAGACACATGCCACGGGGAGAGAGCATCACTCAGCAGATGAAAACCGGAAGCTGGAATTTTTTAGAAGCGTTCCAGCTAAAGACGCCTCTGAGGGGTGTGCAGGCCCGGGGGGCTCAACCGAGGGGTTGAGCAACACAAAGGGGAGAAGGGCTTTGGGGGTGAAGCCGTGGGGGGCGAGCACATGAATACCAAGGCTGTCTCTTCAGGCGTGCCCCAGCTGACTGCCCAAGGGATCCGGGTGTCCAGCCCCAGGATATCAGCGTCCCGGCCGCGAGGCAGCCTTCGCCCTCCTCCCCATCTCCCCGGGGTCAGTGCTCTCCCCGCTCCCTCGCCCCATCCGAGAGGCCCCAGCTGAGGTGCCCCGCGCCCCAACCCCCAACCCCCGCAGACAGGCCTGCTAGGAGGGACTGCCTGCTTCTGGCAGGAGCGGGGAAGGAAGTGAGGAGGCACGTACCTTTCAACTGGTCGGCCACGACGCTCTGCCCCAGACGCTCAAAGACTTTGCCGTCCTCCATTTCGTACCGATCATCTAGGTATTTGGCGGTGGCCTCGGAAATGTGGACCTTGCCGGCCACTCCCAGCTGCTCCATGAGGTTGGCCAGGTTCACGTCGTTGGACCACACGTCGAACTTAAACCGCCTCATGCCCAAGATGCCACACAAGACGGTGCCCGTGTGCACCCCCACGCGCATGTTCACCATCTCCTTCTTCTCCTGGCAGAACTGCTCGATGGCGCGGATCATGCCCAGGCCCATCTCGATGCAGCAGTAGGCGTGGTCGGCGCGGGGCTCGGGGCAACCGGCCACGCAGTAGTAGCAGTCCCCCAGCGTGCTGATCTTCTCGCACTTGGTCTCCTCGCACAGGCGGTCGAAGCGCCCGAACAGGTCATTGAGGAGGCCCACCAGGGCGTGCGCTGACTTGTTGGCGCTCATCTTGGTGAAGCCCACGATGTCCGCGAACAAAATGCTGACTTCCTCGATCTGCTGCATCTTGAAGGGGCGGAAGGCGATGGGGGCCTTCTGGATGGAGGACTTCTTCTTCCGGTTCTTGGGGCTGGCGGTGGCGTGCCTTCTGACGGAGCTCTCGCTCTCCTCATCGCCCTGTCGCATCAGGTCGTCGGCTATGATCCTGGGCATCACGGAGTGGATCATCCTCTCCTTGAGGGCTTTTTCCACTTCCAGGTCCTTCCCGTGCATGATTGACTGGCCCACCTTGAGGAAGGTGCTCCGGGACCTCACCTGGGACATGATGAACAGGTGGATGCCGATGGCGTGGATGCAGACGTGGAGCAGGGCCCGGCTCACCAGCTCCCAGTGCCAGGCCCCCGCCCCAGGCGAGGGGAAGCAGTCTTCGTTTCGGAAGTGATAGCCAAAGGTCTCGAAAAGAACGGAATAGGCCACCCCCAAAAACACACTCAAGTACAAAGGCAGGTGCATGACGGTGTAGAGCAGAAGCAGCACCTCGATGCACATGGAGAAGCTCCCCACCTGAGACAGGCAAGTGTCTGCGGGCTGGGCGGGGGGCGTGTGGTTGGAGCTGTCCAGGCGGCCCCAGTCAGGCGTCAAGGCCTGGAACTGGGCGGCCAGGGTCAGGGCGCACACCAGGAGGGTGAGCGCCAGCGAGGTCCACACGTAGTGGCGCGCGTACAGCTTGGTGAAGGTAAACAGAAAAAAGCCCACGCACAGCACGAGGAGGCACAGCGCGGGGGCCGCCGTGACCGTCAGCCTGGCCCTCATGTGCACCACGAAGTAGACGCTCCACAGCAGGCAGGCGAAGCCCACGTAGAAGAGCGCGCACTGGAAGCGGCGCTGGGTCTGCGGGAAGCAGCGCTCCAGGCAAGCCTCCTCCAGGTTCACCGAGTCGAACTTCGGGTCCCACCAGCGGCTGGAGGCGCGCTCGAACAGCTGGGGCAGCCGCCTCTGCCGGCGCAGGCGGCCGCCGCCCACCCTGCGGGGCGCCCCGCCGGAGTCCCCGGAGCTGCTGCAGCTGGAGGAGATGCTGTACTTGCAGCGCTTGGGCTGGCTGCCGGAGGACAGCTGCTTGGGGTGGATTTTCACCCTCACGCTGTTGCTGTCGCCGCTGGAGTCGCAGCTCACCTCGGTGCCGTGGTGCTGCAGCAGCTGCTGGTGGGGCGGGGAAGCCATGTTGCCGCGCTCTGGGCGCCTTCCCGGGCCGGGTCACGAGTACCTGCCGGCGAGACGGCCAGAGTCACCCGCGGCCGCGGCCGCCGCCGCCCGCCCGCCCCACCCGTCCGTCCGTCCGTCCGTCCGTTTCCCGCGGGGCGAGCAGCCGGCCCCGCCACCCCGCGCTCACCCGGACTCGCGGCTCCGCCCGGCCCGGGCTGGCGCCGTCCCACCTCCGGGCCGCCCGGACGCGCCCGACTCCGCGCGCGGCGGCCGCCTCGGGGCCCGCGGGCACTTCCCGGCGCGCGCCGGCCCGGGGCGGGTCCAGCCCGCAGCTCACGCCGCCCGGCGCGGCGGCGCGCGGCCCGTCATGCCGTCCCGCGGGCCTGCTCCGGCCGCGCGCCCGCCCCGGCCTGGGGCTCGGCCGACCCGGACGCCGGCGCTCGGCGGGGCGCGGGCTCCTCAGCAGGCGGCCCCTCAGCCGGCGGCGCCTCAGCCGGCGGCCCCTCAGCCCGCGGCCCCTCAGCCGGCGGCCCCTCAGCCCGCGGCCCCTCAGCCGGCGGCGCCTCAGCCGGCGGCGCCTCAGCCGGCGGCGCCTCAGCCCGCGGCCCCTCAGCCGGCGGCGCCTCAGCCCGCGGCCCCTCAGCCGGCGGCCCGAGCGCGGCGCTGCCGCAGAGCCGGCCCCGCGCCGCCGACCGCGCCGCCCACGCCGGGCGCCGGGAGCTAGAGGTGCCGCCGCGGCCGCCGCCGCCGCCGAGCGTCCCGCGGCCGCTGCCTCATGTCGGAAGAGCCGCCGGCGCCGCCGTCCCGCGCCCTCCCCCGCCCGCTGTCACTGACAGACGCGCGCCCGCGCCGCCCCTCGCCCGCCGCAGCGCGCACGCGCGGCCCGCGCACGCCGCCGCCCGGCCCCGCTCCAGGTGCGCGCGCGCGGGCGGGGGCGGGGCGGGGAGGGCGCGCGGCGGCTCCGCCCCCCGCCCGGGGCCGCGCCGCCCCCGACGCTGCGGGGCTGCGGGGCTGCCGGCTGCGGGCTGCGGGCACCGCGGGGTGCGGACCCCGAGGGCTGCGGACGCCGAGGGGCGCGGACGCCGAGGGGTTCGGGCGCCGCGGGCTGTGGACACTGCGGGGCTGCGGGCACCGCGGGTTGCGGGCACCGAGGGCTGCTGGCACCGTGGGCTGCGGGCACCGTGGGCTGCGGGCGCTGCGGGGCTGCTGGCACCGTGGGCTGCGGGCACCGAGGGCCGCGGGCACCGTGGGCTGCGGGCACCGAGGGCCGCGGGCACCGTGGGCTGCGGGCACCGAGGGCTGCGGGCGCTGGGGCTGCGGGCGCTGCGGGGCTGCAGCCTGCGGGCTTGGAGACCGCGTCCCCAGCAGCGTGGCACCCAGAGCCGCTGGGAGAAACCTAAGGGCGCCTGCCAGTTCCAGAACAGCTGGTGTGCAGCGTTTAGGAAATCGAGACGGTCGCCCTCCCCTCGGGACACCCTTTTCATAATGGAATAATTTCCAACTACTGCATTTGCCTTAGGGAGGCGTCTCTTCCTCTGCAAGCCTTGAGCGCCGCATCCCGGGGCGCTAACCCCGCCCGGAACGAGCTCCAGGGACCACCGCAGTCTGAGCAGCGCCTCTGGGGGCCGCCTGCAGAGGCCTGGCTGCCCCTGCGAACAGGCTCCTGCCCGGGTCCTTTCAGCATGCCTGGGCCATCGCTCCCTCCTGGCGAGCTGCTGCCTTTCTGGCTCCACAGAGAAAACCTCCACAGGAGTCTGCTTCCCAGAGGCAAGCCCCCGAGTGGCCTCTGAGTACTCTGTCTACTCTCAGTACAGTCCCCACTCCAGTGAGGACCCTCCTCCTGGCTGGTACTTTACAGAGCTGCCGGTCACGGCGGTGGCCTCGACGTCCCTGCCATCAAGCCTCAGCCCTGGGCCCCTCCAGGTCTCACTGCCGAATTACCTAGTCTGTCCACAGTGTGGACTATAAAAAGGGGTGAATAAAAAGGGGTGAATCCGAGCTGCAATGTGGATGACTCTTGACACTAGGAGAGTAATTGGATTCGCCAGTCATGAATACAGACCGCAGCAGTGCCATCCCATTTAGGTGCCAAATCCAGAACAGGCCAATCCATAGACCCAGAAAGCAGGTCAGCGGCGACCGGGAGCTGTGGTATAGGGCAGCAAGGGGCACTGAAACTGGCCAAGGACACTGTCCAAATAGTTTACCAGTCACTGTCTGAGTTCTTTACCCATGTGCACAACTGTAAGACTACCCAGGGTCAGGGAACAACAGCAAAGGGATTTATTTAACAAAACGAGGGGGGGAAAGTTACTGAGGCCAAAAATGGCCATTTACCTCACCCAAAGCTGTGTCCAGTTAAAATGGCGTCTTCCTGCCACTGCGGACACGCGGCGGCCAGACTATAGGCCAGGTACTGACTCACGAAGACAGCAAAAGACACAACCGATATCCCTGAGCTGTCTAGATGCCCCAGCACAGCACCAGACAAGCGACACTCAAAACAACAGCTACGGCGGTCACGTGACCCAACCAACAGCCACACTCATGCGTCTCAGTAAGACGCGTGTCTCTGGGTGGTCGCCTTCTCTGCCAGGCCACAACAGCAGCAAAACCAGAAAACAGTTTCAATCGCTCGGCTACTTGCAAAGCCTCCAAACTCTTCCTCTCTGAGGTTGGCTGCTGGAAGCCTCCGCCTTCAGAGACCCGCAACAGCCTTCTGGAAGATGGGCGCGGTGGGGGCCCAAATCCGCCGACCCCAAATGCTGAATCCCGCCGAAACGCTGAATGAATCTGCGCCCCCTTCTGCAGTCACTTATATTTTTTACCAGTCCCTCCACCCCACTTTTTAGCGTTTTCCCTGGGGTTATCTACCTTCACCAGCAACCCCCTCCAGGGGACACCACCTGTAACAGTCTTTTAGCTTTAGCCACGGGTTACCTACAGCTGGACAGGAGTGGGGAGCAGCCGCTGAGTGTGGGGCGTTCCTTTTGGGGTCACAGATGTGTTCTGTTTGCATAACACTGAGAATTACAGCGCATTTTTCACTTTTAAATGGTTTAAATGGCAATTTCATGTTCTGTGCATTTTAGCACGATAAAGAGAGGGAATAAAACTAAAAGTAACACAACATCGTTGCTGAGATGCTTCTGAGAAAAGTCTAAAATTATTTTAAAAGTTCCCAAAAAACAAATCTTCATCGTCAGCCATGTCCGACTCCCACATCTCCCACCTTTGCAGAGGAGGCAGCCAGCGTTGCCCAGCCAGGGAGACAATCACAGCAGACGTGTCGGCCGAGCATGGCCGAGCGTGGCCGGGGGGGCCAGAAACCGCTGGGCACTTTCACTTGTGACCTCTCTGGTCCTAACCACAAGCCTCTGGGTGGCTAAAATTGTCCCGATTTAGAGATATGAAACCGCTGGGGGAGGGGAAGGGGGAGAGTCATGTGCCCAAAGTCACAGGGAGAGTTCAGATCCCAGCCATATCTGCCCCTGGGCCCAATGCTCTGAAGGGCCCTGGGCCTTCACCTACCCCACCTGTCTGCTGCCCCCTCCCTGCACGGCCCCAGCTGGACAGAGCCACCCTGGGCGCCCACATCCGTGTTTCCCCCAACGGTCTCAGAGATGACCTCACAGCACTGTCCCTCCTTCCCCAAGTTGCTCGGCCACCCACCCACTGATTTGCAGTGGCTTTGACAGCTGCAAATCAACTAGTCACATCGGATTTTAAACGCGATGATGGTCCTCCCCACCCCCACCTTCTCTCTGTCTTCTGGGCTGCATCCCTGCCAGTGCAACCCATGACCCTCCAGAGCCTGCCAAGTCAGGTGCACCCGTGGGTCACCCCACAAACCCTGGGCTTGGGACGACGTGTGGGTGCTGGCGTTCAGCCTGGGGTCCAGTGATGCACCATCTTGACGGGGATTACAGCACCTGGAAGGTGGCCTGGGAAGGGATGGGTGCACAAAATGGAAGCACTTGGGCTTGGTGACAGTCTACCGAGAAGGATGACAACATTCATCGTCAGCCAAGATCAGGAGGGAGTTGCTGGAGGGTCCTGGGTGCCCTCCTCTCAACCCCCAGAAGGCGTGGAGGTGCCTGATACCCAGCAGACGTAGGGAAGCTGCCACTTTACCCGGCCACCGCCCCGGGAGGCTGTCAGGCCGGCAAGGTCCTCTCTGTGCCTGTGCCGCACACAGAACTCCTAGAAAGCACTGGGGAGCCCCTCCTCACCCTCCTCCTCCCTCAGACATTCACCCAATGGGCGAGGACCTCAGTTCAAGCGGTCAGCAGAGACGGAGCCCACCGGTGGTGCTGCAGCCATCCCCATCACACTGCACCCGCGGCCTCGGCTGTGCCCGCGCTGCTCGACGTCATCAGGTGCCAACCGGGAAGAACCACTCGAAGGTGGGGCTCCCTCCTGTCAGATCATGAGTCAAAGCTTGGATGATAAGCTCGAAGCCCTCTTCTTCCCCTGAAGAGAGTGAGTTCCAGCCCAGAGGTGGCCAGCGGCCAGCAGCTGCTGCCTTCAACACAGGCAGCGGGCCGAGTGTCAGGCCAGGAAGTCCAGTTAGACCCCCAGAGTTCCTCGAGGGTGCCTTGAATGCAACTGCACATGTGGGCCCGGGCCCTGGTGCGTGGGTGCACGGTGCACAGGGGTAAGGAGATGCTGGTGTGACCCCACAAGAGAGGATGGGCGTTCCCAGGGCAGCAAGGTGCCTGGCACGCAGGCTCGCCGGCCAGCCAGCTGGGCTGTGGCTCAGACCCATCCTGTGCTCTGAGAGCCGCAGAGCCGTGGTGAGAAAAACCACACGAGGGCCGTGTAATGGCTGCCAAGGGTTGCCCACAATGCACGCCTGAACCTCGGAATGTGATGTTATTTAGAAACAGAGTTCCAGCAGATGCACCTGGTTAGCTGAGGCCACAGTGGCTTGGGTCTACGTCCACCAACTGGTGTCCTCGTGCAAGGGCCCAGACACACTGGGAGGAGGCCACGCCGGCAGGCGGTGGGAGCAGAGCACGCGGCTACCAGCTGCCTGGTCCCCAGAGGCAGGAAGGGGCCCCCCCACACTCCATGGTGTCCAAAAGAAGGGAGTGGAGGGAGGCTGGGAGGCCAGAGAAAGGGCACAGCTGCAGGTCAGGGGGCGCTGAGGGTACCCGCCAGAGTACTGTTCCATTCAAGACCCGCAGTCTGCCCATGATGCCAGCGCTTCCCTGGTGTCCAGCCACTGCCTGCCCTGAGATCTCAGACTCGCCAGGCCCCACGACGTGTGCACCAGTTCCTAAAAATAAGGCTCTGGACACGCGTGGGTGGGTGATTGGATCATTCCATCCACCATCTGTCTACCTCTCCGTCCGCTACACACACATCCTATTGCCCTGCCTGGAGAATTCCAGCGCGGGATGGGCAGTGGGATTAGTGGCCAGGAGCCATAGGGATAAACGTCCCAGAGCGAGGCCCGGGTCGGCGGGCCGTGCTGGGGATCAGCTGGGCCACAGGGCAGAGAGGACACCAGGCAATTAAACAGGACAGAGGAGGCTCAGCAGCTTTTGGAAGATTCTCGGGGCACCGCACAGGGCATGTGGGCAGACTCCCCAGCTGAGTCTGCTTCCGCAGCGGGAACCAGGGTAGTCACAGGGTGTGCTGGGGGTGTCCCGCACATGCTCAGGAGCGGACACCTCCTGCCTGGCAGTCCTCAGGCCCTGTCCCAGCAGGGACCCTGGAGAAGGCAGGCTGGGGAACCGCAGAGGAGGCTGTGGCTGGAATGTGGGCGCGGCTGCCCTGGGCAGGACCCAGAATGTACCTGCCACAGAGAATTGGGGCGGGAGTGTTTTTTGGAGGCTCTGAAGGGAGGGGCAGTCACAAGCAGCAGCAGCCTGAGGACAGAGGTCCCTTGGGACAGGGAGGGAGCAGGGCCAGCCTGAAGCCCATGCTCAGCGGTTCCACGAGGATGCCACCCCCATCCCCGGATCAGTGAGCCTGGCACACACGGGACCCTGGACAGACTGCCCTGGTGACGGGGCTTTTTCCCTCCCCTCGCTGGTTTCCCGCTGGGAGCCGAGGTCCTGCCCTAATGGCTGACTGCCAGGATAGTCCACATTTGAGCCATTCTTTCTTCCGGTTATATAAGTGCCGGGACAGGACAAGGACAGAAGAGAGGCCATCCACCCAGACGTTTCAGAATGTCAGGGCCAGCCTTCCATTTCTGGCAACATCATACCCTCACCCTACTGAAAAATCCTCCTACTCTGAAACACCTAAAAGGAAAAAAAAGTGCAGTCTTAACATAAAATGTATCATTTTAGCCATTTTCAGGAGTAGAGTTTGGCGGCCTTCACGGCACTCAGCTTGGCGCGGCCAGCGCCAGCATCCATCCCTAGAACTTCCTTGTCCTCCGGAACTGGAACTCTGTGCCCCTGAAACCCTGACTCCCATTTCCACCGTACCCCCGGCCCCCAGGAGCCCCCACTGTACTTTCTGTCTCTGGAACCTGGACCATTGCAGGTGCCTCTGCCAAGGTGAACTGCTGTTCGTCCTGGCGAGTCTGGCTTCTTTTGCCAAGCGCTGTGCCCCAAGGGCAACCACGCTGGAGCCTGTGCTGGACTCTCCTTCCTTTCCAAGCCTGAAGACTATTGCATGCTGCAAAGGGACCTCGGAATCTGTCCGTGGACGTTCGGCAGTTCCCGCCGTTTGCTGCTGTGAAGGGCTCCGGGTTGGTGTAGGAGCCTCCGTGCCAAGTCTCGGCGCTTTCCTGCCCTAGTTTTGGTGATTTCTTCTTCTAGAAGTGTACTCACTTTTTTTCTGAAAATTACCAAAATAAGGTTTTTTCATAGTTTCTTACTATCTTTGTTCCTCTGCATTTGTGGTTGTGGCCCCTTCTACATTTTCACGCTATTTGTGTCTTGTATTCTAGATCGTCCTGTAGATTTACAATGACATCACTCTTTCCAGTAGCTAATCTGATTAGTCAGAAGTTGGCTCAGCCTGGATCCAAGCTGAACAAGGTGAATTCTTTTTGTCTATGTGTCACCCACTGGGTGCTCTGGCCACTCATGATCTGCCTCTCTGGGTCTCAGATCTCTTCTGCAGAAAGAGGAATTTCTGCACTTGCCTTGCCCCACTGCAGAGCTCTGTGAGACACAAACAAAACAGCAAAGGGGAAGGGTTTGGCAAACAGTGAGTAAATCCTCATGATTGTTATTCTTAGCTCTGCCAGCTCCATGTGTTCTTGAAGTCTACCTTTCAACACACCTGAAAGGCAGAGAAATGATGACCTATCTCAGACAATTAAAACAGGGATTACATAGACAGTATAAAGCAGATGCTGTCAGTTGGTTTACCCAACACCTGGGTGGGGTTTCTTCTCCTCCTTCTAAGACAATTGAGGATTTGCTAAGGGAAAGCCTTCCATCCTTTGACTCTTTCTCCTTCTTCCTGCCTGGGAGATACACGTGATGCCTGGAGCTACAGCAGCCATCTTGCAACCACGAGACAAGAGTCTTGAGGTGGTGGTCTATGCTAAGGTTTGAGGAACAGAAAAATGGGAAAAGCCTGGGTTCCTGATAATTATTAATACCAATGCCAGAACATCCGCCATGAACTTTTTGCTACATAGGAAAAAATAATTCTTTATCAGCCTCCATCTCTAAAGTAGGACTTTCTTTTACTTGCATCCATATACATTCCAAATTGACACTCTGTCTTAGTTATGTTGACTCTGGCCCCTACGGAGCACAGCTCTTAGCTGTGGCCTGGCTCATGACTCTCCTGTGCTTGGTGTGAAACTGAAGTTTGAGAATGGGATTAAAGACGTTAATCTGGGAACTATGAGTCATGTGAGAATTTTCATACTTTCATAGGTAATGAAAATTACAGCATGATGTAAAAACAAAGGTCATCCTCATTGGGGAAATGTTCTTTACAAGTGAATGGATGTAAAAAAGAAATACCAAATTGCACAATGAAAATTCAGAACGCTATCAATCAGAAAGTAGATCAGCGGTTGGGCTGGCAGGGACTGGGTAAGAGTCCTTACTATGGTGTGGCTGTATCTTTTGGGGATGAGGGAAATGTTCTGAGATTAGACAGCTGGCAGCGAGGGCGTACATCACGACTATACTAAAAAGCACTGAATTATGAACAATGAGGGAAAAAATTAAAGCAAACAAAAAAGCAAATGAGACTCATCCCATTTCCACGAGTGTAATACGCTGACCTCTCACCCAAAGACACAGCTGCGGGAATTCCCACCAAGGAGAACCTGAAAGCCCTGCTTCGATGGCCTCTCTTGGCGGTGTCGCAGGCACCGTCTGTCAACACGGCTCAAAAAGCAACGAAAGAAGATGCCGCTGGCAGCACGGGATGCCGGGGCAGAGGGCGAGAGCCCAGAGCTCCCACTGATCCTCACCGATTCTCAGGGCGGGTCCTCTTTGACTCTGGCTCGCAGGGTGACAAAGCCACGGCCCTGCTGAATTTCCGTTAATAAAGATGTCATCTTTTCCATGCCCAAAAAATCCATAAAGATGGATAGATAGCAAAGACTCCTCGTGGCTGCTGGCGTGCAGGAGGCACTCCAGCTACTGGCCTGGCAGCAGGGGGCCAGGAAGTGCGTGCAGAATTCTGGGGGCTTCCACTGCCTGAGCAGACCTCCTCCTCCTGGGGTACCAGTGTTTGGAGCCCCTATCGGCCTCCCCCCAGCCCCGATGACTGTGAAATCCCGTACAGTGACTCACACTGACTGCTCAGCGGCTAACAGGAGCATCACGTTGCCCCGTCCCTTCCCCCACGCTCTGTCCTCGGGGCTCCAGCACGAGGAAGGCGCCCCATCCCCACCACCCACATCACATCATCTTTCACTGGCAAAAACGACCCTATTGCCTCCCAGGCCGTTTCCCCAGGAAGTAGGAGGGATGGGCCTGTGCCGGACAGTGTGGCCTCCATGGCAACAAAGCAAATGGACCCACCCGAGAGACGGGACTTCTGGGCTAGACCCCAACATGGTGACCAACGAAAGAGCCAGGCTGAGGCACCCGCGGCCCCAGCACGCTCGGCCGCCAGCCCCGACGGCTCCGCCCGCCCCACGCTTCTCCGACAGAGGCTGAGCTGAGAGACCTGGGGCGCCAGGCACACCCAGGATGTTCTCACCGCTCACCGAGCCAAAACGCCCTGGGTGGAAGCACAGAAGTGGAACCTATAAATAATCACGGCTGCTTTCCAGGCCTTCCGAGCTCTCCCGACCGACGCGGTGTGTGCGTGTAGGGACACGGGTGAGGTCGGCTCTGGGCAGAGAAGGGAGAGAGACTGAGATGCAGACAGGCAGAGACACAGAGACAGGGACACAGAGGCAGAGATACAGAGACACAGACGCGGAGACACAGAGAAGGAGATGCAGCTGGAGACGGCCGGCGGGTAGCTACACACACTTCCCCATGTCATCCCATCAACCTGGTAAGAAATGTTTCACTGATGAGCAAAGTGGGGTGCATGCAGCCTTTCTAACTCCGCAGAGATCGCCCGCTGCCAGGAGGCTTAGTTGAGGCCTCCGAAGGCACCGTGCGGGGCTCCCCCATCTCATCCTCAGGGCCAAGCGCCCCACCCGGGCCCTTGGACCTCCAGTCTCTGCTAAGGCTCCCCTGAGATGGCGGGGGACGCCCACCCCCCACAGGGCACCTTCTCTGTCCTGGCATCCTCCTCACGCCAAGCCCCAACCCGCCTCGCACACCAGGTGGGAGGCACCAGCCCCCCAGTGCAAGCTGCGCCAGCTGACCCTGGGCTCAGCCCCCCTCCGAGCCAGCCCTGCAGAAGGAAGCCAGAGCGAGCTCGGAGGTCCCAGAGCCGGCAGCCAGCGCCCGGGGGTTGAATAAATGGGCAAAAACAGCAATGTTTTTTCAGCAGACAGGCTGGACTAATTGTCCGTCCACAAGGGAAGACAGTTACGACTCCCTCTAGCACTCAAAAAAAAGTAACCTGAAATGGACTCTGGGCCTCAAGGAAAAGCACGCAGCACCCAACGGGACACGGAAGAGACTCTTCAGGACCAGGAGGAGGCGGAGATGTCAGAGGGAAAACACAAAAGCACGAACCGTTAAAAAAAAAAAGCAATAAACTGGAATTCACCAAAATGTAAAGTTTCTAACACAGCCCCAAGAAAGGCACCACTGGACAGGCCGCCACGCCAGAGGCCGGGAGGACACCCCACCACGCCGTCCCTGGGAGAGCTGACCTTCTTCGGAAAAAGCTCTGTCAGTTTCTTGTAAGTCTAAAAATAAAACCGTATGACCCAGCAATTCCACCTCTGGGTATTTATCTAGGAGGAAGGTAAACACACGTCCAGCAAGCCCCATCAGTTAGTTCATAATAGCCCGAACCTGGACTCGGTCCAGAGCCCATCTATGAGAAAACCGATAAAGAAACTGGAAAGTCAGACCCCTCGGGACAAAGGACTAACCAGCTGTCACGGCGATGTGGACAAAGCTGCGAAACACACCCCTGCAGCCAAAGCCGGGCCAGAACCCCCACCTGAGTGCAAGTGGGAGCGGCCCTGAGCGGCTGACCAAGCCAGGTGGGCTGCAGGGTGGGGAGGGGAGCAGGGCGCGCCTAGGGGTGGCACGATCCCTATCTTTTGCTTAAATAACAGCTCTGTAATGGTTCTGTGCCACGGAGTCCGCTCTGAACCCACAGGCAGTGGTTTGTAGTAAATTCTCTGTGGCCAGCTGCGCTCACTGTGAGTCCAGAGAGACCTGAGCCCCCAGCGCAGCCGGGCAGTCCCCCGCGCCTCTGTCTCCCAGCCTCCCCAGGCCTGCACCTCATGTCTTTCACTTAACACCAGGTGGCACGGTCCGCCCAGCCTGCAGCCTAGGCTGTCCGTCCTTCCTTTCCCGGCCGGCGGCACGGACAGACACACCGTGTGGGCCCGTTCATTTGTCACTGGAGTCACGGGCATCCGGGGAGGGGGCTGTCTGGAAAAAGCACAAGGGACTTTTTGGGGCGATTGACACAGCAGTTCCAGGAGCGTGCAGGTTTGTCACATGTTAAAATACGTGCATTTCCTTGTGAGTAAACCAGCATTCAAAGACAGAAGCGCCACCAAGGAAGAAATGAGGAACGGCACAGAGCGAGAAAGGGAGAAGGCCGGGCGGGGGGACGCCTCCTCGTGCATCAAGGCTTGCTCGTGGTCCGGGATTGCTTGAGGGGTGGGGAATCGCCCAAACCCCACCCCCATCCCGATGGGCTGCCGCACAAGGTCTAGGGGTGACCCCATGTCCCAGCGCCCTAGAGTCTCACGCCCTACCAGGTGCGTCTGTCCGGCAGAGAACATCTGTCCTTCCCCTGTCTGCTCACTGGGCCGAGGGGCTGCTTGGACAGGCGGCCCCCCAGGCTGGGCACACTCCCCAAGTCCGAGTGCACACCCCCTTGAGCTCTGAGCTCTCAGCTCACCCGCATCCTGGAGATGCCAGCTCATGCAGAGATTTCCCGGCCACAACAGGGAGCTCTTTCAGTGCGAGTCGATAAACTGACATCAGGCTTGCCATTCCAGAGGGTTTTTTTCACCCCATGCGAGGAGGCCTGGTGAGGAAGGAGGAGGGCCGAGCCCCCAGCTCTCGGAGGGGCGACAGGAGGGGACGGAGGCCTGGGGACCCGCCCAGCAGGGACCGCCGCCTCTGGGTCAAAGGCGCCTGGCCCTCCCCTATTAGCAGTGGCCAGCCGCTCGGCCAGCAGGCGGTCTAGTGATCTGAAGAGCCTGTGTGCAGCCTGGAGACCCTCCTAATTGTGTTCGGGGCAGCTGGGCATATGCAGAAAAAAATAGTAGCATGAGGCAACAGGCACCAGCCACAAGGACACCGAGCAAGGTCAAAGAGCAGGAGGCGCTGCACCGCCCACCCCTGCCACTGCCCCTGCTGTGGAAGCCAAGGGCCGCTGGCTCGGGGCTCACAGGTCCGCAGGGGGCAGACAACCCTGCCCACCGTGGCCGTCCTTACAAAGGTGTCCTGGAGGACTCAGTGGAAGAGGGAAGTTAGACTGGGTCAAAAGGGGGATGTCCCAGAGGGAAGGAAGGGGGCACAGACTAAGGAAGGGCTCGTGGTCCCCCCAACAGCAGGCACCAAGCCTGAGGAACATCCAGCTGGGGGAAGGAGCTGACAGGACAAACCCTGGAGGAGGCAGCTCGAGGGCCTGGGTGATGGGAAGAATTTAGACACGAGCAAGCAGAAGAGGGCTCCCCGCATGCTGCCTGTGGGGACTCCCTGCATGCTGCCTGGGGGGGCTCCCCGCATGCTGCCTGGGGGGGGCTGAATGATGTCCCAGCAAGACAGCAAGTCACACACAGCGACTCCGGTGACTCGGCCACAGAGGAGGCGGGCCCAGGAGGACACGGGGCAAGGGGTGGCCCCAGAGTGTGGCTGGGGCTGGGCAGGGGGGCGGGAGTTCAGGCAGGTGGGGTCCGCTTTTACCAGGACCGGGCAGGCGGGGACCACCCTTGGGGGGCAGCAAAGGAGACTAGGGGAGCGCAGAGCCCAGACCAGGGCCGGGCCAGCCCACTCCCGCCACGAGGTGGAAACACCCCCACGGCCGCCTGCTGGGCCCGCCTCCGCAGATGGACGCGCCGGTGACGGGACCTTCTTAGCGAAGTCCCGGGGTTTCCAGGGCCCCTCCTGGCGCAAGGCGCGCCCGAAGTCCGGCTCCCGAGGCGGCCGGCGGCCTGCGGTGCGGTGGTGGCCGGCGCTCAGGGCCCAGGGCCAGCCCCCAGGCCTGCGGAGGGGCTCCCCGCGCACCCCGCGGCCCGCGGCGTCCAGCGCCGGCGAGGAGAGGCCGCCCCGGCACCTGACACCTGACCGGGCCGGGCCGCGGGGCCCTCTCGGCGGGCCAGAGGCGCCACCACCCGCCGGGAAACACCGGCAGGGAGGGCGGAGGGGCCCGGCCGCCCGGGCGGACACTGGGGGGCGGGAGGCGGCCGAGCAGGCCAGACTCCCCGCACCCCGACCTGGGGCGCCCCTGGCCCCAGCCGCCGAGGCCGAAACGGGCGCCGGCCGCGGGGGGGGGGTGGGGGGCGGGGGGGGCGGGGAGGGGCCGGGCGGTCCCCGTGGTTCTCCCACCGCCGCGCTGAGGCCGGAGGAGCCGCGCGGGCCCCTGAGGGGCGCAGGGGAGCAGAGCGCCTCCCTCCGGGCGCCTGGGGCGGCGGCGCCAGAGGCCTCAGAAGAGGAGGCCGCGGAGGACGAGCGCGGGCAGCCTCTGCCAAGGCGTGGGGGAGCCTCAGAGATGCCCCAACGGCCTTGCCCCGCCCAGGGAGGCGCCCCCAGGGACACCCCATCAGACGAGGGGTGCCTTCCTCAGGGTCTCAGGACGCACCCCAATGGCCGAGCCCAGGGAGACGCGGCCTCTGGCCCTTAGGAGCCGAAGCGCAGCGTGCGCGCGCCCCCAAGGGGGCGGAGGGGGCCGGGGGGCCGGGGGGGGGTGGGGCGGGGGGCCTGGCGGGCGGATGGGACGGCGGGCGGCGTCGCCCGGCACCTCACACCGGGTCTGGCCCGAGCCGCGGTGCCGGTGCCGGCAGGACACCCGTCCGCGCCCCGGAGGGAGCCCGGGAGGCGGCCTCACCCCCCGCGTCACGCGGCCCCCACGACCCGCGCGTGGAGGAGCCGCCGGCCCGGCCTTGGGTGGGGACGGCCCGGGCCTGGACACGGGCGCCGAGGGCCGCCGGGGGCTGCGCGCACCGGGCGGCCAGACCCAAGTGTGGGTTCTGCGTGTTTTACCATTAAGAGCAGAAAGACGGGCCTCCCTGGAGGCGCAGGGGTTCAGTCTCAGCGCCGCGAGGCTGTGGGCAGCCCCTGCAGCTCGAGCTGGATCCCCGAAGGGCGCAGCAGACCTCTCCTGCCCGCCCCCCCGCGGCTCCCCTCAGCAGTGGATTTCAGTGGATCCGCCTGTTCTGCTCCCCGCTCTGTCTCGGGGGAATCCTCTCACCCCCCACACCTCCGGCCGCACCCCAGCCCTTGTGTGCATAAATAAATAACATAACTTTTTTTAGAAGACCCCAGAGGAAGCCACAGGCTCAGGCCCCTGCCCCGATCCTCACACAGAGGAAAAACAAAGTGTAAGCACTGGGACTAAACACAGGTTCAGCCAACCTTTCTTTTTCACAAAGAAACACTTTTGAGACTTGCGTTAAAAATAAACAGGCCAGCGCCATTTGCTCTTCCTCGCTCATCCCCAACCAGCCGCAGCCGGCTCCTGCGGCATTCAGCGAACCCCAGGACACATGGGCCAAGCACCCCCTAGGGGACACGGCTCACCTCCTGCTCCCACTCACCTGCTCCTCCTGGGCGGCTGCAGGTGTAAGGAGACCCGGCCCCCCGCCGTCTCGGGCTGCGCTGGCGCTGTTTCTATTAAAGGACAGTAGTTCTCCAGAAACAGAAAACATCCATCCTCCCATCCGTCAGGGGCCTGTCTCAACAAATCCACCCAGAAAACTTTTTCTTGGCAATTAGCTACCAATAGCTTACCCACCGCCTTCCAAGAATAATCCCTTAACGACACGAAAATTTACTTAAGTGCTTTTTAAAAACAGCACGTGGCTCGGGAGCAGCCGCACATGATGCTTTCTCGGCCAAGTCCTGCATCTCCCGAGGCCTCTGCTGGGAAGCTGCGCAGCCTGCGACACGCTGGGGACCAAGAGTAAGTCAGCATCGGTCCTCACAGGGCTCCCGCAGGCCCCGCCGCTGCCACGGGACGCCCCAGCTCACTGGAACATGAGAACCATCCCGGTCAAACCGCTGCCCGTCTGTGAGGCTTGGCAGGAGGGACACCTACCGCCAGCCTTCGGGGACCGGCCACCATGTACACTCGCAATCGTGAGATGACCGCGCCCAGGGGGTTTTTGAGAACACGGGCATCGGGTCTGACAGACCCCACTGAGGCTTGGCTGGATTCCTGAACAGGGAGTCTTTTTTTTTTAATTAAATTTTTTGTTTTCTTACATCATTGTACATTTTTGTACAATATTTGATTTCCCCTCAGGTGGGTCCCCATAAATCTCCCACATCATCATGATCACCACCCCAGTCCCTTGTGCTCTTCCCGCCCCTGTTTTGGCCCCTCTCCTCCCTCCCCTGTTGCAAGTTTGCCTGCAAGCTTGTCTGTTTCTGACCCTTTCTTAGCGTGGGGGCTCGCGCCGCAGGGAGAGACGGCCAGGCCTAGAGCTCACCTCGAAACCAGCACAGCAAGACTCGGGGCTCCCTCCTGATGGCGACCCCGCTGACACCACGTCTGAGACCCACGCAGCCCCTAGTGAAGTCTCCAGATGCCCTAAGTCAAGTCTCCTCTTGGGATTAACCCCCCACAGCTGACGCATGGGCCCGCGGGCCCTCTCAGGACCACCTGCCTCACCGGTGGAAGGGTGACGGAGTCAAACAAGAGAAAGGAATCTCCAGCACAGTGGTTCCCACCTGCCTGAGGAGGAAAAGTTCTCTGGACGATTAACCAAGGCAGGCCCGGAGCAGGTGCCATAGTGAGAGACGGGCAAGAGGGGCTGGCAGAGCGAGAGCGTTGGGTGAGCCACAGAAGGATGTTTCGCTGCCCCCCCACACACACACACATGCACCAGGTACGCATCGGTTGCAAAAGCAAATAGGAGGCAAGTCGAGAGTCTTGCTTAAAAGAGGACAGTCTCGAGAAAGCAGCCAGGCTGGGCCGGGGGAGGACGAGGACAGGGAAACTGGCGCAGCAACTCCCCCCAAGGAGGCCATTTCATTCAACGTTTTGCGACATGACACCCACGAGGACAGAAGAACCAGCTGACCATGAGTGGTGGACCCACCTTCCAGGGCCCATTTCTTTCTATGTGACTTTGCTCAAAGCCTCGTTAACAAGAACCAAGATGTGAAGTGAGGGCCTGCGCCACAGGCCTGCCTTGGGCCGGGCGGGAACGGATGGCACCATCTTGGCCCAGGGCACCCCCAGCAGGGGGCAGGGGAGGCTGGGAAACCCCTCTGACCCAGCAGAGGAAGGGGCAGAGGCACTTGCTCAGATTAAGGTTCAGACCAGCAGGCTCATGGTCTGGGGACGCTCGCGCTTCCCCGCTGCTTCTGTGCCCTGGACTGGCTGTTTTCATGGATGCTTCCAGCCAGGACGTCCTTCTTCTCCCGCATCCCGACGGCCACCACCCCTCACTTCCGTGTACCCATGCATCTGCACTGGGCAGAATCTTAAACCGCTCCCCAAGATTTCCCACCTTCACCCCAGGACCAGGATGGTGTCAGCACACGGCCACAGTATGGGCAGGGGCAACTGAGTCACTCATCAGCTGACTTTGAACTCCCCACCCCAGCGCCCGGCTCGCCGCACGAGAGCTTCAAAGCAAAGGGTTTTTTCCTCCAGCTGCAAACCAAGAGGAAACCAGAGATTCAAAATACTAGGGGGTGTTTGAGACGCACAGCAGGCCTGAAGATGGGGGTACCGCACGGCGAGGTCGAGCTGGCCTCGGAGGGGACTCGCAGCATGTCTGGCCCCAGCACCGCAAGGGAAACAAAGAAGGTGGCTTGGAGCAGCTGGATTTGTGGCCGTCTGTTATGTTGCCTAGAAAACCAAGGCAATCTCCACACTGGGGCCGGGAAGAGCAGGAAGGCTCTGGGGCGGGAGCAGCATGGCTGTCATCCTGGCCGTTCCCACCTCTCACAAGCCTTCCCCACCCTAGTCCCAGGGGTGTCTCGGCACCCACCCCGCTGCGGGCTCTCCAGCGGGCACCCTCTGCTCCCCGCAGCCATGCACCTTCTCCACACTCGTCCGGTGCCGCCAACGCAGAAGCCACAGCTTCGCCATAGTGCCTGTGCGGGGCCAAGCACACCACAGATACTCCCAAATAGTTGGTGATTAAGCCATTTTCTTTCAGCTCACGTGACCAACCGGCCAGTGAAGGGATTCCACCCGGGCCTCCGCTCACCCCAGCACCAAGGGCCTGACACACCTGTCGGCCTCCTCGGACCCACGGAGCTGCCAGTGGGGATGAAGCCCGCCCATCACCCACACCGGCGCGGCTACCTGCCCTTTCTCTGACTCACGCTCTGGTGTTTTCAATGTTTATCTACAGCTGGAATTTGCAAACACCAGGAAGTGAGAATAAGGCTGGCGAGGGGACTCACAAAACGCACTACCTGTATCTGGTTCAACAGCAGCCACCTGCCGGCCAGCTCTGTCCAGACACCAGGCTAACGCCTGGCGGCAGAAGCTGGTGGGGGCCCTGGCCTGGAGCTGCCACCCAGGGGCCCCCTGAGTAGGGAAGGCAGGAACGTCTCCAGGTCGGAACTGAGTGACGCAGGACAGATCTCCTGCAGGCCCGCAGAGGGTGGGGCTCCCGTTGGACGCTGCCCTGCCCCCCCGAATCGGAGCCTGTCCTCTGGGCCCCACCCTGGACTCCAAAACATGCATGTGACATCACCGTTGCAGTCTTGGCACATTTCACCCAGAGCCCTCAAGCACAGACTGAAGAGTAAGCCCATGGCATGTGAACAGACCTCTGCAGGTCACAAGCCACGGCCACCAGCGTCCACGTGTGACCCTCCAGCAGCCCAGGGGTGCGTGGCATGGAGACTCTGCAGATGAGGAAACTGAGGCTGGGACAGTGGAAGGAACTTTCCCAAGGTACCAAGGCCACATGGCTGGAAGTCAAAAAACCACATTCCTTCTTCTCCACAACCTGCTTCCAGACCATGGGGCTCCGTGGCACCCAAGGGTCAGCCGCCACCTCCTGCCGGCCCTTGGGGCTGGTGGCATGAGGGCCTTCTCCACGGAAGAGCGAAAGAGAGGGAGAGACGAGGACGGCGGGGGAGAAAGCGAACCCAACCATCATGTCAGCCTCTTCGAAGAGCTCACAGCCTGTACTCACCCGGCTCGCAGGATGCCCCGGAGGGCTGAAGAGGCAGATCTGTGTCCGGTTTTCCAAGGAGGACAGACGGGAGGCCAACAGACACGTGAAAAATGCTCATCATCACTACTGACAAGGGAGACGCAAACCCAAACCACAGAAAGATGTCACCTGGCACCGTGAGCATGCTGAGGCTGAGTCGAAGAGACTTCCTGCCACCAGGCCGAGAAGATGCGGCTACAGGGGAAGGCCGCCCGCTGCCGGGGGCCGTAAGGTACGGCCATTTTGGAAAGCAGTCTGAATTTGCCTTAAGTAATGAAACATGGGGCCTCCCCTGGTGGCGCAGCAGTTGAGTGCTGGGCTGCGAGGCTGCCTGCAGCCTCTGCAGCACCGTTTCAATCCCCAGCGGCCAACGAGGGTCCCACATGGTGCACAGACCTCTCCTGCCACACCCGCTGCTGCCCTCAGCACTGTTTCATTAGTCTGCCTGTTCTGTTCCCCGCTCTGGCTCTGGTGAATTCTCTCACCCTCCCGCGCTTCTGACTGTACCCAGTGCTTGTATAAATAAATAAATAGATAAATAGATAGATAAATAAATGAATGAATGAATGAATGAATAAATAAATAAATAAATAAATCTTTAAAAAAAGAGAGAAAGAAAGAAATGAAACATGGAAACACCACAGGACCCAGCGACCCTCGCTCGGACAGCTCCCTGACCACGACCAAGCTCCGCGGTGCTTATGGCAACGTCACTGGCCACGGCGTGGAGACCGCCTCCATGGCCGCAGGCGCAGGGCAGGCAGGGACATGTGCGTGGCGCGGGCCGCGGAGGGGTCCCCAGCTCCAGGGAAGACCAAGTGTCGCCGTTACCGCGGAGCAGAAGGAACACACCGGCTCGAGTAAAGCCGGGAGAGCCAGGGAGACAGCGACAGACACGGGACGTTTTCATTCGCCCGAAGCAGAGGGACACAGCAGATGAAGTGAAAAGGCAGAACAATTAGAAACTACCAGAAACTGGTGACCAGACCAAGCTTTTTTTTTGGGGGGGGGCAGGGGAGAGAAAAGCTCCAAGGGGTCTAAGGGACCTCTGGGACTCAATCACTGCACACCTGCTGCTGGCCCTGTGAGCCACAGGATCGAGCAGGAGAGGCCCGATGCCCTTCCCCACATGTGTCCTCCCCACACCGGCCTTTCCCCCTGCTGTGCCCCTGCCAGAACCTGGTCCCAGAAAGCAGGCACCTCCCCCATCCAGGTCCAGGGCCACTCAGAAGACCTGACGCACAGCTGGCCAGAGTTGGGAGCCATTGTTTATCCACATCACACACGTTTCCCAGGCGGAGGACTAGACTGGCCATGGCAGGGAGTGAGAGTCAGATGCATCCCCTGCTCACGAGACGCTCATGCCTGGCGGAGCTGGCGGGGACACCTCTGGTGCCGGGCCCGGCCAGGTAGCGGCAAAGGGTCCTTCAGGCAAGGCGAGTCTCGGTGCAAGAAGAGGCATTTGTGCTGAAGGCTGGGTGGAGAATCCTGGCCCAGCAGGAACACACGGGTACGGGAACAGAGCCCCCCATGAGGGCTCAGGAGGCTGGGGTTCAGTCTAGCAGGAAAGCACAGCGTACATGAGACCCAGCTGGACAGCTGGGCGATGAGTGGGTCGTGGTGGGGGCACACACTCAGGGCCCCAGGACCTGACAGGGGGTGCTGAGGTCTAGGCTCCTGGGCTCTCTCGAGCTGGGTCAGGATCCCGGCTCCATCTGCAGAAGGGCTGAGGGGGATCCCAGCCAGACTAAGCTTGCGGTTGGGGTCTCTGGATCCCCTCCTGCCAGCACTGGGCGGACGCAGGGCAGGGCGGCCATGTAGCTGCTGACGGGTGGCTGAAGTCCACAGGCCGGAGGCCCCAGGATGACAGCTCCACAAACGAGTAGAGCCAGAAGGGGCAGCACTGTCGCCCCAGCGACGGGATAAGGAGGAGGCACGTACTTCTGGTTTTAGGATTACATTTTATAGAACTGATCTAAATTTAAATGAAGGGCTGTCATGTGGGGCTGCCCTGTATTTCACCTCCTGCTCCTTCTTAGCTCTAGGTCACAACGCCCCTTTAATTCACTTTTCTAGTCCTGTTTGTCAGCCTCGTCCAATGAGACGGAGTCTCCGCCTGCTCCTGGAAAGACTTGCTGGAAGAAGAGCCACCGCCTCTGCCATCTGCAGGCCCAAGGTCAGCGCCAGAGGCCAGCGCAGGCCGGGGGCGGGGAGGACCCCAGGCGGAGAGCAGCTTCCCACCGGCTGTTCCCTCGAAAGCATTGGGTGCACAGAACCGACAGCACAGAACTTGGGGGGCTGTCAAAATCCAAACAGGCGATGCCCCCCACCCCAGGATAGAGCCTGAACTCAAATTGTTCAACTAGGAGCAGGGTGGGCAGGGCAGGCACAAAGGCCGGGTCCAAGGCACAGAGCGTGTTTCGGGGGTGATCTGACCCAAGCCTCGGCGTGGCAGAGTCCTCGCGAGCACTTCCCTGGCGGCGTCTAACCCTCTTCTAAGTAGGTGTCCGTCCCCGCTGCTGCCAGGTGACCGTCCTGCAAGCCGGATCTGACCTCATGGCGCCCTTGAATGTGGACGTGGCTCCACGGCCCCCCTACGCCTTCAGGTAGGGCCCAGGGCTGGCTCAGCCCACGAGGGCACCTCGCTGCCAGATGGACGGTCACAGCTCACGTCCTCTCCACGCTGACTGCAGAGCGGCCCCGACGCCCCAGTGGACGTTCTCTTCCATGCGCAAGACCACCTCAGCCCAGCCCCACCACCCTGACTCATACTGATTGGCAGACACTGAGAAGTCATCCGAGGTCGGAATCACTTCTGACTTCTCAGAACCCTCCTGGCCCTGCACGAGCGCACGGCCGGGGGAGCACACAGCAGGAGGAGGTGGTCAAGAATGGTGAAAGAGTGACCCCTTTCCTATATAGGCTCACAGTGAAAACTGAGGTGGTGGCTGCCCGGCCAGGCCTCCTTCCCAGCATGCTCCTTGTCTACCTTCCGTGGCTGCCCCCCGGACACCCCTCACTGGCCACAGGGACCGGGACAGACTTCGGCAGAAGCAGGAGCCCTGGTGGCCATCATAGGCAGGGCCTCCTGTGCCCCTCCTTGGAAAGTGTTTCCACCCAGCAGGACTTCCCTCGAAGCTGCGAGCAGCACAGAGCAGGTGACATCCCAGCCCACCCGCTCCCTCCTCGCCACGGGGCCAGCCCGTATGTGTCAGGCACTGGGGTGCCCGGGCGACTAGTCCCAGGGAGGGCAGGCTGCCCCGGTCCAGGCCTCCCCTACGCTGGGCGGCCGCAGAAGCAAAGACCTTTTTCTATCAGCGCAAACAGAAGGGGACTCGGCGGGAGCGGGGTGGCCTCAGAGCTGCAACTGAGATAAAGGTCTGAGGCCACAGCTCTCTCGGGCTGGGTCCCATGTGGGCCCCTCCAGCAGCCTACCCCCACCCTGCCTGTCCTTGCTGGTATCTCTTAATTTCCCCAATTCAGGGGCCTCCCTGGTGGCCTAGGGGTTAGTCTCAGGCTATCACTGCTGTGGCCTGAGTTTGATCCCGGGCCAGAGAGGTGACCCACATGGCGCAGCAGACCCCCCCTGTCTCCCCGCTGCTCCCCTCAGCAATGTCTCTACCCTGTTCTGCTCCCCACTCTGTCCCTAGTGAATCCTCTCACCTCCCACACCTCTGGCCTGCATCCCAATCGAACTCTAGAAAAACGCAAGGAGCCCTTCAGCTCCAGCTCCAGACAGCCAGGACTTGTGCCGCACAGCCGGCCTGTTGCAACCAAGTCAGAGTGTCCATCTGCTGGACAAAGCCTTTTCACCTCCAACAGCTGCCCTGGGCCTCAGCCACTGGCTGGCTAGGTATAAGGTCCCCCAGTGGGAGCTGGGAGGACCCCATAGCCTGCGCCCCACAGAAAGCCATCTGCATAGCCAGTGACTGTCAACACAGACAACGTTCTCTGTCCTCCAGGGAGGCTCAGGAAGGGGACTGTGGGACTCTGGAGGCACATGAGTGGGAGGGACTTCAGGGGAGCTGGGCTTCCCGGGGCAGAGACCTCACCTGCAAAGAACCAAGGGAGATTGAGACCATGGAGGGGAGCAAAGACTGAACCACTCCCCGAACACCCACATCGGGACAGAGACTATTCTGCAGGCCCGAGCCAGGCCGCAGGAGGCACAGGGAAGGGCTCCAGATGGCCAAGAGCACAGTGGCCGCACACCGGGCGGCAGCAGGGTGCACCCGGGGTGAGGCTGTGCCGATGGACCTTGGAAGGGGACTGGAGTTCAAGGGCCAGCTCCACCCCGACTGCTGTGTGATCTTGGGCTTGCCCCTCTGCGAGGCCCCGACCGAACGCTTCACTGTGAAATAGCGTGAGCTGTGCCCGAAGCCTCCGGCACAGCAGGTGCAGACAGCCCAAAGTGCACCGGGCCCTTGTGCATGGACGAGCACCAGAGGGAGAGGCCAAGCCCAGGGACTGGGACAAAGGTGGGGGAGAGCATGGAGGAGAGGGCCCGAAGCGGCTTGGCTGAGGTTTCGCTCTGCCCCACGGTTTTGGGGGTGCTGGCACAACACTCCCCAGCACGTGGTGTTCCCGGCACAGCACCAGCCGCCATCGGCAGGACTGAGCGGGTGGGTGGAGCGCTGAGGAGGAGTTGAGCAGGGAAGGGAGGGAGCACGCTGGGCCCGGCCAGACGCTGGGTGTCAGGAATTGGGGGTGGGCAGAGATGGCTTCAGAGACAGGAGATGTTTTCATTCCCAAAGCCTCCTCCGCTGGCAGGAGGGAAGGCCCACACCTGTTCCTTCAGCCTTAGGAGTTACCTCAGGTGGGACTCGCCTCTGCAGAGAGCTCCGGGCTGCTGTGCTCCCCCGGGAGAACAGCCGGGGCCTGGGTCTCCAGGGAGAGTCCACGGAGTTGCTGCCGTGTACAAGACAAGACCGGGGGCGAGTGGCAAGCCGGCTGCCCGCCCCTCCCCCCGCAGCTGGTTTCCCAGCCAGTTTCTTTATCCCCAAAGAGAAAAGAGCAGGCTGGTGGCAGAGGCAGCCGTAGGCCACCGGTGAGAGCTCAAGAAAGGGGGAGCTGGGGAGCAGCAAGTGCAGCCCCTCCATCCTGCACCCTCGTCACCTGCTGTGCCCTGGCCCCTGGGACGCCCCTCTGCCACGCTGGGGCAGAGCACAGGGTAGGAGAGGGTGAACATGGGGTTTGATGCCTTCAGTTTCCTTCCTGGCCCCTAGAACTGACCCCCACTGCTACTGGCCCCCAGAACCGGGCACTGTCACGGTGGCTTCCCCACACCTTGCCTCAAACTGCCCAGTTGAAATGTGCCGTCCACTCTCTGCTGGCCCTAACCAGCCTGGCGTGGGGCGAGGCGGGCCTGGGAGTTGGAACCTGAACGCAAGTCCGGTCTCCCGATGGCCCTGGCTTCTCCGGCTCTACACACAGCCCCTCATCTGTAGAAGACGGGGGCGGACCGCAGGGCCCTTGGGCGCTAGTTCCCTGCCTCTGCCATGTTCCGTGAAGTTAAACCCAGAAGGGCTGCTCACTCGGGCGGGGGAGCCAGAGAAGCCCATGCACCAGCACCTCTTTCCAGGGACCCTCACGCTCCCAGCTCGGTCCCCCTCTCAGGCCAGCGGGGCAGCTGAGCCAACCCCCTCCTGCCCACAGCCAGGTCGGGCAGCTGAGAGAATTTCCTCTCCCCGCAGTGGCTGCCGGCCCGGGCTTAGCCCGAGGCTGCGCCCCGGCTTGTCTTGGGGGGAGGGGCCCACGCAGGGAACGGGGAACACGGGGCAGGGCTCCTGCACAGGGACAGGGGCCTGGGAAACCCTGCCTGGGGAACTCTGGGGAGACAGGGAGCGCCCTAAAACTGCACCCCGTGGGAAGACCGAGGTCCCAGGCCTGTTCCTGAGGCCAGGGCCCCCTGAGACCGCACAGAAGCTTTGAGCCCATTTGCGCTCCGGATATCAGTGGACAGAAGCTTTGAGCCCTTTTGCGCTCCGGATATCAGTGGTTCAGAAGCCCGGGGGGCCCTAAGGGCGACCCAGTGAGCCGTCGCCCCCTGCCACGGCTTCTGGGGGGCGGCGCTCCAGCTCGGGGGTGGGGGGGTCGGGGGGCACACACGGGCAGCCGACTCCTGCCGCGCCCCGCCATGCGCACGGCGGCTCCCGGCCCCGGACCCCGCGCCCCTGCCCAGACCCGCCGGCCGGAGGGAACGGGCGGCCGCAGGGCCGAGCGCGCGCGCCGGGAGGGGACCCCGCCGCCGCCCCGCCGGGCGCTGAGTCACCCCGCCCGCGGCTCGCGCGCCCGCGCCCGCCTGAGCCCGGGGAACGCGCGGGCGCGCGCGGGCGGGGGAGCGCGCGGGGGGGCGGGGGGCGCGGGGACCCGGGGCTCGGGGCCTGGACGGCCGGTGCTGCCCGGTGCTGCCCGGCGCCCCACGCGGGGGCCCTGGCCCGGGCTGTCCGGCGAGTCCCGCGCAGGGCGGGGCGACCAGGCGCGCAGCGCAGGGCAGGCGGGGGCCGCAGGGGAGCTAAGGAAGCCCCAGAGGTAAGGGCCCCGGATTCCGGAGGGGGCGCATCAGGCTCCCCGGGACAGGGGCCGCAGGACGCTCTGCAGCAAGGATGGTAACGGACCGCGCCGAGGCCCGGGCTGGGCAGGCTGCGCGCTGGGCTCCGAGACATCGGCCGGAGTGAGGCCGCGGGCAGTGACCGTCCCGGGGCCGCGGGCTGAGGCTGGTCAGAGGGTGGCGGTTCCCTGCCAGGCGCCGCTCGGCTCCCTCGCCCCTCCCTGGCCGGCCCCACCCGCCTGCGAGTCCCACTTTATATCTGTTCCTTTTCTCCTTAATAACTTTTTCTTTCTCTAAACAAACCTGCCTCTTCTCGCCTGCGAGCCTGAGCGCCTGCAAAGTTCCTGCTGCAGCCTCGGGAGACCCCCCTGGTGTGGCCCCGTGGCTGGGCTCAGCCCTGCCCCTGCAGCCTGGGGTCCGTTCCTGCCCAGGAGGCGAGGCCTGAAGACCTGACATTATGGTGTCACTGCTCTGGCCTTTGGTCCCCCTCCTAGGCGAGGGGTACACCGGGCGGCATGAGGCCCCCTCTATCCAGCCGGAAGCACAGGATGTGGCTGCTGACCCTGCCCCAGCTCTAGCTGCGCCCCCTCACGCCATCGCAGACCCGCCCCCCCACCCGCAGGAAGAAGCAGCCAGTCCTCGCTGCCTGACACACCAGCCTATAGGGCCTGGTCCCCTGGACCCAGAGTGGGCCTTCCCTGAGCTGACTGGGGTCAGGACCCAGCCGGGGCTCCAGAGTAGCCAGGCTGACCGAT
This sequence comes from Talpa europaea, assembly GCF_964194135.1. NCBI lineage: Eukaryota > Metazoa > Chordata > Mammalia > Eulipotyphla > Talpidae > Talpa > Talpa europaea. The sequence goes on along the minus strand of NC_140079.1, from coordinate 101,272,201 downwards.
GGGGTGGGCTTCGTCCAGCCGCCTCCTTATGGGGCTCCAGCAGCCGGTTCGCAGCTCCTAGGTGGGGGACAGAGCAAGGAGAGGACCAGATGCAGTGCGTCCCACCCAGCAGGCCAGAGGCAGGTGGGGATCACCGGGTCTGAGGGGGCACTGTCCAAGGGTCACTATCTGGGTGGCCAGGATAAGCTTGCCAAGCCCTCACCTCTCCCCTCAGCCCCGGTACTGAGCCTCATCTTCCTTGATTTCACCCCCTGCTCTGCTCGGGACCCCAAGCAGCCAGGCCCCAGCCTCTGGGTTTCTGTTGAAGGCGTGCTCTTCCTTAACTGGCTCACCTTCTTCCTCACCCTCCACACACAGATGCCTTCCCTTGGGGGTCCAGGGTCCCCCTTCTCTGACCTCCCAGGCCCACCCCTCCCTTCCCAAAGAGCAACCGCACGCCTCAGTGTTCCTGGGGAGTCCCGAGCTGTGTGAGTGTGCTCCGTGCACTCACAATGCAGTCCTGGGCATCTAGATCCGTGCAGCTCTTGTGACTTGGTCAGACTTTTCTAATAACTACATTTGCAAACCAGGAAGAAGCCCCCTGCCAGAACCGGGGTCCTCCCCCTTCCCTGAGGACTTCTCTTAGCACCCCGTTCTGTGCCTTGTACCCCGTGTCCTATTGTTAGTTCCCCTAGGGCAGAGACTGTGTCCCAATAAATACAGCTCCCAAATCCCATGAGTCGTGGTAGGAAAAAATCCAAAAGTTTGGAGAAAATGGAAATATAACCAACAATTTTTTTAACACATTTTGCAGGTGCAAAATCACTCTTTCTATCGAGTAGGACAAATGTGCTGCACGCAGCTGGGCCTAGGCTCCAGACGAACACAGATCAGTGCGATCGTCTGCATTAGTGAGAACAGCTGCAGGAGCAGAAAATAGGCATTTTCCTTTGATTTGTCAAATTTGCTCATTGAACTTGAACTTGACTTCTCTGGAGATGCAGGCTGATTTTGATTTAGAGATAAAAAATAAGACCTGCCCCGTCTACTTTATAAAATGATAATGGTGACGGTCAGATGTGTAATCGAGTTAAGGGTATAGTTTTGGGGGTTTTATTGTTGCTGTTGAGGACATAATTCCTTTTAAATGTTTTATGTTTTGTTACTTAGAAACCTCAGGTGCTGACCAACAACGACAAATACCAAACCACTGGGTGCTACGGTGAGCTGTGTACTATTTGAACAACATTGCATGTATCAAGTCCTTCAATCCTCATGACCCCACGAAAGAGATGTTAATATTTCCCTGTGACAGGTGAGAAAACACGCACAGAGAGGTTAAGTGATTTGCCTAAATCTGCCCAGCTAGCGAGCGCTGGAGCCCGTGGTGAGTCCCAAGCACCGTGACTCCAGGGTGTGTGTGCACGTGCTGGACGACGACCATGGGAAGGTGGCTGGGGATTAAGCAACATGGTGCACATAAATCCCTTGTCAGAATCGTCCATTACCATAAGGTGAGAGTGCGGTAATGCCTCTGGGGCAGGAGCCCAGTTCTGGCACAAAGGAGGCCTCTAGAAGTTGTTCCCGCCTGGCTGACATCATGGGAAGGCAGCAGCTCCCCGCAGGGCTCGGGACAGGGCAGGCTGCCTGTGGAGACTTAGCCTTCGGGCGAGAGGAGAGGCTCAGAACCTGCCGGCCACACCTGCTGCCACACCAGCTGCCGGCAACCTCACCTCGCTGCCCTCATTCTCCACTTTTCTGGTGCTCTCTTTGATAGTTTTTATGGTCTCCTAAAGAAAAATGAAGGTTTCCCTGGATTGTTAAAAGTTGGAGCCTAACATCACGACGATGAGGGAACTGGCATAACATCTGCCAGAGGGCACTTCCACAAGCTCAGATGCACACCGGGGCAGGCGGCACCCTAAGGCGGCACCCTGGCGGACCCCTGGGTGCTTCCCATAGACCCCTCTGTGTGCACACATGCTCCTGTGATCCACATCCACGTCGTTCACACTTGGCCTCTCCGCAGCCACACCCGCCTGTCCCCCAGACGTGCTGGAGCCCACGGTACAGCGCAGAGCCTGTTCCACGCAGCCGCCGTCCACCTGTTGTCCATCCCGGCAGCTCTGCGGTGGTGAACTGGCGCTCTGCTGGGTCCTCGGGCTTTGTTTGGCCACTGACACACCCACATCCACTTTTCACACGCCCAGCCTTACAGACTTGCACCCCTCTCGACCTGTCCCGCCACCTGCCCGATTGGCACAGGCACCTCCCTGCACGGACACTCCCCACTCAGGTCTGCACGCCCCGCTGTGTTCGGGACACTCTTCTACGGCTGCCACGTTCATGGACTTGCCGCGGGCCTCTTAGTGTGAAGGTGGTAGGTGTGAGGCATGCCAGCTGGCTCTGGCAGACTATGTTGATCTTCCAGATGCACCTCGTCTACCTCCCTTCTCCAGGAAAAGCCCAGTTTCCCCAGGGGTGGGAACATACCGGCCTGAGGGGTGGCCTGGGGTGGGGGGTGGCCCAGGTTAGGTCAGGGTGCTCAGGCTGTGGACCGCAGACCCCGTGTGAGGAGGAGGGAGTGAAGGAGGAGATGAACTGCCCCGCTCCCCTCGCCCCCCTCCTGACAAGGCAAGCCCAGAGCAAGGCCCACATGTATCCGCACCTGCACCCGGACCCCTGCACCCCGTGGGGTGGCTCCACCGGTGGCTGCGTTGTTTCTTGGTCTCACTGTCCACTGTGGGGCCCCCGTTCCAGCCCTTCTCCTCCTCTCCAGCCCCGAAGTTCTCCCCTTTGGAAATATGCTGTCAAGCAGGGTGTGAAACCCTCAGGGGAACCCCAAGATTAGAGGAGCTCTGCTCGAAGGGGACACCAGAGTCCAGGACGCCTTCGGGTGTCTCCAAAGACGGGAGACCCAAGTCAGGGCGGGGCGGGGACGCTGCTTCCTGCAGAAGCCCCAGGACGCACCCCGACCCTTCAGCCCCTCTGCCAGCGCCACAGGGACAGGGGCAGCAGCACCTTATGCCCGGCCCCGCGGCCTCGAGGGGAGGCTTGGGGACCCTGCTACAGGGCAGCTGGAGGGGAAAATGGCAAGTCCAGGAGCTGAGCAGACAGTCCTTGCCAAGTTCCAGGCTACACAGCAGGAAGTCCTGGCTTCCCCACAGCTGAGGGGACAGGCCCGTTGCAGGAGGCAGGAGGCTAGAGACAGAGGGCTCGTGTGGAGAAGGGCGGAGGTGGGGGGTGGGGGCTGGGGCCGGGGCAAGCAAAGGCAAGCAAGCTCCCCCAAGAGACTTGAAGTCAGCACCTGGGAGGGCGCAGGGGTGAGTAAGCAGAGCAGGCGGCTTTCGGGGCAGTGAAGTCTCTGCACGATCCTGTGGATGAGGGTCTGACGCCCTGATACTCGCCTAGACCCACAGAACGGACCCCACTAGGCGCGAACCCTAACGTGCTCCGGACTCCGGGCACCTGAGACGTGACAAAGTGGTTTTGTCACTCATGAAAACGTCCCACGCAGGTTGGGGGGTGTTGCCGATGGAGAGGCGGCGTGGGGGCGGGGGCGCCTCTTCTCCATCTTGCCGTGAACCTAAAACTGCCCTAAAAAGGCGAAGTCAGAGCAGCTCGGAGACCAGCGGCGCGCACAGCGGTGGAGAGATGGCGACTTTATTGAGCTTCCGCCCTGGTGACATCAGCTTGGACCGAGCCCGCCACGCCCTGGAGAGAAACAGCCGCTGCCTGGGCACAAATACTTAGCGCCTCGTCTGGGGGATCTCCAGATGCTCCCTGCTCCCTGCCCCCCACCCCGCCCCCCCAAAGAGCCCATATTGTGCTTGAAGCCCCCCTCCCCGCAGCTGGGAGCAAGGCCGGCGAGCCCCGCCCGACAAGCCAGCAGGCCACCAGGGATGCGCTGCCAAGGCCTGCACAGAGGGCAGAAGGAAGGGGCCGGGGAAGTGGGCGGAGACCAGGAGAGCCCAAAGGGGGCAGGGAAGACCACACTGGCCATATGCACCCCCTGGAAATGAAAATACTGTGAGAATGTATCAGCGCCTCCCACACGCCTCCCCAGAGCCGCGGTGCCGGCAAGCAGGACAGTTTGTCTTCGGTGGCCCTGCTGCTCAGGGGAGAGCAGCCGCAGTGAGAGCGCCTGGGTCCGGGGGCGCGCAGGAGCGAGGCGGGGGCAGGCGCTCAGGGGCTGGGTGAGGGGGTGGACAGTGGGTTTCAATGAGCAGGAAAGCCCAGGGGAGCCTGCAGCTGTCTGGCCCGGGCCACCAGGCTCCTTGGGTGCCCCAGCACATCCTTTTCCTTCCCGGTCGGCTCTGGAGGCTTTGGAGCCTCTGAGCCCCCTGCGGGACATCCCACGAAGCCAGAGCAGCAGCCGCCATCGCAGCCGGCACCACCAGAGTGCAAAGAATCCAGACAAGTGGAATTGCGCGGCGCCCTGGCCTGGGGACCCGTTTCCTTCCCGCCCCAGCGCCTCGGCCTCTGCCCCTGCCTTCAGGTTCACTTTCCTTCCAGACCAGAGAACTTCCTGGTGCTGGCAGATCCCGGACACGCCTCGGGTTAAGTCCCCCGGCAGCTGCCCCCCACCTGCACCACCCTTCGCCCACCCGCTCTCCGCCCCTTGTGCCCGGCCCCCACGGCCCCTCCAGCCCACGCGGGGGCACGCCAGCGGGCGGGATCCTTTCTCCGCCACCTCCCCCGCCCTCCCTGGCCTATCATAGGCCACGCAGACCACAGGCCCCACTCGTGGTGGGGGGGCCCAGCGTCCCCGCGGGATGGCTGTGGGCATCACTATCCCATCACACGTGACACTGAGGGGTAAGTCGTGGCGCCACCCCTGGTGCTGACGCCAGAGAAGCCCCTCGGTTCTGCCGGCGCCTCAGAATGGAGAGGGAGGGCGGGAGGTGATGGCCGCCGGGAGGAGCACCCTGGCGCCGAGCCCCCCAGAGAAGGGCGGGACAGCCTCCTCCAACGGGGGCGAGGGGGCTGCCCAGACAAGTCCCAGAGGGAAAGAGCGGGGTCTCCGCCATCCTCCCGCAAGCCCAGGCCTCTGGGGCCGAGTTTTCCAAGACATGCAACAAAGACACACTGCACACCAGTCAACCCTCTGGGCCCCCGGCCGCCTCTGAGTCGCTTCCAAGAAGCCGGGACCTGAAGACGCCCAACAGCCCCTCCGGCCAGCAAGAGCGGAGCCTGGAAGACGAGTCAGAGAAGCGGCCCGCAGAGGCAGACGCGGGCGCTCTGCAGGGTTCGGCACCCTAAACCGCCCCTGCCTCTCCAGGAGCGCGGGAAGAGGGCCTGGGGAGGGGCTCGCCAGCCAGACGGATTCACACCCAAGTTGGTGGCCCTGGAGATGAGGAGAGGCGCGGGCGGGCAGCAGGGGGTGGGCGGAGGAGGAGGCCGCCAGGCCCGAGAGGCCTGGGCGCTCAGGTCCGCTCTGCTCCCGGCTCCCAGGGGAGGCGGGGTTCCAGCTGCCCCGACGCGGCTAATCCAGCAGACGCTAGAACTCTGCTGCGCTCTGCCCCTCGGAGGGGACCCGGGAAGAGCGGGTCGCCCCACTCGCCCAGGCCCCTCACTGGAGAGGCAGGACAGGCCCGCGGCGATTCACAGTTGCCACGCCCCTGCACCACGCACCCCCCCACCCGGCCTCCAGGGACCCCGAGTCTCCAGCGCTCGTGGCGCCAGCGTGGCTCAGAGGGTTAACACACCAGGACTTCTCAGACGGTCGGACGCGAGCTCGTTCACCACGAGGAACCGGGAACGGCCACGCACCTCCTAGTGTTTCTTGTAGCGGTTCTTTGGGGTCTCCCCGCACCCTGTTTTGTCACAGTTGGGGGCCCCGGGGTTCTTGCCCAGCCCGAGGCTGCCCAGGAGGCCGGGGAGCTCCTGCGTGATGGCCCGCTCGATCTTCTCCAGGAAGCAGCCGCCCATGTAGGAGCACTGCTGGGACAGCAGCTTGAAGCTGGAGATGGGGTTGATGCCGAAGAAGTCCTTGTAGGCCTCGCGGTTGGGGAGGTCGAACTTGCTGACGTTGGTCTTGGCCAGGATGGTCTTGAAGATGTAGAACTTGTCGGGGTCTTCCACGATGTCCTTGAAGACCATCTCGCCGTCGCTGAAGAAGGTCATCTTGTCCTTGTAGGTCTGCAGGTAGCGGTCCACCAGCAGGGCGTGGATGCGCACGCGGATGGCGTGCTGGCGGATGAAGGCGATCTTGTTCTCCAGCCGGTTCTCGATCACCTGGTTCAGGTCTTCCAGCAGCGAGATCTCCTCCTTGAGGAAAAGGTCGCGGTGGGTGTCGGCCCTGTAGTCTTGGGGCCAGAAGGAGCTGACATACACCCTGGGGGGCTCCGTGACGTTGATGAGGGGGGCCAGGCTCCAGAAGAGGGCGCCGTAGACGCGCATGAGCATCTGTGTGGCCAGGTTGTCCGCCTTGTTCAGGATGATCCGGATCTGGGACTCCCGTCCCTTCAGCTGGCGGAAGAGCGTCTCCAGCTCCAGCCCCACGTCCAGCTTGGTGGGATCGAAGACCACAAAGATGAGGTCGGCTCTGTCAATGAACCACTGGCACACGTCGTTGAAGGGGTAGCCTGGGGAGGGAGAGAAGGGGCGTGAGGTCAGGCCGTGCCCTGCCCAGGCCCCTGGCGCGCCTTCTGGAGCCAACCACGCCAGGGCCGCAGGGGTGAGGCTCCTGCTCCCGACCCTGCACGGGAACTTCCCAACCCAGCTCGCGTCTGCAGTGGAATCCGGGCCCCGAATTTGATTCTACCCTGGGATCTGACTTCCAGGGAAAGTCCAATTCTTTTTTTGAAGGGGGATTTTCCTACTGGCCGGAAAGATCTGAAGCAGGTCAAGGCAAGAAAGCGGAGCGTGGACAGACGTGAGAGAGAAGAGGCATCATGGAGGGAAAGGGTGGGAGCCTGCGGGGAGCCCTGGCCAGCGCCGGAGCTCCCCGCTAAGGCTGGATGTGACATGTTCTTATGCTTTATCTTTTTCCAGGCTGAGGAGAACAATAGCACTTGGGTTTGTATAAAGATTACTCTGTTGCTATGAGCAGGAAAGTATCTAAGTAAAACTGCCAGTCCCTGAGTCCCGGCTCCATGTGTTTTAATTCCTTAGCTTTTTATTTCCGAAATGGGGAGACTCTGCCTGCCTGTCTTGAAAATCTCTTACAACCATCAACCAAGAATGCAAAAAATATCCAATGCATAGCAGGAGTGCAATTAAGGTGAATTCACTGTTATAGAGATGCGTGACAATATTGCCACTAGTGATAAAACAGGGTCTGGTTATAGCCAAAATGGGAGTCACGCCCTGGTGGCACAAGGGGTTAAGGTGCAACCTATGAGGCTGTCCGCAGCCTCTGCAGCACGAGTTCCATCCCCGGCAAGGGAGGTGACCCACATGGCGCAGTAGACTCCTCCTGTCTCCCCGCTGCTCCCCTCAGCAGTGTACTTGGGTCAGTCTGCCTGTTCTCTTCCCCACTCTGTCTCTGGTGAATGCTCTCACCTCCCCACACCTCTGACCTGTACCCCAGCTCTTGTATGCATAAATAAATAAATCTAAAAAAAAAACCACAAAAACAAAATGGGAGTCACAGCCCTAGACTGAGGCCCACATCTGGTCACATCTCCCTGCAGAAGGTCCCTGGGGACCCGTCTCTGCAGACAGCCCTGTGTCTGGGGAGACCCCTGGCCTGGGGCATCCCCTCGCGCCTGCAGGCCCAGTGCCACTCCCTGGGTGCCTAAAGGCCGGTGGTGGAGGGGGGCTTCAGAAAGCCTGATGGAGGCGACTACAGAGGGCACTGAGGCTAGGAAGGGCTGAAGGTCAGGTGAAGTCAAGGTCACCTGCCCTGGGGTCAGTGCGATGAGGGGCTCGATCTCAGGGGAGAGCCGGTGCTGCCCCAGAAAGCTCAGCCCCAGCTTGCACCTAGAGGAACTGCTCCCGGGGAGAACACTGATCACCCCACAATGTCCTGGCAGAGGTAAAAGGCAGGAACTCCACACCTAAGTGGCACCCCAGTGACCAGAGAAGGTGCTGGAAGGAAAGAAGCACCTTGGATGAGGCTGGCCTCGTCTCCTCGGCCCCGCCTACGCCCGCGGTGGAGCAGCCAGCTCAGGCTGCTCAGGATGCCCACTCACCCCTCTCCTGCTGCTTGCGGTTCTCGATGATACCCGGAGTGTCCACGAAGGTGACCCGCTCCAGGAGCTTGTGGGGAACCTCAATGCCAATCAGCTTCTCCAGGAAATTCTGGCCGAACTTCTCAAGGGGCGAGAAGGAGCGGGCGCTGTCCGCGGCCATGACGATGCCCTCAATGGTCTTGAGCTTGGGCCCGTGCATGAGCACCGTGAACTCGGACGTGGTGGGCTCGGCACCTGCGGGACAGCTCGGTGGGCACATGGCTGTCTCTGGGAAGAGACTGGCCGCAGGGTCGAGGCAAGCAGGGTGTTGGGTAGGGGGCATAGCAGGGACCAGAGGACACCGTGATGGCTGAGCTGATGGCTTTTTTTTTTTTGATTGTGCCAAAATACACATAACATAAGATGGACCGAATTCAAGTGGACATTGGCGTGAACGAACGTCACGTTACTGCGTGGCCATCCCCAGAACATTTTCATCTTCCTCATCTGTCCTCATCGTAGCTTGATCCCCCCGCCCCAGCACCCACCGTCTACTCTGCCTCTATGAACTCGCCAAGCCCGGAGTCCTCGCAGGGTGCAGCCAGACAGTGTTTGTCCTGACCCTGGCTGATCCCAGGAGCATCCTGCCTTTGACGTGGGTCCTTGCCGTAGCCTGGATCAGAACCCCCTTCTTCTTCAAGGCTGAATGATAATCCCCTGTGCGGCTGGGCCAGACTTGGCTTACCCACCCACCAGCAGAGCTGGCCCCGGCGCCTGGCGGTTGTGGACAACGGGGCACGAGCCGGGTGCAGCCTGTCGTCTGGCACGGAGTGTTGACGATTAGAGGGGAGCACAGGCGTGTTCTGATCCGGAGTGCTGCCCGCGAGACACTGAAACACCAACAGGCACACAAGGAAACCTGGTTACCTGTGTAGAGCTGGTAGCGCGTGTTTTCCAGCCCGAGGAGGTAGTTGATCATGGTGGATTTGCCGACACTCCACGGTCCCAAGAACAGCACCATTGGCTTGGAAGTGATCTCCCCATCTGTGGGCAGCAGGAATTAGAAACGGAAGTGAACTCGTTGGAGTCTTACTGTGGGAGGACAGCACCCTTCACGCTGCACCCCAGAAGGTCCCACTAACGGGGTCGTGGAACCCCCAGGGGCCGGGAAAGCAGGTGCCATCAGCTACAAGTTGGTGCCATGTCTGAGCACCAGGAGACGCCACTCTGGCTCTGCCCAGGCCCTTGGTAGCAGCACTAGAGGAGGGAGTAAGTGAAGGCAACACCAGCAACTCAGGTTAGATCTAGGGGAGAATAGTTCATAAAGAAAGGGAGGAGGGGGCCTCCCTGGTGGCACAAGGGGTTAAGATACGACCTATCAAGCTACCCTAGCCTCTGCCTCACAAGTTCCATCCCCGGCCAGGGAGGTGACCAACACAGAGCAGCCGACCTCTCCTGTCTCCCCACTGCTCCCCTCAGCAGTGGATTTCAGTAGATCTGCCTGTTCTGCTCCCCACTCTGTCTCTGGTGAATCCTTTCATCCCCTGTACCTCTGGCCTGTACCCCAGCTCTTGTATGCATAAATTAATTAATTAATTAATCTTAAAAAATAAATAAATCTTAGAAAAAGAAAAGGAGAGAGCTGCCATGTGGGGAGAGGTTAAAGCTCTGCTCTCTGGCTTGAAGCCAGAAAAAAGGACACACGAGAGGCTTCTTCAACCTTGGACAGTCTACACCCAGGCCTGGCAGCCCCAGCTCCTCCCCCTCAGCGGTGTCTCCCACATGCCTGCCTCGGGCTCCATCCAGCCCTGGGCTCCAGGGCCAGTCTCCAATATTAGCCTCTAAAGTCCATGGCAAATTGGCTCACATTCAAGGCCAAGCATGGACCCAGCAATTCCTGGCCCTCTGTGCAACATCGGGGAGACACCCTGTCCCGGGCCACTCCACTTGGGGTGCAGAAGAGAAAAGCAGGTGGGAGGGGAGGGCAAGCGGACTGGACCATGGGCTGCAGTCACTCCCCGAACACAGTGTCACCTGCACCTCGAGACTGGAGCACTTGTGTCCCTGGCCTGGCAGGGGTCTCCAAACAGTGGACACTCCTGTCTTTTCCTTCATGTTTAAAAGTAGTTTGTAGTTTCCTTAATTTCTTGGTTCAAAATCGAGAGCCATGAAGGGACGCAGGACAGAGGGGACAGGGGCAGCTTCCCCAAGGGACAGGCATCCGGGGCACTGGGGACATGCGGTCCCGGGAGCCAGGCCCAAAAGGGGGAGCAGCACCCGGAAGACCTCTCTCCAGAGCACCACTCTGGGGGGGCACCTGTGAGGAAGGAGAGGTGGAGGATGGGGAGACAAAGGCCTCACCCCAATGTCTGGCACCCCTGTGAAGCGGGAGAGGCTCCAGTGCTGGAGGCTTGGGGGGGGCGGGGGAACAGCAGCACGGCAGTGACCCAGCAGGGCCCGCTCCCAGCCCTGCGCCTGCAGCCCAGCCTTTCTGGGGCACCGGGTCCTGTCTGTCAGGCAGGAATAACACGGGCCCCACCGCGCCTCGCCCCCACGGCCAGCCAGGGCCTCTCGAGATCAACAAGCAACAGGAAGATCCCTGTGAAGGTTCCGAAGACCAAGGACGTTCCAAACCAGCAGCTGCGGGAGCGGGAGCCCTCCGCTCGGCCAGCACCCGCAGAGCGCGCAGTGCCGGGTCTGGCTTCCACAGACAGACTTGCCGGGGGTGGGGGGTGGGGGGCGGCACGCACCCGTGAATGCAGCCCCAGACGTGCCTGGGGGTCCCCGCAGAGGCCGAGAAACACGGCGCCCCGGCAGCGGGAAGTCAGAGCAGCAGAAACCAAGAAGGAGTTTTCCTCTCCGGTGTCTGGTGGGGCCTCCGCCCGCGCAGCCAGCGGGCCTTGTTTGCATTATTTTGAAAGTCAAAGTTGGAGAGAATCCAGACCCGAGAGAAGCCGGGGCGGGGGCAGCGATGAGGAGGAGGGAGGAATCGGGCCTCTGAGGCCTTGGCCACGACCCGAGGCGCCGCCGGGAGCGGGCTCCAGCCCCAGGGTCGGGGGCAGCGCCGTGGCAGCCAGAGGCTCCCGCACACAGAAACGCTCTCGAAGGACACGCGCCCCGCAACCCCTGCGCGGCCCCGCCTGGAAACGGGCCTCTCCGCACGGCCCGGCGGGTGGCGTGGCAGGCCTCACCCTCTGAGAGCCCAGCTGCACGGGCCTGGTGCCCACCAGCTCGGAGCCCCGGGACCCTGGGGGCAGCGGGGGCTGGCAGGACGGGGGTGCAGCCCCCCGCGAGCCGTACCTGTGATCTCGTGCTGCCGCAGCTCGTTGTACTTGTACGACTGCTCCAGGGGCTTGATGGACGAGTGGTAGATCTTCCGGAGCCGCTGCAGCACCGCTGGGGGGCCGGGGACAGGTCAGGCGGCCAGGGTGCCTCGCGGGTGCGCCCACCCTCCCGGGCCGCTCGGCCTGCCTGGGGCTGTGCTGTCGCTTCACACCCCACCCCCAGACGTGTCTAAACCCAAAATCCCCCTGCAGCTTCTCTTGGAGCCTTTCAGAGGGCCGCGAACTGGGGTTCTCTGAGAGCAGATGAGCGCCCCTCTCCCCTTCTCTGCCCCCCAACTCCACCTGCCGGTCCCAACACCCCAAGTGTCTTTCTGGAAGAGCCTGACACCGGGGTCAGGCAGGGAGCCCACAGGGCATCAGGCACAAGGGGCTCGGGCCACCAGATGCCTCCCCGACCCCTGCACTGGGACCCCAGGATCCCAGCTTCGCTAGTTCCTTGACTGGGAGGAAACGGGAAGCCTCCCCGAGAGCCGTGGGCTGCCATGATCCAGGATGGGGTCGCAGGGGCCGAGAACGGCCTCTGCGGATCTCCTGGCAGTGTGGGCGGCCCTTGCGCCGCCCTGCTGCCCCCAGCGGGGGCCACCCTGGGCTGCACGGCCCCGGGCCACCGCCTCTGCCCTCCTCTCGCTACCCTCTGCCTCCCTGCCAACCCAGAGCCCCCAGCCGCGCCCCATCTGCAAGACTCCCCTCCCAGGGGCCGGCCCCCCACCCCGCTCCCGAGCCCGCCTGCACCTGCTCCGGAGGCCCTGCTGCCCTCCCGCGCCAGCCCCGCTCACCCGAGTAGTCGTCGGCCGGCTTGTCCTCGGTCAGCATCAGCGTCGTCTCGATGTGGGAGCGGTCCCGCAGCGGGGCCTCCTCGCTCACATCCTCCGCCTCTTCTGGGGAGAGAAGCAGGCAGCAGGGTCAGCGCAGGGCCAGGAGCCCCTCGGAAGACCAGCCGGGAGGGAGAGCTCTGGCTCCAGGACGGGCCCTGAAGGCCCAACTCGCTGCTCTTAAGTGCCACACGTGGCCCCTTGGATCCCCGACAAACGCGTCGCCTGGCAGGACTCTGCGTGCCCAAAGCAGACCCAGCCCCGCCCTCGCTTCCCTAGTCTCGAGGGGAAACAGTCTTGCAAGGAGTGTAATGATCACAGATGGTGATGGGGGCACAGGAGGAACGTTCCAGAAGCTATGAGAGCCAAGGAAACTCCCTGTGAAGTCTTAGCGGGGATGAGGGGGCGTGGGGGTGACAGAAACTCCCAAGGGGCCACCTGTGAGCTGGAGGGGGTGGGCAGGGCTGGGGAAGGACTTGGTCCCTCCCCTTCGTGGAGGCCGCAAGTACCTGATGCCAAGGATGGAAACTAAATCTGCGGGACGCCTGCGGTTGGCCAGCGGGAGAGTGAACATTAACCCCAGTCCCCCCAGCCCTGGTCTAAGCCACGGCCGGGGTGGGGTGGCGGGGCCTAGCAGGACCCCCTCCTCCACTGTCCCCCACCCACTTCCCTGCCCCTGCCCCCAGAGGTCTTCTATCACCCTCTGACCGGGTCGCAGCCCATCCCGCCTGGGGGGTTCCCCACCCCCACCCCACCATCCCCCCCGCCTGCAGGGCCTCAAGGCCTGCGGCCCTTGTCCTTCAGATGGCGGCTGGTGAGCAGCCGGGGTGCCCCATGGGCCAGGCTCCTGGGTCAGGGCCGCCATCCCAAACCCGGGCCAGCTGGGGCTCCCTGCCCCACCCTGGCCCTGCCCGTCCCCCACAGAGAGACTTTGGTGCTGTGCCTGCTTCTCAGCTCGGCACAGGGGAAACTCGGGATGCCCTACCCCGAGGCCCCGCCGCAGGCCCGTCCGCCCCGGGGCCTGGCTTCTGCTCCTCTGAGCTCGGCTGGGCCCCCTGGTTCCTGGCGCTCACACTTCCTGCTGTTTCCTGGGGCTCCAAGGCCTCCAGTGAGGGTTCTCCCACTTCCGGTGAGGGTTCCCCAGTTTCCTTGGCTTCCGGTGAGGGCTCCCCAGCTTCCTGAGAGAGCTCCCCCACGTCCAGTGAGGGTTCCCCAGTTTCCTTGGCATCCAGTGAGAGCTCCCCAGCCTCCTGAGAGGGCTCCCCCACTGCTTCCTCTGAACTCGCCCCGCCCCCACTGTCCTCTTCGGAGTCCTCTTGGGACGGAACTCCTTCCTCGCTTCCGCTGCGGCCGCCACCCTCTTCTTCAGAGGAGTCTGCGTCCCGATCCTCCCCAGGCGTCCCTGGTGTTGGGCCCTCTGTGGCGGGGTCCTCCTGGGTGCCCCCCGTCTCTGTCTCCACGCTGGCCTCCGGGGCTGCGCTAGAGCTGGGCTCCCCCGGGGCCTCAGCCTGCCCCCTGGCTTCTGTGTCCACGTCTCCGACCCCGACAGTCACTTCTGGCTCCTGACCAGGCCCCGGGCTGCCCTCGCCGGCCCCTGTCTTGGGGGCACGGGCCCCCTCCACCGCCACGCCGGCAGAAGCCCCCTCGGCTCCAGGCTCCGCGCTCGCCGCTGCTGCTTCCTGCTCAGGCCCCCGGCCTAGGGTCGCCTCACCTTCTGCAGGCGCCACGCCGCTCCCAGCCGGTCCTTCAGCCTCTGCGGCCGCTCCGCTGGCAGTGCCCTCCGTGGGCAGCCCAAGCCCAGGCCCTTCTTCCAAGGGGGCCGCCCCAGCACTGAGTTCTGACCTCCGCTCTTCCCGGGCGCCCCCCTCTCCTTCTGGAGGAAGGGTGCTCACCCCCGGCGGTCCCTCCTCTTCCGCCCCGGACCCCGCGGGGCTCCCGGGGACACCCGACTCCGAGGCCGAGGCATTGGCGAGGCTGGCTTCGGGGTCCGCGCCAGGGGCGGCGGGGGCGGCAGGGGCCCCCGGGGTGGTCTCCGCCAGGCTCTCGGCCTCCCTGCCATCCGGGTAGTGGAGGGGCAGGGGCTGGTCTCGAGGGGTGGCCTCTGCATAGAGTCCCCGCTCCTTCTCCTCTAGACTGGCGTCTCCAGCGGAGAAATGACTCTCCAGCAAATTGCCAACATCTTCTGTGCCACCCGCAGCAGCAACTTGCAGTTCTAAATGGTCAGAACACGAGTGGTCAGTTCACGGGGCTGGCACCGGCTGTGCTTCTCAAAAGAGTCTAACTCAACCCAGCTCCCGTCCTGGGAGTGGGCCGCCTACGCCCGTCTTCTGGGCACCCGGCGCGACGGCGGGGCTGGGCAGCTAGGCCCCGCGCGCATCCCTGAGGGAGACCCGGGCCCCGCACAGCTCCCCGGGTCCTGCCGGCGGCGGAGGGCTGGAAACTTGGCCGAGGGCCCCGAGTCCTTCCTCCACCTTGGGGCCGGGCACGTGCAGCCAGGCGCGCCAGGCGGTCCTGCCAAGCCAGCACAGACGCGGGCCCGCTCCAGCCCTTGTCAGTTCCTAGAGTCATCACCAGCGGGCTCGTGTGCGGCTATCAGCGCAGGGGCGAAAACAGGTGTCTGCGGGCCAGATAGGCTTGGGTTGCACGGCAAAGTACTTAGGGGATTACTGGCGGCTCTCAACCTTATTAAGTCACATCCAATTCCGTCCCCGAATGGGCAGGCATTTGCTGGCCTCGCTGCCTTGGATTAGAAGGGACACGGCTGAGGGGGCGGAGACACCCGGAGCGGGCGGGGCCTGGGCTTCCCGGTGGCCTTAGCCAACCCCTTCCCGGGGATCCCCTTCTAAGGGCCGAGAGCTTTACCAGAAGAGCTGAGGGCACCAGGAGGGCAGAGCAGGAGCACGGGGCGGGGGCCTGGACTCTGCCAAGGGGTTCATTTAGTTGGAATATGGGGTCAAGAGAGAGGACTGGGGGGCCTCCTCGGTGGCGCAGCGGTTGAGCGCTGGGTTGCGAAGCTGCCCGCGGCCTCAGCGGCGCCGGTTCGATCCCCGGCTGCTCCCCGGCCACCGGAGGAGGGTCCCACATGGCGCGCGGACCTCTCCTGCCGCCCGCTGCTCCCCTCAGCAGTGTCCTTCGGTCCTTCTGCCTGCTCTGCTCCCCGCTCTGGCTCTGGTGAATTCTCTCACCCTCCCGCGCTTCTGACTGTGCCCAGTGCTTGTACAAATAAATAAATAAATCCTTAAAAAAAAAGAGAGAGAGAGAGAGGACTGGGCCTATCCTTGCCCACTCCAAGGCTGGGGTCGGCAGGCAGAGGAGGCCGGGGGGCACCCTGCAGGCTCGTGGGGTCAAGGGGGCCGTAGGTGCCCTGCTCTGGGGTGGCAGAGACAGTCCGGGACCCGCTTGACCCGCCTCTCTCTGGCAGGCAGCAGCCCCGACTCTCAGGCCACCGCCTGGTCCCAGCTCTGCCTCCCCCAAGAGCGGCGACACCTTGGGCTGCCGCTCCTGCCTGGGGCGCCCACTCTCCTCACCACCTGGAAGCTGGGGAGGCCTCCAGGGACCAGCAGCAAATACGTTCTCTTTAGCCCCCGCAGAGGCCACCTGCCAGCCCACTCAGGAGGCCGGGAGTGCAGGTGCTTGCGCATCTGCTGCCAGGACACCCCAGCCCTTCCCCTGCCCCTGACCTCCCACATCACAGTCTCGGGGCCTCTGACCTGTCCCGGATGCCAGGGGGCTGGTGGTGACCGGAACCCATGACAACCCACTCCTGGCCTGAACTTCCAGGCCAGTGTGTTTAGGGGAGCGCCGGGAACCCCTTCTCACAGTCCCCTCTCGCTTCCCTGCCTGTACCCTCCCTCTGGGCAGGTCCTGGCTCCTGTGTTATAAGAACGCGTCCTGTCATGAGACGTAGTCCTCCGTGTCCCCAGGGCTGGGCAACCCGCCCGAGTCACAGGAGACCCGGGTACACAGGGGCCTGGACCCTCATGGCAGCTGGGGGCTACGCTTTCCAGCTGTCCTCCCAGAGCCCCGATTCCTTTGCCTGCGTCCCGATACCTTCCAGCCTCTGGAGAAAACTCATCCCGAAGTTCGGCGGAGGAGCCGGGCACCCCTGGGCAGCTTTAGAGACGTGTGCGCTGCCAGCAGGGCCGACAGGTCACTTTCCTTCAGTCCCGCCTCCCGCTCCAGTGCCGGGCACACGAACCGCCGGCCGACGACCGGGCGGAGCCTGCTCCGGCACACTTGCTTCTAGAAGCCAAGGCTTGCTCTTACCCCCACTGCTGAGACGGGGACTGGCCTCGGGACGGAGCCTCATTCAACATCCCCCAGCAACAGGCTGGGGCTGCTGGCCTCGGAGCTGCCGGGGCAGCGCTGGCCCCTGCAGCATCTACACCCACGCCACGCAGTGTACTCGGGCCGGTGGCAGCCCTGGTGTGTCCCGGGAGCTTGATAAAGGAGCAAGCCGGGGCCAGCCAGGCCCTCTCAGCCGGAATCTGCACTTTAACAAGATGCCCTGTTGGAGAGGCGCTGCCTGCACCCCTCATCAAACCGCCTCCAGCCTCTGGGGCTCACCTGGTCTTGCTCCCCTCCCCCGCTCAGAGGTGCTGCTCGATTCTCCCCAGGGTGTAGCCCCGGCATCAGGACCTCAACAGTGAACATTTGGGGGGATTCTAAGGTCCAGCCAAAGCCTCTGTGAAGGCAAATAAATCCGACCTGCAAACTTCCACCACATCCCTCCCCCTTCTGTGCCTGCCGGGCTCCCAAGTTGGAAGGATCACCCAGGGCTGGTCATTTGACCTTGGGACAGCCGTGGTCTCCGCTTCTCCTCGGGATTCCAGCCTTTCCAGACCCTTCCACTGCTGTTGATAGTGGTGATGGGGTGGGGGTGATGGGGGTGGTGGTGAAGGGGGTAGTGGTGGTGATGGGGTGGTGGGGGGATGGGGTGGGGGTGATGGGGTGGTGATGCGGTGGCGGTGATGGTGAAGATGATGACCATCAGGCCACACTCTGGTCTGAACTTGACGTATCTCTGACATTCACGAGACCCCCTCTGTAGCTGGTGGGGGTGAGGGGGAATCAGGAGCCGGGGATGAGGAGCTGGGGATCTAGTAGATGGGGGATTCCCACTCCTGGGCCCTGGCAGGAAATAAGTGTGTTCCTGTGTGTAGCTGCATGTACGTCCAGACCCTCCTCTGGTTTTTCTGGCTTCTGGCCTCCTGCTCAGCGATTTGGAGGAAAAGATCAAGGATCATGGTTTCTGCCCTGTGACCTTCCTTTCTGAGCTAAAAATAACTTCTCTGTTAGAAAGTCTCTCAGTAAAACAAACTGTGTTATTGGGTCCCAGGAAGCAGCTGTGCCCCTGGCCCCGGCCTCCGCCGGGGGAGTCAGAGGCTTCTAGAGCCTCAGTTCAATTCTGTGGTCACATCCAGGCCTCTCCCTCCCTCGCCCTCCCCAGCATGTTGCTGAAGCCCCCTGGCGGCCCCTGGAGGATGAGGCACAGCCCAGAGGACCCAGGACACCGGGCAGCTGAGCCCCCTGAGAGGAATCTTGGCCTACCCCTGGCAGGAGCTCCTTCCTGCCTGTGCTGGCCCGGTCCTCACAGCAGGGAGATGAGCCGCAGCCCCATTCAGCTGGAGGCTGTGGGAAGGTCCCTGCTCCAGCCCCACTCCCAGGCCAGGCAGGACATGGCCTAGGCCAGCTCCGGTCTCTCCACATGCCCTCCCTCGTCTGTCTTCAGGTGTCGGCCTCTCCCTCCTCAACCAACCACTGGCAAACACCCGCTTTCTCTCCCAGCTCCTGACTCATCCCAAAGCACTTTCTGCATGGACTCAGACCCTGGCGTTGCCAGGGGCCTCAGGGAGTCCAGAGGCGGCTCGGCCAGGAGCTCTGGAGGCAGCCCAAGGTCAGAGGCGGGTTGGACAGAGCCCCTGGCCTCCGCCTAGAGTTCTGCTCCGCCCTCGCAGTTTGCAAACCACGGCCCACTGAGTGCTGGGGCCCATGGAAGGCCTGGGGAGAGGAGGGACGAGGCCCTGCACCCTCTGGCCGGCCCAGCGCCTGAGCAGGGAGGGGCACGACCAGCCCCTTCCCAGCAACTCCTCTGGCCTCTCAACTGCTTCCTCCGGTGACCTGTGCCCTCTCGCAGCCTCTGTGGCCCTGCTGGTGGCCTCACGCACACGCGGCGCCCTCCAGGCTGGCGCCACCCTTGCTGTCCTCCTGGGGCAGTCCTCCACGGCGGGGGGCGAGGGTCCTGAGCCTCTCTTGAAACGAGGGAGCAGAGTCGTCTTCTCGACAAGCCGTTCCAGACTGGCTAGAACTCAACCTGCAGCAAAGCCCTGCTCCCCGGAGGGCGCCCCGACACACGCCACGCTGGCCCAGCACAGAGGCCCCAGTGCCGGGGTGGCTCGGGGTGAAGTGGGGGTTCCACTGGTGACTGTAACCAACACCAGCTCTCGAGAACGTGGCTCAGAACCAGAGCCACCCTGCCAGGTCCCAGCCGCACCAGCCCAGACCATCAGATCTCAGGGTTCAAGGCGCCTGAGCGGGCAGACTGACCCCCAGTTCGAGAGCTTGCCTGAGCACTCCCAAGGGGCACGCAGCCAGGGCCTCTTCTGCCGCGGGGTGCATGTTTACTGCTTGTCTCTTCATTCCTGGAAGGAAGCCTCCCCACAGCTTTGCAGATGCCGGTGCCCACGGCGCCCTAGAAGGGAGGTGGCAGCCAGAGCAGGGGGCTGCCCGCCCTCCCAGGACCCCAGACGCGCTCGCTCACCCTCTGTGGGTCTTTCCCTCATCCCCTCAGACAAGGGGGCCGGGGGGCGGGGTAGGGAACGAGGGAGCCATTCTCGGAAGGTTCTTGGCCTCCTGACCAGGCACCTAAAGTCGAGGCTAATCCCACCAGGACAGCTTGTCCCTGGCTGGACTCTAGGCCCAAGTGGTTCACCCAGGGCACAGGATACGATGACAGCCGTGCCTCTCAGACAGCCAGGGACCTGGGGCTCCAGGGTCCTCCTCACAGACCAGCCAGTTTGAGTTTGCGGATCAGGATCCCAAAATGCCCACAAGTGACTGTCCTAAGGCCGCAGGCGCTTTAAGCCAGTCAGCAGCCACTGGTTCTGTTAGGGGGAAGTGATGTCCTGAGTTAATCCCATACAGGCTTTGTGGACTCCACCCCCACTCCAGACTAAAACCATCAGGACATTGGGGAAGACAAATCCCATCACCACCAAGGGGAGGGTGGCTGGGACCTGAGGGTGGAGTTGGGCAGCCAGGTTGGATATAAAAAACCAAACACGTGGGCCTAGGGCTCTCTGGCTCGCGATCGCTCGCCTCCCGGCTTCACCGCTCCTGGCTGGCGGCCAGCTCTCAGAGCGCCATTTTGGGGTTCCAGATCGGCGGATCGGGTAGGACTCATTTAAAACTTTGTCTCCCGCTTTTCTCCCAGAGCTGTATATTTCCTCATTTCCCCTTCCCTTGTAAATAAACCTTTTATTAACCTTTCACGTGTGCCTGCAGTAGAGCATTGATAAGTCCTTTTAAGCGCGCGGGTGAGGACCCACAGTCAGGCACCCCGTTTTGTATCGGGGTTGCTCTACAACAGTTCTGGATCCCGGCTCTCCACGGCTCCCGGCTGGAGAGCTCCCCAGCCCAGCCTCTCACCACCCCACACACCCCACGATCTCACGAGACCCCACACACCCCCCACACACACACTACACACACACCAAACACACCCCACACACACACACCCCACCACACACTACACACACACCAAACACACCCCACACACACACCCCACCACACACTACACACACACCAAACACACCCCCACACACACACCCCACACACGAGACCCCCACACACACTACAGACACCACACACACAAACCCCCCACCACACACACACCCCACCACACACACCACACCCGTGACTGAGGGGGTGAGTTGGCCTCAGAAGGACCGCGACTTCTTAACCAACCCTCTTCCTCCTCCCTTAAAAAGGACAGTTCAAGACTTCAAGACAATTATTTTTATAAAGTCCAGAGAAGGGCCTCCCCGGTGGCGCAGCGGTTGAGCGCTGGGTTGCGAAGCTGCCCGCGGCCTCTGCGGCGCCGGTTCGATCCCCGGCTGCTCCCCAGCCACCGGAGGAGGGTCCCGCCTGGCGCGCAGACCTCTCCTGCCGCCCGCTGCTCCCCTCAGCAGTGTCCTTCATCAGTTTGTCTGCTCTGCTCTCCCCTCTGGCTCTGGTGAATTCTCTCACCCTCCCGCGCTTCTGACTGTACCCAGTGCATGTATAAACAAAACAAACAAACAAATAAATAAATAAAACATGCCTCTATAAAATAAATAAATAAATAAATAAATAAATAAAGTCCAGAGAATTCACCAAACAAGCCCACCCCCCCATGAAGTCTCAGCATGGGAGGGGCAGAGGAAAAGGCCACAGCCCCACAGCCCACAGCTCCCCGAGGGCGCGGGAGGGGGACTCAGATGCCCCTGAGCAGCAGAACAGAAACCCCAACCCTCCGCATGGCTCAGTTGCTGAAGGGAGGGGAGGGGAGGCGAGCCCGCCCTGAGACAGACGGAGGCAGCTGGCTCGCCGCCCCCACGGCCCCCACAAGGAAATGCAAGCTCCCTGGGATCTGGAGGTGCCCACTGGGGAGCAAAGGTTTAACTCTGGGGCACCAGGCAGGGACAGCCCCACCATGGTCCCCGAGATGGGTCCAGGTGGGGCCGTCGCGGCTTGGCAGGTGGAGGGGACGCGGAGCCCAGACCCAGCTCACCCCTGACCCAGGGAGGCGGAGGAAGCCTGATTCTCAAGCTTGGGGAGCGGGCCCCTTCCCCAGCCTGGGCCAGGACCACGGCTCTGGGCTTCCCTCGCCACATGGCCCGGGTCAGGGGGCCCTGCCTGCCGTCAGGAGAGCTGAGCTCCGCCGTGGGCATCTCGGTCCCCAGAGTGGCGTGGGCTGTTCCTCACACGCCACCGCAAAACACAGATGTGAATTCCTGCCCCCACGCCCCCAGATGAGATTCGAAAGCTTCCAGAGTCAGCTAGACTCCTGGCAGTTTCCTGGAAGAGCAAAGCTGCTGTGCAAGGGCCAAGGTCCTAAGTGCCACGGAACCAGCTCCGCACAGAGCCGCGCTGGCAAGGGAGGCCTGTCTGCTTGGGGCTCTTTCTCCCCCTCCCCGCCGGAAGCAGC
The DNA here is from genome assembly GCF_964194135.1 of Talpa europaea. Lineage (NCBI taxonomy): Eukaryota > Metazoa > Chordata > Mammalia > Eulipotyphla > Talpidae > Talpa > Talpa europaea. The sequence continues at coordinate 101,250,762 of NC_140079.1, read as the reverse complement.
CAGCGTGACTTGCTGGAGCAGCTGGACGCCCCGGGCCACTTGATGGTGGAACATTCCAGAAATCTCATGTCTCCCCCAGGAGCGACTTGCTCCGGTCTTTATCCCCAGTGGCCTAGACACAGGGTCAGGCCTTCTCGGTGAGCAGCGGGTCCTGCCCCCTGCAGGCCGGGCCTCTGGGACCCCTCTGTGCACACCCCACAGGGCTGGGAGAGCATTTCTGGAAAGGCCAGCAGACCCTGGCTTCCCCCAGCCCCGCTTTCCTCCAGAACCCAACAAACCATGGCGTGCGAGAGAGCCCCTGGCCCAGCTTCCAGAGCTGCCTGACACCCCCACCTCTGGGCTGGGGGCCTCTAGTTCCACCAGGAGACACCCCCTGGTGTGGGGATGCCTGCTGCAGTGAGGAGGGTGCAGGCAGCCATGCCAAGACGCCGCCTGCCGTGCCAGCGGAGAGGGTCTACCCCAAGCTCAGGAAGGCTCGTGGGGGTGGGTCGTGCTCCCCTAGCTGCTCGCCTCCCGTTCTGCTGGGCGCAGGCCCAGAGGCCAGGCCCAAGGTCCACCGCTGGCTGGGCCTCACCTCCCACGTTCACGGCCACTGTTCGTGCAACACCTGACCCCGTCCCCAACATCACCCAGTCAGCTCCGCACCTGCCAAGGGCTGTGAGCCGAGCTCCCTCTTGGGGCAACCCCAGGCATGGGGCTGGAGGGCAGCCAAGGAAGCAGGTGCCCAGCAGAAGACCACCCCAGGGAAGGGGCAGGGGCCACGCTGTCAGGCTTAGCAACTGTTTCAGTCTGGGCCCAGATGGCTGCACAGGGTCCCCCCAAAACTCATCCTCCCGGAGCTTTGGACACAAGGTGTTAGCCAATATACCTAGTTCAGGGGAGGCCGTCCAGGGCCGGCCTCCTCACAAAGGACGCAGAGACCGGAGGGGGGCCTCTATCGGCCACAGAGCCTCCAGAAGCCGCAAGGGGCGAGGGCCAGGAAGGGCCATCCCCAGGGCCTCCAGAGGAGCGTGACCCTCCTTGACGTCACCCTGGGCCCCTGCTGACCCGGGAGCGAGGGTGTCTCCTGTTTTAAGCCCTGCGTTCAGGGTCCTCGGTTACGGCCGCCACAAAAACTCAGGCAGGAACCCACATGGAGCTAGCAATCTCCCCACCACCCCCTCCCTGCTGGGGGCGCGCCCGCCAGCTGGGCCCTGTCCTGCCCCCACACCCTCTGGGAGCCCCGGGGCCTCCCCCTGCCCTGCACCACCCAGCGACTGACTTAGCCCCTGATGATGTCGGCCTCATAGGGCTCCCCAGCGTCCCGAGCAGGGCGCCCTCCGGGCCTGTGAGCTCTCCCAGGACAGAGAACCCCAAGGCGGCCGGAGTCCAGAGCAGGGCGGATCTGCGGCCCGAGCCCTCCTGGCGAGTCTCGGGACGCCAGAGGCCGCCGGTGGCCGCCGGCCAGGCACAGGACCCCGGGCGGCGGAGCCTTTCCTGTTAAAGAGCATCTGACGGCAAAACACATTTCGAGCCTCCGAAAGCCACGGCTTTGTCTCCGGCGCGCACAGCCCGCGCTGGCCACGGGGCAGGAAGGACAACCCTTTCCCGGGCAAAGGGACAGGCGCGGACCCCGCAGGGGCTTGGTGACAAGCCGATGCCAGCGGCAGAGCTTGCTGTCCTGGACTCCCCGGTGCTCCGCTCCGCTCCAGGAGCCCTCGGGAGATGGGGGTGCAGGCAGTGGGCCTGGGAGGAGAGGCCGCAGCCCAACTGCGGACTCAGGGAGGACGGTGAGGCAGGAAGACAGGAGGGAGAGGGGGACGGGCCGCCGAAGTCCACTGCTGTCCCCGCCTGTCCCCAAGCTCACCCAGACCCCTCCCCGGCCCAGCTGCCGTTCCTGGCGCCTTCATCTCCTGAGCACAGGCAGGAGGAAACAGAAAAACCGCAGGACCACAGGGGGTGGCTCCCTGGTGACCTTGGAGAGGTGGGGGGGGCAGCCTGGAGCCAGGTGTGCAAGGGGTGAGAGGGGCCAGCCTAGAGCCAAGTGTGCATGGGGGGACAGGACCAGGGGCAGCCTGGAGCCAGGTGTGCGTGGGGGGGACGAGGGGGGCAGTCTAGAGCCAGGTGTGCAAGGGGTGGGGGGCCCGGGGGGAAGCCCGGAGCTAGGTTGGGGGGGTGATCAAGCACCAGCGTGGTCAAGTCTTCACCTATTGCCATCTAGGGAAAATTCTAGGGGAGACAACTGGGCTGGCCGAGGTCCTAACCGAATGGCCAGTTGGAGGAAGACCAGGGGCCGCTGTTCTGGCAGCGACCCACAGGGCAGGGAGGGAGGGAGGGGCTCCCAAACCCCAGGGCTCTCCCCTGGCTCAGCTCTGGGCCAGGCTCCGGGAGCAACCCACTTCCTGCGGGCTCAGAACTCCAGGCCAGACTTTGCCTGCACCTGTTTGAGCCCAGAATGAAGTCCCCGCTGCAGAAGGATCCAAAAATATCTGCGAGGGAGGAGGGGGGAGGGGCCGGAGTCAGGAACAGGCTGCTGCCTGCCTGGGCCTAGGAGGAGTCACTTGGCTCCAAGACCAAGGCCCTCTGCGAAGACCCCACCCATCGGGGGGCCTAACCACCCCCAAATGAGAGGCCCACCTTCCAGCCAGAGCCGGTCTCATCCTGCTGCTGCCTGCACGACGCCCTGAGCCTCCCCACCAGGCTCTGGACTCCCCCCTTCTACCCCCACCTGCTTGCTCTTGAGTTCAGCACGAGCCAAGCACAGGTGGTGGACGGTCAGCCAGCAAAACAGCCCGCAGCCCTGAGCCTGGAGCCCATTCCAGGAAGGACCCCTACTCCACGCCCGCCCCCCAAGCCGTGAGGCGACCTTCCCAGCTCTCCTCTGAACTCCAACCAGGGCCGCCACCTGGGGTGCTGGGGACATTTTTTTCAAGGTATGTCGTCCCTCCAGAGAAGGTCGGCTCCCCGGGCAGAGCCACGGCCCCTTCCTGCCTGGACCTCACCCCAGCTCAGAAGGGCCCAACCGGTGTGGCGAGGCTGGGGGCCGGGCCTCCAGAGAGGCCCCGCCACAGGAGCTGGTCTGCCCTCCCCCAGGTCCCGCCACGTCCACATCTGGTGGCAGCCTCGTGGGGGCGCGGATCAGACGCTCCCCTCCCGCCCGCGGCCCACCCTGCCCTCCCCAGCAGAGGGTGGGCTCCCAGGCAGGGCAGACAGGTCTCCCAGTCAGGACCCAGTGCCGAGTCCTCCCCTCGCCTGGGGGCTGCTCAGCCGCAACCCTGCCCTCCAGCCCCCGGAGGTGAGAGGACCGGGTGGAAAGGGACAGGCCCCCCAAGGGCCGGAGGAGCCTCTTCTCATCTCCGACACCCCAGCAATGAGGGGCCTGCTGGCCGGCACAGCCCCCCAACCCTCCAGGCCCTGATTTGGAGCTGGACAGCACCACGGTGTACCCCGCTGCAGTCTCCATCACATGACCCCAGAAAGACAGGCGGGGGATAGCACCGGGAGCAGCTGCCCGGGGACATCAGGCCTCAGAACTGGCCCCGGGCACACCCTCGGGTGGTGCCAGCGGCCCCCTCCCCTCCGCCCTGGCTGGGGGCGTGGATGGCTGACCTCACGAGGCAGGCATTTGAAGAGGCAGGCGCTGCGACTGCCCCCCACACCCCTGCCCTGAGACGGGGCCGCCCCCACTGCAGAAAGCTTGGGCCGGCACCCTCTCTCAGGGAGGACGAGGTGACACAGGGCAGGCGGAGGGGCGCTGGGACCTTGACTCCAAACAGAAGCAGAGACCGGAGAGGGACGAGGCCGGAGCCTGGAAGGCCGGGACTCCCAGACAGCTGCCTCCAGAAGCGCAGCCTGGTCCGACCTGTCCTATTAACCTCCTGCTGAGGACAGCAGGCTGGGGGCCAGCAGAGGGGCTGGGGCCTGGCCCCAGCCCGCCCGCCCCCCGCTCTCCCGCCCCCACTCACCCGCTCAGGCCCAGGCTGAGAAGCCTCCTGCCCAGCTCTGCCCATGGTCTGCAGCACCAGGGGCCGACTTAGGCCTCGACGCTGCGACTAAGAACCCCGGGCGAGACCTTGCCCGCCCAAGCGAAGGGACATTCCACATTGGGGATCCATTCTTTTAGCTAAAAATGGACGCTTTTTAAACAAAAGGTGACTTGGGAGAGCGACAGCCTGACCTATGACCCTCCACTGGAATGAGCTGCCCAAGAGGGAGACAGGACCAGCAGGAGGGGACCCCCAGGAGGAAGTATATAGGAGCCCATTGGGGCGGGTGCCTCTGAAAACAGACCCGTGGCCCCCAAGTCTACAAGGCCCCTGAGAGGGCCGGTGAAGGGTCTTGAGGGACGGGCCTCCCAGAGGGGGGCCCCAGGGAACACGAAGCCAGCCAATCCACTGGCTTCTCTTGTTTATCCCCCTCACCCACAAGGAACCCCATCAATGGGCATCAGAAGGGCGGAAGCCTCACAGCCAGGAAAAGCCGGGTGGGAGACCTGAGCCGGGCTGACCCCCACCCACTAGGAAGGAGAACGGGGTATCCAGCGGGACACTCGGCCACATGCCCCCCAAGCGGACCCAGAGGCCTGCTGAGCCAGCCCTTCCTGAGGGGGGGTCAGCCTCCCTGCAGTGGGGGGCTGGTGGGGGCTGCTCGCCAATAGCAAGGGGCGCAGCTCTCAGCCTGGGCTCCCAGCCTGGGGTTTGCCCCAGCCCCGTCCAGGCTCAGGCGGCTCACAGGCTCCTCGGGGAACCAGCCTGGGCCCTTCCCTCCCCAGTGCCCGCCCCCAGACACCCCCAGCCCTGTTCCCAAGGCCTCGAGTATCTGGCGTCTCAGCCACTTTCTGGCGCCTTGTGTCTCTCACTCTTTCCCGCCCCACACGAACCCCTCCCCCCCACAGCCCCCCAAACAGAGTCTCTGGTGTTAAACTCTCTCTGCAAAGTGCCCCCTGTCACTGGGCGTCGTCCCTCCCAGACGCGCATCTCGGGGGCCTGCCGTCCGAGGAGGCCGCGGAGCTCCTGGGCCAAGCTCAGCTGCCTCAGCATCTCCCAGCACACGCCGGGCCGCCTCGGAGGCAGCACCTGCTCCGGGCCTCTGGGTCGCCGCCATCTTCTCCTGCCCCAATCCAGAGTCCTCAAGGACCCCCTCCAGTCCCGCCTCTCTCCCAGCCCTCTCGAACCTCGCCCCAAGGACCCTCGTGGCCGGGTCCCCAGACCTGACCCATCCACAGTTCCAGCCCCTCTCACAGAACACCTCCACCCAAACGCCCCACTGACACTCACATCCACAGGACCCAAACCGAGCCAGCCTTCCAGGTCATCCCGAAGGCCCCCCGGGGCTCTGCGCACCCTCGTCCTCCTGAGGGCCCTGCGCTCACCAGTCCTTGGGTCTCTTGCCCTGTCCCCTGGCTGCCCAGCCTCCTCTCTCGCACCTCCCTGAGGACACTGGTGTGCGGTCGCCTGCCCCAGGTGGGGCCCAGCTCTAGAACCGGCTGCCCACCACAAGCCCCCAGCACCCCAGCCAGGTGCTTACTGAAGGGCGGAACGCGGGGAGGTGTTCAAGGCGCCTGTGCCCCCGGCATGTTTGAATGGCTGGCTCTGGATCTGGACTGGGGGTGTGCCAGCCCCCCACCCCCTGCAGAGGCCCATGCCCCACCCCTTTGGGGCCTGGCCCCACACCAGCTCAAGAGGAAAGACAGTGTCCCCCTCCCAAGCCCACGCCTTCCCGCCACACCCAGGTGAGCCCGGCAGCTGGTGGGTGCCCCTGGCCGCAGCTGGACCTCCTGAGGGACAGTGTGTGCCTCCCAGAGACCCTGAATTCCAGCCCTGACCTGCATGGCCAGCACGCCCTCTGTGTCACACCGACATGGGCACAACCAGTTTCCAGTGCTGCCAAGCAATGCGTTGGGGGGGCTCCAAGAACAAAGTGGGGTTAGCCCCTCGAAGATCCCACACGGCGCTCGGTGGGGCTCCCCGCGGTTCCTCCAGCGACACGTAAGGGAGAGGGTAGCGTGCTGGGGACACAGCCGTGGCAGGAGGCTGGAGTGTGTTCTCGCCCCACCACCCCTGAGCTCACAGCCTCCCTGGGGTGGAGGATGGCCCCTGGCCTCTTTCTGGAATGAAGCTGTCTGGGTGGGTGAGGAGGGGGCTGCAGGGGAGCAGCTTCTGGGGTCACCAAGTCATCTTCCACAGAAGGGCAGGCTAGCCCCAGCAGGCACCAGAGCGGGGGACAGAGAGGCCTGCGGGTCTGGGGGCGCAGAAGCCCCATGACCTCATCTCTGCGTGAAAAAGCGACGGCGGCAACCATGTCCATTCTGCCTAACAGATACCTGCAGCTCAAACCCAAAGAGGCATTTTCTCACCCCCCTTGACTCTCCGAGGGGTCAAAGAATCAAAGCCCTGCGTCCCGGGGGGAGCTGCCCCCCGCCACGCCCGGCCGAAGAGCAGTCTCAGGTGCGGGGCCCTGTCAGAGGGGCTGCGGCAGGGCAGGAGCGCCCAGGTGGGCTGGGCACGTTGGCCATCCGGCACCGCGGACCTTGAACCCGGCTGTCCACTCCTCTGGCTCTCACGCCCTCGCCTGGACGACAAGGAGGCTGAGCAAAGGGAAAGCCAACCCCCGGGAAGGGCCATCACCGGGGGCCGCCGTGGCTGACCCGGGCAGCGAGCAGAGCGGGCGGAAGCGGTCCTCGAGGCCGCCGCTGAGTGGCTACCAGCCCCCCGGCCGAGCCTGCCCAGCAGGGGCCAGGAGGGAGGAGCCTCTCCCGATGCCCACACTCCCCCCTCCTTGGAAGCCAGGGGCCTCGCAGGAGTCCAGGAGGGCAAGAGCTGCACCCAGCGCCCGCCGCCTGCTGCCCGAGGCGGTATCCCCCAGCGAGGCCCGTGGAACATTCCAGATATCCAGTCCCCTTGTGGGGAGAAAAGATAAGGGATGTCCCTAAAAGGCCGGCAGCGCCCAGGCCCTGGGCCACGCGGTGTGGAAGCAGTGAGGAGGCAGCTGGGGCTGGGCAGGAGCAGGGGAGGGGCGTGAGGGGAGAGGGCGACCAGCGGGGCTCAGGATCCAGTTACTCGCTGTTTCCATACTTAGCCACCTGACAGCCGCTTGGAATCCTCGCCGCTCCAGCCGCTGAGGCCCCGCGGAGCCCAAATTAACTCAAGGGCAGACAAGGGCAGGGCCCAGCGGCAGTGGGAGGCTGAGCCCTGCCTGGCCCCTGGGCCCTTGGGGCGCACCAGCTGCACCTGCCGCCGCCCACTCTCGGCCAGGGTGCGGCCGCAGCCCCTTCTTCTCCAGAGGCGGAACCTCAAAGCTCCGAGAGGCCGGGACCAGCCCCCGTGGCCTCCTGTGCAGACAAAGACTGACGAGTCATGAAGAGACAAGGGGGAGCCCCAGATTCCTGGGGGCCCCCAGAACACCCCCGAAGCATCTCCAAGGGGAACCAGCCTCAGGAGTGTCAGGAAAAAGAGAGGTGGCAAAAACTCTGGGTCCCCTCCCCGGCCTATAAATAACCCGCGGCTGTAACCCGAGCGGCCGCCCGGCCAACCAAGTGCAGGTGCCCGAGGAAGACCGAGGCGCCCGGAGGCCTGGCCACGCCCGCGCCGCCCCTTCCTCCTCTGGACGCCCCGCTCCGTTGGCTTTCCAGCCCGATCCCCAACTCCGGCTCCAATGCCGTGCCCGGGAGAGCCCGAGTCTACCCCACCGCTCCCCCAAGACCCCAGCTGTGCCCGCTGCATCCCCCTGTCCTCGGTCACCCACGCCCCGGTCTCCATTAGAGCCTCCCGGGGGAGGTCAGCTGAAGGACCTTGGGGCCCTCCGCTCCGGGACCGGGGTCTCTTGCCCGTCGTCGTGCCGCGGGGCCTCTGCCCGCATCTACGCCGGGCCTTCCCTCCAGACCCCGGCCGGCGCAGGCCCCGCGCCCGCCCACCCACTCATCCCGGCTCACTGCTCCCACTCCCGGGCCCGGCGGCTCTCGGGCTCGCTCCACAGCTCCTTCTTTTGCCCGGGCCCAGAGCACAGGAGGATGGAGAGCCGGCGAGCCCCGGCGGGAGCGAAGGCTGGCCTTGCCGCCGGCCCCAGCAGCCACGGGGGTCTCGTCCTGCACCCGCCGCCGGCGCCCACCCCGACCGGCCCACGGCCCGCCCCGGGCGCGGGTCGTACCTGCTTGTGCCGGGAGCAGGAGCGACGCCACGAAGCAGCAGAGCAGGACCAGTGCCCTCATGGTGACTGCCAAGGGAGCCCAGCTGCTCCTCGCCTCTATTTATAGGGCGACAGGCGCGGGGCGGGGGCGGGGTCACCAGTCACTGGGGCAACTGGGCGGACTTGATGGGGAAGCAGGAGACCCTGGGCGGCTGCGCGGAGGCTCGCTCAGGCTCAGCCCGGCGGTGCCAGCTGCCAGGGGGCGGGGGGCAGGGCTCTGACAGACATGCCCGCCGGCAGCCCAGGGGTCATGTGACACGGGTCACCCGGCAGGAGTTGGGGGGAGACCCTGGCGGCAAGTCTAGGAGTCAGGACCCAAGTGTTTGCAGAATTTGCACTAACTTGATCTAAAGTCAATGACCTTGACACGCCTGCCAGGGTTTTTGGAACCAGGGAGTTGGAGGGCAAAGAGGAAGCGATCCTGTGACAGTCACTGACCTCCCCGAGGTCAAGGGTAAAGCCACAAGGGTGACCTCGAGATGGGTGTCGAAGGGCCCGGGCCTCTGAAGGAGACGGAATGCTGACAGGAGGGGCAAGGGGGGTGCTGGGGGTTCCCCACCATGCTGGGAGGGGCAGTAGGGGTGGAGGACAGAGCACAGGGGCCCAGAACCTCCACCGCCTCTGCAACACGTCACTTAACGCAGGTGTCCCAAGGGCCTGCGAGAGCCAAGAGCTGGTCCCTGAGGCCAAGTCAGGCTGAGCGGGCCAGGCGGGCCGGAGGACCCGGAAGGAGTCACTGGAAGAAGCTCCTAAGACCCCCCTCTCGTGCTTGCACTAAACTGCCATGGACATGCCACAAATAACACACACTCAAAGTGCACATTTGATAGGATTTGACACATGCATGGAAAAGCCATCAAGATAATGAACAGATCCCTCACCCCAAATTTTCCTCAAGTCCCTTTCTAGTACCCCCTCCTACCCTACCCTGGAGAACCACTGGTCAGCTCTGTGAGGACACATTACTTGGAGTTTTTGGATTTTGATATAAAGGGAGTCACACCACAGGTGCTCCACTGCATTTAGCTTCCTTCTCTCAGCACAATTATTTTGAGATTTCTCAGGATGAGTTTAATTCCTTCCTTCTTATTCCAAGAGCAAGTCCATCTGTGGATGGACCACAACATTATTGGTTCACCTAGAGCTCAGTTATTGCCAGTCAGGCCACAATTTCATTTATGGACGTACAATTTCCCTCCTCTTGGGTATACACCTCGGAGCAGATTGGCCGGGTATACAGTGGTGTTTATTTATACATTTCTGAGACCACTGTATCATTTTTGCCTTCCCACCCCCAGTTCTTCCATGTCCTGGCAACACTTGTTATAGTCAGTCTCTCGTTTTAGTCCTTCTTGTGAGTAGAGATGTATCATCATAGCTTTAATTTGCACTTTGCTAAGGTTCTGAAGACATGAAGCATGTTTTCATGCACATTTTTCTTCGGCTTGCAGGGTATGTCTTTGGAGACCCACCCATGCAAATCCTCTCACCCACCTATTCAAATTCAGTTGAGTTTTGAGTGCTCTTTACATATGATGGATGTGACCCCTTTATCAGACATCTGATCAGTGTTTTCTCCCCACCTGTGGTTTATCTTTTCATTCATTGAAGTGTCTTCCAAATAACAGAAATTATTCATCTTTGTCAAGTCCAACTTTTCAGTCTGTGGTTTGGTGTTATATCTAAGAATTCTGCCTAAACCATGGTCACAAAGTTTTTTCCTGTTTCCTTCTAGAAATGCAGTAATATGAACTTTCACATTTATATTTTTGGGGGATATTTTTTAATATATGGCAAGACAGGGGCCAAAGTTTAGATTGTTACATCTGGAGATCCAGTTGTTCCAGCACGGTCCGCTCAAGGGCTGCCCTTTCCCCACTGACCTGCTGGTGCGCTTTTTTTTTTTTTTTTTTAAATCAATTGACCTCCACATGTGAAACTATTTCTAGATAGTCTACCCCACTGCTCTGCTTTTTTTTTTTAAGATTTATTTATTTTATCCAAGAATCAGGGTATAGGCCAGAGGTGCAGAAGGGTGAGAGGATGCACCAGAGACAGAGCGGGGAACAGAACAGGCAGATTGACCAAAATACACTGCTGAGGGGAGCAGCGGGCGAGACAGGAAAGGTCTGCCACCAGTGTGGGTATCTCCAAGGCTGGCAGTGAATCGAACGCATGCTGCAGAGGCTGCGGACAGCTTCACAGCACTGCGCTCAACCCGCTGCACTACCGAGGAGGCCTAGTGTGCCTCCCTCTTTGCCAATGCCACGCCAAAAGACCTCCTAGAAGTTGGGAGAGCCTGTAGTGTGAGGGCTACTGTAGTGTGAGTTCTCCAACTTGACCTTTTTCAAACTGTTGATCTTTCTAGCCCCCTTGCATTTCCATACAAATTTTATCAGACTCAATTTTTTTTAAGTGTTCTTGGGTTTTGGGGTTTTTTTTAAATATTTATTTATTTGGGCCTCCCTGGTGGCGCAAGGAGTTGGGCACCGCACTATGGAGCAATCTGCAGCCTCTGCAGCACGAGTTCAATCCCCAGCCCACCGGGGAGCAACCCAGATGGCGCAGCAGACCTCTCCTGCCTCACCCGCTGCTCCCCTCAGCAGTGTACTCCGGTCAGTCTGCCTGTTCTGTTCCCCACTGTCTGTTCCCCTCTGGTGAATCCTCTCACCCCCACATCTCTGACCTGTACCCCAGCTCTTATATGCATAAATAAATAAATCTTTTAAAAAAAAAGATTTATTGATTTATTTTACACAAGAACTGGGGTACAGGCCAGATGTGTGGGAGGGTGAGAGGATTCACCAAAGACAGAGTGGGCAACAGAACAGGCAGACTGACGAAATACACAGCTGAGGGGAGCAGCTGGTGTGACAGGAGAGGTCTGCCGTCCCATGTTGGACCCTCGCTGGAGGGCTGGGATCTAACTGGTGCTGCAGTTGCTGCAGACAGCTTCACAGTGAGCGGCTCAACCACCTGCACCACCAGGGGAAGCCCAAGTGTTCTTGGGTTTTAATTGGGGAGACAATGAATCTAATTTCAGTTTGGCAAGAACTGACAAGTGGGCCTCCTTGGTGGCCCAGGAGGTTAAGTCTCAGCACAATGAAGCTATCTATGGCCCCTGCAGCACAAGTTCGACCCCCAGCCAGGGAGGGACCCACATGGCGCAGCAGACCTCTCCTGTCTCCCTGCTGCCCCCTCAGCAGTGTATTTCAGTCAGTCTGCCTGTTCTGCTCCCCACTCTGTCTCTCGTGAACCCTCTCACCGCCACACCTCTGGTCTACGTCCCAGTTCTTGTATGCATAAATAAATAAAATAAATCTTTAAAAAAAAAAAAGCTGACGAGTTACAAGTTGCGATGATTAATTTTCAAGACCTGATCTCAGACTCTTAGTGAGTGTTCATTTTATGTGTCAGATGGGCCATCTCTAGTGTCAGCTGTTTGGTCAAACCTCAGCTGTTGCTGTGCAGGTTATTTCAGAGGTGTGATGAACATGTAAGTCAGTGGACTTGAGTTAAGTAGATCCCCCTCATAGTGGGTGGGTCTTGTCCAATCAGTAGAAGGCCTTCAGAGTGAGATCCCCGAGGAGGAAGGATTCTGCTCAGACTTTCACCTGGAAATGGCCCATGTGAAGATCAGAGACAGCACAGGCAGCTGCCCAGGTGGGCAGGGCAAGGCCCAGGGCTGACTGAGGGCTACTGCCCTGGACTGGAGACACGCTGCCTGGACTCAGACATGGCACACCCACCCGCATCCTCAGCACAGTGCTCACGACAGACAAGAGCAGGAGGTACCCAGTGCCCATCTGCAGATGAACAGGTGAGCTGCACGTGCTCTACTCACCCGACAGGACGGCCCTCAGTCAGGAGAGTGAGCCCCAGCACAGTGCCGGAGAAGCTTGGGAACGGTGCTGGGAGCGGCAGTCGGGGCCAGCCAATGACATGCTGGTTTGCCAGCCAGGGCGGCCACCACAGGACACCAGGGGCCTCGCCTCAATCCGCAGGTGGACACTTCCTCACCACATCTTCACGTGCCCCCTCCCTCTGTCTCTCTCTCTCTCTGTCACTGTTCTTTCTGTCCCACCTGTCTCTCTTACCTGCACACCAATCCTGCTGGCTGAGGGCCCTCCCCAAGGACCTCGTTCTGCCTTAGCAGACTCCACGAGGACCCTGTCTCTGCCACAAGTCAGGGAAGTGACCCCCAGCCCCCCGGGGAACAGAGAGCCCTCTCCTCTGATCTCAAACTGTGGATCTGCTAGTGGCGTGTTCGGCCACCATTCTTTGTTACCTGCGGTTCTGTGTTCCTACACAAGGCCAGAACTGCCCAGTCAGTCAGTCAGAACCAAACCTTACAAGGCACCTTTCAAATCAACCAAGAGCAGAAATCTCAATTCCCCCGGGAAGGGCGCATCACAAGGAGTGACTGGGAATGCCCGGGGGCCAAGGACGGATGTATGACAAGGGACCCCAGAAGCTGACTGATGAAATAAATGCCTTGTTGATAAGATTAGAACCATGGGGGGGGGGGGTCTGGGGTCTGGTTTCAATTCCAATGCTATGCTTGGTTGTCAAGCAGATAAGAACTATCTGGTATGGGCCTCCCTGGTGGCACAAGGGGTTAAGACACAACCAATGAGGCAATACGCAGCCACTGCAGCATGAGTTCGATCCCCAGCTGGCCAGGGAGCAACCCACATGGCACAGCAGACCTCTCCTGCCTTGCCCGCTGCTCCCCTCAGCAGTGTACTTCAGTCAATCTGCCTGTTCTGTTCCCCACTCTGTCTCTGGTGAGTCCTCTCACCCTCCCACACCTCTGGCCTGTACCCCAGTTCTTGTATGCATAAATAAAAAAATCTTCAGAAAAAAAAAAAAATTACCTGGTCAGCAGATGCATGGCCCCCTGAAGCCCTAGGCAACAAACATTCTTTGGTGTCCCCCATCTTCTTCTCCTCGTCCTCCTACCCCACGTAACTGATGCTGTATTATTATCAATAAAAAGGCCAGGATCTTGCTTGTTCAGCAGCACCCCTCACTGCAGTCTGCTCACGACTCCCATTTGTCAGTGTGGTGTTGACAACGCGACATCAAACAAGCAGCCCCCACTGCCTGTCCAGTGCCTGCCCAGCCACTGACACTGCCTTCTCCCTACAAGGGGACAGGAGGTCATCCCCGCTCCTCAGCCACTGAACTTCCAAAGAGCTCTTTATGTCCCTCTGGGTAAGAGGCCACATGAGACAAGGGTCAGCAAGCCCACCTCTGCTGGGTGAGCAACACTTGCAAATTCTCCACTTACCCTCCTGTTCTTCCCTTCACTTAACCCTGATGCTGTCCAGCCACCAAGGCTGGCCTCGCCCCAGGGGAAACCTTTGACTCAGGCCCCCTAATTCAGGAAACTTTGCAGCTGTCACTCTTAGCTCCTTTTTCAACAGTGGGGGTGTAGTGGGGAGAAAGGGTTTCTACAGCTGCAGGATTAGAGCCGCTCCTGCCCTGCAGCCCCCAGTCCTACCCCCTTCTCTCGCTCAGCACTCGTTCTTGTCAATCAACAGAGGAAACCTGCAACTCAGCGGGGCAAGAGAAGAGGGCGAGGCAGGCAGAGGGAACAGCAACCCCACCAGTGGCCCAGGACTTGGAGGACCGGGGCGGGCAAGCAGAACTTGAGAGCTTACATTGAGGGGGCACTGAGAGGCAGCTGGAGACAGGAGGGACAGTAGGACCAGCCCAGTGGGGACAGGCAGAGCCATGGCCAACAAAACCTGATGCTCAGGACAGGCCGGCCCTCGGCTCCAGAGGCGGCTCCAGAGGCAGCCAGAGGATTTGCGTGTGCTTTGCATCCTGGGGCAAGGCCAGTTAACCAGCTGCTAAGGAGGCCAAGGTCACAGGAAGTCCCCCTCTTTGCTAGATGGCCCTTTAAACATCTCACAGAGCTGCTCTGCTGCCAAGATGCCCAAGCCAGGGCACATGGGCACTTATTTCTTATGACCTGCCCAGAAAAGCATCAAGATGGCTCTCAAGTCCCCTCAAAACAGAGCAAGAAAGCAAGGGCCTGGGGCTGCTGTAGCAAAGCAGCACAGGCTGGGGAACTCAGGGGGACATGAAAGTCGGTGATACCATATGTATACGTCCTGCACTTGATGCCCTGATCGCTTGCCCAACTCAGTGTCCTTAAAATAAGAACAAACCCACCACTCAGAAGTGAGATTATTTCTGCTACTGAGACACGACAAGAATGTCCCCTGAGGCTCTTCATAAAGAAGACACAGTGTAATGTGACCACCCTGGATAACACTCCAGAGACATTTCCCATGAGGTTTATCCCTGATGAGACTCTTAAAATGAGTGGCGTCAAAACATCAAGAATGCCCAGCAGCCCCGGAAAGAACAACCAGCAAAGGTCAAAGGCATGGGCCACTCAGCTGCCACTTCACCATCGCACACGTTGGAGACACAATCTGGGAAGGGACAGAGGCCACCAACACGTGTCATAATGGCTCTCAGTGGGAAGCAATCTAAAAGTTATCAACCGTTGGATGGATCAGCAAACCTCTATTCCTTCAAATAATGGAATCTCCATGATGATAAAAATGAACACACTGGGCCTCCCTGGTGGCCCAGGGGTTAAAGCCTCAGAGCTATCAAGCTATCTCCAGCCACTGCAGCCTGAGTTTGATCCCTGGCCAAGGAGCTGACCCACAGGGCACAGCAGACCTCTCCTGTCTCCCCGCTGCTCCCCTCAGCAGTGGATTTCAGTGGATCTGCCTGTTCTGCTCCCCATGCTGTCTCTGGTGAGTCCTCTCACCACTGCACCTCTGACCTACACCCCAGTTACTGTATGCATACATAAAATTAAATCTTAGGGGCCTCCCTGGTGGCGCAGCAGGTTGAGTGCCGCCCTGTGAAGTGTCGGCAGCCTCTGCAGCGCGGGTTCAACTCCCGGACAGCCAGGGAGGAACCCACAGGGCACAGTAGACCTCTCCTGTCTCGCCCACTGCTCCCCTCAGCACTGTATTTTGTCAGTCTGCCTGTCCTGTTCCCCACTCTGTGTTTGGTGAATTCTCTCACACCCTCCTGCACCTCTGGCCTATAGCCTGGTTCTTGTATAAATAAATAAATCTTTTTTAAAAATAAATATTAAAAAAAAATAAACCCACTGTGGACCCAAAGAAACATGCATGAATCTCAGAGAAGTTACGTTGAGCACAAGAAGCCAGACAAAAAGAACTGGATGAGGTCTGAAGTAGAATTAATCGCGGCAATAGGAATGAAAACCACTGATGACACCACTGCACACCTGCCAGGAGGGCACAGAAAAAGGGACCGTGAAAGTCCGACACGACCAAGTGCTGACAAGGACGCAGAGCAACTCTTTTCTCCTATTGCTGGTGAAAGGCGCTGACCTCCCTGTGCTTCTCCACAAACATTTAAATGGCTGCACAGGCCCGTTACACTCACGACAATTCAGAGCTAAACACTGCGGGCAGGCGCCCTGCTCCCAGGGGCCTCCCACAGAACATCCGTGAAAACGTCGGAAGGAAATGGCTGTTCCCATCTGTCCAGCTCCTCCCTGCAGCGTGTGCGCAAGCTTGGGGCAAGGGGGAGTCCTCTCCCTCCCCTCCTCTCCGGTCCCTCCTGCCGCGCCAGTGTCCGCACTGCCCCGAGGTCATTCTGGCCACCACGCAGGCCCACTGGTGGCCGCTGACCCTGGCCCCGGTGCCCCCGCGGAGCCACGGCCACCGGCCCTGGACCATCATCCCTCGGTCCTGGCCCCTGACCCTGGACCCCGGCGACCGCGCGCAGCCGTGGCCACTGGCCGTGGACCCCGGTGACCCCGCGGGGTGCCGCCAGGCCAGCCGCACGCGGCTTCCGGGCTCCTCGCCCTCGACGACGACCAGGGCACCGGGTTGACATCAGAGGTCAAGGCCGGGTCACCGTCCCTCCTTCCCGCGGCCTCCAGGCCACCCTAGTCGCGACTTCCGCCAAGGCGCGGGCCCACCCCCGCCGCACCCGCACGCCGCCCCAGCGGGCGGCGACGGGCGGCAGCCGGCGGCAACCGGTCGGCGAGCGCCGCCGCGCGGGGGGCGCGCGGGAGCCGCACGGTGGCCGCGTCGGCGTGCGGGGCGTGCGTGAGGGGCGCGGGGGCGGGGCCAGAAGAGTGTGCTGGCGGAAGCGCGCGCTAGACGGCCTGAGGCGCCAAGGAGCATGCGCACCCACGGGGCGAGGCGGGGCAAGTCCGGGAAGGGGCGGGGCCGCGACCGCGCCCCTGACTTCCGCCGCCGGCTGCTGAGACCGCCCACCGCGGCGGGGCGCCGCCGCAAGTCGGGAGGGACCGTCTCCTGGCCCCGCCCCAAGCACGGCCTCTGGCCTATAGGAACTGAGCTGCCCCGGGGGACCGCGAGGGGGCGGAGCCCCCGTGGTCTCTGGGCCCGCAGCGCCCTCTATGGACACTCTCGGGAGCTGCACGGGTCCTGGGCGCTCCTGGCTCTTGGACTGGAGGGGTCGCCCCGCTGACCTTGGGAAGGCCTGTCCCTGCCAGGGCCTGGCCCAGACCTCCCTCTCAGAGGCGCATATATTTGCTGAAAAGGAGAAAACTAGTTACAATGCTAAGCGAGAGAAGGCTGGCTCAAGGAGCTAAAGATCTTATTCCATGTCTGTGACATTTTGGAAAAGGCAGGAGTGCAGGGTCAGGGGCTGGATGTGGACCGACCTCCAAGGGGCTCGGGCTGACTGATGAGGGGACTGGACGCTGCAAACAGCATCTGAAGCCGGAATCTCACCGATAGCAATTATGCTTTCATCTTTTAAAACACGGAAACACTGGGCCTCCCTGGTGCCGCAGGCGGTTGAGCACCGCACTGTGAAGCTGTCCGCAGCCTCTGCAGCGTGGGTTCGATCCCGGCTGGCCAGGGAGGAACCCGCAGGCGCCGCAGACCTCCTGTCTCGCCTGCTGCTCCCCTCAGCAGTGTACTTCGGTCCTTCTGCCTGCTCTGCTCCCTGCTTTGTCTCTGGTGAATCCTCTCACCCTCCTGTGCTTCTGGCCTATACCCCAGTTCTTGTATAAAAATAAGTAAGTCTTTAAAAAAAATAAAATACGGAAACAGGGCTTCCCTGGTGGCGCAAGGGGTTAGGACGCAACCTATGAAGCTATCTGCAGCCACTGCAGCACAAGTTGGATCCCCGGCCAGGGAGATGCCCACATGGCACAGCAGACCTCTCCCGTCTCCCCGCTGCTCCCCTCAGCAGTGTACTTTGTCAGTCTGCCTGTTCTGTTCCTCACTCTGTCTCTGGCGGATCCTCTCACCCCCCCACACCTCTGGCCTGTACCCCAGGTCTTGTATGCACAGATTAATAAATCTTTAAATAAATAAATAAAATACAGAAACAGAAAGCAGATTGTGATTGCCAAGGAGTGAGGAGGGCAAGGAGCGGGGAGAACAGAGGCTGAGTGATGGGTAAGGGGCGTGGGGGAGGGCACGGAAAGGCTGTGGAACTAGACAGAGATGACTGCTGCACACCGTGAATGTACTAAATGCCACTGAATTGTTCCTTTTAAAATGGTTGATTGGGCATCCCTGGTGGTGCAAGGAGTTAAGATGCAGCACTGTGAAGGAATTTGCAGCCACTGCAGCACCTCCCCAGCCACAGAGGTGACCTATAAGGCCCAGCAGACCTCTCCTGACTCGCTCGCTGCTCCCCTCAGCAGTGTATTTCAGCCGGTCTGCCTGTTCTGTTCCCCACTGTCTTTGGAGAATCCTCTCACCCCCCATACCTCTGGCCTGTACCCCAGTTCTCTTTTAAGATTTATTTATTTATGCATACAAGAGCTGGGGTACAGGCCAGAGACTGGGAATGAGAGGATTCACCAGAAACAGTGGGGAACAGAACAGATTGACCCAAGTACACTGTTGAGGGGTGCAGCAGGCAAGTCAGGAGAGGTCTGCTGCGCCATGTGGGTTGTGCCCTGGCCGGCCAGGGATCAAACTCGCGCTACAGAGGCAGCAGATTGCTTCATAGTGTGGTGCTTACAAGAATTAGGGTATATGCCAGAGGTGTGGGAGGTGAGAGGATTCACCAGAGACAGAGTGGGGAGCAGAACAGGCAGACTGACTGAAACACACTGCTGAGGGGAGCAGCGGGCAAATCAGGAGAGGTCTGCTGCACCATGTGGGCATCTCCCCGGCCAGGGATCGAACTCATGCTGCAGTGGCTGCGGATAGCTTCATAGGTTGCATCTTAACCCCTTGCACCACCAAGGAGGCCCCTGTACCCCAGTTCTTGTTGCATAAACAAATTTTAAAATAAAGTGGTTGATTATGTGGATATAGCTTTCACCTTTAGAATGTCCAAGTTCATGTCCAGAGACAGCCCTTATAAGGATGTGAATCAGCTATTCAGCTCCGACCTGTGTGTGAGCACGAGGAAAAGCAGGCCTGGAGGACCTGCAGGGCAGCCTGGGTCGTGGGGGTTGCAGGACTCAAAGGACGTCCCCATCCCAGATGTGGGGCACTTGTCTGTTATTATTCCCAGCTCTCACCAAAGGGAACAGGCTCTGAGGTCAAGGGGCTTGCCCACAGTAAACTGACCGCCAGCACTACCAGAACTTGAGCCAACATGAGGGAGGGGACTACGGTCCAGGGAGGTTGCCCAGCCAAGGAAGTGGCAAAGCCCATCCTGTGTCCTTTCCAGGAACAGAACCTGTGACTGGGCCATTCACTCCTGCCACCCACCGCAGTCCCCTGGCCCGAGGACATAGAACCCCCCCACCCCCCACAACCTGCAACACCATTGCCCATCTTTGCAGAACACCAACTAATCCCAGGGAATCTGGAGACCCCGATTCCTCACCGCAATACCACACAGATTGGGAGAGTCACCGCGAACCCACATCCAGTCCCCTTTGGTGGGCACAAATAACACCCCCTCCTCCAGCCCAGGAAGCCCTCCCAGCACCTCAGGACAGCACACGCCCAGGACACATGGAATCTAAAAAACAAAGTACAAACTTTATTTTGTTTCTTTATAAAGGCACAGTGGCCTCTTGGTTTTTTCCCCCACTTTCTTAACAAAATATAATAGCATCTCCTTGAACACAAAGACCTCAAAATTGTAAAAAAAAACCAAAGTAACAAAACCAAAACCAGAAAAAAAAAAAAACAACCAACAACAAAACAAGAGAGAGACAAAGACAGTTTTTGGGGTCGAAGTTGGGAAACCTGGAGGGCGAGCTGGGGGCCGAGCAGGGGTGGATCCTGGCAGGCCCTGGCGCTGACACCGGGCGGGGAGGGGAGATGGGCAGCAGCAAACCCCAACCGAGAAGCAACGGAGATCCCTGGACCCCCAGAGAGCCCCCACCCAGCCAGACCCTCAACCCATGTAAGTGCTTGCAGGAGAAAGGAAGAAACCCAAAAGAGGGGAGGAGTTAAAACTGCAGGTCACAGGGCTGACTTGGGGTGGCGGAATGACCTCGGGGTTTTGTTTGAACTCTCCCTGTTCTTAAAAACACGTCTCAATGAAAATAATGATTTTTGGCAGAGAGAAGCCAGGCACCTCTGTGTCGGCTCCCCCCAGTCCAGGGTCCAAGGCCCAGCCCCAGGTGTCCGGTGCCCTGCGCACTCTGTGCCACCCCAGCGCCCCGGGCCTCGTCAGGGGCATCCGTCAAAGGTCGATTTACAGTATTGAAAAGGAGGTCATAAAAGAGACCCAAATGTCAACGTCATTTTGTAAAAATTCCTCACTCATTCACCCGCGTTTCTCCCTGGTGCTGCCCCGGCCCCCTCCAGCCCCCAGAAGGGAGAGGAGGGCTGGGGGTGGTCAGGGAAGCCCCCCGCTCCCCGCCAGCTCCTCCCGGCTCTGGTCCATGGCGTCGCTGTCCGAGGCCTCCGAGTCGGAGGCTGTGTCCGAGGCGTGGGCCTCGGGGCAGCTGCGCACCGGCTTCACGATGACGGCTCTTCGCTGCTCCTCCTCCTGCTCCTGCCGGTCCTGGGTGCCCTCGATGTGCTGGATCGCCTGGGGGACAGGCTGCCGTGAGGATGAGGCCCGCGGAGCCACCGTGCCCGCACCGCAAACATACATCCCAGAAAGCCCAGCCTGGCAAAGCACTAGGTGCCTGCCAGTCTGGAGGAAACCCACTCTGGAGGCTTCTGCTGAGCTGAGCAGCCCCCCGGAGGGGCAGTGACACCCTGCTGGGTGGCCACCGGAGGTCACTGTGTCTGTCATCCATTTCTGGATACCAGTCCGTCCACTCCCATATGGAGTGGAGGTTTTTGCTATTAATTTTATTACTCTATTTGTTAAATTTGTGTACAACTCAAATTCTGGGGGATTGACGGGGTGTTTTTCCCCATTTGGCCTTTTTTGGCTTGGTTGTTTCTCATGGGGTCCCCGAGAGGGTCTGAGCGCAGCAGCGATCCCAGGTCTGACCCACAGAGCTAACAATCTGCTCTCTTCCTCTTCCTCACCCTCCTGGCCACAACCACCTTCACCCCCATCCCAGGTCCTGGGGGACCGAGGTGAGAGAAAGTTCTAGACCAACCCCAGAAAAGCCAGAGAATCTTCCCACATGCAGCCCAGGTACCTGCACGATGGTGTCCAGATTTTGCCGGGACGTGGAAACAGAGTTGATGACCGAGGCGGGGCCCATAGTGACGACATTGATGTGATGGGAGGGAGGGGGAGGTGGCGCTGGCACAATCACCGTGGGGTGGTGGGTGGGGGCGGGAGGGGGCAGGAGCTGCAAGACAGAGGCCCAGTCTCTCTCCGAAGGTTCTGGGAGCTGCCCCTTTCCTCCTCAGAGGGCAGGGCATGGTCTCCAAAACCACCTCGCCCCGCCCAGTGCCCTGTTGGACCCAAGGGAGGCATGCCAGGCCTAAAGGTCCTGCAGGGCCTCCTGCTCACCTGGGTGCTCACCTGGGTCCGCAGGTGCTGCTGTTCTCGCTCCAGTTTTTCCTGGTGCAGCAGCCGCACTTGCTCCTGCTGCTGCTGCAGCTGCACCTGCTGCGCGATCACCTTGAGCTTCTCCGGGTACATGTGGGCCTCCAGCGAGCGCACCTGGGGCACAGACGTGGCTCAGGACAGGCCGGGCCCCGGGCCCCGACCCCACCTCACCCCACCCCACCCCACCCCATCCTGGGCAGGGCAGCTCTGACCTTCAAACAGCAGGCCTCGCCCCTGCACCCACCCAAGCAGGAACCTGCCACCCTGGGGTGGCGACCAAAGTCCTCCCCACAGCCCGGCAGACCCGCCATGACTCATCTGGTCCCACCGGGGCCTCCCTCCTACAGCACTTCCACCCGCCCTCCAGCCACCACGCCTTTGCCCGAGCTGGGCCCGCTCCCTGGAGCGCCTTCTCCCCTCTCTGCTTAACTGTGGTACTCGCCCTTAACTCTTGGCACATGCCCAAGTCATTTCCCTGGAGAAATGGGAGGGGGCCCTCGGGAACCCCCATGCCCTGTGGACACACGGGTCTGACGGCAGCTCCATTTTCAGAGAGTCCCCTGGACTGAACTCCCCCACCCCTAACAGACAAAAGCCCTGAGGGCAGAGATCTGTCTGGCTGCCCCCCACTGGACCCCTCACTCCGAGGCCTGACACAGAGCAGCACTCCTGCAAACCGGTGCCACAAACGACAGCAGCAGCGATGGAGGAAAGGAAGACACGGTGGTCACGAGCGCGCGCGCACACCACCCTCACCTGCTCCTCCAGCATCATGCGCACCGAGCGCTCCTTGTCCAGCTGCTGCCGCAGCTCGATCATCTCCCGCCGGAGGTCCTCCGCCTTCTCGTCCTCCCAGATGTCCGGGGAGCCAATGCCCTCGTCCTTGTCCTCCGCCCGCCGCCGCTTGGGGGATGAGCCACTCAACTCCTGAAAACCCCCAGGGTGTTGGTGAGTGTGCCCTGACACCCCCGGATATACCACCACCCCGACTGGGAAGCCGGGGCTCCGTCGCTGTGGACCCCAAAGCTGTCAAAGCCAGGCGCCCCGGCGCTATGGACCTGTTCCCCAAGTCTGATGGACAGCCAAACACCCAGTGGACCTGCTTCCCAGAACAATCACCATGGCCCCTCCAGAGCCCACTCAGATGGGTAAACTGAGGTCTAGGTGGGAAGGCAGGTGCCTGAAGTAGGCAGGCCAGCAGGGAAGATGGGAACCGCAGCCACACGTGAGAGCCGGGCCAGGGTGGACCCAGACCTGCCAGGAGGGCCAGGCACGGAGGGCGGGGGGCCTGGCTGGGTACCTGGATGAAGCGCTTGAGCTGTGTGTTCTGCTGCAGGAGCCTGGTCTTCTCCTGCTCCAGGGAGAAAATGTATTCTGCCGTCTGCTGAAGAATGGCTGCCTGAGGGCGGGAAGGATGCATCAGGGGCCACTTCCTTCTCCCTGCTCGTGGCCAACACCTCCTCCAGGAAGCCCTCCCAGCCCTCACCCACCTTGCTGAGCTTCTCTCCGTCTGTGTGGGGGATGAGGGTCTTGAGGGACTGGAATCCAGCGTTGATGCTCTGCATGCGCCTCCGCTCGTTGCTGTTGGCAATCTCCCGCCGAATCCGCCGCTCCTGGTCTCGCTGCGTCTCAGGGGTCAGTGGAATGTTGGCAAGACTGTCGGGGGAGGACAGGGGCATGCTCAGGCTTGGTGTCCTCGTGCCCTGCGCCCAAAGGGCCCCTGTCTTTACAGTTCATCGCCAGAAGGCCCTGAGTGTCACTTGCAGCCCTCTGGGGCAAAAGATGCCAGCTATGTGATACCCCCACCCCGGGAAGCTCGGGAGGGGGCACGC
The DNA here is from genome assembly GCF_964194135.1 of Talpa europaea. NCBI lineage: Eukaryota > Metazoa > Chordata > Mammalia > Eulipotyphla > Talpidae > Talpa > Talpa europaea. Next base: position 101,227,840 of record NC_140079.1, on the reverse strand, counting down.
AGCAATCCAGTGCAGCTGGGTGTCAAAACCAGGCCCCCGTCTCTGGCTAGCAGGTCCAGGTGGGGCCCAGATGACAATCAGACACCTGCTCCTGGGACACCTCCTGGGTGGCACAGCCATGTCACAGCCCGGCCCAGCCACCTGCACCAAGACCAAAAAGACCAGACAGGTCCCCTTCACTCCAGGAAGGGGATGCCAAGCCCCCGCGCCAAGCCCGCCCACCCTGAGAGGCTGACCACCCTGTGCCAGCAGGCAGTGGGCCAGGTCACTGCAGCACACGTGACTGCATCTTGCAGAGGCTGGTAAGAGAGAAGGCGGTCGGGGAGGGGGCGAGGCTGCAAGCCGAGAGGCACTGGCAGGCGGCAGAGGCAGCCTCAGGGTCTGCAGGCCCAATGCCACTGCTCCCCAGGGTGGGCCTGTGTGTGGCCTGAAGGAAGCATGCCGCCCTTCCCAGCCCTCTCCTGCAACTCCCCCCGCCCTGGCCTGATGGCTTCCAGATGCTGGGCTCCCAGAAGAGGCCACTGGCCCCACCCAAAGCCACAGTCCTGGCTTCTTCCTAAGGGGCCCTCCTGGGGTGACCTGGCCAAGGCCTGGGCTCACACCCCTGCTTCCATCGATGGGGGAGCCAGGGATCTGAGAGGTGCCCAGGGCCCATGCCATCACCAGGAGGAAAGGCATCTGCACAGAAATGGAGAGGACCACATCTGCAACAGCTGGAGACACGCAGGCCTCTCCTGGCCCCCACCTGCCCCATCTGTCCGCCTCAGCTCCCCAGGAGCCTTCCCCATTCCTGGGCCTCAGCCTCCTCCCCAACAGAGAGGGTGGTGGGCTGGAAGTGGTTCCTCCCCCAGGCGCAGGTACCTCCAGGGATTTAGGATGTCTACACTGGAAAGGAAACCAGGAACCCCACTTTACAGAGAACACAGTCTTCGGGTGAGACAGCGGGCACCAGGCTCTCCCACTTCTGGGCCCCAGGCGCCTCGCTACTGCCAGGCCCGCCCCTGCGGTGACACCAGCCATGGTGGGCTGGAGGGGACGCAGGTCAGGACCCTTTGCAGGGTGGGGATTACAACCAAGGCCAGGCCCCGGGCCTGGCAGTGCCCTCCAGTCCCTCTGTGGCCTGTGGATTCAAGTCTCTGGAGCGAGAGGCGGGGAGACATGGACGGGATGCCACCGCTCCAGCTGACTGAGACCGGTCCGGAGCATCCCCGTGACCTCAGCAGAGACCCGGGGACACACCCTCCCTCCCCCGGTCCCTGGCTGGGCGTCTCACACACAGCCTGCAGACGCCAAAAGGCTAGAGCTGACCAGGACGGTGTGGGCTCAGAAGGGACCACGTCCACCCATGAGCCACTGGGCCACTCTGAGTGCTGCTGGGGTCCGGAGCCCCTGGAGGCCCAGCATCGGGGAGCACCACCCTGAGTCCATCACCATGGAGCTGAGGACGGCTTTGCTGGGACTTCCTCACTGGACTGCCCCGTCCTCCCGGGAGGAAGAGGACGGCTGGGGCTGACCATGATCCAGGCCCGCTCAGAGCCGACGCCCGCCAGAGAGGGCGCAGTCGCCTGCGGGGAGAAGAGCGCAGTGACCACCGCCCTGGGGTCCGCTTGGATTTTCACGCACAGAACTCTTCCTGTCCCCCTCACAGAACGCCAGCCTCGTCCTCGGGCCACCAAGAGGAACCCAGGGTCCTGGGAGGGGGACGTGATGGGCCGCCAGACCGGGGGGCAGCAGGGGCTCCCCTACCCACGTGCCGCGGCACCCCCACTGACCGTCTCACACACAGCCCGCGGCACCTGGGTCTGGCCCCAGGAGGCAGAGCTCCAGGCCCTCCTGACAAACGGCCCGGGAGTCAGAAGTTAGGTGCCCTGCCGAGGCCACACCATGACAGACGCCGCCATGCTCCTCCCAGGGCCCACAGCCGAGGGCCCCGCGCCCCGCCAGAGTCCACCTGGGTCTCACTAGGCAGCTCCTCTGGTCATGGAACCCTAAACTCTCCGTTCTTCTGAGTGCCCCCAAATTAGGGAGACAGAGGAGACCACAGAACCCCAAAAGCCCCAGCCCAGAGGCCCCAGAAGGGCCAGGTCCCGGGACCCAGGCAGAACTGGGGCCTGGGCCGGCTGCTCCTGCCCAGCAGACCCCTGCTAGCCCCAGTGTCCCTGCGCCGCCCGGCGCCGCTGCCCATCGGCCCAGCGTCCGGGGCGGGAGCCGCTGCTGGGCGCCTCGTGCAGCGGCCAGGGGCGACCTCGCGGCCCCCCGCCCCGAGCCCGCTCCTCGTGGGTCCTGGGCTCCACCCACCCACCTCAACATTCCTGGAAGCGCCCTGACAGCTCCTCACGAGGCTGAGGGCTGACCCCGCGCTGATGGCGGGGTCCTGCCTCCCCAGGGCTGCTGATTGGTGGAATCACAGCTAACCAGGCGCTCTGATTGGGGGCGAGCTGGCCAACCAGGGGCCCCCACAGACAAGGGCTGGCTAATTGGAATTTCCAGGTGACACTATGCTGAGAAAGTGGGGTTTCCTGCAGAGGCCTGGAAGCCTCTGACAGCCCTTTCTCAGCTGCAGCACGTTTACAGGAACTGCGGAGTCCACGGCCGCAGCCACGGCCAGGTGCGGGGCAGAGGCCACGGCCACTGTCTCTTGCTTCTCTCCCTCCCGAGCCCCCCAGCACAGACGGGGCACAGAAACACCCCTGCCGGCTCCTGGGGCTGCCCAGGGGCTGCCCGCTTCTGGAATAAGGCAGGGACCTGGGCAGCAAGTGGCCAGGGAACAGTGTGGGCACAAGCGTCGGTGCCAAGAGCAGAGCCCCAGAGAGCCCCCTGGGAATACGCGGCACCCCAGTCAGAGGCTGGGCGCAAGGAGCACACGCTTCAAGTTCAGGCCCTGACCTCTGCCCACCCCGGCATCAAACCGGCCACAGAGAGCTCATTTCACACCACCTCCAAGTCACCCCCACACCCCTCACTCAACATGCTCACAGTCAGGGAGGGAAGCCCACGTGGGAGGCTGCGTCCCCGACTTCTCTCTGCAGCAGGCACTGGAGCAGCCCGGGCCCTGCTGCCATCCCTGCGCCCACCTCAACCCCGGAACACACCATATTCGGGCCGGTCGGGTCAGAAACACACCCCCACAAGCCTCCAGTGGCTCAGAGGAACCCTGCAGTCACTGTCTAGCTGTGGAACCCGCCACTGTCTAGCTGTGGAACCCCACGCTTAGCCATTTCGTCATTCCATCTCTCGAGGCCTCAGTGTCCCCATCTGTAAAGAGGGGGGTGCTGGATCACAGAACCACGGTGAAGTTTAAAAGAGACAGCGGAGGAATGGTGAGAAGGACCAAGAATAGCCTGTTTTCCCAGCGGTTACCCAGGAGCACCCAAGGGTGTCCCTGGGGCGCTAAGCCTCTAGCACCAGGAGACAGAGCTCTCCGGCCAAGGGTCGGTTCTGGTTGCTGTGGTCTCCACAGTCCCAGCACAGAGCAGGTTCTGGGGCGGGATCAGAGACCCCAGGCCACTCCAAAGCCCCTGGTCGCTCCTTCTCCCCCAGCCCCCTAGAAGCAGATAAACTCAGGGAGACCACCCAGCCGCTGCTTCTGAGAGTCTGAGTGGCACATCCAGGGCTGCCAGGCACGGCCCGTCCACACAGTCAGTCCTCACAGGGCCGCACTGTCCAGAGGCTGAAAGCCACAGGTCACAGCTGTGCGGTACCGTGAAGCAAACCCAGGGGCCGGGACCCGCCCACCCCACACCCTCAACCCTCCACACCTCCCCGAGGCCCAGGTCCCACTCAGGACACAGGTTCGGCCGTGGGGCAGGCAGGGGACATCTCCACGCCTAACCCAGGAGCTTGGATGCTGGGGCACCATCTCCTCCCGAGGAAGGCTGGGGACAGGGACAGTGTGGTTCAAATCCCAGAGGATGCAGCAAGGCCCAGGCCTGGCAGCCAGAGGCCCCCTGCATGGTGTCTGCCGGGGTCAGGGCAGGGAATGTCCTCTCCGGCACCTGCAGCAGCGGCGCCGGGTGGCCCACGCCGGGCCTCCTCTGAGCACCAGCAGCTCCAGGTGAAGGCAGAGCCCTGGGATCCGGGTCAAGGCCCAGCTGACATGTGCTGTCGCTACTCCCTTCCCAAGGCTGGGTCCTCACGCCCCGCAGCGAGCCCCGGAGAGGCTGACTGACAATTCAGACAGAAAAAAGGAGCACTGGGCCTCCCCTGGTGGCGCAGGCGGTTGAGCGCAGCCCTGTGAAGCTGGCGCAGGTTCGATCCTGGACCGCTGGTGAGATTCCCACATGGCGCAGCAGACCTCTCCTGTCCCCCGGCTGCTCCCCTCAGCAGTGCACTTCGTCTGTCTGCCTGTTCTGCTCCCCACTCTGTCTCTGGCGAATCCGCTCACCCTCCTGCGCGTCTGACCAGTACCCCAGCTCTTGTATATATGAATAAATAAATCTTTAAAAAAAGGGAAAAAGAAAGAAAGCAGAAAGGAGCATGGCGAATCCCCAGCACATACAAGAGTTTCAGACTTTTCTGTAAGCACCGCTCCGGGTCCTCCAGGGTCACTTCTGGAAGGGCCAGTACACACGCAGGGCAGCCCTGCTAGCGGGAGGCCATCCAGCTCGAGGTACTGACCCTGAACTTGTGGGGAGCCGGCCCTGGGGCGGGATGGATAAGCGCGGCACAACCTTCAACCTTTCTCCAGCCCGGTGTCTGCAGCCGGGTGTCCACCCTGGACCACACGGCCAGGGGCTCCTCCTCCCCAGTCCCCGCCCCGCCAGCCCCGGGCTGCGGAGCACGTGGCCCCAGCCCTAGGGAGCCATTTCGCTCCCACAGCAGCCCCGCAGAAAAGAGACCGTAGGTCCCACACTTGGCGATCGCGGGGGGCGCCCACCCAGCCCGGGGGGGGGGGGGGTGGTTCGTGCTCAAGGTGGCGCCACCCAGGCCCTTCCCCCCGCGACCGGAGTCCGGGCCGAGCGGCGGCGCAGGTGTGCGCGAACCCCGACCTGCCGGCTCAAGGCTGCTCTGCAGCCGCCCGGGCCCGACGTGGGCAGGGGCCCCCGACGGGCGCTGCGCCCCTCGGACCACCCACCCGCGGGGCCGGGCGGCCGGATGCCCTGGGTTCGGGGCTGGGGCGGCGCGAGGGCGCGTCTGCAGAGGAGACCCCGCGCCCGCGGCCTCGCGCGGGGAGGGGCGGCCCCCGCGCCCCCGCCCCCCGAGCCCCGGGGCCTCGCCCGCGCCGCCCGCGGGGCCCGAGCTTTGTGCGGGGAGCGCGTGGCCCGCGCGCCTACAAGTCCCACAATGCCGCCCGGCGGGGCGCGGGGAACTACAGCTCCCGCGAGGCGGCGCGGGGCCCGCCTACTCCAAGAGGGCTGCAGAGTCACGTCCAGGCCGCGCTAGTAAACACGCCGGGCGCGGGCGGCGGCCGGCGGCCGGCGCGCCCGGGTCCGCGGCGCCCCCCGGCCGCGCCGCGCCCCGCGGCCCGCCCACCCCGCACCCCGCGCGCGCCCGGCCCGCCGCGCGCCCCCCGCGCGCGCCGCCCGCCCCCGCCCCGCCGCGGCGCGCTCGCCGTGGGGCCCCGCGCCCGCCCCACGCGCGCCCCGGCCCCGGCCCCGGCCCCGGCCCCGCGGGGGGCGCCCGGCGGGCGCGGGGGGGAGGCCGCCGCGGGCCGGGGGAGGGCGCGCGGGCGGGGGAGCGCGGCGCCCAGCATGGCCGGGGCTGCTGCAGAACCACGTGGGTCTGTTTGCAATTTACAAACGTCGCGGCTCGCCCGCCTGCAGGGGACAAAAGTGGCCGGGGCCGCTCGGGGCCGCTCGGGGCCCCCGCGCGCCGGGGGAGGGGGGCCCCGGGGGCGCGCGGCGGCGCGCGGGGCCGCGGCCGCCCCGGGGGCGAAGAAAGGCGCGGGGCCGGGGCGGGCCACGCTGCGCTCCCGCGCGCCCGCCGGGCGGCCGGGGAGGGGGGGGGAGCGGTACACACCTACAGAGCCCTCCTATCACTTCTTTCTCTGTTTTCCTGAAATGTTGCAAAGAGGGCACCTTCTGCGTGGGCACCATGAAATACTCCATGGCGCCGCCCCTCCTCCGCGCGCCGTCCGCGGTCCGCCGGGGAGATGGAGTCCGCGCAGCCCGGCGGAGGAGCAGCTCGGCCGGTCCCAGATGCTGGCGGCGGCGAGGGCGGGCGGGGGGGCGGGGGGAGGTCTCTCCGGCCGGCCTCCCCGGCGCGTGTGCGCGTGTGTGCGCGCGAGTGTGTGTTCGCAGCTGATCCGAGTCTGTCTCAAGGCGGGAAACAGCTGGTGGAGCCCAGCGCGCCCGGCCTCCTTCCGCGGAGCAGGGAACTGCATGTAAACAAAGGACTATTTGCAGCGCCCCCCCGCGCGCCGCGCGGCCCGGGCGAGGGGGGCGCGGGCCCCCGGGGCCCCCAGGCGGCCCGGCCCGCGGCCCTGCCCCCGGCGCGGGGCGCGGAGCGCGGGGCGCGGGGCCGGCGGGGCGCGGCGCGCGTGGGGCCGCGGGGCGCGCTACATGCGCCGCTCGGGTGATGAGGCCCATCAGCTGACAGGTTGGCGAGCGTCGCAGGGAAAAAAAAGGGCCAGTCCGGCCGGCGCGGGGCCGGGGTCCGCGGGCTCCGGCGCGGGGCGCGGGGCGCGCGGGGCGGGGGCGCCCGGGGAGCCGCTCGGGGCTTGTTCGCGGCCGCAGGCGCAGAGCCGCCCTGGCGCGCGCCCCGGGCCCGGGGCCCCCTGGAAACTTGCGTCACCGCCGCCGCCTGCTCCCGGGAACCCCGGCGCCGGCGAGGGAAGCGCAGGGGGGGCGCGCGGGGCGCTCGGACGCGGGGGCGGCCCCAACGAGGGGCGCCGCGGGTGCCCGCCCGGCCGCACCGACCCGCCGCGGGGCTGCAGCGCCCACGGGCCGCGCGGCCGGGCGCGACCTGCTCCCCCGCCAGGGTGCGCTCTCGGGGCGGGGGGGCCCCCCGGGCGGGGGAGGGACGCCGCGGGGGAGCTTCCGGCCCCTCCCGGGCACCCATCTTCCGCCCCCGGCCGGGAGGCTTGGCCGGCCCAGGAAGCCCGCGCCTGCCCCGGGGACGGCCTCCGCTGCCCAGCCCCGGCGCCCCCAGGGCCCGCGCAGACCCGCCTCCCCACGGAGAGGCCCCGCCGACGACAAGGGTCCTCCCTCCGTTAGGAAGCGCTGTGGGGGTTGAGGCCGAGCCGTCGTGCCCACGCCCTGCAGTCCCCAAAGCCAGCGGTCAGGCAGCTTCTCCAGCGCGGCCCGGGCCCCCTAAGGTCACAGTCGGGGTGCGCGCCCCCCCCCCCCAGCAGCACGTCTGGGAGAGGCGCCTCCGGGCCCCGCGGCGGCCGCGCTGGGTCTGCGGGCCCGGGTCAAAGGATGAATGAATGAGCGATCGGATGAATGAATGAATGCGCGGGCCCTGGAGGCTTCGCCTCCTTGGGCTCCCCTTGACCGACCCTGCCGCCCTCCCGCCGGCTCTCCCCGTCGGGCCCCCCCATTCCTGCCAAAGGCTCTCTCGGAAGAGCCCGCAGCTGTTTGATGCACAAACCCAAAGCCCCTGAGCGGGCTCTCCAGGCCTCCAGCCCAGCTCGCTCCAGCCCTCCTCCATCTCAGGGGCAGCAGCAAGGAAGCGCCCATCGCCCTCTGCCCAGCGGGCACTGGACTGCCACGCCCTCCGGACCCCTGTGGGTCTTCAGTGCAGCCCCTTAGGTCCTCGCCCCAGTCCCTTCTTGCTCTAAAGTAGGGAGGAGCAAACTGTTTCTGCAGCGGGCTGGTAAGTGGTTACTTTCCTGTTGCTACTGTAACAAATTTAGTGGCTTAAAACAATTTTATTCTCTGGAGGTCATTCCCTGAAAGCTCCCCCGGGGAGTCTTTTCCTGCTCTTTCCAGCTTCTGGAGTCTGCCCGCTTTTCTTGGCTCTTGGCCTCTTCCTCCTTCAAAGTCCATCACTCCAGCCTCCGCTCTGCCATAACATCTCCTCTGACTTGGAATGGATCCGAAAGACCGAACACAGAGACTCGGGACCGCGGCCGCGTGCTCGCGGGCATGACTCACAGCAGCCGAAGTGTGCAAACGTGTGCCCATCAAGCGCTGGCAGGTGTGGGTGGAGGGACAGCGGTGGCCCACCTGCCATGGAACAGGAGCCCCCGGAGTCCGACACCCGCCCCCGCTGCAGGCAGCTTGGAGACATTCTAAGTGAACGGAGCCAGGCTCACAGGGCCACCGGCGTGTGACCCTGTGGCGCGGGCTCGTTCTCTGAGACACAAGGTCCATGAGAGGCTGGGGGGTGGGAGAGACGTTGCTTATGCGTGTGCGGTTTCTGTTGGGGTAACAACGGCAAGTTTTCCAAATGGACAGCAGGGATGGTCGCACCATGATGTAACTAACGCCACTGAATTATACACTGTCAAATGGCAAGTTTCATGTTCTGTGTTTTTTACAATTAAAAAAGGGAAAATTGGCAGCGGCTTGGATTGGACCCCTGTCCACCGTGGTGGGGCTCCCATCAGCCCTACCCACACCTTCCTCACCCTCTAGCTGCTCACACCTCCTTACCCAGCTGGGATCTCGCAGCCCATCAGCGCTCCCCTGCAAGTCACACCCCTTCCCTGCCCCTGTCTCCCCTACCCCAGAGCTGAGCGTGGGTGGGAAAAGGAAATCCCATAACCTCACTGACTGATCTCACTTTTAAATGCCAGACCAAGATCCTCACAAGTGGGCTCTTTGGGTGGCTGCTGATGTCTTTATTGCCCTTCTCCCTCCCACCTCCTCCCCAAGACCCCACACCTCCTGCCCCGCCCCACCCTCAGTTGCGACCTCACTCCTGCTGCTCGAGAAAGTAGAAGCAATCAGAAGAGAAACTCCCCCGGGCAGCCAGCACCCCTCTGCCTCCCCACCCGTCCCGGTCAGTGGCCATCCGGCTTGTGTCGCACACATGTCCGAGCTTGTGTCTGGAGCCCCCCCCATGCATGTCATCAGGGATGTCTCCCCAGCAGCGACCCCCCAGCCCGCACCCCCAGTGTGTGCCCCCACTGGATCATCCCCATCACCAGGGCAAGCCGTCCCCTGTTGTCAGTCTTCCTGCCGCCCATCAGGCCCGAGGCCCTGACACTGAAGGCAGTGGCGCCTCCAAGGAGCTGCTTCTGTCTTCATTGCAGCTGGTCTGCTCGGCCTCTGGGCCACCCCAGACAGGGCACCCTTGGGCCTTGTCTCTGCCCACACACATCCCCTGCTCTTTGGACAACAGCGTTGCAGAAAGGACTAGAAGCTGTGCATTGTGGCTCAGAATCCAGGCTCTCTCTACCTGACCCCGCCTTAGGGTGACCCTAGGTGAGTTTCTTCACCTGACTCAGTTTCCTGGTCCACAAGACGAGGCTGGACAGACAGCACCTTGTACGTGGGCTGCTGGAGGAGTGGGTGGCTGCCATCAGTGCCGGGGCCGTGTCGCCAGGACAGCCGTGGCCACAAGCACCTGGGCTGACCCAGAGAGTGGCAGGGTGTAGGGTGTGCAGGGGAGCGAGGGGCAGTTTCCCCTTTCTTGCTAAGCTTGCTGCAGGTGTATTGGAAGGTTCTTTGCCTTTGAACCTGGTGCTCACCTGCCTTACTGTCGAGGCGCTGTACCTAGGGCTGCCCTTATAAAGGGGGTTCTCTGCAGGGAGAGATCATACCCCAAGGATCTGTGTTGGAAATGCAGCTTATCATCTGCTGAGCTGGTGGAGAGCCACCTGCAGCTGAACGGGGGCTGCCAACCCCAGACAGACACCACTCTGGCCCAGCTGAGGGAAAGAGGGGTGCCTACAGGGACACCTCAGAACATCTCCCCTGACTCTCCTCCCCCTCACTCTGCTTCCTCCAGCCCCAAATTCCAGGTAGGAGGGGTGTCATTCATGGGTCTTATGGATGAATGGATCCCCAAATGTGGTCTTGCCATACCGAGGAACATTACTCAGCCAGGAAAAAGAAAAATGCTGGCACCTGCTGCAATGCGGCTGAACCTGGAAAACACGCTGGGTGAAAGGGCCCAGTCATGAAAAGTCACAGATCGCATGATTCTGTTTATAGGAAATGCCCGGAATGGGCACATCCACACACAGACCGCAAGTTCATGGTTGGCAGGGCTGGGGCGCAGTGGGGGAGGGTGGTGAGCGCGAGTGGGTTTCTTTGTGGATGGTGACATGTCTAACATTGGGCCTCCCTGGTGGCACAAGGGGTTAAGATGCAACCTATGAGGTTGTCCGCAACCACTGCAGCACATGTTCCATCCCCGGCCAGCCAGGGAGCTACCCACATGGCGCAGCAGACCTCTCCTGCCACGCCCGCTGCTCCCCTCAGCAGTGTGCTTCAGGACATCCACCTGTTCTGTTCCTAATTCTATCTCTGGTGAATCCTCTCACCCCTGCACCTCTGGCCTGTCCCCCAGCTCTTGCATGCATAAATACATAAATCTTCTTTAAAAATAACATAAAAGTTTTATAAAAAAAAAAAAAAAGAAATGTTCTAACGTTGACGGTGGTGACGGTCGCATCACTGCTGTGCGTGCACTAAATGCCATTGAGTGACACACTTGCCTTCAGCGAGTCTCACGGCACCCGGAGGCGTCTCACGGCACCCGGAGGGGTCTCACAGCACATGGAGGAGTCTCGATGAAGTCAAGAAAACCGGGAGTGAAGTCCTGCCACCTGCGACAACCTGGACGGGCCAGCCAGCCCGACGCTGAGGGGGAGAAGCCGCACAGCCGGGGAGGTGCACACACAGCAGCTGCAGGGGGACAAGGTTCTGGGGAAGGGCGGGCACCTGCCCCTGGGGACGGGGTTCCTTATGGGGGTGGTGAAAGTGTTCTAAAGTTGCTCATGGGGAGGCTAAACAGTGGTAAATCTACCAAAAAGCGTGGCGTGCATGCCTTGGATGGGCAGATTCCCTAGTGTACGACTATCTAGCAAAGCCGTGATTAAAAAAAAAAAAGCTTTTGGGGGGCCTCCCCGGTGGAGCAGCAGGTTGAGCACAGCACTGTAAGGCTGTCTGCAGGCTCTGCAGCGTGGGTTCGATTTCCAGCCAGCCAGGGAGCAACCCATATGGTGGCAAACCTCTCCTGCCGCGCCCGCTGCTCCCCTCAGCAGTGCTTTCGGTCTGTCTGCCTGTTCTGTTCCCCGCTCTGTCTCTGGTGAATCCTCTCATCCATCCAACAAGAACCGGGGTACAGGCCAGAGGCGCGGGAGGATGAGGGGACTCACCAGAGACAGAGCGGGGAACAGAACAGGGAGACAGACTGAAAGCACTGCTGAGGGGAGCCGCGGGAGTGCAGGAGAGGTCTGCCGCGCCATGTGGGATTCTCGCCGGCCGGGATCAACCATGCACTGCAGAGGCTGTGGACAGCTTCACAGCGCTGCGCTCAACCTGCTGCGCCACTGGGGAGGCCCAAGGATAAATAAATCTTAAAAATACAAACAACAACAATAAAAAAAAAAAAACAGCTTTTTTGATGCCAGGTGTCCAGGGAGCCCCAGAAATCTTAGCGCTCCCCTACAGCAGAGAGTGCCGGGACGCCTCTCTTGGGTCCAAGTGGGCCCTGCTGCTCTGGGGGCGCCTCGGGATAGCCCCGTGCAGGGGCTCCCTAAGCCAGCAAAGCCCAGGAAAGTTTACCTGCGGCCGGAAGGCGGGGCTACAGCAGGTGTGGCCGTGCGTGGCGGGAACAGAGCTTTCTCGTTTTTAAACTCCTGCCCTGCGTGTGTCTAGAATGGCATCTCCTGGGACAGACAATGTGTTCGTTTCCTACTGCCGTCTAGCAAGTTTTCACAAACTTATTGGCTGAAACTGGCACGTTTACCTTGGCAGAGGCCAGGAGGCCAGTGCCCAGGTGTGGGCTGCTCCGTCCAGGTGTCTCCAGGGCTCTGGCCTGGGGCTCTGCCCAGGGCGTGGGGCCGGGATGCCTCACCGGCAGTCGGCGGGGTCTGCCCTCGGCTCACAGAGGCTGCTTTGGGTCCTGGTCCCGTGGCCTCCTCGATCTGAGCAGCAGAGAGCCTCCCTCCTGCTGACCTTTCCTGCCCCAGGGTGCTCTGGCGCATGTGAGGATCGAGTCTTGCTTAGGGGAAGGGCGGGCGGCAAGGACACCAGCCTCTGGAGCAGGAACCCGGCCCCACAGAAGCACAAAGGCCCTTCTTGGGAAAAGCTGCTGGGCCCCCCAGGGCAGCAGAATGGGGGCTGGGGAACAGGCCCAAAGATCCACAGCCCCAGGGGCTCACCCCACCTCTCCTGGCTCCTGTGCAGGGAGCCCTCTGGGCCAACAAAGTGGGGGCCACCACTAGGGGGCGTGCGGTTCACATGATGCTTTGCGGGCAGGCAGAGGGAAGCGCATTTGGGGAGCCCAAGGCCGGCCACCAGCCTCCCTAGACCCCAAGGTCCTGTATATGAAGGGGATGCTGGGCTCACTGGGGTGCCCGTAGGCTTGACCTCCCATGCCCACTTCCTGGGTCCAATCTGACAATTCGCTTTGGTCAAAAGCAAGCCCTTAAAAGAGGGGCTGGCGTCTCCCTGCGACGAGTGCCCTGTGCCTCCCACTCCGGGGGTCCAGGCCTGACACCGCAGCCCACTGGGGTCGGCTCTGGCCCCACTCAGCCCTCCCTCCCCTCTCCTCCCCTCCCCCCCTCCACGGAAAGCGCCCTCCTCCTCTGTGGGGATTCTCCCTGGGGGACTGCCTTCACCGCAGGAGGCGCTGGCCCTGCAGAGGCCAGCACAGGGCCTCCGCCCGGCTGGTCTGTTGCGGTTTAGGCAGAAATGGCTGCCTGACCACTTCCTCAAATGAGTCTCTGGGCAGGGCAACTGAGCAATTCCACCTGGCAGCGGGTGCCTGCAGCACGGTGGGAGGGGGGACCCCAAAGGTGGGGCCTGACACCCAGCCTGGGCCGTCCCGCCAGGGTGTAGGGGAGAGGAGAGGACCTAGCCTGGGACCTGCTTAATGTCAACGGAGAGAAGCCAGCCAAGGGTTGTGGCCAGAGAGGGGGGGGGCAGCAGAGGTGCCACAAGAAACCAGGAGGTGGGGCCTCCCTGGTGGTGCAGGGGGTTAAACACAGCACTGTGAAGCTGTCCGCAGCCTCTGCAGCACGAGTTCGATCCCTGGCCGGGGAGCTACCCACACGGTGCAGCAGACCTCTCCTGTCTCCCTGCTGCTCCCCTCGGCAGTAGATTTCAGTAGATCCACCTGCTCTGCTCCCCACTCTGTCTCTGGTGAATCTTCTCACCCCCCACACCTCTGGCCCAGTTCTTGTATGCATAAATAATAAATCTTTTTTTTAAAAAAAAACCAGGAGGCTGCATTTGGGGGCTCAGGAGCAGAGGAGATGGGAAGAAGACGACTGGGGTGCTGCTGAGCTCGAGAGAGGGGCCGCCAGGGTCCCTCCTGGCAGCAGGCTCTCCTCTGAAGTGGATGGACATGGGCAGAGACAGCAGGAAGGCCAGGCCCCTCGAGGGTGGGAAGGGTCATGCTGAGACCAGGCAGGGATGTGGGCCTGCTCTGGGGATGAGGAAGCACAGCTAGGGGCTGCGAGGGGGCAGGCGGCCAGGAAAACGGACTTGCTCTCCCTGGGATCGGTGGGTTCGGAGCGTGAGGGGGACATTTGTGGGGAGCACTTGTGGTCAGCACCCGGCAAGTGCTCATCCTCACTGCGGCACCAGAGTCCCAATCACGCCCCGGTGGCTCACCCAGGGTCAGCCCCCACCCCCACCCCTCACCAGCCTTCCTTTGAGGGGACTCCAGAGCCAGGGCTCCCAGGCTGGCCTCAGGACTTCGCCTGCTGGTGGAGGGACAGGTGGTCTGGCCTGGCCACGTGAGGCCAGCAGCAAGCAGCAGGCCGACTGGGTGTGGTGAGGAATCTGGAGGGAGAAGCACGTCTGCATGACCGGGTAAGGTCAAGTCCACGGGGACACAGATCCGCATTCTGTGGTCCCCGGTCAGTGGCAGTGGTCAGTCAAGAAGGGCCAACTCTCAGGGGTCAGGGAAGCCTTGACTCAGGTTTTGTCAGACCCGGGAGGACGAAGGCGGAGGCGAGAGGAGCATTCCAGAAGGGGGCCCAGCCTGAGTCAGCAAAGGGACAGGTTTCAGGATTGCTCTCTCCACCCCCAAGAGGCCTGGCCTTGCCGCCCCCTCCTCCTTGAGCCCCTGCGGCTCCCTGGCAGCCACGCTGCGCCAGCACGCCAGCACACCGGGGGTTAACGTCTGTCTGGTGCACTGGCGGGGCAGCAGCAGCTTTGGCGGCCTAGCCAGTAACCCAGAAGCTGAAATGTGAGAAGTAGGAGGAGAGGGGCCCCTTGCAGCAGCAGTAGCAGCGTGGCTGCAGCTGGCTGCGATGGCAGGAGGAGAGGGTTTCCCTGGCAGGAGCCTGCTCTGCCCTGGCGGCCAGCGGCGCCCTCCCACCCACGGCCCACAGCTCACGGCCCCTCCACATGGCTGCCCGCCTGCCTCGGGCCATGGGCCAGGGCAGTGCACGCTCATGGCCAGGGTCCGCATCCTTCAGGCCTCGCTGCGGATCTGGAGAAGGGCCGAGGCCGTGCCCTGGTGACCAGCCGAGGGCAGAGGGCCAAAGGGCCAACCTCAGAGGCCTGGGCAGGGCAGATGAGCCGTGGATTTCCGTCCTGGACGTTTCACAGGCAGATGAGCCGTGGGAGGCAAGGACACAGGGCCCCGCCGCCTCCTAGGCCTGTGCCAGGCGGCCCTGGCAGTGAGGACCAACCAGAGGTGGTGACCCCCCCAATGTGTGCAGGTGCTGGTGCTGGACTTGGATGAACCCCTACATCTCAGCCCCTTCCCTCATGTCCTGGTCTTAGCAGGCATTAGGATCACAACCGCTTCAGGTGAGCAGACCGAGGCCGAGTGCAGACGTGTCCAGGGCCACGCGCCACAGCCGGCTTGATCCCAGCTGCTCTGCCGGGCACCTCGTGCTCACCCGCCGCCCCGCGCTTCGGGCAGGTGGGAGCAGCAGAGTCGCCAGCAAACCAGCACAGGCTGTGTGAGGCGAGGGACCGGGCAGGCTGGGGCCCTGGGATAGCGGCTGCGGGGGAGCGAAGGGCTTGCAATGCTTGGGACCTGCCCGTGGTGGTGCAGGCTGAGAACAGTACCCGGAGGAAGAGGGAGCACCTAGTCCCCCTGGGCACAATTCTGAGGAGGTAGGGACCTCCGGGAACCCCAGGGTCACTGCCAACCAGGGACGAGTGCTGGCCTGGACAGGCCATGGAGCACAGCTGGGCCCAGCGTTGGCGTGGCCCCGGGCACCTGTGCCGCGCTGGGCGGGGCTCTGCTACAGGCCAGGGGAGCGCCTTCAGAGGTGTCCTGGGGGCCTGCGGGCCAGGAGCCGGAGATCCCAGCCCTCCCAGCTGTGAGCCCTTGACTGACTTCTCCAGGGGGCTGTGAGGACAGAACGAGGCCATTGCCGAAAAGCACTGAGATTGCAAACTGACGTCCACACAAAGCCAAGCAGCCAACTAGAGGGAATAGGACTCGGCCGAGGAAAAGGACGAAGGCCTGACACCTGGTACGGCGCGGGGGAATCTTGAAACCAGGCTGCCCAGGGAAAGCCGCCGGCGCAGGAGACGGCCGGGCCTGTGAAACGTCCAGGACGGAAATCCAGAGAGACAGAGCAGACTGCCCGGCTCGGGTGGATGGCAGGGAGGTCGGGAGCGACCGCTAGTGGGTTCAGGGTCTCTTCTTCGATTGTGTTTTGAACGGATTTTTGTCTGTAGTTTTAAGGTCACAGGATCATTGAGCAGAAGGTACAGAGATTTCCCCGAGGCGCCCAGCCCCCCCAGGACCGCCTTCCCCACGTCTTGCCTCCCCCCACAGGGATACATTTGTGCCAATGGAGGAACCCCCGGGTTTCTGGGGTTGGGGGTTATGGAAAGTTCTGGAATTAGATGGCGGCAGCAGATGTCCCGTTCGGTGAAGAAAGAACCCCACTGAGCGAGTCACTCTCGAGGCTAGGGGTTAGGGCCTGTGAATGAGCTCGCAAGTCCAGGCACCACCTGGTGAGCGCCCGGAAGGCGCTCCGGTGACCCGTCCCTTGCCTCCAGAGGCCGTGGTGTGATGGAGGCCAGAGCACACTAGGACGCGTTTGGCCCCAGACGTGAGCCAGGCGTCATGGTCCCGGCAGCTGGGACGAGTGTCCTGAGAGCCACACACGGCCCACAGCATGCAGGGGGGTCAGGGCTGGAGACCAGCTCGCTGCTGGCCCAGGCAGCTTCTGAATAAGGCCCACAGGGAGGCCCCGAGCTCAGCCTTCCAGGGAACCACCCAGGAGAGGGGGCCACCAGGCAGAGAGGGGCGTTTGTGCTGAGGACTGCGGGGCCTGGGTGGCTTCATGGGACCAGCAGGTCCCGGAGCTGCTGCAGCTCGAAGGTGTGACACCCAGAGGGCTGGTGGGAGTGGAGGGGCTGAGCCCAGAGGCCACCCGCACCCAGGGCCTCTGCTTGCTGGGGAGGGGGGCGCGGCCACCCCCACTCCTGGGCAGATCTGGGAGGCGCCCGACTTTGGTTCATAAACTGCTGCCCAGGGCTATAGTAAGCCCGCCCTCGCCTGGCCCGAAGCTCTGGGTTTCTCCCAAGGGTCCCAGTGATTGGACTGCGAAGGGGAAGCTAGTACCGAGTCCTCCCACCCGCCCTCCAGGTTCCAAGAGCGAACATGCAAGATGGGCAAGCCTGGTTCGGGCTCCCCACCAGCGCCAGGTCAGCAGACACACCTGCAGTGGCACATGGCAGGGACAGAGGCCGCAGCTCTGGGGAGCCCCGCCCCCTCCGGGGCACAGGGAGGGCCGGCCTGAGCCCGCAGGCTGCAGTTGAGCCCACCCCACGTGCCTCTCCCTCCACCCCTCCCCTGTCCCTCCTGCCTCCACCCTCCGTCTCCCTCGAGGTCTCTACACCTGCGGGAAAGCTGGACAGTACAAACCACCCAGAGAAGAGAAAGGAGCCGGCCACACGGGAGAGCATGTGTGCTCCGGCTCGCGCATCACACATGTGCACATACACGCACGCACACGCGTGTCCTCTGAGCCCACAAGGCAGCTCATACTGAACCCAGACACAGGGAAGAGAGAGGGAACCAGACGAATCACCACCACGCCTCCGGGCCGCAGGTGCCGGGGATGGCGAGCACTGTCTCATCAGCCCTTCAGAGAATCTGGGAGATTCCACAGATGGAGGAAACCAGCTTAAGGAACTTCGCCAGGAGACCCGGTAGGTTAGAGCCCTGGAGTCCCGCTCAGCACCTGGCACAAGCCCCAGAAGCCAGTCCTGAGGCAGCTTAGCAGAGTGGGGATGCCTGCTGCTTGGCAATTTGGGGCGCCCCACTCCCACTTTTTCTGGTACTGTAGGGGTGTCAGCTCTGGGCTGGGGTGAGCTGAGCCCCTGACCCAGCCCTGTCAGCAGCAGGGCATTCCAGAGCCCTATGGTCTGGCCCTGGTGGGGGGAGTCACAGTCTTGGGGAGCGCAGGCCTGAGAATAAAGTGAGCAGCACAGGGGACCTGGGTGAGGAGGCGCAAGTGCCAAGCTGGACCAGGCAGGCTTGAGGCCTCCATGGCTCCAGGGGTTGTTAAATAACAGGTCTGGGAGCACAGGCCCCGGCAGAGCTCCCGCTGTTCTCCTGCCCAGCTGTCCCCATAGAGATGCTGGGAGCTTAGGGTCCTCCAGGAGGCTGGGGTGGGGCAGCGCCCCTCCCAGAATCCTTCGGATGGGGTGGGGGAGGTGTTGGACCCTCTCAGCCTCCTCCTACAGCAGCTCCTTGGCTCCATTTGACCTTCAAAGTTGGCATCTGTTTGCAGGAATCTGTCTCTCCCCCTGGAATTCAGCCTCCAGATGTGGGATCCAAGGCAGAGCGGTGGCTGCACATGGCTCCCTCCAGTGAATCAGCCACATTCCAAAGGTGCAAACACAGACGCCACGCCCTCAGCAGCCCAGCCGGGGGCTGCAGACTTCCTCCCCAGCCCCGGGGGGGCCCCCACCCACCTCTCCCCCCTCTGTTTCTTCCCAGCAAGACCAGGTTTTCATTTCCAAAGCCTTTCTCCTGGATCTGAACAGCGAAACAGCCACCAGGCCGGGAGCACCAAGCGCCTGCTCACTGCCCCCGCGGGAGTACTGACCCCAGCCCCCTCTGTCATCACTGCACATGGGCTCATTCATTCAGCAGGTATTGACTGAGCACCTACTATGGGGTGACCAGACACGGGAACTCAGCCCAGCAAGAGGCCACAAGATCAAAATCTGGCCCATAGCAGAAAGCAGCTGCAAGTGTGCGAGAAGCAGTAAATTAAGAAGGGGAGGGCGGGTGATAGGGGGCTGGACTGGGGCCTCACTCGGGGGAGAAGTGGGCAGGAGACTCGGGATGAACGGGAACCCCCTCCATGGAGCGGCCTTTCCCCTCAGCCAGGCCCGGGTCTTCTCCCTCCTGCCAGCTGCCAGCACTGTAGCCACGAAGTCCAGCTATTTTCCCAATAAGAGCTTTACCGGGATAGAATCCACCTACTATACAGCTCACCACTTCAAAGTGTACCGTTCAGAGGTGTCAGTGTTTTCATGTGGTGGTACAACCATCACCACGGTCCATTTTAATATATTTCCATCACTCCAAAAAGAAACTCCCCCAATGCCTTCCCCAGCCCTGGCAGCCGCTGTCATGCTGTCTCTCGATGGTCTGGCTGATTCTGGACATTGCATGCAAGTGGAACCACATGCCATTTGACCTTTCGAGTCTGGCTGCTCTTGCTCAGTATCATGTTTTCATAGTTCACTGAGGTTGTAGTGTGTGTCAGTGCTTTGCTCCTTTTTATGGCTGAGTAATATTCCACCCTATAGACAGATGGCAACTGTCTACCCACTTATCTGTGTTGTCTCCACCTTTGGGCTGTTATGAACCATGCTGCTCAGACATCACGTCCAAGTTCATGTGTGGACACATGTTCTTATTGCTCCTGGGTAAGTACTAGGAGTAGAATTGCTGGTCACAGGGTCACTCTGTTCAGCCTTCTGAGGAGCTGCCAACAGTGTGAGGGTTCTCCGAGTCTTCCCGGTACTTCTTATTGTCCCTGTTTTGTTCCAGCCGTCCAGGAGGGTGTGAGGTGATATTGCACGTGGTTTTGGTGTGAAGCTCTCTAATAAAACACACCCATTTTAGGGCCGCACACCTCAGCGACGGTAGTGGTGAGGAGGTTACATGTAGCCAGAATAACCCTGGGATCCTCTGGGTCCAACAACCACGACCCAGCACTGCTCTGGAGGACTCATCCGGACATGACCAGGTTGCCCTCTGGGCGGGGCAACTGTGGGTGATGGGGAATGACTGGGTGGATCCAGGCAGGTGGGTGCTGCTGGGGGGCCTGGCACAACCCCAGGATGACACAGATGGCTCCTTCATCATCAGCTGGTGGATGGGTCTGACAGCACCCCAGTCCTTCTGGACCCTCACGGCCCCCTGGGCATCCCAGTGCCCTCAAACCCTACAGGATCTTCTGTGACTACTTTCTCCTTCATAAAGGTCAACACCACAACCCAGGCCGGTTCAGGCTACTGCAGAGGCCAGAAGTGAGTACAGCGGGGAACATTGGGGTGGGGGGTGTCTCTGCCTCCGGGGCAGAGAGCAGGAAGAAGGGCCTGGATCATATTCCCAGGCATCTCTGTGCCTCCCCCTGCCCCACCAAAGGAAGGTCCCAGGGCAGAGCTTTGTCTGTGTTCACCCCTGGGGCCCGAGGTAGTCAGCAGGCCTTGGCATTTGCTGGATGAACAGCTGGTGAAGACAGACTGGGTGGGGGAGGGTAGTGGTTAGCGCACGGGCTTTGAAGTGCAAGAGTCTGAACCCATGCTCAGCCCCTCAGGGCCAGTCACTTGGCTTCTCCAGCTCCCCTCTCCTCACCCAGGAAGCCAGCCTGAGGAGGCTCCCCACCGAGTGCCTCTGATGACTAAGTCCCAGGAAGCAGATGGAGCACCATCATGGGCCAGGGACCAGCACCCCTGAGGACCGGGTGGGGGGAGCTGGGAGGAGGAGATGGCACGAGTCTCATCAGGGGAAGAAAAAAAAAGTGGGATGTGTCCTGCAGGGAAGCTAACCCCACCCTGGGGAGAGGCATGTCCAAGCAGGGGGGACACAAAACTAGGCCCAAAAAGGTAGCCCTGGTGCACCGAGGCTGGAGATTAATGTTAGGGAACACTCCTGAGTATGGATGGGGGTTCCCCTCACTGTATCTTCAGCTGAGGAAACATCAAAGGAGTCCAAAGGCAGACCTAAGGGGACAGTTGGATTTAGGGGGCATAGTCTCTAGAGGGCTTTAGGGGGTAAGTAGGGCTGTGGGAGTGTAACAGGGTGGTCCCCAGGAAAGGGGGAGGGGTTCCAGGTTTCCTGCCCCACCAAGGGAGGGTGGAGCTGAGCAGGGAGAGAAGAGGCTGCAGAAGGGACAGAGGAAGGCAGGCAGCAGGATGGAGATCCAGGAGCCCCGGAGGAGGCGCATGGAGCCGGGAGACACGTGAAGAAATTGCGCTTGCCTTTTGGTCGTGGACGGGGTGACACAGATGTGGGTGAGACCCGTGGGGAGGAGACAATGGCAGCTTTTATCTTGATGTTGATTTTGCTCTTTTCCTCCCAGACTTGTCTGGTTGTTTCTGACCCTTTCCTGTGGGTCCCCACTGGAAGCTGCTTTAGACTGTGGCAGGCTTTGGGGCCTTGCTCTGGGCCAATCCTGCTTGGGTGGACTTTTACCCACGAGGGGACGGGTCACTTTGGTGCTTGATTTAGAAACTAGACTCTTTGCCTTTGCTGTGTTGTTTCCTAATTGTATTAAAGTTCCTTTTCATTAAGCCTCCTATGTTGTGTGTTGATGTGGTGGATGGCAGAACCTCTTTAGAGCAGGCAGGTTTGTGGGGTCTGGGGTGCCCCTCTCACTGCCCTGCAACAGAAGCAGCAGCTGAGGGGCTAGAATGGGCAGCTAAGGATGAGGCACAGCTCAGAGGTCAGTGGGTGATGTGGGCAGCAGCTCTGGGGTCCAAGGAGGAAGGGTGGAGAAAGGCCTGTCAAGGAGACTCTTTGGGGGTGTTAAAGAAAAGAAAAAAAAGGAGACTCAACTACTTTAAACAGGGGAGACACCCAGCTGATGACAGCACCCTAACAAGGACTGGAATGCATTTAGACTCAGGGTCCAATCTGCTAGAAGGCTCCTGGCAACGTGGCTGGCAGGACCAGGAGAGTGGGGTTCAAGGCTTAGCCAGAGGCCCACAGCCCACAGGAATCACCGGGCTTGGGAGCCTATGGAAAATGTAGCCCTCAGGCCTGCCCCAACTTCCTGGCTCAGCAGGAGTTTGAGACCCCCTGGGCCCCTAAGACTCTGAATGTGGCCAGAGAATCTGGGGGTTGGAGGGCAGCTCAACAGCCACACTCAGAGCGGCCTCAGGGGTAAGAGAGGGGCCCAGCTGTCACCTGGGTCTGCATTCTGTCCACAGGAGTCTCAGCTACCTCAGTACTCTCTCCACTGGAGCACTCCCACAATCATGGGAGGAGGGCACGGGGCGGGGGGCGGCTGTGGCTCCAGCAGCCATTCCAGTTCATGGTCAGGGTGTGCAGAGGGGGCCGGGGCTGAGTAGATCCTTTCATCCCTGGGTTGGGCTCCAAGACCAAAGCCCCAGACCCCTGGAGGAAAAGCCCCTAGCTGGCTGACCCCCCAAGGTGCATCTGGCCCCACCCACAGCAGCCCCACCCAGAGAAGGCACCCATGACTCAGCCAGACATCAGTGCCAAGGACGGGCTGCGAAGAAAGAGCAGGAAGTGTCTCCATCACTCTGCTGTCCCGCCTCCACCAGCCTGTGTGCGGGATCATGCAGAGAACTCCCTCTGACCGGAGTGGCCAGCAGGGGAAGCCAGCTGCGCTGGGGCCACCCGCCCTGAGAGTGGGACTGAGCCCATCAGCTGGGCTCGGGTTGCGTCTCAGCTACTTTCCAGCTGTGCATCCCGGGAACCACTCAGCCTCTCTGAACCCCCCCCCCCCCCCCCGCCTCTGCAGCACCAGCCTGAAGGTCCCAAGGACCTGCAACACCAGGACCTCACCTGGCTGGGGGCCTGGGGGCGGGCTCACACACCCCTAACCCTGTCAGGCTTTTCAACACCACAGCCCAAAGGCTGGAGAAGGGCAAGTGCAGAAGAGTCGCCAGCCCTGCCCCGAGTGGGAACCCACAGGCCGTGGGGCGGCAGGCACAGGGCCGTCTTCACACAGCAAGGCGCCTAGCCTGCCCACCCCTTCTCCCCCAGAGCCCGAAGCAGCCCTCAGGCCCCCTCCGCGGGTGGGGCAGCGGGCAGAGCCTGCGCAGACTGGGGTGGGCTTCCCGGGTGTGCTGTGAACTCTCTGGGCGCTCAGGGGCATTTGGGGGATTCTGCTCGTTCTGCGTCAGCAGCGGCGGGGCACACGCAGCCCCCATCGACATCGCCTTTGTTAGGCCCCGGCGCACTCCTCGGTCTCACCCAGGTCCTGCCCACTCCCCGAGGCAGCCTCCTCCCGCCTCCTGCCCTTCCCTCCCCGAAGCCACTTGTACCTGCTCCAGCGCCTGGAGGGGTGACAAGTGTTTCCAGACAACAAAAGCCTCTCTCCGGAGAACGGATGTCAGCCTACACCCTCCTTCTGGGCAGGTTTCAGGGCCCCAGGAGCTGGGCGGGCTGAGGGCAGGCGGCTGGGGGCAGCGGGTCCGCAGAGAGGGGCCTGGCTGCTCAGCCGTCGCCTGAGGCCGGAGGCCCCGTCTGGGTCTCGGGGTGTGCTTCGGGCAACGACGCCATGTCCTTGGGCTCGGGCTGTGTGACCTTGGGAGGGTTCCTGGGCCTCCCTGGGGCTGCGCGGGGCCTGCCCGGCCGGGGTCCCTGAGCACGAAGGAGGCTGCGCCCCGCCTGGCACCTGCCGACGACGGGGCCACCGCGGTCACTGTCCGTCCTCCTCACCCCCCAACGCTCCCGCCACGCCGGCCTCAACCTCCCAGGGCTCCTCAGAGCCCGAGGGCCGGCGGCGGCGCCCGCGGGTGCCCGGGTCCCCAGCAGCGGCCCAGCGGGGCCCCTTCCCGCCGCGTGCCCCACGCTGACCCGCGGGGCGACTCCCCCGGCCCCGCGGGCAGGGCCTGGCCGCACCCCCGGCGCCCGCGGGGTCCCGCTCAGGCTCCCGGCCGCGCTCGCGGGGGGCCTGGCCGGGGTCGGGCTGGAGGAGCCGCCCCGCAGCCGCGGGGCCCGGGCGGCGGCGGGGCTCGGCGGGGGGCGGCGCCGGGGACAAAGGGCGGCCCTACCTGCGCGGGGGGCGCGGGCACCACCCCCAGGGCGGCTCCGCGCGCGCCCGCGGGGTCACGTCCGGGGCGCGCCGGCCGGAAAGAGGCCCCGCGCGGGGCGCCCGCGGCCGGGCCACGCCCCCTCGGGCCGGCGGCGGGGGCGGAGCCAGCGGAGCCCGGGCCGTCCCGCGCTTCCGCTCGCGGCAGCCGGCTCATTCATATTCATGAGGTGGGCGGGGAGGGAGGGGCGCCGAGGCGCCCCGCCCCCAGGCCGCCGGCCCCGCCCCGGCGGAGGCTCCGGCCCCAGCGGGGCGCCCCCGGCTTCCGCCTTGGGGAGGGAGTTTCCACTTGGTCACGACTCAAAAATGTGTCGCTCCCGCGCCTCCGCCCCCTCACCCCGGTCCTGGGGGGGTCTCCTCCCTCGGAAGGCCGGGGGCGGGGCGGGGGGACCGCCCCTCTTCCCTGGGGCGGGTCCCTGGGGAGCCGCGGCTGACCCCACCCTCGCTCCTAGTCAGCGCCCCAAGAAGCCCCGCTTTTAAAGCAGAGTAGCTGTGATTTATCGAGCGCTACTTCTGTGCCAGGCGCAGACTGCATTCCTCTTCCAGCCCTGCCAGCGGCCCAGCCGGGGGTACAGAGCTGCCCCAGACGCGCAGGGAAGTGGGGCGACCCCCCCGCCACGCAGCCGACCTGGGCGCCCCGCCCCGGCCTGGCCCGTGGGATCTGGGGGCAGATGCTTGCTCCCCAGTTCACATACAGGATCACTTCTTTTTTATTTTTAAGATTTATTTATTTATACAAGAACCGGGGTTCAGGCCAGAGGCGCGGGAGGGCGAGAGAATTCACCAGAGCCAGAGCGGGGAGCAGAGCAGGCAGAAGGACCGAAGCACACTGCTGAGGGGAGCAGCGGGCGGCAGGAGAGGTCTGTGCGCCTTGTGGGACCCTCGCCGGCAGCCGGGGATCGAACCCGTTCTGCAGAGGCTGCAGGCAGCTTCACAGGGCGGCGCTCGACCTGCTGCGCCACCAGGGGAGGCCCCTAGGATTACTTCTAAGGCGCTCCTGGGTGCCTGGGCGGGGCGGTTGCCTCTTGCCAGAGGGAAGTAACTTACTGGGGGAAACCACGGTTATGAAGGCAAGCCGGGTTGCACAATATGCCCAGCTGTGTGCAAAAATGATTATGAATTTCAAGACGGTGACAGTAGACAATCAGCTAGGCATGAGCCCTTGAAAAGGCCAGTCTGGTACAATCCCACTGGTCACATGTCCATGGAGTCCCCTGCAGGGCTCAGTGGCTCTGGCAAGGGCAGAGAAGCCAGGATGGACATCCCTACCTCTAATGTCACCCCTGCTCTCCCGCCGCCCCTCCTCCATACTAGCATCCGGGACCAGGCCTGTTGAACCCCGAAAGCCCAGCACTTCAGGCTTTCTGGGACTGGCGTCCTGGCTGTGAGATGACTCTGATGGGGAGACCATGTCTCAAATCCAAATGGCACAGCCAAGTGACCAGCAGGCCTTGTCTGTGGCTCCTGGACATTTTTAGCCCTGGGCCCTGCAGACAGGTGGCCTGGGTGGTCCGTGCCAGGCCCAGCATGGGTCCCGAAGCCCTTTCTTTTCATTGGATCCGGGTATGAGGAGCAGCCAGGGCCGCTACCCAGAATAAATACCCCATCCATCCTCAGCCCAGCCCTGCAGGCAGAGCAAGCCAGCGCCCAGGAGAGATGCTCACCCTGCTGCCAACTCAAGGTTAACAAGTCATCCTGAGCTGTCTTTCCATCTCCCTGTCTCTCCATCCTGGTGCCTGGGCGCCACACACAATGGGCTGCAGGCTGCATAAATGATGCTAATAACTGCTATTTCTTCTGCCACCAGGTGATGGCAGAAGCCCTATTTATGCCCTCTTCACTGAGCCCCACTGAACCTCACCTAACAGGATTCCCATTTTGCAGATTGGGAAGCTAAGGCTCAGAGCGATCAAGTGGCTAAGGCCAATGGCTGGCATTTGGGGCCATGAAGTCAGGGATAGGGTTGTCAAGCCCAACGTTCCTGCAATCTGGCTCTCCTGGCTCCTAGCATCTCTCCTCTGCCCACAATGTAGGCCATAAGGCTCACTTTTTTTTTTTCTTTAAGATTGATTTATTTATACAAGCACTGGGTACAGTCAGAAGCACGGGACAGTGAGAGAATTCACCAGAGCCAGGGCAGGGAGCAGAACAGGCAGACTGGCGAAGTACACTGCTGAGGGGAGCAGCGGGCGCAGCAGGAGAGGTCTGTGCACCATTCGGGACCCCCGCCCCGTGGCCGGGGATCGAACCGGCGCTGCAGAGGCTGTGGGCAGACTCGCAGCCCAGCGCTCAACCGCTGTGCCACCGGGGAGGCCCAAGGCTCACTTTTCTATGTTGTCCTATATTATTTACTCCCAGCACCTCAAATAGATGAAAGGTTCTGGAAAACAGGCACCATGTCCACACCTTCAGGTTTCTGCTGGGCCTAGTCTTGCATGTTAACTGAGGAGCACTTCACTGCATGCCTACATGATCCAGGACACCCTCCTGGTCGGGGGCAGGTGCACGTGTGTGCATGGGTGAGCTGTGCCCCCTCCGGGCATTGCAGGCAAGTGGTCCCAATCGACTGAGAGATCTCCTTGCAGACACAGATGGGGTTGCCTAGCCCAGTGCTCCCAGTAGCCCCTCAATAAATATTCTTGATTGAACATACATTAAGAGCTTGATAAGAGTCTATTGAGGGCATCCCTGGTGACGCAAGGGGTTAAGCACCACACTATGAAGCAATCCGCAGCCTCTGCAGCACGAGTTCGATTCCCCGCCGGCCAGAGAGCAACCCACATGGTGCAGCAGACCTCTCCTGGCTCGCCCACTGCTCCCCTCAGCAGTGTACTTCAGTCAATCTGCCTGTTCTGTTCCCCACTCTGTCCCCTCTCACCCCCAACCCCGACACCTCTGGCCTGTACTGCAGCTCTTGTATGCATAAATAAATAAATCTTTAAAAAAAAAAAAAGACTCTGTTGAATGAATGGGACCTAGGGGATGCTCAATAAATGTTCACTAATGAAGGTTTAGGGGATCAGATTCAGTTCCCTTATATCAGAAATGAACTTAGTTCAAACTGCTAATACTACAGAATACCACAGACCTGGGGGCCCAAACAGGCATTTCTTACAGTTCTGGAGGCTGAGAAGTCCAAGATCGAAGTGCTGGCAGCTTCAGTGCCAGGTGAGGGCTGTCTTCCTTGCTTGCAGACAGCCACCTTCTTGCTGTGTCCTCGCATGGCAGAGAAAGAGAGAATGCTCCACTCCCTCTTCCCTTCTTACAAAGCCCTAATCCTTTTTCTTTTTAAGATTCATTTATTTATGCATACAAGAGCTGGGGTACAGGCCAGAGGTGTGGAGGGTGAGAGGATCCACCAGAGACAGAGTGGAGAGCAGAACAGGCAGACTGACTGAAATACACTGCTGAGGGGAGCAGCGGGCGAGACAGGAGAGGTCTGCTGCACCATGTGGGTTGCTCCCTGGCCGGGGATTGAACTCGTGCTGCAGAGACTGTGGATTGCTTCATAGTGCGGTGCTTAACCCCTTGTGCCACCAGGGAGGCCACAAGGCCCTAATCCTAGCCTCAGGACCCCACCTTCTCCCTCTTGATATCATCTAAACCAGGGCTCCAAACACCATTCCATGGGGGTTACTACTACTGCATTGGGGGCACAAATATCTGGCCCATAATAACAACGTTATGCAGCCTTTACTGTCCACCAGGTCCCTTGAAGGACCCTGCAGTTAGTGTTCTATCCTTGGGAGCATTTAGGGGGAAATGGAAAGACCCCACCCCCATGACACATGGGAACAGAGCAGAGGATGTGTGCACAGTAAGGATTTGGAGGGAGGAAATCCAGCAGGATAGCGGGGGGCGGCATCATCCCTCCTCACCCACCTTTCCCTAAAGAAGCCAGGCCCCGTGATGCCTGCCTTAGCAGGTGCCACTTCTTAGAAAAGCACAACCTTGGCAGGTCTCATCCCAAGACTTCCCACCTGTGTCCATGCAGGTGCCTTTCTTTTTCTCTGTTTCCTAATAAACCTGTCCTTTTAAAATGTAAAGGGAAAAAAAAGAAAAGCACAACCCCTGGAAAATTCACCCTGAGCCTGACTCCCTCGCCTGCCCATTAATCCTGCACCCCCATCTCCACCCCACCAGATATCTGATGCCTCAGGGAGGTGACAGAAGCTCTGAAATTGGAATGACCCTGCAGTCTGCCTCACACTAGATTCTAAGACCTTGGCCACGTTATTTACCTTCTCTGGGCGTCAGCTTCCCCCTCTGTAAAAGAGGAATAATGACAGAGCCCACCACGCAGGGTGCGTGATTATAATGAAAGCAAAGTGTCCAGAACGGAAAAAGAGCTGGTCTGGCTGAGAACTGGGGCTCTCTGGCCAGGTCCTCCCCACCAAGATGACAGTGTTCGTCCCTCCTCTTGGATTTGCAGGCGCCAAAGGTAGGGGTTTATTTGCAGCTAAGGACACACCAACTGGGCCTGGGATTGACAGGCTGTGGGTCGGGCTTGACACCCACTAGGCGCCGCCAGCAGCCTTGCAGGTGTCTCCTGTGACCTTCATAACTCCCGTAGAAAGGACAGACTGTTGTGCCCCTTCTCAGTGCGGGAACCCCAAGCCAGAGTCCTCGCTGGGTGCAAAGTGCTTGTCCATGAAAACAGCTCGTGTCGAAAAACAAACCAGGAGAAAAGCCCTCGAGGGTGAAGATTTTTTTATGGTCGCGGCGCCCTGGTGGCATCGAGATGGTTGGACTCCCCGGGTCACTTGACTCGCCTCTTGCTGGGCTGTAAGACCCAGGAGGGCAACCCCAGCTGAGTTCCCCGCTCACCCTTTGATCTCACCGTTGCGCAGAGCTGGCCTCCTGCAAACACTCGATAAGCATTTGTGCTGCCGGTTAGAAAACCAGCCCGGTGGACCTTTTCTCCACGCACAAGATTCCCGGGTCTAGAGTCCAGCCTGGCGGAGATGGACCTCGTTGGCAGGGCGGCGCTGCGGGGCGCCGGGAGGGGGCGCTCTGCAGCCCTCTGCAGTCCGGGTTTGTCCCCAAGCCCCAGCCGGTCCGTGGGCCCAGGCAGTCGGCCCTTAACAGCCCCCTGCTGGAAGGCACTAGGTCCCGAAGCTGGACTTCCCCTGGGCCCATCTGCCGGCTAATGTTTAACTCAGCCTCACTCCACGGTATCCACTGCAGGGAAACGGGGGTGAGGTAGGGTGGGGGTGGGGTAGGTCACCGCCCCAGATCATCGCCTGCTGGGCCCAGGGGCGCTTCACGCGTCACGCACCAGAGCACCCACTCTGTGTTCAACCAGGCAGCGGTTTTGAGCGCCTGTTGGGTGTCTGCTCATGCAATCACCTACTATGCAATCATGCACACCTACTATGTGTGCACTGGCACCAATATAATAAACACCTACTGCGCACTCAGACAACAGCACCCAAGGACCTGCTATGCGACCATTTGTGGGCACCTACTCTGTGTTCAACCGTCAAACATGCCTGGAGCGCCCACTATGTACCCAGCGCGGGCGATGCCGCCTGATCGAGACCCACAGGCTCCAGCCCCCGGCGGCCACGGGGCACCACAGACACCCGCGAAGGCGGGGTGCACCGAGTCGGAGGCCTCCCCTAAGGAGGATGCTTGTCCCGTCCTGACTCCGCGGGGCCCAGCGGCGGGCGGGCGGCAGCAGGAGGGCTGTTTTGGAACCGGGATTGGCCACGGGAGAGCGGAGCGGCGAGATAACTGGGCGGGGGCTCGGGACCGGCCCAAACACACGCAGGAGCGCGAGGCCGGGCTCAGCCGGGGCGGCGGGGGACAACCCGCGGCGCAGGCTCCGCGCGCGTCCACGCGGGGTGCGCCCCTCCCGGCGGCGCTCCGGCCGCGGGCGCAGGGGGTCCCAGCGCCCCAGGTCCTAGCCTGTCCTCGAGGGAAGCGGAGGCGGAGGGCCCCGCGGGGTCCAGCCGCGGTCGAGGGGGCGGGAGCGGCCAAGCCTGGCCTCGAACCCCGGCTGGCGCTGCCGGGAATCCCGCGCCGGCCTCTGCCCGCGGGGCGCTGCCCGCGCCTTCCCGGAATCGGGCGAGGCGGGGAATCGGGCATCGCTGCCGCCGCCGCCCGGGCGCGGGGCCCGGCCAAGGTGACCGGCGGGCGGGAGGCGAGGGGCCCCCGCCCCGCGGCCGCCGCGACCCCCCCGGCTGCCCGGCCCTCGGGGCTTCTCCTCCGGGCGCGCGCCGCCCCCTCCCGGGCTTCCCCGAGGGCGGGACACCCCCTCCCGGCCGCCCCGGCACCTCCCGGCCGCGTCCTGGCGCTGCCCTCCCGGGGCGGGGCCGGGGGAGGGGGACCCGCGGACCCGGCCGCAGCGGCCGCGCGCGGCGCCCCCCCCGCCGGTGCCGCCCCCCGCGGCCGCGCCGCGCGCCCCCGCCCCCCGCCCCCCGCGCGGCGCCCCCTCCCCCCGGCGCGCGCCCCGCCTGGCAGCTGGCGCCCCGGGCCTGGGGCCGCGGCGGCGAGAGGGGTTTGCTGGGAGGCGGGGAGCCGCGGGGGAGGGAGGCGGGGGGAGGCGCCCCCCGCGCCCCTCCTCCTCCCTCCGCCGCCGCCGCCGGGCCCTCCTCCCGCCGCCTCCCTCCGCCGCCGCCCGCCCTGCACGACATCCCCGCACGGCGGCCGCCGCGGCCGCTTCCCCCGGAGCTGCAGATGTGGCGGAGCGGCCGGGCGCCGGGCGGCCGCGCCAGGGGAGCCCGCGCCCCGTGAGCCCCGCGCCCCGGCCCCCGCCCGCCCGGCCCCGCCCCGCGGCGCCCCCGCAGCCCGACCGCCGAGCCCGCCGCGGAGCCCCCGCCCGCCGCCGAGGTAGGAAGCCGGCGTCGCGCCGCGGGCCGGGCCGGGCCGGGCCGGGCGGGGGCGCGCCGGGCGCGGGGCGCGGGGCCCGGGGGTCGCCCCCGCGCGCGCCTCGCCCCGGGCCATTGTGCGCCCTCGCGGGGCCCCGCGCCCGCGCCCGCCGGCTGCGCGCCTCCCTCGCCGGCCCCGGCCCGGCCCGGCGCCCGCCTCCCGCCTCCCGCCTCGTCCGCAGGCCGCGGCCGGCCCGGGCGCAGCAAACTTCGGCGGGGAAGTTGGGCGGCCGCGGCCGGGGCGCGCTGCGGGCCGAGAGGCGGCCCCGGGGCCCCGCGCGAAGTTGTCCGGCGCCGCCGGGCCCGCGGCCCCTTCCCTCGGCCGCGCCGGGCTGTTCGGGGACGGGCCCGGGAGGCGTCCCCGCCCTCGTCCGGGAGAGGCTCCCCGGCTGCCCCCCGCGAGCCGCGTCCCTTCCTCGCCCGGAGAGGGAGGCGCCCCGGGGTCAGGAGCGGGCCGGGGGTGCCGGCGCTGGACCCCGCTGTCGGGGGAGCCGCCGGCGCGGCGGGCGGGGAGGGCAGCGGTGCCCGAGCCCGAGGGAGGGTCGGGAGGGCGGGGGAGGGGGCGAGGCAGGTGCATCCCGAGGGAGGGAGAGGCCGGCCCGCTTCCCTCCGGCCCCCTGGGATGGGGCAGGAATCCAGGCTGGCACCTGGAGGCCTTGGCACTCTGCCCTGCCCAGCCGGGTACTCAGGCACAGCGGGGCAGCATGCCGCCTCTCCTCCTGTCCCGAGAGCCCGCTCGGCTTGCTCGCCCCGGCAGGGCGGCCGCAGCAGGGTGGCAGGGAGCTGCCCGGCCCTGTCCTGGGGCCTGGGAAGGGAGCGGGGATCCTGGGAGGAGCCCTGGGCCCCCGGCCATCACGGCCCAGGATCTTGGCTCTGAAGGCAGCGCTCGACACTGAGGGGGCCGCTCCGCCAGCCGGGGACCTGGCCCGGCCTGGGCACCGGGGTTCTCGGGCTGGGTCAGGGCCAGCGCCCGAGCTGTGGTCCTTGAGGCGGCCATCCCCAGGGGCCTTCACACCTGGTCCTGGCATCCTGGAGGGGGTGAGGCCTG
The DNA here is from genome assembly GCF_964194135.1 of Talpa europaea. Classification (NCBI taxonomy): domain Eukaryota; kingdom Metazoa; phylum Chordata; class Mammalia; order Eulipotyphla; family Talpidae; genus Talpa; species Talpa europaea. Next base: position 101,196,627 of record NC_140079.1, on the reverse strand, counting down.
GCCCTGCGAGGGAAGGCGCCCGAGAGACACTCTGGGCCCCGGGGACCTTCTCAGCCCCAGGCTCAGCTGGGGAAGGGACCTGGCCCCTTGAGCCTGCCCCCCACCCAGCCCCCTCCAGCCCCGCTGGTGCCACAGTGGCACAGCTGTTCAGCCCACCCACACATCCCTCCCCATGACCTCGGGCCTCCCCTGCGCCTCCTCCTCCCCTCTGGGTCCAGGCTGGGCCTCCCAGCTGGCCTGGCCTGCATTGGGGGAGGGGCTGCACCTGGGGGCCCCTCCCTGGACACCCCTTTCCAAGCTCCAACCCGCACCATTTCACCGCCCACCCCAGCTCTGCCGGGCGCTGTCAGCAGCCGGCCGGGCCACTGGTTAGGGCACTGTTCATGGGGGGTGGGGACCCCTTGGAAGCAGCCCTGTTTTTCTTAGCTCTCTCCCCTCCTCCTCCTTTCCGGAGCTGCCATTAGTGCTGACCCTCTGACCCCCCCCTGCCTGCCCGCCCTTCCCTGTCTGTGACCTTTGACCTTTGGTGTTAAATCCCTCCAGCTGGGGCTCTTCGGCCCCTGAGTGACCCTGGCACAGGCCTCCTGGGGGGCCTCTCCCTGTTCCTGGCTCTCTGCACAGGGACACCTGCCAGTCCCTCCCTCCCTCCCTGATGGAGAAGGGGTGCCCCAGGAAGCCAGACAGTGAGTCACCCCACTTCCAGGCACCACAGCTTTTGGGGTCAGTGGCTTTGGGGGATTAGCTGGAGCCAGGCCGTAGCCTGGAGCAGCAGTGGGAGAAGTCCCTGGCCGGAGCCCGATGTCCAGGGTTCAAGTCTTGGCTGGGCCACCCATTCCCAGGGTCCTGGGCCAGACCCCACCCCTTTTGGGGTCTCAGTTTCCTCAACTGTAAAACCAAGAGGTCAGACAAGGTAAACTTCCAGAGCTCTGGTCCCTGACAGGGCTGGGGGGCGGGGGGTGCTGAGAGGAGGTGAGCCAACTCTTAATTATCCGAGGGTGGAGCCAGTATGAATAAGGATGCCACAGGCAGCCCAAACCTCATTTTAAACAATCGTGAGAGCCCCGGCCCCCCAAAGCTTTTGTTTTGGAAGCCCAGCTGCAAACGGTGGCCCCAGTGCTGTCCTCCTGGGCCCAGGCTCCCCTCCCTGGGAGCTCTGCTCCCCAAGACCTGCAGGCCAGAGCCTCCGGGAGACAAAGCTCTGGCGCCAGCCCCCATGAGGTGGCGGTGGGGAGGCCTGGACCCCTCAGCCCGGCTTCCACCTCCAGGCCTGGCCTTGGCCCCCGGCGGTGGGCGTGTCTTCTTGCCACCTAATCCCCGGGTCTGATCTGGGGTGGAGGGAAGAATGTGTTTCCCGAGGACACTTCCATCCACCCCACCACTCGGGCGGGGCGGGCGCCTGCAGTTTGGGGCGATCCCAGCCTGCAGGAGGGTGAGGGTGGCGACAGCTGTGGCTGGGGGACCAGATGTTGGGGCTTGGGCCTGCAGCTGAGCTCTTTGGGAGGCTCTTGGGGTGGGGCCCCAGGCACTGGGAGGCTCGCTGGGTGAGGGGCAGGCTCGGCTCCTTCACTCTCCTCCAGGGAGGGGTCTGCAGGGCTCCCGTGGGAGGGCGTGGGGCGGGCCGGGATTCCAGTGCCACCTGGGACTCCCCTCTCTGGGGCTTTCTTTACTCAGTCATTGTTGGCATCTTCTGCTGCACGTGGACGCCTGAGACCAGACGGCCCCTGGAAGGTACTGGGTGGCCCTCCCTTCACCCCATTAGCACACTTCTCAGAGGCGGGGCCCATCCTGGTTGGTGTGGGCCCCCCCTCCTGCCCAGTGGCCTCCCCCTCTGCCCCGGGCTGGTTGAAGGGCCCCTAGGAATGGGCTGAGGCCTCTGAGGGCTCCAGGGGGTGAGGCCCCGGGTGCAGAGCGGGGCTCCCATGGGCCTGGGGACACACCTGTCCCCGTGGTTTGTGAGGCGGCCCCACCCCCGTGCATGAGCATTCCAGTGTGGCCAGGACTCAGCATCTCCCCAAGGACTTCCGCCCACGGGGGTCTCGCGCGGCAGCCTGGGTGGGCCCGCTTGTGCTGCCCGCCCCAGCGTGACCCACCCAGCTTGGGCCCGGGAGGTGGGCTTGGGCGGCTCCCGGCGGCCCTGGGAACGTGCACATCGCCAGCCTCGCGAGAGTCCCCCGTTCACCCCTCTGTGACAGATGGGGAAACTGAGGCCCAAGATGAAAAAGAGCCCGTGGGCTTCTGGGCCCGACTTCCGGGGTCCCTGTGGCTGGGGGGCGGGGGCTGGTTTTCCCAGCCTGCAATGAGAAGGGACCTTGTTCTCGGGGGGGAAGCTGTGAGCACGGGGCCCCCGGCCTGCATCCTCTCCCTGGGCCTCTCCATCCTGGGGCCTCTCCGCGGGGAAGGGAGGTGGGCGCCAGGCCTGGCACAGGTCTGCATGGACCGGGCAGGGGAGCTGGGGACTCCCGCACACCCATCCCCGGGAAGCCCAGAGCCCCCGTCTCTCCGAGCTGCAGGGGAGCCTCGCCTTTCCTTCCCACTTCTAAGCGGGCTGGAGCGTTCTGGTTAAGTGGTGACCGGGCTGGGGGGCTCAGAGATGAGAAGTGATTTTGGGGGCAGGGTTTCCATCTGCTCCAGATGCTGTGGGTGGGGGAGGGGCACCGGGGACTGAGACCCTTCCATGCCAGGGCTGGCTGAGACCCCCAGTGCCAGGGCTGCAGGCTGACTGGGGCTTCCTCAGGCCCTTTGTCTCCGCTGCCCAGAGGCCAGGTAGCCCGCTGGACCCGGGAGGCCCGCCCTGCAGCGTGACATGTGTGCACTCCTGCCTGGCAGATGGCCGCCTGTCTAGGGGCCTCAGGCAGCCCCGCTCCCCTCCTCCAGTCATGGCCAAGGGCGGTGGGGAGTCCGCGGAGGCCCCCAGAGACTGCTGGGCAGCTCGGCAGCCCTGGACGCTCCAGGGCTGGGGGGATGCCCCAGTGCGCACAGTGCATCGCTCCTCTGGGAGCCTGGGTGTAAGGAGACTGCTCTGGGGGGCTGGGGGGACTGAGGCTAGGATATGTGAGGGGTTGGCTTGAGGTCACTAGGGGTCAGGTAGGGACACGGCAGAGCCCAGGGTGTGAGTCCCTGGCTCCTGTACAGCCAGTGGAGAGTCCAGCGTGGGAACCCACCGCATACACTGTGTGGGGGGCATGATGTGGGGGCAGCTGTGTCCGGAGAAAGCCTCCCTTCCTTCCCACCTTTGTCCACCTGGGTCTGACTGCAAGTCCCAGCGTGTCTCAGCTGTCCCTGGGCCACCCAGAGCCCCCCCCAAACCCCATCCCGTTCTTCCAGGCCACCCCCGCTTCATAAGTCTGCCTCCCACCAAGGCCGCGGGCCTCCACTGCCCTGCCTGCTCCAGCCTCCCAGCCCCGTGCCCAGGCTCTGCCTGTCTGCCTCCTCCAGGCGGGGCCCAGTACCCCCTCCGGACCTCCTGATGGCCCTGCGGGCGGGCCAGGCCTGGTGGCGCCCTACCCAGAGGGTGCTTCCTTTGGGGTTGGGAGGCTGCCCTGGTTTCTGGACCTGGACCAGCAGGGGAGGGGCAGTACGGCCAGGAAGAAGGGTGTGCTGGTGGCGCCCAGAGCTCCGCCGGAGCCCCAGCTGGGCCTGGTCTTGCCTGCTGTTCTGGGTGGGCTCTGTGCCAGGGCTGGGGGCAGTGGCAGGAGCTGACACTGGGGAAGTTGGCCCTTCCCGTCCTCCTCAGCCAGGTCTGTGTGCCTGGGCCCCTGGGCAAGGAGGCTCCATGGCAGGGACCACTGCCTCTGTGACCTTGGGCAGCCCCTTCCCTCACACCTAAGCCCCCTGCCCACCGGCCCGCCTGGCATAGCTGGTGGGCACCACGTAGACACACTCATTCACACAACAAGCAGACATTGGGCAGACAAGGCAGGTGTGAAGGCTGTTAAGGGGTGAGGCTGACCAGCTCCCTTTCTACTCTAGGTCCGCCCCTCCCTTTGAGGACAGGAAGCTGAGGCCAGAGCACTGGCCACATCGAGTCAGGGCGGGCCTGGTGTGTGGCTGTGAGCCCCAGCACTTCCCACCACTGCCCAGTTCACGCAGGTGGAGGGGTAGGCTCAGGGTGGGCGCCCTGGGCAAGGGGCAGTGGTCTGCTCCATGAGACCTTCTCAGTGCCCCTGGAGGGCACAGGGCTGCCTGGAGCCCCAGAGATTCCTGCTTGCTCTAGGCCTCCCTTCTTGGGAAGAGGCTCTGGCCACAGCTGCAGGGGCGGCCAGGCGTGCCCAGAGCTGGTGATGTTGCAGCATTGGTGCTGCACTTGTGTGTGTGTGTGTGTGGGGTGGGGTGGGGGAAGGCAGGCAAGGGATGCTGCCTCTGCAGCGGGGGACAGCACCCCTCAAAGCCTTCACATCTGTCTTGTCCACTCAGCGTCTGCTTGTTGCACTGGTACAGCTGTGAGAGGCTGAGGCTGGAAAGGGCGAATCTGGGAAGACTTCCTGGAGGAGGGGGAGGAAGGGCATTGCAGCTGGAGGGGGAAATGGAAGAGTGGAAGGTGGTAAAGCAGGAGCTGGCACCCACAGGTGATCCTCAGACTCCTGGGAGGCAGCGAGTCCTGAGAAAGGAGGTGCTGAAGAGATACTGGGATAACAGACTCTGGCCTGGGAGACGTCATGCTTCTGTGTACGCTCTCCATGGCTCCCCAGTGCCCTCCTGGTCCCGGCCCCGCCTCCCTCTCTGGACCCCTCCTTTGCTGACTGATAGGCAGGTTCACTGTTGGCTTTGCGGAGGTGGGGGGGGGGGGAATCCCAGCTTAGCTGCCTAACAGTTCTGTGCCCTTGGCAGGTGACCCAACTGTGCTGAGCCTCGAGTGCCCATCTGGAAGGTGGGGACAACAGGGCCATGAGGATGAACCCAGACATTCTCTGTCTCTGGTCCTTGAGTCTCCCTCTGCCCAGCATGCCACGCCACATCCATGTGGCCAACTCGGATCTGCCCCGCCACCCCTGTCTCTCCGCCGACCGAGTTTCCCCCCCCACCGGAGATCTGGACACCCTTGATGCTGGGGTTCTATCTCATCACCCAAGGGCCCTCGGAACCCAGTGGAGGGCCTGGCGTTGGCCTGCATAGGCGAGGGGCTCGGTCAGCGAGGCCGGACGGGAGGGTCAAAGTCCAGAGCCTGGCTCTCCGCCTGGCTCCAGCTGGCAGGCGCTTTCGCAGTGGGCCTGGTGCCTGTCCCTGGGCAGCGGGAGGGCGAGCAGGGCAGGACCGGGCCCACAGGACACGGGAGGTGCTCGTGGGGCCCTTGCGCAGTCAGCCCTGGTTTGGGAAGCCTGCGAGCCCTTCCCCGTGGCGCGGGCCTCGTGCTGCTCGCCTGCGCAGGCTGAGCCGCCCTGCTCCTGGGTGCTGGTGACCCGCGGGCCCTGTCCCGCGGAGTCTGCTTGCAGGTGTGGCCATCGCCTGTGCCCGTGTGTCAGGGAGTACCGCGGTGTCCGTCCACGTCCTGTGGGCCGCTGGCCAGTGCCTGTGCTGGCCCCAGAGAGCTCTGGCCGAGTGCCCAGCCTGGCTGGCCTACTGGAGGGCCTGCGCCTTGGCCTGGCTGGGTGTGTGTCCCTGTCTGGTTCCCCTGGTGCCGGCCCCTCCCAGAGATTGAGGATTTGGGAGGCCCGAGCCCAGCCCTTCCCTCCCCTCCCAGCCCGGGTGGGCGGGCGGGTGTGGGGGCTGCTTGGCGGGCTCGCCTCTGGCTGAGGCCCAGGTGCAGGCAGTGCTCATAGCCCCGCGAACCACCTCCCCACAAAGCTGGGCAGACAGGAAAATACCAGACATAGTTGTGCAAAGGTGGCTGCAGGCGGGCAGGCAGCAGGGGGTGGGGCCCCCCCACAGTGGGGGCCCAGAGCCACCGGGCTGAGGGGAGGTCTCTAGCCAGGCCTGCCCGGCAGTGGGACGGGCGTGCTCCTGTACGTGTGCGTGCGCCCACCGCAGGCCCATATGCGAACCGGTGCCACCCTGCTGGCGCTGGGGACAGAAGGGCATCTCCTGGGAAGCCAGGGCTGGCTAGGGGGTGGGGAGCCAACCAGCATGCCTTCCAGCTACTGCTCTGTCTGAACGATCCAGGTGACCTTGGCAGGCCCAACTTACTGCGAGGGGCACCCTAGCCCGGGGCCTGGAGCAAGAATCCCCCGGGCTACCAGCTGCTGGCACTGCCTGTGTGACAGGCGCCAGGCCAGATTCTCCCTGCGGGATCCCTGAGTCCCACACTGCCCTGTGCCTACATTATGGGGGGGGACCAAGGCTCAGAGCGGGTGACAAGAGCCCATCAGAAGCCCCGCTGCCAGGGCCAGGGGCACAGCCGACTGGCTCTGTAAACATGGACTGCTGGAAGCACCTGGCATGCGCCTGCTCAGGCACTACCCCAGGGTCCAGCGCAGAGAGCTCAGCCCTGCTGGAGCCCTGGCACTCCTACCTGTGTGGCTCTGACTCCCAGGGGTCCTGACAGGTCCCCGGTGCTGGCTGAGCACCCATCTCGGGTGGGTGAGGAGGGTGACTGAACCTCTCCCTCTTCCGGAAAGTGCTGCCGCCTCGGCCCCTCTCCTGGGACCTGCTGGCCAGGCTGGCCAGGCCCTTCCCTGAGCACTGGGAGGCCGCCGCTTACCTCCCACCCCTCTCACCCCTATTGCTCCCCCCAGGGCTGCTGCTCCTCCCTGGGGTACCCTGAGCCTTGCTGGTCCTCCCAGCTTGCTTTCTGTGATGATTTGGGGCTGGTAGGAGTCTGGGGTCAGTGGTGGTCCCTCCACAGGACATCAGACTGAAGCTCTTGGGGGTCATGAGCTTGTAAGTTACATGCTAGGCTAAAGCTCAGGAACCCCCAGTTGAGGGTGAGACTGTAATATCTGTGGGGACAGCGGGAGGGCCAGTCCCCATGCAGCTGTCCTCACAGCGCCACACGCCATCAGCACGGTGGTCGCGCACCTCCTGTGCCCGCAGCCTGGCCGGTGCTGAGCGCCCGTACCAACGGGAAGCGCTAAGTCACCACTGGCTGAGCCTCGTTGCAGTGCTTTCTCCCCAACACCCGGTGGGCACGGATGTCTCGCCGCTGTCGCCCTCCCATTTTAGAGATGAGGATGGCCAGGCCCCGCGTGGAGGCGACGTCCCCTAGGTCACATGGCAGGGCGTGGCACAGCCAAGCCGGAGACCCAGGTGACCCCTCCATGGACCCTGCTGTGCTGCCCAGTCAGGAAGGGGCCCAGAGAGGAGGTGGCCAGGCCCTGCCCCGCAGCCCCCGCCCGCCGCCTGGGCAGCTGAGGAGGGTGGAGCTCTCGCCCCAGCCAGAGCCTCATGGTTCCCAGGAATGCGGGGCTGCGGCCGCTTGCTTTGGCGGGGATCTGCCCTGGCTCTCCAGGCCTCCCGGCGGGCCCGGCTACTGGCCAGCTGCTGCCGAGCTCAGCGCCACGGTGGGAAGGAGGTGTCAGATCTCCCTTTGCTGGCCCCTCCGCACCCATGGGCGCCAGACAGCTTCATTCTGGACTCACCTGGGCTTGAAACCCAGCTCTGCCGCGCCTGGCTGTGCCCGCCCCCTCCCTGCGGCTCATGTTGGAGGCAGCCCTGCCTTGCCCCGAGGTGCCGCCAGGCTGGCGTGGGTGCAGTTGTGAGAGTCAGTGTGGCTTCCGGCACTGCCACCTCTTGCGCACCCATCTACTGTGAGACCAGCCTGCTGACAGCAATGGCCAGGCAGCACCCCTGGGGGTACCCAGGACCGGGGCGGGCTGGCCCAGGGGAGCCCAGGAGTGGTTTTTGCTTCTTTCCTACCAGGAAAGCCACGTGACTTTTGAGGGGTGCGTCTTGGCCCTGTCCCCAGGTCTAGGCCAAATGGGCCACAGCTGACCAAGGGGCAGTCTCCGGACTGTGCTGGCAGCCGCGGGCCCTCACCGGCCCATGCGGCTGTGCGGCGGGCAGGGCCTGCCCCATCTTACAGTGGACCCTGTCCTCCCGGTCCAGGAGACCCTGGGAGCTTCTCGCCCACCTCCCCCCCCCACAGGCCCCCTCGCGCCCAGGACCGCGGCGGCGCTGCGCCGAGCAGGGGAGGGGGTTACCAGGGCAGCCCTTCCTGTTAGCCTGATGGCCCTTGAGCCTCAGTGTCCCCATCTGCAGGACGGAGAAAAGGACTGCGCTAATCAGGAGGGGCAAGGAGGGGTCAGGGAATTCCTGGCCGCGTGGCGCGGCAGCGGCCTGGGGGGCACCGCTGGCCTCTGTGCCGAGCCTTCCGGCCGCCACGGGCCCGGGCTGGCGCCTCTCCTGGGCCTCGGTTTCTCCGAGCGGCCCGAGCCTCGGCCGGCGGGGCCGGGGGAGCCGCAAGCTCCGCGCGGGCTCCGCCCCCGGGGTGGGCGGGGCGGCCAGGTAGGCCGGGGCGCCGGGCGGGGGCGGCCGGCCGGGGGGCGCTGCAGCTGGGGCGGGCGGCGCGGCGGCGGCGGGCGCACAATAGCGGCCATTGTGTGCGCTCGGCCGCGGGGGCGGGGGCCGGTCCCCGAGGGCCAGCGCGGCCCACCCTGCGGGTGACCCCCGCCCCGGGGGGGGCCGGGCGGGTTCCCGCTCCCGCCCCCGCCGCCCCGGTGGTCCCCGCGCCCCGCCCGGGCCGCGCTTCCTCCGCGCCCGCGGCTCTAATTAGTTCCTTTCGCCGCCGAGCCCGACCCCCGGGCGCACGCACTGGGGGGCGCCCCGCCTGGCGGCCGCCTGCACCCCGGGGCGGGCGGGGCGCTGCTGGCGCCGCCCGGAGCCGGCGGGGAGCTGAGCCCGGTCCGCGCGGACGGAGGCGGCCGAGGGACCCGCCGCGCCCCCGGCCGCCCCCGGAGGAGGGTCCCCGGCCGCCCGCGGGGCTCCTCAGGGGAGGGCTCCCGGGAGGCCGGCGCCAGCCCCGGGGTCCGGGCTGCCGCGCCCCCGCCGGGGCCCCCAGGGCCGGGCTCGCCCGCGCCGCGGGGACAAAGGCAGAGCCGGGCCCAGAGCGGCCGCGGGTGGGGCGCGAGGGCGCGCGAGGTTGGCCAAGGTCAGCGCAGGAGGGGGGCCACGGGCGGCGTCCCCTGGGGTGGGGCCGCCCCCGGGGGGACCTTCGGGGGGGCCTGTCTGGGGTCCGGGCTGCCGGAGCTGTGGGCTCTCGGGCGGCGGCTCCTTCCTCCTTTCCCGGGGCGGGGGAGGCGGGGCGGGCTGAGCCTGGCTCCATCGGAATGACCCCCGGGGACAGGAAGGGGGGCCCCTGGGGACGGGTCTGCTGGCGGGGCGGTGATGGAGCCCCACCTTCCACCTGGGGCCGCCCGCCGTGCTCTGGGGGAGGCTCCCCGGCCGCCCCTCCCTGCTCAGCAGTGTGCAGAGCAAGGTGACCCCGCGCCTCCCGGCGCCCCTCTCGCCTGGGCGCCGAGTGGGGCAGGTGCCCAGGGGTGCCGCCTGGGTAGCATCACCAGTGAGATTTGGTGTCAGCTTGAGCCACAGTTCCCCAACCATCCTGCCTGCATGCCCTCCCCGGGAGGTGGGTGTCCGGCGGAGGCTCCGGGAGGCCTGTGGCCCGGGTCCAGCCGAAGGTCCACGCCACCAGCCCTTCCTGGCTCCTGAATTCTTAATCAGCATAAATATTTACTTCCTTCCCCCCTCCAGGCTCCCAGCACAGAGCAGCTTCTGGGAGGTTGGACGGGCCTGTGTCTAAAAATAAACAGGTGGAGGGACAGCAGACACAGACAGACAGACTGAACTGGGGGCGGGGGTCAGGCGGAGGGCAGCTCCCTGCCCAGCCACAGGAAGTGTGGAAGGGCCAGATCCATCCATCTCTGTCACCCGCTACCTGCCCACCTGGGCCTGGGGTTCCTACAGGACAGCGTGGGGGTCTGCCCGAGCCCCCAGCAACCACTGGCCATGCCTGGCCTGCGGGGCAAAGCCAAGCAGATTTCTCCGGACCAAGTTTAGCAGGGACAAGCCCTCCAAGGGGGCAAGAAGGCACCCCTGGTGCCTGGGGACTCCACTACTGGTAGCTGTGCAGGTGGGGTTCTGGGCAGTGCCCGCAGAGGGAAGGATCCCCCCAACGCCTGCCCCTGAGGGCTTTGAGGGGGCTCATGGACCTGGGGTCTGAACAGGGGAAGACCGCCTAAGGAAGCTGAGTGGGCATGGTGTCCTGCCCTCCCTGCCCCGCCTTGCCCCAAGGGGGCCTGGCAAGTGCACCCCCAGAGACACACCCACGGGACCGGCAGTCTTCTACCTGCTGCAGGTACAGGCTGCTCTGCTAAATCTCGAAACCCCAGATTCTGCAAGCGGTGGAGGAATTGTCTTCTTTAGCAGATTTTCCGGGTGTGATCCTCTAAATTAACAAAGGCGAGGAAACACGTGACTGTCCCCCACCCCCTGCGGCAAGGTTGCTTCTCTAAAAAGGTTTGGGTTTGGAAGGAAGACTTGAATTGTTCTTGGGTCCTTGACATGCAAAGAATATGACCGCCCCGAGGAGTCCTAAGAAAATGGAGGACAGTGCAGCCCGCGAACTTACAGTAAAGGGATGTTGCCACCAGTAAGAAGCTGAACACATGGACGCATTCTGCTCGCCCCGGGCTGCGCGGCCCTCTTCCCTCAGCCCTGCAGCTGCCAGCCGGGCCTCGGTCCCCAGCGCCCCCTCGTGGTGGCCCAGAGCCCTCAGCCTCCAGTGCCCTTGGTGCCTTTCCTTGCCACCTCCCTGTCTGTACCCCCAGCCCGTGGGGCTGGGTCCCTCAGAGGGACCACTGCTGCCATAGGGGCTGCCAGTCAGTAGCGGGGCCAGCTCGTGGTCCCCTGGGGGGACGCTGATGGCCCGAGCAGGCCTGCACCCAGGCACAACTTACCTCTCGACCTTTGGGGGTGGGTGGCTCAGTTGCAGGGCCTTGATCTGGTCGCCCTGCGGCTTCCCACAGGCCTGTGCGGCTCTGGCGTTCAGCTTGGTGGGGGAGTGGGCACTGCGAGCGCGAGAGCCTGGTAGGGTGGACACGGAAGCTACGAGCAGGTGGTTCTCTTCGTGGCACCTGCCCGCCAGGGCCCCCCCCGAGGGTCTCCCCCGCTAGGGAGACCACCTTGGCAAGATGCCCCCTGCTGCCCTGGGCTCCTCTGGGCTGCAGTGCGCGCAGCCCAAGCCACAGTGCAGCGCCTGTCCTCCCCAGGTCCCTGCTTGAATTCCAGCTTGGGAGCCCCCACTGCCTGCTGCCGCCTCCCGCCGCACCCCCTCACCATGCACTCCCTGGACGAGCCGCTCGACCTGAAGCTGAGCATCACCAAGCTCCGGGCGGCGAGAGAACAGCGGGAGCGGACGCTGAGTGCTGCGCGGCACCGCTCGCTGCACAGGGAGCTGGGCCTGGTGGACGACAGCCCCACCCCCGGTTCCCCGGGCTCCCCGCCCGCAGGTAGGCAGCCCGGGTCTCCGAGCCGCTCGTCCCGCCCTGGCAGTTCATCTTTGGAGGTGGCGCTATCTGCGGAAGAGGGAACCGGCCCGCCCTGCTCCCGGCAGCAGCCAGGCCTCGAATCAAGGCTCCTGGGAGGGCTTGGCGCAGTGGGCACCGGCGCGCGGCAGCGTCACCTGTAGCGACTGAAGGCAGAGGCCTGGCTCCTGGGCTTTCGGGCTGGGGACCCGCCCAGCCTCTCTGAGGGTGCGGGGCTCAGGCCTTGTGCTCTCTTGGGTTTGTCTGGAAAACCAAATCCCCACAGCCGAGCGGGAGGCTCTGGACGAAGCCCAGCCCCCGCTCATTGTCCAGAAGGGAGTGCTGGGGCCGGTGGGGCCGGGGGCCTGGGCTTCCCGTGTGCCAGCGCCCCACCTGCGAGGCTCCCACTTGCTGCCTCGATGGGCGGCCCAGCTCCGCCCCTGGCCCCGGTGGCTTGGGCGTACGGCCAGGTTCTGCTTCCAGGGTCACCGTGGGAGACGGAGGTGGGAGGATCCCCTCTACTCCCCTGATTCGTGCCTCTCCCTTAGGCTTCCTGCTGAACCCCAAGTTCCCCGAGAAGGTAGAGGGACGCTTTTCGGCCGCCCCGCTGGTAGACCTCAGCTTGTCACCGCCGTCTGGGCTGGATTCCCCCAACGGCAGCAACTCGCTCTCCCCTGAGCGCCAGGGCAGCGGGGACCTGCCTGCGGTGCCCACCGCCCCGGTAAGGAGTGGGTGCAGCATCTGGAGAGAGGAGGTGCACTGGTCCCCTGGAGCAGCAGGTCCCTGGTTCTGCCAGGGGGCTCCTTCCTGCTCTCCAGCTTCTGGGCCTCAGCGCCCCCACTTCCCTCTGTCTCCGGGTGCTTTCTCCCTGTCGAACACACGGGTCGCGGGCTGTAGCCCCCCAGTCCAGCCTGCCCTCCGTGTAGCAGCTCCGTCGGCGAAGGCCCCGCTCCCCAGTTAGGTCAGGCCCGGCGCGGGGCTGGGGCTGGTCTTGTGGGGACACGGCTCGGGCCCCCGCAGAAGCCGACAGAGTGTCTGGCCTGGACACTTACCCCTCTGGCCCCCTCTGCCTCCAGGACTTCCAGCCGCTGCGCTATCTGGACGGTGTCCCCAGCTCCTTCCAGTTCTTCCTGCCCTTCAGCTCCGGGGGGGCTCTGCACCTGCCTGCTTCCTCCTTCCTCACCGCCCCCAAGGACAAGTGCCTCTCGCCAGAGCTGCCCCTCCCTAAGCAGCTGGTGTGTCGCTGGGCCAAGGTGAGTGGGGACCAGGCAGAGGGCCAGGGGCTGGGGGGGCGCGGCTCCATGGGGGCTTTAAACGCTGCCTGGCCCCCCAGTGTAACCAGCTCTTTGAGCTCCTGCAAGACCTGGTGGACCACGTCAACGACTACCACGTCAAGCCCGAGAAGGACGCCGGCTACTGCTGTCACTGGGAGGGCTGTGCCCGCCACGGCCGAGGCTTCAACGCCAGGTGAGGGCCGCCGGGTGACCCCCACCGGAGGGTCCAGGGTGGGGGCCGCCGGTGGGGATGCACCTGTGGGGGGCCGGGGCAGGGGCCGCCGGGTGAGGGTGCACCTGTGGGGGCCAGGGTGGGGGGCGCTGGGTGCAGCCGCTGAGCCGGCCCGCCCCCCGGAGCAGGTACAAGATGCTCATCCACATCCGCACGCACACCAACGAGAAGCCGCACCGCTGCCCCACCTGCAGCAAGAGCTTCTCCCGCCTGGAGAACCTGAAGATCCACAACCGCTCGCACACAGGTGAGGGCCGGCGGGCACCAGGCGGGAGGCGGGACCCTGGGGACGCTTGCTGGGGGCAGCCTCTCCTGAGGGCAGCCCCTCCATGCCCACTACCGGCGTGGCCCTGGGAACCGCGGGTCGGCGTGGCCGGGCGCTGCCAGCTCCGTGACCGCGGGCGGCGCTGTCCTGCCTGCTCCTCGCTGCAGGCCACACGCCTCCCTTGAAGTTTCTGCTCGTGTTACAAAAAGCACAGGGAAGAGGTGAAGTGAGTGGTGGCGGTGCATTTTCTGGAACCCATTACAGCCAAAACGTTCCTTCAGTATTACAAAGTAAATTCAAGACGGCACTGAAATTCTCCACAGTCCTCGGCCTGCAGGACCTCGCGTCTCCCAGGCTCGCGGCCCGTCTCAGCCGGGCAGCCGGCGCCCGGGCCCAGGGAGGCCTTGGCCAACTGGGAGCTATTTTGCTGAGTGAGGGCCAAGGGGCGTCCACGGGGTGCTCAGTGCAGGACACCCCCAAGGGGCCGTTATAGGGAGCACCTCTAGGTTCATTTTCTGCCAGTTGTGGTCGCTGTCGTGCGAGACTTGCAGTGGGGCTGGGGTGACAGTGGGCGGCCATCCCCACGCGCCCCGTGGGGTCAGATCTCGTGCCAGCCCGTGCTCTCGGGGCCCTTTGTGGAGGGAGAGGCGGGGGGCGGGTGCTGGGAGGGGAGAGCCTCACCGAGCCTGGCCTGCAGGTGAGAAGCCCTACGTGTGCCCCTACGAGGGCTGCAGCAAGCGCTACTCCAACTCCAGCGACCGCTTCAAGCACACGCGCACCCACTACGTGGACAAGCCCTACTACTGCAAGATGCCCGGCTGCCACAAGCGCTACACGGACCCCAGCTCGCTGCGCAAGCACATCAAGGCGCACGGCCACTTTGTGTCCCACGAGCAGCAGGAGCTCCTGCAGCTGCGCCCGCCCCCCAAGCCACCCCTGCCTGCGCCGGACGGCAGCCCCTACGTCAGCGGGGCCCAGATCATCATCCCCAACCCCGCCGCCCTCTTCGGAGGCCCGGGCCTGCCCGGCCTGCCCCTGCCCCTGCCCCCTGGCCCCCTCGATCTCAGTGCCCTGGCCTGCGGCAACGGGGCGGGTGGCGGGGCTGCGGGGGGCCTGGGACCCGGGCTGCCGGGGCCCGTGCTGCCCCTCAACCTGGCCAAGAACCCACTGCTGCCCTCGCCCTTTGGGGCTGGTGGACTGGGCCTGCCTGTGGTCTCCCTCCTCGCTAGTTCCGCTGGCGGCAAGGCCGAGGGGGAGAAGCGCGGGGCGGCGCCAGCCAGGGCCCTGGGCATAGAGGGCCGCAAGACACCCCTCGAGAGGACTGAGAGCGCTCGCTCCCGGCCAAGCCCCGACGGACTCCCCCTGCTGCCGGGCACCGTGCTGGACCTGTCCACGGGGGTCAACTCAGCGGCTAGCAGCCCGGAGGCACTGGCCCCCGGCTGGGTGGTCATCCCACCGGGCTCCGTGCTGCTCAAACCGGCAGTGGTGAACTGAGCCCCGGGCGGACTGCTGCCCGCACCAGCTGCAGCTCCCGGCCGCCCCGACGACCAGAAACTCCTCTGCGAAATAGCAATAATGCCCTCCTGCCCCGGGCCTGGCTGGCCGCGTCCCCAGGGCCCCCCGCCCCAGACGAACCGGGCAGCAAGGATGGTGCTAGGTCACCGCTGGCATCCCCGGCTCCCAGGGAGGAACTGGACCTGCCGGCAGGGAGAGCCACGCTTTCGGGTGCTGAGGCCTCGCCCTGGCCCTCCCGGCTGCAGCCCCACGCCCTCCGCGTCTCCCGTCCAGCAGGGTGTCCAGCGGGGTGCGCTCCCTCCCCGCCCGGCCCACCTGCCGCCCACACCCCAGCAGTGCGGCGGGTGGGGTGGTGCCTGCCCCCCTGCTGGCTCGGGGACCTCTACCCCCTCCACGTAGTGAGCTGTGATAAGGAGCCCCCAGATCAAGCCCCCCCCTCAGCCCTGCCTCGCCTCACCGGCCTCTGCTCTGGGGGCTCTTTGAACCCCTTTCCCTCTGGCCCGCCCGCCTCAGGGAGAGCAAGACAGACGCAGGCCCCAGCACAGCCACAGGAAGAAGCCGCCCACCCCGACAAGGCGCCTCCGCTCCGGGAGGCCCGCTCCCCCGGCTGCCCGCCCCGACCCCGCACTCCAAGGCTGACCCTCCGCGGGGCCGGAGCCACCCCCAGTGGGGGACAGCTGACCACCTCTGCCTGCCCGCCACCTTCTGGGGAGACCTGCAGGAGGAAGGCTGGGGACAACTCCAGGCTGGGGTGCAGATCCCAGCCTGGGGCCCAGGTCCCACCTGGCAGGTAGGGGAGGGCTCCAGGCTGGTCCCGGGCTTGGGGGCACCAAAGTGGCCAAGGATGGCCAAGGGCCTGCCTCCTGCTGGGACAACAGCTGGGCGAGAGTCCTCGTGAGCCGGCCCCAGCGGTGTCCCTCCAGGTGTCCCCCTTTACGCCTGCCCTGCCTGTGCCAGGTGCCCATGGCCCTCATCCCCACCCCAGGGGCACACACTCCCCTCCCCAGCGGCCTGGCCTGACCACTGGGCCTGGGGGAGCCTCTGGGCCGCAGAAGGTCCTCCGCAGCCAGCGCCTTCAGGACTCCCCTGCTGTTCCCAGCAGCACTGCTGACCCCGCCCTTCCCCGGACTGCCCTTCTGTCCCAGAGGGGTCACCCTGGCTCCCCCACTCCGGGCCCGGCCGTGCTGGCTCTGCCCCTCCAAGGGGCTGTAAGCAAAGCAGGAGGGAGCTGGCCTCTTTTCCAGCCTCCCCCCAGGTTCCAGGTACCCCCCCATGAAGGGCCACAGGCCTTAGGTCCAGTGGGGGGACGAAGGTTTGCGCCCCAAGCCTAGGGAGCAGAGGACGGCCCTGGGCCATGGCAGCCCAGCACGTGCGTGGGCCGCAGGGCTCGGGGGCGACATTGTGGTGTGGTCGTGGGTGTGTGTTGCACAGGCCAGGATATCAGTATTGTGACGGACTCTAAGTGCCTTTCTATGTAGCTTGTTTTCCTCCTCTTGGCTCCATTGCTGTTAGCATAGAGTTTAAAAAAAGAGATAAGCTAATGACTATAACAAATATTCCTCCGTGTGAGAGGAAGTTTATAAAGAAACAATAAAACTGAGTTGGAAAGCCGGCTCTGTCTCAGAGGAGCTCAGCTGTGGGCCCCCAGTGGGGGGGCGACCTGCGACTGCTGGGTCTGGCTGGGGGGGGGTCACGCCCCTAGAGGGACCACCACCGCCTGGGCCCGGGTCAGGCCTCCAGAGGCCCTGGTGCTGGGGAGCCGGCGAGCCAGGGCCGAGTCAGAAGCTTTCGACCACGTCCCAGGTTGGGCCCTGTCCTGCCACCACCTGCTGTGACGTTGGTGAGCGGCTGGGCCAAGGCCAGCTGCTCGGCCTGGCTCCACAGAAGCCTCCGACCACACCCCTGAACAGGGCCCAGAAGGCTAGATGCTAGACACAAATCCAACTTGGGGCCCTGAACTGGGGGCTGGGTGGTACCCCAGGGTGGGTAGGCCCCAGGACAAGGATGCCAGGAGCATGTTCAGGGAAGGGCTCCTGCCTCCCCCTGGCATGCACTGCCTGCAGCTGGCAGGAAGAGCAGCCTGCCTGCTGGCATCTGGATGTGCAAACTCAAGAATGTGGAAAAAGCATTTATTACCGAGCTATAAATTAGAGGGGGCGGGGTGGGTGGGAGGAGCCCAGAGGTCACGTTTTGGGGTCTTTCTCTCTGTTCTCCTGGGCCTGGATCCGTAGTTCCTCATCTAGGCGCTCCTTGGCTCGGACCACCTGGGGGAGCAGGGACAGAGTTAGATGGGACCCAGCCTCCGCCCTGCTCCTGCCTGTCGGGATGGCCTCACTCCAGCCTGCTCTATCCTTGAGTCCCGGGACAGCACCGCACAGGCCTGAGGAACACAAGGGACAGCCAGGGTGGCTCTTCCTAGGGATACCTGGGAGGTAAGAGCCCTTTGGAGCACTCCCCCAGCCAGGTCCTGCTCCCCCTGTGGGGTTTCCAGGAGGGCCACTGTCCAAGGCGGGATGGCTGGGCCCCATGGCACTGAGGCAGCAGAGGGCAGTCTAGGGACCTCCCTGAAGCTGGGGTGCCATGGAGGCTCATACACCAGGGACCCCAGTGAGAATAGCCCCCGCTTGGTCTCTGCCCAGAATCAAAAGACCACACACCTTGGACTGCAGGTAGAAGGAGCCGCCCACGGCCTTGTCGTTCACCTTGAATAGGTGTTCGTAGTTCTGCAGGAGGGAAGACAGGAGAGGTGTGCAGCTTCTGGGTCACACAGGAGGGCCTCCAGGTGACAGAAGGAAGTGAAAAGGCTCCAACCCTCTGCCCTTGGTGCCCACCTGGTGATACCAGAAGCCGCTGCTACCACTCTGGGCAGAGGAGTGGACAGGCGCCCATGGAGGGAGGGCTCGGCTGCTGCCCCCACCTACCCTGGGCCTAAAAACCAGGGAGTGGCAGTGGCTCCTACAAGCAGGAACCCAGTCTGACTGCGCCCAGGCCCCCTCCACGCTGCCCCCACATCTCTGGTGACCAGGCCAGGCCTCTCTTGGAGCAGCGTGGCAGCCTCACCTTCTGGATCTCCTCGGGGCTCAGCCTGGAGACATTGAGAATCTGCTGGGCCTCCTGGAGGCTGAGGCCGGAGAGGTTGGAGGCAGCTGCAGACTGGTGTCCTGCACGTCCTCGGGCATCAGCTGCCGCCCGGCTCGCTGTGTGGACACACGAGTGAGTCCCAGCCAGGTGCCGTGGGAGAGACAAACAGGGACAGGGGCATCACTTCTCCAAGGATGGTTGTTTTGGGAGGTGGGGTGGACAGACTTGATCCAGTGGGGGACAGGGCAGGGTCTGGTTGCTCAATGTGGTGTCTAGTCCCCAAATGACACCAAGCAATGATCCTGTCCCTCCCCTCATGCCAGGCACACAGAGAGCTGGGGAGCTTCAGGCTACTGTGCTACTGTGGAGACCAGCGTGAGGCAGCAGGTTGGTGGGAGTGGGGAGCTCGGATCTATTCAGAAATTCCTGCCCATCAGCTACCAGGGCCACCCAAACAGGTTCATCCTTTTCAATGACCCAAAAATCAGGAGTCACCCTTTTTCTTAAAGGATCAGGGTGGATATTTGGGACTTTGCAGGACAGTTACCCTGCCTGGGAAGCAGCCAGAGGGTGTGACTGTGCCAATAAAACTTTATTGATAGAGGCAGGTGTCACACAGGCCAGTATGCCACTCCTACCTGGATGCTCACCTCACCCAGATCTCCCTTTCATGAAAGAGCCCAAGTCCAATGTTGCTCCCAGGAAATGCCAGCAGCACAGCCCACAGAGGGCCCACAGCAGAAACGTCTGGGCTTACCTGCAAACTCCTGCTGAAGGGCCCGGGCAAAGGCTCTGCCCACCACCTGAACCCCCATCACGATGATCTGGGCCAGGTACTTGGCCTGTGGGCAAAAGCAGGCACCTGGTTACAGGCTGCCTTCTCCGGCCCCAGAGAAGGGTGCCCGGAAGTGGCTGCGAGTGGCAAGACTTCTGGAGATCCAAGGTAGGAAGTGGGTCAGCAGTCACAGGCCACTTCCTGCAAATACCCTGAAGAAAAGTTCTGGGTGCTCCAGGTACTTGTGGACACAGGCTGGGGGTGACCTGATGGATCACCAGAGGTGGCCAGGAGCCAAGGCAGAGTGGCTGTAGCGCACAGAGGCTGCTGGCTTCAGAGAAAACCTCTGGCCCTAGACCAGAGCAGACCTCAGACCCACCGCCCAGGCTCCTGAGGGGGCTGGCCAACCTCATTCTAGCATTTTCACGCTGGGGGTTCTCCCCAACTCCCCCCAGGCTTTCAAATCTGTCCCAGTTAGACAAGGAGTGAAAAGTCCGCCGGGTGGGCACTTAAACACACCCTGGGGGGAGGGGAGACCGGCCAGCATCCCCCCCTCACTCGGCATTTGGCAGAGGTGCTGGGGGAGCCGCAGACAGGAGCACGTTTCAGAGGGAGCACCCACGAACCCAGGGGACTCATCCAGGCAGAGATGAGCTAGTGCACAGAGCACTGTGCGGGCCGCCTGTGGTACAAAGGTAGGGTCCAGGGCCTCCCGGGTGGCGCAAGGGGTTCAGCACCACACGATGAAGCTGTCCGCCGCCTCTGCAGCACGAGTTCGATCCCCGGGCAGGGAGCTACCCACAGGGCACAGCAGACCTCTCCTGTCTCCCCGCTGCTCCCCTCAGCAGTGTTTCAGTAGATCCGCCTGTTCTGCTCCCCACTGTCTCTGGTGGATCCTCTCACCCCCCATATCTCTGGCCTGCACCCCAGCTCTTGTATGCATAAATAAATAAATCTTTAAAAAAAAAAAACACAAAGGTGGGGTCCGAGGACCTTGCAGAAGCTCCCACAGGTCAGCGCTGCCGGCATGGCCCCTCTGCGGGGCTCCCTTCTCCGTGTTTCTGCAGCCGGCGCTCCTAGCGGCCCACAAGATCGCCTGAGCCCTGATTGTGCCCAACAGCCCCTGGGACACGGAGGCACCGCCCGAGGACACACAGCGGGCTCACCAGCGATGCGGGAAACCCAAAGCCGTCCTGCGGGAGCTCAGGGTCGGCAGGCAACCTGACCACAGCCCCACCCGCTGGCCTCGGCTTCCAGGGAACCCAGAGCCAGAAGTGGCCTAGTTTGGCCTCCTAAGGCAGGGTGTGACTTGGGCCATTAGTGGGAACTAATAAAAGGAAGTGGGCTTCGCTTTCACAAGCGCTGCGTTTCACACCAGGAAGCCAAGCTCCGTGAAGACGCTCCTGTGACCTAGGGGAGAGCGGGCTGAGCCCGCCAGGCTGCCCCGGCTTCCGCAGCCAGAGAAACCAGGGCCCTGTTGGTGCCTGTGCTGATGCGCCAGCAGGTGGCCCCACAGGTCCCCAGGTCTGCGAGATGGTTCCCCTCCCCACTGCAGCCACACCCCCTAGCAGAGGCCACCCCCTTGCTCTAGCAAGTTCACTTTTCTGCCCAGGGTGCAGCGGTGCTAAATACAGTCAGTCAGAGGAGGGCCCCGCAGCTGGCCACGGCTGGTGTGTCGGCTCCACCCCCCAGGGGTGCAGCCACTCCATGAGGTTCACACAACCCCGAATGCCGCCTTTCTCTGCACCTGTCCCCGACGTCAAGCATTGTGACTGTAATGAACGTTAAGAACTGGGACAAACCCCCAGTCACCCCCTCAGACTTCAAAGCCAGGTGGTGTGGCGGCCCAAAGGCGCGTGTGTCCACTGCTCCACGCTGGGGGAGGTGGGCTGGCCCGCAAGGTCCCCAGCCAACCCAGGAGGCTGAGGGAGCAGCATCTCCTGGGGAGGCAGCGTGGTGTGGGACACTTTGGAGTCCCAGCGTGGGACCACAGTCCTGGACCTCCCTCATTGCAAGACGCAGCCAACTCTTGCTGTCCCCGGGGTTGAATGAGCACCTGTTTGCACGGGACTGGGCAGAGCCTGGGGACTCAGCAGATGGCCTGTTCCTTGGCTCAGATCCAGCACTCCAGGCTCCAACTGGGACTAAAAGAGTGTCTCCCAACACAGCCGCTCCCTGTTCGCATGCTGAGGCCTCAGCAGAGAGGGCTGCACTCTGGAATCTGGCTGACAGCCATGCTTCTAGCTGCGTGGCTCTAGGCAAACTGCTCAACCTCTCTGAACCTCGGTTTTCCTGTCTGTAAAATGGGGGGACATGATGCTGTCCTCCCAGGAGAGTTATAAGGCCCTTAGGAGGCAAAGCACAAAGAAGTAGACAGACAGCGGACTGGGGGGATCTCAACAGCTGCCTCTCCTCTAGGACCAGCTGGTGCTGTGGTCTGGAGATCAGGGTGTGCAGCCAAGCCTCCCCCGCGCCCCCATTCAGCACCCAGATGCCCACTGCGGGTCAGCCATGCTCAGAACTAAGTATTCACGGGGGCGCTGAGCTCTGCCAGCTGCAGCTACCACTGGTGATGGAGAAAGCCGCTGGCTGAGGTGGCACCTAGAAAGCCCAAGACCCCCCTAAGTCACCAACAGGCCTGAAAACCCTAGGCAAGTGCGAGCAGCTGACACCACTCGGACTCTGGCCAAGACTCAGAAAACAGAGGTCAGGGCCCCAGGACGCCAAGACCAGGGGCCACAGTGGATGGCACATGTGCTCGCTCACCTGGAGGCCTGTAGTCAGGGCAAAGGCTCACAGGCAGGTGGGGGTGGCAAGCACGCAGGAATGTGGCTGAAATGTAGAGAAACAGGAAAGGTGATCTGGAAGCAGACTGTATGGAGGGAGGGGAGAGGAGGAAAAACCAGGCCGAGCTGAGGAGTGGACTACGCACATGCACCAAGACGGGTGTCAGGTGAGCACGAATACCCACATTCCCTTTAAGGCAATTCCAAGTTTGGGGGCTGGTGGGGCAGGACGCTCACTGACATTCACCCAGCTCTCAAGCACGCTCCCAGAAAGGAGGGTGCTCTGTTCACACAGAGACCCGGCACACAGCTGCTGGCATCAGAACTGGGCAGGAGGGAGCCCATGACTACAGCCAGCACCGTCCTGTGGCCAGCACAGCGGGTTCCTGGTGTGAATCTGAGTGGGACGCTCAGCCTGTGTCCCAGACAAGGGACAAATGTCTCCCATGCCCTCTGAAGGGCTCTGATCCTCCCCTCACAAACCCCCCCCCACACACACACACACAGTTGCTACTGCTGCCAGCAAGTGTAGTCCACTCCTCAGCTCGGCCTGGTTTTTCCTCCTCTCCCCTCCCTCCATAATGTCTACTTCCAGATCACCTTTCCTGTTTCTCTACATTAATGAATTCACACACCACACCACACTGCTCTAGTCAACCGCACAATCCAGCCCTTTGTAACATGTTTGGAAAGCAATGCAACCATCACTAGTTCCAGAATAGTCTTATCACCCCTCCCTCCAAAAAAAACTCCGTACCAATCAACCTGGGAGTTGACTCAGACTGGCAGTCAACACCCACAATCCTTCAAACTTAGCCCCACCCATCCCAACCACCCCAACCCCTGAAACTTCCCAAATCCTGTTTACACCTTCCCCGGCACTCTTCTCCTTCCCGCCTGCTGTCACGCTGTCTTATTACACAAAGTCCTCCAGCTTTTACTCAACTGCGGCTCAGCGCACAAGTGAAGGACCTGGTTCAGGCGAGGGCTGATGTCCTTGATAAGGACAGTGACATTACAAGGGAGGAAGGACACCGTGATGGTCAACGTGCGGCCTCGCAGCTCAGCAGGAGCTGGGCTCCATCGCCACACTTGCTGGAGGATGGACCCTGGAGAAGTCAAACTGAGCTGCGGGTTCCTTATCTATAAAACGGGGGCAAGAGCAGAACCCTCTTGTTAGACCTGAACGAGCATCTGCCTGAAGCCTCAGCAGGGGCTGGCACTCGGAAGCTGGTATCACCAACAGGCTGAACCAGAATCGCCGGGAACTTCAGGGGCTGGGGGTGTGTTTCGCGCTCAGGACCCTGCGTTTACAAAGGGTCCCCGGGTGACCTGAGGCGGCCTGGGGGGCCCCGGTTTGTGGATGGCTCTGGGTGCCACTGGCCCCGCAACGCTGTTTTCGGTGTCGCGGGGTCTGGTTCACGTCAGAGCCCGTTTCGGCAGAGTCCCGGGACGGCACCGGGCGCGGCGGCGAGGAGCTCGGGCGCAGAGCGGGGGCTCGCGGCGGCCGGCGCGCACGGCGACCGCTGCCGTTGGGCGTCTCCCGGGCGGCAGGCCCACCTGCCTCCCAGCCAGGCGCCGCTTCGCCCCCAAGGCCGCCCGCCTCGGCACCCCCGGAGCGACGCCCCGCACCCGCTTCCCGCCGGGCACGCGGCGGGCTCGCGGTGCCCGCAGCCCGCGGACTCGTCGCCCCCGCCCCGGCCCCGGCCCGCCCCGGCCCCGAAACGGGCTCCCCTCCCCGGGCGGCGCCCAAAGGGGGCCTCACCATGGCGGCCGCTCTGCCTGCGGGGCGCGGGTCCCGCTTCCTAGCCCCGCGGCCCCGGCTCAAGGGCGGCCGGCGGGTCAGAGGGCAAGGGAGGCAGCGGAGAGCGCGTGCGCGACGCAGCACCGGGCATGCGCACCGTCTCCGCCTGGGGGCGGGACACAATGACGTATAGCCGCGGGGCGGGGCCCGGCCATCCGGAGGCGGAGCACAGTGACGTTGCCGTGGGCGGGGCCTGCGGTGGGCTCAGAGGACACGGGGGCGGGGCGGTCGCCGGCCCTCTCGGCCCACGTGCTCGTCCTCCTGCGGAACGTGGGTTGTTCTCTTGATGTTGCCCGAATATTTGGCACCACGAGATATGCAGTGAACCTACAACTGCCACGAGCATAACAAGATTAGGACGCCAAGGTTTCATAAATATTTAAAAAATCAGGAAACCTCAAAATAGTTTTCATTCCAGGTCCCTCCTGCCTGGGAAGCGCCTCAGAGCCCGGGGGCTGGTCCTTCCTCCCTCAGGTCTTCTTCATGTGTCACCTTCTCCAGAGGCTCTCCGTGACCCACCAGGCTCTCTGCTTATTTAAATAACCGTCTTACTGGGATGTAATTTACACACCATGCAAGTCACCCTCTGAAAGTGCAACATTCGGTGCTTTTTGGTACAGAGTTGTCAACCATCACCACGATCTAGTTCCAGAACAGCTCCATCAGCCCACGGAACCCATAGCCACTAGTAGTGGCCGCCCACCCCCTCCCAGCTCCTGGCAACGCTGGCCTTGCCCCCCTGGACCTTCAGCAGGTGGCCTCTCCTGTCTGAGGGAAACCTTGGTTCTTAATTCCCCATGGAATTCTTCCTCTCTTCCAGCCTGCTGATATGTCCCCTCCCACAGAAGGTGGAGCCCTGGGGGGGCAGGCCCTGTCCTGCCTCCCCTCCCGGATGTCAGGGCCTGGCCCTTCTCTCCTCCCTGGGGCCCAGCCCTCCTTCCTTCTGTGGGAACAGGGGTCCCACGCTCTCTCCTGGCTCAGGGGCCTTCCCGCCAGAGCTCTCAGCTTCAGCGTCAGCTGCTCAGTTCCTAAGGACCCCAGTCTTCCCCAAGCTCTCCTCACGCTCCCTTTGGTCACTTACACAGCCGGACATCCCTGCATAAGACCCTAAGCACACCTGGAAAGGCCCTGCCCCTCCTCACCACAGGGCTTCTACCCAGGACACGGATAGTACTCCCAGCGGCTGCAGCTGGCAAGACCCCAGGCACAAAGTGAGGCCTGGGGTGAGGAGCAGCCCAGGGCCAAATGGTCCTTGCCTCCAACCCCGCCCGCCCCGGCCCAGAGACCACAGCCTCACAGCAGTGGCCAGCTTAGGAATGTTTAATTGCTAAAACTCCAGACAGGGCACCTGCCAGCCAGTCCTTGAAAGGCTCCACCTCCCTGGGCTGTCTTAGTGGGGGGCCAGCCCCCCAAGGCCCTTGACGAGAACTGGGGTGACTGGCAAGACAGGGTGGCAGGTGATAACAGAAGGTGCTGGGTGAAAGCAGCCCAGGCTGGGACCAGCCCAGGTCCAAGGAGGGGAGACGGTGCCTGCCCAGGGACCTGCACTGACCCCCCACACCACGGCACCCTCCGGCCTTGGCTCCACATGCTAGCAAGCAGCCGAGACTCAGCGGCCCCAGACGAGGCAGAGGTGCGGACAATTCACGGGAGAATGCAGTGGCCCCGAGGGAGCTGGGGCTCCAGTCACGGTGCCGGGGCTAGGGGACACCTTCCAATTTCGGGGTGAGATGTGAGGTGTGCAGGGGCACCAGGTGGCTCTTGGAGGTGGCAGCAGCAGGTGGCTGGTGAGCAGGCTAGTCCTGGGGAGACAAACCAAGAAGTGCAAGGGGGCAGGGGATGGGAGCAGGGAGTGGGGGCAGCGGGCGCATGCCGGGGCCCTGGTCTCCTTACCCACTCGTCCTCGTCCACGCCTTCAAAGGAGTCCTGGGGGAGCGGGTCCTCCCGGTTCCCCAGCTTCGCCACCATGGCATTCAGCAGCTGGGAGAGGGGGCAGAGGTGGGAAGAGAATGAGAGTCGGAGGGCCAAGAACCGCACCCCTCGGTTTAAACCCCGCATCGAGGTGCGAAGAGCCTGACGTGGGCGTGTCCTTGCAGACGACACCTGGACAGACCGCCATGCACACAGGAGCCGTGTGTGTCACCTCACCCCACCATGTGCACCAAGGTCCCCTCTGCTATGGGTCAGGAGCCTCCGGCTCTGGCCAGCGTGGGCCCCCTCTGCACTTGCCCCGCTTCCAGAACCCCTGCCCTGGCGGCAGTGATCAGCTCCAGGGCTCTGGAAGGTATCCCCCATGAGCTGTCCAGCTGAGGGGGGGACGCTGCTCCAGTCCCAGTCTGGGTCAGCCCGGGAACTGCAAGGAGGTCCCTGGAGCAGCCAAGACCCGACCCCCACAGCCAGCTTCCCCCACGCCTACCTCCTCCTTCTTTTGCTGGTCTGACTTCTCTTCCAGGTAGACTGCCGAGGAGGGGGTCCGCCGGGCAGGGGCCTCACGGGGGGCCTGGCTCACTGGGCCGGGCAAGGGCAGGCATCAGAGATTCCCCTCTCAGAGGAAGCCCGCCCTGCAGTACCAGCCCCTCAGAGACCCCAGAGTGGCATTAACATCTTCTCAACCCTGTTCCTAGGCCGTCGGGGGCACAGGCTGTGTGTGGGTGTGTGTGCAGGGCAGGTGTGTGTCCTGGCATGCTCGTGCGCAGTTGTGTGTGGAAATGCAGACCTCGGGCCCTCCCTCCAGGGGCTCAGAGGCTGAGCCTGGAGATGCAGCCCCTGGAGCCCAGAGGTCTCTGCCTGCCGGCAGGGAAAGCACAAAACTTGGGCCTCAGCCCTTTCCCCAGCCCTGTCCCACCCGCCCGCTCCTAGTCAGCCCCTCGTCACACCTGGGGTCATGCCGGTGGGCTGCAGGCTGAGAAGTCGGGGCTGCCCGTTAGCCCCCCCCAGCCAGGCCTGGGCACTGAGCACGGGCTCCCAGCTCACCGCCGTGTCTGGGAACACGTCGTCCTGGAAGAACTCTTTCTGCGGAGGGGAGGAGGGGCTGCTGAGGCAGGACAGGGCACTGGGCACACCGCCAGCAGTTAGGAGGGTGTGACAGGGCTGCACCCCTCCCTCAGCCTGGGGTTTCCCAGTGTCAGACTCTCAGCAGAGTAAGCAGGGGCAGGCGTCCCCAAAGGCAACAAGTAGGTCAGTGAGGGGGCCGGGCCAGGCAGGTCCCAAAGCCTCCCAGACAGCTGGGGAGGGCAGCCGGGCGGCGGGTGCTGGGGGCCCTCACCCTGACTCGGGGCAGCCGGAAAGCCACGGGCTCCAGGGAGGTCTGCCGCAGCCGCAGGCACCGGGCGAACTCCACCTCCGCAACGTCACACTCCGTCTTGGGCAGGAGGACAAAGCCCTGAGGGAAGAGGGTCCACACCAGGGCTATAGCCGGAGCTCTCCGCTGGGCACGGGCTGGGGGCCAGCAGCCCTCACTTGGCGCCTCTGGACATGGCCAGCCGGCCCGGGTGAGAGCGCTGGCTGAGGTTGGCCTGCGGCCCGGGTGTGAGACCCCCACCGTGGCTGGTTCTGGCTGGAATTTTTTTTATAGTTTTTTTTTTTTTAAAGATTTATTTATTTATTTATTTTATACAAGAACTGGGTACAGGTCAGAAGCGCGGGAGGGTGAGAGAATCCACCAGAGCCAGAGCGGGGAGCAGAACAGGCAGACAGAGCGAAGACACTGCTGAGGGGAGCAGCGGGCAAGGCAGGAGAGGTCTGCTGCGCCATGTGGGGTTCTCCCTGGCCGGCGGGGAATTGAACCGGTGCTGAAGAGGCTGCAGACAGCTTCACAGCGTGGCGCTAAACTCATTGCGCCACCAGGGAGGCCTGGCTTTTTGTTCTTTTAAGATTTATTTTTATTTATACAAGAACTGGGGTACAGGTCAGAGGCATGGGAGGGTGAGAGGATCCGTCGGAGACAGAGTCGGGAACAGAACAGGAAGACGGACTGAAGACACTGCTGAGGGGAGCAGCAGGCGAGACAGGAGAGGTCTGCCACGCCATGTGGGTTTCTCCCTGGCAGGCCGGGAATCGAACCTGCGCTGAAGAGCCTGCAGACAGCTTCACAGCGCGGCACTCAACCCGCTGCACCACAAGGGAGGGCCCTGGCTTTTTTTTTTTTTTTTAAAGATTTATTTACTTATTTATGCAAGCACTGGGCACAGTCAGAAGCGCGGGAGGGTGAGAGGATTAACCAGAGCCAGAGCGGGGAGCAGAGCAGGCAGAAGGACCGAAGCACACTGCTGAGGGGAGCAGCGGGCGGCGGGAGAGGTCTGCGCGCCATGTGGGACCCTCGCCCGGTGGCTGGGGATTGAACCAGCGCTGCAGAGTCTGCGGGCAGCTTCGCAGCCCAGCGCTCAACTGCTGCGCCACCAGGGGAGGCCCTGGGTTTTTAATTTAATTAGTCAGCTCACATAATTTAGCCTTCCGGGGTTTAACTTTCAATAATGGCTGAGTTTAACCATCAGCTCCCGCAAGCTGTGGACGCCCCCTCCTCCCCACTGACCTGCTGACCCTGCAGGCCACTGTATTTCCCCATGTGGCCACGAGAGGGCGGAGGAGCTCTGTGGTTGTACCCAGGTAGGGGGACCAGGGAGCACCCCGCTCACCTTGTGGGGCTCTGGCGATGTGAAGCTGTTGCACTCCAGGAAGAAAGGGGTCTCGGGGAGCAGCTCGTATAGGAACACACGGGTGTCACCCTGGTGGGGCCGGTGGGTGGAGGTGAGAGTGAGGTGCCAGCTAAAGCTGCCTCCTCCCCACCACCTCTCACCTGCTGCCACCCCAGCCTGTACCTCCAGCCCACCTTGCCTGTAAGTAGCACCAAGCCGGTATCAGGGTCGTAGCTGGGTAGCAGGGTGGAGGGAGCCACGTCGAGGCCCAGAACTGCCAAGGGGCCCCTTGCTAGCTCCCCCGCCGAGTAGAGGAGCAGCTGGCGCTCACTTCGGCTGCAAGATGAGGGGGGCAGAGGCACACCTTGAGAACCGGTGGGGCCTGGGGCAGAGCAAGGCTCCAACAAAGACCCCAGCCTTGATGGCCTGAAGGACCGAGGCCCTCAGGGTAAGAGGGGAGGCCTGCCCGGCCTCTTCCTGGTCCAGAACCCGCTGGACTCAACCTGCCACCTCCTCCCAAGTGTACCCCGCCCTGGCCCCGCACCTGTGCTGTGGCTGCTGTGGCCTACTCAGCCTGGACGTTTCTCCCCACATCCTGCTTCTCACCCTCTGCTCCAACCAGGATGGGTGGCTAGCTGGCTGTCCACCCAGACCTGAATGCCCGTGTGACCCAGTCCAGGTGACACCTTCCATAAGAGGCCTCCCTGATCCAGCCTCCAAAGTGCCAAATGCCTGTCCCGTGGATGGGTCCAGGAGCTTGTCCTGATTCTGAGCGTCACCTGCTCCCTGTCAGGCCGGGGCTCCTGCATCAGGGCTATCTTATCCCTCTGGGTCCCTGGTTGACTCATTCTCCCTGCCCATGTCCTTTCCGCTTCCATCCACCACCCCCCGCCTCCGCCAACCCACCCACCCTCCACTCATCAAGAAAGTGAAGCAGGGGAACAGCATGCTCAACAGGGGCTGAGTGTTTGGGGAAGGCGACACTGATGGCCGCGGAAGCCCGGGGCAGGGGGAAGTGGTTGCTGAGTCCTCACCTGTCAAAGCCGGACACCAGCAGACAGTGACCACCGCACACCCAGACAACACGGGCTCCGCGGGCCCCCTCAGGCCCTGGGCCTTCCTGTCAGGGCACACAGCACATGAGGCCCAGCCATGGCCTCCTGACCAGGTCCCAAGGCCACCCCCAGCCGTGTGGCTCACCTGCAGGGGCTCGGGGCCCGCGCGGGGCGTGTAGACCCGGAGGCGCCCGTCCTTGCAGACAGTGGCCAGCTGCTGCCCATCAGGACTCCAGGCCAGGCTGAAGATCTGGGGGCAGGTGGGAACATCAGAGGTGGACTCTGGCCTGTTGGCTGAGCACCTGCCCCCAAAAGCAGCCTACCTGGTCCCGGTGGCCCTCCAGCCTCAGCCGCTCAGCTCCTGCCTGCAGGTCCCAGATGCGCACGGTGAGGTCGTAGGAAGACGAGGCCAGCACGTCGGCCGCCAGCGGGTGGAAGCGCAGAGAGTAGATCTTCTCCGTGTGGCCTGGGGAGGGTGGGGGTGAGGGTGCCGCCAAGTCCCTGGGCGCCGCTGCCCGGCCCCAGCCCCCTCACTGGGCCCACCTGACCTGTGAGCACGGTCTCGGGTTCGGTGAGCACCTCCGCCAGGCCCTCCGGGGGCACCCGCCACAGTCGGATCCTGGCGTCCTCTCCAGCTGCAAAGAGCAGGCAGCTTATCACGATGGGGCTCAAGGCCCCCGAGCTCCGCCGCCCTCATTCCAGGCCCAGCCTCCTTACCCACGGCCAGGCGGTGCGGGTCGAAGGGATCCCACGCCAGGTCGGTCACGGCCGCCCCGTTCTGCAGTGTGGGCAGCGCCGTGTCGGGTAGGCGGCCGGGTTTCCGCAGCTGTGGGAGGTGCCCCCAGCGAGGCCCATCAGGACAAGGTGGCACAGCCAGCCCCTCAGGGGCCGCAGGGCGAGCAGCGTGCCCAGGCCCCCGCCCTCTGCAGCCCGTGGTGCAAGTTCCGTGCTCAGCACCTCATGCCAGCCGTGAGGCCGGGAGAGTGAAGGGGCAGCGTGAAGTGGTGGAAGGAGCTCAGGCTGGGGCACAGGCTCTGCCACTTACACAGCTGAGTGACCCGGCAGGTCACCAGGCCTCTCTGGGCCTCACGGCTCCCGTCTGTAAATGGGGATAAGAAGGCGCCCCACATGGGGCAGTCGGGAGGGCCAGGGGGTGTCGGGTGGTGCTTGGCACCTGGTGTGTGCTCAGACATCAGGAGCCGGACAGGTACCTGGCGCCCGGGCGAGCGCAGGGCCTCACCTCCAGCACGGCCACCTGCCCGCCGCTGCTGAGCAGGGGCACGGCCACGCGCAGCCGGTTGGCACAGAAGCCGTCGCTCTCGCCGGGCGTGGTGAGGTTGAGTCCCTTGAGGTTGGTGATGTGGCTGTCTCGGTGCAGGACGGTGCCCTGAGTGTGGCGGAACTTTGAACTAGGGCCTGCGGGGGCAAGACAAGGAGCCATGTGAGCTTGCCCGCCCCCTGCCCTGGGCCGGCTGTGGGGGGGGGCGGGCTGACTCTGAGGCTAGTGTGTCCACCACCCCCCGAAAAGACGTCCAGGAACGACTCGAGACCTCTGGGTGGGATCCCAGGGCTCCAGGAGCAGGCTCTCTGCGTCCCTCAGGGCCACAAGGCTGGGGAGGGAGGCAGGGGTCAGGCTTCTGTGGCGCCTGCCACTCACCCAGCAGGCTGTGCAGTGACCTCTGGCTGGGGCTGGTGCCGAAGCCGCTGGTGCAGGAGAGCGAGGGCCCCAGGCTGGACGGCGTGGAGGGCGAGGTCAGCAGGCTGGGGGCGGAGGAGAAGCCCTCCTGGGGAGAAGCAGCCTGGGTCAGCTGCAGGCCCCCAGCAAGGTTGAAGAGAGGGCCCGACCACCGGGTTGATCACTCTGGGCGCCCGCCCGGCCGTGGGCCCCGGGCTGCCCGCAGACACCCGGTGTGGGGCGTGGGCACAAAGGCAGTGTTGACAGGGCCACCAAGGGCGAGCTGAGTTGGGCGGCGGATGGCAGGCGGCAGCCTCCTCACCCAGCTCTGTGGAAGGGGCCCTGCTAGTTACGATCTGCCAGCATCTCAAGAGAAGCTAGAAACTGAGCTTTTTTTGGCAAAAGTCTTGCTTTTTCAGTCTGCTCAATTCAGGGAAGGCTGTGGAGTTTTCTCTGCCTCGGGTGTTTCTCCGTGTCGTTCGGCCCCATGGTCAGCAAAGACAGAGGCCCACGGCAGCCTGGACTCGGCCCCGCAGGCAGGGCTGGCGGGGCTGGCGGGCAACCTGGCACTCACGCTTGGGTCTGTGTCGTCCACTGGGGTCTCTGCAGGCTGGGCCTCAGCGAGGGGGAGCTCCGCGGGGGGCACCAGGTGTGACGTGTAACTGGGGTGAGGCTGGCAGGCCGGGTTGAGGCTGACCTTCCGCACCTGTGGGCGAGGCGGGTCAGCGTGCAGCTGGGCTGCAGGGTCCTGGGCAGGTCCCAAGGGTGGGCAGCGCCCTGGGTCCTACCTGCTGGTTGCTGCCCGCCCACCAGGTGTGCGGGTCAGAGGCCGGCACACAGCCGGCAGTGTCTGGGAACAGGTCTTCGTGGAACTCCACAGCCTGGAGGCAGAAACACAGGTGGCCAGGGAGGCCCAGGCTCCCGGGCCCTGCCAGTGCCCCCAGCCCCACCAGCACCTCACCTTGCGTGGCACGTGGAAGCTGACGGGCACGATGGCCGAGTCGCTTAGCTGCAGGACGCGCAGCACCTCGCAGCCCAGCACGGCCAGTGCCCGCCGGGGGACCAGGGCCGCCCCCCGAAGCGGGCTCTCCAGGAGACACTGAGTCACTGTCAGGGACACCAAGGGCGATACTCAGGGCGGGGTGGGGGTGAGGGTGGGGTGGGGTGCGGGGTGGGGGAGGGCTTACCTGGGCTCAGGGCCGGCTGCAGCGGGAGCACCTCATAGCAGGAGAGCTGACTCTCGCCCTGAAAGGAGTCTCAGCTGAGGGCGCGCCCTGGGCCTGGGGCAGGCGTCCGTCCCGTCCTCCTGGGGACCTGAGCCACAGAGGGTGGCCAGAAGGCACTGGGCACTGATCTGGGCCCAGGGACGACCGCCCCTCACCTGTTCATCACCACCGTGCGGGGTGTGAGCACAAGGGTGTGCTAGGCATTAATGAGCCCCCACTGTGTGCTCACACTGCTCTATGCCCTGTCCACAGGCGGCTGGTGTGCCAGGCCTCACGGTTCCCCTGACCACTAAAGAAGACGTGAGACTGGACATGCAGAGGCTGCTCAGTCTGGTTTGAAGCAGCCTGGGCAACCCTGTTCTGGGTCCCTCATGCGGGGTGATGGTACCCTGCACTTCCCACTCTCCCCACTGGCTTCTGAAGTCAAAGGCTGGGCGGGGCCTGGTCAGGATGGACAGGAGCCCCAGGTGCTGAGCTGGGCGGACACGGTAGGGCTCCCGCTTCTCACTCACCTTTCCCGCGAGGACCAGGAGCCCGGAGTCGGGGTCCAGCAGGGGCATCAGAGGCCTGGAGGAGAGAGGGTCGGTCAGCAGGATGTGGCTAGTCACCCATGGCAAGGGCAGCAGGAAGGCTGTGAGCCTCGTGACCCCAGACAAGGTCTGGCCAGAGTCACAGTGTCCAGAGCGATGTGGAGCCCCCGCTGCATCCAGCCTCCTCTGGGCCTTCCCGTCTCCGTCCTCTGCCACCAACACACAAGCACGTGCCCAGGCCTCCAGCTGCCCGCCTGCTCCCCCCACCAGGGGACAGGGGAGCGTGCCCCCTTTCTGCACCTCAGCCCTGAACTCCACCCTGGGTCCACAAGGTCTAGGAAGGCCCCACACCTGTTGTGTCTCCGCCAGGCCAGATGCCAGTGAGCACGGCCCCAGCAGCAGGAGCGTGCTGGAGCTGGGCACCTGCCCCCTATTGGCACTCTGGGGCTGCACGCAAGTCTGGGGGCCAATACTCAGTCACCACACGCCCCTGGGGCCTTGGTGACAATGTAGACACAGGTCCCACCCCCACCCGGCAGCCACAGTGAGCCCGTGTCCAAGGCAGAGCTCTCTGCCCCCGGCATGAGTGGGCTGTGGAGGGGCCGGGGCGGGGAAGTCAAGGGCAGGCTGGAAGCCCTGGGCCCCCCTCCACTTCGCCCAGCTCAGCCACAGCCTCTGGGCTGCCGCTGCCAGGGCAGCCCCGCTCACCTCCCTGGGCTGCAGCCATCCTGGGAGCCTGGCTCTCAGCTCAAGGGTGTCCTCCATCATTTGTTTCATCTCTGGTCTTGGTCTCACCTCCCTGGGGACCCACAGGTCTGGATCCCCCACCCTGACACTTCCAAACAGAACCCCAGCCCCACTGTGGACCTCGTGGTCAGAGGTCGCCCAGCTGTGGCAGCTGCCTCCATCCCTCACCCAGGCAACCAACGTCCAGCTCCCCCTGACCAGTTGCCTAGAGCCACGGCTGTCTGCCCCCTCCCCCGCCAGAGCCATAGAGTGGGCCGGGAAGCTGGGGAGGGCCCAGTGTCTCCACAGCTTCCGGAGTGGCCGGGCCGGTCACCTGTGAGTAACACAGTCTCTAATTATCTGGGGCCGGCAGGGTGAGCCACTCAGAACTGCCCTCCTTGACCCGGTCTGACCACTGCCTGCTGTGGGGCCGGGGCTGATGTCGCTGCCCTCGGCATCGAGGATGTGCCATGAGTGTTTCACTGTTTGTCTGATGGAGGGAGGCAGATTCCCCTCCTGGGGTCGCAGGACCTGATCTGGATGTCGGTTCCTGGTGGGCTGGACGCAGGCCCCTGAGCAGCTCCAGCAGGGCTTCCGCTCACGTACACACTCACTCAGCATCATTCATTCCTTTGTGGTCTGTACCTGGCCCTTGGCTTGGCCTGCAGGTGTGAATGGTGGTATGGGCAAGGGACCCCACCTCTGTCTTCAAGCAGCTCAGATGCCGGCGAGAGAGGCAGACCCAGTCCCTCGGGATAAACACTAGCAGAAAAGTTCTCTGAGAACATAGGGCAGGAGACAGAGGCACCAGCTGTGACTGGCCACAGAGGACCCAAAGTTTAAAGAGAAATCAGCCACATCAAGGGGAAAGAGTTCCAGGCAGCAGGAGCATGTGCAAAGGCCCTGTGGCCAGAGGCTGCACAGGGAACAGGGAGTGTGACAAGGCTGGTGGCCTGGGTGGTGAGGGTAAGGGGTGAGGCTGGGGATAGGGCAGGTGGAGGCCAGACCGATCAGGACCTGCAACCCCAGGAAGGGAATCTGCCTCCCTCCATCGGACAAACAGTGAAATGCTGATGGAACAGTCTCGGTGATGAGGGCAGGGCAGGTTGTGCACGGAGCAGAGACCCATGTGAGGTGTGCAGGAGGGTCTCCTGCCTGTGGACAACTGGGAGACAGGTCTGTGGGTTCCACCACGACAGTGATGGGTCACCATGCTCTAAACCAGCCTCCCGAAGAGGCTCAACCAGCCTTCGTGCAACCCCGCCCCAGCAGCTGGCCCACTGACTCAGGTGCTGGGGCGCGGGGGCAGGAAGTCATGGAGGGCAGGGCTGGCTCCCCTGACAGGTCAGGCCAGTCTTCCTTGCCTGGGGCAGAGCCATCTGGGCAGCTCCACCAGGCCAGAGCAGCCTGCACACCGCGGCACGGGCCAGGAAATGGGGTCATGGCACCCAGCCCCAAGGATTGGCCAACAGCTGGCACGGGCCTGACCCCAGGCCTTGTAAAGAGTCAAGCAGGGTCTGGGTCTGGAATGCAGAACTGGGCCGGGGCCTGGCAGAGGACCAGGGCGGTGAGAGCTGGCACAGGCCCCCACCCATTGCCCATGGCTGGGGGCGGCAGGGCGAGGGGGACATCTGGACCTGCCCCAGGAGGTAGGAGTTGGCCCCAAACCCAAGATCATCAGAAGTCTAAAGTCCAGACCTGTCCCTACCCCCAGTCCAGGTTCCAGAAGATGTAGGACAATGGTGGGGGTAGGGGGTCTGGTGGGGGAAGGGCTGGCCCGAGTTGAGGCAGTCCCATCAGCTCCAGAGTGTGTCTGCAATTAGCATGCAACAGAAGTCCCCCCTGTGCCTGCTGGGAAGGCAGTTGCAAGAGTCCTCTGTTCTCCCTCTTCAGCTACTCTCCCCTCATACCCACTCACCAGGACATCTTGGCCCTGCCATGGGTCCGGAGCAGGCCAGGTCCCTTGCATTTGTCTTGGTCACCCAGGCTGGGCAGTGGGGATCCCCCTGGACCAATACCTGCCCCATACTCCCTAGCCCCCTCCCCTACGGAGGCTCCTCAGTCCCCAGGTTCTAAAGGGGGTGGTGCCCTGAAGCCACCTGAGGAAAGGATGAGGAAGCCACCAGTGGAGGCTCTGGGTGGATGGGGGCCTGGCCTGTGTGAGTCCAGGTCACAGCATCGGGAGGGGGATGGAGCCTCTAGGCAGCTGGGATCTCTTGTGCTGGATACCAGGTGCAGAGGTACATGACTTCTTCAGGACAGGAAGTCCTGTTCCTTGGGGAAAGTCAGGCCAGAGGTCCTCAGAGCATTCTCCAAGGAGCTCTGTGGACCCTCCTGAGAGCCTTGGGGGACACAGGGTTCCAGGACAGAGACACGGGGACAGTCTGATCAGACACACAGGACCGGCTGCAGGCGCAGATGCTTCCTGGGCTGAGTGGGAAGGCAAGTGAGTGTGGCAGCCTGGTGTGGGACGCCAGGGAATGGTGGGGACTGCAGCAACCTGTAACCCGAGGCCTTGGTCAGTGGGGGCAGTGGAGCTCCTATTCAAGGCAAGCTGGGAAGTCCCGTTTCAATGTGAAACTACCAGATTTTTCAATGTTGGCAATGGCTCCAAAGTTCTAAAAAGTACCATTTAAACCAAATGAAATAGCTCAGACCCAGGGCAGATGTCTGAAAGCCACGGTCTCCATCCCTATGTACAGAGAAATGCATGAGGTATGGGGGATGGAGGTGGACCCCAACGTGTTCCAGAAAGGGGTGCTGTCAGGGAGAGGACTTGAGGAGGCTAAGAGCTGAGACAAGTCGGGGATGGGGGAGAATTGTCCCAGAAGGACCCTGCTTAGTGCCTTAAATGATTGGACAGGAGGTCGTCCACCCTTCTGGAGGCGATGCAGTCCTCCCAGGACCACGCCACCCCCCAGCTTGTTTGGCCCAGCCTCCCCGGACAAGCCTTTGGCCCCCATCCCCTGAGACTACCCCTCCCCTCCAGAGTTGTTCCAGCCAAAGGTCTTGGCTACAGGCGGGGCTGGTGTCCCTCTGGAAGCTGGGAGCTGAGCTGAGTCCCCAGAGACTCTGAGGCATGACCCTGACCACAAACACAGAGGGGGGGGGAGGACAGGGCAGCTTTCCTGGAATCCTCCAAGGCAGGGGATTTTTCTGGACTAGTCCAACCCCTGGCACCCGCC
Organism: Talpa europaea; assembly: GCF_964194135.1. NCBI lineage: Eukaryota > Metazoa > Chordata > Mammalia > Eulipotyphla > Talpidae > Talpa > Talpa europaea. The sequence goes on along the minus strand of NC_140079.1, from coordinate 101,160,471 downwards.
CTTCCTGCCCCAACATGGGCAGCTGTCAGCTGCAGCCCGGGGCCCAGCCGCTGACACAGAAGCCCAGTCCACCATCCCATCCCACCCCCTATACACACACACACGCGCGCGCACACACACACACACACACGTGCGCACACCCACGCCTTGAAGCTGCCAGTAAATGTGGGGCTGTGGACAGACGGTCCTGTCCTGGTCCTGTGTCTTGGGCCCTTCACCTCAACCTTGGGATGCTCCAGCCGGGAAGGCCCTCGAGGCTCTGAGGACCCCGGAGCCCAGATGGGGCGCCAGAGCCCTCGCTTAGGAGGCCGTCAGAGGGCCCGTGTGGTGCCAGGGGGTTCTGACAATGGGATTAGCTACCACAAGAACAGAGTCCACTAAAGTACCCAGATTTCTCTCGAGAACTCCAGGGCTCCGGCGGGCTGGAGCAGTCACAGGCCGGAGCCCCGGCTCCAGCCCGCGCCCGCGCCCGGCCAGGGCTCCTGCGGGCGGCCGCACCTGCCCGCGCTCTGGCACCGGGTTGGGACTTTTGGTGTCAGCGCGACACTCGCCCGTTTCACCCCAAAACAGGGATCAGTCGGCCAAGCAGCGCGGCCCGGGCCGGAGCGCGGGCTCCCGACCGGGCCGGGCCGGGCCGGGCCGGGCCGCTCCGCCCACCCAGGCCGAGGCCGGGACCCCGCGGGCCCGGGGACCGTCCCGGAGGGGGCGGGGCTCCGCCGGCCCCGCCCGCCAATGGGGAGCGGCCCCGGCCCCGCCCCGGCCCCGCCCCCGGCCCTTAAGGCGCGCCCCGCCTCCCGCGAGCGACTCCGCAGCCCGAGCCCGGGGCCGGGAGACGCGGACGCGGCTGCCTCGGGCCTCGGGGACCCGAGATCCAGGACCCCTTCGGCCGCGCCGGCCGGGAAGGACTGAGGCCGCGGCCGCCCCGTCCCGGTGAGTGTGCGCGGGGCGCGGGGCGCGGGGCGCGGGGGGACGGGGCGCCCCGCGGGCTGTGCACACGCGCCGTCACGCGCGCCCCTCGCCGCGGCGCTCGCGCTCGGGCGGGCACGCGGACCGGCCCCGCACCGCCGCCCGGCGCCCCCCGCCCGGCGGGGCCCCGCGCCCCCGCTCCGGCAGCCTCGGGGCGCCGCAGCCCCGCGTCGGGGCGCTCGTGTGTACACGGGTCACTGGCCGGCGGGGCTCGGAGCAGACAAAATAAACACCCCCTCCCTCGCTTCCTCCTCCCACGGCGCCTCCGGCGTGACCAGTTTTATGAATCAACCCCTTGGAGGGGATGGCCGGCCGCAGTCTTGGGTGACTTTCCCCGCGGGGGTCGGCCCGTCTGGCTCTGGCCTGGAACCCCCTGGCTCCTGGGCAGACCCCCTCCTGGGGTCCTGAGCACCCCCGGCACTGAGGGCAGAGCTGGGGCCTCAGGCAGGCAGCCTGAGGAGGGGTGGAGGCGGCTGGCAGGTACCCGATGCCACATCCCCCGGTGTAACAGGTATTAGACAGAGGTGGTCTCGGCCGCTGCCAGGGAAGGGGCTTTGCTCTGGCTAAGAACCCAATGGCCTGGAGCCAGCCTAGTCCTTTGTGTCCTGGGGCTGGCAGCACTGGGCCTGAGGGCTGCCGCGGTCCCCTGTGGTCACTGGCAGGCCAGCTGATTGATGCCAACCATTTTGCCTGGCCCCATCCGTTAATGATTAGCTCACCAGGGTCGCTGACCGCCTCTCCCCCTGGGGTCCGGGTGGCGTGCTCAAGATGGGAAGGAGGAAGAGGCGCCGGGGGCCCCGGCGACCCCTGCTTGCCTTGTGCATCCAGGGCACGGGAGGCCCTGGAGAGAGGCCTCGGGACCCAGAGACCCACTGCTCAGCTCTGGAGCCTCTGGGCTGAGGGGACTGAACGACATCTCAAAGGTCCCTTCCCACTAGGCAAGACTCTGGGTGTTGAGGGCATGAGGTGTGACTGGGCTAGTGCCCTCCGAGTGGGTCCATCAGAGCTGGCCCAGGGGCAGTGAAGTCCAGTATGGGCCCAGCTGTTGGCGAGGCCCCACAGCGCTCAGGCTGGCGGGCAGGGGGATGGGAGAGCAGCCCCCGAGGTTGCTGTCTTCTCCCCGGGGAGTTGGCCCCTGGAGCTTCTGTAAACAGAGTGTCAGAGGCAGGAAGAGGGCTCTGGTAATGAGCAGCCCAGCTGGATCCCCTCCAGACCATTATCTGGCCGCTCCTGGGCCCAGGGAGGGAGGGTGAGCACACGCATGCCAGGCTGGGGGTCTGGGCACTGCCTGTCCCCTTCTCCCCCAGCCTCACGCTGCAGATTGAAACAGCGTCCAGGGACCTGTCCAGGGGCCACAGGGTCAGGCGGGGCCGGGTGGGGGCTGGCATCCAGGGTGGGGGCCTCAATATAAGGAACCCCTCAGCCAGTGCCCAGACCTGCTGTCCCCAGGAAACCCCCTCTTGCAGCAGCCCCAGGGCAGGAGAGCGAGTTTCACTTCGCACCTAGCTCAGGTGCTGACCCCCAGCCTGCTGCCTGTGAGGGCTGGGCCCAATCCCAGTAAAGAGAGCTGAGCCCCCTCGTGGGGCTTGTGAATGGACCCTACCCCAGGGCACTGGAGGGAGCAGGGTCCCCGCCAGGCCCCGGGCCCAGGGGGCAGCGCCCACCTCAGCAGCAGCCAGTGCTCCTCGGTGGCTGAGGGAAGCCAGGTGAGCCCCCTGCACACAGACATCTTGACCACTGGCCCTGAGCAATGGGTGAGTGACCCCTCCTGGAACCCCCATTGGCTCTCCTCAGAGTCCCCTCCCTGGACTGGGGAGCCCAAGGCTCTGCACTGCCAAGAAAACCAGCTCCCCTCACTGCTGTGGAATTTGCTAGAAGGGGGGGCTATGTGTGTGTCAGTGTGGCCCAGTGGGCGTGTGTCTGGCGTGGGCGTGTGTCTGCGCGCGTGACTGGCGTAGGGCTGTCTGGGGGCGGCAGGGGTGCTGGGGTGTCTGAGCTCACCGAGGGCGGGGGTGGGGGGGTGGCGGGGGCTCAGCCTCTTCCTTTTATCGGTTTCCACATTCCAGAGTCAGCCGGATTGCTTTCCCTCCGCGGGCTGGCCCGCCTTGGCCTGCCAGACCCACGGGCCTCCCCCACTTTTCCTCATTCCAGCCTCCCTGGGTATGAGGAGGCTGGAGCAGGCGCCCTTGAGCCACCTTAGGTCTGGGGGTGGGGGCAGGCGAGGGGCCAGTTCTCCTCCAAGGTTGGGGACGAACCCCCACCAGGCCCCTCCCAGGGAATGCAATAAGGCTCTGACATTCCTCAGAGGCTGCCCGAGAGATTTAATTAAGGAGGGAGGAGAGAGCTGGCTCGCACGGAGAAGGGGCTGGGGCGGTCACGGGGGCCCACTGGCCCTGGGCCCGGATGGGCAGCAGTGACAAGTGAGCAGCCTGTGGCGGGGGTGGCTCCCCCCATCAACCCCACCTGCCCACCGATGCACTCACAGACCCCAGGAAGGGCCATTCCTGCCGCCCACCGGGTGGCCAAGAATGCTAGGCGTCTGGCGGGGGCTCTGGGCGCAGGGAGGAAGCCACTTCCTCCTCAGACCAGACCTGGGCCTGACGGCTTGGGGCTGGCGGCCTCCCCGGTGACTAAGGTCTTCCTCCGGCGGGTTCAGGGTTAATTGCATGGTTAGAGTGCAGCTGATGAGTGGGTGGCCTGGGTGGGGACAGGGCTGAGTCTGAGCCCAGCCCCCTGGCATCACACCACACGTGCCGACGGTGGCATCTGCCTGGCCCACTTCTCGCTGGGCACAGTGCTCAGGTGGCAGGTGTGCTCCCAGCGGCGGCACTGTCCTGATGGAGGGCCCGCCCTGAGGGCCCACTGGAGCGGGACTGGCCTGAGTCACTGGTCTCCTGCTCTGGGCTAACAGGTGTGGTGGCTCCTAGTCACCCGCAGGGCCGTGGAGGCACCCACCTGGGCCGGGTGCAGAGAAGTGGGTGAGGGAGGGCCGCTGGCCACACTGGCTCAGGGAGGCAGACCCCTGCCTGGACAGGGCAACAGGGGCCACCTAGGGCGACCCTTTGCCATCCTCTGCTCCAGGGGCTGCGCATGGGAGGCTCCTGCCCGGCCTCTCCAGAAATTCCAATTGGATTGCTCCAGAGGTGGGGCCAGGCAGGAGGAACCACCCAGATTTCCCAGGTGAGTCTGATGTGCAGCTATAGTCACAGTTGGGAGGTGGCAGCCCAGGAAGGGGGCTGGATGGGTCACAAAGTGACAAAAAGGGGGTGTCTAGGTCCTGTGTGTGAAAGGTGCAGAGCCGGTGTGGGGTGAAGCTGAGGCTGGTGCAGGATCCCTATTATCACAGGGCAGAGCTGCTCCCCACCCCAGGTCCAGGGAGCTGCCTCCACCCCTTCCATGAGGGAGCAAGACAGAGACCCCTACCTCTGCCCTGCTGGGCTAGGGGCTGCTGTATCCGGGTCGGGGGATGGGAGACGGGTGGACCCAACCAGGCCCTGAGTCTCCTCCGACACGTCAGCGAAACCAGAGCCAGCCGTCCTGGCCGCCGGCACAGTCCCGCCTGCCCGGGGGGTTGGCAGCCTCCTGGGCTGGGCTACGGCCAAGCCTGGCCGGCTGCGCTTAGCCGGGCGGGCCCCGGGAGCCAGAGGCCCAGAGCCTCGGGGGAGACCTGCAGCGACTGAGATTGCCCTGCACGCAGCCCGGACCCTGGAGGGGATGTGCCAGTCAGTTTGCCCCTCCCAGCCGGGCAAGAGGCCTTCTGGGGAGCCGTGAGGTGCTCCGGCACAAGGTGCAAGGGATCACCCACCAGCCCTGTCTGATCCGGGGCCTGTGTGGGTGCCTCCAGGCGTGTCCCACCCTTGGGAGTGGGTGGGGGCACCCTCTGCCCCCTGAGAGCCAAGATGACTACTTCTCCCAGAGCCCCTCCCTCTGCTCCCTCACCCAGAGGTCACGCGCCGGCAGCCAGAGGGCAGCTCGCTCCCTGTGCCTCCTTACAGAACCAGAAGGAAGCTCCCCTGCCCCCAGGATACCCTCTCCAGCCCCTCCTGCTGTCCTCTCCTGTCTATGCAGAACCTAGCACGGAGTCCTCTTGCTCTCTGACACCCTTGAGCCAGGCAGCAGGAGGGCCTCAGGTTTTTTTCCACATGACGCCCCTGCTGGCTCTGACCACTCAGACTCCAGGCACAAAGCATAGCCCCTGAAGCAGGGGCCGTCACCAGCCCCCCACTCCACAGTTGGGGCCTAGGTGAAGGGCTGGTGGCCAGGCCATTGTGCAGCCAGAGTGTGATGCCGGCGGCTGGACCTCAGAGCCCCATCCAGTAGCTGCCTCCCGGAGGGCAGCAAGGCCAGCAGTAGAGCCCAAGCCTCTACCTCCGCCCCACTGTGGGGCAGCATGAGTACAGGCAGAGGAGGGATGGCCCGGGCCCTCACTGAGTCCACCCCCCCAAATCCAGAGCTGCCTCCAGGGCTCTCCCTGCACCCTTTGCAGAGGATGGGTCCCACCTGCCTGCCTGTCATCGGCAGGTCAGAGGCCAAACCCCAGGTCCTGTGGAGCTGCTGTAGCCATTGGGGATGTTCCGCGCAGCCGTGCCCCCCAGAAGAACCCCCATGCTCAAGGCACACATGTGCGCGCATGCACGTGTACACACACACACACACACACACACACACACACACAACAAGCACCCAGAGAGGCTGAATTGCTCCCAAATTTGTTAAAGAACTTCCCATTTTAAAGCAACAACACAGGACCACACCCGTGGGGGCCCAGAGCGGCTCCTGAGTGAGGCAGGGCTGTAGAGGGGCCAAGACCTGCTGTTGAGGGCGCTTGGGAGGCCGCTGAGGGGCAGGGCATGGACCTGAGCTTGGCTCTGCCCCCTGGTACCCCACGCCTGTCCACTCCTGTCAGCCCTAGCCCCTGGGCCCCGCTGGGGGCCGTCTGATCGCAGAGCTCAGAGCTGCCAGCCCCCCATGTGGCGTTTCCAAAGCTTCAGTGCAGACTCCCTGCCGGCCATGGATGGGGCTGAGGCTGAGGGGCTCACCCTTCATTTCGGGACCCCGATAGGCTCTGGTTCTGACCCTGTCCCCACGGAACCAGCCAGCTTGCCCTCTGTGCCCGAGACCCACAGCACCAGCCCCTTCCCCGCAAGGGCTGTGCTGGCTCAAGGGTTAGTGGATGTGGAGTCCAGAGCCCAGGGTCCCCCTCCTCCGTGCCGAATGGGGAGAGAGCCCCTGGCCGCCGAGGGCACCGAGCTCAGGGTCCTGCGAGGTGCTGGATCTGAAAGGCAGGAGTGACGGATGACAGGGAGGCGCTGAGAGAAAGCCTGTCTGTGCTCACAGTGCGATGCCTGGCCCGGGGCTGCCTGACCGAGCGGAGCTCTTAACCATGACCTTCTACGAGGCCCGGGGGAGTGGAGCCGCAGGGGTGGCCAGGCTGGCCACGTGGAGGGCCCCTCCCACCCGGAGCCTGGCTGCTCCCTTCCTGACCCCGCCTGCCCGCCCAGAGGGGTGATTCAGGGGGAGGCGGCTCCCTGTCCACGTGGGGGGCGGGGGTCGCTCGCAGTCCACATCTGGAAGCCAGGCTGCACCGTGTCTCTGAGTCAGTGAGGGCGGAGCGGGCGGGGGTGTGTGTGTGGCGGGGGGGAGGTGGCCAGGGTGGGGTGCAGGGAGCCCCTTGGGGCAGAGTGGGCAGGGCTGGGGGCACATAAGGCCTCAGGGTTTTGGTAGGAGAGCCACCTGAGGCCCGGGAGGCCATCCACCCTGCAGAGGGGAGCAAAGTGGGCTCTGGACACGGGAGAGCAGACAGATGAGTGTCTCCACCTCAGGAAGCAGCCAGGCAGCCCGAACACCAGCTCGGGGTCTGGGAAGGCCCCCAGCTGGCCCCTTAAGGGCAGGCTTTGTGGCAACTAGAGGGGGCTTTGGAGAGGAAGCAGAGGCTGGTGGCAGCAGGGACACTGGAGGGACAGAGCCTAGGTGACAGGCCTTTAGTGGGCCCACACCCAACACCGGTGGGCTCCCCTGTGACTCGGTCCTTGGAGGGACCACCCACCCTCCTCTGCCTCACACATCAGGAGCCCTTGTCGGGGGAGGGGCAGGCGCAGGCTGGGGTGGGGGTTGGGGGGTGCTGTATTACCTGCCCAGGCTGCATGGCTCCCTGGCCAGCCAGCCAGTGTAGGGGGAGGGGAGGCAGAGCTCAGCACAAAAGGCCCTTGTGTGAGCCGGTGGCGCCTGGAGGGGGCGGGGTGCTATCCTCCTGGGGACTTCTAGGGGTCCAGAGCTTGAGGACTGCTGCGGGGGTGGCCCCTGGGCTGCCCCCAGGGCCGGGGCCACGGAGGCCTGAGCTGTGGCCCATTCTGCCCGGGGCAGGTCTGGCTACAGCACGGAGCTGCCCCCACCTGGCCCATCACACGCAGGCCAGCCCCACCTGGACGTGGTTAAGGCCTGGCTCCGGCTCACATTTCCCTGCACCTCGGGGAGCCCCTTCTTCCGGCATCTGGGAGTGATGGGAGCAGCTGTGGGATGGGTGGACAGGACAAAGCGAGGTGCTAACGGCCTAGTGGTGCTGGCATGTGGGGAGGGCGAGGGTCCCCTTTCTCAGTGTCCGGAGCCGACCCCAAGAATCAGTGGGTGAATGAACCTCTGTGGCGTCTCCAGGCCTCACAATGCCCTGCGGCCACCAGAGCCCTGGCCAGCCTGGGGTTCTGTGACATGACTCAGAGGTGGGGGTCAGGATACTAGCCCCCCCCCCCCCCCCCGCGCCCCGACCCAGGTGGGACACCTGCTAATGGCACCAGCCTCTCTGCCGCTCCCCTAAGAACTTCCCCGCCCGCGCCCCACAGGCCCACAGCTCCCTCCCGGGCAGGTCTGACTTCACAAGTGGAAAAACACCGACCCCATAGTTTCCATGTGAAGTCTTCCCGCCGCGGTCTCTGCTCACTCGGAGGACGCGGAGCGTGGCGGCAGGGCCGGCGGCCCGGGCAGCCAGCTTCTCTGCTTACGCGCTGGGCCCACTGCCCACTCCATCTCCCAGACGCGGCAGGAGGGGCGGCCGCTGCAAGACCCGCCGTCCTCCTGCAACCGACGCCTCGCAGAGGGGCCGCAGAGCCGTGTGTTTTGGACCACATGCTCTCTCCGAGCACAGAGTGGCCGGGGCCCGCAGTTAGGGCGGAGGGGGCTCTTCATGGTCACTGTTGGGGGGCCCAGCCCCTCTGCATGCCTCCACCCGCTGGACCCTGACAGCGCACGACATATAGACTGACGCTGGCGGGGGTGGGGTGGGGGGGGTGTGACGGCGGGATGGGGCTGTGCTGACAGCTGGGGAGCTGACTCATCTGTGCTGTTGGTGGGGTGAGCCGCTGGGACAGGGCTGGGAATTCCCTTCTCCATCCCTCTTGGTGTGCTGTCCCCCCCCCCACGTCCCTGGGCCCCCTGACTCATAGTCTCTTGTCTGTCCTCTCTGCTGCCAGGAGCCAAAAGATGCACCCCAAGATCTCTCCACCCCTGCTGCTGCTGCTGCCGCTGCTGCTGGCCCCAAGGCCTGGGGCGCAAGGCTGCCCATCCGGCTGCCAGTGCAGCCAGCCTCAGACGGTCTTCTGCACCGCCCGCCAGGCGACCACGGTGCCCCACGACGTGCTGCCCGACACGGCCAGGCTGTACGTCTTCGAGAACGGCATCACCACACTAGACTCCAGCAGCTTTGCCGGCCTACCGGGCCTGCAGTTCCTGGACCTGTCGCAGAACCAGATCGCCAACCTGCCCGGCGGGGTGTTCCAGCCACTCGCCAACCTAAGCAACCTGGACCTGACGGCCAACCGGCTGCGTGAGATCACCAACGAGACCTTCCGCGGCCTGGGCCGCCTGGAGCGCCTCTACCTGGGCAAGAACCGCATCCGCCACATCCAGCCTGGCGCCTTTGATGCGCTGGGCCGCCTGCTGGAGCTCAAACTGCAGGACAACGAGCTGCGAGCGCTGCCCCCGCTGCGCCTGCCGCACCTGCTGCTACTTGACCTCAGCCACAACCCCCTCCTGGCCCTGGAGCCCGGCGCCCTGGACACAGCTAACGTGGAGGCACTGCGGCTGGCCGGCCTGGGGCTGCGGGGGCTGGACGAGGGGCTCTTGGGCCGCCTGCGCAACCTCCATGACCTGGACGTGTCTGACAATCAGCTGGAGCGCGTGCCGCCTGCCATCCGGGGCCTGCGGGGCCTGACGCGCCTGTGGCTGGCCGGCAACACCCGCATTGCCCAGCTGCGGCCCGAGGACCTGGCTGGCCTGGCCGCCCTGCAGGAGCTGGACCTGAGCAACCTGAGCCTGAAGGCCCTGCCACATGAGCTCTCCGGCCTCTTCCCCCGCCTGCGGGTCCTGGCGGCTGCCCGCAACCCCTTCAACTGTGTGTGCCCCCTGAGCTGGTTTGGCCCGTGGGTGCGGGACAGCCACGTGGCCCTGGCCAGCCCTGAGGAGACACGCTGCCACTTCCCACCCAAGAACGCCGGTCGGCTGCTCCTGGACCTCGACTATGCCGACTTCGGCTGCCCAGCCACCACCACCACCACAGCCACCGCGCCTACCACAAGGCCCGTGACGGGAGAGCCCACGCCGCCGCCGTCCACCGTGGCTCCCACCTGGCTCAGCCCCACTGAGCCTGCCACCGAGGCCCCCAGCCTACCGCCCATCGCCCCGCCCACCGTGGGGCCTGCCCCCCGGCCCCAGGACTGCCCAATGTCCACCTGCCTCAACGGGGGCACCTGCCACCTGGGGGCGCAGCACCACCCTGAGTGCCTGTGCCCTGAGGGCTTTGTGGGCCTGTACTGCGAGAGCCTGGTCAGGCAGGGCCCGAGGCCCAGCCCTGCCCCAGCTGCCCCGCGGCCACCCCAGCCCTTGCCCCTCGGCATCGAGCCCGCCAGCCCCACATCCCTGCGGGTCGGGCTACAGCGCTTCCTGCAGGACAGCGCAGTGCAGGTCAGGGGCCTCCGCCTTACGTACCGCAACCTGTCGGGCCCCGACAAGCGGCCAGTGACGCTGCGGCTGCCTGCCTCGCTGGCGGAGTACACGGTCACGCAGCTGCGGCCCAACGCCACCTACTCCATTTGCGTCAGGCCTCTGGGGGCCGGGAGGGAGCCTGAGGGCGAAGAGGCCTGCGGGGAGGGCCGCACGCCCCCCGCTGTTCGTTCCAACCACGCCCCGGTCACCCAGGCCCGCGAGGGCAACCTGCCACTCCTCATCGCGCCTGCCCTGGCCGCGGTGCTCCTGGCAGCACTGGCTGCCGTAGGGGCAGCCTACTGTGTGCGGCGGGGGCGGGCCGCAGCGGCTGCAGCCCAAGGCAAAGGGCAGGTAGGGCCGGGGGCTGGGCCCCTGGAGCTGGAGGGGGTGAAGGCTCCCCTGGAGCCAGGCCCCAAGGTGACTGAGGGCTGTGGGGAGGCCCTGCCCGGAGGGCCTGAATGTGAAGTGCCACTCATGGGCTACCCAGGGTCCTGCCCCCAGGGGCCCCTTCCGGCTAAGCCCTACATCTAAGCCCTCGAGTGATGGGCCCGCTGAGGCCTGGGCTTTCAGCCCTGCTGGACCGGCCAGCGCCCTCCTGCTGCCAGACCAAGGAAGTTCTCAGTTCCCGCAACGAGGACGCACTGGGGGGCGTGACCGAAGCGTGTGCCTGCCCACGGTGGACCTTGGGCACCCAGGCGATGACCTCTCAGGTCCCCCAGGCCCAAGTGCCTATGAAGACAGCGCTGGCCCGTCCTCTGCCACGTGCAATACCGGGGGCCGTGTGCCGGTAACACAGGCCCTGGGCGGCCAGGCACCCCAGCCCCAAGGAGACTCCGGGGCCAGTGAAGGAAGCACCCGGAGAGCGGAGGGAGTGGGGCTGGGCATGGCCGTGCGGCCCCGGCCCAAGGAAACCGAGGAACAAAAGAAACTGGAAAGAAAGACACTCTAGGACAAGCCGTCTTGCTTTGCTCTCAGACTGTATTTATGAGGTCCCTTCCCATTTTTTCTGGGAAAGTGTTTTTCAATTTCAGACAAGGACTGGTTTTTGTAAGACAAACAATGATATGAAGGCCTTTTGTAAGAAAAATAAAAGATAAAATGAGACGGGGGTTTCTCTGGCCCGGCCCCAGAGTGCCTGGGTGCAGGTGGAGAGGAGACTTGGGGGTATGGACACCGGCATGAGCCCACTCCCTACCGGCCTCCCAGGCTCGGGGCTGCCGCAGTGGGGCCGGCCCAGGCATCCGGCTCACGGGCAGGAGCAGGGGGCAGCCTCTCCCCACTGGCCCAACTCCTACCAGCAAGAGCCACTGGCCCCCAGTAAGAGGCTGGGAGGGTCTCCTCGGGCCACCTGCCTCCCTCCGGGGGAGCTCCTGGAGGACCCCGCCCAGGCGCCGCGGCTCAGGCTGGAGCTCTAATGGCAGGAACCTCCTTGGGGTGAGGACAGAGGGGCAGAGTCGGGGCAGGCAGCCCAGGGACAAGACCAAAGGTCGACTTTGGCCGGCAGAGGCCTGGCGATGTCCCTTCACTCCCTGCACGTGGGATGTGCCCGGGCTTTCCAGAAACCCCGGAAGTGGGAGTGTTTTCCAGGAAGGCCGAGGGCCGTGATGGGGGCAGGGCGAGGGAGGCCGAGCTCAGCTCTGGCTGGGAACTTGGGGACAGTGACAAATACAGCAGCTTTCCCTATGCTCCTGGGGGTGGAGGGGAGGTGGGCATGGGGCCAAGGAGAGGCCCTGCAAACCTGGAGCCAGCCTGCCCGAGCCCCAGGCCCAGGTTCCTCCGTGGGTCAGGGGTCACTGGCCCTCCGCCCCAGCCTCACCCCACTGGGGGAAGGAGGCATCCCAGCCAGGTCTGGGGAGCAGGCGCTGTGAATAGGGGCGTTGGTGTCAGCGCCGAGTCAGGCCTGGCCACGCGAGGCTCTGGAATCAATTAGCGGCTGCTGAGGGTTCTGGCACGAGAAGGGAGGAGGCAGGCGTGGGTCGGGCGGGCAGCGGGCCTGGGTGGGGCCCCGTCTTCCTGAGGTGGCGGCCGCGGCCCAGGTGGGCTTCCTGCAGGCCTGGGGCCCATTAGGGGAGCAGCTATGGTGAGGCCTGCCCTCCCCCTCTGCAGCCCCATCAAAGGGGCCATTGTGGGCCTGCGGCCGCTGCTACATAAATGTTTTCACTACGAAGCCAAACCTAGTGGGTCGGCAGTGGGGTGAAGGGACCCCAAAATGGGGCTGGCTGCTCACGCCAGCCCTCCCAGAAGAGAAGTTTGGTTGTCCCATTGGATCAGGGGCCGGAGGAGGGAGGCCCAGGGACCGAAAGGAGGGCCCAGTCAATATGCAGCCCCGCCAGGGCGATCCTGCAGGCCCAGGGGCCACGTGGGGAGATGCCAGCTCCTCTCACGTCCTCCCGGCGGCAGGCCCTAAGCCATGAGGTTGCCAGGCCCCACTGCCCTCTGCAGAAGGGACTTTAAGGCCAGCTTGTGCAGATGGGGACAGGACCCCAACACCCCACCCTGGGCCAGACTGGGGTGGCCAGCCACCAGAGGGCTGGGCTGTCACGAGCAGCAAAAGCCACCAGGAGCAGAGGGGAGCCCCAATCTCCAGGCAATGTGCTGGGGTGTGGAGCCTCTGGCCAGTGGCTAGGCCTCGGGGTGGGTGTCTGGCCAGAGGTAGATACCTTGGTGTGAAGCAGACACGGGGACCCTAGCCACCCTGCATGGTATTGCTGCTGGGGTGACCAAGCACCCCTTGGGGAAGGAGGAGAGAAAACGCCCGTCTGTCTGCAGCGCTGACACAGCTGACCGTTCAGCGTTCAGCGAGCAGGTTTCCCTCAGCCTCAAGGGCAGGCCCTCAGCACACACACCCCCCCCCAGGTGCCTGACAACGCCACGGCTGGTGGAGGGGGGTGTCAGTATCAGCCGGGCCTGGTGTTCCTTCGCACCCCACCTCCTCTCTGCCAAGTGTAGGTCCTGGCAGCCCCAGGGGGCCCGCTCCTGGGTCAGTGTTACAGACAGGACCCCAAGGCCCTGCTCTTTCTACAGGGGCCCAGCTCCTCTTAAAGGAGGTGACCTTACAGAGACGGGTGGCAGGGAGAACAGAGGGGGCAGCCCGACAGGCCCCAGGAGGGACGTCCCAGGGCTCCTTGGAGAGGTGGAAAGTGCCTGTGCCTGACCCCAGCCCTCTGGCCTCTGAAAGCATGCCCCGTTCCCCAGGATGGAGCCAGAGATCTGCCAGAGCCGCTTCTGAGGAGTGCCGTGGAGACGGCCACCTCCTCCCACCTCCTCCCGCCGGCTGTGCCCACCGCGGACACCCTGCGCATTTTTCAGCTCCAGCCCAGTTCACTCGGCAGCCCCGACACCCCTGGGGCTGGGGAGGGGGGGTTTGGCTCCAGGAGGCCAGAGGCTGGCACACATTCCTGGCGCCCACCAGCTTTGCAGAGGGCTGGAGGGTCCCGGTCCCTCTGCCAAGGGTGGAGGCCTGCCGGTGGCACCAGGGCTGAGGGCTGGAGGGGGCGGGACACCGGGCTGGCCGCCCATCTGGGAGTGATCTGAGACATTCCAGGCCTCGCTGGCCCTGGGAGGCTATTCTTAACTGCTGTAATTACAGGGTCAGCCTTGGCCGGTGGCACCGTGGGGTCTGGGCATCGTTAACTCCTCCCGGGGCCACACTAGGGCTGGGCTGCGGATGGCTCCTGGGGGAGGGGACAGAGCAAGCCTGGAAGGCAGGAAGTGGTGGGCGGAGGAGCACTTGATGGCTGGCTCTGGTCCCTGGTCAGGTTGGGCCAGCTCCCTCCAAGGCCACCTCTGCCGGGGGCCTGAGGAGAAGAGACTGCGGCCTGGGGAGGGCCGAGGGCCAGATGCCAGAAAGGCATCAGGGCCAGGAGTGGGTACTGGACACGGAGCCAGGATGTCCCGGAGCTCTGATCGCACCGACACCTGGGGGCCTGGGCCCATGTTCTGAGAGGGGCACTGGGTCTCGCGCGGGCTCCCCTTTCCCATCTGCAAAATGGACCTTGCCAGCCCCCAGTCTGTCCCTGTGCCATGAAAGGGGTTAAGAGTGGAGCCCCACTGCCATCGCGGGCTCCCCTGGTGTCCCAGAGTCTCACCAGGGAACAGCCTGGCAGGAGCTCTCCCGGCATTCAGCCTCCTGCCCTCGCAGACCCGCGAGCAGGGTAGGCCCTATGCCCTCCATGCCTGTGCCGTGGCGAAACGGGAGAGAATGGTGAGAGCCAAGCCCGCGGCCCTCCCGGCTCTGACCCTCGGATGCGGCTTGGAGGGAGCTTGGACAAGAGCTGTGCATCCCCAGCTGGGCACTCACCCTCCCGAGCCGCACGTCCTGGGGCCTCAGAGGGTGCCTGTCCAAGTCTGTCCCCTCAGCCACCTGCACTCCAGCCTGCCAGCCCATCTATCCCCAGCACCCACATCCACCTCACCACTCACCGGCCCCCAGGCCCAGCAAAACCAAGTACATTCGCACATTCTCCGGGTCCAGCCCCTTACACCAAGCCGCACCTGTGCGGCCCCAGCCGTGACCCTGCCCTGCGCCGGGGCTGCTCTGGCCACGTGGGACAGGTGGGTAGCCAGCTTCTGCCAGGCGGTGGGGCCACCTCGCCACGCCTGCTGGGGAGTCGAGGGTCCTGGACACAAGCTGCTTCTGCAAGGACCTCACGGCCCAGCTCTGGCACCTCTGACCACTCTGGCGACCCCTGCCACGCCCCCGCAGCTTCACCCCCCCACTCTGAGCGGCCTCCCAACGGAACCTGGAGGTGCCCCGCAGGGCCCATCCTCCCGGCCCTCCACCCCGGCCTATCCCAGCACGCGGCCACTCCTACCCGGGCGCCGTGTCCAGGGTCAGGGAGGTGAGGGCGCTGGAGAAGTGCCTGGTGTCCCAGAGTCTCACTTCGCGCTCACGCATCTGCAGGGAGGGCGGGGAGGGCTCAGAGAGGCTGGGGCGGCCATTCTTCAGCCCAGCCCCGGCCTCCCTAGGAACCCTGGGCCCAAGGGCAAAGCCTGGCACCGAGTCACATGCCCCACAGCAGCACAGTGCGGGGAGCGGGGCAGGAAGTCACTTCAGGGAGGGAGCTTGGGTCATGCCCTCCCCTTCATGAACCCGAGGGGAAAAGGGGCAGGGGCGGGCCCTCCGCGGTCTCTGGTCCCTGTGGGGCCACCACAGTTCCCAGGGTCGGGCTTAGCTATTGCAAATGGAATCTGCCCGTTCTCAGCGGCCTGTCCCCTGGGGCCCTGACACCCGGCTGCACACACAGCCGTATATGGACAGCATGGAGCTGACCAGTGGGCCTTGTCCCCGCCCTTGGGGTGGTGCATCCAGAGTTCCCTACCTGGTTGAACCCAGTGGACACGAGGTGCTCCTGGGTGCCTGTCCACACCAGCCGGACGTCCCGGTTGTTCTCATGGGCCTGAGTGCTCTGGGGGACACAAGAGAAGTGCTGAGCCACCTGAGGGCAACAGGGGCGGCCTGAACCCACTGGGCCGCCCGCCCCAGGCTGGGCTCATGGCCCATCCTGCTCGCCACCCACCTGCCCTGCTCGCCCACAGGTGTCCTGGAGGCGGTGCTCAGTCACGAGCCACCGCCCCGGCTCTGGGGACCCTGTGGGCTCCCGGAAGCTCACTGCTCTCTTATGAGTGGGGCACACGATGGCCGCCTACTTCCCAACAGGCCGCCCGCAAAGCCCTGTGCAAATCGAGGGATTATGAGCATTTCTGCCTCCTCGGACGCTGCCAGGGGCCAGCCAGGGCCTGGGCCAGCTCTGGGGACAGTCCCTGGAGAGGGCAGAGCAGCCACCCCTCCGCTCTCCCGTGGTGCCGGGGCTGCCAGCAGGAAGGCCTCGTGGGCTGGGGAGGAGAGGCGAGGTCACACCGCGGGCGGCCTGGTCCCCCTGGGCCCAGGCAGGGGGAACCGAGGGGGCCGGAGGAAATGCGAACGGCTCCCTCCCAGTCACCCCCCGCCCCTGGAGCCTGAGACTAAAGACCCGGTTACCAAAAATAGCTCCCCCCCCCCCCCAGCTGTGGCCAGCTTCCTCCAAGCTTCCCACGATCTCCTTGGGAGTGAATGAGGGAGGGAGCCGCGGCGAGGAGCTGGCCCCGCGCCCCCTCCCCAGCCCTTGGAGGCTGACCCCAGCGTGGGAGACGGTTGGAAACACTCCGTGTCGTTCAAGGGGCTTTTCTCACTGCTCTCTTCCCACCCAGTCAAGGCCAGCACAGGAAGTCGGGCTGGAGCCTGAGAACTAGGGCCCTGCACCCCTCGTGCCAGGCAAGAGGGACTGTGGGTCAGGGCGAGGGTCAGCCCCGGCCCTGGCACCCTGATTTGGTCAGTCCGAAGTGCCCGGTGGGCAACTGGCCCTGTGCGGGCAGCAAACCGGATGGCCCCCAAGGCCTCTGCACACCCCGGTTCAGCCGGGTCCTGCCAGGCCACCCCAACAGGTGGCGTGCGGATTGTGGGCGTCGGACTCCACGAGGCAGGACGCCCCCTCATCTCTCCTTCCACAACAGGAGCGCCCCAGCTGCCCACACAACACTGTGTGGCCCCTGGCTCGCACGAAACACGCTGGGGGAGCAGCGGTGACTGGACGGAAGGACTCGGCTGTGACAATTGGTCACATGTCCGCGAAGGGGCCAGGAGGAACACGGAGGGTGGCACTCTCGGCCATGTGAAGGGCTCCCTGCCTCGGTTTCCCTCCCTGTAGCGTTCTCTGGCAGGAGGACCCGCTGGGGAGGATCCTGGGGGCATAAGTGTCAACACTGGCGAAGTGCTCAGCCTCCTGTCAGGGTCCCCACCCACGAGGGTGACAGGCAAGAACACCCCCACAGAGCCACAGCCACAGGCCAGGCCCGGTGGAGTGCTGGGCCCTGGCCACTCCGGGACCTCCGGCTGCCAGTAGACACCCCTGCACAAGCTGCTGGTGGTGGGGGGGGCGGGCCTCTGGGCAGGGCAGTGCTGCAGAGCTGGGGGCCTGCTCCCTGGAGGCCCTGGCCGTGCCTCTCAGCCTCAGAGGGCAGGAGGGCGGCAGGGGAGTTGGGACAGGGAAGAGCTCAGGTTGAGCCCAGTGGCGCCTGCTGCGGGCACACCCTGCTCTGTCAGCCGGGGGGGGGGGGGGGGGGGGCACCGGAAGCCCCTTCCCTTCCTAGCCCCAGATCACTGGAGTGATTTTCATTTTCAAAACTGGCAAGTTCTTCTTGCTGACCTCAGCAGAACTTGGGGAGGAGGGGCGCACTCTCCAGATGCCCAGATTCTCTATCTCCTGGGCGGGGAGGGGGGCTGTAGCTAGAACCCAGCACCCTGCTGTCACGCAGCCCCAGCCCCGGCACTGAGCAGCCTGGGGGGCTGGTGGAGGTAACCTGGGGTGTGCAGTCCAGACCACGGGGTTTCTCTCACAAGGGAGGGCCATCAGACAGGCAGCAGGCCATGCGCTCAGTTCCCCAGTCCCCCCCCCAGACCTTGACTCAAAAAGAGAGCAGGAGGGGTGAGGCCTGGTAGCTCCTGCCCAGCACAGAGGTGCAGGGGTGCAGGAACAGGCGCATACCCTGCATTCCAGCTGGGGTGCAGCCAAATCTCCCTGTCGCCACGGTAACACTTCCGGTGTGGGGCGGGGCAGCTGGGCTCCTTTCACTACCTGACCAGCCCCTACTCAGCCAAACTGATTATGGGGTTCCAGAGGCTGTCCCCACAGAGCCCACCAGATGTGTGGGGGTGATCAGAGGGCACGGCCTGCCTGCACACACCAGAGGTCAGAGGGCTTGACCTGGCGCCCCTTCTACTCCTGACAAGGGTGCCTCCTCAGCCTCAGGCTGCTACTCCCTGGCCCCATAGCTTCAGGACCTCGACAACCCCCTCCTTGGCTCTGGCAAGAGAAGGGACAGCAGCGGGGCCGGGGGCTCTGAAGCCAGACAGGTCCAGCCTGCCTCTGCCACTCAGCTGGACACCCTGGGCAGAAATGCCCCAGGACAGACTGCGAGGGTGGAGAGGGTCCTGTCTGCCAAGGCCTGGGCCATAGTAACTGCTCATAAGAGCCATCTGGACACAGAAGAGGGGTGCTTCCAGCTCAGGACTCCAGAGATAAAACCAAGGCAGGCAGTGGAGGGAGGACTGACCCCCTTGTTCCCTGCTCAGCCCCCCTGGCTCTGGGGGAAGGTCACGGGAGCAAGGAGGGCAGAGGCCAGACACAGGGCCGTGACTCCTTCCTCCACCCCCAGCACAGCCCCCGCTAGTGGGAAGGAGACTCTCAGGAGAAGGTGCTCCCTGAAGGCCTCCCCGCCGCCGGCCCCTCGGCTCACACCGACCCTGGCCGCCAACAGCGGTTTTCCTAATAGAAGCCAGGTGTGGGCCAGATGCCCTGGGCGGAAGTGGGGGCAGGGCCACGCAGAGGGCGGCATTCCAGGCCCCGCTGCCCCCGCGCCCGCGCGCTGGCCGGGCCCAGGCACCGTCCCAGCAGCTGCAGGGGGGAGCCACCCACGCTCTTCCCAGGTCTCCTTGCCCCAGAAGCCCCGTAGGGGGTCCCCAGAACCAGATCCTCTCTCATTTAGGGACTCAGCACCCCTTGGACGACAGCCGATCCGCCTCCGCCGCCGCAGCACCACCACCGGGCCCCTCGCTGGAGGAGGAGGCAGCCCAGGGAGCTGGCCCGATGCAGGACCAGCTGGGGCAGGAGTGGGGGTGCCCCGCACAGTATCCTGAGGGCCCTGCAGAGGAGAGGGCAGCCCGAGAAAGCTGGGAGGAGGCCTCAGTATCTCTTCTTCCAGCTGAACCTGGGAACCCCTTTCTGGGCAGAGGCCTGGGAGTGAGCCAGAGAAAGCTACCGCTCCCACCCACCCCGCCAGCCCCCACGGCCTGGGTGGGGCCGCGACCACTTCCGCCTGGCCCGGCTCACCTGGCACCTGCCAGGCTGAGGCCCGTTTGGGTCTGCAGCCAGTGAGAACTGACTGGACTGCTCAGGCAAGAAGCTGCCATTGGCCACGTAATGGGGTCCTGTGTGTGTGCGAGGAACAGACCCCGCTAGCCCTAGTCAGGGCAGCTGGAGGGTCACCCTTGATCCGGGTAGGGAACATGCCCCAGAGGTGGAGCCCGAATCTGTGAAAGGCCTGGGGCTTCGCTGGGGAGCTAGCACAGGACCCTGGACTTCACTTTCCTCAGCGAAGATAGCGCCTCGCTTTAAAAGTTCTTTTTAAAAACATACAGCTGCTCATTTCACTTCCCCCTTAAAACCCTCTGATGGCTTCCCAAGCCCGGTGACGGGCCCTTCCCGTAGCACAGGTCTCCCCTCCCCCGCCTGTGCCCCCTGCCCAGACTCCCCAGCCAGCTAGCCGCAGCTCCAGCCAGTCTTCAGAGAAGCTCTAAACCACCCCATGTCGAGAAACCCCCCTGGCAAGCAGCCTGTGCCTCCTCCGTCCCCTGGGACCTGCGCTGGCAGGGAGCTGCTATTGTGAGAAGGACCAGCTCCCCGGGGCTCGGGGCTTGTGGCAGGAGCGCCACTCGAAACGCATGGCCACACGCCCAGGACCCAGGTCCTGAGGGCCTGGCAGGCTCCCCCACCCCCAGGCCCGGGCACAGCCCACAGACTCCAGGAGCAGACCCTGCAGCTGTGGGACCAGGAGGGGACAGGGCACAGGCCGTGCCCTCCAAGGCTGTCTGCTGGGAAGAGCCAGTGGGGGATGAGGGTCTCAAGAGGAAGCTGGAGTCTCAAATTAGCTTCCTGAAGCCACAGGGCGCCTCCACCGAAGGCCTGTGGGCAGCCTGGCTGTGCCCACCCTGTGATCAGTCCATCTCCCGGAGCCTAAACACACTTCCCAGAAAGAGCTGCCGGTGCAGGTGACCCCCACACCCTGTGCTTCGGCCCCCGGAGCAGAGGCCACAGCAGCCCCCACACTAGCTGGCACCACAGGGCTCAGCCAGAAAGGAGGCTTTTAGCCAACCTGCTGCCGGTAACTCACCTGGGCGGCCATGGGCTGTGCCCTGGGGTCAAAGATCCGCAGCTGCTTGTCCTGAAAGAGCAGAGAGGAGCAAATGAGAACACAATGGGAGGTGGGCAGGGTCCTGGGTTGGCCTGCCTCCCCACCCCGGGGGACCTGGGCATCACACCCTGGGATGCCCTCCCCAGCTGGGTTCCTGCTTCTCACTGGAGGGGTCTCAAGACCCCCTGGCCCGCCCACCCCAGTCCACTATAGAGGGTTCAGCGATGAGAGTCCACACTCCCAGAGCACCTATTATGTGCTTTCCCCAAATTTCTAACCATTCATCACCATGACCTCTGCACAGGGGGAGAAACAGGCCCAGAACCACACTCTAGGTGAGCAGCCGCTACACCTGCGCCCAGCACTGCTCTCAGCCCAGCCTCGAGGGCTCAGGGTCCCATCATTTCTACACCGGGTGCCCAACCCAATGAGCTTATTCACCCATCCCTCCCTCAGCACACAGTTTCTGTAGTTTCTGTTCAGGTTACCCAACGGGGGCGTGGGGGGTAGGGGGTGTACGCAGGCAGACAAAAGAGATAGGAAATACTGTTTGAAGATTTCGTTATTGTGGAACAGTATGTGAGAGGGAAGCAGATGTGCATCAAGCACTGCAGCAGAGACAAGGCACAGTCTGCATCCCAAGACTATTTACAGGTTTGGGAAAGATATATTTTTAAGTGCTAGAAGGAAGTTGTGGAATAACAAGGCATGGTAAAAATAAACGTAAACCCTACTGTGGACAACGTCCCTGTGTGTTTTGTAAGTTCTTTGAGCCAGGGGAAGGGTTTTGACCGGCGCAGGTGGTGTTATTGCTGGGTGCCAGGGTTTGGGGAAGGTGGGCATGGTCAGCTTTTCACATCTTAACGCAGATCCACTTTGGTTCAATCAGCACAAATTCATATTTTCATATTTTGGAAAACAATGAACTAGCAATGAACAATTCGAATTTGAAATTAAAAACACATTGAAGTCAGTACCCCCAAAATTGAAATACTTAGCTGTAAATCTAATAAGATTATGTATGAGACGTGAGTGAGGAACACTACAAGACTGTGATGGAAAAAAAAAAACCTGTGATGAAAGAAGTCAAAAAGGATCTAAATAAACGGGGGAATAGTCCACATTCATGGACAGTAAGATGCTATACCGTCAAAATACCAGCCCTTCCCAACTATATTTACAGAGGCAATGTGATCCCAGGGAAAATTCCAGCAAGTTATTCTGTGAATGTTGACAAACGGATTTTAGCCTTTAAGTAAAGGTTCAGAATGGTCAACACAAAATTAAAGATGTGCAAAGTTGGAAGACTACCCAACTGTACTAAAAGGCTAGTAATCAAGACAACCCAATACTGGCAAAAGGATAAACATATGGATCAAAGGAATAGACTAGACTCTAGTCAACCGGAGTGACTCCAACACTGACTTTCTATCTTTCACAAAAATTAACTCACAATGAGTGACAGACCTAAATGTAGAATGCAAAGCTGACCTCTACAAGATAACCCGGGAGAAAACACAAGTGACCTTGGGTCTGGCAGTGAGTTTTCAGACATGACACCAAAAGCATGCTCTATAAAGAAAAAGTTGGTGAGTTGGGCTTCGTTAAAATGAAAAACAGGGCCTCCCTGGTGGTGCAAGGGGTTAAGATGCAACCTATGAAGCTATTGGCAGCCACTGCAGCACGGCAGCCACTGCAGCACAAGTTCGATCCCCAGCCAGGGAGCAACCCACATGGCACGGCAGACCTCTCCTGTCTCGCCCGCTGCTCCCCTTAGCAGTGTATTTCGTCAGTCTGCCTGTTCTGTTCCCCGTTCTGTCTTTGGTGAATCCTCTCACCCCCCCACACACACCTCTGGCCTGTACCCCAGTTCTTGTATGCATAAATAAATAAATCTTTAAAAAAAAAAAAGAAAAACATGTACAGTGTCTGCAAAAGACACTGCTGAGGAAGTAAGATGACCACAGACCAGGAGAAAATCTCTGCAAAGCACCCATCTGAGAAAGGACTCGTATTCAAAGCATACCAAAAACAAACAAAACACTTGAAGCTCAAAAAATAAGAACACCAGGCCTCCCTGGTGGCCTGGGGGTTGAGTCTCAGCGCTATCACTGCTAGGGCCTGAGTTCGATCCCCGGCCAGGGAGGTGACCCACATGGCACAGCAGACCTCTCCTGTCTCCCGCTGCTCCCTTCAGCTGTGTATTTCAGTAGATTCGCCTGTTCTGCTCCCTGCTCTGTCTCTGGTGAGTACTCTCACCCCTGCACCTCTGGCTTGCACCCCAGTCCTTCTACACAAAAAATAAATAAACTCTTAAAAAAAAGCCAGTTAAAAAATGGGCAAAATACCTGCACAAATAACTCAGCAAGAAAGACAGGCAGGTGGAAAATGAAGATCTAAAAAGATACTTAATCTCATCTCATTAGGATGTTGTAAATTAAAACAAGATGTCATTACACACCTATTAGAATGGCAAAAATCCAAAACCCAACTGCTGATGAGGAAGCATAGCAATAGGGACACATTCGTGGCTGATGGGAAGACAAAACATTACAGCCACTTTGGAAAAACAACTTGGCATGTTCTTACAAAACTAAGTGTAATCTTACCATATGATCCAGTCCCTGTGCCCTCAAGTATTTACCCAAATGAATCACAAATTTATGTCCACATGAATGTTTACAACAGCTTTACTCATAACTGTAAAAAAACACAGAAGCAACCAAAACGCCCCTCAATATACAAATAGACAAATACAATGGGCTATTGTTCAGAGATAAGGTTAGCTAGATTCCAAATCTTCTAGAAGAAAACACAGAGAGAAACCTTAACACTAGAGTCAGCAATGATTTCTTGGATATGTCAACAAAAAGCAACGGCAACAAAAGCACAATCGGGGCCTCCCTGATGGCGCAAGGGGTTAAGCATCAGCACTATGAAGCTGTCTGCAGCCACTGCAGCACGAGTTCAAGCCCCAGCCAGGGAACTGAACCCACATGGCACAGCAGACCTCTCCCTGCTGCTCCCCTCAGCAGTGTATTTCAGTCAATTCACCTGTTCTGCTCCCAACTCTGTGTCTGGTGAATCCTCTCACCACCCCCCACCTCTGCCCTCTTCCCCAGTTCTTGCATGCATGCATAAATAAATAAATAAATAAACAAAGCTTTTTTTAAAAAAAAAGCAAAATCGACAGATGGGGGCAATGTTGGGACAGAAACTATGTTGCTGCTTTGTTGCCAGAATGAGGGCCACAGCAGTTGTGGAGCAGGTTTGCAAGGCAAGATGCTGCCAGTCGAGCAGAAGTTCTTGTGCCATTTATTGAAATCCTACAGGCTAATAAAAGCTGACTGACGTGCGACAATGGCATGAGGAATAGGATCTGGAGGGTGGGACAGGAATGGGGGACAAAGCTTTCCAAGGGAGAGGGAAGGGGACACTATGACCATGCATCAAGAGACAAGTATGATGTCAAGAGAGCAGAGTATGATGCTATTGCAGGCAGAGTTATCCCGAGACTGCCGTGGAGACAGTCACGTAATCAGGTCAACAGCGGCCTGGGTATCCCAGGGATTTGTAGATAGCAAATAGGTCACAGTTGCCTGTGAATGGCCAGCTCATAGGAACCCATGGGACAAAATCACATTTAAATTTGGTCATCAATAAAGAGAAGTGGGCCTCCTTAGTAGCGCAGCGGTTGAGCGCTGGGTTGCGAAGCTGCCCACAGCCTCTGCAGCGCTGGTTCGATCCCCGGCTGCTGCCCGGCCACTAGAGGAGGGTCCCACATGGCGCGCAGACCTCTCCTGCCACCCGCTGCTCCCCTCAGCAGTGTCCTTCGGTCCTCTGCCTGCTCTGCTCCCCGCTCTGGCTCTGGTGAATTCTCTCACCTTCCCGCGCTTCTGACTGTACCCAGTGCTTGTATAAATAAATAAAAATCTTTAAAAAAAAAATACAAAACAAAAAAATCCAGAAGCATCAGAGTAAAAAGGCCATTTACAGAATGGATAAAACATTTGCAACTCCTATATCCAATAAGGTCATTTGGGCTAATGCCTTGAATACATAAAGAGCTCTACCCTCCAGCAACAGAAATAATCAAATAACCTGACTTGATGTGATCCTGGTGAAAATTCCAGCAAGTTTTTCTGTGGATATTTTTTCTTTTCTTTTTTTTTAAAGATTTATTTATGCATATAAGAATGGGGGTACAGGCCAGAGGTGTGAGCGGGTGAGAGGACTCACCAGAGACAGAGCGGGGAACAGAACAGGCAGATCTACTGAAATCCACTGCTGAGGGGAGCAGCAGGGAGACAGGAGAGATCTGCCGTGCCATGTAGGTAGCTCCCTAGCTGGGGATCAAACTCGTGCTGCAGTGGCTGAGGTTAGCTTCATAGGTTGCTTCTTAAGCCCTTGCGCCACCAGGGAGGCCCTATTCTGTGGATATTGACAAACTGATCCTCGCCCTTAGGCAAAGGCTCAGAGTGGTTAACACATTATTAAAGAGAAACAAAACTTGGATAGATGTTTCTCCAAAGATTACAAACAAATGGCCAACAAGCACAGGAAGGTTGTTCAGCATCTGTAACAGTCAGAGAAACATGAATTGAAACCACGGTGAGGGGTCACCCTGTTCACCCCCAATGGCTACTGGCAAAAACCAGACAAGGACAAGGCTGGGAGGGTGTAGAGAAGGCAGGAGTCTGCACATGGCTGGGGATGTGCAACGCTGTGGAAAACAGCATGAAAAGAATTAAAAATAAAAAACAGGATTATCATATGATGCTGTGATTCCCCTCTAGGAACAGCCAGAGGGAAAGTGGGGTTGTGAGAGCCGCACCTGCATGCCCACGTTCACACAGCGTTACTAGAAATGGCCAGGACGGGGAAGCGACCCATGCCCGCTGGCCTGGGCAGGCAGGCCACAGGTGCTGTGTCCCACGGGACAGTCTTCAGCCTTAAAAAGGAGGGAAATTCTGACACTTGCTGCAGGTGGACGAATGCTGGGGGCATGAGGACAAGGAAGTCAGCCGGACAAGAAAGGACAAGCAGCGTGGGTTCCACTACGTGATGCCCAGGCAGGAGGAGGTGGCGGGGCGGCGGGCAGGGCAGGCGGAAGATGCTGCTGGACGAGGCCGTTTCAGCCCCGGGGACAAAAGGGTCCCGGAGGCCCAGTTCACGGCGATATTAGCAGTTAGTTAGCTTCGCTGAGCTGCATGCTAAAAATGGTTAAAATGGTCCATTTTGTGGGGCCTCCCCGATGGCACAGGCGGTTGAGCGCCGCACTGTGAAGCTGTCCACAGCCTCTGCAGCGCGGGTTCGATCACAGCCAGCTGGTGAGAATGCCACATGGCGCAGCAGACCTCTCCTGTCTCACCCGCTGCTCCTCTTAGCAGTGTATTTTGGTAGATCTACCTGTTCTGTTCCCCACTCTGTCTCTGGTGAATCCTCTCAACCTCCTGTACATCTGGCCTGTACCCCGGTTCTTGTATAAATATAAATCTTAAAAAAAAAAAAAAAAAAAAAGATGGTCCATTTTGTAAGTGTTTCTTATAAGAGAGAAAAACATTTGGAGGGAGCGGAAGTGCCGGCTGTTAAGCAAAGGAGCCAGGCTGGAGAGGCGGGGCCCTGTGGACTGCAGCTAAGGACTCCAAGGAAAGGGAGGGCCATGTGGCCAGGCCGGTAGTGCCAAGGCTTTGGGGTGGCGGGGGCGAGTGGAGGGTGGGGCGCCTTTTGGGAGGGAGCCCATTCTGCATGGGCAGTAAAGACGGGTCCATGACGCCACGTGTAGGTGCAGCCCAGAGGGGACATGACGTCAAGCGTGATCCTGCCACGCTGGGGCCAGAGGCCATCACAGGGACGGCGAGGGCCGGGGGTGCTCCCTGTCCTCACTTCATGTTTCCACCCCACCCTGGGATGTCTGGGATACAGGCACAGCCAACAGTCCCCAGTGAGGGCTGCACCCCCAAGGCGGCACAGGAAGCTTCAGGAGTAAAGTGGACCCCAAGCTGAGCCTCGAAGGACAAGAGGCGCCAGTGCCGGGAAGGGAAAGGCATTCGAGGCAGGTGGAACTGCAAGAGCAAATGGTGAGGCACAGAGGCTGGTGTGTGGTGTGAGGGGCTGCGGCGGTGGGAACGCAGGGGCAGTGGGCGAGCACATGGCCCACGAGGGAGGGACCTTGAAAGCCAGGTTTCCCCAACACCCCCTGGAGGGGCCCCAGGCTCCATGGGGCCCCCCGCCAGTGCCTTCCCAGGGGGTTCACGGGGCACATATTCACGGCAGCAGCAGGCACAGCCCAGCACTGCTATGGGTTCCACTCAGCTTCCTGGCGTCAGGTTCAGGGCAGCTGAGGGATAAGTCAGATGAGGAGGGGGAAGGACAGAGAAGGACAGAAACGGGACAGCAGGGGGCGGGGGACAACTACAGACAGGAGACACAGCAAGGAACAGGGGAGCCGCTGGACCAAGGGCTGGAAGCGGCTCTGGGCTGTACCCCAGCGAGAGCTAGGATCCATGACGCACGCGGGAGCCCAAGAAGCTGGCAGCCATGGCCACTCTGCCCAGCCCACCGAGGTGGCCTGAGCGGGAGCACCAGCCCACACGGTCAGCCAGGTGACCTGGGCAACCCCAGCCCTGGCAGGAGAGCGGCCACCTCCCAAGGTCAGTTCCTGGCACACGGGGCACTGAGTGCAGTAGCTGGACGTGGGGTCCAGGGCAGGGTTCAGACTGGGCATGGAGGCTGGCCTGGCCCTGAGGGGCCACAGAGCCCTGGAAGAGGAGGGCACGGGACTGTGAGGCGCTGTCCTCACCTGGACCCCAGCGCCACGGACCGCCCGGCACCGAGCACAGCCATCCGTGAGGCCAGCGCGCCCCCTGGTGGCCGCCCGCCCGGCCTCAGCCCAGCGGCTGGAGCCCAGCAGGAAGGGGCTGGGGGCCCAGGGTCCTGGGAGCAGAGCTGCTGTGAGGCAGGTCTGGGGTCACAGCCAGGCAGGCAGCAAGGTTTTCCCTGCGGGGAGGAAGAGGCTGCGGGGAGGGGAGGAATCAGGCAGCCCTGTGTGCAAACCCTGCCCACTGCCCAGTGCCCATGAGGGGTCAGGCTCTCCACTGCTAAGAGTGGGACACCCACTGACTCTCCAACAGTTCAAGACAAATCTTGGGCACCTCCAGCTGGCCTGGTCACGGGGCAAGACCCTCCCACACCGTTCCAAGGGCCCTGGCATTTGACACACCCAGGATCCAAGAACCTCCCCTTTGCAGCAGCAGCAGGCACAGGACCGTGGTGCCCACCAGCACACACTGACAGGTGAGTGTGGAGACGATGCTCAGGGGTCACCTGAGCACACAGGCCGAGACCGGGCCAGGAGTGCGGCTCTGCTCACCCGCGCCG
Organism: Talpa europaea; assembly: GCF_964194135.1. Taxonomy (NCBI): domain Eukaryota; kingdom Metazoa; phylum Chordata; class Mammalia; order Eulipotyphla; family Talpidae; genus Talpa; species Talpa europaea. Next base: position 101,133,204 of record NC_140079.1, on the reverse strand, counting down.
AGACCCACCCAGGAAACCGCACTTCTCCCCGCCGCTGTGACCTGAGGCCCTCCGGGTCCAGAGCACACAGTCCCGCCCGAGCTGTGTCCTGGTCACACACCTCGCCCTCCCGACACCAACAACAGGGAGGACACGCTGTCTCACACACACACACACATACACACACACACACACACACATGAGCTCCACCTGGCTCCCCAGCCCCCAGCCCCAGGAGAACCCCACAGGTGGCTTCCTCGCTTTCCACTGCCCGTCATGTGGTGCTTCAGGCCCCCGTGTACCCCAAAGGTCCTGGAGACCATCTATATCCTAAATCCAACAGAAGTGTCTTCTGTCTCTCATGGACTCTTCCCTGTGCCCCCACCACCTCCCTGGGGGTCCTCTTACCTGCGCTCTCGGGTATAGATGCCCAGGCCTGTGCCAGCCTCCTTCCTCCCCGCAGCTCCTCCACCCCCCCTCAGCACCCCTCTCCCTCCCCCTGGGAGCCCCCCACCCCTCTGCAGGCCCCACAGACACAGAGACCATGCCACCTTTCCACCTGGCACCAGAAGCTGCCCCAGCCCTAGCCACAGCTGACACCTCAGCTGGGATGTGGGTCCCCCCCCAACCCGGACCAGGTGCCCAGGGCCAGTGGGGCACACGCCGGCCTTCACATGAGCCCCCGGGCCTGGTCCCAAGGTGGGGTGGGGGGCATCCAGGTGCAGATGTGAGCCAGAAGGGGTGAGGGCAGCTGAGGTGGGGGCTCACAAGCCGCGGGCCCCACAGGCATTCAGGGCTCGCCACCCGTGCTCACCACCCACCTGCTTACCTTGCACGCCGTGCCCACAAGGGCTCCGTCCCGGCTCCAGACAGCAGCCTGCACCAGGTCTCTGTGGGCTGCCAGTTCTGCGGAGAACAGGCAAGGTCAGGTGGGGGCTCAGGGACCCCCACCCCGCGCTGGGGGACAGGGCAGCCTTGGGGCAGCCGCTGGCAGAGGCAGAAGGAAAGTCTCCCTCGGGCGGGAGGAGGAAGGGCTCTCCCTTCAGCCGCAGCCTCTTCAGCCCAGCTTTCACCCCAGCCCAGGCTCACCTCCCATGCCCGGCCTGGGACTCTGCTCTGCAGTCCTGCCAACCCCCTAGGGTGCCGAAGATGTTTAAACGTGCCCACAAATTCTTTGACACCCCGTTACAGGTCAAATCGTGCCCCAACCCCAAAGACGATGAAGTCCAGGCCCTCAGCCCCCGTTAACAGGTGGAAGCAGGCTCTCTGCAGACGACCTCGTTAGGTGAAGCGGTGAGGGTGAGTGGACCCCCCACCCGGAAGCACCGGGGTCCCAACAGAAGCGACACAGGGTGGATACAGACACGCAGAGGGAAGACAACTGAGATGAGGAGGCGACGCCACGCAGAGGGAAGACAACTGAGATGAGGAGGCGACGGCACCAGGCCGGCAGGCAGCGGAGCGCCCCAGGTGGCAGACGGCGGGAGAGGCCCCCTCTGGGCCTCAGAAAGAACCGCCCCGGCTGACACCTGACTTAAGCTTCTTGTTTTAAGCCACCGTTGGTGCCATTTTCTCGCAGCACCTGTGGGGAGGGCGCACATCCCGCCTTCACCCTGGGGCCCACTGGAGCGGAGCAGGATGCGTCCCCGGCTCTCACAAGACAACATGGCAGCAGCGGAGGCACGTGACTAACAAGGCTGGGTCTTGGTGGAGTGGTGCTCCCCCCAGCCCCGCCCCCCCAGACTGCTCACCAGGGGAAGGGGTGGCCATTTGGAGAGGGCACCCCACACACGGTCCTTCTGGGGACCAGACTCTTGACCTCAGAAACTGCGAGGGGACAAGAGTGTACAGTGGTTCCCAGCTCTACATTTTGGGGCGCTTTGTTCCTCGGGAGTAGAGAACCTTTACACCGCCACCTACTGCACAATCCACAATGTTATTCTACCTCCTGTCGCAGAAATGGCCACATACAGAGGACCAGCGTTGAGCTGTGAAGCCCGGCACGTGGCACACGAGGCCATGTGGAGGTGGCAGCAACCGCTGGGAGGCACCAGGGCTCCCTGGGGCAGTTCGTGACCCTGTGACACAGGACGTGGGGGGCACTGGCTGAGCTCCCAGCAGCTGCTGCGCCAGGTGGGAATCCCTGAGACACCCAGGCAGGCCACTGACGGCCCCTGGGCCAGCCCCGAGCAGCAAGTCTCTGAGCCTCCTGACTTTACCCCAGAAAGGGGTGAGCATGTCAGGGAGGGCTCTGCGGGGAGGACCCAGGGACCCGGCCACAGTAGCAGGTATAACGGTAGGGGCGACGGTTCAGAAGCACGGAGGGAAGACAGCGAAGTGAGGTGAAACAGGTATTCACAGAGGGGGCAGGTACTGGGGAGCAAACGAGCCTTGGAGAATCTCATCACTTTTTATGCTGCCCACACGTGACTCCTGGATGCACACGTTAGGATTCACATCCCCTGAACACTGGCAGTGAGGCCTACCTGAGAGAGGCTGGCGCCTCGCCAAGTCCCACACCTTCACGGCCGGGCCGGCCGCGCTCACCAGGACGCCGTCTGCAGTGGGGTGGAACTGCAGCACCTCCACCTGCGCGGCCTCCGGGCCCAGCACCAGGCCCGGCTGCGTGGGGAGGGCCTGGCCAGGGGCCGGCAGCCGCCACAGTTTCACCTGTAAGAAAGGCAATGGCCGTGACCCCAGGGCCGGGGCCTTGTCTACCCTCCCAGCCAGCCCTGCCCGGGGGCTGCCCCCCCCCAGCATCGCCCTCAGGCACGGAGCAGAGGGTCCTGGGTTGGGGACCCAGCACAGGGTCACGGGGTGCAGGTAGAGGCTGGGGGAGACACGGGACCCCCACACCACCCCACCCCACAGCCCCACAGCCGAGCAGCAGCTCACAGCACCCTTCAGGTTGAGGAACTCAGGGCGAGGCTGGCCCTGGAGGAGGCAGGGTCTTGGGCAGCTCAGCACCCGCCCACTCACCGTCCTGTCGGCGGAGCCTGTGGCCAGGAGGAAGTCATCAAAGGGAGAGAAGTCCAGGTCCGTGACCAGGTCTGTGGGAGAGGAAGACTATCAGAGCCCGCCGCATGCCCTGCTTCCGCCGGGCACGTGATCTCCCCAAGGCCTCTGCCCCAAGCCCCGGGGCTTCTGAGGCAGCATCCACCTACACAGGACGGGCTGAGCCCCACAGTCAGGGGCACCTCTGAAGCCCCGGGCCAAGGCCACAGGCCCCACCTGCGTCCTGAGCTCTGCAAGTCAGACTCGGCGGCCAAGGGCCGTGGTCAGGGGGCAGCAAGACAACGGGCAGGCTGACATCTAGGCGCCTGTATTCACCCAAAATCCAGAGCCCAGCTCAGGCCTGACCCTCAAACGTGTGACTGAACATGGACTCCAGCCACTATGAGCCCAAAGGGACTCACAGACACCACCCAGGCCTGACGAACCCCCAGAGCCTCCTCAGGGAGACATCTCTATGCAGACTCAGGGAGACAGTTGTGCCTGCAGGGGTGACCACAAGGTCAGGGGTCAGCGTAGGCCTCATGGGGGGGGGGGCATGGTGGGCTGTGGAGGACTGGAAAGTTAAGTGGCCGGGGGTGGGAGGTGTTTCTCCTCCTGTGGAAATGGCCCAACCCAGAAAGAGAGTCTCCCGAAAGCCAGGGTGGGCAGACCCGTCTACGGGAGCACAACTGACCCAAACCGGGATAGCCAGTTCCCTCTGAAGAGCACTACCTGGGATGGAAAGGCCCAGTGACAGGGCGCCAAGGGGCTGGCCAGGGTGGAGGGCGGCCAGCTGGGAGGGAGCCAGCAGCTCCCAGGCCCGCCCTCCTCAGCCCATATGTCCAACTGCTGCTTCAGTTCTGGAAGTGCCCCAAGAATCTCCAGTACGTTCCTCTTTGGCTTAGGCAAGTTGGAGTCAGTTCTTTCGGACCAGAGAACCCGAACTGCTCAACGCGGGAGGACTTGGGAGCAGGGAAGCGGGGGTCTCCAGGGGCGGAGACAAGTCCAAAGCTCAGGTGTGGGGGCGCAGGGGAGGTGGGCAGGATCACCAGGCCTGCACCACCCAAATGACGGTCTCCACCCCCCACGCCACTGTGGGGTCAGGGGAGTTCCCCACTAGAGGAGACCAGGAGAAGGGGTGTCAGGGACCGGAACCCTTGAGGCCACCCCCACCACCCTCCTGCGGGCTCCTCACTGGACAGGCAGGGACCAGGCCAGACGCAGCAGCAAGGTGGTCGATCAACCGGAGTGCCCAGCTGTGCCCTTTCCATGCATCTGCCCACCAAATCCTCACCACCACCCCTCAGGACAGCGCCCCATTATCAACCCCAACTGGAGGATGAGAACGTGAGGAGGGAGAAGGAAAGCCATGGCCCAGAGCCGCAAAGTTGAGCAGAGCTGGGCTGAGGCTCCAGCCCGGGCCGTCCAGTTCAGACTGGCCTTAAGACCTTCCCCAGGTGGGGCAGGTCCCGTGACCCCAGCCCAGACATGCAGAAATGCTCTCTAAAGGCTGCATAGCCCTCTGCTACCCAGGATGCTTGGCCCCGAGCCAAGAGGTGAAAGGAGCCCCCAAAGGCAGGAAGCCCCCAAGACAGGGCAGCAGCCAGAGCCTGGCCCACTGTTCCCGACCACAGAGCACCTACTAGGGAGGAGGGTGCCAAGCTCTGGGGAGTGGATGGAGCCCCCGGGAAGCTACCACCTGCCAAGGCAGCCTGGCCCAGCTTCTATTTGGAGCCCCCTAGTAGCAAGGGTCCCCCACCTTGCAAACATCACCAGCATGGGGCAGCATCCCCTCCCGTGAAGAGCATCAGGCAGCAAGGGCACAAGCACAGTGGCAGGATGCGGCGTTAGAGCCACTCTTCCAGGCCCAGGGCCAATGCCACGAGGTCCTGATTATCCGAGCCTCGGCTTTTTTGGCTGAAAAACTGGTTCCTTTAAAACCCACTTTCTAAAGGTATGGGAGCAGGTGAGACAGACTCCCCGACCACACTTCAACATAGAGGGATCAACAAACAGGATGAAAGAAATGCTCTGATGGAAGTCGCTGGACTTGAGACCATGGTGCAGTCACATGGGTGAGGGATCAAGAGAATGCCCGTCTACACAGCAGGAACCTGCACACGTTCTCTGTGAGGGCAAGGCGGGAAATGCCGGGGCCCTGATGACCATCCCTTCTCTGTCCCCACAAGGCTGGGGGCCGGTGGAGAGGTGTGGCCATGTGCCTTGAAAACTACCTTTGAAGACAAGCGGGCAGCAGGCCGGGCCTGGCCACTCAGCTCACAGCCCGGCTCCCGGGCAAAAAGGCGGCTGCAGGGCCGGAGCTGCACACGGATGAGCCACAAAGGGACCCAGGGCCTCTGGGGAGTCTTTTGGGGTAGTGGAAATGTTCTACAGCTGGATGGTGGAACACACAACCCCAGAACTTGGGCAAAAGCCATCACATCCTCCACTTGAAACCAGAAGTTTAGTGGTATAGAAATAACAGCTCAATAAGGGTGCCGTAAAGAGTTTTGAAAAAGGGGTCCTCCCTGGTGGCACAGGTAGTTGAGTGCTATGAAACAGTTCGCAGCCTCTGCAGCGCAGGTTTGATCCCAGCCAGCCGGTGAGATACCCACATGGCGCGGCAGACCTCTCCTGTCTCCCCACTGCTCCCCTCAGCAGTGTATTTCGTCCATCTGCCTGTTCTGTTCCCTGCTCTGTCTCTAATGAATCCTCTCACCCTCCCGCGCACCTGGCCTGTTCCCCAGTTCTTGTATGCATGAATAAATAAATCTTTAAAAAAAAAAAAGAGTATTAAAAAAAAAAAGTTTTGAAAAAGGATAGAGAAGACGCAGGCAACCACTGAGCACATACTGAGTTTGTGCTCAGTCTTCACTCCTGCTACTCATCACGCCATGGTCACCAGACATCTGCGGCCCCCGAGGAGCCATATACCCAGCCAGGGACCCAAGGGGCAGCCGGGAGGGCAGGCCAGGGGGGTGGGCCCGCCGCCACTGGACAGGGAGCAAGGAGGCAGCCTGGCTGACGCTGGCACTACCCAGCCCAGAGAGAGCCAATGGTTCCTCCCGGTGGGCTGGCTGCCAGGCAGGCTCCCGGCGCCCCCAAGAAGCAGCTGCAGGGGACAAAAGCTCTCTTTGTAAGGCCCCGTCTCTAGCCCTGCAGCCCAGCCAGCTCCCTCCTGGGCGCCCTGGAGAGGACCCGGGGGAAGAACCCCGTCAGTGGAGGTCTCCGGCAGCGAGGCCAGCGTCATCCCAGAGCCTGGCTTGGGCTAGCTCCCTCCTTCCAGTGGGGTGGCCTGGAGCCGCCAGCTTCCCTCTCCCTGCCCAGGCCAGCACGCTTAAGCAGGACCCAGCCTTTCAACGGGGCCTGGTGAGGATGACAAAGCCCCGAAGAGGGGAGAGTCCCAGGCTTCCTGGCTGCGGCCCCCACTCACCTGAATGGCAGCCTAGGCTGGTCACATGTCCCTTGTGCTCTCCCTGGCCGTCCAGAGGCACGATGCCCAGCACACCTGTGAGACAAACACGGGGGCTCTAGTTTCAGACCCAAGAGCGGCCATCTGCCACCCAGGTCTCCCAGGGGAGATGAACCCACCCAACCCCACCGTGGACCTTTCCAGAGCCCCCACTGAGCGTAAGATCGTCCCTCTGTGCAGAGTGACTGGCCCAGGCTTAGGGGCGTGCTAAGAAGTTGTATCTTTCTGACATTGGGGGTCATAAGAGGTCAGCATGGGCCACCTCCTGCCACTTTTCTCAGCTTCCCTGAGAAAGAAGACATTACCCAAGAGCTGAAGGACAGGAGAGGTCGGGGCTGGCTTTAGGCGGGTGCCTCTGGATACAGCGTTGCCCAAAACCCCTGTACTTTGTCACACAAGCCAAAGAGGTCTCATCTTTGCTGAAGTCAGTTCCAGTCTGAGCTATGCCCAGCAACCAAGAATCGCAATTAACACAGGGAACCTTTCAAATCTTTGTGACCCCACTGACCCAGGCACCCCACACCCCCAGGGAGGCATGGGTAGCACATGGGACAACTGGAAATAAAGGGAACTGCCCCACACCACCCTCCTGGGCATGCTCTCAAAGACCACAGCCAAAGTGAAGCTGACCTGATTGCTGCCCCTTGACCAGCTAGCAGGGGTTTAAGCACCGGCGTGGTACTGACCCCTGAGCCCCAACAGGCCACCCCCAAGCCTCCAGCCTGTGATGAGCCGGCCCGTCCATCCACCCACCCAAGTGACAACGTCTGAATCGCCGTCCTACCTGCACGGTCAGAGTTGAACGCAATCAGGCTGCAACTTGACTTGATCTGGTTCCCGCAGGAGGGGGCAGTTCCTGCATGAATGTCACTGATCCAAGCCTGAAAATAAAGAATGAGAAGCCGTGACAGGCAGGTCTCTGCAGCGTCTAAAGCAGGGGTGAGGCATAATCCGGGAACTAACTCTACCTAAAAGCTGCACCATTCCCTGCCCCTACTCACAGCTCCCTAGAAAATGCAGAATGTTCTTGAAGTGATAACCTAAGTCATTAAGGAGCCAAGTGGGCCTTTTTTTTTTTTTAAAGATTTATTTATTTATACAAGAACTGGGGTCCAGGTCAGAGGCACAGGAGGGTGAGAGAATTCACCAGAGAGAGTGGGGAGCAGAAGAGGCAGATGGATTGAAGGCACTGCTGAGGGGAGCAGCGGGCGAGGCAGGAGAGGTCTGCCGCGCCCAAGTGGGCCTTTTAATTTCGTTCTCTTTAATAAGTGGGGAAAGGTTTTCAGAAGGAAGCTCAGGCCGTGCCAACCCGAGAGGCTAACGGGGCAGTGTGTACACACACGTATGTGCTGGGGTGGGGGTGGGGGTTGCATGTTTCTGTTAAAAGGGAGAGAAAAGAGAAGTAAGTCCCTGAGGCAGGACACGGACTCCACTTCCTTACCGTACTGCTGGGATCCACCGCAGAGGCCTCCGTGAGCCCCAGGCCAAGAGCGCCCAAGCTCAGAAAGGGGGGAAAATCAAGGGCCCAGAGGTGGGTGCACGGCCCACCATAAGGAGCAAAGTCCACAGCCCGCCACGGGCAGCAAAGGAGCGCTGAAACTTTCCTGAGACTGAGGCCATCAAGATCCAAATGTTTTCTCTCCTGGTATCGGAGCCCCACGCAACACTCCTTCCTGCCACCCAAAACCGACAACCTCACTTCCTAGTCGACGTCCCTCACCCCCAGCCTCCCGGAAACCACCTCCACTGCAGAGTTTCTATTTCGATATTCACCGGCCATGGGTAGAATATTAGTTTGTGTTTCTGCCCCCTCCTGATCCGTGTCTCCTCTGCAGACACAGTGACAGGCACAGCTTGGCCCATCTCCTCACAAAAACCAGTTTGAGCTCTTCCCTGAAATCTGGGGTTCCAGGACCATCTGTGTTCCTAGCTAGCTTGAGGCACACCAAGAACAAGCCCCAGGACCCCTGGGGAACACTCCAGACTCTCCACGCAGTACTTGTCACCCTCAGAGTCACTGTCGTAAAGCAAACCTAAGCCACTCTCTGCCGACCCCTCCAACCTTTCACTGACACCCTCCTGCGCTCAGAATAAAACCCAAACTCTCCGTGTGGCCCTCGGGCTCTGCAGAACTGCTCCAGACTCATCAACACCATGCTGCCCCATCACCACCCGGCAGCGCCCTAAGCTCCTTTTCCTTCCTCCACCAGGCTCTTTCCCACCCCAGCCTGCCCACAGCTGGCTGCTTCTCACCCTTTTTGTCTCAGCTTAAATGTCACCTCCTGCAGGCAGCCCGCCCTGACCACCCCATTGAGATTAACAGCCGCCTGGACATGCTATCCACCTCCACCTCCAGGCTCGCCCCTCCTGTGTCCCTCAGCACACTTATTAAAACCCGCAGTGCCCAGAGGGCCTGGCGTCTCCCTCAGCAGCAGGCTGGACGCCCCACGGGGGAGCTGCCTGCTCACCCCTGCAGTCCAGCAGCTGACCCAGCGAACCCGGGGGCGGGGGGAAACTGTCCCAGGCTGGACGCCGGGTTTCCGCCCCGGGCTGCGGCTGTTCCTCGGCTCTCCGCGGGGTCCCTGGGGGGCGGTTCTAGGCCCCGTTGCCGGAGAACTCCCGCCGGCCCCCGGACACGGGCGGAGGAGCCGGCACGGCCGCCCTCCGCGGAGACACGCCCCTCCTCAGCTGCCTCTCCGGGGGTGCGGGGGTCCCCAGCACCGGCTCGGCTCCCCCTCCGGGCTCCACCTGCTCGGGCTCCGCCGGGCCCCACCCAGCCCGGCAGCATCACCCCGAGTGGGCGAGGAGCTCGCGCCGGCCGCGGGAGGAAGCGCCAGCGGAAACCCGAGGGAGGGGCGCGCCCCGGCCGAGGGGCTCCCCGCGACACCCCGACTCGCAGCGGCCTGGGGAGGGCATCTCCCCAAGCCCGGCCCGGCCCGGGCGGGGGCGGGGGGCGGCGGCCGGGGGGGCGTCCCGGCAGCGCCCGCCCCGCGGCCCCGCGCCGGCGGACCGGAAGCCGGGAAGGCGGCAGCCGGGGCTCGGGCCCCCCGCGGCCGGCGGCGCCCCTCGGGGGTCCCCGGGGCGGGCCCGCTTACCCCCGGCCCCGGGCGGCCGGAGCCGGAGCTGCGGCTCCGCCCGCGGACGGGGCGCGACGGCCGGGCGGGCGCGGGCGGGGCCGGGGGGCGCCCCGGGCGGGCGGGCCGGGGTCCCCGGGCGCGGAGGGGGAGGGGCGGGCGCGGCGCGGGCGGGCGGGGCTCACCTCGCGGCGGGGCGGCCGGGCCTCGGCGTGCCGGAACTTGGACGCCCTGAAGCGGTTCATGGCGGCGGCGGCTTCGCGGACCCGCGGCGGCCTCAGGTGCACCGGCCGCGCCAAGACTCCGGCCCCCGCCCGCCGCGGCCCGCCGCCCGCCGCCGCCGCCGCCGCCACGCCCCGCGCCGCCGCAGCCAATCGCCGCCTGCTCCGGCCCGCCGGCCCCGCCTCGGGCCCCGCCCCCGGCCAATCGCCGCGCGGCCGCCTCTCGAGGCCACGCCCCGCGGCCAGAGGGCCCCGCGCGGGTGGGTCACGTGCCGCGCAGCTGTCCGCCCCCGGCGCCCGCGGGCCTCGTGTGCGGGGCGGTGCCCCGGGGGCCCGCGAGGAGCGGGGCGCGCCCTTCCGCACCCCAGCTCCGGGGGAGGGCGAGGCGGAGATGCGCCGGCGCCGTGGCGGGGACGGGGACCGGCTCCCGGAGCCCGAGCCGCCCGCCGGTCGCGCCGCACGGGTCGCGAGTGACCGCGGGGCAGGAGCCCCATCCGCGGGCGGGGCCCCTGAGAGCCCCACCCGCCCAGTGGGGAGCCTGGGGAGCCTCGACACCCCTTGTTAGGGCGCGTCATGGCCGCAGGCCCCGGGGGCAGCCGGGGCGGGGGTCAACGTGGGCGCGCGCAGGTGGGACGAAAGGGCCGCGGACGGGGCGACGGGACCTCCTCGCGGGCAGGTGCGCCCGACGGGCCCTGCGTGGTCCCCGGGCGGCTTCGGCGGGGGGAGCGCCGGGCAGGGCCGCTCCCCTGGAGCCCTCCACCCCGCAGGCCCTGCCCGGGCCTCCTCCGCCTGAAGCTGGCGCCCTGGCTGCGGAACACGCTTTCTCGTGAAAACAGAAGGAGCCCCTGCCCAGGCGTGTCTCCTAAAGCGACTTTGACCTGAGGAATGGCAGCTGCTGCGAGCATTCCTTTTTCACAGCCTCATGCAGCCCGCGTCACCCGAGGCAGAACCAAAGGCGGGTCAGGGTACAGGCACGAATGGACCTCAAAAGGCAAGTTCTTGCATCACTTCTCACAGATAAGCTGTGAGGACCCAAAGGCTACTCCCCAGTATTACCCTAAGGCAGATAAGAGCCAGAAACGAAAGGTCAGTAGAGCTGAGGGAGTTGGGATTCTAAGCGTCCTGCCGCCCCTCCCCTGCCCCCACTCCCTCCGAGGCCAACCCCCTCCACCCCCCACCCAGAACGCCTCCCCCCCACTCCCCCGTCCCTCAGCACAGTTGCCCTGGGCAGGAAAACTCCAGAGGAAGAATTCCAGCAGCTTCGGAAAAGGGGCTTATAGGTAAGCAATTAATGGAGCTTTTTTATTTGGGGGGGGGGGACCATAAAATTTACCATTTTCAAGTGCACTGTTCCCTAGCGGTAAGGAGGTAAGGAAGGTATTGTGCAACAGCCAGCCAGATGCAACACTGAGACTCTGTACCCATTAAATAACAGCTCCGCCTCCTTCCCCTGTCACACCGGTGCCTTCTGTAGGTGGAATCATCATGCACGCCATTCCTCTGTGCCTGAATTTGCTCTTTTTTTAAGATTTATTTTTATGTATTTATGCATACAAGAACCATAGTGCAGGCCAGAGATGGGGGGGGGCCTGTGCTGGGACAGGTGATTGGCTTTCCACTAACTAACTGGGCTGGTGGGAGCACAGTAGGATGTCAGCTTCCCAGTGCCCATGGAGACCAGCCTGAGTTCCCAGCAGGGGACCAGGACTGACCAGAGGAACATCTAGGCCTAGACCATCTCCCGTGGTCCCAATCCCTCTAACAACACGTTCCAGCCTGCAGGCAGTGGCCAACCTGGGCAGCGTGAGTTACTTGGTGACCTGCAAGGCTGAACTGCAGCCTCCAAGATTCGTCCCAATCCCACGAGTCGATGAATAACCAGCTTTGATGTTTATGTGCCACATAGCTCCCTCCACTCATCTGTAAGGACACTGCAAGATACCTCTCTACCCTGAAAGGCAGTCCAGCAAGATGAGGAGGCCTTGGGGGTTGGTGGCTGGCAGAATGGCTTCAGCCCCACAGCCCGTTTCCAAAAATAGTAACAATAAGAACATGGGAGTCCATGGGAGTGAAGTTCTCATTCTATGAAACTCAAGACATGTGACTGCAGAAGTGACATCAGCAGTAAGAAAAGGGACCAGTGAGAAAGACCGGGGCAAAAACCCACACGGGGGAGTTCAAGAGCCTCAGGATGCTCCTTTAGTTCCAACCCTGGTGCCGAAGAAAAGAAGTTTCCGATGCCCCATGGTCCCTTGATTTTCTGAGTTTGCATAAATCAGAATCTGTGCAGAGAGGTACGGATGAGGCCGGCTCAACGCCAACCACTAATTCCTTCGTCCTAGTATCTGCCCCTGAATGACTACTCTTTTTTTTTTTTTTTAAGATTTATTTATTTATTTATTTATACAAGCACTGGGTACAGTCAGAAGCGCGGGAGGGTGAGAGAATTCAGAGCCAGAGCGGGGAGCAGAGCAGGCAGAAGGACCGAAGTACACTGCTGAGGGGAACAGCGGGGGGCAGGAGAGGTCTGCATGCCAGGCGGGACTCTCCTCCGGTGGCCAGAGAGCAGCTGGGGATCGAACCGGCACCACAGAGGCTTCGGGCAGCTTCGCAACCCAGCGCTCAACCACTGCACCACCAGGGAGTCCCCCCTGAATGACTATTAAGATGCACAGAAAATGCTTTAGTATGTGACCCCTCCCCTGTGCATCTCAGGAGCTGGTGTGGGAAGGCAGATCCCTGAGTTATCTCAATACAGGAAACAAAGCGTATTTCAAAAATTGGGGAGGGCCTCCCTGGTGGCGCAAGAGGTTCAGCACAGCACTATGAAGCTATCTACACCCTCTGCAGCACAAGTTCTATCCCCGGCCAGGGAGCTGACCCACACGGCGCAGCAGACCTCTCCTGTCTCCCCGCTGCTCCCCTCAGCAGTGGATTTCAGTCAGTCTGCCTGTTGTGTTCCCCACTCTGTCTCTGGTGAGTCCTCTTACCCCCCACACCTCTGGCCTGTACCCCAGCTCTTGTATGCATAAATAAATCTTTAAAAAAATTGGGGAAACCTATTCCCCCTTCCCCATCATCGTTGCCCCTCACATTATTATTTTGTCTCTCAAATGGCGATAGATGCGTTTGTTCTTAGGACTCTGAAGCCTTACAACACCTAATGATTTGTTTTGAATTTTTATAATATCCTGCAAACTATTTTAAGAGTTAGAAACACTATGGGCCTCCATGGTGGTGCAGGGGTTAAATAGAGCCCTATCAAGCTATTACCAGCCACCGCAGCACGGGTTCGATCCCCGGCAGTCAGGGAGTTACCCACATGGTGCAGCTGACCTCTCCTGCCTCACCCCCCTGTTCCCCTCAGCAGTGTGTTTCTGCAGATTTGCTTGTTCAGTTCCCCACTCTTTCTGGTGAATCCTCTCACCCCCCGCACCTCTGGCTTACAGTCCAGCTCTTGTATGCATAAATAAATAATTTTTTTTTTTTTTTTTAAAAAGAGAAACACTAGGGGCCTCCCCGGTGGCGCAGCGGTTGAGCGCTGGGTTGCGAAGCTGCCCGCGGCCTCTGCGGCGCCGGTTCGATCCCCGGTTCGATCCCCGGCTGCTCCCCGGCCATCGGAGGAGGGTCCCACATGGCGCGCAGACCTCTCCTGCCGCCCGCTGCTCCCCTCAGCAGTGTGCTTCGGTCCTTCTGCCTGCTCTGCTCCCCGCTCTGGCTCTGGTGAATTCTCTCACCCTCCCGCGCTTCTGACTGTACCCAGTGCTTGTATATATAAATAAATAAATAAATAAATAAATAAATAAATAAATAATCTTAAAAAAAAAAAAAAAGAGAAACACTAAATGTCACTTTTATGGTGACAATTTACCACTAAAGGGCATTTTGTAGAAAAGTGTGTCATTTTCCAAGGTGATGTGCTTTATGTTGGAGTCTGCTGGTCTCCGGGGGACCCAGAGCTTACTCTCAGCTTCTGTGACCTTCTTCCTTTGAAAGGGCTCCTTTCACGTCTCAGGTTTGCAAAGCTTTGCTTAAGTTTAACCTTAGTCTAGTTAGTAGCCACAAGGCCGAAACACCTGTGGTTTGTTTAAGGGCCCGCTATCATGGAGGTCCCACTGGGGAACAATCAGGGGGCCGAGGCCAGGACACAGCTGGTCTCCTCCTGCAGGAACTGCATCCTCTGCAGATGTCATGCCTGGGAACATCTGGCTCACACATTCCACACCCCTTGGAATCTTTCCGGACTGTCCTAGGGCGCAAAGGACATACTACAAGTGGAGGAACTATGAGCTGGAGACTGGTTCAGGCCTTTCTCCCTCCCTGGAAGACTCCTGACTCAGCAGCCATCCCCTCGCGTGGTGGTAGGCTTGGCCGGTCTGCTGTCTGGACTGACCTGGATGACAGGGAACCACGGAATAGACCCTCCTCAAAGTCCCCACCGCCTCGCACAAGTCTTACTTCCCTAGGAGAGCAGCAAAGGGCCGAGTGGGACAGATGCCCATTGCCAGAAGCGCAGCTTCTCCGTGAAGCCAAAGTTCTCCACCTTAGACTGGAGAAGGCCTGGCAGTGCGGGCAGGTGTCACCTGCGTGCTTGCCCCAGTGTTTGGCTCCAAGCCCACAAAGGTCCCCATGTCCCGCGCAGCTGAGGTCCTCGGAAGGCGGGCACAGCGTAGGCAAGGGTGAGCTGCATGCACCCTGCCTCCCTGTAGTCACGAGGAGCTGGTGAAAACCAGCACCAGAGTGTGCCCTGCCGACCATCGAGGGCTACGTGACCGGGCGAGCTCCAGGACTCGGGGAGCCCCCGTGAAAGACCTGCACTCCAGCCTCAGCTCCCTTACTTGCTGGTGACCTTGGACAAATCTTGTTTTTTTTTAAAGATGTATTTATTTATTTATACAAGCACCGGGTACAGTCAGAAGCGAGGGAGGGTGAGAGAATTCACCAGAGCCAGAGCGGGGAGCAGAGCAGGCAGAAGGACCGAAGCACACTGCTGAGGGGAGCAGCGGGCGGCAGGAGAGGTCTGCGCGCCATGTGGGACCCTCCTCCGGGGGCCGGGGAGCAGCCGGGCATGGAACCGGCACCGCGGAGGCTGCGGGCAGCTTCGCAACCCAGCGCTCAACCGCTGCACCACTGGGGAGACCCTCATTTTGTCTTTTTTTAAAAGATTTATTTTTATTTATTGATGCATACAAGAACTGGGATGCAGGCCAGAGGTGTGGGGGTGAGAGGATTCACCAGAGAGTGGGGAGAGAACAGGCAGATCTGCTGAGGGGGCTAGCAGGGAGACAGGACAAGTCTGCTGCGCCATGTGGGTCACATCCCTGGCTGGGGATCGAACTTGTGCAGATCAAACTCATGCTACTGTGGCTGGCGATAGCTTGATAGCGCTGAGACTGTATCCCCTGCGCCACCAGGGAGGCCCAAATCATTTTGTCTTCCAGAGCTCATGTGGTGGTGGTTCTCAGTGGAGGGGGGAAGGAAGCCTGTCTATCAAAACAGAATGGTCCTTGCCCTACTGCCCCACCGGGCTGTAACCCCATCCAGACAGCAACACGCAACGGCCCTGGTGAGCTGGAGAGGACATCCCAGCACGCTGGTCTGCAGACCTCTCCGCAGCCACCGGCAGCCTGAGGTTGGCCCCACAGACATCTCAAATACCGAGAACTTTCTCCCCAAACTTGCTCCTTCCCTGTTTGTTTGTTTTTTTAAGATTTATTTATGTATACAAGAACTGGGGTACAGGCCAGAGGTGTGGGGGGTGAGAGGATTCACCAGAGACAGATGGGGAACACAACAGGCAGATTGACCAAAATATACTGCTGAGGGGAGCAGCGGGGAGACAGGAGAAGTCTGCCATGCCATGTGGGTCGCTCCCTGTCTGGGGATCGAACTTGTGCTACAGTGTAAGCTGTGGAGAGCTTCATAGATTGCATCTTAACCCCTTGCACCACGAGGGAGGCCCTTCCCTGATTTTTTTCATCTTGACATCACATTTTCCGTTTACATGTGTTGTCCCCCGACAACTACCAAATCACAGTGATCCAGGAACCTCAGACCCAGGAGCAGTATTGTGACGATTCCATAAACTTTAACAGGTTCATCACTTGGGTCATCTCCAGCTCCTCCGTGGTGACCAGCAGTGAAACACACAGGCCCAGACTGCTGTCAGCACAGCTTTTTTAGTGTTTCCTGTCCCTTTGCACCTCCCACCCCCGTATTCTCCCCAAGGACAGATTTTCCTCTCCTTGGGTAGCCACCATCACCCACGTCCTCAGTCCCCTGCTTCCTAAGAGGGATGCAGGATCCCCAACAATCAGCTATCCTGCTAATCCCTACAAGGGCACACACCCCTTTTCACTATGAAGGATTTTCACTTAATCACGATGGGGAAATGGGTGGGAGGGGATGAAAATACCAAAAAGTAAGGAAGTCACGAGGTCTTCACATTACTGAGCCCTCTCATTCCCGACTTGCTGGGAGGCGAGTCCCTGGGCTTGTTCTCAGCTTGTGCTCCTGAAAGCTGCGAGAGCACGCCTTGGAGGCCCTAGGGGCTTGGGTCCAGATACCACAATCAAGTGAATAGGGCAATAAAGTGAGTCACATGAATTTTTTGGGTTTCCCAGTGGATGTAAAAGGTATGTTTACACCCTCCCATAGGTGCATTGTCTTAAAAAAAAAAAAAAAGCAACATGCACATCTTAATTAAAAATGCTTTATTACTAAAAATTGCTAACCTCAGCTGAGCCCTCTGTGAATCCGGATCGTTTTGCTGGTGGAGGGGGAGGGTCTTGCCTCAATGCTGACTGGCTGGCCAGGGGGTGGGGCAGCTGTGGCCAATTCTTGAAATAAGGTAACAATGAAGTTTGCACATCAACTCCTTCTTCCTTTCACAAGAAGCACATTCTTCCTCTCTCTGTAGCACGTGACCTGACCCTGTCGGAGAGTATTTACCCAGAGTAGAACTTCTTTCAAAATTGGAAACAATCTTTTCAAAACCTGCAGCTGCCCTATCAACTACATTGTCCTCTGTTGTCCTGTCAGCCATGCTCACAGCCTTCCCACTAAGTTTCCAAATCAAGAATCCACTTTCTTTGCTGACTCATATGAGGCAACTCTTCACCTGTTCAAATTTATGATTGCAATAGTCCAGTGGTATCTCCAGACTCTACCTCTCATTCTAGTTCTTTCTGTTTCTGCCACATATACAGTGGAAAACAACGTGAATCTCTTTGTACATCATAGGTCTGGGCAACCAGGTATATTGTCAATGACCAGTAATATTTTGAAAGGAAGCTTTTCTCCTGAACAGTAGGTCTCAACGGTGGGCATAAACTACTCAGTAAACCATGTTGTGAATAGATGTGCTGTCACTGTGGCTTTCTTGTTCCATTTATAGAACACACAGCAGATTTAGCATCATTCTTAAGGGCCCTGTGATATCAAAATGAGCTTTATCTTCAAGTCACCAGCTGCATTAGCCCCTAACAAGAGTGAGTTTCAAAGACAAGCATTGCCTTCTCCTCCTTGCCTTTGAAGTCTTCAATGGCACCTTTTTTTTTTTTTTAAAGATTTATTTATTTATTTATACAAGCACGGGGTAGTCAGAAGCGCTGGAGAGTGAGAGAATTCACCAGAGCCAGAGCAGGGAGCAGAGCAGGCAGAAGGACCGAAGCACACTGCTGAGGGGAGCAGCGGGCGGCAGGAGAGGTCTGCGCGCCATGTGGGACCCTCCTCCGGTGGCCGGGGAGCAGCCGGGGACCGAACCGGCACTGCAGAGGTTGTGGGCAGCTTCACAACCCAGCGCTCAACCGCTGCGCCACCAGGGAGGCCCTCAATGGCACCTTTTAATATTAGATTGTTCAGTCTACACTGAAGATCTGTTTAGTGCAGTGACCTTTGTCCATGATCTCAGCTAGATCTTCTGGGTAACTACTGTAGCTTCTCCTTCAGCAGCGGGTACTTTGTCTGGGGCTTTGACATTACGGAGACACCTCTCCTTCAACTTCATGAGCCAGCCTCTGCTCACTTCAAACTTCTGCAGCTGCCTCATCTCTCTGAGCCTTCATGAGATTGAAGAGTTAGGGCAGTGCTCTGGATTAGGCTTTGTCTCAAGAAAATGTTATGGCTGGTTTGATCTTCTGTCAGCAATAAGGCTGTTTCTTACCATTTATTGGGTCACTGGAGTAGCATTTGTAATGTCCTTCAAGAACTTTTCCATTGTGTGCACATTCTGGTTGGATAACTGGTACAAGAAGCCTAGTTTT
Source organism: Talpa europaea (assembly GCF_964194135.1). Taxonomy (NCBI): domain Eukaryota; kingdom Metazoa; phylum Chordata; class Mammalia; order Eulipotyphla; family Talpidae; genus Talpa; species Talpa europaea. Next base: position 101,115,200 of record NC_140079.1, on the reverse strand, counting down.
CTGGGCCTCCCTGGTGGTGCAAGGGGTTAAGTAAGACGCAGTACTATGAAGCTATCTGCAGCCACTGCAGCAGTTCAATCCCCCACCAGGGAGTGACCAACAGGGCGCATCAGACCTTTCCTGCCTCCCTGCTGCTCCCCTCAGCAATGTATTTCAGTAGATCCGCCTGCTCTGCTCCCCACTCTGTCTCTAGTGAATGTCTCTGTATATGGGGGTGGTGAACACACACCCGAGCACCTCTGGCTTGCACCCCAGTTCTTGTATGCATCAATAAATCTTTTTTTTTTTAATAGCCTAGCTTTCTGCCTGTTTCAGTTTCCAACATGCCTTCTGCAATACTTTGTAGCTTTTGATTTAAAATGAGAGTCATGTAACTCTCATTTCACTTGAACAATTAGAGGCCACCCTAGGCTTATTAATTGACCTAATTTCAAAAAAAAAATGTCTTCGAGTCTAGGGAGGCTGATGGAGGATTTAAGAGTCAGAAACTGCTGGTGGTGGGAGCAGTCGGAAAACATGCATGGAATCTGCTATCCACATCGTTTGTGGCCACAGTGGTGGGGGCAGCACGTAAGAAACTCCTCTGCTAGACGTGCCAGGCCACGCTTGCCCTTCTGGTCTCATCTCCAGCCGCCCACCCTGAAGTCGGGGCCTCCTCAGACGGCGGCGCAAGCACGTTCACATCTCTGGACATGTGCTTTCGGTCTTGGAATCTTCATCCCTACCTGACGCACCTTTCATCAAAGTTCACCTCGAATGTTGCCCCGACACCCCCACCTCGGCTGGGGAGCCCCTCAAGGCGAACCCGTGACACCGCGGCTATGCTAGCCCTGACGGCGGCTGCTAGTCGCTGAGGAGCCTGGCGGGGACGGTGGTCACTCGCCACGGTCTCCCCGCACCCTGGAGGGCGGGACGCGCAGGCGGCGCCGCAGCGTTTCTTGAATTCGCTTTGGGGTGGCTGGGCTCGCATTCCGCCAGGGCAAGTACACTACAGGTTTGGAGAAAACTAACACGCCTAGAGGCCGAGGTCCGCCCAGAGTGGAGTCAAGCCAGCCGGGGCGAGCTGGGGAGCAGCCAGGCTTGGCAGCAGGGGCGAGGCCAGCGCCCCCGGGGCATTCGCGGAGCAAAACGCCGGCTGGGCCCAAGTCTCAGGGTCAGGCAAGGGAGGCCGCGCACAGCATGCCGGGAGCCGCGGACCGGCGCCGCAGGGCCCGCTGGGACTTGTAGTCCTGCCCCTTGCGGTAACCCTCGGACCAGTCACTTTCGGTTTTACGCAGCCAGGTCCTTACACGGTCAAGGCGCAGTCCTGAATGCCCAGCACAGAAGGATGAGGAGCCCCGGGGCAAGCCCACCTAGTAGCACTCTTCAGAGAAAACCTCATTTCCGCGTGGGTTCCGGGAAGGTGCCGAGGTTGCGGCCGCGCGTGCGCAAAATTGCGTCAGCGGGCGCGCGCAGCGGCCCCGCCCCCGGAAGTGAGGCGCGCGGTGTCCTCGCCGGGCCTCCACCGGCCGGCTGGCGCAGGCGCAGTGTCCCCGGGCCAAGATGGCGGCGCGGTGCTGCACACGCTGGTTGCTGGTGGCCGTGGGGACCCCCCGGCTGCCGGCCGCAGCGGGGAAAGGGGCCCGGCCGCCCAGGGCGGGCGTGGTGGGGGCATCGCTGGGCCGCAAGTTGAGTGTCACCGCCTTCACGCCTTCCCTGGGAGCTCGCGGCCCGGGGGCGCTGCTGACATTGAGGCCCGGTGTCAGCCTCACAGGTGAGGGCAGGCTCCAGCGCCCGAGCGGGGTTTCCAGGACTTGGGACGCGACTCCCTCGCCGGCTACGGGGGTGGCGAGGTGGAGGGTGTGTCCGACCTGTGTGCGGAATTGCTGGGGGAGACGGGCACGCGGGAGGCGGAGGCCCACACGGAGGCTGCGTGGAGCCCCCGGCGGCGGTGGAGAAACGCCCCTCGGCCGGCCGTGAACCTTCACCTCTGTCAACATTCCCCGAAGCCGCTAGTCGGCCTGCGGCCGCGCCCTCACCGCGTTCCTCTCGCACCCCTTGGTCTCCTCGCCTGTAGCGGAAAGGAGAGGTAACCGCCGTCCCGTGCGCACCTGCTGTGGCGCCTCGTCTCACGGCGCTAACAGCCCTGCCAGCCAGGGCCGTTACCCCGCTTCAGAGAACGGGAAACTGAGGTTCTGACCGAGGAATTGACCCTGCCCTGCCCGAGGTCATGAAATTAGATGAGAAGAGTTGCCCCAGACCCAGGGTGGGCTCTTTTATGGCTTAGGTTCTTCCACCTCCCGGTGTATAAATCCAAGGGCACACGTACTGTCTTTTTAACAAGTTCTGAAAGTTCGTAATAGAAATTCAAACCAACATTTACAGACTCTGCTATGTACCAGGCACAGATGATTTCCATGTGGCAGACGCTATTCCGTTTTATAGATAATCTGAAGGCCAGAGTTTAAACAACGTTTTTTTTTTAAAGATTTATTAATTTATGCACACAAGAACTGGGGTACAGGCCAGAGGTGCAGGGGGTGAGAGGATTCACCAGAGACAGAATGGGGAGCAGAACAGGCGGATTGACTGAAATGCACTGCTGAGGGGAGCAACAGGCAAGACAGGAGAGGTCTACTGCACCATGTGGGTCACCTCCCTGGCAGGGGATCGAACTTGTGCTGCAGTGGCTGTGGTGAGCTTCATAGGTTGCGTCTCAACCCCTTGCACCACCAGGGAGGCCCCTAAACAACTTTCAGAATGGAACAAAATTAAAAAATGGTAGAGCTTAGGTCAAAACCTGGGGCTTTCTTAATTGCCACTGGTGATATGGAAGCAATGTTTACTGAGCCTTTAAGTACTAAGCTGTGAAGGTTTCTCATGCAGTGTGTGCTGGGTGACTTCTGTTTTAGTGAAGAGAAGGGAGGAGGAAGCATTGAAGAAGGAACTATATGCTTCATTTGTGCTCATAGTTTGTGTCTCCTAGAATTTGTGCAAATTTTTTTTTAAGATTTATTTATTTATGCATAAAGAGCTGGGGTGCAGGTCAGAGGTATGGGGGTGGTGAGAGGATTCACCAGCGACAGCGGGGAACAGAACAGGTAGACGGACCAAAGAGGGGAGCAGCAGGCAAGGCAGGAGAGGTCTGCTTCACCGTGTGGGATTCTCGCCGGCCAGCTGGGATCAAACCCGCACTGCAGAGGCTGCAGACAGCTTCACAATGCGGCGCTCAACCGCCTGCGCCACCAGGGAGGCCCAGGAAACCATATCTTGAGGGAAAAGTTTTCTATTAAATTAACCCTATTCCCTGTTTCCTGTCAGTGATGCCTTTTGGATAACATTACAGGTCATCAGACTTGTATTAATTAGATGTGATTCGTCTGTATACACATGCAGTTTCTCATACAACTGTCTCCCATTCATGATATTGATGCTGCAGCTGCCAGAACCTTTGCCACTTTTGTTTCAGCCTTCCGGTTTGGAGGGAGTGGGGAGGGAGAGGCTGAGCTCTGCAGGTTCACCCACACTCCTGTGTGAAGAGGGTCTGCCAGGGGAGCCCTCGGAAAGGAATTTTCATTGTTTTTCTCAATCTGACCCAAGAAAGACAGCAGTGGTCTCCTAAACCCAATTTCCACACTGTCTGCTTCTCATATTCCGGGAAGTCTGGTTGCAGCGACAGCAAACAAGTGTTGTGAACACTAAATGCAGAGATTTACTTTCTGGTTCTGATTTTAATCTTTCTGGCCATTCCTACTCCTTCTTGTCAGTTATCCCTTGTCTTGCTCCCTCTCAGATGCACTTTATACCCCTGGTTGTCTTTTGCGCTCCTATTTAATTTTAAGTAGCCTGATTTCTGTTTCATACTTACTGTGGCCCCCAATTACCCACAGAATAAAATCTGGCCTCCTTAGGGCCACTCACAGGCTCTCCTGGTTCCTAAGCTTCATGGATCATCATCTCTAATCAACACACACACGTACACACACGCACACACTGGTCTCTGGTTACATCACACTACCTGCACTCCTAAATGCACGGGACTGTCTTGCAAACCAAAGAGAATTGTGATTTAGTCTCCAAAAGGGGCACTTTTGAAAGTGAAAGGGAATGCTCTTGCAGGCAACACCAGGACTGCAGGAGGAGGGCTTGAGCCTCTCTTTAGCCCAACTCATTTCTACAGCTAACAGCAGGGCCTCAGAAGACCTTCCTTCACCTTCTTAGGTTGAGTCACCCGTGGCTCACAACTGGGAGGGACTCTACCTACCAGGGGACATCAGGCATTGTCTGCAGATGTTTTTCAGTTGCAGCTCCTGAGGGGTGGGGATGGGGTGCTGCTGAGCCTCCTCAGTGCCTCCCTCAGCACGTAGCTATCCCAGGTGTCACGTAGCTATCCCAGGTGTCACGTAGCTGTGACAATGCCCACACACTGGGTACCTGCACAGCAGAAGTGTATTTCTTCACAGCGCTGGAGCCTGGAAGTCCAAGAACATTATTTTGGTGGGATTGTCTTTAGAGAGCCTGTCTCCAAGTACACTTGCTTAGTGAGGTGCTGAGGGTTCGGGCTTCAGCATGTGAATGAGGGGGACACACTTCAGCCCACCTCAGAACAGCTCCTCCACGAGGAAGCCGCTCCCACCATCAGCCTAGCCGAGGCCGGGAGCCCCTGTGTTCCTGAGGCCTGTCCCGGGGAGCTGCTCTGCCCACGCTGCTGGCACACTCTGGCCTGGCGCCTTTATGCACTTGTTTCCCTCATGCCTGGCTCAGGGTTGGGAGTCTCTGTGGTCACATGCAGACTCCAGGAGGGCAGAGCCTGTCAAGGTTGGCTGCCATGTTCCCAGTGTGGAGCCCAGGGCTTGGCTGGAGGTGCAGGCTCAATGAGTGGTGCTGAGGGGAGCGAGTGGGAAACATGGAAGCTGTCCAGCATTTGACTTAGGAACCTGGAGCTGCCTCATGTTCCCCATGCCTCTCTGGGCCCTGCTCCCCCCCTCTGCCTTCACTTGCCCCCTCTCGTCCCCAACTGCAGTTGTAACAGCCTAGGTTGGAGGTTCAGCAGCTGCTCCCTTCACTTTGTGACGGCCACCCTGTGCATAGGCAGCTGGGTGGAGGCCTTTCCCGGTCAGCTGATGCAAGAGGCCTGAAATGAAGGCCCGGAGTCCAGCTTACCCGGGGTGGTGACTTCTGGCACAGGTCCTGTTAACTTTGTTTTTTTTTTTTTTTTTTTTTTATAGAGGCATGCTTTATTTATTTGTTTGCTGGTTTGTTTGTTTGTTTTGTTTATACATGCACTGGGTACAGTCAGAAGCGCGGGAGGGTGAGAGAATTCACCAGAGCCAGAGCGGGGAGCAGAGCAGGCAGAAGGACCGAAGCACACTGCTGAGGGGAGCAGCGGGCGGCAGGAGAGGTCTGCGCGCCATGTGGGACCCTCCTCCGATGGCCGGAGAGCAGCCGGGGATCGAACCGGCGCCGCAGAGGCCGCGGGCAGCTTCGCAACCCAGCGCTCAACCGCTGCGCCACCGGGGAGGCCCGGTCCTGTTAACTTTGTGTGTCTGTGTGTATTGTTTTTATTTTTTTATTATTTTTTTTTAATAGAGGCATGTTTTTATTTATTATGTTTGTTTGTTTGTTTGTTTTGTTTATACATGCACTGGGTACAGTCAGAAGCGCGGGAGGGTGAGAGAATTCACCAGAGCCAGAGTGGGGAGCAGAGCAGGCAGAAGGACTGAAGTACACTGCTGAGGGGAGCAGCGGGCGGCAGGAGAGGTCTGTGCACCATGTGGGATCCTCCTCCGGTGGCCGGGGAGCAGCCGGGGATCGAACTGGCGCCGCAGAGGCCGCGGGCAGCTTTGCAACCCAGCGCTCAACCGCTGCGCCACCGGGGAGGCCCAGTGTGTGTATTGTTTTTAGGGGAGGGTGTCAGGTTCCCCGAGACTAAGCCATTTCTTTTTTTTTTTTTTTTTTTTTTTAAAGATTTATTTATTTATTTATTTATTTATTTATTTATGCATTCAAGAGCTGAGGTGCAGGCCAGAGGTGCAGGGAGGTGAAAGGATTCACCTTTCAGAGACAGAGTGGGGAGCAGAACAGATGGATTGACTCCTGAGGGGAGCAGTGGGGGACAGGAGAGGTCTGCTGCACCATGTGGGTAGCTCCCGGGCTATAGCTTCATAGTGCTAAGACTTAACCCCTGCGCCACCAGGGAGGCCCCCCACCCCCAAGCCATTTCTTTAGCTCAGGAGCTACAGGTGCGCTCCTGGAGGTGGAACCACACAGCACCGCCCGTGTCCAGTCTCTGGGGCCGGGTGTGAGGACTGTGTTTCCAACAAGCTGATAATATTGTTGTGCTCTGAGAGCGCCCCAGGTGGCATGGAAGAGGGACTGAAAACGGGCAGGGTGCTGCAGGGAGTACGCGAAAATAGCTGGCATGTGGAGGGTGGGTGCTCAGGCAGTGAAAGGGCGCTGAGTGCCTGCTGCAGGTATAGGTGCAGCCCCATGTGGGATGCAGTTCTTTTGGGGGTACAGTGAGGCTGCAGCCACTTTGTGATCCACAGAGCCCCCCCACCCAAGGCTTTGACCTTGTTTCAGGCTCGGCGTCCACCGCCACCCTAACTAGCTTTGAAGGGCAGGAGTTGTGTCTCCGGCCGGGGAGGTGGGCTCTGGAGCTGTGGGGTGGTGCAGGCCTGCGGTGTCCCGCGTCTCTGGCTGGCAGTTTACTCGGTTTCCTTGTGTTGAGCGCATGTCCGGAGTGATTTTCTTTCCTTTGTTCGTTTTTAGGAGTAAAAAGTTACCCTTTTATTTGTACTGCCTCCTTCCACACGAGTGCACCTGTGGCCAAAGAAGATTATTACCAGATATTGGGAGTGCCCCGAAACGCCAGCCAGAAAGACATCAAGAAAGCCTATTACCAGGTCTGTGAGCAGCCAGACTGCGGCGTCAGGGCTGGGGCTGGGGCAGCAAACAGAGTTCTTTGAGCAGGATCTGCTGCACGGGCTGGGGGTGGGCCTGTCGGAGGGGCCCTTTGCAAGTTCTGAGACCTGATTTAAAAGAGAGCCGGGCCCAGTCAAATTTCAGGGATGGAAACACAATGCTCAGGTGCAATTTCAAATTGGAAGTTTTCAAAGTGGCCTTTGTGGAGCAGCTTCTGGGCTCGGGCCTATTCTGCTCCCCACTCTGTCTCTGGTGAATCTTCTCTCCCCCTCGCACCTGTAGCCTGCACTCCATTTCTTGTAAGCATAAATAAATCTTTTTTTAAAAAAACAAAAGAGTTGTTACTGGTTGCACAACTTCAAGAGAAAGAGCTGCTGTAAAGGGGGTGAGAGTGTGACGAACACTTGGGGTTCAGCATTAATAATTATCTTGTTACTGTTACCTCCCGCAGCTTGCGAAGAAATACCACCCAGACACGAATAAGGACGACCCCAAGGCCAAGGAGAAGTTCTCCCAGCTGGCAGAAGCCTATGAGGTAGGGTGGTCGGGGCGCATGTCGCAGGCCAGCGTGGTGCTGTGCCTGCATCAGGACCTCGGGGAAGGGAGAACAGCTCCCTGGGCCTCACGGCACTTCTGACTTGGGATCTGCGTATTGACAGAGCCCCCACGTTGCCTGGACCTGTAGTTGGGTCCACATGGAACTTTGGTTACATTAATTACTTCTGCTTTTGAAGACACCGCACACCCCACATACACTTGCCCTGTTGGGGTGGGCAGGGGTGGTAGACATAGGAGACATCGCGGCCCTGGAGGGATTTAAACTGTAGCCAGAGGGCAGGACAAACTGGCCAAGCACCCCACTTATTGGCACGGGCCCTGGCATGGGCCCTGACTCCCCAGCCTGCCGTTGTGGTCTGTGTGGGTGTGTGGGTGTGTGATGCCCCTGCCCCGCCTCACCCTGCCATTTGAGGGGGCATCACACGTGCTCTGTCTCTTCATGCTTACATCTTGCCCACCTCGTTGTGTTCTAAACCAGGCGCACACTCTGCACAGCCACAGTGCAGGTGTCCAGAACAGGGCCTGCACCCACCCCAGCCCTGGGCCCGGCAGCATGGCCCTGACGTGTGCCCCTCACACAGGTACTCAGTGACGAGGTGAAGAGGAAGCAGTATGATGCCTACGGCTCGGCCGGCTTCGACCCTGGGGCTGGCAGCTCGGGGCAAACCTATTGGCGGGGGGGCCCCACCGTCGACCCCGAGGAGCTCTTCAGGAAGATCTTCGGGGAGTTCTCCTCATCCCCATTTGGAGATTTCCAGAGTGTGTTCAATCAGCCTCAGGAGGTGAGCCGCTTATCCTTAAGAGTGCTGTGAACATTTTATCATCTTCTGTTCCTCAAAGAAAGAAGCCAAGCAGATTAGATAAGGGCTGGATACGGCCATCTTGGTAGGAAACAGTATCTGCATCCTTACCAGGCTGAGTCAGCACCTGAAGTGCTCAGGGCCACGGTCTGGGTGTGACCATTTCTCTGGGGTGCTGTGTTATAGCCAAGGAGACCTTAGCTCTCCCGCAGACGCTGCCAGCCCTCCTCTCCTGCGTTCACCTCTCATGTGACATGGTCAGGGCTGAGGGGATGCTGTGTGTCTATGACAGGACCATCTAAGTGTGAGTGGTTGGCAGCACCATGTCCTGACAGTGCCGTGAACATCTCTTGGTGAAAGTATATGTTCACTTTTATTTATTTATTCGTTTTTAAAAGACATTTATTTATGCATATAAGAGCTGGGGTATAGGCCAGAGGTGCATGGGGTGAGAGGATTCACCAGAAGCAGAGCAGGGAACAGAACAGGCAGATTGATCAAAGTACTCTGCTGAGGGGAGCAGAGGGCGAGTCAGGAGAGGTCTGCAGCGCCATGTAGGTTGCTCCCTGGCCGGCTGGGGATTGAACTCATGCTGCAGAGGCTGCGGATTGCTTCATAGGTTGCGTCTTAACCCCTTGCGCCACCAGGAAGGACCTTTACTTTATTTAAAACAGATATTATCTCTTAAAAATCCTGAGGAGTAGGGCAGAGCCAGTGAAGGGAGCCCTGCCCGCCCATCTGTGGTCAAACAGGTGGGAAGTGGTGGGCAGGTAAAGCACTGGTGGGGGGTTGGGCGAGTAGGTGAGCACCAAGGCCATGTGTGGCGTGGAGGTGCTCATTGTGGCTGTCGCCTGCCTCTGCCCAGACAGCGGAGTGGGCCACACTGGGGTGAGCCTCAGAGCCTGGGCCTCACGGCAGGGTGTCCGAGCAGCTTTGTCTCTCTGGTGGCTGATGTTGGTCGTGGGGAGCCTAAGGCGGGGGTCAGGTAGGAACTCTCTACCTGCCTCTTGAGTTTGTTGTACACTAAAAACTGCTCTAGAGAGTAAAGCCCTAGAGGAAGGCGTCCAGTAACTGGGAGCTGCTGGCCAGCGCCCCGTCCCTTGGTGATGGCAAAAAGAAAAATGACAGGTTCTCCCTTGATTTCACCAGTACATCATGGAGTTGACCTTCAATCAAGCTGCCAAGGGCGTCAACAAAGAGTTCACGGTGAACATCACCGACACCTGCGAGCGGTGTGACGGCAAGGGCAACGAGCCGGGCACCAAGGTGCAGCAGTGCCACTACTGCGGGGGCTCCGGCATGGTGAGAGCAGCCCCCTCCCCAACCCGCTCCTGCTCGGAGACTCCGGGTGCTTGTAACTGGGTGGGGCTGGTCTATCTAGAACTTTCTAAATTTCTCCAGGAGTGCATTGTCTTGGCCTGTACAGAAAATGCAGGGAGACGGCTCTCTCCTCTGGAAACACTTTGGGGTATTTTGGCACTTGAAACCCCCTTAAATTTATTTCAAGTGTAATCATTTTATTCTTTCTGTTTGGCAACTTTTTGATGTAATTCAAAGCTCAGGGCTGTACGAAAAACCAATTGCTCCTGTTCCTTATTCCCAGATTCCCCAGCTGTGGGCAGCTGGTCCGTCTGCGCTCGTTCGTGCCATGCTCCCCGCCTCCCCGCTCAGTGCTCGTTGCACATGGGCGCATGCGCGCAGCCCCTCGCCTTGGGGAGTTGGCCTGGTGCTGGACCCCCTCGCTCCTGCTGAGAGCTTCAGTACATGTTTTCTAAGAGTGAGAACCTGTTGCACAACCTCAGTAGAGTTATCAAAATCCGAAATTGAACGTTGATTCGATGCCATCCTCTCTAGTCATCAGGTTTTTCCACTGTCTGTGAGATCCTTTATTCTCCCTCAGGACCCGGTCTCGTGGCTTCATGTAGTATTTGGTCGTCTCAGCTTTAGTCTCCTATGATCAGGATTTTGCTTTTATGAGTGTGACATTTTTAGCATTTTAATGTCTCTCATTTTAGGGTCTGCTGAAATTTTCTCTCAGGTGGCCGAGTCATCTGTACATAGGACTCTGGGCAACTCGTGGTGGTGTTTGCTCTCCCTCCCGCCATCTCTTCTCCCTTCCCTAAAAGAGATGCTGCAGGGAGGAGAAAAAAGTCACAGTTCTTAGTAGAATTCATGTGAGAACTCTGTTAGGGTTATTGTACTTTGTTGATCACGTTAATTGGATTTTCTGGAACAATCCAGATTTCAAATATCTTGGTATAAGCCATTAAAATGCTGGGAGGTTACAAAAAAGAAAAGAAATTCTTTATTTAAAGATTTATTTATTTATTTATTTACACAAGATCCTGGGTACAGGCCAGATGTGTGGGAGGGTGAGAAGATTTACCGGAGACAGAGCGGGGAACAGAGCAGGCAGACTGACGAAATACAGTGCTGAGGGGAGCAGTAGGTGAGACAGGTCTGCTCGCCATGTGGGACCCTCGCCGGCCGGCCGGGATTGAACCGTCACTGCTAAGGCTGCGGACAGCTTCACAGCGCGGCACTCAACCCACTGCGCCACCAGGGAGGCCCTGAAGTTTTCTCTTGACATAATTCAGTTCATGCATTTTTGCGGGCGCAGGCAGTTGAGCTCCTCAGGGGCCGAGCCAGACCTCATAGGTGTCTGTCCCATGAGCAGTAATGCTATGCTGACCGCAGTCAGCCAGGGTGAACTGGTGTCTCCACTGTGAAGTTACTGTTTTTCCCTTTGAAACTAGTGAGCTCCTGTTCACACTTTCCCCCAGTGGGCACAACTTCCAGTCTTCATTCTCGCCTCAGTCCCTCCCTGTGATGACTGCAGAATGGGGTTCCTTTTTCTAGTACCCTTCTGCGTCGACGAGCTGGTGTTCTGCTGAGACGGCACATTCTCTTCCTTTATTGGTTCTCTCATATCAGTAGAGTAGAAGCCTGTGGATTCTGGTTTTCCTCACTAGGCTGTCCCCAGTATTCACTTACTGTGATGCTCAGATCGCCCCGACTTGGCCCGTGGGAGTCCCCTCCACTGTCTCCCATGTCCTGTGGCACGTCCCATCAGCCTCTCAGCACTTGCTTCCTTTCTGTCCCAAGATGCTCAAGTGTGTGCTTCCTGCCACAGCCAGAACAGGCCATGCATCCTCTCTCCTGTGTGTGCCTGCGGGGATGTAGGGGCCAGGGCCCAAGGTCCAGGCGCACCTTGTGCTGTGGCGTCGCCACCTCTCGGCCGTCCCGGCAGCCTGAGCCGGGGCAAGTGCATGTGTGTGTGTGTATGGGGGGGGGGGTGAGTGGGTGTGGACACACACCCCGTCTGCCTCTCTGTCCCTGACCACCCCACGTCCTTGTCCCCACACGCCTGTTCACATAGGTGGTTACACAGAGCCATTCCTGCTGATCCCCACTGTGGCATTTGAGAGAGTTAACTAGCACTTGTTAATGGGAAGTGTCGTTTCTTGTTTTATATTAGTTTTTAAATAAGTAATAATATACGCAAATCATGAAAAATTAGGTGGCTGCAAAATTGCACGCCTCCATCCCACCTTGACTAGCCCTTGAGCCCCATCTGGAGGCAGCCCCTGGTCCTCCTGGTTTCTCTCTGGGGCACCGCACTGTGTGTTTCCTACCGCCCGGGCAGCGGGCATGTTTGCACTTGGGCTTTGCTTTGTTTCTGCTGCTCAGTGTGTTTTGGAAACGCTCTGTGTGCTGCAGTGCCTCGGTCTCTTCATGGCGTGTTCCTTCATGTTGCCATTTACGTGGCCAGTGCTGTGGGGACAAGCTCAGGTGGCTGTCCTGTGCTGTCCAGACAGGACCCCTGCGAGGCGCACGCCCCGCCCTGCTTGCGTGGCTGAAGCCGAGCCCAGGGACAGCCCTTTTCATTCGCATCTGCTTCAACCTTTAGTTCTTTTTTTTTTGTTTTTTCAAGATTTATTTATTTATTAATACAAGCACTGGGTACAGTCAGAAGCTCGGGAGTGTGAGAGAATTCACCAGAGCCAGAGTGGGGAACAGAACACACTGCTGAGGGGAGCAGTGGGCACAGCAGGAGAGGTCTACGCGCCATGTGGGACCCTCGCTGGTGGCTGGGGATCTAACTGGTGCTGCAGAGGCTGCGGGCAGCCCAGCGCTCAACCGCTGCGCCACCAGGGGAGGCCCAACCTTTGGTTCTTTTATCTATGAAGTGATTCGTCTTTCTCTTGTCCATGGGGAGGAGCTTTGTGTGAGTCAGGGAGCTAGTCCTCTGCTCTGGCCTGAGTTTTTTTCTCGTAATTTGTCTGCCTTTTGACTGTTTCTGCTCCTGTGTGTAATTTTCAGCACAGTAGAGAATCATACATGCAACTTTCCCCAGTCTTCGTATAAGTATTTTCCCATATGTTGGATAGTTTGAAACATTACTTTTGATGATGATTAATAGTCGGCTGGTGGTTGTACCCAGTTTACTTACAAACACTTGGGTTGTTAAAGGACCAATTTCAGCTTGGTCTGAGAAAATGCAGTGGAGCTTGTGTTCCTCTAGAGGGCGCTCTTGGAGGGGGGGGTGAGGCATCCTGTGGCTTGGAGCAGAGCTGCTGCCCTTGTTAGAGGTATTTTCTGTTGATTTTTCCCAGTTCTCTCACTCCCAAGGTCCTTTTTCCAAGGCCCCATATCGTTATTACTGTTCTTTTTGGGGAGATAGTTCTCTTTGAAAAGGGGAAAAAATTGTAACACATTGCTAAGGGATCCCCCTTCCTGTGATGTGTGAAGGGCTCCTTTGGAATGCTGAGAAAGGCAGCTCGCTGGAAGGGCTGGTGGAGGAGAGCCGCAGGCAGGGAGCGCGGCGGGTCATGCTCTTCAGCGCCCACAGACAGGCGTGTCCCCACCCACTGAGGTAGGCGCCGGCATGGCCTTGGCGCAGAGGCTGTAACGGCTGCTAAAACATCCCTGCCAAGTTATAGCTACACATCCCGCATGTGAAGTCACCCATCCGGGCTGTCCTTTGCAGCCTGTGGCTAACGGTGGGGGGCTGGACAGCCTCAGTGACCTGCGGGAGTGGGTAGGCTAAACGCTGGGGCACCTTGGGGGATCGTCAGAAACAGCCACGGTGGCTGCAGAGCCACGCACAGGGGGTGCTGCCTGGATGTTATGGGGATTCATGTCTGTGCACAGTGGCGCCCCAGGACGCACAGCTGCCTGCCTCTGTAGAAGGCACTGGGTCAAGGTCATCGTCCCCCATGTTTTGCTTTCGAATTTGATGCCAGGAGCACATGTTACCTTTAGGGCCGCGTAATGCGCACCGCTGTCCCTCTGCCCGCCTTTGGGGAGCGGTCTCGCCAGAGACAGGCATCGGAGAAGAAGGGTAGGTGTGGAGGCTCTTTGTTTAGTGCTGAGAGGTGAATGCTAAAGCAGAGAGGCTGTGTGGCAGGGTGTTCGTGACTGTCGCTACGTCAGTGAAGAGAGCAGGCTGCGGGGTGACACGTGGGGTCCACTCCCACTGTAGAGTCTTCACTTCAATGGAGACTTTTTAGGGAGTGCATTGTGGAAAGGACGCCTCACACTGGGAACTGTCATGAGCTGGCCACCTTGGGAGCCCAGGTGAGGAGGAGACCAGCGCCATTTTCTTTACACACCTGTGTCCTCTGATTGGCCACACAAGCCTGTGTTGACTGTTTACACCCAGGGACTTAGGTTAAACCAGAAGGTCTCGTTTTCCAGTGCCTAGGAGGTGCTGCAAAGGGAAAGGCCCTGCAGTGTGGGAGGGGCTGGGAGCTGAGGGGGGTGGGGTCGGGGAGGGGGAGCCTAGGGGGCAGTTGGTTGACTTAGCCCTGCTGCTCTTCCCATGTGCGCTGAGGGACAGAGGGGCCTGTGGGAGCTCAGTAAGCAGTGGGGTGCTTTGCTTTCGTGACTAGGGAGATGGGTTTGCTTGGCTCCCGGGGCTTTAGGGCCTCTGCAGCCAGGCAGTCGCCCACTTTTCAGTCTCATGTGACCTGCAGGGTGAATTGTAATCGAGAGGCAGGTTCTAAAAGAGAGGAGGGTTTGAGCCTCCACGCCCGTCTCCTCCCGCATCCTGGGTGCGCATCCACACACAGGCCACAGCGGCGCGGTGCTCAGTGCCGTGGTCCCAGCGCCTTGGCTGTCCCTTTACCTGTTGCTTAGTGTCCCGTTCTTCTTTTACCAGGAAACCATAAACACGGGCCCGTTTGTGATGCGCTCCACGTGTCGGAGGTGTGGGGGCCGAGGCTCCATCATCACGACTCCCTGCGTGGTGTGCCGCGGGGCCGGCCAGGCCAAGCAGAAGAAGAGAGTGATGATCCCTGTGCCGGCTGGTTCGTTCTGGCTCTTCCATGCACGGGTCTTGTGGGGTCCTCGCCCACGTGACTGCCTCCCCCTCCTGCTCCCCGGCATCTTCCCACAGGGCGGCCTACTGCCTGCCTTGCAGTCTTCCCAGCTCCGGGGTCTCCTGTTTGGGTCTTCCTTCTAAGCTCACGTCTCCCTCTGCTCACCCACTTACTGGGACCGCCCAGCTGCTCTGCGCTGGATGCTGGGACCTGGCGGGAGGCGGCTCCTGGGAGGCAGGAGGTGGGCGGCTGGTGGCTGGTCACCTCGTCCTCAATGGCGTGAGCGTGGAGTGCATCTGGGGTGAATGAACCTCAGGTGGCCCCCAAATCACTGTTCTCTCCAAACTCTTGTCCTTGTAGGCGTCGAGGATGGTCAGACAGTGAGGATGCCCGTAGGAAAAAAAGAAATCTTCATCACCTTCAGGGTACGTGTCCTGCTCTTGGCGAGGGCGGCTGAGACCATGCTGGCACCTCGCTACCTGCCTGGGCACACCCAGCGTGCCATTTGTTTTTCCACCTCACATATGTGTGAAGTGTGTCGTGATTTAAGCCTAAGACAAGAACAGTGTATAGAGTGACCTTTCTAGACTGAGAAATCCAAAGACAGAGGCAGAAGTGGAGGCCAGTCCTGAGAAAAGTTGGGGAGAATTCATTTTCCCCTGTCCAGTAAGAGAGCAGGAGGTGGGGGGGGTGGGCGCCAGCTCCAGGCAATTTGTGCCAAATGACCTTTTGGAAAATGAACTGCCTTGCCTTTGTGAGTATTCGAGTCTGTTTCTCTATACTTCCAAGATTTTTCAATTCCTAAGATTTTTTTTAATGTTGAAAAGCCAGTTTTCATTCACGACTGTGGACTTGATCAGAGCTGAGGGGACAGGGCCTCCTGCCCTGTGGGTGTGGGCGAGTCCCAAGTGTAACTCCCGGAGCTGGGGGGCTTGTCGCTGTGGTGAAAGTGGGCTTCCCCCGCTACCTTGCTGTGGGCCCCAAGTGCAGGGCGGGGGCTGGGGAGACCAGGGGGCCCCTCCGGTGCTGACATGCCTCCTTCTGCTGCCCTAGGTGCAGAAGAGCCCGGTGTTCCGGAGGGACGGTGCAGACATCCACTCCGACCTCTTTATTTCTATAGCTCAGGCCATCCTGGGGGGCACGGCCCGAGCCCAGGGCCTGTACGAGACCATCAATGTGACGGTGAGAGGGCGAGATGGTCCGCGCCCCTGCACTCACTGCCCCGTCCCCTGAAACGGGAGGCGGCGGGCACGGCTGCGACCTGCACCTGCTGGGGTTCAGGGGCGCGGTGGGGCAGGAGGGGTGGGAGGTCTCTCCTTGGCTGTTGTCTGTGATTTCCAGGCAGGCACCTGCTGGGTCGCTTCCGCTCCTGGGGACACACTCTGCTCTTGGCGTGCCACCCGCGTCTTGTGTCCCGTGCTCCCTGTGCTTTCTGCACTCCCCTCCCCCAAGGCCCTGTTGCAGGCTCTGCCTGGGGTGGGGTTGGGGCAACTCCAGTTTAGCCAGTTTCCACGTGGACTTGGCCTGGAAACAAAAATGGTTTTTTTTTTTTTTGCAAGGGGTCAGGTGGTCTTTGTGTAGAGAGAGGTTTTCATTTGCACACCTGGAGACCCAGAAAAACAAAATCTCCTGTCATCATAGATCCCCCCTGGGACTCAGTCTGACCAGAAGATACGGATGAGCGGGAAAGGCATCCCGCGGATCAACAGCTACGGTTACGGCGACCACTACATTCACATCAAGATCCGAGTTCCGAAGTGCGTGCTCTAGGAGGGGCCCAGGGCACTCTCGCATCCGCTGGGCTCGGGAAGGCGCCTCTAGCCGAGGGTGTCCTGTCCGAGTTCTCCTCTGCAGACTGAGCGCAGCCAGAAAGGGCAACCTCATTGAGTTACTGGGGCATTAAATACGTCACCAGGGGAACACTGAGCTGTTGCTGCTGTTGATTTCCTTGCTGGTCCTCTCGGGGTGCTGGCAGTGGTAGGGAGACAGATCTCTACTGGTCACGGCACCTGACGCCTCACCCAGAGGAGTCTGCACATCTGGCTGTCTGGCGACCCTTAGTTCCATGGAGAGCCCCTTGCCCTCACCCCACCCCCTCAGTAATCTGCTTAGCACAGTTGTTCACATAGCGTTTAGTAGCTGAGGATATTTTCTAGGCAGGAGCTGGGAGGGCTGGCTCTCGGGTGGAGGTGCGGCCCGCCTGCCCTGCTGGGTGGGGACACCACGCGTGCTTGGTCCGCAGGAGACTGACGAGCCGGCAGCAGAGCCTGATCCTGAGCTACGCCGAGGATGAGACTGACGTGGAAGGGACGGTGAATGGTGTCACCAGCACGAGCACTGGTAAGGTGGCACAGCAGCCCCGCGTCCTTCCATTCTCCCAGAAGATGGGCCGCTAGGAGGCTGGGGTTTCCCCTCAGGGAGCTCTGTGAGCCCCTCAGGTGCACAGCAGAGGGAGGGGCACATGGGCTGGAGTTGCCGAGGGCCAGCAAGGCCAGGGACGCTCTCTTTGCCTGCGTGTAGTGGCTGAGGTTAGAGGGACCAGGGCTGCCCGGCCAGAGCAGGGGCCAGAGGGCCGCCCTCCCACTTCTATCCTTGGTTCTGCCACTTGCATGGTGGCCCTGGGCACATGCCTGCACGAGCCCTCACAGCCACTCACGGGCCGCCGCTGCGAGGCGCCTTGGTGTCTGAGCAGAGCCTCCCGAGTCTCTGGCGACCTGGAGGCGCGGCCAGCACGTGAACCAGTGCTGAGTCCCTGCAGCTGCCCTAGAGGGCAGGCCCAGCCGGACCTGACGGTGAGCGGATGTGTCCTTGACGCCAGTTCACGGGTCACGCTGTCCGGAGAGTGGCTATACATTAGCGCCCTGGCTGTCCGTGGCGGGGGGCAGGGAACCCCACCGGGGTCTGGGCGGGCAGTACTGTGTGGTGTCGGCTTCACTGCACAGCTCATCCATGCCTTGTGGCCTCGTGCTGTGTTTGTCCGGGCCTTGCGGCTCCGCGCAGCTCCCAGGCGTGGGAGGCCGGCCCGCTGCAGCGAGGGCCCGGAGGTGGTTCTGGCCCAGCTCTGCCAGCGTTGGCCGCCAGCCTGGGCAGGTTGCTGTCCAGTAGGGGCTGCTTCAGAGGGTTCTTGTTTCATCAAGTGAGGTCATGGGTAAAGTGTTCAGCCTAGTGGCAAGTGTGTGAGGCCTCCCAGTGGGGGTCAGTGCAGCGCCCCCCCCCCCCATTTCCACCCCACCTCCGCTGTCTCTTACCGGAGACCCAACAAGATCCGATACTCTTTCTTCTTAAGGGAGGCCCAGGAGTGATGGGAAATGTTTGGTGTGTGGGTTACTCTGTGCTGGGAGCGTCCTTTTTGGGTAATTAAGCCTTTATGTTAAAGAAGAGGGACATGAAGGACCAAGCGGGCACCCCTGACCTGGTAACCTGCGGCAGTGGGCAGCCTGCCATGGCTTTTGTGCAGGGCCACCGCCTGGGTGCCCGTGCTCGGGCCTCAGCACCTCTGCTGGCTCTGAGGCAGGCCAGGTGCAGTGAGCTCATGTTGTGTGACACGCCCTCCCCTCCCCCCCCTCCGCCCGCGGGGCCTGCTGTCCAGAGCTCTGGGGCTCCCTCCCACGAAGGCCTCGGAAACGGCAGTGTGGGGGTGGTGATGTCATTCATGCTATGCCCGGTGCTGGCCAGTGCTGCCCCGGCATGTAAGACAGTATGTGCTCCAGGAGGGGCCCACCGGGCACTTCCGCTTCCACTGGGCACAGGAAGGCGCCTCTAGCCGAGGGTGTCCTGTCCGAGTTCTCCTCTGCAGACTGAGCGCAGCCGGAAGGGGCAACCTCATTGAGTTACTGGGGCATTAAATGCATCACCAGGGGAACACTGAGCTGTTGCTGCTGTTGATTTCCTTGCTGGTCCTCTTGGGGTGCTGGCAGTGGTGGGGAGACACGTGCCCTGCACTTTATACAGTGAGCAGGCTCTGCAGTTGACTCCCAGCACCTGCCTGTGTGCACCAGAGCTTAGGGGAGTGTGTTTCTGTGCAGAGTCCCTCTCGGAGCAGCTCCCCTTTACCTGACCGTTTCAGGTAAAGCCTCTGGAAGGGAAGAGCTGGCCAGTGACACACAGGCCTCCCTGCCGTCCTCAGATGAGAAGTGCGTGGGCAAGGGCTGCAAGCACCTGCCGCCTGTCCCAGAGACAAGCTCGCGCGTGGAGTGGGGTCTGGTGGCTGGTCAGCTAGGTCCTTGCCCAAGAGCGGGGGCATGGTGGTTGGGAGCTTGGGCTTTGGGGTGCAGCGACTTGGGTTGGAACCCAGTCTCCCTCCCACTTAGCAGCTCAGTGACCTGAGCTAACTGGCCAACCTCTTTTTTCAAAGATTCATTTATTTATGCATACAAGAGCTGGGGTGCAGGCCAGAGATGCAGAGGGTGAGAGGATTCACCAGAGACAGAGCGGGGAGCAGAACAGGCAGACTGACTGAAATACACTGCTGAGTCGAGCAGCGGGCAAGACAGGAGAGGTCTGCTGCGCCATGTGGGTTTCTCCCTGGCCGGCCAGGGATTGAACTCATGCAGAGGCTGCAGATTGCTTCATAGTGCAGTGCTTAACCCCTTGTGCCACCAGGGAGGCCCAGCGAACCTCTTTGTGCCTGTGTCTGGTGAGGTTTACTGTGAGGCCATCCCGAGACCTGACTGGGCCGCTGTGGGAGCTGTGTGGCAGGCCTGAGGTGCTGGCTCTTGGCTCTGTTTTGGTTATGAATGTGCAGCTTGAGACAGCGGCTGGCCATCCAGCTCTGTGTCTTGTCTTGGGGACCAGTGACTCACAGGGCAGCTGGGGTGCGCTGTTGCAGATCACATGACTTCCATCAGCCATCTGACTGGCCAGCTAGGAGGGACCCTCTCTCGCAGTGACATTTGGTGACAGCTGGCCCCTGGGTGGCCAGAGGTGGGTAGGCAGGGCCTGGCGTGTGACTCTTGGAGGTGTGTGCCCTTGACCCCAGTTCTTTCCGCTGTTTGTGCTCAGGTGGCAGCACCATGGATAGCTCCGCAGGAGGCAAGGCTAGGCCTGAGGCTGGGGAGGACAAGGAGGGATTCCTTTCCAAACTTAAGAAAATGTTTACCTCCTGATATCCCAGCCGAGGTAGGATGACCCTTGAGGTTTCTTCTCCTTGTTTTCCTCTGAACTAATCCCTGTTTTCCCTGCTTTAATGGAATCATACCCTGCCTCAGAGTTGGAAGAGGTGCCTGTCTGAGGCCTGTCTCAGCCTCTGCATCAGTATCATTAGCCTCACAGGCCAGAAGCACCCCAGGACAGGCTGACCCAGGCACAGCAGCCTTTTGCTGTGACCATGTCCTGGAGAGGTAGCCTGGGAGGCTGTCTGACAGCCCTGCACCCAGCCTCCCAGCAGGCTCTGCATCCCAGGTATCCGCAGTCACAGAAGGCAGGTCCCCACAGGCCCAGGCCCAGAACTCGGATCTCAGCCTCCAGGGCTTGCCTGGGAGATGCAGGACTGTGAGCCTCAGGGGGCCTGCCGGGACCTGTGCTTGCTCACTGGGCATCTCGGGACCCACTCTGTACGTGTGCTGCTCCCTGGGGGCCAGGCTCCTGGCGCAGCTCATTCCCCCTATGACGGTGCTCACACAGGAATGTTCCCCCGAGAGGTGGTGGGGACGTAACTGTCGGTCTTTTGGTTCAGGAAAACGGTCCACTGGGAACTAGTCCGGAGCAGCGGCCCCTCCTCATGCCTGGGCACCTAGAGACAGGAGGAACCAGATGAGCAGCACCACACAGGCCTGCAGGCCCTCCGCCCCGCCCTGGACAGCAGTCACGTGACCGCACCTCCCCATGGAGAGGCCAGCCCTTGGGCAGTGAGATGCGGAGGTCGGGGGCTCTGAGACGTTCCTTCCGGGTAGGTAGCTTGACCTCTTCTGGCTCAGGCAGTGTAAGGCCGCTGGATTCTTGCAGAGCTGACACACTCATTTGAAACCGAATGTGCTGGAGATCTTAGTTAAAGAATTAAAGGCCATGCTCACAGCTTAAAAATGCTGCCTCAAGCTGTTCCAGGCGTGAAGTGATTCCTTTCCCTGTCAGTCCTTGGGGGGCTCCGGACAAGTCTTTCAGACAAGCGGTCTTCGGGAGACCGGCGCTGCGGCCCCGCCAGCACTGTCTACCCCTCGGCAGGAACTTCACCTGCTCCTCTTGGAGTCTGTTTTAATCCCCAAAGATAACAAGCAGCTGGAACGGGGTGCCTTGGGGCCCCCGGGGGCACAGATGCAGACCTTGGAGGTGCCTCTGAGACCCCATGATCTTTGTCTGGACAGCAGGTCTCCCTCTCCCCCCACGCCGAGTGGCCTGTGAGCCCTGCTGCTGAGATCTGGTGGGCCCTCCTGGGCCACGGCGTCCGTGGCGCCGCCTGGAGCGGGCTGCCTCCCGCATCGCCAGGTCCCCACTCCCGCTGCCGGCGTCTGTCCTCAGTGTATTTATTCCATGCTAAGAATCATGGTCTTTTCCCGCGGGGTGCCTGGAAGAGGAAGCAGCATCTGTGGTGGCGCAGGCTCTCGCTGTGCAGCCAGGGCAGAGCCTGTCCTGGCCCCGGCTGTCCGCCCCGCCCCCGCGTGCTGAGGCAGGTCGATGAAGACAACTGTTGAATAGTTTCCTTTTGTTTCCTTCACCATTTACTAAAATAAAGCATCGGCTAGTGTTTGAGTTAAGAATGTAAAATGGTTCTGTATCAATGTAAATAAGATTATCTACTGCAAAAAGATATTTAAATCCTAAACTGTGGTCATTTCTTCTTTGAAAGAGCTCAGGCGGCTTCTGCGGTGGCTTGGGTGGGTGTCACTGGTGTTTGTCCACCGCAGGCCACTTATGGGGCGCTCCGACACGCCCTCCTTAGGCCAGGCCACGTGTGCTGGTTTGCATGAATGTTTTAGAATGCGTTGTGTAGCTTTTCCTTGGGGGCCCACCCCGAAGAGTCTGTGCGGCCTCCCGGTCCCCACACGTCACCGTCTCCATTCCATAGATTTTTCTTACTCCATTGTATCTGCAGAGGAAGGGTAAAGCTTGTTCCTTATGTACCAGTCCAGCTGACGGCAGTTTAACAGGCCTGGCCTCCTGGCACATGCGCAGGAGCCCCCATGCGTGTGGGTGGGCCCGGCGCGGGGCTCAGTCACCGTGGGGTCTGGGCTGAGCGGGGGTGGGCGCGCACCCGCCAGGTTGGGCAGAGAGGCTGGGAGCGGCCTGAGGGGCATGAATGGCTCACGGTGCCATTGCTGGTTCCTGGCCTCATCTCATCACTGAGCGGGCAGGCCCACGAGGCAGAAGCAAGCCGGCCACGAATCTGGGGTGCGGGGCCTGTGCTCTCAGGGCCACTTCTCCTAAGTGACCAGGATGTAGTGGCTGTGACCCCCCCCACCCCCTGCTTTCGCTTCCCAGCATTTGCTGTCACAACACATCACTAAAGTCCGACCACGGAGATCCTGGCACTTCTTCCAGCCTGTTTTGAAGCTCAGGCTTCCTAGGGCTACACCTGAGGGCAGGCCCCCAGGGGTGTGGGGAGAGCAAGAAGGTCCCTGCCCAGGAGCTCAGGAAAAACAAGTGACCAGCTTTCTGGGGATGGAGGGCCGTGCAGGGACTCGAAGGGCCTCCCGGCTCGGGGTTGGGGGGTGGCCCTCACTGTCAAGGCCCCCTGGTCTGTGAGTGAACCGCAAATGTGGCAACAGCCTAGGCCCAGCTATGGTTTTGTGTCTGAAGTATCTTCAGTGGCCTAATGCTCTCCTGCCCCTCACACCACTTCCTTGAAGGGGGGGAGGCCTGGGCCTCACCAGTCGCTGCAGCTGCCACCCCAACCCAAGCCCCGCGAACAAAGCCCCTTTCTTCTGGAAGCCATCTGTAAGAACAATGGCCTTTATTAAAAAAGAAAATTGTAACACAAGAAAGGATGGCGGTTGTGCCCCACCCCCAGCCAGGCAGCCGGGCTGAGGACAAGGAGGGTCACAGCCAGGCAAAGTCCCCTTTGTGCTGCTCCAGCCACTGCTCCAGCGTCCGGGCCTTGGGGTTGAGCCGCAGGGTCAGCTCGATGTCCCGCTCGGGTCGCAGGGCGTAGAAACGGAACATGTTGGCGAGGTCCCGGGCGCCGGGGAAGCCCAGCTTCTCGTAGTCCTCAGGGGTTGTCTGGAAGCAGAGGGCGGTGGGTGACCCAGCCCCGCGACCTGCACCCCACCCGCCGCTGGCACCTTGCCCTGCCCCCGCCCTCACTGAGTGTTCCCCCAAAAACCACCCTCCCGAAGAGAAGTCCGAAAACCCCAGTTCTAGGTCAGTTGAAATCCTGTCCTTTCAAGGTCGGGATGAAAACATCTCAGCCTCTCCCACGGGAGCACAGCTTATATCTCTTGCTCCCCTTTTCCCGACCGAGCTGAACCTTAACTGCTCACACCCTCCGTGACCTGCCTCGGGCCTGCCTTTACAGATGGCCACAGCGGGGTTAGGCTAAGGAAGCATCGGCGAGACCTTTCCATTGAGCCCTCACCTCCCAAGGGGGCGGGTACTGGTCACAGGCTGCGTCCAGCGGTGAGGAAACTGAGGCAGGGTGGGCTCAGGGCCTAGGCCCTGGAGGTGACACACTCTGGTGGGTGTGAGGGGCTGGGGCCAGGCTCCACCTGAAACGCAGCCCCTGGCCTCCTCTCCACCATGGCTTTGCTTGGGGCTGGGGCTCTAGATGGTTTTGTCTTGGAATCGCTTGGAGATTCCCGAACTTTCTTGAATGAGAAGTTCTTACTCAGAATAGAATAGCAAAGCAGCGTGATGTAGTGAAGTGGGGCGGGATTCTGGGCAGGAAGGTGGTCAGAGGAGAGGAGGGACCACGGGCCCTGGCCACCCAGCCAGGCGAAGGGGGTCCAGGGTGGGGCCAAGCCTTCCTGCCCTCGAGAGGAGTCCAGCAGCTGTTTCTATGCTTCCTCCTGTCCCTCCCCGCTGGACACCCTCTGCACGTGGCCAGCCCCGTAAGCCAGGAACCGCACCGGGCGGCCACACGTGGCTCCCAAGCCCAGCCCATGATTTCCCCTGCGCAGGGCGCTGGGCAGCCAGAGGCCCCTTCCCGGTCACCAGGCCCACCTTGGCGTCCCGCACAGCCTGGCCCGTGTGCTTGGAGAGCAGCCGCGCGAACTCCTCCGCCGTGTGCCTGCAGGTGCTGAGCCCCAGGTTCTGGCCGACGTGTGCGTCCGGCATCTTCAGCAGGCTGAGCACCACGGGCCCCAGGTCGGTCACGGACATGCCGTCCATGGGCACCTCACCCATGGGCAAGCCTGGGGGTGGACAGGGAGACCGAAGTGCTGGCAGGTGTCCGGCACGCACAGCGCCCTTCCCGGAGGGGGGGTTCTCCCGCCCGGACACGGCGCCCCTGCAACCCAACCCCTCAAGGTGTGTGTGGTGGAGCAGAGGCAGGGGTGAGGCAGGAGGCAGGGGGCTCCAGCTCTGCCTGGGGCCCGAGTCTGTGACTCATTCTTGGGGGGAGGGCAAGGACCAGGCCCATCCACCTCTGGGGCTCAGGTGGGAACAAGGGGAAGGAAGGGAGCGGCTGCTCCCCAGGCACCCCTGCATCTGAGCCTCAATTCCCAAGGTGGGAACCCAGGTGGGCCCAGACACCTCGAGGGGAAGGCCAGGGCTGAGGACAGGGCCTGGCGCAGACGTCCAGATCCCGGCGACTCTGCCGCAGGTGGCTCCCCGGACGGGAGGGCAGTGTCTGCCTGCGCGGGAGGGCATGGGTCCTGCCGCTGTCCTCGCCTGTCTAAAGGCCACAGCAGCTGCCCACTCAGGCCACCCGGGGGTTTGCAGGATGAAGCTGCCACTCAGAGAGTGAACACGGGTGCCCAAGCACAGCCTTGCAAACTGTAAAGGGTGCCGCCAGGCCGGGGGTGCTGTGCGCCCACTTCACAGAGGTGCCCCGCGAGCTTCCTGCTTGGCAAACTCCGCCCCGCGGCACGCTGCCCGAACCCTCTCCTTGTCTCTGAAGGAGGACAAGTGCCTGATCTCTGCAGCTTTTCCATGGGACAGAAGCCCGTGTGGCCACATGGGGTGGAGCTCATCGCCCCTCCGGGGTCAGCACCACGTCCACAGAACGGAGGCCGAGGCTCAACATGGGGAAGCCAGGCCTCCCACCCGCAGCCCCTGGCCACAGCCCGCCTTCCACACCCCACAGCCCGCGGCGGCGTAGGGCCGAGGACGGAGACACTCACTCAGCAAGTAACCCTTCCCGTCTGGGGCTTTCTGGGGCAGGAAGTAGGAGAGCAGGTTCTCAAAATAGCAGGGCAGGCGCACGCTGGTCATGGGGACGCCGAGCTCCCGGAAATACTCCTCCACCTCCCCTTTGCCGTCGAAATGGCCCGCGGCCAGCTTCCCGGCCGTCAGCTTCTTGATGTTCTCCAGGCCGCTGTAGACCACGTAGCGCAGGCCCAGGCGCTTGGCCACGTCGGCCAGCAGCTTTCCCTGGGGGGCAGAAGGGGGACCCGCGGCTGAGGGAGGCCGGGCTTTCCAAGTGCAGAGCGGCCGCGGGACGGGGCCCGGAGCCGGGCACCACTCGGCGTGAAAAGGCCACGCGCCCTGGGAACACACCCTTGACCGTGGGGCCGAAGCCCCCTATGGTCTACATCACACATGTGGTCACGTGCACTCAGCGGCGGGCTGCCCGGGGAGGGTTCGGTGGGCCTCGTCCCGGGTGCCAGGCCGCCTCGTTGGAGAGCCGAGGACCATGCCGGGGGGTGGTGGAGCTCAGCGCTCAGGCACACGGGCTTGGGTCTCAGACCCTGCTCTGCGGTGACCTAGCTGTGTGGCCCAGGATGCCAGACCTCACCAAGCCTCCAGCCTCACCGACCACTGCAGAGGGGTGAGGAAGGTGGAGGGCAGCCTCCAAAAAGACCCGGACACGTCATCGCCCCGGGCACCTGAG
Organism: Talpa europaea; assembly: GCF_964194135.1. Classification (NCBI taxonomy): domain Eukaryota; kingdom Metazoa; phylum Chordata; class Mammalia; order Eulipotyphla; family Talpidae; genus Talpa; species Talpa europaea. The sequence continues at coordinate 101,089,695 of NC_140079.1, read as the reverse complement.
ACTTGACTTGGAAGAAAGGTCTCTGCAGGGCCTCCCTGGTGGCACAAGGGGTTAAGCACAGCACTGTGGAGCTACCCGCAGCCTCTGCAGCAAGTTTGATCCCTGGCCAGGGAGCTGACCCACGTGGCATAGCAGACCTCTCCTGTCCCGCCCGCTGCTCCCCTCAGCAGTGTTCCTGGCAGGGGTCAGCCCCTCTGGCAAGCTAGAAATGGGGCTCCCCTCCTGCCTGCCCTCACCTGCTTGACCTCCTGCTCCTGGCTGCAGTTCTCCCAGTAGTTGGTCACGATGAAGGTGGCGTGAGCCCCGGTCAGGGCCAGCTCCATGCTGGCCTCGTCATCCTGGTCACCCCGCACTACCTCTGCACCCTGCAGCTGCAGCTCCTTCGCTGCCCTCTGTCCGGGGTCCCGAGTCACCACTCGAACCCTGAATGTCCCGTCCTCCAGGAGCGTCCGGGCCACTGAGCCCCCCTGGGCACCTGCGAAGAACCAGAAGGCCCAGAGGGTGCGTCTGCCTGGGAGTCACCCGGTGAAGCTCCCGGGGGCTCTCTGCCAGGGAAACCACCAATTAATTCCCGTTCATCCTGCCGGACACCCTTTCAAAAATAATAGCTTCACTGAGAGAGAATTCACACCAGTGACACGCGCCCTTTGAAAGTGCAGTGCAGTGGCTTTGCGTCTCTTCAGGCTGCTACTCAGATTGTGAACTTTAGAACATTTACAGTGCCCCCAGAAGTATCCCTGTGCTCCCACTCACTCCTCACCCCCGCTTCTGTCCCCTCTCTGCTGTCTCTGCGGGTTCACCTGTTCTGGGCGTGTCACAGAAACAGCATCACACAAAGTGGAGCCTTTGCGTTTGGCTTCTCTCACTCAGCATCTTGGCTCCAGCGTGGCCCCACGCTCAAGCAGGTATCACACTCACACCTTTCCTACAGGTTTCTTAATGTATTTTGAATTATTTAGCACATAAAATACAGAAATACCAATAGCCGTGGACACGCCTCTTAGTTTCAGAAGTCAACTACTACCTACATCTTCTTTAAAAAGGGACCAGAAGGGCCTCCCCGGTGGCGCAGCAGTTGAGCGCTGGGTTGCAAAGCTGCCCGCAGCCTCTGCAGCACCGGTTCGACCCCTGACCGCCGGTGAGGGTCCCACATGGCGCGCAGACCTCTCCTGCCGCCCGCTGCTCCCCTCAGCAGTGTACTTTGGTCCTTCTGCCTGCTCTGCTCCCTGCTCTGGCTCTGGTGAATTCTCTCACCCTCCCGCGCTTCTGACTGTACCCAGCGCTTGTATAAATTTTTTTTTAGATGAACATTTTCTTTTATTTATTTATTTATTTATTTATTTATAGAGGCATGTTTTTATTTATTTATTTATTTGTTTGCTTGCTTGTTTTGTTTTGTTTATACATGCACTGGGTACAGTCAGAAGCGCGGGAGGGTGAGAGAATTCACCAGAGCCAGAGCGGGGAGCAGAACAGGCAGAAGGACCGAAGCACACTGCTGAGGGGAGCAGCGGGTGGCAGGAGAGGTCTGCGCGCCATGTGGGACCCTCCTCCGGTGGCCGGGGAGCAGCCGGGGATCGAACCGGCGCCGCCAAGGCCGCGGGCAGCTTCGCAACCCAGCGCTCAACCGCTGCGCCACCGGGGAGGCCCCAGCGCTTGTATAAATGAATAAATAAATCTAAAAAAAAAAAAAAAAGGGACCAGAAAATTATAAAAATAAGAATCATCAAAAGAGGAAAATAAAGGGCCTCCCTGATGGCTCAAGGGGTTAACCACTGCACTATGAAGCAATCCGCATCCTCTGCAGCAGGAGAGCTATCCCTGGCCAGGGAGAAAACCACATGGGGAGGCAGACCTCTCCTGTCTCGCCCGCTGCTCCCTTCAGCATTGTGCTTTGGTCAATCTGCCTGCTCTGTTCCCCACTGTCTCTGGTGAATCCTCTCACCCCCTGCATCTCTGGCCTGTACCCCAGCTCTTGTATGCATAAATAAATAAATCTTAAAAAAAAAGAGGAAAATAAAAAGCCACGCATCTATGTACAAGAACACTGGCTGCAGCACCACTACAATAGTGTAAATTTACAGACAGCCTAAGTGGTCTGGGAATCTGGTTGGATAAGTGATAAATCCACACAACAGTGATTTGAGCCCGTGGCAGATCTATTTTGTGACTCAGATGGGTGACTACGGCACCTCTTGGAGTGGAAAAGGCAAGTGACAGAACCACAGCCACCCTCCTACATTGCTGGTGGGGATGTAAAATGGCGCAGTCACTTGGAAAACAGTCCTGCGGGTCCTCCAAATACTATGCCCAGAATAACCCTGTGATCCAGCAAGTCCACTCCTAGGTGGGCACCCAGAAGTGAGACAAACTCCACGTGGAATCTCCCATACAAACTGTTCACAGCATTATTCCTAACAGCCAACAAGTGAAACAAGCACATGTCCATCAGTGGGTGAGGGGATAAACAGCACCTGGCCCATCATCACACAGCGGAGAATTACTCAGTCATGAAAAGCAACAAAGCTCTGACACCTGTCATAACATGATGAACCTCGAATAAAACATGCTGAATGAAGCCGAACACAAAACGGAGCATAGCTTATGACTTCATTTACATGAATGGCCCAGAACAGGCAAATCTATGCAGGAAGCGGACGCGTGGCTGCGCGGGGTGGGGGGGGCAAAGCTGGGGGAAAATTGTGAGTGGCTGCGAGTGGGTCTGGGGTGATGAAATGTCCTAACGCTGGCGCTGGCGATGGTCCCAGGGCTCTGTGAATACATAATAACCCAATAAAACCCGTATTTTAAATGGATGAATCATATACTAGGTCAACAGTCAATACAGCTGTTACATATTATTTTTTAATTATAGAAAGGAAAAAACAGGTGGGGGCAAAATAAAATGCTAGCATTATAAACCTGTGGTGGGGGGGCCTCCCCGGTGGTGCAGCGGTTGAGCGCTGGGCTGCCAACCTGCCCGTAGCCTCCGCAGCGCCGGCTCAATTCCCGGCCACCTAGGTGAGGGTCCCACATGGCACGCAGACCTCTCCTGCCTCCCGCTGCTCCCCTCAGCAGTGTGCTTCATCACTCTGACTTCTGCTCTCTGCTCTGGCGAATTCTCTCACCCTCCCGCGCTTCTGACTGTACCCGGTGCTTGTATAAATAAATAATAAATAAATCTTAAAAAAAAAAAAAAAACCTGTGTGGGGCCTCCCTGGTGGCGCAAGGGGCTAAGCACTGCACTATGAAGCAATCTGCAACCTCTGCAGCACTGAGTTCGAACCCACACCGGCCAGGGAGAAACCCACATGGTGAAGGCAGACCCCTCCTGTCTCCCCGCTGCTCCCCTCAGCAGTGGATTTCAGTAGATCTGCCTGTTCTGCTTCCCACTCCGTCTCTGGTCAATCCTCTCATGTCCTGCATCTCTGGCCTGTACCCCAGCTCTTGTGTGCATAAATAAATCAATCTTTTAAAAAATAAATAAATAAAAGAGGGCCTCCCTGGTGGTGCAGGCGGCTGGGCGCAGCGCTGTGAAGCTGTCTGCAGCCTCTGCAGCGCCGGTTCGATCCCCGCCAACCTTGGAGCAACCCACATGGCGCGCAGACCTCTCCTGTCTCACCCTCTGCTCCCCTCAGCAGAGTATTTCGTCAGTCTGCCTGTGCTGCTCCCCACGCTGTCTCTGGTGGATCCTCTCATCCTCCCCACATCTCTGGCCTGTACCCCTGCTCTTGTATGTATAAATAAATAAATCTTAAAAAAATATATATATATATAGGGCCTCCCCTGGTGGCGCAGCGGTTGAGCGCTGGGTTGCGAAGCTGCCCGCAGCCTCTGCAGCGCCGGTTCGATCCCCGCCTCCGGCGAGGGTCCCGCATGGCGCGCAGACCTCTCCTGCCGCCCGCTGCTCCCCTCAGCAGTGTCCTTCGGTCCTTCTGCCTGCTCTGCTCCCCGCTCTGGCTCTGGTGGATTCTCTCACCCTCCCGCGCTTCTGACTGTGCCCAGTGCTTGCATAAATAAATAAATCTTTTATATATATATATAACCGTGCGCGCGCGTGCGAGCAGCTCTCCTCCGCAGGACACTCGAGCACGGCGCCAACAGCGGCGGGTGGGGCGCCGGGCCGGAGGCGGGGGCTGCCCGGGGATGTTGTGGGGAATCTCTCAGATAAAGGGAACCTGCTCGGGCCCCAGGGCCGCCCCCCACACCCCCCCTTGCGGGATGGGGGTCGGAGGCATCTCACCCCCGCGACGTCCCCCCGCGCGGGGGAGGGGGTGTCCTGGTTCCGGGGGGCCGGGTTCCGGGGGGCCGGCCACACAAGGGGATCCGGCGCCGCTGTCCCTTTGGGGGTTCGCTCACCTGTGGCGCCAAACACCACCACGAGCTTCGGGTCCGCCATGGGGGCGCCGGGCCCCGCGCGGTCGCGGGAGCCTGGGAGGGCGGAGGCTCGGGAGGGGCGAAGGGCGGGGTTTCCGCGCCGCCCCCCACGACCCGGCGCGCGCCCCGGGCCGCCGCCCCGCCCCTCAGCTCCTCCCGCCCCGACCGCGGGCCTCGGCCCCCGCACCCGCACCCCCCGCCCCCGCACCCCCCGCCCCGTCGCGCCCCTCGGGCACCCCCAGGCCCCGCACCCCCACCCCTCGCCCCGTCGCGCCCCTCGGGCACCCCCAGGCCTCGCCCTCACCGGCTCCCCCAGGCCGCGTCATCTCTCGCGCAGCCGGGCGGGAAGCGCCGCGGGGACTGGAGGACCCCATTGGGCAGCCGAGTCCACCGCCGCGGGGGGACCCTGCCCCCGGCCACCCCGCCCCCGCAGCCCCAGCGCCCCCCCCGACCCCCCCCCACCAGCCCGCGAAGAGCCGCCGGTTCCAGGCGCTCCAGGCCCTGGAGCCCCGGCTGCGCCACCGTGGAGGCCCGAAAATTGCTCGTTTTAATGCTGCGTGTGCAGCTGAACTCTCAGATATGGGGGAGCGCGCAGAGACCTGACAGTGGCACCCCGGCGTCCCGGCCCCACCAGGCTGCGGGCGTGTGTGCCTGGCACACCGGGGGGCGCTCGCTGCGTGCACAGATTTGGACTTTTTATTTTATCTTTTGTAAAGATTGATTTATTTATGCATACAAGAGCTGGGGTGCAGGCCAGAGGTGGGGGGCGGGGTGAGAGGACTCACCAGCGACAGAGTGGGGAGCAGAGCAGGCAGGCAGACGGAAACACTGCTGAGGGGAGCAGCGGGGAGACAGGAGGGGTCGGCTGCGCCCTGTGGGCAGCTCCCCTGCTGGCCCCGCCCGGCCAGGGATCGCACTGGTGCTGCACTGCAGAGGCTGAGGCCGCTTCCCAGCGCTGCGCTCAACCCCTGCGCCCCTCCAGCACCCAAAGTTAATACTTGCCACAGAGTAGGCACTTGTCAGGGTGCAAAATTTCATATCCCCAAATAGGTCTTTTTTGGGGGGCATAAGGATTATTTTAGGCCCATAATTTTGAAGAAACAGAAGACACTGGAAGTTTTTCTTGACACCCCCCCAACTCCCCCCTCCCCTTAACTGCCCTAAGGAATCCAGGTGGGAGGCCCGCACGGGGCAGAGAGCCCTACCTGCAAAGTGGGCTGTGTGTGCATGTGGGAACGCAGCAAGGCCTGTTCAAATTCCTTCCCGAGTTCCTTTGTCTCTGTGACCTGACGCACTTGCTTGTCGAACATTTGCTGGGCCTCTGGTGGCGCAAGGGGTTAAGACGCAACCTATGAAGCTGTTCACAGCTTCTGTAGCACAAGTTCAATCCCCAGAGGGCCAGGGTAACCCACATGGCACGCAGACCTCTCCACTTGCCGCTGCTCCCCTCAGCAGTGTACTATGGTCAATCCATCTGTTCTGTTCCCCACTCTGTCTCTGGCGAATCCTCTCACCCTGTGGCCCCCCCCACCTCTAGCCTGTACCCCAGCTCTTGTATGCATAAATAAATCTTTTAAAAAAACACATTTGCTCTTTCACCTCCCTATGGATTGTCTTACCCCCTTTTCTGGGTCCCAGACCACTACCCTACTCCCCCTAGCTGAGGCCAGCAGCTAAATCTCACTTTACCTGACTGTCTCGAAGCCTCTGTGTCTTTGTTGTGGAGGGGAGAGGGGGGGTCTAGTATACATGAAATTTAATTTCTTTTTTTTAAGATTATTTATGCATGTAAGAACTGGGGTGCAGGCCAGAGGTATGGGAGTGAGAGGATTCACCAGAAATAGAGTGGGGAGCAGAACAGGCGGATTGACTGAAATACACTGCTGAGGGGAGCAGTGGTTGAATCAGGAGCGGTCTGCTGCGCCATGTGGGTCACCCCCCTGGCTGCAGATAGCTTCATAGTGCTGCATCTTAACCCCTTGCCCACCAGGGAGGTCTTATGGAATTTAATTTCTTTTTCTCTGTTAATCTATCCTTTACTATGGGAGTGTCTCAGCCAGGAAATTAGAAAGGTTAAGGAAAAGAGCTTTCCCTCTTCATGCTCAGTAAATATTTATTAACTGTCTAAACATTCACCAGATACTAGAATAACAGCAGAAATCGAACTAAAACTGGTGCTGTTCTTCTGACCTTGAAATCTAGCGGTGGAGGTAACTCACAAGGTAATGTGTAGAGACTGAAATAAAACTGTCCGTGATAGGGCCTCCCTGATGTCAAGTCTCCCTGGGGTTAAGTCTCAGCACTATCAAGCTATCGCCAGTCACTGCGACATGAGTTCGATCCCAGGCCAGGGAGCTGACCAATGGAGCACAGCAGACCTCTCCTGTCTTGCCAGCTGCTCCCCTCAGCAGTGTATTTCAGCAGATCCTCCTGTTCTGCTCCCCACTTTGTCTCTGGTGAGTCCTCTCAACCCCCGTACCTCTGACCTACACCCCAGTTCTTATATGTATAAATAAATAAAATAAAATAAAACTGTCCCTGATAGTTAAAGAGTTTATTAGATAATCAAAGTGAGGATTTGAACCTGGGAAGTCAACAGTCTGACAGATTTGACCCTGTGAGAGCCATCATGCGTTTGAGCTGAGTTTATATAGGCAGGAGCAGAGTCATTGAGGTCAAACTGTAATTATTTTCGCAGCTTGGAGGCTTTTGGGTTTTGTCTACAGGCTTAGATTGTTTAATTTCCGAAATTGTGTTGCCCTAAAGCTGTGGCTGCTTTCTGGAGAGGACAGCAAATCCTGGGGGGTAATTGCTTCCCTGACTTCTAAAGAATGCACCATGGTGATGCCAGGCTGGTACCCACTGTCTAAATCTTCCTTAGCCAGCTCCTTGGTCAACAGTGGGGCTTGAAAGACTGGCTCACAATGAGAGCAGCAGGTTTTCCAACAGCCGCTTCCAGAATAAGGACAGGAAGCAAGTTCTGACTCTAAGCTTTGCTCTCTTGCCTGCTAGGACAGGGGTGGGGCTTCCCAGAGCATTGACTACATACTCACATGTGTATTTTATTTATCTAATATAATAATATTTCTCATTATTTATTATAAGAGGCATATGTTTTAATATAGATCCTTTTTTAAACATTTGTAAACGAGGTTATCATCATGTGTTTATCTTACATAAATCCCTTCCACATCCTGTTACGTTATGCCTCTCTGTTCAGACTGTAAAGTTTGTCTGGAATAACTTCCTCTTATCACCTTCAATAGGGTTGAATCCTACTGATTCCTTAAGATTCCACATAACCATCACCTCCTCCAGGAAACCTTCCCTGACTCCTAGCTAGGCTAACTACTCCTATCCCATACCCATCTCTATCTGACTGGCAGAATTGTCTCAACCACATGAGACCAAGTGCTTCCAGAGAGCTGGCCCCAGACTTTATTTGTCACTGTGGGTCCTCTTCCTGGCACAATGTCCAGAACTCAACAAATACCTATTAAATGGAACCCAAGTGCACATTATTCTGGTGTAAGATGAGATCTTTCTTTAAGTGCATGGGGTTAAACCACAAAACCCAATGTTCTGAGAGTTCCACTTTCAGGAAATAAAACCGAACAAGGGCCCCAGCAGGTCTGCTGCACAGTTTGCAAGGCCCAGTGCGAAAGGAAGACATGGGGCTCCTGGTTCACATTCAAAAACTATCAAGAATTTGAAGTCAGGGACAGCAAATCAGGGGCCTTCTGCGCATGGGGCCTGTGTGTTGCTCTGGTCACAAGTCCAGGCAGCCAGCCCCAGAGTCCAGCTTCAATGAGAGTCACGTCCCTGGGCCACACTGGGCCCAAGCAGCCCTGGTGAGCTCACAGCTTGGAGGCCAGCACCAGAGCTGGAAGGCAGGTGAGCTGGTGATGGGGCTGTCAGGAAGTGGGTGGGTGGATTGGCAGCTGGAAGCTGCACTGCCCACAATCAGGTGACCTGCCCCTACCGCCCTGAGGAGAGAGGGCAGATTCGCTCTGGATTGCTGCTGGCTCAGCGTGACTCAGCACTTTCTGTGGGCCTTTATATCTGACGAAGGACTTCTTGCAATGCCGTTGCCAGTCGGCCGGTCCAGCCACATATAATTATGATGGCTACAGTGGGAAGCCTCTCTGGGTCCCCACTGTGCGCCAGGCGGGCGCTCAGTCCCACAACTCACTTGAGCCTCTGCAGCCACTTGGTTTTGTTCAACTTCACGAGTGTGTGGGGCAGAGCCCTGCCTATCACCCGTGAACATGTTGGAAAGGCTCGGAGTTCCCCTCCCTGGTCTAGTGGGCCTGAGACGGAAGCCACTTGCGAGGGCTAAAGTAGGAGCAGGCTCTGTCCCGCCCTGGGGGCAGCCAGGCAGGGCCCCACTGCCTGCAGACAGAGCAGCCTTTCATCCTGCCCCCCAAGGACAAGTAGCCAGCTAAAGGAGATGGAGGAAATGGTAAACCAGAGAGGGGACTAAGCTCCTCTCTGCAGGTGCCTTCTCCAGGAGCAAATCAACATTTCCTTAGATCACGGTAGCCTAGGGTATGGGATGATCTAGAGCTATGGAAGAAAACCAGAAGCCCCCGTGGAGACAATTACACTTTTCTAAAGAACAATTACATTCCCGACTTCCTATCTCTGCAGGCTTGCTTTTCTGTAACCAGAATAGCAAGGAAATTTAAAGGGAATCCAAACGTGCGCTAGCCAGGGCAGTCCTTCTGTTAGGGGGAAAAGGTTGTCCTAAAGCTAATTCCATACAGGCTTTGTGGACTCCACCCCCACCCAGGCCAAAGCCAAAGACACTGGGAACTCCACATCCCATCACCACCCAAGGGAAGGTGGCTGGGACCTGAGGGTGGGGTTCAGCAGGCAGGTGTGGTATAAAGCCAGACAGTGGGCTTTGGAGGGGGTCCCCCATTTTGGCTCCCCGCCAGCTCGCAGCGTCCTGCCAGCTCTGAGAGTGCCTTTGGGTTTCCAGGTCCGAGGATCGGTTAGGACGCGTTAAAGACTTTATTTCCCTATTTTCTCCCTGAGTTGTACATTTTCCTTATTTCCTTTTCCCTTGGAAATAAACCTTTTATGAACCTTTTGTGTTGCCTGCAGTGGAGTATTAATGGGTCCCTTGTAAGCGCGCGGGTGAGGACCCACAGCCAGCCACCCGTTTTATTTTATATCGGGGCTGCCCTATCACACTCCCAGAGGAAAACCTACCAGGACTAGAATCGTCACTGTCATCCCGGAATAAGCATCACGGAATAACCACCGAGGCTTTCAATTCCGTGAACACCCCGTGCTGAAAATCCACTCTTTAAAGTCCTGCCAAGTCATGACTTGCTTTTTATGACGTTCTCATGAAAATTTTAAATGACACAGAGAAATCAGAAGAAACCCCAGCCCTGTACACCTCCCCGGCTGGTGGGAGCAAAGGAGGACAGCGGGTCGGTGAAAGGGAAACCATCGCCGCGAAGACGCGTCCCTCCCGGGGTCGCTGCGAACACGTGTCCACACGCGGCCAAGCCGAAGAGCTGCGCGGGGAACCCTCAGCCCCGCCGCCACGGTTCCCAGCATTTGCGCCATCGGCGCCACCCGGGCCCCGCGGCCCGCGGCCCGCCCGCCGCCCTCACCTGCGGGTGCCGCGACGCGGGCCGGGACAGGTGCGCCCAGCCCTCCCCCCCCCCCCCCCCCCCGCACCGGCGCCGGAGGCCGCGTCGCTTTCCAGCTAGGCTGCCCCACACCGCGCGTACGCGGCTTTTCCACAACACGCTGCTTTCTCGCTCGAGCGAGGGAGCCGACCCTGCCTCCGAGCCCCGCGCCCCCGCGCCGGCCCCCACCCCAGGCCCCCCGGCCCCCGCCCCCCGCCCGCCCCGGAACACGAGCGCGGCCCCGTGCAGCGCGGGGCGTGGCCTCCGAGGGGCGTGTCCGGGGCGTGGTCTAGAGGCCCCGCCCCGCGCTGCGTGCGCACGTCGGGCCTCCCCGGAGCCCGCTCGGCTGCGGCGGCCGAGTTGCCGGGGGAGCCGCTGGCGGACGGACGCGCGCGCTGACGGGCGCTGACGCGCGCTGACGCGCGCTGACGGGCGGGCCGAGCGCGCCGCGGCCGGTGAGTGCTCGGGGGCCTCCGCGGCGGGGGGCGCCGGCCTGTGGGAGCGGGCGGCCGGGCGGCGGCGCCGGCGGCGGCGGGCCGGGCGGGGGGCGGCGGGGCGGGGCGGGGCGGGGGCGGCCGCCGGGCGGGGCCGGCCCGGCCCGCTGACCCGCGTCGCCCGGACGTGCCCTTGGGGCGGCCGTGGGCCCGGCGGGGTCGCCGCCCGCCGGCGTCCGCGCGTCCGGCCTGGGCCTCGGCCCCCACCCCCGGCCGTGCCGGGCTCGCCCCGCGCCGGCCCGGGAGGCGGCCCTGCGAGGCGGCCGGACCCGCAGCCGCCGCCGGGGGAAGGCGCGAGGTCAGATCCGGCCGCCGACGCGGGGCCGCTGCGGAGATTGGAGCCGGAGCCCGCGGCTCCCGCGCCTCCCGCCCCGCTCCCCGGCCGCAGAGGGGCGCCTGCGGGGCGGCCTCCTGCCGGCTCGGACCTGAGCGTGGACTAGAAATGTGACCCACACAACTTGGTGTTTTGCAGGGAGGGGAAAGGCGGGTGAGTCCGTGTTTAGTCATCAGCCCCCCCCGCCCCCAGCTCCGGCGCTCCCGGCCCGGCGTCTGCGGGTCCCTCGGTGCAGCCGGGAGATGCTGGCAGGGCAGCCCCTGAGCGGGGCTCGGCGGGAGCGGGACCCCGGGGCCCTGGGCGCGCGGCCATTGCGTGCCCTCGGCCGGCGGAGCGTGTGAAGAGGGAGTTCCGCGGGTCTCCACTGCCCGACGTGATCTGCCTTCGTCTGGCCAGTGCGGTGAGATGCCGGGAGCGCCGGCGTGAGCTGCTCTGCTCTCCGGGGATGCCAGCGCCCGGGAGGTGAATGACCCAAGGTGCCCGGCCTCTCGCGACTCCCTCGGCTCAGGCCTGTGCGCGGAGACGCGAAACAGGACAGGGGCCTCCCGGCTGTCTTGTTGTTTTTTTTAATTTCCTTTTAAAAGCTGACTCTCGGGCCTCCCCAGTGGTGCAGCGGTTGAGCGCTGGGTTGCGAAGCTGTCCGCGGCGTCTGCGGCGCCAGTTCGATCCCCGGCTGCTCCCCGGCCACCGGAGGAGGGTCCCACATGGCGCGCAGACCTCTCCTGCCGCCCGCTGCTCCCCTCAGCAGTGTCCTTCGGTCCTTCTGCCTGCTCTGCTCCCTGCTCTGGCTCTGGTGAATTCTCTCACCCTCCCGCGCTTCTGACTGTACCCAGTGCATATATAAACAAAACAAACAAACAAAACATGCCTCTATATAAAATAAATAAATAAAAGCTGACTCTCTTGTACATGGGGCGCTGGGCTGGCCGCCAGGATTGCACCGAAAGCCAGAATATCATTCCCCCAGGAGGGAGGACTCGTGAGCATTATCGTTGTGCATGTCTGGGTAAAAGTTAGAATTCAGGTCGCAGTTCCCTGGAGAGGAGAGAGATGAGAGGTTGTATATGTGGCAGCATCGTTGTTGACATTACAGACGGACTTTGTTATTTTTTTTTTTAATTTTTCTAGAGGCATGTTTTATTTATTTGTTTGTTTGTTTATACATGCACTGGGTACAGTCAGAAGCGCGGGAGGGTGAGAGAATTCACCAGAGCCAGAGCGGGGAGCAGAGCAGGCAGAAGGACCGAAGGACACTGCTGAGGGGAGCAGCGGGCGGCAGGAGAGGCCTGCGCGCCATGTGGGACTCTCCTGGCCGGGGAGCAGCCGGGGATCGATCCGGCGCAGCAGAGGCCGCGGTCAGCTTCGCAACCCAGGGCTCAACCGCTGCGCCACCTGGGAGGCCCTACAGATGGACTTTGAATGCAATCTTTCTTCCTGGTGGTAGAGCATTAGAAGGTCTGGGTCATGTCGTCCATATTCAACACAGTAAAGTTTTCTGCTTTTTAGCTTGTTATCTGTTAGGTTTGTGAGGAAACAGAATGAAAACTGTCTTTTACTGTCATCTGAAAAATTTCTCACAATATTTTTTCATTACTGAGCAGCCGAGCCATTACTGATTAATTCTTGCCAGCACTGAGAGAGAACCAGAGCAGTTAGCTGCTGACACTGATGCCTCTTTTTAAAGCTGGAAGATACTTCACTGTGGTCGCCACTCAGGTGTTCCCTGATAATGATCACTGTGTGGCTTCCTTTTCCACATTGACGCCATTTATTGACTCTAAGGTAGTCTCCCGTTATATGACATGTTTTCGAGCTAAGGAACATAGCTGATTTCACCAGAGGTTTTCTTTAAAATTCCAAATAAGTTAGACACACCGTGCTGAAATACAGCAGCCCCTAACCGATGGTCTGGTCTAACACTTTATCTGTATTTACAAAATACGCAGTTTCGTTTATTTAGTATTTTGCAAGAAATCCTTTCATAATGACATTGTCTTTGCATTTCCAAATGACAGCGTCACTGGAGAGAGCTGGAAGGTGTACAGCTCTTGTGAAGGGAGCCCAGTCACGAGCAGCCCGTCGGGGCTGCACCCCGCTTGTGAGCCACCTGAGATGGAGACGCGACTCTCTTGGGTGTCTGATGCCCTGCATCTGTGCTCAGACCTCACAGGGCAGTGTTCTGAACCCCACCTGGGCGTTCATGAAGCTCTTTTCAGTGAACAGGTTTTAATGTTGCTTTGATAGAATTTTATTAGGCTTTTAGCAAACATATTTCTCAGTGTGAATTTCTTTTAAGCAAATGTTTTTAAAGTTGTGTAATACTGTGTTGCATAACGGTTTACAGTATTCTACATGATTTAGAGGTGTAGCTTTATACCCCTTAAGCAGATATTTTAATAGTGGCCTAAGGGCTCTCTGTTCCACACTGGAGTAGGAATTACACTGGCGCCATGCTCCTGTGCTAGTGACAGATGTGGAGGAGAGCTCTCCAGATGTGCGCCTCAGTATCTCACTCTCAGGTCTGCAGCGACACTGACTCTGTTTGAATTCAAGAGGATTGAATTAAGCTAATCATAATTTTTTTTCTCCATAGCTATTCAACACTAGACAGTTTTGTTGTACATGTATCATCCAAATACATACAGATTAATTTATAATAGAGTGAAAAATGATTTGTTTCCCCCAAAAGGAATCTGTACTGATGTGTACTAATGTGTTTCTTAAATGTTTTAAGAAAAACATTTAAACCCTTTGAGCTGCGGTTTCTGTATCTGAAATGTGAGGACTTTAGAATCTTTGGTACCTTGGATGCTGCTTATTGATCTAAGGCAGATTTCCAAACCTTTCTGCTTTGCTAAGTTTGGCTTTGTGCCATGAGATCTGTGTTTTGTTTTGTTTTTTAAGATTTATTTATTTATGCATATAAGAGCTGGGGTACAGGCTAGAGAAGCGGTGGGGGTGGTGGTGGTGAGAGGATCACCAGAGACAGAGCTGGGAGCAGAACAGGCAGACTGACTGAAATCCGCTGCTGAGGGGAGCAGCGGGCGAGTCAGGAGAGGTCTGCTGCGCCATGTGGGTTTCTCTCTGGCTGGCCGGGGATGCTTTATAGTGTGGTGCTTAATCCTTTGCACCACCAGGGAGGCCGAGATCTGTGTTTTTAAAGTTTTCATGGTGGGCCTCCCCTGGTGGCACAGCGGTTGAGTGCTGGGCTGAGAAGCTGCCTGCAGCCCCTGCAGCACCGGTTCGATCCCTGGCCGCTGGGCGAGGGTCCCACATGGCACGCAGACCTTTCCTGCCGCCTGCTGCTCCCCTCAGCAGTGTACCTCGACAGTCTGCCTGCTCTGCTCTCCCCTTTGGCTCTGGTGAATTCTCTCACCCTCCCGCGCTTCTGACTGTACCCAGTGCTTGTATAAATAAATAAATCTTTAAAGAAAAAAAAAGTTTTCATGGTGATGCTTGTTGGGGGCCGCCCTTGCTGAAGCACAGGCTCACAGAGGGAGGGATTGGATGGGCAAGGAGGCAGAGCAGTGAGCGAGCAGGCGACATGCGGCCAGGGCGGCAGAGGAAGAAAGTAGGGGTTGTTGTCTGGCAGCAACTGCTGTCAGCAGAGGCTATAAAGACTCTTTAGCTAGACCGTTGTCTTTACTGCACAATTAGGGTTTATGCGGGGCTCCGCCTTGTGCTGGTGCTCTCTGTTATTCCAAGTCCAGAGCTTGGTGGGCCTCTTTGTGGTCACAGCCCATCCCATATGCGTCACAAATGTTTGCTGGTGACGATGTGGCATGTCTGTGGCCCACGTGGAGCCATCGCTCTCCCTAGGTTCCAGATCTCCATCATGGTGAGACCATGATGCCTTGCAGCAGAGAAACTTGTCACATGGAACTTCTCCAGGGTAGTCTGGAGGAGGGCAGGCCGTCGAAGGGAGAGAATTGGTGAGCCAGACTGAGTGTGGGCTGCGAACAGGGTCTAGATGTGGTGTTTGGAGATAGGTTCAGACTTCTTCGCTGCCTTGGTTTTCTGCGGGAAGACAAGGGGCCGGGCCTCTCCTTGCTTAGTAATAGCAGGAATCCCATTGGTTAGGAAACAGCTTTCAACACAGTGGTTCCTTTACCACACACTTGGCTTTTGTCAGCCTCAGCAAAATGTCCAGCTCGCTTTGTCAATGTCATGAATGTCCTGCTTTGCAACTTGTTATCTTTGCAGAAGGTCATACTAGTAGACCCAAAAGGGGAAAAGTAGGGTGACTAGCTGCTGTAGGTTGTGCCTTCTTGCTTTTGCGTTGACCTTTCCAGGCATGTGCCCTGATGATTTTATTGTTATTTTTTTTAAGATCCATCCATCTGTGCATACAAGAGCTGGGGTACAGGCCAGAGATGTGGGGGGTGAGAGGACTCACCAGAGACAGAGTGGGGAACACAACAGGCAGACCGACTGAAACACACTGCTGAGGGGAGCAGCGGGCGACACAGGAGAGGTCTGCTGTGCCCTGTGGGTAGCTCCCTGGCTGGCCGGGGATGCGGATTGCTTCATAGTGTGGTGCTTAACCCTTTGCGCCACCCGGGAGACCCCCCACCCCCGATGATTTTAAAGTCAACGTTCAAGTGCAGGTGCCTGAGGGAGGACAGAGACGCAGGGGTGTCTGTCCATTGGGCAAATATGAGCTGCCCTTCTGGTGGGCAGAGCATTGGTGCTGAGGGTGCCTGGACAACCGGCCCAGCCTTGCCCTGCTCACTCGGCATTCGTCGTCACGGGGAAGGTGCACGCCAGTCACATCCCTCAGCAGCTGTCTTCCTGTGATTGTCTTTCTGGAAGGGAGTATTCTGGGAGGTCAGGGAAGTGAAGAGCTGAGAAACAGAAGGCAGGAGAATGGGCACTGCACCGCCTGGCGAGGTAAAAGACAGGTGTAGGAAGAGAGGCAGGAAGGAGGCCAAGCAAAGAGGAAGCCCCCTTCCCTAGCGCAGGGGCTCACCGAAGCATGTGCCCGCAGAGAGAGGGAGTTCTTAGCCTGAATTCTGTGTCCCTGGTGAGCTGGGGACAGACCTGTGGTGGCTCAGGAAGGGCTTAGGCAACTTTTTTTTTTTTTTTTTTTTTGGTGGGACGCTCGCCAGCAACCGGGAACGAACCGGCGCTGCAGCCTCGCCGCCCAGCGCTCAACCGCTGCGCCACCAGGGGAGGCCCAGGCAACTTTTTTTTTTTTTTAATGTGATTGTCCTGGACAGTGTGTCCAAAGAATTCATCCGTTTCTCAGAGGAATTTTTAACCCCCCAAAGGCCAAGGATTGTTCCGACAGATGCTCTTTCTACCATCTTCAGAAGTGCAGGTCTCTGATTTTTAATTTCAGTTGAAGAGGTGTTTGGGCGGAAGACTGGAGACAGAAGGGAGGGTTGCTTTGTCAGCACGCACGCTCGCTGTCCGTGCGTGAGTGCTGTGCGGGCCACCGGCCCAGTGCCAGGGCCTGATGTGGTTCCCAGGAACCCGACAGCCGCGACACCTTCTATGACGAGTGGGTGAGGCTCTCAGGGTCCCTCTCAGGGACCTTTCAGTCCAGTGTGGCTGATACAGAGTTAGCTAGCTAGGCGGGAAGACACAGAAACCACGGGCAGTGTGGAAGGTCATGACAAGGTGTCAAAGAGGAGAGGGTGCTCTGACCCAGTCGCCAGCAGGCCTCCAGCCAGTCCGGGTCGAGTGGCAAATCCAAGGCCAGTTCCTCTCTGCTGTTTTGGACATCCAGGCCCAAGAGTCTGACTGTTCCAGAGCTGTGCCCCTGCGCACAGCACGCGCGGCGGGAAATGGAGGCCAGGAAGTGCATGTCCTAGTTCCCCTTGACCACGGCTGAGCGAGCTAGGCTGAGCTCAGAGCTCCTGAGGGCCCGGAGGAGCTGAGCCCGTCTCCTGCCGCCCCCACGCCCCTGTGTTGCCTCGTGTGTGGCTTCCATGTGGGTTGCTTTGGAAGAAGCACTGCGCCTGCCCATGGCGCCTGGAGCACGGGTGCCATGCCTCCCTCAGCCCGTGGGGACGGTGACAGCCGCCCTCCCCATCTTGTCTTCCTTTCCTGCCCTTTTTTTTTTTTTTTTTAAAAGATTTATTTTATTTATACAAGAGCTGGGGTATAGGCCAGATGTGCGGGAGGGTGAGAGGATTCACCAGAGCCGGAGCAGGGAACAGAACAGGCAGACTGACGAAATACTCTGCTGAGGGGAGCAGAGGGTGAGACAGGAGAGGTCTGCGCGCCATGTGGGTTGCTCCAAGGTTGGCGGGGATCGAACCGGCGCTGCAGAGGCTGCAGACAGCTTCACAGCGCTGCGCCCAGCCGCCTGTGCCACCAGGGAGGCCCTCTTTTATTTATTTATTTTTTAAAAGATTGATTTATTTATGCACACAAGAGCTGGGGTACAGGCCAGAGATGCAGGACATGAGAGGATTGACCAGAGACGGAGTGGGAAGCAGAACAGGCAGATCTACTGAAATACACTGCTGAGGGGAGCCGCGGGGAAACAGGAGTGGGCCTGCCTCGCCATATGGGTAGCTCCCTGGCCAGGGATCAAACTCGTGCTGCAGCGGCTACAGATAGCTTCATAGGTTGCGTCTTAACCCCTTGTGCCACCAGGGAGGCCCCTGCCTTTTTTCTTGAAGTTACTCATTCATTATTGCCTGGCCATGGTAGGCCACATTAGCCACGATGTTCTGGGCTATTTCGGTTTTGATGGTGATTAATAGAGACCATGATGTTTGAACAGTTTGCCCTCCTGGGAAGTAGAGTCCCCACTTCTCGGATCTTTAATTCATGTAGTGTGTGGGGACTGCCTCATGGAGTGTTTATAGTGGCAAGCTGTTTTTCTCTTTTCAGTGAATTGTGATCGCTGGAGCATTTTGTGCCCAGGCCCCCCCCCCCCCCCCCGCATAATGATAACCTAATGCTTTGGTGTATTTGCTCCGAATTGTGTTTGGAGGCCGGATGTGGCTTGTTACAGTACTGTCCGGCTCTTGCCCTCGTGGGGTCAACCCTCTCCTTAGAGCAACAAACATGAAGAGAATGTTCGAGCTGCTCCAAAACCTTCTCTAAGTAAAGGGCCTCAGAGCGCCTCCCGTCAGGAAGTGGTGTGGCTGGTGTCCTTGGAGGAGTGCTGGCGAGCTTTTGTTAGCTTGACTGGGTCTGTGGAAAGACAGCATGTGTACTCTTACACATTCAAAGTGAGAAATAGGATACAATTTGGGGGCCTCCTTGGGGTCTGGGGGTTGAGTCTCAGCGCTGTCACCCCTGCAGCTTGAGTTTGAGCCCCAGCCAGGGAGTGACTCTCATAGGACACAGCAGACCTCTCCTGTCTCCCCGCTGCTCCCCTCAGCCATGTATTTCAGTAGATCTCCCTGTTCTGCTCCCCACCCTGTCTCTGGTGGATCCTCTCACCACCCCCCACCTCTGGCCTGCACCCCAGTTCCTCTGTGCAAAAATAAATGAATTTTCAAAATGAGAAATAGGAGACCCCTGTAGATAGACCTAAGCCTCTGCCTGTGGAGGTGCTAACCTCCCAAGAAATTTATGTTGCGCCCTTTCTCTTCCTCTTGCCATCAGCAGCCTTTGGTGATCTCTGAAAATGGTTTGCACTTTGACCCGGAAAACCCTGTAGAATCGTGCAAATCAGGAGGTCCGCACAAATCAAGAGGTCTCATGTGCATTTTTTTTTTTTAATTTTTTTTTTTTTTTTTTTTATAGAGGCATGCTTTTATTTATTTGTTTGCTGGTTTGTTTGTTTGTTTTGTTTATACATGCACTGGGTACAGTCAGAAGCGCGGGAGGGTGAGAGAATTCACCAGAGCCAGAGCGGGGAGCAGAGCAGGCAGAAGGACCGAAGTACACTGCTGAGGGGAGCAGCGGGCGGCAGGAGAGGTCTGCACGCCATGTGGGACCCTCCTCTGGTGGCCGGGGAGCAGCCGGGGATCGAACCGGCGCCGCAGAGGCCGCGCGCAGTTTCGCAACCCAGCGCTCAACCGCTGCGCCACCGGGGAGGCCCTCGTGTGCATTTTGAGAACACTCCTGAAGCTGCCGTCACGGGCGTGCGCGCCGCTGGCCCCGCAGGCAGTCTCTGCCCGCAGTTTGTCCGCTCGTCACAGTGGGGGTGCTGGTAGGGGCGTCCAGGCCCACAGTGGGGCCTGATGCAGTGTCGGTGGCCCGGAGAGAGCTGAAGTTTTACTGCATGCGCTTAAAGGGCAGAGAAATCCGGAACCTCGGGGCTGCAGACCTTGGCCCTTGAGCTCCAGGGGAGCAGAGAGCGCCCCCCTCCCAGGCATCTCAGCGTGCGGTGCACTCTCCTGCCCGCCGCGGCGGTCCCCACTGAGCAGGAGCAGAGGGAGGCTGTGCCAGAAGACGAGGTTGCACGGGAGCAAGCCACCCCAGAAGACAGTGCAGGAGCAAGTGCAGCCCCGGGTGAGGGGAGTAGACGCGGGACCAGAAGTGAGCTGCCCTCCGCCCTGCCACCCGCCGAGCAGCGCGAGCCCCGCCGGGCGGTCTGTTTCTAGTGGTTGCTATGGAGAGGGGGCTGTGGAGATGTGTGAGTCCCATTGTGACCTGCCCTGGGTGCAGAGTCCTGGACCCCTGTCTCACTGTGGGGGCTGGCGGGCGCAGGGCGCAGCCTTCCTGCGCGCACCTCGTGGGGGCGGGGCGGGATGCGGCCTCTCCTCGGCCCATCTGTCTCAGACCTCGGCCTGCCTCGCCTGGCAGCAGAGCTGTGCTCCCAGGGAGCCGCCCCCTGTTGCTGGGCAGCCTGAGCACGCAGGTGAGCGGTGTGGGGGCAGCGGCATCCTGAGCCTGAGCCTTTCCTGCTCGGCCTTCACGCGCGAGTCCGCCGTCTGGACACCCTCCCCTGCGCCCCGAGCGCCGCGGCCTGTGCGGGTCTCTGGCGAAGCCGGGGACGCGGTGCCGCGGGGGCTGCGGGAGGGGTCCCCAGGTGTTCCAGGTTGATTGTTAGCCCTGAATGCCCTCCGTCCCGGGCTTTTCCCCCGTCGGCGAGACGGCGATCAGCCTGCTGGGCCGGGCCTGTCAGGCGTCCGCCTGGGTGCTTCGTTCTGCTGAGGTGGGTGGACCCGCGGGCCTCTGCCCCGCAGAGCGCCTGTTTGTAGGGAAGAAAGCCCCTGGCAGCCAAGTGCACGGCTGGGTTTTCCCAAACGAAGATTCAGCAGAAGCGTCTCCGTCACCCGCTCTCGGCCCCCGGCAGCAGTGGCCGTGGGAGAGGCTGTGCCCGAGCGGGGGTGAGAGTGGCGCTCGCGGGCAGGCGGCTCTGCACTCGGAAGGCTTTTGCTTGATGCTCCCCTGGGGTGGCATCCAGGGCCTTTCTCAGCATGTTTTCTTTGAACTGGCCTTGCGGGACGTGTGACGCGTAGGCTCTGTGCTCAGGGGACCCTGGTCCGATCACACAGAATCCAGTCAGGGCTCAGCCCGCCCCCACCGGGTCTCGATCCTGAGATCGTGCCCCGGGACCCACGCTGGAGGAGCAGCTTTTCAGAGGGCGAGGGGCACTCTTCCTGTCCTCGTGAGCGCCGCTGCTCATGGCTCGGCATCTAGAGGGGCAGTGACCAGGCCGCAAGAGTGGACTCTGCTTCCCGGCCCGGGCTGCGAGGGCTGCACGTGCTCCCGGGACTGCCCGTCCCGTCCCCACCCGTCCCCACCCGCCACCTGGCCGCCCTCCGCGTGGCGCGCCCTGGCCTGCTGATCCAGGCCGACAAGCCAGCGTGTCTGGCCTTCGGTGCGTCGTCAGTAAATTCTGTTTCGAGTTTAGGAAACTGTTGGAGCAGCAGGACAGAAAGTACTTGTCGCTGCGCTTTTTTTAACCGTGTTGTTGACATTACGCGCTAGACCGTGGCCGGCCTCCTGC
Organism: Talpa europaea; assembly: GCF_964194135.1. Lineage (NCBI taxonomy): Eukaryota > Metazoa > Chordata > Mammalia > Eulipotyphla > Talpidae > Talpa > Talpa europaea. The sequence goes on along the minus strand of NC_140079.1, from coordinate 101,068,977 downwards.
CTTTTTTCCTTCCGAGAGTTTTCTGCCCAACAGGTGTTAAGAACCTGTTTATTCCAAGTGCCGGGCGGCAGCAGTGAGGCCAGCAACTGTGGCCCTGCGCGCTCGGAGCCCCCGGGGGGGTCTCGCGGGACAGGGAGGAAGGGCGGGTGGGGGTGGGGGCGCGCCCGAGGAGAGACGGGCACAGAGTGCTGTGGGGACAAGCCAGGCCCAGGCCGCGGTGGCCCTGTGCAGGCGCCTCCCTGTCCACTCCCGTTGCTGAGAGAAGCAGAAGGCCTCGTGCTGGAGCAACGCTGCACCCCAAGAGGGCAGGGCTGGGGTGTCCTCGCGCCCAGTCACTGTTGGCAGCAGCACGTCACCGCAGCTGTCCCGGGAGCCGGCTGGGCGCGTGTCCTCAGCCCGACCAGAGGCACCCACCACCGGCCCGACACACGGGCCGTGTTTATCCCCACGGGGCGTGAAAAGTGGCCGTTGGGGTTATTTTCTTCTTGATCGCGCTCGGAGACCGCGCCTCGACTTCCTGTCCCGCTCCACCCCCGTTTCTGCTGCGTGTAGGAGACGCAGCCGGGCGGCCCTGGTGGAGGTCGAGGGGGGCTCTACCCGGGCTGGCTTGGGCCCCGCGTCGTCACTCTGCCACTGCGAGTTCCTGCAGGAGTTGTGGAGCGCCCAGCGGCGGCTCAGCCCAGGCAGCAGGAACTGACGAGGCGACGCGCCGTCTCCCTGGCCTGCGGGAGTGTGGGGGGGGGCAGTGTGCTGGCGCGGCCAGGCCCGGCTCTGCGGACTCGGGGAGCACCCGGCGGGCCGTGGGTGAGGTGCCCCCGAGACAGTGGGCCTGGCCTGCGGCGCCGCTGTTCGTCGTTAAGCTTTACTCATGATGGTTCTGTTGCCGTTTGCTTCCGATCACTGTCTTAGGAGAATTTCAGGTGGGAAAGTTACAGAACAGGAGACGCCCGTGTGCCTTTGCTCCGGGTCTCTCCACACGCGGCACGCTCTGCACGCGCACAGCAGCCGGTCGCGCGCCCCTCCCGTGCCTCAGGGGTGTCCGGGGGCAGCGGCCTTCTCCCCTCCCTCGCCACCAGCCTTGGCGGGTGCCTCCACCGTCCTCCTGCCAACGTTTGTCCTAGCAGACGCGGTCGCCGCAGCGGCAGAGCTTCGCTAGGGAAAGCGCTCCCGAGGCACGTGGGCGACGTCCCCTTGGTGACTGATGAGGCGGCCGCCGTGGCCACCGCGTCACCGGGTCCTCTGTCTCCGCAGACCAGAGGCGAGAGCTGTAGGAGTCGCACCCGGCGGCCATGTCGGCAGAACTGGAGGCCCCGGATGGGGTGGACGAGTCGGAGAGAAAGAGCCCTGGGACCCCCGGAAAGGAAAACCACGCCAGGTGAGCCATCGGGACGCGCTGTCCGCCGGGGCCGGGCCGTGACCAGGACGCGGGGTGCGGTCAGCGTGTCCCGGAGGACCCCGGGCAGCGGCTGCAGTGGCAGGGACAGCACCCGCACCCTCCTGCTCAGGGCTGCCCCCAAGGTCTTGCCCCAGGAGCTGGGCAGGCAGGCGCGGGGCTGCTGAGCACCAGGACTTGATCTTTGTCGTCTTAAAACCCTCAGGATTTGGGCGCGTGGGTGTGAGTGACAGCAGGAGGCAAAGCTGAGACCTTTTTTTTTTTAAAGATTTATTTATTTATTTATACATGCACTGGGTACAGTCAGAAGCGCGGGAGGGTGAGAGAATTCACCAGAGCCAGAGCGGGGAGCAGAGCAGGCAGAAGGACCGAAGGACACTGCTGAGGGGAGCAGCGGGCGGCAGGAGAGGTCTGCGCGCCATGTGGGACCCTCCTCCGGGGGCCGGGGAGCAGCCGGGGATCGAACCGGCGCCGCAGAGGCTGCGGGCAGCTTCGCAACCCAGCGCTCAACCGCTGCGCCACCGGGGAGGCCCCAAAGCTGACACCTTTTCTCGTGTCCCTGCCCCTGGGATGTTGACCCAAGGGGCTTTTCTTTGCGGGGAGGGGCCGGCTTCTCAGGCTCCCAGGGCCTCTGCATTGCCACGCTCCGTCTCTTGTGGAAGTCCTGCCATTGCAGAGCTTTTTTTTTGGTAATATCTTGAAATAATTGCTAATTGTAAACCTAAGCACCAGGGTGACAGGAGCCGGCCTTCTGAAGAAGCCCGCAAGCCTGGGGGGCTCTAGGGGTGGGTCTGGACACAGCACCAAAGCCCGGGGTCTGCCTGCAGGTGGTGTCTCGGCCTGGGCCCGCTCTGGCCCGTGGACGCCGTCACGTCACGCAGACCCGGGCCCTGGCTCCACCAGGCCGGCCCTGTCTCATTCTCACCCTCCCCTGCTGGGCCTCCCACAGGTCCAGGGGCTGTGGGGCCAGGTGGGAGGGGACAGCGCGGCCCTCCTGGGGACCCACAGTCCCTCAACAACTGCTCGGAGTCCCTAGGCCGGCTTTCCTTGGGGCAGCCGGTGGGTGCTGTGGGGGTTAGAGGTGTCCGTCTCCTCAGACGCCGGGCGGCCAGGGGCGTGAAGCGGCGGGCGTTCGGGTGGTTGAGACGCGCGGCCAGGGTGGCGAGTCGGCCGGTCAGCCTGTGTCCCACGTCCTGAGGCAGACTCGGCCGCCCTCCCCACGCCCCCGGATGACCTGTGCCCACGAGGGCCTGGCTTCTGGCAGCCTCTGCCTCCAGCTCAGCCAGCGTCACCCGGAGCCAGGAAGGCTGATTCTCTCTCTCACACGTCCGTGTCCCCGCAGGATGGCTGACCTCTCGGAGCTCCTGAAGGAGGGGACCAAGGAAGCACACGACCGGGCAGAAAACACCCAGTTTGTGAAGGACTTCTTGAAAGGCAACATCAGGAGGGAGCTGTTTAAGGTTTGTGCCCGTGGTCGTGAGCAGGGTCGGGTCGGGGCCGAGTCCCACGGGGAAGTCTCTCTTGAGCTGCACCGGGGAGAAGTCGGGCCTCCCCGCAACCCCTTCTCGACGTCACGCCGTGGGTCTCCCGGCTGGAGAGCAGTGACGTGGGGAAGCGGCCGCCCGCGTCCCGCCTCGTCTCGCCGCGCGCGTCCTGTGCAGAAACGGGCCGGCGGGTAGGAGGGCGGCGCGGCCCGAGCCGGGCGCTGCAGGCCCACAGCTGTCGCCGTCTCCCCGCCCCCGCCCCCCGACAGCTGGCCACCGCCGCGCTTTACTTCACCTACTCGGCCCTGGAGGAGGAAATGAGCCGCAACAAAGACCACCCCGCCTTCGCCCCCTTGTACTTCCCCCTGGAGCTGCACCGCAAGGAGGCGCTGGTCAAGGACATGGAGTATTTCTTTGGCGAGGGCTGGGAGACGCGCGTGCAGTGCTCCGAGGCTGCCCGCAAGTACGTGGAGCGGATCCACTACGTGGGGCAGAACGCGCCGGAGCTGCTGGTGGCCCACGCCTACACCCGCTACATGGGGGACCTGTCCGGGGGCCAGGTGCTGAAGAAGGTGGCCCAGCGGGCCCTGAAACTCCCCAGCACGGGGGAGGGGACCCAGTTCTACCTGTTTGAGAACATAGACAATGCCCAGCAGTTCAAGCAGCTCTACCGGGCCAGGATGAACGCGCTGGACCTGAGCCCGAAGACCAGAGAGAAGATCGTGGAGGAGGCCAACAAGGCCTTTGAGCACAACATGCAGGTACAGGCGGGGCTGCGGCCGGGAGCGGTTAGGAGAGCGCGGGCGCCTCAGATGGGCGCCAGGAGGGCTCTGCCCTGCCCGACAGCTCGTCTGAGGGCTTGGGGAAGGGCAGCGCCTCCGGCATGGGACGGGGGCGGGGAGAATGGACCCTGTGCTCGCCGCGGGCTTCTGGTCCTCGGGATCGGGTCGCTAGCAAGGGTTGCCCCGTGACGTCCTGCTCGCTCGGTTCAGGGATGAGGACGGGAGTGAGTCCTTTACAAGCCGCCTCTGGAGGGACCGAGCCTGGAGGACCCGCCTGCCCCCGGCACCCGTGGCCGCAGGGAGTGAAGCCCTGGCTCCCCGCGGGCCTGGCTCGTGGCAGCAGAGCCGAGGGCCCTCAGTGGGCCGGCCCCACCTCCCTCGCAGCCCTTCCCCTCCGGCTGGAAGTGCCTCAGGGGGCTGGGGGCAGCGTTTTGCCATCTCCTGTCAGTGCCCTGCTGGTGTGTTGTGGGCTCTGTCTGGTCTGCACGGAAGGCTCAGCGCAGGCATTGCCACGGCTCCCGGGCCCGGGCTGCCACCGTGCGGCTCGTGCTCCCGGGCCAGTGGCTTCGGCCCCTCTGCGTGGGGGGAGTGTTTCTCTGACGGGCCGCCCAGTGATGGCTGCTGGTGCTCTCTGTAGATCTTCAATGAACTGGACCAGGCTGGCTCCTTGCTGGCCAAGGAGGCCGTGGAGGATGGACTCCCCGTGCATGATGGGAAAGGAGATGTGCGCAAATGCCCCTACTACACCGCTAAACAAGACAAAGGTAGGTCTTGCCTGTCCCACGCTCCCGCCTGGGGCCGGCTCGTCAGCCTCTCCCGCTGAGGCCGCGTCCTGTTGGTGCTGCCGTGCAGGTGCCCTGGAGGGCAGCGGATGCCCCTTTGGAATGGCCCTGGCTATGCTGAGCAAGTCCAGTCTCCAGTTTGTTCTGGCCACCAGTGTGGCCCTGGCCGCCGGCTTTCTGGCCTGGTACTACATGTGATGGACTCGCCGCCCCACACGGGCCCGCCCCACCTCCGCTGGACCGAGGGCCACCGCGGGGGACTTTCAGACGCGGGGTCTGACACAAGCAGCAACCAATAAAGCCAGACGCTAACGTCTCTGCCTGTCACTGTCCTCTCTGCGGGCAGATGCTGAGCTGGGCGCAAGCCCGGCCTCTCTGCAGCCCCCCCCGCCTCCAGCCGTGGCACTGGGGACAGCCTGCTGGCCTGAACCCCTGGCACCGGCTCTGCTCCTGGAGCACCCACGCCTCCACCCCCAGGCCCACTTGCTGCAATCGTGTGGTGTCGTGTCTGTCCCCTCCCCGGGCACGGAGCAGCCTGCGAGCTCAGGTTGTGGTGGCTCTGCGGGAGGGCGGGGCGGGGCGCCTTGCTTCAGAGGCCCTGGGAACGCCGGCCTGGCAGCCAGAAGCCCCCAAGGATCTGTTCTGACCCGTGTAAACGCTACGGCGTTCAATAAAGAGGACTCTGGCGGCCGCCCACCGCCTTCCCGGCGTGGTGTCCCCTTCACGCCGCCCTGGCAGCCTCGCCCGTCCTCGTGCCCCACGGGCCGCGGTCTCCTTGCCGCAGCCCTGCCCTCCCAGCTCATCCGCCCTGTGGCTTCCTGACTCTCGGAAGGGCTTTGCACCCAGTGTGGATAAAAAGCACATGCTCGCGTAACACTGCAAAGTCTGAGAGAGAAATGTGAACCCAAGTTGTTTTTATTAATAGGGCTCTGTTAGCTGTCCCGGATCCTGGGATCTGCCCGGTGGAGCAGCTGCCGGGGTGGGGGCCGAGCCAGCCCAGAACCTGCGAGCCCAGGCTGCTGTTCCCCTTCCCTGTCACCTTCAGACCGGAAGCCTTGGGAGCGAGGGTGGCTCTGCCTCTCTCAGGGGAGCAAGGGTGCCCACCTGCAGGCTGGCTGATCCTGGGCTCCCGCTGGGCGCTTCAGCTTGAAGATCCCGCGGGCGGCCGCTCTGGCGTGGGGGGTGTCGCTCGAGGACACTCCCCAGCACTGTGGAGCCGACTGCCCGTGCCCACGTCACGGCTGGGGCTGTCCACACTGGGCTGACTTGCTCTCACTGGGTTCTCAAAGGTCAGCATGGCCCTGGGCAGTCTGGACTGCGTGAGCACCGAGACCCTAAAGATGTACCCCACTGCTCTTGGACTACCTGCAGACCCCCCTCCCCCAAAGAAGGAAGCCAGGCAAGTGAGTGGAGGCCCAGGCAGGGGGGTGAAAGGGCCAATTTAATGAGAAACTACAAACGGAGACCAGCCACGATTCACAGTGTAGGGAGGCCATGCAGTGGCAGTGCGAGACCAGGAGGGGGCAGCAGCAGGGTTCAGCGGGCCGCGTGGGCAGGTTCACAAGACAGACCCTCAGGAGACAGTGGGCTCAGGCCCGGGCAGGGCTGGTGTCCCCTAGGGGGCTGCCATGGCTCGGGGCTACATCTTCCGGTCCCCTGGCCACAGCTGCTCCTGCTGCTGAGCGGGAGGGGACCAAGGCGAGCCCACGGCACCGGGAGCCGGCCTTCCCCACCGGGCAGCAGGAACCTAGTGTGGCAGAGGGCGAGGCTCCTGGGCATTAGTTCCAGCCCCAACGAGGACGGGTGCACAGAGGTGTGGGCCGGAACAGGCGCTGGCGGGGGGAGAGGCAAGTTCCTTTGTGGCAAGCGCGGCCCGATCCCTTACCCAGTGACCTGTGGGTATGCTGCCCTCTCTACCTTATCTCAGGTGGCTCCTGGGCATAAGGTGTGGAGTTCCTGAGAGTTCTGAGGGCCAAAGCCATGCCTTCTGACCCACCACTAGTGCCCTGCAAACACACCTAGGCCGCGTGGCCCTGTCCTGCTTGGGTCCATTCCCTGCCCTCGGTCCAGCAGATCAGAAACGACTGGCTACAGGCCCCAGGCCTAGGGAACCCACTACTGCTCCATCTGCTTTTGGTCCAGGGAGTCAGGACCGAACCTGCCCCTGGTATGGAAACGAAGGCCACCGTGCGAGGCGCCCCTTCCCAGCTTGTCCTCCTGGCCACGCCACCCGCAGCAGCCACACGTGCTTGGCGCCGTCCCGCCACCTGCGCGCCCCTGGCCTTCCATCCAACAGAATCTTTTGCCGAAAGAGTCAGATGCTCAGGGTAGGGCGAGTTGAAGAGGACAAGACGTCCAGGGGGCTGGTGGGACAGCTTCCGCCCCCAAGTGGGAGTGGGGAGGCGCCACTGAGTGCGGGGAGCAAAGCACGGGGGGCGGGTGGACAGCGGGAGTCCGTCCCAGCTCCGTCAGCACAGGCGCTTGTACGTGTAGATGTAGGCTTTGCAGCTGGGGCACGTGTGCGTCACGTCCTTGAAGTCGTTGATGAGGCAGGGGATCAAGCAGCAGCCCAGGTCACACCTGAAGCAGACGGAGAGAGGTGGGCAGGCCTGAAGGGGCCGGGCACCCAGGCCCACTCCAGCTTGGTGTGGGAGGCCCGGTCCCCCACTCCCTGCCCCAGGGGCGCCCGCCACCTACCCCATGAAGCAGCAGAAAAAGCCCAGCACGAAGTTCATCAGGCCGATCTCATAGGAGATTTTGGTGGTGATGGCCTGCTGGCAGTGGGGGCACACGGTCTGCACGGGGGCACCCTCGAAGATCTCTCCCTGCAGCACTGTCACTGTGGTGGCAGCCCCTGAAGGGACCAGGACTGTGGCCGTGTGGCCCCCAGGGCCTGGGTAGGGCCCCGGCGGGTAGGGCCCCGGCGGGTAGTAGCCCATGGGCGGGTGGGGGCCTGGGGGAGGGTAGAAACCTGGAGCACAAAAGACAGAGCAGACAGGTCACGCTGGCTGGCCAACGCCCCGCACGAAGCCCCATGGCCCCCACCCCCAAGCTGCAGGTGAGGTGTGGGAGCCGGGCCTTGGGCCTAGATGACCGTCCACATCCCGCCTGCCCTCCTGGAGGGTGTGGCGAGAGCAGGGCGCGGCGAGAGCCGGGCGCCATCCCTCCCTCTGTCGAGGACATGCCAGGGCTGGGCTGTGTCGGTCGCTGACGCACAGGGCCGCCACCTGCGCTGTGCGTGAGCCCTTCTCTGGGCAGAGCTGTCCCTCGGGGAGCTGCCGGGTGAGCAGGAGCCCAGGCTCCCCAGGGATGGGCCCCTGGCAGGGAGACATCTGCCCAGGCCTCCCGCCCCGTCCCCATCAGCCCGCACCCCGGGGCCCTGCCCCACTCACCTGGAGGCACGTAGGTGCCATCTGCATTCACATGTGGGGGGATGAAGCCAGGCTGGGGCACTGGGTGACCCGGCGGCTCGTAGGGCGGGGGGCCGATGTCTGCGGGAGGCAGAGACATGCCCGGGGGGGGCTGCATCACGGCTGGGGAGGAGCGGCCTGGACAGAGAGGCAGGAAGAGGCGGCTCAGGGCCCAGCTGCAGCGGGAGGGCTGGAGGGAGGGCGCTTCACACCGAGGCCTACCTGGGGTGGATGGGGCTCCGCTTTTTTCCTCCAGAAGGGGGGCTGTGGGGCCCCCAGGATAGGGAGGGGGAGGCTCATTCGACGACATGGTCCCTGTCTCCGTGGACCTGAAGGAAAGCCCAGACGTCAGCTCGGCCCCCAGCCCCCCCTCACCGAGGGGCTGCACAAGGCAGGTGACAGCCTCAGCACTGCAGGCGCCGTGTACACAGGGCCCCCTGCCTCGGTCCCCTCCGTGCCGCCCCCAAGCCGGTGGCCAGCGTCCTGGCAGAGTGGTCCGGGGATGCCCCACCCCGGCTGCGGGCAGCTCATGCAAAGCTACCCCCGCAGCTGCGCCCCCACTTCCTGTCAGAGGGCAGCCCTGGGAGGGAGGAAGGACACCCCGCAGGCCAGTCTGGGTGCGGGTCCTGTCTTCCCCTCCCGGTGGGAGCTGGGCCAGCGTGACCCACTTGTGCGGGGACCGGGGGAAACTTTACCTCAAACCCCAGGTGCTCCGGAGGCGGCAGGGGAGGGTCCTGGCACTGCCGGGGGACACCAGCGCCCGGGAGCTGAGGGGGTGGACGGGCCGCGCCCTCAGCTGGGCGGGCGGAACCTGGGCGCCCGTCCCCACCCCACCCTCTCCCGTCCAGGCGCCCACTCAGAACCACCCCACGCCTGCTCCGCGAGTCCCGGCGCGCCCCGACTGTCTGCTCCCCCCAGGCCCCCGCCGGCCCCCCTCTCCGTGGCGCTTGGGAAGGGGGTGCCGTGAGCGGGGCTGAAAAGCCGTTACGCTCTGAAGCGGGGCTCAGTTTGCTTTTCAAAAACAAAGTAAAATGATGTAAACTCAAAAAAGAAAAGCAAAGCCGCGGGGGTGCAGACAGCGCCCGCCCCTGTGGGTCCCAGCCGCGCGGAACCCCGTGAGAACTCAGGCAAGGAGGAACTTTGCAAGTATTTATTCACGCGACGCCGCCCTCCCGCCACGCGAGCGCCCCTGCTCACACCGCGCGCCCCAACAGCTGCCGCGGCGCCGCCCCGGCCTGAGCCCGACCGGCCCGCGCGGGGAGGCCGGCGGGGCGCTGGAGACCGGCAGCGCCGACACCCCGACACCCCGTGTGCAGCCCGCGCCGCCGTCCTTGGGAGGTCCCGCATCATCGAGGAGCAGGAGCAGGTGCAGCGCAGTGGCCGATCCAAGAGTTTTCAAAATTGTTAACCCTTTGCACTCCGAACCATTTTACGGTATTTTAATTTCTTGTGCCATTTCAAGATAAAGCTTCAGGGAAACATGCATGTCTCAGCACGTTGCGTTGAAATAACCTCAATTCCCCGTAATCACTAATAAAGTGCAATGTCCCCTCTGAGAGGGCAGAGCGGAGTGCAAAGGGCTAATTTTCTTTTGACGCTTAATTTTTTTTTAAAGATTTATTTATTTATACAAGCACTGGGTACAGTCAGAAGCGCGGGAGGGTGAGAGAATTCACCAGAGCCAGAGCGGGGAGCAGAGCAGGCGGAAGGACCGAAGGACACTGCTGAGGGGAGCAGCGGGCGGCAGGAGAGGTCTGCGCGCCATGTGGGATCCTCCTCCGGTGGCCGGGGAGCAGCCGGGGATCGAACCGGCGCCGCAGAGACTGAGGGCAGCTTCGCAACCCAGCGCTCAACAGCTGCGCCCCCGGGGAGGCCCTTGAAGCTTAATTTTATCACCAGCAACCAGCGCAGGGCCGGGTTGCTGCCAGCCGTGGGCGAGGCAGCGGCTCCGTCTCTGCCAGCAGGTGGGTGACTCTGTTCCTTCGCAAGAAACGGCCAAGGCCCGAAGCCTGAGTAACGCGGTGACTGACAGGAGAAGCCCGCTCGGTGCTCCCCTGCGCCAGGCCCCGGGGGTGGGGGGGACGCGAGACCCCCATGACAGCGAGGAGCCGAGGCTGGCGCCACCACACGCTGGGCTGCAGCAGGCGCCCCGGCAGGCTGTCCCCGCACAGCAGGGGGGCACCCCCCGAGAGGGTCTGGGGGCTGCCAGTCCATGCTTTCCTCCAGCACAGCCCCCGGGGCGGGCGCCAAGGTCAGGCCTCTTTCTAGAAGCCCGAGATGTTTGGTTTTTGTTCTCCATGGTGGCGGCGCGGGGAGCTGCAGGGGGGGCGCTGCCTGGGCCCGTGACTGCGTTTACCGCCGCCCGCGCGCGCAGACGGACGTGTGAGCAGCCGCCCAGTCAGTCAAGCAGAGGCGGTAAAGCTCCAGCTCAGGCACTCGCGGGCACATGTCGCTGCCACTACGGGACGGAGGCGCGTGGGGACCCCGAGTGATCGGGCCTGCGGGGCTCACCCAGCTCCCAGCGGGAGAACACAACAGCCGCCACAGCCTCTGGCAGGGTCTGGCCCCGCAGCAGCGGGGTCCTGTGTATGCTCCCCCCCCCCAGCCCCAGCAGAGCTCGGTCACGCGCAGCCAAGGTGAAGCCGCTTGCTCTGGGCCTCCTCAGGTGACTTTCTGGAAGGAAGACAGGCCGCCAGCCCTCCTCGGGGCCCCCTCCCTTCCAGGGCCTGCCTGGAGTTCCCCAGTCTGGGAGGCCCCGGGGAGGCGCCGCCCACAGACCCTGGTGACAGCTGCGGGGTCACGTTCCCTGCTCCCCAGAGCCCTCCCCGAGGCACTTTCCGCCCCAGGAACCACGGCGCCGGGACGCCAGCTGGCTTCTGAGGGCCCGTTCCCAGGAGGCCGGCGCCAGGCTTCTGGCCAGCGAGGGCTTCCCGCCCTGCCGGGAGACTGAAAGGTCGCCTTGAGCAGGGCCCGCAGCGTCCCCTCCGTGAACAAAGAGGCGCCCCCCCGCTCCAGAGGGGCAGGCCAAACGCTCTGCTGCGGACAGCGCCCCCACTCCCAGGGGCCAGGGCCCGGCAGAGGACAGGCCCCTGGTGCAGCAGGAAGGACTGGCCGCCAGGGACCTCCGGCCTCCCCGACGGCCCCCAGGAGGGAGTGTGAGAACGGAGGCCGGGGTGGGAAAAGCCACGGAAGGTCCTGGCGGCCTGGGGTGTCCCTGGCCATGGACCAAGCTGCCAGGGCCGGCCGTGGATCCCTGGGACGGCGTCACGTGCTGTCCTGCTCTCCCCCGCCCCGGGGGTGGGCTCAGGGACAGCCCGTTCTCAGGAACAGGCCCTCGGAAGGGAAGGGGGACGGCGCGTCCTCCAGGAATAACCGGCCATCTGCTGGCGCGGATGGCTGTGCGGCAGCTACTCGGTGCCTGGGGCGGGCTGGGAGGCAGCGGCAGGGAGCGAGAGGCGCAGTCCCTGCCTTCCAGAAGTTTGCAGTCAAGCGGCAGGGACAGCGTTCAAGGGCACACCCAACCCCAACGCGGAGCGTCGGCAGCGCGCCGGGCCAGGGCCGCTGAAGGGAGGACGGCCTGTCTCGGGGACAGGGGACCTCCCCGCCCCGGACAGGTGAGGAGGAGGTGGCAGAGCTCGTGCGACCACAGGCAAAGGAGGGGGGACGCGGTAGTGACCGGTAGGTGAGTCTGGGGCTTCAGGAGGGAGGCCGGGTAACGGCCTGGAGCCCACATGTGAGCAGCAGGCCACTGGGGGGGGGACCCCGCCCTGAGGCGCGCTAGCAGAACCCCCAGAGCCTGGTGCCCCGAGGACCCGGCAGCCACACAGCACCCTGGCCCCTCTCCTCCCTCCCAGGGGGCTTCGGGGTCTCCCTGGGCCACCCCCCCCCCCCCAGCAACATCAGCCGGGGGACAGAGGCCTCACTGCCCCGCAGGCCAGCAGCAGATCTGCGAGCACAGGGCTCCCCGCACCCCACCCACTGCGGACTGCGTGGGCCTGGACAAGTTCCTTGGTCTCCGAGCTTCGGCTTCCGGGCCGGCAAGAAGGTTGTGGCACCGGCTAACAGGACCTCACACGTGAGCGTCCAGCCGGGGCGGCACTGAGCAGGAGGCTCTGCGGGACAGGCCTTTAACGGCTACTGCGGGGCCTCCCTGGTGGCGCAGGCGGTTGAGCGCCGCGCTGTGGAGCTGTCCGCAGCCTCTGCAGTCCCGGTTCGATCCCGGCCACCCTCGGAGCTACCCACACGGCGCGCAGACCTCTCCTGCCGCCCGCTGCTCCCCTCAGCAGTGTGCTTCGGTCCTTCTGCCTGCTCTGCTCCCCGCTCTGTCTCTGGTGAATCCTCTCACCCTCCCGTGCCTCTGGCCTGTACCCCAGCTCTTGTATACATAAATATTTTAAAAAATAAAATAACAGCTACTGCAGACAAACCTCATCTCTGAAAAGAGCATGCAGAATGGCCCGGCAAGGCCCCGCGCCGGCTCCACCCCAGTCCGGGCGCCTGTCTTCACTGGGCCGGAATGCCCCGGCCCGGCAGTCGCCTGCGGCCATGTGACCGCACTGGCCGACGAGAGAGAGGCGCCTGGGCTCCGGGAGGGCACCGAAGACGGACCTGCCCTCCCGACTGCTGCTGCCGCGGCCTGGACGTGACAGACGCTGGCGTGCAGGGCCCTTGGGAATGGGAGCCGGGCTAAGGACAGCCCAAGGCACCCAGCCCTGGGGACCGGCACGGACCGTCCCCCGATGACCTCCTGCCGGCCTTCCGTGGGCTGCCCGGCACGTGCAGCCAGACCCGATCCGAACGCTCGAGTCTACCGGAGGCCGGAAGTTACTTACAATGAACTTCCAGTGAATTATTGCCAAGGAAGGAAAACCAGCATCATGAGAAATATGCGGAGTTACTCAGGGCCGAAGGCACAGAAACAGGTGGTCCGGGATGGGAAAGCCTCCCAGGGGCCCCCAGTGACCCGGCGCTCTCTGGCCCACGGGGCCTCTCCAGCGTGGAGGCGGGGGCCCCCCGAGCAGGCCCTGCGCCTGCCAAGTCCTGGCCGGTGGGGCCGGGATCCCGCGTGACCCCGCGTGGGGCACAGCCGTGTCCCGTGGCCTTCCCAAGGGAGGCCGGAGAGACGAGAGCAGCAGTGGGGGCCGCCGGCCGTTCATTTCACCCGCTCGCAGGGCGACCTGGGGATGCCCCGGGCGCGCTCACACTCACGAGCTGCGTCGGGACACGACAGGGGCCGGGAAGATCTGGCTTCCCACCTGCCGGCTCGCTTCCTGCCAGCCCTGCGTGCTGCCCCTGACCGGCGCCCTGGCTCACGGGGGACACACACGGAAGGGCAGGCCCTTACCCCGGCCTGGGCGCGAGGCCCCAGCCGGCAGTCTGGCCGCCCCCACCCAGGGCCGTCTTCTCCTGTGTGAAATAGCAGCAGCCCCCGCGCCAGAGCTGTGAGGTGGCATGCACGAGGCCGAGTCCCCACGCGCACAGCTTGGGGCCTGGCCGGCCGTGCTGGCGGACCGGGAGGTGGCTGCGCTGCGCCCGGGTGCAAGGAGGGCGCGCCCCGGAAGGCGGGTTCTGCGCTGGCTCCGTCAAGGGTCACGAGGCGCGAGGACCCGGAGAACAGTTTGGAGCTGGAAAGCAGCGAGGCTCGGGGCTGAGACGGGACGTCGTGCAGCTGCCGCCACACCCAGTTCCCAGGCGCCGGGCGACGCGTGGCAGCACGGGACAGAGCGGGTGGCGCTGGGGCTCGGGCGCACCTCCGCTACCTGGGCATTCTTCTGCCTCACTCCGCTCCAAGGCCTTTGTCGCGAGAGGCGGCAGCCACGGCCCTGTCGCGCCGCCCGCGCCTGCCAGCCGATGCCACGGAGCTGTTTGTGCCAACGCGGAAAGGCGGCCCCGACGCGGCCCGCGCAGAGACCGGGAAAGCAGCGTGTGCCCTGTGTTGACAGCACATGCCCACACGCGGGCCACACACCCAGCGACGGAATGGTTCTCCCGGGACGGCCTGCTTGTGTGGAGACAAGCCAGAGACGACGCGTCGGCTTTGCCGGGACAGGCAGCTCCTGGGACTGGCCCTTCCCGACGGCACCGTCGCTGCGCTGGCCCGAAGGATGTTCTTCCCGACCAGCCTCGCACCCTGGGCTGTGGTCCTCGGCGCTCTAGACAGCTCGCCTCCCAGAGATCTGCCAAGCGGGGGGTCCAGGCCTGCAAAGCAGGAGCTTGAGGGCCTGAACTTCTGGCCCAGAGACCCGGGAGAGCCGGCGGGTGGTCACCCGGCGTGATAAGGCGGAGAGCACGGGCGGCGCCAGCACCGGGAGCACAGCCCAGGCCGTCCCCCTCGGCCAGGCTCTCCTGGAGCCCAAGCGTGGCGCCCAGGCAGGACAGCCCCAGGAGAGGAGCTTTCCTGCCGGCGCAGGCAGAGGACGTACCGCCGGGGAAAGAGGAGCAAAGCATGAGAAACAGCTACAGCTGCAACCACCAGTGAAGAAACAAGCCGCGTGCACCTGCTGGGCAGGCAGACGTTGGCATGGAAGGTCGACGAGTCTGTGAGAACCACCCCTTTGCACAATCCACAAGAAGCCCCGAAAAGAAAACCCTCGCCTCTGCCTCACGCAGCTGGCGCGAGGTGGCCAGTCTCCTGGCCGGCGGGCTGAAAGAGCCAGGGCCTGGGACCGAGACGCCGCCTGACCCAGCACAAAGCACGAGTCCTGGTTAAGTGCGACCAAGGCCCGGCCCCGGCTGCTGGTCTTCCCAACACCAATGCCTGCCCCCTGCTCCCCTGCGCCCCCCACACCCAGCCGCGGGGGAAGCCCAGCAGCCAGGAGGATGGTCGGCCTCCTGCCTTCACATGCGCGGAGCTCCCACACGTGGCTGATCTATACTAGAGCCCCGAGTCCCCAGAAACGGGGTGGGGCGGTGTCTCTCAAGCTGCCAGACCCCCTCTGGGGAAGAGCACGGCTGCAGTGACCTTGCTCGCGCCAGCATGGGGGCTCCAGTCCAACGCAGACCCCCGCCACCCGCGGGGTGCGGTGAGTGAGCACCCTGCACGAGACCACGGCGGCCCCGGCTGCGGACGCACTTCAGAGGACGCACTTCAGAGGCACGGGCAGCAGTGCTGGGACAGGCCAGGCGACCTGGCCAAAATGCCTGAGTGGGCAAAAAGCCAGACAGGAAGAAACCGCTGATGGTGTCAGGTGTCACGGTCAGCTCAAGGCCAGGAGGGTCCCCCTCGCTCCCTCATTTAATAGCTGCTGTTCAGAGCTGTGCCGCCCTGCTCTGCAAGACCTGGCCTCCCTGGGCAAGCCGCTGCCCACGCTCTCTCCTGAGCCAGGGCCGCTGCCACCTAGACACAGGCGAGAGGCTGCCAGGCTGGGCACAGCAAAACAGGGGCACATACTGCAGACTGGGGGTCACCCCTGTCGCCTGCCAGCCACTGGTCTTATCGTTGGCAGCTGAGCCACTTCTTTCAAATACTAAAGGGTTAGAATTCGCCTCAGGCCTCACCAAGGAAATCCTTTCACCTTCCCCGGTCTGTTTCTCCTGGAAGGCAAAGCGCAATCCCTGGAACAGATCTGAATTCAGAATGAATCAACACTATTGAACACACGACGTGCCTGGCACGTTCACAGCTTTTCCTGGACCCTCGTGACACCTCCTTGTGGTAAGAACCGCTGGTGCAGGCTCGGCCAGCAGACAGTGCAACCGCGCAGCAGCCCCAAGAAGGCAATGAGAGATGTTTTCTGAAAAATGATCCAATGTCACCAAAAGTGCATCTCAACTGCTCGTAAGCAGAGAATCAGAACGTGACCGGGCGTCCCTTCCCCACACTGCGTGGGTACTACTGCGTCTACTCTAGCACAGGGACCCTTTCAGTGATTAGAGGCTTTTCACCTGCCCCAGATGAAGCGAGGCTCTGGGAGGGCCAATGCCTGGTTACGCATCGTGCAAGGGACAGCGGCACCTCTGGTGTGGTCCGCTGTCCAGGCAGCACTGACCCCAGGGCCCCGAGCCTGAAGACTCAGAGGTGTGTCTGCAGACCAGGAGTCCACCTGACCTGTGTCTCCCTGGGTGGGTGGTCCTGACCCCTGACCTCTGCGGCACTTAGCTGCGAAGCAGCTCTGCCACCTCAGGGTGGCATGTCAGGGAGAAGCCTGACTGTTCAGAGCTGGTCCGTTTACACACACCTCCTCTCTGTGCAGTCTGTTTCCAAGTCCTCCACAGGCGGCACAGCTGCCAGCCTGGCTCTCCCTCGCTCCCTCCTCCACTAAGGGCGACGCTCTCGGCAGTGCGCCCACTGCAGGCTGCCCTCGCCAGCAAAAGGCCTAGCTCACAACGGGACAGAGAACATGCCCTCCTCCGGGGGAAGGGTCACATCACATCTGCACCCTCTGAACAGTGTTTCTGAAGGTGGAGACATAGTTTCACAGGATCCTCCCTTCTCTCCCGCTCAGGCAACCAAACAGGGTTAGGAGTTTAGTGTTTGTGGCTACATAACAAAGCACCTGCCCCTAAGGGCCTCAAAGCTCATCAGCTGTGCCACACAGCCCAGCTCCCTAGAGTCGGAGCAACGCCCCAGAAGCAGGTGGAAGTGCCAGCCCGGGTGCACAGAAAGCAAAGCACACAACTCCTCGCGGTTCCTGCCAGTGAGATGCCCGTGCAGCGCGAGGCGGGTCACTGCACTGGCTCCCACACAAAACAATTATGGACCCTGAGTTAGTATTCTCTGCACACAGTCCCTGTTTCTGCTCTTAGGGTGGTTCTAGAATCATGGGCTGCTCTTAGGGTTTTCAAGTCTTTGTAAGGGCGCATGTAAAGCTCTCTCCTGGTTCCAGAGGCTTAGCTTCAGGTTCTCGAGATAGGAGAAAAGTGTTTAACCCAGGACCTCTGTTAATTAAAAACAAACAAGGAAGAGAAATTCAAATACTCTACTTAATGACACGCATGCAACGTGCTCGATACACACGAACAGAAAAAAGGGACCTGTTGGTTAGATGTGTGATAAAGCACAATAAAGTGCTGGTGGTCTAGGGGCGTCCACTGAGAAATTTCTTGGACTTTTCTGTGCGTTCGAAATGTTTCCTAATGAGATGCTGGAGGAAGAAGTCTTTTGAGATAGCAAGTGACTGAGAATAACTTCTCCAGAGCAGGGCAGAGGGCGAGGTGAGCTGGCACACCACCCGAGTCTAGGCCATCCCCGAGGAAAGAACAAAGTGCCAGGGAGCGAGGTCACGCTGGCAGAGACACTGCCCTGTCCAGCAGCAGGCCCGGCATACGCCTCTGGGAGCAACCCTTGCCCCAGACCCTCCATTTTCTCGCTCCAGGACAAAGGTTCTCAACCCTAAGGGCGCCAGGGGGGCGTCTGGGCCCACATCTACAACTGCAGAATCAGCAGCTCCGGGTGGGCCCCAGGCAGCGGGGTTCCGAAGCAGAGGATCGTGGGCCCAGCCTGGAGACACTCAGCGCCGCGCACTCCTTACCTGACACCTGTTGAGAGGCCTCTGAGGAGATGCAGGGGAGAACAGAACACCCCGCCCCCCCACAAACAAGTGCCCAGGCCGCCTCGCAGGAGCTCGGCGACACCGGGCTCGGTGGCAGAGGCTGGCCCGACGCCAGGCCCGCACTGCCTTCCCCGGGCGCGCGAGCGGTGCGGGGTTCGCCGGTGTGGACCGGCCGCGCGCGGGCCGCGGCGGGCCGGCCAAGGTCGCCACGGCGCTCAGCGGGGGCGCCCTCGTCGCCGGGGCCCCTCCCGAGTCCCTCCCCGGGGCCCGCCGCCGCCGCCTGTCCCCGCGCAGCCCCGCTGGGAGCAGAGGGGGGCCCCGAGCCGCCGCCCCGCGAGCCCTGAGGTGCGAGCGCGGGGCGCCGAGCGCGGGCCGGCCGCCCCCCGGGCTGTCTCCGCGCCCCGCGGCCGGACGTCAAAACCCCCAGGGCCGCGCTGCGCTCGCCCGCGCGCGGGAACCGCCGCGCCGCCCCCGGCCCCTTCACCTCCAGCGCCGAGGCCCGAGCGCGGCGACGAGCCCCTCAGCCCCGCGGGGCTCTGCGCACACACCGCCCCCCGCCCGCCCAGGGGCCTCTGGGAGATGGAGTCCGCCCGCGCGCCCGAGGCCCGCAGCGCGCGCCGGGAGGACTACAGCACCCGGCGTGCCCCGCGCGACGCCGCGGGCGGGGGCGGGGAGGGGCTCGGCGGGCCCCGCGGCCAGGCAGCCCGGGTCAGCCCTGCCCGAGGGCCGCCAGCGCCCGGCCCGGCCCCGGGGCGTCCCGCGGGCCGCCCTCTCCGCCGGGCCGAGGCGACTCACCGTGCCCGCGGCGCCCGCGGCGCCCGCAGCAGCAGGAGGGCCTCCTCCGCAGCTCGCCGTGGCGCGTCTGTCAGAAGGAGGAGGGTAGGCGCTGGAGCGCGGCCGAGGACTGTGGCGTCACGGCGGGGGCGGGGCCGGGTCACGTGGGCCGCCCGGTGACGTCAGGCCGGGCGCCGGGCGCGAGCGGCGGCGGGGCGCGGAGGGGCGCGGCGGGGCGGGGCGCGGGCGGTGTCGGGGCCCCCCGGCCGAGTCCCGCCCCCCGGCTGCTGCCCCTCCGCGGGCTCGCCGGGGCGGGAAGACGGCGTGGCGGCTGTGAGCGCCCGGGCCCTGCTCCAGCGCTCGCGTGTCCTTCGTGCAAGTGCCTGGGGCCTTTGCTGCTTTCGCATTTTTTGTGCTTTTTGCATTTTTTGTGCTTTTTGTTGATTTTGCTGGTTGTCCGGGCCCCAGCAGGGCGCTGAGGCGCTGTGTGCCCCTGAGGCCAAGAAGGCTGTGACGGGCTTACCAGAGAAAGCGCGCGCCCTGACGACCTGCCGAGGCCGAGTCAGTGCTGTGGGCCTTGAACTCGTGGCCCAAGCTCCAGGGCGCGTGGAACGAGGCGCCTCGTCTTCAAGTAGACGCGGACGGCGTGGTCATGTGCTGGCCAGTGGATGTAATGTTGTGCCTGGAGCCTCGCGGGGACCTTACCCTGAATTTCCCCCAGAAGTAGTGGGTCTCTGTTTGCTAAGTCAGCGTTTGCAGAGGGGACTTAGAAAGCATAGCTGCCAGCTGTATGGGGTGCAATTGACACTTCAAAGAAACAACCAGTGTGCGGTGGAGAATGGCTTAGCCAAGGAAAGGCAATTAAGAAGTTGGAAAACCAACACATACGTAATCAAAAAATTTTTCCTGCTAACCATTGACTCAAGCCTGGAGTCCGGGAGCCAGACCCCAAGGGTTCTCAGTTCTTGTCTAGGTGAGGGACGAATTCAGTGTCAGGAAAGGAGTTAGACAGAAAAGCAAGAAATTTATTGCCATGTAAGAAGATGGAAAGGAAAACTCTGAACAGAGAGAGGTTCCGTGTGTGCAGCCACTGAGGGACAAGAAGCAGGAATTTATATGAATATGGAGAGCACAGGGTGGGGGTTCTGACAGCGGGTGTCTCTGTGTTGTCTCTTGCTGATTGGCTGAGACCCGCTGGGTCTCCCAGGTTACTTGGTCTGTTTCCCTGGAAGGAGCTCTGGTCTGTTGCTTTGGCACTGTGTGGCTTTTCTGAACATTGTTTTTACTATGTTAGGGCACCCTGACTCCAAGCAGCTGTCCTCCATTCAGTTTGATAAATGGGCTTGGGGCACCCTGACCCTAACTGCCTGTCTGCTCAGCCTAACTTCCTAATTCACCATGTTAAAAATAAAATAAATACAACGGGCCTCCCCCTTGGTGCAGGGGTTGAAGACACAGCACTGTCAAACTGCTGCCAGCCACTGCAGCACGAGTTCGATCCCCTGCCAGGGAGCTGACCCACATGGCACAGCAGACCTCTCCTGTCTCCCCGCTGTTCCCCTCAGCAGTGTATTTCACTCAGTCTGCCTGTTCTGGCCCCCACTCTGTCTCTGGTGGGTCCTCTCACCACCCACACCTCTGCCCTGCACCCCAGCTCTTGTATGTATAAATAAATCTTTAAAAATAAATAAATACAAAAAAGGGTGAAGTTAATTTTAATAATATAATTCAACCCAACACGTGCAAAATATTAGTGTTTTAATGTCTAGTCAGTAAAATATATTATCAATGAGATATTTTACATTCATTTTTTTCCCCACACAGTATTTGGGATGCAGTGTGTGTGTTTTATACATATAGCACATCTCGTAGCAGATCAGCTACAGCTCAAGGACTCAGTAACTACACGTGGCTTGTGGTTCCGCACTGGACAGACAGCACAGCTACAGGACATTCGTTCAGTTGCTAGCATCCAAGCAAGTTCTTGTTTTAGGCCTGGAAATATACAGAATGGAAGAAAGCCCAATTTCTGACACAGTCCAGCTAGGGAGAGAGTATTATAGCTTGCGAGAAAGATATTTTAGCAAAAGTGTTCTGAGAGTCCATGAGCGAGCACTTGATGAGAAAGCTTCCGAGAGGAGAGAGACATTTAAAAGGATGTGGAGGAACTCCCCAGGTAGAGGGCGGAGGCCACCCCAAGCACTGAGAACTGCGTGTGCGTAGTCCCAGAGAGAGGACAGCCAGAGCCTCTCGGGAAAGGCCAGCAGGGCTGAGGCTGGATGGTAGGAAGGGCAGAGGGTGGGGAGAGATGAGGGTCTTGTGGACCAGCCAGTGGAAAGTGCAGTTGGCGCTCTGCAACTGCAGAGCGTTGTGGGGGAATGCTGAGCGTCCCCTGCTGGGCGGTGAGACCAGGGTAATGAGCACACCCTGGCGGTGGGCACGGGGGCAGAAGCCTCTATCGATCCAGCTGGCAGGAAGACCCATTAGGAAGGGAGGTGGCTTGAGAATGAATCCAGCGGAAAGACCCTTGAGACGGAAAGCGGGCCGGAGTGTGCGGTCTGTTTGTATGACGTGTTCAGAACCTCGGCGTGGAGACAGAAACGAGTGGTCATCAGAGGCTGGGGAGCTCAGGGGGACGGGGGGTGCCCGTTAGTGGCAAAAGTTCCTTTAGGGGGTGATGAACGAGTGCTCAGCTTGTCACCTGACCTCGCACCTGTGAATCTGCTGGAAGCCACTGACTTGTCGCTTCTGTGAGTGAGCTTGTGGCCCGCGAGCTAGAGCTCCATAAAGCAGTCACCAAGGTAGGGGCAGAGACCACACGCAAAGCAGCTGGGAAGAATCCAGACACGTGTGGAAATAAAAGCGAAGGCGCCTCTGTGCAGCCACGGGGTGGTGGCCTGTGTTGTTTCTCTGGGGCCCCTGCTGGGTGTGTCTGAGACCAGGAGCCCCCACTGTCTCGGGTGGGAGGTGCCAGGAGCTGCCGGTGGTCTTGCAGCCTCACTGCCCGTCTCGCTCCCCTGGGGAGCCACCAGTGTATCCAGACCCCTCCGCGCCACACGGCCACGCGCACACGGCCCGTTCCACACCACCGCCGCCTTCGTGGCTCCCAGCTCACCCCGTACTGTGAGGCAGCGCCCCCTCTTTCTGGCCGGGCTCTGACTGTAACGGGGTGGTTGGAGCACTTTGGCCTGTCACGGTCGGTGGCAGCCCCCTTGCCTTGTGCCCTGGACGAACACCTGCTGGCCGTCAGTGGGCCCTCCCAGGGGGTCCTGAGACTTGCGTCCCACCTTTCGCCTCCCAGTTGGCAGAAAACAGCGCGGAAAAAGTGGAGTTCCACGGTCCCCGCAGCCAGTGCCATCTGCTGGCGAAATGGGCAGGGGACACGGCAGGTTCCCGAGGGTGTGTGTGTGTGTGTGTGTGTGTGTGAGAGAGAGAGAGAGAGAGAGAGAGATCCCTCCCTCTTAAGTGTCACTGTCTTAGGCCAGAGCCCAGGTCCATTCTGAGCCCCGTAAGGAAAGTGCTGCCTTCCGTGCCAAGCTCCATGCTTTTCCACCAGCCTCTCAGCCGCTGGGTGGCTGTAACGATCCCCAGAGCTGTCCCAGCAGCCTCTTCTGCCCCCCTCCACTCTCTGTCCCCCATAAGGAAGTCACTAACCCGACGTTCGTTTTGCCCTTTCCTGTAAGTTCTTGTAACGAAAGTAAAAAACGCTCAGACATGCTCATGTGCGTAACCGTGACAAGGCGCCCTTGAGAGCCTGCAGCTCCCGATAAAGACCGGTGGGGCTGAGCGCGCGCCACTAGCTTGTCCTGCACCCCAGCGATAGGGACCCGCAAAGGTGTGTAAGGACCAGTATTTTGGCCCGAGAGAGCAATTCCAAGAGACTGGCCCTGGGGAGGGTGGGAGGAACCTTGCCGGATTGGGCTTCGCTGCTCCCCAACTTCCTCTTGCTCCCGGTTTGTCACAACGGCACTGGCCTGGCACACTGCGTGACCATCGCTCCCCAGGCTGGCACTCTGTGACTGTCGCTCCGCGAGTCCTCGCCGCATCCCCCGGCTCTTCACCCAGCTTCGGGGGTGACTCGGCTAAGACACGCTGTGCAGCGACTATAGTCGGAAGGTACTTTGGGCGCTTAGGGTTGGTTTTCCCTGTTTGATTTGAGTGTTCAAGTGACAGCATAAATCAAATCTCTTCTTGAGAACCAACCTCCGACTGAGATTCGCTTACTGCGCGCGACAGTTCGGTTCCGAGTGGACCCAGCTACAAGTGTGGCCTGTGGCGTGCACTCCGCAGGTGACCCCAGGGCGCTCAGGATGTAGCTCCACCGGGGCACCCCCACCCCCGTGGGTCTGCGGCATCACTGGCTTGAAAGCCTCAAGCAAAAACTCTATGATTGTTTGGCAGATACAACGAACTCCCCCTATTTCGTATGGGGTCCCGGGCTGAGCATGCAGCCGCCCTCCCGGGAGCCTGGCACACTTACCCACGCTGAACGGGAGTGTGACGCAGCAGGGCCAGAGGCGGCAAACACCGGTCCCGAGAATCTAGGCTGAGGCCCCACCACCCAGCTGCTCTCCCGAGAAGGCAGAGCCAGCCCAAGCAGGCACGAAGGAAGCCGTTCCTGCCAACACCTGTGCCCACTGCAGTACGGACAGGGTGCTGAGCCCCAGCCACCCCATTTGCAATGACCCGAGTCCCCAGTGGCCAGCCCTTGTCCCCGCCGGAGTCCATTGGCATAAACTGCTGGAAAGAAATCGACCAAAAGTGGGCCTCCCTGGTGGTGCGAGGGGTTAAACACCGCACTATGAGGCAATCCGCAGCCTTTGCAGCACGAGTTCGATCCCCGACCAGGGAGCAACCACATGGCGCAGCAGACTCTCCTGTCTCCCCGCTGCTCCCCTCAGCAGAGTACTTCGGTCCTTCTGTCCTTCTGCCTGTCCTGTTCCCTGCTCTGTCTCTGGTGAATCCCCTTACTCCTCGCACCTCTGGCCTGTCCTCCAGCTCTTGTATGCACAAATAAATAAATCTTTAAAAAAAAAAAAAAAAGAAATCGACCAAAAGGATTTGGGGCAGCCCTGGGGCCCCCGCACAGCTGCAGTTTGGCTGGAGATTTGGGCTTTGGGGCTCCACAACAGCGTCCTGGCTCCGGGGTCTCACCCTGGTGCCCCTGCCCCCACCACCCCCGCAGGACGCGCGCCTGGCCCTGGTGACCAGACTCATTCCAGTTTTGCCATTCACATTTTTTTTTAATTTTATTATTATTTTTTAAGATTTATTTATTTATTTATACAAGCACTGGGCACAGTCAGAAGCGCGGGAGGGTGAGAGAATTCACCAGAGCCAGAGCGGGGAGCAGAGCAGGCAGAAGGACCGAAGTACACTGCTGAGGGGAGCAGCGGGTGGCAGGAGAGGTCTGTGTGCCACGTGGGACCCTCCTCCGGTGGCCGGGGAGTAGCCGGGGATTGAACCGGCGCCGCAGAGGCCGCGGGCAGCTTTGCAACCCAGCGCTCAACCGCTGCGCCACCGGGGAGGCCCTGCCATTCACATTTCTTTGTGAGGCGTGGGAGGCCCCTGCTCTGGCTCTCTCCAGCCTCGACCCTGCACTGTCCTCCCCCTCTGCCCGACAAAGGCGGGTGAGACCACTAGAGGAGGACACAGCCCGCCAGGTGGGACCACTGGGGAGCAGATGAACCCAGGGCTGTGGGGACCAGGCTTCTGATAACGAGGTGGGGGGTGCAGTTCTCATGGAAGAACGTTTGAATAGTCTCCAGGCTGGCAGAAGTTGGAAGCCCCTCGGGTGGAGGGCGGGTGGAGGGCGGCGGATCTGGCTGGTGGGGGAGCTAGCAGGTGAGGGGCTTTCCTGCTGGGTGGAGTGCATCTGGCAAGAGCGGGGTGCCCCATAGCATGCATGGACGACAAGGACCCAGTACTGGAAGTTGTCGGCTTCCTACACAATGGGCACTTGGGCAGCTCCAAGAGGGTCAGTTGGAAGGTCTTGCACCAGTAGGTCCACGTTGGGGTGTGGGGTGAGGGGTTCTGGATAAACCTTAAAGACACGATGATCTTGAAAGGAGCCAGCTCAGCAGGCCACCTACTGCATGACGTCACAGCTGTGCCATGTCCCAACAGGCAGGTCCAGAGAGGCAGATTAGCGGGCACGGGGGTTGGGGGGCATTGCATGCCACAGAAGTGGGGGCTCCCCTCTGATGATGAGATGTATAAAGGAGCTTGTGTTCAGGGCCTCCCCGGTGGCGCAGCGGTTGAGCGCTGGGTTGCAAAGCTGCCCGCAGCCTCTGCGGCGCCGGTTCGATCCCCAGCTGCTCCCCGGCCACCGAAGGAGGGTCCTGCATGGCGCGCAGACCTCTCCTGCCGCCCGCTGCTCCCCTCAGCAGTGTACTTCAGTCCTTCTGCCTGCTCTGCTCCCCGCTCTGGTGAATTCTCTCACCCTCCCGCGCTTCTGACTGTACCCAGTGCTTGTATAAATAAATAAATCTTTTTTTTTTTAAAGGAGCTTGTGTTCATGCTCACACAAAGTTGCTAACAGCTGCTGACATGCACTATTTTTTTTAAAGATTTATTTTATTTATGTATGCATACAAGAACTGGGGTGCAGGCCAGAGGTGCAGGTGTGAGAGGACTCACCAGAGACGGAGTGGGGAGCAGAACAGGTGGATCCACCCAGATGCACTGCTGAGGGGAGCAGCGGGGAGACAGCAGAGGTCTGCTGTGCCCTGAGGGTCAGTGCCCCAGCCAGCAGGATGATAGCTTCGTAGTGCTGAGACTTAACCCCTTGCCACCAGGGAGGCCCCTGGGCTCTTTCTTCCCCTGATGCCTATCCCTGGGGAAGTGGGAGAGCAGACCAGAGCTGGGAAGGACTGTCCTGGCACTGTCCTTGTAGCATTTCTACACACACACACACACACACACACATACACACACACACACACGGCAACCCCACTTGGAAGTTCTATTTCCCACCCAGCATGCAGGGAAGGTAAAACTCAGAGAGGTTAAGTCATTTGCACAAGGTCACACAGCGGCTGAAAAAGCAGAAACCCATAGCCCCGAAGTGTGCAGGTCTTTCAGCTGCCGGTGTCTCCTTGTCAGCTTCCTCAGCCCTTCTCTGGGAGCCTGGGGGAGTCTGGCCTCTGGCCAGCCGACACACTGAGCAGGGCTGGGGGTGGGAGTGGTCATGCCTGGGCCTGTAGAGCTTGGGGGCTGGGCGAGCCAGCTCAGGAGAGGAGAAGAGCAAGACTTGGGGAGGCCATCCTGGCCCATGCCCGTGACAGGCAGAAGCCAGGGGGGAGCTGGAGGCCTTGGCCCTCTCTATGCCCCTGCCCCCAGAAGTGGGAGCCCTGGCGTCTTTTGGCCGGTGCCCAGACTCAACTGGAATCTTTGGGCTCTTCTCTACCTTCTCGTTTCTCAAACCTGGGCTTTTTTAACCCCAAGAACTCTGTTTTCTGCCCTGACTCTGGAGGCTTCCAGGAGCAAGCTGCCTGTCCACCAGCTTCCCCACACATGGGTTGGAAAGGACCATGGTTCTGACACAGACAAAGGACTTGAACGGAATGGCTGGCCGTGCTGTCCAGACACCCACCGGCTCCCGCGAGCACCTGCCTGCGCCGGCTCTGGAAGCAGCTTGTCCACGTTCTCTGGTGTCCTAGCAACCAGAACCTTGTTTGAGTTCTGGCCCAGACAGGGCCATTTCCCCCTGACCCCAGGCCTGTCTGTGTGGCTTGAGGGTCCACTGCAAGCCACCCCTTGTCCCCTCTCCCCCGGATGCGCAGAACCACAGCGCCCCCACCAACAGAATGAGCTTCTCAGTCACCTACAGCGAGCTGATCGACATCGCCATCCCGCGGGGTGGCGTGATCAACTTCAAGGCCCTGCACCTCCTGCTGCAGGGCATCCTGGACCACATCCACATAGCCGAGCTCAAGAAGGTGCTCACGGGCGACGAGGACTTCCTGCAGACCTCGGCGGTGTTCACGCCCCGGGAGGGGGACGCCCAGCCCATCATCAACCCCATGAAGAGGCTCAGCAATGTCTTCGACCACGTGGTGGACCGCATGGACAGGATGGAGAGCCAGCTGGCTGCCCTGCAGGACCTGCCCTCCACCATCCAGCTGCTGGAGGGCAGCCAGGGTGCCGGCAGGCCCGCCGAGGCGCTATGGCACCTGATCAAGATCCGGAAGATGGTGGAAGGCAACGAAGAAGCCCTCGCCAAGGTAAGCCACACGCCTCCCTAGCTGTCAGTCCAAGCCCCCAGGCCCTGTTACCTGGCCCCCTTGGGACAGGTGAGGAATTTGGCTTTGGAGCCAGGCCACACCACAGCCCCAGGCCACGCCAGAGCCCCAGGCCTTCTCGGAGAGACGGCCCTTTCCCGTCTTAGCTCCCCCCTGCCCGGCTCCATGTCTTTCAGCTGTCTTTTTTTTTTTTTTTAGATTTCTTTTTATTCATTTATGCACACAAGAACCAGGGTGCAGTCCAGAGGTCCAGGGGTGAGAGGATTGACCAGAGACAGGTTGGGGAGCAGAACAGGCAGATTACTGAAATCCACTGCTGAGGGGAGCGGCGGGGAGACAGGAGAGGTCTGCTGCGCCCTGTGGGCAGCTCCCTGGCCGGGGATGGAACTTGTGCTGCAGTGGCTGGCAGCAGTTTGACAGCGCTGTCTTTAACCCCTGCACCCCCAGGGAGGCCCCTCAAATGTAATTTTGGGATAAGAGAACAGGACGTCACGCCTGGGGCACATGTCCACTCCTGGCCCTTTGGACATGGCCAGGCAGGCAGGCTCAGCCTAAGAACTGTAGTTACCCCCTCCAGCAAGTCTCGGAAGGGGGCCGGGACTAGACAGGTGCCCTGAAAGATCTCAGTTACACAGGTTTCAAGTCTGACGAGGGCAGAGGAGGGCGGAAACCTAGGTGCAGGTGTTTGTAGAAGTGATGGGCAAACACAGATGGTGTGGAAACTGGAGACGGTGGCCCTGAGGAAAGGGCCAGGGTCTTCCCTCTCCTGCCATTCCCCCACCCCACTCCGCCCCTCCCCTGAACCCTCCCTTCTCCATGGAGCTCCCCACCCCCAGCTGCCATCCCTCAACTCTCCCCACCTGCCAGGTAGGTCAGGGGCTTACACCTGTTCGCTCCTTAGGGTGCTGTTCTCATCGATTTCCCCAGAGAGGGAAGTGGCCCACCGAGGTCTCCGCATAGGAGCGGGTAGCCGTGCGCCCGGGGAGGGGTGGCCAGTGCACCCCCTGCAAGCCAAGGCAGGAGGCATCCCAGCTTTCTCCTCCCAGGACAGTTGAGAGAATGAAGGCGCAGGAGCTGGGGAGCGCCCAGCCAGCAGTCACTGTTAGCATCCTCTGGAGACTGAACTGGGCAGGCAGTGGGTTCCACCGAGTTGCTTTATGTGGAGAGATCCCTGTTTGTCAGACACGTACCAGTAGAGTCGCCCCTTCCTACCCAGAGCCGAGAGCCCAGCAGACTGTTACCTCTCCGTGTCCTTTGCTCTGAGTATGTTTCAGTCCAGGCCTTGGGAGCGGGTCTGTATTTACTTGTCCCTTCCCTAGCCAGGCCCAACTTCCTGCTTTCCTTTCCTCTCCCCGCTTCAGTCCATGACGACCCTGCAGGACTTGCTCACCGACATTCATGTACTCAAGGTCACCGCTGGGGCCCTCAGGAAGGACGTGGACATGCTGAAGGACATATTCCAGAAGGTAGGCCTCCTGGCACCCTCCGTGCTGGCCTTGCTGCTTGGACCTCGGGTGGCTGGAGTGACAAGGCAAATCTAGGAAACCTGTTCTTAGTCAAAAATCACAGCCACGCGGCAGGGCAGGAGCCTGAGTCATCTGTGAGTGGCAGAAACTTAGACCTGGTTTTGGCAAAAGAGAGAATTTATCGTCTCAATTACTAAAATGTCAAGAGATGCCTGCAGGCACAGCGGGATCTGGGTGCTACACCCAGCCTGTCTTTCTCTCTGCCTCCTTTGGGGGATAATCAGGTGCTCCCCAAGTCTTGGTGATTTCAGGCTTCTTGTTCACCAATTTAGCAGAAAGAAAACAATTCTTCCTCTTTTGGAAAGCTCTGTACCTACTGAATACTACTGTGAACCCTGGGCAGGCATGCATGCTAGTTCCTTCTGGGCCTACAAAGACTTCAACCCAGGGCCTCCCCGGTGGCACAGCCACCACCATCTTTTTTTAAAGATTCATCTATTTATTTATACAAGAACTGGGGTACAGGCCAGAGGCACGGGAGGGTGAGAGGATTCACCAGAGCCAGAGCGGGGAACAGAACAGGCAGACGGACGAAATACACTGCTGAGGGGAGCAGCGGGCGATGACAGGAGAGGTCTGCCGCGCCATGTGGGATTCTTGCCGGCCAGCTGGGATCGAACCCACATTGCAGAGGCTGCGGACAGCTTCACAGCGCTGCGCTCAACCGCCTGCGCTACCAGGGGAGGCCCCATGACAGGCTGTTAAGAGGCCCTGCAGCAGAGTCGCTGAGTGCTTCTTAGCCCAGCATTTCCCAAACTTATTTGCCCAGGGAACCTTTTTCCAGCCCTTTCCCACTTACTGGGAAATACTAGCTTTGGAATCTGTCGTCCGGCTTGTTCCTCTGGGCCAGGCCCTGGTATGTGGCTGTGAGAAGACGCAGGGCTGGCACCACCCTGGCTCACGGGCTCGGCTCATTTCACAGATGCCCCCGGAAAAAGTGGACAGTATCTCCAAAGATTTGAAATCGCAGCAGCAGAAGATGAATGCCCTGCAGCGGGAGATGGTGAGAGCCCTGCTGTCCCCTCTCCCAGCCCCTCTTCCCCTCCCCCTCCAGGCTCAGGGGTGCTGGGAGAAGGGAGGGGTACAGAGGACAGAACTTGGGAAGGCCCAGGCACCCTTGGGGTCCGCCCCTTCATTCCCGACCCCCTCCACACCCCCCAGCTGACGCTTCAGAATAAAGTAGTCTCCGTCCCCAAAGCCGAGGACACGGTGCTCTGGAGTGGCCTGCACGAAGCCATGTTCCCCCGAGTAAGTGCGCCTAAGGTGGGGTAGGCAGGGCCAGGCAGCCCAGAGTGACCCTGGCTTACCCAGTCGCCTTTTCCCTTCGGGACTTTTCTACAGAGAAAGTCACAAAACCTGCAGGACTCGGAGCTGTGGACGGTTGCTGAGGATATCCAGAAGGAAAGCCCTCAGCAGATCACCGAACGCCTGACAGTTGGAGCCGAAGCTGCTGGTCACAGCCAGATCCGAGAGGCCATCCAGGGTCCCAAACCCCTGCACACTGTCTGGTACGGTCCTGAGGCCTTGATGGAACTGCAGGAAGAGGAGTCCACGCAGGCCGTCCCCCTCCCCGAGGCCCAAGTGCCAGGCGAGCCCCAGGAGCCGGGTCAGCCCCAGGAGCCGGGCCAGCCCCAGGAGCCGGGCAAGCCCCAGGGGCCGGAACCTAAACCTGGGCCCGCCACCACAGCTGGACCGGGGCCTGGGCTGGGGCCTGGCATGACGCCTAGGTTCATGGCAGGACCTTGGCCTGCTTTCAGACCTGGGCCTGTCCCCGGGCCTGGTTCAGCCTTTGGACCGGGACAGGCCACCGGATCTGGGCAGGCCTTCGGACCAGGACCAGCCTTCGGACCTGGGCAGGCTTTCGGACCAGGGCCGGCCTTAGCACCGGGACCTGCTTCAGGACAGGGACCAGCCTTCAGACCAGGATCAGCCTTTGGACCGGGACCAGCTTCAGGACCAGGACCGGCCTTAGAACTGGGACCAGCCTTTGGACAAGGGCAGGCCTTAGGACCCAGGCCTGTGCCTGGTCCCGGGCCTGTGCCTGGACCTGGGCCTGTGCCTGGTCCCGGGCCTGTGCCTGGACTTGTGTCTGCGCCGGACACTCAGCCCACACCACCAGGCTTCTGGCCTATGCCACCAGGAGGCTGGCCTCCTCCCAGAGGCTTCACTGCCCCTAGCCGTTTGCCTTCCTGGGGCATGGACTATTCATCTGGCCTACCTGGCCAGCCCCAGAGCTCCAGGGAGCTTCGTGGGCCTCCTAAGCTGTGGCCGCCCCCCTACCAGGCAGAGGGCCTCCCCCCGCTCTCAGAAAATGAGCAAGGTCTCCCCCCAGAGGTTGCGAGAGTCACTCAGTCTCGAGCCTCCAGGGACGGGGCCCTCGATGTACCCCCTAAGCGTTCTCCATCTACCCTTAAGCGGATAAAAACCTCTGCTTCTGTGGCCGCAGCCGCTGCTGCCGCCTATGCTGCCGCCGCTGCCTCAGCAGCCCAGACAGTCAGGGCTGCTGTCAAATTTGTTGAGGATGTCCCTGCCACCAAGCTGGCCACCAAGGCCACCACCAAGGCCGCGTCCGGGCCCCTGGGGGTCTTTGCAGATGAGCTGGGTGCCGGGTCCTCCCGCGGAGCCACTAAGGACCTCCACAAGGCCGTCCAGGTGGAAGACGTGTCAGATGTGGGGTACGAGGACTTATCCCTGCTCTACATGTCTATGCACGCCCCTTCCGACCCAGTCCTGGCCCAGGCCATGCTGTCTGCCAGCGAGGCCATGACCCTGGAAGAGAAGAAGGATGCCATCAAGATGTCCTTGAGCCACATGGCCCAGATGCCCATCAGACACGACTCCCTGAAGGAAGAGATGGTGCAGCTGTTGTCCAAGCTGCAGCAGCGCCTGGACCACCTGTGTAGGTGCCACCAGCTGGGGCGGGCCGGGGCCGGCCGGGCCCCCCAGCCGCCCAGGAGGCCTCTTTCCCTTCCTCTTGTCCCCCCAGCAAAACCTGCATTCGCTCACTAGCCATGCATTCGTTTAACTTAAATATTAGCCTCTTGCTGACCTGTTCTTTTATCATGAGTGTCATGATGTCTAAGAGAAGGGGGAAGCTGAGTCTAAAGTGGAGTTTGAGGAGTCACGTGTGGGGACTCACCCTGAGAGACGCGTAGCCAGCCCCGCTGTGGGCTGATGTGGGGTTAGGAACTACCGCTGGGCAAACCTGGCTCTTGCAGGCTCCAGGCATGGTCTGGGGGGTCACTGGGACCAGGACACTTTTGCTCCCTTTTCACACCATGACAGGCACTAAATCACGGGGACAGAGACTGCCTGGTACAGAGCTCTCAGCCCTGGCCACACCTCAGCACCCCTGATGGGGCAGGCTGCAGGGCGCACCCCAGAGTCTTGTACTCGGGTGATCTGGATGGAGCCCTAGTCCTAACCCTTATAGCCCTAACCTCACCCCCCACTCCTAACCCCTGGCTGTCACCCTCACCTTCAC
Organism: Talpa europaea; assembly: GCF_964194135.1. Lineage (NCBI taxonomy): Eukaryota > Metazoa > Chordata > Mammalia > Eulipotyphla > Talpidae > Talpa > Talpa europaea. The sequence goes on along the minus strand of NC_140079.1, from coordinate 101,037,608 downwards.
CCTCACCCCTAACTCCTAACCCTCTCCCGGTGACCCCCAGCCACTCCCAGGTGATGCTGCCGCTGCCCCTGCCCCCGGGGACACCACGGGCCGCCCTCCTGCTCTCTGTGCGCTCCCTCCATGCGCGACCCCAGTGAGACCCACATGTGCCGCGGCCGGGACTGGCAGTGCCTTGAGGGCCTCGAGAAGTGGAATTTCACGTAGCTCAGGGACCCACGTCTGCTGTGAATACCGGGCGCAGCTAGTCAGTCATGCATCCCAATGTGAAACCTAAAGCTTTAATAACCGGCTCCCCTCTGACCAGCCGCCACATTTACTAAGAAAACGAAAGGCGCTTGCGGTGGGTCCCCGCTGAGGTTCCTGGCTGTGCCTGTGTGTCTCCTTCGAGCTGGATATGGGGCACCTGTTTTTAGCTCCTTTTCTTTTTTCCAGAGCCCCCTTCCTGTCCTGGGCAGGCTGCACGCACGCTCACGCGCAGGGCACGCCACGGCTTCGCTCAGGGCCACTCCTCGGGGGTATTGCGCTCCAGATGGCTCCCCAAGGCTCGTGCTGGTGGCCCGAGTCCCCTGTGCTTTGGGCGTTCGGGAGGGGGTGAGCGGAAGCCCAGGTGGACCCCGCACACACATCGCGCTTTGAATCAGCACCAAAGCAGGGCCGTGGTTTTCTCAGTGACAGATTAAAATGATGCTACTGCGGGCGAAGCAGGTCAGCTAACACACTCTGTCAGAGTCAGTCTCACCTGCTTCTGCGTCGATGTTTGTGTAAAGTGTCACTAGTGGAAGTGTCCCTGACGCGGAGGCCCCAGGCTCTCGGGCCTTTCTGTGGGTCAGCACCCCCTGGGTGCCTCGGTGGGGCGGAGATGAAGCAGCCCCCCACCTCGTCTGCCTTTGCTTTCAGCTGACATCAGCGCCTCCTCCAAGCTCGGGAAGACAGTGGACATGTTGCAGGACAAGATTGACAACCTCTTCAAGTCCAGGATGAAGGTCAGTGTCCTTGGTACAAGAGCTTGAGGCGAGCAGATGCAGAGTCCACGGCCCCGAGCTGGGCCCCCCCCAGACCCTGTAGTGAAGGGGGACCCGGCCAGCTTGCGAGCGGCCTGGGGGCAGCTGTACCTGCAGAGGTGGACCCAGCTGGGGCAGGGGGCGGGGCGGGGCGAGGTGGCCGGGGGCCCCGGCAGTGTCCACGGCAGCTGTAAGATGGCAGGCTGCAGGCACGTGGTCTTCTCTGTCCCCCGAGCTCCCTCGGGCTGGGGCACCCCAGGAGCAGAGGCCTTGGAAGTGTCTGTGTCTCTCCTTTAGGAGGAAGAACTGGAGAGGGTTTGGGGCCACCAGGTCGAGGTCATGAAGGATCACTACATCGTGCTGAACAAAGCAGTGGAGAATGTCCAGATCCGCCTGGATGAGTTGAAGGTCCGGTGCCCGGGCGGGCCAGGGCAGGCGGGGGGGGGGGTGCGCTCCATCTGGACACCCGTGCTCGCCCTGGCGGCCCTCGGTGGTTTCTCATGTGGAACCGGGTGGCTCCTCGTCCATGGAAGACAGGCGAGCCCCACTCCCCACAATCCAAAGCAGAAGGGCCTGGCCAGCGTCTTGCTGACCACCAGGTCGCTGGCCCCTGGAAGATACCCGGCCCAGATGAAGGCGCAGAAGGTGCTGAGTGAGTGAGTGAGTGAATGGGAGGGCTTCCTACGTCCCCGCATTGCCCCGAAACAGCCTGTTCTGAGCGCTCTGTTCACGGGCCTGGCTGGGCAGCAGAGTCCCTGCCGTGGGGACGTGAGGATGGACAGCCTGGAGACCATGCTGGCTGGGCCTGGCCCGGAGGTGTCCCAGACCTTTGAAGTGGGGTCATGGGGTCACTCCCACTAGGGGCAGATCTCCCTCCCTGGGGTGTAAAGACACAAAATCCCAAACAGAACCCCTGGGGTCATTTCCACCATCAGAAGATGGTTTCCTCCCCTCAGTAGGTGGCCGTCGGGAGGATGAATTGGGACATGGGGTGGGAGCAATGTGTCCCCACTCCCCTACTCACCTGGCCCCCGTCCCCTGGCCCCCCACCCTAGACCCCACCCCAGGCCCGGTCCCCGGCAGGGCAGAGAGCATCCTCGAGGCTTCCCAGGGGGACTGACTGCCCTCTGCTTCTGCTCTTAGAGTATCAAGGCTCAAATAAGAAAATTAGAAATAAACAAGGCGGACAAGAAGCTGGTGGAGAAGGAGCTAAGTGAGGTGAGGAGCCCCGGCCCACCCCGCCCCGGGCCCCTGTCCCACCGGGGAAGCAGGTGGTTTCCAGGGTTTCCTTCCGCCTCTGCATCCGTGGCCAGGTTGCCCCCCAACAAAGCATCTCAAGGCTGCCCCACCGCTCCCATTCTCTGTGACGCAGGGCGAGTGACAGTTGTTGTGGGGACTTAAAACCATGCACCACCCAGCTTCTGTCAAGGAAAACCTCGGCTTAGGGCCTCCCTGGTGGCGCAGGCGGTTGAGCGCCACACTGTGAAGCTGTCCGCAGCCTCTGCAGCGCGGTTCCATCCCGGCCGGCTGGGCGAGAATCCCACATAGCGTGGCCGACCTCCTGTCGCGCCCGCTGCTCCTCTCAGCAGTCTATTTCGTCAGTCTGCCTGTTCTGCTCCCCGCTCTGTCTCTGGTGAATCCTCTCACCCTCCTGCACATCTGGCCTGTACCTCAATTCCTGTATAAATAAATAACTCTTTTAAAAAAAACAAAACACCTCGGCTTAGACCTGATGTTGCATTTGAGCCGCCGCGCCCCCGCGGCTGAATGTAAGGCAGGCTGGCTGTCCCGACCAGGCTGCAAAATACAGACCCAGGGACCTGACTCCTCCCCCCCGCTCCCCTCCCCCCCACCCCCAGCTGTCTTCTGTGTCCCCTCTTCCCTAGAAAGCCGACCGGGGCGTCCTGGCAGGCAAGGCGAACCGGGTGGACCTGGAGACCGCGGCGGTGGAGCTGAACGAACTGATCCAGAGCGTGCTGCTCAAGGTCATGGGCCACGAGGACGGCTGGAAGAAGGCTGTGGAGCGGCTGAGGAAGGACCTGCAGGCCAAGGTGAGGACCCTGCTCCAGCCTCGCCCCAGGCCCGGCAGCTCTAAGCAGCAAAGTTTCACAGTTTCCGAGAGTCATGCACCGGGGAGCGGCTCAGGAGGTCTCTGTCCAGATGCCGTTGTTGGAAGGCCTGGCTGGGGCGGAGGCGCACTTCTACCCCAGGCGGACCCCTCTTGCTGCCAGGGGCCACCACTCAGGGCAGCTGACTCCCCCAGAGCGAGGGAGCCCTGGGGGCACCAGAAAACCACCAGATGTGGCAACAGGTGTCACCCTCCATCAGGTCTGAAATCTCCTGGCGGTGACATGGTCAACCCTGTCCAGTGTGAGGGGGTGACCTAGAGGAGTCCACCCACCTCTCCTGGCAGTGGGACATGGGGCTGAGGGGGGGTGTTGCTGACCCCGGACAAGCCAGACGCCGGGGCAGTGTTGAGTGAATGCAGTCACAGCTGCCCTGCTTTGAACTGTGAAGGATCGATGGGTAGACCCGGGGGAGAAGCCCAGCACCCCGTGATCGTGGCCAGGGGAGCAGCTGGCAACGTCACAGCATTCAACAGATCTGCCCTGCCCCGTTGCCTCTCCCAGTCCCGCCGGCTCATCTGCATCCCCACAGCAGCCCCACAGAGCAGGCCCGGGGCGCATCTCAGGAGAACGAGCCTCACGTTTATTTTATTTTTTATTTTTAAAAAGATTTATTTATTTATTTGTTTGTTTGTTTGTTTATTTATATAAGCACTGGGTACAGTCAGCAGCGCGGGAGGGTGAGAGAATTCACCAGAGCCAGAGCGGGGAGCAGAGCAGGCAGAAGGACCCAAGACACTGCTGAGGGGAGCAGCGGGCGGCAGGAGAGGTCTGCGCGCCATGCGGGACCCTCCTCCGGTGGCCGGGGAGCAGCTGGGGATCGAACCGGTGCTGCGGAGGCTGCGGGCAGCTTCGCAACCCAGCCCTCAACTGCTGCGCCACCGGGGAGGCCCAAGCCTCACGTTTATTAAGTGGCCACCAAGCCGCCCACATCATCACAGTGACTGTGGGGTGATGTCAGACTTCTTGACGCAACAGCAGGGTGACAAAAAGCAGCACAGAGAGGTCCTCTAGATTAAGGGTCCTGTGAGGGAATGGCCAGAAGCAGCCAGAGACCTGGCAGCATCGAGAGACCCGGCCGCATCCAGAGACCTGGCCGCAAACGCGTCAGCCCCGGGTTCCACCTGCGCCAGGAGTCCTTGTTCATGGTGCGGCCGCGAGACTGTGCCTCCCGGGAAAACATCCTCCTGTGTTAAGGAAGTTATGAGTGGCATGTCCTGATGTCTGCACCTTTGTAAAGAAAACGCATCCAGGCCCCAGCGATGACACCTAGACGGGAGGCTCTCCCCCCAAGAGCAGCAGGGCCTCTGGGGACTCTCCGCCCCAGCAATGCCCATGGCCCGCCGGCCGGCCGGCAGCTTCTTCCCGTGCTGAGGCTTGGCGCCCGAGTCAGCCATTTCACTAAGGCTTGCAAAGGGGCGACTGTCCTCATCCAACCATGTGTGTCAGCCGGAGAGCTGTGAAGAGGCTCTCTCCCTCACGCCCGAGCCCCCGCCTGCAGTGCGGTTCTTTCAGGAAAGACAGGAACAATGGCGAATTGCAGCTTTAGCTACCAAGCTTCGGGGCAAGATGCTGGTGCACGCCCCACCTTCCGTGACTCCTTGTTTCTGTTTTTATTCTTTGTTTTCCTTTTGCCCAGGGTCAGTGTTAGCGCCGGAGTTTTGTATGTTCACTCATCCTGTTGGTTCGGTTACTCTTTCTTTTTTTTTTTTTTTTTTTTTTAAGATTTATTTATTTACTTATACAAGCACCGGGTACAGTCAGAAGCGCAGGAGGGCGAGAGAATTCACCAGAGCCAGAGCAGGGAGCAGAGCAGGCAGAAGGACCGTACACTGCTGAGGGGAGCAGCGGGCGGCAGGAGAGGTCTGCGCGCCATGTGGGACCCTCCTCTGGTGGCCGGGGAGCAGCCGGGGATCGAACCGGCGCTTCAGAGGCTGCGGGCAGATTCGCAACCCAGCGCTCAACCGCTGCGCCACCGGGGAGGCCCCGGCTACTCTTTCTTTTGTCCCACATGGTGTCATCTTTGGTCTGCAAGCTGGTTTCTGCGACCTTTGGCTCGTCCATCCGTCTGGGATCACTTGCTTGCTTTTGAAAATGACAAGGTGTCCAGGCTCCTCTTCACCACTGCCTTCTTCAGACCCGAGCCCGGCGTTTCTCCTTAGCAGCTTGGTTCCTGTGAATGCAAATGGTGGCTAGAGGTGAAAACCTGGGTCCTGGAGGGAGCCCTCCTGCAACTGGGAAGTTCCACCTGGGAGGACTCAGTCTGCCATTTTCTCACAACAAGACATGGAATTACCTTTTGACCCAACTCTCCCACTCCCAGCTCAGGAGAAATGAAATGAAAACTTGATGACCTCACAGAACCTGTACACGAATGTCCACAGCGACATTATTAATACCCACCTCCCCAAGTGGAGGCCATCCAACTGTCCACCAACACATGAACAGATAAACAGAATGTGGTCTGGGCACGTCGTGGAATATTACTCAGCCATGAAAAGGAGTGAAGCACTGGCACCTGCTACAACCTGGATAAACCTGGAGAACATGATTCTGAGGGAAAGAAGCCAGACATGAAGTCCACATCACATAGGAGCCCTTTTCTAGAAATGTCCAGAATGGGCAACTCTCTAGACAGAAAATAGATGAGTGGCTTCCAAGACTAGGAGTTTAGGGGGAAATGAGGGGTGACTGGTTATGGGAAAGGGGTTTCTTTGAGAGTGATGGGAATGTTTTTAAGTTGTTGCGCAGCTCTGTGAATCTGCAAGAGCCACCGACTGTTTACGTTCGGCTCAGTAGCTCTGTGTTGAAGGTGTGACTATCAGGTCTCTGCCCCGCCCCCGGGAGAAATGTCTTTTCCAGGTTGCAGTTGAGCAGTGGGCTTTGCCTCATGTCTGGGAGGCAGTAACTGGGGGGATCTTGACCTTGGCAGCTGTGCCGGCCCCTTCCAGCAGCGGGGCACAAACCTTCCTCCATCTCAGCCGTGTTCCCTCTCCCTGACCACCTCACTTTTGTGTTTACCTCGTGGTGCTTCTGTGACTCCCCGGGCAGAACCTTTGTGGAGGAGGCAGGTGTGCGTGCACTCACCGCTCTCCCCTGGCTGCTCACAGCTGCCCCAGCACGACTTGGACAGTCTGCGGGTGGAGATGGACGAGGTCTGGATGGTGATGCGGAAGCTGCTGATGGACGGCATCCGATTTGACCCCGACAGCGCTGCCGGCTTTAGGAAGTGAGCACCTTCCGGGCAGGGGAACTGCTCCTGGAGGCTGGGGACACCCTCCCTCCAGGGAGACGACAGGGTACCCCAGCCTGAGTGTAGGGGTGGGGGTGTGTGGCTGAGTGTACTCTTGGGCTTGGGGGGCAGCTCTGGCCTTGGCGAGAGAAGACACATCTGCTCCAAAGCCCCTTGGCCACAAATGAGGAAACTGAAGCTCAGAGTGGGAAGGGGCCCTGCAAGGCTACACGGGGAGCCTGGGCGGGTCAGGACAGGCACCCCGGGGAGAGGGCCTGGTGCACCAGGGAGGCTCTGGTCCTCAGATCACCCTCCTGGCCCTGAATATCCACCTTTCCAGAAAGCTCCTGGCCTTAGGGACCTCCATTGTGTTTGGGGCCGGGAGATAAGCTACACACACTTTTATCCTCCCCCTCTGCCCTGCGGCCCCATGAGCTAGGCCGGCCTGCGGGTGCCGGTGTGGGGAGGCCGGGCCTGAGGCAGGCGGAGCCTCCCCTGAGCGCCGCTGTCCCGCAGGAAACTCTTCGAGCGCGTGAAATGCATCTCGTGCGACCGGCAGGTGGACATGATGAGCAGCCCGTGAGTGCCCGCCAGGGGGCGCGCGCGCCCCACTGCTGCCTGCGCCGCCCCTCCCGCGGGTCCTGTCCTGCGTGGGGGCCCCTCCCCCTCCCCTCCTCTCCCCTCCTCCTCCCCTCCTCCCCCCCGCGCTGTCTGCTGCCCTCTGTGTGTCCAGGGTCGCAATCGCCTCCTAGAGGAGGCCCCGGGGCTAGCTGGGGGCGCACGTGCGTGCAGGTCACAGCCCGAGCTTCCATCTGCTGCGGGGGGAGACTCAATCTGAAGCCGCCGTCCACGCGCGGCCCACCGGCGCGTCCCCACGCCCCACCCCCGCGCCTCTCCTCTCCACGCATCTGCCTGTTCTGGGCGCTCCACACCAGGGGAGTGTGGCCTCGGGGGTGCGGCACGCGGCTTGCAGGGGCGGGGTGAGGGGGCCGCTGCGGGACACCCCGTGGCAGGGACAGCCTCCCCCCTTACTAGCATCTGCTTCCCGTCTTGGAGCTGCTGGGAGCTGGGAGCGTGTACGTCTGTGTTGTCACCCACCGGCGTCCAGACTTTGGGGGTGTCAACCGAGCAGTGGAGTGCTGGATTGTAGGGTGATGCTGCCTAACTTTGTGAGGCGCTGCCCAGACTGTTCTCTGCTGTGGTTAAGAACTGGGATCTTGCAGTGACCAGGCCTCTGCGGTGCTAGCCCGGCCCAGCCAAGGGACACCCCCCTGCACCCCCACCCCCCAGGCAGGGTCACCTTCAAGCAGAGGCTTTGGAGCAACAGCTAGAGTTTTCCTTCAACTCACAGATATCTAGTTGCAGTGTTATTTATAATAGTTGAGGGGAGGGCCTCCCTGGTAGCGCAGGGGTTAAGTCTCGCATTATGAAGCTATCTGCAGCCACTGCAGCATGGCACGGGCACGAGTTCAATCCCCGGTTAGGGAGGTGACCCCCAGGGCGCAGCAGACCTCTCCTGATTCGCCTGCTGCTCCCCTCAGCAGTGGATTTCAGTCGATGAGCCTGTTCTGCTCCCCACTCTGTCTCTGGTGAGTCCTTTCACACAGACCCCATCTCTGGCCTACACCCCAGTTCTTGTATGCATAAATAAAATAAATCTTAAAAAAATAGTTTAGGGGAGAAATAAAAGGAAACAACCCCAAAGTGGCAAACACGTTGTTGTACATTCCTCTGGACAGGTCACTCCTGGGAACGGAGCCTCCCGTGGGGATGGTCTGTGACGCCGTGTCTGGTCCCGCAGCCGCCTTCACTGTGGTCCCAGCACCTGCACTCTGGCCAATGCAGATTAAATTTTGTTTTAATTCAGTTCATTTAAATGTAAATTGCCCTGTTAAATGCCACGCAGGGCCAGTGCCCGTGGGGCACGTGGGGAACGTGATGACCAGGGGGAGTCTGCAGCGACTTGAGTGAGGCGAGCAAGCAGGGTGTCAGCTCCGGCCCTGCTTCTGTTGAAATATGCATAAATGCGGGGAAACCCTGGGAGGACAGGCGAGATCATTGGTCACACGGAGAAAGCTGCATTTGGGTTTCTGGGTGGTTTTCTGTGCCTTCTAAAGTGCTGCCTGTCAGCGTGTTATTACTTCAAGCTTTTGTCCTGGCTTAAACACATGCAGCCGAGGAGGTATGTCCTTCGCAGTATGTGACTCTTCCCCTGTGTCCACCCCTGCCCCCTCTGCACACATCGAGGTGCAGAGAGCAGCAGCCCCTCGGAAGGCTGTGTAGCTTGTCACTGAGGTCAAGTCCATGTAACACACGTGAGCCATTTTAAACCCAGCAGCTCGGCGGGCTTAGAGCATTCACGCGGCACAACCATCCCCGCCTCCAGCACTGGAGCGTCTGTCACCCCAGGAGGAGGCCCCATCAGCCGTCACTCCCCAGCTCCTCCCCCCAGGCCCTGGGAGCCCCCAGTCTGTCTTCATCCTGTTTCTAGAATTTCCCTATTTTGGCTTTCACCACTGCCGTCAGCGCAACTGTCTTTTATGACTCATGGCCCTTCCCCAGGCTCCTGAGCTGTGCATGTTGGGCCCTGATGTGAACTTTCCCGGGAGAACAAGCTTGAGCCTGGGCTTCCTGGAGGAGGAGGCAGTTGCGGTCACGTGCGCCTCCCACCTGGCTTGTGTCTCCACCAGGCAACTCATCACCGTCCGCAAAGCCCAGCTGCTGTCCAGGCTGCGACCGGCCAGCGCCGACAGCTATGAGTACCTGCAGCGACAGCAGATGAGGTGCACGGGCTGGGCCTCCCCAGGGCGGTCTCCGGGGTGCCTGGGAGCTGCAGAGCCAAAGCCTATCCTGAGGCCTTGCTGGCCAGCTGCAAGGGAGGCCTTGAGGGGGTGGCGGGGAAGGGGGAGGGGCGAAAGGAACCGACGGATCTGTTGGACTTCTGGTACCGGCCAGCACTGTGGGGGTGGTCATGGGCCAGTGCTGTGGGGGACAGTCTCGTGGACACTCACACCCCCACGAGCTAGGTTCGTTTCTGCGAGGAAGGAGGCCATGGCCGTGGGGCCTCCATGAGCCTTTGGCCGAGCAGGCACGGCCCCGACGGTCAGGGACGCCAGATCCTTGTGCGTCCCTCGGAGGGGTGTGCTGGTACCACCCCTCTCACGGTTGGAGAAACGAGGCTCCCCACTGTCCCAGGCTACACTAGTATGTGGCGGGCCTGGCAGCCACGCTGGCTCACTGGGCCCCAGCTGACTTCCCAGCATCCCAACAACCCAACCTCGCGGATGCTTCGGCGCCCAGGTCTGGGGGTACCACTGGCAGGTGGGCCGAACAGGAGCCACAGCAATTGAGGGGTGGGACTCGGCCTGTGCCCAAGGCCCCGCCTGCCCTTGCTGGACCCCTGGAGAAGAGGGGGTTAGTAGTGTGTGTGGGCGGCGGGACCAGGGTCCGGCATGGCGGGGGCCCCGGGGGACAGAAGCCCCAACTGTCCCCCTCCGGCTCCAGCCCAGGGCTGCTCAGTGGCACTGGAAGCAATTCCAGCCTTCCCTCCACACTGGCCCGGCCCTCCGCCTGTCCTGAGGCTCCCCTGGGGTGGAGGGAGGGTCTCTGGTGGCTGATGACCCCCCTCCCTCCCAGGGAGCAGCAGCTGCAGCAGCTCCAGGACCTAGGAATGCAGCAGGGGGATCTGCAAATTGCTGGTCCCCTGCAGGACTGGGGCGACGGCCCTGCTGCCAACAACCACCTCAAGACCAGGTCACGTGACTTGACCACACTTTACCCCTATGGGGACCCTGAAGTGTTGGATTATGACACCGTGAGTCTGGCTGCAGCCCTGGTGGTGGGCGATTGGGGGCCGACTGGGTGGGCTCCGTGTGTGCCGGAGCTCCCTGAGCCCAGCTGGGCCGTCCAACAGGCCGAGGTGGACCTCCTGGGCGTGGATGGGATCCTGTACAAGGGCCGAATGAGTGACCAGGAGGGCACAGCTGGCACAGAGAAGGAGCTGGCAGGTGAGGGCCCAGGCCTTCCCGCACCCCTGCCCTGGTGTCCTGGCATAACTGGGCAGCGTGGGAGGCTGCGGGAGGGCCCAGAGCCGCCACCTCTCTGACTGGGGGTCCTCACGCAGCTGCTTGCAAAAATGGGGTCCTGCTGTATGCTGGGGAGGTGACAGGGAGCCAAAACGTCTGTCCCCCGGGTCTCCACTCTAGTGGGAGAAGCAGACCATAAGCCACTCACTGGGAGGCGAGGACCTGGCATTATGGAGATGAAAACCTGGCCTGTGGGGAGCGCCCTGGGGCCAGGACAGCTGGGGAGGACGCTGGCTGAAGGAGGGGTGCCGCGGGGCCTCCCTAAAGCAGGCAGGCTGGGTGCGCTGGGGAGAGGAAGGGTGAGTGCTGCTCGGGAGGAGGGACGGACGGGAGCGGTGAACTGGGTGGGGGCAGGTGGGACAAGCTGGTGCCAAGGCCCTGGGGTAAGTGGCAGCCAAAGTTCGGAGCCCCGAAGGATGAGGCTGTTGGCAGGAAGGGAGGCTGGCGAGGGCTCCGGCCGGCTTTGTCCCAGGCGGGAGCCGCACGCCGGGAATCCGGGAGCCACGGGAGAGAGGGCTGGGTTGAGCCAGCTGGTTCGTCCCGACCCTGCCGTGTCCCTGCGGAACTGACGCCGGAAGGGAAGGGCTCTTGCACTGGGGTGCTGGACACGGGGCTCCCCTCCCCTGGGGCTGCCGCAACAAAGGACCAGGAGGAGGCCGAGGAAGAGGAGGAGGAGGGAGGACGGGGTGGGCGGGGCAGGAGCCACCTGTGTTCCTAGAGCAGCTCCAACAGGGGCTTCTGCAGCAGGGAGTGCTGGGTCCCCGCTGCACCCCGGCCCCCCGCCTCGCCGAGCGCCTTGTCCTCACCTTGGGGGAAGCAGTGGACAGTCTTGCTGACGTGGGGAGGGATCCGGGGGGCCCGGGAGCGCTCCCGGCTGGGCACAGCACGCCTGCCAACCCCAGAACCCACGGGACACAAAGGGGATGTTCTCGGCTCAGGCTCAGGGGGCATGTCGGGCTGATGGGCGCCAGGGTGGTGCCGGGCACCTGGGTCCTTTGGGAAGCAGAGCCTGAGGCGGAGTTGGGGCCACGGCCAGCAGACCTGGCCGGTCCAGCGAGCCCAGCGGGGAGCTTCTGAACACACATGGCCGCGGCAGGACCAGGACCGGGCTCCTGGTCGTCCATGGCTGGACGGGCTCACGGGCCCTGAGCTGCAAGAGGTCGAGCTGAAGCGTGAGCTCCTGAGCTCTTCCCTTAAAGCAGACCCCCCAACTGCCCCTCCTGGGGAGGAGTCACTCCGCTAGTAACCCCTGAGCCCCACTGGCGCCAGAGGGACGCCACGGGAGACCTGCGTGGCCAACACAACTGTCACCGCCCCTGGAGCGCTCTCAGCCCCCGGGGGACAGTCAGCTGCAATGTAATGACGAGTGACCTCCGTGAGTAACAGACACGCGCGGGGACAGACAGCGACCCGGGAGGGTCCCCTGAGAGGCAGGGGCCTGCCTGAGGGCACAGCCAAGGAAGGGCTCAGGTGCTGCCTGTGAGGGGAGCTCCATGGCCCTGAAACTGGCCCCCCACTCCAGACCTGGGTGCCCTGCGGGGGTGCCAGCAAGCCCCCCTCCCCTACGCCTCCTCTCGTCGTCTTCTGGCCCGCAGCGGCCCGTGGCCTGTGTGGCGGGTGCGGGGGGTGGCGCTTGGCTGGACGTGGAAAGAGGTTCAGCAGCGAAGACAGAGTCAGCTGCAAATGGCCACATCGTGTCGGGTCCCATTTCTGTGAACCGTCGAGCAGGCAGCTGGCGGGACCGAGCGGGCCGCGCGAGGGGCGGGGGCTGGACGGCGACCCGCACCTGCTGCGCGTGAGCTGAACGCCGGGATGGTTCCCGCTGCTCGGCTGCTTCGGGTGCAGTGAATGCCACCTTCAGCAATGCGCCTGCGCACACGCCAAGCACGGCGGCGGGCGGGCATGGTGGTGCCCTGAGAGTGGCCGCGCGGCTGACCGGTCACCGGTCCCCAGCCCCCCACCTGCATCCTGCGGGGACGCCGGGCGACCGCCTCCCCCTTGGCCTCAAGCTTTCAGGAAGGTCCAGACTCAGGAAGGCTGGGAGGGCTGGGCCCTGAGCCCGAGGATTCCCCAGAGTCAAGTAGGCGGCGGCTGGGGGGCCCTCTGGAAGGGCCTGTCCCTGCCTGACTCCCCCCTCCTGTGCCGCGAAGCCGTGAAGTTCCCGCGCCCTCCGCTGAGGAACCTGGACGACCACTCGCGCCTCGGCGTCTCCTCCTGTGAGTGCCCATCCCTCCAGCCACGGGCTCCGCTGGCTCCCGGCAGGCCTGCCTGTCCCACCCGAGGCTCCCTTGCCTCCTCGTCTATCTCCCACCTGCGCTGCCCCAGGCAGGCACCCAGCTCCCTGGCCGGGACCTCCAGCCGTCCCAGGCGCCTGTGTGGCCCTGCAGGGGGGCTTCCTGGCCCAGGAGCTGGCTGCAGCGGGGTAAGGGAGCCCATTCATCCTCCTGGCCGTCTGCCAGGGGGCCCCGGGAGCCAGGCTGGCGGCACTGAGCTGATGCGCACCCCCCTATCTCCGGGCCCACGCACTTTCTCCCAGATAAACGGCCTTGAGGGGAGCCAGAGCTGGTCCAGAGCCGAGTCCCAGGCTCCAAGTCCTGTGTCCCCTCGGAGCATCCACTTCTGGGGCCCTTCAACTTGGTCATCCCAGGAAGGTCAAGGGGGCTGAGACGGGGGAGCCGCAGCAAAGCACTGCTGATCTTGGGCTTCTCCTTAGGAGGATGAGCTGTCGGGCCAGCCTCTGCCCAGAATGTTCTTGGGACACCTCCTTGGTCTCTCCTGCCCCTCCAGCCCTGCACCCCTACACCGGTGTCCGCTCAGCCACCTCGGGCCTACACCAGACCGTGCCGGCTCGGCCTCCGTCTCTGCCGCCCCTGACACTGCTGCCGCGGCTGCCGCCCTCCCTGCGGGACCTGCGGGACCCCCTCCTGGCCCCAGGCCCTGCCAGGCACCCCAGGCCTCTGCGCTCTGAGACCCGGACCAACATCCAGCCCACCGAGGAACCCACTAAACTGTGAGCTCTGCGCCCCCTCCCCTCCCCACCCCCAGGCTGGGCCTGAACCTGGGGCACACGTGGGGCCCTGGACACCGGACATGGGGGGTCTCCACAGGGACTCATTTGAACCCGTGGCCCTTTTAACTCTCCGCCCCCAAACACGCACAGCACAAGCGCGCCCGCCAGCTCGTCGAGACGGCAGCTTCCCAGGTTGAATTTTCTGCTGAGCCAATTTAATGCCTTGACCGACTCCCAGCACAGCACCGCTAGGGTGGTTTTGGAAGCAATCACTTGCCTTTTTATTTTGCCGAAATGATTTCACGAGGACCCGCGCCCCCCGGCTGCGGCCGGTGCCCATTTTCCTTGGGGCCATTATTTCCACCAAGACCAGTTTCCTCACGGGAGCTCGCGGGCCCGCCCGCGTGCACCCGCTCAGCTCTCCGGGCCAGCGGTTTCCACAAGGGACGGCTGTGAGGAACCGGCTATTTAAAAGTCTGATTGTTTATTTCCAGGCTGGTCCTCGGGGAGCGGGGACCGCTGTCGCCCAGGATGGGCCCCGCACGCCCGCGTGAAGTCTTTCTGGCGGCCATGCCACTTGCCAGGCCTTGGCGGGGCCCAAAACAGACCTAAGCTTGAAGGGTTCCCACCTGGCCATTCAGTGAGGCTCTGGGCAGAGCTGCCAGCCCAGCATGCCAGCTTCCTTCTCCCCCTGGACCAGTCACCCCTCCCGCCCCACCCCCGGCCTGTCCAGGGGTGCCTGCCGTCCTGGCACAGCTATCAAAGTTCACAAAGACTGAAAGAACATTTCACTCTGTGCAGCTTTCAGGCGTGACCCCCAACAGCCAGAGACCCCTGGGAAGACAGAATAAGGGGTTTGTTGGGAGGGAGCCGGGGCGCCGCCCTGGAGGAGCACCCTCCCCAGCTCCTCCCCGCCACGCCCGCAGCCCTGCTTCTCTCCTTTCTCCAAGGTAATCGGGGGGACTTACCTGTCCACGCAACCATGGGCCGAGCGCTCGGACTGCAGCCTCAGGAATATTTTTGGCAACTTCTCCACAATAAAATCTTTTGCTTTTCTGTGGATGCGGGTGCTGGGCCCCGTGTCTCCGCAGAGGGTGGCCTTGCCTGCCCCGCGGGATCAGCCTCCCAGAGCCACTGTGGCCGAGGAGCAGCAAACTCCCCTCCTCCATCACGTTGGCCTCGTGGCCAGGCTCGCTGGAGCTGCCCGGGCTGCGGGACAGGTCCGGCTTGGTGGGCAGGCCGGTCTCGGGTGCTGCCCATGTAGCGGGCTTCTCCGTACCTCTCCCTGCAGGTGGGCGGTGCGGCCAGACTGGGCATTCTGGGGAAGGGGGGATGGACCCGAGCCAGGCTGTGCTTGGACTTGCCCCTGCCCGTAGATACGCGGGCACCTGGGCCACCCTTCACCCCACACCAGTCCCCGCTGGGCCCAAAGCTGCTGCCCTGGCCACTCCTCAGGTTAGAAATGACCCTGCTCGAGCAGGTGGGTCCCCATGGTGCTGCTCACACTGGGGAGGGTCATCCTGTCTCTGTGGGGGAGGGGTGGCCGGGGGGAGCCCGCCTTTGGCCTGGCCCCAAGGTGCCAGGCTGTAGCCAGCATCCTGGCTCAGGATGGTGGCAGGTGGGCTGGCAGGAGGCATACCTGCTCCGGCCCGGAGCTGCCCCAGAAGGGTGGCCTCATGACCCCAGCAGGAAGGCCTTGGGGAGCAGGCAGAGTGCAAACTTGAGAAGGGCCTAGGTCCAGCCTCCTTGAGGGGGAGGGGCTCCCCCACTGGGAGTGAGGGGGTCTCTGCAACGTGCAGGTTTAAGGCCGAGATGCATGTGTCGTGCAGGGAGGGAGGCAGGAGGCCTGGGCTGCTATGTGAGCACATGTACGAGTTGGGCAGACAGGATGGGGCTGCCTCTTGCCAAGGCGGTGCTAGAGCGGACATGCTACGTGGTAACCACCTTCACCCCTAAACCCCTGTCAAGGAGTCACTTAGCGTTTTTCCCTTTCAAAGATACTGGCTCATTAACGGTAGGTAGGGCCACCGAGGACTGCAGACATCGCGCCAGTAAGACCTGCTCCAGAAGGCGCCGCCAGCTGGAAAGGGGACGTTCAGGCACTGCTGCGGCCCTCCTCAGGACACTGGTCAGCACGCCAGGCCCGTCACCACCACCATGGCTGGCCTGACCCCTGGTGACTCCCCACGAATCTGGGGGCTCTAAGCAGAGACCATCTCGGTGCACACAGCCAGCAGTGGGTTCTTTCTGCTCCCCCTCCTGTCCCTGGTGGTCTCGCTGCCTGGAGAGGAGGACCGGCCAGTGTCCCCAAGGGGGAGCTGTCCCCAGAAGAAGAAGCCTCTGGCAAGGCCCTGGCTGCCCTGGCAGTGGGCCCTCGCCCTGGAGACCCTCCCTGAGAAGAGCTAAGTTCTCTTCAGGCTCACCTGAAACACACACATTCCCGGATGTAAGCTGTGGCCAAGCAACCAATGACCTTCCCTCATGCGGAATGAAAGATGGCCTGGCCTCAACGATCTCCCTGGCCGACCCAGGTCTCCCCAACTCCCAGGAGCAGCCTGAGTCAAAGCTCATCTGTTCCAGGTGCCAGCGACTGTGAAAAGCCCCACCCGCCTGCTCAGGCTTGAGGAACAGCACGTTCCTGAGAACCCCGGGGAAGGCCTTGGGGATGCTTGGCAGCCCGCAGCAGCCCCTCCTCTTCCAGGGAGCACCTGGTGGGCAAACAGGCCCAGTGTTCCGGTGCTGCCCTGTGTTTCCTGGGGAGGTAGACCACGCACCTGTGGTGGCCAGGGGTGGGGGTGTCCCCACCCTGATGTCCCCTTCAGCTTGTTGTGGCCTTGGGGGAACCTGGGCCTCCTATCACATGCTCCCTACATAAGCCAGAAGGGCAGCTTTTCTTAGCCCCTGGATCATAAATGTTGCAGACAAATCGGAGCCACAAATGCCACCCAAGCACACCAGCGGCGGCAAACCGAGACCAGCGGGCCTTTCAACAGCAGACTGCAAGGGGCACACACCCTCTTCTTGGGGAGCCCGCCTTTCACCCCACCTGACTCAGCATGACCCCTCTCTTCAGAAGTGAGACTTGTGTGGCCCAAGACCCGCCTGGCACAACCTCGTGGATGCTGGAGCGGGGCCCAAGTCCCGTGGTCAGGCCAGACTGCAGCATGAGGCTGGCTGCCCCAGGGGCCGCAGGTGACTGGCTGCGTCCCCCCCCCCCAGTTTGCTTGTTTCCTGGTCTCACGCAAGCTTAGGCTCCCCTCTAGGCTGTCTGGGCTCCTCCCACCCTTGAGGCTCAAGGGCCTGGGGTCCGGGGAAGCACTGGGAACCTGGGCCCAGCTCGCGCACCCTCCCTCTAGGCTGCTCCTGGCTCGTCTTACCTGGGGAGTGAATAAAAACCGATACCTGGGTCCCGTTCTAGAAGAGGTGCCTCAAGTACGCAGGGGACCCTTTGCTCCCTAATTTTGGGGGCCCCAAGTCTAGTGTCCCCAAAGTGAAGGCCGTGTGCTGGGGTTGCCCGGAAGCTGACCTGTCGTGCCCGTGAGCTTGCCCTTTCACGTGCAGTTGAGGGGTGTTCAGTTCACCTGGTGGGTCACCAACACCCTGGGACGCGTCTAGGATTCTACCACAGCGCTTCTCCCCCAGGGCTCTGGGGCCTTGAGGGCCAGTCTTTACAGATCTCAAAGGAAACTCTGGGGTGAGCCCACTGTGAGAAACCTGGGGTGCAGAGCCCAGGGCCCCTGGAAAGGGCCCAGGGACATTTAGCCAGGTTTCCAGACATTTCATCACAACTTGAGGGTGCTATCGCACCTCACAGGTTAGGGCCATGGCGGGACACCCCACCTGGTCAGCAGCACCTTTGTTGGATAACCAGGCTCTACAGGAACCTCAGTCCTTCCAGCCTGAGATTACCTCGAGCTCCAGAAGAGAAACCAACCTCACCTCAGTGCTCAGTGCAGGGCATTTCTCCACTGGGTCCCCGGGACTGCCTCTCTAGCCAGTTGGGGTGATGCTGCCGGCCTGGGGACCACACTATCTTGGGTATAGCTCATTTGGGGGCTTCTAGGAGTGCAAATTAGCACACACCATCCCCTGCGGTGCTGGACCCCAATCCCATCACCTGCCCGCTGGCACTGCTCAGGTGCATCACCCCACAGCAGGTAACCCAGGCCCCCGGCAAAGCCTCCCACCACCCAAGTGGGCGTGGCACTCCCGAGAATGCCTTCCCCTCCAGAAGAACGAAGCTCCGTGACAATTCAGGAGGCCCAAACCCCACCTTTCTCATCTTGTCCTCCACCCTCTCTGGGCCCTGCTAGTTTTCAAGGTGAGGACCAGAGATGGCAGCTCAGTGACCAGCATCAACAGCTGTCCCAGGCAGGCTGGGAGCACTCTGCCAGGCTCCGCGGTAGGGGTGAGGTGGAGCTCCGCCTGACTCGGGCATCTGCTCAGAAAGCCCAGGCTCACCAGGGATTCTGTGCAGTGTTGAGCGCACCTCCCAGAGGGAGCGGCTCTCTGGGCCATGAGCAGTCAGGCTGTCCTACATGGAGTGAGGTTGAGCCAAGCGGCAGCACAGGCCCTGACCACCCTCCTGCCCTGCTGGGGGTGCAGGCTGCTCCAGGGACCACTCCCCCAAGGTGGGCGGGTGGACTCCTCCCTTGGGGCTACAGCAGATGTCTGCCCTGGCCAGCTGGGAAGCAGCCTGGGACCTCCAGTCCATCCCGTCCCTGTGGCCTGTCTCCTTTGCCCAGGCCTGGTCCTGACTGGCCGCTAGCCCCACCGACTCTGCAGCCACACCTGCTGGCACCCAGCCCCCCAGGGGAGTGCCTGCCCCCCAGCGGCCCCACCCAAGGGCCTGAAACGGGAAGGTTGACACTTCAGTCCTTCCAGCCTGACACTACCTTGACCTCCAGAGGAGACTGGCCTCACCTCAGGCCTCGATGGTGGGAAGGCCCACTAGGAGGCCAAAATCTGACCAGCCTGGCAAGGGGGAAGGGGGGCAGGTGGAGGCCGGGACCCTGGGACACTGGCCAGAAACTAACTCCACAGGAAAAGCCGCCAGCGGGCAGGGAGACCAGAGCCGATGTGGCTGCAAGGACTGAGCGGAGAGGCGCGGCCTCGCCCTCCACAGGGAAGAACTAGCAGCAAAGCTCAGGACCAGAGGCAAGACCACAGAGCCTGGTGGTGGTTTGGGACTCTTTCTTCTCCTTTGTTGGGGGGAGAAATGGGCATGGGGCACCCCGGGCACCGGGGAAGGCATGCAGGCGGCCCCAGCAGGCAGGAGCCGGGGGAGGGGAGAGTCCTGGAGTCTCCCACCATCTTTTTCTCTGCAGGGAACAGCAAGGCCGGCCGACAGGGGGCGCTAGGGAGAGGGGCAGGGCCCTGGGGAGCCGGGCGGCTGGCAAGGGGCGCGGGGGTTCACTCTAGCATGCAAAGTCCAGCTGCCCATGAACTAGGTTGCTTCTCGAAGAGCGACGTACGTATAAATACACAGACACAGCGACGCGCACATGCGACAAGGCTCTGCACTCCTGAGGGCGCGGCCCAGGCCCCGGGCGCTCCAGACAGGACCGGCCCAGCCGCCCCGTGGCCCGAGCGCGAGTCCTCTGGGGAAGGTCGTCTGGTCTCTGGAGTTCGTCCACCAGCACCCAGACCACCGGGCCGCGGCCACGCAAGCTGGGCGCCCAGACTGCAGCCCGGCGTCGCGCGGGAGCTCGGGCCCGGGCTCTCCTCCAGGGCTGGGGAAGAGGCTGCGACAGAGGGGGGTGCAGGGGCCCGCAGAGACGTCCTCTCCCCCGCCCCAGGGGTCCTGGCCTCCGGGAGGGGGAGGGGCCTCCCTTATCTCTCAGCCTCCATGGCCGGGTGGGCCCTCGGTTCTGAGGCGGCCTGTTGGGGGGCCAGAGGCGGCCAGTCTGACGCCGGGGAAGGGGGTGCCGGAGTCCACAGGGGCGGCTGCGGCGGCTGGTGATGCTGTGGGCCCCCTGGGGGCGAGGCCGCAGCGGGCCAGCCGGGCGCCGCGAAGCTGCCGGAGGCCGCGTGAGGGAAGTGCGGCGGGGGCGACGTGGCCGTGGCCGCCATCGGGCTGCCGCTGTGGAAGCTCTCAGAGGCCTTGAGACGGGAGAACATGGTGAGGGCGTCGGGGAAGTTGGGGGGTGTGGCGGGGGTGTTGGCGGGAGTGCACATCTGTTGGGGGAAGAACAGAGAGGGAGGGTGAGCACCCCTTTCTGGGAGGGTCGGGCCCCCTAAGAGGAGACAGGTGCGGTGGGCGGCTGTGCCCCCTTCCACAGTGCTCTGGGCAGAGCCACTGGGCTCAGAGAAAAAGTCTGGTGCCAAAAAGGTGGGGTCCTCACACTGGTGCAGGTGCACGGCCTCCCCACAGCCCCCACACCTCCGTCAGCCCCCGGGTGGGGAGCACTGTCTGCAGCCAGTGTCCATGCTCCCCAGGTCCCCCGGATGACCCCAGGCAGCAGGGGAGCCCACCAAACCTGCGGGGCACAGGCTCAGCACCCACCCCCACCCTCTGCCGCAGGAACTCCGGGGGGCACTTACCATCTGGTGGTGGTGGTGGCTGTAGGGGATGTTGGTCTCTTGGAAAAAGGCGCTGAGGGCCGTCTGCTGGGGAAAAGGCACTGCTTAGCCTCAGGACCCAGCCTGGCCCCTCGGGACTTGGGGAGGCCTGGAGCCTGATGACCAATGGCGTGGACGGGAGTCAAGGTGGCGTGCCTGTCACCAGGACCCTTGAGGAAACTCGGCGGTGGGGGTGGGGGAGTTGAGGGGGCCTGGTAGGCAGTGACGGCCCCGAGGCTCTGCGAGCACTCCCCAGCCGTCACCATGGCGGGGAAGGGCTTTCAACAGACCTCAGCCTCCACTTTGGGAGATGCCAGCCCCGCGCTGACCAACTGGCTGGGGAGCAAGCGTCCCCGCTCCCCTCGGAGCCTCAGTGTCCCTGTCTGTGACCACCTGCCCCTCTCCTCGGCTAATCAAGAGCCCTGCCAGCCGGGGCTCAGTCTCCACAAGGAGACCACTCCAGGCAGCACAGCAGGGTCCTCGGGCACCTACTGGGGAGAGCCCTGAGTGGAGGAGGTTGGTCTGGGTTTCACACTCTGTTCGCCTAAACTTCCCCCTGAAAGTTCCCACGGCGGCAGAGCAGGCGGGGGTCTTGGGGATTCGAGGAGAGAGAGGGACCTCAAGGGAGGAACTCTAAAGGGGTCACCAGGAGCCCCTGAAGGAGATGCTGGCTCAGGTCATTGCAGGAGGGACTCTGAGGAAAGTCAGGGCACCCAAGGCTCTCGCCACAGCGCTAGGTGAGGGAGGGGCAAGTGTGTGAAGGGCCTTGTCCTTCAGCCAGCGCCAGCCTCAGGCTCATCTCCTACACTGCAGCCTGCTTAAACCAATGTCCTGCCTCAACACACCCCAAAACCCAGCCAGGCTCCCAGGGGGGTGGGTTTATTATTTTTTTAAAGGAAATTCAAATGAATCATTCTGGGTATTTCCTGATGGGGACACAAGGGGGGGGCTTGGGGGTGCTGGTCTCTTAAGGTCTCTTGATGACCCAATTCCACTTCTGGATCCCCAGGAACATACCCAAACCATCCCTCTCCTGCCTACTGCAATTCCAAAGGCTACCTGTGGGGGATCCACACAGGTGATTGTGCTTCTGTCTGTCATTCTCCATCACGGTGAAGTCCCACCCCCTAAAACACACAGGTCCCCTCCCCCTGCAGCCTTCTGTCTCTATTAACACCCGGATCAGAGAATCTGACCAAAAAACACGGCCTCTGTCTGGGTGAGCCCTCGGCCAATGTAGGCTGCCCATCGCGGTGGAGGGCACATGGGGGCAAGTTGGCTGAGAGGAACCCCTCGCTCACCCCCATGCAGAGACCTAAGATTTGGGGGTTCACAATTCATTTTCACCTTAAGAGAACCTCTCTAGGATCCCTCTTTTTGTGGATGACAAAACAGACTCAGGGAGCATAGAGCTCCTATCTTTGGGGCCACCAAAACCCCCAGTGTGCAGTTTGCTCCTGCCCCTCCAGGGACAGTTTCTCCCCAGGTATTTCAACCCTCATAGCTACATATTCAATTCCTGTGATCAAGTCAGCCAACCGTTGCTGCCAGAGTGACCGCTCAGCCAACGCCAGGCCCAGCGGGCAGGCAGGGCAGCTCCCCACCAGACACCTGTCTGCCCAGCCCCAGCAGGGGGGAGCCATGCATGGGGATGGAGGCTCAAGCAAGCGGCCATGAATGTGGTTTTGCAAGTTTTGCCACATCCAGTCCTTGAGACCAACGGGCTGATTAGGGAGCTTCCTGCAGGGCGGGGCTGCCAGGCCTGGGGAAAGGGGGGGTGTCACTGTTTAGAGGTCACCTCACATACCCCAGGATTGAAGGGGGAGGGAAAGACCTGCCCAGAGTCACAGCAGCCTCCCTTCTCCAGGAGTGGGCAGCACACAGGGTCAGGGGTGCTCCATAAGACTTGAGTAGGAAGCCCCTCTGGGCGGACAGGCCACTGCCTCCCCAACTCCATCCCACCTCCAAGAAGCTGAGCCCCAGAGCCCCCGAACTTCTGGACGCCCTGCAGACCCAAACACCCTTCCTGGGAAGGCTCCCCATCAACAAACAAGGTTCTTGGGTCCCAACTGGGCCCAGATACCGGGGGCGCGCGTGCGCACAGTGAGAAGAGCGACCTCACATTCGTAAGGGGTGGAGCTCAAGGGTCTCTGGCCCGATCCCCACCCTGGGGTGTTTCCGGGTTTTGGCGTTAGGGAGGCCTAGCGGCCTCCTGGCAGCACAGACCACCGGCCCTGGCACGTATGGGTCGAGGAGGCAGGGGTGGGGGCCAGAACGGGCAGCCCCACCTCGGGCCCCGCCGGCTGAAAGCCCCGGAGCCCCGGACGCGCGGCGACCCGCGCAGGTAGACGGCCCGCGCGCACGGAAGCGCACCAGATACACCTGTGGCCCGCGGCCGGCACGCGGGCGCGCGGCGCGGGGTCCTGCACGCCTCCTCGCGTGCGCGCAGGCACCCCCGGCGAACGCGCGGCGAGCGTGGACACGGCGCACGCCCCACCCCCGCGTGGACTGCGTGTTTACACACACGCCAACATGCCCACACGTAGCGTGGCGCGTGCGTAAACACAAGCGCACATGTCCGTGGGCACGCGCGCCGCCCGCGGCCCACCGGGCACGCGGACCCTCCGGCCCCCACGGCCCGCGGCTCGGGAGGCGGGGGCGGCGCGGGCCCGGCTCGGCCCAGGCCTGGGCGTGCTCCTTCCGGCCGCCGGTCCGTTCGGGCCGCGCCGCCGCCCCACCCCGGCCGTTACCCGAACAAAAGAGGGGGGTCCCCCGTCCCCCCGCCCGCGGGCTGGGGCGGGATCCCGGGGCCCCGCGCGTTTCCGCCGCCGCGTGCGCGCGCCGAGCCCGGGCAGCCGGGCCGCGACGCGCCGGACCCCGGGCCGAGCGCGCGGGCCGGCCGGCCGCCCCGGGGGGCGCGCGCACCGCACGTGTCCGCGCCGGCCGCGCCGCCACGCGGGCCGGACCCCCGCCCCCGGCCCGGCCGCGCACCTCGAACTGCCAGTGGGCGGCCTGCAGCAGCTGCTTCGCCTGGTCGGCCGCGCAGCCCGCCGTCAGCACGAACTGGTTGATCATGACCTGGTGCTTGAGCTCGTCCATGTTCACGGACATGGCGCCGCCGCCCGCCGCCCGGCCGCCCGCCGCCGCGCTCCTCCGCCTCACGCGTCCACCATTAGCGAGCCGGCTCGGCTAATACAAATATTTACTGTGCGGCTCTGACTCACCAGCCGCGCCTGGCTGCCGCGGGGGCGTCTGGGACTTGTAGTCCCGCCGCTTCCGCCGCGCGCGGAGGGGGCTGCGAGGCGGCGCCGGCGGGGCGGGCGGCGGCCTCCCGGGGTGCGAGGCGCGGGCCCGGCCCGAGGACCCCGCGCGCCCCCGGGCCCGGCCGGGCCGGCATCCTTCTCGCTGAGCGCGCGCCCGGGGACAGGGCCTGGGGGCTGTGGCGCACGCCGGCCACGCTCGGCCGCGGGCCCGCCCCCGCGTGAATGGGTGACCGCCCCGGGGCGCCCGCCAGCCCCGGCCCCGGGGCCGCCCGGCCTCCCCAGCGCCTCAGCACAGGCTCGTGCCGCCCGCGGCGAAGCGGCTCCCCCGCGGCCTGGCGCTCGGGCAGGCACACGGTGGCCCGGGGGGGGGGAGTCAAGGACAGGGCAGGCGCCCGGGCAGAGCGGCCAGGGCGGCCCCGCACGCGGCCCGGGGTCCGCCGGCCTCGGCGCCCCCACTTTCCCCGCAAGACCTCGTGGGCCTTGCCGGAAGCCTCGGCCTCAACGTGCGGGCGCCAGGACCGCGCGGAGCCAGTTCCGGGGCGGTCCCGAACTCCCAGTCCCAGAATGCCCCGGTTTATTTGCATCGTTCCGTTCCGAGTGACGTCAACTGAGTGAGGCCGCACCTCGGCCAATGGGTGGCCGCGGAGTGTTAGGACCTGGCCATATAAGGTAAACAAAGCTGGCTGCCCAATGAGGCGGCGGCGGGGGCGGGTGCTGGGTCGGGGTGGACGGGGGCGCGTCACGTGGCGGGCGGGCGGGGGCGGGGCGTCGCGGGCCGTGTTTACAGCCCCGCACGCGCCGCTTCCGGTGGACGGCGCGGAGCGGGCGGGCGGGCCCCGGCGGGGGCGCGGGGGCGCGGGGGCGCCGGGGCGAGGTCTGGCTGTCACCCCTCGCTCTGAGCGACCTGCGCCGCTTCCTTGCGCTGCTTGGGCCCCGGCTGCACGGGTTGAGCAGCTATTTCCCGGGGCTTTACCCCGGCTCGAGCCCGCCCGGGCACCGCGGGGAGCAGAGCCTGGCCGGGGCGTGTGTCCACATCCCAAGGACACACGAATTGTGTGGGGGGGTCACTTCAGGACGCGGGCATCGTCCCCGGGGATGGGCTAAAGGTCGTTGAGGGGTTTTAGTAGATCGGGTTCGCACTGGGATCACTGGATGAGTCATGTGGGGACCAGATGGTGGGAGGCAGGTCCAGCGCGGATTAGGCGATGGCCTGGTTCCAGGGGAGTCCGCGCCTTGCCCGCAGAAGTGGATTGAATGGCGGGAACCGGCCCAAACAGGGCGGGGTGGCCAGCATTGCTGTCTCTGGACTGACCCTTTCACAGGCCCTGCTTTGCTGTAGGAGGATCATGGGGACCGGTGGACAAACCTGTAAGGGTGGCTGGAGCACCCGGGTAGCCGGAAGGACAGGAATCTCCTGCAGTGGGAATGCTAAAGGGCCTCTGAGGGCTAGAGTTAGGAGCTGGACCCCTTGGCAGGAAGAGGATTCTGTCTCCAGCCAGGTGGGCGGCCCCTGAGCTCTGGCAGAAGTCACTTGTCCACCTGGGGAACATGTTTGGACCTCATTTCAGCCAGTTGGATTCACTGAGGCTGTATAATTTTTTTTTGGCAAACCCTCATGGTGCCCAGAGACTTTTGCTCTTTCAAAGAACCGCCACTCGCCTTTGTACAGCATTGTGTGTGAATTAATGCGGATAAAGTACTCACCACTGGGTAGGCAACCTGAAGATGATTACCGCTCCCAGAACTACGGCTGGGACGGCAAAGTGGCCAGCGGGCTGTGAGCAGGTCGTGGAGGCAGACAAGAGGGGCTGTCTGTCTTGACTCAGCCATTTAATGACTGATGTTGAGCAAGATATTCTGGCTCAGAGCTTCAGTTTCCTCATGGGTAGAATCGGGGTCAGAGCAGGGAGGCAGGAGCTTTCCCAGAACTGTTGAGGGGGATGCCTGTGAGGTGCTGAGCTCACATCATTTCTAATGCCCCGGTCTGGCCTGCTCTAGGGAACCCAAGCCCTATTTTAGACAGGACCACTGATGCTGGAATTGACAGCCCCTGACACTTGCCTGCGCCCTGTAAGCTAGCAGGGTGTGTTTCTGAGGGAGGCGCTGACTTGGCAGGGCCCAGTGGGGGCTTTTCTTGCTCTAGGGGGAAGGATGTACCTTTATTCCTCCCCACCCTCTGACAGGTACCACGCTGGTACCTGCCCAGACTTGCCCAACCCAGAAGAAGCTCCTCTAGATTCCGTGGCTGGCTGAGGTGGGTCAGAGGGGACAGGCAGGGGCAGAAGTCACCTGCTGTCCCACAGGGCTGGGTGATTTATTTTCCCCAGGGCAGCAGGGAAAGGAAAAAAAACAACCTTGTTTTCAGCCAGGATCAGTCTGACTGGAGAGTGGACTTTGGATTTCCTAGCAGGCTCTCATGGACAGAACCAGTACACAGGGGGAGGGAGGAAATGCTGTGTTTGGCATTATCCTCATCTTACCTGAGGTCCTGAGAGAGGGACAGCCTAGGAGTCTGCAACCCCGGAATCTCTGGGACCCCTTGCCTCATCCCCATCCCCTTTTAATAACACTACAGATGTTGCATGTTTATCAGACAACTGCTGGGGGCACAAGAAAGAACAGATGAGGCTCCTGCCCCCTCAGGAGACACAAGAAGTCTAGACTTGAGGGACTTACATGAGGAGGCTGCGAGCTGTTCCTCGGGTCTTTGTGTTCCAAAGGCCCTAGTGCTGGCTGACTGACGGAGCTAGAGATCTGACCACGGCCTCTTGCTGCCTCAGGGCCTTTGAACATGCTCTCCTGGAATCTGCATTAGCCTTCCCCCTGAGAGTTTGCTTGGTTGGCAGCATTTCAAGTCCTGACTTAATGTCACCTGCCCTGAGAAGCCGTCTCAGGAGTTGTTCCTATCATTTCATTGCACCTCAGGCCAGTCCCCACTACATTTTGAATGTATTTATTTGGTAACCTTTCTAGTGTCGGTTTCCTCCCTAGCCTGCATGCCCTGTGTCTGGCCTTCCACCCTGTTGGGCTGGTTGCTTAGCTCATTGCCTGTCACATAGTAGCTGCATGATAAATATTTGCTGAATAAATAAATGAACCAGGCAAGTTGTTTATACTAGAACTAGTACAGAATCAGAAGGGCTTGTCTCCCAGTAGGGCACGGAGAAGACTAGACCTTAATTCCAAAGCTCTATTACGAGGAATGTTTAATTAATCAACTATCCAGCCTGTGGGAACCACTGCCCGGACCCAGGAGCCATAGGGAGGACACACTCTTAGGGTTGTTTCAGTGGAAATAGCAAGGTCTCCTTAGTACTTGTCCCCCCTCCCCCCAAACAGGGAGGCTGGTTAATTGAATGCAGTGTTAGGATGTGTTATGTATGTAGCTATACAAGTGTTATGTGAGTCAACAGAAAGACATTTAAAGTAAGAAAAGAAAGATCACAGAGGGTGGGGGTGTCTTCAGGCTCACCTGGGGGCAGGAGGAAAGCTGGCACACTGCCACAGTCCCTTCTCCAGGGCAGCAGGGAGTGTGCAGTAAGAGGAATGAGCGGCTTGTCCAGATTCCAGCTTACCACTTACCTACCGCACAACCTGCCTGGGGTACTTCACCCCTCCCAGCCTTACTTCCCTCTTCTGTAAATTGGAAATGAAAACAAAAGCTACATCATAAGTTTATTTATTTTATTTTATTTTATTTTTTTTAAACATTTATTTATACAAGCACTGGGTACAGTCAGAAGCGCGGGAGGGTGAGAGAATTCACCAGAGCCAGAGCGGGGAGCAGAGCAGGCAGAAGGACCGAAGGACACTGCTGAGGGGAGCAGCATAAGTTTAAATGAGAATATTGCAAAGCCCTCAGGCAATGTCCAGCCTGTAGTCGGTGCTCAGTAATTAGGGGCTTTGGCTGTGGGGCCGAGGGATTTAATCAGGATTCCCCAAGACCTGTCTTTGGCCATGAATAAAGAAAACACTTTATTCCTTTTGGCTTCCCAGCTCCCCAACAAGAGGGAGGTTGTACCCTGAGTTCTGCCCTCTGGGAAGGCGCAGAACTCATTTCAATCTGCGCTGAGCCACATTCGGGATTCGGGGCTCAGGCGGCGGCTTCACGGCCTGTGAGGGCTTCGTCCTGGCCCTGCCGACGGGGCTCCGGTCCCGCCGGGCCACCCCTCCTCACCGCCTCAGCTCCTGCATCTGCAAAATGGGGAGCGGGCGGCTGCCTCTGTGGGCGGGCTGTGAAATGGAGTCTTGAAGCGAGAGGCCGTGAGCTCTGGAAACAGCCACCGCGCAAGCGCTGGGCCTCCAGGAGCGCCGCCCCAGGTAGCGCGGGCGCAGGCGCCGGGGCGCCCTCTGCTGGCGGGGCACGAGATAAGCCCCGGGCATGGGGGGAGCCGCGGCGGCTCCGAGAGAGATTGCGGAGCGGGGGTCGATGGCAGGCGCCGGGGCCCCGGAGGGCCTGTGCGTGGACACGCTGCCAGGACACCGAAGCGCCAGGGCGTTGGCGCGGTGCTCGGACGCCGACGGCAGAGCGACGCGGCGCGGCCGTCGACGCCCCCCGTGCTGGGTGCTTTGGTTTGTCCGCGGCGCCTGTCAACAATCTCGGCGGCCCGGCGAGGAGCTCCCTGGGAAATGTAGTTCCGAGGCGGGCTGCCCGCGCCGGCGCCCGGCGGCCTCGGCGGCCGGGGACTCCATTTCCCGAGGAGCCCCGGGCCGGGGGCGGAGGGCCGCCGTGGCGTCGGGCCGCGGGCCGAGCCGGGGGTGGGGGCTGGAGCCGAGGCGCCCGTGGCCGTGGGCAGCGTCCGCGCGGCCTGGTCCGACCATGTCCGCGTGAGGACATCGCCGCCGCCGCCGCCCCTGCCGCCCGGCCCGGCCCGGCGCGGCCGCCGCGCACCATGGGCTCCATCCTGAGCCGCCGCATCGCGGGCGTGGAGGACATCGACATCCAGGCCAACTCGGCCTATCGCTACCCCCCGAAGTCCGGTGAGCGCGCGGCCGGGCGCGGGGCCGCCGCGGAGGCCGGGGCGGGGGCTGCGCTCGGGCCTCCCGGCCGGAAGCCCCGCGCGCCGGGGCCGCGACCCCGGGTGTGGGTGTGGGCGGCGCCGGGGCCGGGGCCGGCCGCCTCGGACGGCTGCTGACCTTGGGTCGGCCCGGCCCGCCCGACGGCGCCCGGGAGACTCAGGAGCGAGCTCCGGGGCCGGCTGCGCTCGGGGCGCGACGCGGGCCACTTAGCACCGAGCCCGGCGCGTCGCTTGTGCTTACAAAGTGGTCATTGTGAGGGTTGGCATCACCCGGCCGCCGATTTTAGCAGCCGTTGCTGGCCAGGAGTGCAGTCTGGGCGGTGCTTCTGGACACTCGTTCCCGCAGACAGAAACTCAGGGCCCCTGTGCCCGGGCGCGTGGCAGGGGGTGGGCTGGGAAGTGGGCGGGAAACGTCGGTGGGTGATTGTGCATTGGGGAGCGGCTGGAAGACGGGAGACCCGTTGAGGGGGCCCACCGGGTTCTCTAGTCTGTTTTTGGCAACTGAGACCCGAGCCGCAGGAAGGAAGTGACTTTCCCAGGTCTCAGCTGGATCGAAGCGCATCCGGGTCCAGAACCAAGAGTCCAGTGCTCAAACCAGTTGTTCCCACTCTGTCCTGCTGCCCTCGAGGTTTAGCGTGACCTCACCGGGACTTTGTCTCTGGCTCCTAGCTCTCCCTCTCATTTGCCTTGGAAAGGAGAGAAGAGGAGAGAGTCTGGGCACCACAGGGTCTTTGAGATCCTGGCTTCTGGGCATCTGATCTGGTGCAGCTGTGATTCTGAGCTGCACAGCTTCGGGCACCCACCAGGCTACTGGTTAGTGTTGAGAGGGCTCAGGATTAGGGAGGTTGGACCTGCGGGGCCTAGGAACTGGCATTTGAAGCCCATTGCCCCCTCAAGTGTGAGAAGTGCCGTGCCTGATTTTGGAAGGTGGAGTGTCTGAGACTGCTGGAAATAAAGGCAGAGGGGGTGCTGGCAGGGTTGGGCAGGGTGCTGCTGCCTGCTCGCTGGGAGGGCTCTGCACCTGCTGTGTCCTGGGCACAAGGGCAGGCAGATCCCCAGGGTGGGGATCCCCTGAGAGATACGTGGCCTGACTTCCCCAGATCTGATGGAGCAGTTGTCTGAAGTCATCCTCTTCCATCTGATGCTCTTCCAGCCCATCTTTGACTGAGTGACCTTAGGCAGACGGCTTCGCCCCCGTTACGGTTCACTCATCTGTGGAATGGGCCCATACGGTGTGGTGCTTGGATTAGCGTCTGGCACCTGAAAAGCTGCCATGTGGCAGCTGCTGTGGTGACTTAACCAGGAGGTTAGGTGACCAACTCAGCCCGGGTAGCAGCTAGTGGAGGCATGGCAGAGGTGCCAGAAAGTTTAATGTGGCACCTCCTGTCACCTGGGACCACAGCTTAAAGTCCCTTCAGTTGTGTTTTTGGACAAAGCTGCAGACCCAGGCATTCACAGCCATGCTTTCGGATTCTGAGCAGCTGGCCTGCTCATCAGTCAGGATAAGCTTGGTTTGGGAATCCATCCCTGAGCACCCATTCAGCAGGACCGATCCGTGGGCACTTGCACCCAGTGAACCCCTGGGGTGGCCTCGACTTGCTGCTGGCTGTAGCACGACCTTCTCGGCCTGCCTGTCCTCTGCCTCTGACCCCTCAGCCCCCTTGCTCAGGGGCAGTAAATCCTTAACTGTTTCTCTAGGGGTGCCCTGAGGCCCAGTGTGGGGTTGGAGATGATCTTAGGGGTGCCCCCTGGACTGGACTGTATGAGAAGGTGGTTCTTCTTCCACGTCTCTGGAAGTTGTGCTGGCCGCATCAAGGAGAACGAGGAATCATTGGGTGCTGGTGATTTTTTTTTCTTTTTTTTAAAAAAGATTTATTTATTTATGCATACAAGAGCTGGGGTTTAGGCCAGAGGTGTGTGTGTGGGGGTGGTGGTGAGAGGATTCACCAGAGACAGAGCGGGGAACAGAACAGGCAGATTGACCGAAGTACACTGATGAGGGGAGCAGCGGGTGAGTCAGGAGAGGTCTGCCGCGCCATTGGGCAACTGCTCCCTGGCTGGCCGGGGAATCGAACTCATGCTGGAGAGGCTGCGGACAGCTTCATAGGTTGCGTCTTAACCCCTTGCGCTACTAGGGAGGCCCGATTTTTTTTCTTTTTTAAAGATTTATTTATTTATCCACGCAAGAACTGGAGTACAGGCCAGGGATGCAGGGGGTGAGAGGACCCACCAGAGACAGAGTGGGGAGCAGAACAGGCAGACTGATGAAATACACTGCTGAGGGGAGCAGCGGGCGAGACAGAAGAGGTCTGCTGCACCCTGTGAGTAGCTCCCTGGCTGGGAATCGAACTTGTGCTGCAGTGGCTGCCGATAATTTCACAGTGCTCATTGGATGCTGGTGTTTTTTAAGGCCTCTAACATGGTCTGGCTTTTTTTAATCCAGCTGTATTGAGCTGTGACAATTGTGTGGAGATAGTGTGGACACGCTGCGGTGATGCGAGTGAGGCTCTGACACTGCGCTGTGTGTACTGTGTACTGCGTGTTGCAGAATGACTATCATGGTGAGGTTTGTTCATGAGTCTGCCACCTCCTGTGATTACTGTGTGTGTGTGTGTGTGCTTTTAAGGTGTGTCCCTTCTGTTATCTGATGTCCTGCCTCCCAGTACTCCTCCTCCATGGGCCGGGCATTGGGATCCTGGGCCGGGCATGTAGGGCGGCTGCTGCCACAGCCGCCTTTGTGTCTGGCTCTGGTTTCCGTGAGTCCTATTTCTTTGGGCCCATCTCTCCCCTCCGCCGCCTGCTTTTTTTTTTTTTTTAAATAACTTTTTATTTATTATTTATACAAGCACTGGGTACAGTCAGAGGCGTGGGAGGGTGAGAGAATTCACCAGAGCCAGAGTGGGGAGCAGAACAGGCAGACTGACGAAGTACACTGCTGAGGGGAGCAGCAGGTGCGGCAGGAGAGGTCTGCGGGCCATGTGGGACCCTCGCCGGCAGCGGGGGATCAAACTGGCGCTGCAGAGGCTGCGGGCAGCTTCGCAACCCAGTGCTCAACTGCTGCGCCACTGGGGAGGCCCATTGCCTGCTTTTTTTTAAAGATTTATTTTATTTATGCATATAAGAGCTGGGGTACAGGCCAGAGGTGTTAGGGGGCAGATGAGAGGATTCACCAGAGACAGCTTGGGGAGCAGAACAGGCAGATCTACTGAAATCCACTGCTGAGGGGAGCAGCGGGGAGACAGGAGAGGTCTGCTGTGCCGTGTGCGTCAGCTCCCTCTCCCTGGCCCAGGATTGAACTCAGGCTGCAGAGGCTGCAGATAGCTTCATAGTGCCGCAACTAACCCCTGCGCCACCAGGGAGGCCCAATTTCCCTGTTTTATATCGTGGTAGGGTGCATGTAATGCAGCCACCGTGACTGTTTTGGGGTACATAGGACAGTGGCGTTAACAGCATTTACCTTGTGTGGCCCCTCACCACCAGCACCCCCAGACTTCTCATGAAACAAACAGCCCCCTGTGATGGGGGCCTTACGGAGTCGCTCAGGTGGCCAAAGTCTGTTTCTCACCGCATCCGGGCCTTAACCACATTTCTTGGCTCCAGCTCCTAGAGCCTTGGAGTGTCCCCCGTTGGGAGTTGAGGTGTCTCTTGTTCGGTGAGCGGAGGCAGCTTTTGGAAACCAACTAAGGAGAAACTGGATGCTCGGGAAACCAACTGGGTGTGGGGGACTGAGCTCTCTCAGGCACCCCCCCACCTCCAGGAGGGCAGAGGGCCTGTTGTGGCGTTCAGTCCCCTGGGGCCAGTGAGCTCCATAAAAGCTGTGTCACGAAGCCCTATAAAAGCCCCAAAGGAAGGCTTCAGGGAGCTTCTGAGTTGGGGAACCAGCGGGCTTCCCCATGTCACCTTGCCTGGCTCCAAGCTCCAGAGGACAGGGTGCCCTTGTTCAGGACCTTGCCCCATGCTTCTAGTCATCGGGCCGCTGACTGGTGTTCTCCAGAGCCCTTTGGCACGGCTCAAGCGCTTGCAAATTAAGGGAACGGAGGAGTCTTGGGAGGCCCTGGTTGGAGCTGGTTGGTCAGAAGCACCCATAACTCCCGGGGCTTGAAGAGGGGGTGGCAGGAGCCTCTGAAGCTGGCAGCAGTCTGTAGTGGAGGGGCCTTGGGAGGGGGAGCCCTTGAGTTGCGCACTCTGTCGTGGCCTCTGGGTCTCAATGTCAGACTCAGCTGGATTTCGTGCACCCCCTGCTGGTGTCCAGAGTGGCCGTGGGTGTGGGGAAGCCGCCACTCACGTGGAGACCGAGGTCGGGAGCCCTGTCTGCCCCCCCCACGCTAGCTCCCCGCTCCTGACCACCCCCGCCCCGTCTCTGTCATGCCTGCTCTGATGTCACCGCTCTTGGGCCTCATCCCTCGAGGTCCTCAGTTGTGCCCAGCAGTGGGCGGGGGTCAGCAGGCTCAACCTCCAGGAGCAGTGGAGCCAGTTGGGCCCCGCAGTGCAGGAGCGCTCCGAGCGCCCCGACCGGCCTGCGCTGGGGAGGCCCAGGTGCGCGCTGCTTCCACGTCTTCCTTTGTCATTTTTGTACGAGCGCCTTGTGGTTTCAACTCGCCCTTCCCTGATGACCGCCGAGGCCCCCTTTCGGCCTGTAAGCGCCATTCGCTTCTCTTCCTGCTGTTGGGAGGTGCCCACGGGCGTCCTGCCTGGGGTTGTGCCGCGGCGCCTCTTCCTGCTGCCCGCAGGGTTCCCTCGCGAGCGCGTCTTGGTACCTGCCCAGCTCTAGGGAAGCTGGCGGTTCTTTGCAAGTCTCTGTGTCTGCGGAGACAGCTCAGCTGAGACATGGAAAGCACTGGCAGGCGGGGCGTCTCTGGAACCCGATTCCTGGGGAACCAGGAAGTGGAAGCCGTGGGAACGCAGGCCCCACGCCCCCTCTGGCCCGGCGCCCAGGCTGCTGGGACCCGCGTGAACCCGGCTGCCCCAACCAGGCCCCGGGACCAGGTCCTGTGGTCTTGTGGGGCTCCTCTGGAGAGGAGGCTGTTGGCCTAGCACGGTCGCGTGTCCACTGCCGGCAGCCAGTGGTGCCGGGGGGAGGCCGTTTCCAGAAAAGGGAGGTAAGCTGAGGAAGATCCCCACTCCCCCCAAAGGTGGCTCCAGCAACCTGGGGAGACTCAGTGGCCCAGCATCTCTGCTCAGAGCTGCGCTCAGCATATTGTCCTGCCGCCTTGCTGGCCGGAGCTTTGCTTACGTCGGCCTGTGGTGGGGGACCCGGAAATAAAGCTTCATGGGGTGACTTTGCCCCGGCTCCAGGCCCCTGCGTGTCCAGCTCCTTCCCTCCGCTGGGCACCCAGCTGCCTCTGTCCTCTGCCTTCAGGTTGCAGCAGTGCTGCTCGCTGGGGCACAGGAGGGGGCACGGCAGTGGGCTGAGTGACCGGTCGAGTGCCAGCAGAGAGCCCTGTTCTGTGGGTGACGGGTGACTTGGTCTGGGGAGGCCATGGGTCCTGGTGGGAGGAGAGGAGTCAGTGGGGATGAAGAGATGTGGCGGGCAACCCTGGGTGGATCCTCTGTGTTTTGGGCTGTGGGGCTTCTGGCCTCCTCCCTGGCAGGGTGTCCTGAGATCAGCGCCCTAGGGACTGTGATATTCTGGTCCTGCCTTGGCCAGACCCAGCAGATGGCAGGAGGCTGGTAGCCGGCAGCTCCAGATCTGCTGTAGAACGAGGAGTATTTTGTGTGGTGCAGTGAGTGGTTCCCAGTCATGGCCTTCCCGCCTTTCCCCTCGCCTGGGGTGGGCACGAAGACTGGGCAGGGGAGTAAAATCCAGTTCCCAGGGCCAGGGCTGTTTCTTAGGGCCCGCTGGGTGACTAATTAATGGCCGGGTTTACCTGGCAGCAGCCACACCTGAGCTCAGCCCTGCAGGAGTTTGGGAAAGTGCCTGAGGCTGGGGACTGGTCATCCCAGAGCTACCGCATGACCAGAGGGGTGAACTGCCAGCCCCCCACTCCCTGTTCAAGGGAAGGAGGGGCCTGGTGTGCTGGGGGGCCGCGACACCTCCTCTCTCCTTCTCACGGGGCTCCCCCTGGCTGTTGCTGAGTTTTAGGGTAACCTGCCCTGAGCTGCCTTGGCCAGCACACCCAAGGAGGCATCATGGGCACCTCTAGTCAGTTGGGCAGAAGCACAGGGCTCCTGTCATTGGCATCTGAAGTTGGGGAGGTCAGTCTTGTGAGACTGAACCCCATTAAACTTGCATCTGATGCATCTCCAGGGAGATGGGGTCAGATGAGTTAGAGGCACAGGACACCTGGTCGGTGTCTGCTGAGGGCTGGAGACTCACCCGGTGGAGCCAGGGGTCGGCAGTGGTTTTCGTGAGGTCACTGCCTCACAGCTCACTGACCTCGTGGTGCCTCGTGTGCCCCAGTAGTAGCCTCTTTGCCGCCACACATGTGTGCATGTGGCAGGCAGGGAGGTGGCCCCCCTGCTTACAGGATGGGGGGCATGTAGGACTCTGGCAGCCAGGAAGGTGGGGGGGCAGCATCACTAGCTGGCAGTGTCGGGGGTGGGCGCCTGAGGAGGCTGACAACCTGTGACCTCGGCTTTGAGGCCCTCTGGGGCTGGGAGCAGCTTGGCTCCCCAGGACCTCTACAAAGGGGCCACATCAGCCCTTGCGCCCTGTGTGAGCTGGGCAGCTGGCCGCATGCTGCTAGGGGTGAGGACATACCTGCCCCGGGGTCAGACAGATGAGGGTCATCTGCGTGGGATCCACACGTCCCCCTGCCAGGGGCACGGAGGGATGGCCTCCCTGCCCACAGGGCCCCTGAGTAACACATGGGAGACCCAGGGATGGTCGGGGTGTGCGGGTGTGGTGGGCAGAGGTCAGCCACACAGAGAGACCTGGAGCCGGGTGGCACAGGGTGCCGGAAGGACGAGGCTGGGGTGTGCGCACTGCCCGGAATGCAGGTGAGGGGGCAGGGGCTCCAGGGTGGGGAGTTGGGGTGTGCGGGACTCGGAGGGGGCTGGAGGGTTACGGACGTGTCATGTGCATTTACTCAGGTCCCCAGGGGCTGCCCGAAACAGCAGCCTGGTCCCAGGAGCCCCTGCGGGCTGCTCTGCCACAGGGGAGTCTATTTACTCAGCTCCCGGATGAGGCCAGGAGTTGGGGACACTGCGGAGCTGCCCCTTTGGGGGCCCTGATGGCAGTGGTGGCTGTCCCATGCTGATGTTGGGGGCCCCGAGCCTCCTGCTTTGCATTGTGGCTGTCCCAGAGGTTGGCGGGTCTGGGTGCAAATGCTCCTCAAGGCTGGGGTTTGGGGCGCAGGAGCTTCCTCGGTTCCCAGAAACACCACAGAACCGCAGTTTACCTCAGGAGTCCAAGAACAAGGTGACGGTGGGGAGAGGTGATTCCCCAGGCTCAGGGGGCGGGGGGCGCCTTCCTGCGCTGCAGCCTCTGGGCCCCGGTGCCCCTTGCCTCGGCCGCCTCCACCTTTGCTCTCTCGACGCTCCCCCTTCCCCTGTGTGTCTCTGGGTGCCCTCTCCCTGTCCTCTCCCTTCCGAACACACGGGTTGCGGGCTGTAGCCCCCCCCCCCCCCCCCCCGGTCCAGTCTGCCCCCCCACCGTGCAGCGGCTCCCCTTTAGGTCACGTGCGCAGGCCCGCGGTGGGGCTGGGGCTGGTTTCGTGGGGACACGGCTCGGCCCCCGCAGAAGGAGCTTCCCCCGAGCCCCCGCAGAAGGAGCTTCCGTCAGAGGGGAGGCCCGAGCAGGCCCGCGCGGGGAGGCGAGGGAAGGGTGTCGGCCGCAGGTGGGAGGGCCTGGCGGGGCTGGAGCCCAGAGCAGGGGCACGGGCCCCGCTTCTCTCCAGGGGGAGCTTTTCCTGGGGCCGCTGCCACGTGCTCCCTCGGCCTCATCTGCAGATGTGTTTCCCTTCTCACCAGGAAACTACTTTGCTTCCCACTTTTTCATGGGCGGCGAGAAGTTTGACACCCCCCACCCTGAAGGTTACCTCTTCGGGGAGAACATGGACCTGAACTTCCTGGGCAATCGCCCCGTCCAGGTGGGTCTCGTGTCCCGGCGCAAGGCCCGGGCATGGGCCCCCCGAGGTGGGGCCCGGCCGCATGGGGTGTCCTGGCCACTGCCCCTAGAGGCGCCTGGCGAGGTGGGATGGTTCTGCGACGGGAGTGCAGAGCCGCGGCTGCCGCGAGCAGCGGCCAGGGGAAAGGCCCAGGCCGGAGCTCTTCTCACAGAGTCGCCTTCACGCGTCTCCCGAGAGGCTCTCTCACCTCGTCCCTTGCCCAGTGCGCACTGGCCCCTTCGGGGACCCTGGGGGGGCACAGACCAGGAAGAAGGGAGCAGTTGGTGACTGAGGAGAAGGACTAGAAAGAGGGTGTGGGGGGGGTGCCCGAGTCAGCTGAGGTCACTTGGGATTTTTCCCTCCCAGTTTCCTTATGTCACCCCCGCGCCCCATGAGCCCGTGAAGACGCTGAGGAGCCTCGTGAACATCCGGAAAGACTCCCTCCGGCTTGTGAGGTACGTGGCGCGCGCAGCGGTGCTGGGGGCATGGGCTGGTGCAGCTGAGCCCTTGAACCAGGGCCTCGCCTGTGCTGGTGCCAAGCGCCGCCAGGCAGTGTCTGGCTGCTTCTGGTTGGCGCGACCCGAGGGGCGGGTGCTGCTGGTGCTGAGTGGGCAGCCCCTCAGCACCCGGGATGCCCCTCGGCCTGGACGGGCCCGCCCCCGTGAGCAGGCAGGCGACAGTGGCGGACCCGCTGTGGGACCGAAGGGCCTGGCCACGCTACCCCAGAGCACTGGCTCCTTGCAGCGCCCACCTGTGCTCGCAGGCGGACACCCAGGGCGCTCGGGGGACAGGGTCGCTCTGCCCCCTGATGGGCCGCTGCCCCCGCAGGTACAAAGACGATGCCGATAGCCCCTGCGAGGACGGCGAGAAGCCTCGGGTGCTCTACAGCCTGGAGTTCACCTTTGACGCCGACGCCCGCGTGGCCGTCACCATCTACTGCCAGGCAGTGGAGGAGGTTCTGAACGGGGCGGCCGTGTGAGTGCCATGGGGCGGCGGCCTGCTCCCACCCGTAGTGTGTGCGCGCTCAGAGACATTAGCGAAACGAGGGTCCTGCTGGCCAGAGAGGTCCAGCTTCAGCAGGGCGGTCCTCTGCAAGGCCAGCCCGGGCAGATGGGCCTTCCTTCCCTTGGGGACGCCCTGCCTCCAACTCTTGTCCAAGAGCTCGTCGTTGGGTCCCAGCCCTGCCCTGCACCTGTTCTGACCCGGGTCCTGCTCCTGCCTCAGTCTCCTCAGCTGGAAACGGGTGGTTGGAGCTTCTCCACTGTGGCTGGTGTGAGCAGACTGGAGGTCTGCCTGGAGGAGGAGCACAGCTGGTGCTCCATCAGAGGAGAAGCCAGGGGCTGTGCAGGAGCACTCCCTGCTGTGAGGCCCGAGGCTCCCCTCACCCCCACAAGGCCTCAAGCAGCCATGCTTCCTCTTGGGACAGCCCTTGAGAGAGGAACATGCTTCCAGTTTAGACTTTGTTCTTTGGGGCTCTGCCTTGACCTAGATACCTCGTTAAACCGGTTTGTGGCAAGGGTCCCATCAAAAAAAAAAAAAAAAAATTTATTCATTCATTATCTATTTTTCAACTGGGCAGTAGTTCTTTTCAGTTTTTCTAGATTTTTAAATATCAGGTGACAAGTGCAGTGTGAGGAAGCCTCTCGGTGACCCCGTGTCCCCACAGGCAGAGGGCTGGAAGGCCAGACGTCCTGGGAGGCTGCCCCCGCTGAGCATGTTCCTGGGTGGTGTCCCCAGGGGGGCTGACACCCCCCCATGGCTGCGCTCACAGGGTGAATGTTGGACCCCCCCCAGGCCTCTTGGTCTGCCTGACCTTCGGGCCATTGTCATTTGCCTTGGCGGGGAGGGTGTGGTGGCAGGCAGGCGCGGCATGTGATGCCAGGTGAGGCTGTGCTCTCTGTGTTTGCCCCTTTGGCTGTGCAGAGGAAGCCCCACGTGACGGGGGCAGCCAGGCAGGATGCTGGGGTGATCTACGGGTCCAGGGCTGGCTCGGTCCCCACAGACCAGAGGCTGGGCGCTGCCCCCAGAGGGCCTGTGCAGTGGGGGGCGGCGGAAGAGGGAGCACGCAGGGCTCGTGCACAGGCGGACCTCACCGCCCCTCTCGGCCCCCCAGGTACAGCCCCAGGAGCCCTGCGCTGCAGTCAGAGACCGTCCACTACAAGAGAGGGGTGAGCCAGCAGTTCTCCCTGCCCTCCTTCAAGCTCGACTTCTCGGAGTGGAAGGACGACGAGGTAGCCTCCTGGCCGGGCCCTTCTGACACTCTCCTCTGGGGGTAGGGGTGGCCCAGGGGCTCGTTGCTGCCGCCGGCGTGGCTGGTGAGCGTCAGGAGCGCTGCCTGCTCAGGGCCGGGTGCCAGCTGGCCTGACAGGGTGGTGGAGGCCCACGGAGCTGTAGCCCAGGCTCTGGTGCCTGAGGGTTGTCAGGACCTCAGGGCACGGATGGCAGCATCCTTCCTCCTGCAGAGTCCACAGCCTGGACAGCACTCACAGGCCATGAAGGAAGTGCGTGGCCGCAGAGATGGGTCCTGGCCATGACAAGGGGCGCCTTGGTTCATGGGTCTCGTGGAGGCTGTGTTGGCACTGTGGGCGCTTGGTTCAGGGTGGTGGGGGCCGTGCTGTGAAGCATGAGGGGCCCGTCTTCTGCACACACCACTAGAAAGCTCTCCTGGGCCCAGGGAGGAGCGCGGTGCGAGCAGACAGCCGCGCTCGCCGCTCCCACAGGTGCAGGGATGCGCTGGCAGACCTCGAGAGTGGCTGGCTCCTCAGAGGTCGGGGGCTGTGTGGGGGCTGGCGGACCTCTGGATGCTCCCACCCTGTGACCGGCGCGCATGCTGGTGAGGCTGCTCAAGTTTGAGGACCTCTGCCCTGGCCTCGTCCTTTGCCCTTCGGCACATGTGCTGAGCCCAGCCAGCAGTTTGGGCTCTGGACTCCAGTGAGGGCACTTGCCCTGGGGACATCCCTTACCTCCTTGGCATGAGGGAAGCTGTGTGCCCGACGTGTTGGACACCCCTCAGCTGTCCTGACCCGCCTTGGCCTTCTCTGGCTACCTGCTCTGTGAGCCCCCCTCTGGTTTTCTGTTCCATGTGTTCAGGGTGGGGCACACGTGACAGAACTCACGGGTGTTTACCCGCTGTTGTTCCAGACAGTGTCCTCACCCAAAGGAGACTCAGCACTCTGCTTCCCAAGTGCCCCCCCGCCCCCCATCCCTCTCTGTTACCCGTATTCTGGAATGGCTCCTGCTAAGCCTTACTATAGCTAGAAGGTTCTAGAAGTTACTCTTTTCGAGGATTGAAACCGTGTTATTCCGTTCTCATGTGACAGTGCTACCGGCCGAAGGCTTTGAAGAAGATGCTAGCTGGTGTCAGATAAACCCCACTTACGTGAACGGGTCAGAGACGGGTGTGGGGCGCTCACGGGGGCAGAGTTCCTGCTGGGGAGACGAGAAGGTTTCGGAGGCGGATGCTGGTGGTGGTCGTGTGGCCTTACAAATGCTCTCTGTGTGCTGAGTTGCACAGCAGAGGTGACTGAACAGTGGTTTCATGTCCTGTTTCACCACTCAGGGAGAACATGAAGCCAGAGTGTTTGGTCTGCCTGGAGCCCGCAGAGGACCCGCCTGCTGGCCCCACTCCCGCTCCGTCTGATTGTTCTTGCTTCTTCTCTCCTCAGCTGAACTTCGACCTGGACCGGGGCGTGTTCCCAGTGGTCATCCAGGCTGTGGTGGATGAAGGGGACGGTGAGGGCTTCTCCTCTGCCTTCTCCCTGTGGGCGTGTGCGTGCTGGACGGAGAAGCCACTTCCTGAGGCGCTTCTCCCTCAGCTTCACGGGTGCAGGGCGTACAGGGCTGTCCGCAGGTGCTCTCCATCTGGGCACCTCCTGCCCCAGGCGCAGGGCCAGTCCCTTCTCCCCACTCAGGAGTCCCTGCTGCCCACTCCCCACCCCACAGTAGGGGAGCTGGCCCCTGGCCTGCATGGTTCCTGCTTGCGCTGGTCACGCCATCCCCTGTCCTGTCACCACTGTACAGGGTGTCGAGTCCCTGTGGAGCCCTGAGCCCAGCTCTGTCAGGCAGGGGATGCAGGTGCAGGATCGGTCTGGGGTGGCCGGAGGGACAGCTGTAGGGTGAGGTTTGGGCCAGAGGGAGCAGCAGGTCTGGGCAGAGCAGCCCCAGGCTGAGAACATGGAGGGCGAGGAGAAAGCTGAGCAGAATGGGGGCAGTGCTCTGACCCGCACCCTCTCTCTCCAGTTGTGGAGGTGCCTGGCCATGCCCATGTGCTCCTGGCCGCCTTTGAGAAGGTAAGTGCTGCCCTGCCCCTTACCTGGCACGGGGTGGAGTGGGGCTGGTGTGTTTGGAGACCACAAGTCTGAGCTGGACCTCCAGGGTCAGGGAGTCCCTGCGTCCTGGAGGTGGGCCTGGGAGCTGAGCGTCTCCATCAAGAAGCTTCTCAGAGAGCACCTGGTATGTGGTGGGGGAGAGCGTGCTAGATGGAGGCCAGCCCTTGCTAGCAGGGGGCCTGGGACGCTCATGTGAGGCACTCTGGGCACAGACCAGCCTTCCCCCGGGCTACCTGGGTCCTCAGGGTCACCACTGCCTCTGGCTGTGCCATTCCCCCCAAGGCCCGGATCCTGGGTGCTGCTGGAGTGTCTGCCTCACCCTGAACGGGGGCTGGGTGACCCTTACACCCCCTGAAGCTGTACAGACGGCGGTCATCCTCTCTCCGGTGATGTCTGTGGGGGCACAACTGGGCCCTCGTTCTTGGTTGCTCCTTGGCACTCAGCATGCAGTAGATGCCCAGTGGGGTGGACAAGATGCAAGAAGGGTAGATGAGCGTCAGTCCCCTGCCTAGTGTGGCCCAGACCCTCTGGGTAGCAGGGGAGACACCAGCTCTCCCGGGGTCGCATGTCAGGGTGCCCCACCTACGGGGCCATTTTCGTGGAAGGTGCATTGTTACCTTCGGCATAATGTGCTCTTTGCCTCTCGTTTCTTCCTTGTCCTACTCTCTGGCTCCGGCCATTGTGTCTTTGGGAGTGGGCTGGTTGGCCTCACTGCTGTCCCCACACTAGGTTCTGAGGACAGTCCACTTGCCATCAGTGCTGTTCCTGTGAGCCAAATGGGCGCTTTGGGGGACTGTCCCTGCAGCAAACCAGTGCTGGCAGTGGGACAGGCCCCTGCTCTCTCTCAGCCTTGCCAGACGTGGGGGTGCATCCCCTGTTGAAATGCCGCCACCCCGTGACTCGACACTGCCCTGCATGGTGACCTGCTTCCAGCACCGGCCACGGCCCAGGACCCAGCATGAGGGTCGGCTCAGCTGACTTAGACTTGCCCTTCCCTGTGTGTCCCACTGACCTGGCTTCCGGGCCCCGCCCCCACCTCCACGACCTTTAGTGCAGGGCCTGGCCCGAGGCCCTTTGTCCTGTGCTCTTCCTGGACCCCATGAGTGATCGAGTGCCCGAGGGGGTCAGCCTGCGCCTCTCTCTAGCTCTGCTGGCCTTTGTGCCTGCGCTCAGCCATGTCGGAGAGACAGTGGTCACCTCGTGCCCCGGCTGGGGCAGGTGGGTGTGCCGTGCTTCTTGCTTAGGGTCCAGTGAGAAGCTGGACTAACAGAACTTTCTGTTAGAACTCGTCAGCCTCTCCAGAAAATGCTGTGCGCTGGTCTGGGCTGACTGACGGTGGTGGCGCCTGTCCGTTCTGGGACCACTGCTGTCCTGTTGAACCGAGCGGTGTGTGCCTGATAGCACCATGGCGCGCCTGCCGTGTCTTCTCCTCAGGCCGGTGGGTGTTGGCCTTTCCCGGTCCTCCACATGGTTTCCTGTGCCCCTCACTTGGGGCTGGAGCTGGCCTTCCATTGGGCTGCTGCTAGTTGGTGGGAGACCCTGCCTGTCTTGATCTGGGAGCTTGAGCTTGCGCTTGCTGGAGTTACGGGGCCAGGCTCCGGAGGTCAGACTTGGGCCCGACAGGCGGGGCCCTTAGGAGCTTCTTGGGGAGTTTTGAGTCAGGTCAGGGGCCACACTCCGGAGGCCTGGACCAGCTCTTCAGTCTTCAGGGGTGCCCACGTGCTTCATTATTTTCAGCCACAGCTGCAGGTTGACCAGGGCTTAGCACTGGCCGTGCAGCCGCGTTAACATGTGTCTTTCTCCCACAGCACGTTGACGGCAGCTTCTCCGTGAAGCCCCTGAAGCAGAAGCAGATTGTAAGTCTGTCAGAGGGGATGCCATTTTGGTTTAAGAGGCACACAGGACACCTCAGTTGTCCTGTGACTGCTCCGCCGGTCACATGCCCGACCCACTATGGGTTCTGGGGAGTCAGGGCCCGAGTTTGGGGGTACATGTGTGTGTGCTACCCTCTGCGCAGCTGCCGCTGCTGTGGGCCCCTGGGTCTTGTCCCACCCACACCATGGGCCTGGAGCCCAGTGAGCACCACAGAGGCGCTTGCTGAATGGGTGGATGGAGGACGCAGGGAGGAGGCAGGAAGCAGGCCCACAGCCGTCTCTGCCTCACAGTTGCTGAGAGGGCCTCAGTGTTGGGCAAAGACTGGTATTGGCTCCCTCGAGCTCGAGAGGTGGGAGGGTGTGGCCTGCACAGCCTTTCTTCCATGGCCCGACGCCAAGGAGGTCTCTGCAGTGCCTGCTGTTGACAGAGCTTGAGCTCGAGGTTCGACCCACGGGACCAGAGGGTCTTCCCTTGGGGGCCTGCCAGTGGGAGGGTGTCAGCTGCATCAGCCATGTGAGGAATGGTGTTGCAAGATGGGGCGGAGAGCCACGGCAGGCTGACCGGGAAACCCCAAGGCCGGCAGGTGCTGTCTCGGGAGGGCTGTCCGGCACCTGCAGCTCTCGGAGGGGGTCTAGTTGGTGGAACTGTGGGGACTGCAGCACAGGCCACTTCTGAATGTGGCCCATGTGGGGCTGGCCCCCAAGCACGTGCAGGCTGATAGGAGGTGTGTCCAGGGTCATCGTTCTCCACGCCAAGGTGCTAAGGTGGCCAGAGTGTGGCTGCCAGGCCCCTGTGGGGGCAGAACAGTGGCCCCTCTGACCGCCCGTGCTGCCCGTTGGGCCAGCGGTGGGGCTGGGACTGGACAGAATCCCCCACACCTGCCCTCCAGGCCTGCGTGGCACTGGGGTGGGGCTGGAAGGTGGGAGGCCTGAAGGGGCCTGGCAAGTGCCCAGACCCCCCTCTGCCTGCAGGTGGACCGGGTCAGCTACCTGCTGCAGGAGATCTATGGCATCGAAAACAAGAACCACCAGGAGACCAAGGCGAGTGCTGTGGTGGGCGCGGAGCCAGCCGGTGTCTGTGGGTCACTTTTAAGGGCCCGCAGGCCGGGGGACGGCCCCCTCCTTGACAGTCTATGTGGTGTCTCACGTTGGAGTGTGCCCTCGGGCTCCTGCTCCGCGGTGGTGTCCGCTCCGTGTTTTCTCCTTGGTGGTGAGGAATAGAAAGACCCCGGCACCCCACATTCCGCAACCCACTCTGGATTTGTGGGTGCCCTTGGGGTGGGGGCTGCAGGTTGCTGCTGGGCTTCCGTCCAGTCCTCCTCCGCCCTCGGGCTCCCTTTGCCCAGTGTCCCCAGAGAGGCCAGGCCCCCACCAGCCTCTGGCCCCAAGGAGGTGCTGACCCTGGGGCCCCTGTCCCGCAGCCCTCGGACGAGGAGAGCAGCGACAACAGCAGCGAGTGTGTGGTATGCCTGTCGGACCTGCGGGACACGCTGATCCTGCCCTGCCGCCACCTGTGTCTCTGCAACTCCTGCGCTGACACGCTGCGCTACCAGGCCAGCAACTGCCCCATCTGCCGGCTGCGTGAGTAGGCCATGGGCAGGTGGGTGGGCAGCCAGGGATACTTGCCAGTGGTGTGCATGACTGGCATGTGGGCTTGTGGTGGGACCCTCACTGTCCTCACGGTGTCCCCTGAGCCGTGCAGTTGCTAGCAGGGCTGGCGCTGAGGCCTGGCCAGCAGCCCCTCCCCTAGCTCGCTCGTTCCTGGGTGGCAGGTGTCTGTGGCACTGTGGTCACCCTGTGCAGGCGGCACAGGAATGGCCTCGGACACTGGCCCACCTGCCTGCTCATTTCTTGGGGTACCTCCTAGGAGAAGGCCCTCCGGGGCCCAGGGTGGGCCGTGTGCTCGAGTTGCTGTGCAGTGTGATTTGCAGCTGCCTCTGTCCACTAGACAGTCTGGGGCTTGGCAGATGTGAGGCCTGGCCTAGAGACCTGTCCTGTGCAGGCAGCGGATCCTGCCCTCGGCCGTCTCCCTCCCAGGTGGCTTGTGGTAGCTCCATTTTGCCTCTGATTCAGAAACATGGTTTGGCCCGGGGGTGCCGCCATGAGGGTGGTCTGCGTCCCTGGAGTTTGGGGGCTTTGGTGGTACTGGAACTGGCTATCCCTGGCGTGACGCGAACCCCTCCCTCTGCCACAGCCTTCCGGGCCCTTCTGCAGATCCGGGCCGTGCGGAAGAAGCCAGGAGCCCTGTCCCCCGTCTCCTT
This sequence comes from Talpa europaea, assembly GCF_964194135.1. Lineage (NCBI taxonomy): Eukaryota > Metazoa > Chordata > Mammalia > Eulipotyphla > Talpidae > Talpa > Talpa europaea. Next base: position 100,992,801 of record NC_140079.1, on the reverse strand, counting down.
CAGCCCTGTCCTGGCCCAGAGCATGGAGCATGACGAGCACTCTGTGAGCACCCTTCTTCCTGTGCGGGCCGTGGGGGCGGGGGGGTTGGGGAGCCGGGGCCTGGAGGACGTCAGACCAGTAGTCCTGCCCGCCAGCTCTCTGGGCCTCATGGCCCCTGGGGTGGGGTTAAGTGGGGTGCTTGCGCAGCTCTTGAGCTCCAGCTGCCAACAGCAAGAGCCTGGTCATGTTAGGCTCCTGTGTGGTCCTTTAAGCGTCACCATGGTTTCCCCGAGCCAGACACCCAGGTTGCTGGAGAGATGGGCAGAGACGGGAGGTGTGGAGGTGCAGAGAGATGCAGAGGTAGGGAGAGACAGATCTGGAGAGAGATACAGGGTGGAAAGGGCGATACTGAGAGAGCACAGCCTGAGAAAGAGATGAAAGAGACAGACACGTTCAGCTGGGGATGGTGCTGGAAAGGTGCGGGGTGGATGACAGAACAGGCGTCGGGTGGACAGACCTCGAGTGGAGGCTGCTGGGTTCGGTTACTCTTGCAAGCCCTCAGCTGAACCCCTGGGGTACCTCTCAGTGGCCTTGGCGCCAGGCCGCCCACCCCTCAGGCTGCTCAGCCCCCTCCACCCACAGAGTATCTGAAAATGGCTTACATTTGAGAATCTGGAAATTTTCCTCAAAACTCAGATTTCTGGCTTGTTTTCTGAGATCTAAAGGCGTGGTCTTGCTGCTGAGCCACCCTCAGGGCTGGGGACCCATCTTCGCCTCAGGAGTTGGCCAGCTGGTCCCCTAAAGACCCCACTCACGGTGACATGGGGCTGGACGCCCAGTGTTGTGGGTCTCTGCCACCCACGTTTGCCCCGCCCAGTTCCTGCCTGTGTGGGGGCTGAGCCAGACCCTTGTGTGGCCCTTCTTGTCCCGAGAGAGCCCAGATGCCCCCGAGCCCAGGGACGTGTGGACTCCACTCCCTCTTGAGGGTCGTGGTCACCAGGGGAAGGGCCTCCTCGCTGCCTCGCTCCACCCCAGTGGTCTCCCCGCGGCTCCAGCAAGCCCAGAGGAGCTGTTTTCTCGAGTGGGGCCGGGGGCTGGCTCTCTCCGCTGCCGTCCCCAGGTGTGAGATGTGGGTAGGAGTTTGCCAGCTGCTGGGCCCACGTTAGGGGCAGCCACGCCCTGCTGCTCAAGGTGACCTGGATGGTGGCGGGTGGCACTGGGGCGGCCGCCGTCCCCCCAGGCAGAGCCCTCGCCCATCTCATGCCCGCAGACAGGGCCCGAGCGCGCCCTGTGGGGCGGTACTTGTGAAACATCTGGTTTTTATCTTGACAGTGTCCCTTTAAAAAATCAAAGTCGCACCCCGCCTCACTGGCCAGCAAGAAACCTAAAAGGGAACCAGTAAGTGTGTGGGCCCGCCCGCCTCGCTCGTCCTCGGGAGTCCTTTAACCGTCACGTCCGCTCTCCCCGTCCCGGCGTCCCCGCCCCGAGGGGCGTTTGAAGTGCCGGTGTTTGTGGCCGGTCCTTGTGCAGGGACAGCGCGCCGGCCGCAGGCCGCCCTCACAGCTTTGCTTCTGCCCCCGGCCCCCAAATGCCTTCGTTCCCCTTTTTTTTCTTGCTGGCAGTGGAGAGGAGGATGGAGGCAGCTGGCACTGCTGCTGGGCTTGCGGGCAGCTCTCCTAGCGCGTGCTCGCCCCAGGCCCCTGCCCCTCGCCCACAGGTTTGGGCAGGGACAGGAGAGGCCTCTGCTCATGGCCTCGGCTGACCTGGGCAGCCCGCCTGAGTTCGTGTCCTGGGGACGCTCTGGCCATCCCGAGTCCAGAGGGAGGGCGTTCTCTGCCCGAGGGTGAGGGTCAGCGTGGTCTTCGCCTGTGAGGGGAAGGCCGCTCGGGAGCACGCGCTGTTCACTGGGGACCGGGCCCCAGGGCAGGACACCCTGGCCTGCTCCTCGCCACCTGGGTCACTTTCCTGGCCAGGTGGGCGCCAGGCATCTGCCCTTAGGGCCCTGCAGACTGGGCCAGGCTGGGCCTGTTGAGTTGATTCTCCCAACGAGGGGTTGGAGTGTGGGTTAGAATCAGGGGTGGTGTCAGCCCCAGGACACCTGCCTTGGAGGCCGCTGCCTGGCCTGGCGTGCGGCCTGCCAGGCTCTCTCACCTCTGGCATGGCTTTGCTCCCCTTCGCTCCCACGTTCTCCTCTCACTAACCCCTCTCTCTCCCCACCCCCCACCAAGGTAGGAACAGAAAGCCAGATGGGGCCACTCAAGGCTTGGGGGGCTTGCCCGTCTGCCCTCCTCCTGGGCACCAGGTGGGGATTTGTGTGCTCAGCTGGTGGCCGAAGGAGCCCTATGCAGGGCTGGCTGCTGCTCCGGAGACCTGGGCACCCCTGAGGGTGGGGCCCTGGAGCCCCTGAAGGTGGACAGACAGCAGCTTGTGGGGAGCAGAGCAGCTGGGGTGCAAGCCCTGGTCTGGCCTCTGTGGCCCTGGCCTGTGGGCAGGGACCCAGCCAACGCGTCCTCACCGGAGCTTGTCCCCACAGGGCTCGGACAGTGTCCCACCTGGCTACGAGCCCATCTCCCTGCTCGAGGCTCTCAATGGCCTCCGGGCCATCTCTCCGGCCATCCCTTCCGCCCCCCTTTATGAGGAAATCACCTACTCGGGCGTCTCGGATGGCCTGTCCCAGGCCAGTTGTCCACTTGCTGGGGTAGATCGCGTCACGGACGGCGGCCACCAGAAGGTCAAACCAAGGAGCAAGTCCCCTGACAGGTGAGGCCAGAGTGCTGGCCGTCCCCACCGACGGCAACAGGCCCGCTGTTCGCCCTCCTTGCGGGAGCAGCACTGCCCCCGCAGCCGCCCCGGCTGGGTGGGTCCACTTGTCCTTCACACACCCCTCCTCTGTCCCCAGCACCCTGCGGTCCCCGTCGTCCCCCATCCACGAAGAGGATGAGGAGAAGCTCTCCCAGGACTTGGAGGCTCCTCCACTGAGTGGGGCGGGGCTGGTGCTGAGCAGCCCCCCAGAGGTGAGGGCCCAGTCCCCACTGCCTGCCTACCCGTGGGTCTCCCATCGGGGTGTGCGCGCCCTGAGCCCCACACGGCCACAGCCCCCTCAGCTGTCTCCCCAGGCTCAGCGGTGCCCCCGTGGTGGGCGCTTGGCAAGGCTGCTGCAGGCGGGAAGGGTGGTGTCTGACCCACCTGGACAGGCCTGGCGCCGGGTCTGCATCACCGGAGCGCCCCCTCGTTTTCCCTTCACTTCTAGAGTTTCGTGGCAGAGGAGGTCGATGAGACGTTGTCATTAAAGCAAGGTAAGCCCCTTGGGGCGGCCCTTCTAGATGTTTCCAGAGTGCTTGCTGGCTCTGCTCCCACGAGCTGCTGCCCTCCCTCCCCAAGCATGGCTGGGGGTCTCCTGGTTGCCCCCCACCAGCCAGCACTTGGAAGTAGCAGTGGGTTCATTTCCCACCAGGGTGCTCTTGAGTGTGGCCACAGCCTGGCCTCAGCTGGGCCCTCGTGCTGGCCCACATAGCTGGTGGCCAGGGTGGTGCACAGTTCAGCCAGGCCTCTCAGCCTGTCCTGTGTGCCATGAGAGCATGGCCTGCCCTGCAGTGGGGAGGCCTAGTGGGGAGAGCACCTGCCCCTCCTTGGGATGGCTGTGGGGTGGAGGGAGGTGCCTGCTGGGGTGTCGCTGTCCTGCGCCTTCCTCCCCAGTGCCAGACAGATGAGGAGGCCGAGGCTGAGGGTCAGTGTCCTGGCAGGGTCAGAGCCAGGAGGTGGCCCTGGCTGGCCAGCTCCCAGGCGACCATGTGGTGAGAGCCTTGTTACATGGCTCCTTGTGGGGGTCCCCAGGCGTGTTGTGCTGCCCTGACCCAGGTCCCTCTCAGGACACCCCCCCCCCAGGTCCAGGGCCCTCCCCTGTGAGGCTGCAGTACAGGTTCCAGGCTGGGAATGGCCCAAAGGATGCAGTTGGCGTCTCTCCCCGCTGTCTTGTCTGCCACAGAGGGCACAGTAATAAAACCAAGCCCTGGCCTGGGAGTGGGGCTGGCGGAGACAGGTGCAAGTGCCAGTGCCTGCCTCAGGGGCCCTGGGAGAGCAGGTTGGGGTGGGCTCTGGGGGCCTGGGGCAGCGGTCCAGCTACCAAGCCTCCCACCTGTGAGCCTCTCTGCCTCTCCACAGGGAGCCGAGCACCCTCCATTGAGAATGTGCTGCAGGACGGCAGCCCCGAGTGCTGTGGCCACAGCCAGCCGGGCCCACCCGCTGACATCTACCTGCCAGGTAACCAGCTGCCCGCCTGGCTGCGCTGGGGGTGGTGCCAGGCAGGAGTCCCGCTCCCTGTCCCTGCCTCCGAGCCAGCTCCTCCCATGGCCCCCAAAGCCCTTCCCAGCCAGCACACCCCTCCTGCACCCTGGCTCTGCAGGCCTTTGCCCCAGGCCCCTTCCTGCCCGAGCTAGTGCCGCCCACTAGGCCAGGTGGCAGACCTGGCCCCACTGCTGTTGTCACAGCTTCCCTCACCTGTCTGCCAGGGAGCTACTCACACAAAGCCGCCTGACGGGGCCACTGGCTCTGGACTTCATAGGGTGGACTTCCCAGGGCACAGGCGGTCAGACTGGGGGTTTGAGGTGCTGGCGGGGGCAGTGAGGGAGGGGTCTGGCTGCTCTCATGTCCCCTTTCCCAGGGGAGGCTCGGGGCCCCACTTCTGCTCTGTGCTCCCCTGGGCCCCCGAGACAGGGACAGGATTGGGGCTCTAGGTGCTGTACCTGGTGTTGCTAAGCAAGGTGGGTCCAGGCGGCAGCCATGTTACCCTCAGACTTGGGCCTGACCCCAGAGAAGTCCTCCCACACGGCAGGGAAGCCCCCCTGCCTGCTCTGGTGCCACATTGCTCTGCCATGACCCCACCTTAGAGCCTGGGGGTGGAGGCTGCTTTGGCTTGGACGGGCCTCCTGTAGCTCCTGGGCTTCTGGGCCGTGGCTGAGCAGGCAGTGAGCAGTGATCTGCTTGACTCACTGGGACCCACACAGCAAAGCCTATGGGCGAAAGCAGAGTGCCTGCGCCCCACAATACACATAGGATTCCAGAAAGTTCTTTCAGAGGATTTCAGGTATTGCATGGTGGTACAAAACTTGGGTGGGGTACCAGGAGAGGGACTCAGCTCCCGGAGCCACGGCCCCCAAGGTGGGGTGTGGGACCTTTGCCTATGTGGCCTTGGCAGTGCCACCCTCACCCCTTCTGTGGCTCCCGACTGTTCAGGCATCAGGAAGGTCAGAACAGGTCACAGCTGTGGGCCCCAGGTGCGATGAGACCCCGAGCCCCCACTTGCCAGCCCCAGGCGAGCATCTCAGGCCACGTTCGCCACAGGTTCCCAAGTGGGAGGCTTCCACAGTGGAGGTGGGAGGGGAGAGGCCATGGAGCCCGACTGGATAGAGGCGGGGCAGGGCGTGATGCCTGGGCCTGGGGGCTGCTGGTCCCTACCAGTGGGGCATCCTAGGGTGGCTCCCGCATGGGCATCACCTGTGGCACCTGGGGGTGGGCAGAGGTCCTCAGGGGTGGGTGCTGTGCGCTTGCTGTCTCAGTCACCTGCCATCACCCTGCTCCATTGCTGGCTCTATCCCCCAGCAGGGACCCCGACCACTGTCACATTTGGGCATGTTGAATAATGACACGTGTGTGCGGTGTCTCACTCTGACAGCCGCACAGCGCCCTAGACAGAGGCATACACACACATGCACGCTCACGCGCGCACACACACATGCGCGGTTCACAAACAGCGCCACCGCCGACCTGGACACACACATCTCTGGATGGCGGTGCTCAAGGCCCCGAGCCTCTGTGTCCCCTGGTGGCGGGGAGAATCGAAGATGGTGAGACCCAGCTGCCCCGAGGCCAGCGGGGTGGCCTGGAGTCCTGCCTGAGGGCTGTTTCTCTCCGCTGGAATGTGGCCGTGGGCTCTGGTTCTCAGCACGCCAGGGTCAGCTCGTTATTTAAGCACATGGGTCTCTATGCGTCGAAGAGCTGGGGTGTAGGCCAGATAGAGGTGTGGGGTGAGAGGACTCACCAGAGACAGGGTGGGGAGCAGTACAGGCAGATCTACTGAAACACACTGCTGAGGGGAGCAGCGGGCGAGACAGGAGAGGTCTGCTGCGCCGTGTGGGTAGCTCCCTGGCCGGGGAATCACACTCAGGCCGCAGCAGTGGGAGCGCCGAGACTTAACCCCCAGGCCACCAGGGAGGCCCTGAGCACATTGGTCTCGAGGGTCTTTCATCTCTGGCCCCTTCCACTCTGAGGGCGTTGCCACTGGGGCGCCGAGCACTCTGCTAACCCAGCTTCCGTCTCTCTCCTCCTCCGCACAGCCCTGGGGCCTGACTCCTGCTCTGTTGGTTCAGAGGAGTGAGCTGGTACGTGATGCCCTGCGCGCTGCTGGGCAGCCCTACCCCTCCCTCCACGGGTTCCCACCTGTTTTCCGGGCTTCTCCCCTCCATGTCTTCCCCGGGGCCCAGGATTCTGAGTCCAAAGCTTCACCGCCTGTGCCTCTACCCCCGGGCCTGACTGGAGCCTGTGGCGTGGCCCTCTGGGTCCAGTGGCCCTGTCTGGCTCTTCCAGCCGTTCCGGGCCCAGGAACAGCGACTCAGTCCATGCTGAGACCCCACTGTTGATGCTGACCATCTTGTCCCCCACCCACCTCTGGAACTTTCTGGCAACATCCCCCCCCCCACACACACACACAGATCAGTTTACTAGGACGGCGTCAGAGGTTGACTCTCCACTTAATGCCCGGGTGCCCCAAACAGATGCTCCATGAGTACTGCTGCCCCAACAGCAGACTTGTGGGGATGCGCTCCTCCTCTTCTGCGTGAGCCCGGCGGCTCTGGGAAGTCTGGGGGAGACCCCGGCGCCATCCGTGGCCCAGGTGCTCGCGGGTGTGCGTGTAGCGCCCCTTCAACCCCCGCCCCTCACAGGCCAGGGCGCAGCCCCATGGGGCTCTCTGGGCGCCATCCTGACTCCAGGGCTGCTGTGTGTCTGCTTGTTCTGTTCTGAGAGTGGCTCGAACCCCCCAGAAGCCTGTCCTCCTCCGATGTTCCTCCTAGTCTCCTCCCCCGCTGAAGTCGGCCCAGCACCTTAACAAAGGTGCGGCGCCCACGCAGTGGGAGGCCTGGAGGGTTGCCACATGGGTGCGGCTGCAGAAGCGGGGCCAGGTTAGACCCGCCACAGGAGCTGTAGCTCGCCTTCGGCTGCGTGGCAGAGCGAGGCTGCAGCTGCTGCACCCGCGGGCTCTGTTCAGGCAGCGGCGCAGAGCATCCCTGGGAGTGCGTAGGACCGGGCCATGGAGCCCCTCGTTCAGGCAGCCGTGCTGGCTGCACCTGAGGAGTGTGGGTCCCTCAGCCGCTGCAGACCTGCATCCCAGGGGGACAGTCTGGGAGTGGCAGCCGGGCCTGTGGGGCAGGTGGGCGGGGCCCCTGAGCGCCTGCTCACCGGGTCTGGCCCAGCAGGAGAGGACAGCAGCTGGTCGGATCCAAGAAGGTGGGCTGGTGAGGGCAGGGGACCTCCGCACCTGCCTTCGGGCCTGTGTGGTCCCCACAGACGCGCAGAGGGGCTGCTGGGCGCTGCCTGGGGTCCTGGTGGGTGAAGGGAGCAGGTGAGGGACAGGGATACGCCTGACCCTCCTCTCTGCTCCCGCCTGCAGGTTGGTCCACCTCCATGGAGACGCCCCGCAGCCTCCGCGCCACCAGCACCCTCCGGCCTCCGCTCAGCAGTCCCAGTCCTGACCCCGGGACCACTGAGCTGACCCCACTCTGAGAGCCTGGCCCTGCTGGCAGCTGGAGCCCTCCGCTCCTCAGACTCTCCGAGGGGCTGCCCAGACTCTAGCACGCCCCCAGCCTCTCCCGTTTGCACGCCCTGCGTGCCGCTGGCTCCCGGGGCCCTGGCGACCCTGACTGAGGAGCACAGTGGGCCGACCCCTCTGACGAACCCCTTGCAACGGTTGATGTGTTTGTAAATGGTACAAGATGAAGGACAGCGTCCAGTCCCAGTGTCGCGCTGAGGCTTCCCCAATCCCTGCCAGCTCAGGCGGGCGCGGCCAGAAGGTTGACCCCCTCCCAGGAACTCAGCACGCTGGCAGGAGACAATTCCCCGGGTGAAGCGGTGTCTTCACAGCCCAGCTGTGGGGGCTTGTTGCTGGGAGGCGAGGACACCGGCTGAGTTGCAGCCAATGAAGGAAAAGTGCCTGCCCCTCCCCCAGGCATGCCCGCCGTGGCTGGCTCTGCTTCTGGAGCCCTCTGCGGTGGCTGTGCTGAGGCCTTGGCTCCCCGCTGCTGCCCCTCTCCCGCTCCACAACCCGCCCTTGCTCCCCTCCCCGCCCCCCAGCCCCGCCTGCGCCCTGGACGGCCTGTGGTGTACCCCAGGGCCTGGCCTGAGGCGAAGGCAGAGGTGTGGACAGGGCCCTACTGCAGCCTTGCCCCTGCTCAGAGGGGTTCTGCTGCGGGCCAACACCCCTGGGTGGAGGGTACCCCCCTGGCAGCGGTGCTGGTGGCCACCTGCCCAGGCGGGGCCTGAATCGCCCCCTCCCCTCTCTGCCATTTCACATCACCTTGCAGTTCTCTGATTTGTTCTGTCGGGGCCCCTGTTAAGGAGCTCTCTGGGGTGGGGGGATCAGGGCCTGACAGCCCACTGGGGAGACAAGTCCCATTTGAGGCAACCTCGTCTTTTTTAAAGATAGAACTGAGCAACAAAGCAAAGGGGTGCCTGGCCTGGGAGGTGGAGGGACCCCGTCCCAGGTGCTGGCCCTGCTGGAAGGCCTGGGCGGGCAGCGTCAGTGCGGCGTGCCAGCAGCAGGGCGGCACTGGGGCCAGCGGCCCGGCACGACGGGGCTGAGCAGTGAGCAGCTGTCTAGTGCTCCCGCTGCCCGCCATGGGCCGCGGCCGCCTCCCTCCAGGCACCCATGCTCTCCTGCCAGGGCCCATGTGCCGTGGGCAGCGGTGCTGCCCTGCTGGGAGGGCGGGCTGCAGACCGGCCTGTGTTGGTCATATGTGTGCTGTCATTTGACGTACTCTGGTTGGCTGGTTTTTGTCCGTTTTTACTGTATATTTGTAGTAATAAAATCACGCAGCGTTATCGTGTCTGCGCCTCCCTCCATGCATGGCTGCTGCTGTGTGAAGCTCTACTGCTTCTTGGTCAGGAGGCGCCTCGCTGGGGCTGCTGGCTGTGACCCCTCAGGGCAGCATCAGCGAAGCGGGTGGCAATGGGTGGGGGCGGGCAGTGTGGGAGCCACGTGAGCGAGTGGCCGGTCGTCACCGGCACTCATCGTCCAGCTGCTGCTTGGGTTGAAGCAGAAGGGACCCCAGGGCCAGCTGGCCTCAGGAGCCCCAGCGTGTGCCTCCTGTGTGGCCGCAGCCCCCAGCTCCATTGGTGAGCCTCGCGCAGATGTTGGCTGAGCACCCGCTTTGTGCTGGGGACGATGGAGGGCACAAGGCCCAGGCCTGGGAAGCTGAGCCTGAGTCACCGTGGCACCGGTCCCCCAGATCTGGTGTCAGGAGGAATGTCAGGGTGACAAGGCAGGGAGATGATGAGATGAGATGGTTCAGTCATGCCCCAGAGGAGCTGGCAGGTTGCTCTGGCTGGCTCCAGGCAGCTGGCACAGCAAACACAAAGCCCGGGGGCAGGAGTGAGCCCACTGTCCACAAGAGTGGAGAGCTGTCCAGTGGTTCGGACCTGGGTCCAGAACACCCAGCACAGCGGGGCTCCGCCACTGCGCGCCAGCCGGGCCCTCGGCTCCTTGGCAAATGCAGCTCTCCCAGCAGCGCTCGGCAGTGGAGCCGTCCCAGCCCCTGCCCCGGCCAGCAGCTGCCCAGCTGGCGTCTGCTGGGGGTCCCGGTGTGAGCAGAGCCGCAGGCCTGGCTGCGCTGGGCCAGCCTCCGCTCTTCTTCCCCAGGCCGACCCGCTCCTGCATCAGTGTCCGTACAGGGACCTTCGCCCCATGCCTTCTGCCCCCCCACCCCGGGGCTCTCTGCCCTGGAACCGGGCTTCCCTTGCTGTGGTCCGCCGAGCCCGCGGCTGTGCACCCACGGCCCGAGTCCCACGGGACCTCACCGCGGGGACCCCAAGGAGCTGCTGCGGAAGCGGGGCCCTGGCGCCCTCGCGCCCGCGGCCGTCGCCCTCCAGCGCTGGGGCCGCTGCGGCCTGCGGGGGCGGCGGCTCCTCCGGCCCGAGCAAGGGGCACGGCCTCCACCGAGGCCAGCGGGCCCCGGGCCCTCCCTGGGGCGGTGCGCGGGCCTCGCGGGCCGCCGGACCGTCGTCTCCAGCGCAGCACCGGGAAGGGGTCTCCGCGGAACCTGGCGGGTGCGCGGGGAGTCGCGGGGCTCTGGCGCCGACAGCGGCTGCGGGGTGGGCCTCGGGGCGCAGGCTGCTGCCGGGTTCCTGGGGAGACCCCACTTCCTCCCACGGCACCTCGGCGGAGGAAGCCTGGGGCGCCGACCTGCTCCGGCCCTCCCGTTCCCCGGCCCTCGGCCCCCCGGCCCCCCGGCCCCCGGGCCCCCCAGTCCTGGCCGCGGCCGCAGGCGCAGGCGCAGGCAGAGCGACCCGCGTGCCCCCGACGGCGAGGCCGGGGTGGGCGGGGCGGGCGGAGCGTCGACTCCGCTCAGGGTGACGTGAGCGCGCTGACCCCGCCCGCTCCCCGGCGCGTTGCATTGTGGGCGTTGTGGTTTCCGCTGCTCGTGGGCGGGGCTCCGCTCAGGGTGCGCGGCCATTGGTGCTTGGTCGCCCCGCCCCCTTTGCACACCGCCCCTCCTGCTTCGCAACGACGCGTCCGAGCGCCGCGGTGGGGTCGGCCCGGCACGCGCCAGCGATTGGCCGCGGGGCGTGTCCCGGCCGCGCCGCCGCCCGGGGATTGGCGGGGCGCCGCGGGGGCGGGCCCGCGCATGCACTTAAGGGGCGGCGCGCCGGCGGCGGGGGCAGTGCCAAGATGTCTACGCCGGCGGTGCCGGAGCTGAAGCAGATCAGCCGGGTGGAGGCCATGCGCCTGGGGCCGGGCTGGAGCCACTCGTGCCACGCCATGCTGTACGCCGCCAACCCCGGGCAGCTCTTCGGCCGCATCCCCATGCGCTTCTCGGTGCTGGTGAGGACGCGGCGGCGGGCGCGGGTCGGGGCCGGGGCGCCCCGGGGCCGGCGCGGTGACCGGGCCTCCCTTGCAGATGCAGATGCGCTTCGACGGGCTGCTGGGCTTCCCCGGGGGCTTCGTGGACCGGCGCTTCTGGTCGCTGGAAGACGGACTGAACCGGGTGCTGGGCCTGGGCCTGGGCTGCCTGCGCCTCACCGAGGCCGACTACCTGAGCTCGCACCTGACCGAGGGCCCGCACCGCGTCGTGGCGCACCTGTACGCGCGGCAGCTGACGCTGGAGCAGCTGCACGCCGTGGAGATCAGCGCGGTGCACTCGCGCGACCACGGCCTGGAGGTGGGGCCGCCGCCCGGGCCCTGCCCCCCGCCCCGGGGTTTGGCTCTGGCCCCGCGGAAGGCACCGATGGGTAACACGTCCCCCTGAGGTCCCCTGGCCGGGCAGGGTGGGGTGTCGCTGTCCGGCATCGGGGCGGGGAGAGGGGCCTGGGGTCGGGGCTGGGGCTCCCTCGGGGCTGTGTTCCATCTGCCTTGCTGCCTGCCATTGCCAATCCTGGGAGTGGGATCGGTGGGGGGGGCTGGGGTGCGGGGCGGAAGTGGGGAACAGAACTGCAGGGTCGGTCCCGGGGCTGAGAGGCTAGGAGGGCGGGGTTCGGTGGGCCTGGGAGGATGAAGGCTCTACCTTTGTAGGTGTCAGTCTGTGAGACCGGGGGTGACTGGAGCAGTGGGGCTCACTGGGAGGAAGGAGCAGCATGGGGCGTGGGGAGTGCATGGGGGTGGCCTTGAAACTCGCTTGGGAAGGAGAGGCTGCCCTGCTCCTGGGGTGCCGGCTGGCTTCTGCCTTACCAGACCTCGCCAGGCTGCCTTCTCCTGGCCTCATGCTCCCAGGCCCTCTGCCAGGGCTGCCTTCACTGTGGGCCCCAACCCCGCTCTCCTCCGCAGGTGCTGGGGCTCGTGCGGGTCCCACTGTACACGCAGAAGGACCGCGTGGGTGGCTTGCCCAACTTCCTGAGCAACGCCTTCATCAGCACAGCCAAGTACCAGCTCCTCTTCGCCCTCAAGGTGCTCAACATGATGCCCGAGGAGAAACTGGCTGAGGCCTTGGCCGCCGCCACAGAGAAACAGAAGAAGGCCCTGGAGAAGCTGCTCCCCTCTTCTTCCTGAGGTTTCCCTGAGCCCCGTGCTCTCCCCGCGCTCCCTACCTGTGGGCTGAGACTGCCCTGAATCCCCACGGGAGTGTTTGGGAGTGTTTTGTAAAAGCGTGTGCGCCCTATTCTGACCACATGGGGCCAGTGGGCATCCTGTCTCCACAGTTAGGACAGTGGCCCTCTCTGGTGGGTTAGTGGGGGGCCTGGGTGCCCCGGGCCCAGCTTTCCTGGTTCAGGACATTCTGGTCCATTCTGAGGCCGAGCCCTTCTCTGCACGGCTCAGCACAGCCTGCGATTTCCCAGGTGTAAGTGTGCTCGCGTGTGCACCTGGACTCTGGAAGTGCTCTGAGGGAGGACCCTTTATCCAGGGTCACGTTTCTGCACCCCTCCCCCTACTGCGCACCCCCGCACCAGCCCATGTCTGATGCAGCGCTGTTAGCCTGGCTGCTGGGGCAGGTGTCAGAGCAGCGCTGCCCCTTGGGCTTGGTCCCTGAGCGCAGTGGGGCCTCCAGGCAGGGTTGTTGAGGGGAAAGGTCAGTAAAGTCATGCCTGTGCTGCATGTGGGGACCCCTTAGTTTTATGCAGGCCCCCACCCTGTTGTCGTGGTGGCACTGCCAGCCTTGGACCTCTGTGCCATGGACCAGTCTGGGGGCTGCTGTGCTGAGACCGTGAACGCGGGCCCATTCCTGGGCTGCCCAGCAGCCCTGTGCCTGGCTTTGAAGGCCTCCCTCTCTCCATCCCCAGCAGTCTGCAGGCAGCCCAGGGAGGGACTGGAAGCACTGGCCAGGCGACCAGAATGACCACAGCAGAGCCACCCCAGGACAGGAAGGTCGCCACTTGGTCTCCTGTGGCCACAGAGACTCCTCAGTGGAACTCAGAAAGTTTCCATGGTGCCTGCCTGGCCTGGTAAGAAAGTAGTGCTCTCTGCCACCTCAGAGCCTCGAGGAGAGCCGGCACGAGCAGGCAAAGCACTTTGCTCTGTAAATAAAATACCTGTAAGTTGCTCCTGACTGTGTGGGGCCTGTTTTGCTCTGCTAGTAGCTTCTGTACACTCAGCAGGGCACTGGGGCCTGGGTACCCCATGCCAATTCATGCTGCACGTCGTGTGACCAGAACCAGACCCTTACTGGCTGATCTTAAGATTTATTTTTCGGCAAATGTCACACGCTGCCCAGGTGCTCAGCCCTCACCCCAGGTCACACCTCTGCACGGTGTCTGTGGTGAACAGGGGCACACGCCCCAAGGCCCTTCCTGCCCTGAGCCTCACACCAGGTTCTCGGGGGACCCTGGTCCTGCCGCCGGGGGGGCCACACTGCCCTGGCACCAGCCACAGCCTCTTCCTTCCTGTCTGCTCCCGGGGCCGGTCCTCGGGCCCAGCTCGGGCCTGGGCCACCGCAAACATGCTCACTGGCCTCTGGTCCTCTGGGCTCACAGCTTCAGGGTGGATCAGTCACCCAACGTCAGGTTCTGAGAAGGCAAGAGGAAGGCTGAAGGGGTGCTCACTGGTTCACAGCCCCGAGCTGCCCCCCCCGGCCTAGGCCACAGGCTCACCGTCCCTCTGGCTAAGGCTCCCGCCAGTTCTCTTTCCCGTTCAGCAGCTGCAGCTTCTCCAGGCTCTGTGTCACGGAGCACAGCGCTCGCCCTGAGGACAGACGGGAGCACAGGAGTGGACAGCCTGCCCCTCACTGGGCCAACAGGGTGGAACCCAGGTAGCAATGACGGGCTCCCTGTGCCCCCCAATCTGCCCTCCTGGAGACTCACCCATCTCGTGGATTCGGTCTTCCAATGCTCCCGACAGCTCAGGGAGGCTCAGGGCCTGCAGTGAGGCCTGCCAGCCTTTGGAGTCTGTGGGGCAGAGGGCTGGGTCGGCCTGGGTCCGCGTGCTCACAGTCCTTCCACTTTGCTCTGAGCCGTGTGACCAGGGGACCCTCCTTGGATGCAGCCCTCACCCCAAAGGCCCTCCCTTGGGAGCCCAGAAGGACCTTCAGTGAGATAAGTTCCCCCAGGTGCTGACAGAAATGCCGACACCACCGGCGAGAAAGTGCCCTCGGGTAGCCAACCCAGGACTTGACTGAGCCTGAGGGAGTCGCAGGCCTTTGCCCACTCTCGGCCATGCCTTCCACCAGCAGCGGGCTGGGCATGCACCCAAGTCCCACCCGAGTCTGGGAGTGTGTGAGGGGCCCTGGCGCGTTTATGTGAAGACCACAGCAGTGGTCAGACCCGGTGGAGGGGGTGTCCCTGTCCTCTGCCTGCCAGCTTCGGGGTCAAGGTGCTGCTCTCCTTACCAGCTGTGGGGAGGGCTGGGCCCAGGGCTGTCTGGCAGGGAGACTCGTCCCGCATCACTCGCGCTGACAGCTCGACTTGGCAGGCTCTGCCGGACAAGATGAGGTGCTGCTGAGGGGAGCGGCCTGGAGATGGTGGGCTGGGGTGGGTACACCCCCTACCCAATCTGAGTGTAAAGTGGGCTCTGCCTTCCTTCCTCCCTTGGGCTTGGCAAGACACCAGGCACCCCCATAAGCAAGCTCGTGGGCCCTGAGGCTATTGGATGGGCACCCAGGACCCACCCTGCAGGAGGCACAGCCAGAGAGCAGAGAGAGGTGGCAGGAGGCGGGAAGTGCACCCTTGTAACAGCTGGAGGAGACTAACCCAGGTTGTGGCCCAGCCCAGCCCGGGGCCCTCTGATGCCCGCTTACCGCAGCTGGTCCAGGACGAGTGCAGCGTTGCGGGCCAGGGCCCAGGCCTCCTGCAGGTGTGCATGGACATCCTTGCGGGCACCGTCCTGCTCCAGGAGGCAGCTCTCCACCACGGCCCGCAGCTCCTGCTCCTGAGACACCTGGCCCCGCATGGCCTCCACCTCCTCGCAGCGCTGCAGCAGGAAGGCGGGAGGTGGGCACGCAGGCCGGGCGTCCCAGGGGGTGAAAGGCCACGGCGCTCGAGGTAGGTTCTCTCTGCTCTTGGTTCCAGCTCTGCCTCCTGACTGCTCCTCTCCCGGGCCCCCTCTTCCATGGTACCCACTTATCTCCATCTTCACCCTGTTTCTCTTCTCTGAGCTGCAAGACTTTCTGCCCAGCCCCCTGCACACCTTTTGCTCCCCCACTCTTCCTGGAGCCAGATGCCCCCATGTCTGCCCTCCCCTCCCCACACACCCTGTGCAGCTGGATGGCAAGCTCCTGCATCTCGGCCTCCAGCCGGTCGGCATAGGCCAGCTCCAGGGCATCACTCAGGGGGCGGGCGCTGCTGTGCCAGCGGGCAATGGCCGAGGTCATCTTCCTCTTGGGCCCGAACAACCTGCAGCATGAGCAAGAGGAGGGGTTCACGCTGCTCTTTGCACAGGGCTCCATGGACCATCCTTCCACCCTAACAGGTTCCCTAGAAAGTTCTAGTGCGAAAAGGGACAGCCCTACACCTCCAACCCCCAGTGCCAGCTGCTGCTTTCGCTGAACAGGGAGCTCTGGCCAGCCGGCGCTGCTGCCTAGGACGCGCCCAAAAGTGAATGGACAGAACATGTCTGAGCCTGGCAGCGTCAGCCAGGCCAGCTCAGGCCTCAGGTGCTGGAGGACCCAGAGATTTCTAGATGTTCTGGCAAGATGCTGAGCTCACCTCCTTCTCACATGTGAAACAGTAATCTACAGAGAAAAACAAACCCTGGAGCCAAGAGGAGGACCACGATTCCACGGGGATGAGCCATGCGGCCCGGAGCAGGGGAGCCCGCGGTGCAGTTTGCTCACCCCAGGGCAGAGCGACCGAGAGGGGAGAGCGGCTGTAATATGGAGCCTCTCTTGTTGAACATGAGGCCTTCAGTGGGCCTCAGGAATTGAGAGTCTGGGGACTGCACTGGAGAGGGGCCTGCACAACCAGATGTGGAAGACGGAGGGGGCTGCCTCCAGAAGGACACAATTTGGGGGAGTAGAGACTCAAGACCAATGTCAGGTGGCAGACATCCTGCCAGGAGTGAACCAGGGATCAGGGCCAGAAGGTACGACGCCTCCACCCCAGCCGCTAGGAGTCGAGGCCACTGGACACTCTGTGTACCCGCCAGCGCTGTGCTTGTCCAGCGGGGACAGTCAGCTCCAACCTGCTGTGGGGAAGGCCTGGTTAGAGGAACGTGCTGAGTGGGGAGAGGCCCACTGGTGGTCTGTGCTGAGAGGCTTCGCTCTCCAACTGGCATCTGTGCTGGAGCAATCAGACAAGAAATAAGGGAACCCCGGTTGCAGGCGAAGTGAAGTCGTTACTTGCAACATATAGAGAAACCCTGAAGACAAGCGGCTATTAAAATGAGCCACAAAATCAACACACAAAATTCAGGTGCATAACTTTAACAAGGAAAGTTAAAGATGCACATAATTAAAACTGAAAGACATTAGTAAAGGACAAGAAAGAAGACAGAGGTTGAAAGGCCTCCCAGGCCCATGGGCGGGGAGAATATGGCTGTCCTCTCAAAAGCAACATACATTTTCAATGTCATCCCTGTCAAAATTCCAGTGTTTTTCAAGGAAATAGAAGAATATTAAAATTGCTATGGAACAACTAAAGCAATTTTGAGAAAAAACAAAAATAGAGGCATCGCATTCCCATAAAGAAACAGTAATTAATACAGCACGGGGCTGGAATGAAAACAGACTGACGCATGGAGCAGAACTGAGCCTAGACGTGAGTCCACACAGAGTGAAACAAGGAGAGAACATCTCGTGTCTGGGAGAACGGCTTCCTCCAAAGATAGCTGGCACCAACGGTGGTAAGAATGTAAAGAAAAAGGAAACTTTTGGGGCCTCCCCTGGTGGCGCAACAGTTGAGCGCTGGGCTGCAAAGCTGCCCGCAGCCTCTGCAGCGCTGGTTTGATCCCCGGCTGCCAGGCGAGGGTCCCACATGGCGCGCAGACCTCTCCTGCCGCTCGCTGCTCCCTTCAGCAGTGTACTTTGGTCCTTCTACCTGTTCTATTCCCCGCTCTGGCTCTGGTGAATTCTCTCACCCTCCCGTGCTTCTGACTGTACCCAGTGCTTGTAGAAATAAATAAATCTTTAAAAAAAAAAAAAGGAAACTTTTGATGGGAATGCAAATTGGCAGAGCCATTCGGAAAAGCAGTATGAACCTTCCTCAGATGACTACAACGAGAACTACCCTATGACCAGCAATCCCACGTGTGGGCGTCTGTCTGAATATGAACTCGTCAACCTGAACAGTTGTGAGCGCCCCGACATGTATTTCCTTATTTACTATGGTGAGGACGTGGGAACGGCCCTCGCGCCCACTGACAGATGGCCAGGTAAAGAGGACATGGGGGGCGCAGGCACTCTTCAGCTATAAAGAAAGATGAAATGTTGCTACGTGCAGCAAGACGGAAAGAATTTAAGATTATGTGAAGTGAATTAAACCAGAAACTCCATGCAAATTTAATTCAAAATGGATTAAAGATCTAGATACAAGATCTGAAACCATAAACCACTGAAGGAACACTGGGGACACAGCACAGGACACCCTGTACGTACCAAAGACGTATGTGGGGACTCACCCCCGATGGCAACAGAAACAAAAGCAAAAATAAGTGGGACTACCTCAAATTTAAAAGCTTTTGTACCTAAAAAGAAGCCATCACAAAACCAAAAAGGCAACCCCTGAGTGGGAAAAAGTATTTGCATACTACACATCTGACCAGGGGCTGATCTCTTAAGTTTGCAAAGTTCTTACACAATCCTGCCACAAAGAAACAAACCACCTGATCAAAAACGGGCCAAGGACCTAGACAGTTTTCTAAAGAAGACACTGAGATGGCCTATTGGCTCCTGAGATGCTGTTCAACATGCCTGATTGTTAGAGGAATCCATCAAAGCACCCGGAGCCATCTTGCCCCTGTGAGAACCTTGCCTCAACAACTGTTGGCAGCTTGGGTGGGGGGTGGGGGAGGCGCTCCCGGTCACTGCTGGCGGGAGTGCAAGCTGACGCAGCCCCTGTGGAAAGAGTTTGGAGATTCCATAATAAATGGAAATCCCTTACAATCTGGCGATACCTCCATTAGGTATTTATCCAAATAATATGAAAACTCTAGCACAAAAGGATTTCTCTCCATCGGGGTACACGGCACTGTTCACAACTGCCCAGTCATGGGACAAACCCAAATGGCCTTCAACAGAGTGACGAGACTGGGGCAGGTGCTGCACAGAGCACTGCACAGCTGGGAAGCAGCGCCACTGGGACAAAACGGCGGTCCCGCTAAGTGAAGTAAGTCAGAAAGGGAAACAGCTACAGGGCGGTTGCACTCATCTGTGGAATATAAATAACAAAAAAAAATACAAAGGCGAAGTGGAGAAGGTGTCAATCTGGAACTCAGGGAAAGAATATAATGGCTGCCAGAGGGAAGTGGGGGAGGAGGGGCTGGCGAGGGGCAGACGGAGCATGGGCGCCGGTGGGCGCTGGTGGCTCAGTGGAGGGCGAGTGGATGTGCAATGAATACACAAACATTTTTAAGAATCAAAAATCACGTTCTCATTGGCAAAAAAAAATTAGATAAAACAAGGGTGACCTCACCTACATGTGCAATGGAAAGAAACTGAGCAGGCGACGGACAGAGCAAACCAGAGGTACCAAGAACTGAAATGCAGTTACAGAGAAGGGCGGGCTGGAGCGAGGGTACAGCTGGTAGCACAGGCGTGGCGGGTGTTTGGCAGGTGTTCGGGCAGGAAAACAATGAAAAGACAGGAGAGGACGAAGCGATTCTCCAAGCTTAAAAACAGCATTTCCAGGCCGTGCGTCAGAGACTGTTTAAGAGAAGACCTGGAGGCCTCCGCTAGGGAGCTGCCTCTGCGCACGCCCAGCAAGGCTGGCCGAGCTGAGGGCTGTGCCCGCAACTCACGTGATGCCAATCTCCTTCAGGTCGCTCTCGGTGAGGGTCAGAAAGATGCGGAGGTCCACGTCCTGCTCCTCAAATACCTGCAGGTACTTCAGGCACCCAATCTGCTCCAGCAGCGCCGCAAGGTCCTAGGGCAGGGGGCGGCGGAGAGCAGGCGCTGGCGGCAGAGCCTTGTGGGCGCTCCCAGGCCCTCCAGGCCCTGCCCGTCGCGCGCCTCCTCTGCCCTGTGACCTAACCTTCCACAGGGCACTGGAAATCGGGCGCGTTCTCTAAAGACAGCACGAAGCGAGTGACCTTCAGCAGCTGTAACACCCTGTGCCTCCAGCATCGGGCTCTAGCCCTAACTTGAAGGGACCCTCAGCCTAGCCAGCAACAATGACAGCTTCCAACTGCGGTCCCCAGCCGACTCCCTTTTGTGGTATAAATGTAAATAAAATCTATCATTTTAGGGCCTCCCCGGTGGTGCAGCAGTTGAGCGCTGGGTTGCCAAGCTGCCCACAGCCTCTGCAGGGCCGGTTCAATCCCCGGCCGCCGGCAAGGGTCCCACATGGTACGCAGACCTCTCCTGCCATGGCCGCTGCTCCCCTCAGCAGTGTACTTCATCAGTCTGCCTGTTCTGTTCCCTGCTCTGGCTCTGGTGAATTCTCTCACCCTCCCGCGCTTCTGACTGTACCCAGTGCTTGTATAAATAAATAAATAAATCTTCAAAAAAAAAAAAACCCTATCATTTTAATCATTTTTAAGCATACAATCCGGTGACTGAGTACATTCACACTGCAACCGTCTCTGTTATTCATCTCAAAAACACCAACACTTTTAAAAAGGAGTGCAAGCTGGAACAGTCCCTTTAGTAACTTTTCAACTTCACCCCCTAAGTATGGCTGTATTGTTCTCATTTTCTTTGAGAACAATAAATGTCATGTCAAAGCACTTTCATGTCAAAGCACTTTCTAGGCTCCCTGTGATTCTTCTTTGACCCGTAGTCGCTGAGACATAAGAACGTGTCCTTAGGTCTCTGTGGACAGAACGCGCTTGCCCTGATCTCATCCTTGCACACCACTCGCGAGCTGTGTTGTGATCTGACATGTGGCGTGTCCTGGAGCATGTCCCAATTGACGCTGTACCTGAGGAAGCCTGGACACTGGAGCCACTAGATGAAGAGTTTTTTGGGTTTTTTTTTAAGATTTATTTTTATAAGAACTGGGGTACAGGTCAGATGTGCAGGAGGGTGAGAGGAGTCACCAGAGACAGAGTGGGGAGCAGAGCAGGCAGACGGACTGAAGTCCACTGCTGAGGGGAGCAGCCGGGAGACAGGAGAGGTTGCTGTGCCATGTGGGTCAGCTCCCTGGTTAGCATCAAACTCAGGCTGCAGTGGCTGGCGATAGCTTCATAGCACTGAGACTTAACCCCTGTGCTATCGGAGAGGCCCAAAAAAATAAATCTTAAAAAAAAAAAAAGGGCCTCTCTGGTGCTGCAGGCAGTTGAGCGCAGCGCTGTGAAGGTTCAATCCCCGCCAGCCTCGGACAACAGGCTTTTCCCGTCTCACCCGCTGCTCCCCTCAGCAGTCTGCCTGTTCTGTTCCCCGCTCTGTCTCTGTCTCTTGTCTTTTTTGTTGGAAACTGGTCATTTTAATGTGGCGACTCGGGAGATTCAACTTCCCTTCCTCCCCAGGATTTGTTACCAATCCTTGGTTTAGATGTTGATGCTTGTTTAATTTTAATGACTTTTCTAAAATAATTCTATAAAATCTGTATTACTTTTCATGCAGCCTCCAAAATCTCTACTAAATTAAATTAGCTTTTCTCTTGATGGGGCCTGGCCCAGCCTCAGAAATCACCAAAAGTGCGACCTCTAACAGTGTGAACACCAGTTCTGCAAAATGGCCTTACCTGGGGTCCTGAATAGGGGGGCCTCTCGGTCTGGGGGACAGATCCTGGGGAGCAGGCTGCCCCAAACGGCCCAGTGCTAGGAGGCAGCTGGCTGTCACTGTTGCTATGACGATTCTTGGTCTTCATGTAACTTTTGGTTTGTTTGCGAACCGAGCTTTTCCGTGCATGATCAGAGTCCTGTGGCAAGAGCAGTGTGTTTATAGGAGCTGGCAGCTAATGGCTGCACCCGAACCGCGCTGTCTGCCCATAGGCCCAGTGCTCCATCTCATCTGGGCCACTCCCGGGGGGCAGGAGAGGGGGAGAGGAAACCCTTCATGAAACTCCCCTCACTGCTGTCAGCGGCTCCCCTGGGAGGCACTCCTGGAGGCTGGGCCTGGACTCAGGACAGACACGCACGAATCACTTGTTACCTGCCTCGCTCATCTCAAACGAATTGTCAGGCCTCCCCAGGATACCAAGAAAGGGGGCATGGGCAATCCGGAAAGAAGAGTCTTCACCTCGTTGCTCTCCAAGGAGGCCTCGCTGCTAAGCCCGGGGGCTCTCGCCAGCCCCTCGCTGCTACTACTGCTCTGCACAGCCGCCCGCTCGGCACAGAAGGGGTGCTCTTCTGAGGACGAGAACAGGGTGCTGCACACAGGCATCGCCGCGGGGCCTCCGGGTCACCAGCTCCTTCAGGCTCACTGCTTCCTTCTACTTCACGCTAACCGGCATGGCCTGGCCTGCCCCCCACCCCCATCCTGTTGACTGACTGACCCACACATGAGAACAGCACTGGGCCTGCCGTGTTCCCAGCAAACAGTCGTGCGTGAGTGACGCAGACGTACAACGACGCTGCTCTGGGAGCTACATCTACCTTCTTGGAGCGACTCCCCTGTGCAGGGACGCTGAGCTGGAAGCCTCTCCACCCACAACCCCCATGTCAGCC
Source organism: Talpa europaea (assembly GCF_964194135.1). Lineage (NCBI taxonomy): Eukaryota > Metazoa > Chordata > Mammalia > Eulipotyphla > Talpidae > Talpa > Talpa europaea. Next base: position 100,970,929 of record NC_140079.1, on the reverse strand, counting down.
TCATCCCCACAAGGACCAGTCTCTCCTCTGCCCTCACCTTTCCATTCTCAAATAGATCTGCTCTTCAAAGAGCCAAATCCTATTGGATGGGCAGGGGATGGGCATCAAGAACTCCTAAATCTTACTAAGCTGAAGCTCAGCTGGGTGAGGTAGGGGGTGGGGTGGGGTGGGGTGGGGTGCGAGGTGGGTACAGGGTGGGGGTGGATGCATACCCCGGCTGCTGCTACTGCTGCTTTCCACGTCCCGGTCATTGATAGGGGAGGTGACGTCCCTATAGCAGAGGCCCCCGCCTTCCAGGGGGTTCTCATCGCTGCTGTTGAAGGTGACATAACCCCGGGGAGGCACCTGCTCTGTGGACAGAATGGGGTGCGGAAGGAAGCCCACGTGAGCAAAAGGGAAGACAGGCTCCTGTCCCAATGCCACCACCTGCTCAGGAAGCGCGTGAGGGAAACCCACGCTGGGCAGGAAGGAAGGGAGCAGTGTCTCCCGCCGTGAGCTCACGTATGTGCTGCAGGAACCAGACAGAACACTGGGCCTTGCGTAGGTGAGGAAGGCAGCCTGGGGGCTTAGAGACCTGTATGCCCCATGGCAAGTGCCTGGAGGAGCCGGGACCTGCACCCACTACAGCTGGCAACCATCACAGCTGCTGCTTTTCCAAGTGGCAAGCAGAACACGGGAGCTGTGGCCACAGATTCCCGCTCTGGTACAACCACCCACCAGGTGTCCCTTTACGCCGTGAGCATCTCTCTCTCCCACACTGGCCTGAATGTTCCTATGACTTCTCAACATGGCCGCCTGGGGCTCCCCGGGGTTCAGTCTACCCCGCCAAAGAAGAGAGCTGGCTGAGCAGGCAGTGAGGGCCCTGGGCCAAAAGTCAACAGCCTCATACAAAACGACGTGGCCTTGCGTTACCTGTCAGCAAGAAAACCAGTGAAAAGGGACGACACGCACCAGAGTCCAGCCCCACCACCAACACCCCCACCAGGCCGCCTGTGCGACAGCCGGGAGCCACGGCCAGCGTGTGATGCCTGCTGTGGTTAGAGATAGTTTACCATCGGCACATGCTGTTTATCATTCAAAAATGTTTTCGAATTGCGGGCAGAGAGGACATATGCACTTGTAGAAAACTTAAATATCACCAGGTATAGAAGCAAAAAATATCTGAGATGGAAACCGGGACACCACGGTCGTCCTGCAGGGGCAGGGAACCCAGCCTGCTTGGCGCGCACAGACTGGCCTCCCAGGAATCCCACAGCCCTCGGGTTAAGACCAGCCCGGCCCCCCCACCCCTCGGGCGGGACAGGCGGCACGGACGCCTCACCAGGAGCAGACTCTGCCGCTCAGAGAGGACCACTAGACCAAACGTCGCAGCACAGGAGCGCACAGGCCTGCTGGGCAGGGCGGGAGGAGCTGGTGGGGTGACAGGAGTAGGGACCTGAGCTGCCAGCCCGGGATGCCTTTTGAGGGTCTCAGAAGGGAATCGAGTCTCTCACCAAGTCTCTCTGGGCCAAAACATGGTCTCTGACTGGGAAAGCCAGTCCCGGCCAAGCCCGGGCTCCAGAGGAAGAAGCTTGCTGGTACGAGGGCCCACCCCAGCCTGCCTGCCGGGTCCTGGGCCTGCCTACTGATGGCTGACAGGCGCCAAAGGAAGACGGAGCTCCTGCCTAAGCTGCTCGCTCGGGAAGGCCGGGGCAAGACAGCATCAGAGCCAGTGCCCTGCCCCCACAGCCATGGCGCTCAATGCTTGGAGCTGACAAATTTGAATAACTCAGATTTGGAAACTTGGGGTGCAAGAATCTAGCCCACCAAGCCAAGCAGCTGACAATTCTCAGAAGAGTGTGAGCATCAAATCTGTGACTCCAAGAAAAGGGAGCAAGAGCAGAGCCTCCTCCTGGCCCAGCTGACCGGGGTACCCCGGCCCGGGAGGTGCAAGAAGACAGAGGAGGGGCTCCCATCGAGGCCCCTGCTAGCCAGAGCGCCCCGTAGAGAGAGTCTGAGTGAGCGCCATCCCTGCCGCAGGAGGGCGAGTCCCCCGTAACTGTAGTCAATGAAAAGGAAAAGCAAACGAGGAACTGGAATCTCCCGGCTACTAGTGCATTCCCACCTGCTGAGTCTCACTCTGGAGCCCCCACTCCCAGCCAGAAGCCAGAAATTCAGGAGGCTGAGGCCTGTTCTGGCCAGAACACACGCCTCAGGGGTCCAGGCCAAGCCCCGGGGCAGCGGGGGCACTCACCACAGCGAGGCTGCCGTGCCCTGGCCCCGAGCCCGATGGCGGTGATCCTGGCCAGCGCTCGCGGGCCCTCGTGGATGCTGAGCCCCTTCTTGCGACAGGGCCTCTGTCTCGGCGGGGCAGGGCAGGACTCGTCCGAAGAGCTGAGATCTTCGTACTTTTCTGTGGGTTAAACACCAAAATTAAGGCAATTTGTTCAGCAGTCGTACTAACTAGCTAACCCTGGTATTGAACTGGGAGCAAACCCTAACCGGTGTCCTTCCCTGCAGCAAGCTCCCATTGCCAGCCCCGCGGCTCGGCAGGCGGCTTCCGCCCTCGACATACACCCGAATCCCGGGGAGGCAGGAAGGTCTCCAGCCAGGGGAGAGGGGTCTTCTTTCCCGTGAGGTACCCCAGCTCAGGTACCTGGGCTCCAGTAGAGACTCTTGGGCAAAGAAGGTGCGTGAGCGTCTATCAACCCCACGATCTTCATGTGTCCATACTGTTTGGCCAGCATCCGGGCTGTGGCTCCATTGTGGTCCCGCGTGTCCACCTTGACTCCCTGTGGAAGATGGGGAGTCAGGAACCTCCCCTGCCAAGGCACCCTCAGGTCCCAGGGTGCTGGTTTCTTACCACCACCCCCAACCAAAGGCCTGAGCCCTGGGTGCTTGAACACCTACATCTGCGCGAGGAAGAGGCGGGGGCCTGTGTGCACCCTCACTCTCTTCTTGATGGCAGAAGCGATGCGGGGTGCCCCAGGAGGCCATCACCTTTGGCTTTCACCCCTGAGCCCCATCCAGGCCAGCAGCCACTTAAAGAGAACAGCCAGGGGCACCAGCGGCAGCCTCGGAGGGGCCCGGCTCCAGTCTAGTCTCCAGGACAGACAAATTAAAAACAAGGGAGCAGCTGGTGGAAAGTGAGCAGGAGAGGGGGGCAGGCCCACTGCATCTCTCCCCCACTTCTACCACATGCACGCGCTGTCCCCAAATTCTTTTTTTTTTTATAATTTCATTTTAATTGTGCTGAGTTTTATTAATGTAACGATTTACAATACTGCAGATGATTTTTTTTTTTTTAAATAGAGGCATGTTTTATTTATTTATTTGTTTGTTTGTTTATACATGCACTGGGTACAGTCAGAAGCGCGGGAGGGTGAGAGAATCCACCAGAGCCAGAGCGGGGAGCAGAGCAGGCAGAAGGACCAAAGCACGCTGCTGAGGGGAGCAGCGGGCGGCAGGAGAGGTCTGCGCGCATGTGGGACCCTCCTCCGGTGGCCGGGGAGCAGCTGGGGATCGAACCGGCACGGCAGAGGCCGGAGGCAGCTTCGCAACCCAGCGCTCAACCGCTGCGCCACCGGGGAAGCCCCCCAAATTCTTTTTCAAAGAGAGAACGCATGTTAGAAGTTTGTCTTCCCACCAATGAGCAAAAAAAAATGAACCACCCCAACAGAAGGTGGCCAGAAACAAGGAGACGATTCGTAAGAGAAATACAAATGGTCAATAAATGCACTTCTAAATGTCCACCCTCACTAGTAAGTATGAACCAAACACTGGTGGTCCCTTTCTCCCCCAAAATATTTAAGAGGAGCGACGTCCAGGGCTGGCGAGGACGTGAGAAAATGGCCAGGACAAGCGACCGTCTCCCCATGGGGGTGGGAGGACTTCCCAGCTTTCCCCCCACTGGATTTTCTAAAATATTTTTATTAAAATACAATGCCTCTACCACGCCATGCACCCATCATCCAGTCAGCTCCAGGCAATTCTAATGAGTGTATATGCAAAATCCTGCAGGGCTGGGGCCTGCTGCCACTGCCCACCGCCCCCCGGGAGCCACTCCGACTGCAGGAGAAGGGCCGCAGGGCAGACACCACGCAAGAAGAAACCCAGCGCCAGGTGCGAGTCAGCCACAGCAGCGCCCGTGGTGCCACCGGCCCAGGATGACGCGAGGCTCACTCACGTGGTTCAGAAAACACTGCACGATGATCTCGTGCCCGGCAGCCGCAGCTTCCATTAAGGGAGTGAATCCATACACCGGCTCCCTGCAGACACAGTGGTCAGGGGCTGGGGCGAGTCCTCTCGGCAGAAGCCCCCCGCAGGCGTCAGCAGGCGAGAGGGGCCCGCACAGCACAGCACAGCGGCGTCAGGACTCTGTCCCAAAGCAAGTCAGGCTCCCTCTCTTCCCTCCTCCAAGCGGTGTCCACCTGCTCGTCCCTCAATCTCCGCTTTAAACCCAGCACTGTCCTCGGTCGCCCCCGAACCCTCGCTTGTTCCATGCTGGTTTACATGACAGGAGCCAAGCCGAGTGCTGGTTTCCACCCGTTCAAAGACAGTTTCCGGTTCTAACCCCTCTGACGGGACACATCTGACTTGCATGTAATCAGTGGGCCTCTCTTTCTCAGGGGCGCCCCATATGGGGGCTCACTCCGTGTCGGGGGGTGGGTGCTGGCTCGGCAGGTCCTCCAGCAACATCATGTGTAGGACACCATTTCACTACAAACGTTTTTTCGAGAGAAGAATCCCAGCCAACAATCAACGAAACATGACCAAGGACCTGGCTCATCACATGTCATTTTGCTAAAAGCCCAAGTTTCCGAGGACCTCGGGGGGCCTCAGTGAGGACGCCACTCGCTGACCGGAAGGGCGCCCCCTGACACTCTCCAGACCACCCGCCGCCTCCGGCGCAGCAAGAAAGCGCTTTCTAAGCATCACCGAGGCTGTCGCGTGCCCAGAGCCCTCCCACCAACTCGCCGGCCCGGGATCGCTGGCTCCAGTTTTTAGAAAAGAAATTAAGGCTGAGGCTTAAAGCGCTGGCCACGGCACTGGCCAGGCCATGAGAAGGCCCAGCTCCCACCCGGGCGCACAGGCGGGGACTGTCCACCCTGCGCCAGCGGGCTGCCCGGGCTCTGCTGCCTCTACAGCTGCCCTCTTCCGGGTCAGACAAAACCAGGCCCGTGCCATGGCCATCAGGACCTGGCAGTCACCTCACATCCGCGTTCGCGCCACTGTCCAGCAGGAACTTGACCATCTGCTGGTGCCCGGCACTGGTGCAGTGGAAGAGGGCGGTCCAGCCCTGGATGTCCTTCATCTCCAGCTCAGCGCCTTGCTTCAAGAGAACAGAAGGCGTCTCAGGGGTGTCTCCTCTGCGGGGCGGCGCCCTCGGCCAGCAAGCTGCAAGAACGGGAGCGAGGACGCGCTGCGGCGGCTCACGGAGAGCCTCTGGGGGTCGGGCGAGCCCCCGCGCGGCTCACCTGGAGAAGAAAGTAGGCGATGCTCTCGTTGCCGCAGCTGGACGCCAGCATCAGTGGGGTCTGCCCTTCCGGGGTCGGCACGTTCACACTCACGCCCGCCTCGAGCAGCAGGTGCACGATGGTGTCGTGGCCGATGTAGGAGGCGTACATCAGTGGGGTCCAGCCCCCGCCGTTCTTCTTATTCAAATCTAACTCTCTCCTAAATGAACCAAGACAGGCTAGACACGCCTCCATGGCCACACGGGCCTGGCTGCAGGCCGGGAGAGAAGCGGGCGCTGGGGCCACTGAGCTCTGGCTGGCAGGGCGCAGCCATGGGCGGGGGCCTGGGTTGTAGAGCGGCCCCTTCATCACCCCCCCGCCCCCACTCCCACAGCTACCAGCTCTTCATTCCTACCACCCACAGGAGAGACAGCTGTCGCCCAGGGGCCACTTGGCCAAGTCTGGACCCGTCGCTGGTTGTCACGCTGGGGAGGAAAAGCTACCGGCATCTACTGGGTGAGGCCAGGGACGCTGCTCAGCACCCCATAGAGCACAGGTCACCCCACGACACAGAGAAGCTGGGCCCCAGCAGTCATGCCAAGGGTTAGACACCCGACCTAGGACCTGACCGCCCTCCATCCACCCCGAGTCCGCTCGCCCAGTGCTGGTGGAGAAGAGAGGGGGACCCGGAGGGGACCAGGCCCTGCAACGGGCTTCTCCTGTCGTCTTGCCCCACGGGAACATTCTTGGAAAATCTGTGACCAAAAAGCCTACCTTTCCCACCAATTTTTATTAAAACTCCAGTAACACATTTCCCATAGGAAAAGTACGGTGGGCCTCCCTGGTGGCGCGAGGGGTTGAGCACCGCACTATGAAGCAATCCGCAGCCTCTGCAGCACAAGTTCCATCCCCTGCCGGCCGGGGAGCAACCCACATGGCGCAGCAGACCTCTCCTGCCTCACCCGCTGCTCCCCTCAGCAGTGTACTTCAGTCAATGTGCCTGTTCTGCTCCCCACTCTGTCTACGGGGAATCCTCTCACCCCCCCGCATCTCTGGCCTGTACCCCAGCTCTTGTATGCATAAATAAATCTTAAAAAAAATAAAGAAAAAAAGTGTGGGGTCCTGGCCTGGAGTCTGGGGTGGGCTAAGGAAGTGGCCTCCACCTCCAGGAGCCAGCAGCACAGTCACGCCTCACAGACCCCCCACAATCCTTGTTGCCAGCAGGGGGAACGATGACGAGCTCCCACACCCAAGCGTCTCCTTGGCACCCACAGGAGCCAGACTGGACGATTACCCACCAGCACCTGCTCCTGGCTGCGGGACAGGATTGGCCAAGTAACCACCCTGGAAGGTGCTGGTCCCAGGAATAAGGTGGCAGCCACTGGCTGGGAGCACCTTCTTGGAGGATAGCCTGGCTCAAGCAACTGACCCTCTCCAGGCCACCCTCAGTGAAAGTGCTGGCTTATTCGTGTCCTGACTGCTGCCCGCAAGAAGCAGAGTCAGCCCCTGGCCCGTGTGTCAAGCACCCCCGCCACGGCCCAGGCCCTCTGCCTACAGTACAGCTCAACGTGGGACCTGGGCCTCTGAGCCAGCACCGGCACCCAGGGAGAAGGCACGCGTCCCAAGGCCTCTTACCGCTGCACACACTCCTTCACCACTTCATACTGGCCAATGGATGCCGCCGTGTGAAGGTCCAGGGGGACGGCCAGCTCCTCCCGAATGACCTGTGCACCCAGCCCATGCCACATGGACAGGCTGCAGTTCAGGAGTTCCGGCTCGCTGGCTTCATCGCTGAGCTCTGACATGGCTGTGGAGGCAGGTCCAGGGGTTAGGGCTCTCCTTCCAGGAGCACCAGGAACTCGAACGCCAGTGGCCAGGCTCCCACCGCAGAAGGCTGGTCACTGCCCGGCAAGATTGCTTCCCAAAACTGCTGGGGCTGATGCAACGGTTCCTCATTAACTATCCTGTGGTGTGGGCAAGCTCTCGCTAGTCCCGATGGGCCTGCCCCCACAAGGAAAGGGACAGCATACGGTGAGTCACGAATGGGGAGTCTGTTTCCTTCATCAACCCCCAGGTCTCTGCAGAGGGAATGCTCTAGGCGCCCAAGGGCCTGCCAATCCCTTAAACAGCCAGTAGAAAAATGTTAATTGGGTCGCTGAACCAAATCAGCTCTTGGGTTGGGGAGAAAGAGCCCTGGACTTGGCGTTAAATCCAATGTTAGCTCTATGCCACTTACATCTCCAGTGCTTACTTAGCACCCCTGGCCCCAGTCCTTGCTGTCTGATGGGGACATGCTATCTCCAGGGACTGCTGTTAGAAACACATGAAAGGAATCTCTCCTGCCCACCTCTGACTACACAGGTACCTCTTTTTCCTTCTCCTTTTCCTAATAAACCTGTCCTTTTAAACTGTAAGATGAAAATAAAGACACATGGGAAAACAGGGAACAAGCACTGGCACACCCATGATGGAATAATGCCACTCGGTGATCAGCAGAGCGACCAGTTACAAACATGGGTCTCAAACATGCTGTGACATGGAAGAAGCCAGGCTCAAAAGGCTGCCTACTGTAGGGTTATTTATATGACATTCTAGAAAAAATAAAAACAAAGGCTTGGAAGTGAGGTCAGCGGAACCAAGGGTTCAGGGCAAGGGGGATTACCAAGGGTCCGCAAGGAGACATTTTCCCCAAGAAGGAGCCACAGGGCCTCCCTGGTGGCCTAGGGGTTAAATCTCAGTGCAATCACCTGGATGGCCTGAGTTCCATTCCTGGGCAGGGAGCTGACCCACTGGGCGCAGCAGACCTCTCCTGTCTCCCTGCCGCTCCCCTCAGCAGTGGATTTCTGTAGATCCGCCTGTTCTCCCCACTCTGTCTCTGGTGAATCCTCTCACCTCAAACCTCTACGCTACACCCCAGTTCTTCCACACAAAAATAAATTAAAATAAAAAAAAGATGGAGCAACACAGGATGAAGTCAGTGCTCATGTGAGCCCTTTACTCTGGGAATCCTAAGCAAATCAAGGCTAAGCCATGAACCTCCCAGCAGGTCCAGGAGCAACTATTCTACTCTGTGTGGAAAAGCACAAAGAAGCAAGTGTAGAAGAGAGAGGAGAAAACAGATGTTAACTATCCCAGTGTTTCCAGATGACAGCCCAAGATGGCCAAGCAAGAGCCAGAGCTGTGGGGGACAATGTTGGCCTGAGCACATGTATGCGTTACGGGACCACCTCTCCACAGTTAGAGCCGACATGAACCAGCTCACCAGCCAGCCTGCAGCTGAGAAGCCCCAACCTCAACAGTCCAAGCCAAGAGCCTGGTAAGAACCCAAAGGAGCCACGTGTCAGTTCAGGGACCCTTGTCAATACACCCCAGAAGGGTCTGTGTCTCCACTGCTCCAAAAGCCTCCCCGAGGGTGTGGCCCACGTGATGGCTCCCTGCGGAGTGCCCAGGGCCATTCAGAGCCAGTCCCGGGTAGGGTGGGAGAACCGGGATGCCAAGGGGCCCCAAAGCTACTGTCATTGCCGTCCGCCCTGCCACAGCCAAATGCGCCACACCTAACGCGTCCAGGCCTAGGCTCCTGCGTGTTTTTGTATTTGTGGAAAACGTCTTTTTGCATTTGGCTCCCAGAGCGTATCTCCGGGAAGCAGCGCTGGGGAGAGGGCGCTTTAGTGTTCGCTCTCCCTGTAGGTTCCGCCCACTTTGCCAAATAAGCGGCCTTTGCTTTTTAAACAAACAGAAAAACTGACTTTAAAAAACCCAAACAGATGCTGGAGCTGACGCCCCGCGCACTCCCCCGGCCCCGAGGGTCTGCCACGCGCGTCCGGGCCCGGGAGGGTCCCCGCGGACCACCCGCACCGCCGCGGGGCGTCCCGGCCGCCTCTCCCGGAGCGCCCCGGGGCGCACGGCCCGGCGCCCCGCGCCCCGCGCCAGGGGCCGCCCCGCCCGCTCCCCCGCCAGCCCGGGACGCGCGGGGACGCCGGCGGGCCTCGCGGGCGGCGGCAGGTGCAGAGCCGGCCCGGGCCGCCGCGGAGCCTACCTGCGCTGGGCCGCGGGCCTCGCCGGCCCGGGCCGCCGCCGCGCTCCTCGGCCCGGCCCCGCGCCGGCCCCGCGCTCGGTCGCGCCCCCCCGGCCCCTCCGCGCCGGCCGCCGCGCCCGGACCCCGCGGCCCCTCCCGCCCCGGAAGTGGTTGCGCGGAGCGCGGAGCACGCCGGGACGCTCGGGCCCCCGGCCGGTCCCGCGCCCGCACCTTCCGGTCAGCGCGCCGGGCGCGCTGCGTGACGCCCCGCGCCAGCCAATGAGCGGGGGGAATCCGCTCTGCCCCGCCCCTCCACTGGCCAGGACGACCAATCCTGTTGCGCGAGAGGCAGGACGCGCCAAGTCCCGAAAGAGGAGCCGGAGGCAAAATCGCGGGGCGCGGTCTCGTCCCGTCAGGTGGCGGAGGGGCGGTCCCGAGAGCGGCGGCGGCCTCGCTCATTGCGCCGCGGCTCGAGGGGCGGCCGCGGCCGAACGGCGCGCCGGAGCCTGTCTACCGCCCTGTCAGGACGGCGCGGGGCGGGGCGGCCGCCCGAGGTGAGCGGCCGCGGACCGGCCGCAGCCGCGGAGACGAGCGTCGGGAGCGGCCGCGAGGGCGGTGGGGCCGGGGCCGAGCCGGGGCCCGGGCCGCGGGTTTTCGGTTTCCCAGCTTTAGAGTTTAAAAGCCGGCCCCGGGGGCCGTTGGCGTCTGGTTGCCATGGCAATCGGGGCGGGGCCAACGGGCCGCGGCCGGAAGGCGGCCGTGGGGCTGGCGGGCCGGGTCGCCGGTCGCCGGCTCCCGCGCTGGGCCTTCAGCCCCTTCCCCTTCGGGTCTGTTCGCGACACGAGCGCCAGCGACTGACGCCGTCTTCCCCCAAAGGCGCTGGGCACCGTCCAGCCCTCCGAGCCGCTGCGCCGCCTGTCGCCTGGTCTGCCCGGAGGACCTGGAGCCTCCAGCGAAGCCCTCTCGGCGGTTCTGTGCCCTCTGTGCCCTCTGCCCGCAGAGCCTAGGTGCTGAAAAGCAGCACGTGACGTACGGTCCAGCTCCACCCCACCCTGCTGCCCCCACTTGGGGGTGCACCGGTCTCCCACCCTCCTCCTGGGGCGCACACGTGAACCGAAAGCCCCCACTTACGACCCTGAGCGGGGCCATGTGGGCGAGGAGCCTGCTCTCCCCATTTGATAGGCACAGGGGCCTCCCAGGCGGCAGGGTTCTCCAGACACTGGCCCGCATTCCTAGAGCCCCCTCGGCCCTTGATGGACCAGACCTTCTCCTGCTACACTCGGGGATACAAAACGGGGGTGGAGCCCGAGGGATTGGCTAAGTGCCTGGGTATGAGCAGCCACTCCAGGAAAAATACCCCGGGGACTCGGAAATGCCTCCAGTCTCTTCCTTTGTAAGGGCCAATAAAAGGTAATGGGGCTCGAAATTCCCTCTTTGATTCTTTTTTTATGGAAAAAAATTCTTTTTGCCACAATATTACTTTTTTGAGCCTATAAAATGTATGTGCACATCCTATGTTATATGGGACATACGTTGTCTAGAGATCACATATTCTCTATTTCATGCAGCTCCATACCATGTGCACATATTGTATGTCAATACACTCATTTATATATCATTACCTATATATGCAGGCCTGGGAAGTCTGGGAATCTGTTTTCTTACCCACGGGGGAGAGGTGATTTGAAAGGGCACATCCCAAGCTGTTGGCCCTTGGCCGTGGCCCCTCTCACCACACCTGTGTCTTCGACAGGGCTCCTTGAATGATGGTGCACTGAGAAGCACCCCCTGAGTCTGGCCCCCATGGCATGGCAAGACAAAGTTGGGGGGCAGGCCCCAGGCTCTCCCTGGGCCGCCATCGTGGAGGCCGTCCGGGAGCAGCTCCCATCTCTGGACTCAGACTCCTCGTTGGTAAGAAAGCGCCTCCTCCCTAGGTCCTCCAGGCCCCACTGCCCCTTCTTCACAGGACAAACGTGAAGCCGACCCGAGGACCGCTTCTGAGCCCGTCAGCTTCTACGCTGACTGTAACCTCTGCTTTTGGAGTAGCTTTATCGGTGCTCAGCATTGGTGCTCAGACCATTTCTGTGACTCACGCCACCGCTGGGGCATTCCTCCAAGCTCTTGTCATGATGCACCAAAGCGGTAGCCACTCGGTGTGTCTCTGGCCAGGTGCTGGCCCAGCAGAGAGTGAAGAAGAGCCGGGGCACCTGCATCCAGCAGACCCGGGCTCCTCCCCACCGGGTTGCTATTTCTGCCCATGTAGCCTGGGTCAGTCTGTTTCTTCTCTGCAGAAGAGATATGATGCACGCATCCAGGGTTCTGCATGTAAAGTGCCTGGTCCAACGTAGGTGCTCAATTATTACCCATCCATATCCTGGCGTATTTCTTGTCTTGGCAACTACAACAGGCAGGTGTATCACCTATGGGTTAACGACCAAAGCTTTGCACTTCCTTGGTTCCAGTCCTAGCTCTGATCTTTCAGAGACGACAAAGCAAGCCTCCATGTCATTAAATGGTGGCTCAAGGTCATGCGTGCTGGACACTGCTCTTTTAGCATTCATTGAGCACCTGCTGTATGCCAGGTCTTAGGGATGGCAGGTACCTGCAGAGTCCAGAAGCCCCCATTCACCTCCACCAGGTGGTGCTGCTGAGCCCATTTCTAAACCAGCCAAGTACTGGCCAGATGCTGAGGCCCTTTGGGAGCAGCAGGAAGGGCAGAGGACAGGGTGGGCGGAGGCCTGCTGGCATGTAATCCACAAGCTCTCTCTGTCCACAGTCAGACTTCGGGGATGAGGAGCCCTTTATCTTCCAGCGAAATCAAACGGCCCTGATTCCAGACTTGTCGGAGGAGCTAGCCGAAGACCCTGCTGGGGTCGCCAAGGCCAGTGCGTCTCCTGAGGTCTGTGGGATGTGGGCTCGTGGGTTCTAAGGAGCTGAGACCCTGAGCAGAATGGGGGGCTGGGGGGCTGTCCATAGCTCTCACCTGGCAGTAACAGCAACGTGGGTCCAAACAGGTTCAAACCATCAGTCTAGCCTCTGTACACCCAGGTCTTCCTCCAGGTGAAGCTCAAGATGTTCGACACCAAACATTCAACCCCCCAAGAAACAAGCATCCTGAGGGCCAGGGGTGGGGGGCTGGATTTTCTGTTTGATTTTGATCCCCACCCAGCTCGCATGGGCATTCGTGTCCACGAGCACAGATACACAGCTGCTGGTACCCCGAGGCATCTGACAGCTGTCGACATGTTGTCGTAAATGCCTCTCCCTTGCCCACTGGCTCCAGCACTGCCTGGCTTGTCATCCTGCGTGCCCTAAACACCCATCGATTTTGTAAGGGTCTTGGCAGAGACTTGGGTAAGAAGGTACCCCTGGTGGGGAGGCGAGATGAAGACCTGGGGAACAAGTAGAAAATCCCACGCTCTGCTCTATAATTTAGTGGCGTGGTTGCAGTCACCTCCAAATGTCCAGACGAATTTACCCTCTCCTGGTCACCCCATTGCTGGGGTCTCCCAGTCAGACCAGGAACTCGACCTCAAAGTGCCACCTTTATAAACAGGCCTGTCAGCTTTATCATAGCCAGGCCCCCGCTGGCAGGCCTGTCCAGCTTCAGGGTAAAGGCAGCGGGGGGAGTTTGCTCAAGGCTCCTGTGCAAGGATTGGGCTTGCAGTGGGCAAGGCGGTGCTCCCCCAGGACTCCGCAGCTCTCAGTGTGAGCACTGACTTCACGGTACCAGGCATGGTGTGCTCCCCATTGTAAGAAGTCACCCACCTGCCATGCCTACCAATCGGTCTGAAGTAACCCAAACAGGAATGTATCCTAGGCTGCCAAGACCCTGGTTTGTGCGGGTGGAGTGATGCCAGGCTCTCTTCATGCCTCTGCAGCTCTCCTGGGTGGTTTCTTAAAAGTCTGGGGCAGGACAATGCCCGTGCGTGGGGTGGAGGCCGCCAGCTTGCTCTGGAGTCCGAGGGGCCGGGTTTCCTCTGGGCCACCTCTGTGAGGTGTGTTCATAACGACACCAAGTGTCCTTCAGACAAAATGCGGCCCCTCCGTACAATGGAATATTGTCCATAGAAAGGAACCAAGTGATGACATGTGCCTTGGGAGCATTTGGTTAGCTGGAAGGACAGAACAGGACAGGTCGTGATTCCCCTGATATGCACTATCTGGAGCAGGCACATGAATAGACACACGCGTGTGCACACACACACATTGTGTGCAGAGGAAACCGGAAGGCTCTAAGAGGAGGTTCAGAGTTTCTCTTTGGGGCCATGAAAAATTGGAGATAGGCAGTGGGGATGCCTGTACCTCTGCGGATGTACTCGACGTCACTGGTTAACGCGGCACATTTTGTTACAACATATTTTACCACGGTAACAAAAATTCCCTGAGGTATGTCTTTGAGGATGTGAACCGAGGCCACCTGTTTTCTCCCCAGCCAGTGGTCGTGCCTGTGGAACTGGACTCAGAGCCCTGGGGGCAGTGGAACGCAGGGACAAGGAAACTTCTGGAAGGAAAGGAGCCTGGCAGGCCCCCAGGGAGCTGTGATGGAATCAACTATCTCCTCAGGGTTCCTGAGGAGACCCTCACATGGGAGGAAGGTGACATTAGGGGCACATCCTTCAACACTGAAGGATCCCAGAGTCCTCCCTGGGCACCTCAGGGAGAAGACACCCACTCCCCCCTTGAAGGGGACCTGAAGGCGGAGCCCCCCAGAGCTGCCTCCCAAGCCCGAGAGGGCTCAGATTCTGCAAACCGCAGAGCCCTCCGGAGGGAGAGAAGAAAGATGATTGAGAAAGACATTCTCCACAAAGTCACCAGGGACCCACAGGACCTGGCCCGCAGTGACCTCTGTGCAGCCGCAGCGTCGGGGCTGAGACCAGAAGTGCCTCCGGAGGGGCCCAAGGAAGAACCGCTGGTGCTCTCCCTCCAGGTAGCATCTCCTGCCTGTGCATGCTCGGGGACCCTGGCAGGGGACCTGCCCTAGCCGCTGTCACAGATCCCATACATTAGGGGCCTTGTAAGCATCATTCATTTCTCACTGTTCTGGAGGGTGCAAGTCTGAGGTCAAGGTGTTCTGTGAGAGGCTGCTCCCAGATTACAGAAGAAAGGGGCGACGGAGCTCTCTGGGGTCTCCATCATACTGACCCCTTCACGAGGGTCCTCCCTCGTGACTTAACTGACCCAGTCCCCAAGTCTGCACCTTGGGAGTGAGGGTTTCAACATGTGAGGCTTGGCGGGATGTAGACATTCAGTCGACAGCAAGGAGCTTGTGCCCAGGCCCCCAGGTCCCCGCAGCGGCTGTACCCCAGCCAGGGGCCGGGGTGAGTAGAGTTAGCGAGCCAGACTTCCTCAGTCTGTGTCCTACAGGCCCCAACACAGTGACTTCGGGGCGATCTCTGTTTTACACTGTTGTGACAGGTGGGCCCCGTGGGAAGGTGGCTTTGTTAGAAACGCTCCAGCGAGACATTGAAATGTCTCCTTCCCGCGCGGCCCCAACGCCTGCCCAGGCCAGACGTGAGGGAGCGTGTTCTGGGCTAAAACCCACGCTCAGCCCCACGGCACACTCTTCCACGTCTTCCGGCTCCAGCACTTGCCAGAACAGTCTGTATCTTAAAAGAGCAAAATGCTGTAGCTCTCTCTGAACCTACATAGTTTTAAAACAACGCGGTTTCTTCTAGGGCAAACATTGTCCTTGTGCCAAAAACAAGTATTTTCCCACAGAGGTGCAGGAAGGGGTGGCCCGGACCTCAGGGCCCAGGTGTTTCTGGTGGTGCCCACACAGTGGGGTGAGCCAGCCCATTGTCTGCCGACGTGGGGCGTCTCCACCGCTGCTCCTGTGCCCGCTGCGGGCCAGGCCAGTCAGCTTCGAGTCGGGTGCGGTGAACACGGTGCCCCCGGGACCCCGCGCAGCCTCCTAACCGCAGCTTTCATTGTTTCAGCAATTTGAGGAGTGGGAACTGGATCGCCTGCTGCAGAGGCTGCGGGGGCGAGAAGAAGCGGGAGACGCCGCTTCTGGAGCCACGTGGTGGGCAGACGGCGGCTTCCAGGGCCCAGGTCTGGCCTTGACCCCAGGGCCCGAGAGAATCCCACCAGTAGCTTCTTGCTAGTCTCAGTTAACAGGCCGGGGGCTGGGAGCAGTCAGTCCTGCCACCCACCGCGACCTCTCGGCCCTCACTGCCCTGAAACCCCAGGTGCCGGCCACTGAAAGCCTTTGCCTCGCTCACTGTCACTCTCCCTCATGCTCACTGCATACAAACTGCCCGCACGCCCCAGGGCCAGGTCCTGGCGTACAAGCAGGGCTCTTCAGCCTTGGCCCTGGCCCGTCCTGCCTTTCTGAAAGAAAAGTCCCCCTGCCTCTCTCCTGCTCCTTCAGCTAGATCGCAAGCACACGCCTGCCTTCATTGACAGAGCCAGCCAGGCCTGACCACCGCCATCACCGGGCTTCCTCGCGGCAGTTCTGTCAATAAACAGGCTCCCTGGAGCCCCTGACCCTCTCGGGACCCTTCCCCAGCCCTCCAGTCAGTGCACTGAGGGGCACTGAGACGCAGGCTCCTTCATCACCCCCACATGCAGCCTCCCGTCTCTCCTCAGGCCGCACTGAGCTGACCACGCAGGACAGGCTCCTGGAGCGGCTGGCCCTTCTGGGCGCCTCGCAGTCCAGAGCCCCCGCCTCTACCGGGAGGGGCCCTACAGACTCACCCCTGGACACCAGGCCTCGGGGGGCCGGAGGCAGGTGGGACTCCTGCAGCATGTCCCCCTCCTCCACAGCTGGCCCTGGCTGTGGGCAGGCACTTGATGGGCATTTCCTTTCATGGCGATCAGTGGGGGGTGCTCGCAGCCCCGTTTTCATAGCTGCGAAGGTGGGGGCTCAGAGAGGCTGACTGGCCCAGCCATGTGTGGCAGAGCTGGGACTACCCCCCAAAGCACCTGCTCTTCCCCTGCACCCCAGGGGAGCCCTCCCCTCCCCATCCACAAAGCCTCCCGGGGCAGGGATCTGCCCCTCTGGCCTCCCGGATGTCCAGCCCTGGACAGCTGAGCCCATGACCACTCGGAGCCTTTTCCTGGGACCTCCCCTTTCTGTGTCCTTGGGGGTGTGGGAGGGCGGAGAAAGGCTGGGGTGGGGGAGAGGTGGGGAGGGCCTGGAGCCCTCAGGCCCAGCCGTAGCCTTGCTCCTCCACTTGTGCTGCGCCCCCTTGTTAGGAATCTTAGAGCCAATGAACCTTTCACCTGAGCTAGATTGGTGGGTTCTGTGCCCGGGGACCCAAAGCACCTCATGGAACAGCCGAGCCCTTGGGGCACAGCAGGCTGGAGGAGCCAAGTCGTCCACGGAATTGATTGTAATTCGCTCACTCGTCCACTTAAGTGGCAGGGCTGCCCGCGGAAGGGGCAGCGAGGACCCCTGGGCTGCCAGGGCAAGTGCTGCCAGACAGCGCTGGCCCAGCTCGTGGGCTGTTCTGCGGGCGCGAGAGCAGGTGCGCTTGGAGGCCGCCTGCCCGGCACAGGGCCCGGCGGTGACGCAGTGCCCGCTCCTCTCAGGTGTGCTGTGCCAGCGCCTGGCTCCCCAGCGGGGCTGGGCCCCGGGCTGGCCCAGGGCATGACGCCGAGGAGCTCAGCGGAGCCCGCCACCGTCTTCATCGATCTGCGGCCCCCGGAGCCATCACGCCAGGGCTCGCGGGAAAGGTACCGGGGCGGCGCGGTCCTGCAGCTAACCGGCTGCCACGCGGGCCTCGGGCGCGGGAGGCACAAGCGGGCAGCTGGGGGTGAGACAGGCACTGCTAGTTGAGGGGGGCCCTGGGCAGGACCTGGGCCTGGCCACGGGCCCCTGGGTCCCATCAGCAGGCTCCCTGCAGGGGCAGAGCCTGAGGTAATGGGCTGGGGCACGCTGCCCAGGGGCACACTGCCTTACCTGGCAGGCAGCCTGTGATCTCCTGGCTGCTGCAGGCAGGGCTCTGACGACCTGCCTGTCCTCGGGCCTTGGGTCAACGAGGAGGCCCAGGCTCCGGTGTGTGGGGGGGTGCGGGTTGCTGGGGCATGTCCAGCCAACTGCGTTTCCTCACCTCACAGCTCCAGCGCCAGAGGCAGCTCCAGCTCTGAGGAGGAGGAGGAGGAGGAGGAGATGGCAGACCTCCCGGAGCCGGCATCGCCCTCCTCCCAGGGGCTACGGTAACTACAGAGGCCTCCTCCATCTGGGCTTGTCTGGCACATTTAACAAGACAGCCCTGCCTCGCACGCACCCAGAGGCCCGCACTGGAGGATGTGTGTGTGTGTGGGGGGGGGGGTTCAGACAGGTGGGGGTAGCTTGCGGGAGCCCATGGGCAGGGGTGGAGTGGGCGTGGGGGCATTGTCTTGGCCTGGCCTGCTACCCTCCAGCCATCACTAAGGGCACCTTAGCTGGCTCTCCGGAGGATGAGCGCATTTTCTTTGGGGAAAAAAAAATCTGATCGATCTGGCTCCCTGCTGGTGAGGCCGTGAAGAGAGGGGAGTAAGTGCGGGTTGTCGGCCAGAAGGGGAGCCCCTGCGCGGATCACGGAGTGAAACACCAGCTTCAGCGAAGACCCTCTGAAGTGGGCGGGGCCCCCCTGCAGCCACGGGGCAAATGCTCTTTGCGTTGTGTGCAGTGTTGCCGGGGCCTGGGAACCCGGGGTCTAGTGCAACTTCCCCCCAGTGTGGCGCCATCAGGCATTGCAGGAAGCCGCATCGGGGTTGGGAAGTGTCCTGCAGGTTTCCTCCCAGAAGCCTTGCACGCGCTACCTGCATGAGGCCTCAGCGCGGGCTCTGACGTCAGGCCTAGTCCCCTGAGAGAAGCGACGGGCTCTGCAGGTGCCTGCCGCCTGTGTGTGTCCTGCTCCGGCAGCGAGGTGCTGGAAGCTTGGGCCCCCACTGGGCGGTGACCGAGGTGGCTTCTCTGTCACAGGCACTGCACGGGGAAGAGTCAGCTCCTCCAGCAGCTCAGGGCATTCCGGATGGGGACAGCTCAGCCCCAGTCGCCCGCCAGCAAGGGTCCCAGTGGCCAGAACATGTAGGGCCCTGAAGATGTGGCCAGATCCAGGACGAGGAAGCAACACGGAACATTCTGAGTTGAGGGGCAGAGTGCCCAGGCCAGAACCATAGGAGGACGTCCCAGGGGCCCTCTGGGGTCAGAGACAGCCAGTAAGACCCTGGTGCTCTTCTGGGCCAGCTACAGAGGCCCCTGGCACGGAGCTGGGGTCAGCGGGACATGTGGCCTACCCAGTGCCCCTCACTCTCTCAGGTCTCCATCAGCAGGAGCCTCTGTGGCCAGGGTGCCGTCCCCCAGTCCTTGACCAGAACCAGGCCTGGGCATTTTTGTGCACTTAGAGCCTAGAGGCCAGCACACACTGTGGCCGCAGCTCGGTGGTCCCAACAGCCCCTCCTGGGAAGGTGCCCATGAGGAAAGAGCAGCACCGTGGGTTCGTTCTGAGAGGACTCCAGGCCCTTCCATCTTTTCCATTTCTGCATTTTTCCTCTTACTGTGCATCTAGTATTCCCACCCCTCCAGGCTTTTCCAAAAACTATAAAACTCAAGTAAAATGTGTTTGAACAGCTGCAGGTCAAAGGCTTTTGAAAGCAAACGCGGCTTCCTCCCAGGGCCCCCGGTCGCTGCTCTTGTGACACTACAATCCACACACCACACACCAGGCGCACGGATCAGGTGGACTTTTTGCTTCTTCCTTTACCCCCGTCACGAGGGCACGAGTCTGCTCTGGGGCCCTTCCACACGGAGGGTGGAGGTGAGCTTCCACTACAGCCGCAACACACAAAACTGCTGTTTCGGCCGCTGATCTTGTCCCCTGGGAACGGGTTACGAACCCCCCTCGTGGGTGGCCAGCAGGACCTGGGCCCCCAGGGGGTGCTTCTCTCCTCCTCGCCTGTTACCTCAGCCCCAGGTCCCCATTCAGAGTCATTTCAGAACTCCTGTTCTCAGCCCCACCGCCCCTTCATGCTGAGGCCTGGGCCTGGGCCTCTGGCTGAGCTCTTCTCGGGATTCTGCTTCCGTCTCAGCCGCTCTGCCCTGCCTGCGAGGGATCAGCTGTCACCTCGGGCTCCCCACTTCATGGGCCCGCAGCCTGGCAGGGACTTGGCATGTGACCCTGCTCGGCTGGGGTCACCACCGTTTGCTGCGGTGCTGAGGGTCTGTTCTCACGAAGCACCCCACACCCTCTGCTCCCAGCGCGGGCAGCGGGCCGGCGCGGCGCAGGGCAGGGAGGCGGGTGGTTCACGGCCCCTGGCGCAGCCAACCCAGTCAGCAAGAGCACAGGCCATTTTTTCATTTGACCCATCTCCCCCCACGTGTACGTGTACCTGTCTAGGTGCCGGTACGTTCATTTAGGGGCATTTCACAACAGAGCTGGAAAACAAACGACTCCACCCTCCATATTAATCACTGTCAAGGCAGCTGGAGTGAGAGCGCGGGAGGTCAGCCAATGTGGGTTCAAGGCCGGGTGCACCGCCCAAAGAAGGTGCTTAAAGCTCTCCGGGGCTTTTCCCCATCTGCAGGAGAAGCACGACGGCCCCACAGCACAGGGATGCATGGGTTTCTGGAACCTACAAGCCCCCCAGGCCTGTGGGCTGAGAGGGTGGTGATGGCGAGGGGGCTGAGAAGCAGGCCAGGGCCCGCCAAGGGTGGACGAAGGGGAAGGGGCGCCCCCCGAGAAGCCGAATCTACCGACACAGGCCAAGGGCGTGGCCACCAGCCTGGGCTGAGCAGCCAGCCTGGGGCTCCCGCTGCATGGGCAGGCGGATCCGGCTCGGTGCTGGGCCCCAGATGCTGGCCCAGGTGGTAAATATTACCCCTAGCGCAGGCAGCCGCCTCAACAGAGAGCACCCAAGGGCCAGAAGGGCTGTCGTTTATTTAGGGAGCAGAGAGAAGGGGGTCACGCGGAATCTGGGTTGTGTGGAAAGGGCGACATGTCTAGTGATGGGGGACACGGCAGAGTGGAGCTGGCAGGATGGCGGGGGAGGGCTCCCGCGAGCAGGAGCCCCACTCCCTGCATGGAATGATCCAGAACCCAGTGGATTCAGCAGTGACCCTGACTCCTGTGATGACTAAACAGGCAAGGCCTCTCTGCTGCTCTGTCGGCCACTCGGGAGGCCGTGCGTGTGGGCAGATCTGGAGCACATTCGCCTCAGAGAGACCAAGGCCAGCCTGTCCTTGGGGTTCAGCAAAGGCAGAAAGTGGCAAGGCTTCCCCAGTCTGGGAGGTCAGAGGAAGGGGTCCAGGGCCTCTGGTGGCGCAGGGGTTAAGTGTCAGCACTATGAAGCGATCGCCAGCCACTGCAGCACAAGCTTGAGCTGCCACCGGGGAGCTGACCCACAGGGCGCAGCAGACCTCTCCTGTCTCTGCACTGCTCCCCACTCTGTCTCTGGTGAATCCTCTCACCCCCGCACCTCTGGCCTGTACCCCAGCTCTTGCATGCATAAATCTTTTTTGAAAAAAGAAGGGGTTGAGGGGAAGCAGTCCCACATCAGTGTACATCCCATATAACAGCTCTTTGAAGGTGACCCCAATTCATCCTATTTCCTCACTGATACCTAGTAGAATAGGGGGTGCACTGGAATAGCCCCCACAGGCTACACTCTGAAAGTGTGTCACTTTGGGGAGGGGGCCCAGGGAAGGCAGACAAGCTGCCATGGGGGGGGAGTGTCCCCCCACCTCACGTCCACCTGGCCCCTCCGCATGGAACCTTACTTGGGAACAGGGTCGCTGCAGACGAGGCTGAGAGTTCATAGTGGACCCGGTGTCCTTTCCAAAGGAGAGAGAGGACTGACCGGTGTCCTGGGAAGACACTGGCGGAGGCAGCGACACGGCCCGGGCAGCGGCCAGGGCGGGCGGGCGGGGCTTCCAGAAGGACCAGCCGAAGCCGCGGGCTCCTGAGCCCGGCGGTGGACACTGCGGTGGACACTGCCGCGGCAGCCCCCACCCGAACACCACGCACCGTGTCCTCGCGCGGAGGGCGCGGCCTGTCTAAAAGATGCGGCTTGGCGGTTTCCAGCAACTCTAGGAATCGTGGTCAGGAGACCCGGGCCGGGGCCGGGGCAGCGGGGCGCCTGCGGGCGGCGCGGGCAGGCCTGGGCCCGGGCCCGGGGGGCTTCCCGGCGGCGGCGGCCGCACCCCCTCGGGGCCGTGGCTGCGCTGGTGCTTGTGCAGGTCGGCGCCCCGGCGGAAGCCCCTGCCGCAGGCCGGGCAGGCGTAGGGCTTCTCGCCCGTGTGCGTGCGCCGGTGCGCGCTGAAGTGCGAGCTGTTGCTGAAGCGCTTCCCGCACTGCGCGCAGGCGTAGGGCCGCTCGCCGGTGTGCGTGCGCCGGTGGATGACCAGGCTGGAGCTCTGGCTGAAGCGCTTCCCGCACTGCGCGCAGGCGTAGGGCCGCTCGCCCGTGTGCACCCGCTGGTGCGTGCTGAAGTTGGAGCGGTCGCTGAAGCCCTTGCCGCACGCCTGGCACCGGTAGGGCCGCTCCCCGGTGTGCGTGCGCCGGTGCTTGGTCAGGTGCGAGCTCTTGCCGAAGCCCTTGCCGCACTCCGGGCACGCGTAGGGCTTGGCCGCCCCCTGCGGGCCCCCCCTGGCCCCCGGCCGCTGGGGCCTGATGGGGCCCTGGCCGCGGCCCCTGACGGCTGGGCCGCACTCCCCTGTCCCCGGGGAGTCCTCGCGGGTGTCCTCTCCATCTTCAAAGCGCGCCCCAAGCCCTGGGACAGAAAGCAGAGTCGCTGACTGGGAAGCAAAAGCTGCGGGAGGGTCCACCCCAGGCGGGGGTCCACCCCTGTACCGAGGCAGGGTCCCCCTCAGAGCCGGGGCAGGGAAGCTGGGCGAGACGGGACAGGAAAGCAGGCAGTCCTCTCCTCCCTGGGAGGTGTGGGCATCTCCCCATTTCGCAAGGTTAAAGGCCTTGTCCAGAGTCACAGGGCTGTGAAGACCCATGCCCTGGCAGTCAGGCTCTGGAGGGGTCTCCCCTGGGGCCAGGGGGCCACGTTGGGGGCATGTGGCCATGCTGTCACACCGGGATGGGGGCTGCAACCGGCCTCTAGTGGGTAGAGGCCAGGGATGCTGGTGGACGCCTACATTTTCTGTGTTAACAGGCCAGGCCATGGTGCCCAGACGCTCGGTCAAACATCAGCTGAGATGTTGCTCTGGAGGGCATTCTGCAGGTGTGATGGACTTGTACAGTCAGTTGCGGGTAAAGAAAGCAGGTTGTTCTCTGCACTGTGGGTGGGCCCTGGCTAATCAGGTGCAGGTCTTATGTACAAAAACTGAATTTTCCTGAAGGAGAAATTCTGTCTCAAGGCTGCAACACAGAAACCCTGCCTGGCTTTCCAGCCCGCTTGTGGGTCATTTGGATTCCAGCCTCACCAGCCTCCACCATCATGTGACTCTATTCCTTAAACAAACCCCCTATTTGTTTCCCTGGAATACACCTGATTCAAGGTGGCGCCTCAATCTTATAGGCAAGGTTTCACGGAGTAAGTATGTCTTGGGAGGAGCAGGAGAGACGGTGTTGGGTGGTGAGGACAGCCAGGGCCTCACTGGAGGCAGCTCTCCCCGAGGAGGGCAGGAGTCGGCTGTGAACCCAACCGCTGCCGTGGGTGAGGAAGGGAAGGAACAGCACAGTCCGGGCACCTGCAGTCAGGCCACTGATGGGACATGAGCCTCCCTGGCTTCCCCGCTGGCTGCTGGGAGGACTCAGGAAGCACCCCTGCTCCACCAGACCAACCCCGGGCATGGCCTGTGAGCCCCTACTTGTATCGTGTTCCCCAGTTACTCCTGGTTCCTATAGGCTATGGGGCCAGGAAGGTGCTCGGCAGCCATGCCTTCTCGCCTGGGCCTTGGGGCCCATCAGGGAAATGCTGGGTGGGCCACACCCCGCCTGAGAAGACCCGCCCCCCTGAGGCCCACCCAGAGACACGTCACGTTTCCGATGGGACCCAGCTGGACCCCGGCACGTTACCTTTGTGCTCCGGCACCACGTCCCAGCTGCGGTCCTGCCGAGCCGGGTCCAGGCCTCCCCACTCCTCCTGGGGCAGATACTCGGGCACCCCCTTTAAGGTCTCCGACACCTGCAGGAATGCAGCCCGTCAGGCCCGGCTCCCAGGAGCTGCCACTGCTCCTTCCCTGAGCTGGCGCAGCAGACCCCCCACCAGGGCACCGCTGTGGCTCCAACACTGCTGGAAGCTGCTTTTAGGGGGCCACCATTGCCACCTCACTGTCCCAGAGCACAGGGCAGAGTCAGTGTGCAGGAACAGCGGGGGACCCACTGGGACCACTCTACGCTCAGCCATTGGGGCCCATGGGGCCCATGCTCTTTGGCATCTGCCCCATTTGGCCCTGGCACCCAAATGGGGTCCAGGGAGACTTCAGGTCACCTCTAGGCCTGGGCTCCCAAATCCAGCACCAGTCTGACCTGGGGGGTATGATGGAAACCCAAGCAGAAAGCTGCCCAGAAGAGACACACCCGCAGTGAGAGAGGGACTGCTGGGGCTGGAGGGCAAGCTCCTTTCCTCTGAGAGGCAGGGGGGCGGGTGTGGGGAGGGGATGGGAATGGTCTAAGTTGCCTGTGGGGCGACCACAGTCTGTGGGGCCGCCAGACGCCGCAGGGGTGCTGCGTGCCCGTGAGCTTGTCTCAAGAGCTGTGATGGAGACAACAGGTGCGGCTCCAGGGAGGGGGATCTGCCCAGCTGGGTCTGAAGTGACCCCCCCCCAGCTCACCACTGCATCCCGGGACATGCCTAAGAGCCGGGTACCTCTGGAGAACAGGCAAGACTTCCCAGGAGGCAGAGATCAGAGTAATGTGGGAACCCCACGGATGAGGCCAGGGAGTGAGAAAGTTCCCCTGATAAGGGGTGGGATGCACCAGACGTGGCACCGGCTCACCTGGGGGTGGGATGAAAGGCAGGACGTGGCTGGCACCGTCTCCTGCTGCCTGGGGACCCCTGGGCCTGGGGAAAGAGCAGTCACCTTGGATGCTCCCACAGCCCACCACGCACAGCACTGAAGACCCAGCTGCCCCACCCAGGCTCAGCTCCCGCCTCCCGTAGGCCCCACCCTCCTGCACCAGAAGGTCCTTGGCCTGCCCCCCCCCCCCAACCGCCGTGCCCTCCTTTCTTCTGGAGAGACAGCTACTCACCCCTCTTTGGCCAGAGCTGGGGACCTCTTTTCGGTCTGTGGTTCAGCTCGGCAGGGGGCCTCAGGGTGGAGTGCCAAGCCCCTTCTCCCTGGGACAGTGCCTCTGGTGTAGCCTCAGCCTGGCATGTCAAGGGTGGTTCTCCTGCCTCCTGGGGCACTGTGGCATCAGAGGGCACCTCCAGGCCCTGCATGCAGAGGGAGATCTGCCCACCAGCTCCCAGGTCGGGGGAAGCCCAGGCCCTCCCCTTGGTCACCCCAGGCATCCACCGCCCCCAAGGAGGCAGCAGAGAGCTGTGTTTGGAACTGGAGTTATTAGCAGGTGGATCTGTATGAGACTTCTCACCCCCCCCCCCCCATAGTGGAGCTGGAGTGAGCTCCGGAGCAGTGCTGTCTGCGCACTTTCCTTCGTGACAGGGAGTCCTGTGTCTGCTCTGGCCAGTCCAGTAGCCACTGGCCATGGGTGACAACCGAGTGCCTGAAATATGGCCACTGTGACTTAAGAATGACATTTAAAATTTAATTCAGGGGCCTCTCTGGTGGCACAAGGGTTAAGATGCAACCTATGAAGCAATCCACAGCCTCTGCAGCATGAGCTCCATCCCTGGCCAGCCAGAGAGCAGCCCACATGGCGCAGCAGTCCTCTCCTGACTCACCCGCTGCTCCCCTCAGCAGTGTATTTCAGTCAGTCTGCCTGTTCTGTTCCCCGCTCTGTCTCTGGTGAATCCTCTCACCCTCCCACACCTCTGGCCTGTACCCCAGCTCTTGTATGCATAAATAAATAAATCTTTAAAATAAAAAAGTTAATTCAAAGAGCTACCTGTGGCTGGGAGCCTGTGTACTGGACAGACCAGTCCCAGCGGGCGGGGAACTTCTGGGCATCTAATGAGTGTTGCCAGGTCTTTCTTCCCAGGGTCCTCCCTCTTCTGGGACCTCTTCAACCCCCAAAGCCCAGACCAGAGGGTCTCCAGGCTTCTTCCATCAAATCTGTGCCTGGCCTAAGCTGGGACAATGTCAGGACCAAGACCACACTAGCTTAGGGCTGGTGGAGCCCTATGTGGTTAATAACGCGTGGACACCCACTGGCCAAGGCCGAGAAACACTTCTCAGCTGCCTGCTTCAGTTCCCGTGTGCAGGGAGCCCTGGGTCCTTCCAACAACCCAGCTGGCCGTGCCCCAGAGCCCAAGAGACCTCCAAACGCAGACCTCAGCAGCGGGGCCCTGTTTCCTCACCTCAGGGCCAAAATGCCCCCCCGCCTCACCCGCTGTCTCCGTTTCCTGGGCTCCCGCTGCAGCCCTTCCACGAGGACCACGGCCTCCTCACCGCTCTCGGGCTGCCGCTCCCGTACCCGGGCCTGGATCTCGCCCGGCAGCACCGTCAGGAACTGCTCCAGCACCAGCAGCTCCAGGATCTGCTCCTTGGTGCGCAGCTCGGGCCGCAGCCAGCGGCAGCAGAGCTCCCAGAGGCGGCTCAGGGCCTCCCGGGGTCCAGCCACCTCCTGGTAGCAGAAGAGCCGGAAGAGCTGGCGGAAGGTCTCGGGGCTGGGGTCCTCCGTCTCCGAGGAGTGCTCCTCCTCCCAGCAGAAGTCCTCCTCCACCTTCACAATCAGGATCTCGTCCTGCTCCAGCGGGGGTGGGAGTTGGACACTGCTGGCAGTGGCCATGGCTCCCCGGGGCCCTGCTCTTTCTCACGCCTCAGAGTCCAACCTGCCTCTCCCTGTAACTCTGGCCATACGCTGGAGAAGGTGTTTTTCAGGACTCTGTGGAGAGACGATAGCATCATTTGGGGTGTTGTACCCCGCTGGGTGCACCCATAAGCACCTACCCTCGTTGGCAAAAAGGAGAGGGTTGAAATAGATCAACCAGCCTCGCTATTACCCCCTAATAACTTCCGGGCAGGTTCAGGAACCTCTCCGGGCCTCAGTTTCCTCATTTGAAGGGCGGAGCTATCACCTACACACAGGTTGCCGAGGGGAATACCCGGGGTGTTTGGAAACGCGTCAGGGGCCGAGGAGCGCTCAAGTGTCACTACTACAGGTGGCCCTTTGGGGTGGGGCCCCCTGGGGTCTACGGTGTCCTGGGGGACGCAGGTTCTGTGCCCCGATGTCGGGATCGACGGGCTCCATGAGCCCGAAGTCCGTCCGCGCGCCCCGTGGGCCCCGGCAGGCAGGGTCCCCACGGCCCCGCAGCGCCAGGGCCGCGCGAGCGCGACTGTCCCGCGGGCGGCGCCCCTCAGGTGGAGGGTGCGCGTGGCCGAGGCCGCAGCACAAACCACGGGACGGAAGCTGGAGGCGGCACCCGCGCCCGCACTCACCCGCAGCGCTGCGGGCCGAGGGGGCTCGGGGCGCGCCGGGGGCGGAGGGCCGGGCCAAGGCGCGGACGCGGCAGCTGGGGGCTCGGCCGCCGGCCAGCCCAGGGCGCGGGTGGGGGAGGCGGAGTCCCGCCTCGCAGGACGCAGGCGCAGAACGGGCCCGCGCCGGCCATTGGCTGAGCCGGCTACGGGGCGTGGGGGCGGGGCGGGCCCAGGGAGGCGTTGTGCTAATACAGTCCCTGCACCATTGGCTGTCGAGCGTGATTCTGGGTAGGCGGGCCCACAGCGGCATTGTGGGTACTGTAGTTTTCTTACCTCTGGCGGCTCAGCGGCCGGGACGTGGGAATCGGACTGCGAGGGCTGGCCGGCGAGAGGCATTGTGGGAAATGTAGTCCTAGCGGTGTGGGCTGCCCTGCTTTCACACCTAGGATGGGGCCGTGTAGGCGGGCCTGCGGGAGGCCCCGCTCACCCGCCTCATCCCCACCACGGCCAGCTCGGTCTGAGCGTGGGCCAGCCCTGGGGGCTCTGCGGCTCCGGGGCTGTTCTCCCCATTTCGCTTCCAATGGCCGGTGGCTTGGCCCGGGAAGGCCCGCTGTGCAGGGGGAGCCTGAACATCTCCCTTGCATTAGGTCCTCTGTGTGTGCCAGGCTCTCCTTCCAGCAGCCCGGAGAGAGGCGCTACTCTCCCTGGAAGTGAGGAAACTGAGGCAGGGAGCTTCCCACACACCCCTAGTAAGTCAGAGCCAGCCTGAGGTTGGGACCCCAGCTCTTTCTTAGTCCAGCCCCTTAATTTTAGGACTAGGAAATGAAGACCCAGAAAGTTACCTACGTGGGGGCATATTGGTTATCAACTGCCTAATTGTTTCATTTGTTAATTTATGTAATAAATTTGTTAATTTATGTAATAAAATGTATTGTGCTCTACTTTGTGCTGCCTCACACAAACAGGAGCTGAGTTAGTTGGAAATCGGTCCTGGTGTGGGGTAGAGTCTGGGGTGCAGGTAAAGGTCATGGTGAAGATTCTGTGCCCACTCCAGCAGAGTCCCCCTCCCTGGCACAGGTAAGTGCTCTGTACACACAGGTGACAACCTGCTTATTCCTGTGCTCTTAGTTCTGGTTTCCCCAGACCCAACGCCTCCCACCCCCCCCCCTTTTTTTTTAAAGATTTATTTATTCACACAAGAACCAGGGTACAGGCCAGATGTCCAAGAGGGTGAGAAGATTCACCAGAGACAGAGTGGGGAACAGAACAGGCAGAGTGAATTAAATGCACTGCTGAGGGGAGCAGGAGAGGTCTGCGGCGCCATGTGGGTATCTCCCTGGCTGGCAGGGAATAGAAACAGCGTTGCAGAGGCAGGCTCAACCACCTGCCCCACCAGGGAGGCCCCCTCCCCCTTATTTTCTTCCACTCTTGCCTGCCTTTCTCACAACATATCTTTCCCCTATAGTCAAGTCATTGGTGAGCGCACCAGGCAGAACAAGACACCAGCCTAGATAATCAGTGACGTTAAATAAACAGAATTATGTTTAAAAAAATAAATAACAAGAATAAGAAACCTGCCACTCCCTTTGCTTCCGAGCAGGGTGAGGAAGGGGAATTAGAACAAGCCACAGATGGAGGAAGGAGCAGAGACAAAAGGAGGGGGCACACAGGAAGGGCAGGTTCTACAGAAATGGGGGCGTGCCAACTGGTTACAGGGCACACTGGGCCCTGTCCAGATGGGCATATGGCTCGGGGGACGCCAGCACACTGTCTCCTGCTTGGCTGCGGGACTGGCCTCGGGTCTCCTGTCATCTTCTCCTCAAGTGTGCACACAGACCCTGGTCAGCCCATGGAGTGGCTGTGCCTGGTGCTTGCATCCCCACCCTCTCGGCTGCTTTTCTGTGACTACAACCCACAGAGGTTTAAAGGGTGCATTTCTACCTGGCTCTATGCTTCTGGTCTTAATCTTCCTGTTCCTTCAACTATGAGCAAAAGGAAGGTACAAATTACCTCCCGAAACAGAAATCAAATCTCCCACCCTAGGGTAAGATCTTTTGATTATCAGTTCATATTTAGAAGGCCTCTGATGAGTCTGTAGGGGAGAAAAAGTATATCACCCAAATATGTCTTTGGTAAAGGTTGATTTATGGGGTCTATGAAGGCTGATTAGAGGTTGCTTTTGAAATAGACATTTACGTGGAGCCTCCCTGGTGGCCTAGGGGTTAAGTCTCAGCGCTATACATGCTACGGACTGAGTTCGATTCCCAGTCAGGGAGCTGACCCATAGGGCACAGAAGACCTCTCCTGTCTCCCCACTGCTCCCCTCAGCAGTGTATCTCAGTAAATCCTCCTGTTCTATTCCCCACTCTGTCTCCGGTGAGTCCTCTCACCACCACTTACTCTGCCCCACACCTCTGGTCTATGCCAAAAAGACCCAAAAAACAAAACACAACAATATAAAAAACATAAACCAGGACCACAGACTTCATTCTAACTATACTGCTGATGCCCCAGAGCTTACTAGGATTAAGTGAGATAGTGCATGAAAATATTTTCCTTTGGGCCTCCCTGCTGGCGCAAGGGTTAAGACACAACATATGAAGCTATCCGCAGCCACTGCAGAACGAGTTTGATTCTGGCCAGCCAGGGACCTACTCACATGGCGCAGCAGACCTCTCCTGACTCGCCCGCTGCTCCCCTCAGCAGCGGATTTCAGTTAATCTGCCTGTTCTGTTCCCCACTCTGTCTCTGGTGAATCCTCTCACCCCCTGCACCTCTGGCCTGTACCCTAGTTCTTGTGTGCATAAATAAATAAATCTTCAAAAAAAAATATTTTCCTTTGGGGTGAGACATAGAAGCACTCAGCAAACATCAGCTGCTTTGCTGTTCATTGACAGGAAGGATGAAGGATAAAGACACCTGCTGTGTGATGCTGGGAAATCTCCCCTGGGAGTCAGCTTTGTTTGGTTTCCATTTTAAATCTTAGGCAGAAGATCAGTCAGTCAACAGGGAGACAGGAATGGCCGTGGTTTACACCTTGAACCACCCAGCATTTGAAACTAGCTGCCCTATCTCTGTAGTTAAATTGAAGGAGCAGACAGTTAAGAACCTCCTTGAAAAACACAAGATTCCTCTGAGAGCAGCCTCCAGGGTGAGTCATCGTGGAGAAAGGCTGTGCGGCTACAGAAGGGATGAGGGGCCATCAGGCCTGCTCGGAAATGTACTCATGGGGTGATGTCTGCCAAACTCCTGCTTGTGGTCAGCCCAGACATTGCTCAGAATGGGGTGAAGGATCACACGCTCCTCTGGGGAGAATCACGGGCTTGGGCTGACATAACAGATACCCCAGACCCACATTTACTGCTCACAGTCCTGGAGGCTGGGCCCCAGCTCAAGGTGCTGGCAGAATTGGTACCAGATAAGGACTCCCTGGCTGGACTTCTCTGTGTGGCCACTCAGTGGAGAGAATTTCTTCTTTTCCTCTTACTAGAGCTTGCTCCAGATACACTCCTGGCACCAGACAATAGTCACAGTGGGGGTTAGGGCCTCACCATACAAATTGCAGGCGGTTGGGGGTGAGGGGGTGATGAGGCACAGTTTAGTTCATGTCACGTATTGAGATCCACAAAGAATGCCAGCCCCTGAATGACAAGATCGGAGGGCCAGGGGGAGAGAAGTCTGGGCTGTCAACACAAACACATTTTGCACACCAAACATTCTGGGATTTTTTTTTTTTTTACAGCTTATTTATTTATGCATACAAGAGCTGGGGTGCAGGCCAGAGGTGCAGGGGGACGGGGAAGAGGCTTCACCAGATACAGAGTGCGGAGAACAGGTGGAGCCACTGAAATCCAGTGCTGAGGGGAGCAGCAGGGAGACAGGAGAGGTCTGCAGCGCCATGTGGGTAGCTCCCTGGCCAGGGATGGAATTCATGCTGCAGTGGCTGTGGCTAGCTTCATAGTGCTGAGACTGACCCCTGTGCCACAGGGAATCCCCATTCTGGAATAGTCTTAACACCAACACACATGCTCCTTTCCGTATTTCTTAAAACACAAGCCCCTCTTGGTCTTGTTTGTAACACTTTACAAGAGTGACATGGACGTGGAGACCGTTATTTCTGCAGGACACAGCAGGGCCAGCAGGCGACAGCGGCTGTGATACAGGGCCTCGGAGCCAGGGTCCAGGGACCGCAGCGAAAGAGGACTCTCAGGAAGCAGGGTGTGCCCCGGGGGGGTCACCTCTTTTTTTTTAAGATTTATTTATACAAGCACTGGGTACAGTCAGAGGCGCGGGAGGGTGAGAGAATTCACCAGAGCCAGAGCGGGGAGCAGAGCAGGCAGAAGGACCGAAGGACACTGCTGAGGGGAGCAGGAGAGGTCTGCGCGCCATGTGGGACCCTCGCCGGCGGCCGGGGATCGAACCGGCGCTGCAGAGGCTGCGGGCAGCTTCGCAGCCCAGCGCTCAACCGCTGCGCCACCAGGGGAGGCCCTCAGGTCTGCTTTTTAATTGGCATCACAAAAACAGTAACTTTAACGTTTATTTTATCAAAAAATATTTCTTTGCAGCTTTTTAAAACAGAAAACAACGCACTCCTCGGGGAAGACAGGCCCTGCAGTTGGCCCCTCATTCTAGGGGTGAGCGTGTCCCCCCAGGCCCCGCCCAGCCCTCCTCACTCCAGGCAGCCCTGGTCCTGCTGCTGCTGCAGTAACCGCGGAAGCCGGGGCGGGGTCGGCGGCCACGACCCGCGACGGTGACCCGGCCGCGCGCGACCCCCCCCGCCCCGTGCCCCCCGCCCCCGCCGCCGCCGGGCGGGCTTCGATCGCAGAACCCTTTCCCTTCCGCGCCCTCCTGCCTGCGGGGCGGAGGCGGCCCGCCCCGACCCTTCAGGGGCGCCGGTCGGGCCCGGGTTTCGCGCGGGCCGCGCCGTGGAAGACGCTGAGCAGCACCCGGGGCGCCGAGGCCCCAGCAGCGGGCCGGGCCGGGCCACGCGAGCCTGCCTCGGGCCGTGCTCGTCTCCCCGCGTCCGCCCGGGTTCCCGCCGGGCGCACCCCGCTGTCCGCCGAGGGGAAGACGGGGCGGCGGGGCCGGCTCGAGACCCCGCGCCTCAGGCAGGACTCACGCAGCCGCCGCCGCCATCTCGCGCGTTTTCCCAGAGGCTCGCGCGCGGGCGCGAAGTCGCGGGCGCAGGCCCAGAGAGCGCCGCGGACTACAGTTCCCAGAGCCCTCCGGACTACATTTCCCAGAGTCCTGCGGACTACATTTCCCAGAGTCCTCCGGACTACATTTCCCAGAGTCCTGCGGACTACATTTCCCAGAGTCCTGCGGACTACATTTCCCAGAGTCCTCCGGACTACATTTCCCGGAGTGCCTCCGCCCAGCGGCGGCGAGTCCGCGCCCGGCTGGGGGTCCTGGAGGAGCGTCGGCTGCGGACCCCACCCCGTTGTGGTCGCCGCGGTCGCGGGCCCGTCGCCGGCGCCCCCTGAGCCTCACTCTTGTGAGCCGGGGACCTCAGCCGTTCCAGGCTGTGTCTATTTGCCGTAGGTCTTTTGTTAGCGCCCCACCGGCGGCTCTGCCGGCCCGGGGTCCCCGCCCGCCGCAGCGCCCGGAAGGGCCGGCCGGGCCCGCGCGATGCGCCGCGGTGGAGCCGCCGGCGGGGCCCTGACCCGCAGGTGCAGGTGAGGGCGGCGCGGAGGGGGCGTCGTCCGCGCGGGGGGCGGGTCCCGGGAGGCCGCAGCCCCGGGTGCCGGCGAGGACGGGGTGCGGGGCTGGACTGGAGGGGCCGGGCCGGGCGGGGCGGGGGCCGGGGGGTCGGCGAGGACGAGCATTTTATCCTGCGGCCGTGGAAACAGCAGAGTTGGATTTTATCGCGGGTCCAGCTCTCCCTCCCGGAGACCAGGGGCGCCGGGGCCCGGCGGGGCTGCTGGGACGGTGCCCCCCGCCGCGGGGCGGAGCTGGGCCGGGATTCCGGGAACAGTCCGCAGGGCCGGCTGGTCTGATTGGGTTGGGGTGCGGGAGGGAGATGGGGATTACCACATCACGGTAAAATGGGGATAATAACATCTTTCGCTTTAGCCGCCGATGGGATTAAAGGACGAGACAGCCGCCCCATGACAGAAGCTTCACGGACTTTGTGCATAAGGAAGGCTGCCTCTGTGTTCAGAGTAAATCTGTTTGCAAATGGCAAAACCTAAAACCAATGTATGTATCTGGGAAGGGGGAAAATAAATAAAAGCAATGTCTGTGTCAGTGGACAGATGATGGATAAATCTCACAGAGATGAAGAGCGAAAAAGCAGGGGTCACATGACACCTCAGGAAGTTACAGAAACGGGCAAAGCAACACCACACAGCTTATATATGATACAGACATTGTGCTGAAAGTGTAAACAAATGCTCGGGGGTTGGATAAATACCAAATTCAGGGTGATGATTACTCCTGGCGGGGGCAGGGCTTGGAGAGAGAGGGGGAACAGTGCAGGAGGCATAGTCTGTGAGCATTAATGTGTGTTTTTTTTTAAACAACGAAATAACGTTACTGAAAATTTGCATTCTTGAAGTATTGAAACCTA
This sequence comes from Talpa europaea, assembly GCF_964194135.1. Classification (NCBI taxonomy): domain Eukaryota; kingdom Metazoa; phylum Chordata; class Mammalia; order Eulipotyphla; family Talpidae; genus Talpa; species Talpa europaea. The sequence continues at coordinate 100,937,492 of NC_140079.1, read as the reverse complement.
GCAAATACTTTCATAAGCAATGTCAAACACATGCGATGCTAACATTTAAGCAGGCATTATCAGCTGTGTACTGTTGCTATCTTAATTTTCTCGACCTTCTAAGTCTGTCCTTCACAAGTGAACATCTAGAGTAGAGCACACACAGCTTGAGTAATTTTATAAATCTTTCCATCTCTAAATTCCACCCCCAGCAAGATGTAGGTCCGTTTTCAGTAGTTTAGCAGGTTCCTTTGTTTCCTTCCTAGTTAATTAGCCACAGCCCTTGTGTGACACCACAGATCCGATTTCTGTCACTTTTTTTAAAGATTTATTTTTATTTATACAAGAATAGATGGGGTACAGGCCAGAGGCACGGGAGGGTGAGAGGATTCACCAGAGACGGAGCAGGGAGCAGCGGGCGAGACAGGAAAGGTGTGCCCCGCCATGTGAGACTCTCCCTGGCCGCCTGGAAATCGAACCCGCGCTGCAGAGGCTGCGGACAGCTTCACAGTGCTGCATTCCACCCTCTACGCCACCGGGGAGGCCCTCTATCACTTTCTATTGAGTTTTCCTTTCTTAGAAAAGTTGTTCTTCGTGTGTGTGGCTCCCGCTCAGTGTGCTGCTGCATCTTTTGATTGCCAAGGAGCTTCTTCTGTGTGACGACACCCCACTTTGCCCTTTCTCCTATCACTAGACGTGTGTGTTGTTTCCTGTTGGGCGAAATGGCTCTGAATGTGCTGATCCGTGTAATCAGTCAGGTGGATGTTTTATTATACCAGGAACACGGGAATTCATTGAGAGTCATTTAAAAAATGAGACATTTAAAAAAATGTCCTTACGGCTATTTAATACGATGGCCGTGTCATGTGACATGAAGCTGCCTAGTGGATTGCCCCGTGCAGACCCACCCCACCTACAAAACAAAACAAAGCAGTCAGAAAAACTGCCTCTTACCAGACCTGGCATCTGTGAGCAGACTGACCTCAGCCCTGAGGTTGCTACCCCCTGTTTACACACAAGGAAGTGGATTGCAGGGTGTCAGGTGACTTACCTGAGGTCATGCAGTTGAAAGGGGCAGTGTTGGACTTGGAACCCATGTTGTTGAGTCTGGGGAGTCCCAGAGAAGGGCTGTGCCCTCTCCCAGAGGAGGACTGGTGTAGGTCTGGAAATGAACAAGAAATCTTTGCCAGCCCTTTCTTTTATACAACTCAGAGTCTGTCCACGCCCAGGCTGCAGGGTCACAGCGGCCATGGCAAAAGCAGCCAGAACTGGAGGGAAAATCAAGCAGAGAGCAGGATCAACACTCCCTGGGGACCCCCTGCTCCCCTCCCAATTAAAAAAAAAGATCATCATCTTCGTGCTCGGGAGAAGCCTGGTGTGGATGCCACAAGAGGGGGTGTTGGAGCCTGGGAAGGTGTTAATATTGTCACTGGGCAGGGAGAGGATCTGGGGTCCCTCCTGATCCACCCCCAGCAACACAGGTGGATAAACCAGCCGCTGCCCACTGCTCCCCCTGCTGGGATTAGAGACGTGAACACAGGGCCCTGCTCCCAAGCAGGGGGATGGGCTCTTAGACCCCCTCATCAAGACCAAAAAGAAGACTCCACAGACACCAGTGAAGGCAGGCGAGGAGCCAGCATTTGCTGGTTGGCAACAGAGGAAGCAAGCCCTGGAGACCTCTGGGGCATGAGAGACTGAGGTGCCCAGGCTAGGGGTCTGCGTGGGGGCTCAGAGCCAGGGTAGTAGACTTGGCTAAGGCCCACTGATTGTTGCTAGTTGTGGTGGTGCCGGAGGGGCTCGTGTGAGCCCCAGGGCTCCAGGGGGACGGTCTCACTGGGCTCCTGCAGCTCTGGTTTGAACTGGTCTGGCCTCAAGGTCTCTAACTTTTCTTCTGGGTCCCTAACTGCTCTCTTCCGGAGCAGCCAACCAGATAAGAGACAGAAAAAGACATAGATCCTGTGAACATACCTGTTCACTGAGAGCATGGGCTGAGGAGATGCCCGGCAGCGGGCCTGGCCTGCGGTCATCAGGCTTCTTTCTCCCTTGTTTACTCTCCGGTGGGGACAGCAGAATTTTCCTTCAGTCCTGCCTTGTCCTTATCTTGGACCCTTCCTGTCTCAGCGTGGGAGAGGAGATGGCAACGGAGTGACAGGAAAGGGATTTGGGGTGGGGTCTAGGCTAGTGGCTTTTCTCTCAAACCCCACTGGGGACCCCCCGGGAGAGTCTGACTTTGGGGAGCAGGGTCAAGAGTGATATTTTAGGGCCTCCCCGGTGGCGCAGCGGTTGAGCGTTGGGTTGCGAGGCTGCCCGAAGCCTCTGCAGCGCCTGTTCGATCCCCGGCTGCTCCCCGGCCACGGGAGGAGGGTCCCGCATGGCGCGCAGACCTCTCCTGCCGCCCGCTGCTCCCCTCAGCAGTGTACTTCGGTCCTTCTGCCTGTTCTGTTCCCTGCTCTGGCTCTGGTGAATTCTCTCACCCTCCCGCGCTTCTGACTGTACCCAGTGCTTGTATAAATAAATAAATATAAATCTTTAAAAAAAAAAAAAAAGAGTGATATTTTAGACGTGTCGCTGCTTTCTGAATAGGTCACACACGCCCCCAGTGGACAAGCAGCATGAAAGGAGAAAACTAAGGTCCTTCCCACTCTGGCTTCCCAGTTCACTCGTGCTCTCCATAAGTGACCAGGGGCCCCTGTGTCTTGAGGATCTTTCCAGAGATTTTGCATGCTGCCACCCACTGTCCACTCTGTTGCTCCTGTTTTCTTACAGTGGCCTTCGGCGATCCATCCGTGTCAGCACAATTGTGACGGGAACTGACCTCTTCCACTTCTCTGTCCTCATGCTCATGCTTGCTGGCCCCAAGGGTTCCTGGCCCACATCCCGTGTACTCCTGCCCCAGGGCCTTTGCACCAGCAGCACCCTCTTTCCTGTCCGCTATGCTCTGCCCCCAGGGAACCCCATGGCTTAGTCCTTCACTCCTTCATGTCCCTCTCAAAGTCCCCTTCTCAGCAAAGCCCTCCTGACTCCCCTTCACAGTTGAAGCCCATGTCAGCCCTAGGCCACCCTAGACCCTGCAGTGCTTTACTTTGTGTTTATCTTGATTCATTCTTTTCAAGGACCACATTGCATTCCACCATGTGGTAGACTGAAGAATGACCCCGCACATCTAATTCCTGCTCTAGAAGCTGGACACTTGTTACCTTCCACGACAAAGCGGACTCTGCAGATGCAGTTGTCAATGGTTTTGTGATAGGGCGAGTGTCATGTATTATCCGGTGGGCCCAAATCATCACCAGGGTCCTTATAAGAGGCAGGCAGAGGGCAGAGGATGCTGTGGCCCAGAAGCAGGGTGTAAGCAGGCACACGAGCCAAGGAAGGCAGGCAGGCACCCTGGAAGCTGGGAAAGGCCAGCAAACGGACGCTAGAGAATCCTCTAGAACAGCCAGCCCTGCTGACCCCTGAGTTTTGACACTGTGACAGGAACCTCGGCCTCTGACCTCCAGAACTGCAAGAGGACACGTGAGAGCTGTTTTAAGCTTCTGAGTTTGTGCTAATTTCTTGCAGCAGCCACAGGAGACTGCATGCGGGGACATCCCCGATTTGCTTCCGTTCCCTCATGGTGGATGGGCAGACCATCTCCTATTCGCCTTGCTGGGTCCCCAAGGACTCAGCTGCTGATATTGTGCTGCTAGGGACGTCAGCTGTGTCTGGAGCAACTGGACAGGGGTGCTCCCGGCATCCAGTGAGCAGATGCTGCTCAATACCCCACATGGTACAGGACACCCCAGGAACACAAAATGATAAGGCCCCAAATGTTGACAGTGCCAAGACAGAAACGCTGGCCTGGCCCTCAGATCCACTTCTGGAAATGCAGTTGCCACGCCCAGGGCACGTGCAGGGTGGTAGTCGTGGCCACAGCTGAGCGTGGCCTTGGGACTGTGCTCAGCATCTACAGAGCGACACACCAACTCTGAGATGCTGGCTGGGGATGGCGCGGGGCCCCAGGGCCTTGGGAGCTCCCCAAGACTGGAATCAGCGGGTCTGGGAAAGTAGTGATGGGGCAGATGCTACAGTTGGGTCCTGAGCTGGATGAAGTCACGTCTCTGCCCTCACAGAGCTCCCAGTTGGACACAGGAGACATCAGAAAAGAAACCATGTGATATGTGTACAGACGGGGCAGCGAGTATGCTGTCCTGGGGAAGTCAAGGAGCGCTTCCTGGAGGAGGTGACTTCCAATTGGTGCAACGGTTAATTTTATGTGTCAACTTGACCGGGCCAGGGGATGCCAGGACGACTGGTAAAACATTATTTCTGGGCATGTCTGTGACTGAGACATCTTCTCCAGCCCCTGACGTCTGTGCTCCTTGTTCTCTGGTGTTGGGGGTGGGCCGGGACTTACACCACTGCCCCCCACTTCTCAGGCCTCCAGACTAGGGCTGAATTGCACCACTGGCTTTCCCAGGTCTCCACTCATTGATGGCAGGTTACGGTCTCGGTGTCATAACCATGTGAGCCAACACGCTCCGCGGGGTCCACGTGTGTGCCCCCCAGGGTGTCCCCTGCAGGGTCCCGAGTCCAGCTCAGGGAACGCGCTTCCTCCCCATTGGCATTTATCGAATGCTCCCCACGGACTTGCCGGGGTCTCCAGCCTCCCTGAATTATGGAGGCGTCTGCCCTTGCTTGCCGGGGGTTCCAGAGACGCCCACCCGTTCCGGGCACGCCCTGGGAAGTGCTCACGGCCCAGCAGCACAGCCGGGGCCCTTCCTCCTGCACCCCGCACCTCCAGAGCCCTTTCCACCGCAGGCTGGGAGAGACACCAGCGCCCCCTTTTTATGGATGAGGAAACTGAGGCCCAGGAGCGCTTGCGGGGCCCAGGGCGCGTGCGCATCCGTGCCAGGTGGGCTTCGCGACTCAGCCTGGCCCCGTGGGAGCTGCGTCCCCCCAAGCTGCCCTGCCTGCCGGGGCGGGAGGGGGCGGCGGGGCGGGGGCGGGTGTGTCGGGGGCCGTGGGCTCCCGCGCCGGGAGCGGGACCGGCCCTGGTGATCCTGGCCTGAGCTTGGCTCTGCTTTGGGGGCAGAGGGACGGGGGTCCCAGAGACACCCCCCCCAGGTCTTCAAGACTCCGGGCCCTTGGTCTCACGTCCCTTGAACAAAGCAGCACGCGCGGGGGCTCCACAGTCCTTTACCAAACGTCTCCAGCGCAGCGGGCGGCCGGCGCCCTCGCTGCTGCGGGCGGGGCGGGCCGGCCCGGGGCTCAGTCCTCCTGGTCGGAGCCGGCGCGGGCGCGCACGCGGACCCTGGCGGACCTGGGGGGCGCGGGGGGGCTGCTGGGGGCGCTGCCGGGGGCCGGAGCCAGGTTCACCCAGCCGGGGCCGCGGGGCAGCGCGTGGCTGGCGTTGAGCCTGCAGACGCGGTAGTTCTCGTAGTGCACGTTGTGGGTGATGTCCTTCAGGTCCTGCAGGTGGGAGCTGCGGGCGCGCCGAGGTCAGCCCTCGCGGTGCGCCCCCCAGGGGCTCCCCGGGCCCGGGCCCCTCCTCACCGGATGAGCAGGTCCCTCAGGAGGGGGAACTCGCAGTGCGCCATGTTCTCCACTGCAAGACAGGACGCCGGGGCTGCGCTCGCCCGCGCGCTCCGGGCTTCCCCCCACCTCCCTTTCATTCCTGTGTCCCCAGCGCCTGGCGCAGGGGGCGCCTACAGGTAGCCCAGGGGAGACCCCGGGCCTGGCTACTCTGCCCCTTCCCTCCCCGGTGCCCCTGAATTTGCTCCATCTTGTGTGTCCCACCCGGTCCTGTCTCGTGAGCTGCATGGGGCAAAACTCTGGGCCCTCGCGGGTCCTGCGTCACTGTGTCCCCTCAGCCACTGCACGTGGTCGGCCCACAGAACATTCTGGCCAGTGCACAGGGTGCCCGGAACCACGCACAGTGGTGACTCCGACCCCGCCAGTCAGCCCGTGAGGCTCATGCTGCCATGTGCCCATTTCACTGTAGGAGACTGAGGCCCAGAGAACCCCGGAAGCTGTCTGGGGCTTTCAGCTGTGGACGGGGCCTTGGTCCCAGGACTGTGGTGGGTGGGGGTGGGCTTAACCACCCTGGGCTGAGGTGGGTGCCAGGGGTGCCACGGGCCGCCCATTCTCACCTGCATCCTCCCCGCACTGACCTTCGATGATGCCCCACTTTGTCTTCCGGCCCAGGACACACCTGCCGTTCACCAGGTGCTCTCGGTCAGCCCCGACCACAGCAAAGGGGATCCGGTCCTGCGGGGAGGGCCCGGACAGGAGGGTTGGCACGACCAGGGACGGGGACGGCAGGCCCCCAGGGGGGAAGGGGCACTGTCCTTTGTGGGGAGAGAAACGGTAGAAGGCAGCAAGGTACTGAGGTACCAGACGAAGCAGCGTCTCCGTGGTGCCTTGGCTCCCCCCTGCGACCCGGGGCGCGGTGCAGGTGCGCTCAGGCTCCTGCGGCCTCGCAGCCCTTGGAAGCTGTGCAGCTCTGGGCCAGGATCATACTGTGATCTTGCTGGTGGAGGAGCAGCAGCCTCAGCTGCACAGGTTGCCGTGGGGGCGAGAGAGTTCTGGGTGCCAGCGGTGGGCAGCCTGGGCCCACCGCGGAGCCGAGCAAGGGCCACAGATCACCTGGCTGAAGCTCCAAGTCGCACCCTAGCATCTGGCCCTTCACAGGGGCATCCCCTGAGCCCTGTGTCCACTTGCTCCTGGTGGTTTTGGGCTTGAAGAGTTTATCCGTGGCAGGGAGGGACAGCAGCGTCCTACTTAGGGATTACGTGCTGGCCTGCAGTGTCCCCTCTCTGAGGGCTGCGTGTGCCTGCTTTCATTTTAATTTTTAATTTTATGTATTTTAATTTTTTATAGTATATCCACTTTCTCTGGCCTCCGAGTTGACCTTGCCAGTAGTCACAGATTTGCACAGAAGGACATTCTGTTTTGACTATTTGCAATTGACAGTAGTATTTGGTGATTGAGAGTCGTTGGCATATGTTCTTGTGTTTCCTCTAGCTCTGCGCCAGCTGGGAAGGCAGAGCTTAGTGGAGGTCAAGGCTCTTTGAATTGTCACAGGAAATCCTGTTCATTGCTCCAGCTCCAGTGAGGGAGGGAGGAGGGAATGTGGAGAAACGGTGCCAGATGGGAAGCAGGGACCCCATGGACGGATGTGCAGTCTGTGCACTGCACAAAGCCAAGTGGTGACAGGCTGCATAGGGGCTGCAGCCCCGCCAGTGCAGGAAGCTGCCACCCTTTTCCAATTCAAGCAGAAACACGGTAGGCTGGCAGAAGGGGGGTGCTGAGGCCTGGGGTCTCTGATAATGAATCCCAGGCCTCACCCAGATACTTTGCAGGATCCCGCAGGACTGACACGGAATGCCCAGGAGCACAGCGAAATGGGAGCTTGCAGCTAGAACCCAGTTGTTTCAGAGGAAATGAAGATGGCAGCTATTTCTCCTCCCTTCCTCCCTCCCTCCTTCCTTCCCCTTTTTGGTAAGCGTTTTATTGATGGGCAGGTCACACACCATAAAATTCACCCTTGAGATTGTGGAATTCAGTAGTCTTAGTGTATGCCTTATGAGTTCATGCAGCTGTCACCACAGTCGAATCCCAGCACATTGTCACCTCTCTGAAAGGGATCTGTACCCCTAGCAGCCACTCCCCGTTCACCTGGCCCCTCATCCGAGGGCACCACTGGTCGACTTTCTGACTGTTTGGAACATTTCTAAAGGAACCCTACAATATGTGGCCTCATGCTTAGCCTCATGCTTCAAGGTTCCTCCACACTGTAGCAGGTATTAGCACTTGATTCCTTTTTATGGCCATTGCATGGATATACAGTCGAATGGCAGTTGAAGATGGGGATACAGTCTAAGGAAATTCGTCAGCAGGTGATTTTGTCATTGATTCTCTGTGCAAATATCAGTGTCCTTACACAAAGCTGGATGGTAGGGCCTACTGCACACCTGTTACCTGTAGGGGCCAATGTCATATGTGTGGTCATCACTGACCAAAACATCATGATGTGTCACATGCATTTGCCTCTTATTGCTGATTCCTAAGAGTTCTTTATATATTCAGGCTACAGGTCCCTTATCAGACCTATCATTTGAAAACATTTTCGCCCAAGCTGTAGGTTGTTGATATGACCTATGTCTTGCTCACCTTGTTCGTGGATGGACAGAGATTCATATTTGCATGAAATAGATGAACTTTCCGCAAGTTGGAGAGAGACAGAAGAATCACCAGATGGAAAAGATGAGTGGAAAGAGAATCACCCAGCCTTGGCCCTGCCAGCCTCCCTGCCCCCACCTGGTTGCCTACCCGGATCTTGCTGTTGAGGATCCTGTCGTTGATGTCCTCGTCAAAGCACTGCTGGGGGTACACGTCAATGCAGTGAGTCTTCAGGTTCTGCTGGATCTGGGCATCACATCCAGGTGACCTCAGCTCACCTGCACACTCTCCCTTCCCCAACTGCCCTGGTCCCGGCCCCGCCCCAGGGACCCAGATCACCCTGCGCCTGAAGGCCTCTCGCTCTTCAATGGTCAAGCTGTCGGCCCGGGCAATCACGGGCACCACGTTCACAGTCTGGCACAGCCTCTGCAGGAACTCGATGTCCAGGGGCCTCAGGCTGCTCAGGCAAGACGGCAGAGGTGGGGGTGGCAGCAGCAGCCCGTGCAGGGGGTGCGGCCCACAGCCCACTGGGGCCCTCCTCCCCCTCCGCTCTGCCCCTGCCCCACCAGGGATCCTCACCAGTGGCCGGTGGGCGGCACGAAGTACACACAGCAGTGCACCCGCGTGTCGGGGATGTGGCGCTGGCGGGTGATGAGGAGCTCCTCCTGCAGGTACTGCTCGTATTGCTGGTTGATGAAGCCCAGGATGGGGTCCCAGCTGGGGTGGGGCAGGCAGACCTCAGGCCCGCAGGCTCAGGAGCACCCCCTCACCTGCCCAGCTTTCCTGGGTGGGCGGTGTCCCCTCAGGATGGCGATCACTGCCACTCCTCCTTGGGACACAGGACTCCCGGTCTCGCCTGCCCGCCCCTCCCCAACTGCCCACGTCATCGGAGAGCACCCCGCGTTTCTCCAGCTGAGGCCTCTGCTTCCTCATCTGTAAAGTGGGGAGTCTAAGGACACCCGCTTTATGGGGGAGGAGCCAGCACGAGCGAGAGCAAGTGCTGAGGCCTGGGTCAAACCCCCTGGGTCTCCTGCCCGTTGGCAGGGGCTCCTGTCTCCTTCCTGGATCCCTCCCGCCTGGCCCCTGGTGTTTGACACAACAGCCAAAAAGGTGGCTTAAAAGCGAGTCAGGTCTCCCCCCACCAGTCCAGGGGCCAGAGGAAAGCCAGCACCCCCGCCCCCAGGCCTGACCACACCTGCTGCTTCCTGCCACCACCCCCACGCCTGCTCGAGCCCTCGGCTCCCCTGGACACAGCAGCCCAGCAGCCCACGCCCCTCTGCACAGGCCGGCCTCCGCCCCGACCCTCGCCCCTGCACGTCCGCACGCCTCGCTTCCCAGCCCCTGAGGGTGCTGCTGACATCACAACCCCTGCCCTGCAGCCCCTGCCCTGTCGCTGCCCCGAGAGTCCTGTCTGGGGGGGTAGGGCTGCATTCACCCTCCGTGTAACTGATGACTTTTGTTCCTTGTCTGTCCCTGCCCCGCGGCGAGTAAGCGCCAGGGAGGTGAGGAGGCTGTCCTGGCGCGCCTGTTCCGGCTCTGTGCGGGAGCAGAGGCGGCTCCCGCGAACACTTGGGTGCAGGTGGGTGGGCGGTGCAGAGGAGCTGGTCGGGCTCCTGCTGAGAAGAGCCCCCCTGGGTTGGACACTCTGGGTCGTGGCCTCACAGTTCTTGATTTTTGAACAAAGGACCCACGTTTTCATTGCCCTGGATCCCCCGAATTATGCCGCCAGCCCTGACTGTGTGCGTGAACATGAACATTTGTCCGGTTGAGAGTCCAGAGAGCTCTGCAAGGTGGGCGGCGTCACCCCCAAGTCACACCGAAGGAAACTAAGGTTCAGGGAGCTCCGCGACCTCTGGTTACAAAGTGGGTAACCAGAGGTGCCAACTCTGGGGTGTGGGCTCCCCCCAATTAGACCTTGACCCGACCTGTGTGCCAGGGAGACAGTGAAGCCTGCTACCCGCCCTTCACTCTGCAAGGGGCCTGGTGTGCACCCGACACGCAGATGAGTGAACAGACGCCACGGCCGGTGGCTCCCAGGCTGGCGTATGTCCCAGGGCTGGGGAGCAGGGCCGGGGCGACCGGGGCTCGGCCCCCACCAAGAGAACCCACCACTTGTCATTGTTGATCTGGTCCCCGAAGCCGGGTGTGTCCGTCACTGTCAGCTTCAGCTTCACCCCCTTCTCCTCTATGACTGTGGGGGAGAGCAGAGGAGGGAGAGGTTGGGCTGGGCCCGGTCGGGGGGCAGGGGTGGGGGCTCACTCACCGTGGGTCACCGACTGCAGCTGCGTAGTCTGGGGTGTGGGCACCCCCAAGCCCTGAAGGGTGGGCTTCCAGACCTTGGACTTGAACAACGTGTTCACCATGGTGGACTTGCCCAGCCCGCTCTGCCCTGGGAGTAAAGACGACAGCGGTCACGGCGCGCATCTGAGTGTTTCTCAAACTCTAAAACACATTTTTTAAGAAGGAAAAACTATTTTTAGGAAGGAAACTATTTTCTACATATGACAGAAAAACACACCATCCTAAGTGTCCAGTTCAGTGCTTCCCCCATTATTGAGTGACTTTCACACTGCAAGCAATGAACCATTTAAAGTCTGCCACTCAGGGCCTCCCTGGTGACCTAGGGGTTAAGCCTCAGTGCTATCCCCGCCAGGGCCTAAGTTCGATCCCCCAGCCAGGGAGCTACCCACAGGGCGCAGCAGACCTCTCCTGTCTCGCCCGCTGCTCCCCTCAGCAGTGTGTCTCAGTACATCTGCCTGTTCTGCTCCCCACTCTGTCTCTGGTGAATCCTCTCACCCCGCACCTCTAACCTATACCCCAGTTCTTGGATGCACAAATATAAATAAATGAAAATTTAAAAAAATACGCAGTCTGCCATTCATCTTGATTCATTCAGCACATTGTATAACCACCGCCTAGATATAGCTCAAAACAGTTTCCACTCCTGGGCCTCCCCGGTTGGCGCAGGTGGTTGAGCACCACGCTGTGAAACTGTCCGCAGCTTCTGCAGCGCCGGCTCGATCCCTGCTGGCCGGTGAGGGTCCCACATGGCGTGGCAGGCCTCTCCTGTCGCACCTGCTGCTCCCCTCAGCAGTGTGTTTCATCAGTCTGCCTGTTCTTTCCCCGCTCTGTCTCTGGTGAGTCCTCTCACTTTCCCGCGGATCTGGCCTGTACCCCGGTTCTTGTATAAATAAATAAATCTTTAAAAGAAAAACACAACAGTTTCTGCTTCCTAAAGAGAGACCCGTCCCTGTAAGCAGTCTCTTCCCACCCCACCCTCCCCAGCCCCTGCTCACCACCCATCCGCTTCTGCCTCTATGGGTCTGCCCTACCTGGACATCTCTGGGCATGGGATCCTGCCAGCCTTTTTCCTGGCTGAATCATATTCCACTGTTTGGCCAGACCACATTGAGTGTATCTAATCATCCCTCTCCGGCCCTTTTGCAAATTATGTAACCCTGGTGCACAGCACCAGATCAAGAGAGGGAACACCCAGCCCCCACCCCGGCCATGCCCACCCCACTGACAGCCATTAGGGTCAGCCACACCGTTGACAATCCATCAGCAGGGAGCAATTTGGCCCCCGCCTTGACTTAGGGAACCACAGAGTATGTGCCCTGGGGTCTAGATACCCGCTCTCCTGGCTGGGGGGCTTCTCAAACTGTGTGGCCCAGCCCCAGAGTAAATCACAACACAGGACACTGCTGTGTGTAGAGCTGACATTGTCCTCAGGACCGCGTGTCTCCAGGTGAGCCACACTGGCTGTTGCCGCTGGCCTCACAGCCGCCCTGAACAGACACAGGGGGAGATACAAACCTCACTCTGCAGACTCAGCAGGACAAAGAGAACAGAAAAGCTCTCACGAGTGACATTTGATATTGATTACAGGTCTAGATCATCGCTTTTTGGACGAGCCTGGGTTCAGTACAACAGGTGATTCGTTTTGCCGGTTTTGTTTTACTTCAAAAGGTGGCGATGAGGTAGTTTACTAGCTACGTGGGTCCTAGCACGTTCCCACTGGACAGCGCCACTTAAGAGTCATGTCTTACTTGGGTCTATGCACCTGGCATTGTATATTCTGTACTATCCAGTTTATTTTGTCAATAAGTGGTTTTGACCTTTTACGCTTTTTGTGCATTTGTAAAGTGCAGTTCCAGATGAACTGACCATGGGCGCCAGAAATGCCAGGGATTGTCCTAAGCCAGATGAGGAAACAGGCAGAGTGGGGTCAGGGAGCATGTCCTGGGTCACACACTGGTGGTTGTAAGGGCTGGGGCCAGGCTCTATATTGGGGTGCTCTCCGCCTATAGCCACAGACCCCCCTTTGCTAGCTCTGTTGGATTTGGTTGGGGTTTCATGGGTGCTTCCCAGATTTTCACCTACGTCACCCAAGACAGTTTTACTCTCAGGCCCATTTAACAGATGGGGAGACCCGGCATGGGCCGGGAGCACGGGGGTGGGGTGGGGAGTGTCTGCTGCCTGGACTGTGCCGCGAGCCCCCCTCACTCACCCACCACCATGATGTTGAACTCAAACCCCATCTTCATGGCCTTGATCTTCAGCTGGTCCAGCACGGCCTCGATGCCCACGTAGCTGCCCAGTGTCTCGCAGGGCGGGGTCCGGGGGCTGGAGGGCCGTGATGACCCCGAGCAGGGGGACGCGGACCGCCTGAGGGGGTCCATGGAGCCAAGGCCAAACGATGCCTGTCACCTGGGTGGGGAGAAGAGCGTTGCGGAGGCTCCAGGGGGGTCCACCTTGACCCGAGCTCTCATTTCTGGGTCTCGCATCTTGTATGTTGCCGGATCCATCTGTGCCCCAAGATTCATGGGGGTTTGCTGAGAGGTGCCTGGGGGGCTGCCCCTCAGGGAGACTAAACCCCCATCCTGAGATGCACCAGACCCAGGGATCTGTATGTCACCCACCCCAGCTTCCACTGCACCCCTCTGTGGCCCAGGCAGCCTGCCCTGCTCAGACACAGGCCCACAGAGTGAGGCTGGCCTGGCAAGACCCAGGGACCCCAACCCATGGAGGGGAGAGAGGGAGGGACAGGGAGAGAGCACAGTGCTCTGCACACCTGGCGGCCCTGGTCCTGCGGGAGCCTGGCCGGAGCTGCCTGCCGGGTCCCAGCAGACCCCAGTGGGACCAGGGGGAGGGGAGGGGGCGGCAGTTAACTGAAGAATCTGAACTCCCTCCTTGTGACCCCCGCCCCCCCCCCCAACCCCGGGGCCCTCAGCAGGTGAGTTGCTCCTGGGGCCCTTTTGTGCAAGGCCCCTTGGCCTTCATGAGGACCAGGCCCCTCGGCCACTCCCTGACCTGGGGTTGCAGCTGGTGCGTGGCAGAGCGAGGCTTCAGCGAGTCCCTCTGACCTCTGAGTTCCCGCCCTTCACCCTCCGCCAGGGGACGCAAACCCAAACCCGCAGCCTGAGCAGAGCCCGCGCTCTCTGGGCTGGCATGGCCAACACCGGGCGCTGTGGGGCATTGTAAGTCGCCCACATTGAAGAGGCAGGAGGTCGATTTAGCAAATATTTACCCAGCGCTCGGTCTGTACAGAGCTTTGTTCCAGGGCCCTAGGATGTGAGCTTGTTTATTGTTTTGTTCCCCAGCTAGACGATGAGCGGCTGCCTGAGTGTGCAGACAAGTTTATGCAGCCGGGCAGGGTATTCCCCTGGGCGGGGGAAGATTTGGTCTTAGCTTGTTTGTGTTAAGTTGTTATTAAATTAACTTGATGTTCACTTATTTCATAGTCACCACAGGCCTGTGAAGAAAGTGCTGTTGCTACTCCCAGTTTATAAAGACAAATTCAGTGAGTCGTTCAAGGTCACGGAGTGCACGTAATGAGGAAGTGGCTGAGCGGAGCCCACATGCCCACTCTCCACTGCGTCTTTTTTGTTTACATAAAGATCTAGATTTTTTATAAAGATTTATTTATTTATGCATACAAGAACTGGGGTACAGGCCAGAGGTGTGGGGGGTGAGAGGATTCACCAGAGACAGAGTGGGGAACGAAACAGGCAGACCGATGAAACACACTGCTGAGGGGAGCAGCGAGCAAGACAGGAGAGGTCTGCTGCGCCATCTGGGTAGCTCCCTGGCTGACCGGGGATCGAACTTGTGCTGCAGAGGCTGCGGACAGCTTCACAGTGCTGTGCTTAACCCCTTGCGCCACCAGGATGCCCAAGATCTAGATCTTTGATGGGTCTTAGAGATTACAAGCCTGGCAACACTTGACCTAGCCAACAGCTAACTCTAGAGCCCTGTGCTCTCCAGTTTGCCATAGTCCTCACTCCTCCCTGATGTCTCTCTGATAAGATGTCTCTTATACCAAATCCATATCACCCATTTTGTACTTTTTCACCTGCATCCTGGCCCCTGAGTTTGTCAGCCCTAAGCAACCCTCTGTCCTCCCAGGTATCAGCAAACATGTTTTGTAAAAGGCTAGAGAGTATAGATTTTCGGTCTTGCAGGTCTGCTGCAATCCTCTTCAGCTCTGCCATCGTTGTGCACCAGCAGCCACAGGCCATAGATAGACACAGGTGGGGCTATAAGGCGGGAAATACAGACTCACAAAAGCAGGCAGTGGTTCACTGACACCCCTGGGAATCACCATCTCCCCCAATTCATTTGCTTCCAGTGTCCTGCGCCCCAACCAGGCTCTATCCTTTCCCACCCACCTCTTATGCTCCCCAGGCTTCTACACAGCTGAGCGAGGGCAGGAGCAGGGCCAGGCAGGACCTGCTGTTGGGCTCCATTCCCAACAGAGAAAAATCTCGAGCTATAGACAGCTGCTGCACTACAGTGGCCGAGGGACTTGTGAGGCTGGGCTCCTCGGGAAACAGAGAACTATTAGCAAAAGACCAAACAATGTCGGTGCCGTGTCTGATGCCAGAGGGCTGACCTTGAAAGGCTGAGAGTCTGTGTAAGGGCGTAAGCCTCTCCAGAGAAAACACTTTCTCTGGGAAAATCATCACATGTGAGTGATGTAGGATTCCAAAATATTGAGGCGGGGTGGGGGGCGAGAAATCCTCATCACCTGGGGTGACAGGTTCCCGGAGCCCCAAGCGGACTGGAGGGTCAGGTCTGCAGAAAGCGGTCGCGGACAAGGGCCTCCAGGCCACCCTGAATGAGAGGCTGGACATCGCGATCTGGGCAGGACAAGGAGGCAGGTGAGCCCCACCCAATACAAAGAACAGAGATAGAGGGAGGCCCCGGCCTGGGAGGGGACACCCCATTCAGTGCAGGCTTTCCAGCACATTCCACTGCGCTGCGGGAGTGTGTCTGACATTAGCATTTAATCCTCACTACGCCCTGAAGTGGCGGGTGCTAGTCATCACCCACTTTACAGACGAGGAGATAGAGGCAGGCTGGGGCCAGGAGCTGTGCCGTGTGAGGGGCTGGGACCACGGCCAAGTGGGGGTCTGCCCGCTCCGCCCTGTCACGGCTCTTCAATAAGGTCTGACCGTTGTGATCCGAACAACAAACTTAGGTGCATCCTGAGCATCCCGAGGTGGGGTGACAGGGTTTGTACGGGAAGGCTGAGGGCCAGAGGAGGGCCATGGGCTTGCTGCCCGCCCAGCCAGGACCAGTGGGGAGGGTCACACTTGTCGACTCCCCCACCCCAATTTGTTTTCAATTGAGGTAAAATTCAAATAACCCGTAATTACCACTGGCCATTTCAGAGTCTAGGTGAGCGGCACTGGGGACAATCACAGTGCTGCAACCCGTCTTCTCTACCTAGTTCCCAGACATGGTCATCACCCCAAAAGGAGGTCCCGTAACCACTGAACACTCGCTCCCTAGTCGCCCCTGGCAACCACTAACCTTTCTATCTCTATGGGGTGCCTGTTCTGCAATTTCATGTCAATGGCCTCACAGTGTGTGACCTTGTACCTGATTTCTTGAACCCAGCGTATGTTCTCCACGTTCATCCAGGTTGCACTGTCAGCGTTTCACTCGTTTTCATGAGCGAGTAGTATTCCACTGCAGGGGTAGACAGCATCTTGCTTGCCCATGCTCCCTTGATGGACACTTGGGTTATTTTGCCCTCTGGCTGTTGTGGACCACGCTGCTTGAGTCTGTTTTCAGTTCTAGGAGTGCCGTGCCTGGAGCTTATGGTCACACTGTGTGGAACTTTTTTTTTTTTTTTAAGATTTATTTATCCATCCAAGAGCTGGGGTGCAGGCCAGAGGTGTGTGTGTGGGGGGGGGGGGTGAGAGGACTCACCAGAGACAGAGTGGGGAGCAGAACAGGTGGATCTACTGAGATACGCTGCTGAGGGGAGCAGTGGGGAGACAGGTCTGCTGCGCCCTGTGGGTAGCTTCCTGGCCGGGGATCGCACTCGTGCTGCAGAGGCTGCGGCAGCTTTGTCGTGTTGACATTTAACCCCGCACGCCGCCAGGGAGGCCCCCTGCCTGTGTGGAACTCTTTGAGGAACTGGCAGACCGCTTTCCACATGGCCACTCCTCCCCCCGCCTCCTTTTTGCAACAGAAGCTTGAGTCACTTCAAAACTCCCTTCCCTTCTGCAACAGGGATCTGAGATCTCAGAATGGGACGAAACATGCGTGTGGGGAGGGGGACCCCAGCACACAGGCCCCATCATAGGGGATCAAGGGCTCTGGGACCTGAATGCGTGGGCCCCAATTCTGGCTTCCCCGATTCCCAGGACAGACACGGCCCGGGGATGTCCCCACTGCGACCTTCCATGGGAGAGGGGCCTTGCGGATGGGATTCAGGACTTTGCCGGGCTTGTCCTGTGGCTGCTGGAGGCCCAGGGCTCTGGGAGGAGGAAGGCCGGAGGCCTCAGCAGATGTGAGGATGGAAACAGAAGTGGATGTGAGCGGGTGGGCCCCACCCATGGGATGTGGGCGGCTTCGAGAAGGCGACAGGCCTGGGTTCTCCCAGAGCCTTCGGAAGGAGCCCAGCCCTGCCACCCTGATTTAGTGCCCAGAGCTATAAGAAAAGAAATTCTTGTTTGAAGCCACTAAGTTTTCTGAGGCGTGTCTCAGCTGCCGGAGAGGAATCCAGGAGGGTCGACCTGAGCCGGTCGCTAAGCCTCTCAAAGCCTCCGTGTTCACCTCTGCCCAACGGGAACAGCAGAGTCCACTTCAGGCTGCCGAGGGGCTGGATCAGCGGCTCATGCACGTGTGGGGGGCAGAGTCCCACGCTGGGTGATGCTTTTGCTTCTTCACGAAGCACCACCAGAGCAAGAAGTTGTGCCCACCTGGTTACAGCCCACTCAAGCGCCGCGGGGCCTCGGCCCCTGTGTGCCCACGACTGTCTGTACCCGGGAGGGGAGGGGGTGTGCGTGAGAGCTGCCCCTGCTGGGCTGGGCAGGGGCCGAGGACCCAGTTCTGGCGAAAGAGCTCATTTGAGCGCCAATAGCCGCGGCCCGGCCAGAGTTATGGTGAACATTAGAATAAAGATGAACCTCAGAGCCTCAGAGCCTGTGCGATGCGGGCGCCTGGAGGGCGGTGAGCAGAGACACCGCGCCTTCCGGCTGCTGGTCTGGGTCTCCTGAGAAAAAGTGCAGACTGGCCAGAAGGCGGCTGCTGACAGCAACCGGCACCTGTTGCTGTGACCCCGCCCTCCCCAGGGCTCCAGACACCTCAGGGGAGAGCGGGGCTGGTTGCCAAGGCCTCGGGTGATATGGATCCGGAAGCAGGAAGTAGTCTGTGTCCAGGATCCTCCTGGCTGGGTGAGCTTGGAGGCGCCGCGGCCGGCAGTTGTGGGAGAGGGAGGCGGCAGACACGGGGTCACGGTAGGACTGGGACAAGGGCCGGGAAAGTGAGGAAGACAGGGTGGGCCGAGGGCAGAAGCAAGGGGTCCAGGGGGTGGTGTGGAGGAGCAGGACTTTGGGAGGCTGGGGGTAGCCTGGCCCCGGAGGTGCGCAGAGTTCTGAGCTCCCTCTGGGGGGCTAGGTCAGCTGGCACCAGGCCCCTCCAGCCGAGATGGGGACCGCGGAGGAGCTGGACTCCGCAGTCCAGGATGTGCTGGGGAAACTGAAGAGCCACAAGCTGTTCCAGTCCAGCTGGGACACGGCCGCCTTCGTCATCTTCCTCACCTTCGTGGGTGAGTGTGGCGCCCGCGGACCCCGCCGCGGTCCCACGTGAGGGCGCCCTCTGGACACAGCCCCCACCCCTGCCCCCAGGCACCGTGTTGCTGCTGCTGCTGCTGGTTTTCATCCACTGCTGCTGCTGCTCCTGCCGCCGCCGCCGCCGCGGCCCCCGAGCCCCGAAGGTGAGGCCGCAGCAGGTGAGCCCGCTGGCCGGCTGGCTGGCTGGCGGTGGCCAGGGGTGGCCGGAGCCGCAGAGGGGGAGGCGGTGGGGGGCCGGGCGCCCAGGCGTGACGCCACGGGGGCCCCTTGTGCTCTCTTGCAGGAAGCCCCCAGGGGAGTGGATAACTTGGCCCTGGAACCGTAGCGCCTGCCCAGAGGCCCCTCCGTGCCCCGTGTGCCCCGCTGGCAATAGCAACAATGCCCACTTTGCCCGAGTCCGGAGTATCTGAGCCTTCCTTCCGTCGGGGGTGGGCAGCCGGGCCCTCCCCGCTGTGGGTCTCAGGACGCCACCTTCAAGTAGCGGCTGCAGGTTACTTAGCAACGGCCCAGGGCGGGGAAGCTGGGCCCCAGCTCAGCCAAAACCCCGGGGGGAGGCGGTCGCCCTCCCACCCAGACTTCAGCCTGGTCCCCACTCAACAGACAGACAGACAGGAGGCTTCCAGGCAGGCTGGATGGTCTTTATTTCTCGGAAGCGCCGTTGCCAAGCAAACACATCCGGGGCAACGCAGCTGAGGGCAGGCAGTTTCTGTCTGAGCGTTTCTTCCTCCTTTTCTCCCCACTCACTGCCAGCACCACCACCCACTCTCACCCTGCGGCCTGCCCTGGGCAGCAGCCTCGGGCTGGGGGAAAGGAGAGCCCGGGTTTGGCCCCACCCTGAGTACAAAGGTTCTTGTGTCAGGGCTGGAATGGGGGCCACCGGGGCCGCGCCTTCCCAACCCCATTCACAACAAAACGCCAGCCAGCAGCCCTTCCTCCCAGCGGTCCAGTGTTCACGGCCATCTGTGCCAGCGTGTGGGCAGGACAGGGCGGAGAGGGAAATAAATAGCTGGTGGTGCCGGCCCTGGCTCTGGCCAGCACTCCGAGGGGCGTGAGTGGGAGGTCAGGCTCCTGGGATGCTCTGCTCAGAAAGGCCTGTAGCTCCAGTAGCTGGAGAACACGGAGATCTGGGGGGAAGGGGCCATGGTGAGCGGAGTGCTGGGGGCCAGGCCCCGGCTGCACCTCCCAGACCCACAGGAAGTTTCAAGTTCATCCGTGGTCAAATGTGTCAGGGAGAGTCCCCCCAAAAGGAAGGCTGAGCGGCCCTGCCGCCCGGAGCCACTGCTCAGAGTGGCTCCCAGCCCGCCCGCAGGCCCCGCCGGCCCCGCCCCACCTTGTCCTTGAGCTGCTGGCAGAGCTGCAGGGAGACGGTGAAGAAGACCAGGGCATCGTTGAGCCAGGGGACCACGCACTCCACCTTGTGCACGTGGCTCACCTCCAGGCGCTGGGAGCCCCACTCGCTGCAGGAGAGGGGAGTGTCTCTGGGGGCGCCGTCCAGGTCCCTGCCTGCGGTAGGCGCCCCTCCCCGCAGCCTACTTACAACATGGCCCCCGGGCTGTGCAGCACCGCGCCTCCGGCCGGGCGGAAGTTCTAGGCAGAGGACAGCAGGCGGGTCAGGGGGCAGCCGGGTGGGCGGCAGGGGCGGGGGGCGGGCGGGCGGCTCACCTTGGTGGAGTTGGGCTGCAGGGCGTGCAGCTGGTACACCGTGAGGCACAGCTTGTTGAGGTTGATGTAGACGTTGACCAGCAGGTCAGAGGGCAGGGCGGGGGCAAACATCCGCTGGGGCAAGGGGATGCCGGGCAGGCAGGTGGGATGAGGCTCTGGTTGTCACCGCCTCCCCAGAGCCCGGGGTGTCCAGTCCCTGTCCCAGGGACTGGGGCTTCCATACTGCCCAGGAGCCCCTGGTAGCCCCATGTGCCTCTGGGCAGGGGACCTACCAAGCCAGACCAGGAAGTAATTGGGGCAAAAAAGCTGGAAGCCGGGGGCCCCACCCTGGAAAACTGCATAGACCTAGAGCTCCCCCCACCCCCGCCCGCCTGGGGCAAGCTGGGCCCTTCTCTGGGGATGCCCTTTCCGGGGCAGGGCTGGGCACTGACCGTGAGGCCGCTGGCAGCGATCTCGGGCAGGGTGAGGGTGGCTGGGGTGGTGAGTCGGTTGCGGGCTCTGCTCAGCTGCAGCATCACCGCGTCCATCAGCTGGGGGGGGGGGGCACACATGGCTCGGACTCCCTCACCCGCTATGGGCATCGACCAGGGGGCTCCCAGCTTCTGCCCTGGGGGGCCATGGTCTCAGCTTGAGTCTTGGCACTGGGAGGGCTGTTACAGATGCAGGCAATTGGGGCCAGCTGGGCTGGGGGCAGAACCTCCAGGAGGCTCTATTGCACCAGGAGCCTGGGTGCTGGTCCAATGTGGGATGAAAGATCCTGAGAGTTTGTCCAGGGTGGGCACCAAGGGTTGGCCCATGTTGGTGCAGGCAATAAAGGAGTTATGAGGAAGGGACCCTAATCCCGCAGGAGGGCTTCCTGGAGGATGTGATGGATGTCTGTGCTGAGGTGGACAGTGGGCAGCAGCCCCTTGGGCCCTGAGCCCTTGAACCCTGCGGAACCCATTCCTTCCCTGACCCATGGAGCCAAACCCTGCTCGGACTCCCGGGAGCCCTGCTGCCCTACCCAGTGTTGTGCTGGGGAGACCTGGCTCTTGGAAAAAGGCAGCAGCTGGGGGGACGTGTAGGGGCTGTACCTCCAGCCCTTGGGGTGACCACAGTTCTGGGAGGGATCTTAGTCCCACGGGTTTCAAGTGTTTTGAAGAATCAGGCTCCCAGCAAGGGTAGGCGAGCCCCCTGAGGACACACAGCAGGTCAGGGCCCAGCTAATGCAGGAGTTGGGAGCCTGGCCTCAGGGCCTCCCACCACACCACGTGGACTCAGCATAAAGGGGTCCCCAGTGGCGGCTGATTCCCCGAGCGCTTTCGAGGGTGCACTTCAGCTATGTTCTCTCATGTAATAGTCACTATAGCTGGCCCCCTTCCACGGAGAGGAAACTGAGGCACAGCATAGCTAAGTGAGTGACCTGAGCTGACAGGGCTCGCAGGCCAGGTCTGATTTCATGATTTCAGGCGGATGTGTGCGCAGCGGGAGGTGAAGGGTCACTGTCAGTTGTGCCTGAGGATGGGGCTGAGCCTCCAGGAGCCTGACCCCCTCCTCCCAACCCCCTAGGGCGGCTCACCTTGAGGACCTCTGCGCCAGTCCGGAACTGGTAGCTCTCATCCCGGTTGGTAAGGAGGTAAATGGCTTGGCTCACGTGGTTCCTGGCGTCCTGGATCTGAAAACAACACCCACTGAGCAGCCCTGGGGAGAGGGGAGGAGCGAGGTCTCCGGGGCCCCAGCATGCAGGCCACCGGGGCTGTGCAATGGCAGGGGAGCGGCGGGTACAGCCTGCCTGACTCAGGCCGGTCAAGCCCCCCTGAAGCTGTCAGCTCATGTCCTCAAGGGCCAGGCCTGGCTACCAGGTCAAGGTGACAGTAATGGAGAGAAGACAAGATAACAGATGCCGTGACTCATGCACGGGAAGATGAGCTGGGAGAGGGGGACTCTCTAGATGGGGGCGCAGGACTATAGACAGATGGAGGAACATGGGCAAAGGCCCTGAAGTGACCAGCTGGTGGCCAGTCTCTGGGGAACAGATAGGAAGCACAAACCTTGTCTCCAAGAGCCATGGGGAGTCCCTGGAGGTTCTGGGCAAGGGGTGCCTTGTTCAGGGGGACGCCTGGTTCCTGCTGGAGCCCAAGCAGGCTAGAGGCAGGACCGGTTCTCCACCTCCCACAGGGAAGGCCTGGGGCACCAGGGCTAGGAAACTCCTCCCAGGCCGACTTGGCTGAACACCCCTGGAGGCCTCATTCCCTGGAGGCCTCAGCTGGGGTCTGCCTCTGCCTGCCCGTGGAGGGAGAGGGGCTGCTCACCTGCTGCAGCTTCCACTGCTTGTCCTCCCGGAAGGCGAAGCGCAATAGCTGGCTGTTCCTGGGCGTCTTCAGGCTCACGTCCTGCTGGGGACAGTGGGGTAAGCAGGGCAGAGGGACACCCTCCAGCTTTTGGCCATCCAGAGCCCATGAGCCAGGGGCAGACATGAGGGGTGGAGGACGCCTCGGCAGACAGTTTCCCAGGCACCGGGTCCTTTGGGGGACGGATAGGGAGGTCAAGAAACAAGCCAGGGCCCAAGAGGAGCTACAAAGAAATGAGGGACGAAAGCCCAGAAGGGGTGCGGCCTGGCTGGGAGATGTGTGGCTGTGGGCCGGGGACTGAGCGGCTGCCGGAGGACTGGGACCAGGGCTGGGACCTCGAGGACTGGACCGCCCCCACACTCCGGTGCCCGGCAGGGACAGAGCTCAGCTGCTGGTTAACTTTCTTTTGATCTGGGGCCAGCCTAATGCCATCAGTGCCCACGCTGCACTGGGCCCAGGCTCCTGGCCATGTGCAAAGCAGCTCTGTCCTGCACCTCTCACTGAAGCCACACACCCATGCCATTGGGAGGG
Source organism: Talpa europaea (assembly GCF_964194135.1). Lineage (NCBI taxonomy): Eukaryota > Metazoa > Chordata > Mammalia > Eulipotyphla > Talpidae > Talpa > Talpa europaea. The sequence goes on along the minus strand of NC_140079.1, from coordinate 100,914,736 downwards.
GCTTGGTCACGTCACAGTTGAGGAAACTGAGGTCCAGAGAGGTCAGGGGTCAGGTCAGGGGTCGTGCCCAGAGTCACACAGCTCTCCCCAGAGGGCTCCTCCTGTGGCGGGGGTGGGGAGGGGAGGGGACTCACCGCCTGGCTTAGTGCGTCCCCTTGCAGCGTGAGCACACCCTTCACCTGGTCGGTGCTGGAACAGGGGTGGGTCAGAGAGGCACCCGTGGCGGCCTCCCCTGGAGCCACCGGCCTCCCTCCACCCCCACTGCATGCCCTCTGGGCAGGGAGGCTGAAACCTGTCCGCAGGGCAGGGCTGCGCCTTCCTGCCCAAGAGGCCATTCCAGGGGTTCTCTGCACCCCTCCCCCCATTCAGCTTCTGGCCAGCCCAGCCTCACCCACAGCTGCCCAGGATGAAGTTCTCCTGCTTGGTGGGCCCCTCGGTGCCTGAGCCGGGGAGGGTAAAGCGCAGAGAGGCCTCCTGTGGGACAGAGGGGAGGGGGCAGAGAGCGCTCAGGTCCAGCCCAGGGGTCCTTCCGGAAGCCCCGCTCCCTGGTCCGGTCAGCCAGGGGAGGAAGCGGCCTCCCCAGACCACCCGCAAGCTCCAGGCTTTTAGAGTCTGGCTCCTCCCTGCGGTCAGAGTTCCAGGTCCCACCCGGCGGGTCCCGGGCGCTCCCCGGGCGCCCGCTCTGCCGGCTCAGGTATGCGGGCGAGAGACGCCCCTGCTTGGCGAAGCGCGGTCAGGGGGCCCGGCAGAGCCGGGGCGGGCCCTGGCACCGTCACCGCAGCCCGGGCCCCCCGGGCTGCCTGGCTTCTCGCCCCCGCGCAAGGGCGGCCTCGGAGGCCGCGGGGCTGGGCCGAGCACGGCCGGCCGGGTGCTTCCGACCCGGCCGCTGCCGCTGCGTCAGGCCGGACCCCGGCGGGCGGGACCCGGGGCCCGAGGCCGCGCGCGGTACCTTGAGGATGTCCTGCAGCTGCCTCAGCACGGCGTGCACCTCGGCGCGCAGCAGCCAGCGGAACTCCTCCTCCTGCGGGCGCAGCCCCGTCACCGCCCGCCGCCCGCCGCCCCCCGGCCCGGCCCGGCCCGGCCCCGCCGCCCCCCGGCCCGGCCCCAGGGCCCCCCGGCCCCGTCACCTCCCGCCCCGCCGCCCCCCTCCCCCGCCCCCCGGCCGCCGCTCCGGCCCCGCCGCCCCCCGCCCGCCGCACCAGCACCGCCCGCTCCGCCGCCGTGGCTGCCATCGCGGTCGCCATCGCCGCCGCTCGCCGCCCAGCGACTGTCACCGACCCGCCGCCTGCCGCCCGCTAGCGGCGCCCCGGGCCCTCCCCCCGACGCCCATTGGCTGAGCGGGCGCTCGCCCCGCCCCAGGCCACCTCCCCCCGTCTCCGATAGGGGGACCCAGGCGCTCGCCCCGCCCCCGGGCGGCTCCGTGCCAGCGATTGGCCAACGTCCGTCGGGCCGCCCCGGCTCACGACGCCGCGGGCGCCCAGAACGAGGCCGGCGGCTGCGCGATCCCGGCCCCGGCCGGCGCGCCCGAGACGCGGCCGGCACAGCGGAGCGCGCCGCTCCCGGGCCCCGCTCCCCCCGCTCGGCCCTCAGGGAGCCGGGTCCTGCCCGGCCTCGCGACCGGCCCGCAGGGGCGCCCGCCCTCCCGCTCCGCGAGGCGCAGCCCCCGCAAGGTCGCAGCCACCGTTGTGTTACCAAGAAACGTTTTATTTGCTTGCAGTAGCTCTGTTAATTGCACAAAATCATGTTTTGTTTTTGCCATTTAAACATCACACAATCCTATTCTGAAAGACAAATGTTCATTAAAAACAAAGCAAAAATAAAAATTCACAACCTTAATTACTAGATTTGTCATGGAGAGGTTTAAAGGAAAAACGGGTGGCAGGGGAGGGGCTTTCTTACAAGCTTTTTCACAAGAGTCACATTTTTCTCCTTAAAAGGGAAGGATTTCAAAACAGGTGAAATAGCTTAAACAGAAATATTCATAAAAAGTAACTTTACAGAATTGTCAACAATATTAAAGACAACATTGACTAACCAGTTTCATTACAGCATCACCCCCACCCCCACCCCCCAGTGTCCGGCCGGGACTAGAACAGGCTCTGTGCTCAGACAGAAAGTAACTCAAAATCCCAGTGAAATTAACTGTGCCAAAACCCCACAGGCCTCTCCCCTGCCCTCCTCCCATGTCTTCTGAGATCCCCCAACTTAGGTTCTGGCCAGAGGAAAGGGCCACGGTTCTGAGGGAAGGTGGCCCCCCCAGTGTGGGCTCCTCACACATCCATCAGCCCATCCTCACACTAGATGCTGACTTCCCGCATGAGACTTTGGAAAACGCAACCCACGTAGAGAGCGAGCACGGACATCCTCAGTGACATCTCCTTGTTTTCAGGCCACATTCCAAGCCCTTCCGGCCCCCTGCACAGGAGAAATGCTAGGGCCTCCAGGATGTCTCCCATCCACCCAGGGCCCTGAAAAGCACCCGGGACCGTGCTGCGGACCAGGGTGCAGGCATTCGCTCCTGTGTTCAGAGGCCCGAGAAATGGTCATCCTTGATCAGGCCGGGTGTGGGCCAAGGAGGGACAGACAGAAATAAATCCTGTCTCTGAGGGAGGGGTGGAGGCGCGTGGAGGAGAGGGCATGCGGGGCCCCAGAAGGGGCTGTGGCGAGGGGACCGGGTAGAGGCTCTGCAGACTTGGTGAAGAGTCTGGGGCTAACGGAAACAGGAGGGAGCCCCGCCTCCTCCCTCTTCCAGCCTCTCAGGGGCCCTCAGGACCCTTCCCGAGGCTTGGAATGCAAATCTAGATACTAAAATGGCCTGGGGAGGAGCCAGCTCCCCCTGCACTGAAGCCAGGAAGTCGGATCCAGGCCCAGGGCTCCGCAGTGACAAAGACTTCTGCGCCGGGTGCTGGAGAGCAGAGCAGAGGGCTTCACGGCTCACCTGCCAGCACGCCTTCTGCTGCTCTCCGAGCCTGCGCTCGACTCTGCCAATCTCTTCGCAGTTCACAAAGGCATTTATGGAGAGTTGGGTGCACACCGGTAGCTTAAACATGCGGTCCTCATCAGCTGGTCACCTGAGGTTGGCGGTCCCACAGGACCCTCTGTTTAATAGTCTGTGCTGGCTCCTCCTGGCCCAGAACCTCTTTCTGAGGGGGGGGGGGGGTTGTCCGCTGGGGGGATGTGACCATGACCACAGCCTCACTGCTCTGAGGGAAGCAGTGGCAAGGCTTCCGGTCCTCACTGCTGACTAGCTCCTCAACTGGAAGGGACCTCAGACAAGCTCGGAAGAAGGCGGAAAAAGCCAGGCAGCAGTTTCTGGGCAGCTTCTATCCCGGGGCGAGAGCCAGTGTATGTGGGGCGTGTGCGTGTGAACACACAGCCACCTAGTCTGGGCCGCGGCGAGCTCGAGAGCTTTCCCACGGGCCAATCCTGCCGGCACCCCTCCCCCAGGACCGCCAGAGGAGGAGCGACACTGTGTGCTGTGCTGATGGCGAGTCTCAAAAGTCTGTATAAAAGGAGATGGAGACAGGTGGACTGGTCCAGAGCTAAGTCCCAGGACCCCAAACCCATGTGAGGAAGCGGGGTCAGAGGGAGGGGGTGGCATGGGGCTGAGGGCTTAGTGTATATAGGCTCGGTACACGGCGGACATGTCGTTGTCAGACTGGTCCAGCGCCTTGGCTCTTTTGTACACCTGGAAAAGAAGGAGATGGGCTCAGTCTCTGGCACGTGGCTGACTCAGCTGGGCCTTGTTTCCTGGAGGCAGGTCTAGATGTGCTGGGTCAGGGGGTCTGCAGTGCAGGCTGAATGACTGTGCATCTGGCCCCCACACAAGGCCCTGGGCAAAGCGCTGCTTCTCGGTGCCTCAGCTGTTGCCTCTTGACATCACGGAGGTGAGAATAAGGGTGGGGATGAGAGGGAGCGAGGAAAGAGTGTGCCAGGAGCCAGCAGAGGCAGGCTCGGTGTTGTCAGTGATTGCAGCCTTGTCCCTTCCTCTTGACGAGCCACCAAGGACTCCTGGGTCATTCTCAGGGCTGTTGGCCTCACCCCGCCCTCAGCAGGCTCCCTCCCCCTCGGCTCAAAGTTCTCCTCTGACCATCCCATCCAGAGCCAGGGCTGCTCCACTTTATCCTGGTCACCCCTCTTTACTCTGTTCTACTGTATTCCTATTTCTGACCTGGACTTCGTTCTTGGTTGAATACTCATGGGCTTATTCTGTGCCTCCTTCCACTAAAATGTAAGTTCATCAAAGGAAAGAGAGAGGCTGCACTTGACCCATCCCCAGAACCGGAGAGGGTACTTGCAACTGACATTCACCCTGGAGAGCAGGTGACCAATAAGTCACTGTCCCACCTAGGGGCATCCTCTTGTCCTGCCACCCATGTGGCCAGCTGCCTTTGCTCTATTTGAACACAGTCCTGTCAAGTGTGCCTGTCAACTAGAACGAGGGCTAAACAAAAGCCTTTTCAGATAAAAGAAAATAACGGCTGCCCGCGGGCCTACAGGAAAGGCTGAAGAAGGTCTCTCAGCTGAGAGCAAACAGCCCGAGAGAGAGAGAGCCCGCTCTTGAGGCTGGGGTGGAGAGCACCGCCAATGCTGAGCCAGAGAAACAGAACATTATTATTTTTTTAAACACAGATGACTGATTACAGCAGGACACCCCAGGACTGTCAGGTGGGCTTGAAACAAAGGCAGACACAATACCGAGGACATGTGCTGCCTTGAAGCCGCATTCTTGACCTGGGGTGTTGTGCCCCTCAGGAGACATATGGCAAGGCCTGGAGTCCTTTTCTATGGCTTGAGGGGGCGCTGCTGGCACCAGTGAGTAGAGGACAGGGGGCGGCCTCCAGCACATCTCCAGTGCTCCAGCCCAGGACAAACAGGCAGTTAGGCCAAGGGAGGGACCAGGCCAGGGGCCTAGGATCAGGAGAAAGGGATGCTAGCTGAGTAAGGGGCTGTATGTAAGGATGCACACTATATGCCCTGGAGGGGAACAAGTAATAAAGATAAAAGAATGCAATAATAAAGATAAAACGGAACTCTATTCAACCCGAAAGAAGGCAAGAAGGGGGAACTGACAAACCAAGACACGGGGTGGAGTGAGGGAACAGGGCGGCCAAGCCGGCGCACACGTGAAACCTAAGACAGGTACCTGTGCTCACAGCAGGTAATTCCAGAGAGCTGCACCCCACTAGCAGTTACCTCGAACTTCTAGTGCAACGAATCCTGTCACACCGGGGGACGCAACCTGGACGTCACCTCACGAAACAGTGTGCCCAACCCAAGCCTCACAGGGGCCCTTCAGAAGGAAGCGCAGTTAAAGGCAAGCTCACAGACAAAGAATGAAACCTCGGAGAGATTCCACCGCCGAGAGAATCCCCAGGTAAAGCGAACGGGGGTAGCCGAAACCGCTGCAACCTGAAATAGTGAAGGCAGCGTTCTCACAGGAGCGGAGCAGAGGGGCAGAGACAGAACTCGGGAGAGAAGGCCTCAAGTACGGAAAGGCGGGTCTCAAAGAGCAGGGCTATGTGGGTGCTTTTTTGTTTTGCTCTTTCTCAGCTGGAAATAAGCCACCAGAGACCTCAAGGTATTTAAAATATTTAACCTGAATAAAATGTGTGTCAACTTATATTGGTGGGAAGACATGGCTTAAATCGACGAGTTACATATACATGTGCCACCAAATGGAGTTCTTACCGGTACAGGTGAGTATGGCTCTTTTGGTTTTTATTATATGTTTTTTAAGATTTATTTTTTATTTATTTATGTCTACAAGAACTGGGGTATAGGTCAGAGATGCAGGGGGTGAGAAGATTCACCAGAGACAGAGTAGGGAGCAGAACAGGCGGATCTACTGAGATACACTGAAGGGAGCAGCGGGTGAGGCAGGAGAGGTCTGCTGTGCCATGTAGGTCAGCTCCCTGGCCTGGGGATCGAACTCAGGCCATCCATAGTGACAGATGATAGCTTGACAGTGCTGAGACTTTAACTTCTGTGCTACCAGGGAGGTCCCTCTATTGGTTTTTTTTTTTTTAATCTTTTTTTTTTTTTAATAGAGGCATGTTATATTTATTTATTTGTTTGGTTGGTTTTTTGTTTTGTTTATACATGCACTGGGTACAGTCAGAAGCGCGGGAGGGTGAGAGAATTCACCAGAGGCAGAGCGGGGAGCAGAGCAGGCAGAAGGACCGAAGTACACTGCTGAGGGGAGCAGCAGGCGGCAGGAGAGGTCTGCGCGCCATGTGGGAACCCTCCTCCGGTGGCCGGGGAGCAGCCGGGGATTGAACCGGCGCCGCAGAGGCCGCGGGCAGCTTTGCAACCCAGCGCTCAACCGCTGCGCCCCCGGGGAGGCCCCCTCTATTGGTTTTTATTTTAAAAGATTCTACTTCAATCAGGTAGAGGTAAGAAAGCTGAACTTACAAAAACTGTTCCCAAAAAGTACATGTGTAGGTGACTAATAACAACTAAACAATTAACAGGCAGATACTATTAGAAACAATTATAATGTAAATCCCAATTACAGACTATGTAATTTAAATATTAAGACACAGGTAGAAAACAACGGGGGACAAACTGACAGATCAAGTAAACAGTAAGTACCACTGGCGAGAGATCGAGAGCCATTTCCTAAGCGGATATGCTCCTCAGGGAGACGTAACAGTCCCAAATGGTCACACACCTAATAACAAGAGGTTCAAAGACATGAAGCAAAACGTGCGGCGTTACCAGGAGAAACAGACAGCCCCACGGACCCAGCTGGAGCGTTTAATGAACACCCTTCTCTCAGCAAGTGGAAGAACCTGAGAACAAGGTCAGTGGGCATGACCTAAAACCACCTCCAGCCCCCTCGACCTAGTTTTCAGATGACCCAGCTTTCTGAGTGCAGCCCGGACACTTGTGCCAGACCATCTGTGGTCTCCAAACAAGTCTGGAGACTTGTAGAGTTCAAATCCTCTGTTCTTTGACCACAAGGGAGATACAGTAGAAATCAGTAATCACTAGATCTCTAGAAAACCCCACATATTCAACAAACTTAAATAATCCACAGGCCAAAGATGAAATCATAAGAGAAAAGCGTGGTTCAGAAGGAAATGTACCCTGGGAGTGTTTCTGTTAGAAAAACCAGAGACCAAAGATTCCACTTCGTGAGATTAGAGAGAAAGAAAAAGAAAAGCCACAGGTAGCCGAGGCGGGAATAACAAGGGACATAGTAAAGTGGCCGCAATGACCAGGCCCCTGCGGTTACCTCGTTGGCTGCAGCTGCCATGGGAGTGGGGTGGTTGACAGCATCGCCCAGTGCGATGGCTAAGCGGAGATCCTTCTGGATGTACTTCAAGTAGAAATCGGGCTTAAAGTTTCCTTGCAGGATATCTGAGGAGCGAAAGCCGCATATTAGAATTGAGAGGAACTTCACTAAGAAACCACCTGCAGTACTGTTGGGGCTCACCAACTAGCACTCCCTCCCCCTTGGCACCTAAGAAACAAACTTTCAGCCTGTGCCCCAACTCCCATCTGCTGTGTCTCTGGCCCCTCCCCTGCTGGGGGTGGGGGTGGGGAAGGAAACAAGGAACCCTAAAGGAGAGACTGCCCTGTGACAGTTGCCTGACCTGTCCCCAGCTCTCATCACAAGTAAAACATAAGAGAGGGCGAACCTACTTTGGCACTTCTGGTCCAGGAAGATGCTGGCCAACTGTCCCTGATTGAGGATGTCCAAGAGTGTCTGCTGGGACTGGCCTGTCACCTGGGCCAGGGTCAGCCCCTCGGCGATGGTGGCCATGAAGCTCCCCTGCACCATGTTCACGATCAGCATCATCTTGGCGGCATTGCCGACCTCACCTGCCCAGACACAGGATCACGGTCACTTCCTAGGAGCTGTGCAGACTGGGACTTTCTGCCCACCCTCATCCCTGCTTGGACCCACCTCTACACCCAGGGAAGGCCCCATTCACCTGCCCCCGACACTGGCTCTGACCCTTCTGGCTGCTCCTCCTTCCAGGCACTGACCTGCCAGCCAAAAGGGACCACCCCAGCGGCCCCAGGCAGAGAGGCCGAGCGGGACTGGCGCTGTCATCAGTGCGGTCTACTGGGGATGTGCCCACCCAGCCTCCAGGCCTGAGCTGGCCTGGCAGGTGGGAGGCGTGTTACCTAGAAAGAAGGAGGTCTTCCCCATTGCCTGGAAGCAGCTGCTGCAGTCCTCATACAAGCCCCTGTCTCCGGCCGCTAAGATCACCAGCATCCCATCGTTAGACAGCTGCTGGTTCCCGGAGACTGGGGCTTCCAGGAAGCGGCCCCCTCGGGATACGATCACCTGGAAAGGAACGTCACAGCTTCTGGAAGCCTCGCTTCTTGTGGGCTGGGCTGGGGGCAGGGGGCAGGGAGAGTGCTCAGGCGGGCAGTGTCTCCTCACACCTGCCAGGGTGAGTACTCAGGCTTCAGGGGCTGGGCTAGCACTGGGGGTGTCAGACGGCCCGCCCTCTGACATGCACCCTAGTGACAGGTAATAAATACTGGGAGCTGGGAGTGCCTCCCAGCCTCCCATTTACTGTGAGTTTCCCACAAAGACCAAACATGGCCAGGCTAATGGCCATCCCTAGGGACACAGCCTGTCCCTGATTTCAGCCACCGTCTGAATACGTAGGGCTCTGAAGTCACGGCTCCCTCACTTGGGCCCGGCAGCTCAGGGAGGAGGAAGACTCCGCTACTATCAACTGTAGTCACCAGAGGCAGCGCTGGCAGCCTGAATGGCTTATCAGGCCGGCAGCTCCAGGACTTGTGCCCAGCCCAGCTGGGCTGCGGCTCTAAAGGCAGAGCGTGAAGACAAGGTTAGTCCCTGGGGCACTGGCCTCCCCTCTTCCGTCAGCTCTGGTTTAGAGTAACCCGAGTTGCCTACACTTGTGCAAGCTCAGCTGGGGCTCCTGGGCTCCGGCTGACAGACTGCTGGAGTGACAGCCCAAACCAGGCTACTACCTGGGCCAGCTCAGTGACTGTGTCAGCGTCCACTGTCGACATGTCCACGTAGCACTTCCCAGGGCGGATCCCCTGCAGCACACCACTGGGGCCCAGCACCAGCTGTGGGGACACAGGGAGAAGCAATAGCCCAGGCTCCCAGCCAGACACCCAGGGGCCCCTTAGACCCAAGGTCAGAATCCTGTGACTTTGGCTCATTTCCCAATTAGGAGTAAACATTAAGGGAAGAGCAAGTAAATAAACGAGGGATAGAAAAATATTTCTAGCACCTTCCCATTTATCTGAAAATATACACTTATATGTGTGTGTCTGTTTTCTTACAAACCTCCCATTTAAAAGATAGAACATCAAGGTGCCTCCCTGGTGGCTTAGGGGTTAAGTCTCAGCACTATCACCTCTATAGCCTGAGTTTGATCCCGGCCAGGGAGCTGACCCACACGGCGCAGCAGACCTCTCCTGTCTCCCCGCTGCTCCCCTCAGCAGTGTATTTCAGTAGCTCCGCCTGTTCTGCTCCCCACTCTGTCTCTGGTGAGTTCTCAGGCCCCGCACCTCTGGCCTACACCCCAGCTCTTCTACGCAAAAATAAATAAATAAAAGCGGGAAGCTCAATATTTCTGGGCTTCTCTGGGTTTGCTTGGATTAGACTAAACACCAGTTTTGTAACAAGACGACTACTGCACTTGAACTTTCAGAACACACAACTACAGTGCAGGCTAAACTTAGGAACTTGGCATGTGTACCAAAGGCACCCATGGACATGGACCGAGGCTCCAGCTCCATCGAACATGGGAAGCCTGGGCAGGACCAGCTTCTAGACCTATCAGCAGCTTCAGCCTTTGTTGTGAATTAAAGGAAGTCTGTATTCAACTTATGCAACTATCCCTGGAAGGAGATGGCCCCCAGATAGAAAAAAATCCACCCCCCCCTTCACGTGCGGACACTCACTGGGTGTGTAGGGGAGAAGGGGAGGAGGCCAGTCAGCTTCCCTGGCTACAACCTGAGACTCGGATGGGAGGGAGGGGATCCTTACGTCCTTGGCTGCCTTTGGATCCGACACACAGGCAAAGGTGATGTCACAAGTTGAAACGACTTCAGCGGGGGTTCTTCCTAGGCGGGCCCCCTCCTGGATGAACAAATCACACTGCAAAAGTCACAGATCCTAACGTGAGCTGCAGGCAGTGCACAATAAACACGCCAGCCAGGCCAGAGACTCAGCACCCAGTCCGGTAGTCTCCCAAGGCAGGCGCCTGAGGCTGGAGCTGGGGACACCAGACTGGGGCCTGACTTCTAAGGAGATGTGGATGGGCCTCTTCAGGACCGTCCTGTGTCTTTAAACGCTTTATCCGATGTACAGACAAGTGTTGACTCAATGTTTCCTGTCTGCAAACAGGAAGTGAGCAGCACCTGTCTGCAGTCTGCTGCCCTTGGTGGCTTCCTTGCTGTGGTAAACGTGCCCAGTGCCCTGAGCTCGTGGCACTGTGTGGGGGAGGGAGGCTGATACTGTTCCTTATTTTAGATGTTTCTGGGGGTCTCAAAACACTAATTTTTCTGAGATTTAAAATCACCCAGAACATTTCATAAGAAAACACATCAATAATATTCTGGCGTATTTCTGTCTCAAAGGCATTTTAAAAAATAATTAAAATAACCTGGACCTATGTTTTGTATCAATTGTTTGTAGTATTCTATACGACTTACATTTATCTATCTTGTAGTTTCCTGTGACTGTGGTTATGACGGACAGCTGCAGAATATTCTGACAGACACACTGGTGTCCCTAACGGCTCCCCTCCCCTGCAGCTGATGTCTGGTCTCTTTCATCTTTAAGTACAAATGACTCAACGAGCATCCTTATGTAATGCTCTGGCTCCTCTGCATTTTGAATTTAGGGCTCTCCAAGTAGAATAAAGCACTCTATGGGGCAGTTTTAAAGCTCTTGATGAATGCAGGGGTGGCCGTCCACGGGGCTGTCAGCGTCCACAGCGGGTCACCAGCAAGGCCTCAGCACATAGCACTGCACACGCCATGCAGCAACCAGACAAAGCAGGACAAGTCCATTCAGTCCGCCAGTCAGCACCTTTTGATGGTCAGACTTTGATTACTCTGCCTACTGAATGTTTTTCAAACCTTTCTCTTTTGTGAGCTATTTATCTTCCAGTTATCAAACTAGGTGTTTAAGAGCCACACATCACCCTTTTCCTATCACATCTGCTACAAGCACTTTCAGTTGAGCACCTTTCAACTCTATATTCTCTTTTGGAGACCTGCCATCAATAGCTCTGTTGATCCTTTTCCTTAGTGATTTTGTTTGCTTCTAGGCTTAAAAACATCTATGTTGATATTTATTTTCTTCTGTTTTTTTCTTCAAAAAAAGTAATTCAGTAATCCACTTGGAAAATGCTCTAGTATGCGGTAGGGGCTGGCAGGGGTTAGGAGCTCCCCACCTCTAACCACTTGTCCTGAATACAACCAGCTGGCCAGGCTGCTTCTACCGCACACAGAGGCCTTTTAGTCAGCAGCTTTAGACAAACCTTACCCTTTGTGAGAGGCTGTCTCCTTTCCTTCCTTTCTCTGAAATTTAAAAACACCTCCTACTCATTATTCCAGAGTCATTTTTATAAAGACTGTTTTTGAAAGATTCCATGGCGACTATCATGAGAGCTTTTAAAGATGTCTCTGGGTGGGCAGTTTGTCTGTGAAAACGCTATGCCCAGTACTCCCTGGCAACTGTCAGGCTCCTGTCAGCACCACAGCCCAGGGGCAGGGCTTCTTCTGCCACCGCTTCACAGGGAGACTCTGAGGCCGAGGCCAGTAAGTGGCAGTGACAAGTTAAGTCTGCCTGATTCTATACGCTGCTCTTAGCTGCTTTGCTGCTGTTTCCTCCTAATTAATCTAGAAAGAACGGCCAGGTTTCTAACACTTAGGGCTTCCACTCACGAATACAGGATGGCCACAGCACGTCTGACAATGCGCAGTGTACTAGTTGTGCAATCCCTGATGCTCCTGCAGCCCTGCCCCCCAGACTTTCTGATTACCCTGGCAGCACAGGGTCTGAGGAGGAGGTCTGTATTCTAGCCCTCTGGGGTCTCACTCCTGACTAGGTCCCCGTGGTGCTACACAACCCCAGCACCTGAAGCCAGAACCCCTTAGCACAGCCTTCGGTGCCCGTTCCCTACGCACTTCAACACACCAGCCAGCAGTTCCTTTTTATTCTAGAAAAGGACTTGTTTCAGCAGTGACCCTAGCCCTCCAATGCCCAGTCCCCGGCTCAGCTGCACCTCATCCTTGAGAGGTGGCTCCTTTCCTGGCCTCTTCCCATGTCCTGCAGCTCAGTGCTCTAGTTCCCTGGCACTCAGACTAGTCTCTTCACCTTTTCTTGGGTAAGAACTTGATGGGAGCCATGGCCTGCCTCCATTACAAAAAGTGCAGGTTCACAGACTTGGAATCCCAGTTCAGGGCACAAAGGACCCCTTGGCACCGTGGCCACTACTCAGGCTCAGAACCTCTAAACCTGTCCTGCCAACGGGCTGGCTGCAGGGGCAGGGACTACACACACTGCAGAGAACAAACTGAAATTTCAACTCTTCAGCCCTCAAAGCCACCACTCAAGTGTTCAAGAGCCACCGGTGGCTAATGGTCCTCATGGGATGGTCAACCCCGTCACTGCACGGTGCTCACCCCACCCTATTGAGAATCAAGCTGACTTCCCTACAGGCACTCGGTCAGCCCTCATGGCCACAAATCCACGTTTAAGTGAAACGACATATAAAGACAGGACCTGGAGACCTCACGCAGATACGTGGATGTGCTTGGAGAGAAGATACAAAGCCTTGACCTGAACTTCCTCAGGTAACGGCAGGGAGGGCTTCTCTCTTCAGTTTGCAGGCCTGGGTATGTTTGAATGTGTACATCTTACAACACCCCCGGCTCACACATCTGTATGCTCGCCCACCTGGGCCAACAGCAGGGCTCTGCCTCCTCCTCCGCTGTGTGCCCGAACTGACGGAAACCCAGCCCATGAGCTCTGCCTGACCCCGGATGCTTACTTTCTCTGCAGTCCGGTTCCAAACCGTCACCGTGTGACCCATTTTCAGCAAATTGGAGACGATACCACTTCCCATGAGACCAAGGCCCAAAAATCCTATCCTGAAAGAGAGAGAGACTGGTCAGCACCAGGTGGGTGGGAGCGAGAGTGAGAAGGTGCCCTCCAGGCTGCAGAGCGTCTGCTTCCTTGTAAAGCCAGGGTGACCTCAGCCTGCCAGAATCACTGTGCTGACCCCAGAATACAGAGCCAGAGGGGCTGCAGGCCGTGTGTGGCTTTTCTCATCAGGCGGGATTTTCATCACGGTTCTTTAAGCCAGCCTGTCTCCTGCAAGTCTGAACTCTACCAGATGAGCCACTGTGAGTAAAAATCACAGCACCCTCCCCTTTCCCAGCAATGGCTGGAACACCATCCGGAGAAAGTCCTCCAGCGGTCACCCCTCGGCCTGGCAGATGCAGAGTCATGGGAAGTCTTTTCTCCAAGGGGCCTACTTTTTGTCTGTGGGTGTGATGCTGCCATTCACCGCCGTGCTGTCTGCAGCTTGGATGGAGGTGGACCCGGTCTCCTAGGAAAAGGAAACACACACTGTCAGGCCGGTCTGCGCAGGTGAGGCCCCAGGGGAGAAGGAAGGAGAGACGTGGGGCGACGTACCTCTTCACATATCTTCAACTTCTTTGTGATGGCCTGGTAACAGACAGCTGGCTGGTAAAGAGTGAGAAGAAAGATGGTTTATCCAACGACCACTTCGCCTGTCATTCTAAGAAGGCCTGAAGCACCATGTTAACAGTGGAAACTCATTTGCTGTGGAGCTCCAATGACACCTGGGGAGCGAAAACACATCGCCCCCTCCCATTCCCTTCCCCACCGGGCAAGGTGCTTTTGTTGTGGATGACACGGAGAATCAGGCCTGCAGTTAGGCACCCAGCATCAAAGAGCTGAGCTGGTGGGTGGACCTGGGCTTGGAACCTGACTCCAAAGCCACATCCCACCATCCAACTGCCTGCAGGTGCTCAGGGAAACTTCCCTCCACATGCCGAGGGCTCATGCAGGGTCTTGACCAGTGAGCCTGAGAACAAATCCACCCGGCAGCATGGGCTGCCTCTGGGCCGCCAGGGCGTGAGATTCCAGTTTTACTCTCAACTCTTGAGGCCAACCATAAACATCTCAACTACAGGGTAGCTGATTTTAAGCTTTTTCCTTGCTTTTTATAAAATCTTAACATCTGATTCCTGAGTTGGCCTCCGAGTGACCTCCTAACTAGCTGCTCTGGAAGTGGCACAGGTACAGCTTACCATTTCTGATGAGCAGGGCCCGGGCAACAGCCACCCCTCTCAAGCCAGCCCCTGACCAAGAATCAAGAACCTCAAGTAACAGCTCACCTTCTCTGTTTGGCTGAGCAGGAAGTGATGGAAATGAGGGTCTGCATCTTTAACAGGCTGAAACCAGAAAAGCAGCAATGAGTTACCTTTTTCCTCCAACCACTTCCTCCTGCCCGGTACGGACACCCCTCTGGGAACTGGTCCCGTTGACAGTGTCTAGGAACTCTTTCCCCTTGGGGGTCTAAGTCTTTTATAAATGACCCCTGCACCATCCAGAAGGGAAAATGGATGTTCCTGCCAACGAGTGTGTTAATCATTCCATCAGCGCTGTGGCATGCGTTAGCAAGGCCGGCTGTGGGTCTCAAGTCCAGCAGGTCACCCAGCGGCTGAGCCACAGCAGTTCTCAGGACTCCTTCAGTGCCTACTCGTGCTGCAGAAGGACACTTCACAGCGGCAACTGTGGTGCTTTAGGCCTTCTTAGAATGCCAGGTGAAGTGGTCGTTGGATAAATGGTCAAGGGCTTCTCACCATCAGGCCCAGCCACGGGACAGAGTGGCTCCCGGCATCGAAGTTGGGAGCCAGACAACGAGAGTGCGCTTATAAAACACCAAGTGAAAAAAATGTGCTGAACAATCTTGCTTTTGTGAAAAATCAACCCTACTGCTTATAGCAATGCGCTAAGGGGGTGAACCGAAGGGTGGGAACAGTGACATCTAAGTCCACAGACAGCGCCGCAGGGCGGGGAGTCCTGCACTTTATACTTCTGCATTCTTTGTGATCAGAGGGAAAAAGAAAGCCTTGAACACAAGAAGAGGGGACGGGGAACCAGCTCTCACCTCGCTCACAGTTGGTTGCCACTTGAAGGTGGCCATGGGGCCAGCCATCAGGCCCTTCACGGTGCTGGACTCGGGGATGGTAAGGTCCTGTGGAGGGAAGGGACTCTGTCAGGGCGCCATGCCCCCTCGGGAGCAGGTGTCTTCCAGCCCAAGCCAGGGAGCATGCCTACTGCATCGTGTCCCGGCCCACCCTGAACTAAGGCCGCGGCAGCCCAGGGTTTCGGTGCCTGTTCAAGCCTGAGTACCCAGGTCCAGTGCTGGTGACTGTCTATTGGGAGGATGGGGCCAATCCCGCCTGTCAGCACAGAGGGAGCCTTTCCTCTCCATTCCTGAGTGATGCATTCTTTTGGCAGAGTTTCCTGAGGAGGGGCAGGAGGAAAGCCTGACCATGGGCAGCAGTGCTATCAGCGAGTCCCAGAGAGGATGCCTCACAGTGACTAGGAATGCGAGGAAACAGTGCTGCCTCAGAATGGATCCACTACATCTCAAAAAAACGAAGACAGCCACCTGGTGCCAATCTGTCCAACACTCACAGTTACTACGTGACAAAGGCAGAATTAGGCAGGGTGCCTGAGAGCCCAGAGCCCTGTTCTCTCCAGACTGATGGGGACAGCCTGGTCCGCAGGGCGCCTCCTGCTGTCCGCTGGCTGGCTGTCCCCGCCACACCCTCATTTTAGCTCAGGCTCCACTGCCCATCTTCTGGCTAGGGTGCCCCCCGCCCCCGCCATTTATGCCTGGAAATCTAATGGGAATCTGGACATGCCCATTGCACTCTTGACTCCCCGGCCCAAATGGGTTCCTCCACAGTCTGAGGTCAGAAAAGAGCAACTCACCCTCCCAGGCCAAGATTTGCGGCGCCCTTGATTCCACCCTCCTCTCTTCCCTAGGCCGCTGGTTATGGTCTTACATGTGGAAACCTGTGCAATCCCCTCTCACCTCCCCCCCAACCCCCAGCACCCAAACCACCATCGCTCATCACTTGGACAAAAGGCGTTTCCTGCTCCTCTGGGCCCTACTGCCAGAAGTCTGCACACGGCAGCCAGAACCACCTTTAAAAAGTTGAGTCAGAGCAGCACATCACTTCCCTGCCTAATCTGGTTTCCTCTCTCCCAGGAAACTAGACTTGTTCTCCTGCCCTATGGGGCCCTCCACGTTCTGCACGCCTCCCTCCCATGCCAGCCTCTGACCTCAAGGCCTGCTGCCTTCTCCCCCTTGGCCCCTGTCTTTGCTCTCCAAACACATGGAGCGTGCACCCCGGTGCCTTCACATCTCCGGGCAGCTCTCCTGCCAGCTCTTTACTTGGCTACATGCACTTGCTGGGTCCCAGAGCCAGGGTTTGTCCGGTCTCCCCTGCACCTTCCTGTCAAAAGGTGATGCTGATGATACTGTAACTGTAACAAGAGCTGGGAGCTTGCCAGGGGCGGCATCACTGTAAGTAGAGAATCCTCACCTCATGAAGCATAACTACTACCTCCATTTTACAGAGGAGAAACTGAGGCACAGTGAGTTTAAGCAGCCTGGCTTAAGGCCGCAGAGTTAATGATTACTGCCATGATGAAACGGAAAGCAAGGGAACTGGCCCTCCAGGGTCTCGGTTACTCTAAGTTCTATGACAGCAAGAATGTTGCTAATTTTATTTACTGTGTCCCACGCTGGGAAGCGGGCCAGCTCCAAGGAGGAGCCATACTTATTGAAGAAACAGAGGAGACAGACCTGTATATTCTGAAGGCGGTTTTCTCTGGATCCCTGGCTCATGGTGAAGCTGCTCAAGCAGCAGCTGCTGAGTAGAGGTTTTGGGAATAAAGTGGCCAGGTGCAGCGCTGCCCAAAAAGCTTTCCATACTATGGACACGATTTATCTGTAGTCAGGTCACCAAGAAGCACCTGACGTGTGCTGCGTCCAGGCTGGTTCACAGGGTTGCCTGCAGCCAGGGCAGCGCATCTCTAGCGTCCCGTCTAAGGCCTCGAGGAGCGAGCCTCTCCACAGGGCCCCTGGCTCTCTGCTCTGGCCTGGAGTTTTAGAACACCCGCAGGACTGACAGTAGTGCTGTGTGTCCAGAGACGCACTTCTTGGGTCAGAACTTGGAAAGAAGAGAAGGGGAGAGAAGGGGAGAGTGTGCCTCTGTGCGGCTCATAAGAGTAGGTCCCGGGCTGCCCTTACCGCCAGGGTAGCCCTTCCCTAAGCCTCACGGGACAGGGGATGATGGCCCCGCAGAATAGTCACCTGGGGTTCTGCCACCGACCCACCTCGGCTACTGCTGTGTCAGAGAGGTGCGCCACAGGACAGTCACAGAAGCAGCCCTGACTAGATGCAGGCTCAGGTCAGCAGAGGCCCTGCACCCCAGCTCAGGCAGACCCCCTCCGGCAGCCTGAATTGAATGGCTGTCTGCCCTGGGCTAGGAGCCAGTGGTGCTGCGCACACAGCAACTTCCTCTCCTGATGAATCCTCCCCAAGTCAAGCAGAGACGGTGCAGAAAGGGCCCAGGGGGCAGGGGCAGGAGGACAGCTGGCTGGGAACAGGAGAAGTGTTACTCCCCACCAGTGAGTCCTGCAGATGTGTGAGCACTTTCCACTGGGGCCTGGAGAAGAGTCCCTTGCGGGCCCAGTGACCTCTAGGCTTGCCCCACGGACCCTATGGCTTTCACTGCACAGCAGCCACCGAGGGAAAGTCACAAATGGGTGACATTTGTGATGCACCCGCGACATGGGCCCTTCGGGATGCGCTTTGCTCATATCACTCTCTCCGTTCTCACCACTAGCCTAACGGGCCGTGTCAGTATTGCTCCCCACGATCAGATGCGAACTGAGCAGTGGGGGCCGGCTGAGGCCACGCAGCTACAGCGTGATGGAGCCAGACTCCAGCTGCAGTGCCTCACCTCTACTCTGTGCGTCCCCTCTCCAAGGCGGACACGGGCACGGGCAAGACACACAGCCGAGATGCCAGATCACATGAATCTAGAGAATGCTATGGGCCCTGGTAGCCTCTGGAGCCCCAGGAAACCCTCCCATTGGCTCACTGTGCTCACCCTCCTTAAGCTCTGTGTGCGGCCGCTGGTAGTTCCTGTAAACCTGCCACCTCTGGCCGGCATTGCCCACACTTGTGGTCCCCACCACTACCGGCACTGGCACCGGCACGCTCAGTCTCTGTCACAGACCGTGAGAAGGACCCGCTGACGCAGAGCTTGCACAGTGGCGGCCCACAGGCTTGGTCAACCCAAGACATTCCTTTGGGCCTGAAAGTGTTTTAAAAAATTTGGGTTAGCATCTAACATTTCAAACTGGAACACGTCAGATAAAGATCTGTGTTCCCGGCTTCCCTTGAGAAAAACCAGAGGCTCCACAGCACTGGCTGGTGTCCCATGGAGGCGCACAGCCCGCGAGGCTTGCAGCTCCAGCACGGACATGGGCCAGCCGGCTCCCTGCTCGCGCTTTTACATCCGGACGCCAGCAGGACTGGTAATGGCAGGGAGTGGAGCCGACTCTGATGCTTGTATTACTGGTGGGTCTCACTGGTGTCAGAATTTGCAAGCCTGGATCTGCTGTCTAGTGTCTCACCAGGCCTCACCCCTCAGTTGTCTCTGCAGCATCTGGCCCCTTTCCCGCTGATCCTGCTCTGACCACCTCCCTGTGTCCTGCCAGATGACCCTCTTCATCACCAACTGTCCTCTCTTGGCTTCTGAGACTTGTCCTAAATCTTCTCAGGAAGGTGAGAGTTCCGTTATTTCTGCTTCATTCCATTTTGCTGGCTCTTGACTCCTCTTTAAAGCCAACTGCCCTTTGTTCTTCTCCCCCTGACTTCATCCTGAGGCAAACCCTACCCCCCCAGTCTCATCGATGCAACACCATGCTATATTTGCACACCCCACATCTTCATTTCACAATGTGCATTTCTCTCTCAGCCCTCTGGGCTGTCTGGGCATCCCCCCAACTTCATCACACTCAAAATGGAACTGGTCATCTCCTGACTCCTCTGCTCTTAAAAAGAGCGTCACCATTTCCCAAAGGTGAGCCAGAAATCACCTGCTTTTCCCTTTTCTTATTCAGTCCCTACGTGATGGGCTGCCCTCCTGGGAGTGCCCCTCACAGTCCTCTCAGCACGCGGCGCTGCGCCCTCAGTGGCGCGCCAGAGGAGCGCACACTGAGGTTCAGCCGCAGCGGAGGAATGGTCACTCACACAGCTGGAAGCACACCGCTGTCTACCTTGAGACCCTGCTGAAGCACCTTCAGGCCTCCCCACTGATGCCATGAGGTGCCACACTCTGTAAGAGGGACCTCAAGACTCTCCAAATCCAGTGACAATCTGCTTTTATTGCTCCTCCCTGCCCTGAGGACAGCCGTGCCAACATCAAGCCCACGTGGGCTGGGCCCCCATCTCTGGAGCGCCTTCCTACTTTCTGGCTGAGCCCTGGCTCGCTGGCTCGGGTGTGTTCTTCTGCCTCAACCACCTAGCTGACGTACCGTCCTGGGCTGACCGTGCGTGGCGCTATGTCACCCACGCACCTGGCTGTGTCCCCCGGTCTGCAGGATTCCTAGGGCGGCACTTAGCACAGGCGCTATCCACTCAGTGAGCGGAAGCATCTTGGAGAGCTCGGTCTGCCACGTGCACGAGGAGGTCCTATCCCAGGGCCGCAGAGATCAAACAAACCTTCTCATCCTTTGGGGGCCGACCCCGCTTGCGGGGACTTTGCTCTTGGGCTCTTTTCAGAGGGGACTTGGAGCCTCTCTCTGAGGAGCCTGAAGACACCCGCTTCTTCCCTTCTCCCATGCTCTTCTTCACCTTCCCTTCAGACAGGCTGAGCTTGCGCTTCTCCTCGCCTGAGTTGGGCCTACTTCTCTCCTCACTGGAATTACGCCGATTCTTGTCATCAGCAGAACTGTGGGACGAGGTCTGAAAGTTCAACAATAACAGTGATAACCACCACGAGGCCGCGGCGCTATGAGCCACGCCCTGGGGCCAGCACATCTCATGCATCATCCACGCGACAACCCTGTGAAACAGGCTCTGTGGTCACCTCACTTACATTTGGGGGAGCAGAGGGGGAAAAATCGATTTACTTGCCCACAGTCCCAAAGCTAAGAAGTGGGATTTACACCCAGATGGTGACCGTCTCCCTGAGGCCGTGCTCCTAATCTCATGGAATGAAAAGGAGAAACGCCTGTGCTGTGGACTCCAAAGCTGCGCTGCTTCTCCTGGGCCCAGGCAACTGTCCTAAGAGCAACCGTCTACTCCAGAAAGCTCAGCTGCATGCATGGAGTTTCAAGCTGACTGTGCAACACTAATACTTTAGAAGCGAAGTGGCGCTCTCTCCACCGGCATTTCATTAGAACAGAGCTCCGGGTCGGGGAGACACTTAATCTGTTAGTTACCAGGCAAACCTCGCGGTCTGGCACCAGCATAAAGGGAGACGCGGGGACCCCTCACCTGGTCTTTCCCTTTGGCTCTCCTCAGGAACTCTTCCACGGCATCCACCGCTTGCTGGAATCGCTTACCCTTGTTAATCTTGATCATCTCCTCTTTATGTGCGTGGTACGGCTTCAGCTGCTCCACCTTGATCCAGGCACTATCAGGAAACACACAGAAGGGCATGAACCGCACCGCACATGCCAGTGCCTCACAGACCCCACCAGAGCAGAAGCACTCCCTCACTTGGTTGATCAGGACTTTCCAACAGACCTGCCATTTTTTTATTTTTTTTATTTATTATTTATTTTTTTTGCTTTTTTTTGCTTTTTTTTTGCCATTTTTTTAAAACTGGCTATCATCACCTGGAAGGTACTCGTGGATCCCAGGGAATCGGGGCACCAGAGGCACCTGCAGCCACAGCAGCCTCGCTGCCGGACTGACAACCTGTCAATCAACTGGGAAGCAGGGATTCTAAGAGGGCTAAGAAATTCTGGGAAGTGCAACATGGTCTACCCTCTACTGTTGTCATAGCTATCTGCAGCCAGGAGCCTGTATTTGTTCATGAATGATTGTATCCATGGCCACTAAGCCACACAGGACATGTGACGGTGGTTTGGAATGAGGGTACAGTCACAAAGGAGGTCTTTAGATCAAGACTGCTTGGGATTAAAAGTAGAACACTCTTTCAATATTTAATTTTTAATTCCTACCCTCCATGTGTAACATATGAAAGTGAATAAAGTCACCGGTTGTCAATTCTGAACTATCTGGCTTACTGTGCTAACCTGAACCAATCTGCCCCAGCTGACTTTCTGCGGTTTCCCTAAATGACATTTCCGTTTACAGAATCCCAGTTTAAAGGATAGAATTTTATAGGCTTGGCAAGGTAATGATTTATACGTTTTACCCTGTAATACTCACAGCTTTCATAGTATAACCTTCAGAAAAAGTGGGTCAGGTTAAGAATAAAGAAACTGGGCTATCACACTAACTTAGGGTTCGCTTCTTTACAGAAAGCTCGAGAACAGTCACTAATAATAGAAGAAGTGCTAGCCTCTGTAAGGAAGAGGAATGCTGCCAATTCACCAGCAGCCACCTGTGCTCAGACTGTTGTGACAATGGCTGTGACGGTGGGTCTGCACGAACCCCACCGTGCACAGAGGCAGACGGCACCCCAGGATGAGACAGGTCCCCTACGACTAAACAGAACCAAAGAGAACAGAAGACGTGTGGGCCCAGGACGCGGGCAGGCAGAGCCCTTCCTAGCTACCGATTGGCTCATCTTCAGGCTGCGCGTTCCTAAGGACAGACTAGAGCAACCAGCAGCCAAGTCAGATGTGGCCGAAGCAAGCAAAGCTGTCACACTGGCGCTGCTGAGGTAATATCAAAGTGGACCCCTGATTTCTGTCAGAGGGAAAGCAGAACAGGCAAAATTCCAGTCATCCTGGAGACTAGCATTTGAGATATCAAAACGAAATATTCCTCCTCGGGACTATCTTTGAAAAGTGAACTGACAGTATAACTATGACTTCACCGCAGAAACGTTAATCTACTTAAGAGCTGAACCTATTGTTGGAGAAGCATCCTGTCACATCAGAAGAACAGTAAATAAAAAGCAGCCTGCCCGAGCCCTAGAGGATTACCTCTTGAAAGCAAGACAAACCAAAGTCGCTTTGGCCATCTGACTGGAATTTTCTCTCAAGGCTGTACTACAAACCCGTCTCCTTAAAGAGCGCGAGCTTTGCAGCCAGGGCATCAATAATGCATCACTCTCCAACTCACAGGGCCCGTCAGCCAGGCCTGGCATGTTACTGGCGCTCAATAAATAATCACTGAGTAAACAATGCCTTCCAGGCCTGAGTGGGGCTGGTGCACTTGTCTCTGGCTTTAACAGAGCTAAAACCCTCTGCTGTGCGGTTTTAGTCCTTTCTTTGATGCTTGTTGATGTTTCATGCTTTTTAAGGAACTGTTCTGCTCCTTGCCTTCATGGAAGATGTAACTTGTGATTTACCTTATACAATCCTCCCAACGTATTGACTGACCTGTGCCTTTTAACCGCCCCATCTGCCGTGGATTGAGAAGTTACACAAATTAAGCTTAGTCAACTTGCATCAACAGTACCAGGCTTTACTTTTCTGGGCAAAGATGCTAATTACACAGCTTGTAGAAGTGAACGCCCCAAAAAACCAGACTGGCAGCGGCGAAGTCATTACACAAAATGAAACGGAAGGTCTCTGACCTCAATTGGCTGAGTGGGAAAAGCAGAAGGCAGAGCGTGTGCAGTTGGCTGCCGTCTGTGTGAAAACAGGAGAAAGGAGCCCGTAACTTCCCCAGCGCACCTTGTAGCTGGAGGGCGTGGCCTTCCAGAGAAACCAGAATAACTGGACGCCCGAGGCCAGAGCCAGCAGCTGAGGGACAGGGCGACTGGAACAGTTTCACGGTTTACTGCTTGATCTTGGAGGAAACTACAAACATGCATTTTTCTTAAAACCAACCAGGCAACCAAGACCAAATCGACAGTCAAGGCCTCTGCTGCAGGACACGGGCTGCTGATGCCAGGCAGTCCTCCTGCCTCTGGCCGACGTACTTGGTGCTCCTCCGCACACCGGCCGCAAAGCCTCACTTGCCAATAACACCGCCACCAAGCCCCCTCCATCACACGCCCCACTCAGAATGAAGTAAAAAAACCACATTTTCAAAGATTTCCAAAATTTAGACTGTTTGTCCCTAAATTAAAACCACCCCGTGACGACGGCGTAAGAATAACCCCAGTCTGGGTCGCATCTCTAACACTCTCAAGTGTGCCTCAGGCTCTGCAGACACCATGACCTGGGCACAAGGTGGGGGAGCGTGGAAACACAGAGAGCATGGTCCAAAGGGAAGAACAAGGACAGAGCCGGACATGGGTTCATCTCTCCGCCTGGATTTGGTGAGCAGCACCTAGTAAGTCACCCCCCAACCTAAGAGGCTGAAGCATTGCAGGTCCTAGACTTGGATCTATTCAGAAATCAAAAAACACAAACCAAAAAACAAGACCACCCAAAGTCACAAAGAAAATAACTTCTTGGTTGATTTCAAGCAAGGATGTTCATGCAGACCTCAGATATGAATGATTTAGATTTTTCCTCAGAATTTGGAAATGCTCCCCAACGTTGGGTGAGGCTTTCAACCCACACTGCCTGTGCCAACACACCAGCTTCTACCATTCGGGGCACCAGCCTGGAGCCCACCGCCCAGCCAGTCTCATCTGCAGGACAGGAGCTACTGTGGGTGCTGAGGGGAGCTGCCTCCTCGAGGACAGCTCCTGTCAGTCCTGGCAGAGGGCTGAAGCTCAGCCGCACACCAGGGCAGGGTGCTCTACTATCCTCCCGGCTCCCTTCTCCAACCACTGCCTGGGTCCAATCTAGGGAAGTGGGATATTCAGGTGTCAAAATGAAAAAGGGGTGCTCAGATGGCTTCAACCCGCCATGTTTCTAATTATGAGCCACAGACTTCTCTAGAAGAGCCGCTTTAGTACTCAGACCCCTCACAGCCAGTCTGTCCCACCTTATAGCTGGAGAGTACCTCAGCGAGGATCCTGGATACCTTATCACTTAGCTCCTTAAGTCTCCTGCCTCTGTTTCTCAATATGTTCAAAGATAAAACCAGAACTACCCTCTCCATCTCCTGAGAGATCTGTGAGGAGTCCTGGTGTGAAGCCAGCTACAGAAGCTCTTGGGTGGCCTTCCGGGGCCTACTGTGCTCTGAACTGGGGTGCTCACCCATTGTGCTCTCTGAAATGGGGTGCTCTGGGTGGTTTCGAGCATGTGTAAAGTTAGCCTCTGCCCTGCTATCCATGGCCTCTGACCAGACCTTTCGGCCCTGAGCGTGGTCCCTGCTGATGAGGACTGAAAATCGCCGTCACCCTAAGAGGTGCCAAGACCATATGCCCCTCTCCCTGGCATCCATCCCTGAGTGTGAGGAAGAGCCCCATTTCCTTGCAGCCATCTATGGCCCTGCCTTCACAAAGGAGCTCTCACCCTGAGAGTCCCCGGCATCTCCTGCCAGGAGCAGCCCTGCGTGTTTCGTGCAGCACTCCTCCTGGAAGCCACCGCCTCGGCGCAGAGGGAACGGGCCATTCATTACTTCAGTAACTCTGACTGCTCTTTTCAGTCTGCTTTCTCACAGGGCCCGACTCCTCCGGCTCTGTCCCCTCCTGCTCTGGACTAGCCCCATCAGGTCCCTTTGGGAAGATGGACCAGAGGCCGTGCTTCTGGTGAGGCCTGGTGTACTTTTTTTTTACTTATAGATTTACTTTATTTATTTATGCATACAAGAACTGAGGTGTAAGCCAGAGGTGTGTGCGAGGGGTGATAGTGCTGAGACAACCCCTGCACCACCAGGGAGGCACTACAACACTGTTTAAATGCTAAATCACTGTAGGACTAATGTTGTCTTTTTGTGTCTAGGCAGTTGACAGAGTGAAAAGCAAACAGGGTAAGGATCCAAAGCCTTCTCTCAAGAAAGGTGGTTATGAGTGGTAAAGTCTTTTTGACTTTTTTTTTTAAAAAGATTTATTTATTTATTTATTTATTTATTTATTTATTTATTTATTTATACAAGCACTGGGCACAGTCAGAAGCGTGGGAGGGTGAGAGAATTCACCAGAGCCAGAGCGGGTAACAGAACAGGCAGACTGACGAGATACACTGCTGAGGGGAGCAGTGGGCGGCAGGAGAGGTCTGCGCACCATGTGGGACCCTCATCCGGCGGCCGGGGATTGAACCGGTGCTGCAGATGCTGCGGGCAACTTCGCAAGCCAGCACTCAATCGCTGTGCCACCAGGGAGGCCCATGAGTGGTAAGTCGTAAGGCAAATTTTATTTAGCATTTTGATAATATCTAAAGGTGAAATCTCCAGATTGCTGGGTAGTTGCAAGCAATGGGGAAAGGGCTGTGGATTTGTTACCAGCCTAACAGTTCTGTTTGCTCTGTGAGGCAGACAAGTTGTTCACCTCTCTAAGCCTCTGTATCCTGGTCTGCATGTAGAGCTAATCCTCCTTCCTCCCTCGAGGTTAGGAAGAAGTAGCATCACTTAGGTACAGTGTGGGAACATCAGGTCAGGCTATACTAGTCTGTTCCAAGAGAGAAAAGCTGGTGGCTTTAAGTAAGGGAACTGTGGGTGAGACAGATAAAAACTCTGGCAGTGGGAGAGCTGGAGATGCAGAAAGACCTCAGCCAAGGTGCTCATTTGACCAAAAATACTTTGAATGCAAACAAAACATTGTCCACTTTGTAAAAAGTATACCTTTTTACAGGCACCAGGGGGCCTCCCTAATGGCACTATCTCCAGCCACTGAAGCATGAGTTCGATCCCCACCCAGGGAGCTGACCCACATGGTGCAGCAGCCCTCTCCTGTCTTGCCAGCTGCTCCCCTTAGCAATGAGTTTCAGTGGATCCGCCTGTTCTGCTCCTGACGCTGTCTCTGGTGAATCCTTTCACCCCCTGCACCTCTGGCTTACACCCCAGTTCTTTTATGCATTAATAAGTCTTAAAAAACAAACAACTTTCTATGTGGAATTCTTACAAAGAATATATCCGGTAGTTGTCTGTATATCCTTCCTTATGAATTTCCTTAAAGAACTTTAGGTAGTAACCACACCACCACCACCGAGTTATTTTTGTGTTCAGTAAATGCATCCTTTTCACTGGCTTCACCTATTTGCCTGACAAGAAAATTTACTCAGCTCCACTTTTCAGCATCCTATCTGTAACATCTGTACACAGGACAACAGTTTATTCTTCTAGCTACTCCTTTATATTATAAGAACACAACGCTTTCAGGCACCCAGTAATTTTACTTAAGTCCCCACTTCCTGAGAATCCCCACTTTTGTTTCAGACATCTGCACTTCTTCATGAAGTTTGGGGCAATCGACACCGTGACCTGTCATTCCCAGGTGCACTGTTCGGCCCAGGCAGGGGAGCCCTTCAGTGCCCACCCACCCAACTCAATGCTCAGTTGTTCTCAGTCTCCCCACTGCCTGGAATGCCCTACCCATTCCTGCCTATCCAGATCCTCTGCCTCCTCCAGAGTTAGATTCAAGTCCCAGCTTTTCCAGCAGCCCTTTTACACTCAGTTGTTCTCCACGGACCTCTCCTTGTTCAAGAACCCTTTGATAATGACCTATTATCGCTCATTCTGTGCTTCATCCTATCTGAATTGTTTGTCTCATCACCTGAGTTCCTGGAAGGTGGGGACCACAACACGTGCATTCCTGAAAATTCCTTCTGGTGTCCAGCAATTCCCTTGACTGAATGACTGTCACCTGTTTTATGTATCAAAACAATTTGGTAGAAATTTGTACCATTACCAGAACATTTTCTCTTCCAGAGCGTTTCTAGTTCTCACAGTTCTGAGCCCATTAGGCCCTTGAAAAGGGCCATCAAAAGGCTGCTCAGTGGGGCTGTGATGGAGAAGTGGGGCTGCTGTGCCATGCAGACGCTGAGCCAGGCTGAACATTCTGGCATAGTGACTATCTCCCTCCCCAGCAAGTGAAAAACTGTTTAGAGATTTTCCTATAGAATAACATGTATTGCTTTGTAGGAACATAATCTGTAACTGTTGATATTAGATTAGAAAAGTCACAGACATTTTTCAAACTCAAAGCTCTACTTTCTGGGAAGAATCATAACTAAAAATACAATTACTTTAACAAATTAAAGCATGTAGCCAGTCTGAGGTAATCGAGCTGATAGTGACAAAAATGTTAAATCACCAGAAGCTCAAGGAAGTACACATTCCTTCACTGTGACCTCTCACATGGCCTATCAAAGAACTTCAACCCTAGAACAGGTCTGACTCATTATTACTACAATGTTAGAGGAAGTCATTCAGTTTTACACAGAAGTGTGGAATCACACAGCTACTTCTATTAAGGTAAGTAAGATTCTAGTTCTCACTGTACACCTCATGCATGAGCCACAAAGATAAACGTCATTAAGAGAAAACCAACCTGGCCCTTACAGCTTCGAGGTGGTGAAGCCTAGTTCTACCCTACCTGGCATTGCTATTGGCCCCAGGACAGCTGTCCAGGACAATTTTTGCAAACAGGAATAACTATTTAGCTAAATAAAATAAACCGTTCATTTAGCCATAAAGTCAGCATGATGTGCCATTCTTACTGACCATAGTAAGTCTGAACTGGGGTCCCCAGAATATTCTCAAGGCAGCTCAGATCCACCGTTAACATCCAAACAAAGGGAAAGAGAAACTCATGGCGAGCACTACTCACTGATCTTCTGTTCCAAAAAACTTCACAAAGAAGCATTTCTTTCCACGTGGTTTCTTCAAGTCCTTGGGTGGATTAACAATCTAGAGGATAAGAGGGAAAAAAAGGGTTTTTTCCCCCAGAGCTTTAAAAGTATTTTAAAAAAATTAAAAGGAGTATCTTAAAAAACAAAAACAAACCCAACCAGGGCCTAATATGTCTAAACCTGGTACCTTTCAACCAATACGCGTGCAAGTGAGCCTGGGTTTTAGAAGTTCCCTACATAACATACAGGACAGCATTCAGTAGATACACTACCCCTTTTACTACAACTGACCTGGTTTAAAAGCAGTTAAAATTTACATGAACATCAGTACCCCCATGTGACCCTCTTGCCACTGAAGAAATGTTGAGGACATTCTTAAAAATACTTCTGCACAGGAAGAGTTGAGATAGGTAACAGTAAGAACTGAGGCACTGAACATGCCACATTGCAGAGACAACCTAAAGACATTTCCTGGGCTTGTAGCAGTATAAAAACAGAACATTTGGAAAGCTCTGACGGATCATCTCATGCAAAGTCTGGAATGCCAACTCCCGCAAAGATGCCCTGGTGCAGCACATATGGTAACGTGGAAAGAAGATTTAAACTTAGTTGGGACAAAAATACTTCTGACTTTTCACTAACCTACATTTAGATTTCGCTCTTCCTGGAGATTGTCCCCCCCCCCCTTTTGTTAGATTTAAATGTAAAGCTAAATTCAAGTTGGAATTGATTTCCAGGGTTAAAAAACTTATGTCATCTCTGTTTCAAGAAATAAGCAGGTAGGGCCGATTAAATGACCTGGTTTGTCTTATACTGCCTTTGCTAAACGAATTGATGCTACAGTAAAAAAAAATTCCAAGTGCTATTTAAATAGGCCTATTTTAACTCTATGCTAGCAAATGAGGGAAATGCATCTTACATTCTCCATCTCCTCAAACCCAAGTTCCAGAGTCTTACTTTAGCACCAAAACACTCACCTTTCCTGGCCAAGGAGGATACCTGCCGAGTTTCCCCCTAGAGAAAACACAGAGAGTCAGCATTTGCCTGACCCATTCAACAAGCAATTTATTCTCCAAAATCCCCGCCTGCACCATCAGGTGCCAGAACAAAAGCAACCGGGAGCTCTTAATCTAGCTTCCACAGCTGGGCCAAGAAGCCCCAAGCCCCTCAGAAATGGAATGAAAAATTGCATGGGTATGTGCATTTCTCTAGAGACGGAGAACAACAGAAAAAAACTACCCAGAGGCACTTGTCTACAGCCTCCTTGGGAGGGGAGCAAAGGGGCTGTTTGCTCTGCAAACACAGACTTCCCTTTACAAAGTCTGTTTTAGTTCATGGCGAGACCAGCCCGGCTTTGACAAGTGCTAATGGAAGCCTTCCTCTGGGTCGAGAAAGGAGCTGCGCAGTTCCTGGGCGGCGGCGACAGGCTTGGTTCGGGCGGTTGTCTGGGACACAGAAGCAGACCACGAGAGGCACCCCAGAAGGCACTGGTCACTGCCGAGCCTTCGGCTGCAAAGGAGAAGTGCCCCCGCATGTCTTCACGGGGCAGCGCCGGCGCTCCGGTTTCGACATCCCGGCGGAGTCGCCCGCCCGGATCTGCTTCATCGCGACGCGGGGTTTGACGGGCTCGCCGGGGCGACACGGCCCCGCGGGCTTCCCCGCCTTCCAGGGAGCCCCAGCCAGACCCCGAGCCGCGGATCCGGCGTCCGCGGGAGGCTCGCAGCACCCGCGCCCGCCTCACGAGGGCCGCCGGCGTGCGCGTCCGGGGCGCAGCCCTCCGCGGGGCGGCCTCGGGGCTCGGAGTCGGGCCCGCGGCGGCCACCCTCGGCCTCGGTCCCCCGGGGCCGGGCTGCCCCTTCCGCCCGGCGGCGCGCCCGGCGCCGGCGCCAGACTCGCCCTCTCCCCACAGCCTGGAGCGCGCAGAGAGGCGGCTCCGGGGCCGCCCGCGCCCCAGCGCCCAGGGAGCAGCAACTCGGCGCGCCGCGCTCGGCCCCGGCCGCCCGGACTCACCACACCAAGTCGCCGAGCCGCAGACTCACAGCCGCCATCTTACCACCCAACCACCGCCGACGCACGGGCCGCCGGGAACCTCAGGTCGCCCCAGCGCCGCCCATTGGAGTGAGCCGGGTCACGTGACGAGGGCCCGCTGTCACCGGCCACGCCGCTGCGCTGACGTCACCGCGTCCGCCAGGGCTGATTGGCTGGCCCCGCGGCACGTGACCCGGGCGCCACGGTCGCCGCGCGCCCGGCCCGAGCCTCCCGGCTCCTTCCCCCTCCCTCCGGCTGGTGACGACGAAGCGCCCGCGGGCTGAGGCGGCGGCGGCGACGGTGCGACCGGCCGAGCGCGCGAGGAGCCGTCCCTGCGCCCCGCCCCGCCCCCGGGCCTGCGCTCCGGCCCCTGCGCGCCCGGCGCTTCCGTGGCTGCCGTCGCGCCCGCGCGGGCCGGGGCCGCCGCGCCGGAGCTGCCCCGCCGGCCCTCGGCGCGGCCTGGAAGCCCGCCGCGCCGCGCCCGGGGCGCTCCCCTAACGGCCGGCGCCGCGTCCGCGCGCGCGCTCGCCCGGGGCGCCTGGGCCGCCCGCCCCGGGGCCCCGGGGGCCCGGCCGGCGTGGAGTCGGCGCGGGGCCGCTTCCCCCGGGGCCGGCGC
Source organism: Talpa europaea (assembly GCF_964194135.1). Classification (NCBI taxonomy): domain Eukaryota; kingdom Metazoa; phylum Chordata; class Mammalia; order Eulipotyphla; family Talpidae; genus Talpa; species Talpa europaea. The sequence continues at coordinate 100,884,236 of NC_140079.1, read as the reverse complement.
GCGGAGGCGCCGCGGGCGAGCCTCCCCGGGCGGCGGGGACCCGGCCATGGGCCGCGGCGCGGGCCGGCCGCCCGCCGGGAGGCAGGGCGCGGGGGCCGGCCGCTAGGCGCCGCCGCCCGGGCTCCGGGCCGGCATGAGGACGGCCGCGGGGCACGAGTGCGGCCCGCGGGGCTCTCGCCTGCGTCGCGCCGGGGACAAAGGTGCGTGTCTTTGTCGGGGGGGCGGCCGCGCGCGCCGGGCCGGAGTTTGACACTTCGGGAGAAGTTGCGAGCGGCGTCGGGCCGCCGGCCGGAGCCCCGCGTGGGTGCCGCGCTCGCGCCGGGCCCGCGGCTGGTGCCCCGCGCGGCCCCCCGGCCCCGGCCCCGCGCACCCGCGGACCCCGCGCCCGGGCCGGGCCGGGCCGCGCTCGCTGCTCGCGGGACGCTTCGTGGCGCCGGGACTTCGTAAACCGAAGGGTTTTCGGCGAACCCGGGTGCCTGCAACTCGCTTCTCCTGAGCGTTCGCCTTCCCTCTGGCGTCCTCGGCGGGGCTCGGGAGCTGTCATCGGCCGTCGCGCGGTGGCAAAGACACGCCGGTCCGAGGAAGCGTGTTTTAAATTCCCGGAAATCAGTTCTTAGCGTTCAACACAAGTTCCTAATTTCAAGACTCTTGGCTTTAGAGGCCTTGATAAGCTGCGGGAGTCCTCAGTCACTGTCCACCGAACTTAGAGGCATCCCCCTGCTAGACCCGGAACCCCGCAGAGTATGTGCTGCCTGGTTCTGCGAGTTCTCGCCAATGCAATACGACATGAAACAAAAATCAGAAACATGATTTTTCAGGAGGCTGAAGACAGAATTCTTTTTTCTGTGGACGATAGAGTAGCCTGTTTTGCGAAAAGAAAAAGGTTAGAGGAAATGCATTAAAATAGGTAAAAGTTCAGTTAAGAGACTAGTTACAGAATTCAGTTTTTTTGTTTTGTCAATAATTAGCTTGAAAATATAACGGTGGGGAGGATGTATAGCAAAATGTACAGTTCTTGGGAATAACCCGAAAAACAAAAGGAGGCTAGCTTATCTGATTAACACCAGTTGACGTTTTTTTTTAAGAGGAATGTTTTTGTGTGTAATGTTCAGATCATTAAAGCTGAGCATTTAATTAGCTTTTTTTAAGTTTTACAAATTTGGTTTTATTTACAAACCTGGTTTATATAAACCATTCATTTTGATTTTTGGCATCAGTTTAGCCGATTAAATTCCCCTTAACAATGAACTCTTTTTAAACCAAGTTAAATTTTCTAAGTATTTTAAATTGTGTTTAAAGTTTTATTTGCTTATTCGTTCAAATAGTCACACTTTGAAAACTGCTTATAAATCTAATAGTAGAGTCTTTCCAAGAGTTTAACTCTTATCGAGCTAATAAACATGTAAATGTAAGTCAGTTTCTTTTGTAGGCACACTGACAAATTTAGGTATATTTTCTTAAACATTTCAAAAAAATTGTAAGGCTAGCATTCATTAGTATGCCTGATTCTCTTAATATTTCGTAGGATTAACTGGCAACAGTAATTATTATTATCATTATAAAATGCAATCTAAAGTCTAGCTTCTAAGTGTTAACATGGTATAGGTTTGATTTACTTTATCCTCCACTCTTATTTATATAACTACTAAGGCCTGCAAAGTCACACAACTAAATTTTGGACTAAGAGAAGGCTCTATTTTAAAAATCACTGCCAGAACTATGGTAGGGACCTGGTTGTCACTTCCAGGATCACCTCCCTGCATTCTACTGGTTAATTTGCATGTAGTCTCTGCAAATTGTACTGAGACTTTGCCTGCTAGTAACAGTGGGGGACCTTTAAATCCTGCAGCTTTTAGCTGGGATTTATTTTCACAAGCTAGTACATCACAAATGTCCTGGGGATCTTGAAAGTTTTTTCTAGGGGAATTTCTTTCAGTGTCTTAGTGTATGCTGGTCTTTTGCCCCCTCACCTGTTTTGCTGCCAGTCACTTTGCTGCTAATTGGAATGATTCTAACTTCATTTTTCAGACATCTTATTTCCTCATTGCTACCTTTTTTTAAAGATTTGTTTATTTATTTATACAAGCGCTGGGTACAGTCAGAAGCGTGGGAGGGTGAGAGAATTCACCAGAGCCAGAGTGGGGAACAGAACAGGCATACTGATGAAATACGCTGCTGAGGGGAGCAGCGGGCGGCAGGAGAGGTCTGCGTGCCATGTGGGACCCTCGCCTGGTGGCCGGGGATAGAACCAGTGCTGCAGAGGCTTGCGGGCAGCTTTGCAGCCCAGCGCTCAACCGCTGCGCCACCGGGGAGGCCCTCCTCATTGCTTCTTAAAAATCACAAATTTATGGCCACAATAGAATGACAATTGCATATATACAAATATATACCCCATATATGAATATATGTGATATATGTAAACTTTCTGAATTCATTCCTATTTATGATTTATTTACAATCAAAAAGCAGTGAGCTTATTTGGGAACTTGTCAAAATGGGTCAAAATTGATCTCAAATAATGAATAGGCTAGAAGAATAATAAAGATGAACTTTTACTTCGAGTTATTAAAATATTCAAATTTTCAAAACAGTGCATTACTGATTAAAGAATGTCTCGGTTAACATGACAGAATGGATTTCAGAATTTTCCTTAAGATGTTTAAGATGGTACTTTATGATATATGCCAAGTCAACAGGAGAAAGGAGGAGGATTATTGGTGTGAGGAAGAAACAAAGGGCCTCACCTCTCACCATCCAGCAATAAATTCCACTTGCTTTAAAAAGTTCAATGTGTTGGGCCTCCCCGATGGCGCAGCGGTTGAGTGCTGGGTTGCGAAGCTGCCTGCAGCTTCTGCAGTGCCGGTTCGATCCCCGGCTGCTCCCCGGCCACTGGAGGAGGGTCCCACATGGTGCGCAGACCTCTCCTGCCGCCCGCTGCTCCCCTCAACAGTGTACTTCGGTCCTTCTGCCTGCTCTGCTCCCCGCTCTGCCTCTGGTGAATTCTCTCATCCTCCCTTGTGTCTGACTGTACCCAGTGCTTGTATAAATAAATAAATCTTTAAAAAAAAAAGTTCAATATGCAAAATACATCTATGAAAGGTGGTGGATAAATTCTTGTACAAAGAGTTATGAGGCTGGAGAAGGACATTTTAAGCCTTAAAAAAGGCATCTTAAGAGAAAAAAGCATACTGTTAACTGCATGGAAAGGTAAAATTTCTCTCACTGTACCTCTCGGAGCAAAATTAAACAATAAATAACAAGGCAGATCAATTTAAAAGCCTTATTTTTTTCCCCAACCAGTCTCATAGCACTGGATATTCATAGTGCAGTGAAGATTCTTATTTATTGACATGGTAGAAAGTTCACACTGGAATGTGAGTTAAGAAAAGAGGACACACAGTGATAAATGAGGCACACATATGCTGTACATGTGTATGTCTATGTACGCACACATACATGACATGTGTTTGCTTATTTATATTCTGTTAACCTCTGAATTCTTGGGTTCACAATCTATTTTAACCATTCCCAAGCAACTTTGAAGATCTCTTTGGCATGTGATAATTTATTTTGTCAAGGCCCAGTTTGGTGGTGAGGGAGACTTATGCCTTTGGAGGTGAGCCTAACTGCACCCTTCCTGAGACACTGGTGTTCTACTTCTTTGAGGGTGGGCAGCACCTTCTGTGAGCTGGTGAAAGCTTCATTGTTGCCAAGATTGGTCCTGAATGAAAGTAATTGGCTGGTCATAAAAATAATGAGATCTTGAGAAAGAAATCATTCCCACACAGGAAAAAAAGTTTGATAAATTAAATGAAATAAATTTCATTAAGTGAAACTAGTGGCTTTGCACCTTTGAGGGTTTTTTCAAGGCTCTGTCAGCATGGATTCTCTAATAAGGATTTAGCGTATAGAAAAAATCTATTCTAGGGCATAGAAGAAATATCTCGAGTGTGCTGAGCAGTGATCATCTCTGATAGGATCTTCATGTGCATGAATAATGTATTTAAAATAGAAAAATATTGAAGATGTTTAAATGGTCTACTTAAAGTGTTTAAGTAGAACAAAGCAGTAAATGGTAAATAAGATAAATTTAAGAATGAATTCTTGACAGTGAAAATCTTTTACATGCAAATCTACATGCTAACCAGGAAGCATCATCTTTTTCTTTTTCTTTCTTTCTTTTTTTTTTTTTAGGAAGCATCATCTTTTGCTGTAATGCTTTGACCTGGCTCTTCTTTTCAATGTTAACAGAAGCCATGCAGTGACACCCGCTAAGACTTGTTGGTAGCCATGTCGGAGCCCCACAGGGTCCAGTTCACCTCTCTCCCAGGTTCTCTGAATCCCGCATTTTTGAAGAAGTCCCGGAAAGAGGAGGTTGGGGGAGCAGAACAGCATCAGGACTCTGAGCCGGCTGCAGCAGCTGTGCGGATTACACTCACTCTCTTTGAGCCCGACCACAAGCGCTGCCCAGAGTTCTTCTATCCTGAGTTGGTGAAGAACATACGAGGGAAGGTGAAAGGCCTTCAGCCCGGAGACAAGGTACAGCCCAGTGGCCCCAGACTCACTTGCAGATTGAATGTGGGTATCGGCCGATGCAGGTGGGGTTCTAGAGGGAGAAAGTCAAACTGGGGGTGGCTTTGCACCCTGCTCTCTACCATCATAGTATTCATCCTAAAGCAGGCATTAAGTGTGCTGGGTTTGCCTCTGAGCATGAAGGGATGGAATTTTTCCTAGAACCAGCTCCTAATGTGTGTCAGAGAAATCATATGAAACATCTAAGACTAATTTGAATCATGGTCAATTTATATAGGTGAAAGAAACAACAGGACTTTTTTTATAGCAAGAGGTTAAAATGCTTTTATAAAGGTGACCAGACCCTGCCTGTTCCTGGTTTGGGAGGGAGTCTCCTGCCTAGTGTGAGGGCAGACAAAAACGACAGACTGCTCCTCTCATGGAAACACAGTAGTATTCTTTTTTTTTTTTTTTTTTTTTTAAATAGAGGCATGTTATTTATTTATTTTGTTTGTTTGCTTGTTTGTTTGTCTACACATGCACTGGGCACAGTCAGAAGCGCGGGAGGGTGAGAGAATTCACCAGAGCCAAAGCGGGGAGCAGAGCAGGCAGAAGGACCGAAGTACACTGCTGAGGGGAGCAGCGGGCGGCAGGAGAGGTCTGCGCGCCATGTGGGACCCTCCTCCGGTGGCCGGGGAGCAGCCGGGGATCGAACCGGCGCCGCAGAGGCTGTGGGCAGCCTCGCAACCCAGCGCTCAACCGCTGCGCCACCGGGGAGGCCCATCTTTTTGTTTCCTTTCTTCTTTATTGATGTAACATTGGTTTACAACGCTGTATATGATTTAGGGGAATAGACTTATGTTCCTGCACCACCCCACCAGCAAAGCACCCAGAGTCCTTTACCCTAGGCCATTTGGCTCCCTCCCCACACCACATTGTTCACACCCCCTTACTCCCCCCAACCTCAACTGTGCAGTCGAATTTCTAAGTTTGTATTGCTTTAGTTTTGTCCGTTCCTTTCTTTGTTTCTCTGTATTTCACACATGAGTGAAATCAGCCAGTATTTGTTTCTTTCACCTTCTGACTTATTTCACTTAGCTTCATACCCTCCAGTCGCATCCATGTTGCTGCAAATGGTAGGAATTCGTCCTTTTTTATAGCTGAGTAGTATTCCATCGTGCATGTATCTTATATTTTTCTAATCCACTGCTCTTGTCAATGGGCACTTAGGTGCAGCAGTGGACATAGGAGCACATACATCCCTTTGGGTTAGTGATTTTGCATTCTTTGGGTAGATACCTAGGAGTGGATCTACTGGATCACAGGGTAGATCTATTTTTAATGTTTTGAGAAAACTCCGTGCTGTTTTCCCTAGGGGCTGGACCAGTCTGCATTCCCACCCACAGTGCACAAGGGTTCCTTTTTCTCCACACCCTCCCTGACATTTGTCCATTCTGGGTTTTTGGTTTGTTTGTTTCTTTTTTTTTTTTTTTTTTAAGATTTATTTATTTATTTATACAAGCACTGGGTACAGTCAGAAGCACGGGAGGGTGAGAGAATTCACCGGAGCCAGAGCAGGGAACAGAACAGGCAGAAGGACCGAAGCACACTGCTGAGGGGAGCAGCGGGTGGCAGGGGAGGTCTGCCCACCATGTGGGACCCTCGCCAGTGGCTGGGGATTGAACCGGCGCTGCAGAGGCTGCGGGCAGCTTCGCAACCCAGCACTCAACCACTGCGCCACCGGGAGGCCCCTATTTGTTTCTTTTCTTTTTTTTTTTTTTTTAAAGTATTTTGAAATTCCATCTTTATTTATTTATACATACAAGCACTGGGTACAGTCAGAAGCGCGGGAGGGTGAGAGAATTCACCAGAGCCAGAGCGGGGAGCAGAGCAGGCAGAAGGACCGAAGGACACTGCTGAGGGGAGCAGCGGGCGACAGGAGAGGTCTGCGCGCCATGGGGGATCCTCCTCCGGTGGCTGGGGATCGAACCGAACCGGCACTGCAGAGGCTGCGGGCAGCTTCACAACCCAGCGCTCAACCGCTGCGCCACCGGGGAGGCCCCCTATTTGTTTCTTTATGTGCCATTCTCACTGGAGTGTGGTGGCATCTCATGGTGGTTTTGTTGTGCATTTCCCTGATGATAAGTGATTTTGAACTTTTTCTTGTTCCTGTTAGCCCTCTGTATGTCTTCTTTGGAGAAGTGTTTATTTAGCTCTTCTGCCCTTTTTTTTTTTTTTATTTAAATAATAAATTTTATTTTTATATTCCCCCATACAATTGCAAACGCCCCATTCTGACCCCAATCCCTCCCCTCCCGCCCCCCACCCCCCAAAAAGTGTCTCTGGTTCATAGTTTTTTGTTGATTTTGATTTTCACTTTCTTACATTCATTTTCCTGGTCCCTTATTTAAGTTTTCTAGATTCCTGCTATGAGTGAGACCATCCGGTATTTTCCTTTTTCTTTCTGGCTTATTTTGCTGAGCAGGATCCCTTCCAGCGCCATCCATGTTGCTGCAAATTGCATGTGTTTATCTTTTTTGAATGCTGAGTAATATTCCATGGTATATATGTACCACATCTTCTTGATCCAGTCATCTATTTTTGTTCTGCACATTTTTTGATTGGGTTCTTTATCTCTTTGTTGAGTTGTATGAGTTCTTTGTAAATCTTGGCTGTTATTCCCTTGTCAGGTGTATGATGTCCAAGTAGGGTCTCTTACTGTTTTGATAGTTTCTTCAGAACACAGCAATATTCTAGTATTTTTTACCTGGATGGATAGAAGCCTGCTTTTTTACCTGCATGTTGGGTTTCTTTTTCTTTTCTTTTTTTTTAAGTTTCATTTTGGCCAGGATTGGATTATAACTTTTTAAAAATTTATTTTTATTTATACATAAAAGAACTGGGGTGCAGGCCAGAGGTACATGGGGGTAAGAGGACTCACCAGAGACAGAGTGGGGAGCAGAACAGGCAGATCTACTGAAATCCACTGCTGAGGGGAGCAGCAGGCAATACAGGAGAGGTCTGCTGCACCCTGTGGGTCAGCTCCCTGGCCGGGGATTGAACTCAGGCTGCAGTGGCTGGTGATAGCTTGATAGCACTGAGATTTTAATCCCTGTGCCGCCAGGGAGACCCATAATTGGATTATAACTTTTCAGGGCTTTGAGGCTAAGTTTGATTTCCTAAATGTTTTTCAAATGCTCTATTTTCTTGGTGGGTTTGCTTTTTAGTATAGAAATTTTCAAATATGCACTGAGTAGAGAGTATGGTATGAAAAGCTCCTGTGTACTGTCACCAGTTCAACTACTACTGACGTTTTGGCTATTAATTAACATTGTGAACAATGTTTATAAACTTTTCATTTGAGTTATTACTTAAGAAAGGTGCACATATGATCAATGCACAGCTTGATGTGAACATGGCTCAGCACACTTGCGACCTGCACCTGGATTGCCAGCTTAATTTTCCAGGACACGAGAAACCCTCCTCCTCCTCCTCCTCTCCCAAAGCTCCCCAGGCCGTCAAGGGTAATCGCTGTCCTGATTTCTCAGAGCTCAGGACAGTTTCGCGCAGTTTTATGTTTTATGTAGATGGAAACCTACTGTCGGCGTGGGCACTAGGAGAAGAACGTTGGCTCTCCCTGTACACCGCACACTATAGCAGGCTTTGAAGAAAAGGCTAGTGAGGCCTGCGCTGGCAGCCTTTGGTAAAGTAGGGATGAAGCTTGTACCTGATCCTCAGGGGGTTTGAAAGAGAGCAGGCAGGTGCACTTTCTGCTGTGTCTGTGTGGCAAGCATGTCTTCAGTGTCGTTCACGTTGGGAGGTTTGGGGTGCTTGCCTGTGGTTGCCAGGTTGTTACCCACTTTTCTTTGCTCAGATAAACATGTGCTCCATTAAAACATGTTTTGCTTATGAGGGCCAGTGGGTAGGATGAGAAGGCTTTTCAAATCCTTTCACACACTTTCTTAAGTAGGAATGATATCCTCATTCTTGAGAGGAAGAGAAAGCCACAGGGATTGGTTAAGATCTTTATAGACTCAAATCAGTAGATCAGCTGAACTTAGTGCTTCCCTTCTGCCTTCTGGGGGGTTCAGAAGTCCCTCTTTGTTGCAGAAAAATACACGAAGCCTACACAGAGAGCTTCAGATCTGATGCAAAGGGCGCACATTTGTCCTTCAGGTTCAGGACTCCTGAATCATCATGGCTACTCTGTACTGTTCAAAATGCCTGTGTTAATTCATTTAGCATATGTTTTGTATAATGTGAAGGCACTGTGCAGAAGCTGAGAACTGTCTAAAGGTCAAGACTCTGTTCTAGCCCCAAAGTAACTTGGAATCATGCCAACACAGTGAAAAGTCCCGATGTGGGCATTGTTTTAGTGTGGCCCAAATACACGTCCTGGGGGGCTTGCAAGAGGGGAACTTACAGCCTCAATACTACGTTTGGACAGAGCTAGGCCTCCATACATTCAGGAAATAGTAGTTCTTGGGAGACTACTGTTTTTGTTAAGGAGAATACATTATTCTATGCTTTTCCAGATTGGTGGACTTATTAAAATTATTATTACTGGGCTGGGAAGCTGCCTGCAGCCTCTGCAGTGCTGGTTTAATCCCTGGCCACTAGCGAGGGTCCCACATGGTGCGCAGACCTCTCCTGTCATGCCCGCTTCTCCCCTCAGCAGTGTATTTCTTCGTCAGTCTGCCTGTTCTGTTCCCCACTCTGACTCTGGTGAATTCTCTCACTCACCCGCGCTTCTGACTGTATCCAGTGCTTGTATAAATAAATAAATAAACAAACAAACAAATAAATAAATAAATAATAAAAAACCCAAACTACAACTTCTAAAAAAAAAAAAATTATTAGTACTACTATTTTTTAATTTTTTCGCAGAACTGGGTTGTAGGCCAGAGGTGCAGGGAGTGAGAGGATTTATTAGAGACAGAGTGGGGAGCAGAACAGGCAGATCTACTGAAATCCACTGCTAAGGGAAGCAGCAGGTGAGAGGAGAGGTCTGCTGCACCCTGTGGGTCTCCTTCCTGCCCGGGGATTGTACTCAGGCCATCACAGTGATAGCATAGAGACTTAACCCCTTGGCCACCAGGGAGGCCCTTAAAGTGATTTGAACTGCTTAAGTTACATGTGATCTCATTGTAGAAAATAAGGTGATACGGACAAGCACATGTTTTAAAGACCACCAGTTTTGTGGTACCTGCATTGTGTTTATGGTATACAATATCTCATTATTGATAGATACTTTGAATCATTTAACTGACCTATATGGTTGGGCGGAATTTCACTAGGCAGAGTTGGGAGGGTGGATGAGAGTTTTGTTTTCAAACAGGCATCTAAGTCCTTATTTTTGGCTTACTCTGAAGTTCTAAACATATTTGGTGCAGGAGTCTATTATTAAAATTAAGATCCCTTGCCAAAGAAGCTTGAGGTCTGACTCTGGTAAATTTACTTGATGAGAAAAACTCATGAGCTAAGTTTATGGGATAGAAATAAACTTTGGAAAGCCACATAAAAATATTTGGAGTGAGTATTGATATTAGGAGGAAAAAAATAATCATTAAAACAGACTTCCAAGGAAAAGGAATACCAAAAGAAGGAAGACCTTGCAGAAATGTCGCATTTCTCTCTTGTATTTGACTCTTGGTCGCACTTGAGAGGGGGACAGTTGCTCACCACTCCTCTCACTGTCAGGGCGGAAGAGCTTTCAAGAACTCCAGCTTCGTTGGTGGGTTCTCAGCCTTGTGAGCCATTGGCTGCTTTGGAAGAAACCTGGTGAAACCTGTGGGTCCTTTTTCAGAATGATGTTTTCAAACGCATAAAATCATTGTTAAGGTTACAAAGGAACCTGCTGTATTGAGATAGTTCTATCCAGGTTGAGCACACCCCTGAAGGCACTTTGTCATATTTGGAGCCCTGTAGGATACTGTAGGGCAGTTAGTTAAGTTGCATTCAGTTACATGCATGAAAATTTTACTTTTTTTTTTTTAAAGATTTATTTATTTATTTATACAAGCACTGGGTACAGTCAGAAGCGCGGGAGGGTGAGAGAATTCACCAGAGCCAGAGCGGGGAGCAGAGCAGGCAGAAGGACCGAAGGACACTGCTGAGGGGAGCAGCGGGCGGCAGGAGAGGTCTGCGCGCCATGCGGGACCCTCCTCCGGTGGCCGGGGAGCAGCCAGGGATCGAACCGGCACTGCAGAGGCTGCGGGCAGCTTCGCAACCCAGCGCTCAACCGCTACGCCACCGGGGAGGCCCGAAAATTTTACTTTCTTTGAGAACCAAGACAGACACTGAGGGAAGGCCTAATGTGTTCTACTTTTTGTCTTCTGAGGAACTCTGAAAAGCAGTTTTTATGCAGTTTCTAGGTGTTGGATAGTCAATAGAAAGTTCTAAAATAAGATTGTGTGAGTTTTTTTGTGACTTTTTATGGAATGGTCTCTTTACAGAAGAAAGATCTCTCAGATCCTTTCAATGATGAAGAAAAGGAAAGGCATAAAGTGGAGGTCCTTGCCCGGAAATTTGAAGAAAAATATGTAAGAATCTCTTTTGGGTAACAAAACGTTGTTGGTGGGAGGGAGGCGGGTTGGGTTTCTAAACATTTCCGTGTTCCTTTAGTGGCCTATCAGTCTAACCAGCGCTGATGTTGTAGCGTAGACCTTGGAGAGAACAGATGCAGTTATTTACTAATGCACGTGGGGGGCATGTGTGTGTGGTGCTAAGCCAGGAGCCAGGGAGGGCCTTTCACTGTTAGGACAGTGGAGATTGTTTTGATACCAAGCATGAGAACGGTCTTAGGCCAGATACAAGTCTGTTTTATTTTCAAGGTGTTTAGGGATGAGGGGTGTGTGTGTGTGTGTGTCTGTTCCAGTTCTTTCCAGTCTTCAGTCACTAGCTGATGGAGTTCAAGGCAACTATGAATTCTGTGTATTAAAAAGAGCGTGTGATCCTTGTGGACTTCAAAATTTGTTAGGAGGATAGATCTCCTGCTATGTGTCTTAACGTAGTCAAAAAAAGAAAAGGCACGTGAACCGTTTCTTTTAAATTTTAGGGTGGAAAAAAACGTAGGAAAGACCGAATCCAGGACTTGATTGATATGGGGTATGGTTATGATGAATCAGATTCCTTCATCGATAACTCTGAGGCGGTAAGTAGTCAGTGACAGTTCAAGTCCCAACCGGGTACTTGACCTCCTGTTGATAATGGCTGGAGGCTGGGGCGGGGTCAGAGTGGGCGTGCCCGCAGTCTGTGGGAAAGGCCACTGATGAGAGGGGAGGGACACCCTTATCTGGGCCTTGATTTGTCCAAAGCACTTCTTAGCTCGGACATTCATGATTGACCAAGAGGATGTCTTAGCCTGCTTAGCCTGTAACGTGGCAGAGAAATGTGGTCACGTCTTCTCTGTCCAGAGCCGCCCTCACCTTTGAAGATAGTACCAGAGCATGGAACTGACCCTCAGTTTTCCCCCTGCAGTACGATGAGCTCGTTCCTGCTTCTTTGACTACAAAGTATGGTGGATTTTACATTAACTCAGGAACCCTGCAGTTCAGACAGGCATCAGAATCCGAGGACGATTTCATTAAAGAGAAGAAGAAGAAATCTCCAAAGGTTAGAACGTTGCTGCTTTTGGATTTCAGAAGTGCTTTTCACTGTGACTTTGTAAGATGAGTAGGTGACCTGCCAGAGTGTGAGACAGTGCGGGTGACTCAGGAGATTGGTGGATAGGCAGGCGCTGTGTCAAGGTTGACGACTGCTCTCACACCCGTGCGGTGACAAGGGGATGTCAATTCCAGGTCTCGCCTGTTGTGTCAACGCCTGCACCCCACCCAGCAGGCGTGGCCGGGATTCGTTTCTCAAGGTGGTGTCAGGGTGGGGACGGAGGGCAGTGCAGTGTGGAGTGAGGGGAGTTGGCACCTGCCTGCTGTGTCTCTTCTGTGGACATGTAGAGGACTCCAGTTCCCAGGGCTGTCACCGACGAAAACAAGTTAGCCTTAAGACAGGCTTATTTTGCAATCACGCCACCTCTGCCGTGTGTAAGATGAGAGGGAGGCCCGTGTGCAGCTCATTTCCAGCCAGAGAGGTGTCAGGCTGCAGAAGGGCCTCTGTTGCCTCGGCCCGGGCGCTGCCAGGAGACACGCAGTGGGCGTGCCGTGTTGACCTGCTGCGGGTGTGGGTCCAGGGACCCACCTGAAAGCTCTGTCCATGAAGGAGATCAGACAGCTCTCGGGATGCACCCCGGGCGGAGCCAGGCCAGTACTGCGGAGTGCACCTGCTCCCCGAGTTAGGGAGCCGTGTAACTGTGCCTTGTCTTTAATTCTCAGAAGCGGAAGTTGAAGGAAGGTGGTGAGAAGATAAAGAAGAAGAAAAAAGATGACACTTATGACAAGGAGAAGAAATCGAAAAAGTCCAAGTTTTCCAAAGCCGGGTGAGAGGCAGCAGCTTCTTTGCTAGGATAAAATTTGAGCAGTTAGGGCAGGACACGGGAGCTGACTTGCCCACCTCCTCACAGCTTCAGAAGAGGCAGCAGGGCCTGGCCTTCCGTTCCCCCTCACGCCTCCCGCGGTGCTGTTGTGGGAATCGTTGCGCCTCTCCTCTCTGTGTGTCAGGCAGCCAGCGTTGTCTCTGTCCCACTGTCAGTGTTGACAGCTATTCTGTCGCCACGCGGTTGCTGTTGTTCTCTGGGTGCCCTGCTCTGCCCCAGTTCTTCTGTCTGCTGTTGCCCTTTGTCTTCTCCGGTCCTGCCTCCTTGCCTCCCTCCGTCTCACCCCGGCTGCCCTTCGAGTTGCTGCTGCTCTCTGCTGCTCCTGCTTTCTCCCTTTAAATAGTTTTCTTGCCCCCCTTTTTGCAACCTTTTGTTTCAGCCTGGCAGTGGTTCTTAAAAACCCATCGGATAATTAGCGTTATGTGACACTGTTTGCTAACCTGTATTCAATCTCAAGCTTCGGTCTCATCAGGAAGTTGCTCCATATGCCAAGAGGCGGGAGGAGAAATGACAGGGTGGACTGTGACTGAGGCTCCTGGAGGCCATTGCGCTGGGAGCAGGGCGGAATCCCTCTGTGCCTGTCCTGTCCTGGCTGGCCTTCAGCCTTAGTAACCGATTTCCCCCTTGCAGCTTCACAGCCCTCAATGCCAGTAAGGAGAAGAAGAAAAAGAAATATTCTGGGGCTTTGAGTGTGAAAGAGATGCTGAAGAAATTTCAGAAGGAGAAAGAGGCTCAGAAGAAGCGGGACGAGGAGCACAAGCCTGTGGTAGTCTCCCCGGCAGAAGTGCAGGGCCTGCGGGAATTGGAGGGCGCCTCGGACCCCTTGCTCTCGCTCTTTGGCTCCACTTCTGACAATGACCTGCTCCAGGCGGCCACTGCCATGGACTCATTGACTGATTTGGACTTGGAGCAGCTGCTCAGTGAGTCTCCAGAAGGAAGCCCCTTCCGTGACATGGATGATGAGAGCGATTCCCTTGGAGGGGGGCTGGAGCAGGAATTCAGGCCACCCACTTCCCTCCCCGAAGGTCTGCCTGCGCCCCTGGAGAAGCGCGTGAAGGAGCTGGCTCAGGTATGGTGACACGGTGGCCGGCCTTCCCTGAAAGTGGTTTGGGCAGATTGACGCTGCTTCCCTGCTGCGAAGCTCGTTGCCAGAGCAGCCGAGAGGGGTGGCGTGCTCAGTGCCAGCTTCCTTCCCGTCCTGAGTGACAAGGCGGCATGGGCTCTGCCCGCCAGACATCATTTTTAGGCCTTTTGTGGTTCCTTTTCTCTGGAAAATTTGCTTTCTTTTGGGAAGATTTTCCGTTTTTTTTTTTTTTTTCCCCGAAGATTTATTTATGCATACAAGAGCTGGGGTACAGGCCAGAGGTGCGGGGGTGAGAGGATTCATCAGAGACAGAGTGGGGAGCAAACCAGGCGGATCTACTGAAATCCACAGCTGAGGGGACCAGCGGGAGAGACAGGAGAGGTCTGCTGCGCCATGTGTGTCAGCTCCCTGGCTGGGGATCGAACTTGTGCTGCAGTACCTGAGGATAGCTTCATAGTGCTGAGACTTAACCCCTTGCACCACCGGGGATGCCCCGAGATTTTCCTTTTTTTTTTTTTTTTTTTTTTTGCCTGTCAGTTCCTTCCCTACAGAGTAGCATCTTTTTGCATGATGGGTTGGCATGGATGTTGGCAGTAGGTGCCCGCAGCTGACGTTCACCTGTTTGTAGTCTTTTGAAGGTTTGAACGTTCACAGAAGCTTGCAGGTATAGCGATTGCATTGTCTCTGCTTAACACCACTGGGTTTTGGTTGCTCCGTCGACCTGCACCTCACCCGTGCCAGGTAGTGGTGACAGGTATGCCTGTCACTTCAGGCACTGTGGTGCGTGAAAAAGAATTCAGCCCTAGATGTCTGTCATCCATGTCACAACCTCCAGAAGATAGCAGCCACAGCTGCTGTCCCCCTGTGATTGGGACTAACCGTAGATTGCTAAGAACGCTGTTCTGTGATACGTTGCTGGCTGTAAGCCAAGCACAAATCATTAATTATGAAGACATTTGCCTATTAAAATAACGTTTTACCTCGGGCGTCACGACTCCAGTGACATTATACCTTGTCACTGTCGGTTTTAAACCAGTGATTCTCAGTAGGACTTCAGAATCGCTGTCCTGTGGACTGTCCCTTATGTTTTAGGGCAGGGCAAAATGTGAGCCGCTGCTGCGATGACTTTCTCACCTCCAGAAAGCACGTGAACACAGTCTATGCAGGAAGTCCAGTGTTTGTCCTTGCTGGCCTACGTGTGGTGTTGGGTGTAGGTTTTCTGTTTGAATGTAATGATACAATGTCGCTCATCTAGGACCAGAATCTGTGGCAGGGGAAGCAGCTGAATCTGGGCATGGCATGTTTGAGCTGTCCTGTCCTATTTTGACTCTCAAACTTACATTAAAAAACATTGCTCCTTGTTCTTTTCAGTCCTTCTGCTTGTAACCAAACTGTTTTGCTTCTGAAATTCTTAGGCATTCAGTGAGTCGAATCAGGCATATGTGGAGATTTTTTTAGAGAAAAGCCAAAGCAATATGTGGATGTGTCTCCACCCCACTCTGGGCTGGGTGCGGTCTGCTAACCTGCATGCGCGGCTTCTTTCTTGGGAAAGAAGGACAAACTTAGTGGCGACAGAGTGGCCTGATGTGGACAGGCGACTGTCCAGTGCTGGCGTCTGAGTCTAGAAAGCCACTGTCTGGAGTCCACTGTGATGGCGCAGTCCTCCCTCGTGGCCGTGCCTCTCCCATCTCTTGGGCACGATGGAGGCAGGCCTGGGTGGGCCTGGGCCCTGGGGTGGGGTGGCGATGGCCATGAGGCGAGATTGATGAGCTGGTTTGGAAATAGAAAGCTTGGGTATGAAGCTGATGCTTTAGTCCTCGCCTGGTCTTCCTCTCATAGCACCATGAAGAAAAGCATCTTTGGGAAATGAGGCGCAAAGTGGGAATCACCCTCATCCCACCAGTCTGAAAACTGCTTTCAATTTGCATCACCTTTTCTAGCATCCGTGTGTATGTTCTGATGCAGTTGTAATTACAGTCGGGAATATTGTTTCTTGCTATCTTCACTTAATAAATAATACTATAAAGTTTTATTACTTTTAATGTTTGCAAAAAAGAAAGCTGCTTAATACTCCCCAGGGGCTCTGTTCCCCCCGGCCCAGCACTTGGAGTGTCCTGGGTGAGCTCTCTAGACCCTATCTCACTGAGCATCTGCTGGGACGGAGGTCCTTCCTGGGGGCAGTGGCTGGGATGCAGCAGCCACGCGTGGGTGTTTGGGTCCTTCTCCTGGAGGCCTATCCTCAAGCTTGACCTGGACGTTGCATTGTGAGCGCAAGTTAGACTAGGTGTATAGACCTGGAGCCGTGGTCTGTGCTTGTCGGTATTTTTTACTCCTCTTACTTATTTTTTATTATTATTTTTTTTAAGGTTTGTTTATTTATGCATACAAAAGCTAGGGTACAGGCCAGAGGTGTGGGGGTGAGAGGACTCACCAGAGACAAAGCGGGGAACAGAACAGGCAGACGGACTGAAACACACTGCAGAGGGGAGCAGCGGGCGAGACAGGAGAGGTCTGCTGCACCATGTGGGTTGCTCCCTGGCCGGCCGGGTACCAAACTCGTGCTGCAGAGGCTATGGATTGCTTCATAATGCTGTGCTTAACCCCTTGCGCCACCAGGGAGGCCCCTTGTATTATTATTATTATTATTTAATTTTTTATTTTATTTATTTATTTATACAAGCACTGGGTACAGTCAGAAGCGCGGGTGGGTGAGAGAATTCACCAGAGCCAGAGCAGGGAGCAGAGCAGGCAGAAGGACCGAAGGACACTGCTGAGGGGAGCAGCGGGCGGCAGGAGAGGTCTGCGCGCCATGTGGGACCCTCCCTCAGGTGGCCGGGGAGCAGCCGGGGATCAAACCGGCGCTACAGAGGCTGCAGGCAGCTTCACAGCCCAGCGCTCAACCGCTGCGCCACCAGGGGAGGCCCGCCCCTTGTATTATTTTTATCCCCCCTTATTTTTCTCTTTTCCTCTTAGTTCATTTATTTTTACAACCATTGGCTTAGGTTTTAATCTTGGCCCTGGATGGCATGCGTGTTGCTTTCTTCTGCTATCTTAAAAATGACCCCACTTTAGTCGCTTCGAACAATGTTTTGTTTCTCCTGACTCTGTGGGTGGCTGGGCCGCTCCTCTTCTGGTTCTGCCAGGCCTGGCTCTTGGGGCTGCAGGTGGACGGGGCACTGGGACACAGGACTCATCTCTCTGCTGGTCTTAGCCTCTGGGCTTCTCCAGGGCCCACGGTCCCAGGGCAGCACCTTGAGAGGGTGGGGGGCGGAAGCTGCATGGCTCTGACGACTGGCCTCGCAGGCTGTTGGTGCCACATCGTCCGCCCTGCCCTTTGGTAAAGTGAACCCTGGGCACAGCCCAGATTCGAAGGGGCATGCGCACTCGGGGGGCTGTGGCCCCACTTGAAGCCTACTGCAGGGCCTAGCAGGTGCTCCTTAAAAGGCTGGCAGTTCCTTCCCGCAGGACACAGAATTGGAGTGTCTTGTTTGAAACTTTGTAAAATATACTTGAAATCTTGTGTATGTCCAAGACTCCCATCTGAGAGGACACCGTGGCGGGTGGGTGCCCGCCCCTCAGCCCTTTATGCTCTTCTTATTCCTGGGCAGAGTGTAATTTTGTGGGGCCCAGGGAATCCATGATTTCATTTGAAGCCCTTACCTTATCTTCTCTTAATACGTGTTGTGTCTTTTGTTGTTGACATTGGAAAGCTCGGGGTGTTGTCCCCTCAGGTTACTGTCTTAATGTAATAGCTTGGCCTCCCCTGAGCATGGGCCATACGGACGATACAGCTCTATCTTGTTCCTCTTCAGTCACGCATAAGACAGGAAGAATCACTAAGATTACTGAGAGGAGACAGACAGACACACCATGTCACCCAGGAGTCTCCTTCAGCACCGCACATCCAGGGAGACGTGCATCTGAGGGGAATAGGTTGGAAAAAAACTAACCTGTCTGACCTTTTTTAAAAAGAACATCATGCCAGATTTCATTCTGCGTAGCAAAAACAGGTACAGTCTGTAAGATGCGGCCGGCGTGCAGGACGGCCGCGCGTGGCCTCTCATGAGTGAGGCAGCTCACGCAGTGGCCGCTGGAACTGTCGCGGGTCGCTGTGACCGACTGTTTGGTTTTACTGCGTTTCCTGACTCTTCTCATTGATCAGCTGAAAAACACTTCCTGTGGCCAGGGTGTCGCTTCTGAGGCTGAGGGACCTGGCTTATTTCTGGGAGACTTAGATCGCTTTTAGTTACACCTTTAATCATGCAGCACTTGGCTGGTTGTCTTCAGTAGAAAAGCAGACTCAGAGAGAACTGCCTGTACAATTCAGAAGACTTCGGATGAAAGCTGCTTAAAAAAAAACTTTATAGCCCAAAAGCTTCTGAAATGCTGGATAAATAAAATTTGATTGGAAACCTAAGTTCCAAACAGGAGGGCCTTTGAAATCCACATAGAAATACATAGATTGTGTCACTATGAAGGTGCTTCTGCATCTTACACCTAGCCATGTGTGAGCCGAAGCAGAAGAGCTCAGTTCTGTCTCCTCTCAAACTGAAGTCGTGATTCTAGTGCGTGAGACGTGCCAGGGCAGAATTCTGAATCCTTCAGAAATGGAAATGGTGAGAGGTTAGCAAATGAGGAGGTTTCAAGTCCCCTGGCCTTTCTTCCTGTCTGCTCTTCCCCTTCCCGGCGTGTCGGGCCTCTGCACCTCCTCCTCCAGCCCGGGCTGTGCAGAAGCAGGTGTTCGGTTGTCGGGCATGATTCTTTTCTTTCTCAGCTCAGAGTTTGTGTTCCCTCTGTGTGTCTGCTCTTCGGCCATCGTCTCGGCCAGCACCTGCTGTGTGATGGGCAGCTGCGGGCAGCACGCTGATGGGCGAGCACGTTCTCCTCCTCCACGAGCTGTGTGTAAGTGGCCCGGGAGGCGTGGGAACAGTTAACAGTCCACAGAGCAGAATGAGAGAAGCCCTCTGATCCTTGGGTGGCCAAGTGGCCGGGCAGAGGGACAGCTGTGCTTGAGGAGGTAAAAGAGCTCTGTGGGTTGCATAGCAATTGGCCTCGAGGCTATCGGGGTTACACCCCTTGTGGGGGAGCTGGCCTGAGGGTTCGCGGGGGCAGAGAAGGGGCAGGTTGTGGGATGTGGTGGGAGATGGGCCCAGAGTGGATGGGGCCAGATCCTCGCGGACCCTAAGTGCCATGTGAGGGAGTTTGAGTTTGATCCTAGGCTGAGAGCTGCCAAGGGATTCCCAAGGAGGGGTGGAAGGACTCCAGGGAGAATGAGGTGCTACTGTTCAGAGGTGGGGAGTACTGAGGAAGCCCAGAAATGAATGAGTTTGGACAAGAGCGAGGTTATCTGTTGCCAGAAGGAGTTGGGAATTCCGACCCAGAGCTTAGGAAGCAGAGCTCAGGGCTAACGACGTGGTTGAGACGCCGCTTGGGTCTGTGCCGTCTTGAGCTGAGGGCAGGGTGTCATGGGGGATAGAACCTTGAGGGTCCAGCTGCTGTTTCCAAACTGGGGGAGGAGACAGCAGGGTCAGAGGTAGGAAGGGGACCCAGAGGGTGCAATACAGAGGGCGCATGGGACCAGGTGAGGGGCTCAGAGGGGCTGACCAGAATTGATGGTTTTGTTTTAGACGGTCAGCTTGTCGCTGCTGCTCTTTCTTACTAGCACGCCCCTGTCTGAAACTTCATCTTATCCAAAGCCTTCAAGACCAGCGTCTCTTGGGTTTAGAACTGTGGTCCTCCAGTTTCTCTCCTCACGGGTGTCACCAGAGTTAACTTGTAAAGCTCTCTGAGGCACGGGCCCCCGTGTAGAGCACAGACTCGCCGGCCTCATCCCAGAGATTCTGCTGAGCTGGCCGGGGGCGGGGCGTGCAGCCGGGGAGTTCCTTGGAGCCATGCTCCCTGCGGGGGCCGCGCCACACCGCTCTGTGCTTCTGCGGAGGGGCTGCCTGCTGTGGTCACTTTGGGGACCCACAAGCTTGCCGCCCCCGCTGCTGATTGTGAAGCAGAAGACTGTCCGATGCCTGTGAGGTGTGTCCGGTATGCCGGGGTCTGGGTAGGAGAGTTTGTGCCGTTTGTAGGTTGCTCATCTAACGTCAGGGGATTTGTTCTTCAGTGCTCATTATGGTCATTACCGTTATGTGGTTATGGAGTATAAAGACCTTCAAGTCTTGCGGACTTGTTAAAGCTCTAGATAGTTCTTTTGCACTGTGGAGGTATGGAAATCCCAGCCACACCTCAGGCGGTAAGAGGGCTGGCGTGGGCCGTGCCTGCCTGGCTCTCGGGCATCTGAAGCGTAGCGGGGTCATAGGTGAACTGCGTTGGCGCGGGGGCTGAGGAGGGAGGGCAGGTGAGGGTCGGCGGGTGGCAGGCTTCTGTAGTGACGGCACGCTCCCGTGCCTGCGGTGCGCGAGGCCCGCATGGGGAAAGTGCATTAACAGATGTTACGTCTGCTGTGAACCAGGCTGCCAGAGCTGCCGAGGGAGAGAGCAGACAGAAGTTCTTCACCCAGGATGTCAACGGCGCCCTGTTAGAGTGAGTGCCTTCCGTTCCTTCGTATCCGCGGTTACTGGCCTGGGTTGAGCAGGCCAGGGGGCCGGGAGTAGCACCCAGCTGTGCGACGGTGCCCACTGGCACCGGCAGGTAAACGGGCATCC
The DNA here is from genome assembly GCF_964194135.1 of Talpa europaea. NCBI lineage: Eukaryota > Metazoa > Chordata > Mammalia > Eulipotyphla > Talpidae > Talpa > Talpa europaea. The sequence continues at coordinate 100,863,499 of NC_140079.1, read as the reverse complement.
TTTTTTCTGTTGCGGTGATGCTGTTCTTTTTTAAAGATGGGGGGGGGTGGAGGGAATCCAAATACTTGTCTCCAAGTAGACCTCACTGATTGTAGACTGCAGGCATTGTTAGAAGCCTGGGCATAATAGCCATGGCCTGTTGGAAGGGGATTCGTGGCAAGGATGAGAGGAAAGAGAGAGGCGTCGCTTCCCTGTCTGCAAATCCAACTTGGGGCAGCCTTGGGACCAGCTTTCTTGGGTGCTCCTCAGCGCACTAGGGGAGTACCATTCTCCTTGCACGTGTGCTCCTTCCAGTGCCGCTGTCCCGTACCACCGCCCAGGCCTCTGAGACCCCACACTGTGCCATGGAGTAAAGCAAAACAAAGCTTAATGCTTTTAATTCAAACCACGTTCTCTGTCTGGTCCTGCCGCTTTGCCAGCTTTTCTCCTGGCTGCCCTGTGGCAGAGAGCTGGTTACTCAACACCTGGGGATTTTCACATGGAAGGACAGTTGTCACGACTTGGCAACACCCTGGCAGTGAGCTTGCCTGACCAGGGTCTGGATTGGCCAGGAAAGAGTTCAGGAGATGTGGGCCCCAGAGCGCCCTGAGGGTCTGCCTGGGTGGAGGGTGCTGGTCGGAGGGGCTGTGTCTGCACGCAGCCTGCTCGGGTGGACGGCGCGGGAAGCTCAGGGTTGAAGACACTTTTCTGCTTACTAGTTGGGGAAACTGGAGGGGGATGACGTCCCTGACCTCACAGTCATGGATAGAATGGGAAAAGGGAGATTCTCTTGGGAGTTTTCCTGTCTACCCCAGGAAACTCGGCTGCTTTCCATTTTGAAAGCTTTTCCGTTTTCTTCACTGATGAAAGTTAGTCCTACAGAGCATGCCTTCGCTGTGCTGTGCTTGACCAGAGAGCCTAGACTCGCTTTCCCTTGCCAAGTTTGTCAGGTCTGGGCATTCCTGTTGGGCGGCTGCTGGAGCTCTGTTGCCTTGGCCACACCATTACCTTGGGGGGCTGACAAGATTAAGGTTTGACCTGCTCTTCACTGTGAGCTTTGTGCTGTGAGCTTTGTTCTCTGAGGCAGGGTGGACTCGGTGCGCTGCGGCTCTGGGTGACTCTGTTCTGTTCTTCAGCATAGAGGTGCAGGCACGGGAGCTGAGCAGCCAGGTCCGCTCGGGAGTGTACGCCTACCTGGCTTCGTTCCTGCCCTGCAGCAAGGACACCCTGGTCAAGCGTGCTCGGAGGCTTCACCTCTATGAGCAGGTGGGTGACTGGGCATGGAGTCTTTTGGCTTGGGGGCTCAGTGGAGGGGGTGACCAAAACTTTACAGGTGCCACGTCTGCTGTGGAGTGCCCCCGCATGCCGGCTCCTGTCGAGTAACCTCCTTAGCGTGAGAGGTGAGGTGTAAACCAGACTGAGAAAGTGTCTCCTGTCTTGTGCAGGGGGGGCGCCTGAAGGAGCCTCTCCAGAAGCTTAAGGAAGCCATTGGCAGGGCGATGCCAGAGCAGATGGCCAAATACCAGGATGAATGCCAGGCACACACGCAGGCAAAGGTGGCCAAGTAAGTGTGTCTCATCACTCTCCTGGAATTCTCCTACTGCCGTTTATCGCTCTTTCCATTTCCAAAGGAAATGGTTCTTCTTCAGCATTTTCACCTTCTCTCTAGAAGTTGGACCACGGGAGGTGGGGGCAGGAGGGACTGCTCCGTGGTGATTTTAGGGCTCCATTTAATTCTCTTCATGCTGTAGGCTGCTGGAAGAGGAGAAAGACAAGGAACAGAGAGAACGGATTTGTTCTGATGAGGAAGAAGATGAAGAAAAGGGGGGCAGGAGAATAATGGGACCCCGGAAGAAGTTCCAGTGGAATGATGAAATCAGGTGCGCCCAAACTTGCCTCATTGGGGGGTTTGTGGGACCACTGGCTGAGCCTCTGCCTGTATTTCTAATGAAGGTTGGAATCATTAATCATTCATCATTAATGAGGGCTGCTGACAGCACATGGTTGAAACCTTAAGGAATGTTTGGGGTAGTTTGGAGTTTCTGACTTGTCCCTCCTCCTCAGGGAGCTGCTCTGCCAAGTGGTGAAGATGAAACTGGAGAGCTTCGACCTGGAGAGGAGCAACAAGGCCCAGCCCTGGGAGGACTGCGTGAAGGCGTTTCTGGATGCTGAGGTCAAGCCTCTGTGGCCCAAAGGCTGGATGCAGGCCAGGTGAGGGCCTGTGGCCGCCAGGCCGGCGGGGTGGTGATGGTGCGTCGTGGCAAGAGTGTTTTGAGTGCCGCTCTTGTGCCAGGCCAGCAGGTATCACTGTCTAGTGGGCTCGACTCTGGTCTCACTTGAGCAGTTGGGGGGCATGCTGTCCTTGTGAGGGGTCTTCCCCAGGAGAGGAAGTTTCCTGTGGGGTTTCGTCGACGTCGTCGTCATCCTTCGTCCGCTTTAGTCCATAGTTGACTTCATGCCCCTTCCACCTGTCTTCCCTTCCTGAGCTAACAGCCTGCCTTTTGAGGTATAAATCCTGCTAGAAGTTGAGAAATGAATTCACCTTGGGAACATCTGAATGTTCCAGACACAGTTTGCAGGTAGCAGGGCTGACCGCTTCCTGGAGGTAAGTGCCAGACTCCAGTGAGGGCTTCTTTGTGGTGTTCAGTCTCCTATGACGCCACTGCACTTGCAGTACATGTCACGCCAGGTTACCTGGGGGTATGGTGTGGTTTTTGTTTGTTTTTTTTTTAATTTTTCTTAATGTGATATTTACCATCTTGACCATTTTGAGGCACAGTTCAGTGGAGTTAGACATCTGCGTGGTTCTGCAGCTGTCAGCACCATCGTCTCTGCAGCTGTTGTCCTCTTGTGAAACCAAAGCGCCCCACTCGTTAAACAATAACTCCCCCTCCTCTCAGACACTGGAGACCCCATTTTACTTTCTGTCTTTATAATTTTGACTCTAAGCACGTCATGTATATGAAATCACATACATGATTTGTGTATGTGTGTGTGTGTGTGTCTGGCTTATTTAGTGTAGCATAATGTCTTCCAAGTTTCATCTGTGTTCTAGCATTTTGCATAATTTCCTTCCTTTTTGAGGCTGAATGATACCGTACCATACATGTAACCACACCTTGTCTAGTCACCCACCCTCCATGGGTCACTCAGGTTGCTTCCTTTCTAGCGATTGTGAATAATGCTGCGGTGACTGTGAGGCCAGCATTCCTGTACCCTGCTAAATTCTACCCAGAAGTAGAATTGCTGGATCTTATGGTTTTCCAGTGTTTAATTTTTTGAGGAATCCCATGTTTTCCGTGGTGACTATGTCATTTTACATTTGCACAGTAATGCACGAGGTTCCAGAGTCTCACCAACAGTTGGTTTCTGGTTTGTCGGTATTGGCTGTCCTAGGGGGTGGGAGGGGGGGTATCTTACAGTTCCCATATGCAGTTCTCTAATGGCTGGTGATGTCAAGCATCTTCCCATGTGCCATTTGGCCATTTGTATATCTTTGGTGAAAGGCTTATTCAAGTCCTTTGCCGGTTTTTGGATTAGTTTGTTTATTTCTGAGTTTTAGGAGTTCTCTGTATTTTCTTGTTATTAATCCCTTATCAGATATAAGATTTCCAAATATTTTCTCCCATCTTGTTTCTCCCATCTTGTAACTTGTGGGTTGCTATTTTACCCTGTTGATAGTGCCTTTTGATGGACAAAATTGCTTAATTTTCATAAAGCCTGGGTGTCTCTTTTTTCTTCTGTTACCATGCCACCTTGAAACACAGGTGAGTCTTACTCTGTTCTGTGAGAGAATGATGAGATTTCCTCAGTATTTAAATATTTTAATACAGCCATCTTTATAAATCTAAATATAAAACCACTCTCCTACAGATTTCAAGATGACATTCACCATCTCTTAGAGAAGTTAAACAATGCTCATCAGGGCCAGGACTATCTTTAGAAGGAGAAAACAGTGATTGTACTGGTTGAACTAGAATTACTATCAAAATTCAAAAAGCTATTCATATTCATATTTAACCACAAGCCAGTCTTCAGTGAATCAGAGCTTTGTCCAAAAAAATGCCAGCTATTGTAGTGTTTTTGAGATAGGCTGTCAATTCTGCCCTTCTTCTTCTTCTTCTTTTTAAGATTTATTTATGTGTGTATACAAGAGCTGGGGTATAGGCCAGAGGTGTGGAGGGTGAGAGGATTCACCAGAGACAGCATGGAAAGCAGAACTGAAATATACTGAAACAGGCTGAAATACACTGCTGAGGGGAGCAACGGGTGGGCGAGTCAGGAGAGTTCCGCTGTGCCATGTGGGTCGCTCCCTGGCCGGGGATTGAACTCGTGCTGCAGTGGTTGCAGACAGCTTCATAGGTTGAGTCTTAACCCCTTGCACCACCAGGGCCCTGCCCTTGCTTCTTAATGTCGGCAAAGATCATTTTTGTTCTTGGGATTCTCCAGAAACTCACTGTCTTCTCTCTCCAGGTGATGACTTGGTTTTCTTGTCATTTATCGAAAAGAACCTGACAGCCAACCTGTCTTTCACCCAGTGGCGATCTGACTCCGCCCTGTGCTTCCCTCTCTTTTCCACAGTAAGGCACTGGCACACTTCTCAACAAATCTCCTTGCCCTTCTCACCGTCACCCAGTTTCTAAATTGCTTTTGTGTTCAGCACAAAGGTTCTTGCTCAAAAACTGGACATTCTCCTCTTTTTCCTGTTGGTGGTTTAAAAATGTTTAATTCACAGTATGTGAATTTTCCAGTTTTTCTTTTGTAATTGAACTAAATTTACCCTGTCATGTTCAGAGAAGATATTGTGTGTGACATCTGTCTTATTAAATCTCTTGAGATTTAGTTTGTGGCCTAACATTTGGTCTCCTTGGAAAATGCTGTCCCTGCACTTGAGACGAACGTGGTGGTGCTGGTGAAAGTGTTGCTGTTTGTTGCTGTGTTGTGCTGTCTAAGCCCTCTGTTGCTTTACTTGCCTTCTTCCTGTTCTGTTCTTTATTGTGCGTAGGGTATCTGTTACTGTAGAACTATCTAGTTCTCCCTTTAATTTTCAGTTTTTGCTTAACATATTTGATTATCTGTCAGGTGCACCATATTTATCATTGCTGTATCAAATCTTTTCCTAGGATGTGGTGTCTCTTGTAACCTTTCTTGATTTAAAGTTTATTTCTTCTGATATTAGTGGAGTTATTTTTGCTTTCCTTTGGTTACTATTTTTATGGAATATCTTTCCCCATCCTTTTGCTTTAAACCTGATTTTATTTTTGAATCTCCAGTAAGTGCCTTGGAGATAGCATGTAGTTGGGGCTGTATGTTTCTGTCCATTCTGTCCATCTGTCTTTTGATTAGAACGTGATCCATTTACATTTGAAGTAATTACTGATGAGGGACTTATTTCTCTACGTTCAGTAACAAACCCTGCCCCCCCCCACAGTTCAGTCTTGTTGATGTTACAGTTATGTTGTTACACGTCGTGTGCTCCCAAACATAAATAATTTTTTAAAATGCAGTAGTCTCTTAAATTATGTAGAGAATGAAATTTAGACTTACAAACCAAAATTACAGTGATGGTAGCTTTTTCATTAATTTTTTTCTTTCAATGTACTAACCCTTAATCTCTTCACACGTGGGAGAGAAAAAGTGCAGTTATAAGCCATTGTCACAGCAATACTTTCTTTTTTTTTTTTTTCAAACTATAATCAGATTTATTTTTTTTTCCTTTTCCTCATATTCTTTTTTTTTTTAATGTTTTTTTTAAATAATAAATTTTATTTTTATATTCCCCCATACAATTGCAAACGCCCCATTCTGACCCCAATCCTTCCCCTCCCGCCCCCCACCCCCCAAAAAGTGTCTCTGGTTCATAGTTTTCTGTTGATTTTGATTTTCACTTTCTTATATTCATTTTCCTGGTCCCTTATTTAAGTTCTCTAGATTCCTGCTATGAGTGAGACCATCCGGTATTTTTCTTTTTCTTTTTGGCTTATTTCGCTGAGCAGGATCCCTTCCAGCGCCATCCATGTTGCTGCAAATTGCATGTGTTTATCTTTTTTGAATGCTGAGTAATATTCCATGGTGTATATGTACCACATCTTCTTGATCCAGTCATCTATTTTTGGGCATTTGGGTTGTTTCCAAAGCTTAGCTATTGTAAACAGTGCTGCTATAAACATAGGGGTGCAGGTGCTCTTTGGAATTGATGTTTCTGTGTCCTTTGGGTAAATACCTAGGAGTGGAATTGCACAGCAATACTTTCATCCCTGCCCGGGTGTTTTCTTTTCTGAAATCTTTTTCTTTCTTTCTTTTTTTTTTAAGTTTAACATAAAACTTTTTTTTAAAGATTTATTTTTATTTATGCATACGAGAATGAAGGTGTAGGCCAGGGGGTGAGAGGATTCACCAGAGACAGAGTGGGGAGCAGAACAGGCAAATCTACTGAAATCCACTGCTGAGGGGAGCAGCGGGGAGACAAGAGAGGTCTGCTGCGCCCTGTGAGTCAGCTCCCTGGCTGGGGATTGAACTCAGGCTGCAGTGGCTGCCAATAGCTTGATAAGGCTGAGACTTAACCCCTGTGCCACCAGGGGTCAACAGTTTAAGACTATTGTTTTAAAGCCTTTGTCTGACATACCTGCCATTATGTTTTCCAGGAGTAGTTTCTGTTGATTTTTTTTCCTTTGAGCCAGCTCTGCTTTCCTGTTTCTTTGTGCACCTTGCGATTTTTTGATTGAACACTGGATATCTGAATATAGTGTTGTAACCCTGGGAATCAGATCTTCCCTTCTCTAGGGTTTACTGTCTCTTCTTACTGTGTTTGTTTATTGATGGCTGGGTGGATGTCACAGGCCGTGTCTGTGTGGAGGACCAGTCTGAGGTATAAACTAAATGTCCTCTTCAGTCTCTTCTGAGCCTTTCCCTGGGTATGTGCAGTCACTTTTTTTTCCCCCAAAGGTTTATTTATTTATGCATACAAGAACTGGGGGACAGGCCAGAAGTGTGAGGGGTGAGAGGATTCACCAGAGACAGAGTGGGGAACAGAACAGGCAGTTTGACTGAAACACACTGCTGAGGGGAGCAGCGGGCGAGTCAGGAGAGGTCTGCTGTGCCCTGTGGGTTGCTCCCTGGCTGGCCGAGGATCGAACTCATGCTGCAGAGGCTGCGGACAGCTTCCCATAGGTTGCCTCTTAACCCCTTGCGCCACCAGGGAGGACCCTGTGCAGTCACTTTATATGTGGTTGGGATTTTTTTTTTTAAAGATTTATTTATTTTATTTATACAAGCACTGGGTACAGTGAGAAGCGCGGGAGGATGAGAGAATTCACCAGAGCCAGAGCGGGGAGCAGAACAGGCAGACTGGCGAAACACACTGCTGAGGGGAGCAGCGGGCGGCAGGAGAGGTCTGCCCACCATGTGGGACCCTGGTTGGCGGCTGGGGATCGAACCGGCACTGCAGAGGCTGCGGGCAGCTTCGCAACCCAGCGCTCAACCGCTGCACCACCAGGGGAGGCCCTGTTGTGGGTTTCAATGTCGTGTTCTCTAATGTCTGGCTTCTGAAAGGGGAAGGAGCAAAAGGGTGTGTGGGGGGTGGAGGAACAAGGGCAGTGGCTGCTGGCCTCGGTGCCTACACCATTCTGATCAAAGCAATGGCCCCTGGTACCCGGAAAATAGTGTCCTACTTGCCCACTGTAGTTTGGGGGCTTTGTACAGGCCGCTCCGGGAGCAGGGGCCAGTGCGTAGCTGCTTGCCCTGGCCGAGGCAGGGGCGCCGGAGCTGCTCCTACACTGAGAGCTGGAGGTAACAGTTTGCCCTTCCAAGCCTTCAGCACACTCTGTAATTCCAAAACAGAGTCTGCCAGTACCATTGTTGTCCACGTGGGGCTGGATCCTGGTGCTTCCTACTCCTCTGTCTGCCCAGAATTCTCTCCCTGCACCCAATGCTCTTGACCGGGCCTGAATTTTCCGTGGTTGGACAAATCATGGGGTCCATTCTCGTCTCAGTGTGCCTTCTTTTTTTTTTTTTTTTTTTTTTTTTAAAGATTTATTTATTTATTTATACAAGCACTGGGTATAGTCAGAAGCATTGGAGGGTGAGAGAATTCACCAGAGCCAGAGTGGGGAACAGAACAGGCAGACCTACGAAATACACTGCTGAGGGGAGCAGCGGGCGGCAGGAGAGGTCTGCACGCCATGTGGGACCCTCGCCTCGTGGCCGGGGATCGAACCAGTGCTGCAGAGGCTGCGGGCAGCTTTGCAGCCCAGCACTCAACCGCTGCGCCACCGGGGAGGCCCTCAGTTTGCCTTCTTCAAAGGGAATTTCCTATAGATTGGACTCTTGAAGGTATGTGGGGAGGGGCATAGAGAAATTTTGTTGGAGTTTCTTTGGAGAAGGGCATGTTGTAGGTTATTCCACATTTCATTCTTGGGAGGAATGAGAGTAAGCAATAAATCAGGAGAGTGTCACTGCATTGGGGGAGAGTCATTATGAGAAGTCTGAGGGCAGCGCGTAGTGGGTTTGGTGACGCCTCGGCTCTTCACACTTGCTGGCCAGTGCAGACGCTCTGGGTCCTCTGGGCAGGAGTTCAGCTCACCGGTCCCCGCCGTTCAGTGCGGAGCGGTCCGTGGGCCAGGGCGGCAGATGAGCGCTGGACAGAGCCTGCTTCCCGGGCGTGTCCCGATGCTTGGTGCTCCCCCTTTCTTTCAGGACTCTGTTTAAGGAGAGCAGACGTGGCCATGGGCACCTGACGTCACTGCTGTGAGTGTCTCAGTGTTTTTATTTCTCAGTGCTACTGTCATTTCGTTTCCTTTGTGGGTGTCCTCTAAACCTTTCCTGTGTTTATTCCTTTGAACAGGGCTAAGAAGAAAGTAGTGGCCCCTTCTAAAGTCAAGGTGAAGGTGAGTCTGCCTGTTCAGGTCAGATGCATGGTCATGAAATCCCTCAGGTGACTGTGGCAGCTCATGGAGGTTAGCTGGTCTGGGGACAGCTGTTCAGGCTGATACTTGAGGTTGTACTGGCCTGGTGTTGCTTAGACCTGAGCTGGGACACTTAGGACCCAGAGCCATGGTCTAGGAAACACGCCCTCCTTCACCAGACCCTGGGGTGGTTGTGGGATGAAATGAGGCCTTTCAAGACAGCCTCCGAGGGTGCAGATCCCGCTGCGCTGTGTGGTGTTACACTGTCGTGGCCGTCTTTTTCCTGGAGGCTGTGTGCCTAGCCCGGTGTGTCAGCCTGGAGGACCCCGGGTTGGACAGGTTGCTGAGTTTACCTGGCAGAACTGGAGGGAGGGACAGTGACTCGAGAGAGATCGTGGGCGCCATCTCAGATGTTGTGGAAACCTTCAAAGGTCGTAAAAATTGCAGTTTTATCAGAACATACACAGTTGCTGAGGCTTCATAGTGCCTTTCGCCATATCTGAATAGTTGGTGAGAACAGCTGTGAGAGCGTGTCCCTGAGTGTCTGTGAGCGCCTACAGCACCCGAGACACTGCTTTAAGCTCTTGGGTTGCAAGAACAATGGGGCACACCCCTTTCCTGCTCCAGGAAATGATTTTTCTTCGAACCTAAGTGAGGAGGCAGGTGCTACAAAAAAAGGGGAGAAAACTACTTTCAGAGGTCCTCATACCCTGCGTCGTGTTCATGAGTGCCGACGGGGAGAGTGTCTTTGTGCCAGTCTTGTCTTTCAGAAGCAGAGAGAAGCAGCTCCCTGCAGGGGAGGCGGGTACTGGGCACCAGCCTGCCCGGGAGCTCAGTCCCAGCCTGCGGCCTCGTGCCCCTGCATGACAGGCACAGCATTTGTGGTTGCGCACACACCGGCGCCTTGTGCTCTCCACAGGGCCAGCGCTGGCGTCTTTGGGTATTTCTCAACACCCACTTTTGTGCTTCCTCTAGGAATCATCTGCTAAGCCTGATAAGAAGGTCTCCATCCCATCAGGCCAGATTGGCGGCCCCCTTGCTCTGCCCTCAGATCATGCGGGAGCAGGCCTGAGCTGCGGGGCTGCAGGACGGGATCTCTCATCCCAGGCATCTGGCGGCCATGCTAGTTCGGCCCCCATCAACCTGGAGGACTCACTGGACGGCGACCGGATCCGCGGCTCAGCCTCCTCCCTGGAGGCCGTGTCCAAGGAGCTGGCTGCTCTGAGCAGCAGAGCCAGTGGGGGCGCAGACTTTGCGCTGCCCGCACCCTCGAAAGCCCCTGCGGAAAAAGTTGTGGGTGTTTTATGTACTGAAGAAAAAAGGAACTTTCCGAAGCCCAGCCCTTCTGCCCCACCACCCTCTAGTTCTTTGCAGTCACCTCTCAATTTCCTGGCTGAACAGGCTCTGGCACTGGGGCAGTCCTCTCAGGAGAAAAAAACAGAGAGTTCTGGCTACAAAGAGCTGTCCTGTCAGGCTCCCCTCAGCAAGGGCCTGCCAGATGTGCACCAGTCCAAAGCAAAGCACCACGGTTTGCCACGGACGTCTCACGGACCCCAGGCGGCGGCTTCCGGGCCCAGCCCCCAGGTCAAAGTCTTTCATGCAGGCGCTCAGCAGAAGAGCTTCCCGCCCCCAGCCCCGTTGGTCAGTAAGCTGCCCCCCACGGCCCCGCTGGTCAGTAAGCTCCAGGGCCCTAAGGCTCCCTCCCCACAGTGTCATCGCTCACTCCTCCAGCTCGTGAAGACGCCCAGCAAAGGACAGAACTTCCACCCTTCCACGCCAGCCTCGGCAGGAGGCACGCCCGCCTCCGGCAGCAGCTCTCATAAAACCCCCGCCTCGTCCTCTGCTGCCCTGAGCCACCCCACGAAGCCACACTCGGCCGGTGCTTCAGGGCCGTCTTACAAGAGCAGCCCCTTTGCCGGCCCCCTCTCCAAACACGGGCTTTCCTCTGGCAGCTCTTCCTCTGGGGGAACACCAGCCCAGGGCTCGGCCTCCGGGAGCCTGCTTCCGGGGGTGCAGCCTCCCTCCACGGGGCAGCCCCCCAGCCGGCCGCTGCCTGGCTCCGCAGTGAAGAAACCACCCGTGTCCCAGAAGCTGACCCTGGTGGCCCCTCCCGGCGGCCCCAATGGAGATTCCAGTGGCGGGACCCAGGGAGTGGCAAAGCTCCTCACCTCTTCCCTGAAGCCGAGCACAGCCAGCAGCGTGGCCTCATCTCCCTCCTTGCCGGTGAGTGTGCTGCAGCCCTCCCCCACGGGCCTTGTGGCCAGGGCTGCCGGCCGCGTCTTGGTGGGAGGATGCGGTCTGTGCCTGACCTCCGCATCCAGGGAGCTGGGCTCACTGTTTCCAGGCCTTTATTTCTCTGCTGACAGCGGCCCAGGGAAGCCTGAGACTTCTCCTCCAGACACTGAGGGAGAGGACTGGTCGGTGCTGTGTTGCCAGGGAGGCTGGGAAGCTGTTTGCCTAGAGTGAGCCACAGAGTTTCCCTCTGTGCCCTCCTGCCTGCTCCTCTGTCCGAGTGGCGAGATGAAAATGGAGTCAGCCGTTGGTTTTGTGGGGGTGTTTGTGCCCCGGGGGATCAGTTACCAACCAAGAGTGAGTCTCTTCAGTGGGCTTTGGAGAACTCTGCAAAGACAGCTTGACAGGGCCCAGGGCTGTGAGGCTGGCCTGTGGGCAAGTCGAGGTTTGCAGGAGAGGCCCCGGCATACGAAACCGCTGTGTTTGAAGAGATGGCACTGTGAAAGCTTGTTGGGAGGGGCTCGTGCCCTCTGACCCATGCCTACCACCCCCACAAGGTACCCATGTTCCTTCCAGGCTTCTTCCCTGCTCCTTCCTCGAAACAGATCAGGACACGTGCTACACACGTACCTGATGTATGTGAACAGGCACTCGGCATATTAGAGGGGATAGGCCTCCCTTTCCTGCACAAAGGAGGCCCATTTTAATGCCCTGCTTGCTAAGTGATCTCTATTTCCGGGGCCTTTCATGCCAGAGTTCAGAGACCCCTGCTACTTTCTGGGGCCCAGGGGTTCTGGTTCCGGTGAGAGCGAGCCCTGGGGGTGCCCAGGGCTGACCTGCTGTGTCCCCTCTCCAGAAGGGAACGAGTGGGGCTGTGCTGCTGACCAGCTCCTCAAGTCTGCTGTCCTCGTCATACAAGTCAGGCAGCCCAAAGCTGCCCGGGGCCGTGAACGCCAGCTCCCTGGGCATCATCTCCCCGTTTCCTCTCCACATGATCTCCTTTGGCGCTGAAGCCTCTGCCAAAGCAGGGGTCTCCAAGGACGCCATCGTCACGGGACCTGCCCCGGGGACTTTCCACCATGGCCTCAGCCACAGTAAGTGTGTCCTCCTCCTCGCTACATGCTGGGGGTTCAGAAGGTGCCCCAGGAACTCTGCTGTGCCCCTCCACCCGAGTTCTGTTGTCATGTTTGTCTGGTGTGTGACCATGGGCACGTCCGGGGGAGCTGTGCTGAGCCCCGTCCCTGGAGGTTTTTCACCAGAACCTGGTGCATAGATTGTCTGGGGCTCTTGGCCGCTGAAGCAGCTTTTCTGTTCCATCTTCATTGTGTGTGTTTTGTTCTTTTCTCCCCTCCTTTGTTTTCTCCCAGGTCTCCTGGCTGGCTTGCACTCCAGCCCACCCCGCGCAGCGCCTCTCCCACACGCTGCGGTGTCCACCCACATCCCGCAGAGTCTGCCAGGTAATCGCCCGGCGGTCAGAGTGCCACGCACCCCCGCCCTCAAGTGCCTGTCTGTGCCGAGGGTTTCCGTGTCTTCACCTCGTCGTCACTGTGTTGTCTGGTTTGTCCTTTGAGGCGCTGGTCCTCAGAATCATGCAGGCACATCGCTGGAAAGGCCCCCGGGTCAACCTGTCCCCTGTGGTCACAGACAAGGCTGGGTGGCTCAGCTGCAAGGCTGAGTTCTAGCCCTGGACTTCCTTTGTCATTAAAATAAAACGGAAAGACAGCAGTTTTATTTTAAAAAGACAGCAGTTCACAGAAAGCCCTGAACTGTGCCTGAGTGGGAAAGGGCTCAGGGGCCCTGCCCTCTGATGTCAGGGTGTCCAGAGAGGAATAGCCTTCCGGAGCGGGGTGCAGTGGAATGGGAAAGCTCCCTCCCCTTTCTGCTCGGACTCTTGGAAATAGGGCCCCTCCGCAAGCCCCAGGTTTGCAGCTGGGGAAAGAGGATGCACGCCCGGAGGCATCTTCGAGAGACTTGCCTGGCCCTCCTGGGCCTTGGGTCTGGGTGCACTTGAAGGCTGGTGGTGTGAGGCTGCCTGGGGCCTTGGCTTTGACCTCTGCTCCTTACTGCCGTGCTGCCCCAGGAGTGAGCAGCGGGCTCGTTGGTCAGGGGAGGCCTGAGTCTGGGGAACACTGGTGGGCGAGTGCCCGGCCGCCTTGCCCCGACCAGCCTGAGAGCTCTGACCCCAAGAGCCGTCTGCCCCCACTGTTACCGTGGCTTCCCGGCCCCTGTGTCCTGAGGCCCATACACTCACAGCGAAGCCCCGGAGCCCCCTGCGTGCCAGCATCAATTTGTGACTCTCCCAGATGGACGTTTTACTTCTTCAGAGAAAGAAAGAAACTGAGGGGCTTAAGCCTGCATCCACAGTGACCCATTTCCTCAGGGAGCAGTGGGTGCAGGGCACGCTCATCACAGGCTGGCAGCAGCCACTGCCCTACGGCCATTCTGTGGGGGCCCCGGGGTGAGTGTGCTTTCAGAGGTCGCGCTGCCCCTGCGGCTCTCAGCAGAATCGCTTTTCCTGAAACAGTCGAAGAGCCAGGGGCCCACGGCTGCTGCTCGCTGGTGTTGGCAGCAAAAAGACGAAGCCTTTCTTGCACCGCGTCTTTCCGTGTCCCTCCGGGTAGTGGAAGGCGGGCCAGAAGACTGTGCTAACACAGTCTCTCTGAGCCGGCCTTTCTCTGCTTTCGTGTCCCGTGGTGGCCGGGGGCATGAGTGGCTGTAACTGAAAAGCAGTATGCCCGGGCTGCTGCATGGCTGCTCGGCTGGCTTTTCTCTGCATTCAATGCTCGCGCCTTTGAGCGTGTTTCCAGGACCCTGAGGTCCTTGCTGGGGGGGATGGGTCTCTGCCGTGTGGTGTGGTATGTGTGTGTCAGGCCTCGGGAGGCCGGCCAGCTCTAGCCTGTGAGTGGAGCAGAGTCTGTTGTACCAAGTGGCCCCCAGCCGGCACCTGGCATGACTCCAGGCATCGTGCGTGCAGCTGCTGCCCAGGTGGCCGTCCACAGGGCTGCCGGCCAGTGTTTCTTGGCCCTCCTAAGCCTCAGGTCACTCGGGTTGGGGGAGTTTGCCTGTGAGACGAGATCCCCTGGAGCTCTCCCAGGGTCAGCCTTAAGGGAGAGCTTAAGGCCACGGCACGGCTGCCTTAAGGGAATCAGAGGTCCTGAAAGACTTGTGTTCTGTTTTGTTTGTTCTTTTCCAGATGCTTCTCAGCTTCACGGGAAGGGGCCTGGCGTTCCACGGAAATTGTGACCCATTCGGAGGAAGGGCCTGATTAGCTTGGGTCTGGGTAGAAGATGACCGAGTAGGCCTCAGAAATTGGATAATCGCCACGCCCTTTCTGCTGGTCGGTTTTCTTCTGGAGAAGGTGTGAGCATCTCTGGGCACTTGGGAAGGGACAGCCTGTGCTTCTCCTGGCACTGACTGGCCTGGTGGCCCAGGCTTCGTGGCTCTGTCTCGGACACTCGCTGGAGGGGCAGCCCCAGGTGGGGAGCACCCCCACTTGTGTATGGAGCTTTGTCGGCGGCACCGTCGGCACACGTGGTGTTTACATCTGCCTCTCCCCCTGGCTTTGGTCGCAGTACCCTCATGGCGCCCTATTGGCCAGGGGCTCCTCCTGGCCACAGTGGATGCCTGGAAGGGCCTGGTGCCCACCTATCCACAAGTGGTGTGCGCGGCAGGACAGAACCCGGGCTGACGCCGCAGCTGGGAGACTTACCTGGTCTCTCTGAGAATTCGCAGATCACCCACTGTGCTCGTCGTGGGGCCGGTTTCTCTGCTGAACATGACAGCGAAGCTCTTTTAGAGAAAAGACCTTTGTAGGTTCAATGATTGTGATAGGATTTTTAAAGACTTATTTTTGGCTCAGTTTTCATCATTACCGTTAAATGCATTGGCTAGAATGGTACTGTTCGTCACGCGTCGCATTGTAGGAAGACATAATCCCAGTGCCTTTAGGGTGGAGCAGGGCTAGACAGCACGTCCATTCAGCCCCCTGCGTGGGCCTCAGATGGAGACCTTTTTTTAAAGACATGTCTGTATTTTAGACATAGCAGTTTTATTTGAGTTTTTTACAGTTGCACATCATAATCTGTGCTGTTCTGATGTGAAGGTCATCTGGCCTCCAGGTCCCAGGCCCCCGATTTAGCCAGGCCCAGTTGTATTACTCAGTTGATGCCGGTGGACTGCAGGGCCCCAAAGCCTGACTTCGTCTCTCAGGGCCGAGGCCGTGAGGAGTCCCGAGTCTCTGTGTAGACGCCTTCTCAGGACGGCAGGGTCCAAAACAGCCTTGAGGTCCTGGGGTGTCCCAGGCAGGGGGGCTCCACATTGACTTCAGGGGACACTGTTGGGCTTAAGAGACGACATCAGACAGACGAGGGGTTAGCCTGGAGCTCCTGAGCCGCCAGGCTGCTTCACGGCAGCACGGGGCCTCCGCTCCCGCCCCAGGGCCCTGCCGCTCAGCGTTGGTGCCGGCTGCCTCCACCCGTGGCCGTGTTGTCAGGATTAGCAGCAGCCTCAGGTGTGGCCTGTGTGAAAAACCGCTGTCCGTTCCCGACCCTGATGTCCAGTGCTCAGTGGCTCGCGACCCTGCAGAGGGTTGCCAGTCACTAGGGGAGCGTGACCTCGGCCAGCCTTCTGGCCAGGCCTCTGCTTTTTTTTAATGTAAGAACCACCTCGGGCTAAGTGGATTCCTCACCCCTTTGTTATATATATTTTTTGCAACTTGGATCCCCGTTTGTTTACAGAGTAGTCTTAGGTAGTAGCAAAAGAGCCAAAGAAGAGATTTGCATTGCTGAGCTCGAAGCCGAGCAGAGGCCGTCCTGACGCTGAGCAGTGGGGATCTCCAGGCTTCTCTGCCCGAGAGCTCCTGGGGACTGTGCCAGCCCCGGCCCCTCCCCTGCAGCCCCCACCCCTGTGCCAGTGACATGCAGCTGGAGCAGAATTTCCTCATTTTTAGGAATCTAGTGATGCCTCTTGCCTCAGGGAACCGTTTCTTTGATGGGGAGTTTATGGGATTTCTTTTTCCTCTCTATGCTTTATTCGTGGGAAGGTGCGAGTGAGTGACTTAGCCAGCCATGGCAGGTGGGGCCACAGCAGTGGGCTCCTGGGCCAGAGGCGCACCTGTCAGGCAGCCCGCTGTGGCTTCTGTGCAGGACTGTGTCGGTGGTGGGGGTGGAGTGGAAATTGTTAATCTTGTATAAAGCAACTCAATAAATTGTTTCAAGGTTTCCAAAACACTTTCTCCTTCTTTTGTTGTTGCCATATTTGCAAGTAATCCTTTTTCTTGCAGGAGCTGGTGTCTGTGGGCAGCCCATTTTGGCCAAGTGCCAGCAAGGGAGTGGGGGAGTGAGCCCCCAGCGGAGAGAAAGAAACACACTTAGCATGAAATTAGAATCAAGCCACCAGGGTTTTATTTTCGTGCTATAAATAGAGTTCCCTATTCCTTCCCATTTTCTTGCATAATACATGAGATACAGAGAACCCCAAATTGGTTTGGTGAGAAATCCAGTTTAGTTTACCTAAATACCAATGCGAGAACAGCAAGACTCGTAAGGCACTGAAAGGAAGGCGAACAGCAGCGTAGTCCACTATGCAAATACTGTAATCTCGGGACTTGACGTTCTTGGAAGGCGCCCCGTCCTGGGACAGCCTGGACGGTCCACCCGCACGGGCCTGGGCGGAGGCTGTACTGGGTGCACCGCGCCTTTCTGGCGCATGGCCCAGATCTGTCTCACGAGGAGGCCCGCGAGAAGTGGGTGCTTGGGAAGTGGGTGCTTGGCCAATGGCATCTGGGAGGGTGAGTGTAGGTGGGCGGCCCCCAGGACCCAGGTCCCGGCGTCAATGAACAGAAAGGTGTGGAGGGGAGGCTGTTTGGCCCTCGAGATTCCCATCCGGCATGTGAAGGCCGGTGCTTGGCTGCCTCGGTCGTCTTGTGCTTTAGTTTCCAGATTGCCACCAGGAGTGTGCGGACGGGAGTGCGTAGCCCAAGGGAAGAAGAATGGCGTGGCAGTTGTCGGGTTGTGGAGGATGAGATGGGTCGCTCCCCGGGTTGGATTACAGGACAGTCACCCGTTCGGCCAGTGCCCATCCTGCCTATGGGTGAGCCACGCTCCAAGTGACCTCACCGGGCAGGGAGGACGAGCTGGGGTCAGGCACCTGTGCAGGCCGGGGAGGAAGACACCCAGGAGGTGATCGGGTAGGAGCGAGCCGGCCGTCTGCTGCCAGGAAGATGGGGTGAAAAGGTAGTGCTACTTCTGGCCGGACACCAGGACGGCCAGCTCCTGAATGGACATGTCCTTGTTGACATAGCGGTCGTACTGCGCAGGGGTCAGCCTCCCGCTCTGCAGGGCCTCCTCGATGGAGAACTTCTTGCCGGACTTCCTGTCGTGGATCACGGATGACTCCCCATTGGGCCCCTTCACCGAGATCTCCTCCCAGTCGCACTCCTGGCTCCTGAGCTTCACAAACATGTTCCAGTCGATGAGCCCGGCCCGGTGGGCCTCCTCAGGAGACAGCTCCCGGCCCGTGTCGGGGTCGATGACCACGATGGAGCGCCGCAGGTGGTTCTCCCGCTGCTCCCGCTTGACCGCCACGGAGCCCAGACGCTTCTGCAGCTCGTCGATCTCCAGGTCTTTGTCCCGGGAGAGGCGCTTGAGGTCGTCCAGCTCCCTCTCCAGGGACCACAGTCTGGAGTCGAGGTTGGCCCCGGAGTCCACTGCTGTCATGTTCCTCAGGTCCCGGGTTTCTGTCGACGCCAGCTCAATTTCCGACTGGAGCCTTCGGGTCTCGAGCTGCAGGTTCTGCCGCTCCAGCTGGAGCTTGTGGTTTTCCTCCCGCAGAAAGTCCAGCTCCTTGGATGACTTGGAGTTGGAGAATTCCAGCTCCGACAGCTTGGCCTCCAGCCGGCTCACCTCTGCGTCCAGCTCGCGCTTGCTCCGGCTCTCCTCCTCCAGGCTGCTCTTGAGCTTCCGGATCTCTTGCTCGGTGTCGCCTTTCTCCACCTGCACACTTTCGGAGAAGACCACCTTCTCCTTGACCTCCATCTTCTCCAGGCGGCTCAGCTGAGTGCGCAGGGTCTCGAGCTCGCGCTCCAGCACCTGCCGCCGGTGCCGCTCCTCCTCCAGCTGCAGCTTGAGCAGGCCGTGCTCCCGGGCCTGCTGGGGGTCCTGCTGCAGCACCACCTTCTGCTTGAGGGTCACCTTCTCCCGGGCCTCCCCCTCCTCCTTCTCCAGGTCGGCCAGCCGCTGCTTCAGGTGCTGCACCTCCAGCTCGGCCTCCCGGCGCGCTTGGCGCTCGCGCTCCAGCTCCTCCAGCTGCCGCTCCAGCTCGGCCCGCCGGCGCTGCAGCCGCCGCAGCTCCCCACGCAGCATGTCGATCTGCCGGAGCTCCACGTCGATGCTCTCGGTGAAGGCGTCCACCTCGGCGCGCAGGCCCGGCTCCTCCTCGTACTTGACCACCTCCTGCTGGACCACCTTTTCCTTCACCTGGGAGAGCTCCGCCTCCTTCTCTCTGATCTTCGCCTCCTGGGAGGCTCTCTCCCGCTCCAGGTCTACCTGCTTCTTCTGTTCCTCCGACAGCCTGGCCCTCAGGGACTCCACTTCCTCTTTGGTTTGGGGGTCTTCCCGGAACTGGAGGATCTCCTGGACCACCTCCTTGGTCTGCACCTGGGGCTTGGTGTCCTTCAGGGACTGGATCTCCTGCTTGAGCTGGTAGATTTCTAGATCACACCTCTCGATGAGCCTGGTCTTGTCCACGATCTCCTCCCTGAGCCGCTGCAGCTCCTTCTCCATCTCGGGGTCGGTCTTGTACTTGATGACTTCCTTGGTCACCTCCTTGACTTCCACCTGGGGGCCCCGCCTCCTGAGCGCCTCCAGCTCGCTCTGGTAGCTCTTGAGCTGCTCCTCGGCGCCACGGAACTTGCGCTCCTGCTCCACCAGCTCCAGGCGGAGGTTGGCCACCTCACTCTCGGCCTTGGGGTCGGGCCGGACGATCTCCCGCACCTTCTCCTGCACCACCACCTTGGCGTTTTCCTCCTCCAGGGCCCAGATCTTGCGGAGCAGCTCGGTCTTCTCCCTCTGGTGGGTGCGCGCCGTGGCGGCCTCGTCCTCGTACTGGCGCTGCAGGTCGCCGACCTCCCTCTCGGTGGCTGGGTCCCTCTCCACCTTGAGCACCTCCTTGACGGTGATCTTGCTCTCGGCCATGGCCCGCTCCTTCTCCAGCCTCTTCAGCTTGTCCTGCAGGAAGCTCAGCTCCTCCTCGTGCCTCTCCCTGAGCCTGCCCTCCCGCTGCTGGGCCTCCTGCAGCTGCCGGTACTCAGCCTCCAGCTGGGGGTCGTTCTGCAGCCTCACCACCTCCTTCTCCGTGACCTTCTCCTGCGCCTGGCCCTTCTCCTGGGCCAGGGCCGCAATGCGCTGCTGCAGGAGGGCGGCCTCTGCCTCCCTGGTGCCCTTCTGCCTCCTCAGCTCTTCCAGCTCCTCCCGCAGCTTCAGGACCTCATCCGCCTGGGCCCTGTCGGGCTCGATGCGCAGGACCTCCTTGACCACGTACTCCTGGCCCCCGTCCCCGGTCTCCTGCTCCAGGGTGCGCAGTCGCCGCTGCAGCGCCTCCAGCTCCTCCCTCAGCAGCTGGTTCTTGTGCTGCTCCTCCGCCAGACTGCGCTGTGTCTGCTGGAAGCTCTCCTCCAGCTCGGGGTCCGGAACCTTCTTCAGCACCTCCTTCCGCACCACTGATTCCTGCGGGCTCTGGTTCTGCAGAACCCGGATCTCCTCCCGGGCACTCTTGACCTCATTCTCCAGCTGCTGCCTCCGTTCGGTCTCCTCGTCCAGCTCCTTCTGGATCCTCCAGGTCTCCCCCACGGCGCCCCCAGGCCGGCTCCCCTGCAGGGCCTCGTGGGTCATGCCCACCTCCGGCTGCTAGGAAGGAGAAGACCGCGTGCGCGTGAAAACCTGACCCTGGGGAGCCTCTGCCCCCTGCGGTGGGCCGTCCGGGCCCCGGGTGGCTTGGGTGCCGGGCTCACACGAGCTCTGGGCTCACAGGTCACTGAGGAAATGACTTAGAAGAGTCCAAGAGGAAGCACAGTCCTGCCTCTGGCCCTGGCCCACGCTGGCACTCAGGCCATCTGCTGGCCGGCCCTGTCTGCACCCTCAAGGGAATTCCACACCGGCACAGGGTGCAGCTTCAGTGTTTAACTGACAATTTCCTGCATCTGGACGGGTGGGATATAGCTAATCCCTCCACTGCCAGTCTCTTGCTATTATAAGGTTCTGCCTCTAATTCTGGCCTTCCAGTGTCTTGCTATTAGTTTCCAGTTTCTTGCTATTACAAGGTTGTTATAAACATCATGTGCTTTTAAAAATGTTACCTTGTACTGAGTACTCAGCAAATGATTACTGGATGGAGTCACACTCATGCCAGCAGAAGCACCGGCCTGGCCAGTGTCTGCATCACCGCAGTGAACCGGGGCCACACCTACTGGGCCCCAGGACGCCTCCTGGGGCAGAATGATTCTTCTTACCTGTCTCAGGAGATTCAGAGCAAACTCCAGATTCTGCAGCCTCTGTCTGTTGATGGCACTGACTTCGGTGAACTTGGCAGCAAGCGCCACTTCCTACGGAAGAGCAGAGGGTCAGCAGGCTGAGAAGGAGCCAGGACAGCTGTTGAAAAGTCTGGCATTTGCAGATAGAGATGGCTTCTGGCTCCCTCCTTCCTACCTGAAGGCACGCTGCAGCCCCACCCAACGACATGAAGACCAGCGGTCAGGGCAGATGGCTAAGGCACCCTCCCACCGCTGACCTTGAGCAGTTTTCTGTCTGGGCCTCCATGTCCTTGTGTGTGGAAGGTGGACAGCTGTGTGCTCACTATGGGGAGCCAGTGGGAGCCTCCCAAATCCATGGTTTTGACTCAGATACCTGCAGCCTGTCAGTGTCACTGTCCCAGAACGAGTTCACTTCTCTTACCACAAGTGTTTGCACCAGCAGGTGCAACGGTGCACGGTCCTCCCATGCTCTTGGGAGGACCAGCCAGTCTGAGCAGGCCTGGCCTGAGAACTCACCTCCTCCTTCACCTTGGCAGCAGGGGACTGCAGCCTGGCTCTCTTGCTCACGTGGCTGTTCCTTCCATTCTCCAGGTCGAGGAGAGACCTCAGTTTCTCAGCTTCTAACTCGTAGTCCTGGGTGAAAGAGACACGGCAGAGCTCTTGGCGCCTGCGTGGTTCTGACACCCCTTCCAGCCGATGGCCGCACCCAGCCTGCATGCGGGAGGCCCCGAGAGCTGCCCCGTCACTGGTGTCGGCTCTTCCACGACGCTGTACCTCGAGCCTCTGTCCCTACTGCCCCCACCTCGCCCTCCTGGCTGGCGGGACTGAGGCCTGTGGCTGGATGGTCACCTCCTCAGCCGCTCCGGACAGGAGGTGGCTTCTAGGTTGTTGACTCGGCTACTGTCGAGAATGCAAGGCTGGTGGCTTTGAGTATCCTGCATTCTTTTGTATGTTCTCCTCTAGGAGAGAGCCTTCTTTCCCCGAACCCCCGCCCCGAGTTTACTGCTTTAAGGGTAGAGAGCCCTTTTCAGGTGCCAGCTGCCTGGCACCGTGCTGTTCCCCTGGCAGCCAGCCGCGTCTCTCCACCTCCCGGGGGAAAGAGGAAGGAATCTGATGTCTCACCTTGACAGCTTGCTGGTACTGCTGGGAGGCGGTGTAAACTCTCTGTACTTCCTGTTCCCTTCTCGCTATTTCATCTAGCAGGTTCTGTAAAAGAACAGACTTCACAGATCAAAATTAAAAGCAAAACCTTGATAAGGTAGCTGGACTGCTTAGAATCTGGAATTACCCTTCTGTACAAATGAATGGCTTTCCTGTCTGCATCTGTGCCTTACCGAAGGCAGTTCTAAGGCACTGTGGAGAAGGGCCAAGGAGATGCTTATCTGTGCCCGGAAATGAACGTTTATTGAGTGCTTCAAAATGGCACGGTTCTGCTATCTTAGATGATCTCATGTCATCTTCCAACAGCCCTGTGAGGTAAGCACTGTCATTATCTGCAGTTTCTGAGTGAGGACACGGAGGCACAGCAAGGTGTAGTGACACCCGTGGGCACACAGCTGGGCGGCGGAACTGGAACCCAAGTCCAGGCCGTGGCGTTCCCCGTCCCCTGTGCCTTACCCTAAGGCATTGCTGCCTTCTGAGAAGGCGTGACCCTGAACTTTGGAAACGAGGTTTTTCCTACAAAGGCTCCTCTGGTGTTCTGGGGCCGCCTCATCCAGGCAACTTGCCCAGAGCGTCCATGCTGGGCCAGGCCCCGTGTAGGCACCGAGGAGAGACGAGTGAGCCCTCACGGGATGCCGCCCTCGTGCTCAGGGCGCCGGGTGTCGGGCCGGGCAGAGCCCTTGTGAGGACACGGCTCTGCAGGGCTCCCTCACCGTCGGGGAGGGCCCTCCACCTGACCCCCTGGCTCCCATGTGCGGTGGAGGCAGAAGCATCTGTCTTAACCTTCTGATTCCTCAGCTTGGTCTCCATCTGGCTGAGGCTGTCTGTCTCCTGCGGCTCATAGCTGGGGACGCTGGACAGGAACCGGAGCACCTGGTCGCGGCCCTGCCGGTACTCGTCGCAAGCGGCCTGCGCGCTCTGCAGGCTCCGGGCCCTGCGGGCAGAGTCAGGTGTCAGCAGGCGGGCAGCCGCTCCCGGGGCTGCTCCCCAGCCCTCAAGGAGTCTCCTGTGCTTGTCTTAAAAGGCAATACTGAGTGGAACTGAACCGGAGGGAACCCAGGCTTTCACCGGAAAGGGAGAAGCTAGGCGTACCCGGGTGTCACGGACTCCACAGCTCTGTGGAGAACAGGTAAGGCCGACCTGCGGCACAGCCCCGAGTCCCCTGCTGGTCTAAGAGAAGTCACAGGAGGTCAGGAAATCTTAGGGACGCACCGAAAAGGAAAATGGCAGCGTGTGGGCACAACAGATGCAGGGGTAGAAGCGCTACTGTTAGTGTTCAGCGTTCGGTTAGAAAAGCGTTTCTCAAGTCAACACTCTCAGCTTCTGCCATAAGAAGAAAAAGCGACTCCAGTGTCGGCAGCAGTAAGGAAACAAGTGGCGGCAGCGAAATAGGAGCCAGCAGACAACAGAAGGCACGTCGAGTCCGAGCGCCAGCTCTTTGAAACGGTCAGCAGGCTGACAGGCCGCAGGTGACCGACCAGGACTCGGGTCAGGAAGACACGGGCAGTGTGTGCCGGGCGGGGCGCCCGGGCGCTGCGGGCACCGAGGGCGGGAGCACACCCGGCAGCACCATGCCAGCGCGTCCTGCAGCGTGGTGGGGGACAGGTGCCTTGGAAGGACACGCCTGAAGTGGCTCAGTCAGTGGCTCAGTGGCCTGCCCAGGGCCTCCCAAAGGGGCTGGACTTGCAGTGAAGACCCTCACTGCACGGAATAAGCAAGACGCAGGCCCAGATGGCGTCACTGGTGAGTTCTCAAGCATTTAAGGAAGAAACACGCTCTGCAGAAACGTGCAGAAACGAGAAGGGAGGACGCTGGCGCTGGACGGGTGGAGAGCGGGACTGCGCAAGGGCCTGTCCTGGCCTCTGCCTGGCGGCTGCAGGGTATCTTTGGAAGGACCCGCAAACTGCTACTAACAGCTCCCTCGGGGCTGGCCATCAGGACTCCTTGGGCTTGTTTACTCCGGAGGGCGCTGCTTTTTCCAGAAAGGAAATGATGCAGGCAGCAGAGGCCCCGGGCGGGGGTGGGGGTGTGGGGTGTGTCCGTCCGCACCTGCACTCCACCTGCTGGCTCAGGTTGTCGAAGCGCTGGCCCAGCTTGTGCACCTCGGCCTCCTGGCGCTCCAGGTCGGGGCAGTGCTCCTGGAAGCGGCTGGCCAGCAGGCCGCAGCACTGCTTGGCCGCCTGCAGGTTCTTCTCCACCTCGCCCACGAGGGCCTTCTGAGCCTGCAGCTCGGAGGCCATGGCCTGCCGGGCGGAGAGGGAGAGCTGCTCAGCCGGGGCTCCCTGGGGCCAGGATGGCACTGCCCACTGCTGGAGGTACTTGGGGCCCCTGGTGTGGGGGTGATGAAGCCTGGGCTCGGGGGCCTCTGCCATCCTCCTCCCCCACGTCATTTCTGCCACGTCCCATTTAGTTCGTTCAAAGAACGAACCTGGGGAAACCCAGTTTCTCAACCTGCACGCAGCAGCGGCGTGTGCCACGACAGCACGCCCAGGGCGGCAGTGGGCCAGCTGCTCGGCCCGTGTCCTCCACTCTGGGGGGAGCCTCAGTGCATCCCGAGGCCCGTCTGGGCTCACGCCCGCAAGCCCACGAGTCAGGTCAAGTGGCTGAGTGGCCACGGGCCAAGAAAGCACATGCCGGCGGGCCACGCCCCAGCCCACCGCCTGGATCTGTTCCTCCGGAAGCCCCAGAGCAGCTGGGCGCCAGCGGCGGGCTGGAGGGGCGCTGCTGCAGCGCTGAGGGGAGCGGAGGGGCATCTGGAGCCCAGCTCAGAGAAAGAAGGTGCCGGCCCCGACTCACCGCCAGCCCCTGCCTCTTGCTGTCCAGGGCATGGCCGCTCTCGGGCACGGTGTCCTCCTGGGCCAGCTGGTTCTCGTAGGTGGCCAGCACCTCCCGGCCCTGCTGCAGGCTCTCCTCCAGGCGGTGGGCGGTGTCCACCCTAAGGCCACGGGTCACGAGTGGGGTTGCCCATCTGGCCCCTTGCCCCAGCTCCTCCCTGCTGCCCACCTGGCACCCACTTCTCCCGGGCCGAGTCCAGCAGCTGCAGCAGGCGCTCGTATCTGCGGTGGGTGTCGTCCACCCGGGTCCTCAGCAGGGGCGTGCTGCCGCTGCCCGGGAGCGCCCGCGCGAAGGCCTCGCACTCCGCGGTGCTGCGTGTCTTCTCGGGCTCAATCTGCAGCAGCTCGCTCGAGATGAGCTGTGGGGCGGGCCGGTCACCAGCCTGGCCCCGGGCATGCCCAGGGACAGGGTGGACATGCAGGGCTGGGCCCTCCTGGGGCAGAGGCGCCTCCCCGGGGCCTGCCCAGGTTACCACATCCAGGGGCCATCGGGCAGGGCCGCTCGTGAGAGCGATGGCAAGCGGCGGTGGGGCTGCGCCCACACTCTGCGGGCCCACGCTCCGGCCACAGGCGGGGACACCACACAGCCTGGAGCGGCTTGGGGAGTCCTCGCGGCCACCCCAGTACCGGCATCCCCCAGGCCCCGACTCGGCCTCCGCACTGACGTGAGCCCACCGAGGGCCATTCCGCTCTGTAAACTGGGGGTGTCCTCCACCACGGAGGTCCCCACACAGCGGGCACTGAGGGCCAGCAGCATTCCTCCCGTGCTGAGTCACGGGACTGGGCATCTGAAAGGGGAGGGCTGGTGGCCATCCAGCCCCTGGGAGGGGGACCTGCCCATTTTACTGAAGAAATGAGGCTGGGGTTCAAGTAATGGGCTCCAGCAGAGAGTGAGGCGGCTCTGCACCCCACAGTGTGTGCAGCCTCCCTTGGTCCCACCCCCTCCACAACCCGGGCCTCCTGCTGCACATGGCCAGGGCCCCGGTGAGCACCGAGGCCCTGGGGATGAGAACCTGCCCGAGGGCCGGGAGGCCTGCCCCTGCCCATGCGGAGGTACCG
This sequence comes from Talpa europaea, assembly GCF_964194135.1. Taxonomy (NCBI): domain Eukaryota; kingdom Metazoa; phylum Chordata; class Mammalia; order Eulipotyphla; family Talpidae; genus Talpa; species Talpa europaea. The sequence goes on along the minus strand of NC_140079.1, from coordinate 100,837,805 downwards.
TGAGGGCCTTGGCTCGCTCGGTGCTGTCCTGCATTGCCCGGCCCTGCTCCAGCGGGGGCCGCAGCACCTCCGTGATGGCCTTCTCCTGCCGGTCCAGGTCGCTGGCCACCTTGTCCAGGCTGGCCAGCAGCTGTCGCCCCTGAAGGTCAGAGGCATCTGCCAGAGGGAAAGAGTTGCAGGCAGTGGGGTCGAGCGGGCCCTCGGAGGCCCACTGGCCTCCCACAGCCCGACCCCTCCCCTCCCCTGGCAGTACAGACCCCTGGCCCCGGCTGGCACCCACCTCCAGGGTTCTCTGTCCTCAGCACCTCATGTCGCTGCTGGAGTGCACTCCTGCTCCCGGCCGCCTTCTGCCGCACACTCCGGTACTGGCTGCCCAGGCTGCGAGAGCAGATCCTGGTTGGTCCCACAGAGCCCAGCCGGGCCACCGAGCCCCAGGGCCTCCTGGTGGTCAGTGGTGGGCCCAGACGCAAAGGTGGGCTGAAGCACTCGTCTCCCTGCTTCCGAGACCCCTTCTCTCCACGGAGGGTTTTACTCCCTAATGTTGTCATTTCTTTGTCTTCCCCACCAAGGAGGAGTAGTACGCAGTAGGTGCTCAATAAACGTTTGTCGAATGAATCAATGAAGGCATCCCGAGTCACTTTTGCCTTGTGCCAGGGACTGACAAGGCCCTGGGAGTAGGGGATGGCCACAGAGGCCCCCTCCCCGCCCTCGGGAGACGGTGCGTAAAGAGTGGGGCAAAGGGGCAGTCCCGGAGGACTTCACAGAAGAGATGGCCCGGAGTGAGCCAGTAGGACTCTGGGTAGAGCGTGCCCTGAACTGTGCTCACGGTGGATGGTCTCAGGACAGCCCACCAACGCCGTCTGTCCCACTTAAGCGTCCAGGGGCTGGCTGCAGGTGTAGGGGCGTTCATGAAGCCGGGGCTGCCGGGACGCCCAGGACTGTGACTGGGACCCGAGGAGCCCGTCCAGGCCACTCCTTTGCCCTTGTACCTGTCGGCCAGAGCCAGGGCCTCTGGGTCAGTGGGAGGGATCATGAAGCAGACGGCCGGGGCGGTCAGCTTGTTCCCGGCACTGTCGGTGAGGTCCCAGCTCTCCCCGTGGTTCTTCTGCAGGGTGTAGCTGTAGCCCCTCAAGATGGGGCCCTGACAGGAGCGGGCCAGTCAGAACCGCCGCGGGCCTGCCTCACTCCCACCCCACCCTGAACCCGCCCCAGATGTCTGGCCCCGGGAGGAAGGGGTTGGGTGTGCAGGCCAGTTCCCACCTGGACTTCACTTTGGGGGAACACCTGCTCCCGCCCTGGAGGGCTTCACGGGACATGTGGGCTGGCCTCCTGGCCGCCGTGCTGTTAGGCTGGGCATGCGCCTGGAGCCGGGCCAGCCAGAGCCCCCAGGACTGCTGGGGTCTCCGGGCTGCTCGGCTGGTGGTCAGGAGGCCAGAGCAGCGGGCAGTGGGTGCAAGGTTGCAGTCACCCCAACGTCAGAGATGCACGGGTGCCTGAAAGTCCAGGGGCCCTGCACCCCACCTGTCTCCCTCAGTCTTCCCAGTGCCTGGGATCCTGGGGCAGCTCACCTGGTCCCCCTCAAAGTCACAGAGGGCCTCCACGGGGATGGGCTTGAGCGGCGTCTCCCGGCGGTACTTGAGGGGCACTACCTGCTGCCCTCGCTGCTGCAGCCCCCGCACCACCTGCTCATACTTGTCCAGCGCCTTCTCCTGGTCCTGCGAGGAGGTGTGGTCAGCCGCCCGCTTGCCCGGCCGCCCGCCCGGCCCCTGCCGGGCCCAGCACTCACGTCCAGCTCCCGTAGCAGCAGCTCGATCTGGTAGCGGTCCTTGAAGTCGGGGCTGTACTTCTGGTTCAGGTCCGAGTCCACCTTGCGCAGAAGCTCCTGGGCGTCCTTCAGGTCTTGGTGGAACTAGGGGAAGCCGGCGGCCCCGTCACCAACGGGGAACCGCTAGGCCTCGGGAGCTAATCCTCAAGCCCACTCCTGGGGGGCCGGGCCTCCTCTACACTCTGGGGACTCCCCGGCCCAGCTCCCAGGCTACTGTGCGCCCTGCCCGACAGGTTCCCAACCGCCCCACCCCCCTGTGCTGAGCACACCTGCCGGAACCCCTATTTTCAGTCTATGTCCCAGTACACGTAAGACAGGCCGCCCCGCTTTGTTCTAGAAAATTCTCCTGCCCACTTTTCAGTCCTTCAGCTCGCGAACCATTCGCTGTCAGTGGCCCTGTGGGCTGAGCCGTGACCAGGAGCTGGAGCTCCACGTGACGCCCGCGGCCGGCGGGAGAGGCGCCCACCGGCAGCCCGACCGCGAGGGCCAGCGTGGCTCGTGGTGCACACACCGGGAGCCGGCCCAGGGCGCTGGCCACATGCCCCGACGCCACTGCTGGAGGGACCTCGGAAACACGCTCCAGACTGAGGCCAGACGCGCGCACATCTGCATCTGGCGCATCCCAGAGTGCAGACCACAGCTGCCAGGCCGGGACGGGGTCAGCGTCTGGGGCGGACTCCTGGGGTGAGCAGTGAGTCCCGGGAAGATGTCAGTGAGGGTTGCACAGCACCGCGTGCCCGAGACGCCGGCTCAGCAACGGCCCCGACGGCAAGTCTCACACTGTGCCTTGGCAAAGGACACCCCCTTGGTACTCACACCCCCTCCCCCCTTCCCTCTGGGGCCCACCCTGACCCGGAGACCCAGACGCTCCAGCCCAGCCCCCCGGCCGGGCGGTACCTGGTGGAAGTCCTCCATGAACTTGAGGTGGCTCTCCTCGCAGATGAGCAGGTTCAGGTACTCCTTCCAGTCCGCGTGCACGGCCTCCATGTGCGCCTGCGGAGAGGGGGCAGCTGGCTGAGGCGCGGGGCCGGGGACACGGGGAGGATGGAGAGGGGGCGGGGGGGCCTTCCGGCGTCTGCCTGGGCGAGGTTCCCACAGACGCGGCCAAGTCCTGCCGGGGTGGGGGAGAGGGACCGCCTCGAGGGGCCAACAGGGCCGCCCGGGACAGGCGCTCAGGCCGTGCGCTGCCCGACAGCAGGGGCTGTGTCCGCCCGGACAAAGCAGGGCCTTCAAAAAGCTCACAAGGGCAGTGCGGGAACAACAGCCCCACGCCCCCAAGCTCACGTCCGCCTGGAACTCTGAAGTGGCCCTGTTTGGAGGAAGGGCCTGGCCCGCGGACGGCTTGAGGATCTCCGGGTGAGATCGCCGCGAAGCTAGGGTGGGGGAGGCAAGGCGAGGCCTCGTGAAGACCAGGCCCCGGCCTAGGGACACAGGGGACAGCAGCCGCGCCAGAAGCCAGGAGGCCGGCAAGGAAGGACACCCCCGCCCAGCAACCAGCATCCCCGAGGGCGCACGCCTGAATGTAGACCTGGGTGTGGAACTTCGGGCCCGCAGAACTGGAGCGAAAACATTCCCGTCCCTCCAAGCCACCAGGTGTGGTGCTTCATCACGAAGCCCCAGGAAATGCAGACAGACACCACGGGGGCTTCAGAAGGTGGGGGGACCCCCGGGGCAGGTCTCGGCCAAGAAAATGAGAGGCGGGTCCACAGAGCGAGAGGCAGAGGGTGTGTAGGCCCCACCCCCACCCCCCCACCTCCCCACCCCACCCGGAGGCTGCTCGAGGAGTGGCCCTTGGGCGCACCTCGATGGAGTTCCGCCCAGGGTGGTCGGCGGCCAGCAGCTGGTCACCCTCGCTGTGCAGCTTGTTGATTCTCTCCTCCTTGGCCTCCAGGTTCCGGTTGATGAAATTCTGTGGCGGGAGCATGGCGGAGGGGCCTCAGCGCGACCGGCAGCCCCGAACCCTGCCCCCGCCCCTCCCCGGCCCAGCGCTCCCACCTCGTATTGGCGGCGGCGGCTGGGGTAGTCGAGGTTGCGGTCACTCCAGTCATACTGCATGCGGCCCTTGGCCTGCTGGTCCAGCCAGTACAGCTCGTTGGTGCAGCGCTGCATGTAGTCCTGCAGCGAGCTCAGGTGCCGCTGTCGAGCCTGCGACTCCGCCTGCGGGCGGGGTGGGGGCGGGAGGAGACCCCTGAGGCCATCCGCAGTGGGAGCGGGGCCTGCAGGCAGGGTACTGAGGTGCCCACAGAGGGGGGGCTTGCACTGGGCTCTGCCACCTGACGAGCCACCCGACTCTCGGGAACTCTTGCACTCCTGCAGCAGACCTTTATGAAGCACCTACTAAGTACCACGCACTGCTGCAGGCACTGGGGTCAAGCACAGGATGACACAAAGCCCTCACAGGACTGACACTTTGTGGCACCTCAGTCTACTCATCTGCAAAACCAGGGCAAGGACAGCACTGAGGTCGCAGGGCCAGACTGGCGCAGGGCAGATGGGAGCTCAAGAAGCGCTACGCTGACCTCGGGGCAAAAGGCTAGAGAAACAGCGAGGCTGACAAGGGGTGGGCAGGACGGGCGAAGGGGTGTCTGCGTCTGCCCTGCAAACGGGAACAGGAGTTAACACGGCGGTCGCCCCCATCATGGGCCGGCCGTGCTGCAGGCCTGCCTCAGTCTCCCCAGGACCCGACTTGTGTGACTCCACCTTACGGAGGCGCCAAGGCTAGGGGTGGATGGAGCCTCCTAAGGGCTACCCTGTGCCCCCTCCGCCCCTCGCACTGAGGGGTCTGAAATGCCTGCAAAGAGAAACCATTTCTGCCTCACAGCAGCTCTGAAAAGGAGGCGTGTTCCATAAAGATTCTGGAAATCAATAGGAAACTTTTGCCTATAAAACATGTGGCATCATACATGGCACATAGTAGGTGCTTCAGAGACATGAGACGCTAACTGGAGATGAGGCTGGATCCAGCAGCTCTGTGAGGGTCTTCCAGGAGCGTGGGGCCAACTGGGGTGCCTCTCCGGCAGGGGGTGTACTGTCACTGCACATGCAGCCCATCCCCAGTGGGCGGCCCGTCCCCCCACGGTGGCTGCCCGGCCTGTCATCCCGTTCCTGGGATCTCACCAGCAGTTTCTGGTACTTGGCCTGGAGTTCGCTGTTTGGCTCCTGTGGACAGAGGCGCTGGGTGAGAGCGGGCGGGGGGCACACCCCTCCGCCCCGGCCCCTCCTCCGCCTGGCGCCCACCTTGCCCCCATCCTTGGCCAGGTGGGGCCCGATGGCCTTGACCTCGTTGTGGAAGATGTTGTGTTGCTCCACCTGCTGGTCGACCAGCGGCAGTTCCGTCCCGAAGCCCTGACTGCTCAGCTTGTCCTGCGGAGACAGCGGGGCCGCGTCCACACGTGTGGCCACCTTTAGTCCCCCAGGACGGCGGGGGCCACACGGCACATGCGGGGACACGGGGGGCCCTTTCCTGGGTCACACATTGTTCCCCGGTGTCCACAGTGGAGACAGGCTGGCCAGGGGGCCGGAGCCGGAGGGGAGACCCGGAGGCCCGAACCCCCACCACTCGGGCTATGCTACTCTGGGCGAGACGCTGTGCCTCTCTGAGCCTCACGCTTGTCACCTGGCAGAACCTCGGTGCCCGCTGACCCTGGGGGCCAAAGCCCGGCCTACCAGCTTCTCCTCCACCAGCGCCGCCCAGTTGACCTGCGGGTCCACCTCCTTCACCGCCAGGTTGTAGACCTGCTTGTGCTTCCCGCGGAGGTTGGCCACACGCTCCTTCAGCTGACGGATGCTGGGGGAGAGTGACCGGGCAGCGGGCAGGTGTCACAGCCTGCTGCACCCCCAGCAGGGCCTTCTGCAGAGTGACCGCCCTCCTCCTGTCCACTGTGCTTCCTCCCTTGACACTCCCCCGGAGTTCAGTGTGCCCAGAACCACGGGAGGCTCCAGAGAAGCTGGGAGGCCCAGTAGGCGGGAGGACGGTGCACGCCAGGGACAAGCCCGTTGAGACCCCTGCCCCCGCTGGGGCGGGCTGGGCTGGGAGGCGTCTCAGGTGCTGATTCACCCACACCCGAGCCCGGCAGGCAGGGAGAGTGCACACGAGGTGAGCGAGCGGCTGCCGGGGCTGTGGGCGCGCCTGGCAGCACAGGGGATGCCGGGGTCTGTGCCTGCTTCCTGACCGCAGGGGCTGGGCACGTGCCTGCCGCCCCTCCTCGATGCCCCCGCTTTGGGTGCCCGAGTGCTGGGGGCCGCAGGCTCCTGCCTGACCCACGCTCCCGAAGGGCCCGGCGCGGGACCTACTCTTCAGCGATCATGTCCCCCTGGGGGTGCTTCATGTGCTTGGCGATGGCCGAGTCCGCCTCCAGCACGTACAGCAGCTTCTCCGAGTCCGACACCCGCTGCAGGGCCACGTCCCGATGCTCGGGCTGCCGGCCCTCCTGCAGCCGGGCCAGGTCCTGGGGGAGCCCCGTGGAGGGACAGTGAGCGTGTCTCACGGCACCCAGGAGGGAGGGGCCGGCGAGCCCCCAGCCCCCTCAGGAGCCCGCGGCACACCTGGGGCAGCTCTGGGGCAGGCTGTGAGCTGTGACCCCCACCCAGCCCTGTGGGGGGGCAGCCAGAAAGACAAGTCACTCTCACAGGAAGTGATGGCAATTTCCTACCATCGGGTGAGTGGGTGCTTACCAAGGACACACACCAGGGGTGCGGCAATGGCCCCCCTGCGTGGGACAAAAGCCGAGAGCAGAGGAGGGAAGGGAGCAGGGTTCTAGATGGGGGAACAGTCTGTGCAAAGGCCCTGAGGCAGGAAAGGGCGAGCCATGGTGGACACCCCTATGCAGCTGGATGGCAGGAGGGAAGAGGAAGTGGTGGTGCCGGCAGGGCCTGTGGGCTCTGGGTGGGGTGAGGGTATGGAATGGCCCAGCAGCTGCTGTGAGCAGGGAGGGCAGTCAGCTGCGGTGACCTGTGGTGCCGGCCGAGCGCCTGGGGTGGGGTGGCTGTGGGGGGCGGTAGCACTTGGGAGGCACAGCCAATAAACTGCCCTTTGGGGGAAGGACCGGGAACTGTGGCCAAGCCAGCAGGAATCTGAACACGGCCTGGTGAGCCATTTAGTCATCTTCCCAGAATCCTGTGGGCACCTAGGGGCCCTGGAAACCCCAGGCCAGCAGGGGACACAGTGGTAAGGGGGCCAGCACCTCCCCTGGCCAGGTCTCAGGAGCCCCATCTCTGCAGACATATAAGAATCATCGGGAACCATGGCCCTCCCTCAGCAGGAAAGCGGGGGCCAGGGACGCCTGGCCTGGAAAATCACAAAGCAAGACAAGCAGGACCCAGAGGCCCCGGGGGCGGTGGTGGGGTGGGCCTGGGGCCTACTGAAGCAAACTCACTTTCCATAGCCATGCCTCAGTAGGAGGGCATGGGAACAGAAACCATCCCAGGGCTGACAGGTAATGAATCTCACGGTGGGCAGGTGGACGAGGGCGACCTGGCGTCCACGCTGCGGCTCTGCCAGCCTCCCTGCCCGTTTATGATTTGGGAGCCACGCGACAGGTCGCCACGGCACAGCCCCACGTCTGTGAAGTGTCCAGAGCAGGAAATCCAGAGACAGAAAATCAGTGGTGGCCAGGGCTGGGGGCAGGGGTGCGGTGGGGGGCCGCTCAGGGCAGGGGTCAGGGCTGGGGGGGAGGTGGGGGACTGCTCAGGGCGGGTGTCAGGGCTGGGAGGGGTGGGGGGCTGCTCAGAGCCAGGGCGAGGAGAGAGTGGGGTCCACAGCCTGGGACAGCGCCTAGTGCCAGGGAGTGGTCACTTGAAACGGCTACGTCATGGGAATTCACTGTAAAAAACTGGAAAATTCAGGTACTTTGGATGATGAGATGAATAGTGATGCCTTCTAGAGGGAGGGAGGGAGGAGGGAGGTGGGAAAAGAAGAGGAAAAGGTTGCCTGGTCCAGTCTCCACAGCTTGCTTTTTCCAAATTTGTTCATTTGAAGTGAAAGACTGGCGTGAAATGACCGTCCAAACACATGCCCGTTACTCTGGGCAGCTCAAACAGAAGGGTAGACCCTGTCCTCGCTCCCCCTCCCAGGCGTCCAGCAGACACGCCAAAACCCGGCTCGCTGGCGGGCCTCTGCTGGTGGCCCTGGGATGTTAATTTGTTTATTGGTCCTGAAATGTTTGTAAGGAACACATATTACTTTTATTAGGGGAGAAGAAGGGACACACCCCCCAGAGCTGTTTTCATTTAGGAGAGAACGCCAGGGAACATGGGCGAGGAGAGAATGCCAGGGAACATAGGCGGGGGGGGTGAAGGGGCCACAAGGGGGCATCCAGAGGAGAGGGCCTCGGCCACTGGGACCCCCACCCTGCAGGTCTCTGTGCTGCCTGTGGACTGGCCCTTGGCTGGGGCCACCCCGGCTGGGCCTGGGGACAGGACTGGGCTGGTCGGGCCTTAAATCTGGGGTGACCTGTCCCTCCTCAGCACCCACTCCTCTGGACCCACCTCCTAACCCCTCCGGGGCCAGAATGCAGATGAAACAGACACCACCCAGTGAAACTGGAACTTCAGATGAATAATGGACAACTCACATCATAAGTGTATCCCAAATAGTACATGAGATATACTTACACACACACACACACACACACACACACACGTTTAAATTTGTTTTCTAAAATTCACATTGAGCTGGATCTCCCGTGCTTCTTGCCAAATCTGGCGACCACACCTCCAGGATGTTTCTGGGCAGTTCAGTCACAGCCCATCACCCAGGGCCTCCCTAACCTCAGTTTCTCCAGCCATAAAGAGGCATAAACTCAACTGCACGGACTTGGGGCGGCTCCAAAGAGCAGATGACCATCCCAGCTGCTGGCGGGTGTGAGCACAGCTGAGTCCTCAGACAACCTATGGACTCAGGGCCATTTTATCCCCATGTTACAGAGGAGGAAACTGAGGCACAGAAGGGAACGTGGTCTGCTCACTCTCTTCTCTGAATGAGCATGACAGCATGGCACACTCTCCAGACATGCCACATGTCCCCAGGGGCAGGACCGCCCCAGGGCCTAGAAGTGGATGCTGGGCTCCTGGGCAGGGGCGGGCTGGGGGGGCCTGTGCACTCACACTCTGCATCTTGGCCTCCGTGTCCACGATATTCTTCTCCACCTGGTCGGCATTCTTCTGCAGCTGCTCGATCAGCTCCGACAGTTCCTTGTTAGAGATGCTGTGGGCAGAGGGGCAGGTGGGCAGGGGCCTGGGGAGGGCTGTGTCCCCACAGCGCCGCCGCCCCAGAGCCGCCCTGCTTGCCTTGGAGGGGCATCGCTGTCCCGGGTCAGCCCCCGCAGGTCGTTTACCCTGGTGCTTCCGTTTTCCCATGACAGCAGAGCCCTGACTCTGATCTTTTTGTTTTGTTTGAGATCTAATTCACATACCATCAAAGGCAATTTTTTTTGAAGATTTCTTTATTTTTATACAAGAGCTGGGGTACAGGACAGATGTGCGGGAGGGTGAGAGGATTCACCAGAGACAGAGTGGGGAACAGAACAGGCAGACTGACAAAATACACTGCTGGGAATCGAACCCACACTGCAGAGGCTGCGGACAGCTTCACAGTGCTGCGCTCAACCTGCTGCGCCACCAGGGAAGCCCCAAAGGCACCTTTTTAAAGCACCTACGCTGGTGGTTTTGGCATCTTCACATGGTTGTATGACCATCACCACCATCTACTTCCACGGGTTTGACAATCCCCCCAGCACACACACATCCCCATCACCCCGCCCCACCCCACGACACTGGTTTGCCTCTGTCTCTCGATTGGCCGATTCTGGACGTTTCTGATGAAGGGGAACGCACACCATGTGGCCTTTCGTGTCTGGGTCTGTCACTGAGCAGATTCGCCCAGGTTGCGGCGTGGGCCAGGGCTCAGTCCTCTTTACGGCTGAGTAATATTCCACACGTGTCAGCTGATGGCCAGCTGGCGCCTGCAGTCCCCTCTGTCCAAACCTGATCCTTTGTTCCCATCCTCCCGCTGCTTATTTAATAAGTTGGGGACTTGCTCTTCCCACTGAAAACAGGAAGCCAGAGGCCCACGGAGAGGAAACCGCCAAGGTAAGTCCCACGGGATAAACCTTCAGCCACGGGCTCTCACTGGGAGCATGGGGCCCACACACCGCAGGACCTGCCCGCCGGCCCTGGCCCGTCAGAGCCGACGCGTCAGCGCCAGGCCGAGACCTTCCCTGGGACACTCTTGGAGCCACTGCGAGACGGATCAGTTGGTTTTCCCGTCCAGTGCGCCTGTGCTCTCTCCACTCACCTGTCTGCCCCCAAATCATATCACAGACGGCTCTGTGGAACACGATCGTGAGAGAGGCCATGGCCCTGGACCCTGCTGGGGTCCCAGGAAGCCTGGCCCAGGACGGACACCCCAAAAGGAAGGCTTCATCCGAGAGGCAGCTGGGAGAACCCACTTGTCATCAGCTCCAAGCGGGTGAAAGCTCTGAGAAGTCCCTGAGCAGAGGGTCTGCAAGGAGGGGTGGGCTTAGAGAGCTGTGGGTTGTGGGCCACCCTTGCTGCCCCCGACCCTGGGTCCTCTACCTCAGGGCTGGGAAGACCTTCCTTCCTAGCCCCTCAGCCCCGCCCAGCCACAGACCCTCAGCCGGGCTGCTGCGCCCAGACATGGTGAGTCTCAACTCAAACACTTAACCCATGACTGCTCGGGCCATGGTCAGGAACCTGCAGGGGGGCCTAGGTGGGGCCTCTGTCCCTCCTGGCCAGCCCAGCCCCACCTCAGGGTGTGGGGCCAGCTCCCCAACCAGTCCCATCGCAGGTTGGGGCAGGTGCGAGGAAAGCCTCTGGACCCCACCTGGCCGGGCCATGATTCCAGCAGCAGGAAGCCCAGCGCCCAGGGGCGGGGTGGACGGGGGCGGCCAGCCCAGGGACCTGGCTGCACACGGAGAGTGGGGCAGTGACGGTTCAGGTCCTGCTGGGCCCTTTACTGCTCGGACAACCTCAGGCAAGCGTCCTACCCCAGAGCCTCCATTTCGCTATCAGTCAGCAGGGAGGTGATCACCAGGCGTCACGGTCCTCGGGGCTCATGCACACTTCCCCAGACCTCAGACACCATCCCAGGCAGCCCCTCCATAGCACCCGCCCCTGGAGTCCCTGGGAGGTTTGCACCCCCCTTTGCAGGGGAGAAAACCGCGGTTGGAGAGGAGAGGGTGCTGGCCCCGGGTCACACAGCTCGAGAGTGCGGCCAGTGTCCTCCCCTCGGCTGCGTGCTCCAGAGACCACACCAGCGAGCCCCAGGCCGAGCGACTCGGGGGGCTGGGCGGCGCACGTGCCGACACACGTCACCTGGAGAGTGAGCTCATGCGTGCTGGGTGCCAGGCTCCCCGCCCCTGCCATAATCCCCATCACCACCCTGGGAGGTAGGCGTGGGCCGTGAGTGATCCTTATCAGGCCTGCTTCATAGATGTGGAAACGGAACCAGAGAGGTCCAGGAACACCCCAAAGCCACGCAGCGATCACGTGTCAGAGGCAGAATTCCAATCCAGGCAGGCCCCAGATGCCAGGCCATTAACAGACAGCCCTGAGCAGCTCCCGGCACAGAGGCGGCGTGAAACAGGTGGGGTTTAAATGCCAAGTGCCCAAAACCACAGCGCTGCCCTCCCTGCTAGGACGGCCACACTCAACAGGCAGGAACAACAAGTGTTGGTGAGACACGGAGAAACGCACCCTCCAGCACAGCTGTGGGCCCCTCGCGGTCCCGCAGCCCCCAGGAAACCCAACTACCCAGCCGCCCTACGACCCAGCATCTTCAGAAAAGAGGCCCAGGCCCCATGGAGGCCTGCACACAGACACCCACAGAGGACCGTTTACAGCAGCTGAAGGGGGGCTGAGACCTTCCCTGGGACACCTTCCCTTGTCTGAGACCTTCCCACAGAGGGACGGATAGACAGATGGTGGCAAATGTGGTCCGGCAACAGGAGGGAACTCAGCCCAGCCAGGGGGGGCACAAGGAGCTGGCTCCTGCTACGACCCAGGGGCACCCTGAAACCACCCAGTCACGGTGCATGAGTCCATGTCCACGAAACACGCAGGCCAGGCTTGGGGCTAAGCAAGTTTCATACAGATTAGCTCATTTAACCCCCCACCCCAGAAGTAGCACTGTTCTCCCCAATTTACAGATGGGGAAACTGAGGCACAGAGCAGTGAGCTAACCTGGCCACTGCGGAAACCAGGGCAGGCCTGGGATGTGGACCCAGGTTTCTGGACACTTTCCCCTTTGGGGCTGGAGTCCCGAGTGAGAGGCCCCAAAGGGTCCTGCCTTGCTCCTGCCTCTGGCTGCCCAGGGAGCCGAGGCATATCCCTGAGAGCCGCAGGGCCCCGGTCAGGAGGCCAGAAATTCGGGCAGATAGGGTGCCTGGGGAGGGGGCACAAGGCCTGAGGGCCGGCACTGGCCAGGCCAGTCTGGTTGTCCCGCCACTAATAAGCCACAAGGGGCAGCCGTGGCCGTCAGTCACGCAGATGGCAGCCAAGATGCAGCCTCTCCCCACCATCCTCACCCCACCCCGCGCGCCCATGGACACAGCAATCCCCCCCAGGCTGCGGGGGGCACCCGAGGTACAGGCCTGCCTCCCCGTCCCTGCTCAGGGGCTCGGCGACGTGGCACTGTGGCAGTGGCCGTGGGCCCTAGAGTCTCGCCCGCTGCCAGCCTCCTATGATGGGCAAGCTTACCCGGGGCAGCGGAGCCTGGAGCCAGATGGGGTCCACGCCCCATCCCCGGCCGTTCACCCTTGAGAAGCAGCTCTTCAGGCCTTGGCTCCCGCCTCTGTAAAGGTGGCGCCCCTGTACCCAGGTGAGCAAGGGCGGGGTGGGCGCTGCCAGAGACACTGAGTCGAGTCTCAAGGACCACTCCGGGGCCTCAGAGCAGCGTCTGGGGACCAGAAAGCAGGGAGCGAGCATGTCAGCTCGCAGGGGTGTCCCCGCTGTTTGGCCAGCACCGAACGCCTGGCACCGGCTGGCCCGGCACACGCCCACGAGGGAGCATGGTCACCCAGGGCCTCGCAGGCCCCACATGGCGGCAGGGACGCTCTGCACGCTCGTTCTTCGTGCTTTCCCTGGGGTTGCCAGCACAACAGAACACTGCTCCCCGAACTGAGCTGGGGTTCTGCCTGCAGACCCCTTTCTCTCGCTGGGCCCTGCAGAGAGCTTCCTTCTAACAGGTAGTAAACCGACCATGGGGAGGACAGCAGGGCTCATGTTGAGGGGCCCATCAACATCAGGAGGTTGGGGAGCCCCTGGCTCCTGAGGACACCAGGTCATTCTCGGAATCCTTCCTGGAAACACCCCACCCACCCGGGGGCGGGGCCAGCAGACAGCGTGAGGAGCCACCCCCCCCAGTACCCGCTGCTCCAAGGGTGTCAGGGTACACAGACACGCCCCAGGAGTGTCAGCTGGAAGAGACTCTGTGCAAAGTGGGGCCCCGGGTCAGAAGAGGGCATTTGGGGGCGGGGACCAGGGAGAGCGACATGCTTGCAGTGTGTTAAAAGAGTTTCTTAGAAGAAATTCTAGAGACTTGAGGGTTCTCTGGCAAATCCTGGTAGGAGCAGAGCTTTCCCCCAGTGAACAGCACCCAGCACGCCTGCCATGGACAGGCATGGAGGAATTGGGGTGCCCCGGGCGAGACCCTGGCGGGTCACAGCCAACGGGGACTCCAGACTCAACTCCTCCCAGACACGACCCCCAGCCCAGCCCAGGCTACAGTCAGGGGTCACGGGTGTCTTGCAAGCCAGGAGGGGGTCACAACCAGCAAATTGGGGCTATTTTGCCAGAAAAACGACCCTGTTTTCTTCCCCTGAGGAAGAGAAGGGATCTGGCATGCGTTCGGGGGGCCCAGTCCACCCCAGGCATCACAGGAGTCCTGTGTACTTGGCCTGGTCTGTGTCTGAGGCTCCTGGTGCGAGGAGGGGAAATTGGGGTACAGGCCGGCCTGGGCTGCCTGGTGCTCTGAGGACACGGGGGACACCCAAGGCTTCCTGTCTGAGTCTGCAGGCGCCAGCCCAGAACAGGTGCCTCTTTGTGTCCAGGGCATGCTGAGAGCGCTGGAGCCGAGGGGACAGGGCCCAGGAGCCTCTAACGGCATCAGGTACCCCACTCGGTCACCAGCAGTGAGAAACCCAATACCCAGGGCCCGGCCGCCTTGCAGGTGGCCACTCGCAGCTGCAGAGGGGGGAGCGGAGATCCAAGCCCGGGGCCGCGTGATGCCCGCGTGTGGCCCAGGACAGCCCATGAGCCAGTTGGAGAAGCTGGGACAGAGGTGGCACCGGGTCACCCAGCGACCGCAGATGCTCCGTGTGGGCAAAGACAGTCACTTCAGGGGACCCCTGCCCCACCCCGCAGTCACCTCTTCTGGCTTGTGTTTGCGTGGGCCCCCTGACCCTTTACCATCTTTTGAGGGGCAGAACTGCCGGGAGGTTGACCGACTGGAGGCAGGGGCCCGGATTCCTTAGCCTCTATGAGCCTCAGTTTCCCCATCTGGAAACGGGGGTCCTGGTGCAGGCTGGGGAAGGGGTTATTTGAAAGTGTGGACATGGGAGGGATCCCAGGCTCTCTGCTTCCCCCAGGGTCACTCCCAGAGACCTGGGCTCCTGACGAGAGGGGCAGCGCAGGCCAGAGTCTGCAGGGAGCTAAACAGGCCCTGGCCGCCCACGCCATTTGCGCTGCTCCCTGAGCAAGTCCAGACGCCGTGTCTCGCGGTGTCGCCGCCCGGGAATTCAGAAGCAAGCTCAGTATTTGGAAATGTCTCCCCACCCCTGGAGGGAGAGCTAGGCCCGCACCAGGCTGGTGAGTCCCCCGGGGCGGCCGGGACCCCAGCCTGGGCCAGCGGCACTGGCTGGAGTTTGGCCTAAGGATGAGCCGGTGGATTTGGGGACTTGAGGGGTACAGGGTGTTTCCACCAGGGTTTCGCTGCTCAAAGAACTCTCCCATGTCCACAGGAAGGAAACCGCAGGAGCAGGGGGTGGGGAGGACTGGTCCGCCCGGTTGTTCCAGCCGAACCTGGAGACACAGCAGCCCTGCCTCACCCTCCCCTGCTTCCATCCTCCCTCTGCCTCCGTGGTCTCACCTGGAGCAACGCAATAGCCACCCCAACCGTCTCCCTGAACCCCGACTCTCGCCTCTCCAGCCAGCAGCTGCCCATTTGTCAGAGAGCAACAGCCGGCCACTGCCAGGCCTCACCCGCCCGCTCTCCCGAGTGCTCTCAGCAGAGCTCGCCTCCCGCCACAGCCCCAGCGCCCCAGTCCTACACAGGACGCTTCCTGGGCACGGCCTGGGTAGCCCCAAATGTCCACCTGGACTGCCTTGGGGGTCTTATTCCTGCCTCACCTCCAGCCCACCCTGGTCAAGGCTCAGTCCCCTGCCCATAGTCCAATCACCTCACTTGGCTCAGCCACTCCAAGAGGAGCTGCTCCCCAGCTTCCAGACCCAAGGAGAGACCCAGACCGCCCCCCCACCCCGGACACCTGAGCAGCCCCCTCCAGCTCTCCTGGTCCAAGTCACAGCACCCTCTTCCCTATCCTGCCTGCAGGGAGGGAAACTGGGTCAGCTGGCACTCTGGGGCTGCTGTTGCAGCCCAGCTATTCTCTGTGCCTCAGTTTTCCTGTCTGTGAATCAGGAATAACGATGGATTCCAGGGCCTAGGGAGGTCACCAGGGGTGGCCTAGTGGTTGAGTCTCAGCACTATCACTGCTGTGGCCTGAGTTCGCTCTCTGGCCAGGGAGCTACCCACATGGTGCAGCAGACCTCTCCTGTCTCCCCGCTGCTCCCCTCAGCAGTGGATTTCAGTGGATCTGCCTGTTCTGCTCCCCACTCTGTCTCTGGTGAATCCTCTCACCACCCCCCGCTCCGCCCCACCACCTTTGGCCGACACCCCAGTTCCTCTATGCAAAAATAAAATAAATAAAACCTTTAATAAAATTTAAAAAAATGGATAGATTCCATCCCAGAGGGTTGAGATAGTTTAAGGTGACCCCGCGCCGTTCTCTGGGTGAGGCGGCCACGGGCGCAGGCTGGGGTCACTGCACCTTTGTCACTGCTGACAGGCGTGTCCGCGGCCACCGGCACAGAGCTGGGCCCAGCGACAGCAGAGGCAGCGGGAGCTGTTTCCTCGCCCGCACTGGGGGCGGCACCTGCTCCGAGCAGAGACATCGCTGCTCCATGGGGTGGCCGCCCCCGAGGAATGGCCCTGGGTTCCTGGCTGCACTGTCCACACCTAAGCCTGGGCTGTGGTTGTAGCCAGAATCCTTCTAGTAACCATGGTTGAAAAAGTCAACACAGCCAGTGAACTTGACCTTTTATATTTTCTTAACCCGAGGCGCCTCAAGTGTATTTTCACGGCTCTGCCACAGCGCTCTCGACGAGAGTTGGCACTCGTGCCCCACGCCTCGTCCCTGAAGCCAGAGACCTCGTCCACGGTGCACCCCTGTTTACTCCAAGCATAGCTCAGGGGCAGTGTCAGGAATGGGGTGATGCCGGGCGAGGTGATTCTGGGCCCCGGGATGTCTGGTTCTGAGCTGGCAGTGGCCCGGCCCCTCAGGCCTGCATCATGAGGCAGACACTGGGGTGCTGGCCACCTGTCTGCTCGCTTGGCGCCCGGGACACTTAATCAACGGTCACTCCCTCACTCCCGGCCACCATCCCCAGACACGCAGGCTGCCAGACGCCCGCCCCAGGCCTGTCTACGGGCCCCAGTTATGCCCAACAGCGCAGGTGTCTGGGCGTGAGGTACCTTCCCCACACCTCAGAGCTGAGCACCCCTGTCCCCAGCGCAGGACACTCGCTGACTCCCCAGCCCTCCCTCCTTCCAAGCTGACCCCAACCTGACATCCTGGGGAACAGTCAGCCCCCAGTGACCCCCCAGTGCGCCCTGCCTGCCAGGACAGGGGACTGTCCCCTGTCGGCCACACACAGAGATGAAAATTGGGGACACGGGGCATGTCTGGTGGGGACGGCCTGTCCCATGTGGCCAGGGCTCCCTCGCCCCAGGCCTGAGTCAGTGCTCATGATCCGTCCCCAATCACGTCTGCTGTGCTTCCTTTTTGGGGTAAATTCTGTCTCAGCGGGTGCACAGGGGTGGGGGGAACATTCGCTTTGGAATGTCTGGAACGCACAGCAGTGCACACCTCTCCTGCAAGCAGCCTCACCCCTCCCAGAGCCCAAGAGGGCCTGCTTCCTGCTGGCCCTGCCCAGCCTCTGCCAGTCAGCCAGGCCTCCCAGGCTCCGGTGACCCAGACCCGGGGGCAGGTGGGCCTAGTCTTCACTTTCTTTCAACGCAGGCAGAGAAGCAAAGGCTCACTGCTCTGAAGGGCAGGCTGTCGGCGCCTGGCGCAGGGCACACACAGCAGGCACCCAAGATGACGGCTGGAGACAGCCAGACGGGAACTTTTAGCACCAAGAGCACCTGCCCCAGGGCCCACCTGGCCGCCAGCCTACTCAGGCCTCTAAATGGGACTCTCACAGCCCTGGAGGGGGCAGCCTTCAAACCAGTGGGGGCTTCACTTAATCCCGCTTATTAGGCTGTAGACTTGGGCAAGAAGAATGTATTCATTTGGGGGGCCCTCCTGTGACCCTGATGCCAGGTCTTGTGTAGGCTGGGGGCTCAGCAAGTAGGTCCAGAATCAAGCAGATGTACTGTAGCTCATCCACAGCTCCTATCTCCCCATTTTCCAGATGAAGACAACTGAGGCTCAGAGGGGTTAAGAAACCTGCCTGAGGTCACACAACTGGAAAGTGGCAGTGCCCATGTTTGACCCCAAGCAGCGAGCCACAGAGTCACCTCCTCAGAACAAGGAGGACGTCAATTCCAAACTACGTGACCAGGAGACATCGGGGAGATGGGGCGCCATAGCCAGGGTGCACAGTGCTGTGTATCTCGTTGGCATCTCTGTCGGGACAATTAATCCCAGTGCTGGGTAACAACCAGTGGGGGTGCCTGAGGCTGAGTCATCAGGCTGACACATCACCATGAGGGACTCCCACCCTGTCCTGATGAACAAGCCTCTGGCAGGGAAGGAACTGGCACGGAGCAAACACCCCGGGCTGCGCCCTTGGGGGTGCCTGACACCTGCTCCCTCCGCCCTGTCCACTGTCCCCACTCTCACAGCAGATACCTCGGGGTGGGGCAGGGGCGCCAGGCCAGGGGCAGGGTAGTGTCTGCCCTGGTACTGCTGCCACACCAGGTGCTCTCCTAGATTTTCAGCATTTTTAGATAGTCAATGAATTGTTGAATCAATTTTCATCTCCATCCCCGCACCTGGTCTCTCTGCCCTCTTGCAGGCCCGGGGACAGGCCACCTCCATGAACAGGCCCTGGAGACAGCAGTTGTCCATGTGCTATAAATCCTCCGCTCAATTCAACACTTACTGAGCCCCAAGACTATGCAAGACCTGGAATCAAGGGGTACAGGAGGCCCCCCCAAGAGATGAGTAAGTCCTTGTTGTCCCAAAGTTTATAGCCTAATAGGCAGGATTAAGGGAAGCAGCCAAATAACTATAATTAGAAGGAATGGCCCGTCTGGGTAAGGGATTTTCATCCACTCTGTCCCACTCGGCCTTCTAACTTGTGAAACTACAGCCCAGTTCCAGGAGATGCAGGAAAAGAGTAAAATGAGGGGCGGAAAAAGGGAACGCATAATAGAACGCATAATGCATAAGAAATACCAAATAATAAAGGGGGGTGGGCCCAAGCACATCAATCATTACAATAAACGCGAATGAGGTAAACTTGGCTGCTGAAAGATAAGACTCTCGGGTGAGAATACGCCAGGCGCCCCTAATGGCGGGGTGCGCGCCGCAAAGTGTGTGGTGAGGTGTTTCATTGCTCTGTGAACACACCAGAGTGTAACTGCACAACCGATGGCTCAGCACACTTCACACCTGGGCTCAGCTCACTTCACACCTGGGCTCAGCTCACTTCACACCTGGGCTCCACGCAGGGCCTGGCCTGCACCAGGGACATGGGGCATGTCTCTCCATCTGTCTCCACTTGGGACCTTCCTGCTTGCTCCCCACCCTTGACCAAACGCCATCACATGGTGCAGAACTGCACAAAACCAAACGAAGCCAATTCTAGGTCATTTGTAAGACACACCCCTGCGCTGCAGCAGGACAGGGAGGCTGAGAACAAGGAATGGAGGGGACATGCCGAGCACCGCTGCTGAAGAGAGAGACGCCCCTGGAATTCTAAGAAGGAGCGAGGCGATGGTGTGAGTGCGGCTGTGGCCCTCAGGGCCAGCGCAGGGAACCCAGGCTGGGCCCCACCCCGGACTCCAGCGCCACTGCTCTGCCCGGGTGGGGCTGGCTTTTCAAGCTCCTCCTCTGGGCAGCAGGGCTGGGAGCCAGGAAATGGGCCTCAGGTATGTGTCACCGTCTTAGGACGAGACTGAGGAGGATCCCCAGATCTCTAGGAAGGAAGTCCTACGAGGAAGCAGCACACAGGCAGCACCCAATAAATACCGGATTGATTGGCCCATTGACTGACACTCTCTGCTAGAAACGCCCCTGGGAATTAGAGTCAGTTCCTCCACGCCCAGTGACTGACCGGGGAGGTGGGTCCCAAACTGCAAGGGAGGCCGAGCACACACAGCCCCTTCATGACCCTGGCCGATTCCACCCCTCCCGAGGACCCCACCCCCGGACCCGTGTCAGGCCTGCACTTCTGGGTCCCAGTAGCAGGTACACAAGGAAGCTCAAGCTGCTTCGAGTACCACCAGGGCGGGTCTTGGAGATTTCTACCAGGCTGAGACAGGGCACTGACCAGCTCAGTGCTCTGGGGCATCAGGCCATCAGGTTCCAGCAAGGACAGGGGAGCAGCCTCTGTTTAAGCCCCTGCCGCATACCTGAGGCGTGACTCATCCCTCCTGTCCATCCCAGACCTTCCAACACTGTCCACTGCACACCGTTCTGGCCCACAAGTGACTGCCCCGCAACCTAAGCCCTGCCTCCATGAAGCTTCCGCTCCAGCAACCAGAAATAAAGCCCAGCGAGGGACAGGGAGGCGGCCAGCAGCCCAGCGCACTGGGCCACGGCTGCCCGGGCCACAGTGGATGGACCCTGGAGGGGGTCTGCCCAGGCTCCAGCTCTACCCACTGAGTCCTCTGTCCCCACCGTGGGCGTCAGTCCCCCCAGCATGGGGGCTGGCTGCCCATCTTCTGGGGTGTAGGAGTCCAGTCCCTTATCGGGGCAGCAGAACTGGACCTTGGGCCCTGCCAGTGCAGGCTCGGAGCCCTCCCTCGACTTCCACCTGGAACCAAGAAAGTCCCACATGGAAAACAGAGAAGACCCACGAAGTTCTGTGAGCCTGAGTCGGGCAGTGGAGGCAGCAAGGACTCTGCGGGCCAGTCTCCCGGGCGCGGCGGGCAGCAGCGGAGCTGCCAGGCAGCTGGCTGGGGGGTGGGTGTTTCTCTTACAAATCCGACAAAACCCCTCTGGCCAGAAGGGTGTCTGAGTGGCCTCCCGGGGGTGCCTCCAGCCCATCCCCTGTTCCTGGCTCAGAGGGCCAGGGCAGAGCAGCTGGGAGCCCATGTGCGGACTACACTGAGCCCCCAGGAGGAGAAGCAGGGGTTGGTGCCTAAGGAGGACAATACTAGCACCTGGGGGCAGGTGTGCCAAGCTGGGGCCGGCCTCGGGTGCCAAGCTCACGCCTCTCCCTGTTCCCCCGACAGCATCCCCTCTTGTTCCCCGAATCTCTCCATCTGTCTCCACTTGGGACCTTCCTGCTGGCTCCCCACCCTTGCTCCTGGCCTTGGGAGCCTCTCCCTCCCGAAGCCCCTGCCCTGCCCGGCAGACCTGACTCAGAGGTGGGCCCCGGGGTTCTCAGCCAGCAGCTCCACTCCTTGCCCACCCTCCCCTCACTTTCAAACAACGCCCGCCCTTGCGCAGACACGCGGAAAGGCCATCAGGAGCCTCCCTGCAAATCCAGCTGCGCGCCCAGGTGCCACAGCTGCTCCGACTTGACACAGGGCGAGAGGTCACGGCGTCGGGGCCATAAACACACGTGACTGCGCGTCAGCCTTCACACCCCCTTTTGGGGGAGCTGCTGGGGGCTGCCGGACTCTTACTCAGCGGGCTCCGAACGTCCCCCCGTGTGGGGCTGTGTCACACCAATGGGGGCTTTTGATTTTTCAGCGAGCCAAGGCTAGATCCGGAAACCGCGGCCAGTTCTCTCGCAGGAGACGTCGCGCTGGCCGGCTCCTGTGCCCCGGCTCCTGCTGAGCTGCCCCGCTCGGCCTGCTGCGATGCCCCTGTCTCGGGGAAGCGCCCTCCTCGAGCTCCCAGGATGTCCTGGACCCAGGCCCGCGGCCTCCTGACCTTTCTCCCCCCAGACTGGAGCACCCAGAGAGCTGTCGGGCTGTCTCCTTCCTCTTTTCAAAATTGAGGTAACACTGGTTCACGGCACTGTGTGTGAGTCACAGGAGCAGGGTCACCCCCTCGGCGCTGTCACCACCCCACACCCGCCACCACCACCGGGTGGGTGTGAGGCCTGCCCTGCATACCCCTCAGCTCTCAGGGCAGGTGTCAGGGTTTGTTACTGGTTTGGTCTTTGGCCGATGCTTGCCCTGTGTTCCACATACGAGGGCCCCTCCAGGACCCCGAATGTCTCTAGACCCTACATAAGGGTGCTCAGCGTCTCGGCCTCTGCTCCTGCCTCGTGACCCTTTCCGGGCTGGCCCAGGTGGGCGCACACCTCCCCCGCCTGGCCTTGGGCGCCTCTCTTCCTCCATTCCTGCGGGCCCCTGAACACCCACCTCCAGGCAGGTGCCCCCTCCGGAGCCCACGGCTGGGGCCTCCCGTCCTGGTGCCCAGCCCTGGGCGGCTGCTGAGCTCTCTCCCGCTGCCCGGGGCCTGCAGGGTCCTCCTAAGCCAGCTCTGAGCTGTCTCCATGGGGGTGCAGAGGGGCACTGAGGGCGGGGAGGGGGCAACAGGACTCTGCTGGGCCCTCACATTCCTTTCTAGGGGACAGACCTCCTGCTGCCCCATGGGGTGAAGAGGGTGGGGTGTGTGTACACACCAGCGTGACCCCTGTGATGTTTAAGGAAGGAGAATCTTAGCAGCACCCCCTTCCCGGGGCTCAGCCTCCTCATTCATTCAGCACAGTGTTGGGAGACAATCTGGCCACTGCAAAGTCAAAAGGCCCCCCTCACCCCCCACAGATAAGAGGGACAAAGGAGGACCCAACAATGGAGAGGTTAGGGGGCTGTCCCCCAGGACAGCGAGAAGGAGCAGCCAAGAGAGGGATGGGAAGAGCATTCCAGCAGGAGGAACAGGGCAAAGGCGGGGTGGCGGGGCAGCGGGTGGGGTGGGTGGGGGGGCCAGGGTGTGCTGCTGTCACCGGCTTCAGAACAGAGGGGGGCCTGGGCTTCAGAGGGGCAGGGGGCAAGACCAGATGTGCATCCTGCCAAGCGCTCCCCGGCGGCCATGGGAGAAGGCGCTGTGGACAGAGGCGGAGGCGGGATCCCGAGGAGGCTGCTACGTGCCCAGGCACCTGGCTCGAAGGGGGGTGGAGGAGGGGCAAAGGGCAGGGTCCTGCAGACAGTTCCTCCTGCCCAGGGGCAGAAGTAGGACGGGGTGGGGGGGCACAGGTGCCCTGAGCAGAGAGGAGCTGCCCCTGGCACCCGGGTCCCCCTCCCTGACAAGGAGCCTCGGAAATGCCTCAAGGGCAGCTTCTCTGAGAACCAGGCCCCCCAGGCACTCCTGCCCCTCCTTTTGCCCAAAGAATGTGGATTAATCCTCCCCCCACCGGGTCCCAGACCCCGGGTCCCCTGACAGTTGCCCCAATAAGGCCACTCAGCTGCTGCTGTTCCGAATCACTCATCAGCCTTCACTCCCTCTGCCAAGGGGAGGCTGGGCAAGTGAGGGCAGAGAGGAGCTGAGGGTGGCTGGGAGGAGTCAGGCAACTGAAGCCAAGGACTCCACCAGCTGGCCCGGGGCAGTCATGGGGACGGCTGCCACCAGGCCAGGTGAGGGTGGGGAAACCTAGTTCTTCCCCGGGGGCCCTGAGTCCCTGATTGAGCCATCTGGGCTGTGACCCAGGTGGGTGCCTTTACTCTTGGCCTCAGTGTTCCCATCCGTGAAATGGCCCCTGCGTCCAGCCTGGCAGCACAGGGGCCCACGGCCGTGCTGGGCACAGGGCAGGTGCCTGAGCTGGGCTGATCACTCAGGTCCACATCGCCCAACTGCTGGTAGGAGATGGCTCTGCTAACAGGGCCCTTCCTCGGGGTGTGAGTCTGCAGGGATCTGCCAGAGGTGGAGTCTCCTCAATGCGGGGGGAGAAGGATCAGAGCCAGCTGGCCTCCTGCCCTACCGGGGCTGTAGGTGGGACAGGCCTGACGGGCAGCCAGGTGAGCGTGGGGCCTGGCATGGAGTCACTCTCAACGGCCTGTGACCATCTGATTCTGGCCGCTGTGATCTACTCTAACCCGGCTGGCCCTTCTGCATGTTTTCTCACTGATAGCCCCCACCCCACGCCTCGCCAGCTGGGGGTTACTTCATCCCATTTCACAGATGTGGAAACCGAGACTCGGACATTATATGCCCTGCCCAGAGCCACGCAGCCCGGGAGGCAGAGCTGGGACTTGAACTCACACCTGCGTGACCTCAAACCCTGTGTCCTCAATGATCAAGAAGCTCAGGGCCCCCCAGCTGGCCTCCAGAGGGGCACATGCCCCTTTCACCAGCCTCCAAAGTCTTGAGTCCCCCAAGAGAATGGGGGGATCATTCTTGCAGGACCCTGCCTGGTTGGGAGGTGAGGCCGGGCTGCTAGGTGGTCTAGGACGAGGGGCTCCACTGGTCCATTTCACAGAGGCGGGAGCTGAGGCTCAATGAGGCCAAAGATCTGCCCCAAAATCTAACAGGTAGAATCAACCTAACCCCAGAGCTGGACTTAATCATTCCGCTCCTCCCTCTTCCAGGTCAAACACCTTCCCAGGATGTGACAGGCTGGACACCTCCCCCAGGAAGTCTTCCCTGATCTCCCAGGTCTCCACCCTGACCCCAGCTGCTCTCACTTCAGACCAGCATTTCCAACCCACAGGGTTGGAGACCTCATCTGTCCAGTTCTGGAGAGTCCTGACCCACACTCATGACTCAGCAGAACTCCGTCCAGGGCAGAGAACCGCCAACATCTCCTCCACACCCTCTCTCGCAGCCCTGGGTGACGAGGTCACAGCCTGTCCCTCAGCCTCCAGGCCAATCCCAGGCACACAGTAGGTGCCTTGTCTACATGATCACCGCAGTGGCTGTGGGTGCAAGCCTCCGATAATTCTCAACCCTTCCCGCGAGTTATTTCATTTCATCCTCGTGTCAGCAGGCGTGTGCTGTGTTTCTGTCTACTCCACAGTCAAGGAAACAGCATGAGGGGGCAAGCAGTTCACCCAGGTCCCAGCCATGGGGTCCTTCTCGCACCCCACCTGCTGAGCTGGACGCTGACCCCGGTGACCTACGCACCAGGTCTGACCCTGTCATTAACTCAGGTGTGAACACTGCTCCCACACCTGTCATTAGTAAGCTGAACCATGAGAGCAGCGGGGTTCACACCCTGCCGGGCCCTCCAGTTCCAGCTGCTGACAGGCTGACAAATAGGGAGGGGCAGCTTTCTTCACGGGGGTCTCTGAGTAGGGCGCCAATGTACCCACAGTCCGAACTGCTCCCAGCTCACTCAGGGACGGTGGTGGCGGCCCTTCCTCCACACACAGGGGTCCCCAGCACCACACCACCCCCGACGTCCACAGCAGACAGCAAGGCCAGCTCCGGTGTCCAGCCTGGGGCTTCCCCACCCCACTAACCCTTGCTAGCAAAGCCCCCAGAAAAGTCAGAAAGAACCACTTGGGGATCAGCACCCCATGACCAGCTACCCCATGATCAGAGTCACAGGATGCCACCGTGCTGGGCCCTGGGGATGCTGGGGGAGTCTTGTTAGGGCGTGATGGGTGCCAGGAGGGCCCACCTGGGAGCTCACAGGTGCTCCTCTCCTTTCTCCTCCCAAGTGACCTGTCCTTTTCAAATGTAAAAAGAAAAAACGTGGCCTGTCAGGGGAGGCTGTAGCTAGACTCGCATGGTCTGCACTGTCTCCACTGCAATAAAAACACATCACAGAGGCTCGCGTGGAGAGAATGGGCTCGGGCTGCCCCCCTTGCAATCCCTCCATGAACTTGTCCCTGTCAAGAGGAAGGGAGCCAGGCTGGTGAGACCGTGGAGGGGGTGCCTGGCACCTACTCAGGGCTGAGACTGGGCCAGGCCATGGCGGGGACCAAGGGACATGTCATCCCTTGCTAGGGAGGGTGTCAGGAAGGTTTCCAGGAGGAAGAGCCTCTGAGTGGGGACCTGGGGTCAAAGGCTGCCAGCCAAGGTCACAGGGGGCTGCCTGGGATCAGGCTAAGTAGGAAGGCAGCAGGACCCCATGCCCTTGCCACCCCCTAGTGCGCCCCCAGATGTCAAGGATGGGAGACCTTCCTTCCTCCCCTCTGCCAGGAAGGCCCACGCACCCCCAGCTTGTCTGGGTTCCTATGACTCGAAGGACAGGGCAGCCTGTCCATGCCCTGGTGTGTGGCGGGTGTGTACACGCGTGTGTGGACTGGAGGCCCGAGTCCTGGTGGGGAGAACAAAACAGTCCCCTGTGGCTGGCTCAGCGCCTGAATTGCGCAACTCCGGGCCTGGACCGGACCCCAGCTGAGCGGGAGAGCCAGCTGGACCCGGCCTCAGAGGAAGGCGGCCCTGGGGCCTGAGCTGGGATTGTGAAAGGGAGCGGCTGTCTCGGGAAGCTCAAAGGGGAAGGGAAGACACGCCTCTGCCGGAAACAGCCCGGGGTGGGGGGAGCACAGGGCCGTGGGGTTCTGAGAGCTGGCGCTCAGGGGACTGGGGTGCTTTCCTCCCTTCTGCCAGAGCCAGGCCTGGCTGCACCTGTCCGACAGGTCCGCCAGGGCTGGACCACAGGGGCGGGGTGCGAGTCCCAGAGGCCGCTGCCTCCATGGGGCCTGGGAGTGAGTGAGGAGAGGCTCAGGGGGGGAGAGGGCCTCGAGGG
Source organism: Talpa europaea (assembly GCF_964194135.1). NCBI lineage: Eukaryota > Metazoa > Chordata > Mammalia > Eulipotyphla > Talpidae > Talpa > Talpa europaea. The sequence goes on along the minus strand of NC_140079.1, from coordinate 100,811,926 downwards.
GAGGGCACCTCGGGGTGGACACTCCCAGGCAGGTGGGAGCCACCGAGTCCCACCTGCCCGAAGCCCCCAGGGGGCAGAGTTTGCTGAAGCTCTCCCTCTCTGCTGGCTGTCCCCCCCACATTTCCTTGGTGATGGGGGGGCCAAGGCAGCTGGGGTCCCGCCCTCTCCCTCAATCTCTGCATCTCCAGGAGGCTCCCCTAAACCGGTTATTAAGTGAATACATTAGGCTTATCAAAACCGACGTGGGCTGTGTCTCAAGGCAAACACATCAGGACATGTCGCTTGGCTGCCCTGGGAACCCACACTGAGGGACGCCACCAGTTTCGGGGGTGGGGGGGCCTGAAAAATCACTGGGCCAGACTGCCCATGCGCGTGGACCCCGGCACGAATGCCTCTGGGTGGTGGGGGGCAGGGATGGTCCCACCCGGGCCCCCACGCACCCGGCTGGGCGCCCACAGGTTCCTCCCAGGCGCTGTACCCGGGATGGTGGGTGCCTGGAAGGGCCAGGCGGGTGGCACCCCCTTCTGCCCACAGCGCACCTCCCCCGCCTCTCGCCTCCCTGACGCCAGACACGGGAGCACCTGTGAGCTCTCCAGGAGCCAGGCTGAGCCGCACCAAGCCCCAGCTCGATTTCCCAACCCCGGGAGCCCGAGAGCGCGCTCCCTGACGCCCCGGCGCCACACCCCCCCTTGGAGAGCCTGCGCCCCGCGCCGAGGTGCTGGCGGCCCAAGGGCGACCCTGGCCGCGGAGGTCCTCCGCTCTCCGCCCCCGCCCTCTGGGGCCCTCCGTGCTCCCGGGGCCCCGCGAGTTCTCCAGGCGGGCCAGACACCCTGTCTCTCCGCCGGCGCCCCGGCTCACCCCATCCCCGGGGGCGCGGGCATCTCGGCCCGCCGTGGCCCGTGTCGGGTGTTCCCGCGCGTCGCGCGCCCCGAGCTCAGCCGCCCCCTCCCCGCCCCTCGCCCCCTGGCCGAGCTCCCCGGCCCCGGAGGCCCTGGAGGCCCGCGGTGCCCCCGCGGCAGCGCCCCCGGCCTGCGCGCCCCGACGCGCGGGTGCCCCGGGTGGGCGCGCGGCGCCCCTCACCTGCGGGTCTGCACGGTGGGGCTGTATTTGCCTTTGTTTCTCTTCCTGAAGAGCGAGTTCATGGCGGCGGGCGCGGGGGGCGCGGGGGGCGCGGGGCGCGGGCTGGGCACTGGCGCGGACGGGCCCGCGCGCACCGGGCGGGCAGCGGCGCAGGTGAGCGAGCGGCGGCCGAGCCCCGAGTGGCGCGCGGCGGCCGCGCGGGGTCACTACTCGCCGGGGGCGGGGCGCGCACCCCGCCCGCCGCCCGCCGCACCCCGCCCGCGCCCGCGCCCCGGCCCTCCCCGAAGGTGGCGCTTACCTTCCCGGGGCGGGGCCGCCGGGCGGGGCTTCCAGGCGCGTCCGCGAGCGCCGGGCCTGGGGGTTCGGCGGGCCGGGTGGGCGTGGGGACCCCGGGACTCGTCCCGACACACCCGGCCCGCAGCCCGGGCCCCCCTCGCGAGGCTGGGCTGGCGGGCGGGTGCGGGCGCTTTCCGAGCACCCAGCCCCCCTCGTCCCGGGCTCCGCGTCCCGGCCGAGCGCCCTCCCCTGACCCCGCGGCCGGGGCTCGGGTCCGCAGGTGGCCCCCGGCAGGTGCGGCTGAGACCGACGGCCTGGGCAGCCCTTCCTCTCCGCCGGGAGCAGAGTGGGCGGCAACTGAGAAAAGGCCATGTCCTGGGCACCTGCGGGCCTGACTGCAAGTCCCCCCTCTGCCGTGATCAGCTGACTGGCTTTTGAACGGCCCCAGCCTCAGTTTCCTTTTCTGTCAAACTGATAACCACTGCCTTGCCCCAGAGGGAGGAGAGGGCGTCCCGCAAGCAGCTCACGCAAGCACCCAGCACAGCGCTCGGCCCCCTCGTGCAGGGTTTGGCATCACTATCATGGCGCCCGGGGGGCCAGACAAAGCAACCTGAGTCAACGTGCTAGCAAGACCCTGACCGGCCAGAGCTACTGGATCCCACACAGATCCGCGCACTTCCACAGCATGTGTTCTGTATGTGCAGATTAAACAGTGTGCACCTGTGCCAGGTGATAACAGGTGCACGTGTGTAGGTTAAACGATGTGCACCTGTGCCAGGTGGTGCTGCGTGCACATGCGTGCCCAGGTCAGGCCCGTCCTGCTGCGTGCAGGGTGGACAAGGCTATAGCAGGCAACAGTTGCACAGACGATAAACTGAGTCAGACCCCAGTGGGGTCCTGACAGCTGGGAGGGGCCCCTCTGGACGGTGCTGGGGCGTCTGAGCCCAGCTTGGAAGTAGGAACACTGAGCGTCAGGGGAGACACCAAAGATAAGTTATCGCCAGTGGATGCAGATGGGGAGCAATGACGTCTACTGGGCAAACGGTTTCAGCCCCCCGCTGGGCATCCACAGCCAGGTTCAAGCTCAGCTGTCCTCAGACCAGTCCCATCCCTCGGGTCTGTTACTTATAAAAGAGGGAGGTTGGTGGGAAAGTTACTCCCCAGGGCCTTTCCTGCCCCTGACCCCAGAGCAGCCAAGAACACCAGTGTCCTGAGGCTCTCCTGTCCCTGCTGCCAAGGGCTGCTGTTGTGACAAGTAGCAGATACACTAGGAAACCATACTCTCAAGGCACATCTGTAGGTGGGCATCAGGGGCCTGAAATACCTGCACAGCGGCTTTCAAATGTGTGTCCTCAGGTGCATTTTTGGAGGAAGGGGCTCTTTCCTACCATGGCTCCTTCATTCACTCACTCACTACCTATCAACACTCTCCCAGCACAGCTGCCTGCTCGGGACAGCTGAGCTTGAACCCGCCACACTGATAAGAAACAGGAAGCACACCCACCCCCCAAAATACAAGGCAATCAGCAAAGGGCCTTCCTATTGGGAGAGGGGAGAAGATGTATCTGAACGTTTCTGCAGGGGAATACGAGGAGGGAAAGACAGGACGACAGAATAAGTTTGCAAGGGAGCTTTATTGCGTTCCCGGGCGAACTTCATGGGCCCAAGGTGGGGGTCGGGGAAGCCGCGCCTGTTGTCAGGGGAAGGCAGGTTTTTATAGGATGGGAAGAGGGAAACTGGGCTTGCAGGTAACGAGGAACAGTTGTTTTCTGATGAGATCAGCAGGTCCTCATTCTCGCCCTTAGGTGGGCTTCCTACCACATGCCTTTTTGCCCTAGTAACTCTGGTTCTCGCCAGAACTTTCAGTAGCCTAATAATAATTTAAAGGCCTCCCCGGTGGCGCAGCAGGTTGAGTGCGGTGCTGTGAAGCTGTCCACAGCCTCTGCAGCGTGGGTTTGATTCCCGGCTGGCCAGGGAGATACCCACATGGCGCGGCAGACCTCGCCTGTCTTGCCCGCTGCTCCCCTCAGCAGTGTCTTCGGTTCATCTGCCTGTTCTGTTCCCCGCTCTGATTCTGGTGAATTCTTTCACCCTCCTGCGCCTCTGGCCTGTACTCTAGTTCTTGTATAAATAAACAAATCTTTAGAAAAAATAATAATTTCAAAAACCGTAACCCTCAAATTTTCAAAAGGTGTTGGGGAACCTAAAAAGGATAAAGGACACTGCAGGACACAGTGCTCTGAGGCCTCAGGACCCCCAGGGGAGTCCTTAAAATGCAGATTCTGGGACCCAACACCCCAACATCCCAACTGGGGGTGAGTGGGGAGGACCCAGGAATCTGAAATTTTGGCAAGTCCCCTGGTGACCCCTGGCCCCTCTGTGAGATGCTAGGGGTGAGGGGTCTGCAGGGCCCCAGCCTCTCAGGTGGGGAACCAGAAGCAGACCTGCTCCTGTCCCTCCCCTTTCCCCTCAGCTCCAGATTAGGGCTTGAGTCTGTGAGTCCCTCCACCCTGGGGGGCTTCCCTCCCCAGACCTGAGGTTGGCACCCAGGGCTTCCTCCTGGCCAGCAGGCACGGGGAGCCTGTGTTAGGGAGAGGCAGGGCTTCAAAATATGGGAGTGTTCACCTGACATCTGCCAGGGCCCCAGCTCAGCACAGAGCTTGCCACCTGCGGACCCTTCCCTGCAGCCCCCAGGGAACTCAGCAGGGACACTTCCATGTCTTGGGGCTCTCCCCCTGCTCATCTCTGCCTGCAAACAGTTCTCTTCCCCTTTCCTTTCGGCCCAGCCCAGGGGATAAGGGGTGGGGGCCTCTTGCCTGGAGGGCAGGTCATCATCGGCTCAGTGGTTCTGGGGAGGGAGTCAGCTGGTGGCCTTCGCGGAGTGGTGGAATAATCCGGAAAGACCCTGCACCTGGAAAAGGAGAGGCAGGCAGGGAATGTCTCTGAGACGTACATGGGGCACCGTGCAGGGAGCAGGGAGGCAACATGCACAGAAAACTCCTGGAAAGATCCACAAGAAGCTGTGAGGGGAGGGCAAGAGTGCCCCCTTACAGAGTGTTTTGGGTTTACTTTTGTTTATCTTCACTTCCTAAAGTGTCTTTTGGGTTGCATTTTAATATGTAGTGGGTTGTTTCCTCAATGGCTTTTTTCCGTTTGGAAAAAAAAAAACCCTCAGACTTCTCCAACTCTCCAAGAACCTTCCTTTCTGCCCCTTGGTGCTGCTATCAGCACCCCCAAGCTCCGTGGCAATAGCCTCCTTCTTTGTGGGGTTCCCTTCCTGGACAGGAGGTTTCGGCAGTGAAGAGCGGGGAGGTGTGGTGCGCAGGGAGAGGCTGAGCCGAGCGGAGGCTGCGGAGGGTCAGGAGTGGAGACAGCGCGCTGGGGCAGTCAGGGCTGGAGTGTTACTAGTCTCCTTCGACTCCAAAGACAGGGAGGGGAGGCCCCCCAGGAAGTACCAGGTGGGGTCCTGGCTCCATCCTTTCCAGAGGTGTGAACGTGGGTAAGTCCTTCTACCTCGCTGAGCCTCCGCTGTCCTCAACGCCCTGGTAGGGTGAGATCCACTCCCCCCACCCCCAGGCCAGTAAGCTGAATAAAGGGGGGACCCACGGCTGGGGGCTCCAGGCTCGTGGGCAGCAGGAGTAATCACAGGCGTCCCTGACCGCAACCAGGCTTCTCCCGGGCACATCCCCTTTCCCTGCACTGCCACGGGTGGCGTTCAGCTCCGGGGGGCCTCCAGGCCAGCTGGCCTCGGCTGGCTGCTGAGTAACAGCCCGTCCCTTGTGTTGCTGCCATTTTGTGTTTACTGAGGCTGACGCCAAGCCAGCCTCCTCGGCCTGAGTTCCCCAGGCTCACCCCACTGCGGGGAGCAGGCCGCCCTCCCGCGGGGGAGGGGAGCGCTCATCTCCTGTCCCGGGGGAAGGACAGGGTGGCCCTGAGCTCTTCCAGGCCCCCCACCCGCCTGCTCCACCCTCCTGGATTCCCGCTGGCTGACACAGCTGCCCCAGAGCTTTGGGGGGAATTAGCTGACTTAGGGGAGGCACCCTCTGCAAGCTGGCTCCAAGCTGGAGCAGTGTGTGCGTGTGTGTGTGTGCGTGTGCGTGTGCGTGTGCATGCACGTGGGCAGGACACGCGTTGAGGGCCGTCGGGTGGGGTGTGAGGGCTGTCCCCGCCCCGTGCATCCTCCTCTGGGCAGATGGGATTGTTTGATTGGAACCCTCATGCCGAGTGACTCATCCCCCAGGGTGGGGGCTGGGGGCCTGGCCAGGGCAGGAGTTTGCTTACTGGGCAACCCCAGGGATGGCACCTGCGGGGCTGTCAGTTCCCTGGCAACCAGGCCACCTGAACCCTGTCCCCTCTCAGCAGCTGGGCCGGGACAGCTCCAGGTGGCGGCCAGCTTCATCAGGGGCGCCTGCATGCACCTTGTCCCGGCCAGCAGCCGGAGCCTCCCGCCTGCCCTCGCTGACTGCAGGTGGCTCCGTGTGTCTGATACAAGAAGGACTGCGTTCCCCAGCGCAGGAGAGGCTGCAGGATGGAGCCCTGTGCCTGACAGGCAGAGCCCTCCCCTCACAGGAAGGCGGGGCTGGCGGTCCGCCAAGGTTGGGCCTCTCCGGCTCTGGCGGCTCCAGAGGTGTGGCCTTGCCTCCAGCGGGGGCTCTTTAAAATGCAGATTCCAGGCCCGTGAGGCAGGTCTCGGTAGGGCCCAGGAACCTGCGTGTTAACCAGCCCCCGCCCCCGGGGCTGAAGGTGGTCTCCGGGCTGCCTGAGCAGCGCAGGGGTGGACAGAGAAGCACAGAGAAGGGCCGGCCCCGGGTTTGAATCCTGGCTCTGCCGTGGCCCCAGCTTGGGGAACCTTGGGTGGGCGCCCTCACCTCTCTGACCCTTGGCTTCCCCATCTGGAAATGGGGTCCAGCAGGGACCGTGGTGTTGGCCGAGCGCGGGCTTGGCGGGACCCTCCTCCCCGCCTTCCTTCCGAGGGGAGAGGAGGGGCTGGCCGGGCTTCACCCCGTTTTGTAACACATATTTACTTTTCTCGCAGAACAATGGGAGGGATGGAAAATCATGCTGCCCTCCAGACCAGATGCGCTGACTCACTCTACCCTAGGCAGGGGCCGCTGAATTCCCCAGGGCCCTCCTGGGGCTCAGGCCCGGGCTGCAGGGACAGGAGAGGGTCCCGGGTGACTCACCCACTCTGCCTGCCTGTGATTCATGCCCCAAGAATGTTGCCTGGTGTTCCACCCACCTGGGGCCCCTGGCAGGCTGCCCCATCCTAGCCACCTCCCTCCTGCCTGCCAGGCAGCCCTGCCCGCCCCGGGGAACACTGCGGATGAGCCTGGAGGCAGTGTGCACCTGGGCGGCTGAGCACGGCCTGGCATCCTGGCGCAGCCCTTGAGCGGAGGCTGCACAGTGGCCAATCTGAGGCCCTGGGCCCTTGGCCGTGCTGGCCGGTCGCCAGCACCCAGCCTCTGAGGGCTAAGTCCCATCTCAGCAGGGGGCCTGGCAGCCCTGCCTGGCCTGAGGCAGGTCCACTCTGACCCACCTCCTGCGCTCAGACCATCTGCAGTCCAGGCCCTCGAAGCCGGCTGCTCCCTGCACGACCCGCGACACACAACCTCGGGCGCCTGGTTTCAGGACCACTCCTGGACACTCCCGCCAGGCTGCCGCGGCCGCCCAGCATGGAGGTCATGCTGCTAGTGCAGGGAGTGGGCTGGGAGGGGCCGGTCGGGCCCTGCCAGGCCCCGATACCGCAGGACAGGCCGCCCAGCCCAAACCCAGGGCTGCTTCCTCCCGCCCTGCCCAGCAGGGCCCTGCCCAGGCTCCACTGCCCTGACCAGTGGGGCTACATTTCTGAGTCAGTGTTCAGGATGCGCCAGCAGCTGGGATGGCCCAGGTCAGGGGGTCAGGACCTCTTGCCCTGCTGAGCTGGGGCACCTGGGTGATGAGCGACCCAGGCCTCAGGGACAGAACACAGCATCGATCTGGTTGTTTTTCTTTCTTTAAAGATTTATTTATTTATTTATACAAGCACCGGGTACAGTCAGAAGCGCGGGAGGGTGAGAGAATCCACCAGAGCCAGAGCGGGGAGCAGAGCAGGCAGAAGGACCGAAGGACACTGCTGAGGGGAGCAGCGGGCGGCAGGAGAGGTCTGCGCGCCATGTGGGACACTTGCCCGGTGGCCGGGGATCGAACCGGCGCTGCAGAGGCTGCGGACAGCTTCGCAGCCCAGCGCTCAACCACTGTGCCACCAGGGGAGGCCCAGCATCGATCTGGTTTTAACTGAAACCAACCTGGGCTTGAGTCCTGGCTCAGCCATGCACCCAGCTGTGTGACCTCCGGCAAGGGGCTTAACCTCTCTGAACCCCAGTTCTCAATATGTAAAATGGGGAGAAGCCAGTGAGTTGAGATCTCAGATCCCAGCTCTTCTTTTCCATCTGTGTGACCCTGGGACAGGGGAACCTCAGTTTCCCCGCCTGCAAACTCTGGGCACTGGCCCCTGCCCCGTAGGTTCTGAAAGATCCGGTGGAGCGAGGCAGGTACTGACGATGAGCAGCAACAGCTCTTGTTGAGTGCTGAGCACATGCCAGGCCCCCGGCCCCCCCACTTCCTCGAGGCACAATGGACAAACGACAAAGCACTTCTCGGTGCCCTCTGGTGAGTTGTGACGGGAGTGTCCCATGGTGGTGCTGCTGGCACCTAAAGGTGAAGAACCAGAGAATTTTTCAGGAAATGAAGCCCCAGACATGAGATGTCAGCTTGAAATGGTCAGGAGGGGGCCCAGGATGGCAACCCTGCGCTAAGAACAAACACAAAGACAAGCCCCTGCCATCCGAGCCTAGCCGCACCCCATCTGTCCCCCACGGAAGGTGAGGGAAGACCCGGGGTGGGAGCAAGGGAAGGGAGGAAGGTTGGGCAATAGTGAGTACAAGGTGCTGGGAAGTTGGGGTACCCAGGAGGGCGGGGGATCACCCAGACACAGACACGGAGTGGGCCAGGGACACTGCGGCAAGTGGCCAGACCCAGGCTGAGGAGGTCAGGGCCTGTGTGCGGGGACGGGGCCCCTGTCATCCTCTCTCCTGAGATCCCCCCTGTGCCCAAGGGGATCTGTCCCCCCAGCTAGACCCCTAGGTTTCCTCCATCCTCCCAGGAATCCCCGCCCCTTTATGGGGTGCTTGCTGACAAGAGGCAGCCACATGTTCTCGGGGGGGAGGGCTGCCTGGGGAGGGAAAGGCCTGGAAGCACAGACAGACGGACAACCCCATAGTAAAGACACAAGATACCTGAAAGCCCATCAGAGTCGAAACCGCTGTCCTCGGAGAGGTGGATGGGATGGGGGGCGGTCCGTGGGGCTCCCCAGGAAGGCAGCCTCAGCAGTGCAGTGAGAAAAGGAAGGCCTGGTGAGCCCCAGGAGGTGACGTGCTTTGCTATTTATGATTTAAAATATGCCCTCCTAGGGCTGGGTCTGCGGGGGCGGGGGGCGGGGGTGAGGGAAGGGTGTCCAGTCTCTCTGCTGAGGGCCAGCACTCCTGCTGGGATGGGTGAGCAGCCTGGGGCTGCCCTCCGGCCTTTCTGGGGTCACATGCTGGGGCTTAATCCCTGCCTGGACGGGGCCTGGGAACTGGTGAGTCAACACCAGGCAACTCTCTTCTCAGCCTGGGGTCCCTGCCCTCCCGCTACCCCACCCCTGCCCGCCCCCCCACCCCGTGCCCACTGGTGTGCGGCGTCTCCAGGGCAGCCCTGCCAGGGACCCTGCCTTCCAGGAGGGGGCTTTCCCACACAGACCGGGGCCTGAGCCACACGTGGACGCTGAGTGCCACTGTGCAGCGGCATTTCCACATCGTGTTCATTGGTCCCTGGATGAGCAGATGAGGTGCTCACAGCAGCGGTTAATTTAGATTTAAAGAGCTGCACGTGGGCCCTTGCCCATGGCGTCGGGGCTCCAGAGGTTCAGCCTGGGCCCCCGACCCTGGCTTCTTCCCAGGCAGGGGCGGCTTGGGGGTGCTGGTGGGCAGCTGGGGCCCGGGGGCTGAGCTGGGGAGCCCCATGGGGTCGCTCCGCTGAGTTTGGGAGTCCTGTCCCACCCGCACATGCCCAGCCCCTTGGTCGGAATCCAGCTTGGTGGTCTCCTCACCTCTGGGTGTTGGGGTGTGCAGAGTCCCGCCTCCATGTCCCACAGATCTGAGACCCTGACCCCCGTGGCAATGTGAGTGAACCCAGAGAACGTGCCACCTGGGGAGAGAACCAGACCCAAAGGCCACATCGTGTGTTATTCCCTCATCAAAACCTCCAGAGACTTCACTGCCCAGACCGGGGCCCCCAGCTAGAGGGGAGTGACCACCTATGCACCTGTGCGTAGCCTCCCTGCCAAGGCCCCTCATGGCCTGGAAATATGCAGCCACGTCTGGGCACTTCAGTTGGCAGCCCTGGGAGGGAAGGGGCTGTCCAAGAGAAGGCGCTGGAGACCCAAGCCAGGGTTTGAGGTTATTACTAGCTGTGTGACCGTGGGCAAGTTCCTCAACCTCTGTGCTTTCGTGCCCTTGTCTTTTTTTTTTCAAGATTTATTTATGCATACAAGAACTGGGGGATAGGCCAGAGGTGTGGGGGGTGAGAGGATTCACCAGAGACAGTGGGGAGCAGAACAGGCAGATTTGACTGGAATACACTGCTGAGGGGAGCAGTGGGAGAGACAGGAGAGGTCTGCTGTGCCATGTGGGTAGCTCCCTGGCTGGCCGAGGATCAAACTCATGCTGCAGAGGTTGTGGATAGCTTCATAGGTTGAGTCTTATCCCCTTGCGCCAGAGGCCCGCCCTTGTCTTTAAGATGAGGATTAAAATGGTTGTGTGGCCTCCCTGTGGTGCAAGGGGTTAAGACACAGTACTATGAAGCTATCTGTAGCCCGAGTTCTAACCCCGACCAGGGAGCTGACCCACAGGGCACAGCAGACCTCTCCTGTCTCCCGCTGCTCCCCTCAGCAGTGTGTCTCAGTAGATCGGCCTCTCCACTATGTCTCTGGTGAATCCTCTCACCCACCCCCTCTGGCCTGTACCAGAGTTCTTGTATGCATAAATAAATAAATAAATCTTTAATAAAATAAAATAAAATGGTTTTGGCCTTAAAAGTTTGGCTTCTTTTTCCATTTAAGTGACAGTCATATCACATAAAAGAAACGATTTCAATGTGGACAGTTCAGCAGCACTTAGTGCATTGTGCAGCCTCCACCACTGTGGAGTTCCAAGACATTTTCTTCACTAGAGGGGTTGTTTTGGGGGAGTCGCTGCTGAATGCACGTTTGCAAAGACTTAGAAGGGTGCCGGGTACAGCAAGTGCCACAGGAACTGGGGAAGTGGCAGGAATAATGAGTAGAACAGAGCTCATAATAGGTAGCACATGGTAGGTGGTGTTATTATTAATTCGCTTCCCTTGGGCTGGAGGAGGAGGATGCTGGGAGTGAGAACTCCCCTCTGGGCCCCATTTTCCACTTCCAGTTCCCTGAACCCACCCAGCTTTTGTCCTCCTCCCCCCACCCAGCTGTGGGGAGGGTGCGGGGGAGGCCCTGATGGTAGCCAGGAAGCCTGGCCCTCCCCAGCAGTCTCCTGGCCTCTCCTTTGCTCCCCTTGGTTCTTCTTGGCCCTGCTCCTGCCTCTCCCACGCTGGCTCCTGCTCCCCCAAGCTGTCACCTTCTGTGGCAAAGGAGGCACATGTGGGGCTGGGGTGGCCGGGAGTGTCGGCCTGGTGCAGGAGAGTGGATGGTCCCAGACGAGCGAACCCCCTCCCACTTTTGCCTCTCAGGGCCAACTTTCACTTTGAGCTGTCCGAGCCCCAAGGCTTGAGGAGGACCCCCAAGATCTGCCAGACTTACCCACTTAGAAGGCTCCCATTCTGGGCGCCTGTTAAACAGGCAGATGCCCTGCCAGAGCCATTGTGGGTCTGCTGGACTTAAGTGGCCTGTTCAACCACCAGTTTGGTTACCCGCAGTTCTGCATCCTATACGAGGTCTGCCCTTCAGAACCGGTCAGTCAGCCATAGGAGCCAAACCTTACAAGGCGCCTTTCATACCCATCAAGAGCAGAAAGCTGGATCCTCCTGGGAAGGGTGTGCATCAAGAGGTTTGCCTGGGAACGCCCCGGGGGGCTGAGGACAGGTGCATAAACTTACTCCCCACTCATACATCACGAGTATGACCGGGAACGCCCGGGGGGCCGAGGACCAAGGTATGACAAGGGACCCCAGAAGCTGATCAGTGGACGCCTTGTTGATAAGATTAGGACCGTGGCGGGGGGTCTGGGGTCTCGGTCACCAAGTGGGTAACAAGGTCAGCAGACTCCCGTCCCCTCAAGCCCAAGATGACATTCCTGAGTGTCCCCCATCCCTTTCTCCTTGTCCTCCTAACGCATGTAGCTGATGCTCTGTGATTAGTCTGTCAATAAAAATGGGCAGGATCTTGCTCTCAGCTGCATCCCGCATCATGTAGCCTGCTCCACGACGCCCTGTCTTTGTCCGTGCGGTGTTGCCCGATGCAACAAGCCATCAGCTCTTCTGAGCGGCGCCTGGGCTCACACTAACACCCACCTGCCAGGGGCAGCCTTGGGAGCTACAAGGCTTGCGACACATCCTTCCTGGTGTGGACATCACCCCCGAGGTCATTTTGTGCCTTTCCTGCTGCAGCGACAGCTAACTGTGTGAACGTGCTCTGTGCACTGTGCATCCTGCTCCTGGATGCCGGGGAGGGGCATGGAAGGTGCAGAGAGAGGTCCCGGGATCCCATCTGTCCACAACTCCCCTGCCTGGGGTGGGGTGGGGTGGGGGTGGGGGAACCAAGGCCTGTCATTTGCTGCCACCTGGTGGCAGGGATGGGAACTTTGCACCCCATTTCCATCAGGTAAAAGCACTGAGCACCTGCTGGGTGCCGGGTCTGAGTCCACAGGAAGACCCTGTCAGCATGGGGCAGATGAGCAGCACAGACAGGCTCCCTCCCGCTCGAAGCCCACAGTCTCCCGGGAGAGACAGTCAATGAGGCACAAGAGCAGAAAATGCACCAATGAAGATGACTGCGCTGTGCTGGAAGGAAAGGGCCGGGATGACATATTTGAATAACGGAGCAGCATCTGTCTCCCTGCACACCCACTCCTTGCCCAGGCCTGTGAGTCACTCGGGGTGGGCGCTGCTGCCGGATTCCCACTTGGGAATGGGTGAAGTCACCCGGTGCTGGCACATAGTAGGTGCTCAGTAAGTGTCCCGTGAATGGGCACACAAATGCAAGCCTGTTCAAAGACAACTTCTTAGCACTTCCAGGTGGAACAGATGCGGAGTTGGAAAGTGGGTGCTTATGGAAGGGAGGCTGGGTCCCCCAGGATCCTGGGAGGACTGGAAGGATTTGGGAGTCAGCTGAAATGGAGCTGACGGCAAATGTCACTCTCCCGGGGAGGCCCTCCCCACCCTGTTTTCTATTGTACCCTCACTGCCTGCCCTGGCCTTGAACTCCTCCCCTGCTCATTTCTCCCTCGCAGCTTTTGCCCTCTCGCACATGGCATGTTTGCCTTATTTAATGTCTCTTCATTAACGTAAAGTCCACCAGGGCAAGGATTTTTTATTTTTTTAATTTTCCAGTATCTTTTTGGATTTTTTTTTAGATGTATTTATTTATGCATACAAGAACTGGGGCACAGGCCAGTGGTGTTGGGGTGGGGGGGTGAGAGGATTCACCAGAGACAGAGTGGGGAGCAGAACAGGAGGACTGACTGAAGCACACTGCTGAGGGGCGCAGCGGGAGCCAGGAGAGGGCTGCCGCGCCGTGTGGGTAGCCCCCTGGCTGGGGCTTGCCCTCAGGCTGCAGTGGTGCGGGCAGCTTCATGGGTTGTGTCTTAAGCCCTCGCGCCACCAGGGAGGCCCGGGGCAAGGATTTTTACGCTGTACTCGCTGATGACTCTCGGTTGCCAGGAGGCGGGGCACTTAGGGGTGCTCTGCGCGCGCCCCCGGAGGGCGGGGCGAGAGGGCGGGGCTTCAGCGGGCCCGGAGGGCGCTGGGGCGCGGCCCGTGGGGGGCGGCGGGAGGCCCGGCTAGGGGCGGGGTGGGTCCGAGTTAGGGAAGGTCAAGAGCAAACTGTCTGGAGCTGCGGGCAGCGAGGGGCACAGCGTTTGCCGGGGCCAGCGCGGGGCTGGGGGCGGGTTTTTCCCGCGGCTGGGCGTTTTAGGGGCGTGGCCCAGTGTGTGGGCGGGTCCTTAGGGGCGTGGCCGAGATGGAGGATAGGCGGGGCTAGGGCGCGGGCACACGGGATTTGCAAAATGAAGGGCGGGGCGGGCTGGGGCGGGGCGGAGCCGGGCTGGGGCGGGGCGGAGCCGGGTTGGGGGCGGAGCTAGGCGGGGGCGGGCCAGGCTGGGGTGGAGCCGGGCTCGGGACAGGGCGGATCTGGGCGGGGCGGGCTGGGGCGGAGCCGGGCTGGGGGCGGGGCGGGCTGGGGCGGGGCGGATCCGGGCGGGGCCAGGCCGGGTCGGAGCCGGGTTGGGGGCGGAGCTAGGCGTGGGCGGGCCAGGCTGGGGCGGAGCCGGGCTCGGGGCAGGGCGGATCTGGGCGGGGCCACGCGGGGCGGAGCCGGGGTGGGGGCGGAGCTATGCGGGGGCGGGGCGGGCTGGGGCGGAGCCGGGCTGGGGGGGCAGGGCGGATCTGGGCGTGGCCAGGCGGGGGCGGAGCCGGGCTGGGGGCGGGGCGGAGCCGGGGCGGGGCGGAGCCGGGCTGGGGGCAGGGGAGGCCTGGGCGGGGCCAGGCGGGGGCGGGGCCAGGCGGGAGCTCCGCTGTCCCGGGTCCTGGAGCGCTCCCGCGGCAGGTCTCGCTCCGGCCGCGCAGGCCCCTCAGGCCCCTCCCTGCCAGCCCCGCCGCAGCGCGTGCAGGGTCAGACGCTCCAGGCTGGGCGGACGCGATCGCTCCCGCTTCAGGCGCTGCGATCCGGTCCCGGGGGACTCAGCTCTGCGCTGCCCCAGGTCTGCCTCCCTGGAGACTCCAAAGGCGCGGGTGAGCTGGGCTGTGGGGGGGCAGGGGGGCTGTGTGTGCATGCGTGTGTGTGCCTGTGTGTGTGTGCATGTGCGCATCTGAGTGTGCGGACGTCTGTGCACACCCGGGAATTGCATGCAACCCGTGGAGTTGGGTAGGTGCGTGCTCCAGGGACCTCAGTGTGTGTGCTAAGTTGCTTGCGTGTGCAAGTACAATCCCATGTGGGAGGGGAGTCGTGCTTGTGTGTGACAGACACTTCATGTGAAATTTGTCAAAGACTGTGTGTGTGTGTGTGTGTGCGTGTGTGAGTGTGAGTGTGAGGGTATACTGGAGAAAAATGGGAGGGTGGATGCAACAATTCTTGGGGGAGTTATAGGGTCAGAAAGCCTGTGTGTAGCCGTGGGGCGTGTGGGTGACATGGATTATGGAAGGGTAAGAACTGTGAATGTGTATGTGCTTTCATGTGGGTGGAAGTGAGGGGTGTTTCTGGGAGCCCTTAGTGAGAAGGGACAGAGGAAAGTTTGGGGGTTCTGACTGCCTTTAGAAGGGTGAGGCTGGGGCAGAGAGTAATGAACAGGGCAGGGCTTTGGGGCCTGGCCTAAAGTAATTTGGGGTTCAGAGGGAACTGTGGAAGTGTGTGGATGGGGCCAGAGGGGGTTGGGACCCTTACAGGGGGCTAGGGGGCAGTGGACAGTTCTTGCCTCTGTGGAGAAGCTGCTATCTGGACTTCCCTGGTCCCCAGGCTGTGCTCTCTCCTGCCGGGTGGCTCCCGCTGGCTGCTGCGAGAACATGGTACAGAAGTATCAGTCTCCCGTGCGCATCTACAAGTACCCGTTCGAGCTGGTCATGGCGGTGAGTGACCCTGATTCTCAGACCCTTGTGTGACATGACTGGAGGGATGTGGTGAGCTGGTGATGGCAGGAGGAGGAAGTCCCTCAGACCCTCGGATCAGAAGGAATTTTCCAACTACTCAGATGACTAGGGGGACAAGCTTCCAGCCAGGGGCCTCTCCACCCAGCCATCCCACCTGTCCCCATAAACAGGACCCTTGCCCACCCGCCAAATCACAGGCCGTTCCTCCTCGTCCTTGTTGAAGCGCACACCTGCTCTTTCATCCCAGGCCCCCCAGCCAGAAGGCAAGGCTTTCAGGGGCCAGGCCTCGGCTGTCATTCTGGGTGACGGTCATAACAATAATAGCGCAGAGAATGACGGCGGTGTTCACGGAGGGTTCACGGTGCCCTCTTCACATGCGCCTCACCCTATTTCCAATAGCTTACGATTCCCACTTTACCTCCACTAAACTGACAGCAGAAACGTGGCCCCAAGTTCTGTGGCTTGGAAGAGATAGAGATCCAGGGTCCTTCCATGCTCACAATGCCCCCCCCCCCCCACCCAGAGCCTGGGACTAGGAGGGCAGAGGGTGTGGAAGCAGAGTCTGGACACAGTTATTTGCAGGGGAGTTGTGGACCGCCGCTGGGCCGCCAGTTGGCTGGAGGATTAGAACTGATGCTTTCTGCATCCGTGGGCTTGGCACCTTGTGGTTTCCTTCTTGGTGCCATCACACTGCCTCTTGGAACTCCCCTCCCTTCCTGGAAAACAGGGGTCGTACCATGGTGTCACGATAAGGGGTGGGTGGGGTGATGCAGGGCGCCTTGGACTTAGTGCCAGGCACACAGTAGGAACTCTCTGAGTGCAGCTGTCCCTGTTATCACATGACGTGGTCTTATAAATGATCGGATTGAACATGTGAGGGCCCCCAGCATCCTCCCTGGCCCCCGGCTGCTTTCATGTAGGGACATTCATGTCAGTTACCGTCTAGTCTTTCTACAAATCTCCACACCTGTGCTTTTAGTCGCCTAAAGGATTAAAATGCATCGTCCACACGTGTTGTGCTGTTCCATGTAGGTGGCTCCAGGTCAGGAAAGAGGCAGGAGCAGGTCTGGGGTGGGTTGGACTAGCTGGGTGACCTTGGGCCAGTGACCCGACCTCTCTGAGCCTTCACTCCCTATTTCTAAAACGGAGATCACATGGTTTCCAAATCCAGGCATCGTGCTGTGGATAAATGAGTCAGTATATGTAAAGTTCTGGCACAGATCAAGCGTCATTACTGAAATCGCTGCTGTTATTGCTGTCGCCTGTGGCTGTGTGACTTTCCTCATCTGTGATGGGGGGGCCGGACACAGGGGTGATGAACAGCCTGGGGTGTGTGGTCGGAAGAGCCGCGTCCCTTGCTCTGGCTGTGTCTTTGGAAGGTTACTGGAGTTCTCTGCCTGTGGGTGTCTACCCTTGTGAATTGGGGGTGGTTCTATGCTCCTCATAAAGTTTTTATTTGTTCTGAGGATTGAAAGTGACGATATTGGTGGGGGTGCAGGGGTGCCGGCAAAAGGCTGCTCCATGCCAAGCAGACAATAATGGCAGCTAAATATAAATCCACTTAGGTCTCCACCCAAGACTCCAGGCAGCTCACGTATTCTAAGACCCTAGGACTCACCCACCCGTCTGTCTGTCCATCCGTCTGTCTGCCCACCCTCTCAGCAGAAGAGACATGAGGTGCCTACTCCCGGGACCCATGATTTTCTCTCATGAAGCCCAGAGAAATGCCAATAGAACAGAAAACTCTTCTTATCACATGGGTTTAATGAAGGCAAATTTAATTGAACACGTGTAGGATTCAAACACATAATCACTGCACTTTAAAATAAAACCCGCCCGCTAGGGTCACCGAGGACTATACTTACAAGACCAGTAACTTCACCATGGCCTCTCTTGGGGTCTGTGAAGCAGGTGTGAACGCTGCCAGGTGCAGCAAGGAAGGCAGGCCTCAGTTTACCCCTTGTTCTTCCGCCTGTGGGTGCTGATGTGCAGAGGCCAGTGGATACAGGAGGACAGGAAGCCTTGCAGGTATCTATCATCTGTGTCTGTGCCGACTATTTGTGCTTTTCAAAGGGAGAGTGTGACTGTCACCTGGCTATCCACACAGGCCTTGCAGTGAGAGGCCACAAACCCTGGCCGCCGCCGAAGCCACTTAGTTGACTGTTTACAAAACACCACTGTCCCCAAAATAGCTGCATAACTCCACATAACTTGCGCGCTGTGTGGGCACAGAAGGAGTTTTCTGCACTTAATGTCCGTCTTTGTCTCTTAGCTGCGCAGCCGCCCTCAGCTGGGGTCGGGCGCCAGGGGGATTTTGGGCAAACTCAGCCGTTTCCCTGCATCCGAGCAGCCCACGAGCTGCCTTTTTTTTTTTTTTTTCCTGCTTCACAAACCGCCTTGAGGATCAAAGCGTCCCCGGCTGGCCACAAGCGGATGACAGCAATTGGGTTCGTGGAGTTAGCCATGAAAGGGCAGGAGGCCAGCTTTCCAGAGCCAGGCTCAGAATGATTTTTTGACTTATTTTTCCCTTTTGTCAAAAATGTAACCAGTCTAAAGGACGGACGAAGGATGGACAC
Source organism: Talpa europaea (assembly GCF_964194135.1). Classification (NCBI taxonomy): domain Eukaryota; kingdom Metazoa; phylum Chordata; class Mammalia; order Eulipotyphla; family Talpidae; genus Talpa; species Talpa europaea. The sequence goes on along the minus strand of NC_140079.1, from coordinate 100,794,143 downwards.
TCGCTCCTTGGGCCACGCCCCTAGGCATTGATTCTGTCACTGAGGGTGACATTCCAGAGGCCCTGCTTTCTTGCTCTTGCTAGCTTTCTGTATTGTTTGGCTCCAAACAATAGCCTTGTATTAACTTGGCAAAGAGAACAAGGATTCAGACAATGGGGCAGAGCCTGTCCAAGCTTGGGGAGGGTCTCTGGTGCCCATGGGTGGGGATCCGTAGGCGGGGGTTTGTGGTGGCCCCTGAGCGTAGGACACAGGCTGTCTCCTAGACTGTGCACTGGGGTCACTCAAGACCTGAGGGTCACCCCATGTTTTGAATGGCTTCTCAATGTCTGGGCTCCCTGCCCACCAGGTGGGACTCATCCCAGTTTCTCGCCCGGAGAACTCAGCTCATAAAGGGCCTGCTCCTGTGGTGTGGAGCCGAGGACCTATCACTTCAGGTTATTATTATTACTCACTGTTTACAGCTCTATTGAGCTGTGACTCACATACCACACAACTCTCTCAGATAAAGGGTACGAGTCAGCGTGGTTTTTGTGTCCTACACCTTCCTTGTGCAACCATAAAATTGTATAGACATCTTTAGAATTTTAAAAATATATTTATTTATTTAAGCATACAAGAACTAGGGTACAGGCCAGAGGTACAGGGGTGAGAGGATTCACCAGAGACAGAGTGGGGAGCAGAACAGGCAGATCCACTGAAATACACTGCTGCGGGGAAAGCAGGAGAGACAGGAGAGGTCTGCTGCGCCATGTGGGTAGTTCCCTGGCTGGTCAGGCATCGAACTCATGCTGCAGTGGCTGCAGATAGCTTCATAGGTTGCGTCTTAACCCCTTGCACCACCAGGGAGGCCTGTTAGAATATTTTTTTTTTAAAGATTTATTTTATTTTATTTTATTATACAAGCACTGGGTATAGTCAGAAGCGCGGGAGGGTGAGAGAATTCACCAGAGCCAGAGCGGGGAGCAGAGCAGGCAGAAGGACCGAAGTACACTGCTGAGGGGAGCAGCGGGCGGCAGGAGAGGTCTGCGCGCCATGTGGGACCCTCCTCCAGTGGCTGGGGAGCAGCCGGGGATCGAACCTGCGCTGCAGAGGCTGCGGGCAGCTTCACAACCCAGCGCTCAACCGCTGTGCCACCGGGGAGGCCCCCCGTTAGAATATTTTATCACCCTAGAAAGAAATGTTGTGCCCTTAGATCATCCTCGAGTCTCCCCAACCCCTGTTTGCCCAACCAGGAAGCTTTAACTCTATGTCTCATGTCTATGGATTATTCTGAACATTTCACAGCAAGGGAACCGAGGTGCATGCAGGTACTTCATTCCTTTTCACAGCTGAATACTATTCCACTGTGGGTAGACTGTATTTTGCTTATCCATTCATCAGTGGATGGACATTTAGGCTGTTGCCAGCTTTGGGCGGTGATGACTATGCCGCTGTGAACACACCGGCACAGCTTTACAGGTGGACGTGTTCCTTCCAAAGAAATTCCTGCTGTGAATGGCGGTGTTGACTCCTACAGCTTTAAGCAGGTTCTATTTAAAAGCAGATTCTACTTAAAATTTCATCTGACACACACGTACACAGAACTCATCCGGTCTCAGACTCTGTTCTGAGCACCTTTAATTATCAACTCACACTGCCACTGCCACCCCATAAGGTAGGTTCTGTGGGTCCCTAGTCTACAAAGGAGGTGACTGAGTCACAGAGGGGTGGAGACATTACCCAGGGACCCAGGGTGAGTGTCCGGCAGGGGGGAGGTGACTGCAGGCTGTGTTTGCACCTCCCCACCATCCTGTCTCTCAGCACTAGGATCTGTGGTTATGGGGAGACCAACTGAGTGGTTTGGGGCCAACTGAGTATCCCTGCAGGGCAGTTACCATCAGGACTGTGCCCGAGGGCCCTCATCCCCCAGGACACCACAAATGGGAGCATGACCGGAGTCCACAGACCTTGGCTCACAGAGGGCAGGCGAGGCTGACAGAGGCCTGCAGCCTTTGCCGGACACCATGTGCCCAGCCCTTTAGGCTGGTGCAGGGACAGGCGCTTTTGTAACAGCCTCAGCCATAGCAGAGGGACCCGCAGAACTTCCAGGGCTAAGGAGACTGTCCCTTCGCCGCTATGTGGGTCTGCTAGGGCTATGCTCACTGCCACAGTGTGGTGGCTCAGGACCACAGAGAAGCATGGCCAGGCAGCTCTGCAGGCCAGGTCTGCTTCAGGTGTCGGACAGGGCCGGGGTCTGCCGAGGGCACTGGGGACGCAGCCCTTCCAAGGCCTCTTTCTTCCTGCCTGGCTCCTGGCAGTTCCTGGGCTTGTGGTTGCAAGATCAGTCTTTAGGTGGCCTTGTCCCTGCATGTGTGCAAATGTCCCTGCTGGTGACACCAGTCTCTGGGATTACAGGTGCATTGATTACCTCTGTAAACCCCGTTTCTAACTAGGGTGGCAATTGAAGGCATCTGGGGTTAGGACTCCCATATGCATTTTTTTTGAGGGGGAGGCACAAGTCTGCCCCTAACATTCAGCAAATGGCCGAGATTTGCACTTCAGACATTCCAGGTGCTGGTGCTGGCCTAGTCAACACTGAGCAAGAGGCCACAGGCTGCAGGGTGAGCTCCCCATAGGAAGCCCTGAGGTTCAGGTCATCTCTGATTCTGCAAACCTAAAGGAGGAAGACTGACTGACAGGGTAGAATTTCGCGAAAGGGTTATGGAGGTGAAGGCTGTTGTCAGCAATTCGGTGTTAAAATATTTAAAGACCTGCCTTTTGTATTGATAAACAGCTTGTAATTTAGCAAATGGGTTATTAATAAGGAGCAACCTCTGAAGGTAAATCCTTGCAGCCCAGGCCAAGGCAATTGCAGGGGGAGTGGTTGTTATGGACAGGCTTTTAATAAAGCAGCAGGGGCCTTATTTAAATGAGTGTAAATGAGTTCCCCGGAGTCTGTCATCTGATCCTGTTGCTAACAGATTAAGGGAAGCAACATTTTCCACCCTGGATTGCTTAGGCCCTTCCAGGCCCTGATTTTGTCTGGGAGAACAGGGGGACAGCTCTGCTCAGCAAGGGGAACTTCTGATTTCACGGGGCCTTGGAACAGAACGCCAGCTCTCCTCCGCCGGGCCATGCACGCTTTGTTGCGTTCCACAGTCATCTGCTGAGGTCCCCTGTGTGCCTAGCACTGTGCTGGGTGCCCAGGCTATAACGCAGCTGATTTTTAGCACACTGGAAATGCATGGTTATTCTATTATTTTGCTTGCAGGTCTGTCCCCATGGAAGTTGCTTATTTAATTTTTTTCTATGGATCCTTTCATTAAAGTGATGAAGGTGGGACCATGGCTGGCTGGGTTCTGGTTGTCTAGAGTCTGGTTCTCCTGACTTGGTCCCTGCTTATCTTCATAAGAGTTTGTCATTGTGTGTGTGTGTGCGCGCACACACTCATGCTTCTGTGCAGCAGGCAACTGGCATGTGGGATGATTTGTAGTGGAGGAAGAACATTGTGAGAACTCTGCAAATGTCCCTGAGGGCAGAACTAGCGGAGGAAATGAACTTGGCTCAGTTGGGCCCCTGCGAGTGAGGAAGTGACTGGCAGGGTCTGTGGGGGGATCTTATGATATCATCAGGGAGTTCTGGCAGGAGATAAGCAGGGGAGCAACATGCTCAGATCTGGGGCTAGGGGGCTAGGAGACCTCCTGGTGGCCATGGGAAGTAGGGAGGAGGGATGGAGGGATAGGTCCCTTCCAGAGGCCAGGAGAGTGTGTGGAAGCAGAAGAGACACGGCCTGGCGTGTTCCTGAGACACCCGGGAAATCCAAAATAGCGTCTCCCCCCATCCAGATCCTGACATGCTGCTAAATGCCAGGACGCTCTGGGCCGGCCTGCTGCCTCCTCTTCCCTCCCCAAACCATCAGGGGCACCAGCTGATCCTGGAAGTCCGTGGGCACCGAGCATGTTCATGGGAGGGAGCGCCTCCTGCTCCCCACGCGTGGGTGTGAATCCTGGGTGCAGCAGATAAACTGGGCCCACTAACCGCCCTGCTCCCCCGCGGCCCGGGATCCACGACAACTAGCACCCGTGTTCCCCTGCGTGTGCACAGGGCGGGTGACGAGCAGACGCACTCATGTGTTTCTTCACCTGTGCAAGGAGCACCTTTTGGAACTTGGCTCTCCATGTGGCGCATGAGCAGCACACACAGGCCCTTGCATGCCCCGGGGTGCAGCGAGAGGCCGGCTCCTGTGGGGTGGGGAGCGCTCCCCAATCTCCCACTCAGGTACGCGCAGGGCAGTGCTCCCAGCACCCACGCTTTTCTTCCTTCCTTCCCTCGTTGAGCGAGTGCTGGCTGGTGTCTGCGTGTCCCAGGTGTGGGCGCGGGCACTGGGGAGTCGGGTGGGGAAGAAAGCGGGCATAGAGACAGCGGCGCTGACTGGAAACAAATAAACACAGATACAACACTAGTCCAAAGTCGACGTGGCCAGTGCTTCTGGCGGGACTGAAACTGCCGACAGGATGGCTTATTAGTTTTCTTATTGTACTAAAATGTAGATAACACAAAAGTTACCATTTTCACTCTTTTTCCTTTTTGAAGATTTTATTTATTTTTGCGTAGAAGAACTGGGGTGCAGGCCAGAGGTTGGGGGTGCGGTGAGAGGATTCACCAGAGACAGAGTGGGGGGCAGAACAGGCAGATCTGACTGAAACACACTGCTGAGGGGAGCAGCAGGGAGACGGGAGAGGTCTGCTGCGCCATGTGGTTTGCTCCCTGGCCGGGGATTGAACTTAGGCCACAGGGGTGATAGAGCTGAGACTGAACCCGAGGGCTACCAACGAAGCCCAACCATTTTCACTCTTTTTACGTGTACAGATCAGTGGCGTTAAGTATGCTCTCAGTGTTATACAACCATCACCACCATCCTTCTCCAGAAGTCTTTCTTCTTCCCAAACTGAAACTGTGCTAAACACTAACTCTGCCGGCCCCCTGCCCCACTCACCATCTACTGTCTGTGAATTTGACTCCTCGAAGGCCCTCACATCAGCGGAATCAGACAGCATTTGTCTTTTGATGTCTGGCTTCTTTCACTAAGCACATTGTCCCCCAGGTTCACTCATGTTGTGATGGGCATCCAACTCCATTCCTTTTTTCTGGCTGAATAATATTCCACTGTATGGATGAGCTGCTTTTCACCCATCCGATTCAGCTGTCAGTGGACACCTGGGTTGGTTCCACCCTTTGGTTGTGATAACACTGCTGTAAACCTTCATGGACAAACATCTACTCGAGTCCCTGTTGGTTTACTCTTGCTCATTAAGAGAGATGTCCTATGTGGCGTGTGACTATGCTGATGCTGTCCAGATTATCTCCTGGTAACCTCTATAGCAGCCCTTAGAAGCAGGGACCCCTCATTGTCTCCTTTTTTTTTCCTGAGGAAACTGAGCCTCAGAGACTTGAGTTGAGGTCGCCCAGCTGCCCGCGCGGCTGGGGCGGCATCGATGCCGAGTGTGTTGTCTCGGCCGCACACCCTGGCACTCTCGCTGTGTCCTGGTGCCCCGGCTGCAGGGCCTCTGCCTCTGTCTCTGTCCTTTCTGTTTCCTGAGCTGGCTTTGGCTAGAAGAGCAGCAGGTCTTCAGCTGCAGGGACAGCTGGGTATACTGTTTTCATGGACTGTATGCAGCTGTCATTTCACGAAGCTTCTGGAAAAGTGTTGCCCTGGATCCATCATGCCTGTGTCTCTTCTTCAGCTGGGGTGACTCTCTGCCATGGGTGTTTGCTGGCTCATTCAGCAAACACTGTTTGAGTAACTCTACCACCATTTGGGAGACTAACTCAGTGGAATACTATTCAGCCAGGAAAAGGAGCGAAGCACTGACACCTGTTACAACCTGGCTGAACCTGGCAAATTATGCTGCTGAGTGAGAGAGGCCAGATGGTGTGTGATTCCATCTCTATGGAATTTCAAGAAAGAGCAAAATCCATAGTGACAGAAGGTGGATCAGTGGTTGCCTAAGGCTGGAGAGGGGAGAATGAGGAGTGACTGAGAATGAGCACGGGTTTCTCTTTGGGGTGATAAAATGTTCTGGAATTAGATGTGTGGTTGCACAACTTGGCAAATGCACTAAAATCACTGAATCGTATACTCTAAAATGGAACATTTTATGGTTGAGATTTGTCTTCATTGAAAAGGAAGTTGGGGGCCTCCCCTGGTGGTGCAGTGGTTGAGCGTGAGGCTGCCCACAGCCTCTGCAGTGCTGGTTTGTTCCCTGGCAGTCCGGTGAGGGTCCCACAAAAAAAAAAAAAAAGGGAAGTTGGGGGAGTTAGGGAATTCATAGCTATCTGCCTGGGGTCTCCCAAGATTGTAGGGGGTGAACGAGGAAGGCTCCAGAGAGTAATCAGGGAGGGTGCACCTTGGGTGCTGGTCCCCCGGGAGTCAGAGTCCCGAGTCCCGCATGCAGCATGGAAACGGAAGGGTAGGCGCGGGGCCAGAGTGCTTGTGTGCGGTGGCACCTCTCCACGCTGGTGCTGGGGCCGGCAGTATTGGGTTCCAGCTTCCTTGAATTTGCATGAGGAAGAGCAGGAAGGAAGGAAGGAGGGGCTGAGGGAGCAGCTGTCAAGTGATTAGCAGAAATAGCTTTTCTGTACTTTATTGAATCTCATTCTTTTTTACAATTTAAATTTATTTAACAAGAGCTTATGTGGTGCGCACCATGTGCCAGGCACTGTTCTAAGCACTTCACAGAAAAGGACGCCCTTATTCCCCGACACCGCAGGCAGGTCGCCCCTTTCCTATTCTCCTTTTCACAGATGAATGAATGAAGGAACTTGATGACTCATTCAAGGTCACACAGCTGGGAGGAGGCTGGGCAGAGATTCAAACCCAGGCCCGGAGCACGTGCCTTGAAGGGCTGTGCTAAGCTGACCCCCGCTCATTTGTCAGAAGTGTCTGCCTAGGTCAACTAGGTGCTAGACATTTTGAAAAGCACTAGGAACTCAGGGGTGACTCCCCTCAGCTTGGGGGGCATGACTTCCTCTGGCTTCTGCAGTTGGGGCGCATGAAGGAAGGAAAGAGGCCCAGCGGAGCGCTCCTTGGAAGATTCTGTAATTGCTGCCGGGGTAACCGAGCCTGGAGCTGGGCAGGTCTGGCGAGGAAGCCAGGGTTGTGTGGCTGCAGGCCCATGTGGCTGCATGCTGAGTGCATCCACGTGGATTTTTGCAGCCTGGGGGGGCCCTCGGAGGCAGTCCATGGACGTTTCTACGGCCTTTGCCTGCTGCAGCCTGCACAAGTGGGCTCTCGCCCGGGGCCAGCTGTCCTTTCCAGTGTGGCCTCCTGGCAGAAGAGCTGTAACCAAATCCTCTGCCATCCTGTGTCCCTGAGGTGCCCAAGTGTGTGTTTGTGCAGCAGCGAGACACTCCGGCCTGATTTGTGGGGACAGGAGTGGCATCAGGGGACCCGAGGCAGGCCCCGTGACCTGGCCCACGCTGGGAGGGCCGGTGCCGTGCTTGTGGTGGGGGCCTGAGGCGTGTTTCCGGGCAGCGAGACTCAGCCTTTGCAAAGCACCGGTACTCGTGACGTGGCCAATGTCTCCGAGGGCAGCTCTGGGTTTGGGCCTCAGGCAGACTGCCCCATGTGCCCGCCCTGCCATTTAGCGGCTGTGTGATCCCGTGCAAGCCGCTCTGCCTTCCCGAGCCTCAACCTGCTCCTCCGTAAAATTGGGGAAACGAGGGCACAGATGGGCCGCCTTCCGTCAACGCCAGTGACCACAGTGACGACTCGAGCCCCCACAACCCGAGGGCGTCTCCGTGGACAATCCTCCGACCCTGGAGAATGGGCCCTGGGAGGGGCTCCTGATTCGGGGGACCCCGCCTTCCAGATGGAGCCTCAGCCCTGACCCCAGGGACTGGGGGGCTCTGTCGTTGGAGCTGGGGCTGCTTGAAGGCAGCCATGTTCTGCCTGTGACCACAGGGCAGGCTCAGCTGGAGCCCTGTTATCTGGGGCTCCAGATGGGGCTCCTCTGATGCAAGGTCTGTCACGACGGGAAGTCACCCCGGGCGCTTGGCAGCCTGGGCTCCCCGCGTGTTCGAGTCCATGGCTGTCACGCCCTCCCGGACCCTTCCTTGGGCTGTTCGGGCCACTGGCAAGTGTCTCTGTTGGTTGTCGTTTTCTTATTAGTCCCCAGAATGTGTTGAGAGAGGAGCGGGCACAGCTCTGGGGTCTGTGCAGCCCTGCTTCGGAGCCCAGGCCTCCCTCCAATGCCACAGGCAAACAAGTTCATGGCTCAAAGGCGTGTAAGTGCCATGAAGGACAGAGCTAGAAGGGCAGAGAGGAGGGAAGGAGGCAGCCTTGCAGGTGGCGGGAGGGGGTGTCCCAAGAAGAGGGACCAGCGCGTTTGGGGGGGAGTCCAGAAGCAGAGTAGGAACCAGGGGTCCTGGGACCTGGTCAGTATTCCCAGTGGATGCGCGGGGAGCGCACAAGCCCTGTGGCAGGGACCACCCTGCGCTATGTCTGCACCCTTCCAGACCACCAAGCCGGGTGCCCTCTGGGGGCGCGGCTGGCGCAGGGCTTGGGACCTGAGACCTGAGGGCCTGACCCGGCTCCGCCCCCCTGCGGGGCAGCTCCTTCCGCGTGGAGAAATGTCTTTGGAAAGAGGGTTCAAGCCCCCCTCTTCCCCCGCAGGGGTGGGACCCAGACCCCAGGGGCTCCCACGGGGCAGGCCCCGCGTGCACAGACGCTGGAGAGCGGCCGTCCTCCGGCCCCGGGGGATCCTCTGGGCTGGCCCTGCAGGGCCTGGAGTGACACCAAGGGCGCCCCACCCCCGCCCACCCCCGCCCGCCAGCCAGATGGGTGGCGCCTCCCCGCTGCGACGGGAGGGGGGAGGTGTGTGTCCTCACAAGCCCGCACTATTTTCGGAGCTCGCCTTGATCCCCTTGCGGGGCCACGTGGGCTGTGACAGGCGCGGCAGCCTCGCGCACCCCGGCCTCCCCCTGCGACCCGCCCGCCGCAGCGCACCTGGGGGCGCAGCCTCCACCACGCGCCCGCCTCGGCCTCGGGGCTCCTGGCCCGGAGAGACCCCGGGGCGTGCGGCCCGCCCGCTTGTCCCACGGTGTGGGGGGATAAGGGGTGTGTCTGCGGAGCCCCCATCAGGTGGAGGGGACCCTTCTAGGCCTCGTTTTCCCTCGTGATGTTGGATTTTGTTAAATTCTCCCCCCAAAAGGTGCCTTCTTTTAAGGGGCCCCAGGGAAGCGCGCTCTTCCTTCCGAGGCCAACCTGGGATGCGGGGTCCTCCGAGGGGCTGGGGGGGCAGCAGGGAGCCCGGCGGGCACGCCCTCCCCGGAGCCCGGGGTCCCTGGCCGCCGCAGCGCCCCTCCCGCCTCTGCCCCCAGGCCTACGAGAAGCGCTTCCCCACCTGCCCGCAGATCCCCGTCTTCCTGGGCAGCGACGTCCTGCGCGAGGCCCGCAGCGCCGACGGGGCGGTGCACGAGGTGGAGCGGAGCTGCCGGCTGCGCGTGGAGGCCCCGCGGCTGCTGCGCAAGGTGGGCCGGGCAAGGTGGGCCGGGCGGGGCCGCGCTGCAGGGGCTGGGCGGGGGCGGGGCCGGAGGCGCGCAGGCCTCGGAGGCCAGGGCGCGGCTGGGCTGGGTGTGGGGGTGATGAGAGCCGGGAGGGGGTCCTGGGGGGGTCGCAGGGAGGAAGGGGGTGGACAGGGCCCCGCGATCCTGCCGGACAGGTGTGTGGGCTTGCGGTGGGGCCAGCGACTGTGAGTGTGTGTGGGGGCGGCGGGGTCTGGTGACCCACCTGGCGGATGGGCAGGATGGGGCAGGCTGGTGGGGTGGAGTGGGGCTGGGGGAGTCTGAGCATCAAGTCCCTAGTACCTTGGGGACTGGGAGATTCTGGGTTTGGGAGGGGTGTGGGTCCGGGGAGCTGCCCCCGGGATGGTAGACTGGCACAAGTCGGGTCAGGAGCTGGGTCTGGGGTGGTGGTAGGTGCAGAGTAGAGGCCAGGGAATGGGGGCACGGGGTCTAGGGGTCCCAACCTGGGCTCGTGGGCACACATGGGGCCAGGGGTGGGGATTCCAGAGATCTGGGCTGGAGCAGGCGGGGCAGTGGGGGCGCCCGGGTGTGGGGTGACGGAGCTGGCCCTCAGGGTTTGCTCCCTCAGCCGCACCCACCTGCAGCCGCAGCTGCCCCTTCTCTTGCAGATCGCGGGAGTGGAGCATGTGGTCTTCGTGCAGAGAAACGTCCTGAACTGGAAGGAGCGGACGCTCCTCATCGAAGCCCACAATGAGACCTTCGCCAACCGCGTGGTGGTCAAGGAGAACTGTAGCTACACGGTGCGCCCCTAGGCCCACCCCAGGCCCCAAACCCCAGCCTGCCTTCAACCGCCTCCCTCCCTGGCATCATCAGATAAGACAGAGAAGCAGGAGACAGCTGCAGTTCAGACAAACAATGGAATGTGTATCCGCACATCACAATCTAATTGTTGCTCATTGTGTATCTCAAATCCAAATGGGACTCGTGTCCTGTGCTTCAGTGGCTAAACCTGGCAATCCTGCCTCGACCCTGCTCTCTTTTCCTTCCTTCAAGAGACTGTGCCTCAGGGCCTCCCCTGGTGGCGCAGCGGTTGAGCGCTGGGCTGCGAGGCTGCCCACAGCCTCTGCAGCGCCAGTTTGCTCCCCGGCCGCCAGCGAGGGTCCCACAAAAAAAAAAAAAGAGACTGTGCCTCAGTTTCTTCATCTGTAAGAAGGGGCCAGTGAGCCTACCTGCCATAGGTTGCAGGAAATTACATGAAGCAGTGTGTCCAAAGCCTTTGCCGAGCGCCGCACACACTGTCCTGTACAGCTTCCCTTTGGAATAATGAATGATCAGAGTTAGTCTTCAGTGCATGCTAATAGAGCACCCCTGTGTGCCAGGCACCCTGACAAGTGCTGGACCCCCAGTGGGGGCCAGTTTGCCTGCCTGGTGCCCTCATGGAGCTGTATCGTTATAGTCACATGATTTTAGGGGACAGAAGCGCAGATATCAGACCCCCCCTTCAATGGCCCCTCATGGGGGGCTCTCTGTTCTCTTATACCTTAGACATGTTCTCTGGGAGGGGGCTCCCCACAACCCCTCGGGGGACAAGCTGTCTCGTGCTCTGGCTGGCCCAACTCACCAGGAGAGCCCGGGGAAGGGCCCGGCCTCCCTCACGCTGAGACCCTGGCGCTACCCCTCCCTGGTTTTCAGGTCCACCCCGAGAACGAAGAGTGGACTTGCTTTGAGCAGTCTGCCTCGCTGGACATCCGCTCCTTCTTTGGCTTCGAAAGTGCCTTGGAGAAGATCGCCATGAAGCAGTACACAGCCAATATCAAGAGGGTGAGGTAGCTCTGCAGGGCCCTGGGGGAGGGCACGCCAACCCTGGTTCATACCCGGCTCTGCCACCTGAGCCCAGGTGACACAGGGCGAGCTGCTTAGCCTTCCCTAGCCTCAGTCTCCTCATCCATAGAATGGGTGTTCTGATCAGGTCGCGTGAGATTGACGGGGCAGGGGGGCAGCACCCGCCCTGTAACAGGGGCACCACGGTCATCGTCTCCATGCTCCCTGCTGTTGGGGGCGTGTGTGGTGAGCTCTCTAGACAGAGGAGGGACGTTCTGCAGGGCTTTAGCTGCTTACAATTGTTGCAGCTTGGTTTAAAGATCTCAGACCCGCCACTGAGTCTTTGTAGGTGGCGGAACCGGTGAAATGAAGTTGAATACTGTGTTCTATCAACGCAGTGTCGGCATCAAATTCATTTGTGGGCTGTTTTTGCCTTTGTTTGGAGAGTCTTTGTCTTGGATCCTGGGAGAATCTGGCACTCTCGGCCCATCTCCGCGGGACTGGCCGCATTTCTGTAGTGGCCGTGGGCTCGGGGACTCCCAGGCGGGACGAGTCTGGGGGCTGCACCTGTCCTGACGTGTCTGGCTTCTCTGGCTTGCAGGGGAAGGAGGTGATCGAGCATTACCTGAACGAGCTCATTTCCCAGGGCGTCTCGCACATTCCCCGGTGGACGCCTTCCCCGGTGCGCGAGGAGAACGCCTGCTCCCAGGCCGGGCCGCGGGCCCCCCGCTCCATGCAGGCGGCCGAGCCCTGCAGTGGCCCGGGCCCAGCTCCTGAAGCCGCCTGCACCGATGGTAGGTGTCGGTCATGGAGCCCCGGGGGCAGGGGACTGGGCCTGCAATGGCGCCTCCTGCCTCCCCCGCCTGCTTCTTTCCTCTCCCTCCAGCCCAAGAGCCAGAACTGGTTTATTTCTAGACCAGGAATCGACCTGATCTAGTGCCTCCAGGCTGCCCTTCTCTCTGCTTTTATTGCTATTTTTAATTACATGAGTAATGCTTGATCATGGTAGAAAAAAAATTCAGACTGCTTGGAAGACGCGAGAGGGGAGGAAGCTCCTCCCCCAGCCCTGGAGGCAGCAGAGTTGTGTGTTTCTGTTTCCTGATGTGATCCATGCAGATACGTGTACACGGTGTGTACACACACCTCCACGCAAACACGCATAATCCACAGTGAGCAGATGAGAGCTCCTGGACAAGCCGTGTGCTAGTTGCCTTTTTGACTTCCCGCTGCTGCCTGGACAGCTTTCTCCGTGTGTCCAGCCTCTCATGGGTTGGTTGCACCATAACTTATTATTATTTTAAAAAATTTTATGTATTTATTTTTATGTAGAAGAACTGGGGTACAGGCCAGAGATGCAGGGTATGAGAGGATTCACCAGAGACAGAGTGGGGAGCAGAACAGACAGATTGACTGAAATACACTGCTGAGGGGAGCAGTGGGCGAGACAGGAGAGGTCTGCTGCGCCATGTGTGTCAGCTCCCTGGCCGGGATTGAACTCAGGCCACAGCACTGATAGTGCTGAGACTTAACTCTTAGGCCAACAGGGAGGCCCCACACCATAACTTACTAATAAACACTATGTCTGATGAGTTTATTTAGCTAGTCCCATATTGATAAATATTTAGATTGCTTCCTTTTTAAAAACACAAATAAGTGGACGTCTTTGTACTTCAGGTTTTAAAAAATGTTTGTATGAGTCTGTATACCTAATGCAACAGGTTAAAAGTTGAATCGCTGTGTCACAAGTTTAAAAGCAGCCAAAATTTTAGGCCTTCCAAGAGGCTGTGCTAATGAATGTCCCCACTGTGAGTGTGGGACACTATTCCTGACCTCACCTAGTTTCTCCCAAGATTATTAAATGTTTAAGCTTCTGAAAGACAAAGCGTGACTGCTGGTAGATTAGTGGCCACTTCTGTCCTTAGGAGTGAGGCCAAGCATTATTTTTTCCATCATTAGGGACTCTGTTTTCCTTGTTTTGTGGACCTCATTCTTCTCCTTTGTCCATTTTCCTATTTACCCATTGATTTCTTATTGTTTTCTAAAAACTCTTTGCATATTAAGGCACTTAGCCTTTTGTCATGTATCAGAGTTTTGTTGACATGGAAAATGTTCACATTATGATAGTTTAGGAAACAACTCCATGCTCATGACGAATGTTTCCCTGGGTGATGGTGAGGGGCCTGTCTGGCCCAGACATTCGCCATGTAGCCAAAAATCCATCTGGGACTATGTTCAGGGAGAACAAAATTCATTCCTTCAACAAATGCTGATTCTGCACCTACTGTGTGCACTATGGCTGCTATGCTATGTGTACTTTTAAAAACATGAAGATTCTTTTACAGCAGTGCACTGTGGCTCTTCCTGTGCACACACTCACTGGGCGTGCCCTGGGCCCTCCCCACTTTGCACCAGCCCTCTCCTTCCTCCTCCATCTGTGCCGTCCACCAGCAGGGCCGGCCCTCGGGATGGCTGGTGGGAGGCACCGGCCTGCCCCGTGCAGCTCAGAAGACTGAGCCTTTGTGTTCTGAGGGAAAAAAGGCTCTTCACGGCTGGGAGGCCGGAAGGATGCTGGGGTCTCCTGCCACCCTCGTGCTTTCTCCCTCACCCCCCTCACCCCTCCCTATCTCCTGCATGTCTGCTCTGTCCACTCTTGAGTGCTCTGGCATCTGGACAGCCCTTTCACCCCCACCAGCAGCCCTCTGCCTCCACTTCCCCCGTTGCCATGATCTCCAGCCCTGGGCTCTCTGGGAGGGATCAGAGGGGTCCTGCTGCCTGTGCTAATGTTCCATTTGCACCCCAAGAGCAGTTTTGCCCATGGGGCTGGTGCTTTGTCTCCCCAAGGCTGAGATGTCACAATGCCAGGGCCCAGGCCTGCCTGCATCTGCCACCCTGACAGTTGAGCATGGCCAGGGGGCCTCACGGCCCTAAGTGCCGGCGCATGCGGATACTGACCAGCCCAGTCGTGTGAGAGAGGACTGAGCAGTGGGGATGGTCCCTGCAGCTCCTGGGCGTGTTTTGGGGTCAAGCCTTACCCCCTACCCTAGGTCGGGGAGGTGGAAAGACAAGGAGCTCAGGCCATGAACCGCGTCTCCACGCGGGGCTCTCCGACCGCTCTCGGCTGCCACTTAGTCCTCTCGAAAGTGGACAAGAGTGATCTTGGCCCCAGGGCGTCGGGGGGGCCTCCCGAGAAGAGCGTGTCAGTAAGCGTGAGATTATGTGTTAATACTCGGGGGCGTCTTTACTTCCAAGCATCAAAGGAAAGGAGAGATCACACGCAGCCTGAGAGGCAGCCGCCCGGCGCGGGTTTTCGGAGCACCTGGGAGTGGGCTAGAAAGCCCCGCGTATCTGGAGCCCCTGTGGCTGTCGTTGCCCTCGCGCTCGGAGCCCAGCGAGCTGGGGGTCCCGGAAAGAATGGACCATGGGTGAGGCCACGTGGTCTCCGCCCCCGCCCTGACCCCACTTCTTCCACCAGACAAGCTGGACGCGGACTACATCGCGCGGTGCCTGGGCCGTCTCACCCCCATGCAGGAGAGCTGCCTGGTCCAGCTTCGGCACTGGTTGCAGGAGACCCACAAGGGCAAGGTGGGTGCAGGGCTGGGGCTGGGGAGCAGCTGCACATCACGGCTACCGAGCGCGGGCCCCGGGGAGAGGGGCCAGGACACAGGTGTGCGATTCGCAAACCGGCACTGAGGTTTCCCCTTCTTCTCATCACATTCTGTGTCGTGTGTACCCCATCGTGGGGCTCCCCAACCTCAGCACCACAGGCGACACACCTCAGAGCCACTGCCGTCCTGCCCCGCGAATATCGCCCTAAATCGAGGCGCACACCGTGGTCTCCCAGGCCTGGAACGGAACTGACACTGGGCAGCACTCTGCCGAGCGTGCGGAAGCGCCGCGTCTCAGAAAACAGCGTGCCCCTTAACTGAATGTGTCGCACCAGCCCGGGCAACACGCCCTGTGGGGAAGCCGCCCGCCGGTGTGGGGCGCAGGCCGCGAAGACCAGCGCTGCCGGCAAAGCTCAGTCAAGAGACGCAGTCACAAGGGTGCGCCCGTCTCTGAGGCTGGACGGATCTTTACGGGGGCCGTCCTGGGCACCGGGGGTGCTGGGCAGCATCCCTGGCCTCCCCCGCTAGGTGCCAGGAGCCGCCCTGCAGGGTGACCATCCACACTGGCCTGGCATGGAAAGATGTCCCCAGGGGCTGCCCCTTCATGGAGGACCAGCCCAGTGTAGCCCGGCGCTCAGGGGCCAGGCGAGGGAACGGCAGAAACAGGCGGGCAGAGGAGCCCACAGGCCCGGGCAGCCTGCGCCTGGGTGGAGCTGCGTGGTGCCCCCGGGTCCTTTATCGGGTCCGTGTGACAGGTGGGGCAAGGCTGGTTTTCCTTGCCCTCTGTGCCCCCAGGGCACCACCCACGGGCTGGCTCCGTCTCTCCTCCCAGATCCCCAAAGATGAGCACATCCTCCGGTTCCTGCGGGCTCGCGACTTCCACCTGGACAAGGCCCGGGAGATGCTGTGCCAGTCCCTGCTCTGGCGGCGGCAGCACCAGGTGGACGTCCTTCTGCAGACCTGGAGGCCCCCCGCCCTCCTGGAGGAGTTCTATGCGGGGGGCTGGCACTACCAGGACATAGGTGCGTCCCCACCTACCTGACGGGTGCCTTAGGCACCCCCACGTCCCACTCTAGGATCTCATTTCTCTTTCCGACTCTTTCTGGGATCCGGAGGTGACCGGGCAGAGGGTAGTGGGTAAATGGATGGGCCAGGAGGTGGACAGCCCCACCCGGCCAGCTCCTTCTCCAGGAAGGTGACGGAAGAGTGACGTTCTGGTGGCTGCTTGGATCCAGCCCTTTCGTCAGCATCCCCTGAATAACGTCCTCTCTCTGCTTGGTCCCAAGATGGCCGCCCCCTCTACATCCTGCGCCTGGGCCACATGGACACCAAGGGCTTGATGAAGGCCGTGGGGGAGGAGGCCCTGCTGCAGCACGTGAGTCGGGCTCCCCCTCCCGAGTGCCCGGGCTGCCTGTGGGTGGAGCAGCAGAGTGAAAGTTTGCCAGCACGTTCTCTGCCTTCCAGGTTCTCTCCGTCAACGAGGAAGGGCAGAAGAGGTGTGAAGGGAACACGAAAGAGTTTGGTCGTCCCATCAGGTAAGAGCCCGGGGTCAGGAGCAAATTCCCCGGAATACTGCAAGCGGCCGGGGGCCGTGGTGCAGGGCCGGGGGGCCGGGCTCTCCGGGGAAAGGGCCTCACAGCTGTGACAGTGAGGCCTGGCGGCTGGGGCTGTGTCCACCTGTCCTGTGTGGATGGGGAAGCTGAGGCCCCGTGGTGAGCCCCTCCAGGCTGCCAGGCGGGTGAGTGGCACAGGCGGCATTAGGAGCTGTTGGGTCTGGCTGCAAGCTCAGCCCTGACTTGCTGCCACCACCGAGACCAACGCTCTCCCTCCTGCTCCGTCTGGACACTCTCGCCCACGGTCCAGCGCATGGGCAGCTGCCAGGGCACGGCACCTGCTGTCCCTCTCTGACTCGCGCGTCTCTGCTGGACAGGCTTCCCAGCCCCTCCTGGCAGCAGCGCCCCCAGAGGTCGGAGCTTGTCTGAGCAGCTGTTCCCTCTCTGTAAAGCGGGAACCAGGGCACGTCCAGGATCCTGTAGGGAGGCTCAGAAACCAAGGCCCTCGGTCAGCGGCACTCACTCTCCCCCTCTAACAGCCCTCAGGCAGGGACAGGTGGACCTTTTACTCTGAAATCTCCTGATAAAGTTGGTTTTCATGGGTGCGGGGGAGGGGCGCTCAATCAGGGGCCTGTCCAGAAGCGAGGTCACCCCAGGAGGCTCAGCTGACAGGGTGCTAGGAAGGGACCCCTTGCAGGGCTGGGTCAGGTGAAGACCTGGAGCAGGGTGGGAGGCTCCCGGGAGCAGGCCGCTGGCTGCTGTGTCCCAATCATGACGTGGAGGCACAGAGAGGTGAGGTGACTTGGCCAAGGCCACACAGCAGTGGCAGGAGCAGGCTCTGAGCTGCGCCGCTGGGTGTGCGCTCAGCCTTGTGCTCATTGCTCAGCGTCCTTTTAGCTCGGTGGGGATGGGGGGCCGGCTTTGACCGAAGCAGGCATGTGCCCGGCCTTGCAGAGTGCTTCGACCCTGACCCCAGCAAGGGAAGATGGGGAAGTTGCCTGGGCACACGGTGGGGGGCTCACCCCCAGACACTATGCTCTGAGCCTCTTCACCACATGGCTTCCCACGTGGAGGACCCACGGGAGCCGCTGCGGCCCTGCTCCTGGTGCTGCCGCACTGCGCCTCTCCATCCCCCTTCTGCCAGCCCCCAGGTCCCCACGGAGGGTGCTGGGCACCCTGGAAGGGGGTGGATCCAGGTAGAGCGAGGGGTCCCCTCTCTGCCGCAGCTCCTGGACCTGCTTGGTGGACCTGGAGGGGCTCAACATGCGGCACCTGTGGCGGCCGGGCGTGAGGGCGCTGCTGCGCATGATCGAGGTGGTGGAGGACAACTACCCTGAGACCCTGGGCCGGCTGCTGATCGTGCGGGCGCCCCGGGTCTTCCCTGTGCTCTGGACGCTGGTAAGAGCAGAGTGGGGGGCCCCTCCCGAGGGGCTGGGGCAGTCCCCTCCGTCACGTTCCGTGTCTCCCAGAGGCAGCTTTCTGGAGATGTGGCCCGTAGCCCACTGCCCCCTTCAGGTGTAGAACTGGGGCTGACAGTGTAATCCAGAGCAGGGCGGCCGCACCGCTCGCTCCAGGACATCCTCATCCCCAAAGGACACCTTGTGCCCATCAGCAGTCACAGCCCCCGGCCCGGCCTGGCATCCACCTGCTCCCTGTGCCTGTGGGGGGCCTGGGCATCTCCACAGACAGACCCCACAGGGGCCGCCAGCGTCTGCTCCTCCCACCCAGCAGAACGCTTCAAGCATGTTGAATCAGGCTCCCCCCTTTTATGTGCAGACAACATTCTTTGTGTGGTGAGACTACGTCTGACATGACCTTGTCCTGATCAGGGAGACGAGAGACCCCCAGACCTGTGCAGCCTCCCTGCTCCCAGGGGCCGCTCAGGGGGTGCTGGGGGCTGTGCTACAGGGCTTGAAGACTTCTTGTCCGCCATGCACAGTGAAAGACACCTGACATTGCGACTGGGCACACGCATGCATGTATGCGGCTGCGTGTACACACACGAGCACACACCCGCGCACACACTCACGCCCCAGCATGAGACCTGTGGTGTGGGTGCCTCACCTGAGAGCAGCATTTACCCAGATCGCTCCGGTCATGGGGGGAGGACAAGAGGGGGAGCTCCATGCTGAGGTGGTGGCAGGAGGGAGAGGCCCTCAGGGACTAGCCTCTGCAGCAAGCCGGGCACCCCAGGGTGAGGGACAAGAGGAAGGGTGGCGGTGAGGGCTGGGGCTGCCAGTGGGAGTGTGCCTTTCCCGGCCTGGTTCTCATCCCGTCTCATGCTACTAGCCCTCAGAGGCCACCCCAGGTGGAAGCCAGGTCCCCGAGTCCCACAGGAGACAGGGGACCCCCTCCTGGAGTGGGGGCTGAGGAGGGTGACCCACATAGGTGGACTCTCAGTTCTCTGACCATCTTTGGCGGGTGGCACTCCTTGCTGAGTTGCCTGTGCACGGCCATGCTAAGTCCCTCCCTCCGCGCCCCGCTCCCTCCTTCCTCCCCTATTTATTGAGAACCCACACCAGCATCGGGGTGCCATGAAAAACCAGATTGACAGGCAGTATTTCAGGGCTGAAATAGTTCCCATCTGGGATAAACAGCACATGGTCATCCACACGTGGAATATTACTCAGCGATGAAAAGGGCACCGACGCAGGCTCCTGTGCAGGCAGACCCTGTGAAGGAAACCAGACACAAAGGTTGCAGACGTTGTGATTCCAGGTCTCTGGAGTGTTCAGAAGAGCCGTAGAGACAGAAAGCACCCGGGCGGCTGCCAGGGCTAGGGAGCGGGGATGGGGCCTGCCTGCTGACGGGTGGTGGGCCTGTTTTGGAATAAGATAGAAAAAAGCCCGCGACTTTCCACCTCCTCATCTCAGATCAGCCCCTTCATCAATGAGAACACCAGGCAGAAGTTCCTTATCTATAGTGGCAGCAACTACCAGGGCCCAGGGGGCCTTGTGGACTACCTGGAGAAAGAAGTGATCCCCGACTTCCTTGGGGGAGAGTGCGTGGTGAGTCTGCTGCTATGCCCGAGACCTTGGGGGGAGGAATGGGCTGCGGCCTCTGAGGAGCCAGGGATCGCTGGGGCTGGGCTGGGGCATGGGGAGAAGATGGTTCCCTGCAGGGGTGGGGATTGCCAGGGCCAGGGCACAGGGTTGGGGATTGCCAGGGCCAGGTGCAGGGTTGGGATTGCTTGGGCAGGGCCTCGGTGGCAGGACACCTAGGCAGGCAGCCTGCTGAGTGTGTGCTGCTCCCCCGGGGCCGCTGGTTACCTCCCTGTTGCCAGCCTGCCTCTTTGGGAGCAGCACTTATTTCAGAAGCTGCCCTAGGTCAGGTGACTCCTCTGTGAAGGGTGGGCCTTACTTTCTGGGTCTTTCAAAAATCGTGAACGAAATGTAAGTTTCTGGAAGCCCTAAGACCAGGCCAGTCAGCGCTCGCTGCTCCAGCTCGCCCGTCCACGATGGTTCTGGCGGCAGCTGAGATCACCTGCTGGGTGGGCACATAACAGGATGTATGCCCAGCCCACAGCTGCCCCTCAGCCATGCCCCGACCCTTCACTGGCCACTGGGGTGAGCTGATGGACAGGGCCCCCTGGGTCGCAGCTGTCTGATCTCGTCTGGCTCAGAGGGCAGGTTCCTTTCCCTCCTCTAACAGAAACACCCACCAGCCAGCTTGCATGATATCTGGGTGGAAAAAGGCATTTCCTAGGAATTCCCCCAGCTTGCTGCTTCTTTCCACATATGCATGATTAATGTGTAGCAAATGGCCTGGAGGTCCGAGGACGGTGGACAGAGACCCCACCTGGGGGGTGTGTGCGCCCCAGCACACAGAACCTGGAGCCCACCAGCACTGCAGTGAGGAGCAGGAGCTGGGGTCTGCGCTCGGCTCAGCCACTTTCTGCTGTGTGACCTTGGGCAGTGGCCTGGCCTCTCTGAGCTGCCTCCTTCTGTGAAACGGGAGAACAAGTGCTCCTGCCACAGAGGGGTTCTGGGTGTTAAACGGGGTCCCGCGGCCTGGTGCCTTTCTCGTGAAGGTGTAGATGTGGTTTCACGGGTACAGGGCACCCTTCTGTGCGTCAGCCCTGACCTGCCACCTTGCCTTTGTCCCCAGTGTAACGTTCCGGAAGGAGGGCTGGTGCCCAAGTCCCTCTACTTGGCGGAAGAGGAGCAGGAGCATGCAGACCAGCTGCGCCAGTGGCGGGAGACCTACCAGTCAGCCAGCGTGCTTCGCGGGGCCCCCCACGAGGTGCGGGGCCCCTCCTGGGAGGGCCCCCTGGGCTGGGAGTCATCTTGGGAAGGGCCCGAAGCAGAGACTGACACAGGATTCCGTGCCAGCAACTCGGTTCCGCGTGTTGGTCAGGCAGCAACTGTGGGTCGCCCCCAGATGTACCAGATAGAGGGTCTGCGGGACCCTCAGCGCCCTCCCCCGTGGTGGCGGGTGGGGGCAGCCCTGCGCCGACTCCGGCTTCCTGCCTAGAGGCGGGGAGGCTCTGGCCTGGACTCTCAGAGCTCGCCTGTCCCCGCAGGTGGCCGTGGAGATTCTGGAGGAGGAGTCGGTCATCACCTGGGACTTCGACATCCTCCGGGGGGACGTGGTGTTCAGCCTGTACCACACCAGGCAGGCGGCCAGGCCGGGCCCCGGGGAGCCGGCGGACCACAGCAGGGTCCTGGGCACCGACTACAGCCGCGTGGAGGCCCCCCTCATCTGCCGGGAAGGGGAGAGCATCCAGGTGGGCACCTGGCTCGTTCCTTCCTTCGTCCCACAGGGCTGAGCGTGTGCCGGGGTGGGTGCGGGGGCCCCATGGAGACAGACTCGCCCCAGCCTCAGGGGCCTGCGGGCCACGGGAGGGAAGGGCTGGGGGACTCCAGAGCCTGGCCTCACACTGGGGGCTAGTGCAGCACTGGGCGTGGGGCCTCGGTCTGCCCCGCTCACATGCTCCCCGCGGCTTCCGGGCACGTCAAGTCCCAGAGCCCACGTGACAGAGAAAACGCAAGGTCGTGTGGCGGGCGTGTGGGCCACCCCTGCTGACCCCACGTGCTTGCAGGTCACACACCACAGTCCCAGCACACACACAAGCACTCATACCACACACATACACACACAGGCACCCACACCACATGCTGACACACATGTATAGACGCACAACACGTGCACGCACAGGCCGCACAGCTGCACACTTGTGAACACACATACACTCCACACCCCCGTGCGCGACACCCAGCAAGCACTGCAGAGCTTCTGGGTTGCTGAGCTGCGGGCCGTCATGCACGCCAGCACACTGCCCGCCACCAGCTCATTGAACACCCCAAGCCTCTCTCAAGCAGCTCTTCTCACCCTGACGCCCCCTTTCTTGCTCTCCCTAAGCCCTCAACACTCACCACTGCTCCCCCCTGCCTCGCTCCGCAGCTCCTGGGCTTGCAAGTCCCACAACAGAACAAAACCCACTTCCAGGGGGTGAACCAGGCATGCACTGCGGCCCCGCAGCAGCAACCCCCATGCCTGAGCCCCCCAAGCCAGAAGGGCCCTCAGCTGCAGGGAGAAAACACCAACGGGCGTGAGGGTGGAGGGGGAACCTGCAGGGGCCTGCAGGGGCGGTGGTGGCAGGTGTGGTGCTGTGTTCCAGGGCTCGCACGTGACCCGCTGGCCTGGCGTCTACCTGCTGCAGTGGCAGATGCACACCCCCCCGGACAGCGCGGCCTGCGGCCTCCAGGGCGCGGAGGATGTCCTGGCCGCCCGGCACAGCCCTGGGCCCAGGTGCAAGCTCCTCTACTACTATGAGGTGCTGGCGTCTGAGGACTTCAGGTAGGTGGGGCCTGGCAAGGTCCCTTCCACCCCGGCGGGGCTGGTGCTGGTATTGTTAGAACCTTCCAGCGGGTGGTCAGAACTGGGGTGGGACGCCGCGTCCAAACTGCTGCCGGCGAAACTTACCGAAACCCAACGTACCAGGCTGGTTTGTCGGGGGAGAAGGGGAGCCCGAGCGCTCGTTCTTGAGCTCCCCTCATTCCTATAATTCCAGGAAATGGTTTAGAACATTCCAGAGCAGTCCTAGTCTGTTCTAGACAGGGCCTCACCGACTACTTTCCCCGAGAGTTGCTTTCAGAGACACGGGGTAGCGGGTAGGACGTCCTGGCTGCTGCGTGCCGAGCTGGATGGTGGGACTGCGCCTCGGGCCGCCCCCCAGGAGGGCTGGGCCGCTGGGGCATGGAGTGGGAGGTCACTAGACAAGTGGGCGGGAGAGAAGGAGCTGCTGGCAGTCTGTGCAGACCTGCTGGGCACCGAGACGAGGGACAGCAGGAGCTGAGTGCAGGCCAGTGTGGCCTGATTGCAGAGCCTGGGTGAGGCAGCAGAAGGGCCAGCCTGCTCAGGCCTGGGCCCCCGTCTGGGCCACACTTAGTCCGCAGGTCCCTGAGTGGTTTGCGGCAGGCTGGGCTTTCTGCTGGGGGTGCCAGGATGCAGGAAAGTGGGGGAGCTTCATTCTCATGACTTCCCTTGCTTTGCACTTGGCCTCTGCCCCCTGGGGGGTTACCAGCCCTGTGGAACAAGCCCGGGGGGCCTCATTTGCAGCATCAACAGCTTTTCCGCTGCTGCGCGTGGGCCCCAGGGCCGTGTCGCCAGCAGAAGGTGACGCGTGTGCCTCGCCCTCCGCCCCAGGGGCTCCATGTCCAGCCTGGAATCCTGCACCAGCGGCTTCTCCCAGCTCAGCGCCACCACCTCTTCCTCCTCCTCCGGCCAGTCCCACAGCAGCTCCCTGGCCTCCAGATAGCCAGCCCTGAACCCAGCGGGGCAGCTACTGGCCTCCAGCATCCAGAAGTGGCCAGGACAGAAAGCTGGCTGGTCTCGGGGCCTGGACCGTGGGGGCTGCAGCCTGGGTCTGGTTGCTCCTGAAGTCCGGGTGTCTGGAACCAACAGCAATGACCCAGCTGGTGGATTCGGGAGGTTGCAGGACAGAACCATCTTCTTCAGACTTCCAAACAAAAAGCCAATGGATGCCTTCCCCACGCAGGGAGCCTATCCCCTGAGGCTCCCTCCCTCTCCCCCAGGACCCTATGAAGGCAAAGC
The DNA here is from genome assembly GCF_964194135.1 of Talpa europaea. NCBI lineage: Eukaryota > Metazoa > Chordata > Mammalia > Eulipotyphla > Talpidae > Talpa > Talpa europaea. The sequence goes on along the minus strand of NC_140079.1, from coordinate 100,770,604 downwards.
GCATCCATCTCAGATCGTCTTACCAGCCTGCTTGAGCACCAGGGTCCCTGAACCCGTCATCATAGTTGCCGGGGGAACGGAGAACACTGACTGGCCAGCAGCGTCCTCTGTCTAATCTGGACCAATCTCTGTGTGGGGAGGGGAGATGCGGTGCTTGGTCCTGATGCCATCTGTTCTGGAAAGCACAAGTAGGGCGTCTTTAGGAATATTGGGGTCCCTTCCAGAAATGGGGGAGAGAGTTCTGGGTTAAGAAAAATAATGGGTGCTCACCATAATAACTGGTTCCGTGGTGATGCCCTGCGTCCCTGGGTCTGCGTGGTGAGCAGCTAAATGAGTCTCAGGCTTTCTGAGTCACAGGCTTTCAGCTGAATGAGTCTCACTACTTTCTGTAGTGAGCAGCTCACCCTGGACTGGAATTCCATTTTCCCTATCCTTGAAGGGGAAGGCCTAATCCTGACCACCCTACACTTGAAGAGCGTGGGAAGGCCCAAGGCTTCTACTAAGTCCAGGCGATGATGACGTGGTTCTGGTTGTCATTTTACTCTGCTTCCTTCCTCCCCTGGGAGCTATTTGATTATGACTTCTTGTAGTGGTAAGTCACCGAGACCCACACCAAAGAAATGACCATGCGCATCTGCTTCAGGTCAGGCTGGATCCAGGTGCTCAACATGGTATCAGGACTCCTCTGGGGAGTAGAAGCTGGACTTTGTTGTGTCTGTCCTGGGGCAGATGTGACCCCTGAACCAGTACTAATATTGGTAGACACCTTCGGTTCTTGCATGGGAGATGCTTGGGTCTCCTTGGCGTTTGAGGACATTTCTCTTTTCCTGGGCTCTGAAAAAGGCCACAGGTCAGAGGTCAACTAGCAGTCTGTAGTCTGATCTGGCCTGTCTTTAGTGTTTTTCTGTGTTGCCTATAGCGGGATTTAAAAATTAGGGCAAAAAAAAAAAAAAAATAAAAATTAGGGCATTTCACACGGAAATCAGGGTCTCCAGCTTCCCGTAGACATTGGGAGTATTGGCAAAATGGAGCCACTATGTAAAGACAACACAGCTGCACCCCTGGGTGGGGCCACCTCAGTCCCCACTGCTCTCTACTGACCCACACCTACCCCACGTCACTCGTATCGTCTGCCTGGGAGGGACTTCACAGAGCAGCTCTGCCTGCAGTCTGGGGGTGGCCTGGGGCAAGAGGCTCAGCCTTGCTCGCCTCTCTCAGCCAAAGTTGTCTCTGGTTGATACCTGGAGTCTCTGGGCTTTATACAACTGTGGGGACAGTCACCTCCATGTCAGCTCAACATGAGGGGGCACGAGAACAAGGACCTACTTCCTTCCATACCAGCCTCAATCCCAAACCCAGGGTGGAGGCAAGAAGTGACGTCTTCTCCCACAGAGGGGGCCTTGGCCTCTCCTCTTAGTTCTCTGCTTCTCAGGTATAGAAACAAAATACAGAACTCTGCATCTGCATCCAGGGGTGTGTGGGGAGTGGGGATCGGAGACGTTCTCGAGACGAGATGTCCCTGTGTCGCTGGGCATTTATCACTGAGCGCAATCTGCAATATCAAACTGGCTTAAGCAACAAAGAGAATTCCCTGGCTCCAGTAACAGGGCTGTCTGAGGGTGGACAAGCTCCAGGTACGGCTGGATCCAGGAGCCCGGTGTGCGCATCCTCTCGACCTCTCCCAGGCGTCTTTGCTTGCTTGCCTCGGCCTCTCCTCCACCTGGAAGGTGCTTCCAGCAGCCCCAAGCCTGCAGCCACAGGGCTCACAATCTCGAAAGCTGAGAAACAGTCTCTCCCCATCTCAGACCCCGGGGAGCTCTGCTGGGCCCTGTGCTTGCTTTGGCCAAGGGGCTGACGACCTGTGAGTGCTGTTCCCTCTGGAAGGAACAGTGGGATGCGGGAGGGTCAGTCTCCTGAGAACAAGGGGAGCTGGGCCACAGAAGCCACGGAGGTCTTGGGGACCCACGTTCGAGCATCACCAACCCACAGGTCATTCTTTAGGAGGCTTGACATGATAAAACCCAAGCTGTTGGCCTCTGAATTTCCCACCTAGACCTCTGAGCTGGAAGCTCCTTGTCTTGGCATCTCTCTCTGTCTTGCTCACTAACCTGTGGCCAGGACGGAAACCACCCACTAGCAATAGAACTTGCTCAGGCACAGGGGTTAGGAGCCTGGGCTTTTGAATTTAGATGGGGTGGGGTACAAGCCCCCGCCTCCCTTTCCTGGCTGTGTAACCTGCAGCAGGTGACCTTACCTCTCTGTGCCTCAGTTTCCTCATCTGTAAGATGGGGATAGCAGTGCCTACCTCATTCACTGGGTTAGAGTGGCATAGAAGGAGGCAGAGGCTGCACGGTCCTCAGCCCAGCGCCCGCACAAAGCACCGGCTACGTGCCAGTGGTTATTTTATTTAATGCTTTGCATCCAAAGACCTCAGGCTCCTTCCTAAGACACCTGTCACCGTTTTTCATGGACAGAGGGCTCAGCGCCACGTGCATCCAGCGAAAAGTGGGTGTTTCCCTGTGAGCTGTGTATGCAGTCAGACATTCCCTTAGAGAAACTGCATTTTGGGGAACCCACTAATTTGGAAATGCACCCTTCGGCGTCCTACTTCCCTCCACCAGCTTGAGAATGTTCTCTCCACAGGTTGACATAAAAGGAGTTTAAGGCTTTTCCTCCGTACCCTGCACTTTCTAGAATGTCTCCCTCCCATCCTGTAAAATGAGTTTTCAATGAGAATAGTGTGATTCCTTCCAGTCAATAAAACATGACGTTCCTTGTTCGCCTGCTCATTGGCTTCAACCTGAGCGTTAAACGTTTTAGATTTGGATGTAACTCACCTGCTTCCTAAACCCTGGGCTCCCCAAGGCTGGTTCAGGAATTCCTCAGCTGTTGTCCATAAGACTCGCGAGGGGTGATAGCACCCTCAAGGTGCAATTGCTTCTTGGGAGGGGGAAAGGAGGTACCCCCCCAAAATCACATTTTTTATGTATAAAGCAGAGCTCTAATGTTTCCTGGAGCTGCTGTGACAAATCACCACAATTTGGTGGCTTAAAACAACCATCCTCACAGTTCTGGAGACCAGAAATCTGAAATCAAGGTGCCTTAGGGCTTTGCTCCCTCTGGAGGCTCCAGGCAGACCCTTCCTGTCCTCCCAGCTACCTGGGGCTCCAGGTGCCCTTGGCTTGTGGCCACATCCCTCCAGCCTCTGCCTCCACGTCACACGGCTTCTTCCTGTGTCTCTTCACGTGACAACACAGCCATTGGATCTGGGGCTCACGCTAGTCTAGGATGATGCCATCTGGGGATCCGTCACTAACTCCATCTTCAGAGACACCATTTCCAAAGGTTACACTCTGAGGTTTTGGGTGGATGTGAGTTTGGGGGAGATGTTATTCAACCCACCCAGCACAGATACTGCAGTTTATCAGTGGTATTAAATTGCAGGTGCCTAGGGCCTGCTCGCCTGCTGCCCTGGGGTCTTGGGGGGTGTCCTGATTCTACTTGCCAGGTGTCCAAGTGAGGGAAGGGGCCTGCTGTCCACATGCCTGGGGGCATCCTGAGGGGTAGGGGCCTTGCCCAGTGGCATCAGACTTACAGTCACCCCCTGGGGACGTGAAGCTGGCAGCCACACACATCATGGGGCTCTGAAAAGGCGCCCTTGCTTTGGGGTGGGAGGTGGGGGACAGGCACTTGGCGGCAGAGGGTGTGACGTTATGGGGCAGTCTGCTGCGCCGGCAGTGAGAGCGCATCTGACCGGGAGAGGCGTTGGCGCCCTGCCTCAGCGCGGCACGTTCACAACACTTGCGCATCCCTGCGGCCTGCCACGGGGCTCCGGGCAGTGGGGTGGGGCTCTTGAGGGAGCAGCCATCTGACTGTGGTGCGGCTGTCTGGAGAGACAGCGTCCCGTGGGGCAGGGGCGCTGGGACTGAGCCTCAGGTCACTGCTGACGTCTGTCGGGCAGAATCACCCCCTGGGGTTCGGCACATTCTCCCAGGCTCCTGGGGCCCCGAGCTGCCCCTGGGATGCGTCCTCCCTCCGAGGCTGGGGCTGGGCCCAGTGCAGACTCCAGGGGCCTCCAAGGTGGCCAGTTGCTGAACCAGGGCCTCGTCAGGACTGCTTTGCTCCCTGTGGCCTAGAATCTGCCTAGTCTGTGCCAGGACTGGAACCTTCCCTCTCAGCTGCCGGCATAGCAGGGCCGATAGAGCTGTCCTTTGCGGACAGTGGAGCTTCTGAGATTGGGGTCTCCTCAGACCCTCTGGAGGTGCTCCCTGTAGATTCCTGGACCCCTGTCCCCCTAGGTTCTGCTTCCATGGATCTGAGATGGGGTCCAGAAGTCTGCAATCAGAGAACATTCTGGGGGCACACATTCTGATGACAGGTCACTTGGGAAGTATGACTGGGAGATGCCAAGGTGAGTCGAAGGTGCTGGAACCTGCCCTCACTCTCCTCTCTCTGTCCGGCGGTGAACAAGGGGAGCAAAACAGCCAGAGCAGCCCAGGCCGCTTGATGCATTAAAGCAAAATACAGAATGAACCTCCAGGTGGAGCTGAAACACAAGGCCCCTGGGGGAGCACGTGGGCTGGTGGTTTACATTTCAGGAAGGAGGAATTACAACCCCAGGTGTGGCCCAGCTGGCCCTGCCTGCTGTGAACGACCTCCCCCCCCCACCCCCCTGCTCTTCCCTCCAGCCTGGGGTACAAGCCCAGAGGCTGCGAAGGGGTCGAGCTGTCTCGGGCCTGGCAGCACTCAGGCGCCTGATGGGATGTGGCCCGTGGCAGAGTCTTGGGCGGGCTCACCACCGGTCTGTCCACATCCTTGGGGCTGACAGGAAGGGCAGGAGACCCATGCCTGCAGGGGCTGGCTGCGGCTTTTCACGCATCTGAACCAAGCTCTTCCTTTTTGAAGCAAAACTGTCAGTTCAGCATCTCAGGCCGGGCTGGCTCCCGGATTCACGCCCTTCTGCTGCGTGACTTGTCTCTTCCCCTTTCCCCTGAACGCAGCCTGGCCTGGGGACTGTGATAGAACGAGGTGCAAGTGAGGTCACACCAGTTCTGAGCCCAGGTTTCCAGGGACCCCGCAGGCTTCTACCCAAAGTCTGTCTTCATTTTGATCCCATTACAGACCTCAAGGGTCCCCTTGGCAGAACCCGACAAGGATTTAACCAGCAGGCAGAGCGCGTCCAGACAAGGTTTACTAGACGTAGTTCAAACAGGGAGGACAAGCTGGCTCCGAAGTGAGTTCCAAGGGGTCTGCCTGTTGGGCAGGGTGGAGAGTAACGTCGTAATGTGCCTTGGGTGGGCGACACCGGAGCGTGCCCAGAAGAGTCACACGCTTTTTCGTGAGTCGCGTCTCATTCTCTCAGGTCTCACCCTGGGTGTTGACCCTAACGTGCTAATGAGGCCCCGTCATCCCCTTTTAAGCGGGAAGCAGATTTGAGCTAATCTGCCTCTTTGCCAATTGATTTGCAATAAAGCTGCTTTGTTTTCTCAAACCCTGATGTCTTGGTATCGGCCTCTCTGCACTTATGGCAGCAAACTCACTGCTCGCGAACAAGGATGCGCCTTGTCACACAGGGCACAAATCTCACCTGAGGGCACTGCCTTCACGGCCTCATCTAAAGGTAACTAAGGGGCCTCCCTGGTGGTACAGGGGTCAAAAACAGCTATCGCCAGCCACTGCAGCATGTGTTCGACGCCTGGCTGGCCAGGGAGCTACCCACATGGCGCAGCAGATCTCTCCTGTCTCATTTGCTGCTCCCCTCAGCAGTGAATTTCAGTGGATCCGCCTGTTCTGCTCCCCACTCTGTCTGGTGAATCCTCTCACAGCGCCCCCCCATCTCTGGCCCACACCCCAGCTCTTGCATGCATATATAAATAAATCTTAAAAGAAATAATAAAGGTAACTAAGCCAAGGCTCCACCTCCTGACACCACCCCATTGGGGCTTGCAGGTTTCAACACACAATGTGGACACACACCTCCAGCCCTCGACACGCAGGGGTCCATCTGAGGACCTGCTGAAGCAACAGGACACAGCACGACACACACTCCTTGGGTGGGGCAGGGTGGGGGTTCTACCCCCCATGGCCACCAGTCCCAGTCTCAGTCTGCAGTGCTGAGGCAGGGAGGCTGCAGGCGAGGGCAGCAGCCGCAGGAGCAGGGAGGACTGAGGGGTGAGGGCATCACTGCGCCCTGGCCTGTGCCTGCTTTTTCAGAGAGAAACCAGACGCCGCCCGGAGTTGTCAACGTCTTGGCTTATGTCCTGGTGGCTGATTGAGTCTACTGAGTTATGCTGAGGATGAAACCTGAGACACAGCCTCGGCGTCACCTGGGAGCTTGTTAGGGCTGCCTCTCGGGCCGCCCGGCCCAGGCGGGAGGGCGTCTTATTTAGCAAGCCCTCCAGGTGACCCGCGTACTGATTAGAGCGTGAGAGGCTCCCGATGAGGCAAAATACAGCAGGTCCTCAAATAATGTTTCGTTACAACACTAGCGAGAACAACTGTGGCGGAAGTTCATAGAAATGAACACCCTGAGGCCCTGGTGTTGCCCCACCTGGGACCGGGCCACTTAGCTAGGCCAGTTTCCAAGACCTTCTTCATGACCCGAAGCGACCCCATCGGCGAGCAGATGGTGCTGACTCGGGTTAGCAGCCCCTGCCTGCTGGGACCACGAGCCCCGAAAACCTCGACTCAGGACTCAGACACGGCCCGGGGGCTCCTTTTATATCAATTTATTATTCAAGTGATAGAAAAATCTCCTGGGCGGCAGGATGACAAGGTAGAAAGCCGTAAACATGATCACTTCCTCCCTGTCCCTTCAAAGGCGCTTCCCGTGGCAGGAAGCAGAATTCTTGGCTACTCTGGCGATGAGGTCTGAAGGAAACGGCGCCGTGCCGTGGCTGTCTCCTCACTGCCCTGGTCAAGAGGCTGGCGGGCCACGGTCACAGTTCAGTCACGGGGGGTTTGCTTGCTTGAAGCCCCCACCCTGGGGGGCTGGAGGCTCTTTGGCACCTGGGCAGGTCCTGGGGAGCCAGGCCTCGTGGGCAGCAGACATAGGCAGGCAGGGAAGAGGCAGAGTCCACCTGTGGGGCGCTGCACTGCTTGGGGTGCACCTGCTCAGCAGGCCGGCTGGCCGGGGAGGGCCCAGGGCCGGGTGAGGGGCTGAGGCACATGTGCGATCAGAAGCTGCAGCCCTGGCTGAGACCACCCAGGCGGGCGGCTGCTTTGGGCTGGAAGGCGGGTCCTGCTAACATCAGCTGGGGCAGCTGGGCGTTTCAGTCCTTGAAGGGGTTGTGGGTGTCGCCCAGCTGCTCCTTCTCTGCCGCCAGGGCCTCCCCGCTCATCTCCTGCAGCGGATGGTAGACATAGGCCCCGTCGAGGTGCCGGCCCCGCTCTGCTCTCGAGCCCAGGAGCAAGGACACATTGGCCACTGTGCTGATGAGCAGCAGGAAAACCAGGCCCAGGGTGAGGGCCAGCCAAGTGGTCCTGGGGACAGGAGAGACGGCAGGGTGGGTGTTGGGCTGATTCGGGACTGGGGAGTGCTGAAGGGGTTCCCGTCTGCTCCGCCCCCTTTGCTCCACTCAGCACTGGGGACAGAACTGGTTCTCAGGACCACACGGGGACAGCCTTGCAGGGACGGCATGTTCCCAGAGTGGTGGGGACACATCCATGTGCAACAGTGGCAGAAGGTAAAAAGAAAGACCTCAGGAATGTGAACGATGTGCAGAAATCTAGTTAAGTTTTAAAAATAAAAACTGTGCTGGTCAGGGGCCTCCCTGGTGGCGCAGGGGTTAAGTCTCAGGACTATGAAGCTATCCGCAAACTCTGCAGCACAAGTTCGATCCCCGGCCAGGGAGATGACCCACAACGGCGCAGCAGACTTCTCCTGTCTCCCCGCTGCCTCCCTCAGCAGTGTATCTCAGTGGATCCACCTGTTCTGCTCTCCACTCTGTCTCTGGTGAATCCTCTCACCCCCTGCACCTCTGGCCTGCACCCCAGCTCTTATATGCATAAATAAATCTTAAAAAAAAATTGTGCAGGTCAAACAACACAGCAGGGAGCCATGGCCCAGGAGGCCTCAGATGGCATCAGTCCTGCGCCCCAGAGGATGCTGGCGAGGGCCAGGCTCTGCTCCATGGTCCCCCAAGTGGACAGAGCAGGGGCTGCCACCCATTCCCCCAGGGCAGGGTCCTCCAAGGACCTTCTCCAACAAGTGGGCCTTTGGCTGAAACCTTCAATGTAAGACCAGACCCGACGGCCCATTTCCCTGGCCTTGCGGGAAGCTGCTGCTGTGGCCGGGTCTGCAGGGGGCTCAAAGGCTCACACCTGGGGAGCCTGAGCTCATGGTGGGGCTGGGGCTCCTGATGTCCCCGCTGGGTACATCTGTCCTGAGCTCCAGGGCTCGGCCCCTAGGGCAGTGCCGGGGGTTTTCCCTCCCCCAGCGGGTCCCGCCTCCAGAGGGCTCAGGGTGGGCAGTGCACCTGGGTGAGAACCATGAGGAGAGGCTCGCAAACCAGGGTGCCTGGACCAGCCGTGAGGACGCCAGGGAGGATGGTATTAGACACTCGGTGGGCTGCACCGAGGCCTCCTGATGCAGAAATGGGGTGGGTGGGGGCAGACACCCTCCAGGAGATCACACTTAAGACCCGCTTCACGGAAACGGAGGGACTCCCAGCATGAGGCCCAGTGTGGAGGTGCCGGGAACTGATGCAGTTCCTGAGAACAGGGGGCTGCAGCAGAGTCTTGGGCTGGGAGAGGGAGCCCAGCCCAGCCCCAGTGCCCACAAGTGGCCACAGGTCCCTCTCACCATCTCCCTGGAGGCTCAGCTGTGGCTCTCCCTGTGCTTATGCTGAAGAAGTGTCACCTGGCTGTTCAGAAGCCACGTCCCTGGCCGGCCCTTGAGCAGGACTGAGTCTCGCGGAGGTGAAGAGGAGGGAGCGGGGGATCCCCACCAGCCCTGCCAGGGCCTGATCCCAGCCATCACCTACCCTGTGAGAAGGGAGAGTTCTCCTGTCCTCACGGTGGCCTCCAGGGGCCGCAGACACTGCTTCACTGTAAAAAACCAGGGAGACGCTGAGGCGGGGAGGGAGGGGCCCCCCTGCTGCCCTGGGAGACTGGTGGGAGGCTATACCTTGGGAAAAGATGCTGCTCAGGGCAAGCGACCCCGAGAGGCTGCAGTTGCCTGTCTGGGGGTCACAGGGGCACTGGTGCTCACACCTGCAAGGTTGCTGGCAGCCTGGCCCGTGCCAGCCGAGCGGACACTCTGCAAAGAGGAGACAGAGGGTGAGGCCTCAGGGGCAGGGCCTGTGTGGAGAGCACAGTTCCTGGTGTGCCCAGCCAGGGGCCTTACCCTGCTCACAGGTGTCTCCAGTAAAGCCAGGGGGACAGGAGCAGGTCCCCTGGACGGGGTCGCAGGTGGCTCCGTTGCGACACAGACACTTGCGGGCACAGTCCTGGCCGAAGGAGCCATTGGTGCAGGCTGGGATGGAGAAAGCAGGTCTTTCAAATCTGGCTCTGCCCCTCCCAGCTGGGGGCCCACTGGGGCTGCAGGTTGTGGACACTCCAAATAGCCCTGTGGGTTCACATATTCTCCTAACCACAGAATTAGGGAACCTACTCTGCCAGGTGCTGAGGCCTGCCCTTGTGGGGACATTTCTTCAGGGAGCGGGACCAGGAGGCAAGAATGCCCAGCCAGGAGGAGGGCTGGCGGGAGAGACCACGTGGGGGAGGGCAGGGGCCAGGCGTGGAGCCCTGGCAGGTCACCATAGCAAGGAGTTAGGCAGCTATGGAAGGCTTGATGCCTTGGATGGTGGGTGCAGAGGATGGAACTGAGTGCCCCCAGAAGACAGGTCCTTATCCTGGAATCTGTGAATATGACCTTATTTGGAAATAGGGTCTCTGCAGACATCATTAAAGATCTCGAGATGAGATCACTCTGGATATAAAGTTGTCCTAATCCAGTGACCTGGGGTAAGAGAATGGGAGGGGGGCTGAAGACAGGGGAGATGGCCATGTGACTGCGGAGGCAGAGAGTAAAGGGAGGTGGCCGCAAGCCAAGGAATGCCAGGGGCCGCCAGGGCCTGGAAGAGGCAGGAAGGATCCTCCCCTAGACCTTTCTAGGGAAGGAGGCCCTGCCCACACCTTGATTTTAGAGTCCTGGCCTCCAGAACTAAAAGTGAATTTCTGTTTTAAGCCACTGGGGGCAGGACCCAGCACACCCTTTGAGGGTCTGTGCATTCTGTGGTGGCCCTAGCACATTAACCCCACCGCCATGTGCCAGGGTGGGAGGGCTGACTCGTGGCTTTTACCTTCACTGCAGTTGGCTCCTGTCCATCCGGCCTCGCAGCGGCAGCCAGCTGCCAAGACAAGATAGAAGGCAGGTGAGGATCCAGGCAGGGCAGGGCCATGTGAGCTGGGCGCCCAGCAGCGCTGCCTCCCCAGAGCCCCCACTCACTCTCAGTGCAAAGCCCGTGCCCGCTGCAGTTGGAAGGGCCGCAGTCCAGCTGGTCGCAGGCGGCACCCCGCCAGAAATGCCCTGTGCACTGGCAGTGCCCTGCCACACAGGTCCCGTGGCCACTGCAGTCCGGCGGCTGGCAGCGGGGCTCGTGCACACACACCACAGTGGACACGTGGCGGGGACAGCGCCACATGTTGTCCTGGCTGCAGAGAGAATAGTTTGTGAAGAGGGGCCCAGGTCGGTACCTCCAGCCCCCAAGTGGCACCTAGGAAGGCAGACTCTGCCCCCACTTCTCTGGGAAGAGCCATTTTATTGGTTCTTTCTGTCTTCCTCATCCCAGGGCCTTGGCACAAGCTGTTCTCGCCGTGCCTGCCTAGCCACCACGTCCTTCAGAGCTCAGCACAACTTCACTCTCCTCAGAGATCTCCTGAATGAGCCACCCCCTCCCACCAACTGGGTGGTGATGGAACATGCCACATAGCCCAGTAGGCAGCGAGGTCACAACGGGCCCCCAGGGCTTGGCACACAGCAGGTACTCAGTATGTATGCAGACAGTCGGGGGACAGGCCTGGAGTTGGACCCTCAGCCAGGGGGCTCTGGCGCGCTTACCAGTGATCTGACGGGTAACTGGCCAAGGTCCCGTTGCGCACAAAGGTGGCAGAGCCGCCCCCATCCAGGTTGATGGCGTTGACCACGTCCTGTTTCAGCAGGAACTCTGCCATCTCCCACAGGTTAATGCTGCGCACAAGACCATTATCCCTTCATTATCCTGTGGACAGCGTCATGTCCACTGCAAAGGGGTTCCATCCCAGCCCCCGAACCTAACGAGACACGTGACCAATACGCGACTGTGTCACCAATGTGGCTCAGCTTCCCGCAAGTGGGACACTATCCAGGGCGAGTCTGTGGAAAGCACCCCTAAAAGCAGAGTTTTCTTTGGCTGGTGGCAGGGGAGGGGAGATGAGGGATACTAGAAACAGAGCGTGGGGGTACACAGAGGTTCGACGTACACTTGAAGGGGTGGGGGCACGTCTGTGAGAAGGAATGTGGGCACTGAGTGAGGTCCCCCGCTGAGAGACCTCAGTCCTACAACAGCAAGGAACACCTGCCAATGACAGAGGTGAGCCGAGGACCCCACCCACTCCCCTCGAAGCATCCTGCCCAGCAACTGCCAGAACCTGTCCCTGGGATGCTGCGCAGGCCCAGTGAGCCCTCGGACTCTGCCCTTCGGAGCTGAGATCTGCTGGCAGCTGTTTGTGCGAATCTGTCACACAGCAACGGCAAACCAATGCCCGCTCTTCACAGAGGAAAAGACCGCGGCTCAGAGATGGAGTGACTTGTCTGGGGCACAGGGCTAGCTGGGGAACGCTGGGGTCGGAACCCGGGTGCCCCCTGCCAACTTTGTGCTCATCTTCTTTTACCCCAATTAGGGCTCAGGAGGGAGATGCCTAAGTGGGGAAACCAAGAGCAAGTGCGTGGTGCCTAATGAGTCCTTGGAAGAAGGACAGACCTAGGCACCCTCCTCCCATGGGACAACAGACAGAGGACACTGTGACATCCCCAGGAGCATCTGGGGTTTGGCAGTGGCTGCCAGTGGCTGTAATTCCTCAAAGCAGGACTCAGACTAGCCGCTGAGGCCGGTTCCGCACTCACCCCCGCTGCTCTGTCTGCCCATCTGCATGGAAGAGCACCAGCTGCCCCTTCCGATCATGGCCCACAGCCGTCCTGGCTGATATCACGTTCACGAATTTGCTAAAGGAACCTAAGGGAGAAGCAGTGCATCAATGGCCTGGTCCTTAGGAACTCCTGGCTCTGCAGGCCACTTTCTGCCAGTCTGACGCCCTCTCACCAACCAGCAGCCCCTGTTCCAGCCCAGTCAGGGAATCCTTCACGCAGCCCAAAGGCTCTTAAGTGTGAATCACATCACACACGTCTCAGACCAAAACCCAAACACCCCAGCGAGGCCAGGACCACCCTGCTTGCTCGTCTACTGCCTCTCCCGGGCTCCCCTCTCTCCACCTAGCAGACATTCTCTGTTCCCGCTGTGAACTGGGCTTCTCCCCAGTTCCTCCCATGGCTTGCTCCTCTGTCAGTCACCTCCTCACTGAGGCCGTCCTTGATTGCTGGCTCCAAAACAGCTAGTTTTGGGGCATCCTTGGTAGCGCAAGGGGTTAAGTCTCAGCACTATGAAGCTATTCGCAGCCACTGCAGTATGAGTTCCATCCCCGGCCAGGGAGCTACCCACAGGGCGCAGCAGACCTCTCCTGTCTCCCCCTGCTCCCCTCAGCAGTGTATTTCAATCTGCCTATTCTGCTTCCCACTCTGTCTCTGGTAAATTCTCTCACCTCCACACCCCTCTGCACCCCAGCATAAATAAATGTTTAAAAATAAAATAAAATAGCCAGTTTCCACCTTAGGACCACTGCGTCCCTTTCCAGCTCTGGTATTCCAGATGGTATACATCCCAGGGGTTCCAAACTCAAGTGTCTATTAGCTCAGCCAGAGGGCCCATTCAAACACAGAGGCTCGGCCCTCACCCTCAAGGATTCTGGTTCCATAAAATTCTGCATTTATAACGAGCTCCTGGGTGATGCTGATGAGGATCCACCAGCGCTTACAACACTGCCCTATCCCTCCCCTCGAGCTCTTTGCCTCCTTTATTCCTTCCCCCAACTTTTTCTTTCTTAGTGCTTGCCACTTCTTTTCAGCATGCTAAATACACATTTCCTGTCATATATATTCCATGAGAACAAGAATCTTACCTGTCCTAAATCTCTAATACCAATAAGAGTACTTGCTGAGAGACTAAGAATAGGCCCAGGAAGGCTGCTGTGGACTTCCCAGCCCCTCAACACACCTGTCTCCTGGGTCTTATCACACTCGGTAGCCTGGCTCTCATTGATGTAGATGCTTCCATTACGAATCAGCCACACGACACCACTGAGCAACTGCACAAAGGGATTCTCGGTGTCCAGCACCTCTTCCTCAGATAGATACCTGAACACAGAGAAGGTGTGAGGGTCACTTACTTCAGGGGACAGTCCCTCTACACCTGAGCCTTAGCACTTGCTCTTCCTCCTGACTGCAATGCTCTTCCTCCAGTTCTGACCTTGGCTGACTTGTGATGAATCTTTAAGTCTCAGTCAAGCCTTTACTACTCATCCTCTCTAAAATGCAACACTCTTTACAACAGGTTCACGCTGTTTATTGTTAATTACACCCTCCCCCCCACCACACCTGAATTATCATAACTACTTCCCTGACTTTAATTTTTCTAGTAATGGGCAAAGCTGGTATGCTTGTTCGCTGTTACATCCCCGGTGCACAAAGAGAAGCTCCAAGATACTAAATGGTCAAAACTCTGCAGAAAAGGCATTACTCTCCCCAGGCTGCAGATGAGGAAAAGGTGAGGTGACTTGAACACGGTGGCACAGCTACAACCCAAATCTCCGGCCCGCTACCTCCTACAGCCACGGGGCTCCCCGCCTCCTCACCCGGTGACCAGGGTCCCGTCGCGGCGGATCCCGAACTGCGCGTTCTGCAGCCCCCCGGAGCTGCTCACCCGCCGCCCGTCGCTCACCACGTTCCCCAGGCACTCGCCCGACTCCATGCGGAAGAAGCCGCCGTTCTGGGCGACGCTGCAGCCGGCCGCCCGCGCCGTCTCCTCCACCGTGGCGCGGCGCCTCGACGCGCAGCCGCCGGGCCCGCCGGGCTCCAGCACGGAGAAGACGCGCAGGGGCTCGGCGGCGCGCGTCAGGTGGCCGGTCACCGCGCGCTCCCCGAAGTACGACACGAAGGTGCGCACGGCGGCGCCGCGGGGCCCGGGGGTCGCGGGGGTCGGCGGCCAGCTCTCGTGCTTGCGGCTGCCGGCGCGCACCCGGGCGCAGTCCCGGGTGGGGCGCGCGCGCACGCCGAAGTAGGGCAGCAGCACGTCGTCTTCGCGGGAGGCCCTGCGGGCGGCGGGCGGCCGTGAGCGCGGGGCGCGGAGGGGGCACCCCGACCCAGGCCCGCTCCCCGGAGCTGTACTCACCGCGCGCTGAAGTCGCCGGACGCCTCCCCGAGGAAGCCGAGCAGCGCCAAGAGGAAGAGGAGCCCGCGACCCATGGGGGCCGCCATGTTGGACGCGGGCCTCGCGTCACGTGCTCGCGCCCCACGTGACCCCAGACTCCGCCCGCGGCGCTCCGCTGGGGCTTGGTTAGCCTCCTCCAGGCATCGCGAGGCCCGGGCCTCCGCCTCGCGCGCGTCTGGGGGCGGGTATCGGGTGGTGGCGGGAACCTCGCCGGGTATCGGCGTCTCTGGCCTGCGGGAGGTGCGGAGACCTGCCCTGGAGCGCGTGTTGGCGCTTCCTGTCGCGCGCTCTGCCGCCAGGATCTTTACCACTTGGGCTTTATTCACATGCGCTTTCCCCCTGGGCCGTTGCTGACCTCATCACTTCCAAGGGGTGGACATCAGAGCCTTGGCCTCCCCGTTGAAGGACGGGGCGGGGCGCCCGCGGGCGAGGGCAGCCGCGGGCGAGGTGTGCGGAAGGGCGGCGCTTGTGGTCGCTTCACGCCTCTGGGTGACAAAACAGGGCGATGAGGCGAATTAGGGCAGTGGAAAAGTACCCCAGAGTAGATGAAAAGCTCCCGGGAGCTTCTGAGAGCGGTGGAGAGTCCCCAGAAGCCCTCTAAAAAGGAAACCAACACCCTAGCAGCGGGCTCCTCCCTTGGACCTCCTCCTGCTGTCAGGAGTCTCTGGCGGTAGAGCTGAGCGTGCGCCTCTTTAGTGCTATGGGCAACACTTCCTTGGCCATACGCCATAAGGCAAGGAAGCCTGGGACATGTCCCCTTGATAAAGTCCTACTGTTAGGGGGAAAGGATGTCCTAAAGCTAATTCCATACAGACTTTGTGGACTCCATCCCCACTCCACACCAAAGCCATCAGGACATTGGGAAAGACAAATACCATCACCACCAAAGGGAAGGTTGGTGGGACCTGAGGGTGGGGTTAAGCAGCCAGGTTGGGTATAAAACCAGACACGTGGGCTTTGGGGGTTGCGGTTTCCCTTTTTGGCTCTGCGCCAGCTGCAGCGCTTGGCCAGCTCTCAGAGTGCCATTGGGTTTCCAGGTCGGTGGATCGGGTAGGACGCATTAAAGACTTTATTTCCCTATTTTTTCCCCGGAGTTGTACATGTCCTCATTTCCCTTTCCCTTGTAAATAAACCTCTTATTAACCTTTTGTGTGCACCTGCAGTGGAGTATTACTAAGTCCCTTTTAAGTGCGGGGGTGAGGAGCCACAGCCAGGCAACCCGATTTAACACTACTACTTAGCTAACTGGCCCACAGCTCACGTTCACGTTTTCCTGTTGTCCCCATTGGCAGTTTAGGAGCTGGTCAGCTACATAATTTGTGGAATCCAGTGCAAAATAAAAATGAGGATCCTTGTAGAAAAAAAAATTTCAAGAAGTGTTAAAGCAAGAGCAGCCCCTCTGTGCATGCGCCAGGCACTTGCAGTCAGGAGCCCCTGAAGCTGAGGTTATTTTGCAGCAAGTGCTTCAGCCTTTCTTTGAGACCATGTCTTCAGGCTCCACTCCAGGGGCCGTGCCCAGGTTTGGGGGTGTTTGGGTGCCAGTGTACTACCTCCCTCACTGCAAGAGGAAGGGCAAATCTGCTTGGCCTTTGTTGTGCTGGGTATCCTGAGCCCGGCCAGCCCTTTCCACCCACAGTCTGCACCCTGAGTGCGCCAACTCAGGCCCCTCTTTGAATCACTGCTCAGAAACCTCACCAGAATCAGTGTGCTGTGTGTGTTAGGGGAAAGGATGTCCTGAGCTAATTCCACCCAGGCTTTGTGGACTCCACCCCCACTCCAGACCAAAGCCATCAAGACACTGGAAATGACAAATCCCATCATCACCAGAGGGAGGGTTGCTGGAACCTGAGGGCGGAGTTAAGCTGCCAGGGTTGGTATAAAACCAGACACCTGGATCTTGGGAGCTCTCTTGGCTTTGTGCCTTTGGGATTCCAGGTTGGTGGAACGGGTAGGACACATTTAAGACTTTATCTCCCTCTTTTCTCCCTGAGTTGTACGTTTCCTCATTCCCCTTCCCTTGTACATAAACCTTCTATTAACCTTTTTTGTGTGCCTGCAGTTGAGCATTAATAAGTCCCTTTTAAGTGCGTGGGTGAGGACCCACAGTCAGGCAACCCGTTTTATATCAGGGTTGCCCTATAATATGTGGACAGTGTCCCCCTATTACAGGGCAACCCCAAAGGGAAATGGGATGGCCTGGGTGTGAGTCCTCACCCATGAGCTTAAAAAAAACCCCTCAGAACAAGACCCAAGGGCAGGCAGACAGAAAGGTTAATAAAAGGTTTGTTTAGGAGAGAAACGAAAAGTGGGGGTGCACAGAGAATGAGAGAGGTAATGTCCTACCAGTAATGCGGCCTGAGCTGGGACACAGGTGCACGCTGAAGACAGGCAAAACCAAGTTTCCTGCAACCACACGTCCTTCCTCCTCTATTGAGCATGGCTGCTTAACTCCACCCTCAGTTCCCAGCAATCCCCCACTTCAAGAAGTGAAGTCATGGTAGATTCATAGCATGATGGGAGTTGTAGTCCTTGGCACTTGGGATCTCTTTGGCACGGGGTTGGGGGATGGTGTCCATAAAACATCTGTGGGTAGAGCCCATTCAGGACATACTGTCCCCGCTAACAGCCCCAAATCCACATCCTTCCCAGAACTTCTGAATCAGATCTGAAATAAGATCTTTACAGAGGTGATTAGTTAAGATGAGATCATATGGCATGGGTGGGCCTAAATCTAGCGGGGCTGGTGTCCTTATAAGAAGAGAGGAGAGACAGAGACACACACAGGGGAAAAGTACATGGAGGCAGAGGCTGGAGGGATGTCGCTAGAAGCCAAGGAACGCCAAGGACAGCCGGCCACACCAGAAGCTGGGAGACAAGCACACGGCTGTCTTCACTCCAGCCTTCAGAGACCATGGCAGTGCCGACACCTTAATTTTAAAACTAATAAGGTCAGAGACCTCACATGGGCCTGTGGGGCAACCACAGTTGGTCCTCCTCAGTTAACCACATTAAAAACACCCTGTTCTAAGGCTAATGCATTGATGTGGAGGGATTATGTCTTTCTGATCTTTGCATCTAGTTCCTAGAATTCACCAGCAAACAACTCCCTGACCTCTAATGACCTCTTTTGTCTGCACCAGCTAGAAGGGGTGGGTGGCAGGCCGTCTCCCAGAGTTCTGACCTCTGGTCTTCTCCCTCCTTCCACGTTCTTGCCTTGTCTGGACCTGAGGATGGGAACAGAAGGGGTTGCTGTGGGGTGACGGGGCCAGGATTTGCAGGAAGAGGGTGCTGTGGAGCCTGGAGGCGATCAGCCCTGGAGGAGAAAAGGGGGTGTGGGTGGGAGGGGCTCGCCAGGCAAATGCCAACTCCTGCTGGGCTCCAGGAGCCCAGTGGGATTTCCCCTCCTGTGAAACAGGAGGCAGCTGGAAGATTTACTTATTTATTTTTAGGCCGTTTCATTGATTTGCCGTAAGATTTACCTGCTTGTAGTGTACAGTGGATGGTGTTTTTTTCCATAAATGCACAGCGCTGAGGCAGCATCACCTCAATTGACTTTCAGGACGTTTCATCACATCTGATATTTCTGTGGTGTGATCCCATTTGTATCGATGTCTGGGACAGGCAAATCTGGGGAGCCAGAAAGCAGATGCGGGTTGCCCAGGGCTGAGAGCAGGGTCTGGGAGGGACAGAAAACAGCTGCAGAATTTTAAGCCTGGATGGGGCTGGCTGTGCTGCCTGGTCCACACACTGGCAGCTCTTACATCCTCCTTGGCTCCGGGCATGCATTTCCTGAAGATGCCGCTTCCGTGGCTGATTAGCTTTTTCTCAGGTTCTCTGGGGAGGGCAGGGGATATAGCAAACATCTTGGTGTTCCCTCCACTAATCTAGAAACATGAGCAGCGTTCACACACCAGCACGCATTTACCCATGGAGGGAAAGAATAAAATGTGTGTCCAGCCTGAGTGTGGTCTGCTCGCCCATGACCGTGTCCTAAGCCCGCCCCACCTTGACCTCTGCCTCTGCAAGGGAAAGGCCATGTCTACTTTTCCCTGCACTCTGCACCAGTGCACATCACAGGAGGCGATCCATGGACAGCGCTTGAATCAGTGGCAGGCACATCATTCATCTGATTCACCCAACAAATATCTTTTGAACGTCCATGTCCCAGAGGGTGAGGGACTGTAGTGGAAAAATCCAAATTTTCCTGGAGCTCGCCACCCAGTGAAGGCCACAAACAAATACGTACCTGTGTCTGGCGATGGCCCTGCTGGAACAAATTCGGGCATGGCCAAGGACGGGTTCCTGCAGGGAGGTGTATTGTCGTGGGGGAAGGAAGACAGTGACATGAAAAGGGTGTTTGAGCTGAGACTGGGACATCTAGGGAAGGGCACCATGTGGACATCGAGAGAAGAATGTTCCAGAGAGACACCAGCCTTGGCCCCCGTGGGGTCTATTGAATAAATGGGTGAATTCCTAGGCACTTGGGGATATGGTTTGTTGTGATGTGCTACTGGGAAAGTTCCTCTGTTAGTTTCTGCTTCAGTGTTCTCTGTCCTAAAGGAGACCCACCCCGAACTCCGTGGCGCTCCTGTGTGACCATCTGTGTCCAGATTTAAGGACACCAGGCATAGGGCATTAGGATCCCCCATGACCTCATTTTAAAAACTTCTTCCCTGGGGCCTCCCTGGTGGCACAGCGGGTTGAGTGCAGCACTGTGAAGCTGTCTGCAGCCTATGCAGCGCGGGTTCTATTCCAGGCAGGCCAGGGAGATACCCACATGGTGCAGCAGACCTCTCCTGTCTTGCCCGCTGCTCCCCTCAGCAGGGTTTTCGGTCATCTGCCTGTTCTGCTCCCCGCTCTGTCTCTGGTGAATCCTCTCACCCTCCTGCACCTCTGGCCTGTACCCCAGTTCTTGTGTAAATAAATAAACCTTAAAAAAATAAAAATAAAAACTTTTTCCCAAATAAAGTCATGTTCTGAGGCACCTGAGGGCTAGACTTTAACACGTGAAGTTGGGGACACAACTCAGCCCATACCAGCTGCCAAGGTCCCTTTAGGGGCAGTGAGCAGTGTGACCTCCTTTCACTGAGATCAGCAGAGCTGTGTGTGGGTCCCGGCACCGGCTGGCACAGGTGAGAGCACCCTCGGGGCACTGTGTTCCCAGGGCAGGACACGGCACGGGCCTGGACGTTGTGCTGACGAGGCGGGGGCCACTGTCTCAGGTCCAGGCCCCGGGATGCAGCTGTTCTCAGCCTTGGCAAACAGCAGTGTCCCCTGGAGCTTGTCAAAGACGCAGGTTCCTAGGCTCCCCCTGGAGGCCAAATGGGACTCTGGGGCAGGGCTGGGGACTCTGCTTGCTTAACAAGATCCCCGGTAGGGCTTCCCCGGTGGCGCAGCGGTTGAGCGCTGGTTTGCGAAGCTGCCTCCGGCCTCTGCCGCGCCGGTTCGATCCCCGGCTGCTCCCCGGCCACCGGAGGAGGGTCCCACATGGCGCGCAGACCTCTCCTGCCGCCCGCTGCTCCCCTCAGCAGTGTCCTTCGGTCCTTCTGCCTGCTCTGCTCCCCGCTCTGGCTCTGGTGGATTCTCTCACCCTCCCGCGCTTCTGACTGTACCCAGTGCATGTATAAACAAACAAACAAACAAACAAATAAATAAATAAAACATGCCTCTGTTTAAAAAAAATTAAAAAAAAAAAAAAAAAAAAGATCCCCGGTGATTCGATGCAGGCAACCACAGGCCACACATTGAGAAGCTCCTCCAGGGAGGTAGCCAGCCGTGACAGGTGGAACGACCACTTTCAGGATGCAGGTGACATAGCCCCACCTCCACACGACTTGTCTTCAGTGAGAAGCTGAGCTCCCAGGGGGCGGTAGTGGGTGGTGGTGCAGACTCACGCTGCTCTTTGTGGCTCCTTTCCTGTGGCAGCTCAGGTCCAAAGAAGTGATGGCTCCTGTGGGGCTCATCTTGTGAGATTTTCTTCCCATGCCCCATTTTTTTCCTTTTTAAAGCTAAAGTCCCTTTTTATTATTTATTTTTTAAAAGATTTATTTATTTATACATACAAGAGTTGGGGCACAGGCCAGAGATGTGGGGGGTGAGAGGATTCACCAGAGACAGAAAGGGGAGCAAAACAGGCAGACTGACTGAAATACACTGCCGAGGGGAGCAGCGGGTGAGTCAGGAGAGGTCTGCCGCGCCATGTGGGTTGCTCCCTCACAGGCCAGGGATCGAACTCGTGCTGCAGAGGCTGTGGATTGCTTCATAGTGCGGTGCTTGACCCCTTGCGCCACCAGGGAGGCACCTTTTCTTTAAAAAAAATTATTTATGCATACAAGAACTGGGGTGCAGGCCAGAGGTGTGGGGGTGAGAGGATTCACCAGAGACAGAGTGGGGAGTAGAACAGGCTGATCTACTGAAATCTACTACTGAGGGGAACAGCAGGAAGACAGGAGAGGTCTGCTGCATCCTGTGGGTCAGCTCCCTGGCGGAGCATTGAACTCATGCCGCAGTGGTGATAGTGCTGAGACTGAACCCCTAGGCCAGCAGGGAGGCCCTCCCCCCACCCCATGTCCCATTTTGTCTTTCATTTTCCTTTTCTGAAAGAGGCACGTGAGCTCAGGTTTCTCCTAATGGCATTTAAATCTTGTAGCCATGAATGGCTGTCAGACTCCAGAGACTAATCCATCCCAAACTCAGGAAGGGTGGAGTGGGGTGTAATTCCCCCTAATCCGTTCATGTGCCCCGATTTCCCTCGAGGCTGGGTGCCAGTCTTGGGAAACATTTTCCAAGTAATGTGGACGAACCCTTGAAACCTATAGAGTGCCAGGTAGGTATTAAGTTCTGGCTCCTGGGTCTCCAAGGAAACTCCCCCTTGGAAGCAAGTCAGACCCGTGAACAAATCCAGAAGTGTCCTGCCCCACTGGGCCTGGCAACTTAAGTGCTGGCAGGAAAGCAGCCAGAGTAGCAGCAAAGAGGATTAGGGAGAGGGGACTGTGTTGTGCAGCAGGGCACAGAAGGAACAGAAGATGTTTTAACTCATTCTCATGTGACAAAATTGTCCCAGATGGATGGTTGGCTGCTATTTTCTTTTTTTAAAAGATTTATTTATTATTTTTTAAAGACTTATTTATGTATACAAGAGCTGGGGTACAGGCCAGAGGTGTGGGGGGGGGGTGAGAGGATTCACCAGAGACAGAGTGGGGAGCAGAACAGACAGATTGACTGAAATACACTGCTGAGGGGAGCAGCGGGGAGACAGGAGAGGTCTGCTGTGCCCTGGGGGTAGCTCCCTGTCCGGGGGTCGAACTCGTGCTGCAGAGGCTGTGGAGAGCTTCACAGTGCTGCGACTTAACGCCTTGCACCACCAGGGAGGCCCTGCTATTTTCTATTTTGAGGCAAAGTAAGATGATAGACTTGAAAAGCCTTCCAGCCCAAGGACTGGGTTTTAGCTGTTTTTTTTTTTTTCCAAACCTATTATCTGTCTTTAGCACCTGGCCCAAAATAAGAATCCATGTCCTTATTCAAACACTAGTGTCAAGGGGCCAGCGGCACATGGGGCCAGTCAGACTGAGGCTGGCCACGGGAAGAGCTGGCTATACGTTGGGAATGAGAGAAACCTGCATGGATCAGCTGTCCCTTCTGGGCTATACCAGTCCCCAGCTAACATGGCCACCACCGTGGCAGGGAGCACTTCCTGTCACTCAGAATTAAAGTTCGCGCTCTCAGGACTCTATGTAATCCTCACCATGTGGAGGCAACACTGAGGAAGGTGCTACAACGACCCTAGTTGTCCAGATGGGGAAACTGAGTCACAGAGATGCTCCATGCCTCTGCCCCAGGACTGGAGCCTGTTCGTGCGGCACCTGGGGTTTGAACTCAGGTAGCCGGGACACAGAACCACACCGCTAATCATTAGACTATTCTGCCTTCTGTAAAGTGACACGACAGAGACTTGACGTGACATAAAGGTACCAGAGGGGCCTTCCTGGTGGCGCAAGGGGATAAGCACAGCACTGTGAAGCTATCCGCAGCCACTGCAGCCTGAGTTCAATCCCTGGCCAGGGAGCTGACCCACACAGCGCAGCAGACCTCTCCTGTCTCCCCGTGGCTCCCCTCAGCAGTGTACTTTGGTCAATCTGCCTGTTCTGTTCCTCACTCTGTTTCTGGTGGATCCTCTCACCTCCCACACCTCTGGCCTGTACCCCAGCTCTTGCATGCATGCATAAATAAATCTTTAAATAAAACAGATACCAGAGCTCCCTGCATGGGGTTCAGGCCTTCTGTGCTGCCTCTCAAGGCCCTCTCTCCAGCTCTAGGTCAGGACTTGAACTGTCTTTTTTCAGGGGCTCTTATTCCCCAAATGAAGACGCACAGCGGACATCTGAGCAAACCGTCTTTGAGACTAAAGTTCATGGGTCTCGTTAGAATTTGGGTTGTGTGGGTTTGAGGCTGGAAACGGAGCCATAGTTGTCTGAGGGCTGAGAAAGAAGACTCAACCCCGGTTCCACTGTTCTCCATTTATTCATCTGCTCCCAGGCCCGCATGCCCCCCAGCCCCAGCCCCCAGCCCCGCTCCCCAGAGGGGATGCTGCTCGGCAGCCTCGCTCATCTGTTTCTCCATCTGTTCCTCTTCCGGTGTGACCCAGGCCTTGAGGCAGGAGGGGCCGGAGGCTTCTGTTTCATTTTGCAGGCGGGTGGTAGGTGCGGAGCTGGCCCTCCGCGGGGGGTGCTGGCGACGCCTGCCATGGCTCTCCGCTGGCTAGCGGGTACCCGGCCAGGATGTAGAGGAAGCCACCCAGAGCTGCCACGGCCGTGGCTGTGTTGTGGGAGGAGCAGCCATCTGGGGAGGGAACGTCCCCAGGGGGTGCCAGGTGACCACCATGGTCCCACCAGGCGTGCTTTCCAGATTCTGCCCAGCCCGCTTGGGGCCCCAGCGGCTCCCTTTCCCTCTCAGGCCTTCTAGGCAGTCCCTGTATTACAGGTGGGAAAACTGAGGCTCAGGTGGCAGAGCCGAGCTCCCCAGTCCTGGGAGCCCACACCCCATTTCTTGACCCTGATGACCTCATTGCTACCTGGATCGGGCCTGCCCAATCCCCTGGATTCCCAAGCACCTGCCTGACTCGATAACCCCGTAGATGTCACTTAACTCTGGATTCCAAGCGGCCGCCCACCTGTAGGGTCCAGCAGGTGCCGCGAGCCAGGACTTTGTGCCCACAGACTTGGCGAAGGGAAGGGCCTAGCACGGCCCTTGGAGGGAGGGGAAGGCAGATTTCAGGAGCCTGATCAGCCAGCCTGCCGTCCACACTGATGCGGCCTTCCACATGCCAAACTTATCAGGAGCTGATATTAACCCTGACAGTGCTGCTTGGCCCCCACTTTACAGAGAAGGAAACAGGCTCAGAGAGATTCCGCAACGCTCGCAGTCAGAAAGGGTCAGCAGTGCCTCAAGCCTAAAGAGCAGGACTTCAAATCCTCTGCCTTGGTCTACACCGCAGCCCCTGCTCCAAGGGTGTGTGCGGCAAGGAAAAGAACAGCCACCTCCTGTCCTTTGGAGCTACCTTTCTTGGGGTCTCGGTCCCCCGGGCATTTTCTTTACCTATAAATTGTTTTTCTCGCCTCTTCACTCTTCTCAAAAGATGCTGTTGGTGTTGAGCGGGTTCAGGGAATTCTGCATCCTCAGGGGTTGGGGAAAGGAAACTTCTCAGGCAGGTTTTGAAATGTTACTCTCTAAACCTCCCTTCCCACCCCCAAGCAGCTCAGGGCTGCCCTTGGCCTGGAGGTGCTTCCAGAAGCTTCCTTGCATACCTTTCTGCAGACTCTTCCACAGGACTTAACTTTCTTGCCTACTGAGAATTCTCAGGCTATAGCTCTGCATCCCCCACCCCCGGCACCTGCATCAGGAGGGCCAGAGCAGCCCCTTAAAAATGCAGCATCCAGGGTCCTCCCTTGTAGTGCAGGCGTTAAGTCTCAGCTCTATGAAGCTCTCGCCAGCCACTGCAGTCTGAGTTTGATCCCCAGCCAGGGAGCTATCCACATGGCGCAGCAGACCTCTCCTGTCTCCTACTGCTCCCCTCAGCAGTGGATTTCAGTAGATCCACCTGTTCTGCTCCCCACTCTGTCTCTGGTGCGTCTTCTTACCCGCTGTACCTCTGGCTGACACCCCAGCTCTTGTATGCATAAATAAATAAAAGAAATCTTTAAAACCCCCCCGCAGCATCCATCGCAGCCCCCTCTGCAGGAGGGGAAACTGAGGCTCAGAGAAAAGTGACTCATGCCAAAGGGGCCAGTGGCCAAGTGTCACACGCCTGGTGGGGGCAGCCCCACCTCCCTTACCCCTCCTAGAGGACTTTCTCCCAAGGGTGCTTCTTTCTCAGCCCGCTCTCACCCCTGGTGGCCTGGATCAGGACCTGTGGCTATTTCTTCAGGGGATTGTTTAGGTGGTTTCTGCCTCTTTTCCTGAGAGCCCTGCTTTCCCCAGAGCCTAGAGCAGCACCTGGCACATGGAAGGTGCTGGAAGGACACTCACTGAAGGTCTGTTAATGCAGGGGCAGGCCCGCACCTTCCAAGACAGCCTCCCACTGGCAAAGCTGTGGCCTCCAAAGTTTTGTGTGTGTGTGTGTGCGCACGTGTGTGCATGCATGGTGCATGTGCCTGCATGGGGACAGCAAATCTCTCTCATACCCTGGGCACCAGTCCGCCCTGCCATCCCTCCTGCCCCCGCTTACCAGGTCTCCCGAAGCACCCCTGCTGCTTCTGCCAGCCAAGAATGGCCTCCAGCCACTTGAGTTTGTAAAAGTCTGAGAAGCCGCTGATTCCACAGAACATGACTGGAAGTAAAGATGGGGGGTTTCTGTAGGTGGCCCTCAGGCCTGCTTCCCCCAACACCCCTTGGCCCCTATGACGCTGCCCGCCACCTCCCAGGGCAAGGCTGCATGCGAGGTGGGCATGCAACTGGGGTCTGGAAGGAGGCAGCCTGGGCACTGCCCCAGTGAGTGGGGCTCCCCGCCCAGGGTCTGCCCCCCATGGAGGGCCTGGGTCAGGGCCACTCAAGAATCAGGGTCAGTGGAGGGAACTGAAGAGCCACACCAAGAGGCAGTCACTAGGGACCCCCTTCTGCCTCCCATCCAAGGCCTTGAGGGTCTGTCTGCGGCCAGTAATCTATAACCCCACGCGGGGCTCCGTCGCGGGCACACAGTGGCAGGCTAAACACAGATGCCAGCTCAGTTTGCGTTTCTACGCATGCACGACAGGCAAACATTGGAGAGCGTAAGTATCGCCCATGCGGTATTTGGGATACACTGACCCTAAAAATGTATTCAACGTGTATCTGAAGTTCACATTTCACTGGGCATCTGTATTTTCCCTTGCTAGCTCTGGCAGGCCTACTGTGTGCGCATGCGTGTCTGGGGGGCCGCGAGACCCACTGTTCTCCATAAAGATGTCCCGCACGGGGTAGGCATATCCCACGGCCTCCACTCTGTGGTTCAGGTCCATCATGTTGGCGCAGAAGCGGCTCATGTAGCTCTGGCTCTGGAAGAACAGCCCCTCTGTGCAGCCCTTCTGGGGGAGCAAACACCGGGAGACCAGGAAATCGGTGGTGGGGATGGCAGATGCACGCCAATACGGGGTGCCTTGCAAATGGCTGTCTGTGCTGCAGATCCTTCCCCTCCCCCACCTCTTGGTCCCCACCCACACTCCCAGCAGTTGGGGCTCTGTCTGGGGGCGGGTGGCAGGGTTCTAGGCCCCGCTCCCCCATGCAGGAGCTGTGGGATCAGGCTGCTCAGTCGGCCTTTCTGAGCCTCCAGATGCTTCCAGATGCTGCTGGGAGTTGCACTGAAGGGGCAGCCGTGACTAGGGAGGACACTGCAGCCCTGTGGCTGCCACTACATTCTGATTGCCGATGAACCCCGAACCCGAACCCAGAGGGCAGCTGGAGCACTACTCCAGTGTGGGCTGGGGACTGGTGCTGGGAGAGAGCTGGGGGCGCGAGCAGGCTCGAGAAACTTCTCCAGCCGTGTGCTGGAGTCACTTCCTACCTGCTGAATTTAACCATCAAATAACTTTCCTTGTTATTTGGTTCTTATTATCTTCACGACAATACTGATGTGTGAATAACCTTTTTGAACAGAGACAACAAACCCTAGTTTCTACATAAAGAAATAGACATGTTTTAAGACGACGATGGTTATTTGGCAAAGTTTGAAATCTTGGGTTTGCTAGAGCTTGGGTGCTGGGGAGCCGGGGCCGGTCTGGGGGTCTGGGTTCACCCTCTAGGAAGGGACTTGTTCTAAGTCCTGCTCTATTTGTTGCTGCTGATCTGCCCCCCACCGCCCCATGACCCAGTTCAGCACGCAGAGAAAGCTGTCTGTCCAACAGGACCCCACTCCCTTCTTCACCAATCCATTGCCACTCCCCTTCTCTCCTGACGTCCAAGCGAGGCCCACACTCCTGCTTACTTTCCTGGCGCAGGGTACACAACCACCCTGCCAGGCGACCATTTATGATCCCCCTTCTCGGGCTGTGGCCCCCACGGGTGCTCACCATTCTGGCCATGAGGAAGAAGAGCAGCTGGTGGGACAGGGAGTAGCCCCAGCAGCTGGGCTTGGTCATGAGGGTCCTGCAGAAGTCGGAGACCCTGCAGGGCTGGTGGCTGTCTGTCCTGGGAAGAAGAGAATCGGGCCTGGAGTCGGCATTGAACCCAGGCTGAGGACGTGGCATTCCTCCACCTGAGTCCTCTCTAATTACCAGAATATCTCCCTACCCCCAGAATCCAGGCACCAAGCTGGGCACAAGGGGCTGCCAGGGGAGATACAGGCATCTTCATGGGCTAAATCTACCCCACCCAGCACAGGGGAGGTGACCTGGAGCTGTCCTGGGCTGGTGGTGTTGCCGGGACTGCGATTTCCCACGGTCCCGTGGACACCTGGGAAGGACTTTCCCAGCACTGCCCCTAAACAGCAGGTGCCGGCACCCAGACTGCTGGGGTCTGGCCGCATGCTCTGCTGTACCAGGTCTCCCGATAAAGGGGGCACAGGTGTCGTCCTGGAGCAGTGACCTGGCCCAAACCCTCCCTGAGGGAAGAGCAGAGGATGGGGCCCTCCCCCGGCACCCCTGTCCCCTCGCCCTACACCACCCTGCTCCTGCTGCGCTTTCTGAGGCTCCACACCCACTTCAGAACAGGGGCCAGGTCCTGCTTTCCCAGACCTACGAGCCCTGGGGAGTCGGAACAAATGTCCTGAGAGGCCGCCTCCTGCAGTGAGTCAGAGAAGGTTGTGGAGAAGGAAACTGGAGCCAGGCCTGCAGTGTGAGCAGTCACTGAGGCAGAGTGGAGGGGCCCACAGGCTGTGAGGGAGGGAGAAGTGCCTTTGAGGGTCTGAAAAGAGGCCCAGAGGGGCTGGACCAAGGGGCCTGGAAACCTGGAAGGGCAGCAGGAGTCGGGGTTCACCGGGAAGCTTGTCGCTTGAGGTGGGTGGTCATATGGGGTTTTGTAAACTCCCCGTGGTATGAGGAGAGGGTCAGGATGTGGGCAGGAGTCCCAGGTGGGGGGTGGGGTGGCTGGACGAGGCTGGACAAGGGGTTGGGAGGGGTGTCTCGAGGTCCTGGGTGGGGGAGGGCTGCCCCTGCTTGTGACCCCTCTCAGGGACCTGCAGAGTGACTGGACGGGAGCCTGGCAGAGAGGGGTGCCCTGGGTGCTGGGGGAGCCGGGGCACTCACCCTGTTCCCAGCAGCTGCACCAGACACTGGTCGCTGTGTTCCTCCGAGAAGGAGTCCTGGGCCTCGAGCTTGGGATACACCAGGGAGGCAGTGGTGCGGGTCCAGGCAGTGGGGAGCTTCCAGAAACCAGGCTGGAGGATGGGCTGGAATTCTGTCAGAGAGGGGGGTGGGGAGACCCGGGGGCAGTGGGCCGCTCAGTGCTGATGCCACCACCAGGTTCCACCACTCCCAGCCCAGGGGTCCCACCCTTGCAGCCCAGAGCACACCCAGTCGGACAACCCCTTTGACATACTCAGGATGCTCTTTTTCTAAAGAAAATAATAGTAATAATAATAAATAAAATCACTAGGACCAGTGTGGGGTGGGCTGAAACTAAACCCACTGCGCCCTATGGCCGCTGGAGACATAAAGAGGTCGGGCCCCTTGTTTGCCCCCTACCCTCTGGTCTGGGACCTAATCCCCCGCCCCCTTTGCCTGGGCATGAGCTGCACAAATGAGGGAGACATTCCCTGCTCTCCACCCCCTAGTGGGTGGGAACCGGTGTCAAGGCCTGGTGCCAGGCCCCCAGGAATGGTGGGTACAGATCGCCCCCCCCTCCAGGTTATTTTAGTAAACTGCCCGGGGTACTGTGTTCTGGGAGAAATGGGCGCCATCCCAGGCTGTTACCTTTTAGGTACTTGGGGTCGCTCAAGTTGAGGTAGACCATGGACGCGTGCAGAAGCCCCTCCAGCCTCTCCGCCAGCTCCCCCATGCGCAGGCTCAGTGGCTGCAGCAACGGGTCTCGGGTCCACACCTCTTGAGTGCCTTTCAGCTGTGCTGGGAAGGAACAGGGTGCTGCCACCCGTCACCCACCATTTGACAAAACACGTGCGCAGGAAACAATATCCTGAGTCCTGACGCCTCCCAGCTGCTGAGGGAAAGAACTTGCTGAGCTAATCAGAAGTTAGGCCTGGGGACGGAGGGCGCTAAGTTGGGCCACGGGGCTAGTGAGTGAAGGTGGCGGCTTAATTTCTGGAGGCAGGTTCACAGCCTGCCTCTAATGGTTTCTTGTGGGGTGAACAGAGAAAGTCACTTAACTTCTCCACTTCACTTTCTCCACCTGTAAAACGGGGTAATGATAGTTTTACTTCTGGGGGGTGGAGGCTGTAGGGAACATATCAACTAAATACATAGTAAGGAATTAATATCCATAGTGCAAAGTAAGCACTTCATAAATTTCATAAAGTTTAGATAATAGCATTAATTAGGGAGACATAGGGTTTGCTCTGCAGGAGAAAATGATCAGAGAGGGATTCAGATTTAGATGGAGAGCTATGGACAGCTGCTCAGGTTGTGCACCGCACAAGGGCAACATATTCTGATTTGGGTTTTGCACATGTATTTATTGATTTTTAAAAGATGTATTTATTTATGCATACAAGAGCTGGGGTGTAGGCCAGAGGTGTGGGTGGATGAGAGGATTCACCAGACAAAGTGGGGAGCAGAACAGGTGGATCTACTGTAATCCACTGCTGAGGGGTGCAGCGGGTGAGTCAGAAGAGGTCTGCTGTGCCGTGTGGGTAGCTCCCTGGTCAGGGATTGAACTCAGGCCCAGTGGCTTGCGATAACTCGATAATGCTGAGACTTAACCCCTTGCACCACCGGGGAGGTCCCCGGGTTTTATATATGTATTAAAGCGAGTTTCCACCTGACGGAAGTCAAGTGACTTGAGGTAGGGGGCCCTTTACTTATAATTCTCACCAAGATTCCCTAAGGACTAGCAGTGGCCCTCAGTGGCAAAGTAGAGTGGTGGCCAGAAAGAGATGTGAGGGATGGCATCAGCTCAGGGTGGAGAGGTGAGAGACATGGTTGGGCAGGTGCCTTGGGGCAGGGGCTGGTGTTGGGGAGGGTGGATGAGAAGGGTGCTGAGCACATCCTGCAGGGCGTGGACAGGCTGCCATGCTTGGCTCCCTCTCCATGAAGGAATTTAGTTCTGAAGCTGTGGTTCTAGATCGCTTGGTTCTCCCGGGCAGATGGCACCCAGAGGTGTGCCCAAGTCATCAGGGAGACCAGGTGAGCCCAGACTGCTTCATGGTGATCCGGGGTCCCCAGCTTTGTTTCTGTTTCTCCCCAAGTGAGGCAGCTGCTGCCAGCCTGGGGAACTATCATGGCTGGTAGAGCAGCCACAGAGCTCCCAAAGTGAGAGCCTTATCCCTCCCTTGGACTTGCTCTGTGAGCTTGGACGCCCTAATCCCATCTCTCCCTGGTAAGGAAGGGGTCATTGAGGACTTCACTGAAGGCTGTGGGGGAGTCAGTGAAGCATGAGATTGTGCCCAAGGAACCTTAACTTGTCCTGTCAGTGCCCCCGAAAGGCAGCAGCCTCCTTCCATCTCTCCCCACGAGGCAGAGACAGCCCCAGGGCCTCTTCCATGATGTGTATTCAACCCTGCTGGACGCCCTGCCTGCACTGGAGCATGGACTTGAGGTCAATGCCTGGTCCTCCTGCCCCCAGCAGCTAAGGGGTGACCAAGCCTTCCTGTGCCTCAGTTTCCCTACCTGCAGGAGCACACAGAGCCCCTCCCTCTCTGGGCTGTTAGGTGATTACACACGGCAGGTGCCCAGGCAGGACCCATACCAGTTTGGGGGAGCACATCACCACTTTCGTGGTGGACCCCTTCCTCCATCAAAAACATACTTTAAAGATTTTGTTTTACGACCATGTTGGTGTGGACACCAGATGTGTTTTGTTACGTGTTGCATTTTCTTTGACTTAAAGTTTATTTTTTTCTTCTGATTTGTCATGGGTCCCTGAAAGTATCCCATGCCCGAGGGAAGCTGGCCTTGGTGTAGTAGGCAGGGGCAGCACAGACTTTGAAGGAAGTTTATGGGAGGGCGTTTGGTCTCAAAGTGGGGCAGGGCGGGGCCGCTAGGGTTCTAGTCACTTGAGTCCGAGGAACTGCAGCGTGCAGCTGCCACAACTCTCAGTGTGAGCCGGTGGCCCCTGATTTGCCTTGGCCAGCCTCCAGCCCCCTCCTCCAAGATCCTATATCCTGCAAAGCTGAACAAACACTTGCTCTGTTCTGGGGCCTCCAGGTGGCTTTGGCTGGAAGTGGAGGGAGCTGGGGTTCAAATCTGATGTCTAGGGTCCTGGTTTTGTCCATCCCCACCCTGGGGGGGGAGTGGGTTGTGGAGCTCCCTCCCATAAACTGCCCTTCAAAGACCCTGCTCCCTGGGCCCACCTTGCTCGGCTTGTCAGGAGGAGGGGTTGTCAAACAGTCTATTTCCTCCTGGGAAAATTATTTACAAATCTATTCTCAAGTGGCCTTTGAATCCTTTCTACTTCCAGAAACTATTTGGTAACAGCAGCCTGCAGACCCCCCCAAGGAGGAGTAAGCCCCACCCCTCTCTGTTCTAGGCCAGGAGGTAGCTGGGATGCAGGGGACAGACTGGGCAGGGGCAGGTGGAAAAGCCAAGTTCAGGGGCCGTCAGGTAGAGAGAGAGGGCGCACTCACCTTGCAGGACGCGGAAGCCCACCGCGCCGTCCAGGTTGATTTCCGGCAGCCTCTTCTTCAGGAAGGAGGTGGCTCTCTCCAGCACAGAGAGGATGAGGCCGGCCAGGGTGGCCTTACCCTCTGGAGTGTCTGGTGGGGACAGGGGGGAGGGACACAGTGGGGGTGCTGCCAGCAGCAAAAGCAGGAGCAGCAGCCCTGGGCTGGACATGGCTGGTCTCCTGAGACTGCTGAGTGCTTCAGTCCAGATCGGCCCGCCCCACACGCCTCCTCCCGCTTCTCCCCCACACCCCCCTGCAGAGCTGCAGACAAGTGGCCAGGCAGGACTGCCCAGTGGCCTGGGGTGGCCTGGGCAGAGGACTCTGGGAAGGACAGCAGTAGGGGGCTGATGACAGAGGGGCCCAGCTGATTCTGGCTGGGGAGGGGTCCCCTACCCTCTCCTGCCTCTTTAGGGACTCTCCAGGCCCTGGGGCCACATCTTTGTTGTAGCAATTGTAATTACAATCCAGGAATCCCGAAGCACTGAAAAGCAACTTTAAAAAATAAAGTTGCAGGAAACTCATTTGTGGGCACATTGGTGGCAGAGGGACAAGGCCTGGCCTGTTCAGCAGAAGCAGAATTTGAACCTTAAAGGAGACCCACGCTGACACTTTGAAACGGCCCAGTAACCCAGAGAGGCAGGTGAAATGAATTTCAACTATCTAGTTGATTTGAATCAACAGATTCAAGATACGATTATCTCAATTTGTAATCAATATAAAATAATTCATTTCTTTTTTTAGTTTCTTTTTTAGAGAGCATTTTTCTTGTACTAAGTCTTTGATATCTGGTGAGTATTTTATTGTCCTTGAGCTGGTCTCAATTCAGGCTCCATGGCCACAAATGGCTCGAGGGGGTGTAGTGTCAGGAAGGACACAGGGCAGGTTTTCTATGATCCAGCAAACCGGGTAAAGGAGGAGTCAGAGTCCTCAGTGGCTTTTTGCAGTGGCTTTTATTGGGGTTGACCAGGCATATGGCAGGCAGGGGTGCTGGGGGGGGGCCCAGGAGGCTGGCGGTCCTCCCAGCCCCCAGCAAATCCTCACTGTATCTGGGCTTGCTGGCGTTCTCTCTGCTTCTCTGTTCTTCTGTTCGTTCTGCTGCTTCTTTCTCAGCTTCTCTTTAGGCTTCTGCTGGCGTCCCCGTGACGCCACCCTTAAAAAGCCCAGTCTCAGCCCAGGTGAATCCCATCTACCTAGGCCCACACCCTACTCCAGGTGCCGCCCTCAGGCATGCATTCGACGGCAAGGATCCATCATCTATCCTGATAGCAGCAGGGCAGAAAAGCTGGACATTTTTCCTTACCCTACAGGGGGCACAGCTCACTCAGGGTGAGAGTACATGGTCTGACACAAGCCTGGCGCCTGGTCCTCTTAGATCATCAGATTGAGGGGGCTCCCTGAGATATGAAGTTCCCCCATTAACTTACAGGCCAGGAAAGCCAATAGACCTAGAGGGACTTGCTTAAGGTGAGGGAATGCATGGGGCTGAGACTCCAGATTGCAATCTGGCCCCACCACAGAGTGGGGGTGGCGTGGGCACGGGTCTCTGGCCTCCCACTTATTGGTTCATGCAACTCTAAAGGCAGGGAACTCGCTGCGAATTGGAGCAAGAACGAGGCTGCCCATGTGTACATGAGCCCTCATCCTTCTACCTATCTCAGCTGGGGCGGTGGAGAGCCCTGTCTCTGCTGCATCCTTGCTAACCATGCGAGCTGCGTGTCTGTAGAAGCGGGAGTTACAGGACCGCTGGGAGAAGCCAAGGAGAAACGTGCCCAGTGCTGAGCTAGGGTCATGGGACCACATCAGCGTGACACTGCCCTGTCCGGGCTCTTACTAAGGGAGGAGGTGAGGGAGCTGGAGGATGATGGTGGCTGTGCCCGAGGGCTCCAGGGCAACTTCCAAGGGGAGGCTGGTGACGCAGTGAAACAGGACAGGTCTCACTTCCTGCCCCATCAGAGAAGCATCCCTATCTGTAGCATGTAGCAGGTTTTTCTTCTTGCATTCCGAGGAAAAGGGAGGTAAACAGCAGTTCGTTACAAAGCAAGCTGGCACCCACCGAAGTCTCAGAATCTCAGAAATCTCCCTCGCCTGCATCAAAAGGACTTGCCAAGCCTTTCCCCCTCCCCTTTGCAGACCCTTGCCCATCTCCCTCTTTTCTCCCCTTTGTATAAATACCCCTGCTCTCTGCCAAAGAGCGGGATGGGTCTTTCAGACCCCAGTCTGCTGCCTTCCTCAGTTTGTCAACAAATTAAACTACTTTCCTTCTCCAACTGTTTCCTTTTATTGGCTGAGGGATACTGAGGCCTGTGTTGGGTATCACTGGTGGGCCTGGCTGCACCAGCCTGCAACCCTGCTCCTCAGCAAGGGAGGCTTTTAAAAGTTCAAGGCTGCGGCATGGACACACACTCACTATGTTTGTGGGGCTACTTGAGAAGGTGAAAAGGGAGGGCGTGGGAAACCGCCCTGCATGCTGAATACTGAGAATCATTCTTTTTCTTTTAAATATTTTTTTTCTTTTGCTGCACAGCATGCATTCTGAGAATAAGTTTGCTGCTGGGTCAATTTTCCCCAGTGAACACACTTAGGTCATCAGACCCCAGATCAAAACCAGAGCGTGACGAGCAGCCCCTCCCAGCTCTCTAAAGGCCCCCCGACTCCCCAAGCCGCCAAGAAAGGCCACTCCCCCCGACTTCCGCCAGCAGAGATAAGTCTTAATTTCATATAAACATAAACACTACACACTGTGGCATCTAATTGCTTCTTGGCTAGATGTTTCACTGTTTTGAAATTATATCACAACTTAAAAAATAAAGGTTACGAGTTCCCCCCTCCCTCACCCCATGACAACTTTACCTAAGCTCTACCCATTTTTATTTTTTAAAGATTTATCTATTTTGCATATAAGAGCTGGGGTACAGGCCAGGGATGCGGGGGTGGGGGTGGGGGTGAGGGAATTCACCAGAGACAGAGTGGGGAGCAGAACAGGCAGACTGACGAAGTGCACTGCTGAGGGGAGCAGCGCGGGGGACAGGAGAGTTCTGCTGCGCCAGGAGGGTCATGGTGCGTTGCTTGACCCCTTGCTCCACCAGGGAGGCCCCTACTCATTCTTACACCCCAGGGGCTCCTCAGGTTCTGCGGGATCTCAGTTAAGAGCAGCCCAGTCCCGCCCTGGCCCCGCCCACCGCTCCCTGGCCCCGCCCACCGCTCCACGGCCCCGCCCACCACTCACTGACCCCGCCCCATATCATGACAACGCCCACACCTGGCCCCGCCCCGCCCCCCCGCGGACACTCGTCCTGAGCCTGCGCACAGGGCGCCTGCCCGCGGGAGCGCCGTCACGTGACCGAGACCGGCCCGCCAAGATGGCGGCGTCCTGCGCGGCCCTGCTCGCTCTGTGTGTGTCCCTACCGCCGCTGCTGCTGGTCGTGTGGAAGCGCTGGCGGCGGGGGCGCGCAGCCCGGCACGTGCTGGTCGTAGTGCTCGGCGACGTGGGCCGCAGCCCCCGCATGCAGTATCACGCGCTGTCATTGGCCAAGCGCGGCTTCTCCGTGTCCCTACTGGGGTTCTGCAGTGAGTGCTTCGAGGGTCTGGGAGGGGGAATGGCTTGCTCAGCCATTGACCCTCGGCTTTGATCGCCCTAGAGGGGCCGGGACGGCGGCACCCCTTTCCTTAACCCCACGTCAGGCAGCTCTCCGAGGTTGGATTGGGGCAACCAGATTATGGCCTGGACAGCTGTTACTAGGTGCTGTCTGTGGGTGCTACTCTGTGGGTCTCTGAATGGCCTGCGTTGTCAAGTTGCTCTTGGCAGAGTCTCACATAATCCTCCCAGTAAGTGGAAAGACAACTGAACTCAGGTGCCTGTGACCCCAGGGCCTGTGCTGGTAACCACATCCTCTGTTGTTGGGGTAAACATACTGGCGACATGTGTCTCCTGTCCACTCCTCACCTGCAATGCAGAGCTCTGCAGGCTGATGTTTTATTTGCCCAGCATATTCAACTTTCCCCTTTAGTGTGCAGGGGCAGGGTGACAGCTCCTCCCTCCACCTCCATGCTGCCATCAACCCCCATCAGGGTACAATGGGAGGACCACTGCTTACCTGTGGTCCCTGCTTGGAGTCTGCTATCCCAAGGTGTGGGGCTTCCTGGAATTTCCGTGTGGTGGGATAATTCTGCCTGCAGAGACTAGAAAAGTTTGAGTGCCCACTGTGTGCCAGCCCTTGTGTTAAGTAATAGTGGATGGACTCAGACCCTCCCTGTGTCAACAGTCTGGTGGGATCTGGACAAAGATTGGCCTCATTCTCTGTTCTGGATACTGAGGAACAGAGAGAGGTTTGAAAAATTCTTATTTTCCACAACACTCTCCACTATTCAGCTTGAGTGGGAGGAATCATCTGACTTTAAATTTTTCGCCCTGTCCGGGACATTAAAGGGGACATTATTTTCAGACTCCAAACCCCACGATGAACTCCTGCAAAATGACAGAATTCAGATCGTGAGTTTGACAGAACTTCAGAGACTTGCAGGTAGGATGAAGTCAACTTCAGATTCCTCTGAGTGTGTGTGTGTGTGTGTGTGTGTACACGTACACGTGCGCACACATCTACAAATTGCCAGGAACTCCTTGGTGGTGACGGTTGTTTTCTGACTTGCAGTTGGACCTCAAATTCTCCAGTATGGAGTCAAAGTTGTGTTTCAGGCAGCGCACTTGCTGTGGAAGTTGATGTGGAGGGAGCCTGCAGCCTACATTTTTCTCCAGGTATATGCAACTTCCCTCCCCTCTTTAAAAATGCACAAATTGATAAGTAATTTGGGCATTACTTCATGTGTATATATAAACTTAATAGCATGAATAGGAGATTATGGGCTGTATTCCTTCTGTTTAAGGTACACATCCATGATATTTTTTCGTGATATTTGTACCCATAGATTTTTTTTTTTAAAGATTTATTTATTTATACAAGAACAGGGGTAGAGTCAGAGGTGCGGGAGGGTGAGAGAACCCACCAGAGACAGAGCAGGGAGCAGAACAGGCAGACAGATGGAAGACACTGCTGAGGGGAGTAGCAGGCGAGGCAGGAGAGGTCTGCTGTGCCATGTGGATTTGCTCCTGGCCGGCTGGGAAATGAACCTGCACTGCAGAGGCTGTGGACAGCTTCACAGCACGGCGCTCAACCCACTGTGCCACCGAGGGGAGCGGCCCTAGAGTTTGTTATATTTATTACTTAAATGTTTTACATGTGTTGACTCATTTAACTCTTCACAACAATCCCAAGAAGTAGCTCTTGCATTGCCAACATGGTAGAGCTGGATCTAGGCCTGGAGAGGTTCTTTCAGCAGCCCAACCTCACAGAGCTGGTGGCACTGGAGTTGGGATTTGAACCAGGTGGTCAGTCTGGAGTCAGATCCTCAGCCTCTTCCTTTATCACTTTTAAATCTTATAGTGGCCCTTGACCACTTTGTCCCAATATATGATGTACCCTAATATATTTATTTAATCTCATCTTAGTGGACACTCAGATTCTTCTTGGCTTCTTTACTTTTTCAAATAGCATGGCCCAGCATGTCATTATACATCTGTCTTTTGTATGGGTCCAGTTTCTTCCTTAGGATAAATTCCTAAGAGTGGAAGTACTTGGTGATAGCTGACACACTTTCAAATGTGTGGCCAGTCCTTGAGTGAGGTTGGGTAGAATTATCTCCCACCTGATGGACATGCCTCTTACCCGAATTCTCATGACCACTAGCTGTTGTCAGGGCTTTGAGAGTTTGCATTGTGATAGGTAAAACCTACACCCTTTGTTCCATTTTTCATCTTCTTAATTTTCATTGATCCAAGACGTTCATTGACCAACTTTGTTTCTTTATGATTTTTTCCTACTTTTTCCGGTGAGGAGGAGGGTCTTCTGCTTATTGATTACCAAGAGCTCTGTAAACATACCTACTCTTTGCATGAAATATTGCAGTTATTTTCACTCAGCTGTTGATTGCCTGGGTACCCTCCTTCTCATTCAAGCCTCTTTTTCCCAGAACCCCCCAGGCCTGCCTGCCATTGCCGTCTGCTGGTTTGTGGGCTGCCTCTGTGGGAGCAAGCTCGTCATCGACTGGCACAACTATGGCTACTCCATTATGGGGCTGGTGCACGGCCCCAGCCACCTCCTTGTTCTGCTGGCCAAGTGGTGAGGGCCTGGGAGGAGGGTGCAGGTGCTTTTCCTAAAACTGTAGTAGAAAGAAGGGCGTTGGAGTTGGTTACCTGTGGGATTAAGGGCAAGGCTGGTTACAAGTGACAGAAACAGACCTAAGCAGCAGAGGGTGCTTGTTGGTCCCTGAAGTTGCAGTTTGGATCCCCAGGGCATCACTGTAAAGAAAGATGTCCGCTCTCAGGCTTTCTCTGCATCCAGAGTGAGGGCAGGCCCTGGTCCCCGGCACAGATGTGGCCTTGAGCGACTGCTTCCCTTTCCATGTTGCTTCTGTTCTGCCCTGTCCACAGGGCTAATTGCCACTAACTTGTGTCTAACCTTTGCTAAGCTCCCTTTGAACTGTGGTAAGCAGGCCTGGCCCCATGGCTTCTGCCGAGCAGCTCTGACTTCATGACTAGGCCTTTCTTGAGCTTCTTTCTATAGCGAGAGGCTGGATTTCCCCTGCAGGGATACACTGTAGTACATCAGAGTAACTGTAGTTACACTGAGAAGCCATGGGCTTTGGTGGAAGGGGCGCAGGCTGAACTCAGGTGGTGCAGGCTCTGGGAAACCCTGGCCCTGCAGCCCCTTCACATGGGCAGGGGGATCCACATAGTTGTTGGGCGGGGGTGGGGGGCTCTCTCCACCCAGGCTCCAGGCTGACCAGCCACACATCTTTTCAGGTATGAGAAGCTCTGCGGGCGCCTGTCCCACCTGAACCTGTGTGTGACCAATGCCATGCGGGAGGACCTGGCAGAGAATTGGGGCATCAGGTACATGTCCATGGGGCACGGGGAGGTGAAGCTGCGCGGTCCCGTTGGTGAGGTGCCTGGAGGTTCCAGGGGTTCTAAAGCATTTTATTGTCTCACTCTGAGACTTGGCTTCCACAAATGCCCTTCTCTTTCTGGATGCTCCTGGGTCTCCTCCTCCTTGGCCCTCCCCTGCCCACCAATGATCTCATTGCAGAGCTGTGACCGTCCACGATAGGCCGGCATCTTTCTTTAAAGAGACGCCCTTGCAACGGCAACACCAGCTCTTCATGAAGCTGGGCCACACCTACCCTGCGTTCAGGGCCCGGTAGGCCTCCTGTCTTCAGCTGCCTTTTGTGTTCTCTGCTGTTGCCTCTCCCTGCCACCACCCTGCTTCCTTACTGCATCCCAGCCTCTCCTCTACCTCATCACTGTGGCCTCCATACCCAACTGAGGCTGTTAACACCAGGACTGACTGTCGGCTTTGGGTGGTCGGGTCAGCTCCGTGGCTCTGATGTGGCTGCCCCTTGACCTCTGGGGACCTGCTACCCGGGGTCCACAGGCCTGCGTGTGGCATCTCACAGCTCTGTTTCTGCCCCTTCAGCTCTGAGCCTTCGGATCCTGGTGTGGAGAGGTCGGCCTTCACGGAGCGGGCAGAGCAGAGTGGGCTGGTGACGAGACTTGGGAGGCGGCCGGCGCTGTTGGTCAGCAGCACGAGCTGGACAGGTGTCAGAACCCGCCCGGCACAGGGGCACCTAATGGCTGTGCTCTTCTCACCCCATGCCAGTTCAGGGGGAAGGGGGGGGTGCATCCCGGGAAAGGGAAGGGCACTGGGCTGGAGGGAGGAGGCCTGGAAATTGCCCTGACACTCCACTCTCTTCCTGTAGAGGATGAGGACTTCTCCATCCTGCTGGGAGCGTTAGAAAGTAGGTGTGTGGCTGTGATGGGAGGGCTTGTGGGGGGCACCCATTGAGCTGTGAGGTGCTGTGGGCCTTGCCTGGGTCCTCTGCAGTGTTCCTGCCCCAGGGCCACGTGGCCGGCCAGCTGGAGGACACTGGTGGTGGGGTTGATGGTTCTGAGTCCCCATTAGGGTCACCGAGTGACCAGGCCCTAGATCTGAAGAGTTGCCTGGGAGTGCGCTGGGGGTCCCTGGCTGTAGCTGGCAACAGCACCCCTCTCCCACCCGTCACTCACCTGACTGGATGCTTCTGGTTACTATCGGGTTTATTTTTGTAAATGCAGAGTTTGAGCAGCTGGTCCTGGAGGGAGCGCGCCTGCCTTCCCTGGTCTGTGTGATAACAGGTACCACCTGGCTCGTCCATGCTCCATGTTGAGTGGCTCTGTGGGCTGTGGGCCTTGCACACTCAGGTGCCATGCTCAGGTGCTCCTGACGTTGGCTTTTCTACACCCTCTTGATGGGGAACCAGGCTTAGGAGGCCTCGGCAGGGCATTGATACAGTAGCCCGACCTCAGTGAGACTGAGCTTTCTGCCTTGGTGTTTCCAAGTGTATTTTTACACTTCCACTTAAGTGGAAGAGGCCATGGTCCCCTGTGAAGTCTCTCCCACAGTGGCCCAGAGGCAGGAAGAGCTGAGGTCGGGGTGGGTCCTGGCCCTGGGTACTCCGGGGCGGCCAGGAGCCCAACCCCACGCCAGGCACCTGGGGGCCTGCCCATGTGCAGAGCTGTTTGGGGTCGGCACCCTGTGTTTGCCAGAGTGTCCTGAGTTTTCCCAGCCTGAGGTCCCTACGCCAGGATTGGGGGATGTTCGGGGATCAGGGATCCTTTGTGGACCGGGCCCTGGCGGAAGCCTGATGGGAGCTGCCCGTATGCCCTGTGCTTGGGCCTTGAGGGACCTCTAGGCCTGGGGCTGTGGGGCGGGGACAGAGGTGGGCCCTTGGCGGGACTTTGACTTTCTCTGCCAGGCAAAGGGCCCCTGAAGGAATTCTATAGCCGCCTCATCAGCCAGAAGCATTTCCGGCACATCCAGGTCTGCACCCCGTGGCTGGAGGCGGAGGACTACCCCCTGCTTCTAGGTAAGGGGGTCCCCAAGAGGCTTGCAGGAAGGGGACTTAAAAGTTGATGTGGGGTGTGCCACAGTCTTTTTCTGGAAAGGTCCAGACTGTAAACATTTTACTGTGGTTAAGTTGAAAAAGTGAGTCCATTGAAATAAAATAGGGGTGCGAGGCCAGCCCGTGGTAGGTGGCGTAGGGCGCGTTTCCACTTCCCACGCCCTCCCAGACCTGCAGGGTTTGTGGTCACAGCGCCCCCTGCCTTGCAGGCTCGGCGGACCTGGGCGTGTGTCTGCACAAGTCCTCCAGCGGCCTGGACCTGCCCATGAAGGTGGTGGACATGTTTGGCTGCTGCCTGCCTGTGTGCGCCGTCCACTTCCGCTGGTAGGAGCGTAGCCAGGTCTTCCTGTCGGGGCTCCCAAAAAGCACCCCGCTGATGCAGGTGTCCGGGCCGGGCTGGGGTGGAGAGCAGGCTGGGTGGGCGAGGCTGCCTTCCGTGTAGATTCTCATGCAGTCAGGAAGCTCCTCTTGGGGCCGTGTTCCGGGATCGAAGGGCAGCTGGGATTGCCCACACTTTACACAGTTTTATTTCTCCCCATCTGAGTTTGCTCACTTGTGTTTGAAGCAGCTAAGTGAGCATAACTCTTTCTCCACGTACACGCCGTGGGCCCGTGTGGAGAGGGCCGTGTTAGGAGAAGCTCGAGAAGCAGGTGTCTTGCCCCTGGCTGAGCGGGAATGTGGGGTGCCTGGCCCATGGGACAGCCGGGCTCTGCCCCAGGCCCTTCGGTGTGCAGAGCCGCCCGCAGTGGGTGACCTTTCACCTTGTTCTTCGCTGGGCAAATAAAAACACCTCGCTGAGCATGTTCTCACGGAAAGGAGCAGATGGCACAAAAGGTCCAAATTCTTTTACTGCCCTTCCTTCCTGGAATTGGCCTGGATTTCCCACAAGTGTCCTTCCGGGTCTTTTTCTGTTCAGATGCCAAATCTCCCAGACTTGCTGATATCAGACATGACTGTTCCTGACCCCAGGGTGGCCTGTGGGTGGGGTGGAGGTTGGGGGGCTTCTGGTTCCTTCCCTAGACAACTCTCAGCCTCCCTGGATTCTCTGCAGCTTGCACGAGCTGGTGAAACACGAGGAGAATGGCCTAGTCTTCACAGACATGGAGGAGCTGGCAGCTCAGCTGCAGGTAGCACATCTGCCCCTATCGTTGGCCACTGAGCCACGACCCCCAGTGCCTTGTTCCTGCAGCCAGTGGGACTTGGTGGGTCTGGAGGGAAAACTTTGGCCTCTGAGGATGGGCCTCGGGCTGGGGGCCTTGGGCCTCATTTACCTTTGGGTTTATGGCGCTGACACCACACAGGAGGCTGGGGCCAGGCAGCCATGGGCACCATTTAGGGAGCGATTGGACCCAAGACGTGAGGTGGGGTGGGAGTCTTCAAAGGGTGCTGATTTCTTACTACAATGAGGAATGTGTTGTCATTCTCTATATTGATACTGAGGGTTGGCAAACCTTCTGGAAAAGCCCAGATAGAAAATATTTCTGGCTTTTTTTTTTTTTAAAGATTTATTTATTTATGCATACAAGAACTGGGGTACAGGCCAGAGATACAGGGGGTGAGAGGATTCACCAGAGACAGAGTGGGGAACAGAACAGTCAGATTGACTGAAATACACTGCTGAGGGGAGCAGTGGGCGAGTCAGGAGAGGTCAGGAGAGGTCTGCTGCGCCATGTGGGTTGCTCCCTGGCAGGCAGGGGATTGAACTCATGCAGCAGAGGCTGCGGATTGCTTCATAGTGTGGTGCTTAACCCCTTGTGCCACCAGGTAGGCCCAATATTTCTGGCTTTGCCACACTGTCTTTGTTGGAACTACTCAGTCCTGCGGTGAAGCGTCCACGTTGTGTGGCTGTGTTCCAATAAAACTTTATTTAGAAAGACTGGTGGCAGGCTGGGGTTGGCCACAGACCATAGCTTGCACCTGAGTTCAGCAAAGAGGAGAGCACCCAGGTGTGCCTGGTTCCCAGCCTGTGGGCTGGGCGGAGGCTATGGGTGGGGGTGGGCTATGGGTGGGTGTCAAGGTGGCAGCTGCAGGCACAGAGTATGGCTAGTGGGGTGTGGCTGGTGAGTACTGTCAGGTAACAGAGCAGGAGTGGGGGTGTGTGGCTCATGCCCAGGAGGGATGGAGTGGCTTGTGGGGCAGGGCTTGGGACTCAGAGCTGTGTTTGAGCAGTTCACCAGGCTGAGTGGCAGCTGGGCTAGCCAGGGGGAAGCCCCGCAGAAAGACACAGTGGTGGCCCCTAAAATGCTGTCATGTGTGGGCGTTTCTGAAGCGTCCCTGGCCTGGCTGGGGTGTTTGGGGCGGGCAGGCCAGGACCCTGGGAAGGAGGGACGGCTCCCAGGTGGGACCTGGGTTGGATGGGAAGTGTTGGTGAGAGGACGTCAGTCCCGCTTATTTTTCTTCTAGATGCTTTTCACAAATTTTCCCGATCCTTCTGGCAAACTAAACCAGTTCCGGAGGAACCTGCGTGAGTCAGAGCAGCTCGGTTGGGACGAGAGCTGGAAGTGCACAGTGCTCCCCCTGATTGTGGACACGTGACCCCAGACCAATGCCTGAAAGCGCTGACCTTCCTGCTGGACAGTGGTGGAGGCCCCCACGCCCTTCCTGCCTCCTCCCGCTTCTCCCAGCGGCAGCCGAGTCCCTGGCCAAACACGGGGGAGCAGCGCCACCCAGTGGCCGCAGCTGGAAGGACGCAGGCCCGCGTTGGGAGGCAGCTGTGGAAGGGTGGGCATTGGGGGTGGCTCTGTGGCCGGAAGCTGGGTCAGCCTA
Source organism: Talpa europaea (assembly GCF_964194135.1). Taxonomy (NCBI): domain Eukaryota; kingdom Metazoa; phylum Chordata; class Mammalia; order Eulipotyphla; family Talpidae; genus Talpa; species Talpa europaea. The sequence goes on along the minus strand of NC_140079.1, from coordinate 100,727,084 downwards.
GTTCCCTCTTAGGAGCCTCTGAATCACTCCTCTCTTTTCTTCTGTTCTCAGAGCCTCTTCGTTCCCCCAGTTCATTCCTTCTCTTTTCTTTGCTCGTGGTGTCTTCACACAGCTCTGTCTCCAGGTGTCCCCTTTGCAGGCATCTGCCCTGCGGTGCCCCAAAACTCGATCCTCCTCGAACACTGCCCCACAGCTGGCGCCGTGAGGGGGGGCCGCCTGTATCCAGGAGGGAATGCACTTGAGATGCGCACACACATACATAGTTTGTTTTTGTTTATTTGCCCAAGTAAGACCAAAATTTCCATTTCTGATAGATGGTCGTTTGCTTAAGAAACAAAATTAGGGCCTCCCCGGTGGCCTAGGGGTTAAGTCTCAGCGCTGTCACTGCTGTGGCCTGAGTCTGATCCCCGGCCAGGGAGCTACCCACATGGCGCAGCAGACCTCTCCTGTCTCCCGGCGCTCCCCGCAGCAGTGTAGAAGAGCAAAGAAAAGAGAAAGGAATGAACTGGGGGAACGAAGAGGCTCTGAGAACAGAAGAAAAGAGAGGAGGCCCTAATTTCAGTGGATCCGTCTGTTCTGCTCCCCACTCTGTCTCTGGTGAATCCTCTCAACCCCCCACACCTCTGGCCTGGACCCCAGTTCTACGCAAAAACAAAAAACCCAAAATTGCTGGCAAAAAGAGGCACTCACAGACTCGAACCGGTGGTTTTATTAGAGTAGTTTGTGGCTCCTGATTCGGAACTTAACATTCCTCATGCATTTGAGACCAGTGAAAGTCCCATCAGCTTTCCCCTATAAAAATCCTTTCTAGGATAGTGAGTTAATTTCACACACGTCTTCCAGAATGCTGGTTTGCCTAGAGCATGAGCCTCAGAATCCCCATCTCGGAATGCTCTTCGTAGGGAAACAGTTTCTGGTCATGAGGAGGCACTGCTTCCCATGGGATCCCAGCTTGGCCTGAAATGGAGCAAACACTGAGGACACCACCCTGCCGGGGCCTGGGCAAGCTGGTTTGCTGTGTCACTGACTCCAGGCCCCGTCTAGCATTGGCCTCCAGGGGCAGACCAGGAGCAGCGGTTCAAAACAGTCATGGCAGCCAGGTTTGCTGCCTCTACCCCGGGGCCTGTGCTTAAGAGGGTCGTGGCCCCTGTTCCCGCTCTGCTGCCGCCTCCACCCCATCACCAGCCTAAGCCTGAGTCTGCTCAAGCGCTCACGGTTGCACTCGTGAGTACAGGACTTTGTCCCAGGTTTTTACTAATGGAAAGTATGTAAGAATCATGATGTGAAGGTGTGGGGTGTCTAAGATCCTGTCACCCACGTGTAACACTGTTAATGGGTGTATACTCCAGTTTCCTCATATGGAGAGTAATGTGAAGATGTTTTTTAAAAATAAAAATGGACTTAAAGCATCTATAGTGTTTGACAGTTTGCTATTTTCACTCAAAATATACTGTAGATGTTTTCACCCCAGCACCCGAAAGCCTGCCTTCTCCCGAGCCACACAGCACAGCTGGCCCGGCTCTCTGAAAAGGCGGTGGGAGCTGCCTCCACAGCCTGTGCTTGACTGTCTGGCCAGGTCCGTCCTGACCCTGCTGGCATTGGCCCCTCAGTGTCAAGGCAAGGACACTGAGGCCCAAAGGCACTCACAACCTACTATAAACACAGTAGGGCAGCAGCCTTGGCCCCCTGGTATCACAGTAGGATTCCCCCGCCAGCACCTGTTGCTTGGCTCTCTCCACCTGAAATACCTACTCCCCAGCCCCTACTGTGCCCCCACCTGCGGGGCAGCATGTGGGCCTGCCGCCTGGGCAGCCCGGCTCACCTAGCTGGGTGGTAAACAGCTGGCACGTCTCTGGGTTGCGGACAGTAAAGGCGATGTAGGCATCAAGTACCTCCAGGCCCGCCCGGCACACGGAGAGTCTCTGCAGGGCAGTGACCAGGGAGAGGACAGTTTCCGGGCAATACAGCACATCTGTGACAGAAACGCCAGGTCACCAGAGAGGACTCCCTCTGGGATCCAGAACCCCAGGCAGGGCTCAGGGCTGTGGGTGCTAGGGCCAGAGGCTGTGCCTGCAGAGGAGACTAGTGAGCTTGGAGGAGGATGAGAGGCCTGTTTGCCAAATGACCCTTCTCTCAAAGACAGCAGGGTGTGGTCTTAGGACACAGATGTGCAAGGGGACCCTATGGCCACAGGGCCATGTAGACAGGACATGACATGACAATGCAGACATGTAGAGTGGACAGGAGTACAGACGGGCAGAGGTGGGCTCTGGGCTCCTCCCCCTACTCCATCCAGGCTTGGCCTGACCCTCGGCCTGGCCTGGGAGGCCCCCCTGACATACATGGGAAAGGGGAGTGAGCCATGGCCTGTGGCCCTGGAAACGCCAGGTTGCACGGCTGTCTCTGCCCCATGTCTGAGACTGAGGGGCGGCCTTATTGGACACCTGGGGGTGAAAGGGCAGGTGTGGCGGGGATGGGGCAGGTGCCAGATCTTGGGGTTGATCTGGCCACTTCCTTTAGGTTCTGGGTGGCAACCTCAACGTGTCCCTCAGGCTGCCGGAGAGGGACACGAAGTCCTTCTGCTAGCTGTGGCCTGGCTACCAGGGGCAGGCCCAGCTGTCCCATGACGCCTTTGTAACAGGAGCCTTTCCAGAAGCCCACACTCCCGTCTCTGCCCGCAGCACCTGCCGCGATGACGACGTCTGGTTGGAAGGCAGCGAGCTCAGGGCCGGTCACGACGTCCCAGTCCAGCTGGGCAACTGTCACCCGGGGGCTCTCTGGGTGTCCTGCGTGCTGCTCAGGGATGGTGACCTCTGGTTCCAACGAGAGGCCATTGAGAAGGACGTTCCCTTGGAGCTGCTCGAGGACACGGCTGTGACAGTCGCTGAAGACGTAGGCGCTGGGATGGCACGTCTTGCAAATGGCCAGGCCTGTGAGGCCTGCCCCACTGCCCAGCTCTAAGACAGTCCTGGGTGCGAGAAGGGGACCAGTGACCCTAACTGAGGGGCACGTCCCACCCCCTGTGGTGCCCTGCCCTGAGGTCACCTGTGAGCGAAGGCTGCCGGGTTCTCTATGGCCCATTCCGCGAGGTAGAGGGCAGCATTCCACGTGACCAGACCTGTTGTGCCGTGGGACACAATGGCGGTGCTCTCCGAGAGGGTGACCGAGTCCCCAGAGGGCTGGACAGAGACAGGGAGAATTAATTCAATTAAAAAAATCACAGCCAGAGGCTGGCCAAACACGACCCATGCCAGGGAATACTACGCAGCAACAAAAAGGAACGAACCAACGATCACACCCAATCTGGATGGACCCAAGGGTGTTATGTTGAGCCAAAAAGTCAATCTCAGAAGGGCATCTGCCCAACACTCTCACAACAATGGCAAGAGAAACAGCAGGTCGGGGGGCCAGGATGTTGGGGGCGGGGTGGAGTGACCACAGAGCAGTGGCCTGGGGGAGCACTTTGCGGGGACAGATAGTTCGTGTCTTGATTGGGGAGCCGCCTGCGCAGATGCATGTGTGTGATGAATGACGTGGGACCTCATGCCCTGGCCACCACAAGTCTGGCTGTCACCTCGGCTGTTTCCTTCAGGGGATCTGGGGGAAGGCACCGGGGACCTCTGGGTTCTACTTCTGCAGCTTCCTGTGACTCTGTCATTGTCAACCACCACCAAAAGTCACAGCTCTTGGGGATCCTAGCTCAGTGCGCAATATCACCCTGGGGGCCCTTCCTGAGTTCAGCCTGATGTCTGGGGCTGGGAATTCCTGGCTGGCAGCGCTGGGACAGCAGCCCTGAAACGCGTTCTTGGACCCAGGGCTGCTGAGAAAGGCACATCCAACAGGCAATCCCTGGGGGTGGAGCTCTGGGCTCCCTGTGACGTGTTCCTCCACACACTTCCCTGAGCATCCAGGGGGTCTGGGGTCCGGCTGCCACTAGGTGACCTCAGTCTCAGCCCTAGGCCAGGCCGGTAGGGGAGGCAGACCAGAACGAGCACACAAGGTGACTAGTGGCCCAGACCCATGAACCTCGAGATGCCGTCTAATAAAATACTGGACCTCACAGAACCCCTCTGACCATCTAAGAGAAAATGCCACATGACACAGAGGGACAGAGTCGAGATGCCCAGCAGGCACTTCCACAGCAGTGCTTTATGCTAAAGAGGACGGCGCGCGTATCGAGGGACTCGAGGTGGGATGTGAGGTCGGGTTCCAGCACAGGCGGCTCTGCCAGAACTCAGGGACGGTCTTATTAAAGGACCTTCCAGAGAATGAACAGCAGACAACCACGCTGGCTGGAGAGATGTCTCACACCCTGGGGATGGCCAATGGGGGCCTGGTGGGGGCGGCTGAGGGCCCGCCCTTCGCCGCCCTGTACTGTTTCTTTTGCATGGCCGCCTGGCTCGAAGTTCTATCTCATCAGAAGAGGTTAAAAACAAACAAAAGACCCGGGACCCTCTGGCTGTGGTGAGCAGACTGGATCTGTGGGGCATGGAGAGGGAAGGGCAGACGGGCCACGAGACCTGTCCAGGTGGGTAGGATGGCGGCTCAGGCCCCCGTGAGGCATCTCTGGGGGATGGAAGGCCAGGTCCCTGCTGCGCAGCTAGCGTGCACCCCTACTCTCACCCCAGCCCAGGACAGGCGCTTCCGCCTGATGTGCAGGTGAGGACACCAGAGCTGCTGAGACAGCACTGGGCCGTGTGAGGCCGATGGGCCCAGTAAACTGCGGGGTGTGGGCATGTCTTACCAGCAGGTAGCTGCGGTGGCACTGGGTGGTCTCCTTGGCCCTCAGGACCTCCGCCAATGCCTCGTACAGCTCATCCAAAGGCTCTGTGGGAACAGCCTCATGCTGCGGGGCGGGCAGAGCGAGAACTTCAGCAAGATGTTTGAGCCTCAGGCATCAAACAAAGGCTCCACCTGTTTGCTCTCTGTCTTGTAAAAATGGATGAGGGTCTTCACTCAACGTGGATGGGAGGAGGGGTGGCTGGCTCAGAAGGGCCCCCTGTCTTCTGAACACTTCACTCGCTGGGGCCCGGGGGAGGGCAGTGGAAAGGTGTGTGATGGGTTCAGAGCTTGTCAGGATGCCGGAGACGGACAGAACACGCGGGGCTTTGAGGTGGCCCAGGCACAGGGCCAGGATGGGCACCCACACGGAGGGTGTGGCCCACCAGAGTAGCCCCCTCTTGGAGGTGTGGGGGGTGCTGCTGCTCATGCCATGCTGGGGAGAACTGGGGGCTGTGGGGAAGCAGGGATCGTTCAGTGCGTTAGGGGCCTGTCCAGGAAGATGTGCGACTGTCCACTGAGGAATGGCCTCTGTGATGCCCTCTCTGATGTAGAAGCAGCAAGTCTGGGCTCATCCTTAAAACAGTGTGAACAGGCAGGAAAAGAGGCCAGACCAATGGATTCACTGGGTGAGACAAGAAGGGGAACTAGTTTCAAAAGTACTGCAAGGGGGGGGCCTCTCTGTTGGCGCAAGGGATTAAGTCTCAGCACTATGAAGCTATCTGTAGCCACTGCAGCAGTTCAATTCCCAGCCAGAGAGCTACCCACAAGGTGCAGCAGACCCCTCCTTCTCCCCGCTGCTCCCCTCAGCAGTAGATTTCAGTAGATCTGCCTGTTCTGCACCCTACTCTGTCTCTGGTGAATCCTCTCACCTCCTGCTCTTGTATGCACAGATAAATAAATCTTAAAAAAAAAAAAAAGACCTGCTACCCCTGAAGGGGACTGTGTGGCCAGCGGGAGACGGGCAGCAGCAGGAACCTGTCACCCACTGGCTGGCAGGACAGGAGGAGGTGGGGTTTTTAGCACCAGGGGCTGCCTGGTGACTGGGAGCTTCCCGGGAAGCTGTGACCACAGAGGAGGTGCAGCACTGCTAGGGAGCCCTGGAGGCGGACAGAGAAGGCCCTGACCTCTGCACTCTCACTGGAGAGGCCCCAGCCACTGGGGATTTGTAGAGGGGTAACGAGCCCAGGATGGACCTGGGTCCCACCAACACAGCGGGTGGTGAACTGCCTCTGCACAGCCCCCCATGTCCCGGAGGTGTTTGGCTACCAGATGGACAGGGCCCTTCACTGACCTTTCTGATGAGCTCCGAGAGAAAGGCCCGGGCATATCTCACGGACGGTGGATGTTTCACGCACAGAGGATGTTTCACTGTCTGCGACAGGACACAGAGTTTAGCTGGAGAGATGGCCGAGGTATCCTAAGAGCAAATCTGTCACTGACCCCTTAGCAAAGGCAGCCAGCCCACTAGATCTGGCCAGGTGACCTCATGCACCAGCGAAAGTAAGTCTTAATCTGGTTTGTTTCCTAAAGACACGTTTCCACTGCAGCGGCACCGGCAGGCAGGAGCTCGCACATGGGGTTATGCAGACACCCTGCTATAGACTGGATGTTTGTGACCTCCCCCCCAAGTCCAGTGCTGAAGCTTAGCCCTGAAGGTGACGACGGCAGGAGGTGGGGAGTGGGACCTGGAGAGAGGGGAGGGGCTGGGCCACTGGAGCCTGTTGTTTGGGGGGACATGGTTTTACTCCAGGGCAACAAAATCTCCTGCAGCCCCTGGAGCTTCCTTGTGGGGAGCGAGGTCTGAACATGATCCCCAGTGAATGCTCCACCATCTCTGGGGGAAGGTCGGGGTGAGAATCAGAATCGGCTGCTTTCAGGAGCTCCATATCTCTGGGTCGGGTCGGGGCCACCTGGCAGTGCTGGAAGCCATTCCCGCTGCGGCTGCCGCTGGGGGCCAGACAGAAGCTCCTGCCACACTCCTCCCCCTGGGAATTCTGACACCCCGGATGGTCTTGCTGGCTGGGGGTCTATCACCTTCCTGGATTTGTATACAAAATGTATCGTAGGCAGGGCCTCCTGGTGGCACAGGGGGTTGGGACGCAGCCTATGGGGCTGTCCGCAGCCACTGAAGCATGAGTTTGATCCCTGGCCGGGGAGCTGCCTACATGGCACAGCAGACCTCTCCTGTCTCCCCGCTGCTCCCCTTAGCAGTGTATTTCAGTCAATCCTCCTGTTCTGTTCCCGCTCTGTCTCTGTGGATCCTCTTGCCTTCTGTGCCCCGGTTCTTGTATGCATGAATGGATAAATCTTAAAAAAAAAAAAATGTATCCTAGGCATTTTTTCCCGGCAGAGGGTCCATAGCTTTGGACCCAGAAGGTTCATGGCCTTTAAAAAGGTTAAGAGCCAGGAAGCCATGTGATTGGAATGAGAGCCACATGGCCAGGGTGGGGTGGGTGGAGGCAGGCCGGGCACTCTGGAGGGTCCAGCTTCTACTTGCACCCAGATAGGCCCTGGAATCCCACCTCCGCAAAGAAAGAATTTGCTCTACCTAATCCAGAACTAAAGAGACAGGACTGGGCAAGACTCGCCTCTATATTTTTTTTCCCTAAAAATATGAAGGACATCTCTGCACAGCTCTTAAATTTGAGATGGTTTCCCACAGCTGCCACCTCACTGAGGATGATTTAAACCACACCACTCTTGTGTCTGTTCTGCATTCCTCTCAGAAAGCTCATGGGCCAGAGCTGCGAGGTGCTCACACCAAACGCAGGGTTGACCCGATGGTTTCTTTCTACGGGACACGCATAGCTCCTGACATCTGCTGTGCCTTCCTGGTGAGTCAGGAGGGGTGATGTGGCCCAGTGAGTCTGGGGTCCTTACCTTCTGCAAAATATCCAGCAGCAGCTCAGAACCTGAGGAGCCCCTTAATTTTGCTTCCAGGCTCTGTTCAGAGAGAGAGGAGAGGGAAGAGCAGAATGTCAAGGGCATTTTCACAGGAACATTAAACATGCAACAGGACATGTTGGCAAAGTGCTAAGTGATGTCTCCCCAGGGACCCGGGTCTAACTGTTAGTGGCAGACACAGGCGGCAGGACACCTCCTCTTGGGAAGCCCCAGATGACACCTGGAGAAGTCACAGAAAGAATGTCCGAAGACAAGTTCTGGGTTCGTGTGAGCTCTGGCTACGCAGGCCCCATCCGCCACAGACAAGCCATGTGGCTGAAGTGGTCATCAGGAATTACAGGGGTGCCAGCACGTGGTGTCTTAGCTAAAACGGACACACAGGACGTGCCTTGTCTGCACTGCCAGGTCCACTCTGCTGTCCTCTCTGCGGATCAGCAGTGAGCTCAGGCTCTCAGATCTGAATCTTCCAGCTCACATCCTCTGCCAGCAACCCGGCCCCACCACCTGCTCCCTCCACTCGGGCCACACCGGGAAGGCTCCCTTGCCTCCTCCAACCTCAGGAGCTGGTTCTCACCTCAGGGCCTTTGTGCTCCCGCTGCCCAAACACCTGCCCTGGCCAGTGGAACCCCTACTGCCCTTGGCCAGCCTTCCTGTTGAGTTGACACACCTCTCTGTGCTCTGCCTCTACAGCCACGGCCTCTCCTGTGCTGTCCCGTGCGTGCATTGGCCTGTCTAGTCTCTGGCGCGCCCATGTGGGCAGGGCCTCCTCGGGACATGAGCTGTGGCCCTCTGGTCCTGCCTCATGGAGGCCGTCAGCAAACATTCGGGGTGAGGCTATAAGGACTAGTAACGCTCGCTGTCTCACTAAGAGCCTCAGCTGCTGCGAGCTCCCTCATCCTGGCAACAGCCCAAAGCTTTACCACTAAGAAAACTAAGGCGCAGAGAGGTACAGTGGCTGCCTCCAGGTACCACAGCCTTGGGCCCGCGGCCCGGCCTTCCTGCAGACGGCACCTCTCTTCTGGTCACCCCTTTGTGGTGAAGCCCAGATGACAGCGGCCGCGCCCCCCTCTGGGTGCTGGTCCCGCCTAAGCTGGTCCCGGGCCTGAGCGCTATGCGGCTGCTCATTCCTTGTGGACAGTGCGGTGGACACTGGGACCTGTGGAGGCTGTTAGAAAGGTTTACATTTTGGGTTAAAAAATGTGAAAGTTCCGTTGCGACCAGATAGGAGAGCTGGAAACGCCGAGTGTGCTTTGGGGAGGAAAGAGCGGGAGCGAGGAAGCAGCACCCCGGGAGACGGCAGCGGCCCGGGGAGCTCGGGCGCCTGACCCGCACGGAGCAGGGGGACCCCGGCCTCGCTCTCCTCGGGCTGCCGTGCCCACCCACCGCGCGCGGTCCCGGGCCCCTGAGGCTCCGTCCTGAGCGACGCTGGCCCGGCGCGGGCGGTCCCCGCGCTGCTCCCGCAGGGTCTCCGCGGCCCGGGCGGGGCTTTCCGTGCGGGCAGCGCGGCCCCTCGGTGCCCGGAGAAGCGGCTTGTAAAGAGCCACGAAAACGCGCGTGGGCCGCCCGGGCCCTGACCCCGCGTGGAAAGCGAGCGGGCGGGACACCCCGGTCCCCGCAGGCCCGGCCCGGAGGGCGGCGCGGAGGAGGCGGTCGGCGCGCGCGGGGCCCGGACCCGCGCAGGAGCCGCGGCCGGAGGAGGGAGGGGCGGCCCCGCCCGCGCCCGCCCGCCCGCGCCCACCTGCCCGCCTGCCCGCCTGCCCGCCCACCTGCCCGCCGCTTCCACCTGCCCACCTGCCCGCCCACCTGCCCGCGCGCGCCCACCTGCCAGGGGAAGGAGCTCAGCGCGCGCGCGGCCAGGAAGCGGCGCTCGAAACTCTGCAGCAGGCGCGCGGCCTCCACGCGCTCCTCCAGCGCCATGGCGGGGGCGGGCGCGGCGTTGCCCGGGAGACGGGAGGCGTTGGCGCTCCCAGAGGGGCGGCCCGGGGCGCGCGCAGCCCGGGACTGCGGGCTTGGGCGGGGGAGGAGCACTCGGGCCTGGAAGGGGGCGGGGCTTGGGGCGGAAAGGCGGTGTGAGGGGCGGGGCTCCGCGCACGGGGCGGTGCTTGGGCTCGGCAGGCGGGGCTCTGAGCATGGGGAGGGGCGGGGCTTGAGCTGGGCAGGCGGGGCTCCGCACATGGGGCGGTGCTCTGGCCGTGGGGGCGGAGCTTGACCGTGTTTGAGCCGCGGGAGGCGGGGCCCGAGGCGCGATGGGCGGGGCGGGGCTCGGGGGCGGGGCCAGAGCGCGGCGGCGACTTCGCGCCCGGCGCAGCGACGAGGCCCGGGAGCGCCCGCTGGCGCGGCCCAGGTAGCCCTTCCCGTCCCGGCGCGGGCGCCCCTGGCGGGCTGGGGCGGGGCCGTGCGCCCTCCTGCCCGCGGCCCCGCCGTGGACCCGCCGGGAGCGCCGGCCTCGGCCCCGCGCGGGTCGGGGCTTCTCCTCAGCGGCGTCCGCGCGGGCCCCGCGCCCTCGCTGGCCGCAAGGGCGTCGAGGCCGGGGCGCCCGCACCCCAGCCCGGGGCCGCCGTGGGGTCCGCGCTCGCCGGGGCCTGCTGGGGGCCCAGAGCCCGTCAGGCGGGGCGGCCGCCCGGAAGGGCCGAGCTGGGGCCCGCGGGCGGGGCCGGGCCCAGGCCGGCAGCGGCGCCCCCAGAGCCCGCGGACCGCGCCGGGACCCCACAGCCGGCCGCGGGCGAGCTCGGGGCGCCGGGCCGAGTGGGACGGACCAGCGGGGTTCCCGCGGACCGGGGCCGGGTGACCGCCCGCGCAGCCCCGGGCGTGGGGCCGGGCGGGATCCCAGAGCTCCTCGCCGGGGCCACAGTAGCCGGGGCGGGCGTGACCCCCAGTAGGCGCGGCCCCCCCCACCGGGGCCTCTCCCGCGCGGTTCTGCCGCCGCACCACGTGGGCTCGGGCCCGACACACACATCGTCCCCTTTATTCCCCGACTCGGGAGGCGGCCGGGGCGCTGCTGGGCGTTTACAAGCAAGGACGGTGTCGGCCCCGGGCGTCCCCAGCCGGAGGGGGGGACGCCCGAGCGGGAGGCGCACGGGGATCCCGACGGCGCCGAGTCTCCGTGGCAGCTTCAGAAGGCGGTCGCGCCCCGCGGCTCCGCTGGGCTGCACTGGTCGCTTGTCCGGCCGCTGTGGACGGGGAGACCAAGGGACAGGTCAGCTGCACTCATCACAGCGGCTTACGTGAGGGAGGGGTCTGGGCTGGGGAACATGAGCAGAACTGGGGAGAATGGCGAGCCCGAGAGGACTTGAAAGCCCCACGCCCCCATCCTCACTCCCGGCTGGAGCCGAGCCACGCCTTTCCTGAGGAACTAGCAAAAGTCTCCGTGAATTCTGTCACCTGCTCCAGCAAACTTGCAAACGCAAGGAAGGGTCGTGGGAACAACCGGTGACAGCTGGACAGTGATGGTGTCTAGGGCGGCGGGCGGGGGCCCAGTCCTGTTGGCCTCAGCCTGAGGAGTGGGCTGCCGTCTCCAGGCAGTGTCAGAATTGAGTTGAACTGTCGCATCCCCTCCCAGTGGTGTCTGGAGAATTGTTGGTTGTTGGTGTGGGGAACCCTCTCCTCATGTTTAAAACCAGCAACCACCAGAATCTAGAAGGGCAAGGCAGGACCCTCCCTTCCAGGATTCTGGGCGCCTGGGCCTGCCGCCCGCCCGAGTGTGCACTTGCAGCCCCAGATCTTGGAGACAGCATGTTTCTGCCGTTTTCTGCCCTCCAGGGTGGTCTTTTGTTAGGCCTATCCTAGAAAACGAATACAACTGGTGTGTGATTTTTGGGGCCCAGTGCAAAATGGAAATTTGCCAAGTTTCAGGGCAGTGGCAGTAGGTCATTAAAGCCGGCGGGGGCTCTTCTGACCCGGGGTCCAGGTGAGCACCCAGGCAGCCGGCCCAGGACACCCGCCCAGGCTTCGGGGCTCCCAGGGTGCCGCAGAGGGCAGCAGGAGATGGTGAAATGGATCGTGAGAGTGTACACGGAGGCCCCAGGAAACCCAGGAAAAGCACTCACGTCTTTTTCCGCTGGATGGCAGTGTACGTGACCGCAGAGAGAAACACAATCAGGAGCACGGCTGTGACCGTTCCGAGGCCGATCACTGTGTTATGCAGCGTCTTCGAAGTGATTCCCCCTCCTGTTAAAACACCAGGCGGTTTTGAATAGTCTGATCAGGAAGAGGCTGTTCTGCTGCTCCAGGTGTCTGGGTTGTTCCCCCATGCAAGCGCTAGGGAATCTTTATTGTGGAAATGAGATGCACACTGCTCCCGGACAGTGTGTGCCGTGGAAGGACCCTGCAGGACACGTTGTTGAAAGCCGGTTTTCTAAACAACCTAGTTGCCAAATGACCCACCTGTCTAATGACCACTTTGCCAAAACACCAATTTGCTCAAAGAATTAATTTACTGAAAATTGGTTTGTGCGGCATCCTGCTGATCAATACCTGGCACCTTGGCTCCACTGGGCTAAGGGCTGGGTTGGGCCCAGCCAAACTCTGAAACTTAAACGAACCTAAAGAGTTGGTTGAGCTGGTTATCCGTTTACTTGGCTCTCGGCCAAAGGGCCTGCCTGCTGCCTGCTGCCTACTCAGTCACAGGAGATGGTGGGCAGAGGCTTGGGGAAGGCTGCCAGAGGCGTCCTGTGCATTGCCTGTCCATTGAGACCTGTTGCTCTCAGCACGCGAGAAATCAGAAATCATCGGGCAGTGACCAAGGCTCTCAGGTGGAAGACAAGCTGGTCGGGGTTTATAAGCCACCCAAATCCCAGAGATGGTACCATTCTTGTTTTAAATTGCCTGGGTTTAGGGTTTTGAAGAATTAGAAATCTCCTTTACAGAAACGCCGCTCCCCCTTTCAGCATTGAGGGGACTGAAGGCTTGTGTGAACAGCCTCCTCTGGGCTCCAGCCAGCACGGAGCTGCGGAAGGCTGCCTGACTGTGGGTCTGCAAGGGGCTTCTGGGGGCAGGCCACATGCCATTTCTGAGCTGCGCAAGGATTATCACCCACCTTGGAGAGTCTGCCATTTGCCCCAAAGGCACTGTTGAAAAGTCCCCATCCCTTGAGGGGTTCCTGCCTCAGTTTAGAGCTGTTACTTGTGTTAGGATGTGGCATGGGAGGGGTTTGAGGCGTTGGAAAACAGGCCTGCTCTGCCAGACCTGCACTCCTCCGGAGACCCCCTCTGACTCTTCTCTATCTCAGCACAGAACAGGCCACCTGGTGATTTTTTGCCGGTTGCTTTGTGCCTCACCTGAATTCTGGTCCGTGGGCATTCCCTGCGTGACACCTGGATTCTGGTCCACGAGCATTCCCTGCGTGACGGCCAGGGAGCCATTATGGGGCTCAGGGGTCACCCCCAGGAGATGACACATGAGTGGGTAGATGTGGATGCTGTCAAAGGGCTCAGCGAGGTAACCCTTCTTGAAATCTGGCCCGAAAGCTCTGAATATGGTCTTCATGTCCATGAAGTTGTTGTCAAAGCCGTGGTCGCCTTTGTTGACATAAAGGATGAGTCGCTGAAAAATAACAATAGCGAAAGGACCATTTTAGATTCCAAATGGTGGAAAGAAAACTGTCCCCGAGTGTGTTGCTGGTCAGAGCCACGAAATCTTTGTAACCGTGAGGACGCGGGTCTCCGCAGCGGCGGTGCGAGGAGCAAGGACCCGGAGCTCTTTAGGGAAGAGAATAGGAAACACACCCCAACAGCGTGGAGACGACGCCCTGACAGTGACCGTTCTCCAGCGCAGCTTGCTCTGTGCCGTGAACTGTTCGGAAGGCTTTTAAATTACATGTTAACTCCCCCTACCCCTTTTATCCTTTCACTGCAGCCCACAGGGCGCTGTCATTGTCACCCGCATTTTACAGATGAGGAACCGGAGGTGCAGAGACTCGGGAACCTGCCCTGAGTCACGCAGTGGCCAATGCTGCCGCAGGTTCCTGGTCCCACACGCTCCCGTTCAGAGAAGAGAGAATTTCTGAGGGCAGGGAAGTGGGTGTACATCGTGGGGGAGGGCGGGGGAGGAGGGGGAGGTAAGGACAGTGGGGTCACACCTCAGCTTTCTACTTCTAATTCCAAACCACTTCTCTCTGACGTGGGTTTCTTCCTCCTTAAAACTGGGGCAAATAAGAAGATCCGTTTGACAGGCACTTGGGAAGACAAAATGGAGTCACTCCTGGGAGACTGCCTGCGGTGCTCACCCTCAGTCTTGGTCGGGGGGTTTGTCACTATTTTTGCACAACGGTGACCAGGACAGGGCTGGGGGGTGGCCGTGGGGTGGGGTGGGGACATGTTGAAAGCAGCGATCAGGGCACATCAAGCGATCACTTCTGTTTTGATTTTTTCCAGACTGTCCCTCCCTGGTGGCTGTCTCCGGGGTCTCAGACGGCTCCACCCAGCTTAGAATCGACTCACCCCGTTGATGTTGTAGCCGGGATCTGTGTACATCAAGATGGGCAGGTTCCGCTGGTGTTTGGCATAATGGAAGCGCTCCGGAAACTCCTCCTTCTTGTAGACGTGGAGGTGAGGGTGCGCGTTCTTCAGCGCCTGGTAAAGCTTTTCCTCTTGCCCCGGTTTGGCCAGGATCATCCCTAAGCCGCCATAGTCCACAAGGTCAAACTTGACCAGATCTCTGTACTTGACGTAGTTGGTCAAGAGGATCTCGGTGACTTCGGGCTGCTTTTTGATCGTGGTCATGCCGTGGTCCGACGTGATGATGACGTTGAGGCGCTCGGTCAGGCCGTGCCTCTTGATGGCCTCCAGCAGGTACCCGATGGTTCTGTCGATCTGCCGGATCATCACCCTCCTGTTCTCCGTCTCGGGCCCAGAGCGGTGCCCCACATTGTCTGGCTCCCCGTAGTACAGCGTGACGAAGTCAAAGTCTTCCTTCTCGAACCAGCCCATGACGATGTCGATGTTCTCCCTCCATTCCGTCTCGTTGCTGTTTGGGTGAGTGTAGGACTCCACTAGTGCCCGCTGGATGGCCTCACCGTCATATTTCGCTCCGCCTCCGGGGTAGTGGAAGGACGCTGTCTTCCTCCCCTGTGAGCACAAGAGAAAGTTTGATCAGGGCTCTTCATCAGGCATGTCTCTCTGCCAGTCAGCCAAGTCTGACATGTCACCAGCCTTGCCCCAGTCCAGAGGCCCTAGGGAGCAGTGGCTGGGGCCGCCAGTGTTGCCCTTTATTCCTGGTGTCACTGAGTCCCACCGCTAAAACCTGTCAGCTGCAAGACATGCCATTGTGTACTGTGATACCTGGAAGAGAAATGCTGGCCTTTAAACGGCAGCACCCCCGAGTTGTGACATGCACCTGAGCTCTAGAGGGGCAGATGGGGCGGGGGAAGTTCCTCAGCCTGGAGGTAGACGGTACTTCCTGGGTCAGCTATGGGGCGAAGGCAAGGGACTTCTTTAATCCCAGTGCTCCCACCTGTTGCCAGAACCTGTTGGAAGCTTTGTGAGGATTAAGGCAGATAACTCAGTGCTGGGTGCCATGGTTTGCACATAGTAGGTTCTTTTTTCTGTGTCGAGATAGAATAAGCCTCCGCAAACCTGAGGTCTGGTGCTGCAGGAGGCCTTGTTGCTCCAGCCAGATAGGATACTGACAAGCAGCAAAGAAAAAGGGCCTCACACCGTGGGGCTGAAGATCTGGCATTCCTTTGCTTTTTGTTCTTGGTCAGAGAGAGAAAAAAATTTATCAAAAAGTATATTAGGCAATAAATTATATGTATCAGCATATTGTAAGTAAATAGCATGAAAAATTGTTTGTTTAGAAATTAGTTGTTGGGCAGTTTGGCCCACTTGACAATGGGAAATGGTTTATTAAACATGCCTGACAAGCATTACAATACAATAATTATAATAGGTCCTTCTATTTTGTTTTCTCTTGAAGTTTCTTGGGAAAGTTTTTAATATGAAGCTATTTGAGTTAAGGAGTTTCTAGGTAGAAAAAGTTCTGATAACTGAACAGCAGCTGGTCTCCGGCTGAAGGTCATGTAAATAGAATAGTCCTTTGATGCTTAGGCTTTAGCTGATAGGGATGCACTGGCGGTTATTCACTGTTTTAAATAATTGTCTAAATGAAAAAATAAGTAGCTTTAATGTTAGGTTTGGTTTATTATCTATTAACCTTGAAAGCTGCCGTCTAGCTGAGACCCGTAGGGGCCAGTAGTCTATGGGAAACAATATACTAATTGTTTTTGCTTTACACATGATAATGTATTTCCTTATTATTATTACTAATAATGAATAAATAAAGACCTGCTGAGTCTCTCGGCAGAAGATACTAGCACCTCACCAAGTGTCAGTGTCTCCTCATTCTACCTCATTCCCCTTCCCCTCAGCCCTTAAGTTTCAATTCTTTCGTTTTCGCCGACGCCGTCTCATCCTTTCAGGAACTTTGACACGACATTTTGCCGGAGGCTGGTCCCCGGCAGTCTGGTATTCATTAGTATGTTTTCATGCCCCAGCATCCCCACCCCGTGTCTGTTCAGAGCACCTGACCTCCTCTGCCTAGGCTGGTTCTGTTGGCTTCAGGGGTCAGGCGGCTCTATCTGGCCAATCAGGGGACATTGCATCCCCAGACCACAGCAGAGGGGTCAGCCTGGGGTCCATGTCCCAGCTGGTGCCACGGAGATGCCATCTCCGGCCTTCTTCTGGGGCTGGTGGGCACAGGAGAAGCTTTGCTGCTGGTGCCCATGTCTAAGGCTTGTGAAATGTGAGGGTGCTTGCCAGAAGGGGAGACTGCCAGCTTGCTCCCTGCACAGGGGTCTGCTCATCCACGGGCCACCCAGAGGCCGGACAACCCAGTGGTGAAAGTGCGCTCTGTGCTGGGTGCCAGGTGATGCACGGTGCTCAAACCCTCCACCTCAGCTTGCTCAGCTGCCAGACAGGGGTGATAGCATACCCTGGGTGCTTGTGAGGGCTGAAGGCTTACTCTGAGTGGGACTGACTTTTCAGACCAGAGTTGTGGTGATTGTAACCACATAAGAGACTACATGAGTGAAAATTTCTGGCGTGGCCTCCCTGGTGGCGCAAGGGGTTAAGCACCATACTCTGATGCAATCCGCAGCCTCTGCAGCAGGAGTTCGATCCCCGGCCAGCCAGGGAGCCACCCGCATGGCAAAGCAGACCTCTCCTATATTGCCTGCTGCTCCCCTCAGCAGTGTATGTCAGTCAGTCTGCCTGTTCTGTTCCCTACTCTGTCTCTGGTGAATCCTCTCACCTCCCCCTCATCTCTGACCTGTACCCCAGCTCCTGTATGCATAAATAAAATAAATCTTTAAAAAAAAAAAAAAGGGGAGTGTTCTAGAAGTGTTTACTCCCCATCATAGAGGTATTTTTTTTTTTTTTTTGACAAGCCTTCATAAAATTACTAGGAAAAAAATCCTATGTCTGCTCATCAGTGAGGTGGGCTGGCACTGTAAGTCATTCCTCATCCCAGATCTGACACAGACTAGGCACACATCAGGGTTTTAGTTATGGAGTGATTGGTCTGGTATTTGGGGAACAAGTCCTTTTCTTTGTGTCAGCTAAACTATTGACTTGAGGACTGTTCGGGGAACTTCCTGTGCAACACAGACTGGGATGTTCTGGAAAACACTTTAAAGTTGAAATGCGTGGGCCTCCCTGGTGGCGCAGCGGTTGAGCGCTGGGTGGCGAAGCTGCCCGCAGCCTCTGCAGCGCCGGTTCGATCCCCGGCTGCTCCCCGGCCACTGGAGGAGAGTCCCACATGGTGCGCAGACCTCTCCTGCCGCCCGCTGCTCCCCTCAGCAGTGTACTTTGGTCCTTCTGCCTATTCTGCTCCCCACTCTGGCTCTGGTGAATTCTCTCACCCTCCCGCGCTTCTGACTGTACCCAGTGCATGTATAAACAAAACAAATAAACAAACAAACAAATAAATAAATAAAACATGCCTCTATTAAAAAAAAAATAAAGTTGAAATGCGAGATGGTGATGGTGTGAACTCGGCCATTTGGTGTGTACATGACTGACCATGAAGAGCTGTGTGATGATTGCCTGGTGCGCTGGCCATTCAGTGAACAAATGACAAGGGAAGTTGAGAACAAATGAGTAAAATGATGCCAAAATATCCCAGGAGAGAGAGAGAGAAGCAGGAAAGCAATCTGTAAGTTGTAGGGGTTGCTATTGGGGACCCCCCCAGATCCCCAGGCCCACCTTTGGGGTTGGCTGCTGTGACTGTCAACTTGCCCATTTTCTGGAAAATCTCCCTGAGCCAGGTGGTCTGTCAGACTCACCTGATAGGTCTCACCTGTACCCCTAGCAGCCCGTGGCCAGTGGCTGGCTGGCAGGACACAAGACCAACTAACTGGCCTCAGGTAGGGATTACGTGGAGATGCAGCATATGCTTCAAAGCTCCCTGTGGGATTGGCTGAGCTCTCCCCCAGTACACTGCATGTGCTGAATCCCTGTCTCAAGCTCTGCTTTTAGGAAAGGACCTCAGATGGAAGTCTCAGCAGTGACTATTTTGTAAGGCTCGAGAGCTCTGCTGTCCATAGCTACATGACAAGCATTGAGCTTTCTGCCTCCAGCAGCCATTTCTACATTGTGATCCAGTTTCAGTTTCTCTAGTTTGCATTTTCCCCCGGCTGAAATGATCCTCATTTGCTTACTTACTGGTGGTCTGTTTCCTTCCTCTGGAATCAGGGAGTCAGGGACCGTGTCGATAATGTTGACCACCCTTTTCCTGGCTTTTTGGCCTGGCACAGAGTGGGTGCTCACCGTGGCTCAGATATGTGTGGAGCAAATACATGAATCTCAGCTCCTTTGTGGGTAAGACACCCATCCTGTTCTCCTGGTTGACTTCCGGAAATAGTCCCAGAGACAACTCCTTTCGTTCTAGCATCTTACCTGTCACCTCTGTAGGTAACACACTTTCCTTTCTGACAGTAGAGTCTCTATGGTTGCTTTAACTTGCAAATCCCCTAATAATAACTTTTTGTATTTCAGATTGGCATTCGATATAATTCTCCATTTTCAGAGAGGGCACTTTGTTTACCTTACATATGAATTGACTTTGCCCTGAATTATGGAACCGAGTGAAAGGGTGAAACTTTGAACATTTTGTAGAGCACAGTTTGGCTCTTTTGTTATTTCGGATAAGCTTTCATTGACTTCACGGGGGAGGAGGCAGCCCTGCATATTCAGTTGAGTTCCTGACGTTTGCTTGTGAAATCTCAGACCTTCCCACCTTGTTTTCCTGTGCTAGGTGCTTCACACACTTACTTGGAAAGGCGTTGCAAGCTGCTGTCCTAGGAGACTATGATTTCTCTCATTTGGCCCCATAGGAATTTTAGGAATTGTGCATCTCCATGAAATGAGCTCCGGAGAGAAATGTGCATGTGAGTGTGTTTGCATGTGTGCATGTGCGTATGCACGCGCACTCACACCCACACAAAGTGTTGTTTTCAAGAAATACTTCTGAGAAATAATCTGAGCACTTAATTGGATGCAAAGGAGTGGGTATTTACCAGTCTACCCTTTAATTAGCATAATCAGTGTTTCCAGTAGCAATAGCAATTGGAAAATCACTACTTTTATTAGGTTCATTATTCTCCCTTGGTGGAGTGCTGCACCCATGTGGTGGTAAACTTAAGTTGCTTCTTCAAAACTAGCACTTCTGATGGGCAGCGTCTATCTACTGGGTCTAGGAGAATCCACCAGGCTCTTTAGAACCAAACATTGGAGGACATGTTTCCATTTGCTCTTGCATTTTGTCTCTCGTCAGCTGATAGAATGAATATCCATAATTTCGGGAGGCCCGTGAAGGGTCCATCACAATTGTGCTTGGATGGGAAGGATGAGTAGTTTAGGGAAAGAAGGTCAGTACCTGTCTAGGCATTGACTATGAGGGAAGAGACACTCCATGCTGCAGCGGGTGAGCGCAAGATTCACTGTGAGGCCCCTGTCCGCAGAAGTGCCTCTGTCATGGTTAAGATTTCAGAGTTGTGACCCCAGTTCAAATTCTAGTTCTGTCTCTGGCTGCTTTGTGACTTTGAGAAGTTATGGCTCTGCTCTGTGCCCCACTTTACTCATTGGTTCAAGGGAATAATGATAATGCTCACCTATCCATTGTGATCCTTTGAGATGTATAGAGTGTTTGGTGTGTGGGCCGAGCCATGAAGGTTATTTTCTGGGGTGATGGAATTTACTGGTACAGTTTATGCCTCAAAGATTAAACACCTGATGGAGGAAGGTATTGAAAGCCCAGTGAGGGTAAAAAAGAATGCACTGTGATTCCCCTAGAGCTTGTTGTCTAATGGGATAGCTACGGGCCACATGGGGTATTTAAATTGAAACTGAGATTTAAATTAAATTTGAAATTAAATACAATTAAAAATTTAGCTGCTCAGTCTCAGCAGCTGGTGGTCTCCAGATTGGACAGCACAGAATAGAACATGTCCATCCTGACAGAATGTTCCATGGATTTGTTCTGGCTTCCAGCTGAAGGAGGGCTAAAATGATTCCACCTCTTTGAATAAGAAAAACTGACAGTTTTGAGCATTTCATTCTAAGCAGCGAATGGTCATTATCTGAGTTGGTCCCCCATGGGCCACGTGAAGCATGGAGAACTCGGGCAGTCTCATTGGGAAAACTCACATGGGAGAGGAAGTTGTCGCTGAGGTCACCCAGCTGCAGAGGGTGAGCTGTCGGGAACCTGCCCTAGGAGTCTAGGTCCACTGCCTGCTGCCAGTGTGCTGGGTCACACCACCCTGCAATGCATGGCGGGTAGAACACAGAGGGGAGTGCCCGGGGCAGCATAGAGCAAAGATGGTGACTTGGGGGAGAAGGAGGAGGTCTATTCTGAAGTGATGACTTTGAAAGCTCATAGAAAAAACACAAGGTGAATAGCAAGCACAATCCTGAGCAAGACAAGAGAAAGGGAGCATCGTGTTACCTGACCTTAAGCAATACAATAAAGCAACAGTCATTAAGTCAACATGGTATTGGAATCAAAACAGACACATGGTTTGATGGAACAGAATCAAAAGCCCAGAAATAAAGCCAATACTTATAACATGATAAAAGAGTCACAATCATACAATGGCAAAGGAGAGTTTCTTTAACAGTTGTGTGGGGAAAACTAGACAGCCACATGTAAAAGAATGAAGCCGGATCACTCTCTAACTCCAGACACAAAAAAAAAACTCCCAATGGATTATAAACTTCAAAATAGATACAATGCCGCAGTAAGAAAATATATATAGGAAAACACATTCATGACCTCAATGATAAAGACTGGATCCCTATGACAAAGGAATAGGAGTAAAAACAAACAATTGGGATTACCTCAAATTAAAGGATTTGTACATAAAAAGATACATAACTAGACTAAAACCATATTATACTGCATGGAAGAAAAAATTTACAGCTTCTAGCGCTGATAAGACGTATTATCCAAGATATACAAAACACACATTCAATTTAGCAACAAAAAGCCAAACAGCCTAATTGATAAATGGGCAGCAGATCTGAATAGACAATTCACCAGACGGCGATCCATAAGGATAATGGATGGATATATGTATGGAAAAATGTTCTTCATTGCTCTTCATTGTTCATCATTTCATAGGAGGTGTCATCTCATCTCACACATGTGAGAATGACACACACGCTAAGACCCCACAGCACGCGGGAGAGGGTGCAGAGAAGAGGATCCTGCTCCATTGTTGGCGGGAATATAACCTGGGGCCGCCGTTTTGGGAAGGGGTCTGGGTTGACCTTACCACCCTCACGGAAATACCGTGTGATCTGGCAGTCCCATCCCTGGGCATCGAGCCGAAGAAGCGGAGGCATCAACTTAGAAAATCGTAGGGGCCGCAGTGTTTCTGGCGGCGCTGTCTGCAGGAGCCAGGGCGTGGGAACGGCCGAAGTGCCCTGACAGGACTGGATAAAGAAGTGTCTGCCCGCCCAGTGGAATACTATTAGCCCACGAAGAAAGACGGAATGTGATCATTACAGCAAAATGGAAGGAGTTCGAAGGATTTCTGTGTTGTAAAGCAAGTCAGAATGACACAGGCAAATACTGGACGTTTTCATATACGTGACAGAACAAGGAACCCCAGCAGATGCGCCAACAGAGCAAAGTCATTATAAAAACTAGTGGATACGGAAGATGAAGTGATCGTGAAATGAAGTTGAGGCTCCTGAGTTTAAGAGGCATGGGGGAGCGAGAACGGGTCAGGGAGATAAGGGATGGTGGTGGGAATAAAAAGAGAGCCAGAAAGTTTTGGGGACGGGCAGTTTAACTCTGATTTGTGCCTTTTGGAAGCAATGATGTATGGCCCCTGAACCCTTCAAGCTAAAGTTCTCTTCAGAGCTTTCCACAGTCCGAAGATGCGCTAAACAATCAACCTCATTCCTCAGGCTTCTGTGCCTGAGTCGTAGACGGGAATTTATTAGACCTTGTAGGGCTGCTGGGTCCAGGCCTCTGGGGGGCCCTGGAGGTGCCATCTCGTGGAGACCCGCTCATCCTCAACAGCTGAGACCCAGCGGGTGAGTCTCCGTGCCCACTGCGTCATGCCTATCTCCATTCATCTTTAATCAGCTCCGCTAAGTAAGTCAGCACCGTCATGCTCCGCAGTTCACACTGACACAGGCTGCACCACCTGCCCAGGGTCACTGAGCTTTGACCCACAGGAGGATGAGAATGAGAGGCGGGGTGCTGGAAGCGGCCCCCGGGGCTGTGACGTACCTGTCTCTGTGCTGTGATCCAGAGGGGCAGCACCCCGTTGTCCCACCACTCAGTCTTGTTCTGTGTGGTCTTGAAGTCTAACTTCCAGCCCTTCTCCGCGTCAAACATCATGTTGTGAATGACTCCATGGTCTTCAATCCAGCGACCTGGGGGTATAGCGGGGTTGTGTGGATATGTCCCCGGAGCAGACGCTCACTTAACGACCACCTCCGCCACCATCCTGGCTGGCCTAGTTCCTCTGGGCCTCGGACTTTTTTGAGGCACAAACACTGGTAGTCTCAAAAGAAGGCTGATCCTGTCTCAATCTGCTAGACTGGTCTGCTCTGGGAACAAACTTGTTGCCCCTCTGATAGGGTCTCCTGGGGATCAGGGGTTAGACCTGGGGCCATTCTGGAGCTCCCCACTGGGTGCCACACCGTTACCTGTGCCTTTAAACAGAGACTGCTGCTAGCTCCCTGGTTATGTGAGCCCCATGGACGCCCTCCTTGTGGTGGGTAGAATTCCCAGCTTGCCGGTGTCCGGGAGCACGTTCCATTTATGTTGGGCAGCCAAGTCAGCTAATTCTGAGGGAGGCTGACCCATGGACCTTTGTGCCTGGCCCGGGCCCCGCCCATCCTTGCTCCCTGCCTGAGACCTGCTGGCCTTCCACCCCCTGGACTCTGGGCAGAGGCTCGGCTGGGAGGGGTGGGGTATTACCATGATATCCCATCACCTCCCTCCCCATGCTCAGCAGCCCAGGGGTGTTCCTACAAACACCCATTCATTAGTCATTGTCCAACAGTCCCTTTTATCATAGCTTTTATCATAGTCACTTTTATCATTCCAGGCCTGACCCTGGAATCTGATGAGGTCTTTAGGCATTGGCAACACCAACTTTTATCCACTATGTTGTCTATTAAATAGAAACGCTTCTTTTCACATGGAGGCAGACAGAGGGCGGATTGGGCCCAGTTCATGAAGACAATGCCAGTGGCTTTTCTGGGCCTGGGTGGCCTTTGTTTCAGTGATACAGCATATTCAGGCTTAGCCCCATTGCCTAGAAGTGCTGAAAATAGGCAGAATGACAAGGGCTTGCAATGATCCTTAATTAAACCAGACACTGGGGGGCTGTGGGCACGCTAGTGGCAGGGGTGGAGGGCCCGGGGTCTGGAACCAGCCAGGGCTGAGTGTGGCAGCTGGGGACAGCTTCGCATGTCCTGTGAGCCTGGGCCGTGCCACCGTCAAGAGGGTAACTGCCCCACTTTACATGGCTGCTAGGAGAATTGAAGGGGAGGAAGCTGTGGTGCCTGTTGAGCATTTTCATAAGCCAGGTACCAGGTTCAACCCCAGAAGTGTGGTTCTCAGTGGGGGCCAATTGTCCCCCAGAGCCATCTGGCGACATGTGATCACAGAGGGAGGAGCGGTGCTCTGTTTGCACAGTGGGTAGAAGGCAGGGGTGCTGCCAACACTGCAGAGTGCATGGGGTGCCCACCCCAGAGACAGACCTGGCCCCGAGGTCAGCAGTGCCAAGGGCGAGACACCCGCTTTCCAGTGGAGGCAGAGCACCCAGTGCGACAGATGGCAGGTCCCGTTAGAAATAAGAGGGCTGCACTCTCATGCCTTTTCTACTTGGGTGAAAGAGAGTGGTTCTCTGACGCTGCATCATTGGTTATTGATCAGAATGCATCTGCATGGCCTCAGATCTAGAAGGTAACACAGGCCCACAGTCCAAAGTCTCCTTCCCAGGCCCCCATGGAGTCACCAGTCTCATCGATCTTGTTCTGGACGAATCTCTAGAGATTGCAAGTGCATATAAAGGCACGTCATGTGTACACATACATGCATCATGCATATTTATACACACCACCTCATGCACACACACGTATGTGTGTAAACATGAGCACATATGCCATCAACACATACAGGGACTCCTCTGGGTTACAAGGAGACCATGTCTGAATACCCTTCGGGAAGCACTGGTGTCCCTCCAGCTCTCTAGTATTAAGTAGGGGAGTTACCTGATCCAACTGAGTTCTTTAAACTCCACTGTTTTATTATCTTTAATAAATTCTTCTAATGGTTTACTTAAAAAACAAAGATTATCAGACATTGGGTGGGGATTGGATGGAGGATCAGATATCCTTTAGGAGGTTGTGGCCCAGGTTCTGTAGCCGGTAGGGTTCTGGAAGCAGCCCTGGTCATCTCAGGAGAGGCTGAGCTAGTGCTTCTTTCAGGGGTGATCCTGGGGTGTGTGAGCTGCTGAGGTCTGCCCGGAGCTCACCCCTGTCTCAGGGTGTGACAGCCAGCTCTCAGCCCAGGGAGCGAGCTTACCTGTGATGGTGGTGAAGTGGGATGGGGAGGTCATCGTAACGAACGGTGGCGAAAGGTACTTGGCCTTCACACCCTCCTTAACCAGGAGGTCCATGTTGGGGGTGTCCACGTCCTGGTCATAGTCCCAGCGGAAGCCGTCAAAGGAAATCACCAGCAGCTTGTTGAAGTTCTTTCTCCCGGAGGCAGGGTGGCCAATGGCCCAGCCCAGCAGCAGGGGCAGCAGCAGCAGCAGCAGCAGGGACCTGAGCCCCGTCATGTCCCCAGGGTGGTGCACGCACACACTGCAGAGTTCACTGGCCCACTCCCCTGTCTCCTTTTTTTATCTGCAGCTGAACAAAGTCCAAATTGATAATTCTGATGTGCACATATTTTCTCCCATTCATTAAGGCCGTCTTCATTTTAATGGTCGTTTCTTTCACAGTGCAGAAGCTTTTGAGTGAGGGAGCCCCCCCTTGTTTATTTTTGCTTTTGCTTCCTTGCCTTGGAGTCCAGTCCCCAGAGACATCCGTGAAGCCAATTCATGGGGTGTTTTGCCACGTTGTCTTCTTTGTAGCTTCGTCCAAGTTTCAGGTCCTACATCCAAGTCTTTAGTCCATTCAGAGTTAGTGTGTGAGTATGGTGTGAGATTCTTTTGCATGTGGCAGCCCAGTTTCCCCAACACCATTTGTTGAAGAGACTTTCCTTTCTCCATTGTATCCCGGTGTATTTGTGGTAGATTAATGGCTCATATGGGTGTATTTCTGGGCTCTCAATTCTATGCCAATATTCTTTTATTCCAATACCGCACTGTTTTGAACGGGATGCCATGTGACTGGTATGAGATCCACGTGGTCAGGCTGTGGTGGGGTGGTTGCAGGCCTGGCACTAGGGGGTCCAGCCTATACCTGCACCCAGATGTGCTCCTGAATCCCAACTTTGCAAAGAAAGAATTTGCTCTACCTCATCCAGAACTAAAGAGACAGGCCTGAGCAAGACTCAGCTCTGTATTTTTTCCTTAAAAAATATGAAGGACATCACTGCACAGCTCTTAAATTTGAGATGGTCTCCCACAGTTGCCACCTCACTGAGGATGATTTAAACCACACCACTCTTGTGTCTGTTCCACGTTCCTCTGAGAAAGCTCATGGGCCAGAGCTGCGAGGTGCTCACACCAAACGCAGGGTCGACCCGATGGTTTCTTTCTACGGGACATGCATAGCTCCTGACATCTGCTGTGCCTTCCTGGTGAGTCAGGAGGGGTGATGTGGCCCAGTGAGTCTGGGGTCCTTACCTTCTGCAAAATATCCAGCAGAAGTTCAGAACCTGAGAAGCCCCTTAATTTAGCATGCAGACTCTGTTCAGAGAGAGAGGAGAGGGGAGAGCAGAATGTCAAGGGCATTTTCACAGGAACATTAAACATGCAACAGGACGTGTTGGCAAAGTGAAAGTGATGTCTCCCCGCGACCCGGGTCTAACTGTTAGTGGCAGACACAGGCGGCAGGACCCCTGTCCTTCAGAAGTGCCAGGTGACACCCGGAGGAGTCCCAGAAAGAATGTCAAGACAAGCTGTGGGTTCGAGTGAGCTCTGGCTACGCAGCCCCCGTCGGCCACAGACAAGCCATGTGGCTGAAGTGGTCATCAGGAATTACAGGGGCGCCAGCACGTGGTGTCTTAGCTAAAACGGACACACAGGAAGTGCCTTGTCTGCAGCTGTTTTTTGTTGTGTCTGTTCTGCCTCTACAGCCACGGCCTCTCCTGTGCTGTCCCGTGCGTGCATTGGCCTGTCTAGTCTCTGGCGCGCCCATGTGGGCAGGGCCTCCTCGGGACATGAGATGTGGCCCTCTGGTCCTGCCTCATGGAGGCCGTCAGCAAACATTCGGGGTGAGGCTATAAGGACTAGTAACGCTCGCTGTCTCACTAAGAGCCTCAGCTGCTGCGAGCTCCCTCATCCTGGCAACAGCCCAAAGCTTTACCACTAAGAAAACTAAGGCTCAGAGAGGTACAGTGGCTGCCTCCAGGTACCACAGCCGCGGCTGCCCGGCCTTCCTGCAGACGGCACCTCTCTTCTGGTCACCCCTTTGTGGTGAAGCCCAGATGACACCAGCCGCGCCCCTCTCTGGGTGCTGGTCCCGCCTAAGCTGGTCCCGGGCCTGAGCGCTACGCGGCTGCTCATTCCTTGTGGACAGTGCGGTGGACACTGGGACCTGTGGAGGCTGTTAGAAAGGTTTACATTTTGGGTTAAAAAATGTGAAAGTTCCGTTGCGACCAGATAGGAGAGCTGGAAACGCCGAGTGTGCTTTGGGGAGGAAAGAGCGGGAGCGAGGAAGCAGCACCCCGGGAGACGGCAGCGGCCCGGGGAGCTCGGGCGCCTGACCCGCACGGAGCAGGGGGACCCCGGCCTCGCTCTCCTCGGGCTGCCGTGCCCACCCACCGCGCGCGGTCCCGGGCCCCTGAGGCTCCGTCCTGAGCGACGCTGGCCCGGCGCGGGCGGTCCCCGCGCTGCTCCCGCAGGGTCTCCGCGGCCCGGGCGGGGCTTTCCGTGCGGGCAGCGCGGCCCCTCGGTGCCCGGAGAAGCGGCTTGTAAAGAGCCACGAAAACGCGCGTGGGCCGCCCGGGCCCTGACCCCGCGTGGAAAGCGAGCGGGCGGGACACCCCGGTCCCCGCAGGCCCGGCCCGGAGGGCGGCGCGGAGGAGGCGGTCGGCGCGCGCGGGGCCCGGACCCGCGCAGGAGCCGCGGCCGGAGGAGGGAGGGGCGGCCCCGCCCGCGCCCGCCCGCCCGCGCCCACCTGCCCGCCGCTTCCACCTGCCCGCCGCTTCCACCTGCCCACCTGCCCGCCCACCTGCCCGCGCGCGCCCACCTGCCAGGGGAAGGAGCTCAGCGCGCGCGCGGCCAGGAAGCGGTGCTCGAAACTCTGCAGCAGGCGCGCGGCCTCCACGCGCTCCTCCGGCGCCATGGCGGGGGCGGGCGCGGCGTTGCCCGGGAGACGGGAGGCGTTGGCGCTCCCAGAGGGGCGGCCCGGGGCGCGCGCAGCCCGGGACTGCGGGCTTGGGCGGGGGAGGAGCACTCGGGCCTGGAAGGGGGCGGGGCTTGGGGCGGAAAGGCGGTGTGAGGGGCGGGGCTCCGCGCACGGGGCGGTGCTTGGGCTCGGCAGGCGGGGCTCTGAGGATGGGGAGGGGCGGGGCTTGAGCTGGGCAGGCGGGGCTCCGCACATGGGGCGGTGCTCTGGCCGTGGGGGCGGAGCTTGACCGTGTTTGAGCCGCGGGAGGCGGGGCCCGAGGCGCGATGGGCGGGGCGGGGCTCGGGGGCGGGGCCAGAGCGCGGCGGCGACTTCGCGCCCGGCGCAGCGACGAGGCCCGGGAGCGCCCGCTGGCGCGGCCCAGGTAGCCCTTCCCGTCCCGGCGCGGGCGCCCCTGGCGGGCTGGGGCGGGGCCGTGCGCCCTCCTGCCCGCGGCCCCGCCGTGGACCCGCCGGGAGCGCCGGCCTCGGCCCCGCGCGGGTCGGGGCTTCTCCTCAGCGGCGTCCGCGCGGGCCCCGCGCCCTCGCTGGCCGCAAGGGCGTCGAGGCCGGGGCGCCCGCACCCCAGCCCGGGGCCGCCGTGGGGTCCGCGCTCGCCGGGGCCTGCTGGGGGCCCAGAGCCCGTCAGGCGGGGCGGCCGCCCGGAAGGGCCGAGCTGGGGCCCGCGGGCGGGGCCGGGCCCAGGCCGGCAGCGGCGCCCCCAGAGCCCGCGGACCGCGCCGGGACCCCACAGCCGGCCGCGGGCGAGCTCGGGGCGCCGGGCCAAGTGGGACGGACCAGCGGGTTCCCGCGGACCGGGGCCGGGTGACCGCCCGCGGCAGCCCCGGGCGTGGGGCCGGGCGGGATCCCAGAGCTCCTCGCCGGGGCCACAGTAGCCGGGGCGGGCGTGACCCCCAGTAGGCGCGGCCCCCCCCACCGGGGCCTCTCCCGCGCGGTTCTGCCGCCGCACCACGTGGGCTCGGGCCCGACACACACATCGTCCCCTTTATTCCCCGACTCGGGAGGCGGCCGGGGCGCTGCTGGGCGTTTACAAGCAAGGACGGTGTCGGCCCCGGGCGTCCCCAGCCGGAGGGGGAGGGGGGGAGGGGGGGGACGCCCGCGCAGGAGGCGCACGGGGATCCCGAAGGCGCCGAGTCTCCGTGGCAGCTTCAGAAGGCGGTCGCGCCCCGCGGCTCCGCTGGGCTGCACTGGTCGCTTGTCCGGCCGCTGTGGACGGGGAGACCAAGGGACAGGTCAGCTGCACTCATCACAGCGGCTTACGTGAGGGAGGGGTCTGGGCTGGGGAACATGAGCAGAACTGGGGAGAATGGCGAGCCCGAGAGGACTTGAAAGCCCCACGCCCCCATCCTCACTCCCGGCTGGAGCCGAGCCACGCCTTTCCTGAGGAACTAGCAAAAGTCTCCGTGAATTCTGTCACCTGCTCCAGCAAACTTGCAAACGCAAGGAAGGGTCGTGGGAACAACCGGTGACAGCTGGACAGTGATGGTGTCTAGGGCGGAGGGCGGGGGCCCAGTCCTGTTGGCCTCAGCCTGAGGAGTGGGCTGCCGTCTCCAGGCAGTGTCAGAATTGAGTTGAACTGTCGCATCCCCTCCCAGTGGTGTCTGGAGAATTGTTTGTTGTAGGTGTGGGGAACCCTCTCCTCATGTTTAAAACCAGCAACCACCAGAATCTAGAAGGGCAAGGCAGGACCCTCCCTTCCAGGATTCTGGGCGCCTGGGCCTGCCCCCCGCCCGAGTGCGCACTTGCAGCCCCAGATCTTGGAGACAGCACGTTTCTGCTGTTTTCTGCCCTCCAGGGTGGTCTTTTGTTAGGCCTATCCTAGAAAACGAATACAACTGGTGTGTGATTTTTGGGGCCCAGTGCAAAATGGAAATGTGGGGCCCTTTTTCCAAAAGCCAAGTTTCAGGGCAGTGGCAGTAGGTCATTAAAGCCGGCGGGGGCTCTTCTGACCCGGGTCCCGGTGAGCACCCAGGCAGCCGGCCCAGGACACCCGCCCAGGCTTCGAGGCTTCCAGGGGGCCACAGAGGGCAGCAGGAGGTGGAGAAATGGATCGTGAGAGTGTACACGGAGGACCCCAGGAAACCCAGGAAAAGCACTCACGTCTTTTTCTGCTGGATGGCAGTGTACGTGACCGCAGAGAGAAACACAATCAGGAGCACGGCTGTGACCGTTCCGAGGCCGATCACTGCGTTATGCAGCGTCTTCGAAGTGGTTCCTCCTCCTGTTAAAACACCAGGCGGTTTTGAATAGTCTGATCAGGAAGAGGCTGTTCTGCTGCTCCAGGTGTCTGGGTCGTTCCCCCATGCAGGTGCTAGGGAATCTTTGTTGTGGAAATGAGATGCACACTGATCCTGGGACAGTGTGTGCCATGGAAGGACCCTGCAGGACACGTTGTTGAAAGCCGGTTTTCTAAACAACCTAGTTGCCAAATGACCCACCTGTCTAATGATCACTTTGCCAAATGACCAATTTGCTCAAAGAATTAATTTACTGAAAATTGGTTTGTGCAGCATCCTGCTGATCAATACCTGGCACCTTGGCTCCACTGGGCTAAGGGCTGGGTTGGGCCCAGCTAAACTCTGAAACTTAAACCAACTTAAAGAGTTGGTTGAGCTGGTTATTCGTTTACTTGGCTCTTGTCCAAAGGGCCTGCCTGCTGCCTGCTGCCTACTCGGTCACAGGAGATGGTGGGCAGAGGCTTGGGGAAGGCTGCCAGAGGCGTCCTGTGCATTGCCTGTCCATTGAGCCCTGTTGCTCTCAGCACGCGAGAAATCAGAAATCATCGGGCAGTGACCAAGGCTCTCAGGTGGAAGACAAGCTGGTCGGGGTTTATAAGCCACCCAAATCCCAGAGATGGTCCCATTCTTGTTTTAAATTGCCTGGGTTTAGGGTTTTGAAGAATTAGAAATCTCCTTTACAGAAACCCCGCTCCCCCTTTCAGCATTGAGGGGACTGAAGGCTTGTGTGAACAGCCTCCTCGGGGCTCCAGCCAGCACGGAGCTGCGGAAGGCTGCCTGACTGTGGGTCTGCAAGGGGCTTCTGGGGGCAGGCCACATGCCATTTCTGAGCTGCGCAAGGATTATCACCCACCTTGGAGAGTCTGCCATTTGCCCCAAAGGCACTGTTGAAAAGTCCCCATCCCTTGAGGGGTTCCTGCCTCAGTTTAGAGCTGTTACTGTCTTGCGTTAGGATGTGGCATGGGAGGGGTTTGAGGCGTTGGAAAACAGGCCTGCTCTGCCAGACCTGCACTCCTCCGGAGACCCCCTCTGACTCTTCTCTATCTCAGCACAGAACAGGCCACCTGGTGATTTTTTGCCGGTTGCTTTGTGCCTCACCTGGATTCTGGTCCGTGGGCATTCCCTGCGTGACACCTGGATTCTGGTCCACGAGCATTCCCTGTGTGACGGCCAGGGAGCCATTATGGGGCTCAGGGGTCACCCCCAGGAGATGACACATGAGTGGGTAGATGTGGATGCTGTCAAAGGGCTCAGCCAGGTAACCCTTCTTGAAATCTGGCCCGAAAGCTCTGAATATGGTCTTCATGTCCATGAAGTTGTTGTCAAAGCCGTGGTCGCCTTTGTTGACATAAAGGATGAGTCGCTGAAAAATAACAATAGCGAAAGGACCACTTTAGATTCCAAATGGTGGAAAGAAAACTGTCCCCGTGTGTGTTGCTGGTCAGAGCCACGAAATCTTTGTAACCGTGAGGACGCGGTCTCCGCAGCAGCGGTGCGAGGAGCAAGGACCCGGAGCTCTTTAGGGAAGAGAATAGGAAACACACCCCAACAGCGTGGAGACGACGCCCTGACAGTGACCGTTCTCCAGCGCAGCTTGCTCTGTGCCGTGAACTGTTCAGAAGGCTTTTAAATTACATGTTAACTCCCCCTACCCCTTTTATCCTTTCACTGCAGCCCACAGGGCGCTGTCATTGTCACCCGCATTTTACAGATGAGGAACCGGAGGTGCAGAGACTCGGGAACCTGCCCTGAGTCACGCAGTGGCCAATGCTGCCGCAGGTTCCTGGTCCCACATGCTCCCGTTCAGAGAAGAGAGAATTTCTGAGGGCAGAGAAGTGGGTGTACATCATGGGGGAGGGCGGGGGAGGAGGGGGAGGTAAGGACAGTGGGGTCACACCTCAGCTTTCTACTTCTAATTCCAAACCACTTCTCTCTGATGTGGGTTTCTTCCTCCTTAAAAATGGGGCAAATACTCCCTGGTGGCGTAGGGGTTAAGACACAACCTATGAAACAATCTGCAGCCACTGCAGCACAAGTTAGATTCCTGGCCAGGCAGGGAGAAACCCATATGGCGGGACAGACATCTCCTGTCTCGCCAGCTGCTCCCTCAGCAGTGTACTTTGGTCCGTGCCAGATCTGTTCCCTGCTCTGTCTCTGGTAAATCTCTCACCCCTTGGGCCTCCCCTGGTGGCACAATGGTTGAGCGCTGGGCTGCGAAGTTGCCTGCAGCCTAGCAGTGCTGGTTTGATCCAGCCACCGGCAAGGGTCCCACATGGTGCACTGACCTCTCCTGCTGCGCCCGCTGCTCCCCTCAGCAGTGTATTTCATCAGTCTGCCTGTTCTGTTCCCCACTCTGGCTCTGGTGAATTCTCTCACCCTCCTGCGCTTCTGACTGTACCCAGTGCTTGTATAAATAAATCTTTAAAATAAATAAATAAATCATTTCACCCCTTGTTTCTCTGGCCTGTACCCCAATTCCTGCATAAAATAAATAAATCTTTAAAAAAAAAGGGGCCAAATAAGAAGCTCCATCTTACAGGTGCTTGGGAAAACAAAATGGAGGCACTCATGTTAGATTGCAAGCGACGCTGGCTCTCAGTCTTGGTCAGGGGGGTTTGTCACTATTTTTGCACAACGGTGACCAGGACAGGGCTGGGGGGTGGTCGTGGGGTGGGGTGGGGACATGTTGAAACCAGCGATCAAGGCACATCAAGCGATCACTTCTGTTTTGATTTTTTCCAGACTGTCCCTCCCTGATGGCTGTCTCCGGGGTCTCAGACGGCTCCACCCAGCTTAGAATCGACTCACCCCGTTGATGTTGTAGCCGGGATCTGTGTACATCAAGATGGGCAGGTTCCGCTGGTGTTTGGCATAATGGAAGCGC
This sequence comes from Talpa europaea, assembly GCF_964194135.1. Classification (NCBI taxonomy): domain Eukaryota; kingdom Metazoa; phylum Chordata; class Mammalia; order Eulipotyphla; family Talpidae; genus Talpa; species Talpa europaea. The sequence continues at coordinate 100,694,239 of NC_140079.1, read as the reverse complement.
TCCGGAAACTCCTCCTTCTTGTAGACGTGGAGGTGAGGGTGCGCGTTCTTCAGCGCCTGGTAAAGCTTTTCCTCTTGCCCCGGTTTGGCCAGGATCATCCCTAAGCCGCCATAGTCCACAAGGTCAAACTTGACCAGATCTCTGTACTTGACGTAGTTGGTCAAGAGGATCTCGGTGACTTCGGGCTGCTTTTTGATCGTGGTCATGCCGTGGTCCGACGTGATGATGACGTTGAGGCGCTCGGTCAGGCCGTGCCTCTTGATGGCCTCCAGCAGGTACCCGATGGTTCTGTCGATCTGCCTGATGATTACCCTCCTATTCTCTGTCTCAGGCCCAGAGCGGTGCCCCACCTTGTCTGGCTCCCCGTAGTACAGCGTGACGAAGTCAAAGTCTTCCTTCTCGAACCAGCCCATGACGATGTCAATGTTCTCTCTCCATTCCGTCTCGTTGCTGTCGGGGTGAGTGTAGGACTCCACTAGTGCCCGCTGGATGGCCTCTCCGTCATATTTCGCTCCACTTCCTGGGTAGTGGAAGGACGCTGTCTTCCTCCCCTGCGAGCACAAGAGAAAGTTCGATCAGGGTTCTTCATCAGGCATGTCTCTCTGCCAGTCAGCCAAGTCTGACGTGTCACCAGCCTTGCCCCAGTCCAGAGGCCCTAGGGAGCAGTGGCTGGGGCCGCCAGTGTTGCCCTTTATTCCTGGTGTCACTGAGTCCCACTGCTAAAACCTGTCAGCTGCAAGACATGCCATTGTGTACTGTGATACCTGGAAGAGAAATGCTGGCCATTAAACCGCAGCACCCGAGTTGTAAGATGCACCTGAACTCTAGAGGGGCAATGGGGCGGGGGAAGTTCCTCAGCCTGGAGGTAGACGGTACTTCCTGGATCAGCTATGGGGCGAAGGCAAGGGACTTCTTTAATCTCAGCGCTCCCACCTGTAAGTTGCCAGAACGTGTCGGAAGCTTTGTGAGGATTAAGGCAGATAACTAAGTGCCGGGTGTTGTGGTTTGGCACATAGTAGGTTCTTTTGTCTATGTCCGGATAGAACAAGTCTCCACAAAACAGAGGTCTGGTATTCATTAGTATGAACACAGGATGCTGTGTTCACAGGATGCTGCCTGCCCCAGCATCTCCACCTTGACTGTGTTCAGAGGACCTGACCTCCCTTGGAGATTCTCCCCTGCCTAGGCAGGGTGTGTTAGCTTCAGGGGGGTGCGGCTCTATCTGGCCAATCAGAGGACACTGCATCCCCAGTCCACAGCAGAGGGGTTAGCCTGGGGCTCATGTCTCAGCTGATGCCATGGAGATGCCATCTCCGGCCCTCTTCTGGGGCTTGTGGGCATGGGAGAAGCTGTATTGCTAGTGCCCATGTAAGGCTTGTGAAATATAAGGGTGCTTGCCAGAATGGAAGACTGCCAGCTTGCTCCCTGCACAGGGTCTTCTCAGCCACAAGCCACCCAGAGGCCAGACAACCCGGTGGTAAAAGTGCACTCTGTGCCAGGTGAGGCATGTTGCTCAAACCCTCCACCTCAGCTTGCTCAGCTGCAAGACGGGGGTGATAGCATACCCCGGGTGCTTGTGAGGGCTGAAAGCTTACCGCCAGTGGGACTGACTGAGTTTTCAGACCAGAGTTGTGGCAGTTGTAACCACAGAAGAGACTGCATGAGTGAAAATGCTCTGGAGTGATTTAAGTCCCAGGAGAACGGTTGTGTTTGAAAAGCCGTCATAAAATTACTAGGAAAAGAAAAGAGTCCTAGGTCTGCTCATCACTCGGTAAAGCTGAGGTGGGCATATCTCCCCAAAGCTGCTGGTGCTATAAGTCATTCCTCATCCCAGACCTGTCACAGACTAGGCACACATCAGGGTTTCGGTTACTGAGTGACTTGTCTGGTATTTGGGGAACAAGTCCTTTTCTTTGTGTCAGCCAAACTATTGACTTGAGAACTGTTCAGTGAACTTACAGTGCAACCCAGACTGGGATGTTCTGGAAAACACTTTAAAGTTCCCTAGCTTTTGTTGAAATGAGAGATGGTGATGGTGTAAACTCAGCCATTTGGTGTGATCATGACCAGCCACGAAGCGCTGTGTTATGACTGCCTGGTGTGCTGGCCATTCAGTGAACAAATGACAAGTGAAGTTGAGAACATATGTGTAAACTGATGCCAAAATGTTCCATGTGTGAGAGAGAAGCATGAAAGCAATCTGGAAGTTGTAGGGGATGCTATTGGGGTCCCACCAGACCCTCAGACCCAGCTTTGGGGGTGGCTGCTGGTGACTGTCAACTTGCCCCTTGTTCTGAAAAATCACCCCAGCTAGGTGGTCTGTCAGCCTCACCTGAAAGGTGTCCCGTGTTCTACCTGCAACCCTAGCAGCCCCTGGCCAGTGACTGGCTGGCAGGAGGACACAAGACCAACTAACTGGCCAAGTTGGGATTACCTGGAGAAGCAGCTTAGGCTTCAGAGCTCCCTGTGGGGTAGGCTGGGCTCTCCCCCGGTGCATTGCATGTGCTGAATCCCCGCCTCAGGTTATGCTTTTAGGAAAGGACCTCAGATGGAAGTCTCAGCAGTGACTACTTTGTAAGGCTCGAGAGCTCTGCTGTCCATAGCTCTATGGCAAGCATTGGGCTTTCTGCCTCCAGCAGCCATTTCTACATTGTGATCCAGTTTCAGTTTCTCTAGTTTGCATTTTCCCCCGGCTGAAATGATCCTCATTTGCTTACTTGCTGGTGGTCTGTTTCCTTCCTCTGGAATCAGGGAGTCAGGGACCGTGTCGATAATGTTGACCACCCTTTTCCTGGCTTTTTGGCCTGGCACAGAGTGGGTGCTCACCGTGGCTCAGATATGTGTGGAGCAAATACATGAATCTCAGCTCCTTTGTGGGTAAGACACCCATCCTGTTCTCCTGGTTGACTTCCAGAAATAGTCCCAGAGACTCCTCCTTTCGTTCTAGCATCTTACCTGTCACCTCTGCAGGTAACACACTTTCCTTTCTGACAGTAGAGTCTCTATGGTTGCTTTAACTTGCAAATCCCCTAATATTTACTTTTTGTATTTCAGATTGGCATTCCATATAATTCTCCATTTTAAGAGAGGGCACTTTGTTTACCTTACATATGAATTGACTTTGCCCTGAATTATGGAACCGAGTGAAAGGGTGAAACTTTGAACATTTTGTAGAGCACAGTTTGGCTCTTTTGTTATTTCGGATAAGCTTTCATTGACTTCATGGGGGAGGAGGCAGCCCTGCATATTCAGTTGAGTTCCTGACGTTTGCGTGTGAAATCTCAGGCCTTCCCACCTTGTTTTCCTGTGCTAGGTGCTTCACACACTTACCTGGAAAGGCGTTGCAAGCTGCTGTCCTAGGAGACTATGATTTCTCTCATTTGGCCCCATAGGAATTTTAGGAATTGTGCATCTCCATGAAATGAGCTCCGGAGAGAAATGTGCATGTGAGTGTGTACGCGCGTGTACACACAACCACAACCACACCCACCCACCCACCCATACTCGTTTATTTGGGACCCATGATAATCAAAAGTGCTATTTTCAAGAAATACTTCTAGAAACAATCTGAGCACTTAATTGGATGCAAAGGAGTGGGTATTTACCAGTCTACCCTTTAAGTAGCATAATCAGTGTTTCCAGTAGCAATTGGAAAATCACTACTTTCATTAGGTTATTTATTCTCCCTTGGTGGAGTGCTGCACCCATGTGGCCGTTACTCTTAAGTTGTTTCTTCTAAACTAGCACTTCTGATGGGCAGCGTCTTATCTACTGGGTCTGGGAGAATCCACCAGGATCTGTAGAACCAAACACTGGAGGACATGTTTCCATTTGCTCTTGCATTTTGTCTCTCATCAGCTGACAGAATAAATGTCCATAATTTCGTGAGGCCCGTGAAGGGTCCATCACAGTTGTGCTTGGATGGGAAGGACGAGTGGTTTAGGGAAAGAAGGTCAGTACCTGTCTAGGCATTGACTATGAGGGAAGAGACAGACTCCATGATGCAGCGGGTGAGTGCAAGATTCACTGTGAGGTCCCTGGTGGCAGAAGTGCCTCTGTCACGGTTAAGGTTTCAGAGTTGTGACCCCAGTTCAAATTCTAGCTCTGTCTATGGCTGCTTTGTGACTTTGAGAAGTTATGGCTCTGCTCTGTGCCCCACTCTACCCATCTGTTCATAATCATAAGGCTCATCTACCCATTGACATACTTTCAGATATGCAGAGTGTTTGGGACATGGGTTATGCCATGAAGGTTATTTTCTGGGGTGATGTAAAATACTGGTATGGTTTATGCCTCACAGTGTAGCTCCTGACCAGGGGAGGATCGAGACCCCAGTGAGAGTAAAAAAGAATAGATTGTGATTCCCCTAGAGCTATGTTGTCTATGGGGTAGCTCCTGGCCATGTGGGGTATTAGGATTGAAACTGAGATTTAAATTAAATTGGAAATTAAATACAATTAAAAATTCAGCTCCTCAGTCTCAGCAGCCACATTTCAAGCACTCAGCAACCAGGCGTGGCCAGTGGCCTCCAGATTGGACAGCGCAGCATAGAACATATCCATCCCACAGTATGTTCCATGGGTTCATTCTGGCTTTCAGCTGAAGGAGGGCTAAAATGATTACACGTCTGTGAAATAGAGTAACTGACAGTTTTGAGCATTTCGTTCTAAGCAGCAAATGGTCATTATCTGAGTTGGTCTCCCATGGGCTACATAAAGCGTGGACACAGGCAGTCTCACTGGGACAACTCACGCGAGAGAGGAAGTTGTCGCTGAGGTCACCCAGCTGCAGAGGGTGAGCTGTCGGGTATCCTGCCCCAGGAGTCTAGGCCCACTGCCTGCTGCCAGTGTGCTGGGTCACATCACCCTGCAATGCCACATGCATGGCGGGTGGAACACAGAGGGGAGTGCCCGGGGCAGCATGGAGCAATGATGGTGACTTGGGGAGAAGAAGGAGGCTATTCTGAGCGATGACTTTGAAAGTTCATAGAAAAAACACAAGGTGAATAGCAAGCACAATCCCGAGCAGGAGATGAGAAAGGAGGCATCGTGATACCTGACCTTACTATACTATAAAGCAAGTCATTAAGTCAACATGGCATCAGAATAAAAACAGACAAATGATTCGATGGAACAGAATCAAAAGCTCAGAAAGAAAGCCAGTGCTTATTTCATGATAAAAGAGTCACAACCGAACAATGCAAAGGAGAGTCCCTTTAACAAACTGTATGGGGAGAAATGGACGGCCACGTGTAAAAGAACGAAGCTGGATCACTCTCGAACTCCAGACAGAAAAATAAACTCCAGATGGATCTCCAGACAGAGATGCATAAGGCCAGTGGATGCATATAAGTAGGGAAAAAGGTTCAGCATCGCTCTTCACAAGGGAGATGAAGACATCTCATGATTTCATAGGAGGTGTCATCTCATCTCACACATGTGAGAATGACACACACGCTAAGACCCCACAGCACGCGGGAGAGGGTGCAGAGAAGAGGATCCTGCTCCATTGTTGGCGGGAATGTAACCTGGGGCCGCCGTTTTGGGAAGGGGTCTGGGTTGACCTTACCACCCTCACGGAAATACCGTGTGATCTGGCAGTCCCACTCCTGGGCATCGAGCCGAAGAAGCGGAGGCATCAACTTAGAATATCGCAGGGGCCGCAGTATTTCTGGCGGCGCTGTCTGCAGGAGCCAGGGCGTGGGAACGGCCGAAGTGCCCTGACAGGACTGGATAAAGAAGTGTCTGCCCGCCCAGTGGAATACTATTAGCCCACGAAGAAAGACGGAACGTGATCATTACAGCAAAATGGAAGGAGTTCGAAGGATTTCTGTGTTGTAAAGCAAGTCAGAATGACACAGGCAAATACTGGACGTTTTCATATACGTGACAGAACAAGGAACCCCAGCAGATGCGCCAACAGAGCAAAGTCATTATAAAAACTAGTGGATACGGAAGATGAAGTGATCGTGAAATGAAGTTGAGGCTCCTGAGTTTAAGAGGCATGGGGGAGGGAGAACGGGTCAGGGAGATAAGGGATGGTGGTGGGAATAAAAAGAGAGCAAGAAAGTTTTGGGGACGGGCAGTTTAACTCTGATTTGTGCCTTTTGGAAGCAATGATGTATGGCCCCTGAACCCTTCAAGCTAAAGTTCTCTTCAGAGCTTTCCACAGTCCGAAGATGCACTGAACAGTCAACCTCATTCCTCAGGCTTCTGTGCCTAAGTCGTAGTCGGGAATTTATTAGACCTTGTAGGGCTGCTGGGTCCAGGCCTCTGGGGGGCCCTGGAGGTGCCATCTCGTGGAGACCCGCTCATCCTTAACAGCTGAGACCCATCGGGTGAGTCTCCGTGCCCACTGCGTCATGCCTATCTCCATTCATCCTTAATCAGCTCCGCTAAGTAAGTCAGCACCATCATGCTCCGCAGTTCACACTGACACAGGCTGCACCACCTGCCCAGGGTCACTGAACTTTGACCCACAGGAGGATGAGAATGAGAGGCGGGGTGCTGGAAGCGGCCCCCAGGGCTGTGACGTACCTGTCTCTGTGCTGTGATCCAGAGGGGCAGCACCCCGTTGTCCCACCACTCAGTCTTGTTCTGTGTGGTCTTGTGGTCGTACTTCCAGCCCTTCTCTGCGTCAAACATCAAGTTGTGAATGACTCCATGGTCTTCAACCCAGCGACCTGGGGGTATAGCAGTGATGTGTGGATAAGTCCCCTGAGCAGATGCTCTCTTAACGACCACCTCCGCCACCATCCTGGCTGGCCTAGTTCCTCTGGGGCTCTAGCCTTTTTTTTGAGGCACAAACACTGGTAGTCTCAAAGGAAGGCTGATCCTGTGTCCACCTGCCAGATTGGCACCGGTCTCACCGATTTCTTTTCTGGATGCATCTCTAAGAGATTGCAAGTGCATATAAAGCCACGTCATATGAGTATACAAACAACAGTGCGTATTTTGCACACACGTGCCACACGTGCACAACACACGTGTATTTTCACACACCACCCCATGCACACACGTATCACACACATGTGCATACATGTCATCAACACATATACGTAGCACACCCAATGAACGTGCACATTCACATACACTGTGTGCACACACATGTTGTTTGCTCACATGCTGCATGCTTCACATAGGTTTGCCTGGGAAAAAACTTGTTGCCCCTCTGACAGGGTCTCCTGGGGATCAGGGGTTAGACCTGGGGCCATTCTGGAGCTCTCACTGGGTGTCACACCCTGTTACCTGTGCCTGTAAACAAAGACTGCTGCTAGCTCCCTGGTTATGTGAGCCCCATGGACGCCCTCCTTGTGGTGGGTAGAATTCCCAGCCTGCCGGTGTCCCCGAGCATCTGGACAGGTTCCATTTATGTTGGGCAGCCAAGTCAGCTAATTCTGAGGGAGGCTGACCCATGGACCTTTGTGCCTGGCCCGGGCCCCGCCCATCCTTGCTCCCTGCCTGAGACCTGCTGGCCTTCCACCCCCTGGACTCTGGGCAGAGGCTTGGCTGGGGAGGGGTGGGGTATCACCATGATATCCCATCACCGCCCTCCCCCTGTTCAGCAGCCCAGGGGTGTTCCTACAAACACTCATTCATTAGTCATCGGCCAACAGTCACTTTTATCATAGCTGTGTCAGGCCTGACCCTGGAATCTGATGAGATATTTGGGCATTGGCAACACCAAGTTTTATCCACTATTTTTTCTATTATGGATGCTTCTTTTTACATGGAGGCAGACAGAGGGTGGATTGGGCCCAGTTCATGAAGACAAATGCCAGTGGCTTTTCTGGGCCTGGGTGGCCTTTGTTTCAGTGATACAGCATATTCAGGCTTAGCACCATTACCTGGAATTGCTGAGATTGGGCAGAATGAAAGGGGCTTGAAATGATCCTACATTAAACCAGACATTGGGGGGCTGTGGGCACGCTAGAGGCATGGTAGAGGGCCCGGGGTCTGGAACCAGCCAGGGCTGAGTGTGGCAGCTGGGGACAGCTTTGCATGTCCTGTGAGCCTGGGCTGTCCCACCGTCAAGAGGGTAACTGCCCCACTTTACATGGCTGCTAGGAGAATTGAAGGGGGGTCAGTTGTGGTGCCTGCTGAGCATTTTCATTAGCCAGGTACCAGGTTCAACCCCGGAATGTGGTTCTCAGTGGTGGCCAATTGTCCCCTAGCGCCATCTGGGGACATATGATCACAGTGGTAGGAGGGGTGCTCTGTTTCCACAGCGGATGGAAGGCAGGGGTGCTGCTCAACACTGCAGAGTGCATGGGGTGCCCACCCCAGAGATAGACCTGGCCCCGAGGTCAGTGGTGCCTAGGGGGAGACACCCGCTTTCCAGTGGAATTGTTATGGGGAACAGGATGTCCTAAAGCTAATTCCATACAGGCTTCGTGGACTCCACTCCCTCCCCAGGTCAAAGCCAAAGACACTGGGAACTCCAAATCCCATCACCACCCAAGGGAAGGTGGCTGGGACCTGAGGGTGGGGTTAAGCAGCCAGGTTGGTATAAAGCCAGATACGTGGGGTTGGAGGGGTTCCCCCATTTTGGCTCTCCAACAGCTCGCAGCGTCCGGCCAGCTCTGAGAGTGCTTTTTGGGTTTCCAGGTCGGCGGATCGGGTAGGACGCATTAAAGACTTTATTTGCCTATTTTCTCCCTGAGTTGTACATTTTCCTTATTTCCTTTTCCCTTGGAAATAAACCTTTTATGAACCTTTTGTGTGTGCCTGTAGTGGAGTATTCATAAGTCCCTTGTAAGCGCGCGGGTGAGGACCCACAGCCAGGCAACCCGTTCAATATCGGGGCTGCCCTATAACAGCAGCAGAGCCCCAGCGCGACAGATGGCAGGTCCAGTTTGAAATAAGAGGGCTGCACGCTCATGCCTTTTCTACTTGGGTAAAGAGAGTTCTCTGATGCTGCATCATTGGTTACTGATCAGGAATGCATCTGCACAGTCCAAGATCTAGAAGGTCACACAATGCACAGTCCAGTCTCCTCCCCAGGCCCCATGGAGGCACCACTTTCACTGACTTGTTCTGGACACATCTCTAAGCGAAAGTAAGTGCATATAAAGGCATGTCAGGTGTACATGCACATGCATCATGCACATATAACACAGGTGTATTTATACACACCACCTCATGCACACAGATATATGTGTGTAAACATGTGCGCACATGCTATCAACACATACAGGGGCTCCTCTGGGTTACAAGGAGACCATGTCTGAATCCCCTTCGGGAAGCACTGGTGTCCCTCCAGCTCTCTAGTATTAAGCAGGGGAGTTACCTGATCCAACTGAGTTCTTTAAACTCCACTGTTTTATTATCTTTAATAAATTCTTCTAATGGTTTACTTAAAAAAACAAAGATTACCAGACATTGCGCGAGGGTGGGGGTTGGATGGAGGATCAGAGATCTTTTAGGAGGTTGTGGCCCAGGTGCTGTAGCCGGTGGGGTACTGGAAGCAGCCCTGGTCATCTCGGAGAGGCTGAGCTAGTGCTTCTTCCCGGGGTGATCCTGGGTTGTGTGAGCTGCTGAGGTCTGCCCGGAGCTCACCCCTGTCTCAGGGTGTGACAGTCAGCTGACAGCCCAGGGAGCGAGCTTACCTGTGATGGTGGTGAAGTGGGATGGGGAGGTCATCGTAACGAACGGTGGCGAAAGGTACTTGGCCTTCACACCCTCCTTAACCAGGAGGTCCATGTTGGGGGTGTCCACGTCCTGGTCATAGTCCCAGCGGAAGCCGTCGAAGGAAATCACCAGCAGCTTGTTGAAGTTCTTTCTCCCGGGGGCAGGGTGGCCAATGGCCCATCCCAGCAGCAGGGGCAGCAGCAGCAGCAGCAGGGACCTGAGCCCCGTCATGTCCCCAGGGTGGTGCACGCACACACTGCAGAGTTCACTGGCCCACTCCCCTGTCTCCTTTTTTTTTATCTGCAGCTGAACAAAGTCCAAATTGATAATTCTGATGTGCACATATTTTCTCCCATTCATTAAGGCCGTCTTCATTTTAATGGTCGTTTCTTTCACAGTGCAGAAGCTTTTGAGTGAGGGAGCCCCCCCTTGTTTATTTTTGCTTTTGCTTCCTTGCCTTGGAGTCCAGTCCCCAGAGACAGCCCTGAGGCCAATTCATGGGGTGTTTTGCCACGTTGTCTTCTTTGTAGCTTTGTCCAAGTTTCAGGTCCTACATCCAAGTCTTTAGTCCATTCAGAGTTAGTGTGTGAGTATGGTGTGAGATTCTTTTGCATGTGGCAGCCCAGTTTCCCCAACAACATTTGCTGAAGAGACTTTCCTTTCTCCATTGTATCCCGTTGGATTTGTGGTAGATTAACGGCTCATATGGGTGTATTTCTGGGCTCTCAATTCTATGCCAATATTCTTTTATTCCAATACCGCATTGTTTTGAATGGGATGCCATGTGACTGGTATGAGATCCACGTGGTCAGGCTGTGGTGGGGTGGTTGCAGGCCTGGCACTAGGGGGTCCAGCCTATACCTGCACCCAGATGTGCTCCAGAATCCCAACTTTGCAAAGAAAGAATGTGCCCTACCTCATCCAGAACTAAAGAGACAGGCCTGAGCAAGACTCAGCTCTGTATTTTTTCCTTAAAAAATATGAAGGACATCACTGCACAGCTCTTAAATTTGAGATGGTCTCCCACAGTTGCCACCTCACTGAGGATGATTTAAACCACACCACTCTTGTGTCTGTTCCACGTTCCTCTGAGAAAGCTCATGGGCCAGAACTGCGAGGTGCTCGCACCAAATGCAGGGTCGACCCGATGGTTTCTTTCTACGGGACACGCATAGCTCCTGACATCTGCTGTGCCTTCCTGGTGAGTCAGGAGGGGTGATGTGGCCCAGTGAGTCTGGGGTCCTTACCTTCTGCAAAATATCCAGCAGCAGCTCAGAACCTGAGAAGCCCCTTAATTTCGCATGCAGGCTCTGTTCAGAGAGAGAGGAGAGGAGAGAGCAGAATGTCAAGGGCATTTTCACAGGAACATTAAACATGCAACAGGACATGTTGGCAAAGTGATAAGTGATGTCTCCCCGCGACCCGTCTAACTGTTAGTGGCAGACACAGGCGGCAGGACCCCTGTCCTTCAGAAGTGCCAGGTGACACCCGGAGGAGTCCCAGAAAGAATGTCAAGACAAGCTCTGGATTCGGGTGAGCTCTGGCTACGCAGCCCCCGTCGGCCACAGACAAGCCATGTGGCTGAAGTGGTCATCAGGAATTACAGGGGTGCCAGCACGTGGTGTCTTAGCTAAAACGGACACACAGGAAGTGCCTTGTCTGCACTGCCAGGGCCACTCTGCTGTCCTCTCTGCGGATCAGCAGTGAGCTCAGGCTCTCAGATCTGACTCTTCCAGCTCACATCCTCTGCCAGCAACCCGGCCCCACCACCTGCTCCCTCCACTCGGGCCATACCGGAAAAGCTCCCTTGCCTCCTCCAACCTCAGGGCTTTTGTGCTCCCGCTGCCCAAACACCTGCCCTGGCCAGTGGCATCCCTACTGCCCTTGGCCAGCCTTCCTGTTGAGTTGACACACTTCTCTGTGCTCTGCCTCTACAGCCACGGCCTCTCCTGTGCTGTCCCGTGCGTGCATTGGCCTGTCTAGTCTCTGGCGCGCCCATGTGGACAGGGCCTCCTCGGGACATGAGCTGTGACCCTCTGGTCCTGCCTCATGGAGGCCGTCAGCAAACATTCGGGGTGAGGCTATAAGGACTAGTAACGCTCGCTGTCTCACTAAGAGCCTTAGCTGCTGCGAGCTCCCTCATCCTGGCAACAGCCCAAAGCTTTACGACTCAGAAAACTAAGGTGCAGAGAGGTACAGTGGCTGCCTGCAGGTGCCACAGCCTTGGGCCCGCGGCTGCCAGGCCTTCCTGCAGACGGCACCTCTCTTCTGGTCACCCCTTTGTGGTGAAGCCCAGATGACAGCGGCCGCGCCCCCCTCTGGGTGCTGGTCCCGCCTAAGTGCGCCCCGGGCCTGAGCGCTACGCGGCTGCTCATTCCTTGTGGACAGTGCGGTGGACACTGGGACCTGTGGAGGCTGTTAGAAAGGTTTACATTTTGGGTTAAAAAATGTAAAGTTCCGTTGCGACCAGATAGGAGAGCTGGAAATGCCGAGTGTGCTTTGGGGAGGAAAGAGCGGGAGCGAGGAAGCAGCACCCCGGGAGACGGCAGCGGCCCGGGGAGCTCGGGCGCCTGACCCGCACGGAGCAGGGGGACCCCGGCCTCGCTCTCCTCGGGCTGCCGTGCCCACCCACCGCGCGCGGTCCCGGGCCCCTGAGGCTCCGTCCTGAGCGACGCTGGCCCGGCGCGGGCGGTCCCCGCGCTGCTCCCGCAGGGTCTCCGCGGCCCGGGCGGGGCTTTCCGTGCGGGCAGCGCGGCCCCTCGGTGCCCGGAGAAGCGGCTTGTAAAGAGCCACGAAAACGCGCGTGGGCCGCCCGGGCCCTGACCCCGCGTGGAAAGCGAGCGGGCGGGACACCCCGGTCCCCGCAGGCCCGGCCCGGAGGGCGGCGCGGAGGAGGCGGTCGGCGCGCGCGGGGCCCGGACCCGCGCAGGAGCCGCGGCCGGAGGAGGGAGGCGCGGCCCCGCACGCGCCCGCCCGCCCGCCGCGCCCACCTGCCCGCCGCGCCCACCTGCCCGCCCACCTGCCCGCCCACCTGCCCGCCGCGCCCACCTGCCAGGGGAAGGAGCTCAGCGCGCGCGCGGCCAGGAAGCGGCGCTCGAAACTCTGCAGCAGGCGCGCGGCCTCCACGCGCTCCTCCGGCGCCATGGCGGGGGCGGGCGCGGCGTTGCCCGGGAGACGGGAGGCGTTGGCGCTCCCAGAGGGGCGGCCCGGGGCGGGCGCAGCCCGGGACTGCGGGCTTGGGGGGGCAGGAGGACTCGGGCCTGGATGGGGGCGGGGCTCGAGGTGGGGGCGGAGCCGGGGCGGGAAGGCAGTGCGAAGGGCGGGGCTTGGGCTGGGCAGGCGGGTCCGCCCATGTTGCGGGGCGTGGCTTGGGCTGGGAGGGCGGGGTTTGGGCTGGGTGGGCGGGGCTCCGCCTATTGGATGGGGCGGGACTAAGGCTGTGCAGGTGGGGCTCCGCGCATGGGGCGGGGCTTGGGCTGGGCAGTCAGGGCTCCGCCTATTGGGTGGGGCGGGGCTTGGGCTTGGCAGGCGGGGCTCCGCGCATGGGGCGGGGTTTGAGCTGGGCAGGCGGGGCTCCGCGCATGGGGCGGGGCTTGGGCTGGGCAGTCAGGGCTCCGCCTATTGGGTGGGGCGGGGCTTGGGCTTGGCAGGCGGGGCTCCGCGCATGGGGCGGGGTTTGAGTTGGGCAGGTGGGGCTCCGCGCATGGGGCGGTGCGGGCGGTGCTCCGGCTTTGGGGGCGGTGCTTAGGGCGGGGCAAGACCGTTTTTGAGCCGCGGGAGGCGGGGCCCGAGGCGCGATGGGCGGGGCGGGGCTCGGGGGCGGGGCCAGAGCGCGGCAGCGACTTCGCGCCGGGCGCAGTGACGAGGCCCGGGAGCGCCCGCTCGGCGCGGCCCAGGTAGCCCTTCCCGTCCCGGCGCGGGCGCCCTCCTGCCCGCGGCCCCGCCGTGGACCCGCCGGGAGCGCCGGCCTCGGCCCCGCGCGGGTCGGGGCTTCTCCTCAGCGGCGTCCGCGCGGGCCCCGCGCCCTTGCGGCCGAAAGGGCGTCGAGCCGGGGCGCCTGCAACCCAGCCCGGGGCCGCGCCGCCGTCGGGTCCGCGCTCGCCGGGGCCTGCTCGGGGCCCAGAGCCCGTCAGGCGGGGCCGGGCCCAGGCCGGCAGCGGCGACCCAGAGCCCGCGGACCGCGCCGGGACCCCACAGCCGGCCGCGGGCGAGCTCGGGGCGCCGGGCCGAGTGGACCGACAAGTGGGGTTCCCGCGGACCGGGGTCGGGGTGATCGCCCGCGGGCAGCCCCGGACGTGGGGCCGGGCGGGATCTGAGAGCTCCTCACCGGGGCCACTGCGGGCCGGGGCGGGCGTGACCCCCAGTAGGCGCGGTCCACCCCCCTCCCTTCCCCCCCCCCCCCGGGGGTTCTGCCGCCGCACCACGTGGGCTCGGGCCTGACACACACATCGTCCCCCTTTATTCCCCCACTCGGGAGGCGGCTGGGGCGCTGCTGGGAGTTTACAAGCAAGGCCCGGGGTGTCCCCAGCCGGGGGGCGCCCGAGCGGGAGGCGCACGGGGATCCCGACGGCGCCGAGTCTCCGTGGCAGCTTCAGAAGGCGGTCGCGCCCCGCGGCTCCGCTGGGCTGCACTGGTCGCTTGTCCGGCCGCTGTGGACGGGGAGACCAAGGGACAGGTCAGCTGCACTCATCACAGCGGCTTACGTGAGGGAGGGGTCTGGGCTGGGGACCATGAGCAGAACTGGGGGGAATGGGAGCCTGAGCGACGCCTTTCCTGACTAACTAGCAAACGTCTCCGTGAATTCTGTCACCTGCTGTAGCAAACTGGCAACGCAAGGAAGGGTCGTGGGAACAACCGGTGACAGCTGGACACTGATGGTGTCTTGGGCGGCGGGCGAGGGCGCAGTCCAGTTGGCCTCAGCCTGAGGAGTGGGCTGCCGTCTCCTGGCAGTGTCAGAATTGAGTTGAACTGTCGCATCCCCTCCCAATGGTGTCTGGAGAATTGTTGGTTGTAGGTGTGGGGAACCCTCTCCTCACGCTGAAAATTGGGTGCAGAACCCCCAATGTCCAGCAACCATGAGAATCTAGAAGGGCAAGGCAGGACCCTCCCTTCCAGGCTTCTGGGCGCCTGGGCCTGCCGCCCGCCCGAGTGCGCACTTGCAGCCCCAGATCTTGGAGACAGCACGTTTCTGCTGTTTTCTGCCCTCCAGGGTGGTCTTTTGTTAGGACTATCCTAGAAAACGAATACAACTGGTGTGTGATTTTTGGGGCCCAGTGCAAAATGGAAATGTGGGGCCCTTTTTCCAAAAGCCAAGTTTCAGGGCAGTGGCAGTAGGTCATTAAAGCCGGCGGGGGCTCTTCTGACCCGGGTCCCGGTGAGCACCCAGGCAGCCGGCCCAGGACACCCGCCCAGGCTTCGGGGCTCCCAGGGGGCCGCAGAGGGCAGCAGGAGGTGGAGAAATGGATCGTGAGAGTGTACACGGAGGACCCCAGGAAACCCAGGAAAAGCACTCACGTCTTTTTCTGCTGGATGGCAGTGTACGTGACTGCAGAGAGAAACACAATCAGGAGCACGGCTGTGACCGTTCCGAGGCCGATCACTGCGTTATGCAGCGTCTTCGACGTGGTTCCTCCTCCTGTTAAAACACCAGGCGGTTTTGAATAGTCTGATCAGGAAGAGGCTGTTCTGCTGCTCCATGTGTCTGGGTCGTTCCCCCATGCAGGCGCTAGGGAATCTTTGTTGTGGAAATGAGATGCACACTGATCCTGGGACAGTGTGTGCCGTGGAAGGACCCTGCAGGACACGTTGTTGAAAGCCGGTTTTCTAAACAACCTAGTTGCCAAATGACCCACCTGTCTAATGACCACTTTGCCAAATGACCAATTTGCTCAAAGAATTAATTTACTGAAAATTGGTTTGTGCAGCATCCTGCTGATCAATACCTGGCACCTTGGCTCCACTGGGCTAAGGGCTGGGTTGGGCCCAGCTAAACTCTGAAACTTAAACCAACCTAAAGAGTTGGTTGAGCTGGTTATCCGTTTACTTGGCCCTCGGCCAAAGGGCCTGCCTGCTGCCTGCTGCCTACTCGGTCACAGGAGATGGTGGGCAGAGGCTTGGGGAAGGCTGCCAGAGGCGTCCTGTGCATTGCCTGTCCATTGAGCCCTGTTGCTCTCAGCACGCGAGAAATCAGAAATCATCGGGCAGTGACCAAGGCTCTCAGGTGGAAGACAAGCTGGTCAGGGTTTATAAGCCACCCAAATCCCAGAGATGGTCCCATTCTTGTTTTAAATTGCCTGGGTTTAGGGTTTTGAAGAATTAGAAATCTCCTTTACAGAAACGCCGCTCCCCCTTTCAGCATTGAGGGGACTGAAGGCTTGTGTGAACAGCCTCCTCGGGGCTCCAGCCAGCACGGAGCTGCGGAAGGCTGCCTGACTGTGGGTCTGCAAGGGGCTTCTGGGGGCAGGCCACACGCCATTTCTGAGCTGCGCAAGGATTATCACCCACCTTGGAGAGTCTGCCATTTGCCCCAAAGGCACTGTTGAAAGGTCCCCATCCCTTGAGGGGTTCCTGCCTCAGTTTAGAGCTGTTACTGTCTTGTGTTAGGATGTGGCATGGGAGGGGTTTGAGGCATTGGAAAACAGGCCTGCTCTGCCAGACCTGCACTCCTCCAGGCGACCCCCTCTGACTCTTCTCTATCTCAGCACAGAACAGGCCACCTGGTGATTTTTTTGCCGGTTGCTTTGTGCCGCACCTGGATTCTGGTCCACGAGCATTCCCTGCGTGACAGCCAGGGAGCCATTATGGGGCTCAGGGGTCACCCCCAGGAGCCGACACATGAGTGGGTAGATATGGATGCTGTCAAAGGGCTCAGCCAGGTAACCCTTCTTGAAATCTGGCCCGAAAGCACTGAATATGGTCTTCATGTCCATGACGTTGTTGTCAAAGCCGTGGTCGCCTCTGTCTATATAAAGGATGCGTTCCTGAAAAATAATAATAGCAAAAGGGCCTTTTTAGATTCCAAATGGTGGAAAGAAAACTGTCCCCGAGTGTGTTGCTGGTCAGAGCCACGAAATCTTTGTAACCGTGAGGACGCGGTCTCCGCAGCAGCGGTGCGAGGAGCAAGGACCCGGAGCTCTTTAGGGAAGAGAATAGGAAACACACCCCAACAGCGTGGAGACGACGCCCTGACAGTGACCGTTCTCCAGCGCAGCTTGCTCTGTGCCGTGAACTGTTCGGAAGGCTTTTAAATTACATGTTAACTCCCCCTACCCCTTTTATCCTTTCACTGCAGCCCACAGGGCGCTGTCATTGTCACCCGCATTTTACAGATGAGGAACCGGAGGTGCAGAGACTCGGGAACCTGCCCTGAGTCACGCAGTGGCCAATGCTGCCGCAGGTTCCTGGTCCCACACGCTCCCGTTCAGAGAAGAGAGAATTTCTGAGGGCAGAGAAGTGGGTGTACATCGTGGGGGAGGGCAGAGGAGGAGGGGGAGGTAAGGAGGACAGTGGGGTCACACCTCAGCTTTCTACTTCTAATTCCAAACCACTTCTCTCTGACGTGGGTTTCTTCCTCTTTAAAACTGGGGCAAATAAGAAACTCTGTCTTGCAGGCGCTTGGGAAGACAAAATGGAGTCATTTGTGTGAGCTTGTGAAGCATTGGGCCCTCCATCTTGGTCAGGGGTGTTTGTCACCATTTTTGCACAACGGTGACCAGGACAGGGCTGGGGGGTGGCCGTGGGGTGGGGTGGGGACATGTTGAAAGCAGCGATCAGGGCACATCAAGCGATCACTTCTGTTTTGATTTTTTCCAGACTGTCCCTCCCTGGTGGCTGTCTCCGGGGTCTCAGACGGCTCCACCCAGCTTAGAATCGACTCACCCCGTTGATGTTGTAGCCGGGATCTGTGTACATCAAGATGGGCAGGTTCCGCTGGTGTTTGGCATAATGGAAGCGCTCCGGAAACTCCTCCTTCTTGTAGACGTGGAGGTGAGGGTGCGCGTTCTTCAGCGCCTGGTAAAGCTTTTCCTCTTGCCCCGGTTTGGCCAGGATCATCCCTAAGCCGCCATAGTCCACAAGGTCAAACTTGACCAGATCTCTGTACTTGACGTAGTTGGTCAAGAGGATCTCGGTGACTTCGGGCTGCTTTTTGATCGTGGTCATGCCGTGGTCCGACGTGATGATGACGTTGAGGCGCTCGGTCAGGCCGTGCCTCTTGATGGCCTCCAGCAGGTACCCGATGGTTCTGTCGATCTGCCGGATCATCACCCTCCTGTTCTCCGTCTCGGGCCCGAGGCTATGCCCCACACTGTCTGGCTCCCCGTAGTACAGCGTGACGAAGTCAAAGTCTTCCTTCTCGAACCAGCCCATGATGATGTCGATGTTCTCCCTCCATTCCGTCTCGTTGCTGTCGGGGTGACCGTAGGACTTTATTAGTGCCCGCTGGACAGCCTCTCCATCATATTTCACTCCGCCTCCGGGGTAGTGGAAGGACGCTGTCTTCCTCCCCTGTGAGCACAAGAGAAAGTTTGATCAGGGCTCTTCACCAGGCATGTCTCTCTGCCAGTCAGCCAAGTCTGACATGTCACCAGCCTTGCCCCAGTCCAGAGGCCCTAGGGAGCAGTGGCTGGGGCCGCCAGTGTTGCCCTTTATTCCTGGTGTCACTGAGTCCCACTGCTAAAACCTGTCAGCTGCAAGACATGCCATTGTGTACTGTGATACCTGGAAGAAAATTGCTGGCCTTTAAAAGGCAGCACCCCCGAGTTGTGACATGCACCTGAACTCTAGAGAGGGCAGATGGGGCGGGGAAGTTCCTCACATGGAGGTAG
Source organism: Talpa europaea (assembly GCF_964194135.1). Lineage (NCBI taxonomy): Eukaryota > Metazoa > Chordata > Mammalia > Eulipotyphla > Talpidae > Talpa > Talpa europaea. Next base: position 100,675,785 of record NC_140079.1, on the reverse strand, counting down.
AGGGTACTTCTTGGGTAGGCGAGGGAAGGGACTTCTTTATTCTTAGCACTCCCACCTGTAAATTGCCAGAACCTGTTGGAAGCTTTGTGAGGATTAAGGCAGATAACTAAGTGCCCATTGTCATGGTTTGGCACGTAGTAGTTTCTTTTGTGTGTCTCCAGATAGAACAAGCCTCCACAAACCTGGGGTCTGGTGTTCATTCATATGTTTGCCTGCCTCAGCGTCTTCACCCTATCTCTATTCAGAGGACCTGACCTCCCCTGGAGATTCGTCCCGGCCTAGGTGGGTTATATTGGCTTCAGGGGTTGAGCGGTCTATCTGGCCAATCAGGGGACACTGCATCCCCAGACCACAGCAGAGGGTTCAGCCTGGTCACAAGGAGATGCCATCTCCGGCCCTCTTCTGGGGCTGGAGGGCATGGGAGAAGCTGTACTGCTGGTGCCCATGTAAGGCTTGTGAAATATGAGGGTGCTTGCCAGAAGGGAAGACTGCCAGCTTGCTCCCTGCACAGGGTCTGCTCAGCCGCAGGCCACCCAGAGGCGGGACAACCTAGTGGTGAAAGTGCACTCTGTGCCGGGTGCTGGGTGCCGGGTGATGCATGTTGCTCAAACACTGCATCTCAGCTTGCTCAGCTGCCAGACGGGGGTGATAGTGTACCCCGGGTGCTTGTGAGGGCTGAAGGCTTACCGCCAGTGGGACTGAGTTTTCAGACTGGAGTTGTGGCGGTTGTAGCTACAGAAGAGACTGCATGAGTGAAAATGCTCTGGAGCAATTTACTCCCAGGAGAACGGTTGTGTTTGACAAACCTTCATAAAATTAGTAGGAAAAGAAAAGAGTCCTAGGTCTGCTCATCAGTGGGTAAAGCTGAGATGGGCATATCTCCCCAAAGCTGCTGGCGCTGTAGGTCATTCCTCACCCCAGACCTGACACAGACTAGGCACACATCAGGGTTTTGGTTACTGAGTGACTCGTCTGGTATTTGGGGAACAAGTCCTTTTCTTTGTGTCAGCTACACTAGTGATTTGAAGACTGTTCAGTGACTTTCTTGTGCAACCCAGGCTGGGATGTTTTGGAAAACACTTTAAAGTTTCCTGGATTTTGTTGAAATGCGAGATGGTGGTGGTATGAACTTGGCCATTTGGTGTGTACATGACTGACCACGAAGAGCTGTGTGATGATTGCCTGGTGCGCTGGCCATTCAGTGAACAAATGACAAAGGAAGTTGAGAACAAATGAGCAAAATGATGCCAAAATGTCCCATGACAGAGAGAGAGAGAAGTAGGGAAGCAATCTGGAAGTTTGGGGGTTGCTCTGGGGCCCCACCCAAATCCCCAGACCCACCTTTGGGATGGCTGCTGGTGACTGTCAACTTGCCCCTTGTTCTGAGAAATCACCCACAGCTAGGTGGTCTGTCAGCCTCACCTGAAAGGTGTCCTGTGTTCCAACTGCAACCCTAGCAGCCCGTGGCCAGTGACTGGCTGGCAGGAGGACACAAGACCAACTAACCGGCCTCAGGTAGGGATTACTTGGAGAAGCAGCTTAAGCTTCAGAGCTCCCTGTGGGGTCAGCTGGGCTCTTCCCTGGTGCATTGCATGTGCTGAATCCCCGCCTCAGGTTATGCTTTTAGGAAAGGACCTCAGATGGAAGTCTCAGCAGTGACTACTTTGTAAGGCTCGAGAGCTCTGCTGTCCATAGCTCTATGGCAAGCATTGGGCTTTCTGCCTCCAGCAGCCATTTCTACATTGTGATCCAGTTTCAGTTTCTCTAGTTTGCATTTTCCCCCAGCTGCAATGATCTTCATTTGCTTACTTATTTGTGGTCTGTTTCCTTCCTCTGGAATCAGGGAGTCAGGGACTGTGTCGATAATGCTGACCACCCTTTTCCTGGCTTTTTGGCCTGGCACAGAGTGGGTGCTCACCGTGGCTCAGATATGTGTGGAGCAAATGCGCGAAGATCAGCTCCTTTGTGGGTAAGACACCCATCTTGTTCCCCTGGCTGACTTCCGGAAATAGTCCCAGAGACTCCTCCTTTCGTTCTAGCATCTTACCTGTCACCTCGTCAGGTAACACACTTTCCTTTCTGACAGTAGAGTCTCTATGGTTGCTTTAACTTGCAAATCCCCTAATATTTACTTTTTGTATTTCAGATTGGCATTCCATATAATTCTCCATTTTCAGAGAGGGCACTTTGTTTACCTTACATATGAATTGACTTTGCCCTGAATTATGGAACCGAGTGAAAGGGTGAAACTTTGAACATTTTGTAGAACACAGTTTGACTCTTTTGTTATTTCGGATAAGCTTTCATTGACTTCATGGGGGAGGAGGCAGCCCTGCATATTCAGTTGAGTTCCTGACGTTTGCCTGTGAAATCTCAGGCCTTCCCACCTTGTTTTCCTGTGCTAGGTGCTTCACACACTTACCTGGAGAGGCGTTGCAAGCTGCTGTCCTAGGAGACTATGATTTCTCTCATTTGGCCCCATAGGAATTTTAGGAATTGTGCATCTCCATGAAATGAGCTCCAAAGAGAAATGTGCATGTGAGTGTGCTTGTTTGCATGTGCGCGCCCACACACACACACACACACACCCACACACCCACACACACACCCATACTTGTTTATTTGGGACCCATGATAATCAAAAGTGCTGTTTTCAAGAAATACTTCTAGAAACAATCTGAGCACTTAATTGGATGCAAAGGAGTGGGTATTTACCAGTCTACCCTTTAATTAGCATAATCAGTGTTTCCAGTGGCAATTGGAAAATCACTACTTTTATTAGGTTCATTATTCTCCCTTAGTGGAGTGCTGCACCCATGTGGCTGTTACTCTTAAGTTGCTTTTTCTAAGCTAGCACTTCTGGTGGGCAGCGTCTATCTACTGGGTCTGGGAGAATCCTCCAGGATCTGTAGAACCAAACACTGGAGGACATGTTTCCATTTGCTCTTGCATTTTGTCTCTCGTCAGCTGATAGAATGAATGTCCATAATTTCGTGAGGCCCGTGAAGGGTCCATCACAGTTGTGCTCGGATGGGAAGGACGAGTGGTTTAGGGAAAGAAGGTCAGTACCTGTCTAGGCATTGACTATGAGGGAAGAGACAGACTCCATGATGCAGCGGGTGAGTGCAAGATTCACCTGGGCGTTCCCTGGTGGCAGAAGTGCCTCTGTCACGGTTAAGGTTTCAGAGTTGTGACCCCAGTTCATATTCTAGCTCTGTCTCTGGCTGCTTTGTGACTTTGAGAAGTTATGGCTCTGCTCTGTGCCCCACTCTACCCATCTGTTCATAATCATAACGTTCATCTACCCATTGTCATACTTTCAGATGTGTAGAGTGTTTGGTGTCTGGGCCGAGCCATGAGGGTTATGTTCTGGGGAGGACGGAATTTACTGGTATGGTTTATGCCTCAAAGTGTAAGCACCTGACCACGCAAGGAATGAGAGCCCAGTGAGAGTAAAAAAAGAATACACTGTGATGCCCCTAGAGCTATGTTGTCTATGGGGTAGCTCCTGGCCATGTGGGGTATTAGGATTGAAACTGAGATTTAAATTAAATTGGAAATTAAATACAATTAAAAATTCAGCTCCTCAATCTCAGCAGCCACATTTCAAGCACTCAGCAACCAGGCGTGGCCAGTGGCCTCCAGATTGGACAGCGCAGCATAGAACATATCCATCCCACAGTATGTTCCATGGGTTCGTTCTGGCCTCCAGCTGAAGGAGGGCTAAAATGATTACACGTCTGTGAAATAGAGTAACTGACAGTTTTGAGCATTTCGTTCTAAGCAGCAAATGGTCATTATCTGAGTCAGTCCCCAAGGGGCTACATTAAGTGTGGACACGGGCAGTCTCACTGGGACAACTCACGCGGGAGAGGAATTCATCGCTGAGGTCGCCCAGCTGCAGAGGGTGAGCTGTCGGGGATCCTGCCCCAGGAGTCTAGGCCCACTGCCTGCTGCCAGTGTGCTGGGTCACATCACCCTGCAATGCCACATGCATGGCGGGTGGAACACAGAGGGGAGTGCCCGGGGCAGCATGGAGCAATGATGGTGACTTGGGGAGAAGAAGGAGGTCTATTCTGAGCGATGACTTTGAAAGTTCATAGAAAAAACACAAGGTGAATAGCAAGCACAATCCCGAGCAGGAGATGAGAAAGGAGGCATCGTGATACCTGACCTTACTATACTATAAAGCAAGTCATTAAGTCAACATGGCATCGGAATAAAAACAGACAAATGATTCGATGGAACAGAATCAAAAGCTCAGAAAGAAAGCCAGTGCTTATTTCATGATAAAAGAGTCACAACCGAACAATGCAAAGGAGAGTCCCTTTAACAAACTGTATGGGGAGAAATGGACGGCCACGTGTAAAAGAACGAAGCTGGATCACTCTCGAACTCCAGACAGAAAAATAAACTCCAGATGGATCTCCAGACAGAGATGCATAAGGCCAGTGGATGCATATAAGTAGGGAAAAAGGTTCAGCATCGCTCTTCACAAGGGAGATGAAGACATCTCATGATTTCATAGGAGGTGTCATCTCATCTCACACATGTGAGAATGACACACACGCTAAGACCCCACAGCACGCGGGAGAGGGTGCAGAGAAGAGGATCCTGCTCCATTGTTGGCGGGAATGTAACCTGGGGCCGCCGTTTTGGGAAGGGGTCTGGGTTGACCTTACCACTCTCACGGAAATACCGTGTGATCTGGCAGTCCCACTCCTGGGCATCGAGCCGAAGAAGCGGAGGCATCAACTTAGAATATCGCAGGGGCCGCAGTATTTCTGGCGGCGCTGTCTGCAGGAGCCAGGGTGTGGGAACGGCCGAAGTGCCCTGACAGGACTGGATAAAGAAGTGTCTGCCCGCCCAGTGGAATACTATTAGCCCACGAAGAAAGACGGAACGTGATCATTACAGCAAAATGGAAGGAGTTCGAAGGATTTCTGTGTTGTAAAGCAAGTCAGAATGACACAGGCAAATACTGGACGTTTTCATATACGTGACAGAACAAGGAACCCCAGCAGATGCGCCAACAGAGCAAAGTCATTATAAAAACTAGTGGATACGGAAGATGAAGTGATCGTGAAATGAAGTTGAGGCTCCTGAGTTTAAGAGGCATGGGGGAGGGAGAACGGGTCAGGGAGATAAGGGATGGTGGTGGGAATAAAAAGAGAGCCAGAAAGTTTTGGGGACGGGCAGTTTAACTCTGATTTGTGCCTTTTGGAAGCAATGATGTATGGCCCCTGAACCCTTCAAGCTAAAGTTCTCTTCAGAGCTTTCCACAGTCCGATGATGCACTGAACAGTCAACTTCATTCCTCAGGCTTCTGTGCCTGAGTGGTAGACAGGAATTTATTAGACCTTGTAGGGCTGCTGGGTCCAGGCCTCTGGGGGGCCCTGGAGGTGCCATCTCGTGGAGACCCGCTCATCCTTAACAGCTGAGACCCAGCGGGTGAGTCTCCGTGCCCACTGCGTCATGCCTATCTCCATTCATCCTTAATCAGCTCCGCTAAGTAAGTCAGCACCATCATGCTCCGCAGTTCACACTGACACAGGCTGCACCACCTGCCCAGGGTCACTGAACTTTGACCCACAGGAGGATGAGAATGAGAGGCGGGGTGCTGGAAGCGGCCCCCGGGGCTGTGACGTACCTGTCTCTGTGCTGTGATCCAGAGGGGCAGCACCCCGTTGTCCCACCACTCAGTCGTGTTCTGTGAGGTCTTGTGGTCGTACTTCAAGCCCTTCTCCGCGTCAAACATCAAGTTGTGAATGACTCCATGGTCTTCAACCCAGCGACCTGGGGGTATAGCAGGGATGTGTGGATAAGTCCCCTGAGCAGATGCTCACTTAACGACCACCTCCGCCACCATCCTGGCTGGCCTAGTTCCTCTGGGGCTCTAGCCCTAGGGTCATTTTGTAATATTTAAATTTTTAAATTTTTTTTTTTATGGAGGCATGTTTTTATTTATTTGTTTGTTTGTTTGTTTTTGTTTATACATGCACTGGGTACAGTCAGAAGCGCGGGAGGGTGAGAGAATTCACCAGAGCCAGAGCGGGGAGCAGAGCAGGCAGAAGGACCGAAGGACACTGCTGAGGGGAGCAGCGGGCGGCAGGAGAGGTCTGCGCGCCCTGTGGGACCCTCCTGCGGTGGCCGGGGAGCAGCCTGGTATCGAACCGGCGCTGCAGAGGCTGCGGGCAGCTTCGCAACCCAGCGCTCAACCGCTGCGCCACCGGGAGGCCCTCATTTTTTAATATTTAAAATTTGCTACTAACACTGGTAGTCTCAAAGGAAGACTGATCCTGTGTCAACCTGCCAGATTGGCACCGGTCTCACTGATTTCTTTTCTGGACGCATCTCTAAGAGATTGCAAGTGCATGTAAAGGCACATCATATGAGTATACACACAACAGTGCATATTTTGCACACACATGTGCCACAGGTGCACAACACACATGTATTTTCACACACCACTTCATGCACACACGTATCACATACACATGCATACATGTCATCAACACATATAGGTAGCACACCCAATGTATGTGCACATTCACATACACTGTGTGCACACAAATGTTGTTTGCTCACATGCTACGTGCTTCACACAGGTTTGCCTGGGAACAAACTTGTTGCCCCTCTGACAGGGTCTCCTGGGGATCAGGGGTTAGACCTGGGGCCATTCTGGAGCTCTCACTGGGTGCCACACCCTGTTACCTGTGCCTGTAAACAAAGACTGCTGCTAGCTCCCTGGTTATGTGAGCGCATGGACGCCCTCCTTGTGGTGGGTAGAATTCCCAGCCTGCCGGTGTCCGCGAGCACGTTCCATTTATGTTGGGCAGCCAAGTCAGCTAATTCTGAGGGACGCTGACCCATGGACCTTTGTGCCTGGCCCGGGCCCCGCCTATCCTTGCTCCCTGCCTGAGACCTGCTGGCCTTCTACCCCCTGGACTCTGGGCAGAGACTTGGCTGGGAGGGGTGGGGTATCGTCATGATATCCTATCACCGCCCTCCCCCTGTTCAGCAGCCCAGGGGTGTTCCTACAAACACCAGTTCATTAGTTATCAGGCAACAGTCGCTTTTATCATAGTTGTGTCAGGCCTGACCCTGGAATCTGATGAGGTCTTTGGGCGTTGGCAACACCAGCTTTTAGCCACTACTTTTTCTATTACGGATGCTTCTTTTCACATGAAGGCAGACAGAGGGCGACGGGGCCCAGTTCATGAAGACAAATGCTTTTCTTGGCCTGGGTGGTCTTTGTTTCAGTGATAAAGCTTATTCAGGCTTAGCCCCATTGCCTGAAAGTGTTGAGATTGGGCAGAATGAAAGAGGCTTGCAATGATCCTTAATTAAACCAGACATTGGGGGGCTGTGGGCACGCTAGTGGCAGGGGTGGAGGGCCCGGGGTCTGGAACCAGCCAGGGCTGAGTGTGGCAGCTGGGGACAGCTTCGTATGTCCTGTGAGCCTGGACCGTGCCACCGTCAAGAGGGTAACTGCCCCACTTCACATGGCTGCTAGGAGAATTGAAGGGGGATCAGTTGTGGTGCCTGCTGAGCATTTTCATAAGCCAGGTACCAGGTTCAACCATGGAAGACAGGTTCCTAGTGGGGGCCAATTGTCCCTCGGTGAGCATCTGGTGACATCTGGAGACAGTTTGATCACAGTGGGAGGAGGGGTGCTCTGTTCGCACAGTGGGTGGAAGGTAGGGGTGCTGCTCAACACTGCAGAGTGCATGGGGTGCCCACCCCAGAGACAGACCTGGCCCCGAGGTCAGCAGTGCGGAGCGGGAGACACCCGCTTTCCAGTGGAAGCAGACCCCTCCCAGTGCGACAGATGGCAGGTCCAGTTAGAAATAAGAGGGCCGCATGCTCATGCCTTTTCTGCTTGGGTGAAAGAGAGTGGTTCGCTGATGCTGCATCGTTGGTTATTGATCAACAATGCATCTAGAAGGTTACACAGGGCATAGTCCAGTCTCCTCCCCAGGCCCCCATGGAGCACCAGTCTCACCGACTTCTTGTTCTGGATGCATCTCTAAGAGATTGCAAGTGCATGTAAAGGCACGTCATGTGAGCATACACACACCAGTGCATATTTTGCACACACGCATGCCACACGTGCACAACACACATGTGTATTTTCACACGCCACCCCATGCACATGCATATCACACACATGCGCATACATGTCATCAACACATATAGGTAGCACACCCTACATACATGTGCACACACACCCTACATACACTATGTGCACACACATGTTGTTTGCTCATATGTTACATGCTTCACACAGGTTTGCCTGTCACTTTCCTTATTTTCTCTGCCGTGGAAGCTTCTTATGAGGCAAAAAGCCTCATCACCTTTTCCACGAGAGCCGACCGAGGAGGGTCACCTGGTTTGTCCAGGACTTTCACAGCCACCCCCCTCGGGACATGTGGTGGTTTCCATTCTGTTGCCGTTACAACCACCAGGGCCCCGAGCGCCCTGTGTGCAGGTCACTGCCGCTGAGCTCAGGCAGCCCTATCAGGTCCTGCTGGTCAGAGGACTTGTGTTGGCTCTTGCCAGTCTTCCCCTTTATGGCTGGACCCATTTCCATTCCCCCTGGCAAGGCACAGAGGAGTCGGGGTCATTTTGTAATATTTAAAATTTGTTCTCACTGTTTACATCTTGTCATCCCAAACCTTCTGGGAATAAATAAAAGGTGGGCACACCTTATCATCTTCCATGTGCCTCGTGTTCTGAGCATTTGGGGACCCCGAGTCTGTCCACAGGAGAGCTTGGAAGTGTGAAGTTAACACCGCAGAGGGAAGACACGTTCACTTTCTCCAGAAAAGGGCTGTTTCGTTCCTGCTTCCCAGTGCTCATAGGTCCCAAATGACTTGCCTCTCAGACTTTACATGTAGGAAAATCTCTCAGCAAATCGCCCTCTGGGTGGTTGTTCAGGTTTATTTATTACGTTTTGAGGGGTCCCTGGAGAGTCTGTTGGAAAGACCCACCCCTGTCCCCACAGAGGTGACCACCATCTGCACATCTTCCGAGGTGCCCCGTTGTACTTGGACCTCAGAGAGTGGCTGTCTGGTTGGGGTGAGGCTCAAGCTGCAGGGCACAACTCCTGGCCCCAGTTCTTTTCCTGGAATGGGGTAGAACCAGTGCCAGGTGCTGGGGACACCGTGTTTCCAGCCCTAAGGCCTGGTGACATTCAGCCCCTCTGAGCCTTGGCTTTCTGTCTGTGCAGTCGGAGCCCATTTGCTGTGCACTTACTTGGGTTACAGTAGAGCACAGCGCCCCCATCAGACCTGCCATGGGGAACGGCACCTGCCATGGCAGCATCCTTGGCATTCTGGCTGCCTCCTCTTCTCCTCTCGTAGATTGCAGTCCCCCTGGCCAGGGGGATTCTGGGACAACGTGTTCCTTCCTATCACAGACCTCCTACTGTTCCCTCTGCCTGGAATGGTTTTCCTTCTCTGGTCTCTGAGGTTTCTTTCAGCTCTCAGCCCACCTGCCACACCTCAAGAGCCCTGCCTGACACTCTAATGCCAAGTCAACCTGTCCTTACTGTCTTTTCCAAGAGCCTCTCCAAATTGTAATGACATCTATTAGTGTTTTTGTTTGCCTAATGTCTGTCTTGTTGGACTGCAAACTTCAGGTGACCTGGGGGATGGGTTGTAGGATCAGCACATGCAAAGGCCCTGAGACAGGAAGGGGTAGACTGGGTGGAGGTGGTAGGAGTTCTTTGTGACCTGGAGAGGCATTGTCCAGTGGAAGACTGAGGAGAGTCAGTCAAGATCCAGGCTGGGGGGCTCCTCTGGGTTATAAGGAGACAATGTCTGAATCCCCTTCGGGAAGCACTGGTGTCCCTCCAGCTCTCTAGTATTAAGCAGGGGAGTTAAATGATCCAACTGAGTTCTTTAAACTCCACTGTTTTATTATCTTTAATAAATTCTTCTAATGGTTTACTTAAAAAACAAAGATTACCAGACATTGTGCGAGGGTGGGGGTTGGATGGAGGATCAGAGATCCTTTTAGGAGGTTGTGGCCCAGGTGCTGTAGCCGGTGGGGTACTGGAAGCAGCCCTGGTCATCTCGGAGAGGCTGAGCTAGTGCTTCTTCCAGGGGTGATCCTGGGGTGTGTGAGCTGCTGAGGTCTGCCCGGAGCTCACCCCTGTCTCAGGGTGTGACAGCCAGCTCTCAGCCCAGGGAGCGAGCTTACCTGTGATGGTGGTGAAGTGGGATGGGGAGGTCATCGTAACGAACGGCGGCGAAAGGTACTTGGCCTTCACACCCTCCTTAACCAGGAAGTCCATGTTGGGGGTGTCCACGTCCTGGTCATAGTCCCAGCGGAAGCCGTCGAAGGAAATCACCAGCAGCTTGTTGAAGTTCTTTCTCCCGGGGGCAGGGTGGCCAATGGCCCAGCCCAGCAGCAGGGGCAGCAGCAGCAGCAGCAGCAGGGACCTGAGCCCCGTCATGTCCCCAGGGTGGTGCACGCACACACTGCAGAGTTCACTGGCCCACTCCCCTGTCTCCTTTTTTTATCTGCAGTTGAGCAAAGTCCAAATTGATAATTCTGATGTGTACATATTTTCTCCCATTCATTAAGGCCGTCTTCATTTTAATGGTCGTTTCTTTCACTGTGCAGAAGCTTTTGAGTGAGGGAGCCCCCCCTTGTTTATTTTTGCTTTTGCTTCCTTGCCTTGGAGTCCAGTCCTCAGAGACAGCCCTGAGGCCAATTCATGGAGTGTTTTGCCTGTGTTGTCTTTGTAGCTACATCCAGGTCCATTCTGAGTTAGTATTTGTGTATGGTGTGAGATTCTTTTGCATGTGGCTGCCCAGTTACCCCAACAGCATTTGCTGAAGAGACTTTCCTTTCTCCATTGTATCCCGTTGGATTTGTGGTAGATTAACGGCTCATATGGGTGTATTTCTGGGCTCTCAATTCTATGCCATTACTCTCTTATTCCAATACTGCACTGTTTTGATTACTATACCTTTGTATTATAGTTCAAATCCTAGGGTTTTGATACAGCTGTTCTTTTTTTGGTCAAGATTGCTTTGGCTATTTGGGGTGTTTTGTGATTCCATACAAATTTCAGTTAAGTTTGCTCTATTTCTTGGAAGAAAACCATTGAAACTTTGATAAGGATTGCACTGAGTCTGTATGTGGGCAGATGGCCATTCTAACAATGCTAATTCTTCCAATCCATGAAGGACTATTTTATTTGTGTCTTCTAGTTCTTCTAACAGTAGGTTTTCCAGTATACAATAAGCCTTTCACTTTGTTAACTTTATTTCTTAGATATTTAATCTTTTTGGATACTAATGGAAATAGGATTGCTTTCATTTCTTTCTCTTCTAATTTGTTGCTTGTATATAGTAACACAATCAATTTTTGTATATTGGCTTTATAGCCTGTTTCACTGTACTGATTTATTGTTTCTGATAGTTTTCAAGTGGCATCTTTAGGATTTTCTATGTACACTATCATGTCATCTGCAAATAGTGATAGTTTTTCTTCCTTTCCAGTTTGTTTTTATTTTTTAAAGATTTATTTATTTATTTTTTATGCAAGAACCGGTGTGCAGGCCAAATGAGCAGGAGGATGAGAGGACTCATCAGAGACAGAGTGGGGAACAGAACAGGCAGACTGATGAAAAACACTGCTGAGGGGAGCAGTGGGCACGACAGGAGTGGTCTGCTGCGCCATGTGGGACCCTCGCTGGCCGGCTGGCCGGGATCGAACTGGCGCTGCAGAGGCTGTGGACAGCTTCACAGTGTGGCGCTCAACTGCCTGTGCCAGCAGGGGAGGTCCCTTCCTTTCCAGTTTGGATTCCCTTCATACCTTTCTCTTGCTTAATTTGTCTAGCTCGGACTTCTAATATGATGTTGAATAATTGGGCTGACAGCCAATATCTCAAAGAACTCACATAACCCAACAACAAGAAAATAAATAAACCTATCAAAAAATTGGCAGAAGATTTAAATCGACACTTATCAATTCTAAAGATGACATCTAGATGACTAACAGGCACGTGAAAAAATGCTCATCATTGTCTGTTATCAGGGAAATGTCTGTTATCAAAACCCCAAGGAGATAACCACCTCACACCTCTGAGAATGGCCCATATGAAAAATACCAGAAACAACAAATGTTGGTGAGGATATAGAGAAAAAGGAGCCCACGTACTTTGTTGGTGGGAATGTAGATTGGTCCAGCTCCCAAGGAAAACAGTGTGAACGTTCCTCAAATTCATTAAAATAAAATTTACTGTATGATCCAGCAATTTCCCTCTTCTGACTACCTGAATAATGCAGAAACACTATTCCCCCCAGCCCATGACTCCAGTGCCTGGAAACCCCTTGTCTACTTTCCATCTCAAACATTTTCCTGTTCTGAATATTTCATATAAATGCAATCATACATTTTTTGACCTTGTGTGTCTGGCTTTTTTCACTGAACATAGTATTTTCATGGTTCTTCTACATTGTAGCAGGTGTCAGCACTTCATTCCTTTTACTGGCTAAATAATATTCCACTGTGTGTGCAACCACATCTTGTTCATCCATTCGTCAGTTGATGGGCATTTGCCTCCAGGCTTTTATTCATGCTGTTCCTTCTGCCTGCAATGCTTTTCCCTATTCCTGGCTAGTGAGGTTGTCCTTCAAAGCTGATTCTGCCTCTTGGGCTTCTCTTGAAATCTCAGGTGATGCTTTCTTTCTGAGTTCCCTGTGGCTCTAGTCCCTTGCTGAGGGGCCACAGACCAGCAGCATCACTGGGGAGTTAGGCAGAATTTCAGGCCAGACAGGTTGAAACAGTTCTGTCTTTAATAGGGGTTCTATGATTCTCAGGCATACTGAAGTTTGAGAAGCTCTGGGCAGACTTACTTTTAAACCGTTCTCAAGTTATTCATTGTCAATATCCACATTAGACCTCAGCTGGGCCACGGTGCCTGCGGGTGTGCAGAAGTTGTTGAGTGTGGGGTGCCTGGAGTGGATCCCAGCTCTACCAAATTCTACCTGTGACTTTGGGGAAGTTATTTAACACTTCTGTTTCTTCAGTTTACCATTTTCATGGGGATTGATTGAGTTAAGGACTAAGTGCTGTGTTAGCTTCTATTATTTTTGCTATTGTTAATGATCATCTTCAAATTTCCATGGTTTACCCCATTTGTTGATGTGCAGTGACTGCTCAGTAAATGCTTGTAACATGCACATATGACAATGTATTAGAGATTTTTTTTTTTTTTTTTGCTTGTAAGTCATAGGAATTCAGCTCCAACCCATTTACACAAAGAACGGAATTATCATGCACTGAAGAAGATGAGTTGGCACAGGACTGGCTTAAAGTTAAATCTAGGGTTCCAACATCATCAGCCTCTGTCTTGCACTCTGTTTCTCAACTTTTTTTTGCTTCTGTGTAGCTTGCATCTTTAGACAGTGTCTCTCCTTGTGGTGCAAGATGGTTCTGGAAGTTCTAACCAGGGAAATCCTTGAAGTACAAGCAAAAGCCTCAGGGGCGATTCTGATAGGTATGTCTGGGTCATGTGCCTATCTCTGAGTTGACCTTGAGCTTGGAATCTGGCCAGGAAACTGCACTGGATCTTGTGTTTGTACTTGAGTGGGTGGTGTCCACTCTGCCCAAACCAACTGAAACTACAGAATTGGTTTATAAGGTAGGGTTTGTGGTCCCAGAGGTGATGGGGCCCTTTAGTGCCCTTTGGGTAAGAAGGGTTTGCAGGCACCCTGTAGGATGCTGAAAACATGTGGCCCAAGGTTTCATGCTGAGCAATACTTAATTAGTCCAAGTCTAGCTACTTGCATTTTTGGGTAACCAATAATTTAACATTTCTTCTTTGTTCTGATTATAAAGACAACATATGTATATTTAGGGAAAATTATTGTGAAAAATTATGAAGAAAAAATCACCCATAATTCTACACTCAGATGAATTTTGCTTATCACTTGGGTGAATTTTGCCGGCCTTATTTCTACATGTGTGTGGTGGGGTACATACCAAACTGAACTTGTATCCCGCTTTTTTTCTCTTTTGACAAGAATGTTGCTTTTCGCTTTTTTTCTCTGTTTTTCATTCTAGTCGTTTTGATCACCATGGTTTTTAATGTCTTCACCCTGCATTTAGTTTTGAACTTTCAAGAATTCAGATATTCTGTCAGTTAGACCAGCCGCCTCTCGAAGGCCGTTTGAGCTTGGAGGAGGAGGAAAGCCACCTGTGGAGCCAGACGACTCGGCTTGCTAATTCTGGAATCATTAGACTGTCTGTCCTGTGAGCCCAGTCCTGCCTGTGCTCAGGTCACGCTGGAGTTAAGGATGGCGTTTCCAGCTTTCAAGGGCCGTAAACAAGAGAAAGGGTGTCTTCTGGAGAGACCCTGGAGTCCCTGGCAGGCAGGTCCTCTGAGGGAATGTGAGTGCTTGGACTCAGCTGTTTGGCTCTTTGGGACTTGGATGCTAACTGGTTAGGCCTGTTTAGGGGCAATCCCATCCCTGTGGTCTGGAAAAAATATCCAGCTGTCACGCCAATCGGCATATCCACTGAAACTCCCCCAAAGAGCAACATTTGGCGTAGTCAGCAGAGTTTAGTGGAGGTGGCTGGCCAGGGAGAATTCTTATTATATTCGCTGTGAGGTTGGTGGTCATGGCATTATGACTGTCTTGGTTTCTCTGGCAAGTTCTGGTGTGGAAGGCTCCAACAGACACTGCCGCGCAGAGCTGCCCCGAGAGCGAGATGAGGGGAAGGGTGTCAGGGGAGTGAGAAGGTCAGGAATGAAGGCTGTGGCTCTGCCGGGATGTGAGAGAAGAACAGGAGACTGCCTGCGTGAATCATGAGAAATCTCTGATGGAATTAGCCGTGCAGAATGCGTGCTAAGTGCTGCTTCCTTCCCCTCACAGTCAGACGTTTTGGCCAAGGCTGGAGGGGGAAGAAAAGGCAACTCTGTAAGGGTCCCATCTCACCAAGCATGGAAGGAAGATTGCTGGAAAAGGTCTCAGAAGAGCGACTTGGGGATTCCTTGCACTCCCGGGGCCGGGAGGTCGGGTGCCATGTCCCCAGGTCTCTGCTGGTGCAGCGTGCGCGTGGCTGAGAGGTCAGCTCTTCGCCCAGCCCGTCCCGACCATCTGCTCTCTAAACTTGCTTGCTAGGTGGGCCCCTCTGTTTCCGTATCTGGCCCCTGTCACCAGCTCACACTCCCCCTACCCATCTGACTTTTTTCTTGGTTTCTCCACTTGTCACACAGTTCGCGTCTCAAGCTTCCCAGGCCCAAAGCCACCCCGGCGGCCCAGCTCTTGCTTTTCACTCCCTCCCTCCCCTTAATCCTTCTGTGTTGCCTGTGTTCCTTAAAGGGCATCCCAAGGCCATCAATCAGACCTTGCCCCCTCCCCCCATCAGCAAATAAGTCCCATGATCCTAAATCTCTTACATTGTCCAGTCTCTCCATCTTTGCTCCCCATCCTCGACCAGGACGCCACCCTGCCTCTACTGGGCTATAGCACAGCCTCCAGGCCAAGCAGTTGGCTGGCTCCTGCTCTCCACCCTCCGCAGCCTGCTTCTTGCAGGCCCCTAGTGCCACGCTTGGCTCCAGCTTTGGCGTCCTGTTGCAGGGAGTGTGAAATCGAGACCTGAGTTGCTGCCAGCACCTGCCCACCTGCACACCTCCCTCAACCCCTGTGTCTGCTCTGCTCCAGTCACCTTGGCCTCCTGTTGGTTTTTTAAAACCTACAAGCCTTCCCTACCTCTGCAGCTGTTGTTCCCCTGCCCAGGAGTGGTGCCCTGGGCTTGCCCCTTGCCATCGAGCTTATATGCCGCCTCCACAGAGGGCTTTCCGGAGCCCCTTTCTCAAGTGAGCTCTATGCTGCTCTCCACCTCCATCTCCTTCTGCTGCCTTTTTTTTTTTTTTTAAGATTTATTTATTTATACAAGCACTGGGTACAGTCAGAAGCGCGGGAGGGTGAGAGAATTCACCAGAGCCATTGCGGGGAGCAGAACAGGCAGACTGACGAAGTACACTGCTGAGGGGAGCAGTGGGCGCGCCACGTGGGACCCTCACTGACGGCCGGGGATGGAACCGTGCTGTAGAGGCTGCGGGCAGCTTCGCAACCCAGCGCTCAACCGTTGCACCATGAGGCGGTCCCGCTGCCTTTCTTATGCTTAAATGTTCTTTCTTTATTGTTATCTTTGATCTTCAGCACCTAGGGTGTCTCCCTTGGTTACCATGGAGAGCCCGTACCCAGCATGCTGCCTGGCTCTTGCTAGTTGCATAAATAAATCCAGCGTGCATGGCCGAGCACATGAGACAGAGCACATCAGCACTCGGTGCTTTCCTTAGTCAGACATTGTGCACGATTTGGTGGGCAGTAGTGACACGACCTGCCCCGTGCTCACTGCCAGTCACTAAGTGAGCCGCTTGTGCCCATTTAAAAAAATTTTAAAAAAGATTTTAGTTATTTTTGTGTAGAAGAACTGGGACGTGGGCCAAAGGTGCCAGGGGTGAGAGGACTCACCAGAGACAGAGTGGGGAGCAGAACAGGTGGATCTACTGAAATCCACTGCTGAGGGGAGCAGCAGGGAGCCAGGAGAGGTCTGCTGCACCCTGTGGGTCAGCTCCCTGGCCGGGAATCGAACTCAGGCCTCAGCAGTGGGTTATCCTGGTGACAGTGCTCAGGCTTAACTCCAGGCCACCAGGGAGGCCCACTTGTGCCCATCTGACCTTCTGTCTTCAACCTAAGGATATGTTTCTTCTAACCGGGGGCTGTTGGCGCTGTTTGGGTTTCCTGCCCTGACAAAGTGGCAGATTATATCGATCTTTGCTCTTCTGTTTACAATGTCATTAGCTTCACAGATGTCTTTGCTTTTGGGGAGAAACCCTCCTTGGGCAAGTATTGTCAGGGTGGCCAAGGTTCTGCTATGTTAACAATGACCCCCATCTCTCAGTGGTCTGATGAAGCAAGGTCTGTTCTTGGTCCCGGCACATGCCCAGGGTGTGTTTCTTGCTTCCTTCTCACACAGGGCCAGCCAGCCTCCCCCTCAAAGTGTGTTTCTTGCTTCCTCCTCACACAGGGCCAGCCAGCATCCCCCCCAGCACCCCCTCCAGCCTGTGACCCTCCAGGTGTGAGTTCGAGTCACTAGTTTCCAAGCTAGGATCAGTGGAGTGCTGTGTGGGAGCCCAGAGAAATGCCCCCTGAGCTTCTTTCCAAAGGCTCTGCGGACTGTGGGCAGAGAAAACAGCCTCAAATGAGGTACACCCAGAGAGAAAGCAGGTTTCAAGTGGCGCTGTGTTTTTGGAATCTGCCAGATGTCAGAAACTCTTTGAAACAAAACAAATGCTGTTTCAGTTCCACAGAAGGAGCCCTGCGAAGCTGATGTGATGTGTGGAGAACCCAATTACCAACCCACTGTGCAGGAGAAGAGTCTCTTCTTGCTCATGGGGCTGTGGGTGCACGTGATCACAAGCTAGATCAAGGTCAAGGTCAGCGCAGAGCAAAAGCCACTGGCCGCGAGGTCTCTGGGTTCCTCTCTGCCAAACCTCGAGTGTGACCAGGCCACTTACTCTTCGGGGATGAGCTGGGAAGGGTCATCCAGAGACCCTTTCACAGGGCCTGCGGTCAGTGCCTGTAGCGCCTGAGTGGGGCTGCGGTGGAGGAAACGCCCACATCCACTCCCACTGCAACGGCAGCTCCGCTCTGCGCGTTGAAACCGCTCTCTGTGCTGGTCAACATGTGCTTCCTGAGCCACAGAGCCACCGCCAGGGTGGGGGGACCCTCCTCTGCCAACCACAGAGGCAGCTGGTCCACGGACGAGGGTGGCGAGTGCCAGTGTGCACTGGGGGTTCTCAGGATGGGGACGATTCCGAGGGGTAGAGAGGGCCCAGCCAGCCTGGGTTAGCTCGACGCAGACAAAGCCGGGCTGTCCACAGGGCGCCGTTCAGAGGACGCGCTCGTCCTTGCTGATGCCAGTGGGCTGCTTGTGAGATGAGCGCGAATTCAGTGTCCGCGCCAGGGCGGGCTCTGCCGGGGCAGCGTGGGTGACGAGAGAAGGTGAGGTGCGTCGCACAGTTCCTGACAGTCTGAGGCGAGGGCTGCGTGAGAAGGAAAAAGAAGAATATTGGATGGTTTCACTTGTAGGAGGAATGTAGAGGAAGCAAATGAGGGATCGGGGGAAAAAGTAATTATAATAAATTAAAAATCAAAATCAACAGGCAACTATAAATCAGAGGCTTCGGGGCCAGGGGAGGGGTCCACACAGGGGCGGGAGGAGCACAAGGGACTGTGGCGACGGGACACGGGTGACGGGGCGGTGGGAATTCCACGGGGACTGCGCCTGCGAGGAGAAAGCAGACACTGTACAAAAATGAATGATGTAAAATATATGAAATAAAAATAAAAAAATAAAAAGTAAAAAAAAAAAATCATGAGATACCATTTGGAAAGAAAAATAAAGTCTCTGCTGCCGCAGCACATCCTTGTCCTTGGGGGGGGGGGGCGCGTGACGGCTGCGACTGTCCCCACCCCCCCTCCCTTCCCTCGCTGCTGCTCATTCATTCATTCACCCTGTTGCGGTGTTGGCTGCCCCTGCCCTGCACCCTCCGCGCCCAAACTGAGAGGAGATTTTGCCGCATGGCTGCTCCCTCTCGCCTGTGCAGGAGAGGGGCTTTTTTTTTTTTATTTTAAAAAATATTTTATTTTATATAATTCTTACATAATTTTTCATTTTTGCACACTGTATGCATTTTCATTTTGGTTATATTCCCCATACAATTCCCACCCCCCTTATTTTGTCCCTAATCCTTCCTCTCCCCAACCCCCGCCCCTGGTGTATGGTTTTTTGTTGATTTTGATGTTCACTGTCTTATAGTTATTCATTCTCCTGGTCCCTTATTTAAGTTTTCTAGATTCCTGCTATGAGTGAGACCATCCGGTATTTTCCTTTTTCTTTCTGGCTTATTTCGCTGAGCAGGATCCCTTCCAGCGCCATCCATGTTGCTGCAAATGGCGTGTTTATCTTTTTTGAATGCTGAGTAATATTCCATGGTGTCTATGGACCACATCTTCCTGATCCAGTCATCTATTTTTGGGCATTTGGGCTGTTTCCAAAGCTTAGCTATTGTAAACAGTGCTGCTATAGGTGCCCTTGGGAATGAATGTTTCTGTGTCCTTTGGGTAAATACCTAGGAGTGGAATTGCTGGATCCTATGGAAGCTCCATCTTTAGCAGGTCGAGGAATCTCCACACAGCTCTCCATAGTGGTTGGACCAGTTTGCACTCCCACCAGCAAAAAAAAAAAAAAAAAACCAAAAAACTAGCAACAACAAATGCTGGCGAGGAAATGGAGAAAAAGAGGGGCTTTAAAGGCATTTTCAAGGTAGGGGCTGGAGCCTGGGGACGCAGGGTGAGGGGGAGAAGCAGAAGGGGAGGCTGGGTGGGATGGGGCCGGCCCGCAGTAGACAGGGAGTGCTGAAAAGCGACCCTGCACAGGCCTGGGGCGCAGAGGGAGCTTTCGGTGTCATGTGGGCAGCTGGGATGAGCAGGGAGAAGGGCAAGAAACGAGGCTGGAGAGAGTGACTAGGGTCCTGAGTTAGACCGTGACCCTCCCAAAACCCGCTCAAGCCTTACCATGTTCCTGTGAGCAAAACCTTTGGAAGGGGCCTTGGCAGACGGGGCGAGTGCAGATGGCAGGGAGGAGGAGGCCAGGACCAGAGGGAGGCATCCCCAGCCATGGGACAGGGACGAAGGACTTCCTGAGCCCAGGAGCAGAGCAGGCAGGCAGGAGTGTTCTCGAGCCTTCCAGGGAGCACAGCCCTGGGCACCTTGGTTTGGGCTTCTCTCTCTGGAAGTCCTCGTCATCTTAAGCCACCGGGTCTGTGCTGGGGCAGCCCCTGGACGCTGACACGGAGGGGTGGACCGTGTGGGAGGGTGGCCTTGGCCCTCGGTTTCCCTGAGGGAGAGCTGTGTCATCGCCAGAACTGTGCAGCCACTCCACTGCCCACAGGGGCTGGGCCGGGGCTGGGATGGGGGGCAGACAAAGGCCCCCATTTTGAGGGATAGCTCCTACTTGTTTTCTCTGACTTTTCAGTAGAAGTTGGAAATCATATCTTTAAATATTGGCCACGAACGAGCATAAACTTGGAAGCCATGCAGACACAGCCCAGCAGTGTGTACCCCGCTGGGCTGCGGCCTCAGCCCCGGAGACCCCCGCCCAGCAGCTGCAAGTGCAGGAAAGCGCCGAACACCGTCGTGTTGGTCCCTGGGGGCACGGTGTGAAAACCTCTCGTTTCCTGTAACATGGAGAAGCGCGTACCCCAGCAATGTTGGGAGTGCCTCTGTGGGGAGACCAAGGTCCCCCGGGATAGCCTGTCCTGGAGACAGCCGAGGTCTAGGGTCCCCCGCCCCGAACCGTCTCACCCCTCACACGGAGAGGACGTTAAATGCTGCTGTGAAACTGTGGGGCCCTCAGACTCAATTCGCACCCCCATAGGCCCAAGGATCATGTTTAAACACCGATTCAGATTCCGTGAGTCTGGGGGTGGGGCTGAGGGTCTGCATTTCTGATGAGTTCCAGGGTTGGTGCCAATGCCAATGCCTCTAGCCTGAGTACCCTACTCTGGGCCACAAAGTGTTCAGGGATCTTGGACTCCATAGTGCATGCCAGAGAACCCCCCTCTCCACCCCTCCCCCCCACTCTGACACTCATCCGAGTCCATGGCCCGCTGTGTGGGGAGGCGGGACTGTGTCCGGGGGACAGGGAGGCCGGGGAGTGTGCTTTCGTGGCCCCTGGCCAGTGCGTGGATGTGGCAGGGCCCTGTCTGCTGGAGGAAACAGGAGACCAGCTACCCCTCCCTGACCAAACTGCAAGTCGGGACCCTGCGCTCCTGCTGCTCGCCAGACCCCCGTGCCTGGCCTCTCTTTGCGGGCAAACATTTTTCTTTACGCTCTGGGAAAAATTGGATCCATAAATTGAATCTGCCTTCAGGCAGTTTAACTTGCGTGGCCAGCACTTACTCAGCAGATCGCCCCCAGCCTCATTAACCTCGGCTCCTTCTCAAGAAGTTTTTTTGGGGGTGGGGGCCGGGGGGAGGTGGTGGTGGGAGCGCTTTCGAATTATTCTGTGATCATTCCCGGAGCGCGTGGAGCAGGGCCATGTGTTCTGCCCCGTGTCTTGGTGTCGGGCTGTGTGTGTGTGTCTCTGTGTGTGTCCGTGTGTCCAGATGTAAAAAACCAGCACCTCGAGTTCTGCTGGCACCATGCCTTGCCTCCATCTCCCATCACCTGGAGAACTGCTCGACTGCAGACTCCTGGCCTCCACCGGGCATCTCCTGCCTTGTGCATCACCTTTCCCCGCTGACCTCACGCACGGGATCTGGAAAACACCACTGGAGAGGACGCTCAGAAGGTTCTTCTTGCTTGTTGGCTGGGTCCTTCTGCCCGTCTTTGGGTCACAGCCCCAATGCCTGTATTGTATATGGCAAAGGAGCTCTGTTTCTCAGAGGCCCCTGGATTCACGCTGGATGTGGTCTCTGATGTGGTGTCATGGCGTTTGCCTCTCCCCTCCATTTCCTCCCATTCTGATTACTTCCTGGGGACCCTCACCCCCCCACCCCCCAGGCTCTACAGCTGCCAGATGGTGGGCCTGGCAGACCGGCTTTAAAGTCTGTTCTTGATCCATGGAGCTGTGGAGGGGCCCTCGTTTCCCCCCTCAGCACGCACACTCCTTTGTACAGAGCTTCTGCCTGCACCGGGCCTGCCTGCTTGTTCACTCAGCCAGTCCTCAGCCAAACACAGTGGATGCCAGCCCACCGCCCCCACCTTCTCCCATGCCCTTCCCCTCCAGGAGAGAAGGTTCTAAGACACTGTATCTCGGCTCCCTGGGCTCCCAGTGGGGTGGAGCTCCAGCTGCCCACAGCAGGCACCTGCTTTTCAGACCTCTGGGAGTAGCTTCTTCCTGCCACCAGCTCATGGCCCCAGTTCCCACAATGCTTCCCAGGATTATCTCCCAAGCCAATTGCTTGCCTCCAAATCCTCACCCAGGCCCTGTCCCTGGAACATCTTCAGTGCTGAAATGGCCTTAAGCACGTTACCTTCACATGCCCCTCACTCAGTGGGCGCCGCCAGCAGCAGCGCTGAGAGCTGAGGATGTGGAGGCTTGGAGAGCTGAAGCCACGTGGCCAGCTCAGGAGCCGGCCCTCCGGGACCGGAACCCAGGTGTGCTGGTGCCAGCACCTGAACTCTCAGCCTTGACTTTGTTCTGCGAGTCTGTGGCAAGGGGTGGGTGGCGTGTGTTGGGTGGGGGTGAACTTCTGGTCGTCTCTTGCCCCCGCCCCTCCTCCTTGCACCTCCTCAGAGCAGTCACTGAATCAGTAGCATGGGTGGAGAGGGTGAGAACCCCGGGTGAGGGTGGCTGTCAAACCCAGCTGGAGCCAGTGTGCCCGCCTCAGACCCGGCGTACTTGTGGGCCAGTCTTGACAAGGACTGGAGCTGAACTGGGGGCAGAGCAAACCTCAGCCGAGAAAGAGCCCTTCTGGTGGAGGGGCCCCTCCACTGCCCCCGGCCAAGCACCCCCGTGAGCTGACCTCCACATGCCGGCGAAATGCTCCCTTGGGTCGGCCTTTCCTGGTGGAGGGCCTTCCAGTCGCGTTGATCGGTTTCTGCCTCTGATCTGGCTTGCGGCAGCCCCCGATCTTCCCAAGCTCTGTGCCCTCATGTGATAATTTTGCACTTGAGCCCACAGGCTCTTCTGCCAAGAGCCGACTTTCTGTTTTGAAAGAAACAATAAGCTGCTCTGGAATGGTAATGACTCCCCGGCCCCCACGGGTCCAGCCCCTCGCTTGTTCATTTGGTGGGTTCGGCAGACTCGGGGGCTGCCCAGGTCTGAGGGCGTGAGGTCAGACTCCCACTGTGGTGACTGATGTGCTCAGGCCTGTGGGTGTGTGGTCAGAAGCCGGGGAAGCTCTCTTAGGAAAAGAAATGCCGATGCAGGAGACAGTACCAGCAGGCCCAGTTTTGTGATGGGGCTTTTGTAAAGATCATCACAGGGTTTGTAGATTTCATAATGAAATCACCCTAGAGCTTATAATTATTACCTGTAAGAACAATCATCGCTTATTCTCCACACTTACATTCCTATAAAATACACACACAAATGGGATTATACTGCACATGTTTCTTTTACTTTAGAATATATCAGGGACCTCTTTCCAAGATGGTGCACAAAGACTCTGCTTCATTAAAAAAACCTATCATGGGGCCTCCCCGGGGGCGCAGCGGTTGAGCGCTGGGTTGTGAAGCTGCCCGCAGCCTCCGCGGCGCTGGTTCGATCCCCGGCTGCTCCCCGGCCACCGGAGGAGGGTCCCACATGGCGCGCAGACCTCTCCTGCCGCCCGCTGCTCCCCTCAGCAGTGTACTTTGGTCCTTCTGCCTGCTCTGCTCCCCGCTCTGGCTCTGGAGAATTCTCTCACCCTCCCGCGCTTCTGACTGTACCCAGTGCTTGGATAAATAAATAAATAAATCTTAAAAAAAAAAAAAAAGTCTTCTCACATTTAAAAAAAAAAAAAAAACCTATCATGACAGAAACTTTCAAAGGTGTACAACAGTAAGGAGAAGAGTAAGATGAACGCACCATCGCCAGACTTCAGCATTGGCAGCGCCTGGCTAGCTGTGTTCCATCTGGATAGCCCCCTCCACGCCGGCTGCTTCTGCACTTCCCAAATGCTTGGCAGAAAGTCCCAAACATCATATACTATCACAGTGTCATCATATACTATAACATCGTTATAAGGATCACAGTGCACCTCATTCTTTTATTTATTTATTTATTTATTTATTTATTTATTTATTTATTTATTTATTTTAGAACAGTATTACTGCCTTTTTTTTTTTTTTTTAAAGATTTATTTGTTTATTTATACAAGCACTGGGTGCAGTCAGAAGCGCGGGAGGGTGAGAGAATCCACCAGAGCCAGAGCGGGGAGCAGAGCAGGCAGAAGGACCGAAGGACACTGCTGAGGGGAGCAGCGGGCGGCAGGAGAGGTCTGCGCGCCATGTGGGACCCTCCTCCGGTGGCCGGGGAGCAGCCGGGGATCGAACCGGCGCTGCAGAGGCTGCGGGCAGCTTCGCAGCCCAGCGCTCAACAGCTGCGCCACCGGGGAGGCCCATTCTTTTTTTTAATGTTTATTTTTGTGTAAAAAACTGGGGTGTAGGCCAGAGGTGGGGGGAGTGAGAGGATTTACCAGTACCAGAGACAGAGTGGGGAGCAGAACAGGTGGATCTACTGAAATCCACTGCTGAGGGGAGCAGCAGGGAGACAGGAGAGGCCTGCTGCGCCAAGTGGGTAGCTCCCTGGCCTAACTCAGGCTGCTGTGTTGGGCCGTTTCAGTGGAAGCACCAAGACTTAACCCCTAGGCCATCAGGGAGGTCCTCTCATTCCTTTTGAATGACCATGTAATACTCCATCGATAAATATACTATAATTTATTGAGCCTGTCTCCTCTTGATGGACAATTCATCTGTGTTTCATGCAGGTGAACACACATTTTCTACTAGCAGATGAGGAAGTCAATGGAAAGTTTTGTCTCCTCTCTAAGGACTCTCTGGACTTGAGTAAAATTGAAGAATGCTTTCTCGCTGCCTCCTGCCTCCTCTAGACCCAGTGGGGAGGCTTGCTAGCCAGAGGCGGGGGTGGGGTAGTCATCCCCACAGCCTGAGAGGCCCAGGAAGGGTGTGCATCAGGCCATCTGGTCCGCGCTCCCAGCAGAGGACAGAATGACTAGAATGAGTGTCGTGGTGTCCTGGCGCTGCTGCCACAAGCCACTACCACTGGGTGATTCAAGAACGCAAGTTCATTCTCTTCTAGTTCCAGAGGCCAGAAGTCTCAAGTCAGGGTGCTGTTAGGTTGTAGCCTCTCCAGTGTCTCTAGGGAGACTCTAGCCCTCTGGCCTCTCCCAGCTTCTGGAGGCTGCTGGCAGTCCGTCACTCCCGCCTCTGCCCTCAGTCACCCGGCCTCCTCCCACGTTACAAGCGAGGGCACGAGGACAGGCCGTGAGCCACGGCCCAGCTGCCCTGCACCTCGCTGAGGAGGCTGCCAGGCGCCCACCAAGCCTCTCCGCGTCACCGCCTCCGCCCAGACCAGGGCGTGTGTTCAGGACCGTCTCGTTGCCAGGCAGCACTGTGGGGCTCCCGTTCCAAGAGGAAGACTTTGTGGAGAAACCCTGTTCAGCCAGTAGTTTAGTGTTTTTTCCCCTGAGATGAGGACGGACAGCGCCGGAACCAAATCTCTGCCCCTAAAGGTTTGTCTGTGTATTGGTGGCTTTGGTTTCTGGACGAGGATGGCTCTTTGAACAGCCCGTGCGTTCTCGCTGGGAGCCGTCTCCAGGCTGAAGACCCCCTTCCTTGCTCCTCTTCACGCCAACCACAGCTAGGGAAGGGAAGGCTGAGCGGGAATACTGGCGTCTCTCACCCCCCAATGCAGTGCCTCGGCCGTCGTGCCATCCGTTTTGGCGGCGAGGCCCTCAGCCTCCGGAGCTGCATATACATTATTCATACGTCTTTTTATATCACCTACTGTGGCACCAGCTGGGCACAGCAGCTACTACAAACATGGCAGCAATAAAAAAGAATGTGTAATCAGCCTTTAAACATCCCTGCTCATCTGCCAAGGGGGGTACAGAAGGTGGAAGCGAGCAGCTGGCTGGTCCCGCTAATTTCCAGGCGTCTTTCCCATCAGAGCCCCCGACCTCAGCGAGGCTGATCCCAGTAGCCCGGCAGCCTGTATGGGGAAGGGTGGGTATTTGATGCCATAAGTGAGGGAAAATGTAAAAATATACATACTATCGAGCTGCTCCACAAGTGGGGTGTCACT
Organism: Talpa europaea; assembly: GCF_964194135.1. Classification (NCBI taxonomy): domain Eukaryota; kingdom Metazoa; phylum Chordata; class Mammalia; order Eulipotyphla; family Talpidae; genus Talpa; species Talpa europaea. Next base: position 100,649,934 of record NC_140079.1, on the reverse strand, counting down.
CCTGGTCCTGCCTTCAGGTGCTGGCGGGGGGCTCCTTGGTTACTGCTCTCTCATCTTTTCCTTCCATTTTGTTTTTCCGAGACACGCTGTTGCTACAGGAAAGTGCGTCCATCTCCAGGGTGCCGGGGACGGCTCTTTGCGCAGATGCACACCCGCTGTGGCGGGGTCGTGTCCCCCGGGAGAAGGTGGAAGGTCTCGCCCCAGGGCTTCGGCATGTGATGCCCTTGTTTGGAATAGGGCTGCTATGGGTGGGATGAGCTAAGATGAGGTTGTGACTGGGTTGGGTGGTCCAGTCGGACGCGTGTGTGTGAGAAGAGGGAGATCTGGATGCAGTGCATGCCCACGCGGAGAAGCCGCAAGAGCAGGAGCTTCCTCTCCGAGCTTGGGAAGGCAAGGGTTGCTGGGAATTCCTGCTTGAGCTGCCCCCCGACACCCCACCTGGGGCTTCTGGCCTCAGGTTGAGACAAGTTCCTGCTGTCTCAAGCCAGCCAGTTTGTGGTGCTTTGTAGGACAGTCCTGGCACTCTGGTCCACCGGTATAGGCACCCCTGAGACGCAGATCTAGAACCTTCTAGGACCCAGAAGTTCCCCTGGTGTTTCTACCCCTCTCCACCGAGCTGTCTGTTCAGAACTCTGTGGCCACTGAGACGTGCTGCCTGTTCTTGACCTTCATGTCACCGGATCACCGGCTGGAACCCCTGAGCGTGCAACTCTTCCTCCTGGGGTGCATCACCCACATTCCTGTGTGCTGCGCGCGTGCACATTGAGGCCTGTTTTCCCCACAGACACTGGCGGCTGCACGGATTGTGCTGGGCGGCGTGTGCTGGAGGGCCCCAGAACTCTCGTGTCCCCTGGGAGCATCGTAGGCCACTCCCCATGAGATGGCTGCACCTGCGGCTCCGGGCAGTGAAGGAGCAACGGGGAGTGACTGCCGGTGCGCCTGGGGTTCCTTTCGGGGTGAAGAAAATGCTGTAGAATTTGATAGTGGGGAGGGCTGTACACCTTTGCAGGCATACTGAACACCGGGTTCAGTTATGATGCGGGAGTCATCGCTTAATAATAGTAGAAGTGATAATTATAACAATGATGGTGACGTGATAGTAGCGATAATAACAGCAGCAATAAAATAATGATTAAAAATAGTAATAATAATGATAATAATAGCAATAATGATGACAGAAAACTAGTAATATTAATAATAATAACAATAATGATGATGATACTAATAGCAATAGTAATAATAATAAAATAAGAGGCTCTCGTCCTTGAAGACATGGAGAGCTGTCCTGGCCGAGGCTGCTCACTCCCCGGGCAGGCCTGGACCCCATCCCTCTAGACCCTTGTGCGTCCAAGTGGGATTTGTTCAAGTCATACTTAAGGAATCCCGAATTACTGCTTTTACATGCTTTAGAGGGAAACACACACTGGGTGGCGAGTGGCTGCCATGCTTCAGCAGCGCCTCAGCTTCCCCACTTGGTAAATATGGTTGTCAGTACCGATCCGGAGGGCTGCTGGGAGGAGTCAGCGAGGCAATAGGTGTGGTAGGTTTTGAAGCACGGCCAGCTAGTCGCAAGGCATTGCTTCCCTGTCTCTTAGTCCCCAGAGGCCTCATTCCTGACCCGGTTCATCACCTGTGGGTTTGGGTGCGTCTGCTGCTGCCTCATCTCAGTGATTGAAGAGATGATAAATGGTGAGATCAGGCTGAAGCTGTGGTCGGCCTGTGACCCTAGAGTCCAGTGATTGTTCCTGGCATCATTCACTGCTTTCAGCTCTTCACAGCCCTGATCCCGGGCTGATATAAGTAAAGCTTAACAGGATCTGATGGTGCAGGGGCCGCGTGGTAATCACAGTGAGTTTTAATATTCAAATTAGAATGTGGATGAACTTGGATAATCAAAAACTTTTCAATTCTGCTCTCTGTTCTCTGTTACGTCTCCTCAAGGCTGAATAGCTTTGAAATGGCTATAAATTTGCATAATGGTTCCCATAAAGCTAATCACTTTAGGTCTGGAAGCTTTTTTGCCTGGGGTTACTGGAGTCCTCCAAGCTCCCCTAGCTGCTGTACACAGTCAGAGGAACTGAGGACTTTTTAGGGAGAGCAAAGGGTGTTGAAGAGTAGCCGTGGTCACGGGGGCATCAAAAGACAGACCCAGGCTCCAACGTGACCTTGGAGCAATTCCAAGGTGACCTTGGAGTGATTCCTCCTGCCATTTGGTGGTGTGGGGGGTAGGAACAGAGTCCGGAGGCCCCGGAAGATCTGCAGTATGGGTTTTTATAGTGTTTGGAGACATTCTTCTCCCTGGGCCTCTCCCTTTGAGTTGGTGAATGCCAGCTAGCCCCTTGAGATCTGGTAAGCTTTCCCTCCCATATTTGTCTCTCCTTCCCAGGAGCCCCTGAGCACTGGGGCTCACTGCTCATGCTTCTTGAGTTTTATACATTTCAAATAATCTGAATCTTGAAAATCTGCACGTCCTGGTAATGGAGAGAGGCAATGGTTGTTTTCATTAGTCAATATATTCGAATTGTACAAAATTCGAAAGGTACAAAAGGGTGGCTCCGGACAGAAGGTTTGTCCCTCCTCCCTCAATTCATTTGTTGAGATTCTAACCCCCAAAGTAATGGTATTTGGAGGACAGGGCCTCTGAAAAGTCATTAGGTCATGGGGAAGGAGCCCTCAGGCATGGAATTAGGTGCTTTAAATAAAGAGACTGTAGAAGTTGTGATAGCCCTTCTACCATGTGAGGACCAGACCCCAGACCTCAGAATCTGCCAGCATCCTGAGCTTGGACTTTAAGCCTCCAGAACTCCAGAACTGAAAGAAAGAAATTTTTGTTGTTTATAAGCCTCCCCAGTCTGATACAGATTCATCTAGTAGCCTGAACAGACCAAGACAGGAGTGCACGTGAAAAGTCTCCCTTCTGCACCTCTTTCCTGCCGCTAGTTCTTCCCACAGGTAATTGTGCTACCAATTTCTTATCGCCTTCTACGAGAAAGATGACACCCATCGCTTATAAACAACAGCTGACTCCAACACCAATTTGTAACTTGCTTTTTCCATTTAAATTATGTGTTGGTTTCCTAATGCTGCTGACCACATACTTGGTGCTTAAAACACACAAATACAGTTTTGTACAATCTGGAGGCCAAAATCCCAAATGGGTCTCACTGGCTAAAATCAGGATGCTCCCCCACTTCCTCCAGGTTCGAGAGGCTATCTGTGCTCCTTGGCTCATGGCCTCTTCCTCCACCTTCAGAACCAGCAGTGTCACATTGTCCAGTTGTCCTTGACTCTCACCCTCGTCCTCCCTTCTCACTTCTTGCATTGGGATAATCCAGAATAATCTCCGCATCTCAAAATCCTTAACTTACTCACAGCTGCAAAGTCCCCCCTTGCCATGGAAGGTGACGATTCCAGGTTCTGGGCGTTAGAACATGGGCTTCATTGGGGGAACATGGGTCTAGCCACCACAATTTATATTGTAATGAATTTGTTCCATGTTAGGGCAGAATGTTCTTTTCTTTTTATCAGCTGCAGCTTCCACTGTTTGCATTGTGTTATGGTTTACGTAACTGTTGCCCGCTCGGCCAGCACTTAGCTTGTTTCCAGTCTCTTCCTCCTACAGCCAATGCTGCAGAAACAGCACTTTTTTGGGCACCTTTGCTGGCAGAGTTGTCGGATGAATTTCAGGAGATGGGGTTGCTGAGTCAAAGAGTATGTTGGCTGAATTTCATTAGATATTGCCGAATTGCTCTAAGGGTGGTTAAAATTTATTCTAGAAAATTCCAAATATATTAAAAAAGAAAGACTAGTTTAATGCGCTCTGTGCACCCATCGCACACTTCATCAATTACAGTGACCAACTCCAGGCCAGTCTTGTTTCGTCTACACCCCTGTGGGCCGTCTCTAGCGCCTTGGTTGTTTAGAAGCAAAACCCAAACCCAGGAAGTCCAAGGGACTCAAAACATTTAAGCACGTGGCACCTGTCAGTGAGATTCTTGTGGCGGAATGGAACTGAGAGGAGGAGCCGGCCCAGTATGCTACACTGGGGACACCTGGGTTCCCGGGACAGTGGGGCCAGTGCCCTTCACCTGGAGACCCTTGGCACTGCCCCCCTCGTGGCCCTGCGTGGAGATGGTGGTCCCGTTGCCTCATCCTTTCCACCCAGAGACAATCTGTAAAATCAGCACTGCACTGCAGATTTGCGGAAATGATGTTCTGGAAGGTTGTGTGGTGAGGATGAGCTGACTCAGCAGCTGCTTTGGAACTCCGACACTGAGCGAGAGCCCGAAAGCAATAAAGAAGTGCTTTTTGACCTGCCGTATCTGTAATTATCAGCAAGCGAGAGTCCTCTCTGCAACACCAGAACTTTGCTATCTCGCCTTATCAAATTTTCACACCGCTCTTCTGAGAGTAATAAAAAGGAGTGGGGATTGGCTTCCGGGAAGACGGCACTCCGTGGAGAGGCTGTCCCCCCCAGAGCTCAGATCTTGACCGAGGATGGGCTCTCAGCGAATTCGAGGGTGCGGTGTTTGTGACGGTGAGGCCAGGATGGTGGATGTCGGGGTGTGGTGTTTTGCGATGGCATGGCCAGGATGTCAGTTCCCTTCCCACCACGTCACTGTCAGCAGGGCCAGTTCCTCCTCTCTGAGACTTGCAGCCCCTTAGGTCACAGAGTCTGAGGAAATGTGGGGAGAGCAGGCAAGTGATTTCGGGCCCTAGCTCAGGAGAGGACAAAGGAGACAAGGATATGTGAAAAAATACAGGAAACGCCACCACTCCTAGGACCCACATGCTCTGCAGCCATCCTGACACCTGAGCCAGCTCCTCCTCCGCCCCTCCACAGCTGGCAGCCTGCTCCAGTCACCCGTCCTCTGGGTCATTTCAGCCCCTGCTCTGTCTCTCCCCTGCCGCATCAGCCAGAGTGACTCATGAGGCCCCCTCAGCCCCGTCTCCCTGGGCCACAGAGCAGTCCCCACCCCTGCTGCTCTACCCGCTTCTCCTGCAGCAGCCCAAGCCTCAGGGACCCACCCTTGCTATTGCCTCCATCTGAATGCTGTTCCTGAGAGAGCTGCAGGGCTTGACCCGGGTGCCAGGGCCATCTTTAAAAGAAGTCTTTCCTGGCCACTAGCTGAGACTGCAGCCCCCACCCCTGCACGCTCCTTATTCCATCTCTGTCTTTACTTTTCCCCTTAGCCCTTCTAATTAACTAACTAATGAGCTAGATAACTGCGAATATAAATGTGTATGCAGCATATATCTTGCATAAGGGATGTCTCAGTAGTTACACATGCGTGTACTGTTACATCACCATATATTAACTGGCTGTAACTACCCACGAGGACTCCACGCGGGTATATCCACAGCGAACGTTAACACGCGGGCGTGCTCGCTGCCTGTCTCCCTCCACCGGCCCCCCCCCACGCTTGTCCTGCTCACGGCTGCTGCCTCAGTGTGCCCGGTGCCCAGTAGGCGCTCAGTGACCCATTTTTGGGTGATGTCTGGGTCCAGGGCTGATTGAGGAACCCCGTGGGGTCCCTTATTCCCAGAGCCGTGTCTTAAGTGTCTTATTTTTATTCATTTGATTTTTTTTTTTTTTAAATCAGAGGAGGGATTTTGTCTCCTTGGTCGAAGGGGCTTTCCTAGTTGGTGCTCGGGGAGCAAGGCAGCAGCCTCGGCCGTAAACTTTCTGCTCCTACTCCCACCGCTCGGCCCTGGGCGACATGGGGAGGGATTGGCCACCCCTGCCTGGCCCTGCGCCACGCACCACCTCCGTAAGGAAACTCCCTCAGAAATTCTACTGGCTCCTAAAAGGAAAAATGTAGGTGAGTGAAAGACCAGTTTTAAGCTAGAATTAAAAATGGAACATTCCATCTCAGATGGAAATGTGTGGTGGACTTTGGTGTTTCAGTGCTTAACCAGGTGGGCATTTTGGTGGTCAAATGGGTCAAAAAATATTCCGGGCTCATTCCCGGAGCCCTGAGGGTGACACAAGGTGGATGGGGAGTAAAGACGGGGGTAGGGAGCTGCAGGCACTCCCCCCGCTCCCCCAAATCAGGATGGAGCACTGGGTGCAGGGACAACACTTGGGGTGTCTCATCTCCCTTCTGGGGCTTTCAGCCTTGTCTCTAAGACCAACAGCCGGTTCACAGTCACAGGCAAACCTGACGGCCCGCTGAGTGAGCCTGCAGGACGGTCTGATGCTCGCTGGCCTTCCCAGCCGGGCTGCCCTTGGCTGCCCAGCAACGTCAGAGGCAGTTGGGGTGTCACCTGAAAGGAGGTTCAGATGTTTCTCCAAGTTCTTCTTCTTGTAGCTTATTATTTTCTTGTAAATTGTGTAATTTTGCAAACACACCAGAAAAAAAAAAAACCCACAAAAAAACAAAAGAGAGGGAAAGCATCACAGGACCTCATTAACAACATACTTTTGCAATATTTGCTTCAGATCTCTACTGCTCTCCTAAGAGATGCTGTCACAGTTACAGCTAAACCACCAGCTCATTTCCCTCCTTCCCCAGGGAAACACGGTGCAAAAGGCCTTCCTTACCCGCTTCCCGACTGCACGTCTGTCACACGGGCTCAACCTGCGCCGCGCTGCCCAGAGGGGCTGGCGCCGGGATCCGTGAGCCGGGCCATCTGGGACACGGCCCAGGGACGAGCTTGCACTTGGCCTCTGGAAGATGATAGGCCGCTCTGCTCGCGGAGGGCGGCACATTGCGCCTCCTCCAGTGGCTCTGCTTCAGCACGCAGCGCGCGCCCGCTTCTCTGCCCCCGGGGGGGTGCTCCGGCCCCTGTGCTGCGCCTTCTCGTCTCTGCTTCTGCCCCAGCGTGACCTCGTGGCAGTGCCCACCCAGGACGTCCAGTTCCTAATCCGGCACCTGCGGCTGTGTCGGGGCACGTGGAAGAGGAACACGAACATTTCGTTATTGTTGCTGATGAAACAAAGGCTGCTGGTCCCCAGCCTTCAAGCAGGCAGGACATGAGGGTTGTCAGGGTGGGGCTGGACTGACCCCAAGGGCCCTTAATGGGAGGGCGAGGCAGACAGTCAGAATCAGAGCTGGGGTGCGAGAAAGACTTGATGCACAGCTGTCGTGTCGAAGTGGAGGCTGGGACACCAGCCAAGGAGTGCGGGCGGCCCCGGGAGCCGGGGAAGCGAGGACACCCACTCTCCCCTCCGGCCTCTGGCAGGCGCGCAGCCCCGTCCACACCTGGTTTTACCCCAGTGAGGCCCACTTTGGACTTCTAACCTCAGAACTCTCGGGAAATAAATTTGTGTCGTTCAGGTTTGTGGTCATTTGTTACAGAGGCCGCAGGAGGTCGCATGTGCCTTCCATGCGGGGCCTCTCCCTACCAGCTCTGTGCCTCTCGGTTCCTTGCCTGATTTGTAGCTTTTCGTGCTGTTCTTGGAACAGTGCCTGCACATAGTAGGCGCTCAGACTCCCCTGCAGGGTGCCTTTCTTGGCCACGCCTGACCTGACGTGGCCAATCGGTTTCGCTCCCTGGAAACTGGGCTTTGGGGTTGAGTGGTTGGTTCTCTGTCCCTGATGGCGGTGCCTGAAGAGGAAAGGAGAGCTCGAGACCACCGGCACTGCACACAGATGAGTCCTGAGCCCTGGATAGCGGGGTGCTGAGGAGACGGGGAGGGGGGGACCAGAGGAGAGTCGTGGGAAATTTGTAGGCCCAGCCCCTGGTGCTGGTTCTGCTGGCCTGTGGGACCTGGGTCTTACTTGGCTTGGGGCTGAGATTTCCTGGGGTGCCAACACTGGGAAGGGAAGGTCTTGGCCACACGGATGGTGGGGCGGCCTTCTCTCCGCCGTGGGTTTCACGAGACACCCCGATATCCGTTCAGTAAATCCCCCTAGAATCTGGTGTCGGGGAGGAAACGCTTTGACCTTTGACTGGTGTAGTAACTAGAATGCGATAAGATAGAGGAGTGGGAGAAACACAAATGTAAGCTCATATGTTGGGAGCCCCACAAAACCTTGGGGCTTCCCAGGAGCCTGTCAGTTGGGTTTTACCTGCCACCCTGGGCTAGGGAGAGGGGGTTTCCAAAGGGAAGAAGACAAGTCCCAGGAAGATGGACGAGCAATTGTTCGGCAAATTAATATTTGCTGGGCCAAGCGGAACAGTGGGGTGCAGAGAGGATCTGAACAGACTTTGCCAGCCTCTCCCCGCCTGCCACGCCTTGCCACAGCCGCCGTGTCACTCTGGGGCCAGCCTGGTCCTGGGGCAGGGCCTCTATCTAAGTTGTTTCAGGCAGCTGGGGGAGGTCAAAGTTTTCTGCCTGTGTCTCTTGGGCTGTGATGTTTTCAGTCCAAAGCAGTCCATGTGCCGAAGTCACATCTGCTTGGGTGCTTGTGTTTGTCCCCCACTTTCTTCCTCCCGCTCCCCGCATAAGCTTCCACCTGTTCCTACGACCTGCCGTGAAGACCCCTCATGGTTTAGTGCTCGGCTGACCCGACTCCTAGAGGCCCTGCTCGCCCCGGGGAACAGCTGTCACCCCTCACAGGGAATGGCACCGCCTGGGCAAAGGTGAGCCTGTCCCATATCAGGCTGTCAGCCGGAGCTGGGCAAAGGTGCCCCCCTTCGGGGGCAGGCTGTGCACCGCAGGAATGCCCGGCTCCTCGAAGTCACCTGAGTGTTAGCTGCTGCCGTTGCTGTTTTCTTGACTCCGTTTACACAGGAGACACGGGCCACATGTAACAGAGTGACACGCGTAACGGCTGCACAGTAAGAAAGTGTATGCTGCGTTCTGTGTGTCATATGGTCACACATGTGACGTAACCACACATAGGGCGCAGCGGCCGCCACGTGCGGGGGATGTTTGTATGGGGAGATTCGCCGTGTCGGGTCGGCTCACGCAGAGGGGAGGCGGCCCTGCCCCTGCTGCCTGGAGACAGATGCTTGGGGTTCAGTCTGAGCCCGAAGGCCTGAGAACCAGGCGGCGCTAATCCCAGTCTGAGGGCAGGAGAAGAGGAGAGGGCCTGAAAGGAGGGCCCCTCCCTCCTCCAGCTTTCATCTCTTCCATCCCCCCCCCACACCGTGGACTGGGCGGGGCCCTCGCCCTCCCAAATTGCGGGGGGCGGTCGCTCTGCTGACTCCACCATTCAGCTGCTCACCCCACCCAGAAACTCCCTCATGCCCACGCCCAGAAATCACAGTTCAGCTGGAATTCAGTTCTCAGGCACCAACAGGTTATGGTTTTGGGGTTTCTTTGGGGTCGGAATTTAGGACTAAATAATGTCCTTTCAGTCATTTTTGTAAAAATGGATGATGCAGATGGCATTTCCTCAAGTTCATACTCGTACACACGCCACACCCCACACACATCACGTACACACAAACTCTGCAGGTGCTCACACCATGCACTGCACACCAACTCTCGCGCACATCACCCACAGCTCACATGGACTCTTACATAGCTCACACATACACACTCACACACTCATGCATGCCACAAACACATAACACACATTCCTGTCATGCACTCACCTCACACGGACTCACACACACACACACACACACGCAGCGTGGACCCCACACGTGGGGAGCACACAGCATCTTGTGCTTTCCTGTGGGGACACAGGGCCCTGCACCCTGATTATCCCTCTACCCGACACATTCACTGCCCACCGTGCTGCTTCAGCAGCGATGTGAAGGCGGCGTGATGAAGTCACAAGCATTTGGAAAACTACAGAGCAGACATCTCCATCCCACCCGAGGTTTTTTACGGTTTCTCTCTTTCTGCTCGGCCCTATTCTGCTGCTAACTTGATCTGGCCACCACCCGAGTTACTCTTCATCTTGAATCCTTTATCCACTTCCCACTGGACTGACTGTAACGAGGGCTTTCCCCACCCAGGCTGCTTTCCCTGAATGGACGCGCCGTCCATCCGAGCCGCCCTGTTGGTGGACATACGGGTATTTCTAGGCTGTGCTATTTTAAATAACGCAGCTGTGCACCTCTTCCCACCTGTGACTTTTTCCTGTTCTTTCACTTTTCGGAGACATGCCCTTTTCTGTGGGAAGCTTTTAGTCAAAATCTATAAACATGCCCACGGGACTGAACATTTTGTGCCCTGCCCGGCGCTCGGGCCTCATCGGTCCTGAGGGTCACATCCTCACGGTGGGCCGGTCCCCGCATGAGAGGCCCCAGAGTGCGCCTCCCTTGTGCCTTCCATCTCTTGGGGACACAGCAAGAAGACCCGTCTGTGCAACAGAAACGGGTCTTCATCAGGCGCCTGATTCTGATCTTGGCTCCGACCCCCAGAGCGGGGCAGAGCAGGGCCCCTGGTGTTCCTCCCGCCACCCAGACAGACGGCTGAGGCGCTGGGCGTTTGCGGGATTGCTTCGACAGGGTCGCCTTATTTTATGTCATCCCGCGCGCTGAGTGAGTGCATCGGTTTTCCTCACTCTGGGAAGCAAAGTATTAGCACTTAAAAATAATTTGGATTTTAATACATGACAAGATTAGTTCTTATGCTCACTGGAATTCCTTCTGTCATTTCCCTGGATTCTCTCAGATGTGCTCATTTAGGGGGGTGATTCTCGTGTTGTTTCACAGATGTGTCTTTTGCTTTGCCAAGTGAATCATAACCTTAGGCAGGGATTTCTTTTTTCCAGAACGCCTGCCTGCTGCCGGGCATTGTGTGGGGCATCAGAAGTCTCGCACACGCTTTTCCTGCTTAACATCCGGCACAGGGCCTGAGATCCAGGCCTCTTTCTTTTTGCCCGGGCACTGGGCCAGCTTCTACTCCCAGCGCCTCCAGGATGGGGCTCACACTGTGGCCCATGCAGTATGAGTGGGAAGCAAAAGACTTTCTCTAGGCTTGGCCTTAAAGACCTCTGCGTGGGACCTTCTGCACCCGCCTCGGAGCGTGTGGTAAAGATGACAAGGGCCAGCTGCCAGGGGCACGGGCCTGCTGGCTGCGTGGGCAGCTGCGTGATGGCTGTCAGCAACGGGTCTTGCTTGAATTGGGTCGCTGACATTTTGGGGCATTTTGTGTAGCTTCCAGCTTATGTTATTAGCCCTAATGTTAGAGGGCAGACTGAGGGGCACTGTGGGGCCCCCAAACTTGTACAATCCAAATAGGTTTTGTCATTCACTGCCTAAAGACAAGATAACCCTTAGTGAGACCTTCAATAGAAAAGAACTTTAATAGAATCAGTGTGCAACAGAGAGAGAGAAGAAAGGATATAGTTTCCCAATGAAACACCCCAAGTGCCCCATCCCCTCGTGGGTAAATGCCCAGACAGACAGGGTTGGTCAAAATCAGAGCTGCTGAGGCCCAAAAGCTTGCCCCAAGTCTAAGGCACCTTCTGGTGGGGACGGGGGCAGAAGGGCCGGGTGAGTCTGGAAGGAAAGGAGCACGAGGAAAAAAATCAAATTGAAGGGTGCTGCTGCCAGCCTCCCCGCGGCTCTCTCACCCACGGCCCTCCCAGGCGTCTCCTTCCATGCCCCCAAGTCCCTGGTGTGCCAAGTACAGACACGAGTACTAGGGCTTGTTGGAAACGACAGGGCGAGAGACAGAGCTCCAGGGACACCCAATAGGAGGAGGCTCCCTGAGCAAGGGAGGGGCCTTCCAGGGACGCACTTGCACAACTTGCTTTGTCATATGTGGAATGGTCTGGAAGTGGAGGCCGAACCCGCACGGGTGGGGATTTTAACATTCGAATGAGCCCAGGTCCACTGCGGGCCACTTTGGGTCCTTTCGCACATGCCTCATAACCCGGCTCTGGTCGGTCGGGCCTCAGGGTCTGGCCACCTCCTACTCCCACCTACGAGAGGGCGCGGCAAGCTGTAGAAACAGCTCAGGAACGCATCAGTTGCAAAGAAGTTACTGACAGAAACAGCGGGTTTAAAGAAATGGGTGGTGGGGTGTTCCCGACACGGCGCCGCTCCCTCCCAGGCACCTGCCGCTCCACAACGGTTGTGTCTTCTTCGCAGAGAAGTCGAGGTCCTTGCGGTATCACTGAAGGTGTTCTGTAGCTCGAGGGCTCATGAAATGGCGGTACCTCTAGGGTGCCTTGGAGGCCTTCCTCCTCCTCTTCCCTTTTATAGGCCAGAGCAAAGGAATCCTGGAGACAGGAAGGCACTCGCCCCGGCATGGGCGGCAGAGCTGAGGCCAGCGCTGCTGCGGCCTCGCCCTTCCGCCATCTCGTCGTTCTGCCTCCATCTTCGCTCAGCCCCTCCCAGCCACCTCTCAGTGCTGAGTGTGCAGAGTAGGTGATTAAGCCGAGATCCTCAAGGAAGTCCTTTCCTGGCTGGCATTCCTGGTTGGAGCAAGAAATCTCCGAGGATGGCAAACATTAAATAGTAGCACTTCTGTGAATGGCTCCCAAATTAGTCCCTGTCTCTCTTTTTTTCCACGAAGCACAGTTGCAGGAAACACACTTAACCTGAGATGAAGCACATATTAGAGAAAGGTTCTCTCCATTGCATTATCTATTACTCTAATGAGCATGAAAAAGGGGAGCAGGGACGTGCTCTCTCTCGCTATTATTACTTCCACCACAGAGTTGACATACACAAGCTCATTATTGCATTATGTTTTATTCAACAAAATAACTTTAATGTTGTAGCTTAAATTGAATTCGCTAAAACATCTTCATCTCCGGCATAATGTGCCTCAAGTGTCTTCTTGGTGCCTGCGTTTTCTCCAGAATTATAGTGCTGAAGCTATGGAAATGGCGAAATTATATGCAATCTGCAAAACAATGTGGCTATAACGTGGTAATTGGCCTTCCACATAATTAAAGGAACATTTCCTCATCAGCGCTGTTCCACCCGAGACCCAAAGGCTATCGTTGTACAAATCATCCACTTAGGAAAACCTTTATTCCCAGTAGCCTATAAAAATCTGGTTATGCAAACAGATTTGCTTATTCAGTAACATTAATGGCTCTTCACAGTTAAAAAATAATCAAGGTGATTGACCTATAATTTGCCTTCTCCGAGACCGAGTGTCATTTTTATTTTGATGGTTGGGAGCTTTTCAACTCTGAAAATTATTCACAGCTGGCATCGAGACCCAGGGAAGAGAATCTCAAAAACCAACAACCTGTGTACCCCAGCCTGGTAATCAATAGAAACCACTTCGACCGGATTAGGGTCTTGTGCGTGGCGGAAAAGCTCTCGGAGACAACGGAGTCGCTTCTGACTCGGATGGACTCCCTCTCGAGCCACATCAGAGTCTCGTCTGCTAGACACTCCCTGGAGAGTCCCTCCAGGCTCGAGGCAACAGCCGAGCGATTGTTTTAAAAAATTATTTATTTAAAAAGGAAAGCAGCCTTCGGTGCGGGAGACGACCCCAGCAGTTACTCTGAACGCGCTCCTTAGACATGGTGCTGAGAAGCCTCCAGCCAGTGTTTTCTGGGAAGCAGTCTGATGGCTGGCTGGCTTTCATTGCGAGTCTGCCCCTTCATCTGTCCCCTCGGCTCTGTTCTGATTCCTCCTCACCTTCTTGTAGGGGATGCACTGCTGGCGAGCTTACATTCTAGAGCTCTCTGAATACGCTCTCCAGAAGGCTTCTGGTTCTGGTCTGGCATATCCTACCACCTCCTGGTTTTCTCCACTTGCCCTATGTAGGGGCAGGAAGACCACAGAGCAGGTTTTCTGACCCAGCAGACCGGGTCAAGGAGGAGTCAGAGCCCTCAGTGGCTTTTGCAGGTCTTTTATTTAGATTTACCAGGCATATGGCTGGCAGGGGTGCGGGGGGGGGGGCAGGAGGCTGGCAGTCCTCCCAGCCCCCAGCAAATCCTCACTCTATCTGGGCTCTCTGGCGTTCTCTCTGCTTCTCTTCTTCTTCTCTCAGCTTCTGCTGGCGTCCCCGTGACGCCGCCCTTATAGCCTCAGTCTCTCAGCCCAGGTGCACCCACTGCAGGTGCCGCCATCAGGCGTGCATTCAGGAGCACAGGGTTCCCTCATCTATCCTAATGGCGGGAAGGCAGAAAAGCCTGATACTTTTTCCCTTACCCTACGCCCTGACCTTGGATCACCCTTTCTCTCCTGGGCTCATCAGGTACCACTAGCCCCCTCCGACCCCATCCCCCGAGCTTCCAAAACACCCGGATGAGGCCTGCACCCTCTCCTGCCCTCCATCAGGTCAGTCTGCCCTCTCCTGTCCACCTCAGCTGTGGCATCTCTCGGGTTATTGTGGGTTCCCGCCTGGTCCTCTCCCCTCCTGCCCGTCCTCCAGCCTGACCTCTCTTTATGGCACAAAGTGCATCGTCCCGCCTCTGTTTCAAGACCCCCCACTCCCTTTTAGCCTCAGGATAAGCTGACAGGCCCTGCCTAGTCCGTTTCCTCCTCGCCTCTCACACCCAGAACCCCACGAGCTCCTTTTGGCTCTTTGGACTCTCAGTCTTCACCACGCTCGTCCTTTTGCTTGGGGCAACCTCCCCCACCCCCCGCCACGTCCGCCTGGGGTGCTGCTGTCCTCTAGCCTTCAGCGTAGGGCTCCGAAGGGGGAGCTTGCCCTGTGCTCTCCCACTGTCCCGTGCCAGCCCTTATCTAAACACCTCTCGGAGCTGCAGGGGATTTGGTGACTGTTTATTTCCCTCATCAAATGCAAGCTCATCCAAAAGGGGCCACGGCTGCTCCCTGTCCCCCCGGCGCCTGGGGCTGGACCAGACTTGTGCTGTTGCCCGCGTGCCATGAGGGCTGCTCAGGGCAATGCGCGCAAGTTCAGACGTTGTAGAAAGTCCTTCCTCACTCCTAGTCCGAGTTGGCTTGAGAAAATCCAGGAGGAGCTTCCCAAATTCTGAAGCAGAAGGTGAGCTTGAACCCGAAGTCCATCAGCTCAGGCTGAATCGGAATCTCCCGAGAAGCCTGTTAAAAACGGCGGCCCCTGGGGCCCCCGGCTACGGACTCAGTGAGTCGCTCCAGCATCACAGTGTTTCCAGAATGTCAGCACCGGCCTGGACTGAGCCCCAGAACACTCTCCCTGGGGCGCAGCAGTGTCTCCTTGCTGCCTGCCTGGGCTGCCCTTGTCTGCCTGGAGTCTGTCCTCTGCAGGGAAGCTGTCCTTCAAAAACAGGAATCGGGCCACGTCGGTCCTCAGTGCCTCTCTCTCACCCAGAGCTGAAGCTGAAGTTCATTTTGCAGCCCCCGGGGCCTCTGTGTAGGACCTGCCCCCCCAGCCTCCCCTGTCCTCGTCCCCGCCCCCCATCACTCCTTCCGCGCGGCCACAATCTGGTCTCTCTTCCCTGATGATGCTGTGCCTGCTCCTGCCCCAGGGCCTTTGCCCTTGCTGCTCCCTTTGCCTGTAATACCCCCTTTTCCAGGCACCCGGATGGCTCGCTCCTTCTATCCCCATCAGCTCTGTGCTTAACTGTCACCTCCCCACGAGCCTCCCCGGCTCTCTGCCTGAAACCTCACATCCTCTCGCAGTTCCTAGCCCTTGCCTGCTTCGCTTTCTCCTTCACTTTCTTCTCAAACACATACCGCTTTGTTTGTCCTATTTTCCACTCCTCCCCCGAGAAAGTCAGCTGCGCCAGAGCAGAATTTTGTCCGTGGTGCCGTCTCTAGCATCCGGAATGCACTTGGCACATCGTAAGCCTCAGGTGTTTGTTGACTGAATAGTGAAACTCAGGAAGCTGCACTTTTTCACTGTGGCAAAATACACGTGACATTTACCGTTCTGACCATTGAAGAGTGCAAGCCAGTGGTATGGAGGTGCTGAGTCCCTTCACGCATTGTGCCATCTTCCCCCTGCCTGGAGCTTTCCCATCGCCCCCCAGAGAAACTCCACGCCCATCGCAGCTGCTTCCCATTTCCAACTCCATTTCCCTCCCCAGGTAACCACAGGTCTCCTGTCTGTCCCTGTGGACTGGCCTCCTGCGAACACTTCCTGTAAGTGGAATCTCCCTGTGTGGCCTTTCCGCCTGGCTTCTGTCACTTAGCAAAGTGTTTCTGAGGTTCATTCATAGAGGGGAACCTGTATTTTAAGAAGCCTGCCCCTCCCTCGTTCTGATGCGAATGGTTTCTCTCCCTGCCCTCTCCTGGCCTCATCAACTGTGTTTCTTCTCCAAAGCCACCAACCTATATTTCTCACTCCCCCCCTTTCCTCAACCCAGGGTAGGTGACTTCTCTGTGCCACGCTAGCAGAGTCATCTCGTCTGGGCTTCGGGGAAAGAAAGAATGACTCTGAGTCCCTGCTTCAGCACTCGCTGGCTGTGTGACCTTGGGTTAGTGACTCACCCTCTCTGAGGTCAGTTCTGCTCTGTGAAGTGGGACTTGCCTGGTGCCTACCCCCTAAGGCTCCCAGGAGGAAGTTCCTGACCTTGCGGATGCCACAGGAAGCCAGTCTCTAAGGCCCCAGCAACCTCACTGGAGCACCAACCAGAGCTTTGCTCCAGCGTGGGAAGAAAGACCCCAGCCCCACACACAGTCTCTGAGATGCCAGAGTGAATCCCCCCGGCAACTGCTTTCTCATCTAAGCTCGGTGCCACCTGACCATTAGGAACGAGGCAGGACTGGTAACCATTTTGGAGGTGAAGCTTCGAAAGTTCAACCAGAGAGCGAGTATGGAGTGGGGGCAGTGGTGTGTCTGACAGATGGCAGCTCAGAGAACAAATTAACTCCGACAGAGAAACTCACCTGTCAGGGCACCTGTGCCCAGTCTGGCAGCCACCCCAGGATGGAGGCCTTTTCCAGCAGGCTCTCCCAGGTGCTAACAGCCAGAAGGTTCTGCTTCTGAGCTGAACGGAGCCAGTCCCTCACTGCACATCGCCAGGCTGCAGCAAATGTTGATTCCTGTTGCATTGATTAAAAGTGCTTACAGAAGAGGTTTGAGGGGGTGGTGACAGCCTGAGTTATGGCCCTGCCGGCTGCCGCTGTGCCAGGGTGTTTTGAGGAGTGGCTTGGCCCACCAGGAGCGACAGTGTCGATGTGGCGGCCACGGCATCTTGTTCCCGATTGGGGCTGTATTAGCAGAGCAAATATCAGGTGCATAGGCAGGGGAGAAAAACTTCCCCTGCCCTTCCAGATGCTGAGAATCCTCCGTAATGAGAGACAGATTAATTAACAGGAGGAAAAACATTTAATTACTTATATCCAGGATCCCCACAAAGACATGGGGTGCCCCCAAAGGCTGTTGGGGTTTATTGGCAGCCCTGAACTAGGGAAACGGGGGAGGTGTCTGGTATTCCACAAGGGAGGGAGACAACTTATAGGAAGACGAGAGCAGGTGGTGGGCAAAGAGCTGTCTCCCTGCTGTTACAGGCTGTGGGGCCCGGAGCCAGCGGGTGGGCCGAGAGCCCAGGCCCGCCACCCCTGTGCGGACGCCGCCGTTATCCGGGGTGAGGGCTCCCTGCCCAGGCCAGAGCCCCCGTGGAAATCCTTGGGCGCTGAAGGCAGAGGTGAAAAGAAAAACTTCCTTTAGAACTCCCCCAGAAGTCTGCTCACGTTACAGGAAGATTGCTCTACACGCCGCGCTCTGATAGCACACACGTATGTCTTAGTTTTCTTTTTATTATTTACTTTCATTATGATTTTGAAAGTATTTTTTTAATTGTGGTAATGTTGGCTTACAACACTATGCATGATTTAGGGGAACAGGCTCTCACCTCCTCAGATCCCCGTTACTGTGCCACGCTCCCCACCGAAGCCCCCGCGGGCTTTCACCCTAATCCACTGGACCTTCCCTTCTTGCTGCCCACCCCCGCCCGTCCCCGCTGGTAGCCTCAACGTAGATTTTCTCAAATGACTATCTGTTTTCTGTTGTCTGTTCCCAGTATTATTAAGTTGATTCTACTAGTTACTCCCCCCACCCCCGCCGCCCCAGCATTAAACAGAATAACTTGCATTTGACCACAAGTTCTTCTTCATAAGATCTGTGCAAACTTCAAATAAAATTCTCTGTAACTCAAAAAAAACACAAAAAACCAAAAAAGCAAAATACCAAAACTTCCTGGGTCTGCTGTTTCTTACAAAGTAATCAGCCTAAAATAACCCCATGCCCAAGAGACATACGTCAGGGTGGCAACGCCTGCTCCCCCTGCTGCCTTCCCCCTCTGCCCAGCTGCCTGGGCTCTCGATCTCTCTGCCTCTATCCACAAGCGTTTTCAGCAATCCAGTTGCCCAGTGCCCTCCCCAGCCTGTCCTTGCCACCGCCTCTCAGCTGGGGGCAGGAGGAAATCCTTGATGAAACCAATTTGTATGACTCTTCGGAGGACCCCAGTAGTCCCCCGGAGGTGTTTGCATTTTTAAATTGGTTACTAGTTATCTCAAATGAGTTTCTAATTAGTAGAGCTCCAGGCATTGTAAGGAAATGAAGTGAAAATATGTAAATAATGTGGGGGAAGCCTCCCTCCCCAAGCCTGCTTTTCCTTTTCCTCCCAGTCTGAGTCTAGAGAGTCTCTAAACTCACTGTTGGGGTCTCCGGGGTGACTTGTGCCTTCAGTCAGGTTTCTTTTTTTCTTTTTTTTTTTGATAATAAATTTTATTTTTATATTCCCCATACAGTTGCAACCCCCCCCCCCATCCCAGTCAGGTTTCTAAGCCAGCCGAAGTGGGGTGAGGGAGTCACTCAATAGAGTTGGCTGTGGCAGAGTGGAGTCTCTGAAGATGCCCACAGTCATCTCTCCATTCTGTAGATTCTTCCAGAAGCCTTCACACCTCCACGTGTGGAGCTTAATTCCCTTTCCTTTGAATCTGACCACTTCCACACATAGGGTACAGTGGCAGGCCTGGTGTGATGCTAGAGGCTGTGTGGCCTCCTTGCTTGCCTGTCTCTGCCGGTCCAGGCAGAGAACCCAGCCACCATTCTGGGAGGAAGCCCAACAGCTCAGTGAGGCCACGTGCAGCCTCCGGCTGATGCAGTGAAGAGCAGAAGTGAGTCTTTCTTGTGAACCCTGCCCACGTTGTAGGCTTGTTAGCACAACAAATAATGTATTTTTTTTTTAAACGGTACTCTAAGTCTCCCCAGAATGCAGTGTACTGGAAAGAAAGCCACTCCGTGGTCTAATCTGATGGCTCTTGTATATTGAGCACCCCCACCCAATCTCAGCACTAGACATCCGTCATCACGTTTTGTGATGATAACACGTCTCAGAGGAATGTATTATCCCTTTTTTCATGATAAACTGAGGGACATAGTAGTGTAACAGGAACCACCTTGAGCCTCCCTGGTGCTGTGGGGCATGACCAGTTTGCTGAGGTCCACCTCAGCTGCCGGGATTTATGGCTGGAGCCGTGGAGAGAGACCTGTGGGGCACTGCTCAGCGTGCAGCCTGAGCCCAGCCCCCTAGGCTCTGACGGTGGGGATGCGCCTGTGCCACGGCACAGGCTCTGTGCTCTGGCTGCTCAGGTGAATGTGTGGACCCTCTGAAGCCCACCTAAGCAGCTGGGTGTGCTGCATTCTCTTGCTCCACTGCTGATGTGAAACTCTGGTCTCAGTGAGTGTTGGTCGGGTTTGGACGCACTGGCCAGAGTTTCAGTTTTTTTTTTTTAAGATTTATTTTATTTATGCATACAAGAGCTGGGGTGTAGACCAGAGGTGGGGTAGGGGTGAGAGGATTCACCAGAGACGAAGTGGGGAGCAGAACAGGCAGATTGACTGGAACACACTGCTGAGGGAAGCAGCGGGCGAGACAGGAGAGAGGTCAGCTGCAGCATGTGGGTCAGCTCCTTCCTCAGGGATCGAACTCTTGCTGCAGTGGCTGCAGATAGCTTCATAGTGCTGAAACTTAACCTCTTGCACCACCAGGGAGGTCCCACAGAGTTTGTTTTAATACTGTGTGGAATTGAAAACGGACCAATCAGTTTCCAGATTTATGGGCACCAAACAGCTAGAATTGTAAACAGACCAATCAAATTTAAAAGGATATAACCCTGAAGAGGATACAACCAGGACAGTAGCCAGTGTCAGGCCATTCATCAGATGGGATTCATCAGACGGCTTCAGACATATTCTTTGGGGTCAGAGACCTCTGAGGCCTATTAGCCCTTTGCATCTGATCTGCATTTCAAACTGCAGCCTGGCCACTGCTCCTCCTCCGGCCCTGTGTCTGGCATTGCCTGCTGACTGGCACCCACTAACACCCTCCTTGAAATGCTTTTCACGGTGTGTGAGGGTGTGGCTGTGCTCCCTGCGTCCTGGACAGTGGTGACTCCAGAGATCATTTTCCCTTTTCTTCACCTTCTCTGCCTGATGGAAGGTACCACCGGAAACTGAGGTCCTTGTCTGACCAGGAGGCATGTGCCCACCTCCATCCGGGGCTCACGATGTCCAGGGACATCACTGCTCAGGATGCCTTCCTAGTCCCCTTGTGGCTTCTGTGGCCCTGACATGAGCACTCAGCTATCACGGATGGGGTGAGATGCAGCCTCTGGCTTGGTTTCCCTGTTCTCCCCTCTGCTCTGCACCCCACTTCATTATCAACAGGCCAAAGCATTCTCTCCTTATGCCGTGCGCCCAGACCTTGGCTCTCAGCATGGGACAGACCTGCAACCCCTTGTCCTTGTGTGGTGGATTTGACCTTGAGACATTCAGGGGATGGGGCTGGCTTGGGCCTATGGGGAAATGAAGGGCAGGGAGATGAAGCAGAGTGGGGTTGGGGGAACTGAGTCAGCTTTCATGAGAGGAAGGTGAACCCCAGCATTCTCAGTGAGTGATACAGAGGGTTGTGGAGCAGGAGGCTCTGGGCTGGTGACGCTGTCCATAGTGGCTCAGCCCTGGGTGGGGCCAGAAGTCACAACTGGGATCCGTGTTCATCCTTGATCCAATATTGGGGGTCTGAGAACTGGGGGAGGTGCCAGCTGGTATCAGAAGGTGTGGTGAGGTGACAAGAGTCCAATCTCTTGGGAGGAGTCTGGGTGGGGAGCACATGGGTCGTGGCTTTGGGATCCTAATACCTATGTGGAATCCGGGCTGTGCCGCTAACTTGGTGAAAGAGATTTAATTTCTCTTTATTTAACAGTCTCCTCATCTCTAACATGGAGTCCACTCCTTACTGGATTATTGCAGAAATGAGTAAGTATGATGCCCCTAAGCTCACATCGCTGTTCCTGGCACATAGAAACGGCAGCTGTGTTAGTGAGGAGGGGGTGCTGTGGCCGGTGGGGCGAGCGGTGGGTGTCCCCGCTCCTGGCTTCTCGCAGGACATGGAGTTAGTCTGCAGCTGCAAGGCGGCATCTAGGAGCCACGGCTGGGCCCTGTGCTTGCTGGTCCTAGAGGGCTGCCGCCTTCAGTGCCTGTGCCTGTGCCTGAGGCCGCGGCCGTTGTCTTCTCTCCATAGACAGCCCCCTCAGCCCCCTGACCATTTGCCGTCCCTCGCCCCCCGCCAATCCTTTCCTCCCTCCAGGCTGAGGATACCTGTCTTGCCTTCCTGCCTCCCAGGAGGCTGCTTCCCCTCTGGCAGCCCACTGGCTAATGGCACCCTGTCTCAAGTGCTGGTTCTCTCACATCAGGCCCTGGGGCCTCCCAGGAGAGATCAGAGCCCCTGAGGGCCTGGTCCCTGGGGAGGGGTTGGCTTGCTGATGGGAGGGTTCCTGGGCTGAGGAGGAGGGTGGGGCGGTCCAACAGCCCTACTCCTGGCAGATGACCTCGGTCTTTTGGGTTCTGTCAGCTAAGGTGGGTGTCGCAGATCAGTCAAGTATGTGGATGTGCCTCAGGAAAGGCCAGAGTGAGGGGCGTCTTGGCTTCATCTCCTCACAGGGTCTTCTCCCAGGGCTCTGCCTGTCACTCCTGGAAGTGGAAAGGGAACGTGTTGCTGCTAGAAGCGACCACAGAGCAGCTCTTTCTTGCCTCCGTCTTGCCTCTGCGTCTTGGTTTACTTCCTCCTGGTGTACGTGGGGTTTTGTACGTGTCGGGGGTCTTGGCCACTCATCCTCATGGCCTTGTTGCCAGGAAGGAAAGGGATCCCTCTGCCTGCTCCAGTGTGAGCCTCCCAGGGGTGTGAGCTGCTCTGCTTGGCTCCACTGGAGTGCAGGGGTGCTCCAGAAGTGTGCTGTGCGTGTGTGTGTGTGTGTGTGCATGGTGCATAGAGGAGGTCCCCAGGAGAAATCACTGTGAATTGAGTGGACCGCAGTGGGTGGCTATTTCCAATCCTGTTTTCTTAGCCATTTCAGCTCCTCTTTGGAATAAACAAGGCCGGGCTCCGATGCATTTATCAATAAAATGTATGATTTTGTTATGGCAGAAATGCGCGTGGAGTTAAAACAAAGAAACCCACAAAGAGTTCCAGTAACCACGAGATGACAAATAAATCAGCTCTGCCTTTTTGTTGTTGACTATTTGTAGTTTTGAAGGACGGGTGACTAAGACATGCGGGTAGGGCGAGAGCCTCGGCTCTCAGCCTGGAGACAGCTGGAAAATGGAAGCCCAGGACTTTGAACCTGTGTGGGGGTGTCCTCGCAGACTCTGACCACACAGAGGCCCCGGGCTGTGTGGTTGTAGGGGAAATGATTCCAAGACTTGGGGAGCTGTAGACCCAATCAGGCAGCTCCTAAGCACACTCAAAATATTACAGTTGAGGTCCCCGTGTAGACACATTTTCGACATCTTTTTTTTCTGTATAATTCCGCGTTGCCCTGGGTCAGGGGTGGCCTGCATGGCTCTTAGCTTCACATCTCAAGGCGAGTGGTGTTTGCAGAGGGCTGAGGTAACTGAACAACTCGGGCAGTGCCACATTTTTAATTAACTATTGATTTGTAGGATTTGTGTATTGAGGTTAATCAGGTACAGCAAGAACAGATAACTTGACTTGGCTTCTTTAAACTCAAGTATATAAATCTGATGTGGGGTGACTGTGTATTAGGGATGCAACTTTTTCTTTGTCTAGAAGTAATCAATGCAGGTTGGAAGCTGAGAATAACAAGCCCAAGTCCACCTCCTCCTTGTTGTGGGAATCTGTTTTATTTTCTTCTTGGATTACGGAGCAAAGGGAGCATATTTCTCTTTTTGGGTCTGGAAACCTTACAGGTGGCGAGCCCAGCCCTTTCCCCGGAAGCGACAAATGTGCTGTTTTCCCAACAAGTCACCTTGCAATTGCAGACCTTGTGGCTGCAGAAGTGGCTGGAGCTGAAGAACAAGAAATTGTCGGGGAAGAAATATTGCTGAGCTTCCTAGTAACTCAGGAGTATCTTCGGGTTAGATTTGAAGGTCTGGTGACAAGGCTGAGAAAAACGCACCGAGAGAGAATTCAAACTTGGTGAAAGATGGTGTTGCCCGCGCCGCTGCCGAGAGCCAGCCCTGTGTGGTCGCGAGCGTGGGATCCAAGAGCGAATTGTAACCGCGTGGCAGCCTCCCAAGAGAGGCTGGGGCTCACATCTTTCTTTAGGAAAGCAAACAAACAAGCAACTCACTGGGCCGTCAGTTTTGGAATTGGGGATTCGGCCGTCATTCTTCACGCCTGGGGAGAGAAAAGCTAAGGCGGGGGCACCCGAAGCATCAGAGGATTCTTGTCCCTGCCATTGCCCCAGAAGTTTTGGGGTTCTAGAGCCTGCTGCTTGGCACCAACTGGAATTTCCTGTTTTTTTTTTTCTTTTTTTTTCAGATGGGCTTGCTGAGCCAGGGTACAAAGGACAGGGCAACATGGCAGCTTTTGGGGAACCCCTCTCCTTTCAGAGTAATCTTGCTTAGCTCACGTGATCTGGGACTCAGGCTTGTCCACAGAGGACTCACTCTTGCTGACCGCGTGACTGGATCTGGAAAGAGGGGTGTGGGAGGAAGGGTGGCCAAGCACGGTTTCCTACAAGTCTTTCTCAGAGGTTTTGGGAAGGATACTTTTTTCTTAAGCTGGCTCCAGGAATGCAGGGCACGGGCTTGGGGCTCTGTGCCACCCTTTCCTGCCCACCTGGGTCAAGCTTGTCTGATAAGAGAGCAAAGCTGAGCTGAGGGATAAAGAAAGAAACAATTGCAGAGTCCTGATGACATTGCTTGAACCTGGATCCAACTGAGCCTGAAGCTGGAAACCCCTCCCATTGCTAGGCACTAGCAAAAAACAAAAGCCAGTAATATTTTCGCATCAGCTAGTTTGAATTGTGTGTCTGCTGTTGTCATGTTAAAGAGTCTTAATGAATGCATTGGCTGAGTCTGGAATGCTGTAGGTTTTACCAGCAAAATACAGTTTTCTGACTTTTTAATTTTATAAAATTATGTTGATTTACAAAAATATGCAAGTTTGGGAGTACATCTTCCTCTCTGCGTGCATGTAAACCCCACTGCACCCACCACCGAAGTTCTGGCCCCTTGTTGCTATGAGTTGGTGCCCCTGCCCTGCCCTCCCTGCCGCTGCCTCAACCCCTGGTAGTCATTACACTTTTCAGAGTAGAAACCAATGAATAATGGTCTTTCACTTCCTGAATGATTTCGCTTGGCAGCATCCCCTCCAGTTCCACCCATGTTATTGCAAAAGAAAAGATGTCACCTTTCGTAGCAACCGAGCTGTACTGCGCTGAGTATCCCCACCCCCGCCTCATCCAGCATCCGTCCCTGGGCACTCAGGGTGGTCCCACGCCTTAGCTTTTATGAGCGGCGCTGCTGTGAGCCTAGGGATGCTTACATCTTTTCAAATTATTGTTTTCATATTTTTTTTTCCAGATAAATACTCAGGAGAGGTCTTGCTGGATCACGTGTTGTTTCCATTTTTAGCTTTTTAAGGGATCTCCACTTGTGACTTGTACAGGCCTCGTTCCCTGGGGCGACACCCGTTTATATTCCTGCCGGCAGTGACAAGGGTCCCTGTCTCGCTGCGCGCTCCCAAGCACATGTTGTTTCCAGCTTTCTAGGCTTTTTAAAAAAAAAAGATTTATTTTTATTTATTTATGCATACAAGAACGGGGGTGTAGGCCAGAGGTGCAGGAGGTGAGAGGATTCGCCAGGGACAGAGTGGGGAACAGAACAGGCAGATCTACTGCTAAGGGGAGATACACTGCTGAGGGGAGCAATGGGGAGACAGGAGAGGTCTGCTGCGCCCTGTGGGTAGCCCCCTGGCCAGTGATTGAGCTCATGCTGCAGTGGCTATGGATAGCTTGATAGTGCTGAGACTTAACCCCTTGCGCCACCAGGGAGGCCCCTGTTTCCAGCCTTTTTTAAAGATTGTTCTCATAGGCGTGAGGTGGTGGCTCATGGTGGTTTCGATTTGCTTTTCCCTAATAATTAAGTGAAGTTGAGCATTTTTTCTTGTGGCTGTTAGGTTTGGGGCCTCGTGTGCTGGGCCCTTGGCGAGCACAGTGTTCTAAACCTGGCCAGCGTTCTACACTTGACCCACTTATGCGGAGGGGCACTTACATATCACATGCGGGGAGTTTCTCTGCATGTTCCTGGATGTGAAAATGGGACTGGGAGCCCCCAGTGCTATCACAGCGCCCCTGTGAATCGGAGGGGCGCCGGTCTCCTGATGGAGTGAAGACTGAGAGGCAGAGAGCCGAGGTTCATGGAGTTGTGTAGATGCGTCCGGCACCAGGCCCTGCCGCTTCTCTGGCCGGCCATTTATATACGAGGACATAAACTTCCTCACTGGTGAACAAGCTTGAGCCCAGATATTCTCTCCCTTGATTCCCCAAAGCATCCTGACTTACTCGAGGTTCAACTGGATTTGGATGAACCTCTGGGTCCTTGGTCACGAGGAACCTGGGTGGCTTGGAGTGCATCACCATAACCCTTCGAGGGTGATGTCACGAAGGGAAGCCACACACCCTGAAGATGACCCCAGGCCAGGCTTGTAGGCCGGGTGGGAGTTCCTATAGTGTGGATGGACGTGGAGAGCAGGAGCACGGATTCTGGAGTCTGGAGGAGCATCACGAGGCCTGGTCTGGTCTCTAAGTCAGGAAGTAATCACGGCTGTCCTGGATGCACTGATTTGGGGTGGAACATTTTCTCACAGAAAATCAGAACAACCGCTTCAGGTTGAGGGCAGGTGTGGCAGGGCCCTGGGTAGAGGGGCTCTCAGCTGCACCTCCTGGGTCTCCCCCCATATGTGGCCCTTCCCTGGTGTTCCTTCCTGTGAATGCCATGGGTTTCCCCGCGTGGTTTAGGAGGATAGCACATTTGCAAAACTTCTTTTTTGGTGGTAAAATGTATATAACATCAAAGTTACCCATATAACCTTTTTTCATCATGTAATTCAGTAGAATTAAGAATATTCATAGATCGTGCTGCAGTCTCCACCATCTGTCCCCAGAGCTCGCTCATTTTCCATGCTGGAATTGGTAACCACTAAACAACACCCCCTGGCCCACCCATGTAGGAGTCTCCCCTCATCTGTGTGAGTTTGACTCCTGCTCCTCCGAGGATTCCAGCGTTCTTGTCCTCCTATCTGCTTTGCTCACCAAACACGATGTCCTCCAGGGTCAAACATGTGTAGTGGGTGTGAGAACTCTGTTCTTTGTGAAGGCTGCGTACTATTCCACTGTATACATATCCTATGCGTTATTTTTACATTTTTATCTTTTGATTATTAATTCTTGGGAGATGGTACCTTTTTAGAAAGCGTGATTGCAAAACTGAGTTCAGAACAAGAGAGGCACAGCTACATCGGAACTAGCTTAGGAAAAAGAGCTGGTCCACACCTCTGGCCCTGCTCTGGGTCAGCTCTCCTGGCTCTCGTAGCTTCTCTTTCTGTGTCAGGCGCCAGGACGGTGACTCGGGTGGGCGTGGAGGCCTGAGATAAGGCATTTCCTAGCCCAGGGGAGGGGCCTTAGGGATGTGAGTCTCGGTGTCTTCATCTGAAATATGGTAGTGAGGGGGTGTTCATGCGTATCTGTGTACATGTGCATGTGCGTATAAACACGCATAATCACACACATGTTCAAATACACACGGGTGCACACACAGGTAGGTGCCAATGCCTGCACAGTACACACACAGTGCACACTCATGCAAGTGAGCCAATACCTGCACACCCATGTGCATGTGCACACGTCCTCATGTACTTGCACATGTGTGTGTTATGCATACCTGTGTGTGTGTGTAAGCACAAAGTCAAACTGACATTGTGTGACATTTCACAGCTCTGTTCTCATCAACAGCATGGCCCGGACATCTTTCCATGTCAGCGCGTCCGCCTCTGCTGCGTTTTTTAGTGGCTGCTCCCATTCCGCCTTGGCTCCGCCGCGTGTGCATTTAGCCAGTCTTCTGTACGTGGACATGGAGGTGGCTTCCGCCTGTTTGCTTTTCCAAATGACCCCGCACTGAATTTCCTCACATGCCTCCTGGCCACTCACGTGAGCGCTTCTCTGGATCGATCCTGGAAAGTGCGATTTCTGGAGCAGAGGGTTTGAGCATTTAACATTTGGAAAGATATTACCAAATTAGACAGTTTAATTTGCAAGTGTGTCTTATTAGGAGAAAATCTGTTAGATTAAGTCCACCCTGTAAATGTTATATTTGAGTAGTTCATTTATTAAATTGATTTGTGTTCTGCCTCTTCCCCTAAAGGGCTCTGGGAAGCTTATAGCAAGAGGCAAATCAAGTAAGACTGAAAATAATAGATCTGCAGCGGAAAGCAGGGGTGGTAATAGTAATGGCTGACACTCTGAGCACTTGCTGTGTGCCAGACAAGCTTCCGAGTGCTTTATATGTGTGAACTCACCTATGCCCCTCATGAGGAGGGATTAACACTCCCTGCTTTTTTGCAGCTGGAGAAACTGAGGCACAGAGGGGCAGATAACCTGTTCATGGTGACACAGTTAGGAAGTGGTGGAACTGGGACTTGAGCCCAGGCAGTCTGGGTTCAGAGTCTGCCCTCGGAGCAGCACGATGTTCTGCCTCCCCCAGATCAGGAGTTAGAGGGAGGAAGGAGGAGCTGATACATAGGACTGGTGTGATGGCTGTGGTTCGTTTACTCAACTTTTCCTTCCTTCAGTCATTCAAAAGCTGGCAGGGGCTCCAGGATTAACAGGGTGTATGATCCCCACATGGATGAACTAGAAGACCACACAGCTGCATGGGTGCTCCCTTTGAGGGCCCACACCTGGGTCCTTAGCACCTGGGTCTGCGGCCTCTGTGCTGCTGTCTTAGAAGGTGAACTCTTGTGCCACTAGCCAGAGCCTGTGCTTGATCTTAGCAGCCTCAGGCCCTCTAGGAGGGGAGGGGAGGGGAGCTGGCTTGCACTTCACAGGCAACCTTGTGAACCTCATTCCTAGGCCCCTGATGTCCCATTTCTGAGCAGAGAGGGGGCCCCGGCCCCCAGGAGAGAGGTCTCTACCCCCTGATCCCTGGCGGGGAAGTTCTGGCCTCATGGGGTCTGGCCTTGCTTGAATTCCTGGTCCAGGCTTGGAGAAGTGGAGGTTTCCAGCCTGAGTTTTTGCATCTGCAACATGGTAGAAGTCAGTGCCACATCTGCTTTGTCTCTTTATAACTTTTGCCAGATGAACACAACACAAACTTCTATTCATCCAAGAAGGATTTTGTAGTTCCCCCTGGGTGCCAGGTGCTGGAGTGGCCCTGGGGCTGTGGCAAGGAACGGGGTGAGCAAGCCCTGTGTTCACGGAGCTCCTGGAGGGGGTGGGGAGACAGGAGTGACTCCAGCTGCCCGGACACACAGAAGCGCACTGGCGTGGAGTGGCCGCCACACACCAGGCGCTTTTCTGAGCATCTTGCAGATGTCAGCTCAGCTCATGGTGGCCGCAGCAACAAGAGGTGGGTGCTCTTACCCCGCCTTAAGGGAGGAAACTGAGGCACATAGTGGCAGGCCCAAAGCAACATCTGTCTAGTAAAAGTATTAGTGAGGATTCATCCACAGGAACCTGCTTCCCAAACCTGCATCCCTAAACAAGATACTGTCTTGCTTCTAAGACATGGACAGAAGAAGAGGATGATTCATGAGAAGGACAATAGCAAAGAGCTCACTTGTACTGGGGTCTGGGGAAGAAGCCTCAGAGGAGCTGGTCTTGGCAGAGAGATAGGGAAGCCGGCTTTTGCAGAGGTGTGTGTGTGCAGGGAGTGGGAACAAGGTGGTGGCGGGAGCAGCATGTGCCAAGGTCCCGAGGTAGGCAAGATTTGGGGGCATTTGCAGACTAGGAGGAAGCCCCTGTGACTGGGTTATTAAATTGCACGTGCCTTTGAGACTCCGCAGATCCTGCACCTTGGCAGAGCTCAGTCAAGGTTAGCGCTTGCCGTGTCCTTGTTGAGTGCTGAGATCAGAAGAACCAGGGAAACAGAAGATTCCAGCGATGGCTTTCCCAAGCCGGTGGTGAGCACAGCAGGCATCACCTCAAGGCATTAGCACTGAGAGCAGATAAATCCCACCTGGTTCACCTCTGGCCTCTTGCCCCAGGCGTGGTACCTGGAGGAACTCCTTTGCCTGGGAATCCTGGGAGCACTCTGGGCCCCCACCTTCCAAGGAATCGTCTTTTGTCCAATTCGTCCTTTCTCTCCATCAGCCCTGGGTTGGGGAGAAGGCAACTCCGACCTGCTTTCAAAGCTGAGCAGAGAAAGCTCTTCACAATCGGTTCCATTGTAGAGAAAGCATTAGGCTGATTTATTCAAATCAATTCTGGGTGAAAGCCATAAAAGGGAACTTAAGAATGAGTTCGGTTTCCCCAGGAAACCCAGTTGATGGATGAGCACCTGAAGGGGGGCTGCAGAGACGGCTGCGGAGGGGACGGGGCAGCTGGCACCTGGCAGGCTCAGCAGGCCTCTCCGTGGCTTGCAGTCACACATGGTCCCGGTGGTGGCTCTTGAAGGGAACGGGGCCTCATCACGGAGCGCCTTCGGGGGCCATGAGCCACGATGCCTGGCAGAGTCATTGGAGAGCCTGGTCGGAATGCTTCCTTTTTGGCAGCTGAAGTGGAAGGAGGCTAAAACCCAGAGACATGAAGCAGCTGCGCAAGAGCCAGCGTCCAAGTTCACGTCTCCCGCTGCCTCGTGTTTGCACCGCCACACGGTCGCCCTGGTTTTAGAAAGCACCGCACTGCGAGGCCTGCCACCGCCGCACTCACGCTCTGCTGCCAGTCACTTTTCTCTGGCTTCCACCCACATGGAGAAGAGCTCCCCAGCATTATCTTTTCGCAAGCTCTTCCCTGACGTTGGAGGAAAGGGGACACGGCCTCGGGGCTTGCTAAACCCCCCTCTCACCATAGGACTGGTTTCTGCCCTTGAGACCTGCATGCACTTGCCTGCGCTGTGTCCGGCTTCCGCGCTGTGTGGCTGTGATCTAGTCACTCAGCTGCTCGGTGCCTCGGTGGTCTCAGCTGCCCGATGGGAAGAGTCCCGGCCTCCAAGTGTTGCTGTGATTGGATGTGTTGCTGCATATAAACCAAGAGCAACCTCTGGCTATCGCTATTGCTCAGGCAGCCTTATTAGCTGCGTAGGGAGCAAACCTCTTTCCAGTTGAACGACGTGTTGTTTTTCTTCCCTCGGACTGATCTGGACGGTGCCCTACCTATTGTTGGGGTCGCTCCGTCCCTAACCCTCCCTGCCTCACCGCAGCATAGGTGGACACACTTTCTGTACACAACACAGGCCCCTTCTTCGTTGCAAGGAAGTATAGGAGGAGTAGCAAGTGCGGGAAAGAATCTGAGTCCTTACTTCTAGCCCATTTATGCCCCATTATTCCCCCTGCTCTGGACTGGGTGCAGAACATCCGCCTTGGAGCTAGTGCATCCTGGGACTGGAAGTGCAGTGTGGACCCTCACGTTCCCTCGTCCCTTCCCCAGGGGCTCGGCGGCCGAGTGGGCCAGAGGCAGGGCTGAGACAAGGCGTCTCCAGGTGCCGCTGGGCCCTGCGTGAGCTGTGCTTTCTCAGCAGCCGGAGGATGTCGCCTTAGGGACGTCTCTCCTAGGGTGCAGCTTTGATGTCGCTGGAGGTGATGCCCTCAAGAATTAGGTGGAGGGGATGCGAGGAAGAGGGCAGGAGGCAGGGAGAAAAGGAGCAGGGGGGAGTGAGAGGGAAGGGTGAGGAGCGAGCAGGAGTCAGAAATCCAGCCAGCCATCCTGGCCCTGGAGGGACGGAGCGCTGTGCCCTGGCCGTGGTGCTGATGCGCGAGTCCTGCCGCCAAGCACTGGACAGCAGCCCCCGGGGCGGGAAGGAACGGGCTGCCCAGCTGGGGTCAGCAGGGAGTGGGTGCAGCCCGGGGAGGGCGAGATGGGGAGGGCGAGGGCGTCAGTGCTCAGGCGGGGACGGAGCAGATGTCTCCTGCCCAGGTGCGGGGCCAGAACCACAGGGAGACAGCGCAGCTTTCGGAAAACACTTCCTTCACCTTCCCAGCGCCCCTGAGTCGTGTGTGCGCGAACACGGGTGACTTTTACTGTGTGAATCTGCACAGCAGGCGGCGCCGGAGAGCAGCGTGGTCCCATCGCTGGCACAAAATGCAGGTGGCCTCGCCGCCCGGGACTCTGCGAGGGGTGGCAGCTCTGTGGCTGTAAAGATGAAAGAGACTTCTGTCTCTGGAGGCTTCGACTCCTTGCTCAGCCCAGCGGGTGGGGAGTTTCTTACTCTGCCTGGATTATCAGGAGCCTCTTCCAACCCGCATGACCCAGCTGGTTTTCTCTGATGCGCTCCTTGAGCTAACCAGGGGTTTGTTGTATTGTGTAGACCTTCCCTGCACCGTGCCGCCCCTCACCCAGGCAGTGCTTGCAGGAAGGTAAGATTTGGGCAGAGGCCTCGGGAGACAGATGCCACTGGGTTCAAACCTTATTTCCCCCAGTTACCGAGGCCGCAGGGGAGCTTTCTTCACCTCTTGTCTTGTTATAACGGGGGCCGGAGGGGAGTGTTGTTTGAGCACAAGAGAAAACTGAGGATGAGACTCTTCGCTGATGTTGACCTGGGGGTTATTACAGAACCCACGTGGTCCTAAACAGTCCATGGTATGGTGGACACCAGAGAGTTCCGGACCGTGGTGCCCCTGGGAAGTTTGAGGCTGGAGGTTGAGAGGCAGGGCCGGCTCCATCCTCCCTGGCTGCTGACCTTGGGCAGGCATTTGGCTTCCCCGAATGGTGGCTCCCTCATAGGTACGGGGGATAGGGGTGATGCCAACACCACAGCCGCCTCACTGGGCATGGCCAAGATGTGGTAAGTGACCCCCCAAATTGTTCAGGACCCTGCTTGTCACATACTCAGTCCTCAAAAACATGAGTCGTTTTTATTTGCTAATATGATTAACACTGGGCACCCCAGAAAGTGATTTGCTCTGTCTTCAGCCTCCTTATATGAGAAGCGCAGATGCTGCTAAGACTTGCTGATAGGAGTTTGCAGATAGAGGGGCACCCTAGGACCCCCCCATGCACGCTTTAATGGGGTCCAGCCATCCATGTGCACAAAGACAAAGCAGACGTAGCGTGAAAGAGCAGTGACAGACAAGTGTGCACAGAGAGAGAGAAGAAAGGAAGAAAACCCCCAATGAAACACCCAAGTGACCCACCCCGTTGCGGGTAACTGCTCAGCCAAACAGGGGTGTCCCAAAGTGGGGCCACTGAGGCCTGAAAGCCTGCCCCAAGTCTAGGGCACCTTCTGGCGGGGACCCACAAGATAGGGGCGGAAGGGGCCAGGCAAGTCTGGCCCCCCATGCTGCTGTCTTGCCAGGTAGGTGCCACGTCGGTTCAGAGCTGAGGAGGGAGAAATCTGGGTGCTGCATGGCGTGGGAGAGACCCCCAGAAGCCCTGTGCAAAATCAAGGCACAAACCAAGACAATGGCCGCCATTATCAGCCTCCCCATGGGTCTCCCACAGGTGTCTACATGTCTGTCCTCCATGTGTCCCCTCCCAGTCCCGAGTCCCTGGTGCAAGCCCAAGGCTGAGAAGCAATCGCCCTCCTCCACGAGTCTCCCTCTGTGGCCCAGAGCCCGCCCCTCTCCGTGTCACCCGGCTTCCCTGGCCGTTCCGCTGCGCCCGCAGTTCAGTTGGGGTGGGGTGGGGGCGCCGTGCACCTGCCCCTGTATGGAGGTGTCTGTGTACGGGTGACCTGAGTGTCCACGCGAGGGAGGACAGAGACGTTCACTCGGCCCTCCTTGCCGAGGGGCGCCGGCGCCAGGCCTCCCCCCACCCCTGCCGCGTCATGGTCACAGCCCAGGCCCATCACCCGCTGGAGCCGACGCTCGTTAGGTGGCTCCCGCCCGTGGCAGGGCGGGAGCCACAGCGCCCTCCGCACACTCAAAGGCAGCATCCGATTTCCCTCTGAGAAGAACTGAAATCTGCACATATAATTTCCGCGGGTTCAGCAGTTCATGAGCCATTACGGGTTTTTATCCCATTGCTCACAGAAACTCATTTTAATCTCCCCTCACACAATGAATTACTTAGTTTTCTGGCAAAAAATGTGACCCAGAAAAAGCCTTTGAACGTCCAGCTGTGGTGACAGGGAGGTGTCAAGAGTCTGAGGGCCCCAGAGGGCGCTCCGGGCCTCTCCAGAAGCTTCCGGGCTCAGGGCCTCCACCTACCCCAGGACTCGCTGGGTTCAGGCGGCATCGCCGCCCCGGCCTGTCTGGACCCTTGGGGTGGCCGAAGGCCACCCTCCTCTTCCCGGGCTGTCCTCACGCACGCAGGCTGGGTGGGCGCTGCCTGGGCCACCCCCCGCCCCCCCACTCTGCAATTTACGGTGCCGGCCTGCCAGGGAGAGGCCAGGGAGTCGTCTCTGTTGTAAGTGCTGCCCTGTGTTAAAGACTCCTGCAGCAGCCAGCACCCCGCCCGTGTGCCCATTTAGTGAGAACGAGGGCAGGGAATCTGGACAATGCAGACGAATGTCCATGTGCCCAGATGCCCCCGGGAAGGGCTGGCGGGAAGGCGTCCGGTAAGTGCTGACATCGATGTCTGTGCTGCTGTCTTGCCAGGTAGGCGCCACGTCGGTTCAGAGCTGAGGAGGGAGAAATGTGGGTGCTGCGTGGCGTGGGAGAGACCCCCAGAAGCCCTGTGCGTGGCTCACCCAGGTGAGTGAGGAGCCGGGTTGCAATCATTCTTGGGGAGAGGAAGAAAGGCAGAGATTCCAGTCACATCTCAGAATGAAGGTGAGGCCGGCAACAGGTGCCATTGTCGAGCCTGGTGACTCGTTGGAATGTCGTTTGCATCTTGATAATATGTGGAGAAAATGTAGGATGCAGAGCAGACCCCCCGCAGGATTACACCTGTGCGGCTGGGCTGCTAGAAGCTTGTTGATGGGCCTGGTGGGACAATGGTCTCTGAGTCGTTTACAAACGAAAGACACACAGACACCTGCTGAAGGAGGGAGACGCTGAGAGATTGTAATCGAGATTATAATCTGAGGGTTCAGTTTAGGAGGAGAAAGTCACTCTGTCCCCAGTAACTGCTGGTGGGAAATGCAATGGGACTTACGGGGTTCTTTAGCATAAATCCTGATTTTTCAGTTCAGCACACTCAGTACATTGGGGTTAGGGGTGACATTGGGGTCAAAGATGACGTTGGGGGTCATGGCTGATGCTGGGGTGATGACTGATGGAGTTACTGGCTGTGGGGCAGTTCCCTGAAGAAGCTGTGGGGGGGAGGGGTCTCTGCCCCTCTACCTCTTGGGATTGCTCACTGGAGAGGAGGAAGCAATGCCTTGAGACCAGGGTTCTGCCCTTAAGGGGTGGAGGTGGTGCCCTGATAGCTTGGACATGGGCAGGCACTTGGGGGTAGTGACAGCCTCATCCTGACAGAGCCGGGTCCTCAGCGAGCCCCCAGAAGTGGGCATTAGGGGAAGAGAGGGCTCCGAGCTGCTGGGTCCCTCCTCACAGATCCCAAATGGCTAGTGGTTGGCAAGAGGGATTTCAGCAGGGCACGTATGGGGTTTACGTTCCTCATGCCCCAGTTCATGGCCAGCTCAAGGTCAGACTCAGAGCTTCCGGTGGCCCACTGGCATTTTAGTTCTCCTGGGTGAGTGTCCCTTCACAGGCGGTGTCAGTGATCCCGGGCAGTGCTGATTCTTTCCTCCTTCCTCCTACCCCCGTGTGGGCACTGGTGAAAGGCTGAGGGTCCCTCTAGGATGGGCTGGGAGAGAGGTGCACGTTTTTGGCAGTGTCCCGGGTCTTTCCTCGAGGTTACTGGCGGATAAACTGGCAATGGATGGAGGGCTGGGATCTCTGTTAGTAGGATTCAAGTTAGTTCTCTGCCCACTTGACCTAGACCTCGTCTGCCTGTGCAGATCAGGCCAGGATGGCGTGGCCTCCCCATCTATTTTGCTTCTGGGGACACCACCATCCACCAGTGGGCACCACAGGCCTGCGCAGGGCAGACAGTCTGCTGCCTGCTCCTCTCTGCTGTCCCTCGCGTAAACCACGCCCGCCGTGCCTGGCCCTGCCCCCGGGGGCCCTAGAACCCCTTCCTCCAGGGTTCCCCTTCATGCTTCTGCTCCCACTCTAGTGCGCCCTGGGTGCTTCTCTGACCTTCCTCGTGCCTGTTCACGCCTCTGTACGGTGGGGATTACAACAGGGCTGTTGTCAAGTGTCAGGGGGTCAATACATGGAGAGATGCCAGGAGGCCCACCTGGGGTTGTCACAATTATTTGTGCCGACACGGGGTGCAGATGGAGGAGAGAGGAAGGCACTGCAGCAAGAGGGGGAGACAAGCACCCTGGGCAGGGGCAGATCCATTTACTGACCCAGCAGATGTTTCTGGAGCACCTACTATGTGCGCACCTACTATGCTACCATGATAATTTTTAAGGATCCAATCATGAACCCAGTTGAGGCGGTGACCCCCTGCGGGAGCTTTAGTGGTGGAAAGAATTAAACAAGCGAAGGCAACACCGTCTCCGCGTTGCCTGGGGAGGCCCGGGGAGCGCAGGCACTTGGAGCACAATCAGGGAAGGGCTGCCCGAGGCCTCGCCTTCCTGTAGGGGCACCAGGAGCCCCTTCTGGCTCTCACTCAGCCTGCCCGGGGCACTGGGTCTGGCATTTCAATGTCCAGAAAGTGCCTCCTGGTTCAACTCGCCCCACAGCCAAGGAGGGAGCCCCACGCTGACGGTTAAGTTGCACTAGGGGCACACTCAGCGCTCTCAGCCTGTCCCCCACACGGGTCTCTGTCTCCGCTGACTCCGAATTCTGCTCTCTGAACCCCGCCGTTGCCCCCTCTCTGGCCCTCCCGGCGTGGGCCCCTCCTCGTCTCCACCCGACTCCCCTCACCCACTTCGTTCCAGCCTTACTGGCCTCTGGCTGCCTCCCTCCAGGCATCTGGGCTTCGGGGCGTGCCTCCCCTGGCCTCTTCCCTGGCTGGGGCTGCGCCCCTGAAAGCATCCCATCATGGGGCTTCTCCCCGAAAGAGACGCTGCCTCTGGGCGCCCAGCCCCAGCCCTCCCAAGGCTCTTCTCTCAGCCCCTGCGCCCCCACCGGTCCTCCTCCCGGGCCCTTGGCCCGGGGGTCAGCTATCAACACCTTCCCCGCCTGGCTGCGCTCGGGCAGACGGTCCCGCCCGGGCCTGCGGAGCTGAGACCCCTGCCCTGCCCCTGCCTGGCCCATCGTCTCGGTAAAAATCTTCCAGAGATGGTGCCTCTGCGGGGAGAGCCTCATTCTCGGGGCCAAAGTCCCCAAAGGTCCCGGGCAGCCTGTTTTCTGGCCACCCCCGAATCCTTCCACACGCAGCCGGGGCCCAGGGGCCAGGACGGGCCGAGGTCGGGCCTCGGGGCGGGCGCGGGGCGGCGCGTCTGTCTGTCCCTCCCTCGCTCCCGCCCTCGCCGGGGCGCCCGGCCACCCACGGGCGCGGGGCCGGGCCGGGCGGCAGGTGCCCCCGCAGGCTCCCCGGGGCGCCGTGCGTGCGCGGCCGGCAGGGGGCGGCGGCGAGCCGGGCGCGGCGCGGAGGAGCCGCTCGCAGCGCGCGGACCGGACCGGACCGGGTCTCCCGCCCAAGGCCGGGCCGGGCTGCCTCGCCGCTCGCGCCAGAGCCGGAGCCCGCGGCGCCATGGCCAGCGCGCCCGGCAGCCCCGCGGCGGCGGGCGGGCCCCGGGCCCGGGAGGGGCGGCCGCGGCGCGAGGAGGACGCGCCCCCGGAGGAGAAGCGGCTGCGGCTGGGGCCGGAGCGCGGCCGCGCGGGGCCGGGGGCGGGCGGCGCGGCCCCCCCGGGCGGCGAGGACCCCGGCGGCGCGCGGACGGGAGGCGACGGCGGGGGTGTAAGTGAGGGCGGGGCGCGGGGGCGGGGGGCTCCCGGCCGCGGGGCCAAGTTGGTGATCGGGCAGCAACTCCTGCGCGCCGCGGCCGCTGCGGCCCGGAGACGGGGCGCGGGGCGGGGGGCAGCCCCCGCCTGCTCCGGCAGCCTCGGCTGTCCGCCGTCCCGGGACGCGGCTGGCCCCGAGGGGAGGGGAGCCACGCGCCCCGGGAGCCCCCAGAAGGGGAAGGAGGTGGGGGCTGTCCCAGCGGCGCCCCCCCTCCCCGGGCGGCTGTCGGGGCGTCTCCGCAGGACTTTGCTGGCCGCGCGCGCCCCTCACCAGCCGGGAGGCCGGGGTGGGAAGTACCCGGCCCCGCGCTGCCACCCCGAGCGGTCAGCGTGCCGGTCTGGGGACTGTCACCCCCGCGGGGCGGCCCCATCTTCCTGGGACCCTCCCCTTTCTGTGGGACAGGGACAGGGAGAGCGAGAGAAGGGGGTGACTGCCACCCCAGGAGTCGCTCTTCTCTCTCCACCTCTTCAGAAGGGGCAGGGAGGCAAAGTTCTGTGCACCCCTGGGGTGCCCTGGGCTCCAGTCCCTGCCCATGAGTGGGGCCTGGGGAGGGCGATTTGTTGCATCTGGGGACGTGAGTCACTGGGAAGGGGCTGGATGGGGCTCCAGGGCCAGTTAGGCCCCCAGGCCCCCTGATTTCTCGTGCCTCCCTTGCATCTTCCCGTTGTGACCTGGCTGACCTTACATTTGGGGAGCACATGCGTCGGGGGAGAGATGCGGGCTGGCTGGACAGCTGTCCCCGCGGCCGGCTCGGCCACCTTGAATGGATAATGGGCTTGACCTTTTCGTTTCTTCCAAATATTTTTATTCTTGACCATTTTCTTGGCCGGATTGTCTTAAAATTTTTGCTTAGTGGCTAGAGAGCCCACGGGGGTGTTCCTGCCTGTCTCCCAGATCCACGGAGGCTCAGCAGCCTGCACCCCAGCTTGCCTCGGCACAGCTGGCCTGGCCGGAGTGCCCCAGGGCAGCTGCCCAGTCCCCGCTCCTGCGGCGTGGTCTTGTTCAGACCCCGCGTGGCCCCGGCCCTGGGGACGGATGCCGCTCTGTGGGTCGTCAGGGGAAGGATGTGTCGAGGGCACGCCAGGGGACGGGCGAGATGCACATGCTGCATTGTGAGGGTGAGGTCCTGGGTCTGAAACACGATTGTGGGGCAGTGCAGAGTCGGGGGAGGTTGCTGCTAGCCTCCCCCCTCCCCCGACCTTCCTCTCGCATGTGGAACTTTGCCGAAGACCAGGACCAAGCGTGGAGTAAGTGACCCGATGCAGCGGGATGCTTGGGTGTGTCGGTTGGAGCCAGAGGGCTCGGGTTTGATTCCTGGCTCCTGCTCCTCTCAGCCCAGTGACCTTGGAGCCGGTTACTTAACCTCTCTGAGCCTAGCATTCTGACTGGCCAGATGGTCATGTCCACAGGCCCTGTGTCACGGTGTTAAACTGCAAGTACAGGTTATCCATAGAAAGCCTTAGCTTTGCACCTGCCACATAGTATGTGCTCAGTAAATGTGATTTGTAGAGAAATTCAGCACATGACTGCAGGCCGCTTGGTTGCTGCCACATTTAGTTCTGGAGGGAGTTTCCAAGGGACAGGGGACGAGGCCAGGACGTCCATGTAAATGTTTTCCAGAGGCTCAAGGAAGGACGTGCAGGGATGGCAGGCGTAGAAGGCAGGAACCCAGAGAGCTTTTGGTTCTCAAAGGGAAGTGGGGAGCCCATGATTTGGAGGCTTATGTCATCGCTGGACAGAAACTGGACAGAAAACTGCCCTTGCTTCCTGAACCGGAAGGCGATCCTCTCCTTTTGGGGCATCTGAATATTCTGGGGCCACGGCACCTCAGAGATGGTATCTGGGTTCTCATATCGAAAGCTTGGCCGAAGCCTGTGCTGCCAGCAATGCTTGTCAGTCAGATTTCTCCCCCAGATTTGTGGTTTCTGGGTTCCCCCTTAAAGAACCCAGGGGCAGCGTCAGGTTGGCGTGGGGGACAGCAGTGAGCCTGCAGAGGAGGAGCTAGGCTCTCGGCTCAGAGACCCCCTCCCTGCAGGCCGAGAGGAGCAGGGAGTGTTACATCTCCCCGCGTACAACATTAGCTTGGCTAACGTGTCAAAAGCATCCTTGTTCTTTAATAGCAGATTATTTTTAGATGCAGATCATTTTGGGCTTCTCTCTGCAGCAACTGCATGGCCATCACCTCCCCGGGCTGCTGTGGCCGGACATTTGTGAGGCTGAAATACCCTGCCCTGCACCGGGCTGGTGTCCTGGGTGGCTGAGGCCTCTGTGTGGCTGGTGGGGTCTCAGAGTGACCCCAGGCCTGGCCCTTGTCTTTAAAAAGGGGGCTGCTTCATGCGCTGGTTGCTAGGGGATGTTTCAGGAGCTGAGTCCTGTGGAGGTGGGGGTGGAGGCGTGAGTGGTCAGGGCTGACACCCCCTCCGCAGTGATCAGACGTTTCAGACATTTTTTTACCCTCCCTCCCGAGCCATTGCTGGCTCCTTTAGCATGTCCTCAGGGTGACTCTGAGCCCCAGCTCTTCCTGGAGGGAGAGTCGAGCCTCTCCTAGGACCCTGTGCCTGCCGCAGCCGCGTGTGCTGCCTGGCTGGAGATCGCCTGCGCGGCGTAGCTCTCTGGGTTGTTTCTGGGCAGAATCGGGCATCTGAGGGCAGGAACTTATCTGGGGCCCTCCACCCACTACGGACTCCACCCGGGTGCCCATCCCTAGCTGCGAGCGGGAGGGGCCTTTCCCTGGGGCTCCCAGTCAGGTCTCACCTCTTCTCACTGGTGATGGCCAAGCTGGGGGTGTCAGCTTTGGCCCTGGTGACATTTGGGGCCAGGTCACTCTTCTGTGGGGGCTGTTTGCAGGATGCTTAGTGCATCCCTGGTCTCCCCACCTCGACGCTAGTAGACCCTCCTCCCCGTGCCCCCTGTTGTGACATCCAAAAGTGTGCCCCCACTTTGCCAGGCCCCTGGGATTCGGGGAGGAGACAGGGTCTTCTCCTGAGCCGAGAACCACTGGGTTGAACTTGCAAAGTGTTTCCAGGTGTGGGTGTGACGCTTGGGTCCTGCTGATGAGCTCAGGGGCCTTGGGAAATGCCCGTCCCCTCAGCGGGCCTCAGTTTCCTCATCTACAGGCTGGAGATGATGCGGCCATCTCGATGGAGGGTTGTGTGAGGCTTCAATAACATGACAAGATGCTAAGTGGAAACTGCTTGTAGACACAGAAAAGGCACAAAACACATGGTCCATTCTGTTTTTGGTCACTTGGGTGAACGAGACTGTCATCCCTTCCACATCCTTTTTGTGGGTGCGCGGGGGAATGTCACCTGCTGAAACCCCAGGCTGGAGTAGGGCAGCACCTCAGCTTCTGGCTCCTGCGTGCCAGGTGCTGGGCCGGGGCGGCCCTGTCAGATGGACCAGCTCTGTGCTCCTGGAGTCTGAACACAGTCTTGACTCCCTTGTAAAACTTTGGCTTGTGTGGGTGACTCCAGAGCTCCCGTCTTCCCTTCTACAGGCTGCCATTACTTTTCCATGGGCACTTTGAAGAGACCCCAGCCTTAAAGAAGGAAGCTCAGGCCAGCTTCCTCTGCATTAGACGGAGCTGCTGGGGGCCCTCCCCTGTGTACACTGGGGGCCACTTGCCGTCCTCATTCCTTCTCCAAGTATTTGAGAGGTCTGGGTGCCAGGTACTAGGCTTGGTGAGGCTCCACAGGGTGGACCAGTCCTATGCTCCCGGCCCCCCACCTGTGTTTGTAAATAAAGTTTTATTGGCACATTGCCATGCCCATTCACGTACCAGAGTCTGTGGCAGCTTTCCTGCTCAGTGGGAGTTGAATAGTTGGGACAGAAACCATATGACCTGCAAAACTGGACCATGTGGTCCTTTTCAGAAAGATATTTGCTGGTCCCTGTACCCTGAGTCTCAAGTTAAAGGGGCTTTGCCTCCCCCATATTCTATGGAGACATGAGTACATGCCCTTGACATGCACAGCTCTGGGTGGGGAGCAGCAAAGGTGCAATTTGTGGGACTCAGAGGAGTCTTAACTTTCAGGGTCTTTGGTGTCAAGAGGAGGACCAGGGTTCTGGTACCAGGATTATGGAGAGAAAGGTGGAAAGAAATGGTGACTTGCTGGCACCCCCACTCCCCCTAAGCATCCCCTAAGATCAGTCCCCAGCGAGCTGCCAAAATCCGGTAGTGGCAACCTTCTCGGTGCTGAGACTCTGGGGTATGGAGCCTCCAAGAAGAGGAAGGAAAGGAAGATGGTTTTTGCAAGCACAAGAACTCGGGTTGTTGAAATTACCATTTCCCCCGAAGTTTTATAATGTCTGGGCATGCATATTTAAGCTTCTGCCTCAAAAGCTCTTGCTAATAAGCAGATGGTGCATTTAATTTCCTTTTTTTTTTTTTGTTCTTTGAGCAACACACAGCTCCCTGCATGGCCTTCCTCGCAGGCGACTGCAGTGGAGGTGACAGTACTTCTGGCCACCACCAGTCCCAGTGCCCAGAGGCCCCTGAGAGCCCTTGCTCAGAGGAGTAGCTTTTCCCTCCTTCCAGCCTGGCCCCTGCTCGCCAGGTTCTGTGCAGCTCCCATTCCGAAGAGTCTGCTGCAGGCGGGGGGCGTGTTTCCTTGGCTCTGGGTCCGATAGCCATGTGTGTACCCACCGGATGCCCTTCTTGGAGAAGCCTGGCGGGCCTCCTGTCCTGGCGCTGGACTCCTGTCTTGAGTCTCCAGGGAGGAAGACTGTGACCAGGAACCTGTTGGCTTGAGCTGGAAGGTGGGCGATGCCTGCTGGGGACTGTCTTCTGTGTTCTGTGGCCGGCACTGTCCTGCCGGAGCTGTCAGCCCGGCCGTGGGCCGATGAAGGCGGCTCCTGGTCTGAGGATAACTGCTTGGCTTTTGAGCTGCTCATTAGCAACAGGATTATTAGCAGTACAAATTGTTCATTGTAAAGAGTTGACACAATACCACTCTATAAAACAGAAAGCCATTATCTCTTTACCGTCACCCTTGCTTCTTGGGGGAACCCCTGGAGGGGCTGGGGCACGCCCTCCTGCTGTCTCCCCCGTTTGTGCGAACATGTGTGTCCTCACATGCGTGGTTTCAGCTTAGCCTTTCTCAAATGGGTTAGTGTAGTCTCTATGGAGAAGAATGTTCTTGGAGGAGCTTCCCCTTGTCCCGGTGATGTACCTTTGACACATTATCCCATTGGCACCTGGCCCTTCCTCCGGAGTCCTGTTGTGCGTGCACAGCTTCATGTCGCCGTAAAGTGCGTCTGGCTTTGCTTTCTCCCTGTTGTGCGTGGGGTAACAGCGTCCCAGCTCACACCCCTGTGCTCCCTGCCTGTGTTTCTGCGAGATGTTTCCAGGAGCAGGGACGTGAAGGGGGTGATCTGTGCTGAATTCACACAGCTCCCCGTCCCCCAGCTCCCCAAAATGTGCATGCATCCCCTACAGGGCTTATTTTCTGGGGCAGCAGGGCCTCACCTTGTTCTGAGCCTATAGACACAAGGCAGAAGGTGGGGAGAGGTGGGAACCCTGGTTTTGGCTCTTGCTTTCTCCTTCACTCTGGACTCTTAAGGTCTGTGGTTTTGTGCGTGCGTGCGTGTGTGTGCACGCATGTGTATGTACACGTGTGCATGCTCTTGTTCGCGCACAAGGGAGGCTGCACGTCTGTGGAACCTGGGCTGCCAGATTAAATACAGAAGGTCAAGTTGCAATTGAATTTCAAATGAACCCACTTCTCAGTATACGCCGTGCAATAACGCTAAAAATGATTTGTTGTTTCTCTGAAATTTGGGTTGGACGCATGTCTGGTTTTGCCAGGTGTTGTGGGTGTGTCCATGCGTCTCCACACCAGGGACTCTCTGCAGGGCCAGGGTGGCAGGGGATGGGGAAGACTCTCCAGGCTCCTTAGTGCCACAGAGCTGCGGGTTGGGAGGATCCGGGGCCCGGGGTCTGGGCAGGGCTTCCCAACGCCTGCCTCCCCAGTGGCGCTGGTTTCCCTCCCATCTCTCTCCAAACCAGGAGACGTGAGAGCTGCCCTATCCGGCCTTGTTTGGAGCCCAGCCGCCCAGCCAGATGAGAGGCAAACAGTGGGCAGATGGCTGCAAAGCTTCCTCCAGCCCCCTCTGCAGGGGCCTGCAGATGAAACGGAAGCTCTGGCCCTCCGCTCCCCTCCCAGAAAACCTGGGCCAACAGCCGCCCTGCTGCCACTTCAGACCCTCCTCCCTCCTGGCCACGAAACCACTCCATGGTTTGCCAAACAAAGCCCTTCATTTCCACCATGAACTTGTTCTTACTGATTGATCCTCCAGCGCCTGATTCATGGCTCTCTTACTGGGGCTGAGGCCTCATTTCCATCTGAAAGACTCCACAGGTAACTTTGAAAGAAAGCTGCTGCTTCCTCCTTATAGGTTCTGGATCTTTGGTTGCAGAGGAAATGATCTGGGCCCATGGCAAGTACCACAGACCTGCAGTTATGTCTAGCTTGGGAGCCCGGGGGGAGGGGGGGAGCTTCTGGGCTGCCTAGGAAATACCAGGAGCCTTGTTCTGTGTTATGTTTAGTCCTTCAAACTCCTTATGGACAGGGTCTTAGTGTCCCCCCAGCTCCTTGGTGAGGCAGGTGCTGTGATTACCTGCACGGTTGCTTGCTCTC
This sequence comes from Talpa europaea, assembly GCF_964194135.1. NCBI lineage: Eukaryota > Metazoa > Chordata > Mammalia > Eulipotyphla > Talpidae > Talpa > Talpa europaea. Next base: position 100,606,279 of record NC_140079.1, on the reverse strand, counting down.
TCTCTGGTCTCTTTCCAAGCACCTGTGCTAGTTCTTTTTACTGCCCCAGGGCCTTTGCACGTCCTGCTCGTGCTGCCTGGAAATCTCTCCTCTCCCCACAACCTGGTGAAGCAAGGGTGGCCACCACCCCCCTCAGGGAAGGCTGGCCCCAGTGACAGCCTGTGGGCTGTTCTCACAGCACGGCTGTCTCTCTGCTGCACCAGTGCGCCTATAGGTTCCTATTTCTTTGAACTTTCTCTGCCCCTTTTACACGATGATCACCCAGAGGGCAGACCCCAGACTGCTTATTCCCACTGCATCTCTGGGCTTTACCATATGCTCAGGTAAAATTCAATTAGTGAATAATTCACACCCATTTTACAGATGAGGAAACTGAGGCTCAGGAAAGGGACATAACTTTCCTGGTGTTACCCCATCATTCAGAGTCATGGCTGCATGGGAAGCCCCATGACCGCTCCCTGGGCTCACGCTGGCAGCCACTGTTCTGCTAGTTCTCCAACAGCACGGGGAGATGCCAGAATGTGGAGTCAGGAGCGCACCCCCCATGAGCCATCTCAACGTAGTGCATAAAGTACCCCATCTTTTTAACTTGCTCTTGGCAAAGACCTTACACACACTTGTCGGTGTGGGAGGACGGATGTTTGCCGCAGAAACAAAAGGAGTCTGTATCGTGGAACCGAGGTCTGCCACAGCCCCGATCTTCTCCCGCTGCGGAACCTGCTCTGCGTCTCTTGCTAGTTCTTCCGCGTCTTTCCCCTCAAGTTTGCTTCGAACTTGAGCTCATAATCGAGGTCTGTGCCCTACTTCCCACCCCCCTTGCCCAGGTTGACTTAGGTTTTGTCAACAACTGTTTCAGTCTTTGATGGAGGCCAGACCGGAGGAAAGCCGTGCCAAAGAGGGTTGTGAGGCTGGTGAAGATGCCTGAGGGCGGGCAGCCCCTCGGCTGGGACAGGGCCGACCTTGAGGAGGGGAGGAGTCCAGCCCTGAGGGTCCAGTCCAGGAGGGGAAAGGGATGAGACTACTGGGGTAATCTCCAAGTATTGGAGCTCCAAGCTCCACCTCCTCCTCCTGGTGCGGTGGACTGAGGGTGCTAAACCGAGAGAGGAATTAAAGAACCTCTGGGTGGAGCTTGCCTGGAGTGACAGCAGTGGGACACAGCCAAGGTATCGATTGCCCCGGCTGTCATCAGCTCAGCAACCTTCGGTTATCACTGAAATTAATCACCAGTGCAAGTTTTGACTTTTCTAATCAATAAAGCGGGTGCTCAGAGAGCGGTGGCCAAGGCTGGGGACTATCCAAAACTGTGGACACTTCATGGACATGTGCCCTCGCCTGCCTACCTGCAGGAGGAGTGACTCTTGGTTTTGCAGAGGACCCTGAATAAATGGCATAGTGCAAACTGCTCCAGTGCCTCCCTCCCTCCATCTTCCCACCCACCCACCTATGCACCTATCCACCCCCGCACCCATCTACTCCCCCACCCATCTACTCCCCCACCCATCCACTCATCTGCCCACCCATCTACTCATCCATGCACCCACATCCATCCATCCACCCTCTCACCCACCCATCATCCATCTACCCATCATCCATCTACTCATCATCCACCCATTCATCATCTATCCACCCATCCACCCACCCATCCATCCATCCACCCATCCATCCACCCATCCATCCATCCACCCACCTACCCACCCATCCATCCATCCATCCATCTGCACTGATTTTGCAAAGACTCTTTAAGTACCTACCAGATTCTGGGAAGACACCTACTCCAGTGGTTAAGATTGGAGGATTAGACTGAGTTTCACCACCTCCTAACTAGCTCCTTGGGTAAGTTATATACCCTCTCAGTGCCTCAGGTTTCTCACCTGACAATCAATGATTAGTAGCTCCTACTGTTGCAGATATAGTGAAGATTAAATAAGATCCCATATACAAAGTGCGTCGTCCACACTCAGGAGACATTGGGTTTCACCACTTACTGTTGATCTTGTGGTGCTGTAGAGAACAGCGTGAGCATACGAAGCCTCGTATCTGAATACCCTGTAACATATAAGAAATACCCCGTGACATATAAGGTGAAGTTCCACGGTAGGGGAATAGCAGGCAGTTGTGGGGGGCCCTGGCTCATCTTGGAGCCTCAGGGAAGTGTTCCCTGAGGACCTGATGTGGCAGGTGAGACTCGCAGTGTGGGGAGCAGTGGGCACCTTCCTTCCATCTCAGACAGGAGGGGGATGAGATACCAGGTCCTGGGAGGGTTGGGTCCTGGTCACTGTGGGTGGTGTTGAGTGAGCCAGACCTCCTGCCCTTGCTGGGCATCCACAGCTCTGGGAGGGACTCGACAGGGAGGGGCTGACAGTGACTAGGGACTTCTCTGGATATCATACTCCCAGTGTGGGATCTGAAGCTGCACCTCAGTTTCCCCCTGGGCAGGGGTTAGGAGTCCCCAGCTGCTTCTCTCCCAGGCCTGTTAGGAGAGTGAGATTAGATGGCAAGGGAGGGCGCCTTGAGAATGAAAAATTCCACTTGAATGCAGAGTGTTCTGTGACCGTGTGAGGGTTCCTGTCTGTGAGACCGTCGTTGACCCTGAAACTGTCTACGCAGAAGACGCAGCCGTCAACCCGACCTCCGCAGCAGCTCCGAGGGGGAGAGGGAGTCTGCCACAGGTGCCGCTGCAGCTTCACTGTGGGGAAACTAGGATACAGGCCCCCGACTTCCTGACGTGCTGGGTCTTCCTTGGGGAATCCGCTTCAAACTCATCCCACAGGGTCACTCTGCAAGAAACAGCCCCTGTCTAAATTTTCACAGAGGGGCTTTAGTCAGTGTCTAGAAACAAAAGTGGCATTTGGGGGCTCCAGTCACCTCTCTAATGACAGCTCTAGGCTGCAGCAGGTGGAAGCTTTCTTGGAGTCCACTGGCTCTGGCATCACAAGGGCTGGGAACTTGGGGGGTTGTTTAATATCTCTTGGCCCCAGTGACCTTAGAACATAGGAGGCATTGCACTAAAACGTGGGGGGGGGTCCCCCACTCCTAAGAGAGAGGTGAATCTTTGTAAAAAGGTCCACAGGTCCGTCTGTCTCTCAGCGGCATTGGCCAGGTGTCCACACGTCTGTGTGATTTACTCCGACGGAAGCCGTGTGACCGGCACGGACGTCTGGTCCTGAGTGGGAGCTGGCTCAGGGAGGGCGCAGCTGCCAGCCTTTTCCTGGGAATGACTTTGGGGTCTTCCTCAGATGACTGCACCCACGCTTTCATGTCCATCTCACGCCGTCATGAAGCTGTCTTGCTTTCTCACGCTGGGTCGGCTCTGAGAGAGTATGCGCGTAAAGCTGTGGATGAGCGACTGGCACTGGGGCTGTGGATGGAGGGGCTTCCTCTGTTGAGCAACAACAAGTGGCACCTGAAGCTGGAGGGGCCATCATGACTTTCTACCCTGTGTGTGGGGGGCTCAGCATTGAGGGAAGTTCTTCCTTCTAGGTCCCCAGCCCTGATCAAACTCTTCCTGAGCTCCTCAGGCCACACATGACTGGTGGTGCCTGGGTAAGACTTCAGCTGCTGCTGTGTTTGGCAGGAAAGATAAGTTTAGAGTCACCTTCCTTGGGGGTCCTTTCTTTTGCATTTATTTGCAAAATGCTTTCTTTGAACCCCCATAGGAGAACCAAATGCTTTTGGGAAATGCAGATTCTGAGGTTCCCCCTTTTGAATCAGAATCCCTGGGGCAGGGGCCCCAAAGTGAACTGATGACTCAGTCTATAATCAAGTAGGGAGACTAGACAAATCTGTGAAAAAGTGCAATACTTGGTAGATTAAAATATAACACCTTGATTATTTTTAGCAAAGTATGTATTTCAAAATAAAGAATCCAGAAAAATATCAGAGAGCAAGACATCCCCTCACATCTTATCACTCCAAGAAACAGACCTTCTTCGTGCTAAGCGACCACGACCCAGACTGAGCTTTACAAGCAGATGGAAGGACGGTTGGAAAGACAGACAGACAATGCCAACGAGGCAGGTGGGGTTTTAAAAACAAAAAGTACTAAATTGAATGTTGCTTGAGTTTAACAGGAGAGCAAGATCTGAAGTAGAGGGGCAGAAAGTGGGGATCACTGCAGGGGCCGGGCTGGGAAGCGGAAGGGGAGCGGAGTTTGCCAGGGCTGGAAGCAATGGGGGGCAGGAGAGGCTGCAGACCAGAAGGGGAGGTCCAGGTCTTGGGGCGCTGACTGTGATGAGGAATGTCAATGGTGGGGGGAGACAGGAGAAGGAAGCCCTGGGCTGATGGGGGCTGGGGACGTGCGCCCTCTGTCGGTGGAAGCCGGAGCGGCCTGGCCCGCTGGGTCTCCCCCACACCTGCCCAGGATTCGGTCCTGCTGCTGGGGTCCTTCTCATGCCCTGGCTCAGAGCCCAGGTCTCCAGATGGTGTTCTTTGTACTATGACGGTTTTGTAGAAAGTGTTCCTGGGTCAAGGAGGAGATGACAGACAAAACAAGACGGACCAGAAACCCAACCCAACCAAACCTGGGAAAGCGTTCTGGGAATGTGCCCCTTGGGGAAAGGCTGCGCGTTGTCTGTTGTTTTTAGGGTTTGGGAGGAGGGGGGCATCTGAATTAGATCTAGTCTATTAAATTTTATTTTTTAATTTCACTTTTTTTGTGTGTGTGAAATGCTAAGGGCAGGAACGTCTGGGACCGGTTCCTACCCAGTCCCCCTCTCCTTGGCAGAGGGAGGATCATGCCTCTCCCTCTGTGTTTTGTGTGTGGGGGGGTGCGTTTGTGACTAGTGCTGGCCAGCGGGCTGGGGAGAGTGTCCTTGTCGGCTGGAGCGTCCGATTCCCAGTGTGTGACCCCAGTCCTTGGCACTGGCCTCCCACTGTGGTCTTGACAGGCAGTGGAGCCCCCCAGCCCGAGTCCAGGAATAATTCCGTGGGGCACAGAGCCCCCTGCACTCTTGTTCCCTGGCACACCCACACATACAGGAGCCCAGGGACGTGGACGGCCGCCATTGCCAGACATCACCGAGACTTGCTGGTGGTTTGTTACTGCAGCAAAACCTAACCTAGCCTGATTGATCATGAAGGGTTTTTTTTTTTCCCCCGATGAAATGGGTAGTTTAAAACAACTTCTTTGTCACCAAAAATAAGTAAATAAACAAAAAGAAGCTTTGTGTTGGTTCCTAAATTATAAAACAATTTTTGGTTTCTGGAGCAGAAGGATCTGGAAATCTAAGAGGATCCCAGCAGGCAAAGCTTATGAGGCCAGATTTTCCCTTTATAGCAATTTCACCGAGACGTGGACCATGTAGCCTTCCCTTTGCCATGATGTTCCCGAACTCTCGAAGAATTGTGCACGAAACATCCCAGCTTAAGAGGTGCGTGCAGCCCCGGACCACCAGACTCGGTTCTAGAGCTGAAAGAAAGCCTTCTTGTTTCGGACTTGGGGCTGTTGGGATTCCTCAGCCCTTTTCAGGCATCCTGTATTAATTATGTTCAAACACCACCTCGCTTCTGCTTCCTTGTCCCTGAAATTAAACACCTCAATCACGCAAACACACCCAACTCGATTTAGTGCGACGGACTCCCAACTATCACTAAGGTTGTAATTAGATCATATTTTTTTCCCAGTTCAACTAAAAGAAAATTGACAATAAAATACTGATCAATATGTATAGCTCAGGAAGTCCAGCCCGCTTGGAGGTGCAGACGTGTTTGTTTCTTCAAATCTATGTTCTTGAGTGGAGAGAAAAGATCTCCCTCTCTTTCCTGGGGTGTGTGTGGGGGGAGGGGGGACTTCGGGAGCCGGGCCTGGGGAGTCTGAATTAAACAAGAAGGTACCTCCCTGGGAGCACAGGGCGGTCGTGGCTTGGCCGTGTGTCTCGGGGTGTCGGCCTGTAAATGAGAGTGTGGCTCTGTGGGTGTGTGCGGAACTCCCCTGTGAACCTCAGCCTTGTCGACATTGAGGGCCTTGAGCTCAGTGGATGCCACTTTAAGAAAAATCACTCAGAAACGAGATGGAAGGAATTGAAATCAAATCCCAGCCCCGAAGGCACCAGGCGTGTTGGCAGCTCCAGATTTTCTTTGTTTGGGATGCTAACTGCCTCCAAATGACATTTCTGCTTCTGAGCGAATGGTCAGAATCACGGGTTGAAAGTGATCTCGAGCTTGGAAGAGTCAGTAGTAGATCACGTGTGAGCTCTTCCCATTGGGTTTCTTGGCTCTCACACTGTGGACAGCTGGGGGGGTCACTTCTCTGCTGTGGGGCTCCCCATGTATCCTTGGTTGTGTAGCTGCATGTTGGGGCCCCACCCTGTGAGCCGCTGGGAACATCCCTCCCCCCAAGTTGTGATAACTGTGAAGGTCTCCAGACTGTGCCAGGTGTCCCCCGGGACACTCTGCCACCCCTCTGGAGAACGAGCACCTAACAGAAAGCCCAGAATCGGTGACGCCGTGAGGCTGGAGGCGGGCATGGCGAGTGGTGTTTGCCGGGGACCCGGGGTGGGGAGGCGCCTGCTTCTGGATCTGGGTGCTGGTGACCCCAGTTTGTTCGGAGAGCATGAGTGCCCCGCATGTGTGCCGTCACGTCAGTGTGTGGTGTGACTCAGCAAGCGTCAGTGCGAGAGGGGGGCCTGCGGGGTCACCCCCACAATCACTCATCAAGGCAGGGGTGCTGTCACCCGGAAAGGCCACTGGTGACGGAATTCCCGCCGTGTCTCTTCCGTCCTGTTCTTGCCAATCTCAGTGATTGGCATGTTTAAGAGAGCCAAGCTGGTCTAAACTTAGTGGAATTCCTGGGTCAGGTGGTGACTCTGTGTTTAATTATTTGAGGGCCTGCCAGACTGTTTTCCAAAGCCAGTCCCCCATTTCCCATGTCCACCTGCGATGTGGGGGTTCTAGCGTCTCCACATCCTCACCAACAGTTGCTGCTAACCCTCCCAGTGGGTGCGATCCGGGGTCTGTGACGGTTTTGATTTGCGTTTCTCCCCTGGCCAGTGATGTGGCGCGTCTCTCCGTGCTCGTCGGCATTGGTGCATCTTCCTTGGAAAGATGTCTGTTCAGAAATGGAAACCATAGTCTGCACCTCCACTCGGACAGTAATATTATTTATAATCATCAAAAGGTGGAAATCACTGAAATGCCCGTCAGCAGTTGACAAGATAAAGGAAATGTGGTGAGACCACACCATGGAATATCATCTTCCCCTGAAGAAGGCGTGAAGACTGGCATCTGCACAACATGGGTGACCCATGACATCAGTATGCTGTGTGGAAGGCCAGACACGAAAGGTCACGCTGTACATGATCCCATGCATAGGGACGTCCAGAATAGGGGCTCCCTAGGAACAGAATGCAGGCCAGTGACTGGCTAGGGCTGGGGAGTGGGAAGTAGGTCAGGGTGACCACTGAAGCACATGGACTCTTTTTGAGGTGATGAAACGTTCAAACGTTGACTTGTTGACTGCGGTCACAGATCTGTGAATATTTTAAGAGTGACTGAAGTGTTAAAAAAGAGCCTAAGTTTTTATTGATAACTTCATGGGTTTTGGTGTACAGATTCCCAGACCCCTACCTCCAGGGACTGTGACTCAGCAGGTCTGGGATAGGGCTTGGGGGCCCCTGAGGGATTCTGGTCTTCAGTTCAGGGCCCATTCTGTGGGGAGCCCTCTGCCCCTTGCCATCCTGAGGTAGGGGTGCTGCCCCTCATGTTTGTGGAGGGCCATCTGTGTTCCAGGTATGGGGCTGGACACCTGGCTCTCACTGTCACCTCCTGAGGAGGTGATAATGTGGCTTCTGCTTTAGGGACCCGGCACTGAGACTTTAAAGGGATGGAGTAGCTCTAAGCGCCGGGAGGGAGTGATGTCCCTGGGAGGTGGGCCAGGGCATCTACTCCGGAGCCACTGCCCTCCAGCCACGGGATTCCACGGGGTCCAGGGGCGTCGGAAGCCCTGCCTGAGCTTTCTGCCAAGGCCGGGTGGAGGGACCACTTTCCCAGAACCACCCAGCCTCCTGGGCCCTTGAGCCACGGCTGCTGCCTCCACCCGCTGCTGGGTTGTCGGGAAACTTGGCCCCTGCCTTATTTCCACACATAACATGGCTGCACGCATGGTTGGATTTGATTGCCTTGTTGAGGTAGGGGGCCAAGGAGAGGGCCAGGGCAGCCTCGGTCTCGGCTAGCACACGCCTCCTCTCACCTGGCATCGTTCCGGAATTCATCTCCTCACGTCCTTCCTCCCGGACGGCTCCAGGAACCCCCATCCTCGTCCCTTTATGTCCTCAGTCCTTTGGCTCCTCCCTGCAACCAGTTCCCAAAGCGTGTGGCTGACCCGCCTCGAGGTTCCACCTGCCAAAGATTCCACAAATGGGGTGCTCCCTCTGCAAAGTGCTGGCGGCTACAGATGGATGTGGTTATTTTGTTTTGCGCTGTACAACACGCTGCTTAGCTGGCAAGCGCTTGGCACGGCTGCAGTCCCTGCTGGCGGCGGCGGGATGGGAACCGCTCCTTGCCGCCCTGGAGGAACGCCGCACGCTTCAAGACAGAGAAACTGGCTCTCTGAGAGGCAGGGGGCGGCTTCTGGAGCCCATGCCAGTTTGTTTGGAGGCAAAATGGCTGTTGTATTAAAATCGCCTAAACTTGGGCAGGTGCCCTGTGTGTTCAGAGCTCAAAGCCCTGATTGCTTGGGGGGAAAAAGGTCTTTTTTTGGTCGTTGGTTTTTCTCTCTGGTTGGTTGGTGGGTTTCTGCGAATAGCTTCACCCTTGGAGTTCAGTTCAACAGACATGAACAGCGCCTACTCTGTGCGGGCCTTAACAGCACCTACTATGTGCCAGGCAAGGAATAATATAGTGGTAAGGAAAGATAAACACGGGTGTCGCGCTCAGCACCCCATCCCCCAGCGGCCCTCGGTAGGTAGGTGGGCACCCGAAGATTCAGTACCCAGATTGCCTCCCTGGAGAGGGAGAGTGAAGAGCTTTGGTGCCTGAGGCTACTGAGGAGGGTCATCCCAAGGTGTGGAGGGATGGAGAGAGGCTGACTGTGTGGAAGGTGAGAGAGGCTGACTGTGGGGAAGCTCGGAGGAAGTGCAGGCTGTTTGCTGGGTGCAGAGCTGCGGCCCAGAGGGCCTCTGCGGCTCAGCCAGGGGATAGTGGCGGACCAGGCCGGCCGTGGGAGGGCCTTGCAGCAGGCGGCTCCCGAAGGTCAGCCCTGGAGCAGTTGCAGCGACTGTGGCCTCTGGTCACTGTGTCCTGCCTGGCTTGGCAACAGTGAGCCCCAGGGTGAGCTCACATGGTGGGGGGAGAGCCCCCCGGCCCCAAGATGGAACTCGCTGCTCGAGGGCGTACAGGGACGTGGACCAGGCGTCACGGGAGTTTCAGAAATAGGAACGAGACGTTTCTTACAGCAGATTTGGTGGCACAGAGCTTACCCGGCATCGCTGCCCTCTGGGCTGGGCTGGGCTGGGCCGGGCTGGGGGCGTCCTGCTCCCCGTGCGAGAGGACATGGCCTGGCGCGCGGATCCCTCTTGGGCAGCGGGGCTGAGTTTCTCGCTGGACTTCCCCCGTGCTCTTGCCTTCGTCCTCGTGGGCACGGAAGGCTGCCTCCGTCCACAAACCACATCCTCGTGTGACGACAGCTGAGGGCAAGGCGGGTGCTCAGCCTCTCCACCCCTCCCCCCGCCCTCCCCTCCCCGGCAGCTTAGCTGTCCCGCGCGTGTGTGTGTCTGTGGCCTGGCTGCCGATTTTTTGGTAGTGAATTTTAATTTTTAGGAATTTTTTGAGGCAACGTTGGTCTGCAGCACCGTGTATGGTTCCGAGCGCCAGGGTCACGCCTCTGCAGGTGTGTCCCAGCCACCCCCACCACCGAGCCCCCGTCCCCCACCCCAGCCCACCCGGCCTCCCCGCCCCCTGGTGGCCTCAGTCCTGCGGTCAGATGCTAGGGCTTGTGTGGCTTGATTTTGTGTGCTCCTCTCTGGTGCTCCACGCAGGAGTGAAATCCCCTGGCATTGGCTTTCCTCTCCGGACTGGTTTCGCTTAGCGCCCGCCCCTCCGGCCCCATCCGTGTTGTCCACACGCCTCCATATCTCAGCCTTTCCCAGAACCCCGCTGGCTTGTCACAGCTCGTCCGCTTCAGCCCTGGGGACAGCCGGAGGTTGACAATCTGGCCCGGACCTGTCTGGGAAGCTCTGCTCTGCGGGCAGCAGCACCCCCGGGTGTGTGCTCCCACGTCCGCAGAAGCAACCTTCGGACTTTGATCCCAGAACGCAGGCCACCGGCACTGCGATCCGAACGCAGATCACAGACCTCGCTCCACCGGCCGAGCGGGACACGCGGCTGAGCCCAAGCTCGAGGGCGGGAGAAGCAGACTCCGGCTCTTGAGAGGGAAGAGCTGCAAAGGCATCGGGCCGAGGGCTGGGCCCAGACGGGGCGTGGTGAGCCGGCCATCAGCGCCCGTGGTGCCCGACCGCCCCCAGCCACCAGTCCAACCCAGTAAACACCCGTCTACGGCACCTGCGCCTGAGTGCTTCTGGCTGCGGCCCGGGCAGTGGGACCCGGCCTGGGAGAAGGGGCGGGCAGCGCCGCCCGCAGGCCTGGATTAACCATGTGTGGCCAACCCCACACTGACCGCAGCTGGAGGCCCCAAGGGCCAGGCCTAGCCTCGTTGCGTTCCTGAGTAATTTGACAAAGCTGTCTTCAGGAGCCCGGAAAGTAAATCAATTGTCGATTTGAAGTTTGCGGGGAGTCAGAGGGGCTGAATGTGTACAGGCTTTTCCATGCTGGTCGTGATTTCCTGGCCACAAAGAGGGCTGGCTGGTAGCAAGCTGCTGCCAGAGTCATATGCACCGTGGACTTGTGCGCTGTGTGTGTGTGTGTGTGTGATGGGGGGTCCCCACTTATTATGGTGACTTCACTTATAACAACATGCGCCAACATGCTATAGAGTGAGGACATTAGAAAGGCTTCCCCAGACAGTCACTCGCCCTTTCAAAGCAGATCACGCACCGCGAACTGAAACAGTCACAGTGAACAGAACTCGGTGACAAATGGAATCTGGTTTCAACAGAGATGAGATTAGGAGGAGGAGGGTCCTCAGGACCTTCCCGCGGTGACAGCCTCCTGCATCGTGGTCCTTCCTCTTGACACACTCCAGTTGCTGAGCGAGACCAGGTGGATGTGCGTGGATGTGGAATTTGGGGAATTCTTTTGGAGGCGTGGAGGTTGAGTGGGTCCGTTTGTTCAGTGTTCAGCAATATTCCCGGCCTGGAAGGAGGGCCCTGGACCAGCGACTGAGAATGTAAATAATGGGCCAAAGCACAGGGCCCCGCCTTTGGGGAGGAAACAGTTCTGATCTGCCCCTTGTGGGTTGGGGAGCCCCCCTCCGGAGGTGGCTGTGGAGCACTTGAAATGTGGGGAGCATGACTTGAGAAGTGCTGGGTTTTGAAGTCCTAATAATGAAAAAGAATGTAGTGTTTCATTAATATTTAAAAATATTTAATACATGCTGACAAGTTATTTGGGCTATAAATAATATTCCTGAATAAATAATGTTAAATAAATAATGTTAAATAAGTAATGTTATAAAAATTACTTTCACCTGCTTTGTTTTGCTTTATTAAAAATGTGCTTACCACGCGGTGTGGAAGCAAAGATGTGGCTGTCACCACGCTGCCCCTGGACACTGAGGGCCTGGAGGTGCGGTGGCCTTCAGTGGGGAGTTACCTGGCTTGGGGGTGCATTTGTCATAAACGCTGGGAGGGAGACGTCCACACACTATGCACGTGGAGGGGGGGACCCTTAGCATCGGGGAGTCAGGAGAGCCTCCCTTAAACAGCCTGGCAGCCCCTCGAGAGGGTAGACACAAGCTCTCAGAGACTCCCCTCCTCAGTTTAAACCCAAGAGAAAGGGCACGTCCTCACACCATGAGTGACACCCGCCACAGCCCTGCGGAAACAGCCGGGTGTGCAGCAGTGGGCGGAGGAGGAGCAGGAAGCGCCCTCCCACCTGTTACTGACCTTCGCAAGGAAGGAAGCCCGGACACCTGCTGCGACCTGGGGCATCCTCAACAACCTTGTGCTCAGTGTGAGAAGCCGGATGAAAAGGCCACCTGTCGTGGCTCTGTCGACACGTGATGTCCACCTTGGTCAAATCCGTCAGCACAGGAGGTAGATCCATGGTTGCCGGAGGCTGGGGGGGCAGTGGATTCGGGGTTTCTACGAGGGGTGGTGATGGTGGTGCTGGTTGCCCAAGCCCGTGAATATGTAATGACCATTAGGTTATATCCTTTAGATGGGTGAATTGTCTGTTCTGTGGTTGTATTTCAATAAAGGTGTTCTAGGGAAAGGCAAATGGTCTTCTTGATGAGATGACAGTGCGGGGTGGTGGGGTTGAGGGGCGGGCGGGGACCTGGAGGTCACAACTCTGCTGTGGGCTGAGATTTGTTTTTCCTGTGAGTGACACAACCATATGCACTGATCAAATAAGGAAGGGTGGGAACAGCATTTCAGGGTGAAGAACAGCACATGCCGAGGCTCTGAGGTCTACAGGAAGGTGGTGGGTTCTCTGGAGCTGAAAGAGGCTCCCCGGCTGGAGCGGGAAGCCAGGCTGGAGCAGGAGAGGGGCCGATCCAACATTCAGGCTGTGGAACCTCACCCCAGCTGTGTCACCTCAGGCCTCTACTTCCCGGGGTGAGATGAGGACAAGCAAAGATACAGCACGCCCAGGAGACACCACACTCTTGTAGCTGCCAGCCCACAGAGCGATGGGGAACCAGGGAAAGGAGAGGTGCTCTGTTTGGGGGTGCCTTCTGGAAAGATTCCTCTGGTTGCTGCTTGGAGATCATAACAAGGAGACTTGGGAGAAGTCGGAGCTGTTTGCAGTCAGCGGGAGGCCATGGCAGTCGGCTGTGGTGGTGTCACAGGGTGGGCACAGCTGCAGTGAACCTGGGGACATTTAGGAGATCAACTCAATTCCTTGGCTGTTGAATGTGGAGGAGGCCTGGGGAGGAAGGGCGGGAACAAAAAGTTTGAAACAGGTTGACAAATGGGGGCAACACCCCCACCCCTGCCCCCTCCATCAAGAGGACTTCAGGTCTGTGAACAGAGCGACGGCCTCAACGAGGGTGTCTAGACCTGGGCCAGCTGTTTGCAGGGTGTTCTTGCATAGCCAGCAACTCCCACGCCCATCCTGGCGCCTGTGCTCATTAATTCTTGGTTTGAATTCATTGCAGAGAGGTGTTGTTTGCTTTGCTGAGGAATATGGAACGTCACCCAGAAAGCGTTTTTACAATAATCTGTGTTGCTGTGGGGGTGCTGGTGTGAGTGTTTTGGCTTGGAGCCACCCGGGCCCTCGGTGGATGCCTAGGCTCTGTGCTTGCTGCAGCAGCCAGCACATCTGGGGCTGAGGCCCTGTGTGCAGAGAAGGAGAAGGCACTTGGGTCAGTTTCCCCAACATCATTTGTTGGGGGAGCTGCAGGGGGTCTTCGCTCCGGGGTTTCTTTTAGAGTTGGATGGCCGTGGAAAGCCTCTCATGGATGCTCAGCCAGGTTCTCAGGCCCAGCTCTGCTGTAGGATGAGATTTTTTTTTTCTGTGAGTGACAAAATCATATTAAAACCCAATGCAAATAGACTCTTACATCAGTTGTCCTTTGTGTGACGATATTGCAGCAAACTTGGGAGCATAAGTAACACCCATTTATGAGGGTGCAGGTTCTGTGGGTCAGGAGTCCAGGCAATTTAGCTGGGCCCTCTGTCCAGGGTCTGTGAGGCCGCCTCTGGGTGTGGCTGGGCTGTGGTCTCATCCGGAGGCTGAAGCAGTGATGGGGCAGCTTCTGAGCTCGTGTCGTGGTTGTAGTGTTCAATCCCTGTGGGCTGCCAGGGTTTGAGCTTCTTTATTTTAATTTCCATTTACAAGAAATATTCGTAAAGCATTTTTGATGTGAAAATGAGAAGCTGGGCAAATCTCTGGAAATCAGTTTTCCCATTAATCAATTCCTCCAATAATCAGTTCCTCATGTTCAAAAAAATTATTGGTACTTGTTTCATGACAGCTCTTTAGCTACAACATTGCCAGGGTAGACTCTCCACTGTACTTTGAAAAACTTTATCAGATTTTTTCCCTTTGTTTCATTGAGATGAAATTGACACACAGTGTAAGTAGAATGACTTGACTTACACATGTCGTGAAATGATGACCAAGTAAGTTTCCTTAACATTCATTATCTTATCTAGATAGAGGAATAAAAAGAGACAAAGTTAATTTTTCCTTATGAGGAGAACTTTTAGGGTTTATTCTCTAAGCAACATGCAATAGTGTTAGAGTCATCGTGTTGTACTGTTCCCCTCAGTATTTATCCGAACCCTGCAAACTTGCACCTTTGGACTACTTCATCCAGTTCCCCTGCCCCACCCTCCACTTCTGGTCATCACAAATCTGGTAATCACAAATCACAAATCTGGTAATCACAAAAAAACTCTTTTTCTATGAGTTTTTCTTCCCTTTTTAAAAAGATTCCAAATACATGGGATCATCCAGTGTTTGTTTTTCTCTGACTTAGTTCATTTAGCATAATGTCCTCAAGGTTTATCCATATGACTGCAAATGGCAGGATTTCCTTATTTTTTATGACTGAGTGGTATTCCCTGGTGTGTTTGTGTTTGTGTGTGTGTACACATGAACATATATATATGTATATAGTTTTCTTTATCCACTCAACACTCATGGACACTTAGGTTGTTTCCATATCTTCACGGTTATAAATAATGCTGCTGTCTGCACGGGGATGCAGATATTTCTTCAACGAGGTCATTTTGTCTCCATTGGCTGTCTACCCAGAAATAGAATTGCTGGATCATGTGCTCCTTTTTTAATTTTGTGCAGAACCTCCATACAGTTTTCCATAGTGGCTGTGCCATTTCCACCCCCACCAACAGCGTGCAAGGGCTCCCCTGTCTCCCCTGTCTCGCCAGCACTTGTCTCTCATCTTCCCGCCAACACTCACCCAGCAGGCATGAGCTGACATCTCCTTGTGGTTTCGAATCGCATTTCCATGATTGATGAGGTGAACACCTTTTTATGTACCTGCCACTTGAATATTTTCTATGGAGAAATGTCTGTTCAGGTTCATTGGCCATTTTTTTTTTTAAGATTTATTTTTTATTTATGCAAGAATTGGGGTACAGGCCAGATGTGCGGGAGGGTGAGAGGATTCACCAGAGACAGAGTGGAGAACAGAACAGGCAGACTGACCGAAGTACACTGCTGAGGCGGGCAGCAGGGAGATGGAAGAGGCCTGCCGCGCCACGTGGGTTGCTGGCGGTGATCGAACCGGCACTGCAGAGGCTGCAGACAGCTTCACAGTGCTGCGCTCAACCGGCTGCGCCAGCAGGGAGGCCCATCATTGGCCATTTTTAAATTGGATGATTTGTTTTTCTGCCTTTGTCTTGTACGAATTCTTTATGTATGTTGGCTACTAACTCCCCTCAGACGTCTGCGGATACTGTTGCCCATTCTGCAGACAGCTTTTCCACATTGTTGGTCATATCAGGGCCTCAGTTTCTTGCTGCTGGTTGCCTGGCACCAGCCCTCAGCTCCATGCCACCTGCACCATGATGCCTTAGTCCAAGGGCGGTAGCTGGCATCTCCAGAGCCAGACGGCGCATCTCTGAGTGAGACAGACTCTGTCTTACCTGGGCATCACAAGCCTCCTGTCCCCTTTGCCATGTCCTGCTGGTTAGACGCACTCACGCTCAGGGGAGAGATTGTCCATCACAGTTTTCCTGACATCAAATGGGGATAATTATGCTTCCTGCTTCATAGGCTCACGGGAAGAGGACATGAGGGGGTGCACGGCACCAGGGTTCATTGCTCTTTATTATCATCATTGCCACGACCAAGCCAGTGTCAGGTTGTTGCTAGTTGATCTCCTGACTATGGAAGCACCTCCTCTGTGCTCTCAGTGTTCCTGCCGAGACCTTCCTGTGCTGTCAAAACAGGTACTTCCCACCCCCCCTGGGAGCTCTAACCCTCTGTCCTGTCCCCTTTCCCCAGTTTCACTTGCACTTAAACAACTGGGGGTTAAAGTTGGGAGTAACACCATAAAAAGCAGTGTCTTCACCTGAGTTGTAGACAGATTTGAGGGACGGCGTCCCCAGAGGAGCCTCTGGAACTTTGGTCTCGTCCCCACTTAGAGTCTTCACTATAGGCCAGGAGCCATCTTCTTGTCCTGCTTTGAAAAGTCTGCACCTCACGCATTCCGACTTCCCACTGAGAGATGCTGCTCCTCTTGGTGCCCACTGAGTCCACCTCATAGAAAAAGACACCAGTGCTCCGGACTGGGTGTTGTGGTGGGTTCCAGGGATGTCAGGTCAGTAGGATGCGAACCTGACCCTCAAGGGCCTCCCAGCAAACGCTGAAAACCAGTGTTTCTCACTCCGGGTCCAGTGTGACTGGCTGGTTGATGCAGGAGACTTGTGTGCACCCAGCGCCGACCAAAGGTGCCGCACAGACTTGGCATGACGTGATCATTCAGCCACATGTGATAAAGTCAATCCCTTTTTTAATTCTCTCTCATCTTTGTGATTAAGACAGGGACAAAGTCCACCAGGTGCTAATGTATTTGAAGTGTTTTGTATTTGCCTTTTAATCACACAGACCAGAGTGTCACTCACACACTTCCGCAGGCAGCAGTTTTGGGCTCCAGTCTGATACTGTTATTATGTTGCCACTGAATTTACTTTTTGCAGTCACAGCAGTAAAAGAGTCCTTTAAAGGAACGATATCGAAGTAATAAAAGTGATCAGATGCCCTTTGGAAAGAAGGTTGCATTATTTCAGCACTAACTGATGATTGTTGGATCTACTGAAGGCTTAAGGAAAGCCGGGCATCTGGATTTTTTGGTGAAAGTTTGCTCATGTTGGCTCAAATTAAAAATTTCTGTTTAAACGAAACACACTGTGTGCAGCTGGTGTAACAGGCAGGGTTTTCAGTCCTGAAGTAATGACAGAGCCGGTCTTGGAGGGAGTGTTAGCAGTAAATAAGTCCTACAACGATGAGTTTGGATTTGCAGAGTACCCCGGAGCCAAGACCTGTTACTGGCGTGTGAGCGTTTGGCCCTTCACAACTTGGCTGCAAAAAAGACTGTATGGTAATCCAGGGATTGGCTTGTTGGGAGAAACTCAAAAAGAGAGGCATAAAAGGAACTAAAATAACATCAAGACTTGAAAAATTCAACGTTCTGTAGTGTACAGACTGGATCGAGTCCAAGAAATCTGGAGTTGCATGTTCTAGGTGATTATGAAAAACATGCCATAAAATGCAAAGGTCTGAAGTGTTTGATTCAATGAGTTGTGACAATTGTGTATCATCCTGTAACAGCACACCAGACAAGAGGCTTCCACCATCCTGGAGGTTCCCCTGGGTACCCTGTCCACTCGGCCTGTCACATCCCACGACAGTCTTGGAATCCACCGCCGTATGCGAAGGTGGCCAGTGTCTGGGCTCCTGTAGCCAGGTTCTATGGAATGTCATCCCTTGTGCCTGACTTTTTTCTCTCCTTAAAGTGTGTTAGAGCTTGATCCACATTGTGCCTATCAGCATTTCTCGCCTTTTTATCTTTTATTGATGAGTCGTAGTTCATTGCATGAAATAGTCCATTACTTATTTATTCGCCCTCCACTAGTGAGCGCTTGTTCCCAGCGTTTGATTATTTTGAATAAAATGTCTCTGAAGAGTTACTGACCAGTCTTTATGTGACCATATATTCGCATTCTCTTTGGTGAAGAATACGAAGGGGTGCAATCACTGGGTCGCGGGGTGTTCAACTTTATAAGAAACTGCCAAGCAGTTTTCCAAAGTGGTTGTACCAACTGTTGACATAATTGTTTCACGTCCTTGCCAATGTCTGCCGCTGCCATTATTTTTCAGCCGACACGAAATAGTGTTTGATCATACTTTCAATTTGTATTTTCCTGATGACTAATGATGTGGAACAGCCATTGATGTGTTTATTGGCTCTTTGCTTATCTTTTCTTGAAAAGTTTATGTGCAAATCTTTGCATTTTTCAATTGGTTTGTTATGTACTTATTATTCATTTATAGGAATTCCTTAGATAAACTGTATACAGTCAGATGCACCTATTGCAAATACTTTCTTTTAATCTAGGGCTTTCCTAATCATTTTCTGAATGGCAGCCTTTGAAGAGCAACCATTTAATGAATTCCAATTTATCACTTATTGCTGGATCATAGGGTACTTCTAATTTTAGTTAAAAAAAAAAAATCTCCATACTGTTTACCCTCCACAACAGCGTGGGGGGCTCCTTTCTCTCCATACCCTCCCCACCACTTGTTACCCCCAGTCTTTGATGTAGGCCATCCTCACGGTGTGTGCTGATGTCTTACCATAGTTTTATTCTGAGTTTCCTTAATAATAAGTGAAGTTGAACTTTTTTTTCCCATGTGCTTCTTGGCCATCTCTGTATCTTCTTTGGAGAAGTGCCTTTTGGGGTCTTCTGTCCATTTTGGGGGTCGGTTTGTTTGTTCTTGTGTAGTTGACTTGTTTGAGTTCTTCATGTTGTTTGGATATTGACGCTTTGTTGGTTGTATGGTGTGCAAATATCTTCTCTCATTCAGTAGGTTGCCTTTTAGTTTTTGCGGTGGTTTCTTTAGCTGTACAACGGCTTTGTAGTTTGATGGAGACCCACTTGTTTAACTTTGCTTTTGTTTCCCTCGCAGTTGGAGACAAGTCCCACAGACATCTCTGCAACCTATGTCCGAGGACATATTGCCTGCGTTTTCGTCTATATATTTTAAGGTTTAGGTCTTACATCCAAGTCTTCAATCCATTTGAGTTAATTTTGTTTGGTATTAAAGATCTTGTTTCCTTTCTTCTTTTTTGGCATGTGGCTGTCCAAGTTTCCCAACATCATTTATGGAAGAGTCTTTCATTTTTCCATTGTATAGTTTTAGGTCTTTGTCATAAATCAAATGAGCATATGGATTTACTTCTGGACTCTAGTTCTGTTTCACTGATCTGTGCGTGCTTTGTTCCAATACCATACTGTTGTATTTTTGCTATGTAATATAGTTTGAAGTTCAGGTGTGTGATACCTCTGTTTTTCTTTTTCTGTTTTCCCCCTCAGGATCTTTGGGAAAACATTCTCATTTTCTAGTATAAGCTTTTAAAAAAATAGTTATCTATGTTAGCATTGCTTTATTTTTATATCATAAATTTCAACATATTGTCTTTCAACGAACATAATGTTCAAGGTATTTTCTAATTTCCTTTGTGATTTCTGCTTTGTGCTACTTCATTTCTAAACGTTTGGGACTTTTCTAGATAAGTTATTTTTTCATTGATTTCTAATTTAATACATTATTGTCAGAGAAAAAACCCTCTGTTTTGATTTTTTTTAAAAAGCTTGATGAGAATTTGTATTACAAGCCAGTAGCATACAGTCTCTTTGGTTTCATGGGCATTTGAAAATAATGTGTATTATGCAGTTTTGGGGTCTGTTGTGCTATAAATATCAAGTAGGTGAGGTTTGGCTGATAGAGTTGTTCAAACTTTATATATTATTAATGTTTTTTTTGGTCTAGTTTCATTATTAATTACTTAGAATGGGGCATTAAAATCTTCTACTACAATTGGTGGATTTGCATTCTCCTTTTTTTTTTTTTTTAAAGGAAAGGAGATGGAGATGCACAGCATCCTGCCTTCCTCCCTCTCTCCCTCCCTCCCGAGCTGGGGCACAGGCCAGATGAGTGGGAGGGTGAGAGGATTCACCAGAGACAGAGTGGGGAGCAGAACAGGCAGACTGACAAAGTATACTGCTGAGGGGAGCAGAGGGCGGCAGGAGAGGTCTGCTGCGCCAAGTGGGTTTCTACCTGGCGGGCCGGGAATCGTATTGGCGCTGCTGAGTTTGTGGACAGCTTCGCAGCGCTGCGCTCCATCCTCTGCGCCACCAGGGAGGCCCTGCATTCTCCTTTTGATTCTTTCAGTTACTGCTTCACATCTTTTAAAACTCTGTTATTAGCTACAACACATTTATCTAGAATTGTTTTGCCTTATAAACTCACCCTTTTATCATTATAAAATGATTTTTAATGTCTGATAATACTCCCCTGTCTTGAGGTGGTTCTGATACTATTAACACCAGTTTTCTAATGCTTAGTGTTTGCCTGGTTGGTATTTCCCCAAACTTTTCAGTTCAATATGTATTTGAGTTTATGTTTAAATTGTGTCTCTTATAAATGACACAGTTCATCTTGCTTTTTTGTTTGATTTGTCAATCCACGCTTGACTCTTCAATGGAGTGTTTAGACTATTTACATTTGAAGTATTCACAGATACGATAGCATTAAAGTCGGTGACCTTGGGTGTTTTTTTTTTTTTTTAAAGATTTATTTATTTATTTATACAAGCACTGCATACAGTCAGAAACACAGGAGGGTGAGAGGATTCACCAGAGCCAGAGCGGGGAACAGAACAGGCAGACTGACGAAGTACACTGCTGAGGGGAGCAGCGGGCATGGCAGGAGAGGTCTCCGTGCCATGTGGGACCCTTGCTAGCGGCCGGGATCAAACCAGCGCTGCAGAGGCTGCGGGCAGCTTTGCAGCCCAGCGCTCAACCACTGCGCCACCGGGGAGGCCCTGACCTTGGGTTTTATTCTCGATTTGTATCCTCTGTTCTGTGTTCCTTCATTTTTCTTCTTCATCTCCTTTTGGGTTAATCAAATATATATATTTTTAGTATTTTGTGTGTGCTTTTTTGAAGTGCTCTTTTGGTTGCTATAAAACATTTCAAACTTATTGTTTTTGACTCAGGAGAAAACTTCCTTACGCTTAGACACAGAGAGCCTGTTGGTCTAGACTGGAGAGGATGCTTCGCTAGTTTCATTAATATGATCATC
Source organism: Talpa europaea (assembly GCF_964194135.1). Lineage (NCBI taxonomy): Eukaryota > Metazoa > Chordata > Mammalia > Eulipotyphla > Talpidae > Talpa > Talpa europaea. Next base: position 100,585,387 of record NC_140079.1, on the reverse strand, counting down.
ATGGTGCTGATAGATGTCTATGGCACAGGCCACGCACTGGGTATCATCTCTGCTTGCTCTGGGATTTGCTGTCAAGCTGTAGCATCTGAGCTGCGTTGGCAGAGGATTACGTGCAGGCAGGCCGCACGGGGCTCCGTCTGCAGTGAGCGCTCGGCCTCTGGAGTGTGCAGTTTAGTTCCACGGTCAAGCTGTGTCTCTCTCCGGGGACTTGAGGCTTCTGCTCGCTGTCACCTGTGTCCATCACAGCTGCTTCTCTCTGTTTGGTAAGTGGCAGGGAACATTCTGGAACCCTGGAGAAAAGCTGTTTGTGGGAGTCACAGACAGATAAACTTCAGACACGTTTCTGACGTTGAGGGGGCTCGATCCAAACAGGACTTTGCACCCCTCTCCTTGCCCCCCCCCCCCCCCCCCGCTTCCACACGATGATGCATATTTTCGGAAAAAGGAACCCTGCCTTATCGGTGTTGAATTATCATTCTTTCCATTCCTCTCCACTTTTGCTTTGTTTATGACTGAGATTAATTCTGAATCTCTTGTACCTGGACTCCTATGAAAATTCCAATAAAACAAAAATGATTAAAATTGGATTGCCCGTAGAAACCGAGATGCCGTTCTTACCCCGGAGCTATGTTCAGCATCTAAATAAGGGGAGGGAAGGCAAAGCCTGCAGATCAGTCTTTTAAACAAGGCACAGTGGGAATACCACCGTTTGGATCCATAAATACCAAACGGGAATCTTACACGGGACTTCTCTCTACAGTTAAAAAAAAAAAATCCAATATGAGATTATAGCTTTGATCATAACTTAATTTTTCATTTCCATTTGAACTTTAATTTTACTTAAATTTTCTTCTGACAAATCTCCAAAGGAATGCTTAAGTGACACGGCATAATGCGTGCAGATTATTCATATATCAGCCCTTAGGCTACCCAGGAAGCCTTCATCATCTCAGAGTGAGTTTTATTGGAATCCGTAGCTCACAAAATATTGCTTTCTGACAGCCCCTGTGCAGTAGAATTTAAAGGCTTAAGTTTCGGGAGAATTTACACATCGGTAGCATCCTCTGCTATACCTTTTAGGAACATTAAATCAGGCTCCCCAGTGATACTCCTGCGGGAAGGTGGCGGGTAATTCTTGGGCATTGACAGGTGTTGGGGCTTGGCACAGCCCTCGGCCTTCTCAGTCTTTGAACCTGGTTGGGATGATCTGAGTGGAAGGTAACACCTGAGCCCTTCAGTCCACTGTACATTCCAAGGGGAGGCCGGTCTGTCCTGGCGATGGGAACTTGGATGTGAGTCCTGCCCCAGGGCTGCTGCCCAGAGCTCATCGCGCGGCCTTCCCTCCTTCCTTTCTTCATTCATTGACTCAACACATGTTTATTAAGCACCTGCTATTGCCAGATGCTCTTCTGAGTCTCGGGATACAGCAGCGAATAGGTCAGACATTGTTGCTGCCTTTGGGAGGCTCATGGCTAGCAGGTGACACCCGTAACCACACACGTACGCCTGCCACAACTGGCAACAAGAGCTGTGAAGAAGAGAACGTCTCTCGGGGAGGGGAGTTTGCGAGCAGACTTGGAAGAAGGGTGTGGGCTGGCCAGAGCATTGCTTCCTCCCGTGTTTTCCCGGGGCCTCTCCCGGGGGTCATTGGCAACTTGGACCTGGTTTCACGGAGAGTGTCTGCTCATGTCAGTTACCTGCTTTTCGATAAGTTGTCTTTGGCTCCCAGATTTGGAGAAGTTTTGCTTGTCACAGGTAGGCTTAAGTCCTGCTGTCTGTGGTGTCCCCAGGTGCTGGACCGGTGACACGGTCCTGCGTGGAGACGACTGAAATGTGGCCCACTGAGTGCTGGCGTGTGGGGCTGGGACAAAGTGCTTTGGCGTCTGTGGGGTTGGGCTGCCAAGTCTTACAGTGAACTCGGGGCTCTCCCCTTCTGGCCACCACACACCAGCTTTTCTTGTGTTCAGCAAAATGCTGCTGGGGGTTCTTACCGTGGAGGCTAAACACCTGCTTCCTGTCTGTCCTGGGGGTGGCGACACTCACTTCAGTGAGACTCTTTGCTGGGGGTGCTGCTGGTAGGCACTGGGGTGCTGTGTTCCCCCCAACTCTGCATCTTTGGATGCCTCCCTTGACTTCTTTAAAGACCATATTTTGTTCCATTATCAGCAGAACACAGTAGCTTTCTGGAGCCTGGTGTTTGGGCTTAGAGTTTTATTGACTGTTTCTTTTTTTTTTTTTTTAAAGATTTATTTATTTTTGCATACAAGAGCTGGGGTGTAGGCCAGAGGTGTGGGGTGGGAGAGTGGTGGTGGTGGTGGTGAGAGGATTCACCAGAGACATTGTGGGGAGCAGAACAGGCAGACTGACTGAAATACACTGCTGAGGGGAGCAGCGGGGAGACAGGAGAGGTCTGCTGTGCCCTGTGGGTCAGCTCCCTGGCCGGCGATCGAACTCATGCTGCAGTGGCTGCGGACAGCTTCATAGTGCTGACACTTAACCCCGTGCACCACCAGGGAGGCCGCTTGACTGTTTCTTAATATTTCTTGCCTGGGCAAGAAATTTTTTGTGAACATAAATGCTGTTGAAAAAGAAATGGGAAGTCCCTTTTCGTGGATCCTTCTGGGTTTGTCAGCAAAGTGTGTGCAGGGAAGGCAGGTATCCCCCCATCCTCCGCAAGCTAAGCCCTGTGCTGACATCACCAGTAGGTGCCCCCCCTGCCCCCCCCCGGGCTGTGCCAGTCCTGAGGCTCCGTCCGTGCAGCGTCTGGGAAGTGTGTCAGTGAGCTGGAGCCGCCGTGCCCAGGAGCACTATTTACCTCCCTCACTAGAATCCTTTTCCTCTTGATTTCCTGCTCCAGCTTTGTTCCCCATGTATCCCTGTAGTCTAGGCTTTTCCAGGAAATTCTACACTGGTGAGGGAATGTTGAGGTTAGTAAATAACTAGAAAGTGCTATACCCTTGGATCATTGGAGGAGCAGAGGTGTGGCAACATACGGCCGAGGAGGTGGGATCCTGCATTTCTGAATCACACAGTGTTGGAAATCGATGTCATCTTAAAAAAATTTAAAAAATGACATCTCTCACCTTCCTGAGAAGATGGGCTTTGCTGTCAGAAATGGTGCTGTATTTATTCCTCAATTGAAAACATATTTATTGGGCGCCTACTCTGTACCAGGTACTAACCTAGGTGATAGCTCCAGTGGAGAAAAAGAAAGCAGGCAGGTAGGGGAGTAGGTCACAAGGCCCCAGTATCAATACTTTGGTCAGGGATGAAAGGATGATGCTGCATATGGCGGCTGTGAAAGGGTAAGTCATGTGGATAGCCAGAAAGACACCGGGCAGAGAGAGCAGCAGGTGCAAAGGCCCTGAGGCAGCAGCTTTTCCACTGTGTCTAGACTGGGCAAGGGTTTCAGATAGGAGTATTAGGTGAGGAGCAGTGTGGGGCTGCAGAGAGAGCTTGGGCTTGGAGGGCCTCAGCAGAGTGACGTGACTGGCTTCTGCTTAAGCACAGTGTGAGGGCTGACCAGGACGTGGACGAGGAGGCTACCTCCGTCATTCAGGATGAAGGTAGGGGGGCTGAGGCCAGCAGATGTGGTGCACAATGGTGAAATTCTGGACATCTTTTGGAGGTAGATTGTGGAGGTGGATTTTCTGACAGGTGGCTGGAGGGGCTTGGCAATAAAATGGGAGTCAAGGGTGCCTTAAGGCCGGACTTGTCGCACGATAAGGAAGATTTAAGGAGAGAGGAGATTGTGTTTTTGTTTGTTTGTTGACAGGGTGGAGGGAGGGAGAAGACAGGATGGGGAGAAGATCCTTATTAAACATGCAGGCGGAGGCTCTGAGGGGCAGAACCAAGACTCTGGAGTCAAGAGATGGGTTGGGTCCAGCTCCAGTGGCTCTTAGCTGTGCGACTTGGCGGACTCTCGCTGTGGGGAAAGCAGGGAGAAGCCCACAGCGCCTGGGGGCCATCCGCCCTGTCGCTGCAGCTGTTGCTGTGTCTGCAGATCCTGCTCGCCCTCTGGCTGCAGGTGAGGGCAGGGCTGACGCTTCCTTGTTCGAATGACAGTGAAGGCGACTTGCCCAGCTGGACGCCCTCTCGTACTCCAGACCTGCCCTTTCCAAAGGGGGCATCTCGCGGGCTTGGGAGATGCGTCCTCTAAGATGGACTCAGCAGCGCTGGGCACGGGCGGGTCGTTTCCCAGAGACGTGCCCTTTCTGCCCTGGCCCACGTCGGCCCTTCGTGCCCGGCCATCCTGCTCCCCTCGCTGCAGGACCTCACGGCGAAGAGTCAGATCTCGGCTGGCTCAGAACCGGCTTCCCTCGCCTCCATGTTCTCTGCCTTCATCAGGGTTTGCAGGAACATAATTTGGTGTAAAGCGAGAAGAATCATTTCTAGAAGCAGCAGCCGCCGGGGGGGAGGGGGAAGCTTATTTCGCCTCTCCCACGGTTGGCATCTCCGAAAAACGCTGGCAATCTCAGTTGGCTGGTTGGAGCAGAAACATGAAATTAGTATTTTCCCTTCCACTTCAGCTTGTCTGTGGATGAAGCCGCCCTCCCGGCGGTGCAGCAATGGGCTTGGTTCTTTGCTTATTAGACTTCGGGGGTGGGGGGTTCCCAGGCCAGTCCCTGTCATCACTCCTTCTGCCTTCCCTCCCTGTTGGGGTGCAGGCTGGCGTTCAGCGAGCCCATCTCTGCACCGAACAGGAGAATTTTCTGGGCATGGAGGTTCGCAGGCCTGCACTCTCCTGTCAGGTCGTCTGACCGCCACCCGGCCCCTAGACTCCTGACCCCCTCTGCTGGCCTCTGCACCCCCTCACTTTAAAAAAATCACAAAAGTAACATGCTGGTGGCAAAACCAAACAGCTGAGGAGTAGAGAGAAGAACAATAATGCTCCCTTATCTCCTTTCCCCACCCTTTTGGGGGCACCCCCAAATCCCTTTTACCATCCAGACTTTGGGGTGCATTTGCCAGCACATTCCGGATCTCGGACACAGAGCCCCACGTGCTTGTATGCATACACACGTGCCCGCGCCTTAAATACGTGTCATTTGAAATGATCACCCCTGTGGTTAAAAAAATAAGGCAGAACTAAAAGACTTAGCATAAAAAAAAAAAAAATCACTTTCTACCTTTGTTCACTCTCCAGAGGCAATAACTTTGAATCCTTTTAGCTTCAAGCCCCTGGTGGTGGTTACCGTTGTGGCCCAGAAAAATAGGTATGTACCCCGGCCCTGGGCCGATCAGTTTCAGTCATCACTAATTCAGATTCCTGGCTGGGGTGGGTGAGGCTGTTTCCCTCCCACACCTCCTCGCCCGCCACCGCAGCGGACTGCTCTTTCTCTGCTAGTTAGTAAAATGAATAAATAGGGCTCCCCTTATTTTGGTGATGGAACTACTGTTCTTTTTAGGATCGCTAGTGCTAAGTTGGTATTTTATGTCTTAGCTCCTCCCCACCCCCTCAAGTGCCCCCTACCTTCAACTAACTATTTACCTTCGCCATGTCTTAATTTTTCCCAAGATTTTTCTTGTATGATGTATGTCCGTGGCCAGGGTCTTCCTCTTTTATTTTTCCCAAAGACACCCTCTTGGATCCCCGCTGCTCTGGCCCCCGCTATGAGATAGTGGTCCTGGGGTGTGCCTACCGGATGCAGGGCCTTCTCTGTGCTTGGCGTTTTGGGGTGAAGGCTCTCTGGTTTCCTTCTGGGGGGTCTTCCTTTCTCCTGCTGTCTTGGCTGGAGTTGCTTCCATCCTGATTACTGTTCCTGCTTCCTCAGCCAAGCTCCAGGGATGCATTAACAGACAACACTCCACCTTTTAATTCTTTTTTAAAAAAGATTTATTTATTTATTTATACAAGCACTGGGTACAGTCAGAAGCGTGGGAGGGCGAGAGAATTCACCAGAGCCAGAGCAGGGAGCAGAGCAGGCAGAAGGACCGAAGGACACTGCTGAGGGGAGCAGTGGGCGGCAGGAGAGGTCTGCGCCCCATGTGGGACCCTCCTCCGGTGGCCCGGGAGCAGCCGGGGATCGAACTGGCGCTGCTGAGGCTGCGGGCAGCTTCGCAACCCAGCGCTCAACCGCTGCGCCACCGGGGAGGCCCCCACCTTTTAATTCTTGCAGCTCCATGTTACCTTAAATTCCTTCACCATTGGGGAGCAGATACATACATAAATCTGCCATTTTGAACCAAAAGTCCCACTTAGGGTTAAAGAGAAGCCTCTCCATTTGTTTTTTTTCCTCTCTCTCTCTCTGTATCCTTATTTTTCACTGAGACATATCGAGTGATGGATGGCAGTATTCGCAGATAAAACTAGATAGGACTTAGTGCTGGCCCCCTGCAGTGAGTGACGTCAGGGTTAACATACACCGAAGATGCTCCCTGCGGTGAGTGACGTCAGGGTTAATGCATCCCGCAGCTTACCTGGGGTTTCACGATGCTTTGTCATGGTTTTTAAGTGTCTGAGGCATCTGAAGATTGGGAATGTCATTCAATGCTTTTTAATGATTATATATGGGCTGTGATTTTATAAGGCTATGAAACAGAGAAAAGCAATTTTACTGAATTACGCCGCGTATGCATGGACATGCACAGACATAAAACCACAGTCCACCTGGCTCCTAGTCTTTGCCTACTTGCCTGACTCTGTAAGCTGTGTCCTGTGCATCTTTTGGGAGCCATCATCAAATTCCAGCTGGAGCTGGAGGTTCTGTGGGCCTGGGATTTACAGCGAGCCGCTGCTTCCTCTGAGCAGAAGGGGTGTCTCAAAACCCCGGCCTCATTTGCCCTGAAGAAGCAGCTCTAGCATCACCTCCCGGGTCGGCCCGGCTATCAGCAGAGTGTGGGGTCACGCAGACTTGTTAGAATCCCAGCTCCGACATTTCCCAGGAAATGTTCACCAGTTCCCAGGTGGACTTCGCCAAACTATTCCGCTTCGTCTGGACTCTGTTTCTCCACCAGCATCATGAGGGGGGTTGTCCCTGTCACCGTCACTTCAGGGGCGAGGGATCTGTGTGCAGGCATCACACCTTCTCACCACGGGGAGGGCAGAATCAATTCCTAATTAATTTTTTCAGAACAATTCCGACTTTCTATTTCTGCCAGACCTTTAGTTAGTGCGTCACTTGTCAAGAAGGGAGACTTTGAATTTCCAACTAAGATTATGGAATCGTATGTGTCTCCCTTAGTTTTTAAGACTCCGTAGTGGCAGGAAGGGCAGGATAGGCACAGAGCAGGTTATCTATGATCCGGCAGACGGGTAAAGGAGAGTTCTGGAGCCCTCAGTGGGATTCTCAGGCTTTTATAGAGCTTTACATGTAGTGTGGCAAACAGGTACACGGCAGGCAGGGGTGCCGGGTGCCAGGAGGCCAGCAGGCTTCCAAGCCCCTGGCAAGTCTTCGCTCTGGGTTCTCTGGCTTCTGTCTCCCCTTCTCTCTCCTGCCTCTCCTCCTGCTTCTGCTTCTCTGAGTGACCATCTCAATACTCCTCCCAGGGCCCTCAGAAGTAAACAAGACGACAATGTAACAACTGCAGGTGCCCATCAGGCAGGGCAATCCTAAGGGTGGGAGGGCAGAGAAGCCTGACAACCGTGTACCCTACAGACTGAAACTGCGGTTCTGCCCTGGCGCTCTGCCCACCAGCCCACCCGGCGGAGGGGGACTCACCTCCGCAGTTCTGGATTCCTGAGAAACCCGCGCAGGCTGCTGGGGGCTCGGGGAGGGGCGCAGTCTATGCCCGTGTCTCGCTGGAGCTGAGGAATCGCCGCCTCACTTTGCCAGGCCCTCTCCTTTGTCTTCATACCTGGGGTTCGCATGATTATTTTCCTCATACGTGTAAACATTTCATTTATAACAAAGAGGTCATGGAGAGCCGGGAGAGAGGATACTGCAAAGTGACCGGCGTCCCCGGGTTATTCATGAGGGTAAAGGTCCTCTCGCCTCTTGACCTCACACCATCATTAGAGATGAGTTCCAGGGGGATTTTAGATCTAAATGTGAAAGTCTGAAACAACAGGATTCCTTATATTTCACAAGGAGTATTTTCGTGACCTCGAAACAAAGGTTAAAAACCATAAAGAAAAACTGATGGAACTGGGGCTCACTAAAATTTAGACTTTCTGTGCGTCAAGACGCCGTTCAGGCAGCAGGCGGGGAAAGACGGGCCTTTGCCACGTGTGTTCCGTGGCTGGTGCCCACCAGGTGTAACTCCCTGTCCAAGCGGGACCTTCAGAAAAGGACAGAAAATCCACAGGAAAATATGCGCACAGATTTGACTAACCACTTCCCCCGAAGTCGAGAGCGTGCGTGGAGAGGCGCCCCGCCCGAGCTCTCACCAGGCAGGTGCAGGCCAGGACCTCAGCGCTCGGCGGACACGGAGGCCCAACCCCGGGTGCTGGTGAGGGCGGGCGCGACCGCCACAGCTGCGTTTCCGGACCCTTCGGTGGTTGGCGGGGTTGTTCAAGAGGGACCTGACAGGCCGGGGAGCGGGTGCGGAGGCCGGGGCGCTCCCTGGCCACATGCAGACGCAGGCCTGCCGGTGCCCCTGCCGGCTCCCTGAGGCCTGTCTCACACGCGTCTCCTCCCGCGGCGCCAAGGCCCGCGAGGGCAGGGAGTGGCCTCTGTGACCTCCTGGCTGCCAGGGCTTGGGGTGGCGACTGAGGCCCGCGAGGCGCTTGCCGGTGCTGAGGGACTGCGTGCGTGAACCCCGACTGGACTCCTTTGGGGGGGGTCGTTTGTTGTTTCATGACATAAAAGCAGCCGGGTGGCCCCGCCGAGGTGGAAGCCGGTTGGAACATTCTCATTAGATGCAGCTGAGTTTGGGGCGTGGAGCTTTGCTTGGGCTGGCGAGGGCCTTGGGGCAACTCAGAACACAGAGGCGGGTCTTCTCCATGTTGGGAAGACCTGACTTAGTTACAAATGCCATCGGGTACTTAAGCTTCAGCCAGGGGTGTCCTCTGGGGCTCCCCAGAGACTCCTCATCCTTTCTAGAGGCCGACCCTGAGCTGCAAGCCGCAGAGGTGTGTGGCCCTTGGAAGGATCCCTTGGCCGAGGAGAACAGTGTTTTGAACGCAGCCCGGGTGCTGGCGGGGGTGGGGTGGGGGGCGGCGGCCTGTGTGTGGGGTGGGAGGCAGCGGCCTGTGTGCTCCTGACCGGTTCGCTGCAGCGGGAGGAGGCTGGGCTTGGTTTAGTGACAGCTCGTGAGCTGCCCCCAGCACGGCAGGGAGACGGCTTCCCTGTTGTGCCAGGCGCCCAGCTGGTGCTTTCTGGAAGCCGTGATGGGTCTTCACAGCCGCATGGAAGGTGGATCCTGTTGTCCCTCGAGATGAGGGCATGAGGGCCCCGCGGGGTGCTGATTGCTCGGAGTACACGCTGCCAAGCGCCGTGAATTGAACGCTGGCCTGGTGCGATGCTGGGGGGGTGCTGCTGTGCTCTCCACCCCGCCCCCAGTCTTCTTGGATGGCCCCAATCCTGGCCGCTGTTCAGGGGAGCAAGGACCAGGTTACCAGGCTGCCCTGGGCCTGGCTGTTCCCACAATGTGGTGATTCTTAATGTTGCTGCCAGTCTTGTTTTGGGGGAGACTGGACTGGGAAGTCTGGTGAGGCTCGTCCGCCAGGCTCACTCCTGCAGAACCCACAGGACTATCTGGAGAAGAGCTGCTGCTTGGGGAGGGGCGGGGTTTCAGGGCCGTCCAGGGTTGGGGGGTTTGGAGGCTGGGGTGGGTGGTGATGGTTGGCAGCCCCCTGACATGTTGGGGGCAGCTTCTTCAGGGGGTCCACAAGCTAAGACTCCCACCACACCAGCCTGTCCTCCATCGTGGGGCACATGAGCCCCCTCGGCGGGCTGGGAGGGCAAGTGCCTTTTCTTCCCTCTTTTGTCCGAGGCCACAAGAGGCCAAGTTACCTGTCTGAGATCTCGAGGCTGGTACACGATGGGCTTGGGGTCTGGGCTCTGGTTGGCTGACTCCCCCTCCCCACCCCCCCATTTGTTATTCAGGTGGGGTAAGCAGTGCAGGGAGCTCCCAGGGGGATGTTGGGGAGGGGGCGCAGGAGAGCCTTGCCCTAGGGCCCGTCTGGCCCCAGAGCCCCTGTGAGCCACCCCTCTCTTCTCTCCTGCTCCCTCCCCCGGGACGTCTGGAGATACGAAGAACCAGGGACACTGACGGTGATCTGCTGACAATGGAGCTTTAAGTTGAATAAAACCCTTGCCTACGGAATAGAGAGCTGCTGGTCTTCATACCAACAGCCGAAAAGCAGAGAAAAGGAGGCCACAGAGCAGAAGTGCCTCGGGTCTACGACAGTCACGACGTGGCCGTGGGACCGGCATGGGGGTGCCTGCGGGGTGCCCTTTCTCAGGCCCGCGTGCCGAGGCCGGCTGGCTGACACGGAAGCTGCCCAGGAAATTTACTTGGGTTCTGGAGTCTCATGAATCACGATGGAGCCATTTAGAGTGTGTCAGATGAAATGTACAGACGGAGCTGTCTGCAGAGCTTGGGGGCTGACGGGGAAATGGCTTTGATGCATGGGGGGGCGGGGATCCTGGGTGTGAACCTGAGATGAGTCCCGTCCGCGGAGGGAAGAGGGAGAAGGCCGCCGTCTGTCCAGGTGAAATGTCTCAAGTCAGAATTAGCATTTCCGTGTTTAATTCCACCATTATTGTCCCATAGGCCGCGTGATCACGGGTGATTAAGTGGAGACAGAGGGATGTGCTTGGAATTCCTCTCCGCCAGGAGCTGCGCAGCGTTAAAGGCTACTGCTGTGATTTTTCTCAGTCCCCACGAATCCACATGGCTGGGGTTCTTGGAGCAGCTCCCGGGGGGGTCTCTGTGTAGCTGGCCCCCAGCTGCCTCTGCAGGTTTCCTGGTCTGGCATGTCGCTTCTGGGGCCGGTGGTGGCAGGGGACACGAGTCCCAATTACACCTGACATTTGTTTAGTAGGGACTGTTTGTTAAATGCAGCCAGTGCTTTTGGAGGCAGTTAATTTAAGGCCTTTTAAATTTGCTTAGCCTGGAGTGTGCATCTCAAGAACACCGAGAAGGTAACTGTGGGAGCTGCAGTCACCCCGCACTGTGCCTTTGGTGGCCGGTGGAGGCGGGAGGTCTGCTGTCCCCTGAGGCCACCCAGAGTAGTCACGACGACATCCAGAATTAGCACTGTCTGCTCACACATCACCTATAACCTTCAGAAGCTCCCTGAGACCAGTTGAATGATGAAGGCCCACCATCGGTACCCATGTGCCTGGATTTCAAGAGTGATCTGCTGGGGACAAGGCAGCATTTTGTGACAGATGCCACCTGGCTGCTGTGGTCTCATGTCCCATTCCTCTGGTACGCCTACTTCTCTGAGCCATCAAAAATCTCATATGCTTCCCTCCTCCCTTGTTCCTCTGCCCCAGCCATACTGGCTGCCTGTCAGCAACTAGGCTGAACTGCTCTTCCCCCGGCCACAGGGCCTTTGCACGCACTGTGCTCAGTCAGGCGTGCTCTCTCTCTCTCTCTCCATGTATCTCCTGTTCATTCTTTACATTTCAAAGCAAGTGACACCTTTTCTCCCTCTCTCCACTTTGTTAAACATCATATTCCCTTTTCCTTAAACTTTTAAAAAATTGTGACAAAATACATGAAACATAAAATTTTCTGTTTAAGCCGTTTTTGCATGCTAAGTAGCATTAAGTACTTGCAAAATGCTGTGCAACTATCACCACTATTTTCTTTCCGAAGTTTTTCTTGCCACCTCACGTGGAAAACCTCCCCCCAGTGCTTGGTCACCCTGTTCTCCTTCCAGTTTCTAAATACTGCTTTTTAAGAGGCAGGGAGAGCTGGTCTGTGAAGGCATGTCTGGGCCCTCGGCACTTCTGGAAGAGCAGACTCATGTTCTGGAATTTCACATGGATAGCTGCAGCTTTGGGTTCCAGCTGAGACTAACCAGGTCGCGTCGCCTGCTGATAGTAAACCGGCCAGCAGGTCCCCTTGCTCGGGCTAAGCAAGCCCTGACCTGCTCCTGCCTTGGCCCCCACTTCACGCCGTGGCTGGTTGGAATTATTGAGTTGGGAATAACAGAAACCTGTTTGGGTGAACTGAAGCCAGAAGGAGCTTGGGGGCCCTTGCTGTGGTGCAGACAATGCTGAGCTGCCCGCCCACCCCAGGCCCTGCCTCTGCTGTGCACCCAGCTTCTCCCAGAGACTCAGAAGCAGATCTGCTTACTGTGGTAAAGGTGGGGACATTCTGGAGAAGGGTCTGGGGGAGAGGGTGCCTGAACTGTGTCTTGGGGGTGTTGAAAAGGGGCAGGGATGTCACTGCAGGGAAAGGCACGGCGTGGGGAAGCACTTGGGGGATTCTAGAGATTGGGCAGAAGAGGCATGATCGTGGGGGCAGGCGAGTGCATTGCCGGCTTCCTAAGGAACCCAGCGTGGAACGCAGTGGCCGGAGAACTAGACCCTCTGAATACTCTTCTTACAAATTTCTGAGAGCACTCCGGAGTCTCCACCAGACTCTTCACCCCTCACAGACGCCAGCCCCCTGCCCCCTCTGCTGCTGGGCCTGTGAGGTGTTTCCCTGGAGAAGAGCACGCTGACACCCCTTGTGCTGGACCTATCCCGAGAGGACGCGGCAGTGACATTCCTGGCCAGGCGTGTTGTCTTGGGGTGGGGGGGCCTGGCCTCTCTCCATGTTAGGACCAAAGCCGGATGCCCCAGGCTTTGGTTAGAGGCGGCTGGGGATGCGAGGGGTCCACCGGGAGGCCCCAACATGTGTGTGCAGCCAAGACCCTGGCTTGCTAGCACTGCGGCTGCCCTCGTCCTTGCTGGGGGTCAGAGCAGCCCGGGGGCCTTCAGTCTGTGGGCGGAGGTTCGATGGCCGATGTCACGGCTGCTGCGGGGCCTGTGTCTTTCTCGAGTCTCAGGAGACTGCACCTGACTTGTTTGCATCCAGCCAGGAGGACCGGATGCATCTAGCTGGACGCAGCTTCTTACCCCTGGCACTGTTGACATTTGGGGCAACGCTCTTTGTGATGGGGGGCTGTCCTGTGCACTGTAGGGTGTCGAGCAGCATCCTTGGCCCCTGTGCATTAGATGCCAGTGATACCCCAACCAGAAATGTCTCTAGATGTTGCCACACATCCCTGGAGGGACAAGATGGCCACCAGTCAGGAGTCCCTGGGTTAAGGTCCCGAGAGAGCCATCATCGATCAAATAGATTCTTTTAAGCCACTAGGTTCGCAGCTGATCTCAGGACGGCGCTTATGGCAGCTCCTCCTCCTTCCCCACTGGCGCTGGGGCCAGGTTTTAGAGAAAATGGGATCGTGGGCTGCTGGCAGCAGGAGGGGGCATGTGACTGCCGTATTCGCGATTTTGGATGATCACTGTGGAGGGAGGGGCTTGACCGTCTTCACCCAGGTGACCCCTATAGGTGCTCACCCCTTGTCACGCGTTCTTAGCCCCCAGTGCTCCCTGGGTCCGGCTACCCCCACAAGCCCTGTCTGGACTCTCTCTGGTTTCACCTTCACATCAGCTGCAGTTGAGGGGCCCGGGGAACCCTCCTGCTCCCCCCCGACCCCCCTCACACGTGCAAATGGAGAAGCAGAGGGAGAGGCACGTTGCCCCGGTCCCATGCGTCCCCGGCACGGCCGAGTCCAGAGCTGAAGCTCTCAGTTATGTTTTCCAGTCTGGTGTTGCTCTTAACAAAGAGCATTTTGGCTTCCGGAAGCTTCTGAGGAAAAGCATCATAAAAGCATAATCAGAAGCAGCAGGCAAGCCCCAGAAGGGGGGATGGTTGCCCCCTCCCATGTGCTCCGGGCTGGGCTGGGGCTGGATTGGGGTCCCCGGGAGAGGAGGCTCGTGTCCAGCCTCAGGGCTGTGTCTCCCCAGGGAGGCATCCTCCACACCCTCCCCCCCGGGAGGCTCATCTCTGAGGCAGCTTGAAGGTTGGTGGAGCCTGTTCCGCAGAGCCTTGTCCTGGTGCTTCATGCTGAGCCTCCAGATCTCCCCACTGCGAGGATCCCCTCGGATCCCACAGGGCGCAGCATGACTGACGCCCGGGCCGTGCCTCAGCCCCGTCACCCTGGGTGAGTCATTTCCTTTCTCCCACTCTCCCTTGACTTCCGAAAGCGAGGTTGCTGATCGCTCGGCGGTTCTCTCATTTTGAGGGTGAGGCGTGACGGAGCAGGGGGCACCGGCCAGGTGGGGTTTGCACGCCCTGGGTGCCCTTGCTGTCCACCGTCGCTGCTCCCGCCCGCACGCCCGCCCGCCTGTCTCTCTCCCTGAGCTCTTGTGTCCTTGGGGCTGCCCGCGGCCCCGTCTGCTCCCTGTGTGAGTCATCCTGCCTCTCCGTGCCTCAGTTTCCGCCATGCAAAATGCAGTGTTCTCAAAACACTCAGAACCATTTGGCATGTAACAAAATGCCATACGTGTGTGTGTCATAAGGCACGAATTTTCTGCGTGACTCAGTCTGTGCAGAGGTGCGAAGCGCATGTGCATTTATATTTCTATGGTGTGTGGCTTCGCCAGTGCTCGTCCTTGCCACATGCGGGGTACACTGCCTGTACCTTCCTTTCTCTTCCCCTTCCTGTTTTTCCATTTGGTCACAGAGACGTGCTGGTCATGCCCCGCTGAATTGATTTCACGACCCCCGAGTGGGTCAGGGCCTGCACTTTGAGAAACACCGCCGAGCAGCCCTGCCCTCCCTGCCTCGCCCACATTAATTGTCGGGGTCCCCTGGCCTCGGAACATCTGGCCCCGCATCAGCAGCCTCTCCTCATTCTCCCCGCCCCACCGGGCTCTCCGTCGCATTGTTCTGTGCACCTTTGTGAGAGTCAGATTAATTAGACATTTCAGAGAAGATGGACTTTTAAAGCAATAGCTTCATTAGCATGGATGGCCTGCAAGCCTGCGAAGTCACTCAGTTATTTGTATGTTAATAAGCTGACCCGCGGGATCCGGCGCTTCCCCAGACTCCGCCGCACTGCGATCACCCTTGCCTCGTTCATGGTCTGTGAAACTGCCCATTGGGGTCCCTGATGCATAGGCTGGGGGCAAAGAGGGGGTCCTATGCCAGGCACCATGGGATTCCAGCTTGTGCTGAGTTTTGTCTGAGCCCCTAAACGGGGCTGAGTTTTGATGCTGATAATGCTGCGTGATTTTTATCAACCCCATCACATTACATTGGGACAGCGCTTAGGGGTTTCAAAATGTCTCAGGCGCGGCTCATCCTGGAGCCCAGGCACATCTGCACACGCTCCCCTCATAGTGGCAAGTCTGTGCTGAGTGCATCCACCCAGCACATCACACCTTCCCTGGCTTCCTGGACCAGCGGTGGTGGCAGTACCCGCAGCTCTTGTCAACGCAGAACTCAGCCACCCAGACCTCCTGACGGGGTCCTGATCCTAACAGGACCCCTGGGCAGTTGGCATCCCCATCCAAGTTTGAGAAGCATGGATTCCCCCAGCCCTCCTCCATCAGTCTCTTCCAGCTGCTTGAACAGGGTCCTGGCTCTGACATGTGGGAACACAAGACTTGCTTTTACGTGCGCTAGCTTTGATTTGACAAGCTCCTGTTCTTGCACAGCAGTGTGAAAACTAAATTTAGTCCAATCCAGGAAATTCTCCACCATGTTCATTTTTTTATTTATCTTTTAAATTAACACAGAGTAAAAGTGACATTTTTTTGGTGGGGTCCAGTTCTAAGAATTTTGACGCAGGCGTGCATCCATGTACCCACCAGTACCGTCAAGACACACAACGGCTCCCTAACCCTCAGAAATTTGTCAGTGCCACCTTTTGTCTCCACACCTCCTTAACCCTTGGAGACACCCTGCCTGTTCTGTCCCTATAGTTTCGTCTTTTCGAGAATACTTTATAAGTGAAATCATAGAGCATGTAACCTCTGCAGACGAGCTTCCCTCCCTGAGCACAGTCCTGTCGAGAATTGCATGCCTCCTAGTGTACGTCAGTAGTTGCTTTCTATTGCCCAGTTGTATCTCACTGTATGGATGCACCCCTGTTTTCTTATCCACTCACCCTGTTTCCAGGTTTTGACAATTATGCATGAAATATTCACGTTCAGGTTTCTATATCAACATAGAGTTTCATTTCTCTAAGGTGAATATCTGTGAGTGGGGTCCTGGTCCTATTTTAAGTGTCTATTTAACTTTATAAGAAATGCCAAGCTATTTCCTAGGGTGGTGATTCTGGTTGCTCTGCATCCTTGTCAACACTTGTTATTGTCAGTATTTTTGTTTTAGACATTCTGAAAGGTGTGTAATAGCATCTGGGAACTCCTTTCACCTTTTCTATTTCCCGAAACTCTGCCTTCTTCTGCAGGTAGCTGCTCCTGTAGGTCCTGGGATCATGTAAATCCAGAGGGAGAATGTGCTGGCAAGTCTGGAACCTTATTCGTCCTGGCTTGAACATGGAGTCAGGTTGTTTTCCCACCAAATACCAAGGCCTGAGTAGTGCCCAAAATAACTGTCCATTTCTCAAACCCATCCTCCCACTTCAAGCCCACCCTTCCACACCTGAGGTGGGAGAACTTGAGGAACTGGGAGAACATGGGAGAACAGCTTCTCTGTGGCATTTCTGTCCATAGGGCCTTCCTCAGCCGGCAGCATTCCACATTGGCTGTGGCCGGATAGGCCCTGCTGTTCATGCTCTCCATCCCCATCCTAGACTTCACTGCATAGGAAGTGAAAAGTAGCTGACCTTCACCTTTCCTGCCTAGACTCAGCTGAGGTCTGTGGGCATGTTTGCTTAGCCCAGGTAGCCCATCACCATTAAAAAGAGAGATGTTTTGAAGCAGAGCATGTTAATTCAAAGGTGATAGCCACGATGATGTTGCTTCATCATGCAGGGGGGGAGGGAAAATAGGAGCAAGTTTTTTGCCCATCTGGCAGATCTGCTAATTCCATTTTAATATTAGACACCCAAATGGTTGGTTTTGACTCAGCAGGAAGCCTGGTATAGACTCAAGACACTTGTTCATTCATTCGTTCAGTCATAGGGGCCAGGCACTGTGCTAGGGTTGGGGTTCAGCTGTGTGTACACACAGGTCCCTGCCTTGTGGAGCAGATGCTCCATCCAGGGAGATGATGACTGTGGGAGCCTGTCAGGAAGCTGTTAAGAACTGCAGGAAAAGCAGAGAGGGCCAAGGAGCCAGACATGCTGGGGACAGGCCGATGCAGGTGGCCAACATTTATGGTAACTTACGCAACTTGTGGGGACAGTCGTGAAAATGTTTTCCTCCAGAGATGCTGAAAACTTGGGCCGTGGTCTCTGTGTATCCAGATGCTCTGTGACTTGTGAAATCAGCAAGATCCTTCACCACTCTGCAAATTGGATCCTGTCCCAGGACCCTGCAGAAACAGCCCAGGGGATCCCCAGGCACCCTAACATTTGAGGACTGCTCTCTCGAGAAGCCAAGCACAAAACAGGACACATACTTTCAGACCCAGGAAATGATCAGATGCTTCTAAAGCTGGGTCCAATTAAAAGAGCATTCACTGGTTTCATTCAAGTCCTGACACCGCCTGACTGTCAAACTCCAAAGAGTTCACTTTGCAGCTGCCACTGCTTCATTTTAGCCTCAGCAGTCACGCCTGGCCTTCTCGATGGTCCCAGACCCTGACTGAATCTCTCCACCCATGTGCCTGTGACACGCGAGGCCCCTCAGAGCAGCATCCCCCAACCCACACCCCTGAACCCTGCAGCCACCTGCCCTCCTTTGCGAAATGAGGATCTCTTTCCTCATTAAACCAAAATGAAAATGAGGACCAGGACAAGCATCCTTCGAAAAGCCACCCACAGCCTCACCCATGGTTACAACAGCACCTCCTAAGCCATGCACCCTGTGAATGCCCGGAGGGCAGCCTGGAGGTGGCGCTGGCCTTGTCCGCTTGCTGATGGTGTAGTCCCAAGGATGTGGAGGACCCCACAGGGTAGGGCAGAGATGTCAGCAGACTTGGAGTTCCTTGGAACGGGCCTGACTCCTGAAAACCATGTTCCCCACCGTCTCTCTGGGGCCTCTTGAGCGAACCCGCTTTTAGATGCAGGTGACCTCAGGTGGGTTGTTACCCCCAGACACATTTGCCTCCCAACGGGGGTCTTCTCAAAGCCAGAAAGCTTTAAGATTCAAAGGGAGATGCATGTATGTATATACCATTCTAGTTTATGTATTATCATTAATTATTGTGTATCCTTTTATATCATCATAAATCTCTGTAATACGTATTGTATGTTAAATATATAGAATAGAGTAAACACTATGCTAGGAAGCTGCCCTTATCCTTCCTTTTTGTTTTTTCATTACAGAAGTAACACTCATCTGTGGTTAAAAAAAAAAAAAGTCCACATGATAAAGAGGAGTGAAAAATGAAAGGCAAATTGCCCTCGCACCCCCCTCCTGACTCCAAGCTGCTTCTCACTCTTTATACCAGCTTTTAAGCACCCCTGTGTTTCCTTGCCCTGGAGGCCCCCTCCGTGGGTCTGAATCCTGCCTATATTTCCATTTCTTTTTCTCTAAAAATATTTATTGAGCCTCTGCGCCCTGTGTGTGTCCAATTCAGCATGGAGATTTGTGGGGCGGATGCAATGAACGGGTGCCAGGCAGGGAGTGTGGGCTTCAGCTCAGGGCTGTCCCCGGGTCTGCTCTTCCATCCCCGCTGCCACCTGTCTCCCTCTCTAGCGGTGATTCTTAGAGTTTCAAAAGATAAACTGTGCTTCTTTCCTGCTCAGCTCTGGGGGGCACGTCTCACCTGGATGAGGCACGCAGGGGCCTTAGATCTCCACCTCGCCTTCCCCTCCCCCTGCACACCCCAGTCTGCTTGCTGAGACTTTGAATGGGCGAGGTTTCTTGTGGCATTTCCCTTTTCTGTTGAGAATAGATTCTAAACATTGAACACCTACAGCTGGTGTATGTGATGGCAGGTCTCTCCAAGTACTGTTTGCAGTGGCATCTAGTGGGTCCGCGAAAGAGAGGATACAGCCCCCACATTCTATGTCCCTGGGGTCACACACGATGTGGTGGCTCATGTCTGGCTTCTTTCCTTTCGTTTTCAGGGCTCACCCAGGTTGTGGTGTGTTTCAGCACAGTCATTGGTTGCTAATGACCTTTGGTGAATGACAGTCCACAGGTGCTCTGCCTGCAGCCTGGGCACTGCATCCGGGTGGTGTGATTCCCCTCTAGGGCATTCCAGAATGATGAACTCGCCGGACCACTGTTTCTCTGAACGTGTCCCCATCATGAAGCAACACCTGCTTTTTCTTTTCATGGCTGAATAATATTCTAGTGTGTGGTCATGCTTTGGAAAGTGGAGGCCCTGTGGATATGGAAAGTAGATTAGTGATTGTTTAGGGTACAGGGTGTGGGGGGATTGTAGGATGATGGCTAAAGGATACGGAATTTTGAGGGGGTCATGATAATATTCTAAAATTAACTGGGGTGATGGTTATATAAATCTGTTGAGACTAAAAGTCATTGAGCTGTACACTTTAAATGGGTGTATTGGGTCGTATGGGGATTATATTTTAGAAATTCTGTTTTTAAAAAGGTGATATAATCCTAGGTCACTAAATTCGTATTAGTCAGAGGAGAGCATGTCATCTGACACTGGTTCTAGATGTATCCCCATTCTGATATATATATATATATATATATGTATTTGTATATATCTATATCCATATCTCCAATCAGGGTGATGTGTCAGGGTTTAGCTGTCACTGCTTTATCTTTCTTAGTGGTTCCTAAAATAAAATTGCATTTTAAAATGGATGATATCTTAGATGCAATGAAATATAGCAATTAACTCTCAGAAGGAGGGGAGCATTAAGCTGTAATTATTTAATCAAACTAATGTAAAATGCCTTTGCCTTATTGCTAACACCACCAGATTCTCATGATATGTGTCACCCCTCCCCCAGCGTACTTTATTTATAGATAAGGTCTGACCTCCAGGTAAGTGTAAACAAATCAGCCTGTTATCTCCTATTTCAGAGTCACCAGGCAGGGACAGGTTTTCTTTTTTTTTTTTTTTTTTATGAAACATTTTCTTTTTTTTTTTTTTTTTTAAGATTTATTTATTTATTTATACAAGCACTGGGTACAGTCAGAAGCGCAGGAGGGTGAGAGAATTCACCAGAGCCAGAGCGGGGAGCAGAGCAGGCAGAAGGACCGAAGTACACTGCTGAGGGGAGCAGCGGGCGGCAGGAGAGGTCTGCGCGCCATGTGGGACCCTCCTCCAGAGGCCGGGGAGCAGCCGGGGATCGAACCGGCGCTGCAGAGGCTGCCGGCAGCGTCGCAAGCCAGCGCTCAACCGCTGCGCCACTGGGGAGGCCCAGGGACAGGTTTTCTTTAATCAAATCACATTCGCAAGATAAAACTGATCACTAAACACAGGATTTGTCAACTGGGCAGCCTCAGAGCCCCATCTGATCCGACCCCCGTTTTTGTCAATAAAGTTTTGTTGGCACACAGCCATTTCCCCTTGGCAACCTTTGCCTATAATGTGGAGTTGGGAGGTAGAGTCAGAAACCACCAGGTCCAAAAGCTTAAAATACGTCCTGTCTTGGCCTGCACAGGAACAGTTGGCTGATTCCCTGCTTGCAGGATAAGAGTCAAGCTCCTCATTCCATCTGCCCTCTCGGAGTCTCCCCTGGGTTTGATCCAAAGCCCTAAGTGGCCCTGGACTCTCTCACCCTCTCCAGGGACCCACCCAGCACGTGGCTTCTCCCTGGGGCCAGGAGATGGCTGGGCGATGTCCGGTCTCTGGAGGAGTCTAGTACGGAAAGATGAGGCGGAGGGAGCAGAAGAAAGGAGGGAGGAGGGAGAGGGCGGGAGGGAGAGC
The DNA here is from genome assembly GCF_964194135.1 of Talpa europaea. Lineage (NCBI taxonomy): Eukaryota > Metazoa > Chordata > Mammalia > Eulipotyphla > Talpidae > Talpa > Talpa europaea. Next base: position 100,564,567 of record NC_140079.1, on the reverse strand, counting down.
GGACGGAGAGGGGAGGCAGGAAGGGGAGAAGAAATAATTCCAAACTAGAATGAAAATACCGCGATCTATTTTTAAAGGTATGTTTGAACAACTGAACTGTCGCACGTGGGCACACACGCACGGTGCAAGTCGTCAGCTGCTGTCTTCACAGTGTCACTGCAGGACTCACAGGGGATGTGACTCAGTGTGGGGGTGCTGTGGTCTGCCGGGGGGCACGGGCCTCAGGCGGTGGAGCCCAGAGGTCTCGTCTCTCTGTCCTGCCTGCAGGCGCATCTTCCTGGGGCCGCGCAGCCTCCCTGCGTGATAAGACCAAGGTCCAGTGTGACACCCTCCTGCGTTTTGGTCCAGGACAGATACCTTCTCTGCTCCCTCTGGGCCCCAGCCCCCTCCTGTGAGGCTTCTGGGGCCTTCCCCACCTTGGTGAGCTCACTCTGGCATCTCGCCACGCGGTGCCCGAGACATCTCCTTGGGACGTGAGTTTATTCTGGTCTCTGCTGTGTGACCCTGAATTGGTTTGCCGGCTCAGGCTGTGAGAGGTCTGCTGCACCGTGTGGGTCAGCTCCCTGGCCGGGAATCGAACTCGTGCTGCAGAGGCTGCGGACAGCTTAATAGTGCTGAGACTTAACCATTGCGCCACCAGGAGGCCCATGTGTGCACACTTTTAATTGTGACACAAACTGCCAAAACACCCCCTAAAAGTGGGACACCACCCCCCCAAACCCCGCCACCTCCCCACCGGTGTTTGGGCTTCCCTCTCGCACAGCCTTGCCGAGACGGGCGGGGTATTTCTTACTCTGATAGAGTTTCGGCCTTGAATTGCCAGTTCCCCCTTCAGTACATTTTTTATTATTCTTCCCCTTTTCCTTCCAGGTGCAGAGGAAGTCACTGTATTTCATGCTTATGTTTTGGCATAATTGCTGGGTAAATTGTTTGGGCTAAGTGGCCCCCTGGGCTTGTTGGTGGGGGACAGAGGGGCTCCTGTGTTTTCCAGGAGTTTCTACTGTAGAGTCGAAAGGGGCTGGACTCTCCTTTGATTTGGGGCCGAGGGAGATAGAGGTTGCTTCATGCCCTGCATTTCTTCCCATCGCACGGGAGTGGCCAGATGGGGAGAGAAAATGGGCTTGTTTTCAGGGTGGCGTGAGGTTGTGTGTGGAGCTGTCCTCCCTGCTCCAGGCTTGAATGAGTCCATGTATGAGCTGGGAGTGGTCAGGATGAGGGAAGCTTGACCCCTCGTCCTGCAACCTCTCAGAGGTGCAGGAGGCAGCTGCCTGGCCCCTCTGGTACCCTGTTCGTCCCCCTGGCCTGCGCCAGGCAACCCTGCTGCATCTCCTCCTTTGTGGGCCAGCCTGTGTGGCTCTCCTGGCGGGGGCTGGTGACAGCTCATCCGTGAAGCTGAAAGAGGAGGGAGTGTCACCGTTGGATGGGGCATGGCTGTCTCCAGAAGCTTAGGGGAGCCAGCCCCCCCCGAGCAGGCATGCTCCCGGCCAGTCTCGCCTTCGTCTCACAACTGTCAGGTGGACTTTGAATGTGTTCTTGGCTTTTTAAAAGACATCTCTGTTTTCTCAGATGCCAGAGCAAATGGATTTATAGATTCCTCCCTCCGCTGGGGACACAGGGATGCTCTCTTCGCTCACTGGCAGAATCTTATCCTCCAACTACCTTCCCTGATGGAGTGCAGCGAGATTTAAGAGGTGTCAGAGTGATGGCTCTGCAAGGCCCGTGGGAGGGAGGCAGCCACAGTCTGGGCATTTGCCGCCACGTGAGTGGGCCGCAGAGGAGGGGGCTGACCCGGAGTAGTGGCCTTTGTCCAGGTGACAAGGGGCCTCCCCTCACCCAGGCTTCGGCCTCGTGGACCCGAGGGGGCTCGCCTCTCACTGCCTGGGCCTGAGGGCCTGTTGGGGTGTCGAAGGTAATGTTGATGTTGCGGAAGTGAAGCCTCCTTTCCGTGTGGGGACCCCTGGCATTGGCCAGTCAGTGTGTTGGATTCAGCCAGTTTGTTCCGAACGTTCATGAGACATATTCAGACAAGGTGACGTGCGGAGTTTATGGATTAATTTATAGATCCTTTAAAGGCTTTTTTTTTTTTTTTTGCATAAGTAGGTGCAGAAATTAAAAATAGCCCTTCGCCAGACTATGTAACCTACTGTCACCGGCCCTTTTGTTGTGCCCGGTTGCTAGAACAACACCGGGCACGGGGCGTGGACGTCGGCCTGGCAGCCCCGCTCCGGTGCCCGAGCCGGCGTCGCCTCACCGCTCGCTTGGGGGTCAGCTTGGCGAGTGCCAGCCTAAGTCTGGGAGAGATGACGTGGACTCAGGGCGTGAATTCTGTACCCCACAAACAGCTGAGAGCAGGTGGGCCTGAGACTGGAGAACAGGGACTGGAGAAGGGAAGGCGGGTCTGGGGCGTTGGCATGTGGCTGTTTTCAGCCTTCCGAGGCGAGGGGGTGCCTGGGCCAGGCATCAGGATGGTGGAGCTGGTCGTCACTGATGGCTGATGCCCATCCTGTTTGGGGGGCCCGCTCGGGCCACAGCCCCGTTTCTTGGGCCTGGCTTGGTGTGGCCCTTGGTCATGTTTTATTCCATGGCCGTGGCTCACGGAGCAGAGAAGGGCACGGGACCAGGCTGGACCAGCGGGTTCCCTCCTCAGGCGAGTTTCTGAAGTGTCTTTGGAAGGAGCTGTAATGTTCGCACCTTTTGGCTCCTAAAATGAGGCTGGCAGCTTCTCACAGTGGTGCTTGTGTGCCTCGGTGTGCTGCTGGGCAAGGGATAGGTTCACCTTCCAGAAACTTCCCGGCTGTTCCGGGTGAAAGAAACCTTGCTAACTACACCTGGATGAAGCGACCAGGGTGGGGGGTCCTGCTTCCCCCCAACATGCGGACAGGCACGGTGTAGAGGGCAGCCACCCCAAGTTAGTGGGCTTTGTGCTGGGAGCTCCAGGCCTCGCCTGTCCAGGAACTCTCAGCTGGGGGCACCAGCGGGCTCACAGGCTGCTTTGGTGCTTGCGCTGCATGTGGCCGTGTGCCCCCTGTGCCTCCAGCCTCGGTGTGCCTTGCAATATGATGGGGCGTAAGAATGGTGCCCATCTCCTGGCAGTTTTTACCATGGTCGGGATTGAGGTAAGACAGCGCCTGCACTGGGAAAGTTGTCTTGTTTACATCATGACCCGGATAGAGATTGTCGTGGGAGCAACGTGAGGAGGGGGTTCATTTGGGAGCACTACAGAGAAGTGGGGACCTTGGCATGGTGCCTGCAGGGCCCCAGAGCAACTCGTGATGGATGAGGCTGAGGGTGCCAAGGGCGCCCAGAGCCTGGCCCGCACGCGGCTTTCGCGAAGCGCTGTCGGTTTCACGCTCCGGGGGCTGCTCCTGCTTGGCCCTGGCACTTGTCGCCTGCCTTCCTGGCTGCACATCTCGTGTCTCCCGGGTTTTACGTGCGGCGTGGCGGGGGGGGGGGGGCAATGCCCTGGGAGGGGATCGGGCCCTGGCCATGCTGTCCTCTGGGGCATGACCTCGGTGAGCCAGAGGGGCTCTGGGGCCCAGCTGTTTCATCAAGCTGGTCGTCTTTCTCAGTTCCGCGTTCCCCATCTGCAGATGGGGCTGGGAAGGTCCTTCCCGCAGCTGGCGTGGGGGGTTATTAGCTCCTCGTTGGTCCAGCACTCAGCCCCGGCTCGTGGTCGGGGCCCTCTCACTGACCGCAGCTCCTGGCTCTGGCCGCTGCCCTGGCCTGGAACACCCTGCCCATACCCACCTGTCTCACCTCCCGCAGATCTGGGCTTTTCAGGGACACCTGGCCTGATGCCCGGCTGGAATTCACGACTCTGGCCACCTCCTGGCGCCTCGTCTGGCTTCCTGCTTCTTCGTTGCTCTTCTCACCCACTACTGTCCTATCTTCCTGTGACCGTCTGTCTTTTCCAACTAGTGTAGAAGCTCACGGAAGTAGGGGTTTTTGTTTTGATTGGTGCCGCATCTGTCTGCGCAGGTCACATAGTGTCTGACACAGAGTAGGTGTTCAACAAATACTTGCTGAATGAATGAGCTCGGCTTCTTTGAGCCATACTCTCATCTTCGGTAAAATGGATTAACCTAGATCAGATAGAAATCAGCTTGCTTGCTTGTGAAAGGGAAAGCACTAGATACATAGAAGAAATGAAAGTATCAAAGGCAAAGATCATGTCCTGTGTCTTCTTATTGGCACCATCCATCTAGAAGCTACTATTATTCATTCACTCATCTTTCTGCCCACCCTCTCAATCACCTAGGCACTCAGCCACCCACCCACCCTCCCATGCATTCACCCACCTACTACCCACCCACCCACCCACCCACCTGCCCACCCACCTGCCCACCTATCCACACACCCTCCCACCCACTCACCTGTCTGTCACATTACCCTCTCTCTCATCATCCAGCCAGCTGATGTTTATTGGATGTATGTTGATCTCTAGACATGGAATAACGTTAATGACTAGTAGGAAGAGGTTAACTTTCCTGGGAGCTCGTGTGCCACACACTGTGTTAAGCGTTTTGCAAAGACTGTTTTATTTCAACAACCGTAGGAAGCATTATCACGCTCCATTTACAGATGAGGAAACTGAGGCCCTGGGGGAGATGTGCCCGAGGTCACCCATCGCAGTAGCAGACGGTGGGCTCAGACTCAGGCTGACTGCTTCCTCGGGGCTAGCCCTTACCGCCTCGCTGCCTCCCACAGCCGCAGCCTGACAGTGAAGACGGAAGTGGAGGCACAGATGGTGCAAACAGTAGGTGCTCAGCAGGTGCATTTACTGATGCGGGGTCTCTGACGTTGGTTAAGAGCCAGGACTCCTCCGGGGAGGACGCCGGTTTGGGAGAATCCCCACACCACGTGCTGCTTTGCAAGCCTCCCTGCCATCTCCTGCCCACCATCTGCGGGCGGGCGTCCAGCCGTGTTTGCCTACCACGAGCCACGCTGCCGAGGGCGCGGAGTGGACACCTCTTTCCGGGACCCTGGGTGCGGTTCTCTTGGCTGTGCACCCAGAAGTAGGATTGCTGGACCGTGCAGAACTGTTGGCTTGGACCGCTGAGGAGCCTCCATGTTGCTGTACCCTTCTGCTTCCGGCCAGCAGTGCCCAGGGGTCCAGTGTCCCCACAGCCCGCCCACGCTGGTCCACGCGGAGCATCATTCAGCCGGACAGAGGAAGGGAGTCTGGTCCCTTCCCCAGGCGGCGGCGATGAACCCGGGGACCTCGTTGTGCTCAGTGACAGGAGCCGGCCCCGGAGGTCAGAGGGCGCACGGCCCACTTAGTGTGGGCTCCGGGAGCCTCGCAGCAGCGGAGAGCAGGGGAGGCCGGGGCTAGGGCGGGGCGGGCTCGCCGTGGGTGGTCGTGCAGGGCTTGGGGTCTGCGGCTCGCGTCACTGTGCCGTGCGCGTAAACGTTGGCTGAGGGGGTAGAGCTCGTGTTAGGTATTAAGACAAAAAAAGCAGAATGATTTCACTCATCTGTGGAATAGAGAGAAATAAAGCAAAGAACGGAGGAAAGCAAACCCAAACACATCCTAGAAATGGCGACTGCAGAATCGAGGCCTCTGGCGGTGGGGGGGATTGTTAGGGCGCATACAAAGCGGGGAGGGTCCCCAGGGTCTGTGGTGAAGCAGAAGGGTGCTCTGGAGGGCGACATCCATCTAAGGTGTGGGTGGACCTGTTCCCCCAAATCACTTACAGTGTTGTAAGTCAGTGTCACCTCAATAATGAAAAAAATCAAACAAAAAAAGAACAAAAGATTCCGCTGCCTCTCAAATTTGGAAACCAGGTCCCACCTGGTCTTGGGCCTGGTGGGGGTGGGGGGGACCCAGGGGCTGCTCCCCAGCGCCCCCAGAGACAGCAGGAAGCACCTCCCGCCTGAACCCCGCTCCAGCCACCCCTTCCCACCACAGGCATTTCTCACTCCTCTATAATTACCCAGGCTAATTAAATAAATTGATCTGCTGATGTACACTCCACAGTCACTTCTGTGCTGTAATTTGGCTTTAATAGAACTGACGTTTGAATGAGAGGAAATGAAAGCCCCGGGTGGAAGTGGGATCTTTTCACTTCCAAGGAAAGTCGTTTTTTCAGGGGTTTTCATCCCCTGCGTGTGCCTCCTGGATGCACTTGCTGCTGGAATCAGCTCGGAAGCAGCAGCTGCCTGGGGAGGCGCCATCGGAAGCTCTTTTGTCTGAGCAAGGCAGACCGACGGGGTGTCGACAGGAGGCTCCAGCGTGGGTGGCACGGGGGAGCAGAGCCCCGTGCTGGCGCTGTGGTGCCAGGACGTGCGTTTGCCCCTGTGGGGATGTTCTGGAGATGCTGGAGGGCCGTGTCAGGCTGACCTCCTCCTTGGCCGCGAGGCAGGGCGTCCCCAGGACCCTGGGCCGGTGGAGGGTGCGGTCCAGCACCGCCTGGGTCGGAGGTCACCTTGGCTGCTTGCTACATGTGCGTGGCCTCCCATGAGCTACCCGTCTGCGAGGACCTGGGTACCCGTCTGTGAGACCTGCTGCCTGTAGCCAGACCTCACCGGGACTGCATTTCTTAAGCAACGCCCCCAGCCCAGGTGCTGTGCTGGTGGGAGGGGCACCCTAGACTGGCCTCGGCTTTGGGTGAGACTCTGAGGACCTCCCTGGCCTGCTTCTGCCCATGGCGGGAGTCAGGCCGTGGGCTGATCGGCGGTGCCGTGTGGACACGTTCACCTGGCTCTGTCCAGGCGCCTCTCGCCGCCGGCAGGTGTGAGCTCAGTCGGTGACGGTGACTGTGAACTGCCATGTCATGTGCCCACCTTCCTGTAAGGTGGATGCAGCTATGATGCCCCCTTTGCAGGTAAGGAGAGTGGGGTTCAGAGAAGCGCATTGACTTCATCACTCGATCTTGGGAGGGAAAGGCAGCACTTTAACTTGGGGACCTTCCACGGGGCCGGAGCTGTGATGGGGCTCCAGGAAGCGGCACAGTCCGTGCGTGATGGTATAGCCACAACTCGAGGAGTTAGGACCGTGACAACAGAGCTTGCTGAAAAGGGGGAGACTTGTGGGCATTTACTTGTTGCCCATGCCTTTGGCATGGTGAGACCCTCTTGCTAATGTGGTGCGGGAGGAAGTCAGCGAGGACCCCTTGGTCCCCGGGCCCAGGGAGTCAGCTCGTGTGACCCTTGAGTTCGCTCGGCTTTGTCAGCATCTGCGAGGCCCAGCCACGGCACTCGCCGTCCAGTGCTCGCTCCAGCCCCGCCAGGGCGGGTTGGCAGATCTCCTTCCCCCTCCTTAAAATAAAGCCGCTGTAACTGAAGTGTGCTTTGCCTGCCACAGAATCCACTTTTTTGCAAGCACACAATTCAACGACTTTTAGTAAATTTACTAAATTACGGAGTCGCGGGACTGTCTCCACCATTCCATTTCTGCCCAGCGAGTGTGTGACAGGATGCCCTGCAGTGTCAGCCCACCGGTCACAGGCGGATCCAAGGGGCCTGAGACTTGGCCAGAGCACCGGGGCGTGGCCGCAGCCACGCGGTGACACGTGGGGGAGCTGGCGTGGCTGGTGGGCTGGAAACCAGTGATGCCGCCGTGCAAGACCATTCACGCAGGATCCAGAGTGACGGAAGTAAATGCACTTTGGAAATCGAACCCGCATTTGTGAATTTCAAGGTGGTGAGTGCAGAGTGTGGATTGCGGGGTCCCCTGGATGGCCGGGATGCAACCCCCGAAGCCAGCCCTGGTTGGAGCCAGGCTCGATGGCTGGCGAATCTCGGCCAAGAAGGGCGAGCTTGCTCACCTGCAGGGCCCCTCTGCTTTCTGAGTCGCTTCCTGGCTTAGTCCATCCCCAGGGGAGCCTCTCGTTCTCCCAGAGCCGGCCGCCGGGCCGCAGGGACGGTACTCTTGGCCACGCATGGTTCCTGGTGACCGTGAACACAGCAGGACGTGCTGAGAGCTGTCCCAGCGGCTGGGGGCGGCTGAGAGCATCTGAAGACACCACCTCGATGACTATCTCAGTTGAGATGCGGCGCCTACTGCGTGCTTAGTGTCGCCCTCTCCGGCCGGTGCCAGGCGTGAGCACCTCTCTCAGCGGCTCAAGGGGCAGAGGCTCCGGGCCCACGGGCTCTTTCCCTGGAACGTCTTCCCTCTGCCCTTGCCGAGTGCCCCTGTCCTTCACGGCCCAGCTCACCTGTCCTTCCTGACCCCTGAGCCGTGGCTCTCCTGCACAGTAGGAAACTACCCCGGGGATGATTTTGATTGCTGTCCCCCCCGTGTCCCCATCGTGTCCCTGGGGCAGGCGCCCTGTCTTACTGCTCTTGCACCAGGAACAGAAGAGGCAGGGGCAGCTTCCTGGGGGGGCCCGGGGGCTACCAGGGCACGTCATTTCTCGGGGGCTGAGCTGGCTCTCTGCTCATTCTTCTGCTGTGCTTGTGTGGTGGGGTGCGCAGGGGCTGCACGGGGGCGAGGGGGGTGTGCTACGCGGGGTTGCCAGGAGGGCGGTGCTGCCCCCGCATCGCGCTGTCGCTGGTCTCCAGGCTGTCCTGCCTGCAGCCCGCATCTGGAGAGGTCACAGCTCAGCACAACATGGAATGGTTGGTTTTTCCAAGAGAAGGAAAAGGCAGCCTGGAGCTGCATCCTCCCTTGCCTCCCTCAGGAGGCCCCTGACGCGGGAACCAGAGACAGAAGCAGCAGTGGCTCCCCTAATTAGGGCTGCTTTGCAGGATGTTTTGAAAAATGTCAGTGTTCGGGTTGCCCATAACTTCATTAATTTTTAAAGTTCCCTTCACACTTATTTGAGGGCCAGTTCCTCCATGAAATTCCTGCCGGTGCTAAGTTTGAACCTGGATTTGGGCTGGTTCCGACGTGAGCGGGTGCACAGGGCCTGCAGGGAGCGGGAGGAGCCCAGAGCTCTCGCGACGACTTAAAACTCCTCGTGCGCTTGTCACTCATGATCTAGAAAAACCACCCGCCACCCTGTTGCGTAGGTCTTGGCAACACCTAAGGAATATTCCAGTCCCCGGGACAGGCTGCCAGCGGCAAGGGTGGCCTCCACCATGGAGCCGGTCACGGAGCCCCTGGCCAAGGGTCTGGCCGCGGGACTGGCCTTTTTCTGTTCTGAGAGAAGTTTCCTCTCCCCGTGAGGACGCGCCCCTCATTCTCCATCTAAAAATATCTCCCCGACAAATCCTTGAGCGCCTGCTCTTTACAACTCATCCCCGTGTGCCAGGCACTCAAGACCTCCAAGGCCTCTTTGCCAACCGCGGGTGCCACCGCCCACGAGACGCTTCAGCTGGCTCATAAAAAGTTGCGAAGATCAAGCTCACCCTGTGCCAAGAGCCCCGCTAAAACCCCTGGGGTTGGTATTGCTTCTCCGGTGGAGAGACGGAGGGCCAGAGGGGGTGTTCTGGTCCACACAGCTTGGAAGTGGCAGAGCTGGGGTGTGGCGTGTCAGTGCCGCTGCCAGCCCCCCCTTCCTGCTGGATAGGCTGGTGGGGCAGCGTGAGAAGCGGGGGAGATCCAAGGACTGGGGAACCTCCCTGGGATTGTCTCGGTTGGGATCCCTCGAAAAGGACCTCCAAGGTGAGGATAGATGAAGGGTTCACCTGGGGGTGGAGCCGTGATGAGCCCTTGAGGGCAGAGCTGGGAGCAGGGGAGCGGCACAGGGCGTGCCAGCCGGCAGCGTGCCCCTTTCTGCACAGGACTTTGGAGGTTGACACGGAGCACCCCTAAGAGATTTCCATGCAGGGCCCCTGCTCCCGGGTCTCACTGGCTGAGGGTCACTCCGGGGTGTCAATCCCGCAACTCCCAGCCGGCCCAGAACACGGACCGAGAGTGCCCTTGTCCCAGGCGCGTGCCGCTGGGCGGGTGCGGGTGCTTGGGGTGGGATCCGTGTGGTGGGACCTGTGCCCTGGAGTTGCCGCGACCGCCGAGACAGTAGGGAAGGAGGGCCGGAGCGACACCAGCCCCGCGTCTGAGGGTTAGCTCCCACCTTGAGTGCGTCTTACAGTGGACGGCGCCATCCCAGTGGCTCGGGGTCCCAGGTCCTGCGGAGTGCTTTACACACATCGTTTCCTTTTATTCTCCCCGCCCCAGGAGTTAGAGCCCATCACTAGGGAGACACCGCCGGCCAAGCAGCTGGGGCAGGTGGGCAGCACCTCGCCCAGAGTCCCACATTCAGGACGTGGGAGGAGGCGCTCGGGTGTGGGTCAGTCTGTGCTGGAAGTCGAGCTGCTGGCCCCGGTCTGGAGAGTTTTAAACCCATCTTTGTGACAAGCAGAGGTTTCTTCGCGTCTTTGAGTGACAGGAGAAGATCCACTCCTCACTCACTTGACCTTGGGTTGTAGGGAGTGTCCCATTCCATAGTCCAGCGGGACCCCGTGGCTTCCACGGGGGTCCTTCTTAAGCAGGGAGGATGGTTCAGCGGGAAAGGGGACCACACCGCGGAGACCCACCCGCGCCCCAGCTGGTAACGTCAGGTCCGCCCATCGGGGTTGTCAGCGCCCGGGGCGCATCTTCAGCCTCGGGGAGCGATCTGCTTGAATGACGTCACTGCGTCATGTTTGAAGCTGCTAATGTGATTGTCTCTACTCACTGGAGAAACAGGAAGCTTGAGTAGATGTCATAACTTTCTCTACGCTTGCGACTGCATTTTCGTCTCTCGGTTCTGTTCTGGCTACAAGGAAAACCTCCCATTTTCTTCTCTGTGGCTATTGCAATACTCATGCTGATAAGAATTGCTTTGCAATGTCAAAGCAACTGACCGATGTGGGCTGGAGCGCCCCCACCCCTCCTTGTTTTCCGTAAGGCAAATGGCCTCCCTTTACAGCAAGGGAAAATAACGTCTATTTAGAGGAACTTCAGCTGAAAGCACCTTCTTTCCTACTGGGTAATCTAATTCCGCAACTCTTGCTTAGCTTTTATTTCCAATGATTTAGCAAGCCGCAGTCCACGGCTTCTCAGAGCTCTTGCCATCAGGCACATAACATTTAAGAAACGAAAGCACAAATGCTGTCCTTCAAAGAATCCTGGCCCTGAGGGGCGGGGGGCAGGAAGAGGTTGAGCCTTGGCTGCGCGGTCCCTGGTGAGCTCCCTAAGCAGGTCTTAGCCTCCATTCCTTCCCTTTAAATCTATCCCAGGGTCTTCTGGGGTCTCCCCGTCTACCCGCCGCCCGGTCAGGAGAGGCCATCCCACGAGGAGCATTCTGCCCCTACGTAATAGGAGCCGGGCGGGGCTCCTTGGCCTCTACCCTCCATTCTTCGGTGGTACCTTTAGCCCATGTGTCCTGCATATTCCCGAGCGCATCCGAGGAGCCAAGAGCACAGGTGATGAAGTTTTCGGTGAGGCTTGTTTCCAGCCCTCTTTGCCCTCGTGGTCCGGCAGCGGACACCCGTGGCCCCAGGGCCTGGAGGTGCCGAGCACCTGCCGTGTGCCGGGCCCGCGCTCGGGGGTGGCTTTGCTGGCCGTGGGCACGCTCTGTGCCATGGCCCTGCTTCCTCACAAGTGAGGAAACTGAGGCCCAGCATTGCCCAGTAATGCTCTCAGAAGCGCTGGGCCTCCTCCTCCCGCCACCAGGCTTCTCCCGCCAGCCGCGCCCTTCCTGAGCCCCCGCAGGCCTGCCTTCCGGAGCGCGTGTGCCGGAAAGGAGGGTCTCCCTCGGGGCCACCGCGGGCTGAAGCCCTTTCCCCGCCCTGCGTGGCTCTGCAAATCATGCGTCGTTAAAAATGCATCACTTAAAATAACAGAACGGGGACAGCTGAGGATGTGAGGGAAAGCGGCCGGGGGTCCCAGGGGATAGTGGGGCTCTGGACTTGGGGGGCCCCCTCCTTGGGCTTCCTTTACACCTTTATTCACTTTAGGGAGCGCCCGCTACTGGCTGGGCACTGGCGCACGTGGTGCGGATGCAGTGGGCGTTCAAGCTCGGCCGGGGCGCCTGGAGAACCACCCACCCCGGGGCCTCCAGCCGCCCCCCAGGACCCTCCCACCTGGGGATCTGCAACCCCCAGGACCTGTCCCCCAGACCCGCCCCAGGCCTCCCTGGTCCAAAGGTGACTTCTCAGAACCGGGGGGTGGGGTGTTGGAGGGGGCTGTGTTCCCGCCTCTCAGTGCAGCACAGGGACGGCGAGGCAGGCCCCGGGAGCAGGGCAGGGCAGTCTCGGCTGTCCCGAGCCCGTTCCCGGCGTGGGCGTGGGCGTGGGCGCGCACAGCCTTCCCGCGCAGGGCTGGTCTCTCTCCCAGCTCAAACCTTTAGGTACATCCCGGGTGCCAGGCGCTGGGCGCTGTGGATGCCGCCCTGGAGAGCGCGCCTTCCGGGGAGAGAGGGCCAGCTCACCCCGCCATCCCCCCCTTCTTAGCACAGCCCCCTCCTCTGACTCCAGGTGGGTCCCGAGGATTAGGATGACACTTGTTACCTGCTGTTCGGGGCTATTCGTGCTCCCCCTCAATTCATGCTAATACAGCTCGGAACTAACTGAATCTGGAGACAGGGCTTTAAGGAGGTGCCTGAGTTCAAATGAGACCTGTTTGGGGGCTGGAGGAGGGCTGCCCCATCTCCCTTCCCGGAAGCGACTCTAGGGAAGCAGAGGGAGGGGGCGCGTGAGCTCCCCGGAGGAGGCCTCGGGCAGGCCAAGGGGCGCGGCCTGGGGAGAAGCCCACCATACAGGCGCCGTGACCGGGTCTGCAGCCCCCAGGACCCACAGAGAGCACCTCCCTGGCCCTGGGCTTTCCTCCCTGCGGCAGCCCCAGAACGCAAGTCCCCGCCTCCCCTGCACCCAGTGTCTCTGGGGGTGTGAGTGTGTGTGGCTCCCGGGAGGGGGGCGCTTCCCCCCTCAGCTCCTGGGGAGACACCCTGGTCTGGGCGGGTGGATGCGGTGCTTGTAATTCGGGGGCAGAGTGCGGGCCCCTGTGCCATGGCTGCCCACACTCTGACGGGGCGGAGGAAGGAACTTCCATTGCTCCTGAGCCTCTGAGACCGCTTCCGCCTGAACTGGAGTTTGCAGCTGGTGGGTGGAAATGGAAACTCCTTCCCAGGGCGGCTTTCCTGCCCGCGGTGTGACCGAGGCGTCAGGGATGGAGACAGATGCTGAGCAGGTGCGGCGCTGGGAGGGCTGGGGCGGGGTTCGGAGGCAAGGCGGTGCACCAGCAGGTCTCCTGCAGGACGGGCCTCTGCTGATTGGGGTCTGCAGGGGGGCGGGTGCTGCCCTTGGTGCCCGCCATTCTGGCCCAGTCTCGTGGGGTCCTTGGGCAGCACCCTGCCTCTGCCAGGAGTTTCCTGTCATCCCAACCCCTTCGTTATCTCCCAAGTCCCCCCAGCAGCCCTGCTGGCCCATGTGGGGGCTGCTCGATGACACACCCTGTTCCAGGCCCTCTCCTCCCTACGCTCTTCCCCTCGCTGGTCGCCTCCTCAGTAGAGAGCTGCGCGGTCCGTGTCAGGGTGGGCGTCTGCAGGTGTTCAGGGAGCAGCGCCAGGAAGAGCCCACCCTGAAGTGCGGGCAGGGCCTTCCGTCAGGTCTGCTGCCCGGGCAGGCCCTGGGGAGCCTGGAGGACCAGCGTGCAGGCGCCTGCCTTTAGGGGGCACTCGCTCAGCCCACAGGGACCACTATGAGTGGGCGCAAGGGGAGCAGGCGTCAGGCTTGTGAAGTAGCCCCTGAAGTAGAGTCAGTGCTGGAAGGAAACTGGGGTGGGGGGAGGTGGCGGGGGCAGGGAAGGGAGAACCCGAGGGAGCTACTTCTTTTGGGAGTCATGGCGGGGGTGGGGGGGGTCTCTCCGAGACAGAGTCCCGTCACTGAGACGTGAAGGAGAAGGGGCCGGTCTGACCAAGCACAAGGGAAAAGCATTTGAACCAGGGAACAGAGAATGCAGAGGTCCTGAGGCCAGAGCTAACTTGCTGAGACGAAGGAATAGGATAGAGAGCCGGAGAGAGAGAGCCCGGGAGGGAGGAGCCGTGAGAGCGAAGGAGGGAGAAGCCCAGACCGAGTGCCAAGCGAGAGGGGTTGTCAAGGCGGCCCCCCAGCCCCTGGTGAAGGGGGGGCCTGGCATTCATCAGAGAGGGCGTAACACAGACCTTCTGTCTCCCCACTTGTCAACAAGTGCTCCTAACTCCAACTCTTAGCAGGGGAAGGAAAATAAATATGCAAAAAAGACTTCTGAAACATTTAGAGAACATTTTAAACACAAGCTTAAAATACAATAACAGGGTCAACATGCTTCTCTGGGGAACAGTTTTCCATTTGGAAGCTTTTCTGACTTCCCACTAATAGGAACCCATTCAGGCAATTTTCTTTTCTTTCTTTCGTTTTTTTAAAAGACTCATTTTAAAGCACAATGACCTTTACATTTTTTGCTTTCTATAGTCTTTCACCATGAGAACAAGACAACAGCTCCCTGTGTCACGTTGCCTGCCAATTTGAGGGGGGAAAAAATCTAAGAGGAAAAAAAGATATTATGTCGACAGAGATGTGGAGCCGGCAGTTGCTAAAGTTGTGTGCGTTTTCTAGAATATTCAGCCACAGCTTCTAATATGGAAGTGGGGAGACCAGCTGTCCAGCTTTGTCTGGGGCTGTGGGGGTCCCCAGGACTTTTGTGCTTAAGCCAGGAAAACCCTGGCAGAACGGGGCTTTTTGGTCACTGCAGCAAACAGCACAAAGGGAAATCATGAAAATGTGTCTGCACCCAGCACACACATGGACCCACCTTCTCCAATGGTGCAGCCGTAGTTGGGTCTTGGTCTTCTGCCTGGCCCAGAGCCCCAGTGAACCGTGGGACTTGGTTAGAGGCACCCCGCAACAACGATCTTGAATGTTCACAGTAAATATTTCTGTCCTCTGAGCCAGGCCTCTGCTAGGGTGACCAGTCAGACCAGGAATGCAGGCTTCCAGAACATGGGACTTGCGGTGCTAAGATGGGGGAGTCCTGAGTAGATGGGCTGGCTGGCGACCCAGTGAGGGTGGGTGAATGGGAGCGGGGCGTTGGGAGAGGGGGATTTGGGTAACGTAAGCTTCCAGAGCCTCGTTTTTGTCATCTGTAAAATGGGTCATGATGATGGTGTTTGTTTCATCCTCACAAAGTGTTTAACACAGTAAATAAAATGTTAGCGGCCATTTTAATTGTGGGATAGGTGATGCAGATTTTATACAGGGGAGATTTCGGGGACTTGGGGTGACCTTTTTCCCTTTGAAAATCTCTCCCTTGCTCGGTTGCCTCTAATTTTGCCATTAAGCAGTCATTCCTTTAGCTAAGAACATTTCAAACTTTTCCATCAAAGCACGTTAGTGGCTGGGGAGAGAAACTTCAGTTGCTAGGGGTCAGGACTGGGTGTGAAATGGGGATTAGTTAAAGCCACTAGCTATAAAGGTAAAATTTATTTCTATTTGAAGCCTCCAATTTTATCATAAAACTTCAGATGAGTTTCACTTTAGGTTCCAATTTCTATCCACTTTTTAAAACATAAAAGCTGGATTTAGAATTCCCCCTGGCTGTTATTTCACTTTACCACACCCAAACCTCACCATGAAACTCCTGATCTAGGAAATCTGCTTTGTTTATTCCGTGGCTTGTGCTTGGGTTATGGGATGGAGAAGCCTGACTCTAATGGAATGTATCCCTAGAAAGAATCATCTCTGTGGTGAGACAATCATTCACACTTTAGTTTAAACAAGAACAGGCATTAAAGAAGCTGTAGAAGTTAGTAGAAAGCACAATGTCCTGGGAGTCAGGAGACCAAGATCCTCCTCTGGACTCTGCCCTTTGCTTTCTGAGTAACTTCCCCTTAGTGAACTCTGGCTGCCAAATCTGAAAAGTAAATCAGGTGAATGGTTTAAGCTGTGTGTTGGAGGACCATGCATGTCTCAGGGAGATGATGAAGCTGGATATGTCCGGTTCTGACCCCCACCTCTGTTCAACCAGGATTCTCTCTCTCATGGACTTTGTAAACTAAGGTTCTGAGTAAGATTTCGGGGTTTTGCTGCTAAGAAGTCATAAAGTCATTGTAGTATGTTGTCTTTCATGTCCCTGCTGCAGACATTTGCCTGATCCCTGGAGACTGACAGCTGGGGGCATGGAAGGAGGGAAATGTTCCCATGGAGCAGGTGCCCTGGTTTATGGGCCCCTGGGTGTAGCCTCGAGGTGGGTGGTTTGAGGGCATGAGGAGGGGAGGGCAGGGCACACCAGCTGTGACAGGAAGCCAGTGACTGGCCCCGTGTTCCCAATTCTGAGGGGGTTAAAGACGGTGACTTATTTTGAGTGTGCCCCAGATTGTCGTCATCCTTCCGTCCTTGGCAGAGACTCTGGCGAGCCGTCCTCTGCTTGACTCCCCTTCCCGGCTGCTCTACTTCCCCAGTCTGACACGCTCGGAGCTTGGCTGCCTCTGTGCATCCAGTTCACTTCCAGACGGAGAAAAATGTGAAGAGCCTAGATGCCCACCAGTGGAGCAGGTCTGACTCCCTGGGGTGCAGGCACCCAGAGGATGGATGTGCTGCGCCGTGTGCCTGATAGTAAAATAGCCCCAGGCTTGGTCCAGCTGGAAAGCAGGCGGCAGGCCCAACCCGGGTGTGACTGTGTCTGTGCTCAACGTGCCCTTGTCTTTGCAGGGCGCTTACAAGGGGCCGGAGGTCTTCCCGCCTGGGTGCTAAGTGGGCTTACGTCTAGGAGAGAGGCTAAGACATAACCGTGCCAGGCTTCCAGCAAGACATTTTTCAGGCATGGCCACTTGTCATCGCTGAACTCAGAAAACTGAGTCACAGAGAGATTAAGTTAGTTGTTCAAGGACACACAGGTAGCAGGGAGCGGAGCTGGGAGTCACACCCAGGCCATAAGGGTCCAGAATCTCTGCTTTTCCACTATCAATGGCTTCTCTGTTGAAAGGAATTTGTGCTTTGTACTCTATGCACTTGTGTGCAATTTGAATACTGAAGAAGCACATGCACATTATTTATACAACTGAAAAGTTGGAAATCCTGGAGAGACAGAGTGTGCTCTGGATGTACCCTGGAGTGGCTAATGTGAGGAGCACTGCCCGGCACTTGAGGTTGGCAGCAGAGATCTGGGTTCTTCTTTCAAACAGAGGTGGGAAGTGCGGCTTCAGGTTTGCAAGTATCCCTGAGGGGGCAGCACAAACCAGTGGTCGTTCATACTATAGTATGAAGTAGATAGGTGGTAGGGAGAGGCAAGTGGAGGATTCAGAAGAGCTGGACTGGGGTCATGGCCCTTCTCTTATGGGTGGACTTTTTCCATAGTGATAGACATCCTAAAATGTTTTTGGGGTGTTAGGTGTTGGAAATCTTTACCACATTCATTTGTGTTATTACTCAGAATCTGAATTTTACTCTAGCGCATCTCTCTATAGGTTCAGATGGTGATGACAATGCAAATAATACTTGTTTAGTGTTTACTTAGGGGCCAGGCACTGTCTGTATCATAGTCTTCTAATGCTCACGCGTACATGTCTCACTTGCAAGGTGTGGGAGTTGAGGGTAAAGAGGTTGGCTGAAATGGAGATTCAGAGTCACAGGTCTGGGGAGGGGGGCTGCGATTCTGCAACTCTAGCTGCCAATCCCATGATGCTGAAGCTGTCTCTCTGGATCATGTGCTGAGTTTCCAGAATGAGGCATCAAGACCATAGGCTGCTGGAGCTTGCAGCCTGCTCCCTCTCCATTTATGCAATCTCAGCCATGTTGCTTCATGGGTTGTTATAAATATTGAATCAAATAATGCACATACAGACTCTGGACGCAGGACCTGGCATGTAGCAAGAGCTTGTTGAGTGTAGTGATGATGATGGTTAACCTCTCATCAAATCCTCTCAACAACCCTAGGAGGCGGGTTCTGTGAGGGCCCCCTCCTTGACTAACAAGGAGACTGAGGCTCAGAGAGGGGGAAATGTCTCCTCCAGCCCTGGGACTTAAAAAGCAACCTGGCTGACTCCAGAACAGGCCTTCTCAACCTTGGCACTCCTCACATTTGGGGCGAATGGTTCTTTTTGGGGGGCCTCTCTATGTCTGTAGGAGGCTTAGCAGCCTCCCTGGTGTCTACCCACTAGGTGCCAACAGCATGTTCCTCGCCCCCAAAAGCAACAATCAAAAATGCCTCCAGATGGCAAGACCACCCCCATTTGAGAAGTCATCCAAAGGGGAGCTGTCTCTCCATCCCCAGGCATCGTGGAGACTTGGGGGTGACTTTCACATTTAAGAGTTTACTGAGACTCAGTGGTATTTGAGAGAACCATTTCTAATGCAGGGACCAAAGGATTCCTTTTCCTCTCCCCGCCCCCCCACCCCATACTTCCAATCCAGCTGTTATCCATCTGTTATTCAGCTCTTTCAGAATTTGGGGTCTGGTCTTATATCTCACTGCTTGTTTGACTTTGGTGCTGTGAAACCATGCCATCTCTCTCTTTTTTTAAAGAGATGTTGCCACACCATCTTTATGCTTTTATTTGCCTTCTGGTATCTGTATAACACAAAGCTTCTGCAAGAGTGGGATTTATGATTTGCAATCTCTGGCCATTTCTCTGTAGCATTCTGAATTGCAAACAGGATTCCCCTCCTAGTCTAGTATTTTCTTGTGAGCGTCCTTCCGTTTGACTAATTTAAGGCCCTAATAGATGTGCTTGTAAAAAGTTGCCTTATTTATCACCGAAGCTGCCTGAGCAACTTCAATGAAATTGCACTGACCTCATTTAATTATTTGTAAAGGCTGTGTTCTGATTTAGTTGGCAGGGTTTGGGGTGTCTTTTTATGTTTAAGGAAATTAAAGAGCAAACATTAGATAATTTATTGAGTGCTCGTGATGTGGTTTATTTCTCTGAATCCTCCAAACATTTCTTGGAGGGTTTTTATGCCCATCGTATGGGTTGGAAAACCCAAACCTTATGTCTGCATTCAAGAGCAACTGTGAACAAGCCTTCGGGGTGAGGTCTGAGTCCATACACAGTAGGGCTCATGCTCTTTCGTGCTTTGCTCGGCAGCATGCAGCGATCAAGAATGGATCGGAATTAATGTCTTCTTTGCCCACACGCTGTAAAGCAAGCAGGCCCAACTGTCTGTCTGATGCCACGGTTTCCAGATGCAGCACAGTCCGTTATCTGGATTTCCATCTGTCTAATTTCACACTCCAACTGCCGAGGAAAGGCTAAATTTCCAAAACCATGGAGACACAGCCAACAAGTCTTCCTTCCGTCTTAGTGAGACAGAAGGATTTGGGGGCAACCATGAGGGCCTGGTGGAACCTGAAATCCATGACCGTATAAGTGGCACCAGTCCTCATGGGTACAAATTTTTTTTCAAGTGGGCGGCGCAGTGACTTTGGGGTCAGGTGGACCGTGTTCATTCATTTGGGATGTAGACCTCCCAGGGGGGAGAGAGAGATGGAGGGAGGAGTTACTCAGGCTGGAGATGGGGGTCATTCAGATCCCAGGGGTGCAGCTCCCCTTCCCAGAAATCATCCAGGTCTCTACCCAGGCAGCAGGATGCCAGCACAGAGCGTCAGGTCATTTAGGCTTGGGCCACTGCTGCTGCTTAAGCACCAACTGCGTGTACACTGTGGAAATGTCAGGAGAATTATCATGACCTAGAACAGATGGATACTCTGATTATTTAGAGCAAGTTTCTTAAACTTTCTGTGTCTCCCTCTCCCCATCTGCAAAAGAGGATAAGGCTGCCCACTGCGCCCCCAGGATCAATGGAACTTGCGCTCAAGAAAACACTTATGAGTAGAATTGCATTTGCTGTACATGTTTGTAGGGTGCTTTAGACTGTGAGTCAGGGCCTGAGAGGAGGAGTTGGAATGGTGGGGCTTGGAGGACCTCAGGCAAGGTCAAGAGATTGTGCTAGTGTGGTCTCCTTGGCTAACAAGCGACAGAACCCTTGCTCTCACTCTCTTCAGTTGAAAAGGAATGTACTGGGTCACAGAATTGAGGAGTCTAAGCATCTGACTACTTCAGGTCAGGCTTGATCCAGAGATTCCACCTGTGTCGCTGGGACGTGGGTTTGTTTTCTCTTCCCCCCTGTTCCTTTGCTCTGCTCTGCTCCGTGCTGGTTTCACTCTCAAGAAATGCCACTCCGGGTCTCCCCTGGTGGCGCAGGCGGTTGAGCGCAGCGCTCTGAAGCTGCCCGCAGCCTCTGCAGCGCCGGTTTGATCCCAGCTGCCCAACGAGGGTCCCACATGGCGCGGCAGACCTTTCCTGTCTGGCCTGCTGCTCCCCTCAGCAGTGTGTTTCATCAGTCTGCCTGTTCTGCTCCCCGCTCTGTCTCTGGTGAATCCTCTCACCCTCCCACGCATGTGGTCTGTACCCTGGTTCTTGTATAAAATAAATAAATAAATCTTAAAAAAAAAAAAAAAAAAGAAGTGCCACTCCACAGCTGGCCTGGTGGTGGTGAGGTGTCATCTTTCTGCTTAACTCCTGCAGGAGGTTTGTGTCTCCAGGCCACTCCATCAGGAGTCTTAGGGTTCAGTCTCATTGGCTCAGATTGGGTGATCTGATCACCCCTAAGCACTTCTTGCATCAGGGGAGCTGTATTGCCCTGGTTGGCCACACATGGCTCCTATGTTCATTCAGGGTCAGGGTCAAGTCATTTCATCCACCCCCCACCCCCCACCACCGGCTAGGGCTAGAATTGAGAAGAAAGTCAGGGATTAGCCCAGAAGGAGGGGTCTCTGGTTTCCTCAGTGGGTCCAACAGGCAATACGATCTGGCCAATGGCAACCAGTGGAGCTTCTTCCAAAGCTAAAAGGGGGTATAAAGCTTGGGGCAATAACTCGTTCCTGGGTGGAGTGTTCAGAAAAGACTTTAGGCACAGTGAGTTTTAAGCTGGGTTTTGAAGGACAAATACAAATTTTCCAGGAGGAGACGGAGCAGACCAGGCAGAGGGACTGTCAAGGACGGCACAGTGTGTGAGCCTGGGCTCAGCATGCGTGTGAATTTGACCCTAGAAGCGATGGGGAGGTTTTTGAGCAGAAGGACCTGGTAAAAATGAGGTTTTGTGGCATTTTGGGGGAGAAGAGAACAAGGATCACCGTAGAATAACCTCAGGAGGCCCCCTGGGGACATTTGGGGCCCCCCACGAAGGACCTGGTTTAGGGATTGGAGGGTCAGCCACTCTCTGGCTGTGCGACCTGGGCCGGGTCATCTCTGGTGCTTCCTTATCCGTAAACACGCACAGTCGTCACCCCACCCCCGCCGCATGGGGTGGCTGTGAGGATGACTCGAGTCCATGCGTGTGAAATCTCCAGCGGTGCCTGGCTCGTCACAAGCCTGTGTACCTGTTGTAGGAGAACAAAGCCGTGACCCACCGTCTTTCCCAACAGTGGTTCGAGGAGCAGCAGTGTCCTAGCGTGTGACTGGTGCTACCCGGGGTTAGGATGTTAGCTGGTGCTACGTGTACGTTAATCATCGTTACAGAAAATATGTGTGAAGTGCTTTCCACGTGCCAGGCACTTGGCTTTACATGTTCTATTTCTTTCTCAATGAATTCTCAGAACTGCCCTGCAGGGTTCCTCAGCAAGCAGTGGCCAGCCCAGAGGGATCAGCCCTCTACCCCTGAACTGTCATGCCCCACACGGCATGGATTGGCTTTCTGCAGACCTTCCCAGGGCCTTTATGCCACTGTTCACGGAAGATTTCCAGTTTCCGGGTGGAGGGATTACAGTGTTTCCCAAAGGTATTGAATCCAAACCTCCCCTACCCCTAGGGCCATGAAAGCCTCCTCTGAGCAGAGAGAAGCTCAGGCCTCGTGAGAGTGGCAGTGGCCTTGAGAAGTTCCTCACTGGAAGACTGATGGAGGAGGAATACTTCGGAGACCCTTCCCCTTAAGGGCCACGTGGCATTCTCCCCACTCACCTTCCTGGATCAGCTGCCCATGGGCCAAAGTGACGTGGCCATGACAGAATTTGCTGGAAGGTTCTTTTGATCCCTCCATCCCATTATCCGTGTGGTCGCAGCTCCGTCTGGTTCTGGGTTCTCTGCCCAGGGAAGAGGTGAGCACTGTCTCACTGCCACGGCCGCCCTTGACCCACACTTTGGCAGTGACCTTGCTGGTTTTCTGTGACTCCTCCATGGGCGGCCCTGCTGGTGGCGCAGGGGGCGAGCCCACTGAGAGGAAGGCTGCCTGATGGATCGGCCTGGTCTCTGCTGGGGAGACAGGTGGGAGCCGGTGTGTGGATAGATGTGGTTCAAGTGGAATTGCTGAACCATATTTTTGCACATCTAAGCCGCAGATGCAGAGCGGGAGGAGATGGATGCCTCTTTCAGGCTTCTGCCAGCAGCCCACGTTGCCTTGGGGAAGGACTGTTTGCCAAGATGGAATCATTTATAGATCCCATTCTGAACTTTGAAAGTCTGCAAGTTATTTATTTTGGGGGAGGGGCAGTCTATCTAGGTTTATTACTAATCACCAACCAAGAGGTCAAAGCCAGCCCAGGAAAATGAAATGGGAACGCAACTGAGCAGCTGTGAGGGGCACGGCGTGGACAGGAGCTGCCCTCGGGAAGTCTGCAAGGGGCTGGGGGAGTCTTCTCTGTCCCTGAATGAGCCGGGGTGGCGGTGGGTGGGGTGGGGAAGGGACCTGGGAGAACGGGAAGGCAGAATCAGGCACCAAACACCTACCCTGCTCCCTGTGCAGCCCCCACTGGCTCTTCCTAGTGGCCCAACACGCAGGCCAGGCTCTTCAGCTTCATACACCTGACCCCTCCACTTACGCCCCTAAATTACCTCTCCTGTCCCTCCCACTCTGCCCATTTGGCTGTTGTCCACTGACCCTCTCATCGCCGGCCTCCCCCCACCGGCCCCTGCTGCCTTTGTCCATGGTGTTCTGGCTGCCGGGAGTGCTCTTTTGCCTTCGCCAGCTGTGGACGCCTCATCTTCACCCCCTGCACAGCTCATGCTCCCCCCCCCCACCTGTTGGTCTTCTAGGAAGCAAGTGCCTCCTTACGCGTGAACGGTCTCCCCACCGTGAGGCCAGACCCACGGGTCTGAGGCCCAGGACACTCTCCTCTAGCGCTCCGCCTGCACTCAGCGCGCTCTCAAACATGCATGTTGAGGGGTAAATGAGTAACTTAATGCTTTCATCCTCAGAATCTGTGTGGAAGCTCATGGTGCTGGGAGTAACAGAACCCACTCCCACTCCATGGGAGAGATTGAAACACATAAATGTTTACTCTCCCGCATAAATAGGTGCCAGGCCCTTGAGGGTTGGTACGGGAATTTCATGGAGTCGCCATAGAGCCAGGCTCCCGTTACCGACCCATATGGTAAGGGGTGTTGTCTTCTTTACATTGAAGTTTGTTTCGTACTGGCTGAAACAACCTCCTGGTTACATCCGGCTGTAAGGGAGGCTGTGTTCCCTTAGAGGGACAGGAAGTGGACATCTGGTGTGGCAGGCTGAGTAATGCCTCCTCTCCCCCAAGGGGTCCACATCCTGATTCCTGCAGCCTGTGAGCGTGCTGTGTCACAAATCAAAGGGGCGTGGAGGTTGCCGAAGGAATCGAGGTTGCTCATTTGCTGACCTTGAGATCCTGGATTATCTGGGGGGACCCAATGTGATTCCAGAGTCCTTCCATATGGAGAAGGGAGTCGGGAGAGTCAGTCAGGCTGATGCCACGTGAAGAGGACTCTACTGGCCACTGCAGGAAGGGACTGGCAGCCACAGAATGCAGGTGGCTTCTAGAAGATGGAAAAGGTTAAGAAATAGATTCTCACCCAGAATGATCAGCCCTGCCAGCACCTTGATTTCAGCCTGGTGAGAACCTCCAGAAATGTGAGATAATGCATGTGTGTTTTATGAAGTCTGTGTTGTCTGGTACAGCAGCAACAGGACCCTGGTACCTGCGTGCAGGCGGCTGGTGATTTCTCTTCTTCCCAGACCATGTCAGAAGGTGCCCTGCCTCTTCGTTGGGACAAGGCTGGGGTGGGGGTGGGGGATCTTTTCAGTGGGAAACTTAGAAATCATAGAATCGGAAATGCATTTCCCCGCCCCGCCCCCCTTCTGGAGGCCCCACGTCCGAAACCAGGGCAGGCAGGGTGGGCTCCTGCGTGGGCTGTGGGGCATCTTCGGGTCCCTCTCCTGGCTTTTGGCCTCAGGGGCTTGGCTGGGCCCTGGCGCCCTCCCTGCGGGCCCTTCTCTCCCTCCTCTGCCCAGGTTTCTCCTCTGTAGAGGGACACCAATTGCCGGGGGGTTCACCCTCGTGACCCCGTTTCACTTTGACCCTATTTCCAATAGTTCATGTTCACAGTTCCTGGGGGTCTGCCCTGGGCATCTTTCTTGAGGGGGGCACAATTCAAATGATGACGCCTTTAGGGCTATTACTCTGACCCCTGAGCGGGGTGGGGGGTGCCTTGGAGGCTGGGCGCCCTCCCGTCTCCCTTTATGACGCCTTTGGGAGAGGAAGGAAAGAGGACGCAGGAGCCAAAGCTGCCACCAGACACAGCAGCCTCTGTCCACACCTGTGGGCACCGTCCTGGAGCCTGCGTGTGGGGGGTGCTCGGGTTGCCCCGCTCTGCCCAGCGGCTGGTGGTCTCAGCCTCTTGCCACCTTGGACGATGTCGCCATTTTGCACCACACCGGCCCGGCGGGCTCATCTCCTGCAGCGGGCGTTCACCAGAGCACAAGGAGGCCCCCTGCGGGCTGCAGGAACCCCGGGGTGGAGGTCAGATCTCCAAGGGGCAGTGGCAGGAAGTCGTGTGGAGCGTGAGCTGCGGTCCAGGCCGCGCGTGCGGAGCCCCAGCGTGGCGAGGCCCCCGGAGCCGCGGCCGCGGCCTGCAGCTCTGTCCCCGTCTCCCGCCCAGGCTGTTCCGAGTCGCTGTCCCCCCGCGTTGGACTGGGCGCTCGGAGATGCACTCCCCCAGTTCTGGAGGCCACCCCCACAGGATTCACGAATGACTCCATCAAGGAGATGCGCGCGGGCTGGGGATGGAAGGAGACGGGGAGGCGGTCGGCCCGCCAAAGGGCAGGGTGATGCTTGGCTGCCTGGGGGCGTCTAAAGGGTGCTGGCAGCTCCCAGAGGGTGCGCAGGGAGACTGACTCCCCATCCCTGTGGTTCCCCCTGCCCCTTAGGCACACACACGTCTTGATTCTGATTTTGCCAAAGGCCAAAGGGCGTGGGCAGGGAGGGAGCCGGTGGCCAGGACAGCCATCAGCCTGTCACTGCTGAGAAACGGCGCTTTCTGACGCCGGCACCTGGGGGTTCACCTGCAGATGGGTGCTGCGGAGTGGAGCGGCCCCGGAGACCACTCAGTCGTGACCTTGCCCCGGCGTCTCCCCGCTGCCTTTCCCAAAGCAAGGAGGAGGTGTTTTCCTTCTTTAGAGTTGCAATGAAATATGTACAACATAAAACGTCATCTCAGCCATTTTTAAGGGGACAATGTAAGGGGCCCTAAATCCAGTCACACTGTTGTGCAGCCACCACCATCCTCCTTTCCAGAACTTTCTTGTCTTCCCACACAGAAGCCTGCATCCGTTAAACCAGCTCCCCATGCTTCCCCAAGCCCCTGGCATCCACCGTTCCACTTTCTGTCTCCATGAACCTGCCCGTTCTAGGGACCCCCCAGGACTAGGCCATGTGGGATCTGTCGTTTTGCGTCTGGATTATTCCATAAGCATAAGAAGTCAATAGAGTCTTTTGACCATTTCCAGAGAACCTGTGTCACTCTATTCTCTGCCTTCCTTTGACACCCCAGCTTACAGAAATCATGATGTCCCCCTAAAGAGCCTCCCCCCGTTATGTGGTCTGGTTCTCAACTGCTGTTAAAACTCACTTTTTGACTCCCCAACCATATCTCTAATCTGTGTTTGCTTCTAATCACCCCATCTCTGCTCTGTCTCTGGCTTGGGCAGATGCTGTGTCATCCTAACTGGCCACCTGTGTCCAGCCATAGTTACCCGTCATCTCTGGGTGCTGCCCTCTGGTCCCTGCCTTGGCTCCTTACTGCTTAGCATCCCAAACCCCAAGTCAGGCATTCAACCCCTTCTACCTGCCTTTTTCACCTTGCGTGTTGCCAGACCCCTTCATTTCCCTAAGGTTTGGGAAGTCAGTCAGTTTGGGAAGGCACCAGCATCTCAGACGGTTTTGTCTTTGCATTTCTGTTGTAGCTGTTGGTGTCCACCCCATGCCATTCCCCATCTGGCTACCTCATCCTCAGGCCAAGCACAAAGGGCCACCAGTAGCGGTCAACGCTCACCCTCGCCCACCCCCGCCCCATTCAGCCTCTTTGTATATTCTTCTATTAGATTCTTGCCAAATTGAATCAGAAGGATTTGTTGCTGTCTCTGCTGCAGGTGAGGGAAACCATGACTCCTTGAGGGCAGTGATGCCTTTGAATAATGCACTTAGGGATGAGATCATGGGCTCTGGAATACTTCAGACTTGGCTTCCAATTCCAGACCCTCTGCTTGGCTGTGTGTCAGAGGGGAAGTTCTCCTACTCTTTCAGTCTTAGTTTATTTCATCTGTAAATGCATGTGGTGGGCAAATTTTGGTGGTCCTAATAATCCCTGATATTCATAAGTTTGTGTGCTGCCCTCCCCTTGTGTGTAGGCAGGACTCATGCCTTGCTTCTAACCAGCAGAATGTGGCAGAGGTGATGGATGCCTTTCCCATGAAGATGCCATGGTCTGGATGACTGCATCTTGTGAGCGTATTTGCTCTCTCCCAGTTGCTGGTGTGGCAGAAGCCAGAGGCTCTAATGCACGTGTCTGTGCTGGGGAAGCCCACTTTTCCAGGAGTTGAGGGAGGACTGTAGGAGCTGATGGTGGCTGCCAGCAAGAAAGTGAAACTCTTGACCCAGAAGCCACAAGGGAATGAATTCTGCTAATAACCTGAGGGAGCGAGTCCTTCCCCGATTGAGTCTCTGATTAGATCACAGCCCTACCGCCATCTCAATTGCAGCCTGGTGGGATGTGGATATAAAGAGCCCAGCAAAACTTCCATGACTGACCAAAACTGTGAGATGCTGGATAGATGGTTTTGTTGGGTAGCAGTAGATAACTAATACAACGGGCATATCAGTGTCTACCTTAAGTGGGCAATCCTTATTATGATGGGTAAATGAAATGAAGCACCTAGGATGATCCTACATCTAGCACAATATGTTTCACTGCTATTATCACTAGCCCTCCATTCACTAGACCTTGACCTACAAGAGATAGTCAGGAGGGCTGGGAGGCAGCCAGGTGGATGAACAAATGAGTGAATATTCTCCTCCTAACATCAGATTCGGCACCCAGTTCTGTAGTCATGGCTCATCCAGGTCTTAGCTTAACCTCGTAGAAACAAAGACAAACATGATTTCTATGTAGTTCCTGCATATGCACTTTCTATGTAGTTTATAAAATGCAGGGACATTTTATTATCTCCATGAAATTGGGAGACTCCAGCGGAGAGGGCAGATTGAGTTCTTGAACTTGCTGGTCTCCAAGAGGTAAATTTCTATCATGATTTACAGAGCTGCTTAGCTGGGAGGGAGTTTGGAGGTCCACCTTATCCAGAGTCCTGTCAAACATCCCTAGTTATTTTTCCTACCTCCCAGCTTTTCTGGAGCCAGTATGTATTTGCCTTTGAAGAACCAAAGTTAAAGTTCTCTGAATTTTGTGGGCCATCCAAACCAAAAGCCATAACAGGCTCTAGGAGAAGAGCATATGGGAGCTAAACAGGGATGTCCAAGCAGTTGGCTCATGTGGAGTAAGAGAGGTCATAGAGTGGTCAAACTGAGGCTGTCAGGTCACCCCCAAGGCAACTGTCCAGTCCTTGGCAGAGAAAGGGGAGGACCCCCAAGCACTTCTGTGGCATTTTACTCCCCTCTGGTTTCATGGTGCCCTCTATAACCTGGTGCTTCATGTAACCTCCTTCTGGAGCTGCAGCCCAAGTGGGTCCCAAGTTCCAGACAGTTCTTGGGCTGTGAGTGTTGGGCCCATTTACTAGACCAGGTTCAGGCAGGCATCTGTCTGGTGTTCCTGCACTGAACAATCCTGCACTGAGCTGACTGAAGCCATGGCGGGTATGAGGTCTTGACATCTGCAAAGTCTAGAGGGCAGGACATCACCTGGGAGCCCTAATGGAGGAGTGGCTTGCCTGTGACCCCATCATGGGGCCCTGCTAAGGGCATGATGCAAGACAGGGGAGTACAGGAGGGCACATGATTCCATCTCCCCATTTCTCCAAAAATGAGGGGCTGCGTGGAAAGAGACTCGAAAGACACGTCACCCACATGCTTGGGTGAATCAGGATCCTCCTGATTCACATAAAACAACTAGTAAAAGGTATTTTTCAAGATCTAAACTCCTTGAAGATAGACTGAATACTTAATTTTATTGTTTCATTGTTAGTTCTGCTGAGGTAATAATGAGATCATGGTTACATATTAAAAAGTCATTCCTCATTAGAAATCCACATTGAAGTATATTTAGGGCAGAATGGCATCATGTTAGGGATTTGCTTTGAAATCCTCTAAGAATACCAACCAACCAACCAACCAAAGTGGGAAGGGCAGGCAGATGAAATAAGAATTGCAGAAATGGGTTTGTTTCTGGAGTCTCAAATCTCTTCCATTGCTCTCTGTGTCTCTTTTTGCTCCAGTTCCATACTGTTTTGATTATTATAGCTTGTAGTATAGCTTGAAGTCAGGGCGTGTGATGCCACCATTGTTCCTCTTTTTTGTCAGGGTAACTTTAGCTATTTGGGGTCTTTTGTGGTTCCATATGAGTTTCACTGATGTTTGTTCTGTTTCTTTGAAGAATGCAATGGAATGGGGTGGGGGCAGGGTACAGGGAGGCCAGACAAAGGCTTCTGGGGTTTTGGTGGTTTGCTCTGTGTCTATCTGGGAATAAGTACATAACAAGTGTTAATGAATTAGGCAGATGTCACCTCCTAGAGATGAGAAGGCTGACTGCTGTTCAGAGCGGGATCCGTGTCTCCACCCTTAGAATGGAGACAGCTATGCCTGCCCTCATATTTATCCAGTGACTTCCATGTACGGTAACTCTGTGCTGTGAGCCTGGGGAACAGGACAGAAGGTCTTGGACTGGGGGAGAGACTGATTTAAATAAACATCTGCTCAGGGAGGCATTTAATCGAAACTGTGGTCACTGCTGCAAAGGAAAACCACATGGAGCTTGTGCCAGGGAGCTTCACCCCAGATCTCATCCAAGACTCTCAGGAAGGTTTTCCTGGCTCTTCCTGACACGTGAGCTGTGACCTGCCAGGCGGGGGCTTGGATGAGTGTATGTGCAGGCACACATGTGAGTGTGTGCACGTGCGTGCCCATGCATTGCCTGTGAATGTGCATGTGCACACATGTATGTACATGTGCATGTGTGTACATGTGCTTGTGTGTGTTGGGAAGGAGAAGAGGACAGAGTGACCGCTGTGCAAAAGTGGGGGCTTCTTCATAGTTGGGCGTCCATGGGCTGGGAGGAGGAGAGAGGAGGCAGGGGACCCTGGGTCTCTGGACTGAGTGGGTGATGACACCCCAGTCCAGGAAAGACACTTGGAACAGTGTGAGAGCAGGGCCCTGAGTGCCTGGGCTTGCTTCTGAGGAACTGAATTTCAATTTTACTTAAGTGTTTTCAGTGTGAGTCACGGAGATCAGGGACCCCATTATAGGCTTCATTTCAGCGGGGCCGGCTCTGACCCGGAACGGGGACAGGCGTGACTGGTGTTTGACACCCCTACTCTCCACTCCCTGCTCCCCTCCTCACCTTTCTCCCTTTAGCCATTGTGGGGGAGATGAGGGGCAGTTGAGGGACAGGCTACCGGACTGGAGCCTCTGTTTCCTCATCTGTAAATAGGGGCAGTGATAACCCCTCCCTCTCCCGGGGTCAGGGCGAGTGGGTGATCCTGGGCCCGGGGAACCAGGAGCTGGTGTCACCTGGCGCTGAGTCGACTCCAGCGTTTGGGCAGATGCCACGGGAGGGTCAAGGGCGCAGGCCGTGGTTTCTGTCTTTTTGAGCCGAGACTAGATCTTAGAGGAGGGTAGAAAGGCAATGAGACTAATGTATATTTTGAAGTCTATATAAAAGGTACCGCTTTCCTCCCAGAAAATTTGGGAATTAGGAAATAAAGGAGAAAAGAATAATTGCAGTTCCTCATCCCCCCAGAGAGCAGCACTGCGCGGCTCCCGGCGAATGGCTTCCTGAATCTTCCTCCTTTTAAAATTGGATTAATCACAGGCCTTCGTCATGGCATCACCTTGGCCTTGGCTCAGTCACAGCTGGTTTTGTCTCTCTCTTACCTTTCTATTTATTAAAACGCGCTATTAAAAATTGTTGTTTTGAAGCTCATTAGCTGTTGATTGTTAGCAATTTCATAGGGTTTGTCCTAATATTTATTTTACTTTTGATGATGCAATAAGAACCCATGAACCTGCCTCCCTGAACCAAAACTGTGTCCTTGGCAATAACTTCTACCTGAGGTTATGTTCTGCCCTTCCCCTCAGGGCCTCGCCCCCTCAGGTGCCGTCACCTGGTGCCAGCGTTCACATCACTGCCTGCTTTTCTTTCTTTTTGTTTTTGCATCTGTTTGTGTTTCTACAAAGCATAGATTTCCACCCCTGCCCCCCAGTTTTCTCGATGCACATATATAATTCTCTTTCAAATACAAAGCCACATATTGGTTTTTTGGTCCTGATTAGAGTATTATCTCTTGAACACATCCTTTCCCATTAAAAGCTCTCTGGAAATACAAAATGTAATCCTTACATAATCATCCATGTTCTGGTTGGGAGAATTTACTCGCAATTTCCCTTTCCAATTGGATGTTTTTGATTTTTTTTTCTTTTCTATTGCAAATGATGCTGTACATACTTTGGAAGGATTCTCAGTGTATTTTGTTAAATTGCTTTCAAGAAAAGTTATAAAAATGTCTCACCTCCTATATTTCCCTGCGTCTTTCACTCCCAACAACTTGCTTTCAAAATGTTGCCAATTTGATAGGGGAAAAGTGCTATTAAGCATATTATTGTGTGTTTATTGGATTTTTATATCTTTTTCTTCTGAATTCTCCTTTCACGTCCATAGCTTATTTTTTTTTCTACTGGGGTGCTCATGTTCATGTATGTTCTTGCTATTGATTTGGAAGCATTCTTTATATATTCAGGAAGACATGCTTAATCCATCTTGGTGGTGACAGATTCTCTCCAGTGTTCTTGTTTGCCTTTCAATTTTGTTTATGATAGTTTTGAAATAGAGATGTGCTCTGTTTTTAGGTACTCAATTTATCTCAGTCTCTCCTTTCATAATTTTGTGCTTAGAACACAAAGGACAAAACGTTGTCTTAACATTGGTGAAAAGCTTGTCTAGATTTCCCCCAAGTTTTTATGGTGTATGTTTACATCTTAAATCCTAAACTCACATGGAATTCATTTTGATGTATGTGCGAGGTTCTAGCTGGATTATGTCCCCACCAATAACTGACTTTCTGGTTCATAAGCAGTTGTTCATTTCCCACCAGTTGTGACACTTCCTCAGCCTGTGAAGCCTGCCCCATCTCTGCTCTGGTGTGGCCAGGCTGTCCACACTCAGCACACTTGGCCTCACGTCTTGCAACTCTCACCTGCTTGGATGTGGTAGCGTGGACTTGTCTTCTTTTGCAGAATGGTTCTTAAATCTTCTTGGCTGTTTCTTAATCTGGAGAATTTCAGATTGAATTTGTCACTTCTCCCCTGAGCACTGTTGGGATTTTGCTTGGGACCACTTTAAACTTACACATTTATTTGGTAAGAATGGACATTTCGTCTTCCCTCAGAAATGTCCATTTTTTGTTAGTATTTTGCTTCTCTCTCTTTCTCTTTCTGTTTTTATTGCTATTGGGAATGGAATCCTCATACCCAATATAGATTGATGTGCAGGCTGGAAATAAAAAACACACTCAAATGGGGGCAGTTCTAAGAGAGTTAATAAATGGGCTGTTTACTGAGCTGTGGGAGAGGGAGACTATAGGACAACCATAAGGTACTTTGAGGCTAGCAGTAGGGGACATTTAGCACCCCCAGTTTGAACAGGCAAGAAGAGGGAGGAAAGGCCTAGACCTGGAGGAAGTGAGAATGTGGAGCGGCTCCTTGACAGGACCTGGATATGTAGCTTATCAGGGGATACTGGGAGGAAGTTGGGGGGACAAGTTCCCTAAGCTCTTCTCCTGCCCTCTGATACCCTACCAGTGGTCTTCATGGGCTAAACCCAACTGGAAGCTAGGAAGATGGACCAGGGTTTGCGGGGGGTGGGGCACTTAAGTATCCACACAGGTCAGCCTTGCGAATGGAGAGTGGAGAGGGGTGTGAGAGACACCCCTTTCTGCTTCTCCTTGAAGCCCGGCAGCCTCTGCTGCTCCACCGGTATTTACGAAGATTCAGAAAGTTATCTCTGAGTCAGTGCAGGGCTCTGTTTTTCTCCTTTATTTGCCCCTGCAGCTGACACATGAGGACATTGATGGTGTGTTCTGGTGTGTTCATGCTCTCACTGTGTTTGAGTGTATGTTCTAGAGGCAAGGAGACCTGCGGGCAGAACCATTTTATAGGTGAGGACATGGAGGCCCTGAAAGGGCACGTTATTTGTCCAAGCTCTTACAGTTAGGAAAGATGGAGCCAGGAATTACTCAGGGACCTGAGCCCAGAGGCCATGTGCTCCACCTCTACCCAAGAGCTCATCATCAGGATGCCTTGTGAAGCTGTCTCTCTTCTTTTGATCTCAGTTCTTTGCTGGATCTAGGAGGAGTTGTTGACTTTCACTTGGTTCACTTCTTTCCCTTGTCATCTAGAGGAAAGCAGTGACTTCCAAGCTTCTAACATGCTGAACTGCAAATCAGAAGTCCAGCCTTCATTTTTGAAAGATACTTTCATGGGGTATAGAATTCTGAGTTGACAGTTCTTTTTTTTTCTTTTAGCACTTCAAAAATGTCACTCCATTCTCTTCTGGGTTACATGCTTTCCACTGAGAAGTCTCCTATCATTGTTCCCTTGTGTGCAATGTCTCTAGTTGTCAAGTTTTCCTTTTATCTCCTTGGAGCTGAGGTTCACTAGAACGTTCTTCCTCCCATTTGAATATAGG
This sequence comes from Talpa europaea, assembly GCF_964194135.1. Taxonomy (NCBI): domain Eukaryota; kingdom Metazoa; phylum Chordata; class Mammalia; order Eulipotyphla; family Talpidae; genus Talpa; species Talpa europaea. The sequence goes on along the minus strand of NC_140079.1, from coordinate 100,531,580 downwards.
TAGGACCAAATAACTGGCTGTGGCTAGAGGAATATGAGCGGAAGTTTCCAGAAACATTGTAAGGTTTGCTGTACTCTCTTTATTCTTATTAAGGCAAGTGGTAACAGGGGGTGGTTGCTGGGTAGACTGGGCTCCACATGCCCTAGCTGACCCACTATGAGTGTGTGACATGCATTAAATAATTTGTATGGTCATTAAGACTTGAAGGATGTTTGTTATTGCAGTGTAATCCAGCCTGGTAGACTATTTCAGTTGTCTTCTGATAAAACCAAGGAGATGACTTGTGGGAGAAAGCCTATTGATATTATTATTGATAAAAATTTCTTTCTTCTAAACCTAACCCACTGACACCCACAACGATGGAAGGGGAGCAAGGAGGAAGAATCTGGAGAACAAAACAGAAGTACACAATCAATTTTAGAGACTCCTCAAAGACCCCAACCTCATCTTGCAAACAGCTATTGCACTGTTAGATAATTAAGATGCATATGCTACCTGACATTAAGCAGCCTTTTGTGAACTGTTAATTAAGATTTAATCAGTCACATATTTTATTCTTACTGAATTAGAAGATTAGTGTTAATTTCTGGCAGGGTTCCATTACTCCCTGTTGAAGGAAATCAATGTATCTGAACATAATTTAAAGAGAAGAAGCTGGTACCATAGTGAAAAGAGGCTGGGGAGACATTATCTTGACATTTGAGGTAATTCACTAAGTCCGGCAAGAGAGGAATGATTGACAAAGTCATTATTTCTTCCACTGAGGGGTAGAAAGCACATTTCTGACAACAAATTAAGATTTGGGTGGTGAAAGAGCATGGCGAGAATTAAGTATGGGGCTGACAAAGTGCTGGCTTACCACCTCGTGTGGGGCTCCTGGAGGCACTCACCTAGTGTGGAATTTGTTCCCCTGGCTTGAGATGAGGAAAATGACTACCCCCGGCAAGGGTGGGCAAACACAGCAGGCACAGGTGGGCTTATTTGCAATGTATTTCAGTTGGCTGGGCTCTGGCCCTGAGTGTCATCTGGGAGTGAGGAATAGGGGGGACTCACAGGCATTTCTGTAATGCAAAGGAAGGACAGAAGCCATATCCCAGGAGAAGCTGGAGGACCAGGGGGCCCGTGGGGTGCATCAGGTCTTGATCAAGCTTCAGACTGAGTGAGGCCAGGAAAGACCAAGGACCAAAGCATCGGGGGGCAGGAATGATGCCAGGAGATGAATCCAGGAGAGATTTCTGCTTGGGTTAAAATGGAGGTGGGAGGGGTGTCAGAGGGTGCAGGCCTTTCCTGTGATGGGGAGCTGAGCCTGTTCTTTAGATTTTATAAGATGAGTGCCTACACAACCTTTATGCTTCCCCTTGTCCCCCCACTTTGCTTTAGTCTTTCTCCAGTCATTCTTTCTTCCTTTGCTCCCTTCACATCTCCTTCCCCCAATCCCCCCACTATTTAGGGAGACCCCATGGAGGGTCATTTGTTACAAAGCAATGGCAGACAAACACACCAGAGGGCTTTCACCGGGTAGTGCCTCAGGCTGCTTCCTGCACAGCTGGGCAGGGTCAACCAGGTGATTTAAACAAACAGAAGGGTTATGATCCACTTCTGGTTGGTGGGCTTGGCTGCCTTGGGTAGCCAGGGAGGTAGCAAGGAATATACAAACCACTCCACAGGCACATCTTCTGTTGGAAGACATTTGAAAATAACATTGAAGATTTTTTTTAACCATTATACAGTCATATGCACACACGCCCTCATGCAGACTTTGTTGTCTGCCTTTGTCTTAGTGGAAGGAACGGGGTTCTGCCGAGACGGCGGCCTGGATGCAGTGTCTTCCTCCTGCACTATCAGCTCCAATCCCTCAGCCTCACCTGAGCCCCGGGGATGGCCAGCCCACGAGTGGCCCTTGGCCTGAGTCCTGGCAGGGAAATCTGGGCCAAGTCAGTGGGTTGTGGGCCTGGGGTCAGAAGCCAAGGCTGGCGGGTGAGTCTAGTGAGCTTCCTCACCCGTGAGCCTGGGGAGAAAGGGGTCCACCCCGACGAGCAGGCCTAGGGACGCGGTGGCAGGAGGAATTGCCAGGCACATTCGATTCTTTAATTATTAAAAAAGACATTTGAATGGCACAACATCATAAATAAAGTCAACAGATGAGAATAGACTTGGAAAATATGCGAAGAATATGCAAAGGAACCGCACACGAGAAACCCTCTAGAAAAATGGGTAGGCAGAGGCGTCTGACAGACGTGCTGGTTCAGAAGGGAACAAACACCAACGTGTGCGAAGCCAGCCCCAGCGTCAGCTGATGTCTCCCCGGGTGTCTAGAATATAAAGCGTCGCCGTACCTGCTGTGGGGGGCAGAGGAGGGTGTTCTTGAAAAGCAACCTGGCAGGAGCTAGTAATTAAAACGGAAACAGGCCCCTCTGCCTGAGCTGCCGCACTCCTGGCAGTGGGGTCCGTGGAGCTGCGGGCAGGACCTGCGCAGGGTGTTGCTGGGGGTGCTGTGGAGGGACGAGGAGGCGGGACAGGTGGGGAGGGCACGGAGGGAGGAGGGCGAGGAGATGGCCCCGGAGGGACGGGTGGATGAACGGTGCGCGGGGGGAGGCTGTCTGCCCTTGGAGAGCCTGAGGGAGAGCAGCGCCCTGGTGCGCCGGGCCCCCAGGAGGCAGGGCAGGCCCGGCGCTGGGCGCCTCGTGTGCCGTCGGGCTGTGGGCAGCGCCGCTTAGTGCTGCCCTGGAGCTGCTGAGGCTCGGGCACAACACCCAGCGGTCTAGGGGCGCCGTGAGCCGCCGGGGTGGGTAGCCATGGGGGCGTCGTGCATGAGGAGGGAGCGCGTGAGGACGACACCTGCTGTGTCTGCGGGGCCACCGGCCCGGGTCTGACAAGTCCTGCAACCTGGGGGGTCAAAGCGCCGAGGACGGTTCACCCCCTCAGCGCCCCGGTCCCTGAGACCCGCAGGTGCGGGTGACCGGCGAGGCCCCTCGACGCCGAGGGGGCGCGGGAGAGGGGCGGGCGGAGGCCGGGCGGGCGGGAGGCGGGGCGGGGAGCACGGAGCAGCCCTTGCAATGGCCGTTCTCTGCAGCGAGCCGGCGCGCCTGGTGCAGCCCCGGCACAGTGGGGCGTCTCGCGTGCGTGCGGGGCCGCGTCCCCGCCGGGAGTGGACGCGCGTCCCGCCTGGACTGGACCCCAGACCTCGCTCCGTGCTCCGCAGCGGGACGCCCGCGCGTTTGCACGTGTGTGTGCGTGTGCACACCTGCGTGTGTGTGCAGTTCCGCGCAATCGCCACCGCAGCCAGGACTCGGGACCGTGCCAGGTGCCAGCCCACAGCGGATTGCGCCTTCACCGTGGCCCCCCGCCCCGCAGGCGGTGGGCGGCCCCTGCTTCCCCCGACTCGGGGTGCAGCTTCGGTGGGAGCGGTGGGAGCGGAGGGAGCGGCCGCCGGGACCACCAGGCCTGCTGGTGGGCGTGGCCCCGTCCATGGGCACGGCTCCCCATCTGTGGGCATGGCTCTCTCTATGCGGGAGTGGCTCCCCGTCCGTGGGCGTGGCTACCCATCTGTGGGCGTGGCTCCCTTTCTGTGGGCGTGGTTCCATCTATGTGGGTGTGGCTCCCATGTGGGCGTGACTCCCTGTCCATGGGCGTGGCTCCCTCTCTGTGGGCGTGGCTCCCCATCTGTGGGCGTGACTCCCTCTGGGCGTGGCTCCCTCTGTTAGTGTGGCTCCCCGTCCGTGGGTGTGGCTACCCATCTGTGGGCGTGGCTCCCTCTGCGGGCGTCGTTCCCTTTCTGTGGGCGTGGCCCCGTCCATGGGCGTGGCTCCCCGTCTTTGGGCGTGGCTCCCCATCCATGGGCGTGGCTCCCTCGCTGTGGGCGTGACCCCGTCCATGGGCGTGGCTCCCTCTCTGTGGGCGTGGCTCCCTCTGTGGGCGTGGCTCCCTCTGTGGGCGTGGCTCCCTCTGTGGGCGTGGCTCCCGTCGGTGGGCGCTGGGCCCTGTCTTGCGGCCATATCAGCCCGTGGCAGTCTGTCCTGCTGTGTGCTGGCCCCTCCCCCTGCCCACTGCGGCGCGGAGCAGGAACAGAGCGTCCACTGTCTTGTGAAATTGGCCCTTTTCATAAATCGCTCTCGGCTGCGCCGCCGGCGCGGGCACGAGGGCCCTTGTTAGCTTCCCGCTCTCCCAGGCCGGGCCTTGCCTTTTGTTCAAGCATCTCGCGGCGGCTCAGGAAATAAAATGCATCTCCCTGCCAGCCCCGAGAAGTTCCTTGAGTGTCATTACTTGCAGTGCAGGGCTTTGCGGTTCTCATTTCTCAGGCAATTCAGGGAACAAGGAGGAGAAACCCTCCAACGCGCCTGTCCTGGGGCCGAGGGACTCTGGGCCTCTTTGTCCTTCTCGGGAGAGGCTGTCCCTGGCCTCCTTTGGCTTCGGGCATTGCTGCTCCCCGTTCTTCTTCCTTCCTCCGCCACGCGCCTCTTGCTCCTGCTCAGTTAACATTCACCACAGAGGCTGAAGGGCCGGAGTCTCTCTTTCTCTCCCTCCCACTTGTTGCATTTCTTAGCACCTTGGTAAGGACACGACGAGTGTCTGCTGAACTGCGTGGAGAAATACCACCACCTGACTCCGGCCAATTACACGACTGCGCGTGTGAGGCCTGTGTCTGCGCGTCCCTGCCTGGGACCCAGGCTGTGTGGTTGCTGGGACCACGGGGTGCTGGGACGAGACGGGGCTGGCCTGCAGCCGTGGGAGACGACGTCACCTTTCTGATCGTGTCTGAAAAACGGGTGTGACAGCGTTGTCCCGGGTCTGGAAAGCAGATGTCGCTCTCTGGTAGGTAATCACAGGCCACATCTGTGTTGAGCTCCTGCCATTGCCAGATGCTGATCCCACTGCTTTACCTTTATTTTGGCAATTCCATGGGTCAGCATGGGGATGGGGACAGGGGCACAGAGAGGTTAAGCAACTGGCACACAAGACCCCACAGCCCTTAAGGGGTGGGTGGAGCTGGGAGTGTGTAGGGCAGAACCCAGGCTCCCAACCCACGTGCCAGGCTTTCTGCCTTGGAGGAGGTGGAGGAACGTTGATGGACGCTCCCTGTCCACAGAGTGTGGAAAAGAACCTGATTGTAGCAGCTCCCAGTACCCACTGAGAAAGCTTGCCAGAAAGTGACCTGCAGTGGAAACGTGCCTTCTCGCCTCGCACCACAAGGACCAGCTGTTCCCCTGGCTATGCACCATGCCGCTGGCCCGGTCTGGGTGCTGGCCCCATTGGGTGTCGCTTCCCCCACTGGGCGTCTGTTCTGCATGTGAGGTGCGGGGTACCAGGAAGCCCATGGCTCCCACCTCCCCCATCCGGGCCTTCTGCCTTATATTTGAAGTTCTGATTGTGTTTCTTTAATCTGGTGAGTAAGAGGTGCCCATCCTCTGTGCCAAATCAGGACTGCAGAAAAGGAATGAGAAATTTCTAAAAATACAGACTGTGCATAATCCCATTTCATGGAGGTTCAGGATGTCTTCGGTTTGCTGGTGCCGGCGCCCGGCAGGCTGGGAGGCTGGCAGTTGTCCCCCGGGCCTGGTTTGCCTTTTTCTCCCCAGAGAAGATGGCGTGAAACATCTTTATCTCCATCCCCTCCTACTCAACGATGTTTTGAGATGATCTGCTCGTGTCTTTGCTGCGCTGCTGGGACATCATTTCCATAAGGATCAGAACCTGATCCTCCTGATTTGCTCGTGGTGGGCACTTGGCAGACCTTGGAGATGAAATTAAACCTCCTGCTAGCCCGGTGCAATTGGCTCCCTAGCTGAGCACTGCCTCCTGCAGTCCCGGGGTGAGCGTATGTGTGTGCGTGCGTGCGTGTCTGTGTGTGAAATCTTGTTTGTGAGTAAAACATCATCAGAATCTTTGAAAAGATGCTCTGGGTAGAGCTCAAATTTCTTTACAAAGTTACGCCTGGACTTGTAAGTCAGTGTCCTTGGCCTGAAGCATTTCCAGATACAAACATTTCTGGTGGGTCCCCAGGGCAGAGAGAGGATGTCCTTTCTCTTTGAAATGGGAACTGGGTCTGGCAAAGCAGAGCCAGGTGTGTGCAGCCCGGGGCTTGTGAGGTGCGGGGAGAGGGCCTGGAAGGTGGCTCCTGGGGTCTGGTGGTCTCCGCCTCTCCCAGCTCATCTGGAATCCTCCCCAAACCCCGAAAGGGGAACTTGGCAAATCTCTTAAAGAATTTTCAGCTGCCACTGCTGAGTCCCAAGCCTGGAGGCTGTGTCCACAGGTGTGTGCCTGCTTGCACTTGGTGGGACTCAGCCACGGGGTGCACTCTGTCCCCACAAGTCCCCGAGCGATTCGGTGCTTGCACCAGGTGGGATGCAGCCAGGACCGGGCTCCTGATCGACTTCACATTTATTAAAGGGAGAACTCTGAAGAGCTGGGCTTCTGAAGCTCAACCACCTGGGGGGTCCCCAGGATGCTGGGGAGGGGCACTGGGGTCCTTCAGAACCCGCTGTGGGGAGAGCCTTGGTCCTTCAGAACTGCCTGCACCAGTGCATCACAGTCCAGACGGTATCTGTGAGAAGCTAGTGCCAGGCCAGGCTCATTGTGGCTGCTTGATTGGTTCAACGAGCATTTACTGGGCCCTTCTTGAGCTGTGCCCTGCGCCAGGTGCTGGACTGCATCCCAGTGAAACAGACCCCAACTCCTGCCCCAGGGAGCTGACGTCTCTGCCGAGATTTTCCTTGAGAGACTTCCTTGGGAGGGGATCTGGGGCGACTTCCTGCTCTGCTGATGCCTGGGAGGCAGAGAGAAAGCCACTGTCTCAAGAACCCTGCATGAAGAGCTTGGGCTTTCAGAGGCTGCAGGTGTGCATTCACTCGCTCGCCCTGGAGTAGAGCAGTTCCCACATCACATTGCTTCACTGTAACGTGGTGAGGGGAAAACCACTCCCACCAGTGTGAAAGGAAGAGAGGTTTATTTGAGGATTGGTTTTCACGCTACACCCTCCACCTACCTGAGGGATCAGTGGGAGTCTGCCAGGACCAGTCCAGGAGGGGAAATTGCATGTGCAAAGGTCCTGTGGCAGGAAGGCACCACTGAGAAATGGTGAGAAGGAGCAGGGAATGGAGCGTGGTGAGCCACGGAGGCAAAGTGAGGTGGGAGAGACGTGTGGGCAGGGCTGGAGGAGGCCACAGCCGGTTCTGTCTTGGAGATCAGGAAGATGTCTCTCAGACACTGCTCGGCCCCTGACTTTGGGGTCACGGCCAAGAGTGCCCCTTCTGGGTTCTCAGGTACAGAGGAGGACCCTAGGGCTCTGCAGGGGAGACCCAGACACACAACTGTCTGAAAGCGTTTATGTCATCAATCTGAAAAACTCAATTTTGCAGGCATGGGGCAGAATCAAGTTGGCCTATAAAAATAAAAACATGGTTATAGAAAAACGAGAGGAAATGGGAAAAGGCAGGCGCGCTCTCCGAGCAGCCTGTCGTGGCCACTAACCAAGTTAGTGCCCATAACGAGGGCGCCGGCTGCCCCCGTCCTGTCACTATGGCTCAAGCCCGTTTCGGGTCGGTCATTGGCCGTGTCTGTGGCTCTTTATTGGACCGACTTAAAGGCTTCGATTTTCTATAATTTCCCAAGTTATAGTCTTAGCTTACAGCTGGGGAGGCTTTTTAAAGCTCTCGCCCTCCTCCCTTTCTAGCAGAAATAAACTGACAAAAAAAAATTCACTTTGTATTTTTCTGTTACCCGAGAGGGCGCAGCGGGGCCAAGGGCGGGGGCTGAGGCTGCCCAGAGCCCCGCGTTTGCGGGCGACCCTCAATTCGGCTCCCAGTGGACGCCCCCCACCCACCTGGATGAAGGGGGCCCGGTTCTCTCCGCCGCCTCTGTCCCCTGGGCTGGCTGTGCTGGGAGCACCCGCGCGCGGAGACCCCCGGCCCGCCCGCCTGTGGCGTGTGAGGCGCTGGCGGCGGGTGTGCTTGGGGAGGGGAGTGAGCGTTCAGCCGCCCGCCCGCCGTCCACCACAGATCGGATCGGTTGCCCGGGTCTCAGGTCAGATGACAAAACGACTGTACCGTTTTACTGCTTTGCTGTGCAACGTTTGCCGCGATTGTCGTGAGCGAGTAACTGCACGTTCCCCCCAGCAGTGAGCGCCCCCGAGGGAGGTATCTGCCTCTCTGTTCGCACCTGACACCCAGCAGGTGGCCTGCGGCTTGGCTGGCTCAGTCGGTCTTTGGTGCACAGGGATGGGTGGGAATTTTAGGGGTCAAGACATGGAGGGAAGATACTAAGACTGTACCCCCAGCAAGCAGAGCGCGTTCTCAGCCCAGACGGCCCTGGAGTCCCTGGAGGAGCTCAGCTCAGTCCCAGACTCAGCCCAGCCCGGCCCAGCCTGAAGCCAGAGCTGGCAGTGAAGCTCAGGCTTCAGAGTTTTCAAAACTCCTGGTGCTGACCCACAGATGGGAAAGAACTTGGATGTCTGTCCTGCCAGCCCTAGCTCCCTGTGGTTTGAATATCGTGTTATTGTTGTAAAAGCGAGGTGTGTGAGCTGTGCAAACCAAGGTGCATACAGGTGTGTGCAAGGCCCAAGGAGAGAAACTTCCCTGCGCCCCCTCATGAGATACCCGGAGCTTCTCTGTGGAGTGTGGAGACGGCCACCCCCATGCTGGTAGGTGGGAGTCGGTGCCCTCACTTACTGGTCCTCAAATTTAAATGCTGAATCTATGGACTCATCAGTATTCACTCTAATATCTATCGACAGAGCAGGAATTTAGCTCATTTGCATGTTCCTCTCTCTCCTTGCCTGATTTTTGGGGGTCCCGTCTTGGATGTCAGTTTGCAGTGATTACCTTCAGATTTTAAATATTGAGCGTGAGCCCCTGCTTTTCATCTCCTTTACGGAGCATCTCTGGATCGCCCACTAAGGGAGATGAAAACACAGGAAGGAAGGATCCTGCCCCTCCCTCCGCCTCCCCTCCCACCTCTAACTTTACATTGTCGAGGTTTCTCACACATCCACGCTCGCCTCTGTTCTTGTTGTCCAAGCTTTGACTGTGGATTGACTTTTAAAAATGAAAAAACAGTTGGTGGTATTTATCGTAGAGCAGATGATGCCACTGGCCTCGAGAGACGGTGTAGGCCCGCTGCTGCTCCCCCTGCAGACATCCTGCTGTGTGGACATGCGTGATTTATTCGGTGCGCACCCCGTTCCTGGTAGTTTCTTATATTTTCAGTGTAAGCTCCATGGACAACCTGCTGTTTCAATCTGGGTACATACCTGAGCTTGTTACTTAGAAATCTGAGCTGGCCACAGGCTCTGGCACATAGTTCTAGATTGGCCTTCACTGGGAAGCTTCTCAGGCTTCTCAAGCTGGAGAGCGCATGTGCAGACTCGGGCTGATGGAGGCCGCGTGGACGCAGCGTGGACACAGCGTGGACTGAGTGCAGGAGGGCGAGGGGGCGGGAGCGCAGCAGGGCCCAGGCCTTCCTGGGAGCGGCTCCAGGCTGGGTCCCAGTGGGGAGCACCCAGACACAGGCCCCAGAGACCCGAAGGACTCGCCACGCAGGCACCGCAGCCCTCACTCCCAAGTGGGCGCTGGCTCGGGTAGGCTGGGTCGGGGCCACAGAGGACCCCGCGCCGGAAATCCCACCACCGGGCACCTCTGAGTGACAGCCGCTCCGCCACATCTGGGCTGCTGTGCCTTAAGCTCTCTGCTTTCAGGGCACATTACTAAGAAGCGCTTCTTTTGAAGAGATGAAGGAAGCCTCAGAGCTCATCTCTTTGCATCCAAGACAGGCTGTGTTTGAAATGCCAGAAGAAAATAGTTCTTTCGGATCACTTAAGCCCTTTGAACTGAGTTTGTAATTTCATCCCAGGCCAAGTCAGTCTCAAGCGTCTTCCCTTCCATGCGGGCGTCCTGCCCTTGACACCCACCTGCCCCGAGGCTGGGGCGGGGCAGAGGCCCCAGGGGACAGGCGATGGCCCTCCTGACACCCAGGGTCATGACCTGACCGGGGCTCCACCATGCATCTGTCGTGGCTCTACCAGGAGCGGGTGGGACCCCATGCGCTCCGACCCCGCGGGCAGGCTGGGACGACCTGGGCAGGCAGCGGCCGGGAGGCCTGCAGGCTCTCCTGGGTGCTGTCCCGAGATCCGGGCGCAGAACACAGCCGCGTCGGTGCCACTCGGCTGGAAAGCAAACCTGGTTTTCTTCTTAAAGGGAACTTGGTGTCTCTTTCGGGAAGCAAACCTTGAAAATCTCTTTAACGTCAGTTCAGAGGTTCTGAAAATGTCTCCTAAGGAAATCACCGCCGGAATCACGAAGGCTTTGAGAATAACAGCGTGTCCGTGGCCGCGGTAACATTACAGACGGCGCATGTCACAGCGACCCGGGCACCCGTGGAGGCCGTGGCCAGGCGCCTGTGTGCGTCCAGCCGATGCCGTTTTATGGGGTCATTAAAATTTCTGTCTTCAACGACCGTAACACCCGAAGAATAGTCCTATGGTGTTGACTGAGAGTAAACCCACGTGTGCTTAGCGGCCTGGAAGAGAAGGACGCCTGGGGGAGAGCCACCACCGAGGCCCTGGGCCCGCGGCGCTGCTGGATGGGGGCTCAGGGCCTTCCCCCCTGCGTCTTGGTCTGTGCTGTCCACGTCGTCCTGCCCTCTGCCACGTCAAAGACAGAGAGGACGGGCCTCCCCTGGTGGTGCAGGTGGTTGAGCGCTGCTCTGTGAAGCTGTCCGCAGCCTTTGCAGAGCTGGTTCGATCCCTGGCCACTGGGTGAGGGTCCCACATGGCGCGCAGACCTCTCCTGCCGCCCGCTGCTCCCCTCAGCAGTGTCCTTCGGTCCTTCTGCATGTTCTGCTCCCCGCTCTGGCTCTGGTGAATTCTCTCACCCTCCTGCGCTTCTGACTGTACCCAGTGCTTGCATGAATAAATAAATAAATAAATCTTTAAAAAAAAAAAAAAAAGAAAAATACACGAGAAAGTCGAGCGGGGGCTGTGTGAAGACAGGCTGCTCGTCCCCAGCATTTGTGGCGCTGGCAGTTCCCATGAGGCACCGCGTTGCTGCTCTGCCCCGTGCAAGCCCAGGGCATACTGGAGCAGCAGCGCTGACCAGGTGGTGACCTGAAGGAAGGCTCGAGCACAGGGGTGTGGTACTCGGGGAAACTGAGTCACACTCACTGGGGCTTGGGTTCTCTCCTTTGTTTAGCAAGTGTTGGCCAGGCCGCTGCTGGCTCCAGGCACTGCACATACAAACCAGCGGGCGAATGTGTTGTAAGGCGGGGTGTCAAGGGCTGCCTTGGGGACCAAAGTCTGACCATGGGTCCCCCTGCGCTTGTCTCTGGACAAGCAGGATAGGCCCCCAGGCCCAGCCTCTGGTCCCCTCACCAGGCAGACCAGCCGTCCTCATCCGTCCTCTGCCCCTGGGGCTTCAGATCTCTGCCAGCCTGGAAACTAGTGACATAGGCCTGTCCACGGGAACCAGGCCCCGCACTGCCTTGTCACTCCACAGCCGCAGGTGGCGACAGTGACCTCTGTCCTTCTCACTACCCCTTGTCTGGTGCTGTGTATTCCTCCCAACTGGTGCGAGCCAGTCTCTCCTGCACCAGCAGGGCAAGAGGACACTTTCTTATTCCGGAGCTCCCCTGGGGGGTATAAGAGGGAAGAGGGTAAGGAAGTAGAGAGTGAAGAATAATTATACCAAATATTGGGGAGAAGCAGGGAGATGTGTAGAGGGTACTGGGGACCCATCAGAGCAAGGGGGACTGGTTTGGTGATGGGGGAGGCACTCGGGAGGTGACACTGATTTCTAGTTGAAGGCTAAGAAGGGGTGGGGCTCGGGGACGGGGGAGCAGTGGGTTGGCTGGGCCCTCGATGGTCAGGATGATCTCACATGATCCTGGAGAGGTCACCAGATAGAGACCTCCCTGGATGCCACGTTGAAGAGGCTGAACTTGGTTTTACGTCAGAGGACTCACTGAAGACCTCTGAGCAGGGACATGGTATGAAATGGTTTCTGTTTCTTAAAGATTATTTTGGTTTCAGGGTAGAAAATGGATGGGACCAAGCAGGGACATGGCCCTGGCGGTAGAGGGGCTGAGGGGCTGGGATCGCGTTGACACAGACGACGGCCAGGCTGAGAGTCGTGTCTTGGAGGGAGAGCCAGGGAGACCGGCAGATGGACTGGATGTGAGGGACGAGCAATCTGGTTGGAGGGCCTGGTGGACAGTGGTCCCACCCGTAAGATGAGAAAGGGCTGAGTTTGGGGAGGGAACGTGATGGAAATCAAGAGTTTGGCTTAGGTTTGCGTGATCCGAGTAAGATTCAAGAGGTGTGGTCAGGTTGGCAGCTGGAAAGGCTATTCGATAGCCCAGGACAGATGCCAGAGCAAAAGATACTAGTTTGAGAGTGGCCACCATGTGACAGCAGTACAACTGGGGACTAATATGGTGGACATGACACCATATTCAGAGTGAGTCATCTCCCTGGAATGAATGTCCTGTTAGGTATCAGTTACAGAGTAATGTTAGGAAGACCACATGGAAGCCTTCAGCCCCGTGCAAATGCCATTATGTTCACACCACCACCATATGGGGGTCACCGGCACGGCTCGTGATTCTGGGGTCTTTGGTTTTCCTTGTTTCAGGCACAATGAACATTTCACATTCCCCCCCCCCCACCCCCGTCGATTCCCATCCAGGTTCCTTAGAGGACGCCTGCCCTTCAACCAAGACCAGTGCTTTAGAAAGATGTCTTGCCAAATATTGAAATATTGGAGAGCAGAGATAAAGCTACAGAGGTGAAGTTGAGATTTTGTTTCACTGCAACATTTTCAACAGAGTTATTTTGGCCTCGGCCTGAAAGAACTGGGGTCCCTTGGGCTTTCCTGTCTTGCATGGGGGTTTAGAGGATGTACAATGTTCAATTTCTCCTGGAGATTTTCAGCTGGGGTCAGCCCAGAATTCTCCGTGGTGCTGAGCAAACAGCCAGTATTTTACCCCTGTGAAGTTCTGGGGACTCTGACTTAGCAGTGAAGCTGATGGAGACTTGCTCTACCTGACCTTACTTGGCCACCCTTCTGGAATATTCTGGCTGTGTCCAGAGTCACGAGAAAACCATGTCGTGAGTCCTGAAATAGTAACACCCCTGATTTCAGTTCCATGTTTATCAGATTCTTGTAGGCAGAGCTGTGGTGGTTCCTAATTTCTTCATTGCTTGGACTTGCTACCTGGGCCTGGCACTAGGTTTTGTGATGGGGATACAGTGGCAAGACCTCCTCCTTGACCTTGAGAAAATTCCTTATGGTTGGGGAGCTAGGCGGGAGTAAGCAGGGGATACATAGTAAGGCACTGAATACAGACATGGAGGCTTCGAGCAGGAAGGCTTCCTGGAGGAGGCAGGAGAGTAGAGTGACCCAGTGGGGACACATTCAAGAGGGAAGGTGTGAGGGGTGTCCTATCCATGTGGTGTGCCACTGCAGAGGGACAGTGCACGTTAAGGAATCTGCAGGCCATTCAGGATCTTTGGAAATGGAGCTAGAGAGGGGGGCAGGGCCAGACTGTGAGGCCAAGGGAGCTTGACACAGTCCCGAGGGCTCTGTGAAGCCAGGAGGGATGGATGCTGGGCCGGGAAGGGTGGAAGGGTGGGTATCTTTTCCGTTCTAGAAAAGCCCCCTCTGGTGGCTATAGGGAGAACTGCAGGGCACTCAGAGTGGCATGGGGCAGATGACTCAGGCATTCATTGATGATTATGGCCAAGCAGAGGTAAACCCGGGGACCCAGGGGAAGCCAGGACAGCTGTGCCGTGGGAGTGTGTGGAGCTCTTAAAAACCCGCGGGCTTGGGAGTGTAAGAGTGGCAGTGTCTCTTTCTCGCTCCTCTTACTAAGCCCTGCTCTGTGCTAGCTCCTGGCCAAGCACCTCGTGTAAGGCACCTCATCCAATGCCCTAACTTCCCAGGAGGCAGGTGCTAACCTTAGCCCCCGGGGTGGACAGAACAGTCTCTCCACATCCCCCCACCCCCAAATTCAGAGCCACCTGGAGCCTTGGGATTTGGAAACAGAAAATAGTTAAGGATTTCAAGAGGTGATCATCCTGGATTTTGGGGGGTCCTACGGGGAAAGACTGGTGTCCTAGTAAGAATAGGAATGGACACATGCACAGAGGCAGAGGCTGGAGGAACAGCCGGGGCTCCGGAAGCTGGAGGAGGCAGGAAGAGTCCTCCCCCAGAGCCTCCGGAGCCAGTGCAGTCTGCGGCTACCTGGCCTTTGGACCCCTCGCTTCCAGAACCTCCAGGTGTGCATTTTCGTGGTCAGGAGGCACCCAGCCTGTGACGACCTGCAAGAGCCGGGTGGTAAACAACTATAACGATGCCCATTTTAGAGTTGGGGGAAAAGCTGGTGGATGCTTAGAGGTCTGCTCTTAGCGGAACAAGGTCATGCACACAGAGGAATGGCAGAGGGGTGCTGAGTCTTCACTCCGAGTGCTGGGGCTGTCTTCTTCACAGCCCCAGTCCCCGTGCCTCCCCCAGATGGTCTCTCTTCAGCATCTACTCCCTGTCGGGCACCGTCTCGAGCATCTTGCTTTGATTATTTCATTTATCTCGAGGATTATCTTGCAAGAAACAACACAGAGGGGGCAGTGCCTTCTGAAGGGCAGGAAGCCTTGGATGTTTTCGTTCAGCTTGTCCCTGGCATCTCGTTTGCCGAATGGAGATTTTCCACCTTGAGTGAGCTAAGCAGTGTGAGAAGTGTCAAGCGTGTCAAGCAGCAGCTCATGAAATACTTCATCTTGTAATACATTAATGGAGGAAAACGAGGTGATTTTCAGCCCAGACCCGTCAAATTGGTTTTAGCGCTAATGAATTGTTCTGTTTGAGCACAGCGTTATTGGCAAAATGCGGATGGGAATAGTGACACGGAGGCATTTGAAACGCCATCAAAAATTATAATCACAAAATAAAAGGCTGGAAAAATTTTTGTGTTCTATTAATCAACACAGGCCATCCGATCAATGCTTTTAATTGGTAGCAGATTCAAATATGGATTGTGGGCCCAGCAGATTCGCAGATGGGCCGTCCCGCTACCTGTGGCTCAATGACCTCACCCCAGCACGGCTGCTCCCGTCTGATCGCTCAGACTTCCTAGTCAGGGCATCATAAATCTCACCCCGTGCCTCTGGCTGAGTTTCAAGCGCGCTGACCACTAATGATCGGAAAGACGCTCAAAGGAAATGGTTCTGATTGGAGGATGTGGCGGCAGACGGCAGCTCTGTGGAACTGGCCAGAGATAAAGATAGTGCCACTGATGGGCTGGAGCACGGGGAGCAGGAGGGGCCGCCCTACCCAGCTGTTTCAGGCTCGAGGCCCATGGAGCAGCGCCTGCATGCCACGGCCAGTGGCAGTCTGTGCCCAGCAGGCGGGGGCGCTGAGCAGAGGGAGGAACCCGGTTGGCGACATCCTCCCTTTGCCCGTCCTGTGTGCTGGGCGTGGTGCTGACTGGCAGTCTTGTTCAGCTGGCCCTTCGACAGCCCCACTGGGTGGTGGAGGCATGTGATATGGGAGACACCTGCCCGAGATCATGTGCTAGGAAGGTGGGACCAACGCGAGCTCACTCTGGGGAGAGAACGCCCCTTCCCCCTCCTGCTTTTCCTCCTGGGGGGCTTGGTGGGGTGGGATGACCGGACTGGCACTTGGGAGACCCTCTGGGTTTCCCTGGCAGCTGTGTGGGGGGCATTTGGGAGGGGATCAGGGTGGGCCCCAAGAGGCCCTTCAGGAAGCGGCTATAATGGGCCAAATAGAGGGATTTGGGGCTTAGACTGGAGAGCCAGCAGGGGAGGCGCTGAGACGGGGACCTGACAATACTTGGAGTGAAAATTAGCGGGACACAGGCTTTGATGGGAGCGCCCTATCCCAAGAAGCAGGAGACTTCTTCCCCGTCCAGTCCTGCCTCTTCCTGTAGCGTCTCCACTTTCTCGTTGCCACACGAATTTCCACTTGACAGTAAGCTCCCTGAGGGTGGGAGCCGGGCTCGCCTGGAAGGCAGTCTCTAGGGCCGCCCGGACGAACACAGAACAGGGTATCGGGATGTGCTGGGCAAAGGACAGAATTCAAAACATGTCATCAGTCACGACCCTCGCGGGATGGTGACTGCCCCGTCCTTGAACTCTGCCCTTCCTGCCACGGAGCTGGTCAGAGCTGGAGAAGTCCCAGCCCTGGCCAGCCCTGGGCTCGTCTGTCCATCTGTCCCCTGGGGCAGCTGCCGCGGACTCGGCTGCGGGTCATTCAGTGTTCACATACACGGGATGACCCGTCTCTATCCATTAAACTTTGGTGATTTGGACGATTTCCACTCAATTTTTCTGGACTATTTAATGAGGGCTACTCTGACCACTAGCATATGCCGAACTGCTGACAAACAAGGGAAGCTTTGTCATCTGCAAAATAAAACATCTTCGCTCTCGGGCAGCTCAGTTTCTGGTTTTTTTTTCAAACCAGGTACGCTTTGAGTGGGACCGTGAGGAGAAAAAGGAACCTGTAGCTTGAAGGATCGTTATCGCCCTAACAAGTAAAAGACCCTTAAACAATCACACTGATTTTTGCCGACGGATGTAAAGGGTTTGAAAGTGAGTCCTCACCCGGGGCAAGGCCCGCTTGAGAGGCGGGACGGTGCCCGGCCCTTCCCAGGCGCTAATGGGGGCAGCAGGGAGACAGTCAGGCGCATGGAGGAGGCAGCACAGCTGAGGCGCTGAGGCCGCGCGGGGACATCCGTCAGGCAGAAGGCGCGGCCCTGGGGCGGTGCTGTGGCCGCGCCAGACCTGGAAGGCTTGGCAAGGGGCGCGCACCCCCTCCCTGAAGGGGTGGCAGTTACAGGAACGGGGTCACCTGGAGGCAGCAGCGCCCCAGCCAGGTGGCTTATCTTTTATTTTTTTTAAAAAGATTTATTTATTTATTCAAGAGCTGGGCACAGTCAGAAGCGCGGGAGGGTGAGAGAATTCACCAGAGCGGGGAGCAGAGCAGGCAGACTGACGAGGTACACTGCTGAGGGGAGCAGCGGGCGGCAGGAGAGGTCTGCGCGCCATGTGACACCCTCGCCGGTGGCGGGGCTCGAACCCGCGCTGCAGAGGCTGCGGCAGCTTCGCAGCCCAGCGCCCAACCGCTGCGCCGCCGCGGAGGCCCGGTCGCTCATCTCTCCGCTCTCGTCTGCCTCCAGCTGTGCGGGGCTCCCGCCTGCCAGCCTGCGGGGGGACGGGCCCGGGGTGCGCTCTCGCGCGGGGCGAGGCGGGCCTGAGACGCCGGGTGGGGCCCGCGGGGCTCCCCCAGACCGCCGTGACCCCGGCGGGGGACCCCGGGGCTGGCCCTTCGGCGAGGCTGGTCAGGAAAGAGCCCCCGCAGGTCCCCCGCCGCGTGGACGGGCCCTCGCGCGCCCGCGGCTTTCTCCGGGGCCCTCGGGCGGCGCCGGGCCTGCGGGGCCTGTGCTCGCCCGCGCCGCGCCGTCCCGCTCCCGGCCGCGCGCCCCTCAGCAGCCCCGTCAGGCCCGTCCTCGCCCCCGTCCTCCGCCGCGTGGGCGGCCGTTCCCGCGCAGTCCCGCAGAGGGACTCTGATTGGTCGCCCGTCAGCCAATGGCTGGCCCCCTTCTGGGCGGGGCCTCCGTCTGCGTCCAATCAGTGGCGGCGGGTGGCGAGGTCACCTGGACAACATGGCGGCGCGGCTGTGGGAATGTGCTGGACTCGGGCTGGAGTTGCCCTTTGACCTCGGGTCGCTGGCGGGGAGCCGCCGGCTGTGGGGTTCCGAAAATTAAGCCCCCATCTACTCCGCTGTGGGGGAGGCGAGAGGGGACGGCCCCGTGCGCCCCCGCCAGGGCCGCGGGGCCACCCCCTCCAGACGCCTGCCGCGGCCTGCGCTCCCGCCGGGCCCGCGAGCCGGGGCGGCCGCGAAACGGGCTGTTCGTGGACACACGATGAGCAGCTGGGAGGTCAACCTCTCGCCGGTGCGGGCTGCGCACAGGGTTCCCTGAAAATTGTAAAGAGATGCTGTCGCCCTCCCAGCCCCTCCGCGGCACACCGGGGCCGCGGCGCCTCCCTGCCCGGGCGGGGCCCGCGGAGTCCCTGGAGCTGCAGAGTGGGACCAGGACGGCGGGTCTCCGCGGGGATCTGGAAGCCCGGGCCCTTCCCCTGTCGTTGCTCGCGTGGACCCAAGCCCCACCCGTGCAGGCTGCACCCGTAAGTGACCAGATATTTTGTTGAGCACCAGGCCCTGCGTTCTGGGGTAAATCAAGGTGCAGAGCAGACACAGATCTCTGCCCTGAAGACACTTCCTCCTGCATGGCGTCCGCCTGCTGCCAGCTTTCGGGTTGCAATTTGGAAGCTCTTCCCCCTGGCTTTCTGCTGCAGATGCCCTGGCTGCCCTAAGCAGGCGGCCTTCCATCCCACCACAGGGCCTTTGCACATGCCCATCTTCTGCCTGAAATGCTTCCTCTCCCCCTCTGTGACTTCTGTCTCGGCCTCCTTAGGGAAGTCTCCCTCAGGGGCCACCCCTCACCCCCAAGGTCAACCGCAGCCTGCTTTGTTCATTTGCTGTCAGCATCACGGTCCTTTTCTTCAATAGAAGCATCTTTCACCACAAATCTCAACTACATCACGCTTTCGTCTACGTGATACTCGACTCCCTTTCATGCTAGATCCTAAGCTCCACGAGGCTCAGAGAAGTTCAAGTACTTGCCCAAGATCTAAGGGGACCTATTCCCCGTCCGAGTCCAGGCCTGCTCCATGCTCTTCCCAGAGCCTGATATTAAACAGGGAATGTGGAAGCACATGTGGTTCCCCAAGGCTTTGTGCACCCCCTTCCCAATGTCCCTGTGGCTGTGCCGAGCTCCTGACTTGCTCTAGCTGTGTAGAGAGCACCGGGATAGCAGCAACACGAGCTGATGTCTTTCTCCAGAGTGCCTGTTTGCTGGCACAGTGCGTTAGCTGCTGGTGTGTGAGGCGCATGAGCCGTCACTCACTCCACTGTGCAGGTGGCAAAGGTGAGGCTTGAGTAGGAGGGATGATGTGCCCACGTGCCACAAGCCGGCATCCTGGACCAGTCCCGCCTTCCCATTAACCACCCCCCCACCATGGTATCCTCCCCCTGACACATCACTCTTGAAGGAAAATGGAAGTGGGGTACTCAGGGGAACCCCATACTCTGGGTCCTGGCTACATCATCAGCCTCTGAGATTTATGAGGCCTTCCAGTGAGATGGGTGATTGGTCGAGGGGGTTTATTGCTTGTTTATTTCTCCCGTGTCAGCACATAGCAATGGCAGAGATTTTGAGCCGGTTTGGAGCCTCCGCTGATGGCTCTTTCATGCTCAGACCCTGCTGTGTGAAACCAGGGTACCGCGGGGACCCTCTTTGCCATCAGAAGGAGAGCCCCAGCCACATCTCTCTCTCCTTGCTCTCAGGGTTTGCTGTTTTGCTTGGCTGTGCTCAAACGGCTCTCAGAGGAAACTCAGTGCTGAGGAAAAGAGAAGCGATTGTTCTTGGAGGTCAGAGGCAGAAGACCTGCCTCTGGGACTGCTCTGTGGTGGTGGTCGGGGCGGTGGGCGGGGGGTGCTCAGGGGCCCCTGTGACTCCTCCAGAGTCCCAGATCCTCAGAATGGGATGTCCACACCAGTAATGCCTGCAGGGGAGGGACCTGCAGACCCCTGCAAATAGCAGCCTCAGTGTCCCTGCCTGGAAAACGGGCTGATGGCTCCCTCTTGTTTGTGGCAATTAAAAGGGGTCACATCAAACCACTTGGCCAGCGCCTGGTATGTAGTAGGTGCTCAGCATCGGCGGTCCAGTGAAAATATCAATTTGACAGAGGCCCCGAATAAAGCCTTCCATTACTCCTGTTGGTGATGTGAGTGATATGGATTCTGCCTGGAGTGGGCTCCTTGAGAGAGCACTGTGCCTCTTCCTCCGGCCTGGCCAGGCCCGGCTGTTAACTTTCAAGACCCATTAAATTTTTTCCGTCACTCTCAAGAACAAAGACATCCTGCTGAAAGATCAGGAAATGAGAGCCAGGAAGGGGATCTCAGAGAGCGATGATTTGTAACGACCCATCAACAGGGATAAACTCTGCTGCGGCCAAATATAATGAAACATCGATTCTCAGAACCTATTAAAAGTCAGATTTATATAGGAGTTTAGGAAAGCAATTAGTCTGGACTGAAAGCAACTAGTGATCCCCCCATCCTTGGATGGTTCTGATATGGGGAGGTGAGTGAGGACCTACTATGTGCGGGATGTCGGAGGACTTGGAGGGGAAAGACCTCTACTTTGCAATTCAGTGTTCCCTCTACAGAGATTGGATATGAACAGAAAGAACTATTCATAAAGACCACACTTGCATATAGACGTACAGTGTGTGCCGCAAGGGTCCTGACTTGCCCCCCTCATTCTGTTGTGGTTCCTTGTAGGCCCCGCCTTGGCGTCTCCATTTGCCTTTTCTTTCTGCGCCAAACAGCCTGAGTTTTTTCTTGGCCTTTTACGATTTCACTTTGCTTCCTGGATGGTTCCGTCATGCCCAGGACCTCCCTTACACCCTCTTCGGCCCTCTCTCACCCCCATGCAAGTAACACCCAGTTCCCCTGTCTCCAGGCTTCAACTGACTGGTTGACATCTCTCCCGGGAGGTCCAAGGTCCATTACTCCCACCCCCAGATCCATTGTCCCCAGGTCCCTCTCCATGTTGTGTCACCCCCTTCGCCCAGGCCCCCTGTGTCACAGTCACTCCAGACTCCTCCATTTGTTGTGCCTCCTACGTCTCCCTGTGCTGCAGATCTTGCATGTTAACTGTCCCTTGAGGTGGCCTTACCTTCCCCATCCCATTGCCTTTGCACCAGGATGTTTGCCACGGTCCTAATTGTCCCCTCCCCTCATCTCTTCTGCCCCCCACCCCCACACTCCTCTTAGGATGACCTTTCTCAACCCGGATCCACAAACTTTCCAAACTTTCGCTGTTTTATGTAGAGCTCCTCAGTATCTCTTCAAGGTCTCTAGGGTAATTCACGGCTCATGTGCATTTCAAATAAGGCCATCTGCAATCAGATTCTGCAATTACTTCTTACTTTGTCTCCTGAAACTTTCTAGTCACTCCTTCCTTTAACCTTTTTGCATCTGTCTAGCGATCTATGCAACTTTCTAGCTATCCATCTATTCATTCACCACAAATCTGTCTGCTCATTCCTATGCTCATATGCTCATCTATCCCACCTGGCCATCCATCCATCTCTACTCTCACGCACACATCCACCCACCCACTTGTCCTCCTGCCCGTGCATCCATCCATCCATCCATCCACCCACCCTCCCTCCCATGCACCCAGCCATTTATCCATCCAATATTTATCAAGCTGCTACTGTGTGACGGGCCTGGGATAAGAACTGTATTTTCAGCAGTGAATAAAATAGACATGGTCTTTGATCTCCAGTTCACCATCAAGGGGACAGACTGGCAAAACAAAGAGGTCATCAATAACTAAGTATAAAAGATGGCATGAAGGGAAAGCGGGGTGATGTGGGAGGATCGTGAGAATAGGGAGGTGCACTATGAGCCTTCTTAGATTCAACTGACCATTCAGATTCACAGGAGGTATTAGGGCTTGGTATTAACATCACTTGCTCTAGAAAGACAGAGGGTGGGAAACCCCCTGCCTGCTAAGGCACCACCACGCATTCCTTCCCAGCGACCCCTGTGGACAGCCCCCCCTGCAAGAGATGCCTCCCCCTTGAGTGGGTGCAGGTCTGCCCTGGCTTAGATGCTGCAGGTGCTGCAAGAGCCAGTATCTTTTGTCTCTGAACAGAGGCAGAGCCCCTCATTACAGTCACGGTGTCTGAAGTATGGCTTCCCATCGGGTGCTTACGGGTCATTTATAGTCCTTCCCCAGCCAGATGCAAGAGCCAGTGAGAGGTCATCTATCCCCCAGGCAATGCTGCTTAGTAATGGGCTTGACATCCCAACTAAGTATGTTACCAGGGAGAGAGCACTAGGAATTTAACTGAAGGTTAAGTTCTCATGCAGAAGGGGGAGGGTTTTGCTCTCCCCTTTGCCCATTGGGGGGATTTCCTTAGATTGAGTGGTTAGACGAGATCACGGTTAAGCTTGGTTTCCACATAGGAAAAGGGTGGAGGAGGAGCTTCTCAGCAAAGAGAATAGGGTTTGGTGTGTTCCAGGAGGGGTGAGTGGAGGAGAGGGAGCGGGAGGGAGAGTCACAGGAGGCAGCTGGAGAGGGGGACTGAGGGTAAATTGTGCAAGTCTGCGTGAGGAGTGTGCGTTTTACTTGAAGTTTGAATTTTCTTGCTTGCCTTTGCTAACTGAAGGTGGAAGACTCTTTTCTCACTGGGTGAACTAGCAGGTCCAGCATTTCAGGTGTGGCGGTACCTGGCCAAAGTCTTCAGACCTTCTTTTGGAGGCCTCTCTGTCGGGGGGGTATTCTAATGTTACATTGCTGTGTAACAAATCAGCCTGCACTTAGAGGCCCAAAACAATAACCATATTGCTAGCCTCTTAGAACCTGTGGGTCAGAAGTGTGGATGGGTGTGATGCTAATTTCATGTCCTCTTGGCTGGACACAGTGCCCAGATATGTGGTCAAATGTTATTCTGGATATTTCTGTGAAGATATTTTAGGATGAGATTCACATTTGAGTAGGTGGGCTTTGAGTAAAGCAGACTGTCCTCTCTTGTACGGGTGGGCCTTGTGCAATCAGGTGAAGGCCTGGCTGGAACCAAAGTCTGACCCCCTAGAGCAAGGGGGAATTCTGTGGCAGAACGCACCAGACATGAACTGCACAGCAGCAATAGGATGTTCATGTATATAGAAAGATGTTTATTTTAAGGAATTGGCTCATATAAGTTTAAGTCTAAAATCTGCAAGTAGTTCTGTAGACTAGAGATCTAGGGGTGATGGCTCCCATATCCCCATATTTACAAAATATTGAGCCCATGTTTCTAAAGTCAACATACTATTCCATTTGATTATAAATTATTTGCATTTTTTCACTTGCAAAATATTTTCCATTTTCCATTATATCATAGGCAGAGCTGGAGGGTACGGACCTCCCAAACTGTTTTTATGGTCCGGAGGTGAAGGAGGATCCTTGCAGTAGGTTTCTTGGATATAGCTCCTGTGGGTCTGAAGACCTGTGAACTGAAGGGACGAGCTCTCTGCCTTCCCATGACACCCCAAATGCAGTGTGAGCGAGGGCCAGGATAACTGTAATAGCTATTTCTGTACAAGAAAAAAAGGAAAGAAAGGGGTCAAAAACGAGGAGGACACGCGGGCAGTGGCTCATAGTAATTCTGAAATTCGGCTTCTCGTCTGATTCCTTTTTCTTGGTTAACGTTCGTGACAGGTGCCTGGATGTGGTTTTTGTGGGTTTTGGTTTTCTCTATCCCCTGAGTTCTTGGTTCTGATCTTTGGGTCACTTCCCTCTGCCCCCCCTCCTTTTTAACTTAATTTTTAAATTTAATTTTATGTATTTTGTACATCATTTTTCATTTTTGCACAATGTATGCATTTTCATCTTGGTTATATTCCCCATACAATTCCCACCCCCCTTATTTTGACCCTAATTCCTCCTCCCCCCACCCCTACCCCCTGTAGTGTGTCTCTGGTTTATAGTTGATTTTATTTTATTTATTTATTTTTTTTTTTATAAATTTTATTGTTATATTCCCCATACAATTGCAGCCCCCCATTCTGACCCCAATCCCTCCCCTCCCGCCCCCGCCCCCCTAAAAGTGTCTCTGGTTCATAGTTTTTTGTTGATTTTGATTTTCACTTTCTTATAGTTATTCATTTTCCTGGTCCCTTATTTAAGTTTTCTAGATTCCTGCTATGAGTGAGACCATCCGGTATTTTTCTTTTTCTTTTTGGCTTATTTCGCTGAGCATGATCCCTTCCAGCGCCATCCATGTTGCAGCAAATTGCATGTGTTTATCTTTTTTGAATGCTGAGTAATATTCCATGGTATATATGTACCACATCTTCTTGATCCAGTCATCTATTTTTGGGCATTTGGGTTGTTTCCAAAGCTTAGCTATTGTAAACAGTGCTGCTATAAACATAGGGGTGCAGGTGTTCTTTGGAATTGATGTTTCTGTGTCCTTTGGGTAAATACCTAGGAGTGGAATTGCTGGGTCATATGGAAGCTCTATGTTTAGTAGGTCCAGAAATCTCCACACAGCTTTCCACAGTGGTTGGACCAGTTTGCACTCCCACCAACAGTGCAGAAGAGTTCCTTTTTCTCCACACCCTCGCCAACATTTGTTGTTGCTAGTTTTTTTAATATGTGCCATTCTCACTGGTGTAAGATGGTATCTCATGGTAGTTTTGATTTGCATTTCCCTGATGACAAGTGATGTTGAACATTTTTTCATATGCCTGTTGGCCATTTGCATTTCCTCTTCAGAGAAGTTTCTTTTAAGCTCTTCTGCCCATTTTTTGACTGGATTATTTTCTTTGTTGTTGTTGAGTCTCATCAGCTCTTTGCAGATTTTTGTGATCAGTCCTTTATCATTAGTGTTGGGTGCAAAAATGTTCTCCCAGTTGGTGGGGTTTCTCTTTGTTTTTGTTATTGTCTCTTTTGCTGTGCAAAAGCTCTTTAATTTGATATAGTCCCAGCTGTTTATCTTTGCCTTCACTATCACAGCTTTGGGTGATGTGTCTGTAAAGATGTCTTTGATGTGCAAATCACGTAGTGTTTCGCCTATATTTCCTTCTATATATTTTATGGTTTCAGGTCTTATGTCTAGTTCTTTAATCCATTTTGATTTGATTTTTGTGTATGGTGTGAGGTGGTGGTCAAGCTTCATTCTTTTGCATGTAGCGACCCAGTTTTCCCAGCACCATTTATTGAACAAACTTTCTTTGCTCCAATGCATAGTCTTTGCTCCTTTGTCAAAGATTAGTTGACCATAAACCTGTGGGTTTATTTCTGGATTTTCTATTCGATTCCATTGGTCTGTATGTCTGTTCTTGTTCCAATACCATGCGGTTTTGATGATTATGGCTTTGTAGTATAGTTTGAAGTCTGGGAGTCTGATGCCTCCATTCCCTTCTTTTTTTTTCAGGAGAGCTTTGGCTATTCGGGGTTTTTTGTGATTCCATATGAATTTCATCAATAATTGTTCTATTTCTTTGAAGAATGACATTGAAATTTTGATTGGAATAGCATTGAATCTGTATATTGCTTTTGGAAGGATGGCCATTTTAATAATGTTTATTCTTCCAATCCATGAGCAGGGGATGTCTCTCCATTTCTTTGTGTCTTCTTCTATTTCTTTTAACAGTGTTTTATAGTTTTCTTTGTATAGGTCCTTTACCTCTTTTGTTAGATTTATTCCCAAATATTTGATTTTTTTTGTTTCAATAACAAAAGGGATGGTCTTTTTGATTTCTTCTTCTTCAGATTTATTGTTTGTGTATAGGAAGGCTACTGACTTTTGCGTGTTGATTTTGTATCCTGCCACTTTACTGAACTGATTGATGAGTTGAATTAGCTTTTCTGTGGAGTTTTTGGGGTTCTCTATGTATAATATCATATCGTCTGCAAATAGTGATAGTTTGACTTCTTCTTTTCCTATTTGGATTCCTTGGATGTCTTTCTCTTGTCTTATTGCCCTGGCTAGGACTTCCAGTATTATATTGAAAAGCAATGGTGAGAGTGGACATCCTTGTCTTGTTCCAGATCTTAATGGAATTGCTTTCAGCTTTTCACCATTGAGAATGATACTGGCTGTTGGCTTGTCATAGATGGCCTTTATGATGTTGAGGTATGTTCCTTGTATCCCAAGAATTTCAAGGGCTTTTATCATGAATGGGTGTTGCACTTTGTCGAAAGCTTTCTCAGCATCTATTGATATTATCATATGGTTTTTATATTTCTTTTTGTTGATGTGTTGGATAACGTTGATTGATTTTCGGATGTTAAACCATCCTTGTGCCCCTGGAATGAATCCAACTTGGTCGTGGTGAATTATCTTATGGATACATTGTTGGATTCTGATAGCTAAAATTTTATTGAGGATTTTTGCATCAGTGTTCATTAGGGAGATTGGCCTGTAGTTTTCCTTTTTTGTGTTGTCCTTGTTCGGTTTTGGTATTAGTGTAATGTTGGCTTCATAGAACGTGTTTGGTATTGTCCCTTCCTTCTCAATTTTTTGGAAGAGTTTGTGAAGGATAGGCACTAATTCGTCTCTGAATGTTTGGTAGAATTCATTTGTAAATCCATCAGGTCCTGGGCTTTTGTTTTTGGGGAGGTTTTTGATTACCATTTCAATTTCGCTAATTGTAATTGGTCTGTTTAGGTGTTCTATTTCTTCTTTATCTAGCTTTGGGTGATTGTAGAGTTGTAGGAATTTGTCCATCTCCTCTAGATTGTTAAACTTGTTTCCATATAACTGTTCATAGTAGTTACTGATTATTCTTTTGATTTCTGCTGTGTCCGTTGTGATTTCTCCTCTTTCATTGATGATCCTGTTTATTTGTGCTTTCTCCCTTTTTTCCTTTGTGAGCCTGGCTAGGGGTTTGTCTATTTTATTGATTTTTTCAAAGAACCAGCTCTTGGTTTCATTGATCTTTTGGATTGTTTTTTTAGTTTCAATTTCATTTATTTCTGCTTTGGTTTTTATTATTTCTTTTCTTCTACTGGTTTTGGGGTTTTTTTGTTGTTCTTTTTCTAGATCTTTGAGCTTCGAGATTAGGTTGTTTCTTTGCGTTCTTTCTTGTTTCTTGATGTGAGCTTCTATTGCTATATATTTTCCTCTTATTACTGCTTTTGCTGCATCCCATACATTTAGGATATTGGTGTCCTCCTTGTCGTTCAATTCAAAAAATTTTTTAATTTCTTCTTTGATCTCCTCATTAGTCCAATGGTCTTCCAGTAGTGTGGTTTTTAATCTCCATGAGGTAGGAAAGTTCCTTGCCTTCTTTTTATGGTTTATTTCTAGTTTGATGCCTTCATGGTCAGAAAAGATGGTTGATATGATTTCAATCTTGGTGTATCTGTTGATGTTTGTCTTGTGCCCCAGTATGTGATCGATCCTGGAGAATGATCCGTGTGCGCTTGAGAAAAATGTGTACTCCATTTTTTTGGGGTTTAGTGTTCTATAGATGTCTGTTAAGCCCAATTGCTCTAGGTCTTTATTTAGAGCTTTGGTTTCTTTACTTATTTTTTGTCTTGTTGATCTATCCATTGTTGATAGTGGTGTGTTGAAGTCTCCCACTACGTATGTGTTTTCTCTGATGTCTGTTTTCAGAGAGGACAACAGTTGTCTGATATATTTTGGTGCTCCTTCGTTTGGTGAGTATATGTTAATGAGTGTTATTTCTTCTTGAAGTATTGTCCCCTTGATCATAATGTAGTGACCATTGGGGTCTCTTTTTATCTTTTTGAGTTTGAAATCTGTTTTATCTGATATAAGTATAGCTGTTCCTGCTTTCTTTTTTGGTCCATTTGCTTGTAGGATTGTTTTCCATCCTTTAACTTTGAGCCTATTTTTATCTTTTGTAGCTAAATGTGTTTCCTGGAGACAGCAAAAGGTTGGGTTTTGTTTCTTAATCCAGGCTGCAACTCTGTGTCTTTTTATTGAAGAGTTTAGTCCATTTACATTTAGAGTTAATATATAGTTGATTTTAATTTTTACTTTATTATAATTAGTCTTTTTCCTGGTCCCTTATTTAGGTTTTCTAAATTCCTGCTATGAGTGAGACCCTCGGGTATTTTTCTTTTTCTTTCTGGCTTATTTCGCTGAGCATGATCCCTTCCAGCGCCATCCATGTTGCTGCAAATTGCATGTGTTTATCTTTTTTGATTGATGAGTAATA
This sequence comes from Talpa europaea, assembly GCF_964194135.1. Classification (NCBI taxonomy): domain Eukaryota; kingdom Metazoa; phylum Chordata; class Mammalia; order Eulipotyphla; family Talpidae; genus Talpa; species Talpa europaea. The sequence goes on along the minus strand of NC_140079.1, from coordinate 100,503,762 downwards.
TTCCATGGTGTATATGGACCACATCTTCTTGATCCAGTCATCTATTTTGGGCATTTGGGTTGTTTCCATAGCTTAGCTATTGTAAGTAGTGCTGCTATAGGTGCCCTTTGGAATGAATGTTTCTGTGTCCTTTGGGTAAATACCTAGGAGTAGAATTGCTGGATCCTATGGAAGCTCCATCTTTAGCAGGTTGAGGAAATGCCACACAGCTCTCCATAGTGGCTAGACCACTTTGCACTCCCACCAGCAGTGCAGGAGAGTTCCTTTTTCTCCACAACCTCGCCAACATTTGTTGTTGCTAGTTTTTTTAATATGTGCCATTCTCACGGGTGTGAGATCGTATCTCATGGTAGTTTTGATTTGCATTTCCCTGATTACAAGTGATGCTGAACACTTTTTCATATGCCTCTTGGCCATTTGCATTTCCTCTTTGGAGAAGTTCCTTTAGCACGTCTGCCCATTTTTTGACTGGATTATTTTCTTTGTTTTTGTTGAGTTTCATCAGCTCTTTGTAGATTTTTGTGATCAGTCCTTTATCATTAGTGTTGTGTGCAAAAATTTTCTCCCAGTCGGTGGAGTGTCTCTTTGTTTTGGTTACTGTCTCTTGCTGTACAGAAGCTCTTTAATTTGATGTAGACCCAGCTGTTTATCGTTGCCTTCACTATCACTGCTTTGGGTGATGTGTCTTTAAAGATGTTGCTGAAACTGGTCCAACCACTGTGGAAAGCTGTGTGGAGATTTCTGGACCTACTAAACATAGAGCTTCCATATGATCCAGCAATTCCACTCCTAGGTATTTACCCAAAGGACACAGAAACATCCATTCCAAAGAACACCTGCACCCCTATGTTTATAGCAGCACTGTTTACAATAGCTAAGCTTTGGAAACAACCCAAATGCCCAAAAATAGATGACTGGATCAAGAAGATGTGGTCCATATACACCATGGAATATTACTCAGCATTCAAAAAAGATAAACACATGCAATTTGCAGCAACATGGATGGCGCTGGAAGGGATCATGCTCAGCGAAATAAGCCAAAAAGAAAAAGAAAAATACCGGATGGTCTCACTCATAGCAGGAATCTAGAAAACTTAAATAAGGGACCAGGAAAATGAATAACTATAAGAAAGTGAAAATCAAAATCAACAAAAAACTATGAACCAGAGACACTTTTAGGGGGGCGGGGGCGGGAGGGGAGGGATTGGGGTCAGAATGGGGGGGCTGCAATTGTATGGGGAATATAACAATAAAATTTATTATAAAAAAATAAAGATGTTGCTGAGGTGTATGTCATGTAGTGTTTTGCCTATATTTCCTTCTATATATTTTGTGGTTTCAGGTCTTATGTCTAGTTCTTTAATCCATTTTGAGTTGGTTTTTGTGCATGGTGTGAGACAGTAGTCAAGCTTCATTCTTTTTCTGTTCCCTTTTTTAATCTCCATAAGATATAGCCCATCTGTATCACTGAGTAGATTTCTCAACTTGCTTTCTGTCCATAGAAATTTGGGGATTTATAGGACTCTTTTTATTAGCACTGTCTCAATTTCTTTCAGTCCAAGCTAGTATAATTACTTTGAGAACTTTGTGGATTTCTTATGTGTCAATTCATCATCTGTTTCATTAGAACAAAGTCACACACACAAATCTCTCTAAGTCCTTCTGTACTTGGGTGCCTGTGAAACAGCTGGGGATGGCTCTGAAATAGCCATGGAAAACCTATTGTTTTCAAAGTATCTCCTTTAGATTCTCTGAAGGGATTTTGTTTGACTGAAATAGTTTGGGCGGCAGCACCTTAAATCTTTCTGAGATTTTTAACAAATGGATTTTCAGTCATACTGTTGGATTCATCTCTACATCGAAACAGGCATCACGAGCTTCATGTTCTGATAATAATCTGGAGTTGATCTCTGCCCTTTCTTACTCCGAGTAACTTTGCTGGCGGCAAGGATTGTCCTGAACCTTATTAGATTTATTCCACATGTTGCCCCCCGATGGTATCTTATGTTGTCTAGTTGAGCTCTGTCCTGGCTCAGCAGTAGCCTGGGTCCCCTTCAACACGTCTTAGTTCATCTGAGCTCACTCTATGTGCTTTCTTGTTTTCACATTACTGCAGGGCCAGGCCCTCAACTTCCTCCATAAGTGACCGAGAAATCTTCTTCAGCTTCTAGTACCAGCATGTCCTTGAGGCCTGTGACATGGTCTCCTGCGAATGCCCCTTGTCTCACTCCACTGTACCTCACTTTTAGGAAACCAAGTTTGGGTCCAGTTTTTCATTGCTATGTCCCCAACTCCCCCCACCCCAAACTTAGCAGGACACTAAATGACAGTTTATTGTGTTTATAGATCTTCTGGGTCTGCCATTTGGACCCGGCATATTAGTCTCTGCTCTATAATGTTTGGGGCCTCAGTGAGGGGGCCTCAGGTGACTGGGGTGACTTGTGTCCCCTGTTAGGTGACTGGGTTGGGATGACTCAAAGGCTGGACTTGGCTAAGATTCTTGAACATGGTGCCTCCTGGGACTCCCTGCTGTGGCACTGGCTTCTCACCGCCGGGTGTCTGGGTTTTGAAAAGAACCATCTCCAGAGGGAGTGCCCAGACAGAGGATGTCCAGGAAGAGGCTGTATGACCTTTTATGATCTGGCCACGGGAGTCACAGAGCCTCTCTTGTGGCATCCTGTGTGGGTGGAAGCAGCCATGAGCTCACCTGGACCCCAGGGAAGGCATGTAGAACTCACCTTTTAATGGGGGGAGTAGCAAATAATTTAGGACCTGGTTTTTAAAGCCACCAGAAGAATCATGTCTTGGAGAATCAAATTCTCTTTCATCAATTCCCAAGGCAAGTGGATAAATTTTCAATATTTCTCTTCTCTCCCTTAGGTTTCTAGAATGTTTATTCAGTTGGACCCTCTTCTCCCACAGAGAGACCCATTCTTTCCCTCTTTGTTCTGTACACATCTAACTTCTAACCACAGAGCGAGGGAGTCCTTGGGCATTCAGTCACATTCTCTTTGCTCATTCTCCTAATGGGATGATGGACAGATGGTGGAATGGCCTTGATAATGACCTTGATAATGGCCTTGATAATGGCCATGAAGAGAAACATGGGATGAAAGGTGCTGAGTCAGAGAGCCTTAATTTTGAGAAATGAGTCTTGGGAATAAATGCTGTTAGTCTTGGAGCATAATTAGCCTTTGGCTGTATCCTTCCAGTTAGGACAATGCATGGCATTTGCCCAGGCCTTCCAGTGTTGTTTTTTTTTAGGGATTTTTTTGAATAAATTGAATCTCATGCATTTTGTTTACTTTCATAGTGTTATGAAGACCAAAGAAATACATGTGCACTGTGAAAAAAATTGGAAAATATAGAAAAATGTCAAAGAAGGAATAAGAAACTCTCAGAAATCTAACGCTAATACTATGGTGTATGTCATGTCTTTTCAAAACCATGTGTTTACGATAAGGAGGTTATGCTAGCACAGTGAAACTTAAAAAGTATTTACAATGCATTAAGCCCATTTCTCTATACTTCGAAATATGATCCTGGATCATTATATCTAAAGGTTGGGTGGCATTCACTTGTGTGATCATGTGCTATTTCACTTAACCAAAATCTCCAAACATTTAGGTTGTTCCAACATTGTGTTGGGTGGTTTGGCTCGTGTGGGATGAAACCCACTTTGTCATCACACATTATACCCTCCATGGTTGCATTTATTTTGGGGAACAGGTTTGAAAGGTTGTGCCATGGAAGTAGGAGTAGACTCATCCTATGCTAGCCTGAAAGTGGCATCCAGGTGGTATCAGTAATGGCACTGATGGCCAACATCACTTATTTAACACACCCACCCAATTGTTGGGTTAAAAACCTATTATTATCTTTGCTTTGTTCCTCTTTCTCAGCCACACCAAGTCCCCAAGACCTGTCAATTCACCGTCACCACGACTTGTCAACTCAGTGCTGATTCTTGAATCTGCCCCTTTTTCTTCCTCTGCCCTTGCACCTCCCTCTTTCCTTGCTGACTTTCATAGATATTCGCTAAGGAGCTGTCTCCTGTCTGTGTTCCTTCTAATGTCACCCCCGTGCCCACAGCTTATCAGCCTCGAGAAACTACATGTTAACAGTGTCGTAACTGTCATGTGTGAGTCTCTGGGAGAGTGTTTAGGGCTTTCTCTTTGCTGTGAACGCTCGACGTATGCGTGTCATCGTTTCCGATTGCTGGGACTGAAAGCTGTATAAATTATTTGTGTATATTATCATATTTGACTTTTCTTGTATTCTTAAACTTCATTGTTAAATTTTTCTTTTGCTTGAGGATGACGGTATGTTTTTTCTTTGTTTTGGTATAGTTTGAAAGCTGGTTTTGAAAAACAAAGCTTGGACTTGATAATTACGAGGGCATCTCCTCACCCTTCAAACCGGAGAATCGTCAGCTGCTACCTGTTTTGCTCTCTTGGCATTTTTCTGGCAGGGTTTTGAGAGCTTGAGTTAATATTGAATTAAATTTTCTGATTACAGAGGTTTTTTTTTTTTTTTAACATAAAATGCTTCTGGGCCATTCTCATAGCTCTTGAGGCCTGGTTTCATCTGGAGCCACCTCCCATGTCTGTGCTTCGTCTGCTCTGCGCGTCTCTCTTTCTGGCACAGCGCTGTCTCCAGCACTGTGTCTCACTTGGGCTCAGTTGCCATAACAAAATACCAGACTGGGGTCTTCAGCCGCAGGCATGTGTTTCTCACAGGTCTGGAGGCTGGAAGTCCGAGATCAAGGTGCTGGGAGACTGGGCTCCTGATGAGGGCTCTCTTCTTGGCGGGCGGACGGCCGCCTTCTTGCTTGTGCGCATGGTAAAGAGACACTTCCGTCCTCTCGCCTCCCTTCCTATACAGCACAGCTTCCGTCCACAGAGGCTTCCGTCACCCCCTGTTGCCTCCCAAGACCCCTCTTCCTCACACCATCACGTGGGGGCTCAGGTCTTCCACACATGACATCGGGGCGCACGATCATCCCATCCCAGAGTCCTTTGAGTGACTTCTCCATCTGCCTGGAACACTCTTCTTCCTCATCCTCAAGTTATCTCAGCCTGGACAGTGCTTCCTCTGAGCTGCCTGTTCTGACTGTCCCCGTGCACCCAGCCTCTGGGCTGCGTGTCCTGCTAGTGCTCGGGGCAGGGGGGGGGGGGCTTGTGTGGTTCCCCTTCTTGCTATTTATTTCAGTTGTCACAGAATTTTACTTACCTCCCCTTGGACCATGAGCTTGGTGGGAATAAGGCACCTTCTTCTCCCACTAGATCTTCCCCATGGCCTGGCGCCAAAGGTGTTCTCGTTAACTACATGGGTAAGTAGAAGCCATGGCTGTTGCCTCTTGGCCAGGCCCGCTCAGAGGACAACTTTGACCCACTTACTGAACAGCCTGAAAATCCTCCCACATTTGCTTTCTTGGGGGTAGAAAATTGTCTTCTAGGCAGACAAACGCTTTACAAACAGAATAGGAAAGTACTTGTGTAAATCATTAATATATCTGTTTACTATTTTTATTTGCATTAGATATCAAATTAAATATTGCATTAAGTGAGTTAAATATTAATATTGCATTAAATATATATTACATTTTAAAAATGAAGTACTAGATGCTCTTCCTTGGTGTTGGGCTATGAAGGCTTTAGCGCCATCAGCCCAGCGTGGGCTCGTCGTGTGTGTAGTTGTTTTCTGCATCAGTGGTGATTTACGGGGACCCACAGGAGTGAGGGAAAAAGTGAGAAGCCCTGGGGGGCCTGTGGGAGGGCGGTGTGGCCGGGAGGGCAGCTCTGTGCCGTGAGAGGTGATGTGTGATGGTGGGAGGCGAGGCGGGGGAACATAGGATTCATTGTGCACTTGTGACCTGCTCTTCATCGTCCTGAGCTATTTGCATGGATTGTCTCATTTAGTTCTCATTAGAGACCAATGAAACAGGGACAATAATTGAACTTACACAGGTGAAAACTGAGTCTCAAAGAGTTTGGGAGGCGAGCTCAAGGTCTCACGTCTTGATTGGGCTCTTGAGGACAGCGTGACTGAAGTTCTTAACTAGGATCCCCTATTGCATCTTAAAAGAGGTGCTTTGAGTTCATTCTTGATGGAAATGGACACATGGGTTATAAGGAATTTTTTTTTATTTTAGTTGTAAAGTTTTTATTTATTTTTTATTTTTTTAAATATAAGAAATTTTATATTTTAGTTGTTTTTATTCCTAGCAAGAGGTGAACATGATAGAACCTATACTTATCGATCCACCCATCCACCTGTCCATCTGTCTAGCCATCCATCTATCCATCCAGCCATCCACCTCCCCCATCCATCCATCAACCCACCCATCCACCCATCCACCCACCCGTCCATCCGTCTATCCATCCATCCGTCCGTCCATCCATCCATCCATCCATCCATCCATCCATCCATCCATCCATCTATTCACCCATCGATCCATCCATCTTATTGGCTCTTACTGAGTTTCTGAACATTACCTGAAAGGCCAGGTCTGGGATATAGTGGAGAACAAGGCAGATATCTGCCATATGCTAGCGGGTTTCATAGTCTAGAGGCAGGGCCAGGGAAACCTGGCTTTTTATATCTCATGCTTTTTCCTCTCCAATGAGATACTTCTCATGCTTTTTCCTCTCCACTGAGATGCTTCCATCCTATGAATCCCTCTTTCCAGGTGGTGTGTCTCATATCTGTCTCTGAGGAGCTGGGACAGGGGTGGTATTGGAGGGGACTTCCTGTACTCTTAGGGACTTGCTCAGTGAGACTCTGGTCAACAGCAGCTTTTCCTGATGACTGGGTCCCCACATGCTAGAGAGGAATGTCACATGATCTGCTGTGCCCCAGAGCTCAGAGGCCTCATGTGGTCATGAACTGGGTCTAGGCCAGATGTGACCCGGCTTTTCAGGGAGGACCCCTCCCCCTGTGCAGGGCCTCCTCTGCATCTCCCTCTCCCTTGCTTCCTCCTCTGAGGACACTGACCTCTGGATTCCGGCCAACCCTGATCCAGCAGGGCACCGCATCTCATTGGGATAACATCTGCAAAGGCCTTTTTCCCAAACAAAGTCACACTCACAGGTTGTGGGCCCCAGGACTTTATCTTTGAGGGGGCACTACTGCATGTCTTCGCAGGTGCCACTCTCCAGGAAACCTTTCGCCTGCCCAACCCTACCTGCTCTCCCGGAGCCCCGCTGACGCGCTTCCTCCCACACCTGCACAGTCCCTGCGGCCCCTCCTCACAGCGCGCTGTGGGGCCGTTGATGAGTCTTCCCCAGTCATGGAGCTGCCTGAGGCATGTGCCCATCTGTCTGTGCAAGGCCGAGCGCGGTCTTCATTTGTGCAGGAGAACCAGGCAGTGAGAGCGGCTGGGGAGGGAAGCAGGCCCGGCAGGACCTGTGTCGACGCGGGGATCTGAGAGGTGATCTGAGAGGTGACCGCACCCATCCCGATCCAGGCAGCAGGAGTAACAGCGAGAAAACCCTCTTGCAGTCGTTTAAATGTTTTCACTACATAGAATAGGGGGTGCCCCATCCACATCAGGACAACCCCCGTACTTGTGCGTCTCCTTTGAGAAAGGAGGGGTACTGCTGGAAAAGGGGGGTTTGTAGAGAGGCCTCATCGGGGCCCCATGTGGGGACCCTCTTGCACCATGCGCCCTGGCCTGTGTGCAGCTGCTGTAGGGGGAGGGCTCCGCAGACGGCGCCGAGGACAGTCAACAGGCTCTGCTGTGATCCCCTCCCAGGGAGAGAATGTTCTGGAGGCATTGGCTTGGCAGCCTTCTTTGGATATCAGAAAGACCAAGCGGTTTCTTTCTCTCTCCTACTAAAGTAATCCTAATCCTCCCCGAGGCAAGGAGGAGCCTTTGACTGATGAAAAGTCTTAGTGCAGGAAGGGCACAAAGGAGAAGCAGCACAAGGATTAATCCCAGGTCTAATCCAGGCGCCAGGAGCATCACCTGCCCGGCACGCCTGGGCCATCTCCAGGGGCTCCTGTCCCTGCTTGGGCGGGGGGTGGGGGGGTGGGGGGGGCGTGCGGGGGGAACACACGCAGACGTCAAGGTTGATGTTCTGCTCACAGAACAGATAACAAAGACAGGGGTGTGCGTTTCCCATCTTTACCCTGCCAGGGTGCGGGCTGGGACGCTTAGGCCAGCCAGGCCATTTGCAGGCACTCCTGGGTTTGCAGCTGGTCGTGCCTTGCAGAGGTTGGAGAGGAAAAGAGAGACGCCCCAGGGGACTTAGTTTCGAGGTCCAGCGAGGCTCTGGGTTACACAACTGGGGGTGGGTCCCGGGGTGAGAGTGGAGCCTGGAGGAGTGACATGGGCACTTCAGAGAGGGAGCTGGCCTGAGATTCACGAGTTCAGTCAGACAGGGGGAGCTCGTCTCCTGCCTCTGCTTCTCCTCCTCCTCCTCCCCGCCCCTCCATCCTGTAAGGCACCGATGTACCCAGACACCGAGGGCAGAGGGGGCGGGAGAGGAGACAGCAGGCCAGCAGGGAGCGCAGGTGCCGAATTATTGCACTGGGCACGGTTCAGAATTAGCGCTTCGAGTCCCTTGGCTCTTGCAGTAACCACCCGGGCGCTGATGAAAGCTTCACGCGGGCTTCTCATCCCTTTAAAGCCCGTTGGGACTTTTTCAGCAAGAGGAAGGGGTAGAGTTCACCTTAATCCTGCTCTGTCCCATATTTCTGCCTGTAAGTGGATCCAAGCCCCAGCTTTGCAATTATCTCAAAAATAGACCCGATCGCCACGGTGCACGCGGTGGGCTTCCTCGGTGTGTAATGAAATGGCGCAGAGAGGGGGAGCGGGGCTGTCGGCGGGGTGGATGGATGGCCCCGCGTCGGGTAATCGCACATTTCATCTCGGTTTAAGCAGTCTCTGAGCTCATTAATTGTCTTTCCGAGAAGAGGCCGGCATTTATCTTTGAGAGCCAGCCAACCTCCCCGAGTTGCTGCAGCCTAAAGGCACAGGAAGGAGTGGGAAGGTACAGACCGGGGCGAGACACCTCATTTTACTGCACAAGAAAAAGCTGGACAGGGTGCATGGCTCTCGATCTCTTTTGTGGGATCGCCCACGAGATGTAGCCCCCGCCACGGGCACCAGCCACCTCGCCACCCCCCATCACAGGCATTAAAGATCAGCCATCTCCTCCTGACACGACGGGGATGTTGTCGACACCCACGTCATGTAAATAAGCATAAAAGGAATTCGTGGAGCTGCCTGATGCACACAGAGGCCCTGTCTGTTTTAAACAACCCAGATACAGAATAATTTAAATTTTATGAGAAGTATAAAGTAATATGACTCACTGTGATATCTTTTAACCAGCCAGTCCATCTGATGCATTGAAAACGGATTTTGAATGTTGATAACTAGGGGGATAGTTCAGTAAGTCATGGTGTCTCTTGAGTATGGAATCCTACGCCGCTGTTAAAAAGGAATTGCTGGCTCCACATTAGGCTCCCCAGTGGGGTCCCCTCAGGAGGGGATGCCCTTGGTTGTCACAGCTTGGGGGGTTTGTGCTTCTGGATTCTAGTAGGTAGAGGCCAAGGATGCTGCTGAACCCCCCTAAGATGCATAGGATGGTCCTCACAACAGTGATTGGGTACAAACTTTCAATAGTGCTGAAGCTGAGGTACCCAGTTCTACCTGGATTATAAAGATACTTGCTTGCTATTTATAAGTTTAGGAAAAGCAAGTGTGCCAATCAATATCTATAGCTCCGATCCACTTTTAAAAAGGAAACAAGTGTGTTTGTGTGACGTATGATGACGTAGAAAGGTATGTTTATACGTGTTTAGAGCAAATGCGTCCCATTCACATGTCAGTTTGTTTCCTGGAGTGAGTTGGAAAGGTTGCAGGAACTTTCTTCTTCATTAATAATTTGGAAAAGAGCAATGGGGGAAGAAGATTGATTTGGATTGCTGTGAATTCAGTTGGCGCTCTGCCTTTCCAATATCACCCATATGGCACGGTGGTTTTACCCCCGGCATCCAGAGGTAAACCCCACACGCTGCCTCTCCAGGAGTGACAGAGCCAGGACATCTGGGTGGGCACTGGAAGGGAGATTTTTATAGCAGCTACTTTTTATTGCCCTGTGTCTGCCGTTAGTTACAATTGAGCTTGGTCGTACTGGATTTTGATCTGTTCAATGAACAAAAAGAAAAGGCAGCTCTGTGTTGGGGGAATCAGTGGATCCAAGTGGCTGAGGATGCATAAAAGGCTTTAAAACCACTTCCAGGCACAGCAAGGGGAGCGGCTCTCAGAACAGCCTCCGAGGAGTAGTTGTTTCCAAATTGTCCTGTCGTCCCCTTGCTTTCAGCCAAATCACTTTCAAGAGCTGTGCCCAGAAGCCTTTGGGGAGCTCTTATCATATCAATATTAACACCCTCCCGACCTGGGAAGAGATTGCATGGCAGTTCACGCTGCAGTGGGCCAGCAGGGATTGAACACTGGGGTTAATGAGAGGGGGCCTGAGGCAGATTGGGTGTGGAATTGATGTGTCTTGGAATGAGCGAGAGAGGATGGTCTGATGGGTCTGGAACTCAGAGATGTGTTGGGACCAGACATGAGCAGGAGTCCTAGCTGAGGTGGGAAGTGGGTCTGGATGGGGGGTAGTGATGGCCTCTAGGGAAGCAGGGAGGTGCATGAGGAGACAGATTCCTAGAGCATCTGGTGTTCCCGGAATCGGCATAGAAAAAGTTACCCAAGGCCTTCAAGGGCATCCATGACCTTGGTCCCTGCCTGCTTCCCTGGTGTCCCACCAGCCCCTCTGGCCTTCCTGCTAATCTACTCACTTGTACCTGCCCCAGGACCTTTGCACCTGCCACTTGGATCCTGAAAATACCCACTCCACATTTGTCTGGCTTCTACTTGTCCTTCAGCTTTCAACCTTCCCTGACCCCCAATCTAAAGTGGTATCCTCACTCTCCACCCCACAATGTTGTTCTCACCTGACTTATCGCTAGCTGAGATCTTCTTCCTTTATGAGTGATTTAGTACCTTCTTACTTGCTTCCTCCCACTCCCTGGCAAGGACTTGCCCTCTTGTGCCTGGCATGTGTTGGGTGCTCAGTGAACATTTTCAGAATGAACAAATCAAATGTATTTTCTTAGGAATGTAGTTATTTTACCTAAGAGAAAAAAACAAAGCAAGAGTAATCATTTTCAAAGCAAAACTCACCATTTCTTGTTCTGTATTTTCTTGTGCAGGATCTACTGTCCCTGACCTACAGCCTGGTCGAAGGTCCGGTAAGTGCTCATTTTGTCCTGACTTAGGGATTTTGTTAAATCTAGTGGAAATGAAGGAAGTGGAAAAATCTCCTGTACTCTGTTTCTGTGCAAACCCAGTCTGGCCACATGGGGGGTGAGGCAGTGCCAATAGCCTTTGGTTTTCTTAACTTCCCCTTCCCGTTGGAGTTGGAGGACTCCTTGGGCACAACTGCCTTATACTTGCCACCAGGAACAGAACTCCACTCCTGCTCCCAAGGCAGACATCTGTAATCAACCACAGAGCAGTCAACCCTCACCCACGACAGTCACTAATAATTGATCTGGGCAGCCTGGAGAGATGAGACCCACCTGGCCCCTTCCATGGATAAGCTCTAGAAATGAATTTGGTTTTGCCAGGGGATTTGGATGGGGGCTTATGTGACTTCTTATTAGGAATGATGAGAGCGGTATTGAGGCTGGGAATTCTGCCTGATTTCATCATTCCATTTGGGGGCCTCACGGAGGCAGCCCCTGCCTTCTGTCACCACGCCCCATTTTTATTAGTTGGCCCCACCAGAGGTTGGCCATCTAAGAATATAATTGAACCAAACGGATCTATACCTTGGGCAATGCATTTTTTTTTTTTTATTGATTCTAACTCTACATTATTATTGTTGCTTAATGAGGAACTGATGTAATTTCTAATGAAGCCACATGGCCCTCGGATGGATCAAGTGAAGTTTTATTTCCCCCGTGATGCTGTATCCTCTCTTCAATTAAAACTCGGGAAGGAGAATTAATACATATGTAAGAATTTTTTTTTTTTAAGATTAGTGTCAAGACAGCAGCTTTTTATTACACTTGTAAATTTCCTATATGATGGGGTTGGAGAGGCGCAAGGCTGGCCTTGAGTGGACCGAGGATGGGTAGCCCCATGGAGGCTTGGCGGGAGGCTGTCTGTGGCTTCTGTCACGTAGGTGGTGACCCGTCTGTGCCCCGAGCTCCTCTGTTCCTGTCCTCTGCCTGTGGCACGGTCCTTGGAGTGCACCTCCCCCAGCTGCCTGCCAGTTATGGGTGCAAGGATTTGAGAAGTTGCGTTGCTTTTTAGATAACTGAGGTGAAGTTTGCGTAACATACACTTAGCCATTTTCAGGTGAATGATTTGGTGGCATTTAGTAGATTCATACTGTCTAGTGCTGAAACAGGTTCAGCACCCTAAAGGAAACTCTGTGAGCTGTCTCGCCCCATTCCCCCCCGCCCCGCCCGCCCCCCCCCCCCCCGAGCCCCTGGCCTTCCCTGGACATTTCCTTGGGGAATGTTTCTTTCACTTTGCGCATGGTGCCCCTGGGCTGTGGTGTGGCTAGTACTTGTTGATGGCTGAGTAGTACTCCACAGTCTGGCCGAACACGTTTGAGCATCCATCCTTCCATCGGTGACCCGGGCTGTGACTTCCCTTGGCTGTTGTAAACATGTGTGTCCAGGGATTTGTCTCAACACCTGTTTCCTGTTCTTTTGGGGCTTACACCTAGAAGCGGAGAGGCTGGGTCATAGGGTGATTCTGTGTTTCACTATTTGAAGAACTACCAGCCTGTTTCTTCTTTCAACAAGAAGCAACCGAATCTCATCATGGCCTCCCCAGGGTCCGCGGGGATTTGAATCCTGGAGGGTGGCTCCATCCACCACTCTGCGCTGTGCTGGGGGTGTTGTCTCTGGCCCCACATTTTGTTCTGTGCTCTGTCCCTGGACCACAGGCATGGCGGAGAGCGGGGTGGGGGTGTTGCGAGCGGGGAAGCAGACCTCCTTGGTGGGCTTCCTCAGGGTAGATGTTGCCAATAAAGCTCTGACCGTAAACGGTGTCTTTCAATATGCTTTATTCACACAAGTCGTATATAATCAAACACCATGTCTAGCGTTACCCTGTCGCTGTGTCTCTCAAGCACTTGTTTACCGCAATGTCACTTTAGTCATCGGGGCAGAGTTGTCCGTGGGCTTCCCCGCTTGCGACAGGGGGGCAGGCAGGAGCCTCTCTGTACAGGGACCACTCCCTCCAGCGGGCCCCTGACCTCGGCGCCATCCTCTGCTGTAGCATCCTGACCTCTGGTTTTGGGGTGTCTTCGTGGGCGCCAGGTTGCTCTCTGAGCGGCTCGTCGATAGGTTAGTGGGCTCAGCTTGATTCCCAGTCTCTCTCTCAGCTGACGAAGTCCACAAGACAAATGATAGCAACGGTTCATCAGGCCCCAGCTGTGCGCCCTGCGATGACACTGCTCTGGCCTCCGTGTGCATGGTACCGGAGCAGATGGCCCCGTCATCCCCCCTTTGCTGCCTTGGGGGCAGACGGCAGACGCCCAGGGAGGAGAGGTAGCGGGTCCTCGGTCACACAGTGTGAGGTGGCGGAGCTGGGGTTTGAACCCAGTGTGTGCCTCTCTGCAGCTGGTCCCTCCCGCCATGTCTGCAGGCTTCTCTGGATGCCCCCACCCTCCCCCCACCCCCCAACATTTCCCACACAGGTGCAGTGATGGACTTTTGCCAAAAACCTTGTGGTGGTCCTGGCTTTCCTGGGCCCGCACAGCCCAAGCATCCCGCGCGGCCAGGGAGGTCTTGCCTGTGAGACGGGAATTCCTGTTGGGGTGTGGCTCCCACTCACCGCCCCCGTGGCTGAGTAAGGAGCACATTGCAAGACAGGTGATCTGGCGTCTTCAGGCAAGGTGACTTGTTTACTCACTGACTTTGCATCCCTGCCTTCCAGCCCCAGCCCCTGGGTGAGGCCCAGAGGACTGCATGGGGAGGCCCAGGAAGCCGCAGGTGGGTGCTTCTCAGGGGCGGGAGGAGGGGCGATCAGGTCATGGGTTCTGCCCCCCCCAGGGCCTTCCAGGCATCCAGGCATTGAGCAATTAAGTGCCCTGACCGAAGTCCCCCCATGTCCCCTCTCCTGAGCCACGTCAGGCAGGCTGGAGTGTATTGACCCCTGTTCCCAGCCTTCCTGTCAGTGCAGTATTTCTCTGACCTTTCAAAAGGGATAAATTCCCTTGGCAGTGCTTATTGCTCAAGCCTGTCTCAAAGAGGGGGCCGAGGCAGCAGAATTGTGCCCAGACCAAGGCAGCTGTCCCGGAGCCCTGCCACACCCCTGGCCCCCCTCGGGGCAGTTTCGGGGGTGGGGGGGGAGGGAAGTGCGTTTCCTGCTGGTGCTGGCCTGCGTCAGCTCCCGGGGTGAAAGCAGACAGGCTGGGCTTCTCCTTGGATCACCTGCCTCCGTCTGCCTCCTTGGTTCTGACAGATGCTGTGCTCTCGTGTCTCTGTTAGTTGCCTTCACAGGGAACATGGGAGGTTGGTGGGGGTGGGGGGGTGGGGGGGGAGAATCTCATTATCAGGGCTCCTCAACTCCCTTCTGCAGTCCCTGGGAGCGCAGTGCCTCCCCTTCATCCTCTCCCCTCTCCCACCAGAGCTTCCATGAGAGCGCTGGGAGAGAAGGGTCTGCATTTCCCACATGCCCACTGTGTGCCAGGTGGGCCCCCACAGGAAAGGTGGAACCCACTTGCGGGCGGAGAGCCTCAGCTCCGAGAGGCGAGCAACGCCGGGTCCCCAGCCCTTGGAGGAAGGACAGAGATGAGAGCGCGTCGGGCTGACCGGAGGACCTGCTCTTGCTGAGAGGCAGTGGACACTGGGCAAGGAGGCCGCGTGTCCTTCACCGTGCCCAGGCTCCTGGCTTGCTTCTCAGGGGGCACCACGGCTCCCTCTGCACTGTTTCTCCCCCTCTCAGCAGCCCTTGGCAGACCCCAGCCCCTCCCTGGCTGAGAGGCTGCAGTGGACCCCCAGAGACCTCCCAGCGACCTCCCAGCAGCAGGAGAGCTCCTCCCACCCCGCAGTGCCACTTCCTAATTCCCAGCCTGTTGAGAGCAGGGCTTGCCATCTGGGCCCCTGGAAGCCGCCTGCTGCCTGCGCAGGTAGCCCTGTCTGAGATGGCTCTAACCCCCCAGGAAGCCATGGTGTCCTCAGGGCCAGCAGAAGCATGTGGAATGTCCTGCCCAGACCCAGAGTAACACTCAGACACCCCGACATGAGGGGCTCCAGCACTGCCCTGACTGGGCCCTGCCAGCCCCCATCCTTGATGCCCTCAGGCCCAGCGGTGCCTTCTTCTGGGAGCCTCTCGCACTGTGCAGAGCCCAGCATGGCTCCCCGGACCTCCCGACTCTTGGAGATACTGTTTTGGGGCCTAGAGCTCCTGCTTGTTGCCTGGTGGAGGGTCCCACAGAGGCCGCTCAGCCAGGGCACATGTCCTGGTAGAGTGGAGGTAACGTGCTTAGCCTGGCAGGAATTCTGGAGCCCCCAGGCACAGCCCCGGTCACTGTACCCCAGCTGACACCCCTGATCCCATCACTCACGCACACGCCGTGTGCTTGTCCCACCTTCGTACTCAGTGGTGATGAATACGAGGCTGCCTTTGCAGGGGTGGGGGGCTCCTTGCTTCCAGCGTAGCCCCGCAGGCTCCTCAGGGCCCCACACGGGCTGTGAGTGATGCTCCCTCAGCGCGTGCTGCCCTGCGCGGGACGTCCCAGCAGCTCCCCTGCCCCAAACATCCTCTTTCCCACGGACCGATTTCGCCTTCTCCGTGGCACTTAGCACTATCGGAAATAATGTTCTTTTCTCGTTCCGGAGTTTATTTCCTTGCGTCTTGCTCACTTGAATATAAGCTCTGCAAGAAACATGTCTTGTTCACTCGTCTTCACTTGTCTTGTTGGCTGAAAACCCGAGAGCTTAGCCGACTCGTTGACTCCAGTTACATGCCTTGTTTATTATCATGCCTGCGCGTTAATTACTTTGTCTGCTCTTTCGTTTTTCTGCATGGAGGAGGCTGTGAACGCCTAACAAGAAGGAGTTTGTCTTTTTATCACAGTGGGTTTCCAAACCCTGTGTGGTGTTTGGTATGGAGGGAATTCTCAGTACACCGTACATGGGTGGATAGTGGGTGTGTAGGTGGTAGATGGATGGATGGGTGGGTGAGTAGACAGGTGGATGGACGGTGGGTGGGGTGGGTGGATGGTAGGTGGGTAGCTGGGTAGATGGATGGATGGTAGGTGAGGAGGTAGGTGGATGGGTGGATCATGGGTGGGTGGATGGTGAATGAGTGGGTAGGTGGATAGACGGATGGGTGGGTACGTGGGTGGGAGGGGCGGGTGGATGGATGGATAAATAGGCAAGTCTGGCTGAATTCTCCTGAGTTTATAGCCATTCTCCAAACAAATAAGAGCTCCTTTGGCTTTCTTCCATCTGAGATTATCCAAACTCCATTGGTTTTCCAACAGAGCACTAGTCAAGAGCTCATGAATTTCTAAGCAGTAGGAACTTATTGTTAAAGTTTTCCATTTGTATAATACTGCTGGTTGAGAATGTGCGCTGCCAGAGCCTACTGAGGGCGTATTAACATTAGCTTGTGTGTGGGTGTCTGATTTTTTTTTAATACCCCTTTGGACTCTTGTATTTCGGACTTTCTGAATTTTACGAATCAGCAGCTTGGAGCCCTTAAGTTTTCACCTGAGATGGGTGGGCTGGGGTTTCTTGGAGCCGCTGCATCTGAACTCGTGTTACTTGGCTCGCAAAAGCTGTTTATTGGCTAGCTTTGGTGAGGGACTGGAGCCCTGTATCACTGCTTCTTCCCTTGTTTATTAACGTCTGCTAACATCTCGAGCTTGGTTTCTCTGGTGCCTGCCCCGTGCCTTTCTGAAATCAGTGCTGTTTCCTGGGTCTGGACTCAGGCCTCCCCCCCCCCCCCGCCGAATTTTTGTTGCAGGTGCCCCTGAAAGTAACACAAATAGTCTTGTTTATTCACCCGGGCTGAGAATCTTAGCCTTGGAATAGAGGAGTTCAGTGGACCTGCCGTCATAGAGATGTTTGATCATCTGTCATTTAAAAAATTATTCCCGAAGAAAAGAATTTTTTGGTGGCCTCCTCTGTTTTCTCTCTTCTAAACCATGAAGATGCTGTTTGATTTGCTTTCATCTTTCTGCTGACGTGGGAGGGCGGCATCGTGTTGTTAACAGTGTGTGTTTGCCTTTCACTTCTTTGAAAGGACGTGGGGATTCTGGTTTCTCTACCACTCAAAGTCAAGAGCAAAATGGCATCTTTGAGCACTGTCTGTGCAAGGTGGCGACACTCAGCTCACCTGTGCTTTGTATTTCTCTGCACCTTCTTCCCAGGCTGGTCACCGTAACCAGGACCTTCCGAGCTGCCTTAGTTATATTTTGACATTGGCGCAGGTAATGTTACGCCCTGTGCACCGGGTTGATATGTAACAGGCGCCGTGAGGCACCGAAGCAGGGACCTGCCCCTAATCTTTGTGACAACTCAACCAGCAACTGTCCTTTGCATCCTGAGGCTCGGGCAGAGCCAGCGGCACCCAGACCCGGCTCTGGCTGCACCGTGCTAGTTCTGGTCTCCACCAGGACAGCGCTGCTGTGTGTGGCCTGGGAAATGGACTCGCACTGGTCTCTCCGCGGGACTCTTACCCACTGTTCCTCCTTCTCAAATTCGACTTAGGGTGCTGGCCCTGGATTTCCAGGCCAGCACCACCCACCTTGTGACATGTGGAAGAAGCCGTGTGCTCTTGTTAACAGGCAGGGTTTAGGGGAGGCCTGAGGAATTCCTTGTGAACTCTGAGCAGATGCTGTTGCTGCTGCTGGTCCCAAGGCCTGTCTGTGGCAGCCAGATTCTGGATTGTTCCAGAACCCAGCCATGCTGCTGCTTCCTTGGCCTGGGTTTTTATTGGCCCTGTGGCTCACTAGTTTTTAGTGCTGTGGTTTAGCAAGTCGAGCGAGGACAGCTGCTTCTGTGCAAATCCCAACCCTGTCTCTCACTCCTGGCACAGCGGCACCCAGCTCGCTGGTAAACAGAGGCAGGTAAAGGAGGTGTTTGGCACTGGCACAGGCTGAGGGGTATGTGCTGAGTGTTATCATTACTTGAAACATCAAAACCATTCAGTTTATCACTACACAAGCCTGTGTTACCCCCTCCCACTCCCGCAGTCCTGCCCCAGCCTTTGAAATTTGTGGAAATGCTGCTGCTCTTAATCTGCAGGTGCTCCCTCTATTTCCTTTACACGAATCCTTTCTTCAAGATGGCTGGAGCCTCATCACTTCCAGGCAGCCCTCCTGGTTAACCTTTCTCTATCTAGTCCTCTCAGTTTGTCTTCAAACAATGTCTCCTCCTCCACCAAGGCACCAGGTCCACACTGACCTTTTGTAACTTATGTTATTATATGTATGGATTTGGAAAACAGGTTGACAAGCTATTTTGGATGAGGGTAAGCCCCTGGGGGCAGTTTGGGTGGGTCTGTGTGCTGCCTGCCAGCTCCCTGCAGGGCTGTTCCTCCGAGTGGGTTCATGAGCCTCGATCCCAGAGACCCAGTTAGGATGACAGAGGGTTAGAGCCCATCAGGTGGGGAGATGAGCTGGGAAGGAGACACACAAGCAGCTGCCATTTGCCAGAAGACGTTGCAGAGAGTGGAGCTGTTTCAAGAGACTCGTCGGGAAGCCATGCTCTGTCATGCACAAGTTTTCTCCTCCCAGCGACCCAGGAGCCTTTCAGTGGCATGTGTGGGGCTGGCTGGTGTCAGTGGTTGCTCTGTTCTGGGGCTGGTGCCTGGTGCTGGGCATGGCTGGCAGCTGTGGGTGTGCATCCTGGACGCATTGGCGGGGAGGTGGGGCTTTGTGTTAGTTTCTAAAGCTTCCCCGGGGATTCTGATGAAAAGCCAAGGTTGGGAACCGTGACTTTGAGCCGTGAGCCCCACATTCGTTGTGTGGGGCATTCACATGTTAAGTTCCCTGAGAAGTCTGTAATAGATGGTGGTTAGCTGTCTGTGGCCCTGGGAGTTTGGTTTCTTCCCTGCAGGGCTGGTCAGAACTGGAACTTCCGATGATATGCATTGACCACATCACCCCCTCGAGGGGCCTCTCTAGGTCACGTGGGTGCTGTGCCTATTCTGTCTGCCGGCCTAGAGCCAATTTCAGGGGAACGGGCCAGCCCCTCCAGCCAGGCCCTCGCCTCGGCAGATGCAGTGATGCCGGTGCAGTGGTGCCGGTGCAGGAGACGGTGGTTTTGATCGTCTGACGACCAAGCAAAGACCCAGAAAGTCTCAGCTCCCTCCTGGGGACAGATGTCTTCCCTCCCAGGTGGCCTGGACTGTCACTTCCGCGGTGGGAACTGCTCTTACTTTGCATAAGTGATTGAAATAATTGCACTGGCTGTTTCGCTTCATCTGCGAGACACTGAGTGGGGCCGGGGCAGCGAATGGGCTTAGTTCTGATTTTCTCAGGGTTGTTTGTGATCTACAGTCACTGCCTTAAAGCTCACCCTAATTGCGAGCTCGGCTTCGGGGTACCGGTGCAGGCGATACCAACCTCTCCCATCTTCGAATGGGCTTATGTGCCAGGCTGGGTTCCTGGGCATTACTTCTCCTGGGGGTGAGGCATGGGACCACTGAAGGGAGTTGGGGGCCAGGCATGGGTGTCCTTCAGGGAGGCTGTTTTAGCCACTCAGGCAGAGCTCAGCTCACCCAAAGCCTCGTCCTCCCCGCGCTTGCTGTAAGTCCAGTGTTCCCCGAGCTTGGCCACCTTCCTTCCTCGGGCTGTTGCAGCTCAGTGGGAGAGGAGGTGAGGAATCCACACCCCACGGACTGGAATTCTGTGTCTCCCTCCTGCCGTAGAAGAGCAGGTGACAGAAGAGGCAGCCAAATATTTCCGATTCCACAGCCAATGTTACCTTCTCCCCCAGGCTCAGCTTGGCGGGGTAAATTTCAGAGCCTTGGCATTTTCCATCCCAGATTTAGGTGAAACTAGCAAAGGAGTTTGATTTCTCAAAGCAGACGGTGTTCATGCGGTCCGACTGGAGCAGAGGGTTGGGTGGGCCAGGCAGTAGGACAGCTGAGAGCACTTACAGGACTGCGGCCCCGTGGCGGAGTTCCCGGGAGCCTCCCAGTTAGTTAGTTTGGAGTCAGAGCTCTGGTGTTTTCGCTTACCTGCAACATCTAAAGCTCTAGACAGTGAAGGTCGCTTGCATGGAGAAGTGTGTCTGCAGCAAATGGTTGAGCATTTAAAGTTAAGCAGATGTGTGTGAAACACGCACAATGTAATTTTCATCGACCTTATGGATGCAGGCTTGGAAGTGCCAGTTAGCTCGAGATGTCAGATGCGCGGGAGGTTGGACGGATCAAGCACCTGCCTGTCTCTCAGGATCACTTCCTGGCCTTCTCTCCCCTCTGTAGGTAGACTGCAGCTCCACATTTCCTTGCCCATGGGTTGGGTCTGGGCAGTAGGGAGCCACCGCAGGTTACAGGAAGAGGGAGGGAGTGCAGGTCATTTATAGATCCTGCTCCTTCGAGCTGCTGCGTTTCTAAGCCCCTCTGGGGGAGCTTCCGTGTGTCTGTATTCAGGCTGGGAGAGGGTGGCAGAGCCGGGCTCCCACTGTGACCAGCCCCAGAGCACTGTATTATGTCTGTGGTTCCCTCAC
Source organism: Talpa europaea (assembly GCF_964194135.1). Taxonomy (NCBI): domain Eukaryota; kingdom Metazoa; phylum Chordata; class Mammalia; order Eulipotyphla; family Talpidae; genus Talpa; species Talpa europaea. Next base: position 100,483,041 of record NC_140079.1, on the reverse strand, counting down.
CCCCGGCCCACACCTTTATAAATAGCCCTTTATTAAACTCCTTTCAAATCATCCTAATTTGAGTGTGCCATCTGTTTCCCGCCCGCCGGCGCGTACGACGGGGAAGCCAGGGATTCTACCTCACAAATGGACTCGAGTTGAAACGCCGCCTTTGCAGAAGGACCTCCCCAGCCCCGTCACTCTCCCCACGCCCTCTGCCTGCTCCCTTGACGCTCTGGCCACTCTTGGTCTGTCATTTGATGGGCCTGTTGGTGTGTGTTGCTCCTGGTGGCCCCCAGCTCAAGGGCTGCAAAAGCAGAGAGGTCAGGTGACTTGCTCAAGAGGGGGGATGCAGCTTGAAGCCAGGCCTTGGGTTCCAAAAGCCTCCTACACCATGAGGCAAGCTCCAGGTGGGGTCTTGTTCCTCAGAATCACCCTGCCCTGTTGGCTGATTCACGGAGTGGGTGGGGGGGCAGAGAAAGCCGGGCAGTCCTGGGATGCCCCGAGTCCAAAGTTGCTCTTCCCATCTGTCTGCAGAGGCAGGGCCTGGTGGTCAGTGTCCGGGGTCCTTCCCTTCCTTTGCTCCCCACAACCCCTCCCCAAGTCACCTCCCTGGGCCTGTATGTCAGCGCCTCCTTGTGAGGGTGCGGGCATGTCAGTGGGGCCGCCCTTGGGACCTGCGCTGGCCTTAGTCACCTCTCCAGATAGTCACGTTCGGCCCTGGGGTTGGGGTGTCACTCTACAGGTGTCGGAGGGGCCCATCCCAGAGCAGCTCCCCAGGTGGTGTCAGGGCGCCCTCTCCCATTAGGGCCCCACGTGGCAGCTCTCAGGTGCCCCGCATGTGCTGAGGCTTGGGCATCTGTGCTCTGTGGCCCTGCCTTGCACCTTCTCAGGCCCAGGAGGGGTCAGCCTGGGTCGGGTGGTGGGGGTGTCCCGGGCAACCTGAGCCTCACGCCCCAGGGTGTGAGCATGGAGGGATCTGCCACGCACCTGCCCGCTGAGTCTCCACTCCACATGCTGGGGGTGGGGCCGGACCGCAGGTTGTCGGGGTGGTGGAGGCCAACTTTCGAGTCCCCTCCGGTCACCTGACTCTCCGAGACCACCCACACTTGCAAGAGGGACAGGAGGCTCCCTGAGGACCTCCTCCTCCCCTGCCCTCCAGCCCTGTTCTGAGCCAGGTGCCCCAGAGCCTTCACTCCCGACGGACCCCAGATGCAGCTCCGTTGCTGGTCAGCGCGAGCGCCTCGTTGGCCTCCCGGCGAGGGCAGAGGGGCTGCGGGGGAGGGAAGGCTCGGGCACATGGCAGCGGGTGCTGGGAGTGGCGGGTGCCAGCTCCCTGCCAGGTCTTCTTGATTTGGAGAAAGTCATGCTCTGCTCAGGGATGGGTCCCTCATCCCGGCTCAGCTTGGCCAGCCTGCCTGTGCCTTCTCGTCCTTTCTCTCTGTGACAAAGAGTCCACTTTGGCTTTCCTTGGATCATTCTTACGATAAGAGCAGCCACTGGCCAAGCCTCAGTGCCCTCCTCATTTCGGAGCATGGAGGAAGCACTGGTAAAAAGACTTGGGTATGTTTTTTTTCCTTTTAACTAAAATCTTCTTTCATGGTCCAGGGCTTTAAGAATAAAATCCCAGACTCCTTTACTTGGCTTAATAGACCCAGCAAAGTCAGAAAACCCTTCATCTTGTCAGCCTCATCTCATACCTCATTCCCTTCACCCTAGACACTCCTGCCTGAAGATTTAGGTCCCCCAAATGCCTCCAGGCCTTTGTTCTTCTTCTCAGAATGCTCCCACCCCTATTTTCTACTTGTCCCTTCACTTTGAGAAATCTTACTCATTATTCAGCGCTCAGTTTAGGCGTCACTGCCTCCCGGAAGCCTTCCTGCCCGACTAGGCCAGGCCCCACGTTACATGCTACCACAGCTCTCCGTGCTGCCTCTCTCCTGGAGTCCACTGCTCCTATAGACTCAATTATCTGTCTAGTGTCCAGCTGCCTCTGGGACCAAGGCTTCCTGGGTGCCGATAAGGACTGTCTGTTTTCTGCTGTTTCTGGAGCTCCTGGCACATGACCTGGAAAGAAGAGAGACTCATTATGCCATTTTAAGTGAATGAAGACATGAAGTGGAAGAACAAGGGAGAAGAAGATAAGGGTATTAGGGTCATAGGTCTGGCAGGACCTGGCGGCATGGGCTGGCTCCGGGCCACTCTGGCGCATTGGGTGGAATCAAGGGCAAGGTGGACTTGAACCTTCTTCCGTCTTCCAGATGCTCAGGCCTAGAGGGCCTGGCTTGGTCCCCATCCAGAGGCTGTGTTCTGGGGAAAGGGAGTCTTCAGAGCTGCATTACTCCCCCTGGAATTCTCTGTGCCTGAGACACGCAGCATCTCAGGAGTGACACAGGGGTCACAGTTGTGGTGCTGGAGCTCAGGTCTGCCGTGTGGCTTGGCGGGGGGCGGGGGGTGGTGGGCTAGATCGCACCTCTCCTTGTCCTCAGTGTGCCACACCTCTGATGTGCCCTGTCTCCTTGAAATGAGGACTGTGTTGATGGCGATAATGGGGGTGCGACGACAGGTTACATGGTGGTGATGATGATGGAAGATGATGATGGAGGAGGATGGAGAGGGTGAGGATGGTGAAGTTGATGATGATGGCGAAGCCGATGATGATGGACGATGGTGATGTTGACAAATTAGTGGGACTGACAGTGATGGAGGGAGATGGTGGTGATGATGATGGTGGTGATGATGATGATGATGGAGGGAGATGGTGGTGATGATGATGGTGGTGATGGAGGAAGGTGGTGGTGATGACACAGCTGATTGTAGTGGTGGTGAGAGAAGTTAGTGGGCAGGATGGTGGATAATGGTGATGCTGGTGATGTAATAGTTAAAACTGATTTATTGTCAGTACCCTACACTTCAAAGCTATCATCTTGTTTAATCCTTGCAAGGATATTTTCTGGAAGTTTCCATTTCTGGCATTATTTGCATTTTCACAAGTGAAGGCGCCATGGTAGAGGGGTCATCTAACTTGCCAGAAGTCCCACTGCTGCTGGTCGTGGCAAAGCCAGGCCTGATGTCACGTTCTCTGGGTGGAACAGGGAGAAGGTTGGGACATTTCTGCTTTGGGAGTCCAGGTCACTGACCACCTTCTCCAGCTTCTTCTTTGACCATCTCCAGCCCCTCCCCTGCCTGTGCTTAACTCTGTGCTTAAATAAAGAGTTGGGACCATGGGGTGATTTGAAAGGGGTTAATTTTCTCGGGAGGAAGACTGAGGGCCAGGAACAGGACACAGACAGTCTATGTCCAGGGCTTGTCCTGAGGGCGAGGATCTGAGAGCTGCTTAAGTTCTGACACAGCTCGGGGATTAACAGTGCAGCTCTGATGTAAGACAGACTTGGGTTCAAATCTAGCCTTTAGTCCCAACCTGCATGTGACCTTGTGCAAGACGTCCTTGTCTTAGGACTCACTTTCCTTGTCTGTAAATTGGGTCAGGGTGCCCCTCTTAGCTGGTGTTATCACTGTTGCTGTCATTATTAATTAAGGAGCTCAGGGCCACCAGAGAAGGGAACCGAATCCCCTGAGCTCGCGGTAAGGCGCCAGGGCCCGGCAGGGACTGCTCTTGAACTGAGCCTATCGGAGTGGTGACAGGCGCGTAGCTTTCTCAGTGCCGTGCAGCTAATTAGGTGTCAGCGTGGGGATGAGGGCTCGGGCTGAGCTCCAAGCCGTCATCCTCCCTCCAGCAGACCTGGGCACTCAGGGCCCTGTCAGCTTGTTGGCACTGAGTGCTGACTCCTAGGGTGTCGTGCTGCCTGCCCGGAGCATCTGCAGGAGGGCAGACCCAGGTCTGGGCTGTTGTTGTTGACTTGGGTGCTGCCAGTAGGCTGACCTCGGCCTCTAGACGGGCCATGAGCTTCCCTGCTGGCCTGGCATGGGTGCATCCCTGCCTTCTCCGTGTGGCCGAGTCGGGCGTGAGATGGTTTCCCACTGTCTGTGATCACAGTGTGGGAGGAGGGCGGGATGGGCCTGGGCTGGTGGGTCTGGTTCAAATTGTCAGGAAGAGCAGCTGTGGGCTCCATCCTCCAGCAGAATTGCAACCCTGTGAGTGGGGGTGTCACCCCCTCTGTTACAGTGGGAATGGAGGCCAAGGGCTTTGCTCAAGGTCATGCAGCTAGCAACGGCAGTTTCTGGATGGGACACTTAACCACAATGCCTTTCTGTGCGTGTGGGGAGGCGGGGAGAAGGGCCCAGGGAGCACAGCCTTGCTACCCCAGCTCTTTCCGCAGAATTGCTTTGGGGTGCTGAGTGCTGCTGAGAAGGGACTCTCCAGCTGCTGCGCTGAACTGAGGTGCTGAGCCAAGGCTGGGGGAGGCAGGCACGGCTGGCGGGTCTGCCCTGGCTCCTCCAGGCACCCCTGTGGGTGAGCTCAGCGCCTGTGCGGCTTTCACACAGCCAGGAAACTTCAAGGAGGCGGGACCTGGTGTTGGGACCAGAGCCTTAGCTGCAAGAGCAGAGTCCGTGAGTCTGCTGCGCCCCCTGCAGGCCAGAGACGGGCACTGCCTCCACCTCTCCACGGCCAGTTCTGTTTTTAACCAACTTCAAAAAATTGAAGCATTATATGTGATGTAACAATGATCGTGATGAGTTTTCCCAGAATGAGCGTATCTGAACCGCCAGCACCCTGAAGTCGCTGCCTCCCAGCATCCCCCTCCAGCATTGTCCACTTCAAATGTCATTTTGAAAACAGGTTCATTTTGCCCGTTTTCAACTTCAAATCAATATACTCACATAGTAAGCATTATTTTGCATCTGACTTCTCTCGCCCACCAAAAACATGTATATCCCATCACCAAGGGATGCAGACAGAATGTTTACAGCAGCTCTAGTGCTAATAGCTCCAACTCATCTGCAGGGCAGGCGGAGGGATTGTGGTGTGTTTACAAGGTGGGACTCGTACAGCCAGGGCGCTCGATTAACAGCTGCTGTGCAGGACGGAGCTCATGCATGGTTTTGCTGGGCGTTTGTATGTGGTTCAGGCACCCTGGGCTAGACCGGGGGCAGAGTGTGGCCCCCATAGCTCCCAGCCTGCTGCTATGCGCCAGTGTGGCCCCGAGGATAGTGCTAGCACCATGCCTGCTCTTTAGCTCAGCCATTTTCAAGCCGACCTGCACATCAGAATCACCAGGAGAGCTTTGAAAAATAAACCAACAGCACAAAGCAAGCAAAAAAAGAAATAATGATCTAGTACCATCCTTGCAGCCGGAGCTAACTGGCCTGGGCAGACCCTGTGACACTGGCGTTTTTGAAAATCTCCCCTGTGATCTTAATGTGTGGCGACTTGAAAACTGCAGTGTTGTCTGGGGGTCACATCATCTGGGAGCCCCATTGCAGACCGTTGGGGGGTCTGAGCACCATGGGGTTCCAACGCACATCGCCCCCCTTCTCTCTGCAGGGTGCCATGGGCTTCAGTAAGGACTTGCAGAAGGAGCAGAAGCGCAGCGGTCAGGGATCACATGTCTTCCATTTCCATTTCATGGAAAGTCCATTAATTTTCCTAACTGTTCACTTGGTACCTCCTTCCTGCCAGGCCCTGGGCTACCTGCCTCAGTGAGTTCGCGGGAAGTGAGACCACCACATTAAGATATGATTTCAGTAAAAGCTGAGTACAGGGGGCTAGGAGTGCCTGGGAGGGACTAGGAGGGGCTTCTCTGAAAGAAGCCATCTGAGCTGAGACCTAAAGATGCAGATGATTTAATTGAGAAAAAGCAGAACACAGAACATTCTAAGCAAAGGGAGTATAGCATGTACAAAGGTCCTGTGGCCACAGGGACTCACCTATGCTTTTGTGGCTTGATGGGTGAACCATTTGGATGAAATGACATTTGCTTCCCACTAAACCATCAGCCATAACAAGGGGCAGGGACCTGACCCTTTTCTTTCTGACCTTCAAGTGGGGACCTTTATGGGAGGGGAAAGCTGACCTTGATTTTCTCCATATTCACTGTGGGGCCCCACTTGCTTCTTTCCACCCTGGAGACTAGATCATGGATCAGCAAACTATGGCCTGTGTGTCAAATATGGATGTTTGCCTGCTTTTGCAAACAAATTTTATTGAAATACGGCCCGTTTACTCTGTATCGCCTGGCTGCTTTCATGCTGTCACGGCCGAGTGGAGAAGGCGGGACAGGTTAGTCTCCTCGCTGGGGTGATACTCGAGCCATAGGTCCCAGCACGTTGCTTTCCCCGTGAGCCTGGTCTTCTTCCTGAAGACACACTCTCCTCTCTCTTGTTTTTTTCCTCCTGCAGGCAGAACTATCCGCAATCTCAGGTGTGCATGATGAATAAGACCCAGAAAGAATTAACTTCTGCCTTAAAGCACAAAAGCCCTGGCCTTTGTCAACCTAGCAAAACTTTGCCAAGTCCCTATCTGCTTCTTCCCCGAAGCTGACGGATTTAGCGGGATCTTTCCCCTGCACACCCCACTGGGCAGATGTAGCAAGAGCTGAGCCCGATGACAGCCACGGTCTCGGGGGTGGATGGGCAGGCCCCGGGTCTCCCTGACGAGGCTGAGCGCATGTTGACGCAGCAATGTGTCTGCCTGTTCTGCTCATTAAAGGTTAATGTTTGAAAACTCCTTCTTCACCTCCCATCAGAGGGCTGCCCTCATGCAGGAGGCGACACCACCAGAGACTGATTAAATCTTTCCATTTTTAACCAGAGTTTGAGCGAAGGTGTTTCTGCAACAGTAGCTGAACTATGAAATGAATCACACAGTCTCACTGTGGCTGTTGCACAGGAGACAGTGGAAGCGGAAGGGAGAGGAAAACTGCCAGGGAAGAAAACAGAGGGATTCAGAAGGGCAGAGACAAACAGCCTCCGGGTGGGGCTGTGGGAAGCCTGTAGGGACAGGGTAGTCTCTTCTCCCCTCACCCTGCTGCGGTCCTCGGGGTCCGTAGGCAGGGGAAGAACCCTTGTCTGAACCCTTAGCATGCTTTTCCCCAAACAAGCCTAGCTGTCTCGGTGGCCGACGCTGTTGCATCAGACACCTTCCTCCGCATGTTTGGACACTTGGCTCCAGTCTCCCTGGTGGGTTCTGCGGTCCGTGACCTTGACGTGGTGTCGAAGGTGGCAGTCAGACCCTGACCTGGGGGCAGGGGATGTGCCAGAGACCAAGGAGTCACCTTCCTGCTTGTGTGCAGGATGGAGTGGCCGGAATGGCGTGGGGCGTCCCTGTCCCTGGGGAGGTCCAGAGTGGAGGGTGAGGGTCGTGCTTGGAGGGCTGGGGACGGAGGAGGGCTGGGGACGGAGGAGGGCTGAGGCCCACGGGTGAGGGGGCTGGAAAGGCCTGTGCCACGGCCCTCCCCTGTAGCGCCTCTGAGGCAGTGAGTCTCCGCCCCTGAGGCCAGTGGCAGGAGGGCTGCTCCGCTTGGCAATCGGGGTGTATCAGGACTGGTATTTGGGGCTGCCGAATAGTGGGAACAGGGTGGAGAAGGTGGGAGAGGGAGGCCGACTTGGTGGTGGCTGCCGTCTTGGTCCTCCCAGTGCTGTAACAGAAACACCCTCGACCGACGTTTCCTTCTCACAGATCCAGGCCTGGGAAGTCGGGGGTCAAGGTGCCAGCTGACTTGGGGTTAGGGGAGACCCGAGTCCTGGCTCACAGTCACCCATCTTTGTGCTGTGCCCTCACAATGAGGCAGGAGGCGTGAGGGCCTTTTATAAGGGTGCCCCCATTGGTGGGAGCTCCACCCTCCTGACTAACCACCCCCAAGGGCCCTGCGCCTCATGCCATCCCCTTGGGAGTAGGATCCCCACATGTGGATTTGGGAGTGTGTGGACACTTGGTTCACAGTAGCTTTTGCTCTCCAGGCATCTGGGGGTGCCGATCAAGGCCCCTCCAACCCCCCGCCTGCTGTGGTTCCTGCTGCTGCGAACATTGTCTCTTGGCTCCTCTCCCGCACCTTTTCTTGCACTTGCCCCTTTCTTATTCTTTTCTCCGCCTTCCCATGTCTGATTCCTTCTCGCTGTCTCAGAGGGGCCCCCAGCGACAGCGTTCTCTTGGTGACCCGGGTCTTCACCCCACTTCTGCCCTTCGCCTCGCTTCTCTCGGCCTGGCCTGGTCTTGCTCACTTGTTCGTGAGTGTGCTTGGGGGGAGCCAGGCCCTCTTGCCCGTGGCCCAGATCGCAGCCTGGCACTGGGGGCCCTCTGGGAAGGGGCGAGGAAGCCAGGGGTGCTGTGCGTCAAGGAGCTCCTCCTCTGAGCCCCCGCATTGCCCGAGCATCCTGTTGTTACTACATCTTCATTTGCCACGGGCCGCTCCTTCCCTGTGTTAAAATTCATTTCTAGTTAGAGATCATTTTCAATTAAAAAGCGCATAAACCGCAGCCCAGACGCCCATACATTCCTGCTCCGTAGAAAGACCCAGATCATGGATTTTATCATTTGCCACCATTGATTTTCCATGAGTAATAATTACATTTTATACACAACATCTGCACTAAGTGATATTTATATCTGCAATTATCTGGAGTAACTTTTAATGTTAAAATATTTTTTTTCAGAAAGGGGGGGATGTTGAGTAAATTGGATTTTTTACTTTCGCCATCGCTTTTTATCCAGACAATGCTCGTTCTCATATGAAATAATAATTTAGCAATCAGAGCCCGAAATGGTTTTATAAGTGACGTTTGAATTGACATTTCCACCAGCTGGGATGGTAATTTTCAGCTTTCACCGTTGGTGAATTTAGATCCTCTCTTGAAATTTACTTTGCTATTATTATCTTTGAAATCCTTGGGGGGCGGGGTTCTCAGATAACACAGCCCTCCTTCCTGCACACGGGCACTGCTTCTGCTGAAGGGCTTGTGAATCTCCCCACTCTGTAACTCAGCACTCGAGGCCTCCCGCTGCCACGGACACATTTTTCCATGGATTCAGGAGATTCTGATTGAGTCGGACCTGCAGTGTGTCCTGGGGCTGGAATCCATGGTGGTGAGAGGCTCCCCCTCCCCGCCTGGAATGTGCATTAAGGGCGGGAGACTGACAGTGAGAAGCACATTCAGGCCGGAGAGAGTCAGGGTTCTCATAATTGCCCCCTGGAAACTGAGTGATGAAGTGGGTGAGGGAAGGGTGTTGAGAAAGGGGCCTTTGGCATGAGTGGGAAGAGGCGCCTGCAGCAGGGGACGGATAAGTGCACAGGTGGGGGGGTGCTGGGGGGCAGGCAGCACAGAGGAGGTGGAGGAGCTGGGGGATGCGTGCAGGGAGCACAGCTGAGGCCCAACCCCTGGGCAGGCGCTGCTCTTGTGAAGGGGGTTGAGTTGTGTCCTGAGAGCAGGTTGGGGAGCCGAACCCCGGGCCCGGGGAGTATTGGTCTCTGAATTGTGCTTTTAGAAGGTGGCCCTGGCTCCTGGAGGGCCATGAAGAGTGGGGGAAGACGAAGCACCCCAGCTGAGGTTCAACGAGAGAGGCTGGTCCCGGGGCCTGGCATTGGCGTGGGGCTGGCCGGATGCCGTCGAGGCTGGAGTCACCTGTCCCGACAGGTGCCGCGTATTTCCCAGCAGAAAGCTGCGCACAGGCGCATTCCCCTTCGCGCTTTCCCTCTGGACATCACCCCAGCCCCTGCCCCCTCTGCTCGCCCGCTGCTTCCTCCCCACTGGACGCTGCCTGCGTGTCCTTGGATTCGGTGCTGGGAGCTCCTCCCCACGAGCCTCTGGCCATTGCCCGCCTGCTGACCCCTCCTGCTGCTGGGGCCAAGTCCGTGGTCCCCCCGGGGTGCACAGAGGTGGGAAGGCAGCTCTATAAAGTGCAGGTTCTGGGGTCCCATCTCGTGGGGTCTTCGCTGGGTTGGGGCAGCTGATGTGGCGGGGGGGGGGTGGTCCAGGCTGCCGTCCCTCCCCCGTTTCCGCCGGCCCTCATGCCACCTTCTGTTCTAGATCATGGACCATCCCTTGGTGCCTGGGACCCAGGGCGATGGCCCCGGAGAGCTGATGCACCTGGGGAGGACGAGCAGCCTGGTGGGGTGACCGGCCAGCTGTCCTGGCGCGGGTGGCGTTGCCGGACACTGCTGGACCCTCCCTGCCCGGGCCGCCCACCTTGTCTACTCACGGATCCCACCACCCTTCGGGTCCCTGATTGGAAAGTTACCTCTGCCTTGACCCTTTCACCCCCATTTTACAGATGGACAAACAGAGGCTCGGGAGACGGTCACTGGCCAAGGAAAGCCCCAGGGAAGTTACAAGGGGCGAGACGAGGATGAGCGCTCGGGGCTCAGGCCCCAGGGTGGCTCGCCATCTCCCCGCTCGGCAAATTAAAGCGCACACCAGACCCCGGCTTTTGCTGCCTCTGGGGCGACAGACCAGGCCTCCCCTGCTCGAGGACCAGCCCTTCCAACATCCGTAGGAGCTCCTGAGCCCTCCCCGAGCGTGTCTGCTCTTGTCTGATTCATCAGTTCTTCACATTTTCTCTCACCCCCGCAGCCAAGCCCCCTTGGCTGCCCCAGCCCCAACAGGGCAGAGGGTCCTGCCAGTCGCTGAGGTGCACCCCCAATCCCACCTGCTGCAGGCAGAAGTGTCTTCCTCACGAGGTCGTGTTACACTCTGGTCTCCCCAGAGCGGCATCCGCGCCGTCAGGGCTGTGTCCACATTTCCCCTTTCAACGTTGACCCCTCACGCTCCCCAGGCTCCAGGGAGACAGTCGAGCAGGGAGCGTGTGCTGAGAAAGGCCTGCAGGTGGCCAGACCTTGTCCTTGCACACACGTGTGTCCTGGCCATGCCTGCTTCAACAGGGCGTGCACGTACGTCAGAAGAGGCCCGACTTCCCGAGCCGGGGACTAGAGGGGCTCTGGGGTCGCCCTGCCCGTCAAGGGAAGAACCACTGAAGGGGGCGGGGCGAAGGCTGGGTTAAGGGGGCGACTGCAGGCAGAAAGGGCCTTGCTGCTCTCCCTGCGAGACGGGCTGCGATGTGTCGTGAGCTGGCGCGTCTCTGAGCACAGCGTGCGGTGCGACGTGAGCGCTCACGAGTGTGGCCTGGTTATTGTTTTCACGGGGCTGGTTGTGGGCTCAGCTGAGGGGCATTGGGGTCCATCCAGGCCGGGGCTCTTTGGAGCAGGGGTGAACCAGCTGGCGCTGCGGGCAAGGAGGATCAGAATCTCCTCAGGGCGAGAAGACAGGAGTGGGTGCCCTTGGCCCCTGGGGCGCGGTCCCCCTTGCTGGGGGGTCCCGGTGGCTGGGGAGGGCCACCCCAGGGGCGGGGTGGTGAGAAGGCGGTTGCACACTCTTGCTCAGCCCGCCCCGAGGGCCTGGGGAGCGGGCGGTGTCTGTCTGTGAGGCCTTGTTTTTCCCCGGGGTGCCCTGCTGCTTGTCCAGCCCGGGCGGGAGACCTGCCTTTTGTGGCAGCTGCTGTAGGTGGCAGCAGAAACCCTACAAAGCCGGCCCAGGGAGAGGGGAGAGGATGCAACCTCGCACGGTCGGTCGGTCGCCTAGCCGAGGGCTGGAGCAGGCAGCCGCCGCATTACAGGAGTCTCTATTGAGTTACGGCTGCTCTGCAGACTTCACAAGAGACGCCAGGGCCCCCAGCCTGGTCCCGCCAGCCAGATCTTTATCAGATCCTCTTCCGTGGGCTCCAGACTCTGCCTGCCGGGGGCACCCGGAGAAACAGCCAGAGCAGGGAGCCCCGAGGCGGAGCCTGGTGAAGACCTTGGGAGACCTGGCCGGGGTCGGCGGACTCCCCATGGGGCTCACACTGAAACATGAAAAGGTTCTTGCCCACGACGGTCGCGCCTGCTTTTCATTTTGAAGTGTCCAGTACACACACAGCTGCTGAAACACGTTCTCCTTCGTCCCTGGTGCCCCAAGCGTGTGTTTAAGCTACTTGTGGTCAGAAGCACAGCCCAGGGCTTAAAAGCACCCGCCCTAGAGCTGGGCAGGCTGTGGTGGAGCCTTATGGGCCAGTTGCTGCTGTGTGACTTTTGGCAAGAGGATAACCTCTCTGCTGGGTTTCCTCCTCTGTGTCACCTCCTGCGTCTCTGCTCCTATTTTTGGCCTTACGGGAGGATCCAAGAAGCAGTTTGTTCTCGTGGGCACAGAGATATGTGAATGAGAGTTGTTTCTCCACCCCTCCAATTTTCTGTCTTTTTTTTCCATAACAGCTTTGAGGAGATGTAATTCCCCTGCCATACGCTTCACCCACGGAAAGGGCACAGGTCCCCGGTTTAAAGTATATTCACAGCAGGCAGCCATCATCTCAGCCAGTTCTAGAACATTTTCACCGGCCAGAGAAACGCACACCCCTGATGTGCCACCCCAGCCCCCCACCTCGGGAGCGTGAATTGGTTGGGGTGATTTTGCAGATTCCTGCCCATCTACACCCTGTTACCGGGGTTGCCTCTTCTGGATGGTTCGTAGAAAGGACCTCTTTCCTTCCTGGCTGGCAGCCAGGTGGGCTGGCTGCTCGCTGCCGGGGGGCTGGTTTGGGCGGTCTCCCCAGCCGGCACTGACTCCCTCCTGGGGTCCGGGGAGGGCGGTGGGGAGCAGCCCTGCCAACCAGCCCGTCACTCACAGAACAAGCAGCTTGGCTCCCGGTGACTCATTTCAAACTCAATTTGTGGCTCTGCCAAGAGCTGCTGTCTCCCCTGAGCACGGGCCCCATCCCTCCACCCCCGCCTGGCCTGGGGCCCAGAGCTCGCCACTGCGGGCAGCCTCCCAGAACGGCAGCTGCCCAGCCAGCAGGGCCTGCCAGGGCCCCTGGGCCTCGGCCTGCCAGCCCAGCAGGCCAGGCTAACAAGGAAGCCCTGGCTTTGGTCTTCAGGTCACCGAGAGACGGTTTCCAGCGGCCCAATGGTGTGGCCCAGCTTGGTCGGACTCGCCGGGGTCCTCAGGACCCTCCCCAAAGCAGCTGCCTTTGCCTGACAGGCTGTGGCCTCAACCTTCCACGTGCCTCCTCGCCTTTCGTCTGGGGGTCACCTAGCAACTTCTCAGTCCTCTTGGGGAGGGAAGGCTGGTGCGGGGGCCGGCACTGACTCGCCGGGACCGGTGCTGACTTTCAGGACCCTGCCTGCGGCTTGGGGGGAGGGCCTGTGGTTAGCACCACATCCAGAGGCGGAGGAGGAAGCTTGGGTCGACCAGTGGCCCTGGGTGGGGTGGGGCACAGGCCCCCAGCCAAGAAGGAAGGCAGCCAGGTGTGTGGAAGGGCCGGCCTGGCCACTGCACTGACAGCTAGGAGGCGAGTGGCTGCTGGGGACTGGGCTGATGGGGTGTTTGGAGCGAGAGCCAAAGGGTTCAGGTTTCTTTTGGGGGTGACAACAGTGTTCTGAGATTGTGCTGCCGGCCGCAGAGCCGTGTGTCTACACAAACCCCCGCCCCCGGTGGCTTGTGAGTTATTTCTCAGGAAACTGTTCCAGGCCCAGCAGAAAGGAGGCACTGATGCGACAGGTGGGAGGGGGTCACATGGCCTTCGCCCCCCCCCCCCCCCCCCGCCTTGCCCTAAATGCAGCCTGGAACTGCACCCCCTTCTGGAGACCAGGGCCTCAGCTTGCCCCTTGCCCTGTGCCCGGTGGCAGGAGTAGTGGGACGGAAGCCTTCCTGCCCTGCACGGTGCTGGCTGTCCCCGCCGCCCCACTGCTGCTCACAGAAGCCCAGGGGCCCTTCTTTTATTTCAGATTCTAGGGGGGATGGATGTGGGTGGGCAGAGACACCCCATGCCAGGCCTCTCCCGCGGCCCTGCTCACCCTCATGGCGATCTGGCTTTGGGAGACACGGACCAGACGCTGTGCTTGGTCCCTCCGCACCTTGCCCGGGCTTTTGTGTCTAATTTTGGGGGGAGGGCTCTGTCTCCCTTATACTCCTGGCTGCACGACAGGAGACCTCTGCAGGAAGGGGGGGGGGTGGAGAAAAACCATCCTAGCTCGTGTTTGAAGCCCACGGCCTTGGGGAGGCTGGTTGAGGTCTCTGTGGGGTTGTCTGGTGACCCCTTCCCCAAGCACTGTCTAGGGGGTCGGTTTGTATTGGAGGAGCTCGAGCCTCTCTCTGCTGGCTCACGGGGCCACTGCGTTCGCCATCTTTCCTCCTCTCCCCGCTGCCCTGAGCCCCGCGGCAGTCCCAGGAGCTGCGTGTGTTAGGGCTGGGGAAGGAGGGTCAGGGTTGGGGGGAATTCCAGGCTGGCTCTGGAATCCTATCCCCAAGCCCCCCAGGGCTGAACAGGAGGAGCCCCTGCCTGGCCTCGTACACCCCCTGCCGCCCGTGGTCTGCCCCGCGTTGAAGCCCGGATGTGCCCAGGGTGCACGGTCAGGGGCCCCACAGCCTCTGTCCCCACCGCCCAGGCACAGCGCCGCCCGCCCAGCCACACCTGGGGTGTGTTTGGATGACCAAGGTGCTGGGGTGGTGGGCACAGAGATGCCGGGGGACAGAGGTCCCTCGTGGGTCCTCGGTGTGACTCTCCCTCTCTCTCCTTCTCTGATCCCTGGCTCGTCCTTCCCTCGTCTCACCGCAGTCACCCAAGTCCCGGCAGGCGGAGCAGACAGGAGAAAGACAAACGAATTAGGACTGTCCCCTGCAAAATGAATATAAATAAGTGTGCAGAGGCTTCGCTCACCCTGAGTGTGCCCCCTCCCCCCAGCGGCACCACCCAGCTCCGCTCCAGGGACATTAGTGATAAATTAAACCTATTAATCACCCCCGGCAGCAGGGCGGCCTGAGCGTGCTCAGGGCCACAGGTTCCAGATGAGATGCTGCAGCGGGAAGGGAGCTGGATGCAGCACCCCAGGGTGGGGCTGTGTCTCGAGCTCCTCTGAGTTGTCAACCCCACCCAGGCTCTTCTCTGGTTACACCGATCTTTCCCAGCTCACAGTCTCCAATCACACCCCATCCCCCTGCTGCGCCCCCAACCCCGTCCCCCCATCCCCTGTCCTCCCAGTGCCCCCATCCACCTTGACTCCAGAAGCCTTTTGCAGACACAGACTCCCCTCCTGCCTCCTTGTCGTCTGGGGTTTCTGGGGCTCAGCAGCCTGAGTTTGAATCCTGGCTTTGCCCTTACTTAACTGTGTGCCTCAGTTTCTCCATCTTCAACGTGGGATTAGGTAGCTCCTTTCTGGGGTTGTGGTGAGACGAAGGGCTCACACCGTGTTCAGAAACCTGCCTGGCCTGGGAGGCTGCAGTGGCCTCATGCATGAGTCCTGCATGGTGGATGTCCATGGCCTGTGCCGGAGGGGAGGCTGGCCCAGGAGGTGGTGGGAGGTAAAACCAGCAGGACTTGGCAGTGGACATATACCCGGTGTGCGTTTTCACTTTATCCTCTCTCTCTCTCTGTCTCTCTCTCTCTCTCTCACACACACACACAATTAATAAGCTGTGAGATAACCCATCTTATCCCCGTTTCAGAGATGAGCGAGCTTGGGCTCCGGGGGTGCAGTGGGTCCGGGTGCAGCTGGGCTGGGACCCGCATTGGCCTGGTTCCGGTGTTCACCTTCCTGTGACCTGTGATGCTTATGACTCTGACTCAGCATGGCAGGAGGGGAGGCCAGGAAGCCCCCACGGTGGGGGGTGCGTCCTGCCTGGTGTGTGCAGCACAGGCAGCACAGTTTACAGACTGTGAGCCACGGCTTTGGAAGAGCGTCGTTGGCACTATGATGAACCGTCCCTGAGAAACGTCAGGGAAGCAGGATGCATCTCCCGCCCGTGTCAGAGGACCCCAACCGCGCACACGGCCAGAGGGCCAGGCTCAAGGGCAAGGGCCGCCGCCGCTGCAGCGAGGGAATTCAGGTCACGCGGCCAGGGCCTGGTGTGATGCAGGGCGGGGCAGAGAACCCAGCCTCACCCATCGCCTGTCATGATGACCCAGAGGGGGGCAGCTCTCGTTCCCCTGGGGCGGCCGTGGAGACTGTCAGCTCCGTGTGCGCACGTGCTGTGACTTGGGGCACCTTTCTCTGAGGTAATCAGCCCTTTGAGGGGCTCCACCTCGCCGCCAGCTGTGGCAGGATCCAGCCTCTGAGAGAGGGGCAGGGGTGTGTGGGGGGCATTTCTCTCCCATCGACTCCTCGTTCGCCAAAGTCAAATCAAATGTCCCTACCTTTGCAGACCAGGCTGGTTTTAACTGAGATATCGGAAGATGTATTTCCTTCATTTCCGCCAATGGACAGTCCTTACACCTGATCAATCCAGGTCAATTTGAAGCAGTTGCTGCAATAAACGAAGTTCGTCTCAGTTTATTCATGTCAAAAATCAATACCCAATAGTTTGGGGAAATGTGGCCAGGTCTGCCGTGGAGAAGCTTCGGGAAGTTGTGAGGTCGGGGGCACTTGCTGTCTGGTGAAGAGCTGAGCTCGCAGCCCTGGGGTTCACGCAGACTCCCAGACCCCCAGGTGGCCCCCAGGCACGGGCCAGCATCCGTGTGTCACTGTCTCTCAACCCTTGCCACAGCCAGGGGGGTTCTATCGCCATTTCCAATTTGGACACAAAGTAACAGGGTCAGGTGAGAGTCACTGGAACGGCGAGTGACAGAGCCCAACGGCTAACTTTCCTCCCTCGAAATTATTTCCAAGGTAGCCGGTGCTAGGTGTGCCCCCAGCTGTGACTGGGCAGTGAGCAAAGAACTTGCATGAAGTGTGGGTGGCGGCCGAGGTCGCGGCTGGTCTCAGCTGAAGGTGTCTCCCGCTGAAGGAAGCCGGACTCCATGGGAGAAGAATAGTTGGGAAATCAGATCAGCTGTCACCCCCAGGTCCTGTCTCCCCCACGTCCTGTTCCCATCCCTTTTACTTTCCTTTATTTCTTACCTTCCGCCCCTTCCCTGCTGTGGGCCTTGCCTCAGTAACTTGCCCCTCTGAGTCCCGCCCTTGGGGTGTGTAGCAAGCGTGCTCACACCCCGTCTCACAGTGACAGCGAGAATGAAGTAGGATCACGTATGTGAACTGCCTGCTCGGACAATGATTTTCTATTTTCATTTCTCATCATAAACACTCAATAAATCTCGATTCCTCTCTTGACTTTCCTCTTTTCTGCTTCTTACCCTCCAGTATCTGCCGGGCAAATCAGTGCGTACGGAGGCGAGAAAATAACTAGATTTGAGAAGATCTGCCGATGGGCTGACGCCCTATAAGCGAGCCGAAGTGCAGGGAAAGGAAACTTGGTCACCAGGCGCAGGTCGTTCAGTTTGCTTAGGCCGCAGGACTTTATTGCGGGGGATGGGTGAGCCTCACAGCAGGCTGGCTCTGGGCCTAGCGCTGGCGCCGGGGAAGTTGCTAGGGGCCATGTGGCTGCTCCCTGCCCCGCTACTTCCTTCGCACGTCCTGCAGACCGACCTCTCTGCTCGCCCTTCCGTCTAAACGCAGTTCTCGGTGGCTGCACCCAAAGGGGGCACCCTGTGCTGAGCCTGCGGGAGCTTCCGCTCAGCTTCCGGTTGTTTATTGACTGTGTTCATCCCACAGTCCCAGAAGAGAGAATCTGACGGGTCCATATTTGAACAGTTGTTCAATTTTGGTCCAGTCGACGGTGAAGGAAGGTTCTGCCTCTACCAGGGCTCGCAGGCGAGTTCTCTGAGATGGTACCCGGCATCTCCAGTGCTGGCTTCTAGGTGGACTCTTCAGGGTTTGAGAAACAAGCCAGACCAGAGATCAAGGGCTGGCCTTTCTTTGCTTATTTTCTTTTACTTCGTGAAATAACCTTCACGGACGAGAACAATGCAGCATAGGACAGCATTCCCCAGACAGGAGCTTCACATACATGGCGGCCGTCAATGGGAAGAACTCCCCGTGGAGCCCCGGTGTTGACTTATTTTATATTAATGTAAACTTAAATGAATATCACGTAAGCAGCACCAACATAAAACCACCTATAAATGCCATATGCTTATTCTTGTACAGCTATAAAGCGAAAACAAATTTATAAATTAAATACAAACAAATCTATAAAACCAATAAAACCCAAATTAGCAACATAAATTTAAAGTGATGGATGACGTTCCCTGGTTGAAACTAAATCCCTCTCATAAAGCGTGTCAGGTCCTGCTGCTGGAGGACCTGCGGTGTCTTTTGAGTTAGATGCGCCTGAACCACTCTTGCCTTCACTCTCTCGCCTTCTCCTTCCAAAATGGCAACTCGACCTTCACCTTGACCTTCAGCACAGAGGAGTTAAGATCACCTGCACCTGTGCTCTCCCCTAGCTGTTCATTCAGACAGTTTAAGGTCTACTGCAGACTCGAGGAGATTGTAGACACACTCAGCACACAGTAGGACAAGTTGATTAAGGGAGACGACCAGTCATATAGAGAATGCTGGTATTAAGTTCAAATAGACTATTTTTGAAATTAAAATGTAAAATAAGTAAGACGGGGGCCTCCCTGGTGGTGCAAGGGTTTGATTCTTAGCACTATGACTTTGGCAGCCACTGTAGCATGAGTTCAATCCCCGGCCAGGGAGCGACCCACATGGTGCAGCAGATCTCTCCTGTCTCCCTGCTGCTCCCCTCAGCAGTGCATTTCAGTAGATCTGCCTGTTCTGCTCCCCACTCTGTCTCTGTGAATCCTCTCACCCCTCATACCTCTGGCCTGCACCCCAGTTCTTGTATGCATAAATAAAATAAATCTTTAAAAAAAGTAAGACAAAACATTACAGAGGAAACTAAACCCACCAGGTAGTGTCCATGCTTGAATTCCAGGATAAAATTTGGACCAGTTTTCCAAATTTGTGGGTTCTTGTTCTACGTCCATTATCCTCTGGAGGTACAAGCACAGCAGGGCCCTTTTGACTCTTTTTTTTTTTTTAATGTTTGCTTTTTTTAAAGATTTATTTATTTATTTATACAAGCACTGGGTACAGTCAGAAGCACGGGAGGGTGAGAGAATTCACCAGAGCCAGAGCGGGGAGCAGAGCAGGCAGAAGGACTGAAGACACTGCTGAGGGGAGCAGCGGGCGGCAGGAGAGGTCTGCGCGCCATGTGGGACCCTCCTCCGGTGGCCGGGGAGCAGCCGGGGATCGAACCGGCGCTGGGGAGGCTGCGGGCAGCTTCGCAACCCAGCGCTCAACCGCTGCGCCACCGGGGAGGCCCCCCTTTTGACTCTTGATGTCCTCACCTGTGAAGAGAGGACACAAGTCTGTCGCAAGGAACACTAAGACACTGCAGTGAAAGTTCCAAATTCAAGGTGGTGGCTGTTAGGGGCTGAACTGTGTCCTCCCCGGCCCCTCATTCATGTATTGAAGTCCTGACCCCCCAGTATTACAGAAAGTGACTGCATTTGAAGACAGGGCCTCCCAAGGAGTAACGAAGGGAAAGTGTCATCTGAATGGGCCCTGATCCAGCATGGCTGGTGTCCTCATAAGCAGAGGAGATGGGGCGTGGACATGTGCGGGAAGATCACGTGAACAAGAAGGGAGAAGATGGCCACGTCCGAGCCAAGGAAATCACCCTCTTCGGCCCATTTCCTTCAGAGAAAATCAGTGCAGTTGACACCTTCGTCTCGGACCCCAGCTTCCGGTACGTTTCTATTGTGGAAGCTGCCCAGTCTGTGGTACTTGGTTCAGGCAGCCCTGAAGCAGGAAGACGGAGAGAAATTCGGCAAGTGTGAAGTATTGGCAGGTTGGTGAGCACCACAATATCTCATTGCTCTGCACTGGCAACGTGCCCACCCCTAAGCTTCACCGAGAGGTTGCTAAGTGCACCCCATGCTGGGTCTAGCCGATGATTGGCATGTCCTTATCACGTGGGGATGGTGCACGCTGGAGGAGGTGGGGCCTCTGCCAGCACAGAGGGGACCCCTGTGAGCAGGCAGCAGAGGCTGCAGGAGTGCTCCTGAGGCCACCTCTGACCCCCAGACTAGGCCGGGGCTTCCACCCCATCTCACATGACACCAGGCACCCAGCATTCTTCATACTCTAATGAGTCTCTCGCCCGGGAAACTCACCTCTTACCCTCTCTGTATCCCCAGAAAGCTTTTGTCCAGAGTCTGGCCCATAACCCAGGCCCAGTAAAAGTTGAGCTGGCCAGATGAGATGGTGACCCACTGGCAGTGTCGGGCTGTGGAGGGAGTGGGCAGGGCGGAAACTGAGGGCTTGCTTGCCTCTGTAGTCCCAGCAGCCAGGATTTAGTGGGGTATTCAGGAAAGGTTTGTTGAATGACTGTGTGACCACCTGTAGAGGTAGTCAAGCCTCTGGGGATCCTGTCTCTTTCATGTCGGGTGGCTCTCCATCTTTGAAGGAGTTAAGATGTGGGCTCAGATCTCGACTCTCCCACTTTTTTGTGGTGTGACCTTGGGCTGGTCTGCTTCTCTTTGAGGCCCTGTTTGCTCATCTATAAAATAGGGCTTGCCGTGGGTCCCGTCTCATGTCAGGACCCGTCTAGACTCTCTGTACGGAGTAGGTCAGCACTCAGGAATTTGTGGGGTTCTGGTTCAGTGAGACTCATTTTTCTTTCTGACTGCCTCTAGGATGGATGGAGGATTTGGACGTGGAGAGGGAGCAAGCCGAGCGTCCCAGGGTCAGCCCCGGGGGCTCTTGTGTCCTCGCAGGTCCAGCTGGACAGCTGATCCATGGGAGGGTTAAGAGCCCTGGGCCTCCCTCCCTCCTCCTGCCCGGGACAAGACAGATGGCCTTTAAATGTGCTGCCTATTTAAAGCTTGCTGACCCGCCGACACCTCATGAATGGTGCCGTTCCGTTCGCAATGTAAAGGGTTGTGGTTGAGAAACTGCCAGATTCCTTCCATCAGCCCGAAGGATGCAGCAGGCACACTGGGGGTGGGGCGGGGGAGCCTATTTAAAGAAAACTAAACTCGAGGCAGGCATCATCGTCAGGAGCTGAAACAAAGCTTCCTGAGCATCTGTCCAGACCAGGCTGCCTGTGCAGGTGGGGGTCACCTGCACGGACAGAGACCTCGGTCCAAGGAGCATCCCTGGAGGGGACTGCCCCGGGGAGCAGCCCTGCCCCCACCATGAGCTGGGCCCCCTTTGGGTCAAGCATTGCCCTCATGCTTTCTCTTAAAATTCTCCTGTGAGAGCCAACGTAGGGTGGGGACTGGACGCAGGGGAAGGAGGTGGGAAGTGTCCCTGGGACACCCGCATGACTCACCATGGCCGTGTGATCACGTGGCCTGTGCCACTCAGCATCCCGGGAACCCCTGGTCAGGTGAACAGGCGAGTGAGGAAGCGTCTCATCCTGTCCTGGCCCAAAGGGACGCTGGTCCTGCGCCTTCCCACAGGCCGCCCCCCCGCTGAGGAGGTGTCCCTCCTGTCCAGTTTTGGGCTTTGTGAGCCAAAGCCGTATGACTTCACTGCTGTGGGGGGGCCATGACAGCTTTGGGGCTCCTTTGTCCTGCTGCAGGGTGCCTGGTCCCCCGCCCCCGCTCCCCACTAACGGCCAGGCCAGGCCAGGCCAGGCCAGGCCAGGTCAGGGTGGGGCTTGGCTGAGAGGGTTCCTGGGCCTGTGTCTGAGCAGCAGACCTGTGAGGGGGTGGCGGGAGACTGGGGATCCCTTACTTCTCTGATGTCCCCCGGAATCCTCCCACTGTGTGTTTCCGGGGGAACCAGGAGGGGCTCCCCCGATGCCAGTGAGCCTTTAGGCTTTGTCTTTGATCCCCAGGTAACAAAGTAAGATTATCCGAGGGGAGAGCAGCCATCAGTTTAATCGCACAGCAGAGAGAGGCCCCCTGAGAGCGTGCGCGGCGACTTCTGACTTTACGAGAAATTTTATGACCCTGGAGTGTCTGTCAGGGTGTTTGAACAGCCCCCCGGAGAGGCTGAGACGACCCCGTTGTCACTGATATCACTAATGGCGCTGTGCTTCCCAAACACCTTTCTACGGGGTGGACGTTGGCATCCTGGGGCCTCCTTCTGATTCAATAATGCATGACTTCCAAGCTCCGAAGCTCAGTATCCTGGCCCGGGGGCTACTTCTTTCGGGGTCCTAAGGTTCTCCAGGCTCAGACATTCTCAGGAGCCCCCTGATGGGCCCCACACACCTTCCTCCTCACCAGGGCCAGCAGCTCTCCCCAGGGGCGTGTGGGGCTGCAGGGTCTGGCACTACACTCCAGGGGTGGACGCAGGGTGTCTGAGTGCGGGCTCTGCCTTTGGGAGACGCACAGTCTCGCCATCCACCCATCCCCGGACTCTACCGCACCCAGTGTGGGGTCACTGCGCTCAGCACAGGGACTCTGAGGGCACAGGACCCCACCACTGCAGCCGGCCCGTCCTGCCCGGCAGGTGGCCTTGTTGGTTAAGACACCTTGGCTTCACACCTCCCCCTCCAGCTGTTTCTTTCCGGGCTGCTCCCTGCCAGAGCTCCGATCCTCTGATTTCTGATCCCAAAGCTTGGCTCAGGGCCACTGAGTAACCACTGTGCCCTCCTCCCTGCTCTGGCCTCTCGGTGGCCGGAAGACCCTCTTCCTCCCATCAGCCCCTGTAGGATTTTCCTCCTCCAAGCAGGTCACCGGGCCAGAAGCCCGGCTCTGGCTGTGCACCTGTGTAAAGTGCGCCCACCCCAGGTCTCACGTGTCCCACCTGTAAAATGGAGGTGCTCCCACTCACCTGCCAGTGTGAGGGGCCCCGGGATGGCAGCTGTGTGGGAGGCACCGCGTCTCTCCAGACTCCTGGGTTGAAGTCAGCTCCCAGGGGCGCAGACTGCCCTTGCTGGTAGGGTCACTGCAGATGTAAACAGATAAGCTGCGGTGGCACGGGAGTGGGGGCTGTAATCCAGTCTGACTGGTGTCCTTATCAAAGGGGAACCCTGGACCCGGGGACACGGGTAGCTCAGCACTTGATGCAGGTCTTGGGTGCCTTTGGGGGGATGATAATGGGGTCCCTGCTTGAGAAGGGTGTGTCTTGGCTCTGCCGCGTCCCAGCTGGTGAGCGGGGTCGGTGTCGTAACACCCTGGGTCTCACCTGTGCCATGGGCATGACGTGACACCAGAGGCTTAGAGGGGCTGGGAGAGAACAAGGGACCGTTTTTGGGTACTTGAGTCTCGCCTGGCTCGGGGGAGAGGTCATCTGGGCCCTGGCTTTCTCGGTGCCCTTGCCCGTGGTGAGCAAGCTGTAAGGATGCAGATGTTCTTGATCAGGGTTGTTCGGCCCCGGGTGCTACTGACAGAGAGCAGTGAGTTGAGCTCACTCTTCGTGGAGGGGAGCTCTCCCGAGCACTGTGGGGTGTTGAGCCGCACCCCTCTGCCCTCTCTTTACCTGTGACGAACCAGGAAGCCTCTGCACATTGCTGCTCTGGAGAGGTGTCACCCTTAGTTGAGAGCAGCTGTTCTAGACTCTGAGCCCCCTTTATGTGCTCCTGCGGGTACCCACGTCACCTGGGGCTCACTGGCATGGCAGAATGGTCAGCCTTGTCCCAGACTCACTGATCAAAACCTGCATTTCACCATGAACCTGATGAGTCAGGTGCATATGAAGACTTAAGGAGCGGTGGAGCCTTCCCGGTGGCTCAGCAGGTTGAGCGCAACGCTGTGAAGCTCGCCACAGACTTTGAAGCGCGGGTTCGATCCCCAGCCGGCCAGGGAGATTCCCACATGGTGCGGGAGACCTCCCCTGGCTTGCCTGCTACTCCCCTCGGCAGTGTTTTTGGTCCATCCGCCTGTTCTGCTCCCCGCTCTGTCTCTGGTGAATCCTCTCACCCTCCCGCGCCTCTGGCCTGTAGCCCAGTTCTTGTATAAATGAATACATCTTAAAAAAAAAAAAAAAGACTTAAGGAGCGGGGTTTGCACGAGCAGACCCACCAGGTACGCTGCCGAGTGGGTGCCAGGTTAGCGGGAGGAGTGAGGAGTGACTGTGGCAGAGGCAGCTGAGGAGCCTGGAATGTTTCCCACGGCCATGCTTTGAACTCCCCGGCTCAGACGCAGGCTTGAGACCAGTGCTTGATCCAAGTGGCTTTTCCCAGGAATCCTAGCTCATCCGGGCCCCCCGGAGCAGGTTGACTTGGGGTGGCAGGGGTTGAGCTGGCGGGGGGCTGGGGACAGCGTCAAGAAATGTGTGTGGTGGACGCCCAGCCTCTGAGCAGAGTCCGCCCCTGCCTTTCCCATCTGGAGACCCCTCTGTGGCTGAGCCGCGTGGGGCCCGGGGCCAGTGTTTTCAAGTCGTTATGGTGATGTGGGGACGCATATACAGAAATTATATGCAATGAGTTGTGAAATAACACATTGGATTGGAAGATGCTTCAGATAGAGAAGATTCAGGATTTTTCTTGCTTTGTCTCTAAAAATGCAGCCAAGGTGAACAGGTGGGAGGGGACAGTGTTTCTCGGGACCGGGAATCAAGAGTTACTTGGAGCCTATAGAAGGTGGTAAACACCTTGGTCATGGGCTAGAGGGGGGCTTGGCATTGGTGAGGTCAGGCAATTCCCCAAACCCCTTTTACATCGTGTCGCAGAGCCCGAGTACTAACGCTGTGAGACACAAGCACCCTCACAGGCCGGCGATGTCCGCTGAGTCCAGCAGGGAAGGAAGCGTGCCTGGCGAGGTGGCCCTGGGGGGGGGGCGATGCCATCCTCCTCGAGTGGCCTGATGCCGCCGGGAGGGATGACAAACAGCAGGTCGACCCAGAGCAGCTCCCTCTTAAAAACACATTTTTCTGTCGGTGGCTGCGTGCGTTCCACAGAGTCAGGAACATTGGAAGTCTGAGCAGACGCCATGACAACTTCAAGCAGAGGCTTGGCTGAAATCCCTCCTGGGCCCCAGTAGCCATCTCAGCATGGACGAGGTATTATCAACTGCTGATGAAGATTGATTTAAAAATAACTGGGTTCTCCCAGATCCTAATTCTGGAAATCAATTAGATTAATCGGCCTTGTAAAACGACCGCGTGGAATGTGTTTCAAGGTTACTGGGGAGATTCTGAACCCGCCAGCGTGATTAGCTTTGGGGTGTGTGCTGTCTTTATGTTTGCCTTGGTTCCAAAGCACCTTTGTAAGGGAGCTGAGTTATCATCTCCCAGGAGAGGCAGGGAGGGTGGAGAGGCACCTCACAAGCAGGCCTGACGCCTGCCCCAAAGTCACACCCTCGAACTAGGCACATGCAGCAGGGAGTGTTTTAAACTCAAGAAGGAGGCAACACAGATAAGCGTTCAGTATGGCGGGCTAGCTGGGCATTCATTCACCCCAAAAACATCTATGAGGGATCATTATGAGCCATTCCTGTGTCTTGGGAAAACACAGTGAAGCGAGCAGAGGGAAGTAACTGCCCTCAGGGGGCAGTTTGTACAACCCACAAAGTGTAGGTACTTACAACACTTTGCTGGGAATTATCCTAAGTCAGATATCCCAGATAATTGCTTGCAAGTTCTGCTGAACTTTCTGCCAGTGCCTAGCAGGGCTCATTGCTCCCCACCCCCAGGTTTTAGTAACACGTTCCTCACTTCCTTCTGAGTCCTCTCTCACTTGTGCCCATGTTTCTCATATCTTGACTAAGAGTCTGTTTACGCTGATGGAAGTATTTTCTTGGTAACCTAGACTTTTCTTTCATTCTTCTCACTTCTTTTGAACACTTAGCAGCAGCAGAGCTCTTAACATGGTTGCATTACCAGTCTGTGCAAGGCGACCCAGGCTCCTTTTATCTTGAGTCTCAAAAATCTTCTGGTCTCTACCCTTGCTTGATTCCAACACCACTTCCATGTTTTTATATATACAGTTATACATTTCCCTTCTGGGACCAACATCTGCAAAAGTTTCCTATTGCTACTGTAAAAGTATGCCACAAACTTAGTGGCTGAAAATCACATTTATTGGCTTGCAGTTTAGAGCAGCAGTAGGCATAGTTTTGTTGCGTGGAGATCAAGGTGTTGCCAGGACTTCCTCCCTCGGTGGAGGCTCTTGAGAGCGATCTTGATTGGTGGGTTGTTGGCAGAATTCAGCTTCTGTGCCTGTGGGAAAACAGCCCTCTGTTTTCTTGCTGGCTGTAAGCTGAAGGATGTTCCTGGCCTCTAGAAGCCACTGCTTTCCTTGACTTGTGGACCCTCCCATCACCTGCAGAGCCAGCAAAGGAGGATTGAGTCTCTCTCCTGTCACTGCTCTCTGAGTCTTCTCCGCCCCTGCTGGCAGAAGAAGCTCTCTGCTTCTAAGGACTCATGCATTAGACTGAGCGCTCCCGGACAGTCTACTCGTCCCAAGGTCCACACCCCCAGTCACATCTGCAAACTCCTGTGCTGTGAAGGGTGTCATAATCACAAGTCCTGGGGACTAGGATGTGGCATCTTTTGGGGGCCACTGTTCTGCCCCTCATGAAAAGGAACACAAGCTTTCCCACATTCCCTGAGGGTGTGATCCTCGGAGGGTCAGGTCAAGGCAATGGGAGCCAATGGGATGCCAACGTCTCTCTGGATCTTTGGTGACACGCCAGCTGGGGTTCTGGAGTGGACACATCCTGACCGCAGCAGAAGGCTGCGGTTCACAGAGAAGGGGAATTTCTGGAGACATTTGTCCTCTAGGAGGGGTCTGGGCCTCTGCCGCAAGGGGAAAGGTGGGGGAATCACTTTATATCCTTACTTCAGTGCTTTTAAATCTTGTTCTAAGGTAGTGGTGGAAACAGTGATTTGCAAATGTGTGATTATGAGTATTTTTCCATGTTTCCATTTTCCCCTCTAAATTATCTTTTTATGTTAATAAAAACAATAAAAAAGAAACTAAACTAAACTTTGAATTCTGCTGAGATATACTGTTTAAGCATTATGTTCTTGCAACTTGTGGTTTTAATGGGAAAAGTGAATCTTTAAAAGGATTTTATTTTGATCATGAGGGAACTTAGGAAGTTAATGTTTAAGAGGTAGCCAAGCATTTTTATGCAGATTTCAGTAGGATTTGGGCTTTAACAGGGTAAAATTATTTTTGATTGAAAAAAGTATGATTTAGCATTTAACCAAGAGTGTTACATTACTTCATGGATTTTTCTGTCTTCATGGACTTTTCTCTGTTCTCATTCCTGATGTTCTTAAATGGAAGGAAAGTCTTTTTCTAAACCTGAGAGACAGATAAAGATGAAGATGTTAAAAAGCAAGGGAGAGGAACAGGAAAACAAAGGAAGCAAAGTCTTTTAGGATCAAAAGCATCCAGAGCCGAATATATCACATAGTGCTACTAAAATATCAGTTTGTCTATAGTCTTGAATATAGAATTCTCCAAACTCTTGACTCCAGGCATTGTGCACAGGAAAGCAGAGATGGGAGATCCCCCACATTCAAAGAGGTTTAGGAGAAAACTGGCATAAATAAATTAAACTTCTATTCATACTACCAAACTTTGCAGAGCTGATGTCAATTTGTGGGACAAAGTTGTCCAAATGTCCCAACTTTTTGAGCACAGATTTCATTTTTTTTTTTTTGTTGTTGGTATGATGTCTGGCACACTGATTCACTCTTAGTGTTTCCAACCTAAGTATGAGGAATAGTATAGATTTCTTTATGGAAAAATTTGGTTTAAGTTGAGACCAGCTCTTTAACAAAACCTGAGAAATATATAGGAATTGCCTGAGCGGCCTTCCTCAAATTGTGGCCTATGAACCATCTGTGTCAGAATCATCTGATGGATCTGTTAAAATTCCAGAGACCTGGGTTTGATCTTATTGCTTATGGAACTCTGGGGCTAATGACTTGAACTATGAGACATTTATTAGAAACATTTTCTTTTAAATTTTGAAAACAAAAAGTTAAAAAATATTTAAAAACACTCAATATTGATAGACCCATGTTGATTCTCTGCAGTGGACACCTTATATAAGGTTATAATACAATGCTTCTTCCATAAAAAGAGGAAAAGACCAGAAAAAAGACCTTTGCTGCTGGTCATGTGGTCTGTGGATCAGTGGCCCCGGCACTGCCTGGAGCTTGTTAAGATGCAGAAGCTCCAATCCATCCCTGTCTTCCTGATTCTGAATCTGCATCTTCAAAGCAATTGATATGTTCATATTTAAAGCAATTGATATGATCTCCAAAAAAAGAAAAACATTGGATTAGAGATTAAAGCATCTCACTTTACATAGGTATTTTTCTTTATATCTTGTTCTCATTATATTTTTTATTTAAAAAGCTCTTAGAATAAAACATTCTAGTTTAGGTAAAATGAAATCATAATTGAATGATATACGCAGTAACCCCTCTCTCAGCATACTGCCCCATGGAAAACATCGCTGTTCAGGTAGGGACCTAGTCAAAGACACCATTGTTTAGTTGCCATCCGTGTATGCTGACTTGATTCAAGCTACCCAAAGAAAATAGCCTCTTGAGGGTTTGTCTTATTATAAATGTATGGATATGATGATAACTATCAGATACAGAGTATGAAATGCCTGTCAGGAGTAATTGAATCTATATAGCTTAATGCCACCTCCCTTTCCATGCCATCCATGAAATGCTTGTAGTCATCTCAGTTTAATAACTCAGATATTGATTTTACTGAATAGAGAGCTACCTTGCATCTCAGTCTAGAAAAACAATGAAAGAACAGATTTTAAGTGGACAAAAAGTCCACCCAATACTTCCACTGGTATTTATAAATGCATTGATTTTTAGCAAGGAGGATCAAAACTGTCAGTGTTAAAACACTAGCTTTATGAGTTTTTGAGGAAGGCGGGCACAATTATTATTATTATTATTATTTTTAAAGATTTATTTATTTATTTATACAAGCACTGGGTACAGTCAGAAGCACAGGAGGGTGAGAGAATTCACCAGAGCCAGAGTGGGGAACAGAACAGGCAGAGTGACAAAATACACTGCTGAGGGGAGCAGTGGACGCAGCAGGAAAGATCTGTCGTGCCATGTGGGATCCTCACCGGTGGCCAGGGATCGAACTGGTGCTGCAGAGGCTGCGGGCAGCTTCACAGCCCAGCGCTCAACTGCTGTGCCACCAGGGGAGGCCCAACAATTATACCTGATTTCTCTGTAGGTTCTGTGACTTGAAACTTTACCACCCACATTAATGGATGATAAAGCAGGGTCCCAGAAGGTTCAGTGTGTGCTCAGTAACCCATTGCAGAAAACATAATTCAGCAGTTAAAAATTATTTTAAGAGTCACTCGTAAGGTTAAAGGGAACTCTACCCAGTATTCATCCTCGGCTGAGAATAATGCCTGTTCCCAACCACCAATCAACCAATCAATCAATCAATTGAAACTAATGCACAACTGACACAGAAGTCAGAATTAGTAGGGAAAGACATATTAAAAAATTGAGAAACATGGAAGACATAAAGAGACTAGAATAAAAACTCTAGAGATAGAAGCTTGCAGTATCTGAGATATAAATACACTGGATGGGATCAGCAGCAGATTAGACATTGCAAACACACACACACACACACACACATGTGCAGATGTGATGATATAGTAATAGAAAGTATATAAAATGCAACAGAGAGAAAAAATAATATTGGGGAAAAACAAGCATAGCAACAGTGAGCCCTAGGACAACTTTGAACTATCTAACTTATACATAATTGGAGTTTCTAAGGAAATGAGAAGAAGCCAAGGCCAGAATTTTCTCTGATGAAAGCCATACATCCAGAGACCCAAAGAAGCTTAGTCAATGGTAAGCATAGGAGACATGGAGAAAACCCCACCAAGGCCCAGCATGATCAAGTGCACAAACCCTGTGATAAAGAGAAATGTTAAAAAGCATCCAGAGGAAAAAGATTACTTAGAGAAACAAAGAGAAGGATGATGCAGATTTCTCATCAGAGATACTGAAAGTGAAAAGAGAGTGTGACAAAATCAAAAACCTACCAACATAGACTTCTGTGCTTAGCAGAAACATCTTCCTCAAATGAAGTGAAATAAATAGATTTTTGTTCATATGGAAGCTGAAAGAAGTCATCACAGGTGCATAGTGTAAGGGATGTTAAAGAGAGTCCATCAGGCAGAAGGAAAATGAGCTAGATAGAAAAGGGACATCCACACAAAGTCCTGGAAAGCACCAGAAATGCTAACAACATGGATAATACACTAGTTAATTTAAAGGTCATTGTTTAAACAAGCATAACAGCAATGTGCTGTGGTGATTGTGTTATATTTAACAGTATGATGTATGGCAACAACAACATAAAGCTAAGGAGGAGAGAAATGAAGTATATACGTGAACATTTTCATAGCATAAATGAAGCAATATTGTGTCACTTGAAGGTAGACTGTGATACATTAAAGAAGTATATTATAAGCACTGATCAGTCACTAAAATAAAAAAAAAATCAAAGAGTTATAGTAGATGGACCAGCAAGGAAGAGAAATGGAATCATTAAATATACTCATTCAAAGAAGGCAGAAAATGAAGGAAAAGGGAATAAAGAACAGATGTGACAAGCAGTAAACAAATGGCCAGCTGATATACTCAATGTTCACCATATCAAGAATCACAATAAATGTAAATGACCAAATTACCCCAATTAAAAGGCAGAGATTGTCAGATTAGATTAAAAAAAGAGATGAGAAGGTAAGTTCCCTATCAGAAACATACTTTGAATATTAAGATACAGATCGATTAAAGCAGAAACGACACAACATGCCAACAATGCCAGTAAAAGGCCAAATTAGTTATATATATTAACATCAGAGAAAGCAGGTTTCAAAGATTATTATCAGATACAAAAAGGTTATTTCATGACAGTGGAGTCAGTCTGTCAGGAGATCAGAAAAATCTTAAATGTATGTGCATTAAATAACAGATTAAAATACATGAGGCAGAACTGATGTAAGTTCAAGGAGAAATAGACCAAAACTGATACAACTGCAAGAGAAATAATCAGATCCAGAATTATAACTTGCTATGCTAGTATACCTCTCATAACAGTTGATGTAAAGAGAGAACAGAAAACCAATAAGGTTTTTTTAAACTCCAGAAACCAGAATAAACCTTTTTTTTTTTTTTAAATCAAAAGCATACAGAACATTTACTACGATAGATTATGTTCTGGGCCATAAAACCAGCCTCAGTAAATTTAAAAGGAATCAAGTGATACAAAGTATGATTTTTGGTCACAATAGACTTAAAGTAGAAATTAACAACAAAAGGAGCTCTGGAAGATCCCTAAGATTTTGATTACTAAATAACACATTCTAAATAACTCATGGGTGGAAAAAGAAATACAAAGAGAGAGTATTTTGAATTGAGTGAAAATGAAAATAGAGCCTCCAAAATTTTGTGGGATTCTGTAAAGAGATTTGGAGGGGGAAATTTTATAGGACTTAATGCCTAAGTTAGACCAGAAAAAATGTCACAAATTCCACCTTAGGAAATTAGACAGATGAAGGTAAACCCAAAGAAAGCAGGAGGAAGAAAATAAAATGAGTTCAGAGATCAATGAACTGAAAACCACATAAGCAATAGAGAAAAATCAATGCAATAAAAAACTGCCTCTTTGAAAAGATCAGTAAATTAAGACACTTCTAGCAGAGTGACAGGACAAATCCCCCAGTAAGCAATATTAGGGATGAGCGATGTGACTATACAGTAGATACTAGAAGGATAGTAAGGAATTATTAAGAACCAGTTTATGTCTCTTCAGCTGACAACTTAGATGAAATGGGCAAATTCCTTGAGAGACACAAAAATCAACCAAGAACTTGGTCACCTGATTCGTGTATTTTTGAACCAGATTTTATTATCTGCCGTTTGTTTACATACTTATATACTCCGGAGGTGCAAGTTCAGACCTCAGTGTGAGCACACACTTCACTCACCCTCTCAGTTACCCCAGCCCCTCCTCCTTACCCCTTCCCCTCTGGTAACCAGTATATTTTTCTCAGAGCCCAAGTGCTATTTTTATTGAGTCTCGTCACTTTTATTTCTTTGGTTATTTATATCCCATAAATGAATGTAACCATCTGGTAATTGTCTTTCACTTCTGACTTATTTCACTTAGCATAATCACGTCAAGATCTATCCATCTTGTCCCATATGACACCATCTGAAATAGCGGAGGAATATTCACTTGAGTCTATATTCTGTGATTCCTCATCCAGTGTCTGTCAGTGCATTTAGGTTGATTCCACATCTTGGCTCTTGTGGATAATGGTGCCATGAACATGGGGGTGCCCAGATCTCTGTGAAGTGGGGTTTTCCTATTCTTCAGATAAATACCTGAAGTGGTATCGCTGATCATAGAGTATTTCCATTTTCAGTTTTATGTATTTATTTTTAATTATATACAAGAACTGGGGTGTAGACCATAGGTGCGGGGAGGTGAGAGGATTCTCCAGGGAGAGAGGGGGGAACACAGCAGGTGGATCTACTGAAATCCACTGCTGAGGGGAGCATCAGGGAGACAGGAGAGGTCTGCTGTGCCCTGTGGGTTGCTCCCTGGCCGGGGATTGAACTCAGGCTGCAGAGGCAATAGCATGATAATGCTGAGACTTTACCCCTGAGCTACCAGGGAGGCCCTCCGTTTTTAGTTTTTTTAAGGACTCTTCATACTACCCAGAGGCTGCACCAAATGACACTCCCACCAGCACTGTGTGAGGGCTCCTTTCCCCTTTTCCTCCACATCCCACCCACATTGTTTCCTTCCCTTTTGACCATT
The DNA here is from genome assembly GCF_964194135.1 of Talpa europaea. Lineage (NCBI taxonomy): Eukaryota > Metazoa > Chordata > Mammalia > Eulipotyphla > Talpidae > Talpa > Talpa europaea. The sequence goes on along the minus strand of NC_140079.1, from coordinate 100,450,605 downwards.
TTCCCAGAGGTGAGGTGATAATCCCAACGTGGTTTTGATTTGCATTTCTCTTATGACAAGGGGTGGTGAGCATTTTTTATGGGCCTGTCGGCCTTATGTGTGTCTTCTTTAGAGAAGTCTCTTTAGGTCTTTGTCCATTTTTTTTTTTTTAAATTGTAATCCTATATTTTAGAAATTGAATTTGTCATTAGAAATCTTCTAACAAAGAAAACAAAATAGTGACTACATTATAAAGTTCTAGCAAATATTGAAGGAAGAAATTATGCCATGTCTGCACAAACTCAGAAAATTGAGGAGGACGGAACACTTCCTGATTTCTTTTATGAGGTAGCATTGCTTTGATACCAAAACCTGACAGAAATTTTAAGAAACTGGAAACTGGAGCCCAGTGTCCCTCACGAATAGAGATGCAAATATCCTCAGCCAAATCCAACACCACATAAAATGGTGAGGCGTCACTGCCAGGAGTGGCTTATGATAGGTTGGTTTAGCAACTAAAAATCAATCAGTATAATTCCCCATACTAGGAATATTAAAGTTAGGGCCTCCCTAGTGGCACAGGGGTTAAAGTCTCAGCACTGTCAAGCTATCAACATCCACTGCAGTGTGAGTTCAATCCCTGGCCAGGGAGGTGACCCACCTGTCTCAGCAGACCTCTCCTGTCTCCCTGCTGCTCCCTTAGCAGTGGATTTCAGTAGATCTCCCTGTTCTGCTCCTCACGCTGTCTCTGGTGAGTCCTCTCACCCCCTGCACCTCTGGCCTAGATCCCAGCTCTTGTATGCATAAATAAATAAAAATAAATCTTAAAAAATGAATATAAAAGTTAAAAGCATATGATCATCTCAGTGGACACAGAAAAAATATTTGAAACAATCTAACATCTATTCCTTGTTTTAAAAAATCCTCAAAAAATTAGAAAGAAGGGATTTTTTTCAACCTGATAAAAAGCATCTGTGAGAAGCCTCTAGTTAGCACTTACTAGTGAGACTGAAGTCTCACCCTTTAATACGAGGAGTAGGTACTGTGCGGTGAAATATGTCGGACGGGAAAAGATAAATACCTACTATATATTTTACTCATATGTGGATGATAAAGACACAAGCAAACTAACAAACAATACGAAAACTCAGATCCGTGGCTACCAGAGGGAAGTGCACTGGGGCTTGGGCGAAGGGGATCAACTGTGTGGGGGAGGATGGAACAGAGCCTCGAGGAGCATACGATGGTGCATGCCGATGCTGAAGTGGAGTGCTTGGTCACCGGATACTCATGTTTCAAACCAGTGTCAGAGCAATAAAAAATTTTAAAAAGATAGCAACAAGTCAAGGCTATCTTCCACTATTTCTATTCAACACTGCCATGGAATAAATCACACTAATTAGACAAGAGAAATAAATAAAAGACATTCAGATTAGAAATGATGGAGCTGTCTTTACTTGCAGATGACATGGTGATCTCTGTAGAAAATCCACTGAGATCTACAAAAAAAAAAAAAACCCAAAAAAACCACACACAAAAAAAAAACCCAAAACAAAACCCTACCAGAACAATATGTGCGTTTAGCTAGCCCACAGGACAGAATCATTATACAGAAAGCATTTGTATTTCTCTATCCTAGAATGAACAATTGGAAATAGAAGCTAAAATTGCCGCCTGCAATAGCATCAAAGGATATGGAATATTTTGTGATAAATTTTACAAAAATTGTAAGTGTGCAATGAAAATCACAAAACACAAAGGAAATGAATGCAGACCTAATTAACAGAGAGATGCTTATAAATCAGAAAAGACTGAATGTGTTGAAGGTCTCAGTTCTCCAAAATTGGTCTACAAATGTAATGTAGTCCAAATCACAACCTTAACAGGCACTTTTGGGGTGGAATTTGACAATTGATTCTGAAATTTATATGTTCAATGAAAGAAGTAGAATAGCCAGAACAACTTTGATGTAGGAGAGCCAGAGCTAAGTGGTGCACTAACATTATCTGCTTTTAAGATTTATTATGAAACTATAGTAATCACGATGGTGTAGTGGCACATCAAGACGGATAATTAGATCAATGGAATTGTGAAGAGAGTTCGCAGAGAGAAAACAAAAGCATTTTCGACAAATGGAGATGGGACATTCGGCTAGCCACATGCACAGGAAGGGTCATTAAACTAGACCTTGCAACATATGCCAAAAATAAATAACTATTGATAGATGTAAGCCTGAACTAAAACCTAAATCTATAAACTTTCTAGAAGATTCCCCAGGAGAAATATTGTTATGACTTCGGGTGAGATTTCTTAGACATGATACCAAAAGCATAATCCATAAAAAAATCAGTAAATTGAACTTCATCAAAATTAAGAATTCTTCTCTTTGAAAACCCATAGACAGGGAGAAAATATTTGCAAATTGTATGTCTGATAAAGGAATTTAGAATCAAAGAACTCAAAAGTCAATAGTGAGAAAACATAATCGATTAATAACAAAGTATTTAAACAGACATTTCTCCAAATTTGACATACATGGCAAATAATCACATGAATAGATAGTCAACATTATCAATCATTTGGGAAATACAGATTAAAGCCACCCTGTGCTAACTATCAGGACTAAAATGGAAAAGACTGACCACAGTAGGTGTGGATGGGATGGGGGAGAACCTGGAATTCTCACAGTGGGAGTGAGAATGGTGGGCGTGTGAAATGGTATAGTCACTTTGGAGAAAACAGTTGGACAGTTTCTTAACTTGTTTAACACACACATGCCTTATGCTCCATTCATTTCACGCCCAGGTATTGCACACACAAGCCATACGCCTGAGTGTTGGTGGTGATTTTATGGGTAATCGCCCCAAATTGAAAACAAGCCAACAGAGAGATGGAAAGACAAATCGCGGCACAGGCTTTTGTGGGTGCTGTTGGGGCATAGAAAGAGCCTCAGTCATGAGCCCACTAATGATGGGGCCACGCCCGAGAAAGGCGTCATTAAATGGTTTCGCTGTTGTGAGCACATCTTAGGGTGCAATCGCTCAAACCCAGAGGGTAAGCCTGTGATGCCCCCGGCTGTGTGGCACAGCTGGTGGAGGCCCTGGCCATGTGTGCAGTTCGTCACTGACCAAAGAGCCCTCCAGAAGTGCATGGCGTGACCACACAGCCACCAGGATGACCGCCGGCGACTTCATGCTGAGTGGAAGATGCCAGACGGGAAAGTCTGCCTGCTCTACAGCCCGGGTCAAGTGGTTTCTGCAATACGCAAACTGATCTAGAGTGGCAGGAAGCAGGTCACTGGCTGTCTGGAGATGCGGCTGTTAAGAATGGGGTGGGAGTACATCCAGCGACAGGGAACTTTGGGGGACAATGGAGATTTCACTGTCTCGAGTTGGGGGCGGCTTTAGGTTTTACCCCTGAACACTAGATTAAACCTTCTCAGTGAAAACACCTAAGCATCTTGTGGAGCAGGTGAGAGTTGGCCAGGAAGGGGGTGGAGGAACTGTGGAACACCCATAGTACCTCCTCCTAGTACCTCCCTAGGATCTCCTTTGCTGTTGCTGAAAATTGCCTTTTATTGAGAGCAAGTAGAAGTGATTTCATTGAACACAGATTCTGAAATAGTTCATATCAGTCGGTGCTGATGCAAAGCTATGGCAGGAAGATAGTCTTCTCCGGGGAAGAGACATCCTGGGGGCACTCGCTGTTACAGGAGGAACTGGGGGTCAGCCTATTGCCTTTATTCCCTCCCCTCCCTGCCAGTCTGAGGTGGACAGAAGTGGTGAAATTGTTGAGGAGGCTGAGGTGCAGTTGCCTTTGCTGAGAGAGCCTGGAGCACCATGATCCCAGCCCCAGACCTTATCTCCTGTCCCACCCTGAGCTTGGCCACTCTGGGTGGCCTCTGTTGCCTGCTGGGTCGTCACTGGCAGCTGAGTCTGCTTATGGTTACCCCCAAGGACCATGGCCTGGTGGCTAATACTGGGTGAAGGAAATCACTACAATCTACGTAGTAGGTGTAGAAATGTATCTTGTAGTTAGGTCTATTTATTAAAATAAAGTTTCACTTCTCATGAATAATATGAATTATGAGACTTGCTTATGTTATAAATTCTTGGAATGCTTTGGTGGCAGGAAATGCCTGAGCCAGCAGGATGCTTCGGGATGCAGCTGTGATGAATGGGAAAAGGACAGTCCTGCTCTCGCGTGACATGTGGTTTCTGAAAGTCGCTGCTTTGTGCAGGATGGCACAGTGAGCCACGTGGGGGAACAGGGCTGGAGCGCATCATTCAGAACCTCATCAGGGAGACCTGAAAACCAGCTAGAAAGCGATTGGAGATGGGGGCATGGGTTGAGACACGTCAGATGGCTCAGGAGAACAGCTACCATACCCATCCCACTCTGCCTTGAAAAAGACCTGAGGTTGGGTGGGCAGTGGGTGCCGGAGGCTGAGGAGTGGTGCATGCTGGGAGCAGGGTTGTCTGAAAGCGGAGGGAGCGTCGTGACCCAGTGTGCAAGGGTGTGGCTCATGATGCATGCAGTGAAGTGAGCCAGCTGGTGGATGCGTGTGGGAGAGAGTGTGCGAGCGTTTGCTCATTCACGTGTGTGTACACGCATGTTTTGTGTATCTCTTAAGTGCCTGGGTTCAGCTGCTTACAGTTTCTGCGTTCACCTCTTCTTTCTAGCAAACTCAAGCATAAGCAAATGCACACCACGTGTCATGCTCAAACTGGTCCCTAACGGATCCGTCGCCTTGGAACATACATTTTCAAAACAAGTGTTATTGCAGAAGTGACTGTGTCACCTTGCGAGGGCGCCATCTGCGGGGCACAGGAGGGGTGTAGGTGGAGGGCAGTGACTGAGGCTGTACAGGGAAGGCTCCAGGGTGGGGCTGCGCCTTATGATCAGGACATGGCATTGTGGCCCCTGGTCTTTGTGCTGCTCTGTTGGGAGCCATGATTCCTGAGTCCCCGTTTCTGGTTTTTCCTGCCCCTGGAGCTACATTGGAGGGGCCGACGGGCAGCTGGCTCCTCTGTGACCACTGTGAGTTGACCGGGGCTCTGGTTATTGACTTCTTAGCCCATCTGCCACACGAGAGGGTTGAGACCGCCCAGAAGACAGGCGAGAGTCAATGCTCATTGATCCAGAACTGAGAAAATCCGGTAGAAATTCGTTAAGACCTGTGCCATAAAACAAGCTGACAGCACGGACCTCACGTTGCCAATTGAATCAACAAATACTTATGGATGTATTGAGCGCCCACTGTGTACATTCTGGGCACTTCAGACATGTGAGCAAAGAAAGTTGACAAAATACCGGCCCCTCTGGGGTTCACGATCTGGTAGGAGGGCCGGGCAAACCATCTTTTATTTTTCCCAATAAGGATATAAAAATTGTAATTCAGCAATAGTGATAAAAATTCATGCTCTCACTGAAAAATGAAGTCACCTTTATTTTCAAAGGGTGTCGTCACACCAAGTGCACAGGGCTGATGTAATTTCAGAATGAAGAGCTGTCTTTCGAGAAAGTGTTCCCTACACACATTAGGTCTTGGGATCACAGCGGGGTGGGGGAGGCGGTAGAGCTTCCAGAAGGGCCTTGGGCCTTGATTGCTGCAGGTTCCCCAGGAACTGCCCTGGGGCTTCTTGCAGGCTAAGCCCAGGGCGCTGCCATGGCCCATGCCGTGGATGTCTCCAGGGCTAATCACATTCCCCAAATACCCGCCGTGGTCATTCCTTACTCACAGGCCCTGTCTCTTGCTTCTGTTTCCCTCCACCCCCTATGCGTGAGGAGGCTGGCCTCTGGTTTTGGGTAAGCAGGTGATGTCTCTGGGGCTTTAAGGCCATCCAAGGTGGTGTCTCGCTTGCCAGGCATGTTCCTTCCCTGTCCTCCGGCTGAAAGTCCAAGGGGGCCTCTGTGCAGGAGTTTCTTGGCTGCTTTGGCACCCACTGAGGGCCATGGGGTGTAGGTGGGGGTTTCTGAGGCAGGCCCCGCTGGGGTGCTGGCTGGAGAGTGGTTGGGCGCCCACCTACTGTAGGGCGCCAGACAAGTCCCTCTTGTCAGCTCCACATTGTGGGGTTGTAGCCTGAGAAAGTTCTGGCTTCCCTAAGAGATTTAGGACTAGATCAAAAATGGCTCCCAGACAGCTGCTTTGGGGGCGTCGTCTAGAACCTCATTCTCCAGCAGCTTGCTCAGCATGACGATTGTGTCCCAGCGTTGCAGGGCTGTGGGTCTGGGTTCAAAGCTCAACCCTTCTTCCTGTCAGCCGAAGGTGGCCACAGCGCTTTTCTCAGCCCAGAAGGATGGGACCTGCCCAGAGCCCAGAGCGCGGGGCAGGGCTGGGTGAGACTTGGTCTGCAGCCTGCTGTGGCGCGGACGCTTTTGCCACCAATTCCATGCAGCTCCTCTGAGAGCTCCCAGGGCCATTTCTGGTGACGCCCCCCTCTGGGACGGGAGGGGTTTATTCTCCATCTCTCCTTGGGCCTGTACTCACACTTGTCCTCCTTTGGCACTTGACCTTCAGGGTGCGCCTGCGCTGTGTCCCCAGCAACGTTTGCTCGACCATTGCGCTCTCCTACGCTGCTGGCCTCCTGGGTGCTCGATCGATGCTGGCTGGGTGTGGACGGGCGGGTGGCTGAGTGCTGGAAGTCAATGTCTAGAGCAATCTGGATCTGGTATTTTGTTGCTGCCTCACAAAAGAGGTACCCCTGGATCCTTAACACCCTGATCTTTATCCTTCAGAATCGGTTGGAAGGGACAGTGGTTTGTAGTTAAGCCAACACTGGCTTGAGTGATGCGGGGTGGACCAATGGGACATAGAAATGCCCTCCTGAGGTCAGGCGCACGGCTTTTGGGTCGTGTCTGTGTTTTGGGCACACTTGTAGTGCGTACGCAGTGGGAGAGGCAGCAAACCCGGGGGTATAGGGGTGACCCGGTGTGTGAGTTCTCACCCTCATGCTTAAGAATACAGAGCAATGCCCCAAAGCAGAAACAAAACAAAACAAAAGGATTGAAAGGATTCATTTACGTATGGAGTGGAGAAAGGGAAAGCTGAGAGAAAGAAGAAAATGTGTCGGCTGCACGTGGCCAGGCGCCACCATCTTACCCGTGGAGAGTGCCCTCTGGGCAGAGCCCGCTCTTTTTAAAATCCACGGGTAGCTCCACTGCGCCCGAGTTCCCAGCAGCCCCCTTCCGGAGCCAAGAGGTGGAGTCCAAAAAGCCCCACCTTCTCCCATCCGGTTGGTGATGAGTGTCACTCACTGGCGTGGTTTGCTCCCCTCCTGCTCTTGCAGCGTGCAATCTGCCCCAGCAGTGGCAGCACATACAGACTGGGGCTGAGGAAAGACTCCCCTCAATGCACAGGGGGACCCCAGGAGATGGGCTCTAACCTTGTGCTGATTTCATCCCCCCATCCATTGCCAAGTGGGCTGGTGAAGACCAGGGAAAGCAGGTCCCCATGGTTTGAAAGTTACTTGGAAAAAGGGGGCCTTGTATAAATTATAAACGAGCCATCTTACATTTTTACGATCAAATGATTATCTTAAAACTTTGTCTTTTCAGGGTGACAGGGGTAAGCTCCTAGTGGTAGCTCCGCTGAAGCGAGTGTTGTGGGTTGGGAAGTTTTTGACAAGAGACTGACTTCTCCTTTGAAAGACCCCTCAATGCGTTGCGAGTCACGCCTGAGCCCCGGTGTTAGAACGTACGCCGGGGAAAGGTGAGCGCTTGTTCGTTGAAAAACACATTTCCCTCTTGTGGTTATGTCGGCGGAGTCCACAGAGGGTCCTCGTTGTACTCAGGCAGGCTTGGCTTTGCCTGAAGAGGAATTCTCAGCCTGCCATCTCAGAGAGTCCTATCAAAGGGATGTAGAGTCAACGGTGACATTTGCGCCGGCCGGGGTGGGGGCTGGCCCACCCTGCCTGGCGGCTGCTGAAATTGAGCTGTCAGGCTAGGAAGATGAAATGCTACTTTGTTCTATGGTTTGAACTCCCAGAGGCAACGTTTCCAGGTCATTTAACATTAGCTCAGAGAATGGGAAAGTATTTATCTTTTTTCCCCCTTTTTTCTAAAACTTAAAAAAAATGTTTTCTGCCGGTTGGTAAGTAGGGAATGACAGCTCTCCAGGACGGCCGCCCGCCTCCTCGAGGAGGCGTTGCCCAGGGCAGCTGGCGGCGTTCAGAACCAACACCAGTCCTGTTCCTTTTGGGGGTGCCAGGCGCCATGTAGGTGCCAGCATCAGCCTTCAAGCAGCTGGCAGACAGACCATCTTTACAGCTGTTTCCCAAAGACTGTTCCTTGGGACATCAGATGCGCAAGATGCTCCAAGGAAGGAAAGATGCCATGAAGTGTTCTTTGGCGGGATGAGTTTGAGAAACCCCGCCTGCTGTATGACCCCCTCCTGTCCACACAGTGCTTGTTGGCTTTTTAAAAACTGAGGATTCCTGCAGGCCAGAGACTCAGGAGCCTTTGTTGAAGCTGATTTTCCCAGAGTTATTGGAAATTTTGAAATTGTTCAAAAGGTTTTTGAGTTTCTGTTGTGAGCCTGACCGGAGACCTTCACAAGGCGCAGCTGTGAGCGCCGCGCCGCACAGGAGGCAGACGGACTTGTGGCGTTTCTAGAGAGACTAAACAGGGAAGCCAGCAGTGCAGTGAATGCCGCTGCAGTGAGCAGTGGAAGGGGTGGGTCTGGTGGAGGACAGGGAGGGCCACTCCAAGGCGGCAGCTTGAGGTGAGCACCAGAGCATCAGCAGTGGGGGGAGAGCTGGAGCACATGCAAAGGCCCTGAGGCACCACGCAGTCTGGTTCTCTGAAACGCCGTTTGAGTACCTGTAGCCCGTGTAAACCACCCGGTGGCCAGAGAAGCTCTTGGCCTCTTTACAAAGATCCTGAGGCAAAGCACACAGCCCCTCCCTCCCTGTCCAGGGGATCTTGAACACGGCCATTGAGAAATGCTTTGGTCCTGAGTAAGCGCCAGGCTCTGCTCCTGCCCTCGCCCCAGACCCGCTCAGTGGTGTGGGAGGGGACGCGGAGGCAGCCGGGCCCAGCTCCTGTCACGCGGTACAGCGTGGACTTGTCGAGGTGTAGTGAGGATCCTGCAGGTGCTCAGCCTCCTGGGGCAGTGGCTCTCGGCCGCCAGTGTGTGGAGGGACACCCGGGACGGCTGAGCTGCTGTCCAGGGCCCACCCAGAGCCACTGGGGCCACACGCCAGGTCCGCGGTAACAGCTAACCCCATAGCACACGCCCTGTTTGGCCCTGGGCTGGTTTGGGCACGGTCCATAGGCTTTTTTGATTTACAAACTCTGTTAGGTGCCTCTTCAGGCCACAGTGAGCTCTGACTTAGAAGCCTTCCCTTCCCTTGGCATGACCCCAAGTCTGATGTCTGACAGCTGCTGGAAAGCTAGCCGGAGTCAGGCTTGGGCGTGGCCTCCCCATGAGAAGGGTGAGGCCGCAGGATCCCCGTAGGGATGCGAAGCCCTCGCCGCTGAGGAGCCATCGGGGCCGGGCACTTGGGGTGGGAGGGGGGCCCATGCACCTTCCCCGGATGGGGGCTGAGTCCTGTCCTGTGACCTCTGCCCTCCTGAAGTGGCTCCATCACTCCCCTCTTCGTCCCCCTGGACATGTAACAACACTCCTGTCATTCTCATCCTAAGAAGGACAAGCCTCCCCCCACCCCGAGGCAGCCTGGCCTGACTCACACTTTGGTGCCGGCCTCTGGCCCCACTGAGTCAGCAGCAGGCCGAGCGCTCGCAGGCAGCTTCCGGGGTGCCGCCCAGCCCTGCCCACCTCTCCAAGCACAAGTGTGCCTGTGCCCCCTCGCTGGCTGCATCCGGCCACTGCCCCTCCCCCGGCATCCTGCCCACCCCATCCGTGACTTGCTTCCCAGGATCTGTTCGTGTCTGCACAATCTTGTTTGCTGATTATCTGTTTCTCCCTGACGAGATGGAAAGATTAGCAAACTTAGGAATCGTGTCTGTCTTGTTCCTGCTGGATTCCGAGCGTCTCAAACAGTACTTATGTAAATGGGCAATAAATATTTATTATTTGAATGAATAAATGTGTTCCTTCCCCTGACTATTTGCATATGCGGTTTCATTTCCTGACACGCTCCCTTCTCTTGTCCCCTCCATCTGCACACGTGGCCTGCTAACTCTTGCGTATCCTTAACATGCCAGCTCACGGGCGACCTCCTCCAGGAAGGATTACCTGACTTCTCAAGCTTAGGATGCTTCTCCTCTTTGCTCGCAGAGCATGGGTCACACTTTATTACAACTGCCCATTTACCTGTCTTCTCGTCTGTAGGATGCCAGGTCTAGGAGGCAGGGATGCTGCATTTCTGTTTTTCTTCGAGTCTTAAGCTCCCTCCCATGAGCTCTAACGCGGTGCCTGCACTCGGTGTGTGTGCAACAAATATTTACTGAATAAGTGAATTTACACCCCCCCTCTCTCACCCCTCATTTCTACCCAACACCTGAAGAGAGGTTTTATAGCGATGTCGACGTCTGGGTCCACCTTCTGCAGGCTGGCTCTTGCACCCACACTGGGCTTCCGGGGCAAGAGACCCACAAGCCACAGGCAGCAGGTACTCTCCTCCCCCGATCTGGTTTATTCCCCTGGTGGCATTTAGTTCTGCCAGCCAGTCCTCCTTTGCCCTTTATCTATAACGGCGACCCAGTGCCCAGGCCCTGACGCCAGTGCGGTGTGGGCAGAGGTCTCAGGTAGCGGGAGAGGTCTCTGGCCAGCTGGCGAGCCCTGCATATGAGAAGTGGGTAACGCCGGGACTTGATCTCATCCAGAGAGAGGGTTATCTCACCCACCAGACGGTTCTTAAATTCCCACATCCTGCATCCCTTCCACCAGCGCTGTCTTTCCCGACATGAAGCTGGAAGCATCATCCTCAGGAAGGGGCGGGGGGGTGGGGGTGGCAGGGGGCGTGGGGCATGAGGACGGCGGGGGAGAGCTGCGCCTGGCCCTTTGTCGGGGAGCAGACTGCCACAGAACCTTTCCAGAGATGCTCTGCTCATTCTTGTGAACACCAGGTAGCAGACATAGACAGGCTCTCCTTCCCTGCCTCCTAGAGGTGTCTGCAAGCAGGCCCCTGTAGTGGAGGTTTCCAACTCAATTAGTTGAGAAGAAAAAGCACAAAAGAAAGCCATTATGCAGATGTCAGGCCATGCGAGACACCGGGGACAGGGTCACCACGCGCGGTTGTGAGTGCTGTTCACGTCCACTGTCCAGAAGACCCCGGGTGGTTGTTATCACCAGTGATGTGCCTGCCGCCCTTTGCCCCTGGGGCACCCTCCATTCTCTGATGTCTGTGGGCTTCTCAGGCCTCTCTCCTGGACAATCTGCTCCCTCCTTTTAGCGGGGAGGCTCACTGGCTTCACCCTCATACGTATTTTCATAGAAATCACTGAGAACCATGGTCTGACCCTGCAACTGAGCATCTTTCCCCCACTGTGCCCCAGCAATTGAGGAAATAGAGCCCACCCCATGGGATTGCACCCGGGACCGCGTGCCCCTCTGGTCCTTCACCTGTTTATTTTGCCCCGCGTCCAACCCAGCATCGCGGCTGGCGCGGGGCACTGGAGAGGACCTCTCCCTGCTGTTTTTCCTCGCCTGGGTGAGGAGCCCTGACTGCCCGGCCTTAATTTCGGCTCTAGCTCAGAGGCAGAGTGCTTCCTGAGCTCGTGGCAAGGTTAGAATGACCTCTCATCCTTCAGGAGAAGAAAGATTTGATGGAACAGGTCTATTTCCGGGGACGCCGTCCGTAGCACAGTGTGGTAATTGAGGACCTGCAGTGACATGTCAGGTTGGACTGAGCCTCCAGCAATTGGCCCGCCAAGTCTGCTCTTCCCTACTTATCGAGACACCAGGGTCAGAGCTCAATGAAAAGAGCCTCGTGGTCTTGTCGCCTTTGGTTACGCACTAGATCAAGACTCTGATGGTGGATTTGGTGCCAGGAGCAACTGTAGAACAACTGGGGTGTGGAGAGCAATTTTTCGGGCTTAGGAGCAGTAGATGTGGGGAGGACAGGAAAGCTTGATGGGAAACTGATCTCAGGATCGGAACTCAACCCTCTGGTCCCACTGGCCTCGTTTTCCCAGGGTGGACAGCGACGTCACACTCGCAAGCGCTGGGGAATTCTCCCTGATGTTCTGGGTGCAAGTGTCGGTGTGGGGAGCGGCTCCCGGCGTGGCTGCCTCTCCATCTGCAGCTTTTTGTTTTCTTAAGTCACATTTCTATTGAGATCTAATTCAGTAGTGGTGTGTGGCTGTGTGTAAATGTGTGAGTGCAGTATGTGTATGTGTGCAGACTGCACACACATGTGCGATCACACACGTGGGGTGCATGCACATGCATGATCATGTGTACATGTGCGCTGTACATGTGTGTATGTAGCAGTGTGTGGTGGGTATGTGATCACGTGTGTGGTGTGTGTATGTGTGTTTGTAGTGTTGTGATTGCGTGTGTGTGGTCTGTGTTAGAATCTGGGCCACGCCCTCCTTCCACATGACAGCCATGAAGACGGGTGTGGCAGCTGCTGTCCACTCTGCAAGCCACCCCGAGGTCCTTCCCCTGCCGTGGACCGCAGCCAGCATTAGGGGCCGGGGAACTGGACCCAGGCCCGGCAGGGGGTGCAGGGCTCGAGGGCGGCCACACTGTGTCTTCCTCTCCCACTTCCTCTCGGTGCTTAGACTGGGGTTCGTGTGTGGCGGCTTCGGGGCCTTTCGTCAGCCCTCCAGTGGCCGGGAGGAGAGACGAGACAAACAGGAATCTGTGTGCAAAGGGCATGTGGACTCTGAGTGTGGCAGCGACGCGGTCGCTGGGCGCGGAAAGGAGAGATTTGGGAGCTGGCCTCCGTGTGTGCCGCGTCTGCTCCTGGACACTGTGTTTTGTTTCTGGCTGATTTCCTGATAGGGGGCGAGTTCTTGCTCACCTGCCCGCTTCCCAGATGGCAGAAAAGCAAGACAAAAAACAAGAACTACCCCCAGTGACAGCACAGAGGGGCTTTCATAGGAAGCAGGACGCAGGGCCGGCCCCCCTTGCAGCCTCTCCTGCCAAACAGCCTGAGGGATCATTGGGGACCTGTCCCTGCTGTACCGGCTGCCCCCCTACCTGCCCCCCTGCCACCCTGCTCCCCCACCTGCTCCCCCACTTGCTCCCCCTCCCCCTGCTCCCCCTACTCCCTCCGCTTCCCTCTGCTCCTCCCTGCTCCCCCTCTGCTCCCCCACCTGCTCCCCCACCTGCCCCTTCCCTGCCCCCCTGCTCCCCCCCTCCCCCCTGCTCCTCCCACCTGCTCCCCTACCTGCCCCCCTCCTTCTCCCCCCTCCCCTGCCCCCCTGTTCCCCCCTGCTGCCCCCCACCTGCTCCCCTACCTGCCCCCCCACCTGCTCCCCTACCTGACCCCCCACCTGCTCCCCCACCTGCTTATGCACATCCAGCTGATTTTGCTTCTGGCAGACTTCGTGCCTTGGCGCCAGAGCTGCGGCTGGAGTCCTGCCTTTGTCCCTGACAGCCGTGTGTCCCGAACCCCATGTCCTCACCTGTAAAGTGGGGAGGACTGTGGTAGCACCGAACCATGAGTCGGTTCATGTCAGGGCCTCAGCATCGTTCCCGTCCCAGCACCCCTAACCATTCCACCAGGTTCCGTGCGTCATAACCGGGCAGGCCAGGAGCCCCCAAGGCTGAGCTAGATGTTAAAAACCTTCCATGTGCTTTGCTTTTGCTCTCGTGGAGGCCAAGAGTAAGCTGGAGTCCAGGACTCGAAGTTAGGGACCAGCAGAAGGGCAGGTTTGCCCTGTGAGCCGCCCTTCCCGGTGAAGAAGGTGGCCCATTCTTATTTGTAATGGAAACATCGCGAAGCAGAGCCCGGGGCGCTGGGGGCCAGGGCGAGCCTCTCCGCACCGCCTCCCCTCGCGGGCCCCAGTGGTGTAGCTGAGTCTGGCGGCCCTGCGGAGCCCTAGGGGCCTCTCACGGAGCCCCTCTTGGGGCCGACAAGGGACCGAGGACACGGCCAGGGGCCGCCCCACCCCGGCTTTCCGGGAAGGGCACAGGTCATTTATTCATTTGCATCTGTCAACAGTATGTACTGAGCGGACACTACACCCCGGGGCCTTCCCGAGCAGTGGGGAGACAGCAACCAACACAGCAGGCAGTCCCTGCCGCGCAGACCTTCCAGCCTAAAGCGGCACTTCTGTCACCACTTTGGCCCTATTATTAGCATCGGGGCAAGTGCGCTTGCGTGGGGGTGCCCCTGTGTTCTGCAGGAGGTTGGCGTGTCTCTTGGTCTCTTGTTGCCGGCAGCATCCTGTCCCTCAGTCCTGACAACCTGAACCTCTCCTCCCATTGTCCACAGGCCCCCGGGGCGCAAATCACTCCGGGCTGAGAATCGTTCTTTGGGGAGGGAGAGAGTCATCTGTACAGCAGTGTTATGGGCAGAAACTTACCAGAGGAGCTGTGGGGGTCCCTCCGTGGCACGGTGGGTTGTTTCACAAGGGGGTGGAGTCTCACCTAGCTGACATTTGAGCCAAGATGCAAAGAGGTGAGGGAGCAAGTCCTGTGTCCCTCGAGGGCAAGGAGACGGGGCAGAAGGGGCAAGAAATGAATGGGCACTAGGAAAGGGTGTAGGGGATGGCCCCCCCACCGACAGTCACACCGGGGGGCATGCACAGGGTGGGTTCCTGCAGACGCTCCTCCTTTTTATGAAGAATACCCAGGCCATATGGGGCAAGGTCTGGCGCAGGGAGGATATTTAGGAGGCTGCTGTAATGTCAGTGTCCAGACCATGGTGGTGGAGGTGGAGGGAAGAGGGGGGTCATGTCCTAAGGGTCTAGTTGGGAGGATTTACGGAGGGCATGGGAGAGGGTGACAAGCATAGGGCTGGTTTCCAGGGGTAGGGAGTGCACCGCTGGGCATAGTGGAGGTGCAAACGTGGTTCCTCTCTGACTTCTTATCACCACTTCGACCTGAGCTGATCCACACAGCCTCCACCTGCCCCAGAACCACTTGCGGGGGCTGGATAAAATCTAGATTCCTGGAGCCATACTCGAATCTACAGAGTCAGAATCCCTGGTGGTGTTTTAGGATGCTCTCCAGTGACTGGGACAAGGCTCATTCTGAGAGTTCCCGGGACACACCAGGGGCACATCACAGCTGCCTCCAGGGGAGGCTTCCTTTGTCTGGCTGTTTCCCTGGGCCCAAACCCCGGCCCAGTGTGCCCTTGCCTGTCCCCTGCGGCCTCCCAGGCTTCTCTCGGTGATGCAGGCCTGTCCTCACCACACGCACCAGGGTTGTGTTCCAGCGTCTTTTTTTGCCTGATGCTGGTCTGCTTGTGGCACCCTTGGCTTTTGACCAGTCCTTTGGGGTGGAGGAGGGGCACCCTGTGTGACCACTGGCAGGTTTATAATCTTAGAAGGGGAGCATTTCCCATCTACAGGGACCTCCGGGCACAAGATCCTCAGGCTCTAGGGCCTTCCCCAGGATGAGGGCTCCATGCTCACGCCGGCCTGAAGCCGCATCTCCACGCTGCTTTTGCTTAACTCCAGAAGATTCTTTTGTGCTTTGTGCTCCATGTGGATACTTGAATGCCTCTGTATTTCAGTCCCTACAGGTCTGAACAGTTCTAGGATATTGGGGGCTTTCAGTAAGCTCTTGAAGGCCAGTATTTTGTTTTCTTATTTTGCAAGATGGTGTTGGCTCCAGAAAGGACAGCTTACAAAGGAGAAGTGAGCCGTAGAGATGGGGCAGCTGTGCCCCCGGGCGGTCAGTCTGCCCTACCAAGCCCTGCTGCTTGCTAAATACTGTGCTAAGTGGATTTTAGCCCTGTCCCCTGATTAACCAGATAGCAAATGGATACTTTAATAACTTGGTGATAATAAGGGTCATTCCCCTTGCCTTGCAACAGCCTCTGCTGAGCGATTTCACACTGGGGTTATTTCATTGTCACAGAAGCATATTTGCTTTCCAGAGGGGACACATTTCATCACAGTGTGATGAAACTGTTACCTTAACACCCTACCACATCCTAAATTGCTCCCTAGGAATAGTCAGCTTTTTGATTTTAATTTTGAGAAATCAGATATTAATTTTGAGGAAGGGGTGAAATTTTTTTCGTTTTTTTTTTTTACATCATTTTTTATTTTAAAACAATATTTGCTTCGCCCCACCCCCTCAGGTGCAGTCCCATAGAGTTTCCTCCACCCATGCACCCGTGCACCATCACCTCAGTCCCCTGTGCTCCTCCCTCCCTCCCTCTGATCCCTCTCCCTCCTCCTCCCCTGCAGGATGGCTCTGGTTTTTAATTGTCCATTTTTGTTGTGTTTTGTACTGTTACTATTTTTTTACACTGATGTCTTATTTGGTTCCCTTTATTCCTGCTATAAGTGAAACCATCCGATATTTTTCTTTTTCCTTCTGGCTTATTTCACTGAACATAATCCCTTCTAGCTTCATCTACGCTGCTGCGAATGGCATGAGTTTATCTTTTTTGATTGCTGAATAGTATTCCATCGTGTATATGGACCACATCTTCCTGATCCAGTCATCTATTTTTGGGCATTTGGGTTGTTTCCAGGTTTTGCCTATTGTAAATAGTGCTGCAATAAACATAGGGGTACAGGTGGTCTTTTGAATCAATGTTTTCATGTCCTTTGGGTAGATCCCTAGGAGTGGAATTGCTGGGTCATATGGTAGCTCCATTTTTAGTAGACTGAGGAATCTCCAAACAGCTTTCCACAGTGGTTGGACCAGTTTGCACTCCCACCAAGAATGTAGGAGAGTTCCTTTTTCACCACACCCTCACCAACATTTGTTGTTGCTTGTTTTTTTGATATGTGCTATTCTCACTGGTGTAAGGTGGTATCTTAGTGTGGTTTTGATTTGCATTTCCCTGATTATCAGCGAAGTTGAACATTTTTTCATATGCCTGTTGGCCATTTGCATTTCCTCTTTGGAGAAATGTCTTTTAAGTTCTTTTGTCCATTTCTTGACTGGGTTGTTTACTTTGTTTTTGTTGAGTCCTCTGAGTTCTTTGTGTATCTTTGTGATCAGTCCCTTATCAGTTGACTGGGGTGCAAAGATTTTTTTCCCAATCAGTGGGGTGTCTCTCTGTCTTGGTTATTGTCTCTTTTTGCTGTGCAGAAAGTCCTTCAGCTTTTCACCATTGAGAATAATGTTGGTGGTGGGTTTGTCGTATATGGCTTTCATCATGTTAAGGTATGTTCCTGAGGAAGGGGTGAAATTAAGGAAACGTAAATCATCACCGTGATCATCACTGTTATATCATCATCTTCATCCTTATCACCACCATCACCATCATCATCACCATCATCACCACCACCACCATCATCATCACCATCATCATCATCATCATCACCATCGTTTTTGTTGTCATCATTTTCCTCACAGTTAACATGTTATCGTGTTAACTGGCTTCTGTGTGAGCTGTCTCGGTGCTATGACAGGCAGCTTTTCTCGTTTTATGAGTAATACACTAGAACCCTGGAAAGTGAAGTTCTTTGTTCAAAGTCATCAAAGTCTCTGGAAAATGGCAATTTCTGGCACCATATTCCCTGGCAAGTACTCCACCAGATGGGAGTGGACCAGTGTCTGTGCTAAGTAGGGTAGGAGCTATGTAGGTACAGTTTTTTTTGTGTGATAAGAACTTTTCAGATATGTTCCCTTAGCAGCTTTCTAATATGCAACGCAAAATTATTAACTGCAGCCACTGAGCTGTACGTGACATCCCGTCCCCCAGGGCCCATGTCCTCGAGGCCGACCTCCTCTGTTGATGTGCCGGAAGCTGGCCTATTGGGAAAGGAAATTTGGTGCCCACGGGGGATTGCAGGGCGTCAGAAGCCAGAGTGTCTGAGTGCTATAGAACTGAATAAATTCAGGGATGGGGCTGTTCGGAGCTGTTATTGATTGGGCGCTGAGGAGTTATTAAGTTCTAAGGATGGCCTGTTACACGACTTGGACAAAGATTAAAGAGAAGTTAAGCCCCGATAGCTGTTGAGAGCCATTCCCATAGTTCAGAGCCCCAGGGAAGCCTGTTCCCTCCCTGACACCCTCCCCCGACCTCCAGGTGTTTGCTAGGAGGCCGGCAGGACACTTCCCTACTTGGTTTCTTTCTCTCAATTGAACACCCCTTGGAGTGTGGGGTGTCTTTATCAAAAAACATGTTTCCCCAAGTTTATGCCAGCTGGTTTCCAGGAGGAGCGAGGATGTAATTATTTCCTGAGGGCCTGAGAACAAGCAGACTTGGGATGTGGTTGGGACCCTGCTAGGCTGCTTGGCTCTAACAGCTTCTGCTCTTTGTGACCAGGTCAGGATTTTCCTTCAGGTGGGGGCTGTGAGGGAGACATGGACCTGTTTTGGGGGTAGACTCACCCCAGCGACATGATATTGAAACAGGAAGGGGCGTCGCCTGCTAGAATTTTAGAGACAAAATGGTGCCATGTTATCTCCTGTAATCAGCACTCAGGGACGTGATGGGCACTTTACTCAATTCCATTCCTGGCAAATCGAGTTTGCAATCCCTTGAGCACAGGGTTGGAACCCTTTATTTTTCGAATTTCAGGAAGGCTACCAGGTGCTTGGGTTAACTATTAATCAAACCCCTATGGGACACTGGGGTGACGGGTGGCTGGTCCTTGGGTCTGAAAGCACCCGGCTGAAGTTGGGGATCCCTTGGGTTCAACCTGGTTGGTCATGTGTCAGGTAGGGGGCAGGGGTTTGCTGTGAGACTGAGGCAGAAAGTTGAAAGTGAAGGGGGAGCAGTGAGTCTTGGGTGTTGGGATTTCTGATGGATGAGCTGGGCTGCTAGCTGCTTCCCTCATTTGTCAGGGACAAGCTGGCTTCTGGTGACCAATTTTACTTGGATAGTGAGTGTGTGTGAGTGTGTGTGTGCGCGTGTGTGTAGGGGGTGGTGATAGTTTCAACCCCCTCAATCCATCCTGCATCTCAAGAAGGACCTTGGACTCCAAACCCCACCAGGAAAACCCCCTCCCTGCTCTGACATTTAGGAGTTTATTGACTGGAATGAAAGAATTGTCAATTTAAAAACGTGAAAAGCCGCTGGGAGATCAGGCGTTTTTCAGCAAACTTATCCCTGCACTGTGACTTCTGACGTGGGAGAAGAAAAAGACGGCCTTGTTGTTTTATTAATTTAGTTCCGACAGCTGTTCGTTCTGAGGCCTTCACGGTTCTCTGCAGATATTAAACGGGTCCCTGGAAGCCCCGTGTGAAGTGCCAGTGGGGAGCCGTGTAGGGAATGGAGGTTAAAGGGAGAGAACTCCGGGGGGCGGGTTGCTCCCACCCCCAAGAAGGTCCAGGTGCACACAGCATGCACACCCCAATTCTCACCCCAAGAAGGTCAGCCCCGAATCCGCCTCTGCCTTCCCCCAGCTCCGTGAGCACCATAACCTGCTGCCCAGGGGCGCCTGTGGAAACCTGGGGTCACCCTCCCTTCCGCAGTCCCCACACCCCTGGTGTTTTCTGGTCAGAGAAACTCTCTTCTTGAACACTGCCCCCCCCCCCAGCTCTCCTTCCACCACTGGGACCTTGGATGCTGGGGTCCCCCTGTCTTCCCCTGCACCCTGAAATCCCCAGAGTGGTCTTTTCAGCATCCCTCTGACCTTGCCTGACCCCCACTGTTCTCCCAGAAAGGTCAGCAGTCCTGGGGTGGCCTCTCAGACCCCCAGTTGTCTGTCCATCCCCTTCCCCCGGGCGCCACGCGCGAGTTGTGTCTGAGGTTCCAGCCCAGGGCCTTCTCTGTAGCCGCCCCTCAGCAAGGATGGCTTCCACCCCCTTCTCCCGGCTCCTGCATTGTTCCCATCTCCATGTGCAAGGGGAGATCCCGTGGAACCCCAACTTCTCCTTCCAGGTTACTCCTGTATCTTCTCCGTTCGTTCTGGAATCACCTGCCTGTTATCTCCCACTCCAGCCTGCCAGGGCAGGGAGCCCCCTCTCCTTCCTGGGGGTCTCCCCTAAGTGGAGTGATGGCATGCGAGAGGGCCCCAGAATGGAGGGCTGGGGTGGCTCCCGGAGAGGCGGTGGGTGGAGTCCTGCCTTTCTGGGTTCCCAGAGCCCCGGGATCGGCCGCCCTGGTCTGGAGCAGCTGCAGAGACTGATGGGGAACGCGGCCTGTGGGGAGCATCCATCCCAGCCCTGAGCCGGGCTCCGCCTGGCACCGGCCCCCTGGGCTAAGTGCCCGGTGAGCTTGTGGCTCCTCTGGACGGGGAGTGGCGCCCTCAGCACGGAGGCTCCCCGCCTGTCCTGCGGCCACTTGGCAACTCCCTGGGCCTAGGCCAGAGCCAGGGCCTGGGCTGGGCGCCTCCTCCGGCTGCTTTGCTCCGCCTCGCTCTTCTCCACGGGAGCCTCCAGCCGCAGCACCTGCTTCCCGTGGGCCTGCGCTCTTACATGCCGTTTTTGGGGAACGTTATCCTTCGTGGTGGCTGGTGCTGCCCTGGCTTTGCTCGTGGGGTGGCACCTCCTCATCCCATAGGTGTGGGGGGACCCTACACTCAGGTTTAATAAAAGCAAATGGTAGGACGGGAGCCAAGGGCAACCCAGACGCAGGGGCCCTTCGGCAGGCGGCCTGACGTGGAGGCCATAACCCTCTAGGTGGTCCCGGTCCTCAAAAGGCGGAGCGTTAGGAACATAGTCACAGAGGTGGCTCCTGTGGGGCCTGAGCTCTCCTGGGATGAGATGAAGGGCCTTTTCCTCATTGCCCAGGTCTGCAGATGGCAGTGCTTCCAGGCTTGCAGCCTGGGCAGGCTGGGATGGGCTTTTAATGAGATGGAAAGCACTGTCTGTCCCCCTGGGTAAGTGCACACCCCACACTAATCACCCTCAGTGCCTGCACTGGGCGGGACCCCAGGGAGAAGGGGGAAGGGTTGCCTTGGGCTTGTTGCAATTTGCTGACAACTAAAGGAGGTGCAAAAGCAGGCGTGTGAGTACTTTCTGTGCCAGGTGCCGTGCTAGGTCCAGCGAGGAAGGGGGAGGTGGCCAGACACAGCCCCACCTTGGGCAGGTGACACTTAATTCAATATGTGTGTGTTGACAGCCTGCTCTGCCCTAGCAGGGTCTGTGTTGGGGGTAGAACAAAGCAGCATTGTGGGACAAGGTTGGGATTCACAGGTCCAAGGAGGACAAAGTCATCCACTTTATCATTATGCAAGTAATGCAAATACTAAGGCAAATTAACCTTTGCAAGCTCTAGGAAGTGTGAGAGGGCTAATGTACACAATGCTGCGGGAGCACATCACAGGTTTTCTTACCTAGTGTGGAGCATCCAGGCAGGCTTCCTGGAGGAGGTGCTGTTTGGATTGGGACCTAAAGGACATTAGGAGTTCACTGGCAGAGTAGACATAGAGAGCTTTCTGGTGACAGTGGGAACAGTTGGAGCTCAGAGAGTGGAGGGGGCAAGAGTGGAGGAAGGAATTGAGGAGGTGGGGGAGGGGAGAGGTAGACCATATACCTCCTTGGCCCAGGGAAGGCATTTGGGCTCTGTGCACCTCGGGACAGCACAAAGCTGCTGAGAGGGAGGAAGCCAGTAAGTGCCAGGAAAGGAACCGAGGGTGCTCTAATGTAGACGGGTAAGTGTAGTCGAAAGTAAAACTGGGAAACTCGTTTGGGGTTTATGCACGAGGCAGGGATTCCATTTAAGCAGCAGTTGTTCCGAACAGAAGGTGGCTTCTAATTGCAGTTGTTTGGCTTCGAATCCACATTCAAACTTGCAATTATTTCACTGTTAAAAGAGCTGACGGCCCCCTCTTCTGCAGGGAGGTAGCCTTGAGGGAGCCGAGCCCACTGGCTTCCGCAAGGGCCCCTGAGGACCAGCCCACTCTCCACAGAGCTGCTCCTGCGGGGACACAGACGGGACGCGGGGTGCAGCCAGGCAGCTGAGGACGAAGGGCCATCTTAGCAAGGATGCGGGGTCATCTGGAGGCCCCGAGAGGGGAGCCCGTGGCACAGCTGAGTAGAGTCGGCGCAACTTCCACCAGGATTCTTGGCCCCAGGGCCAAGACCAGAGAGGGTCAGCCCTCTCCGGGGTCCCATGTCTACGCAGCCCCGGCTCCTCCGCAGGCCTGTCTGACTCCTGAGCACTGTGTCTGATGCCGCGTGTCAGGCAGGGCTGGGAGTGTCCCTGAAGACGTGGCTGCCAGTTCAGCCCCAGGAGCCTGCAGGAGCTAGGGCCAGACAGACTCTACCCTGCTTGGCTCTGTGTCCTCGGGCAATTTGCTTGCCCTCTCTGGGCCTCATTTGTCAGATGAGCTATTGATGGTCACGTTTACTGAGGCTCTTTTCTCAGCCTTTACATGTAGTGGCTATTGAGCTACACAGTGACTGGCTGTGTGAGGTGGTGCTTTTATCCCCCGTTCACAGAGGAAGAAACTGAGGCACAGAGAGGTGACATAACCCACTCTGGGCCTCAGAGCCAGGGAGAAGTCGGTCTGGCCCCTGAGCCTCCCCGGCTGTCACAGAGATGGAGGGATGTGACTCAGAATCCTTGCTGGTGAAGGCCACACACAGCAAAGGCCAGCACTGGGCAGGGGCTGCAGGAGGCCATTCCCTGGGGTCCATGGGCCTCGTTTCCTCTCTGTAAAGTTGGGGTGACGACCCACGATGCATCAGCATGGTCTCATTTATCAGCTTCCCATAGTGAAGGCTGTTGCCCACCTCAGACAGTGCCGGGCTGGGGCGTGGGGTGTGGGGCTGTCGTTCCAGGCCAGGCCTCCGGCAGACGACAGCACACGCTGTCCAGGGCTGGGCTGCCGAATCTGTAGCCCACGCGCTTGGCCTCTGTGATGCCTGATTCTTTGGCCCGGGTCCTCTTCCTCCGCAGGGCCTTCTCTCCCGAGTTGGTGCCGAGACATCCGGCCGCCCCTGGCGTTGCTGGCTCGGTGGGTCCACCCACATCCCTCTGATGCGCCTGCCCACATCCCAAACAGCGGCCACCCCCCGGCTGCTGAAATGGCCCGTGGTGTCATGCGGATGACTGACAACCTCTCTCCCAGGATCCCTGAAGAAATCCTGGGCAGATTGGATAAAAAGCCCTTGTCAGACATCCTAATTTTAGTGTTCTCCCTCGTGATTACATTCAGGAAGTATTTATTTAACACTTCACTTGTTTTGCCATCCTCCCCGACTTCATTTTGCAAAAGCTTCTGTAATAACCCGTGTCTCCTTCACCGGCTTCCCTGCTATTCTCGTCCTTGGGAAAACTCTGTTCAGCATCTCAAGCCAGAAATGTGTCCACATTTCATCTGGCATCACTAATGCCCTCCTTTATCTCCTGCGGCTCCTCCAGCGCATTCGCCGAGGCGTCTCCATGCCCTGCCTTCCCCAGTCTCATTATGTCTTTTTCAGCTGTTGCTGCCCACGTGCAAAAGGACATTTTCACGGCCCAGGTTCCCTGGCAAGGGCATGCGGTGAAGTGCAGATTCTCCCCCGGGCCAGTTGTTACCATCCCTGCCCAGCTTCTGTTTGCAAAAACCTCTCCTTGCAGGGCAGCGAGTTGGCCAGAGGACTGCTCTGGCCTGCTGGAGGTCAGGGCCTGTCCCCGCCCAGGCTGGTGGGGAGGCCAGGCCCTTGTTTCTCTGTCCCCCTCACCGGTCTGAGATTGACAGTCTCGTGTCGGGGAGGGCCGCACTGTTCTGCCTTTGCTCCTGCTTGTTACTTGATTCACTGAGTTGGTAACTCTATTAAACATTCCTGATGCAGACCTTATTAATTTTAATGGCTTTTGAGATGAACAGAGAAGAAAGCTTCTCTTGTTGTACAGATGTATGTGGAAGTCTATCGTTTTAGATATTTGTGTTTATTTAAAAAAAAAAAAAAAACATGGTTGAAGCACCAAAAGAGGAATAGAAGTCTGTTGGGATTTTGTGTGTGTGTGTGTGTGTGTGTGTGTGTCTCTTTTACATTGAGATAAAATTCACAAGACATCGCATGACTCATTTTGAAGGAAATGATTCATTGGTATTTAGTTCATCACAATATTGTCCAGCCATTGCCTCTGTCTAGTTCCAAAACATTCATCTCCCTAAAATAAAATCTCATCCCCATTAGGCAGTTGTTGCCTATTCCTCCCCCAAAGTCCCTCACGACCACTAGTCTACTTTCTGTCTTGACAGATTGGTCTGGTCTGGATATTTCCTATCAGTGGAATGATGCAATCTGTGGCCTTTTGTGTCTGACTTATTTCACTCAGACTAATGTCCTCAAGGCTCATCCAAGTTGTAGTGGTTATCAATGCATCATTCCTTTTCAGGGCTGGCTAATATTCCACCATAGGGATACATCATATTTTGTTTATCCGTTCACCTATTGATGAACACTTGGGTTGTTTCTGCCTTTTCTTTGTTGGGGTGTTAAACTTGGCAGATACTTATCTGGATCTGTGGCTGTCCTCTGCATTTAGCTGTTTCTTTTTTTCCCCCTTGGTCACTTACTTGAGTTTGTTTGGTGAGAACAGTTTCAAGGGTATGAACTGTTCTGGCAACTGAGAACTACAGGGTCTCAGGATGGGAGTCTGGCATTGCCACTTACAGATGTCTGCTACCCAGGGGTGACCTTGACTCAAAGACCACTCCCCCAGGACCACCACACCATGCGCTGAGGTTCATCACCTGCCTGTGTGTTTTTCCATCACCTGGGGAGAAGCACTCACATTCCTTCATCGCCTTCAGAAACTCTGACTTGATTTGTGTGGGGTTAAGTCCTGGCCCTTTTTTTGTGTGTGTGTTGTAGTGGGGCCCCCAAAGGTATGTCCAGGTTCTCACCCCTGGGACCTGTGAATGTCACCTTGTTTGAAAATGGGGTCTTTGTAGACAGAATTAATTTAATGATCCCGAGATGACCTTGTCCTGGATTTAGGGTGGACCCTGCCTGCAGTGATGAGACAGAGAAGCATGGACGCACAGATACATAAAGAAGAGGCTGCATGGAAACAGAGGCCGAGAAGGGAGTGATGCAGGCATGGGCCGGGGAGCCCCGGGGCAGCAGAGCGGGCGAGAAGCAAGAATGTGCCCTTCCTCCAAGGTCCGAAAGGGGCCGTCGTGCTGCTATCTTGACTGCAGACTTCTGGTCTCCAGGCAGTGAGAGAAGAAATGTCTGTAATCTCAGGAGCCCGCTTTGTGACCATCTCTTACAATAGCTCCAGGAGCTAATACAGATCTCTGCTCTTTTGCATTATGTTTTTTGTGATGGCAAGATAGACATAACATGAAACCTACCATTTAAACCATTTTAAACATATGATCCAGTGGCCTTAATTACTTTTACAGTTACAATCTTTACCACTATTTTCAAAACCTTTGCATTACCCCAAACAGACGCCAAGCCAGAGTCCCCACTCCTTTCTCTCAGTGCCCGGTAACCTCTGGTCGCCTTCCTGTCCTGTGAATGTGTACATGTGTGTTTGAACCTCCTTGGTAATAGTAATGTCAAGTTTGGGGGTCCCTGGCTTCGACGGTGCCATGGCCAGCGCTAAGGGCTCCCTGTATGTTACGTCACGTGACTGTTGTCATGGCTGCCGCCCTTCACTCTAGTGGACAGTTGAGGGAGCAGGGAGGGTAAGCAGCACCGAGAAAACTTGGACCAGGGTGGCATTCTTGTTAAAACCCAACCTTGGAACCTCACTACCATGTTTCCTGGCACCTACTAGGCCTCCTCCACTGTCAGTTAAGTTGCATTGGCATTCTCCATGCTGCACTGCCCAGCCACCCTTCCCAGGGTAAATCTTGGAGAGGTGTCAGGGAGAGCTGCCTGGGTCCCAGCTCTGAAAAGTATGTGGTTTTTCCCAGTGGTTGCTTTTCTCTAATTGACATGGCCAGGCTTCTTTATTACAAGACACTGTTCCGAATGTACCAGGCAGCCCAAAGAATGGGAAATGATAGGGGACTTGAGTGCAGCATATATAAAGAACTCATCCCGCTCAATGACAAAAGAATTAACTGAAAAATGGGCAGAGGCTGTAAATAGACATGTCTCCCAGGAAGATGCTTGGCTAGTCAACAAGCACATGAACAGATGCCCAACGCCATGAATGATCAGGAAAGTGCAAATCACAACCACAGCAAACCGACACCCACCAGAATGGCTAGGATCAAAATGCAGGTAATAGCAAGTGTCGGCCAGAGGGTGGAGCCTACGTGGAGTCCTTCCACACCGCGGGTGGGAGTGCCCAGTGATGCAGCTGCTTTGGCAAATAGCCTGGCAAGTCCTCAAGCCATTAAACAGTTGCCACAGCAATTCCACTCCTTGCTGTACATCAGAGAGAACTGAACACATATGTTCACATAAAAACCTGTTCACAGACTTTATGGCAGCATTGTTCATCATAACCCAGAGGTGGAAATTCCCGCCGGCTTGTGGATAAGCACCCACAGGGGGATCATTTCCAGCCTCACAAAGGGACGGCCTTCTGATGCATGTGACATCCAGGACCAACGGGATCCAATGGATCAATGTGCTTGGCGACATTGATCCCGTCACACGAGCCCACGTATTGGAGGAGTCCATCTGTGTGAGGGTCCCGAGTAGGCAGATCGATAGAGACGGTCTGGAGATTGGTGGCCGCCGAGGGCTGGCAGCTGAGGGGATGTGAGGGTCAGTAAAGGGCATGGGGTGGTTTTGTAGGTGATGAAAGTGCTCTAAAAATGTCTGTGCTGATGGGTGCCTGTGTCTGTGAATCTACTAAAAGCCACTGAATTGCACCCTGAAAAGAGTGAATTGCATGTTGTATAAATTACACCTCAGTAGAGCCACTTTGTACTAAGAGTGGGGCTGGCAGCCGGGCCAGGCCCCCCTCTGGCTTCTGCCATGAGTGGCCCCACATGCAGCGAGGATCACGCTCGGTCACTTCACACCAGATGCCCTGGTGCTGCGTTTCTAGCACCATGTGTCCCCGGAGCCGCATCGGGTCAGGGTGGTCAGATGTTGGCGTGTCCACGGCCGAGTGCTATGTTGGAAGACTTTAGCTGCACCCCCATGTGCACCACGGGTCACACTCATTGCTGCAGTGACGGGGCTCAGTGGAGTGGGGGTGACACGAATAGCTTATGCTTGAAATGATTTCAGTGGCTGAAGCGTAGAGAGTGGAATGTGGGGAGACAGAATGGAGCCAGGGAGGCCTTCGTGGAAGTCCCTGTGATGAAGCGCTCTGAGCTCAGGCATGAGCACCTGGGTGCCAGAGCAGACAGTCTGCAGGTACAGGCAGGCAGGAATATGGGGCTGGCTTTGCAGAAATGAAGAAAGGAGGGTTTGGGGTTGCTTGGATACTTGTCCTGGGGCACCTGGGTGTCGTGTCCTCCGTCTAGGAGGCTGGCTGTCTAGTGTCTCACACTGGGTAGAATTCACAGTGGTCTGGGTTGAAGGGTCTGTAAGATCACCTGGTCCTAATTTTATTTTAAGTAATTTTACATTTATAAACTCTGAACCTCAGAGAGGTTAAGTAACTTTTCCAAAGTCACACAGCAAGTCAACCAGACTGTAGCCTGGAACCCAACTCCACCTACCCCTACTGCAGTTCTCCTGGCCTCATCCTGCCCTGGCTGGCAGAAGGTCATTTTTCTGAGTCCTGTTAACCCTGTCCTTCCCAAATTTACACTCAGAGTCATTGGCCAGGGCACCCCTGGGGTTGCCATGACCATTGTGAAACCCAGTTTTCTGTAGCTGCTTATTGATGGCGTCAACAACAGCCTAGAGTTTCAGAGGAGTCTGCATGTTACAAAAAGGGCAGCAGGTGTTATTTGGGCTAAATTGACCTTGAAATTGATTTCTTTATTTTATGACTTACTGAGAGGAGATTAATACTTTTTTTTTCCTGCAGTCTGAAACAATTTACATGGTAATAGAAGGCATAGTCAGTCAAATAAATTGCTGGAAGTGGTAGTGTTCCAAGGGAAAAAAATACAGAGCTTACTTGCATTGATTTCTTTGCCCTGGGGAGAAGCAGAGATTTTAACATCTGGGATAGGGAGCTAAATTTTATCTCTCATTTTAAAAGCAGAGGACTGAAGAGCTTAATGTGACATTTACACGGAATTTTGTAAGTTGGGGGAAACCAGGCAACCCAGATTCCTTGCTGAAGGTTAACTGGTGCTTCTGCAGAAGGACTCTGGGTGGTTTGATCCAGGGATGACATTTTCAGGGGATGAGCCCTTGGCAACTTGGCTGACCTACTGCTGGGGAATGGGGCAATAAAAGTTGATGACATAAACTCATCCCTTGGGGCAGGTAGGGCTGTGAGGAACCGTGGAATTGGAGAGGCTGCCTTAGGATTTCCGGGCTTTGCCTTGTGTCTACCCTCCCCATTGGATGGGTTGTGAGATGGATTCTGAGGCTCCATCTGGGCAGCAGCACTCCATTAGTACTGTCTGCCCTGGGGACAAGAGGGGCAGCTAGAACTTGCGTGCTGCCACCTACATTTCCTGGCAAAATCTATTAACATATCTCCCTAAATGCCCACATTTCTGCATTCAGATCACATTGTCAGGGATCCTGTCCTTCCAAGTGACCCCAAATCATTCACCACATTATGTGAGCTAATTCCCCCCCCCCAAAAAAAAATGCCAAGGAATGAATCCTACCTAAAAAGCTCTTCTAGTATTTCATGTGTTTTTCCGGTAAATTATTTTCTTTTAAAAGTAAGAATTTTAAAGTAAGATAAAAAAATTTAATCAATAAATTAATTACTAATCAATAGTATACAATTCAAGAGTCAGAAGAGCAAATTAGCTCTGCTAGAAAAAAGTCAGTCTTAAAAAAAAAAAAACCCAACGAGTTTCTTATCGATCTCTTGGGAGTTTCAGTGCCTATGTTACATAGTGTGTATGTCTGCTGAAACAATGCTCAGATCGTGATACATTCTGCACATTACTCTGTATCACACTGTTTTCCCTTCCATATTGGGGCAGGAGGGTGGGGCAGGGGGCAGCTCCCTGGGGCAGGAGGGTGGCCGGCCCTGCCGTGGTCAGTGCGGGGCCTCGTGGGGGAGAGTGTCAGGGGGAGCAGGCCTGGGTGATTAGCCACCTAGGACATCCTGGCTCAGCCGTGGCCCGCCGCGCCCCTGCTGGGCTGCTTTGGATGACTTCTCAGCCTCTCTGTTTCTCCGCCTGTGAACCGGGGCGAGATCATCATTGCATCTAACACCCTCCGAGATAAAGAAGAAAAGGCACAAGAGCCCCGGGCACACGCCCACTGCTGTTGGGGTGAAACATGGGGCGTCAAGCCCCCCACCCCGGGTTGACGGGGTCCAGTGTGGCTCTGATCCGCGTCCTCAGCTGGGCTGGACTGTCCACACCGGGAGGAAAAGCGAGTGAGGCCGGCGCGCCTGAGAGCAGCCCCGCCAGTCACTCGCGCGATTCGCGATTTGCCATCTGGGGGGGGCGAGGCACATTAAAAAGTAAAGAGAAACAGATGAAATTAATTGTAATAATATATTTTATTTTAAATATTCATACTATATTTATATATTTAAATAGAGTACACTTTATTTGATATATTATTAAGTATTGTCATTCTAACCTGTAATTGATATAAAAATATTAATGAGATATTAATATTCATGAGATATTTTACATTCTTTTTTTTTATTAGTGGCTCCAAAAGCCAGTGTGTAATTTATAGTCACAGCACATTTCAATTCAGACTAGCCACACGCCCGTGGCTAGTGGCTGCTGTGCTGGGCAGTGCAGGTGTCCACCCCTCCGGGAGGGGGCGTCGGGGGGAGAGATAGACAGAGACAGAGCGAGGAGAGACAGAGACAGACGGGGGAGAGCACTGTGGCTGTCTCACAGACTCAGACTCAGGGACCCTGCTAATCGGGGTTACTCCAAATTAGAGCTTCCCCCAACCTGGGCTCCCCCACCTATTTCTGTTTCTGTTTCTGGCAGGACCACACCCCTGACGGCTCGGGCCTCCTCTCCAGCGCCAGGAGCAGTCCACAGGGCTCGGTAAGTAGCAGCATGTGCTGAACAGATTAGACTCTGAAGCCGCGCTGGCTGGCTTTTCAGCCTCCCCGGGCTCTGTCGTCCATCACGGGAGTGGTTTTTACCTGAAACTGATCCTGCTGGGCCGGGCTCTCAACCCAGACTGAGCCTCCCGGGAGTGGCTGTGGCTGGAGGGGGCTGGTGGCCTGGCTTCCTGCTTCCTTCCGTGAGGATGGGGCCTGCCGTGCTGGGCGGGGTGGCGGGAGTTGATGTTTGCTGGTCGTAAAGGCCTGAGCGCCGAGGGGTCCGTCTGTGGCACTGGACTTGGGGTCACCAGGCCACATGGCCATGGATGGAGCTGGCTGAGGGTGCCCCTCGGGTGTCCCTCTCCAGGGGTGGCCTCCGGGTGGGGTACGCGTGTGCACGCCGTGACCTGCGATGGTCCCGGGGCAAATGGGCTCTGGCTGCTGCTGTTCACCGGTCACCACACATTTGCTTTCCTGCTTGTCTCGGGGGCGCGACGCCGACTCCCCATTGATGGCCGTGATGGGATATTTCCCTGGAAAATATTCACGTTAAAAAAATGAACCTATGTCAAGGAAAAGTAGTGTGGGGATAGTAACCACGTCGGTGCGGCCAGACGAGGGCGGGAGACCCAGGTGAATTCCTGCCCAGACCTGCCCCGGTGTGCTCCGCGCCTGGCGGGCTCCTCCGCGCTGCCCAGCCTTTGCCCACACTGGATGCAAACTGGAATCTCGAAGGACCCAGCTCTTGGTTGTGTCTGTTCTCCCAGTGGCCTTTGAGGCCGGGTTTTCATAACCAAGCGCACTGCTGGGCGCTCTGAGGGGAGCACTGGCCCGGTCGCGAGAGCAGGGGCGGGAGGGCTGAGCAGGGAACCCCCCCACTCTCACCCCTGCACGAGTCCTCGGGTCTGTTCTCACTCGGCGCCTCCCGTGACCCTGTAAGGTAAGTGCTGTTTCCGTCTCATTTTGTGGGTGAGGAAAGGAGAGCACAGGAGGCCACAAGGCCAAGGCCGTAGCCAGACACCCTCCCTGTCACCGGGCGCAGCTGTGTGGGTTCCGGAAGGGCCTGTGTGGGTTCGCGGAAGCTGGAGGGGTCTTCGGTATCTCTGGCCACATAAGCCTTAGGCTGGACCTCAGGGATACAAGGACGACGCTTGCTCTCTGGGGGCGCTTGGGAGGGTGCTTCTGGCCGGTGTCTGGCTGGTGCTGCACCTGAAGGTCTTCCGGGGCCAGGGAAGCGCTTCTGAGATGCCCCTGGGGTGTGTCTGGGTGGCCTCAGCCCCTCCTGGGGGGGCCTCCTGCCTCTTAGGGCTGCCACGTGTCCTCCTGGCCCATGGTGAGGGGAAGCACGGCTGTGTCACCACCTCTGCTGTGCTCTGTCCCGCCGACCAGCCGTGAGGCCTCGGGGCGCCGTGGAGCCAGCAGCCAGAGCAGGGCGGGGGCCGCAGGGAGCTGTCACATATTCACAAAACAGCCACCTCTTGTAGCCGCTCTCAGGATTCTTGCAACTTCACCCCGAGTCCATGAAGAGAAAACCAAGACACTGCGAACCCTGTGTTGCAGGTGGGAGTGGAGCAGGGGCAAGTGGGGCGAGTGGGGGGCTCTTTAGAGTCTTGGGGTTGGGGACATGGTGCAGAAACTTTGGATGGGAAAGTTGTTGGGAAAGCGGGGAGAGAGCACCCCACCGTAGCTGCCAGCTGTCCCGTCCACAGTAGGACCAGAGGTGGCTGAGACAGCGCTTAGAAGAGGCCACTGGATTTTCTGCCATGTTGAGTTGGGCCCGAGACCCCTGGCCCCAGGCCCCCTTTGTTAAGACTGATGGACGCGACCAGGAGTCCAGATGCTCCCCCACCTGCTAGAGGCTGTGGGGTTTGGTGGACACACTGGGGAGGCCCTGCCCCCCTTCCCCAGCCCGGACCTCCCCACAGTGATGGGCAGGGTCCCTCTGGCCGGCGCCCCGGGTGGCCCCCAGCCTGATGTGTCACAGGTAGAAGCAGTCGTTCCCGAGCCGGTCAGCAGATGGTCACCGGCGTGCCTGGTGCTCTTCTCACGTCCCAAGGCGAAAGGCGGCTGGCTCCGATCCAGTAATCACACCTGTCGGAATTTGTACCTTGTGGCAGCGGGTGGTGCGGGCTGCCGCGTCCGGGCTTGGCTGAGGGATGACTGTGCTGGCAGAGGGGGTGATCACAAAGACCCAGCCTCTGTGCTCATCGGGAAGGGGCTGTTGAAGTGAATTATGTGCACCCGGAAAGCCCAATTCCAAGCTGCCGCTAGGATTTCGTAGCAAGGATTTATGTTTATTGACTTGGAAGGAT
Source organism: Talpa europaea (assembly GCF_964194135.1). Lineage (NCBI taxonomy): Eukaryota > Metazoa > Chordata > Mammalia > Eulipotyphla > Talpidae > Talpa > Talpa europaea. Next base: position 100,418,357 of record NC_140079.1, on the reverse strand, counting down.
GCTCGTGACATATTGTTGAGTGAGAAATACGGCATACATCATATGATTCCAATTATGTGCAATTATATTCATAGATCTCCCTTTCTCTGGATGCAGAGAGATGTCAGAGAGGCAGATGGGAGATTCAGCTAAACGGGTGGGTTCTGCATTTTTCTTGGGAATCGTCTATTTTGTTTTTTTTTTCAATATACAGTGAGCAGTTATTTTCCTTGATAGCGGCAGTAATAATAATATAATAATTTGTAAAATTAAGCAGGGAGTTCTGGGCCTAGCAGGGCTTCCCAGATAGCTGATGGCATTTTTGTCAACGTTTCCTTCTCGGCTGTCATGGACCAGCAGCAGCCCCTTGGCGGAGTGAAGCGATGATGACAGGACCGGGCAGGGATGGAGACAGACTGTCCAGTCCTCACGGCCCTGGGGGCAGAAAGTCTCAGGCCCTGACCTCTCCCCCTTGCACTCTGCCCTGTGGTGCCAGCCAGCTCTGTGCCCCCACCTGCCCATGCCTAGAAAGGGCGGCTCCAGGAGCCCGCAGCTGCATCCACCCGCACCCAGAGTGAGGGACTAACAACGGTGTCTAGGAAGAGCCTGACCCTGCGCTTGGCACCCCAATGCGTTATATCGCATAACCCCCACCCAGAACCCCCACGAGGGAGGAGCTATCCCCCTCGCATCCCAGGGGAGAAGCGAGGCTCGGAGGAGGGTGACCTGCTAGAGCCCCCGCAGCTGATGGGCTGGATCCAGGACTTGACCGAGCCAGGGCTCTTTCCCAGCTGAGAGGGCGGAGCTTCTGTTCAGCGGTGGAGGGAGCATGTCTGGAAAGCCCTGAGTTGGGGGGTGCAGTGTGGCGTCAGCAAGGTGGACCTCACACCTGATCAGAGTCACCTGCTCAAGTCTACCTTTCTGCCCGCAGCCAGCCGTGCTTTCCTCCAAGGCCAGGATGGACTGGATGGAGTCTGCCCAGGGGGCAGCGGCGGTGGTGGCACCACGGTGACGGGCCACTGCACCCCACCACGTGCTTTTACACACTGGGGCGCATGATGAGGGGCACCCTGGGACTAGACGGAGCCAGGGGGCTCCTTTCTGGGGTTCACTGTGGCGCCAGTGCTTCCTGAAGCAGAGGTGTGTGTCTGCGTCTCTCATTTCTTCTGTTGCGATGACGCTGGAGACAGGTGAGCAGCAGGCCTCAAACTTCCACCTTGTTCTGCGCCTTCCAGAACCTGATTTCAAAACTTTTCTGAAGCCCAAATAGACTGTATTCAATTTCTTTGTAAACACTGAGCACACTGCGCGCCTAGCAGCTTACACGACACCTGTTTGTTTACTCCTGCTCAGCTGCCTGTGGCGTGGCTGTGATCACAGTGTCGCTGAGGCCGAGGTCCTATCTGGACTTCCCAGGCCCCTAGGCTTGTAGGATGGAGGCCTCTGGGGTTCCCTGCTTTGGGGGCCCTCTGTGGGCAGGCCCACCAGGCAGCTCACTTTCTCGAGGTCAGCAGGCGAGTGTCAGGCTTGGTCGCAAGGTGGTCTCAGGCCCACCATCCACGTCAGGAGGAGTGGCATCCTCTCGCCTTCTCTTGGTTAGAAGCAGGGCACAGGGCCTGCCCTTGCCAGCGGAGGGGACACCACTTGGCAGGGCTGTGGGTCCGTCCTCCCTCAGTACAGTCCCTGAGGAAGGAAGCCCTCACCAGCGGAAGGTCCTCCTTGTCTCGGCCTCATGCAGGGCTCCAGCATCTTCCTGTCCAGCACCTGCCTGCACCCCACTACAGGGCACACAGCTGGACTCACGGCCTTCCCGCCCCCCCCACCTGCCTCCCGCCCTCCTCCCCACGCTGTGCACTGGGATGCGCCGCTGCAGCCTCGGCAGCCAATGAATATTTAATGGAATGCTGCCACCTTTTGGAATTTGGCAAAAGTGACCCGTGTTATTGAGAGGTGGATGGAGCCCAAAAGGAAACTGGGTCCTGTTCTGTCCATGCACAGGCCGCGCCCCTGCCCCTTCCACGCACCTGTCCTGGGCACTGCTCACCACCCCCGGGGCCTTCTCTTGGCTGGGGATTGGCAGAGAAGAAAACAAGGAAAACAAGAAAAGGAGTTGCTCTGAGCAGGTCTGCGCCCCACTCGGTCCGTAATGACAAGGCGGACAGGCCTGCTCCCTGTCCTGCACCCCTGAGCGGCAGAGGATGGAGGCGAGCTTTGGGGTGCTGGGCTGTGAGAGGAGGCTGGCTGGGTATCTCAGGGTGCACACCCCTGACCCCAGGCCCTGCCACCCGTGGGCAGCCGTGGATGTGGTGCCACGCACTGCGGGTCCGCCAGGGAGGGGCGTCTGCCTGGGCGTCCTGGCAGCAGTGCCCCAGGGCCTAACCCCGCCATTGGGGGGGGGGGTTTGCTCATGGACAAGCACAGCAGCCACCAAGCACCGTGGGGCGCAGGGCAGCCCCACCTCCCCACTGCTTCCCTCCCGCAGGTGCCAGGACCCAGGCCCGCAGCGCTCATCCACGCTCCCCAGCGGGCCCTGCCGGCCCCGGTGCCCATGCAGTGCTGGATTATACAAGCAGCCCTGACCCCTGCACTCCCGGTGTTTCCCTCGCCCCTGGTCAGCCTCCCTGCAGGGCTCGCTCCGTGGTCAGTAGCTCCAGGCGCCGCGAGACTACAGCGCAGACTCCTCTGCTTCCACGGTGCCTCGCCCCATCCTGCGGTGCCCCCGCATCCTCCTGTCTCTGCGGGCCACAGCCCCCGTGCGCCCGTGCTCAGGTGATGCCCGCTGCTTCAGGTCCCCTGCAAGTCGAAGGAAACTTCCAGGTTCCTAACCATCCGTCAGGATCCACTGGAAAACCCTTGCCACAAACGCCCATCTAACCCCCACGGGCGGCGCGAGTGGCTCTTTCCACTGGAGCCCGCCCCCTCCGTGGCTCACCCCCTTCTCAGCCAGCTCCCCCTTCCCGCCCTTTAAACACGCAACACCGCCCTCACTGCCGCGAGCTGGAGGATCAGAGAGGAATACGAGGAAAGACAAACAAGGAATAAAGAGAAACCCATGCTGGAGGCACAGTCTGCTTGCTTCTTAGTGGAAGTGGATCGCCATAGGCACCAGTCGCCCAGAGAGTGGCAAGAGACGGCTCCAAGGAAGGGGAGACACTTAGGGGCCCGAGGGTGTGCTCAGAGGGTGAGCTCAGGGTGTTCGAAGGTGCCGCAGGCCACGGGCTTCTGTGTAGCTAGATTCTGAGGAAGGGATGGTGGAGACCAGCAGGACAGCATCCCGGAGCGCCATGGTGGACCTGGAGTTGAACTTGACTTTGGTGTGTGGCCCTGTAGGGTCTCCAGCTGGTGAGCATTGTGACCCCCTCTGCACCTGAGCAAGATCTCTGGGTCCTGGCTCAGGAGGCCAACCTGCCAGAGGACGCCTGGGGACCCCTGGGGCCTTTTTCACTGGTCAGCCCCTGCACAGCAGCCTCTGGAGGAGCAGAGGGGCCCTGCCAGACACCCAGGCCTCTCGTGGCTAACAGGCCTTTCTGGAGCATCTTCTTGGCGGAAAACCAAGTGTGCGAATGAGAAAACAGCATTAAGAGCAGAAGGACAAAGCTGATACTCAGGGAAGGGAGACATGGAGACTTAAATTCATTTCCTTCAAAATGCAGCACGAGTTTGGCCACGTGATGCTGACGGCAGCCAGCCAGGCTTGCCAGCATGAGATGCTAAGTGGCAGACCCCGGGCAGAGTCTGCCGGTCCGGGAGCCTCCCTGCCACTTCCCTCCACCACTTTCTGCCAGATAAAAGAGGAAATCTATGTAGTGACTTCCTCCCAACCCCGCCCCCCGCCCCCCACCCTCCGGAAGGATGGTGCCTCAGGGATACTGACTGGTTTCCACTGTCAGCTCAAACTTCAGGCCAGGAGCAGAGTCCTCTCTGCCCTCACCTCCTGAGTGAGCCCCTAGAATGCCTTGGACGCTGGACAATTTCTCATTGCTGAAGTGAATGGATGAATGAATCTGTCTGATTGATTTGGGGTGTCTCAAGTCTCCCCATCCTCGGCCAATGCTCCCTTTCCTCACCTGTCCTTTGATTCCTTCACAAAGGCTAATTTTGCTCGTTCACAACTTCCTGTGAATGGAGCCCTGCGGCTGCACTGCCTTCTTTCTCTCAGGCATCCCTGGGTGAGTCAGTCACAGGCCTGAGTCTTTGCCGGCAGCTGTTCTTTTAGACTGTTGCGTAGTATTTCACTGTGAGGTCCTGCGCAGTTGATTTACCTGTTCCCCCACTGACAAGCACGTGGGCCATGCACAGCCCTGGGCCTGCTGTTGGGTGGCCACAGGTCCCCACTCCTCCTGGGCAGAGACTGAGGTATCTCGTCTGGTCACAGAACAGACCTGCATTACCTCGAGCAGCCACCTCCCAGAAGCATCCAGTCACTCCCACCCCGACGGCTGTGAACCCCACCTGTGCCCTCAGCCCTCTGGGTGCATGTTAGGAACTCCCCGGGGGCAGTTGTGGCTGTACCTTCCAGTTCACTGCAGGGCAGAGTCTAAGCTCCCCTGGTGATGGCCACGCATGAATCAGAGGGTGGACCCCAGCAAGGACCCAGCACACAGAATGGCAGCAGCTGCCAGGCAGCCACAGTGCATGGGTCCCGGGCATCTGGCCTCTTCCAGGGAGGCCTTGACCTGGGAGGGAGGCCTTGACCTGGGAATGCCGTGCGTGGGCTCTACAAGCAGCCTGCAGCAGACTTGCAGCTCTGCCACCCACTCTGTGTCAGCTGGGGCAGGCGGCTGGGCCCTTGCCACACCAGTCACATCTGTGCAATGGAGCTGATCCTCATGCTGTTTTAAGGTGAAATGAGTTAATCTGGGTGAAGCCTTAGAGGTGGGCACTAGGAAGGGTTGGTTGTGATGATGATGATGATGATGATGGTGGTAGTGGTGGTGGTGGTGATGATGATGGAGGTCGTGATGGTGATGATGTCAGCTCTGCCCAGCTCTAGCCCTGGAGTCCTCTCTGCTCCTTGGGCCAGCCAGCTGCAGTCTTTTTTTTTTTTTTTTTTGAAGACATTTATTTATTTATACAAGAACTGGGGTACAGGCTAGAGGCGCAGGAGGGTGAGAGGATTCACCAGAGACAGAATGGGGAGCAGAACAGTCAGACTGACTGAAATTCACTGCTGAGGGGAGCAGCAGGTGACAGGAACAGTTTGCCGCGCCATGTGGGTGTCTCCCTGGCCGGCTGGGAATCAAACCCACGCTGCAGAGGCTGTGGGCAGCTTCGCAGCACAGCGCTCAACCCACTGCGCCACTGGGGAGGCCCGCCAGCTGCAACCTTAGCAGCTGTAATAGTTGGCAGGCAGGCTGCGTGGTCCTCACCCCGTCCTCCACCCTCTGAAGGTAGCTGGCTTTCCTGATGAAATCCAAAATATCATTTTGAGCCCTGATCACTGGCTTCACAAAGCCGCTGGGGTTTTGTCCAGCAGGTCCCTTCTGAAATGAGTCTCTGCTCTTCGGTGCCCCCAATAAGAAATGCAGTCTGTTTGCTCAAGGTTTTACCCTTTATAGAAATGGTCAGATTCTTTTCTTCCCCCATCTCCATTCCGTAAATCCATGCCAAATATTGATGTTTGATAACTACAAATATCACACATAGCTTTTAATCAAGAGAGACGAAGGAACATAGAGGAAGTAAATACATCTCTGTAAGGTAGTTCAATACTCTCAGTCATGATTTTGCTGAGAAATAAAATGACTGGGTGGGGGAGGGATCCGTAATGTGGATCGAAATGGACTTGATTACCTGTAACACGCTGGGCCACACCTGGGCTCCTGCTCCCAGCCCATGGCAGGGATTTGAATTCTATGTTCGTTACCAGTGTTGGGAGATGCTGTCTCATTTTAGGTGAGATTTTGTATTTTAAATGTGAATTTTAAATGTGAATTTCCAGTAGGCCATGAGCTTATACTATTACTAGCAAAACATATTGAACCGACTTCTGTTTTCTGTTGGGGCTTGTCTGAGATGGGAGTGGTACGTGAGGGCCTGCTGGGCCCTCTCTCTGGAGGGATGCCAGTCGCTGCAGGGGGAGGTCTGCCTCCAGGCTGATGTCTGCCAGGGGTGCAGTTCCCTGTAGGGACAAGGGGCAGTGTCTCCCTGGACTGTTGCAGGTTCATGCATGTAGAGGTGTTCAGGCAAGGTTGGCCCAGGGCTGCTTTAGCCCAGAGTGTGGCCAAACCAAGTGAGACCTCATGACCTGAAGTCAAGCCTGCGTGCGCACAGTGGCCTCCAGCACCTGGCCAGCAGCCGCGCAAGGAGGGAGCAGGGCACCAGTGGGGCGCCCCTCCCACCAGCGCTATAGCCGCTGTCGTTTTAGCTCCAGTAGACTTTTCTCACCCTTCAGTAACCTTTTGCTTTGTATTTTCATGTCCTCAACTTCTAACTGATAAAAATGGCCAATCTCAGAAGCCAGTGGCAACAAAACCCAATGATTCATCCATCCATCCATCCATCCAGACAGCCAGCCAGCCATGCACCTACTCACCTCCACGACATCCACATGTCCCAGGTGCTGTGCAACTGCTGGGCTGTAATGGTCAGCCAGGATACACGTGGCTCTGCCCTCTTAGAGCCAACGGTCCAGTGGAAGAGACGGGATTCAGCAGATGTCCCTACTGGAGAATGTCTTCACAGAGACATTGTGAAGACAGAGCGTGCCATGAGGAAGAATGTTGCTCTGGGAAGACAAGTTACAATGAAACCTGACCCAGATTGTGGGTACCTCTAGGGTCCCCCAAGGGGGTGACTCATGGGCTGAACTCTGAAGCAGGAGTGTAGCATCAGGGCAAGGGCAGGGTTAGAACATTCTAGAGGGTACAGCATGTGCCAAAGCCCTGTGGTCAGAGGGGAGGGTGATTTCCAGGCACTGTCAGGTCAACCAGAATGGCTGTTTGCTAGATGAGGCCAAAGGGGTCAGCAGCACAGGATCCAACCCACAAAGAACCCCACATCGCGGGTGGGCGCTGTCTCTAACCCAGAGCAGTGGAAGTTCTTGACAGCTTTCCCAGAAGGTGCCTGATTTTATTTTGTAAAGCCCGTCTGGCGTCCTCGAGGGGCTTCATCTGGAGAGGAGGCAGATCACAGAGGCCACAAGATGGAAAACAGCTGGCCCGGCGGCAGTTGGCCACCTTCAAGCACCAGCACCTGCCATCCAGGTGGATGTCCTTCAGCTGTCTCCGGCCCCCCACGTTTGCACAGGTGAAGATGGACCCACCGTAGCCTTCCGGCTTCTTGTGTGTGTTTTGGGGGCACTGGGGGGGTTTCAGTCCTCCATGTCTCTGAGTTGTTGGAGACATGGAATGTCGGGGCCTCTCCTGGCGTGGGTGCAGGCTAATGTTAGTGGGAGGAATTTTCCGGAATGGGTGCTGTACTGGGGCAGTGTTTATGGGGCGGCGCCCCTTGCCACGCCGAGGGCTGTGGAAAGGGTACTTGGTGCGGGCGCTGCCTGCTCGTCTCGCGTTGGATTTGTGCCTTATTCTTATTTTACTCCAAATTAAAGCCAGTGGGGATATTTGTTCCAGCCAGTGTCCTATGAGTGGATTCACGCCTGGGCGTCAGAAATGGCACAGCTGACTTTTGGAGGAGTAACAGTGTAACCCTGCAGTTAACGTAGGATTTATTTAAAGAAAAGAAGTCCCTCTTCCCCAGGCTGGCAGCTCTGACTCTCCCCCTCCAGGGACCCCTCGGATTGATTATTGTGCAGCCACCTTTCAGGCTCCCAGCTCCCCATCAGTTCCCGCCTGCTCCCCCTCTGTGGGGCTGTGGGAGGGAGCCCCATCCCATAGGGATTCTGAGATGGGATTGTTAAAATGACCCCCTCTTTTGGAAAACTGTATTCTCACGCTCCCCGGATCTCCTTTCTATCTCATCAAAGACCGCTTTCCCCTGGGAAGTGGGGGTCGTATGGGGAAACAGTGTTCTCTGACATGCAGTCCCCCTGCAACTGGGACCACAGATGTTTTTAAATCAGAAGAAAAAAGCAAATTTGAGCGTGGGTTAAAAATAAATTCCATCTGCCCCCCCAGGAGCCCCCCGGGGCCGCTGCAGGAGGATTCTGGACAGGTGGGGGATTTTCAATGGCACTTTCATCTTTCTGGTGTTCGTCCTGCGTCCGCGGGGATTTCATAAACATTATGTTGCTCAATTTCAGTTCAATGCCACGGAGTCGTTCCAATGTGTTCTAATTACTCAGACATAAATGATTTCTGGTGCACTTTAAATGATTTCGGATGCACTTTTGTCTATCAGGCTGCTGATTTATAACTCCCCGGGACTTTGAAGCTGTGCTTCATTGATTTCTTCTAAGGCTCTTCAGAGGTATATTTATTATAGACGATACATTTCCCTGTTCATTTGCTCCATAATTCTGAAACAGTCTCATTTTCCACTTGTCAACACTCCACCCCTACCTACCCCCGTGCGGATACTGCACCGGCAGTGAGAGGCACATAGATTGAGCGCCTACTGAATGTAGCCCGTGCAGAGGCTGAGGGTAGTGGAGACGCACGCATTACATAGAGCACACTCCTGCTGGGGGCTTCCTCGCCATTCAGGCCGGCACCCCAGGGACACGCGGGGAGAGACTTTGGCGCCTGGGGCGGGGGCGAATGACCTGTGGTGCTGGTCCGGAGGAGCGGACACGGACACCGCGGCGGGCTGACCCGGCGGTGAGGGGGAGCCTGGCCAGGCTGGTCTCAGAGTCTTGGGGTCGCTGCTGAGCATCCTTGAGCCTGGTTGTCTAGTGTGTAAAGTGGCGCGCTTAGTATTGCCACGCAGGGGCCGCCCCATGTTTCGTGGACCTAAAGCCTAATCCATTTGAGGTGCACCTTCAAGAAAGAGAACCCCCAGTGAGTGCCATGGGGGGCACTAGGGTTAGGATTGGGGTCTTGAAGGCTTTTTAAATGTTGGACTGTTGTTCCTCCACATTTTTTGTGGCGTGGCTGCCCAGGGTGTGAAATGGTAACAGTGGTTCTTCAGTGACTGGGGACCCTTCCTGCCCTCCTGCTCCCGCCCTCAGACTGGGCTCTGGGGTGCCTCCCCGGAACCCCGTTCTGTAATCGCTGCCCAGGAGGGATTGGGTCTGAACTCACCCCTGCTCCCCGCTCCTCACTCAGGATGTTTCTTGGGGAGCATCTCAAGGCAAGCCCGGCCCGCAGACAGAGAGAGAGCGTAGACCTGCCCATGGGCAGACTGGGTGCCGGCTCTGCCCACCCGAGCGCCCCGCGCCCGGGGGGCTGGCTCGGTCCGGGCCAGGCCCGACTCTCCAGAGTCCCGGCCTCAGCCTCGGTTCCGCGGTGCGAACCCGGCGCGGGACGGCGAGGCGCACCCGCCACCTGGTGGCCGTTTCCAGGAACTGCCGCCCCGGGCTCCCGGCGCCTGGCGAAGCTTCTGCCTGGGCAGGGGAGCTGGTGGTCGCAGCCCCACCTGCTCCCCCAGGGCCTTGGCAGGACTGACCAGCCTCCGACCAGGAGTGACTCATCCAGATCTCCACCCCTCTCCCGCGGAGACACCGCCTCGGGAACACTGAGAGATGCGCTCCCAGAGGACTGGCCGCCTCCCTGCTCCCTGGTCCTCACTTTCCTGCCTGCCCTGACTCCCCTCCTCTTCCTGGGGTCCCCCTCCTCCCTCTTGCTGCCAGTGCCCCATCTCCTCCTTCCTCCCCCTCATCTCCAACCCCTGTTCCCTCTGCCTCTTCCCCCCCCCCCCCATCTTGGCTCAGCCAGCCTTCCTTTCACTAAACAAGCACTTTTGGTGACTCCATTATTTGGTCCAGGTGGAGTAGGGGCCGGCTGCTCAGTTAGAGGCCAGACCATGAGCCCTGCTGTGATGCCAGTGGCTGAGCTACCCCCACGCATGCGGCATGAGTGCCTGCGACCATTCATGGAGCACGTGCAGACTCAATAGATGCATGTGAGGTCAGCTCTGCGCCACGCACTGTGCAGGACACAGGCTGGGCTCCCGGGTTGGCGCTGGGGACTTTGCACAGGCATCCCGGCCCCTTCCCTGCCTTGGATGCCCCGTTCACTTTTCCCGCCCAGGTCAAATGTGGGCCTAAGAAGGAGCTGTGAGTGCTCATCCCCCATCCGCCCAGGCTCTCTGTGAGATTTCTGCTTGTTTCCTTTGATCTCAGTCCCCAGGCAGGCCAGCCAGTCAGCCTGTGCTGCGTGACTCCCCGGAGGCCTGCTCCTCCCCCAGGGCGCCCAGCGCCCACAGCAGCTGGGCGGGCAGGGATTGGCCTTACCAATCCCCTCCTAATAGAGTTTTCTTTATTCCTAGGGATTTAGAGAAAATGAGTTGTTCTGAGCACTTACTCCTGGATGTCTTGCTCTGTCTGGGTCCGGTGTTGTGTCCTTTGCTCTGTATTCCCAAGCTCCTGCCACGCAGGGGCAAGCAGGCTGCGGGGGTGTTTGCCATCACAGAGCCCAGGCCCACCAGGGGACACCAGCGCCTACAGCTGTCCTCAGCAGCGTCACTCTCTCAAAGCGCCAGGGTGGAAGTGGGTGTACAGCAGGCGCTCAGTCTGTGGCTGGCAGTTAGAAAACGCAGGGCGTGACTCATGCCCCTTCAAGGACGTATCTTAAGTGCAGCGCTCCATGGATTTGTACACGGAGACCCCCCACCCAGATCAGGGTATGAACACCCTACCCTGGGTGGTTCCCGGTCCCCTTCTGGTCACAACACCTCCCTTCCAGAGGCCCCCACGCATGCTCCATCTTTGGTTTTATCGGCTTTGCCCTTCAGAGTAATGGAACCCCGATGTGTTTCGCGCAGCCATCTCCCTGAGCATCATCTGTGCTGCAAACTTGCTCGTGGAGCTGGCCGCCCACACCAGACTTCGCAGTGGGGCAAAGGGAAGGCGAGCCGGGGTCCTGCTGGGTCGGGTCATGGGCCCCGGCCTCCTGTGGCTGCTGGCGGGCTCCAGGGAGCCAGAGCACCCACGATGGGGCCGGGGATGTTGGGTCCATGGTGGAGACCGGCTCCTCCCTGACATTTGCTCTGTGATGTTGGGGCACGGCGTCCTGAGAGGGTGTGTGGCCCTCACCCCGGGCAGGACAAGATCCCTGAGGTGTTCCTTGGCCTGCAGTTCTGGGTTCACCATGTACCTGCGCGTGTGGGCGCTGCGGAAAGGGGAGTTCACCCACCATCCCAGCGGGTCCCTGGCCCTGAGACTACCCCTTTGGGAAATAATGTTGGCCCGGCCCCGCCCCACTGAGGAGTCCCAGGGCCGGCGGGGCCGGCGGGACCAGCCGCCCTGGAACAGGTGGCCGCGTGCGGGGCGGGCAGTGCCCACGCAGGGCCATGTTCGACACGAGATTAGCAGGCTCCGGCGGGAGGCCGGGCCCCTGGGGCTGGGACTAGATTGCTTGGCGAGGTAAGCTCTTGATTTCCTGACCTCATCTCTCGCCCCAACCCGAGACTTCACTCACAATCCAGGTTGTTAACACGGAGAGATCTTATCCTGTTAGCCTTTCACTCCGGAGAAATTGGATTGAAAATCTTGCCAGACTGCCCCTGGCCAGAGCCTCTCCATCAGCTGCCGGTGACCCTCCGGCAGGCGGGCAGGAGGGAGACTTTGCTTTTCTTTCCACACCATTAGCAGGCAACGGGGGGGGGGGGGGGGGGGGGGGCGGCCCTCCCGCCGGGCCTGGCCGCTGTCAGAAACTCCTGGTGAGTTGTTCCCGCCAGGAGGCTGCTGCCTGACCCGGCCAGACCCGAGAGAGCCCCCCGGCCTGTGCCGAGCTCCCCCAGCAACGGTGCTTGGCCTGCAGAGTCTTCATGCAGACGCACATCTGGAGCACAGGATGCTTCTCCAGGGCCCTTCTCCTCAGGGAAGGAGAGGCCTGCTCTGCTGCCCCGTGACTTTTTCGTGCCGCCGGCTGTTTGTCCCACCTCTGCAGTGTGGCAGGTTCCCGGCGTGCGGGGCTTCCCCGGGACTCCTCCCAGGCCGAGCTCCTGACCCTCTGGATGGGCCCCCTCGCTCATAGCCTGGGGTGTGCCCCAGGACCAGCAAGAGGTGGCAGCGGGCCAAGCTGGAAAGGGACGCTGAGACTCAGTCCTGTTGGCACATCAGGGAGTTGGGAAGGTCAAGGGCGGTTTTATGTCAGCGGGTGGCCTGTGGATGGCAAGGCCCGGCCGCCACGACTCCTGCATCCCTGCCTTTCCCGAGCGGTCCTGCAGCCTGGCGGGTACTCTCCCCCTCTGGCGGATGAGGAGTTGAGCTCCCGGGATCTGACCTGTCTGAACTCAGGCCTGTCTGACTCCTCGCCCTGCCCTGCCCCCTTGTTGCGTCTCTACCTGGCCACAGCTGCTCTCTCCTGGCTTGTCTTCCCAGGGCTGTGCTGTCGCCTCAGGCCCCCAGAGCCGAGCTCCGAGACTGGTGCCTTCGAGAACAGAAGCGTGTCGTGTCTCAGCTCAGGGGCACGGGGTCTGAGAGGAGGCGCTCGTGGGGCTGCTGTCCCCTGGGGCCTCTCTTCTCAGCCGGCAGGGGCCAGCTCTGGCCTGTGTCCTCGCCTGGTCTTCCCCATGTGGGTCTGTGTCCTCATCACAACTTCTTGGAGAACCCCAGTCCCTAGGCCACACTGAGCCCTCATTTTACCTCCTTCCTTTGAAGCCACATTCTGAGGGGCTGGGGGAGAGATGTCAAGTGACATAGCCATTACTGGCGCATTGCCTGCCTGCAATTTATTTAGTCTTGACAGCACCCTATGGATTAGAGATCGTCAACCACACTGACTGGACGGGGCAACTGAGGCACAGAGGGTTTACACAGAAGTTCAGGTTCAGCTGGGTGCTGTGCTCAGCTCCCCTCCCCCCACTGATGTCCATGAAGATTAATTCTCCCGGCCCATAAACTCAGCGAGTCATCGGATGACTTAGGAGGGGGTGGTCTGGACAACACCAGGGTGGAGAGCACTCTCCAGGCTAAGGACCACCCCAGACCCACCGAACAGGGGCTGATCGTCAGCTCCCAAACTATGGCGAGGCTCCATCTGGAAACTGGGTTGGGATTTTCTGCAAAGGTGCATGTAACCACGCACACGTTTATGTACAGGGACACAGTTTGGCCCCTAACAAACCCTAAGCGCGAAGGATTAGGATCTCCTTTTCTCATTCCCTCGTCAGCACTTCTCCCTCAGTCCCCCCCTCCATGGAGTCACGCGTCAAACGTTGCCATGAAATCCATGAAATCTCGTGTTCCCCGCAGGATGGGTCTTACTTTTGAATCGATGGAGGTTTCAACGAGAGGTTAAAAAACCCTCAACTCTCTTGCTTTCTTCTGAGCACATTTGAGCAACAGTTCTATCTTCATCGTGTTTTTTTTTTTTCCTCCGTAAGAGAGAGTGTTGCTTAATTGGGTCTCATTTCTGTTCTCTCCTTAACAACCAAGTGTCTGCATTTCTGTTGGGATTGAAAGGCCCAATCAGTTCAGATAAATCAGCTTCCTTTTAAATTACGATCTTGGAGGAAATAATGATCTAACTTACTTTTTGTTAATTACTTTTAGGTGAATCAGACATCCTGGCTTTCCAGTCCCTGATTTCCTCAGAAGTATTTAAACCCTCAAATCTATTTAAACCTTTTCTTTTAGTTAAATTAAGATGCTGAAAAATTCCACTATTAGAAATAATTCAGTTTTTTTTTTTAAGTTTGGTTTCATGGTTCTGTAATTTCAAATAACTTGAGCTGAAATGATCCCATCACATCCCTTGTAGTGGCAACAAATTACTATTTTCCCCTCAAAATTCTCTTATTATTGGTGTGTCAGACTTCATAAACACATAAATAAAAACAGAGACGTGATGAATAGCACAACCAATCAGGTATGATTGCAAAACAGAAACAAAATGGTATTCCTAGCAGATGAGAAGTATGCCTTGACCATAGTGGCTACGGTGTGTGTGTCCCCAAGAAAAAGTCAATCGTAAAGAAATGCTACGGCTTTGAGAACTCAGCAATAGATATAAAAATGGTAAACTTAGTATTTTTATACAAAACATTCTAAATCTCCAGAAGTGAAGCCCAATCTCATAAATAATAGGGACAATAAAAAGGGAATTAATAACTCAAAGAGAAGCAGATAGCTAAAATTTGGGAGAATTAGCTAAAGCAGTTTTTGGAGACCTTCTCATAGTCTAAGCTTTTGCCATGTCTTCTGTCATCTGCAGAGGAGGTCCTTATATTTTGGATACTAAGTGAGGGTAAGGGTGATGGTCTTTCTGTCTCTGCCACCCCACCCCACCCCACCCCACCCCACCCCACCCCAATCAGTGAGAACTTTGTAGAGTTAAAGTTTCAGTACTTGTAACAGTTCAGTATTTGGCTCTGGATAGCTGCATGCATATCAGTTTGCTTATTGTGAAATATGGTGAGGTCCTATGTCAGAATTTAGGACTTGGGAGATGAGGAACCTGAGATTCAGTCTCTCTCTGTCATGCAGATGGTGGCTCTATCTGTGATGTCTTCCTAAATTCTCCTTTCTCTTTTCCTCTTTATCTCCACTTTTTATTGACCCCTCTGGATCCTGGGCACATTCCCCATGGGGAACCAAATCAGAAATTGTCGATCCCAAGTCTGGGGCACTGTTGAGATCATTTAGGTTCGAAGGATCAGCACTGGGGAAGGCACATTTAGATCCGCCAAGTCATATTTGAAGTCCAGGAAAGATCCGAGACTCCAGACCTAAAGCCTCCTGGTATTAGTCTCTGTTTTCATCCCCAGTGAAAGTGGAGCCACTCCAAGAATTTTCAGCTGAGACAGCTGGATAAATGATAGAGGAAGCCCGGCTGGTGTGGTCCTTGACAGCCAGCCAGCACCATCAGAGCTCCAGTTTCTCACCTGCCAAGTTCCAACTAGAACATTCCACGTCCCCAGATGTGCCAAATACGAGCCGCTTCATGGCCGCGGTGAGAGTCCCCAGGGCCCATGTTCGTCCTTTGTTGAAACGCCTGTTCTCCGTGGGCAGTAGTGAGCTCTGCCCAGTAGTGAGCATCTGACCAGTTGGTCCTAAGTTCGGTCAGCTTCGTCGTTCCAGGTGGGGTGGGACCTAGGGGCTGCCCCGCCTCTCACCTGGTAGCTCTAGTGTTGGAAAGGGAGAGAGGACGCGTGGATATGGAGGTCATTTCAGAGAGGAGCCACGTTCAGTTGCTGCTGTTTAACAACCAAATGTGTTTTTAGATGGTTTCTGATATTATTTCCCCATTTTTTGCAAAACAGCTGCAGAATGGCAACGGTTGACATTTAAGAGGGGGCCGGAGGGTGGTGACGGTATTTCCCTCGGAAAGGTCACGCGTGTGTTTGGACGGTGCCCACGACAAGTGGCCAGACCTGTTTCCAACACTGCGACTCTGGACTGGGAGACTCTGCGTCTGTGTTTAGAAAGCGAGTAAATAAAAGACAACGGAACTCAACTGGTCGATCAGTACATGCCAGACTTTGCCCCGAGGAAGGGGATGAGGCCCATGGCAGCCATGAGCTCTGCCGGCCCGGCTCTCTGCTCGGCCGGCCCTGCTAGCCTCTGGCCTGCTCCACTGCAGCTGTTCCCCCTGTTGGGCGTAAGTTCCCCTGCACGTCTGGGTTGGTTTCCCTTTTGTTCCCCGTGCCCTAGACCGAGGCTGTGTGACTGGCTTCCTCTTTCCTTCCAGGCTTCATGATGGGCTTTGGCACGCGGGCACTTACTGAGTATTTCCTGAATGAGAGGAATGTTCCGAGCCTGGCGGAAGGAAGGACTGTTGCCTAGAGGAGTTCTTCTGTTGAGGGGCCAGAGCTTTTCAAGCAGCCTGGGTATAGGGTCCTCTTCCTGGCACAGACACTGGGATGTCCAAGAGGGCCAGGTCACTGACCAGATGGCAGACGGTGAAATCACCTCCACCTTGCCAAGGAGCGTTCAGCCTGCACAGGTTTACTCTCTGGAGTTTATTGGGTAGTTGAGACGTCTTTTCCATTCCTGCTTAAGTAGTGAGGGGATGGAGAAGGCTGGGGAAGGCTCAGCTGTGTGTATCTGGATGTCTCTTCATAAAGAACTCAGGATACAGTGCGGCCAGTTCACATGCACAGAGTCGGCCCAGCATCACCATCATCATCACCGTGATGGCTGTTTATATCAGAGATGTCACAGGCTCAGTGATGGGGAACGTCGCTTAAACCACAACCCAACAATAACAAAATTAAATGTCAACCACTGCCATTCTGCAGCTGTTTTGCAAAAGATGGGGGAGTGATATCAGGGTGTCAGGATCTTTCAGGAGTAGTACATTTTGGCAGCTCCTGTAGTAGCAGCAGTGATTCTGGATGAATCACTACCTGCCTGGGGCTCTGCCTGCAAGTCCCCTTGGCAAACCTGCAGGGAGACCCTGGGGGCGGGTGAGGAGGGACAAGCCTGCCACTGTGGCTCCACGAGCCCGTCCTGTGCGGCAGCCTGTGCTGTACTAGCACTTGACAAAGCTGAACTTGAGCCATTCCTGACCTCCTCCCTGTGCGGTAGGTGCTGTCATCATCCTTTCATGGTGGGGAACACCAACACGTGTAGCACTTACATCACTTCTTCAAGTTTCTCTGGCTAGGAGAGCCAGAGGTAGAAGCCCACCCTGGTCGGCCGCTTCCAAGGCCTGTAAGCGTAACAACAGCTTTGCTCTGGGTGGGTGTTCAAATGTCCGAAACGACTCCTTAGCTTCCTGGGACCACATACTTGAGACAGAGGCAGTTGTGACAGCCCATTCCTCTGGTTAGCAAGCCCCCCATGATTGGAATGGTGGGTGCTCCCTCCACTGCCGCCTAGGGGTGGACTTAAGTAAACAGGGCAGCTGTTTGAGGCTGGGGTCCACCTTCCAGGTGACCTTGTTCCTCACCTTTCAACAGTAGCGTTGCGTGTCACCTGCTGCTGCTGGTTCAGTTTTCACAAAGTGGGCAACTTTGCCCTTCTGGTAGTGTTAGTCTAATTATTTGCCTATTTTATTCCACTTTTGTCCTTAATATTTCACAAAGGGTGGAATACGGCAAATTAAAATGCTCACACGAGTGATAAAAAGCAGGGATCTCAACGACAATTGAGACAAAAATAGAGACTCTTTGGTTTTAATTGGAGACTTACTAGACTTAAACTAATTAATCACTTAAATTGCAAAGAGGGGAAACAAAATTAAAGAACTTGCACAAAATGCTAAGTATATTTTATCAGACACCAAAGTGTGATTACAGATCTATGTCCATCTATTGTGGCAAGTCAGGATGTCTTCAGTGACAGAAAGTCCCGCAAGCTTAAACAGCTTGTTTAAGCCAAGGGGAAATGATTAGGTTACGTGTCTGGGAGTCCCGAGTCGCTTGGAGAGTCAGGAAGAATTGGGGGGACAGGGAGTTGGGGGGAGGGAACGCCAGAAGCCTGAGCCACAACCTTCCTCCCTCTGTTTTTCATTGCTAATTGGCTTCATTCTGGTGACAGACTGTTCAGATGCCGGAGATGGTGGGAAGACAGCAGACAACCACCAGCAACTGGGCTTTCCGAGCTCATCTTTGGCAATGCCAGCCGGAAGAGTCTCACTCACAGCACTTCCCTATCAATCCCAGGACAGATTCTGATTGATTCTTCTTGAATGATGCGCCCATCCCGCCGCCAATCACTGTGTCCACGGGAAGAGTGTCACCATGAGTGGTCGGGATTGGGTCACATGATCACTCGTGATCAGGAAGGCCCAGAGTCTGTGCCTACAAGAAGGGAAATGGAGGAGAAATATTGCAGGCAGCTCCAAGCAGTAACCGACCCCATCCACCACCGGCTCCCTATCTTTACCACTTTCACTTTAGGCTTTTTTTCTTTTTAAAGACTTATTTATTTATGCATACAAGAGCTGGGGTACAGGCCAGAGGTGCGGGGGTGAGAGGATTCACCAGAGACAGAGTGGGGAGCAGAACTGGAGGATGGGCTGAAATTCACGGCTGTGGGGAGCAGCGGGCGAGTCAGGAGAGGTCTGCTGCGCCCTGTGGGTTGCTACCTGGCAGGCCAGGGGATCGAACTTGTGCTGCAGAGGCTGCAGACAGCTTCATAGGTTGTGTCTTAACCCCTTGCACCACCAGGGAGGCCCCCACTTTAGGCTTTTGTGCCTGCTTTCATCACATTGAAAAGAAAAGGACTGTTTGCATTGGTGGTCAGTCATCTGACAGATTCTCAAGTTCCTGGGCTGTATCAACCTCACCGCATAAATTGAATAAATAATTTACGTTCTGTACAAGGATCATACAAATAGCTGTGGCATGGTGGGAATTTGCATCCTCCCAGCCCCACCCTCTCTCTGAACGTGGTTCCCTAGGCAGCAAAGTAGAGGCATCTGTTGTGAACACCTGGTGGCCTCCAGCCCTCAAGGAGTTAAGCTGAAAGCTAAAGAGAATGAAAATTGGGCCGGGGACAGGAGGGGCTTTGTGGAGTAGAGCCTTCTGGCTTTGAGTGACAAGTGTGTTGAGATGTGAAGGGGAGAAATACGTATCCCACACAGATTTGTTTTTCATGTAAATAAGTGTTTTAGCCTCAAACTTTCTGGCATCTCATTACGCAGGCGACTTAGTCATTGACATGCACACAATTTGCATGTCCCCCCTTCTTTGCCAAAAGTGCAGAGACTGTAACTTGGCCAGATTACACCCCCTGGGTGCACAGACAAACCGCCATCTTGGGCGCATTCGTAAATACGGAGGGAGAGAGCTCCAGCCGGAGCGAGGACGGGGCTTGTTGATTTGCAGTGTCAGGCTTTTGAGGGGTATTTTATCCTATTTGATTTCAGCACGTATTCCCTTTCTCATGTTACGTATCCATGCTTCCACTGGGCCTGCGTGGGTACGCAGGGGTGATGTTAAAATCTTTAACAACTAATCGGGTGAGGGCACGGGGGGGGGGTCAGAATGGATGTCCCCCAAAGCCCTGGAACCACATCTGAGGACCTTCATGGCGGTAGCCGTCAACCCTTAAGCTGCAAGATTCGGGGAGGTCAGGAGGGTGAGTCCACATGGCTGGGCCAGGATCGCGTTAAATTCTAACCAGCGTGGCAAGAAGGCAGCCGTTTTCCAAATGGCTGTGTCCCTGCAGCCCAGGCGGGTCAGGAACCTGCTCCTGTGGATGTATGAAGAGGCAAAGCCCTTGATAGACTTGAGCCCAGACCCTGGGGGAGCTGCTCGGAGCCCCAAGCCTCGGGCAGAGGGCCAAGTGGGACCACCGGCTGCCTTTCAGAGATGCTCTTGCTTGTTTTCATTTGCAGATCAGAATTTGATTTAGGACCGGCCTTTGGTTTCTCCCAGACCCAGGAAGTAAACATTTCTCATTCTCAAAACCCACAAATTAATCATTTTTGCAAATCAGAGCTGAGCTCTGAGCCTCTGACCAGGACGCCTGAGCCTGCTGGCCTCCGGAGCCTGGATTTGCCAGCGTGCCTGCTAATGCATATGCATTGGCTCTTCTTGTGGGAGCTCGGGACCCGCAGGCTTCAAGGGGTGAAGCTCCGCTCACTAATCATAATGCAATATCAGTGTTTTCTGCAAATCCCCTTATTATCTCTGCATCATTAGCAGTTTCTGAGCTTGTCTACAACTAATTTCACAGTGAATCTTATTTCTACCCGATATTTTAAATAAGCTATCATGCCGGGCAGCAGCTGACGTGCCGCTGAGAAAGCAGCAAATCAACCTAAGCAGGTTTTCGAGCAGCCTCCGACAAGTAAGCTGCAGGCGTCCTTCAGGGCGGCAGAGCGTGGCGAGTTTCTGGAGTAGCCCCTGCCCCTGGCCCCCATGTAGTTAGCCATTCCTCAGTGGCTAGAGAGGTGACCTGAGCTTTTGCGTCCAGGGCTCTCGGTCCTGCCCTGCCACTACAGACAGGTGGCCCTTAGCACTGGCGCCTCCGGTGCCAGCGTGGCAATGTCTCCTCTCAGCATGGCCGTGGGCCGCATGAGCTGATGTGCTCCAGGTGCTGCGGGATGTCCCGGTTGGACGCGCTCCTACAGTGAGCAGTACCCATACTGCTCCCCGACAGTGACCCAGAATTATGTCAAGGGGACACAGAGCAGGAATGGGAGAGCAGGATTGTGCCAGAACAGGCTTGTGTGTTTGCAGCACAGCGAGGAGGCCGGTGCCCAGTGCCCGAGGTGGTCTTCAAGACCAGCCCATCCAGACTTACGTTACAAGAATCCCCCAGGGTAGGACTGGAAGGCAGATGCTGGCCACCACATCTGAGGGGGCCCACGAGTCTGTCTTCCCCAGGAGCCCTGGGGGTGATCGGGCTGCAGGGGCTTGGGCCACACTTTGAGAAGCAGGGCTGGGGGCTGAGGCCTGGGCTCCCGACAAGCCCCCGGCAGCCTCCAGCTGGTCGTTCATTCCGCCTGGCTGGAGATTCGTTCTTTGTGGATGCCACGTGCTCGCCGGCTCTGTCCAGAAGGGACCATTTTTGATCCCTTCACTGCCCAAGCAGGCAGAGGGAGGCTGCCGGGAGAGATAAGGAGAGGTTTATTTGTGTAGCTACTCGAACTTGGGGCTGTTTATAGTCGATGAATATCTGTCTTTAAGCAGCTGTGCGAATTATCCGAAATACATGAAAGCAATCCATTTGAGATCAAAATCCTTAATTCCAGACCTTTCCAGGTTGGTGCGTCTTAGAAGAGGGAGGTTTGGTAACATTGTTGAACATGAATTAGGGAACACTTGTGCGGGCCTTGGTGGATGAAAAGCCTTCCGCGCCTGAGTGCCGAGGAGCGCGGCGGTGAAATGGCGCAATCTGAGGCTGGGATGGAAATGAGGCTCGCACAGAAGCCAGCGCTCCTCCTCATCAGGCGCGGTGATTGGAGATTGTGCTCGTCTGAATGTGCCCAGTCGCTCCCCCCGCTGCCAGCGCAGCCTCGAGTCCTCGCTGAATAGGAAGCAGCATGCTGATGAATGGGGAATTTACTAGAGGTAATTGGGGGGGGGGGGAGGGAGAGGGAGGGAGGGCTCTTTTCCCCCTCGTCACAAAGGACCCTCTTCCTCCTCCCTTGGGTTCTGGCAGCCTGGGATGTACCCGGGACTTGGTTAGACAATGCACTCCAAGGAAAGTTCTTCCTGGGGGCCACGTGTGACCCCCCCGGTGGGGGTGTGGACTCTTGTCCATCTGGCCCGTGGCCGCCTGCACACTCACCTGCTCTTCCTTCCGGGGTGTCTCGCCGGCTTGCTCTGATGCAAGGGCCACGTGGGTGGGTGGACTCCAGGCAGGGCCGCTCCCCATCCTGGGGGCTCCAGAGCCACCTCAGCTGACTCCAGGCTCCTCCGGGAGCACCTCCTCGCCTGGGCAGGAGGGGAAGGTGACGTCCTCACATCCGCATTGGATCCGTTTTGTGTATGTGCCTCTATGAAATTATTTATTAACCACATTTCAGTACCCTTAATTATGCACTTATTTAACATGAATGAAAATTCAACACACACTGTAGTTGATAGAAATTATTTCCGGAACATGAAATAGTTCCTTCTCCAGGTCTCTTGACATGGGGAGGTGCTTCCAGTTACTGCAAGAAACCTCAGCGCAGCCCGGGGGCGGGGGGTGGCGCATGAGCCTCACCCCACCGCAGAGGGTCACAAAGCAAATGACGTTGGGGCAGGCTGGTGTGTGTGCACGGGGGAGCCCTGTCCCCATCGGAAGGCGCCGCTGCCTAAAGCCGGCTGTGTCTCCTTGGCCACGCTCACTCACCTTCCTGCCTGGCCCCTGTTGTCTCCCTGGAACCCCAGAGTGCAGAGCAGGGCGGCTGGGGCCAGCAGTGCAGAGAGGCTCCATCTGACTCCTCAGACCCAGCCCAGGAGGAGCCAGAAGTGCTCCCCAGAGGCTGGTGTGAGTATGTCTCGATTCATTGCCGAGAGACCCTGTTGAGTCACAGCAGGGTGTTTTAGGTGTAGGCTACCCCGTGACCCTTCAGTTGCAGTGTTGGACTCTCTAAGGGCCCTTACATGGTGATTCGATATCCCATCTGCTTTCCTCAGAGCCCAGGTAAACCCAGGTATGGGGGAGGCACCCTCTGTTTTACTGATAGATTCGAGACCCCCTGGTCCATGGATGCTGTGGCAGAAGCTCCCTGGTGCCCCCGTCCCTCCCTGCACCCCAGGTTAAGCCGATAATGTGCCAGGCGGGAAAGGAATTCTCAGGGGACCCAGGGCAGCCTGCACGCGCGTAAACAACATGAATAAAAATTAACTTAAAAATCTTTTCTCCCTCCTTAACAATGACATTATACCAATGGGCCCACTTAATTTCTTACATTTGTACCTTTTCAAAAGGGCCCGCTGTTTTACGATGTCAAATGTGACCTTTACAACAAAACGTGCAAACTGCGTTGTACACAGAGGACTCTTCGAAGCTAGTAATTTTCATGATGCAAATTTCAGAGCAGAATGAGCCCATTAACCAAATTAGCAATTCATAAAAGCAAAAGTTCATGGTCAGGAAACAATTGCATCTTTTCATAAGGTATAATTTTAGCCCGTTGTAGAGTTAAAGCATGGCTCCCCCCCTTAAAAAAAAGGAAATTAGGACCCTAATTAAATAGGTTAGAGCTATACATGGACGAGAAAGTGGTTTATGTGCAGGAAAGGGAATTAGTGATTCATGGGGAGCTGGGATCCTTGATGAGGGCATGGCGATGGCACCCTGACCCGGAATTGGTGATTTCAGACATTGTGGAAGGAGACACAGGTGGGGGTGTTGGGAAGAAGGGAGCCCATAAGCTGTGTTAGGGGCACCCATTCTAGATGCAGCTGAGGCTGGCTCCAGTTCAGTAGAGGCAGAGTTCCACCCTGTACCCCATAACCCCCACAACACACGCCCTGGGGAGATGAGTCAGAAAGTCAGCCCAAGACGCAGTTAAAAAAAATGTTTATTGATTAATGGAGGTAACATTAGTTTGCAAACAGTGCATATGATTTAGAGGGAAGGTTCACCCCTTTTAAGATGTGTGTGGCATGCTGCTCCCCCATCAGAGCCCATATTATCCCCCAGTGTGGTCCACTGGGCTCCCTCCCTACTTTGTCCTCTACCCTCACTCCTCTGGTAGCCTCAGTTTTGATGTCAAATTTCTAGGGTTTGTTTTCACTTAGTTTTGCCTTTTCTTTTGTTTCTTTATATCCCACATGCGTGAAATATCGGGGTTTGTCTTTCTCCTGAGTTCTTTCCCATAGCGCCATCCCCTCCAGTTCCCTCCATCTTGTCACAGATGGCAAGAGGTCGCCTTTTTCATAGCTGCATAGTATTCCACATGTATATGTGCCACAGCTTCTCTATCAGCTCATCACTTGTTGGACACAGATGCTGACTCCCAGGGGTGTGTGCACGCTCATGCTCATTGCAGCGCTAGTCCCGACAGCCAAGACGTGTTTTCAGGGCCTCAGCCCACTTCACCCATCGTCAGGGGTGAAGTAGGAATGATGCATTCCACAGCCTCATTCTGATGATGGACTGAAATCGCATACATGAAAAGCCCACGGGTGACGGAACGATACCCCACAGTTTGTGGTTCCCACGTGTGTGTGTGTTACCCCTCATCAGCTGACAGACTGTGGCTGCTGTGACCAGTGCCCCACGGACATTTGTGGGCAAGTTTTCATTTGAATGCCTGTTTTCAATTGTTTGGAGTGTGTTCCCGGGAAGAATGAGGTATGGATACACATCACTACCTGGGTGAAGCTTGGAGCCATGATGCTGACTGAGAGAAGCCAGACACAAAGGCCCTACTGTGTGATCCTGTTTCTATGAAACGCCCAGAACAGATGACCCACAGAGACAGCAGAGTGGTGGTCAGGGGCTGGGAGTTGGGGGACTAGTAGTGAGCACTGGATAGAACGTGGTTCTTTTCTGGGTTGATGAGATTGCTCTGAGTTAGAGGTGATGCTTACACAACATTGAATAAATGTTAAATACCACTGAGTCAGTCTATCTTAAATGCCTAATTTTATGGTAAGTCAGTTTGTGACTTGTGATCTTCCCTCAGTTAAAACAAAAAGCACCGTGCAGATGGAAGGCTGTCCGAAGTGGTTTTTCCCATTGGTGAACTTCTTGGGACA
The DNA here is from genome assembly GCF_964194135.1 of Talpa europaea. Classification (NCBI taxonomy): domain Eukaryota; kingdom Metazoa; phylum Chordata; class Mammalia; order Eulipotyphla; family Talpidae; genus Talpa; species Talpa europaea. Next base: position 100,394,279 of record NC_140079.1, on the reverse strand, counting down.
GAGTCCAGGTGTGTGTTTTGAAATCGCTGGCTCCTGGCACGGTGCGTGGCTGCGTGTGGGCTCTCAGGGAGTGAGACCAACCACACCAGTCGTTAGCGGGCGCGGAGTTCGCAGGACGCGCTGGACCCGGTCCAGACCCGTGGAGGTGAGAGGACTGAGTGTGTGCTCCTTGGTCCCTGGGGCTTTGTTCCGTGAGGGGAGAGAGGACGGCCTGCTATGCGCAGAGGCCAAAAGTACGTGCCAGGCTGTAGGGGCTGGGCTGCGAGGGTGCCAGCAGAAAGGCAGCACAGGGAGCTGGGGTTGTGGGGTCTGGGGGGAGGCCAGGGGAGGGCAGATGCCGTGCTCCCGTGTGGCTCTGCGGGCCTTCGTTGCTCATGACATCGGAGAGTGTGTGTTTGTGTTGTGCACCGTGTGTATGTCTGTGATGTGTGTGATGTGTGTGATGTGTGTGTGGTGTGTGTGTGCGTGTGCGCTCTATGCACTGTTGGGCGGATTTGGATCCCCAGGCCGCCCACTTCTATCTGGGTTACGCCTGCCCCGTTTCACTGATGAGGATGCTCGTAACTGAGAGCTGAGGGCCCTTCGCCCGGGGCTGTAGGGCTGCTGAGCGCCGCTCGGGGCCTTCCCGTCATAGCTGCTGCTCAGATGAAATCGGATTTTAGAAACCCCAGAAGACCCTTCCTTGGCTCTCACACATGCCTGCAATTGCCACAATCTCATGTGGACTCTGGTTTTGTATTGTTTCTTCGGGGGCCTCCTTTGCGGGATTATTGTGAAGTCAGAGGAGGGAGATCGTTGACAGCCTGGGGCACACGTGGGGCTCCCCTCACCCCCCTCTACCCTTTCTCCCCAGGTGCTCTGAAGTATCCTGAGGGGAGACTCCCCTGACTTAGGAGGTCCCTTGCCCCTCACTCAGCCTCAGGAGGCACAGGCACCTGACTTCTCTGAGCCTCGGTTTCCACATCGAGGCAGTGGGGATCACAACCCCATCTCCAGGGGGTGCAGTTTGAAACCAAAGAGAAGGAAAGCCCGCGGCCTCAGAAAACATGAGGCCACCTCATGGGTTATAACTGGAGAGGAACAGGCGGGTCGTATTGGGGGGTCATCTAGACCGGGGGTTCTCAGCCCAGGGGCTTGTGCCCTGAGAGGACACCTGGCAGAGTCTGGAGGCATTTTGGTGGCTACAGATTGGGGTGATAGGCTACTGGCATCCAGGGGCGGGGCCAGGGCTACTGCTACACCTGCGGTGCACAGACACCCCAGGAGCGAAGAGGTGTCCCCCATATGTGGGCAGTACCGAGGCAGAGAAGCTCTGATCTGGAAGGAAGGAAAGAGACCCTGGGGCTCCGGGCGGGAGGAAGCCGCCGCGGGCGCACATCAGGCTTTCTCTTGTGCCCCTCTCCGCACTCGGCACAAGTCAGGCGGGCGGAGAGGCGCGTGCAAGTACGAGAATGTCGCAAAAGGGAAAATCAGTATCTGTTCCCACCACCCCAAACTGGCAGCTGTTGGTCCCCTCCTGATAGGGCTGATAAAACAAATCAGAGCTAAGCTTCCCCGTCCCCCTTCCGGCCTCACAGATGCAGCCTCTGTCGTGAATTTGTTTTTCTTCATTTCTGGTCCCTAAAAATGCCGAGATCCACGAGATTCCCCCATGAACACGGCGGAAGCGTCTCGCGTGGCCTCTTCTCCCACGACTCTGTGTGGGCATCATGTAGGGGGTCGGGAGGAGCTGCTGTGGCCTTGTCAGGCCTGCTTAGGGCCCTGGGCCCGTGAGTTCTTGTAGGGCAGGTTACAGAGGAAGCAGCTGCTTCCAGGGGGGGCAGAGGTTGGAGGGAGCCCCCAGAGCTCTCGCCAGCTCCTGCCTCCCAAGCCGGAGGTGAGCTTGTCAGAGAGGACAGAGAGCACCCTCAAATGCGTGTGTCGCTGCCTTCAGCCTTGGCCCTTGGCTGCCGAGGCCCACATGGGCTCCGCCCGCAGGTGCAGGCGCCCTGGATGGGCTGCTTTTGTCTGTCAAGGCCCAGGGCTCAGTCCCCAGCCCCTCGCCAGGAGTGACCGTCCCTCTCTTCTGATGCTGGGCCAGAGGCTGCGCCCATGTGCCCGAGGCGGCGTGGGCCTCTCTGACCTCCTGCCCCACCGTCGCCTCTTCAGAGGCAGCCACGCCGGCCGTGTGTGGTTCTGGGGCGAGGGGGCGCCTGCAGTGGCCGCTCCCGACTGCCGCACTCCCCGGGGGAGTGCCCAGTCTGCGTTTTCGAGACAGAGATGGAAAAGAAAGCGGCAGCTTCCTGCTATTAAACGGGAGTGTGATTAGTTATAGGAAAATCAATTCATTCTTTGGCTTTGGGAAAGGCTTTTAAGTGTGAAAGGGGATGCTAATCCCCTGGGAAATGATTTTTAAGCAAAACTGCCTTAGTTCTGCCAGCTGCTTAGATAAACACCAGAGAGGAGGGGATGGCTTTTCTCTCCATTAGCAGGGGTTCCAGAAGCTTCCCTCCCCTCTGCTCCCCGCCCCTGCTTTCCCTTCTTCTCCTCCCCCTCCCCTTGCTCCCTGACATTTACTGAGCACTCACTATGTGCCTGGCAGCAGACAGAGTCTTTGTCCTCCTGGCAGATGGGGCTATGGGCAGGCTGGCAGGAGGGGCAGAAAGTCGGCAAGGGCCTGGCAGGGGCCTGGAGAGCACCCTGGGCGTGTGGAGCAGCCCCCCCCCACCCCCGTGCCCCTGCTGGCTGTTTACCCTCCTGGCCCTTTCTCTTTCCTCCCTGCTTCCCCTTTTCCCTGGGAGAATACCCGCATCTCCGTGGCTGTCCCGACACCACCTGCACAGAGCAGCCCGACCTGCAGCTCGCCAGACAGACGCCTGGGGGTGTGCCCAGGCCGCGCAGGAGCCTCCTCCAAAGCCCAGGCTCCCTTGAGGACCTGGATGGGCGTCTGCCCTTCCCCCAGGACCATCAGGGCTGGCACTTCTCTGGGGAGAGACCGTCCTGTCCTGGGGAGACCCTGTCGATACCCCGCCCTGCCCCCCTGCTTTCCTCAGCACAGACGAGGGGCTGCTTGTTACATGCCTCCTTCTAATCAATCTTGCCCACACATTAGCTTCATTTGCACACCAGTGAATGGGTGTCATGATAACAAAAATATTAATGACAGACGCTGTCGCAGGGCTAAGAGCTGGCGCGTCCCGGGACCCACAGAGGCCGCCCAGCCTGGGCCCCTCCTGGTGCTGGCGCCTCTCCTGCCGCTCTCCGCAGCCAGTTTCCTCTGGCTCTTCGAGCTCCCGTCCGGAACCTGGACTCACAGCACGGGCCTCCTGCCTCAGACTTTTCACAAGAGAACACCTGTCCCGGGAGGACGGCGAAGGCTGCGTGAGTTCAAGTGACTTATCCAAGGCCACTCGTCTAGCAGGAGTCACGGGGGCAGCAATCGATGGATTGACTTGCATCATTTTTTGAACCTTTTCTTGTCATCAAAGAATGTTGTTAAGCCACCCACTTTGGGGAAGGGATAAAATATGTGATGGGTTTAAAAGAAACAGCCAAAGGGTAAATAATGTGTGAAATGGGTACTAAATCAATGGACCCAGGTATAATGAGCGAATATGCATTTAATTGCTATCACGTGCTGGGCATTAAAGCGCGTTAATCAACACTGGCTGTGTGGACAGAGCACTTAATTTCAGTGGACGCCAGAACGGGAAGTCTGGCCTTTTGTTCTCCAAGGATGGCCCATTAGGGATCAGGATTCCAGCCTCAGCCTCCCGGACACACCCCTGTCCAGTGTCCAGTCTTGGCTGAGGACCCGGTGCCAGGGGAAGCTGGTGATGCCCCGTGCACACCTTGAGTCGCTGTGGCTGTTAGGAAGGTCGTCTACGCAGCGTGACCCGGCCTCTCCCAGGAACGCACCCTCGGGTCCCTCGTCACGGAATCCGGGCAGCCAGGACCCCGTCTGCCTGGTTCTCCCTGCTCCCTTGGCGTCTGGCTCCTGGGAGCTGCACAGCAAATAACTGCTGAGCACCAGAATGGCTGGTTGGCCAGCAGGAGCCGGGCCCTGCCCTGGACACCCAGAGCTAGCCTGACCCCTCTTTCCTGTGCCATTTCTCTCAGCGTTTCGAGCCAGAGGTGGCGCCTGCAGAGGGGACTCTTCTGTGGACATGACCTTGTGTTTGGCGGTGTGGGGGCGGGCGCTCACGGGTCAGGCACCTGCTGCAGCTGGACGTGTTGGCCACGTGCCAGACCTTGCTTCGGGCGGTGCTCCAGGGGCCCCGGCGGGCTGAGGCTGCGATGCTGCCGACAAGGAGGGAGCACGATGCTGACCTGGGCGAGGTGCCTAACGCCCGCGGGCCACGCCCCGTCAGCGGTGTCTTACTGCTCAGGCTCACGCTTCTCGAGCGGCAGGACTTGAGTCTCCTGAGACTTGGGGCTCGCCCAGCACGGTACAGAAGTGGGGGGGAGCTTCCGCCCTCAGAATTGGGAGGAAACCCCAGGTACCGGCAAACTGTGTTTCCTGGGATGACGGGGGTGGCCTGGGGTGGCGGGGGGTGTCAGGGGGTGGCCTGGGGTGTCAGGGGGTGGCTGGCTCCATCTTTGTGTAAATCCTTGCTTGTGTTGAGAGCAGCATCCAGGGTTGTTGACTGGGGGGCCTTTTCCAGTCTAGACTCCATCATCTCCATTATAGTTTTTCCGCCTTCCCTGGAGCCAGACTGACTTGAACCAGCTCCTGCAGGGTGGGGCTGCGGGGGGCGGGGCAGGGAGACCTGGAGAGTAGGGGGCCCTCCTGCTGCTTGGCTCTCCGCTAAGCGTTGGAGCTAGAGAATGAACTTCAAGGACATGGCCCCCTGATCTCAGAAAATTTACAGTCTTAGGGAAGGAGGATCTGTAGCTTCTGGTCACTAGGAATTGCATCCTTTATCTCAGACAGGAAACCCTCCTTGCTACGTAACAGGCACCAAGAATTGTATGTCGGGTGAGTGAATGAACAAACCAGAGAGACACCCTTGAGAGGATGCAAGGCCAGAAGAGCAGGAAGCCCAACCCTAGGGAGGCAGGGCCCAGGCTAGTGCAGAGCCACAGGCCGGGAGGCCGAGAAAGCAGAGCCAAGCGCAGAGCCAGAAACGTGCCTTCCTCCAGCCGCCCCTGGCTTTCAGGTTAGCCCCGGCCTGAGGGTTTCCCACTTGGGTTCTACGGACACACTTCGGGGAGCCTGTGCAGAAGCTGGCACCTGTATTCACTTCTGCTCTGACTGCAGAGCTGGCCTGGCCCTAACGCCCAGTGCCGACAGCGGGATCCGGGACTGTCGTCAGCGGGCGTGGACCTTTTTATATCACATTCCAGTTGTCGCCGACGTCCCGAAATGTTCTTTCTGCTCGTCACTCACTCTCAGGATGCTGGTTGTTTCTAGGTCTGCGGCGAGATGGTGCAGTTTAGCGCTTCCATAGAGAAACCCGTCGCTCGCGAAATCCCGTTTGTCTCCAAAGTATTTGGGTAGTTGTTTTGCGATGTTACCAGTGCCCTTTGCCATCTTTTGTTTTCCGTTTTTATGATCGTCCAGGGGTTCTGTTACTCCTCCCGTTCATCTCTTCATTCCTGCATTCACCCACCCTCACCCCCCGCACCTGTTCATGGGTTAAGGGGCTCGTGGTGTTCATTGGCTGGAAGGGGTCAGGGTCTTAGCCAAAAGGTAAGAGCCTCTGCCTTTTCCTGCCTTCAGAGGAAATGAGGCTCAGGTTGACTGGGGTCCTGAGGACCGAGGGCCGGGCGGCGCCTTCTGGCGGACAGGCTGGCGTTGACGTCTCCCCAAGGCCCCGACGCAAAGAGCCAGTTTAGTGCAAGCTTGACTCACTGTCGACTCTTTCCCCCCTCAGACGTTACTGGTCAGTCGTTACATAATTATACCATTTTGTGGGTGCCAGTTCACACCCCCACATGTGCACACGCCTCACTTACCAGCCACCAAACATTTTGTGCTGATGTCCCACCCCCTCCTCCCTCTTCCCTTTCACCCCTTCCGTTCCCCCTCTCTCCCCGCGCCGCTCCTGCTCGGGTGGAGGTGAGGAGCCTGCGACTGTCCCGGGGCGCACGGGTGAGGGTCAGAGGGTGAGAGACCGTGGCCGGCGGACCCGGTCCTCGTGGTCCAGGCTGTGGTTCCTCTCCACAGAGGATGATGCGCGCCCAGTCGGCCCCTTCCACGGGCTTCTCCCCGACCTTGGCATCGCCCACTGGGGCCCTTTCCTGCAGCCCCAGCCGGTGCCGCCCGGCCCTCCCATCCCGGCTGCCTCCGCCTGTCCTCTCTGCTCCAGCTGCCTCGACCTTGCTCGGCTCCCGAGCAAGCAGTTTTCTGACTCAACCTTTGTCGCCACAGCTGTCGCTCTGCCTCAGGCCCCGGCCGGCTCGTCCTCCTCCAGGGCAGCGGCGGACCCGCTGCCTCTGAGCTCTTGGCCCCTAAATGCAGTTTCCTCTTGTCAGCGCACATGGTGGCCGCTCCTCGGTCCAGGAGCCGCAGTCGCGTGGACGGAGCTGTTTGTTTGTGCCCCGGCCAGCTGGTGCCGCTGTCAGGGCCTCAGCGCCTGGATGGGAGCTCGGCCGCCCCGGCACTCAGTGCTCAGTGAACGAGTGAATGCATGTGCGCGTGGCGAGCCCTTCTCGGCTATTCTGTGTCTTCCAAGTGGCACGTCCCTCGGAACAGACTCTGGAAAGCCCAAGCTGGGCAGAAGGGGAGGTTTACCCCAGCCCCTCGGGCCTCCCTGGGTCTGGCCAGGTCCACAGCCCGGCGAGACTGAGGCTGGGGCCACACTCTGAGCCCCCAGCAGTGGGGGCCGGTGCCAACGGGCCGGCTTCTCAGCGGCATCTGCTGAAAGCAGCTGTTGGCATGAGTGTGTCAGGAGAGAACAGAGCTGAGGAAATGTCAGAGGGTGAATGGATAATCAGGTCCCAGCCGTCAAAACTGCCACCCGCTCAAGCCCGTCAGGCTCTGCTAGAGAGTCTCGTCAGCTGCTCCACGTGTCTAACGGCAGGGGAAGGGCTGTGCCCGGGGGAGCTCGCAGGCCCGGGGCCCTGACTGGGGCCTTTCCAGGGAACCAAGAGACCGGGTGGATGCAAAGTCCCCCAGGGGGGCAGCGGCCGGCCGGGGGAGAGGGGCATGTGGCCCTGGCTCGCGGCGTCTCATGGCATTCACAGCAGGTGACATGAAGGCCTGAAAGGAGCCTGGACCCCAGCTGTGCCTCCCTTCTCCTTTCGCCCGTGCCCGTGCTCAAGAGACCAAGCCGGTGGCTGTCCCTGGACACCGCAGACGGGGCTAGGACGTTGTCGTGTCTGCGATGGGGCGCGAAGCTCTCCCTGCATCTCCAGAGTCCAGGGGAGACAGCACAGATCAGCTGCGTCTTGGGGAGCCCATCTTCATGCAGACAGACCCCACGGCGACTGAAGACACGAGTGAACAAGGCACTTACAGACCGTGGAGATCCAGGAAGGAAGGAGGAGGGAGATGTGGTGCCGTGGCCTGGGGCGCAGGGGGCGGGGGTTCTACGTAGATGAGAAAATGACAGTTTGGAATCCTGAGGAGTTTGACCCACACCTTTTCCCTTTTGTTTGCTGTCTGGATAGAGAATTGATTTCTCATTGTGTGCAACCTTCAGGGCGGCAGGAGTGGGGTGTCCGTGAGCTCCTATAGGGGTCTCCATGCAGCCCGGGATGGCTCTTGATCCCCCCAGGGCTCAGCTCGGCTTAATGTCTCTCAGCTCTGTGCTCTGCCCTGAGTCTTCTGTTCCAGCTCTTCATTGAAAACACATGGACAAAATGGGGACAGATCGATAGACTTGTGACCTGGGGGTTTGGCTGGTTCTTTGAAGGGCTGCTCAGGGTGACTAATGATGCCTGTGTCTCCCCCTACATTCAGGGGAGTCACGAAATATTTTGTTACAGATGCAAAGTAAGCACATTAGGCTTTATTGATATACCCCACTGCTTTTGTGGGGGCTGTTACTTGCTTGTTTTTTGTTTTTGCTTGGTTTAATTAACAGTTGCTTCTACCTTCAGCAGTTATTGTCTTTGGTTTTATTTCATTCTCTCCTCCTGTCACCACTAGATTCTAGAGTTGAAAGCTTAGGTACTTATTTTTTCTTATTTCTTGATACATGCATTGAAGGCTATTCATTTTCCTCTGAAAACTGCTTTGGCTGTGTCACCTGGCTCTGCAAAACTTTGTCATCCAGTTCTATGCAGTTTGCAATTTCCATTTAAATTTTCTCTTTGAAATTGTGATTTTAAATTTTCAAGTAATTTTAGTGGCCAACTTGGGGTTATTTAGAATTTTAAAGGATTTTTGGAAGTGAATGTGGTTCATTAAATAGCCATTAAACAAAGCCTTGAGATTTTCTTTGTGAGTAGGTACATAGTCATTTAAAAAATGTGTACCTGCAGATCATATTATCCTCTTTGTACTATTTAGATTGATCAAACATCTCTAAGTGTTTTTATTTTCCTGCTTCCTCAGTGGCTTTTTTACATTTATCTACTCATGGGCATGTGTGTGGAGAAGCTCTATCAGGATAATTTTTATTCTTGCTTGACTTTAACACAAAGTCAGAAATCCCAAAGTACCAAGAAGAAAAAGAAGTAAACCCTCATCTCCTCTCCAGGTTGGTCAAGGGGACATGTCTGCTAATGAGACTCCAGTAAAGCGGGACTGAGCTGATTGAGGCAGCAAAACTGCCCGCAGCAAGGACATCTCCACACAGACTGAAGGACCTGCCTCTGGACCATGTTAGGAGATGGCTGTGGTTGCTCCGGTTGGCTTCTTAATGAGGCGTTTCTAGAAATACAGCACTTTGTCCACCGGGGGGGGGGGGGAATATTCCAGCAACCACATCAACCAATGCACGCTTAATAAAGGACTTTTAGAAAGGACTCATAAAAGTATAAAATTAAGGTCATCTCTGAGGTCTTCGGCTGAGCTGAATAAAGCCTCAAGCAAAACTCATCTTTTTCCAAAGCTTAGCACAGACGGTAGAGATCTGTGAGCAAGGGCAGCACAGGGAGGCTCGGTGGGCATCGGGAAGCCCCGGCAGAGGCTCCGCTCGCCTCTCGGGCTGCAGGAAAGCCCCGGTGGGGCGATCAGACCTACCTGCTGAGCTCTGGCCGCCTCCGCTGTCCCCCGTCTGGGAGCCTACACTGGCTGGGCCGTTTTCCTCTTCAGATTAAACTGTAGCCTCCAAAGTCTTTGGGGAAGTGACAGGGAGGTGAACTGTGTGTAACTCTTCATTTACCCAAACCCGTGGCCTCTCCCTCCCTCTCCACTGTCATAGAGATGTCACTGCGCCTTTGTGTCACTGTGTGTGACAAAGCTTTTGACAGCAGGCGCCTCCTTTCCTCCCTCCCTCTTCTGTTTTCCATGCCTGTTTTAACACATGAGGCCACTCGCCATTATCTTGGAAATGTGTGCGTCTGGTCTGAAGTCAGTGGGCCGGCGGCAGGTGAACACATGTCTATTGACGCCTCCGGTGTCAGCTTCTCCCTGGCTTGTCCAGTCAACCGCTTGGGGTTGGCTGCCGTGTTGTGGGTGGGAGAAGCATACCGTAGTCAAATGCGGTTATTAGTTGGGGTTCTCCAGAGAAACGGAACTGGTAGGATCATCGTAGACGTCCACGGAGAGTTGCCTGAACGCCTGTGTAGCCATATAGCTCTGCACACACACACTTATTAAAGAGAATTGGCTCATGTGATTCTCAGGGTGGAGAAGCCCTGGCAAGCTGGAGCCCAGGAGAGTCGGTGGTTTTGTTCCCACCTGAATCTGACGACCTGAGAACCAGGAGAGTGGATGCTGTAGTTCTACTTTGGGTGTGAGTGCGAAGGCCCTACAGAATGGAAATGCTGCGTCATTGGGTGATTTCATGTTTAACTTCTAGTTTGGGTACCCCTGGTTTCAACCCAAGAATCACCCTCCCTCATGCTGCCTCCTGTGATCTGACCTCAGGCAATCAGCTTGTTCTACCCTCTTTGGCGAGACTGCTTTAGGGGGCGCTGCCTGGCCCAGGTTAACCCAAGAATCCTCAGAAGAGCCTTTATGACCTGCGCATTTGACCTTTATTACCCTCGTCCCAGCTTGAAGACAGCTGGGTGGAGAGAAGCATCCTCCCTCCCTCAGCCTTTGTTCCCTGCAGTCCCAGTGGCCAGGCTGAGATCCACCCGCCCTGGGGGAGGGCGGGGCAGGTACTTTCCTCAGTCCACTGAGTCAAATGCTGATCTCATCCAGAAGCATCCGCAGATACACCCAGCGTCAAGTTAGCTCCGTCCTGCAGGTGTCTGTGGCTTCATCAATTGGACACATAAAATCAGCCATCAATGGTAGGTCACACTCAAAATCACCAAATTTAAATTAAAACAATCCCTCCTAGTCACTCATCATCAGTATTATCTGAGCAGCTATTTATGGCATTGGACAACATCAACAAAGTTTCAACCCCAAGTTAAGTCTAACAAATGAAGATGTTACCCACAGAGCTGGAAGTCCCCGCGGGCAGGCTTCTCTGATGCACCTGAGAATCAGTCTCACACCAGCACTTCCCCACTCGGGCTGCGCCCTCCTCTCAGTGGGATGATGGCCCCAGGAGTTCCAGGCTGAAGTGTTACCACCTCTGCCCACCCAGCGGCAAGTGGGAGCTGAGTTTGTGCCAAAGCCCCAACGCTGGGGTCCCTGGCATAACCTGGGCCTGGCAGCGGGGCCTAAAGCCGTCTTGCCAAAGCGGGTGGAACAGGCTGATTGCTGAGGTCAGATCACAGGAGAGAGCATGAAGAAGGGCGATTCTTGGGAGAAACTAGGGGCACCCAAACTAGAAGTCGAACATGGAATCACCAAGTGACGCAGCAGTGTGGTCCCTGAGTTTGTGCGTCCGCTCGTGGGCTCCCCGCGTTCTCGGCAGCCCTGCTCACGAAGCCAGCGGCGGGAGCCACCCAGTGCCGTGATGGAGCCTGGATGAGCCAATGCGGTCTGTCCATTGGATGGAATGATTAGGCCAGAAGAAGGAACGAGGCCTGGCCCACAAGGTGCGTGGCCCTTGAATACATCCCCGGATGAGAGCAGCCAGGCATGAAGATCTCGTATCTTCTCTTGGCTCTCCAGGCCAGGCAGAGCCACAGGACACAAAGCTAGTGTTTGGTTGCAGGGACTGAGGAGTGACTGCTGCATGGAGCAGGCTTCCCGGGGGCTGTGGAGAGTTCTGGAAGTACACTGGGAACGGCTCAGTGTCATGATGGTCCGTGTGATGTGATGTGTGTTTGTCTGCAGCCCTTGCCTGTAGGGAACTCATCAAGATCAAAGTCAGTTAAGTGAGTGCTTATGGGTGAGACATGGATGACACGGAAACCCGGATGCACCCCAACACCCCAAGACTCTGTCCAAACTCCTCCTTCAGGTCTCTGCTTGGTGCTAGCATCTGGTGTCCTGGTCACTGGCTGGAGAAGAGGCGACCATCCATTTTCCATATGAATCCGAGGCTCACACAGGCCCCTTCTTTGTTACCCAAGTGCAGCTCATGGCCCAGGGGCCTTTCTTCTTAGTGCAGCCCTGCGTGTCTGTCGAGTTTCTACCTGGCACTTGCAACTTTTCTTAGACTTGTCAACCTAGCTGGGGTGTGTGCTAACGATAAACCCAACACTGAGTTTAATGAGCACTTACTATGTGCCAGAGTCACTGCTCAACACACTATGTAGATTCGTTTGAGTCTCACAGCTCTTGGGGACATGTACATTATAATCTCCGCTTTATAGGGGGGGGAAAAGCGGCACTCTTGGGGGACTGATTCAAATGTAGATCCCTGATGCAGAAATCCCTGCTCCAAAGCGCCCAGCATAGTCAACAGGGACCTCAGCAGACCAGCAGACCGGGGTGCTCTTCACCCCACTGAAGTCAGAGAAATACCCATTAGAAAGCACAAATTAGACCATCTTACTCTCCTCTGTGGTCTCCCTATTTATAGCGTGCCCGGTGGAGGCTATTTGGAACTTCAGCTAGAAGGTTTTCTTTGAAAGTTTCAATCTGCAACTTAAAAGCAAAGCCAGAGAAGACATGAGCTGGGAGTGCACTTCACCAGAAGCAGCTCTGAAATCTGTGAGCAAGGACACAGGAGGAGAAAGATTATCATCTTATTAGCGTGGGAGGATAAAGATGATCAGGCAGGGATGCTCCATTATTTATAGGAACACGGCTCTTCTCTGCACACTTCAGTGAGGCATTTGATATATTTGTGCTGGAGATTAACACTGATGTTATTTTCTTTAATGTCTGTTTTTAGTGTATGCGGTGCATGTTGGCATTCAGGAAATTCAGCCAGAGGAGAAAAACAATAGTATTAATTAGGAATGTCAGTCATGGGTGTTATGAAATTCAAAACTGCCAAGTTTCTGGAGCATTTAGTGGTAATTATAATAGACTGTGGAGACAAGCTGTTCTTCGTTTCCCATACAGAAATGCACAGTTTGACAGGCAAGTGATCAAAGTACTAATGCCAGCCCCGCCAAAGGGGCGCCTCCCTCGCCCTGTTATTTTTAGGACTTGGTGCTTTTGCTAATTCAGAGCTGGCCAGAGGGAGAAGACCGTCCGGCCACTCGATGGTCCCTTGTCTTTCTAGACTTGAAAACCAGTGTTTAATTTCTCCCCAAATCTCCCCACAAGCCGGAGTGTGTTTGTGTGTGGGGGGAGGTGGGGGAAGCTAGTGATCCACCCACCAGCCTCGTGGCGTGGTCAGAGTTAAATCAGGGCTGTACCCTCCTTTTAGATAAGGTCGCCTAGGATCTGTTTTCTCCCGAAGTGGTGAATAGGAAATATCCATCTTGTGTTCTTCGGAGACCCCAGTTAGCTGCGAAGAGATTTGTGTTTTTGAAAGTGAATCAGACCTGGATTTTCTGTTTTCTGGCTAGAGGTTTATGTTCTGTGATTTGTTTTGGAAAATCCACATCAACCTAGGGGCTGGGGATGCACCAGAAGGAATGCAAGGATTCCCTTGTCAATACCTGTGAGCCTCAGAAGGCCTCCTGGGCTGACCCCAGCCCCCCTGGCCAGGAAAGTCGGTGAGTTGGGAACTCGCTCAAGGTTATTCAGAAAATAAGTGTCAGAAAGGCTCCTCATGTCACACCTGGTGTTGTGCCCTTCTGCCACAGGCCCTTTGCACGTGCTCTATTATGCTGAAGCCCTGAAGTCTGGGTTTGAGCATGCTACCTTCTTAAAAGACAGACCTTTAGACCCAACTTGTAGGAAGAGATAATTATGCCAAGTTCCCTATCAGACTGATATACCACCTAAAAACAAAAACAGGACTTTTTGAGAAAATCATCATTTCCCAGGAAGTCATCAGTGTGAGGCTCAGCATTATCCATCTGATTTTTTTTTCTTATCTCCACTTCTATTTGTTGTAGAGATAATTGTGTCAGGAGGAGAAAACTCTAGCTGATGTTGGTTTGCCTATAATTTATGGGACTTACAGGAAGCCCAGCTGAAGTCCATGCTATCAGGTGGACCTGGCTGGACATGAGAAATAAAGGAGGGCTGATGTGTCTCACACGTACAAGACACCTCACCCCGTGTGTGTGTCTCTGGGCCTCTGTTTTCAATAATCAGTAGCAGGCCCTTCCTTCTTCATCCTGAACTTTTTCAGAAGTCACTGGGGAGCTTGGTTCTGGGCCAGTAATTGCTGGGAGCCGTGCTGGCCGCGGGCGAGCCTCTACGCCGGGGCTGTGACGTTGGTGGAAACGCCCCCGCCCCCTCCCGGCGGTTTGGAAGAACGTCTAGCAACATCTCTGCATCCTTTGGAAAAGCAGAGCACGTTTTCCTGCTGACACACACGAGCCTTATAATTTAGCATTAGAAAAGAAAAATGGTTCAGAACAAGAAAATATATTTAGAGCTCATTATTCAAGTAGGAGTCACACAGAAGGGGCAAGGATGGAGTCAGTCAGTGAGAAACAGCTGGCGGCACAGGGTCAGAGGGATGCATGTGCTGGTGCCCAGCAGCCAGGCAGGAAGCTTCTCCAAGGGCGACAGGCCCCTCCCAAGGTCAAGAAGCAGCCAGGAAGGGCGTGTGAGGCTGTGTCTCCCCAAGCGAGCCCTTCCTGAAGACATGCCCCACAGCAGCTCCCTAGAAGCCCCCCAACCCCCTGGCTCCCAGAAATGGTCAGTTTGCTGTGGGTGTCCATGCTCCTGCCCAAGGAGGCCTCGCCTGGCAGCCAGCTATGGGCGTCCCTATCAGGGAGGCCAGAACAGCTTGTCGGGCCAAGCGGGAGGCCACGGTGCTGCCTGGGTGAAGTTCATGTTCAACTTTGGGTGGAAGTCCAGAGCTGCCACTTCCCCCTTCTTTTTGATTTGCGTTTATTTGCTTCCTTTCTGGCCAGTGCTGTGCTGACCTCCCGACCACCTGTCTCCACCCTCACACTATCCACCTTATTCATATATTCAAACGTTGCCAAGTGAGCCTCGAGGGTCCTGGCCAGCAACAGGGCTTGTTGCCTCCTCGCTGTTGCCCTGGGCTCCTTGGCATTGCCCCTCTGGCTGTTTGCCTGCCTTATCTGGTTAGCTGCTTGGCCTAGGACTTACTCTTCCCTATCAATTCTGCTTACAAAAGGGAAGGGGCAGGGAGGAGGAAACCCTTGGCTCTCAAAACCCAGGGGAAGAGGAAAAAGAACTAATGCCTTTTAAAGACCTACTGTGCGGGGCCTCCCCTGGTGGCGCAGCGGTTGAGCGCTGGACTGTGAAGCTGCCCGCAGCCTTTGCAGAGCTGGTTCGATCCCCGGCTGCTGGCGAGGGTCCCACCTGGTGCACAGACCTCTCCTGCCGCCCGCTGCTCCCCTCAGCAGTATACTTTGTCAGTCTGCCTGTTCTGTTCCCCGCTCTGGCTCTGGTGAATTCTCTCACCCTCCTGCTCTTCTGACTGTACCCAGTGCTTGTATAAATGAATAAATAAAATCTTTAAAAAAATAAATAAAAAAGACCTACTGTGCGCCAGGGAGTGTGAAAGTTGCTTTAATACCATTACTCATTGTCACGTCAGTTGTGGTTTCTGGGGGATATACTGAGGAAGACGGGGCCGATCTGTTCCCTGTTATCAGAGCTCCTACAGTCTAGAAGGAGGCCGTGAAGTTAAATAGGAATTACAGGTATAATAGATGTAACATGAGGAGCAGTGTAGGGCATCATGAAAATCTTTTAAAGAAACTGGATTTAACCTGATTTAGAGGCCAGAGAAGGTGTTTCTGAGTACCTGATATTTACGCTAAGATTCAAAGGATGAATAGGATTTTTTCTCTCCTGTAATCTCCACTTTCCTTTAACCTGGAGATCATTCTTAAGTCTGCTTTGCAAGGGGGACTGGAGTTTGGAGATAGGTGGCTGGGACCACATCCTGGTCCAAGTACACAGAGACGACTGCGGGGTTCCTGCATGGGTTGGTTTGACCCCACGCCCTCCCTGCCTCCCACCAGTTCTTGCTGCTTCTTGGGGCTTTTCCATCACATTACCAAAATGCCTAGGCAAAGGGGCTTAGGAAAGCAGAGGCTAGGAGGACAGTCTGGCAGTCTCAGGTTCTGTTTGCTTAGAATGGGAAGCGTTTTGTAGTATACCCAGGACTTAAGGTAGTGGGAAAACATCAGCTTTGGAGAAATGTTTGCCTGCAGATCCTTTCTGGACACTGTGATGGCTCTGAAACCTCCAGGAAGCTCTTTCCCCACCTGCCTTGCAGTTTCAAAGATAGAATGTGTTTGGGGCCATGGATTTGGAAATAGCCTGTCTTTGGGTCCCAACGGAAGAGGGAAGAGAAGGCTCTCCTGTTTGTAAGAGGCTATCAGCACAGAACCTTTCTGGATCTTGGGTTACACATGTTTGTACTGGAAAGAAAAGAAGATCTCTTTGGGTTTTCAACCAGACGGTCACAGATGTGGACAATAGAGAACTCAGCTCACGTGCCCAATGGGAAGAAGACAATCGCTCCCCAAACACAGCTGCCTCCTTCTCAATGGGACCCAACTTTGCCAGATAATGGAAACATAAAACAAGACAGGCAAACGAGCTGTTTATGTTTAAACACAACAATCGAGTCTCAACACTGAGCCTTCTTGGGTGGCACCCGTGTGTCCCAGCACAGCCCATGTGGCTGCTGGACCCAGACTATGGGTTTTCAAGACCATGCTGGAGCCCATCTGCCAGGGAGAGGCAGGTGACCAATGGCATCTGTTGTAGACACAAGTAAGTCATGATGGAGAGCATTAAAAGGATAAAATCATCACTCCTTTCTACCTACCCCCTCCTCTGTCCACACGTCCAGCTGTCCACCCATCAACCCATCCATCCATACATAACATTCATCCTTAGATACGCAGAGTGATCCATCCATCCCTCTGTCCATCCATCCAGCCACCCAGCCATGCATCCATTCACCTATCCAGACGTATATCCATCTGTCCATCCATCCAGCCATCTACCCCACACGTGTTCATCTGTCCATCCGTCCACCATCATTTGTTCTTCTGTTCATCCAACCAACTCTTGTTTAAGTGGCATTTATTAAACAATTTTTGTGTATCTATCGCTATGCATTGTGTATGTGTATATGGCTCATGTAATTTAGGGAGTTGATAAAAGTTATGATGACTCTTGGACCAGGCTGCCCGAGTCTGAACCATAAATCCCCCTCTTGCTAGTTGCTTGACCTTGAGCAAGCCTCTCAATCTCTCCAAGATTCAGTTTCCTGATGTGTGAGACCAGACAGTCAGATGACCAACTTACAGGGTGGGGGCGGTGGTGATAGGACAAGGTTGTGCATGACAGTTCCCAGGAAAACGCCTGCCCACACAATGACACTCAGCAAGCGTTCGTTGCTGTTATTTTTAAATCTATACATTGGTGACCAAAACTGAGGGATCAGGATTGTATCTCAATCCACAAGTAGGTATAAAAAAAAAATCTCCCTGACATAGCTTTTTCCTACATCTAGTTTCCATCCTGCCAGCCTGGTGGGAAATACCAGCTCAGTCTTTCTTGAACACAAGGTCAAATACCAGTAGGGAGAAGAGCCAGAAGTTGAAACCAGGTTTCTGATTTTTCCCACTTTTCTTGGAGAAATGACAGCAGCGACTAGTGCTTCCCTGTCCTCCTGAAAGGACAGATGTGCCGGTTCCCTATAGGCTATTGAAAGGACATCACCAGAGAGAAGGTAGTTGCATAGAGAACATTCTCACGGAAGACGTCAAGGTTCCAGTGTGAAAATCACCTACATGTTCATGTTTTAGTAAAACTGAGTTTTTCTTTTTGAGCAGTAAAGGCTTGTAAGAGGCAGCCAAAGAATTCTTGGCAGAACGGATGGTCCAAGTATCCACTTTCACCGTGGGCACTTCGGCACACTGAGACCAGGGAGAAGATGGCATGTGGGTAGTGAGCCAAGGTGGTGCTCAGACCTTACTTTCTTTACCTGCGACTCCCCTACCACCTCTGCATTATTTTTATTTGAAGTTGGGATTGAGAGAAATTCATTAAGCATGTACATATTGAGCATCTACGGTGAACCAGCTGCTGTGGATTAAGCGCAGGCAAAGCCTCTGCATTCAGGGAATGAACATGCAATGCAGAGACAGCTTGCAAAAGGGTCTCTCAGTCAATCTGGAGCAAGGGTTCCTCTGAGTTCAGAGGTTGGGTCACAGTTAACTAGGGGGAGAGAGTTCTAGACAGAGGAGGTTGCATGTGCAAAGACTGGTGTTGCGGGAAACTCTGTGTTCTGGAAGAATTTATAAAGGACCTGTGAAGGTGCGTTGTAGACAGGAGGGGGTCAGGTGAGAAGTACAGCAAGGGAGGTGAGACTTTCAGACCAGGGTCTTCAAGGAACAAGGTCATTCTCCTAAGAACTGTGTTCTGAAATGAGTGACTGGAGGCACAGGCTCAGTGGAGGTGCAGCTGTGTGTATATTTTGGCTGCTTAGCATATTAGCTCCCTGCATCTAAGGAATTGTTCATGTGTGGTGTTGATGGGAGGCAGGAAGCTAAATGCCCCAGATCCTCCTGGGAGCTTGGTATAGGCATGTCATTAGCACCCACACCAGTGCTTCCTCCTGGGACCTTACGTCTGGACAGAGAGCCGAGAAACTGTTCAATGACAGCACTAGTCAATCAGTGTCCTTGGGAGAGGGAAATATGGTCCAATCTGTCTGTTCTCTTACGTCAACCTGGCTACTGTGGCTGGACTTAATCTTCAGCATCCAAGACAATTTGGTGAACAGTCCAACATCCTTCTTAAGAACTCCTTTTCTGATTGAACAGATCCCTGCCAGTTTTCATCATTTTCAACCACGACTCCTGATCAATAAAGGCACTAAACAGATCTAAGTGTGTGCTGGAGGTGGGGTTGGGTCAGGCACAAAGGAGTCATGATTGTCTTGTCAACATTTTGAATCCAATAGTGCTCAATAGTTAAATATGCTCAAGCTGGTGGTTCTGTCCATGGTGCTGAATGGTCACCTGGTTAATCGTGTGTTCTGGTTGTTTGACTTCTTCTTCCCCAGGAACCCATCAGCCACCTCAAATAAGGTGCAAACCTCAAGTAGGCCTCTGCTTCTCCTCCAGTGCTTCCTGCTTTCCTTTTTTTTTTTTTTTGACAAATGCAACATGAAAGTTTGGGTCCATTTGTGTTTTCAGATGAAGGTGCTGGCAACACATGCAGGGACGTGGTCATTGAATCCACTTTGGGACAGATCCTTGTTCTAGCATTATTATGTCTGCTTCACAGAACTCTCTCTTCCCACCCTTATTTGCAAGCCCAGCTCACGAGTAAGGGTGGACAGATTCCTAGGAAAGAGCGATGGCTTAATTAATGGTAATGCGAAGGATGTAGGTGCCTCGGTGATTGGGGCTCTATGAATGCAGAATTGGATGGAAGGCTGAGATGCAAAATGGGATAATTGAACTGTTAGCTGAACTGGAATTTAGCAGTTAATCACTTTTATGAAACCTGCATCTCAATTCATTACTCCATTTATGCCTTGTTGCAATACAGAGCTGTTCAGCTAATTGGTAAACAGGAGCCAGACAGAGTACCCCAGGAAGGGCAAGACTATCAAAGCAGTGTGGTATTTTGTCTCTCCGCCATTCATTCCAGGAGTTTCCTGATAACCTGCACCTCATGCTCTTTCTCAGGGAGGCACTAAACAGCACAATTGAGTCATGCTTGTACATCCCAAATAGAACTGCTGACCATTAATTCTGTTTCATGAAGTCCCCTTCCAATTAATACCTGGTAATGAACTCCTAACTGTGGTCATTAAGATAGTGGGTTCAGGCTGCAGAACTTGCCAGATTGGAGATGGGACTCCACCATGTTAGACAGATGCCCCCTACCCCGACCCCGAACTTATACTTCAGTTCTCTCTACCTCAACAGTATTGTAGGGAGGATCTTATGGAATGTGTCTCACAATGAGAGAAAAGTGTTTTATGCACTTTCTGGTTTTCAGTATGTGTTCAGTCAATGCTCACTCTTACTGTTATCTTTCACCTAGAAGTCATATTTTAGGTTTTAAGACAAGGAGAAATAAGGAAATATCTCTTCCAGCAGAGACTTCAGGAAGAACAGGGGCCTCATGAGACTGGCTAGGGTCCAAGGCAGAAGCAAGGGGCATTTAATTTGGATGGGAGGGATAGCTATAGTACATCACCTAGAAACCTTGCATTGTTTGAAGAGGGGGATCTTAATGGGAATAGGGCCTCACTTGCTGGGGATCTATTTGTCTTGTTTGATGGAGGTATAATAAAAGCAGCTTCATGTGAAAGCATCTTCACTGTGCAGCAAAGACCACTGTAGTCAGCGTGCTAGTGGGTCTCCTACTATTCAACTTGGACATACCCTCTCTTAGGGCCCAGCCAGGGGACCCTGAGGGCACTGAGGCAGGCATGCTTCTGAGCAGAGGAATGTGATGCACTTGGAACAGCCTTTCCCCGAATGAGACAGACCTTCTGACTGAGTCGAGCTCAGAGGTTGGTTCCCTGCAAATACACCTCCATTCCATTGCCCATGAGCCTCCAGACTTTAGCAGACAGATTATGTTGGCGACATGGACTTGGCAGTCCTGAGTAGAGGTAATTGTTAAATTCATAGGAGTGAAAGAGAGGGAAAAATGTTGAAAAAGAAGGAAAATTTGAGAACCTACCTTTGGAGACTGCCAGCCTTTAGGGGCTACACATAAGGCATTGGGTTCTTGTGAAAAACATGTCTAGATTTGAAGAGAAGACACTGATATTAAGGTAGTTTGCTTTTCCTTCCCATTTAGAACCTCCGACGTCCCATGTAAAGTTGTAAATGCTAGAAATAGAGTAATGAATAGACAAGGTCCTGCACTTTAGGGCTTGCCCTGCCTGGGGAGTCAAACCATAATAACAACTATCAACAAGATAAACCTGAAATGTTATAAATGCCTGCCATGAAGGAAATAAGTCATGAGAAGTTTCTAGGGGGGGGGTTATTGGTTAAATTTTACCTTTTTGACAAGATGAGATTTGATCTGAGACCTATAGTATTGAAAAGCTCCAGCCATATAAAGAGAAAGGGAGGTTCTAAGCCGTGATGTGCAAAGGCACTGGGGTGGCAATAAGCCTGACGTGTCTGAGGAATACACAGCAAGGTGGACCTGGCTGCAGGGGAGTTGAGTGTGAGTGATTGGAGGTGAGTCTGGTGGGGAACAGGAGCACGAAGGCCATGGCATGGAGTCTATTTTCCTACGTACATTGGGATGCGTGAACACATCTTCCCCTTGTTGAAATGCGTGAGCCTGCACCCCCTGGGTCCAGAGGGCTGCGACTCATAACTCATGTAGGACACAGTCATAGTTTGGTTTCAGATTACTGTTTCATGTCAGGCGCTGGGGTATACGACACCGAAAGCTATTAATGTAAATTAATGATTGCTCCTGCTGGCGTTGTTACCATTTACTCCAATGAGGGATTAATAAATGCATCATGCCTTGCAAATTTACAACCGCTAAAATCTTTACCATCGTGGGGGGACTGTTGATCCCCTTTGGGGGTCTAAGAATAGAAAAATCCCATCCTGAGCAGGTGCAACTAGTATTCGATGTAAACTAGTCAGAACGAGGTAATCAATGGGACAGCACTCTGAGGATGAGGGTCTTACTGTCATCAGGCGGCGGTGCTGGAGATCAGCATGAGGCGCCTGCCGCCCACAGGCTTGGCTGGGTGTGCTGACTCGGTCTGACACTGGAAGAGGAACTGCCTCTGGCTCATGCCTGGCCAGTGCCAGCGTGTGATGACTGCTGATTCTGATGGCCCTAGGAGGCAAACACCATCCCCAGCTTACAGATTATGCAGCTGAGTTTCATGATTGGTGAATAATTGGCCTGAAACCTCACATCTGGGGCAGAAAGGGTGAGTTTTTACCCCAGGACGTGTGACTTGAAGCACAGTGCAGAGACAGAGGCGTCTCCATCCCCGGCAGCCACACATTGAGTTGAGGGGAGAGTTTGCGAGTTCTCCGCACCACAGCTGACAACTACGTATGTGAGATTCATTGCGGCTTTCTTTAACCGTGGGAATGCCCCATTTCAGGGTTCAGCTGCTGTATGCACAACGGGGAGGAGCCTCACGACACACAGGCGCTGTGACTGTAGACAAGTTATTTGGCCCCTTTGGACTCCACCTGTTCATTCATAAATTGGGCAAAATAAGCGAGCCTGCCTCTTAGGAGTGTGTAAGGGTTCGCTGAGATCCAGTGTGGAAATCGCTTAGCACCATGCCTGCCATATGCTGAGCTCTCACCAGCATTCACTGATCGTCTTTCTCTTCCCAGCCAGTTTTGAGCACTGTAATAAGAAGGTAAACCCTGAGGTGGCATCAGCTATGTTAACAGCCACCATTTTGTTGGAGGAAGATGCAAGATGGCCTGCTGGTTGTGGAGAAAGAAATCTGAAGTCCCAGATTCTCGAACCTTAGTTTTTCAGAGTTGAATCACATATAGTGCTTTTGAAAAATATGAAGGGGTCCCTCCCTAGAAATTCCAACTCAGTTTTTCTGGGGTGGAGCCTTGTCATTGATGTTTCTTAAAGCCTCCTGGGTTGAGAACCTTGGCTTTCGATTAACAAGGGGTGGCAAAGGTCATGGGGTACATCCCTCCGCCTCACCAGACTTGACCTCATTGGGACAGAGGGGTGATGCCACACTGGTCTACACCACCCCTTGAGCAACAGTTCTGTCTTCCACAACCTCTGACAGGTGTGTGAGTGTGCTGTGTGTGTGTCTGTGTGTGTGTCTGTGTGTGTGTCTATGTGTGTGTCTATGTGAGTGTGTCCTCCAGGACTCTCCTCACACAAACCTGTAAATTTCTCTTATCTTTCAAGTCGTGCAAGGAAGGAGCCCTCCTTATAAAAACCCCCCAGTGCTTAGTGACCTGACCACTGCCAGATGCGTTTTATTTTAATTTTATTAATTTATTTTTTTAAAGATTTATTTATTCATGCATACAAGAGCTGGAGTACAGGCCAGAGGTGAGGGGGGTGAGAGGATTCACCAGAGACAGAGTGGGGAGCAGAACAGGCGAATCTACTGAAATTCATTGCTGAGGGGAGCAGTGGGTGAGGCAGGAGAGGTCTGCTGTGCCATGTGGGTTGCTCCCTGGCTGGGGATTGAACTCGTGCTGCAGAGGCTGCGGATTGCTTCATAGTGTGCTGCTTAACCCCTTGCACCACCAGGGAGGCTCCCAGATGCATTTTAAATGGGACACAAAGCTGGGAATGATGCAGCCTTTTCAATCAGCTCCTGCCTCGGCAGGAGCCACTGAAACCGTCATGAAGGGCGGCCTGAGGAACGCTTGGCTGGTGGGCCTGGGAGCCACCCCGAGTCGTTTATACTTCTTTATCTTTTATGATTGCTCAGGAGTATTTGGCTCCCTGGGTTGTGATTGAAATGAATCTCAAAAAGTGTTTTTATGTGATGCTGCCCTTGAAGTTCCAGCATCAGGGAGTCCCAGCCCAACAGGCAGTCACAGTTTCTGTGATTTCCCAGATACGGGTAGACCAAGTCATTTGTGCGTGGGGTAGGCAGCCAGGTACACACATGGTGCTGTTAGGACCCAGTGTAAAGTGTGTGCGATAGACACAGTTGTGATTCTCTCTGCAGGGGAGGTGAATTGGTCTCATAAGCAGACATGGAGAGAGGAGAATAGAAGTGTGTGTGTGTGTGTGTGTGTGTGTGTGTGTGTGTGTGTGTGGCTTCAGCAGAATCAGCAGCAATTGGAACCGTGTCAGCCGGATGACTATATATTGCTGTTCCAGAGGTGGATATTGCCGACCCATTAAGGACATCATTGGCTTTTTGATTGGACACCCAGAAATTGATGCGCTGCCTTTGGTTCTATTATGTTTTCAAACTTTAATTAAGTTTATATCTCTCCCACCTGGACCTCATAAATAGTTAGCCTCCAAGTAAGTCATTTGTCATGGAGGGTCTCTTATGAGTAGATTCATCTTCCAAACAACATTATTATTGCCTAAAGTCTTGCCTTAAATCCATCAACCCAATACGAACTTGAATGCTTTACTCGATTTTGACGTATTATCCCAAGGGGTTATTTTCTGATGGGCAAGTGGCTAATTCATTAAGTTATCACAAGGTGAGAGAATGCAGATACATTATTAGCTTTTAAAATGATGTAACTGGTGATTAAAGAGAATCAAATTGAACTTCACGTTTTTTTCATGTAAGTTAATCTATTCTGTTTTGGAAAAGAGTGAGCTCTGGGCCCAAGCTGAGGCTGTTCCAGTCTTTAAGGGTATCCCTGGGTGTTAGGTGAAAATGGGGGCCTTCTTCAAGGGTTGAGGGGGCTGTACACACAGCAGGGGTGTCTTGGAGGAGCAGATTGGCGGGATCTACACATTTGAAAATGCACCTTCCTGGGGCAAAGAAATCCCATCTCTAACCGCATGTTTTGGACATTCTTATGTGTGCTCAGGAGATGTATGTGAGGGTGTTGGTTGCCATTTGCAAACAACCAAACACCCATCAATAGGCCCTCGGATGGGGAAATCTGTGTCTCCATGTGACAGATTACAGTGCACCAGCTAGGGATACAGGTAGCTCTTTTAATGTGTTGCTGCACTTCGATTCATTATCACCATAGACAGGCTCAAACACAATGTTGAATGATGAAACCAAGAGGCAGAAGCTATTGTGTGAATTTTTGGCTCTGTGCACAAAGGGGCACTAGATATGGAAACATCAATAAGAGACACACCTCATTCTTGTTAGTGACTGCCTGGAGAGGGTGCTTGGGGTCAGAAAAATGGGGCTGGGCACTATGGTGTTAAGGAGAAGATCGCACATTATCTGTAATCTTCTTTTTATTTTGGAGACTGGAAATAATTGTGGCAAAATATAAGAATTATGTTTTTTGTTCCTTTTGTTACTTCTCAAAGTTCTGAATGGAGGAAAAAATTCCTGGGAGCAGGAAGGGGGGTTTTAATACAGCAAAACTAAGGCTTCGTGATGACCTGTTGTCTGCAGTTCCAGGGCTTTGACTTTGCAGGAGGCAATTTAGGGATTTCTGTTCAACATTAGGTCTTCTTCCTTGACTTCTGAAGTTCCCCTGAGGAATTTGGCTTCTGTATTTGACCTTTTGCCTTTCCTAGGAGCCATAGGAGTTGATTTTTCTCTATAAATAGACTTTCTACCAGCACCCATTCCATCTTTTGGCATGTCAGCAAAGACAATTCATTGTTTTTAGTGAAAATAATACCTGTGACCATAATTACCCATTGAAGGTAAGTTCCAGTTTGAGAACCCTCCTGGATGCCTCTGTGTGCTGCTTTTCCTGCCACTGGCTCGTAGTCATCCGGGGTCTGACATCTGACTCCCTAAGTTTGGCCATGAAAGGGAAAGCAGAGATGACATAAAGATTTTAGTCCTAGTGACAGAAATTCCAACAATTATTTTTGACACTCATTTAATTCTAGGTGTGCTAAGATTGTGATCACAATCTCAAGCAGGACAATGAGAGGAGGTAGTGAAGCCAGTGCTATATTTCAGACTGGGGGGCAGGGTGGAGCCAGCTGCTGCCTTTGCAATTTCACTGGTGTCATGGGTGGGACAGGACTGAAGGAAAAGAATAATGCATCATCTCTTTGCCTTGGAACCAGTGATATCCATGCCATATTTGACTCTTGGAACAGTACATCAAAGTTGTTTTCTAGAATGTCATGACTTTGGGGTTGGTTTTTCATCCACATATTAATTCAACTGATATTTATTGACTACTAGTCATTGAGTCAGTTGCTTAGGAAAAAACATGGTTCAAAGAAAGAAACTTACTCTCAAAATGCTCCTAGCACTTTAGGGCAGAGAGACAATTAAGATGGAGTGTGATGTGGGCTTCATAGGCATTGAACATGATATGTGAGAGCAGAAGACTGGAAGATTCTGGTGCCTTATGAAACTCAAAGTGATTCCATGTCGTGGAGTGTGGACTAAGCGAGGTATAATAGGCTGCCTATAACCCCTCTTCACCAACTGGATCACTTTGGGCCAGTCATTTAGCTTCATAGGTCTCTTATCTTTAAAATGGGATACCCACACTTACCTCTTAAGACTATTATAAATATGAATCGAGGTGGCAACGATAAAGAGTTATTTGAAAAGTGAGAATCGGGTGCTTTGGTGTACCATCACATAGGTCAGGTGAGTGGAACTAACAAGTTCAAGTCTAAGATACTGTCTTCTCTGAAAGATGTGTTTGAAAAAGTCATTATAATGACACGCTTCATCAGCATTCCCCTTTAGGTGACCAACCATCCATTTATCTGGTACTGTCCCAGTTTTAACACTGTTAGTTTAGCATTGTATATTTGGGGACCCCCTCAGTCCCAGAAAAATCAGGACAGTTAGTCATCTGATCCCCCTTTGTGGATCTGCCATCCAAAGACTTTATATGTAATATTTATAGTCTCAGGATTAAGTGCCAATTTTGTATTTTCAAAGGTACACTTGAGGTTGGCCTCTCCCTCTACATCTTCATGGACTAAGCCCTCTTTCTTCTCTATCTTTAAGGAAATGGACAGGATATATACTATCCTGGCTTTGTTTTCCCCCTAAACTCACAATTGAAGCATTTCCTTTTCTTTTTCTGCAAGGGTCCAACTTTTAGTAAAAAATATACCTTGAGAAATCAATACAAGATTTGATCCAACCAGGTCAAGCTCTCTAGCTGACCTAATCTTAATGCATTGTGGAAAGTATTCCTATTTATTAAACTCTTGTAAGTCTGAGCAAAAGCTTCAAGAAATGGTGTTTAGGTATGAAAGAAAAGGAGCTCAGAGGGCTAAATTTAGATAACACCTGAGTCGCTTTGCTGCTAAGTAGAATTTAATAGAGGTGCATCTCTGCAATCTTTATATGTGTTTGGCATGACAATTTATTTTGTTTGTCAGGAATGAATTCTTAAGGGGAAAAAAGCCTTTTGAATTGCAACAAGAATTTCATATCAACGAGGGCCATTTTGACATAAAGGCTACTCATTTTCCATTGCAAGGGATAATTTATGTTCGGTGCCAAGCTGGTTGCCCTTGCTTTGCCAGGCAGAATTCTTGAATATATGTTGGCCTCTCGAAGCATGCATTTCCTGTGTGTGAGGGTGCAGAGAGGTTGTTATTGAAGAGAGGTTGTTCTGGCATATCCAAAATACCCAAGATATTCTTTCCTTTCCAGCTCTGAGATTTTGTAGTTGAATTGCCCAAACATGAACTGGGTGGTCAGTGGCCTGGACTCATCTCCATGGGTTATACTAAAGAGAAACTCATTAGCTTCTCAGGGCCTCACATGTAATTAAAGTGACTCATTGGACTACAAAATGGCAAAGACTAAATTAAAGATCATTCAGGGAAAATGGAAACTTTTTTGGAGAAATGTCAGGACATTTCAATTAACCTGAGAAGGTGGAGTGGAGCACCCGGGTCCCAAAGAAAACTAGAACTTGAGATTCCATCACTGCCAGAACTATCTTTTTCTGTCTCATCTCTGCGTCTCTTGGTAGATGAGTTTCAGTATCTCTTCCCACAGTCCAGCTATGGGAACATGGCCACCAACTTGAGAGGCTCAAACCTTGTCGTTCCACTTACCAAAGATGGGCTCCATCTCTTCCCTTGATAACCACTCAAAAAAAACTCAAAGTAGGATTTTATTTGGGTCAGCTGCCCCACTTTGAATCAATAATCTAAGGTCTGGAAGGCTTGGTGATGTAACACAGATGTGTCCAGTCTCTGCGTGTGGGATTTCCCAACACTGAATGGTGTGTGTGTGAGGGGTTTCCCAACACTGGGTGGTGTGTGTGCAAAGCCACCTGTTGCAGGGTGTTAACTCTGATGCTCCCTAGTGACTGTCGCAGTTCCATCACTTGCGATGGCAAGATTTTGAGCAAGCCTATCGGTAACGTGGGTATCATAATATCCACCTTACAGAGTTGTTACAGCTAATTAAATAATACATATTCAGGGTCTAGTACAGGGCCTGGGATTCAGGAGACAGTTGGCAAATGTGATTGCATTGCAATTGCAACAGTGATGAATTCCGTGATGGGGGTGGGAAAAGGGGGGAGATAGTGTTAATTGCCTGTACAAATTTCTGTGGAATCTTAAAGAAAGATTGGCATACAGACATTGTTGCACTGAGATCAAGTGGAGGTCTTACTGGCCCAGCAGAAAAGTCTTTGGGTCTTAGAACGTTTCTCTTTGTCCTCGGTAAAGACCAGAGAGTTAATCAGGACAAAGATCTCTTGTGGAATGCCCACGTTATGGTCACATTCATTGTCACTCAGTCTTACATTATATACATGTACGTGTATGTATGCATACAATGCACATATATTATGTATATAATATGTATACTTGAACTACTGTGTCCCAGGAACTCCTTCACAACAGGGACTACAACAGAGAACAACACAGATAAGGTCTTTCATTTTGCAGCAATTGCATTAGTGGGGGAGTCAAAAGTTACATGCAGATTCTTGCTTGTACCCTTAATCTCACATTGTTCAAGGGTCAACTGTAATGTGGATGACATATATGTGCTTATGGCCATATGTATGTGTGTAGATATGCAGATAGTCCCGTCCCATCACTTACACTAGCTATAAGTATGACGAATGAGAATTGACTCTACACATATGTAATTACTGTAAGTGATGAGAATCGACTGTCCCTATATATGCTCTGAACACTGAGTGAGTGAATAATGAATATCGTATATTACATGTGGAGATACATATACACATATATTATATATATATAGTAATATATAAAATCTTAAATCCCCAAAACAGCTCAGGCTAGTAGATTCTGGTTTCTCTGCTTCACATGAGAGATTTTAAAATGGGGTTCACAAATGTTAAGTGACTTGCCTGCGGCCATCCCATTGACGGGCGCCAGATTTAGGATTTACACCCTGTTGTCCAGCTGACCCCAGGTGAACTCCCTGCTGGTTTGAAGTGGCTGCCGTGTTGTGGGAGGGCCTTAGGCAGGACCCGCAGCAGCCTCTGGGTGCTAAAATGGTCTCCGGCCAGCAGCCAGCCGGACAGAGGGAACCTGGTTGTACAGCCATGGGCAGGGCTGAATTCTTCCCTTGACCCGAGCAGCCGAGCCCTGACAAGACACAGCCCCAAGCAGCGCTTGGTTGGCCCCTTATGAAGCCCCTGCGCATCGGGTCCAGTTAAGCTGGGCTTGGGGCCTGAATCAGAGCGGCTGTAAGATCACAGGTGGGGAATGTTTTAAGTTCTGACTTTGTGGTGGTTTCTACGCAGCCACAGAAGAGTCATGGGGAGGGGCAACTGGGAGTTTCTCAGCGGAGACCAGAACCCCTGGCTGAGGGCGCCTGTCTTCCCCTAGTGAGGCTCCTCTGACCGCTGCTGGGCCGGGGAGGGGGTATCCAGGTCAGCAGGGGTGCTGGGGTCAGCAGGAGAACACTGAGGCCAGGCCAGAGGGAGGTGGCCCCTGCAGCCGAGACCACATCTGGAAGACCAGGTAAACAGGAGCGGCCAAAGGCTGGCAGTCGGTGGTCGGCGGGAGGACAAGGTAGATAGGTCCTGAGATCAACACATTTATATGATTTTGCAAATATCTGGACGCCACATAACTCACGCCTTTCCCAGCCACTCCCCACCCTGCGATGGGGGTGTCGGCTTAGGGCACTTGGAGAGTGGGAAGTTTTTAGATCCGGTGAAGACGGTATCCTGGTTGCTATGGAAGAGCAGAGTGGACAGACATGGGTGTGAGGCACCCTGGTGTGGATTGTTAAGCACACACCCCTCCCCTGCCAGCGGCCCCTTAGCTGGCCAGCCTCCCCCTCCTGCCAGCGGGCCCTTTAACCTTCCCGACACCAGCCGCAGAAGTAGGAGAAGCAGCTCTGGGTAATGAGGCTTGGAAACCGTCCAAGCTCTAGACTTTGGCTTAGTGGGAAAATGACTCCAGTTTACAAATGGTTTTATTCTAATTTATTTTAAATACATATATTTTGCTACACAGACACACACACACACACACACACACAGACACACATCAACCTGAAATTGTACCGAATCCTTAGAGTAGATAGACCGACATGGAGGAAATTGGGTGAATTATATTTACTTTTTCTTTTTCTTACTCCTTCTCTCCTACTCGGACTACAAGCAGAACAACAAAAGGTTAAAAAACTCATTATGTATTGGGGAAGGAGAAAATGCTTTCTGAGCGGCCAGGTCCTTCTTTCAATCTTGCTGCCGGGGATGGTGGGTGGTGATGGATTTAAGTGTGGGTGTTAGCGAAGGATGCAACGAGCTTCCTGATTTCAGAACTTTTGGTGCCAGTGAAATTAAATAATCTCAAATGTCACCTCCAGAGACTCCTTGTTGCCTTGCTCGATCCCCACCGAGACCCCGGGTTTGATTCCCTTTGCCTGGAATGTCCTCTTCTCATAGCAGTAACGCCCCATCTTTGGAATTCAGCACCTCTCACCCAGAGGAGGCTGGGGCTCAGTTGGAGACCCTAAAATGGGCGGCCTCAACACCCCCACCCCTGCCAGTACCCCATGTTGGAATGGTCCCAGCGTTGCCTGTTTACCACACGTAGAGGAGGCGGCTTTAGTATCTATTGCCAGAGCTGGAGGGTACAGACAAAAGTGTTCAGTAAGTGAGACAAATTTGAGCTTAGCTTTCATTTTGCCTCGGAGTTGAACAGTGAGCCCCGCTGGGCTTGGCTCAGGGTAACCCTGATACGCTGGGAGCTATCGTTGTGCTAAGCCCAAATGTGTGGCCTGGGAGTTTGCAGTCTGCATTTTTCACGCCCCAACTGGGGTGTGCATGCAAGCCTGAGGGGTAATGATTTACCAACCTCGTTTTCCAAGACTGTTATCCTTCATCTTGACACACTATTAAAATCATTTAATTATCACTATTTTGCCTTGTCATTATGGAGCCACTGTGATCTATTATTTAGGGTTTTCAGGTTTTCTGCCTGCCACCTACTCTGTGGGGGCAGGAGGTAAGAGTCCTTGCGTGATTTGGGTTCTGGAACCTCATGGACACAGACTTCTGAGTGACCCCCGCTTGGTAGGCGAAATCGGCGGGAATTTCCAGGGTGGTTTGGAGGATGGCGCGCTGATCCCTGTTCTCCTAAGTGGCAACCCTTGCCTTCTGCTTTCTACTTTGTCCTGTTCCACAAATGCTGTAAGATCATCTGTACCTGGATTTGGCCTTTCTCTGCCTGACACACCCTCTCTGCTTTGTTTCCAAGAGCTTGGAAAACCATTTCCATCAAATGATACCTGATCCCTGCTTTAAATCATACGCCCAATTATAATCACACCATTCTGCTCTTCTGTTTTTCTAATCACAAACACAATCTATACTTTTATTTTATTATTACTTTTAAAGAATTATTTTATGCATAAAAGAGCTGGGGTGCAGGCCAGAGGTGCGGAGTAGGGGTGAGAGGATTCACCAGAGACTGAGTGGGGAGCAGAACAGGCAGATCTACTGAAATCCACTGCTGAAGGGAGCAGCGGGGGGACAGGAGAGGTCTGCTGCGCTGTGTGGGTCAGCTCCCTGGCTGGGGATCGAACTTGTGCTGCAGTGGCTGGCGGTAGGTTCATAGTGCTGAGACTTACACTTGCGTGACTGGGGAGGCCCACAAACACAATATATACTTTAAATCTGGAAATACAGCAGTGTATAAAAGTCCTATATTAATCCTACCCCCTTGGCATGAATGGTGGTAATAGTTACGATGTTTCCTGCTGTTTTTACCAAAGTATTTAAGTTCTATTTATTTTTTCATCCTTTTAATTTTATTTGTCAGTCTTTTATGACAAAAATAATCAAGGACACTAAAATTAGAGAGGAAAGTAGGCCAAGTCCTCCTCACCTGCTGCTCATCAAGTTTTCATCTATTTGGGCAAATAGTTAATAAGGAAAGGGTTTTTACAGAAGACCTGCAGAGCAAGCAGGCTAGCAAATCACTGGGAAATCCCTCACATTTGCTGGAAAGTCACCATTTTGTATCTCATAATGAGAAAAATTGGAGCTAGGCAATAATGATCAATCGCTGCTGAAGCTTTAGGTGAAAGGATGATGAGGGATTTGATGATGGAGAATCAGTTCAAGTTCAATCTTAGACTCACTAAAAATGGGAAAATCAGATGTTACACGTACCTCTTTTTGCCATGCAATAGGTAATACCTTTTCTACCCATGATGTGGCCTTGCTAACAAAAATAAATTGCACCTGAATTCAATAAAGATTTTAGATCTTATTGACCATTATAGGAAATAGAGTAGGAGGAAAATGTTAAACATGATTTCAGATTTTGATAAAAACAGAAAAAGCCCCAAAATGGGAAATCCCAGCAGAAAATTACAGAGGCTAATATAATGAACCTCCAGTACTCACTTCCTAGCTTTACCACCTCTTAATATTATTTATATTTGCTTCAAAACTTGTAAAGATTTTTTTTTTAGAAACTGTAAGGTCTGAAGGTTCTGGGTGCTGGCCCCCATCCCCATCATCTTCCTTGGCTGCCTGAATTATTATTCTCATAGATATTTTCTAAATATTTACAAATCTACAGGCAAAATATGATATCCCATGGATCTTTTTTTTACTTTACATAGTTTTTGATTTATCAGTGTTTCAGTGTTTGCACATGAGGCTCTAGTTTATTCAATGTATGTTTTGTAGAACATGACCCTGTGTGATGATACCATGACTTGTGAGCCATGTCATCCATGTCATCCTGGGCATCCGGCGTAGTTGGTACTTTCTCAATTAGCTTCCAGTGAAGATTCGTGAAATTACCCACCTGTGTTCAGGTTAATTGTGTAGGAGTGAAATTGTGTCGTCAGAAGGTATGTGACCTTCAGGTTTACCAGATGTCTCAAAAACTACCTCCAAAGGTTCCAACACTGTTCTATGAATTTAAGGATTAAGTGTTAAAGTCTGATGAAAAATTATTATAATTTTGAGAATTAAATTTAAAGATGTATATGAGAGGAGTTTGCATCTTTGTGATACTAAGTTTTCCTATCTATGAATATAGTATATCTAACTAATGTTGAGGACTTCTTTAATTTTCATATCTGCTAAATATATATGTACATATGTAATATATATTTAATAATTTGTGCATACATTCTCTCTCTTCTCTAACGTATTTATGTTTGACTAATATCAAACCTTATTTCTAGATGTTAGCTATTTTGCACCATATGGATAGGAATTTTTCTCATAATTCTGAAATGTTTATTTCTGGATGTAATGATGTGATTGATATTTGCATATTGATCTTTATCCATCAATATTGCAAAACTCTACTACTTCTAATAACCTTGCTGTAGACCTTCTTGCATGGTCTATCTGTTAAGACTGTCTTGGATTTCACTTTACAATATAAATAAATAAGATATATAAATCTCTACATAGACTCTATCTTATAATTATTACATATTGCTATATTATCTAAATAATTGTGTTTCTTTGTTGATTCTACATATGTGTCTGTTGTCTTAACTAGGAGACCAAGAGAGCAATGATGAATAAATGTAGAGATTGTTAGGTTTTCTTTTCATTGCCCTGACATTAGTGGGAATTCATCAATAGTTTCACCCGTAAGCATGCTCTTTGTAATAGGTTTTGGTAGGTAACCTTATTGGGTTAAAAAATTTCCCCACTATACTTAGTTTGCTAAGAGTTTTAATAATGAGTGGGTATTAAATTTTATAAAACGTCTATTCTGCATCAATTGTTATGATTATATACTTTCTTCTTAATCTTTTAATGTAGTGCATTACCTTAATGGCAGTTCTGATTTTGAACCATTACTGGCTTCTTGGGATAAAACCTATTTGATTATCATATATTATTATTTTTAGACCCTGATGAATTCAATTTGATAGTGCAGTGTTAGAAATTTTTGCATGTATGTTGACAAGTGAGAATGGTTTATAATCTTTTCTTATGCTATCCTTGCTTGATTTTGTTACATTTACATATATCATGATAAAGATACACAGACTTTTATAAACCATCTTATTTTCTCTTGATTTCTCTCCATCTTTTACCTCTTTCCCTCAGCTCAGTTAAATTTCTTTTATTTTCCTCTATATTGGTCCTATGTTGGTTTGGTGACAATAGATTGCATCATTTCTTAGTGTTGTGGTTTTCAGCTTGGGTCAGTTTTACCATCAAGGAGACATTTGGCAATGCCTGGTGGCATTTCTGACGGTCAGCTGGTGATTCTTCTGGCATCTAGAGGGTAGAGGTCAGGGTTTTGCCGAACACCCCCCAGTGCACAGGATAGCCCTCTACCGCCAGAGTTAACCAGAACAAAATAACAATAGTGCCAAGTGTTTGAAACCCTTAGCAGCATGGAATCTCCAGACATTATCTGTCCATTCTGTTTTCATTAATTGGAAATTTACTTTAATCCTTTTTGAAGTAGTTATTTGTATTTGACATTTAAAATAGTTTGTGGATCTTATAAATCGCTGGACTCAACTTTGTTTCTTATATTCCTCTGTATGTATTGTCTTTATTTGGAAACCTACTTTGATAGTTCTTTTGATAGGACTTGGTAGATGGAAGACTCTCTTAGCTTTTCTGTATCTTAAAATGTCTTTGTGTTGCCTTTACTCCTGAATCATCATCAGATAGTTCTAAAATATTAGATTCACAGCAAATTCTCCTGTTATTCTGTTGACTTGTAGTCCTTCTGGGAGTCTTGTGTCAATTCTAAGCATTATGTTGTTCTAGTCAATAATCTCTCCTCTATGTCAGCTTTTAAGATATTTCTTTATTTCTTATGTTATGTGGTATCAGTATGATATAACTAGTGCACATTTTATTTATTATAATTGTGACTCTGATGGAACCTGTGTTGCTTCAACTTTAGAAATTTTTCCATAACAATCTCTCTAATTGTTTCTTCTCAATTGTTGTCTTTATTTTCCTATGGGACTCTTATCAGTTGAATGTTGGAACTTTTTGACCAACCATTCTTGCATCTACTTTTGATTTCTTTGTTTCTCTCTAGTGCATTCTGGAAGAAGTCTTCAACGTATCTTTCCTATGATCCTGAAAATTTTGGCCTCATGCCATCCACAAGCCAGTAGATTCATGGATGGATGCAGTTTGATGCAAACTGTCATCACTGGCTAGATGCAGACCACATGTCCACGCCAGGACTTGGGAATGGGCTTCCTGTAACCCATAGAGCCTGAGAATAGGCAAGGGATGTATGGATTTTCAAAGAAAAATGAAAGAATGCTATTAGCTACAGAAAATAGAATGACAGTGGGGAGACAAAAACAGGAGATGTTCATTGCAAATATGCTGTCTCCTTGATCCTGACATTCCCTCTTTTCAGCGCCCCTTATCCCAATTTCTCCCTGCCCTTATGAGTCTAGCAAACTCTATTTATTGTTCAAGATCCTAATGAATCAATCTTGGCTCCGTGTGATCTGTCTCTTGCACTAAATTATTGGCTAATTGTCTGTCTCCCCTGCTAGACCATGTGCTGCCAGCATTAGATAGTATGTCTTCTCCATACTTGGAGTTAAAATAGGCCACAGGAAGGACTTAGGTTTGAAGTAATACAAGCAAATGCAAGAGGAGATCATGTGAAAGCTTATTATTTATGAAGTGGGAAGACATCATGATTTTTGAGCTTGTTTCAGAAAAGTTCTCTGTAGCCAGACTTGCAGAAAGCACAAAATCCTCCCTCCTCACATATGGTGGCTGCAGAGTCTCTGGATGACCACTTATTCAGAACCATGCATTGGCCGTGACATCCTTGAGAGATAGATTGGAGGTTTTACAGGCAGTTTCAGCCTTCCTGGAGCTCAGGTTTGAACGCCAAAGTTGAATAGTCTTAACGCCCTAATCTGTGTGCCCCAGAGGGGTCTGTAAGCTCCTTCAAACAACATAAGCCCCAGGGGCGCAGGGGCTCCGTCTTATTTGAGGCTGCTATTTCAGTGTCTAGAATGGTGCAGGCTGAGTGGATGGAGATCCAGGTTCCTATCAAGGCCAGGGGTGGCTACGGGGGAGAGAGATGCATCACCAACAGAAGAGTCCTAGCTTGAGTGGCAGGTAGCAGAAGGATGATTGGGGTGCAGGTGTCTGGGCACTGAAACCATTCTCCCTCGGCATCCCTGGATGGACCAGCCTTGGTGAGGGCCTAAACCCTTGCTTGCTTTTTTCTTTAATGAAGTCTATTTTAATAATCAGCTTCTGCAACCCCGATAACTATAGTCAGGAAGACTATGGGTGAAACTATGGGCACCACGTGACCCATCTATAAACCGGGAAGCATGAGATGCTGAAAATGCTGGGGGCCTGGCACGAGTGAACTTGTCACTTGCACGATGTGCAAGGTGAGTCAGCGCTTTTGTCTTCTGAGAACTTCCTCGTGCCCATAGTGGTGGTGGCGGTGGTTGTGAATGTGGGTTGAGGGGCGCCTTTGAGTGTATCATAGCTACGCCAGTTCAGGGCTTCAGGATGCCTTGGTGTGTGCTGTGTATGCGTGTAAGTTGACGCTCTTTTATGCCATTTGATAGGGAAGCTGTGCTGGGGCCAGTACTGGGTCCTGGGCTGGCGATGATGAGGATGACACACCCAGTCTTGCTTTCTTGGCTTGTGCAAGCACGAGTGTGAGAGAGGTGAACGAAGCACCAGACCTGTGAGACAGCAGTGCAGGATGCTGGGAGCACATGCAGGGGGCCTAACTGAGTGTGGGGAAAGGGTTTCTGGGGGAGGTGATGTTAAAGCCAAGTCCTTTTGAAAAATTCATGGGTGCCGGCAAGCAGCAAGGGCAGGGAAGACTGCACAGGGAGAGGGGCTCAGCCTCTGACTGGGATGGAG
Source organism: Talpa europaea (assembly GCF_964194135.1). NCBI lineage: Eukaryota > Metazoa > Chordata > Mammalia > Eulipotyphla > Talpidae > Talpa > Talpa europaea. Next base: position 100,357,886 of record NC_140079.1, on the reverse strand, counting down.
TATGGCGGGTCAGTGGGGACGCAGGGTGGCCAGGCCCCGGTAGCAGGGGACAAGCAAGAGGCCAGTCTTGCTTTCCCTTCAGCCTCCTTGGGCAGCTGTTTGGTCCAATAAGAGGAGCTGGGGCCCAATTCCTGAGGTCACCCATGACTCAGGTGAGGAGGCAAAATCCCTGATCCTACTAAGGCGATTAGTTCTACAGCCAAGGGCAGGATCCACAGTCTTTTGCAGAAACTTCTGGATAAAACAGTAATAATTTGGATCAAACTTGTGAAAAAAGTGCAAACCATTTCCGTGCTCCTCTGGAGGGACTCGGGGGCTAATCCGTCACCGGGAGGTGGCAGCGAGCAGGCTCAGCTTATCTCCCGGAGAAGAGCCGCACTCGCGGGCCCCTGGGGGCCGGGGTCGCCACGACACGCTGGGGTGGGCTGTGATTTATTAGAATGTGCACAGCTCTCTTGGCTTTCTGTCCTCTGAGCAGCGCTGGGAGCCAACCAGCCCAGCTACTTTGCATACTAATAAAGATTGGTGCATGTAATTATTCAGCAGTCACACCGGTATTCCTGGGAGATAAATCATCCCGGTTTATTTACCCTTCTTCCCTCAAGTTATTTTAAGTTGCCTTTAATGCACCACATCTCAGGTTGATGGGAAGTCGCCAACGACTTTCATTTTTAAGACTTTCTTGGGGACTGAGGGTTGCATTTGGCTCCGTCTACAGTTTTGACGGACCCTGTCGGCATCTGCCGTCTTCCCCACCTTCATCATCTTGGCCTGATCGGCGTGGGTGGTCCTGGAAGCACTTGTCATGAAACAATGAGTGGGGCCAGAGCCAGGACCCCCTTTTGGTGATTGGGAACTTCTGATTTGAATCAGGATGGAGACCAAGCTAATTTCCTACTCCTTGAGAGATGTAGCAGCCTCCAAAAAGTCATGAGGGTGAGCCAGTGCACACCTGTCCTATTCCCAGGTGGCATGCCTGGACCACCTCATCCCCCAGGAACTTCTGCCGTTTTTTTTTTTTTTTTTGTCTGACTTTATCTGCTTTGCAAACCTAACTGTAACCACCCACTTGGAGGAGTTGGCCAAATATCACTGGTGGAGATAAGATGGGATCAATCACTTGGTTCTTGCAACCATTGATCTTTACCCTTGAAGGACATCTTCTTGTATTCTTTCCATAATCACCCAAACCAGTAAATCCATGATTGACGGATATCTTGGCTTTAGAGTACCTCTGTGCCCCGCAGACATGTGACATCCATTTGTACTTTTGTTTTTCTTGACTAGCAACAGAGCAAAAGTCATTCAAAAGCAAACGGAGAGGAGACACTCAGTGTGGGGATACTGAATGAGCCACAGGCAGGGAAGGGGAGAAGAGTCAACTTGTCAACCCCAAGAAGGGATGGAGGACTGGAGCCTGTGGGGGCTTTCAGGGATGGGAAAATCGCTACCATTCCACCAAAGGGAAAGTGCTCACAGAGTGAGGCCCCCTGGCTTCACACACCAATGTGTCCAAAGTGCATCTAGCAGCTTAGTGGGTACCTAGTAGACCCCCGATGCAAGTTTGTTGAATGAAGAGTTGATCCTCTTGCACCTGCCTGTTTTTTATGTGTTCCTTTTCTGCTTAGAACTTTCACAAAAGAAGAAAGTGCAGGTATATGATGATGATATATGATGATGATATATGATATATATATGATATATGATGATGATATATGATATATGAGAAATATGGTCAATTTCAATACATTTCCTAAGGCAGTGTTTCTGGGGAGATGGGCCAGAGACATAGCTCAAACCAAGGTCATTTCAAGATGCTGGTCCCTCAAATCTCCTGACAAGGTTGTGCTTCTCCTTTAGCAGAAAACCTGCCCTCTGACCTCCTCGTGTCCCCCTTCCTTTGTGCTGGGTGAGTCACGATAGTGAGATGATTTAAAACACAGCCTGAGTGAAGGGAGTTTGGCCATTAAAAATGTATTTTCTCAGGGAGTTTGCTTTTAAAACTTTGGGCGAGAAAATATGTACAGGAATGTTTGGCTTTTAATAATTAAATCTTGCATTGTTTTAATTTTCTCCAGAGTGTCTCTCCAGAGGAAAATAAAGTTGTAAATCCAATATTTATGTCTCTCCTAAAGCATTGGTTTCCAAATGAAATGAGTTTGCTATTATTATTATTTTTTTTTTTTTTTGGTCCATGGTTGATTTGTCTCCAGAGGGCTCCCTTTTGAATTTGCAGGAAGGGCTTAATGTTCCGTGAGAGTGGGGAGGAATCATGGCACAGGGGCCAGAGGGTGGGTGTTCTTGGATTTGGAGGGTGGTGGGTTTAGAGCGTGGTCCTGCACCACCCAGCCAAGCCCAGCCTGCTGGTCTCCACATCTTCCCTTCCCCTGTCTCTACTTCGCCCTGTTCATTTTCAGTGGGAGCAGCAGCTGAGCATCCTGTTCAGAATCAATGCTTCGTCTGAGTGCTTAGACAACCTCTCCCCACCTCCACCAGCCCTCCCACATGGGGGTGTCCAGACATGAGGACTGCATCCAGCTCACTGATTCAGGATGCAGGTTTCTGTGCCTCATCTGTTCCCAGACAGTACAAACCTCATCAGCAGGTATTTTCTCTCCAGGCAGGACTCACACCTGTAACTCTGTCAAGTTCAGCTGAGCCCTGTTTCAGCAGAGAGAGGAAGGTGGGGCAGGGTGGCTGTGCTGTGTGCAATTGGAACTTTTCAGCGCTGCTGCAGCTGTTTTAGGGGAAGAATAGCTGCTGTAATTGCTGCTTCTCATGTGTTTGACTTTCCAAGTCAGTCCCAAGGGGCTTGAGGGGGGCCTGCATTCACACAGTGCTGGGCTGTCTCCCCCTCCAATGTTGAATGTCGGTGCCCTGCTTAGGTTGCACTGGGATGTGGTGCTGTAACCAGAGGTGCTGGGTGTCCCTGGCCAGCTGACACTGCAGGACCCTTGAGAGCAATCGAGAAAGGCAAACATCATGCCTTTCCTCGACACTGGCTACAAATACTGTGTTTAAAAGCACAATTTTAAATGCTCTGGGGGAAAATGCAGCTGCATCCAGCTTAACTCTGTGGTAGACTCCCGTGGCATCCTTGGGTGAAAAACCTTAATTTGCACGAGCATCAAAAGCCTCATCTGTTAAATAGGAATGATACAAGTTCCTTACTGGGTTCCTGTGATGGTTGAGAAACTTAGGCGAAGGACATGCCACAGGACTTGGTATTAAAAAGATACTCAACAAAGATTTCTTAGAAAGAAGAGTAGGTGACATTTACCAGTACCATTAGAACCCACAGACCTGGGGTCAGATTCCAGCTCTGTTGCTTCGTACTAATGGTGACTTTGGTGATGCTGTTTCTACCCTTATTTTTATGGTCTTTATGTGGGACCCCTAATACCCACCTCGGAGGAATGTATAGGAATGAAAATTGGCAAGATTATCAAAGTGCTCACCACAGGGCCTGGTACTGGAGGGGGGTGGAGGAAGCCGGCTGTGGCTGTCCAGCCCGGCACAAAATTGGCTTCCTGTTCTCTGCCTCCCCCTGAGAGTCTTTCTTTCCTAAATCCAAAGCAGTCAGGCATGAAGAGAGAAACATGTTCTATCATGTACTTGAACTTGTATTATTCACTCATCTGAAACCATTCATATGCTCATTCTAACGTCATTCAAAACTACCTATTGAGCAGAGGGAACACCAGACACTGTCCTAGAAGGTACAGTTCTTTCTCCCAAGTCCACAACAATAAGTCTTAAAATTATATATATATATATATATGTAAATTATTTTAAAAGTTTAACAAAAGGACATGCCTTTCTCTCAAGCAGCGAGGCAGGAGAAACAAATTCATACGAGCATTTAATTTATAATTTAGGCCCTTAATAGTTGCACCTGCATCCATCTGGATCTACACATCACAGCTTCTTTGATTTCCTTGTCTCTTGTCTTGTATTTTATTCTTATTGAAATAGCATCCCACTGCCTAAGAAGCTCACTCCCCACTTAAACTCTTATTTTCTAGTGTCTAGGAATTGGTTTATTTTATGAACATCACACTCACACATACCCCTAACACACAACATGCACACCCCACCCACTTCATTGGTCTGGTGGTTTCTGTGATACAGGATTGGCTGATACAAATCTTCTGGGTCATAGTCAAACTGCACCTGAGACAGGACCAGCTCTTTCTAAAAAAAGGAGACTATATGAGACTAGAGGCTTGAGATCTTGGAAGAAACAAATCTGTCATTGACAATGAATCCAAGTTTCATAGAAAAGCAGATATGAAAGAGATAGAGATAGAGGTGGAGAGGGAGAGAGAGAGAGAGAAGAGAGCACAATGAGTGATGTGAGACCCTCATTTAATATATTCCTGAGACCCAGTTGAATTCTGCCCCGCCCAGATATTGGCTCTTCCACCCTACAATGAATCCCATGAGTCATCACATTCTACTTTTACCTGACACTGTTCAAGTTGATTTTGTGCTGCTTGCAACCTGGGTAGCCTTGGTGAATGTAACATCTGTGGCTTGGTCTCTGGGCTCCAGTGAGTGATAGATGAGATAACAAGATTCTATGACTTAATGGACTCGGGGTCATGAAGAGAGTGATCATGGGGCCGTGGAGGCAGTGCAGACAGTGGGCGCTGGCCCAGGACTTCACGAGGAGTGCTCTGCCGTGTCCTTTCAGGGGATCAGGGCTGGGTCTTCTCTCTCGTGTGAGTGGGGTGTGTCTGAGTGTGATCTAATGAGCATGAACCAATCTGGCTTAGTCAACTGGTGGAGTAATGAGAATTTAAAACATATTCTCGTGGTGGGATATTTTATCGTTCATTTCCTTTCATCTCCCAAAGTTTCCGAGGGCATAAGACAAATGGCAGCTCCTGGCCTGTGTGTGTCAGTTGTAGCATCCATCCATCTCGCCTCTTCCCTGGCCTCCTCCTGCCACTTCCTGTTAGCAGCAGGCCTCATTAGCTGGTTGTGTCAGGCTCCTGGCCCACTGCCTTTTCCCCAAGGAAAATGTTGTCTCTTTCATTCAGGATTTGAAATCCATCTGACGCGGGATATCCCACTGTACATATGCTATCCACACAATAGGCCCCATAAACAAATAGCGAAATGCCTGCCATGGGCTGGATCCTGTATCCATTTCCTTATAGACTTCATTGCCTTTATTCTTCCCAGTCACCCAATATCAGGTGGTGATTATTGCTTTTGACTTCAGGGCAATACCTAAGAGGTGGAGGCTTTTGTCCAAGAGGCTTGGGCCTTAGACAACATGGCCCATGCACTGGATGTCAGGGATCTCGAGTAGCCAGCAGTGAATCTTCAGGACCTGGGGCAGCCTCTGGCACCCTGGCTTCAGCTAACGGCACTGGACCAGTGGGACATCAGGGCCTCTGAAGATGCAAACAAGAGACTGCACATCCGTGGAAATGGCTAGTCTGAGATATGAGTTCACAGTCATGGTTATGTGATAACCTCTATTCAGCTCCTTTACAGGAGAGGAAACTGAGGCCCCAGCCTGGGTCCGGCAGCCCGGTATGTGTGAGGACCTGAGGGGGGTTTGGCTTTCATGCTTTTGAGAGTCGCAGATCTCTCTGTTGGCTGTGGGGATGGCCACCTTCTTTTGCTGGTGTCCTTGATGGGTGTCCTTCATCTGCCTGCTTCCCGGCCTTCTGAGGTTGCAGGCCTCTAAAAGGGGGGGACGAGAATGTGCCGGGCTGCGGCTGCTGTGATAACACAAGTCACAATGCTGCCCTAATTGCCTGCATTATGAGCGTGGCAGGCCTGGCACGGGAGGGGGGTGCTCTCAAAGCAACTCTCCAATTAATCTTTTCTTCTCTGATTAAGGCTCATGTCCTGCGTTTGTTGTGGTTGGAGAGCTGGTGTGCAGGATGTTTGGAAGCATTCTGTGGGATGGAGTGAGTGCAGGAATTTGGGGTTAACCATGCTGACATTATCTCAGACATGATCACTTCGTGGTCAAGAACATCTGAAGCAATATGGAACCCATTACCGGCCCGAGTCCCCAGGGAGCCTCGGCGTTGGTGGGGCTCATTGGCAGTGGATGCATTAGTGCCCCAGATGGGCCAGTGCTGCTTCCAAGGCATGGGAGAGTCAGAGGGTTGGAGAGGCCTCCCCGTCTGCGTGGAAGCAAGGGAAATAATCACGTATTCTGCGTGTTTTTTCCTTCATTAACTAAATACAAATTTTTGTGAAGTCACCCTGCACCAGCCCTTGTACCTGGAGTTGGGGTGCAGTGAGGACACAAGGGGACCTGCCCCTGTCTTCCTGGGGCACTTGATCTTGAAGGGGCTAGAGTGAGTAATCAAATTATCATGGTAATGAGTGTGTAATTGCAAACTAAGAGAGATTCTCTGGAGGCACGGGGCAGTTTATTAATTTGATTTAGTAAGCACTTACACAGCTCTTACTTGGTGACTGACATTACTTAAAATACTTAAAAAATACCTAAAAAAATACTTAAAATACTTTAAGTATTTAATGCTTTAAAATACTTAAAAACACATTTAATCTTCATGATAACCCTAGGAGGTAGGTGTCAGTATTAATACTGATATTACTATCAGTATTATTATTATAATATTATATTATATTATATATGAGGGTGCGGCCACGAGACAATGAACTAGAGGGGTTTGTGGCAGATACTAAAGACCTGGGCTGAGCTGCCCCCGGTCAGAAGTCAGGGGCAAGAGTCCCCACTGTGACGGGCGGGCTGTGTGCCTCAGAGACCTTTGTTGGGAGGATGTTCTGATGGAACTAAGATCTGCATATATTTTTTAAGTTTCAAAGAGCGTTCTTTGGGTTCCTTATTGTTTCTGTCTACCTGGTACAGATGAGGGAACTGAGGCCCAGAAAGGTTAAGAAAGTTGCCAAGATCATACAGCTAGTAAGAGGCAAAGCTGAAGTCGACACCCCATGTGCCTGGTGTTTTTTTTCTTTTTTTTTTCTTTTGTGGACCCTCGCCAGCGGCCGGGGAACGAACAGCACTGCAGAGGCTGTGGGCAGCCTCAGCCCAGCGCTCAACCGCTGCGCCACCAGGGGAGGCCTCCATGTGGCTGGCTTTTTACCGTTCAGGATGCACCACTCTGTTGAGAATACATTCTGAAGGAATTGAACTCTGTCTGGAGCTGAACAGGCTCCCTTGTAAAGTGATATGTGGGGTGATTTAAGGAGGAAGCGATGTTCATTGAACAAATAGAGAAAGAGCATTTCAGGGGAAAGAACAGCACAGGCGAAGGCCCTGCGGCTGAGTGACGGATGGCACGTTACAGAAGCTGAGAGACGCCGCTGTAGCCTGGAGTGAGATAAAACAGGGTGGCAATGAGTCCCTGCAGACCTTGAAGGGCACTGGGGGGTAGGAGGGCCTTTATACACCCCTGAAAACGGGGGTGCATCAGTAGGTGGTCAGCACTCAGACTCACTCCTTCAGGAAGGTCTGGTGGCGCTGGTTACCTGGTGTATAGGACCTGGCGCCCAGGGAAATAATGATGATGAATATGACAATAAGGATAAAAACAAAAAGTAATGGTAACAGCTAGCATTATTGTTCAAGCATTATTGTTCATCAGCTAATTCCTTACCAGCAACATCCCATTCAGCTCTCACGCCCACCTTCTTTGCGGTCAGGGATAGTAGCGGGATTATACACATGGGCGCTCTCTGGTTGTGCTTTGAGCAGTCGGTTGACATTAGGTGGCTGGTACCTGGTAGGACCAGTTATTGGACCGAGACTGTCTGATCCCCGAGGTTGGCTTTTGCCCTGGTGGTGGACACCTGCCCTAGGAGAGGAGGGAGGGCGTGTGGGGCCGCTTGGTGAGTGATTGGCCAGTTGCTGGCCCCCGAGGGGCTCTTTCACTTCCTTCTCATGATGCCCAGGTGAGGTGGTTACCTGCCACCTCTCGTAGGTTGGGTGCCCACAGCACCCCAGAGAGGCTCACCATCACCGTCACAGCTGCTTGTCCTCTCTCCCGGAGACTGGCTCAGTTTTGCCCACGTGGGGCTCGGAGGGTTCAGCCATGATACAATGAAGTAGGGTGGTTTGTGGCAGATACCAAAGACCTGGGCTGAGCTACCCCCAGTCGGAAGTCAGGGGCAAGAATCCCCACTGTGATGGGCTGGCTGTGTGCCTCAGGGACCTCTTTTGGGGGATGTTCTCACGGAACTTAGATCTGAATATATTTTTTAAGTTTCAAAGCACCTTCTTTAGGTCCCTTAAATATTTAGGAGGTAAAGAAAGACAGCAAAAAAAAAAAAAAAATGAAGGGCCCCACAAATTCACTGGGGTGCTTTGGGGAGCTCTTACCCTTGCTTCTGGACTGAGGAGGCTTCCTTTCTCCTTCTGGCAACATCAGGGACTTTGATTTTCAAAGCATGTCTGTACAGACACGGTGGGGGTACATTACACTGGTAGCCCTACTTCTATCCCCTTATCTGCTTCCATGCCCTTTACCATGTATCTGTGCTGTCCCCGCACCCCCCTCACCCCCTGCCATGGATCTGGGCACAGCCATGCGATCTGCTTCAGCCAGCAGCACACGGCAGAAATGCCAATGTCCTGATTATGAGCCCCAGCCTCAAGAGGCTCCATGTGTTTTCACTGGCTGTCTCGGACTGTTGTCATCCTAAGCAGAGCCTGCCTGCTCCACTGACTGTTGTAACGAGTGGAGAGGAAGCGTGTGGAATAGGGATGCTCCTAGTTGAACCGGTTTAGATGAACCAAAAGTTGACCAACCCCAGACATGGGACCTGCCCGGGTGATACGGCAAAGATATCTGGTCACTTCCCGGCAGATCTCACGTGTGTGGACAGTAAGCCCTTAGAACTAACTGAATGTCACTGTGGTTTTAGTGTTTATTATTTAACTTTACTGTGGCAAGAAATATAACAGATACAGGATACGTTGGCATTTGTCACCATTTGGTTTCTCAACTCTGTAAAGCTATAAGGTCTTCACAGGCAAGGAAGTAATACAAAATCAGTGATGATAATGGCGGTGGTGTTGGTGGCGGGGATGGTGGTGTTGGTGGAGGAGATGGTGATGGTGGTGGTGATGATGATAGGATGTTGATGATAGTGGTGATGGTGGTGATACTGATGGTGCTGGTGGTGATGATGGTGGTGATGGTGGGGGTGAAGATGGTGGTGGTGCTGATATATTATAGACACCGCACTAAATGATTTATCACAACCATCACAGCAGCCCATGAGATGCAAAGTATTGCTGTTTCCACTCTACAGATAAAGGAACTGAGGCTTAGGCTGGTGAACTCTGGGTCCAAGGTCACGTACTGGTACACATCTCAGTGCCTTAAGCACAAAGCCATGCGGTAAGCAGAGAGCCAGTGCTTGCATATCTGTTGGGTGAATGAGTACGCGTACTTCAAATTATGTTTAGTTGAATAAGCCTGAAACAGACTAAAGTGAAATAGTACTTCTGCCTCAAGTGAGCGTGAAGGAGAAGGATGCAATGCTTTTCCTGCTTCTCCAGTCCTTAGTGGCACAACCTCCTGGTGCAGGGACCCCAAGTCCTTTACATTTATCCATTTTGCGTCATTTCTTGGTGATTCACTAGCACTGACCACTGGGTCACTGTCACAAGGAAGAAAACATACCCCTGTGGTGTGTGTATTTGTTAACAACCCTATAAATCAGGTTTCCCTTATTTCAAAATCTAATTCAATTACAGAGAAACTATACCTGTGGATGATTAAACTGTAAATTGTGGGTGTCCACTGGGTGATTAGATTACTAACTATGCTCCCATAACTTACCTCCATCCCCACTGTATATTGTCCATGCCGGCACCAGGAGGGCACGTTCCCGCTGGCGGGCACTGCACTGGAGGATATTTATGGTGCATCGCAGACTCGGAATATCTTCTTCAAGGGGATACCGATGCATCATGCAAACCCAGAAGACTTATTATGCTTCTGTAAGTGAAAAAGTCCACTTGACGGATCTCTCTTTTCTCTTGCCGGTGCCCAGGTATTGGAACACAGAATTATGAAATGTGACCTTTCTTGTTTCCCACAAAAGTAATCTCTGGGCTGTCTCTTCTAGGTCAAGACATGATGGCGAGAGGCCTTGCCTTTCCTGTGATGAGTTTCTCGGGCAGGCGGGCAGCGTGCTCAGGCTGGGCGTCCGAGTCCTGTGTCTGCGTTAGGACGCCACAGCCTGCTCTGGCTGGGCCTTCCTTTGGTCCAAGGCACACAGCAAGGGAAGGGTTTGAGTTCTTCCACGGACTCACTGCTAATTTAACAAATATTAATTAGGTGGTGCAGTGTGCCAAGGCCACTTACGAACTGTAGCAGCCTAGCTGAGCTTGCCCAGTGCTGCACAGCTTATAAAACATCTTTCTAATGATTCTTTCATTTGCTCTTCATGGAAACCTTGTGAAGTGGGCAGGGGAGCAATAATCATGGTATTTTTTTTTGCCGCCAATGATAATGTCTGACATTAATTCAGCCGTTACTACAGACCAGCTGCTAACATAAGCATGTCACATGTGTTATCTCCTTTAAGTTGAAGCTTAAGGACTCTTCTGCAGGGTTCTATTGTTGGACTTTTTTTATGTACAAAGAAACAGACTCAGAGAAGTTCAGTGACTTGTCCAAGTAACACACTATTACTTGACAGATCAGGGTTTCAGAACTGGGATTCCCTGCCCCAAAGGGCTCTGAACCACTGGGTAGCCTGCCTGTGTAGCCAAGCTCAGACTTGTTTTCATCAATATGACTCTTTTTTTGACATTAGAGCACCCTCGTGGTACATCCTGGTGTGAGGAGCTGTGTCAGCAGCATTAAGAAAACTTAATGCCTTTCACCTCTCTTTTCTTGTTTGGCCGTTAACAATTAGAATTGCAGGAGGTACTGATCTCTCTGAGCTCAGAGAGCCCAATAAAAGAACCCAATTTTTCTGGGATTTTTGTGAATCCAGCAGAAAAGCAGAAATTCAAAATAATAGCAATAATTTTAAACGTCTCTTAATTACTTAACATGGTTGTTTTCAAGAGGGATTTCTTGGTTGACACAGACTCTGGTTATCCTTAAGATTATATGCCCTTCTATTTTTGCATGAGTAACTCAACAAGACAGTATTTGCAATAACTTGGAGGCCTTGGGTAGCTACTAATAACAATAATTCTTCATGTTTGCAGTGAGATTTCATACTCCAGGAGCCTCCCACAATCAGTTTTTTATCTGATCTTCCTAACTCTCTAGTAGATCAGTGAGTGTGAGGGACTGGGGGTGGGGAGAAGAATGTGGAGTGAGAGCTTAGTGGGTGTGGGGGTCTTGATTGGGGGTGATAAAAAGGTTCTAAAATTAATTATGGTGATGACCATCTGACCATGTGGTTACAGTAAAAATACCCATTTAAAGTAGCTTCTTTATTCATCTTAACGTGGGTTAAACTTTGTCCATTTTTAAACTGGGTGATGTATCTCTTTAGTTCTGAGTTGTAGGAGTTCTTAATATGTTAGGATACCAGTCCTTTATCATACTTCGGTTTTCAGATATTTTCTCCCTTTCTGTGGATTGCCTTTTAACGTTCATGATAATCCTAATGCAGAGTTTTGAATTTCTATGAATTCTAATTCTTCTGTTTTTTTCTTTCATAGCTTGTGCTTTTATTGTTGCGTCAAGACTTGGTCTAACCCCAAGTCATAAAGAGCTAGACCTGTGTTTTCTTTTAGGGATTTCAGAGTCTGTATTTAGGTCTATGATCTGTTTTGAGTTAACATTTTGCGTATGGTGAAAGGAAGTTCAATTTCTTTCTTTTGCATTTGAATACCCAGTTGTTTTAACATCATTTGTTGAAAAAGAAGGGTCCTTTCCTGATTGAATAGTTTTGACACTCTTGTCAAAAATCAATTGACCATAAGCCTGAGGGTTCATTAATGAATTCTCAATTCTTTTCCATGCTCTGGGTCAATGCTATGTCAGCACTACACTATTTTACCACAGCTTTATAGAAAGATTTCAAATTCAAGTTAGTCCTTCAATTTGGTTCTTCATTTTCGAAGTTGTTTTGACTCTTCTGTATTTCTCTGTGAATATTAGGATCAGCGTGTCAATTTCTGAAAAGAAAAAGGCAACTGGATATTTGATAGGGATTGCGTTGAATGTATAGATGAATTTGAAGGGTAATTTCATCTTTACAGTACTAAGTTTTCCAATCTGTGAGCATGGAATGTCTCTTTATTTCCTTCGGTCTTTTCACGTTTTTCGACAATGTTTGATAGTTTTTGGTGTACAGCTCTGGCACTTCTCTTAAGTTTATTCCTGAATGTTTCATTTTACAGAAATACAGCTGGCTTTTTTGCACTCTGATTTTGTATCATGCAACTGCTGAACCTGCTTATTATTTCTATAGCTTTTTTTTTTGTCAATTTCTCAGGTTTTTATATATATATAAGATCATAGCATTTGTAAACAAGTATAGCTCTACTTCATTTCCGATCTATAGTCCCTTTATTTCTTTTTCTTACCTAATTGCTGTGGCTAGTTGATCCAGCATAATGTGAAAGTGACAGAAACAGACATCTTTGTCTTCTTGTTCCTCATCTCACAAGGGAAGCACTCAGTCTTTCACCCGAAGTATGATTTAGCTCTGGATATTTTGCAGACTTCTTTGTCAGTGAGGACTCATTGTAATTATTCATTACAACGAGTAATTTTATCATGAAAAGTTGTTGGACTCTGTCAAATGCTTTGTTTGAATCCATTAAGATGTTCCTGCCATTGTTATTCTTTATTATATTATCTGGTTACTATTAACTGTTATGTACTTGGTTGTCACAACCCTGCCCAGGAGGCCTTTGCAAAGGACCTGCCACTGAAGCATCGTGACCCAAAACAAGCCCCCAAGTGAAGGCTGAGTGCAAGGTTTGCAGATTTCAACTACTGATAGACTGATACAGACTTCATTTTATGCTCAATAAAAATGCTAGGTCCTGACAGTATGTGATATCTTAACTTTTGTCTGGCAGGATTGGGCTCCAAGAAAGCCCAGCTTGGTGGAATCACAGATATGAGTTCCAGGGCTCTGTAAATCCAGAGTCTTTAAAGAACCAGGTCGCTGTGCTGACATTCTGTCTTTTCCACAGTTACATTGGATAATATAACCGAGTCCTATAAAATTAAAATCAAGTTTGAAATAAGGTTTGTTAATTACAGTATTTAACTGTTGTCGTTATTGTTTCCTTGGAGATTAATGAGGTGAGTTATTGTAACATAATTAGGCTACAGTGTATCTAATCTCTTACAAACCCTTGCGATTCAGTGTTGTTCCAGTATCGTTTGAAGGTTAATTTCACTTTGCTGGTATAGACTTGGCAATGCGCTTTCTATTGAAATATGTTTTTAATTATATTTGAAAGTCATTAGCCGAGGGCTCTGCTGGGCTGTTCTGTACACTTGCGATGGAGAAATCCTGATACAATTAGATTCTGCGTCCTCATCCGGCCCCAGCCCGTGCCCCCAGGGCAGGGAGGGGATTCGCGGCAGGTGGCATATGCTACCTCCTTTGGATGCTGGTCTGGTTCCAGTGGGCACCTTGGCTGGCGGCATCTCTGGGTAAAGTCCCCATCGTGGCACCAGATCTGTGACTCAGCATTCAGAGTGAGCCCTTGGGTGGCTTGCAGACTGTGGCCTTTTCCACTTGAAGCCTTCCCGGACCCCGCTCATGGTTGGAATATTCCTTACCTGGCTCATTCTGCTCATCCTCCAGGTCTCAGCTAACTGCCTCTCCTGCCGAGGCCTCTCGCAGGACCCAGCGCTGCCTCCGCCCCTAGCACTTCTTATCAGCTCCCATTTCAGCTGGTGTTTTCCCCTCTGGAGCTTCTCACCGTGTGCATTGCATGTGCCTTTGTCTGATTAGCTGTGGGATGTTTCCCTCCTCCCAAATGCAGAGTTTCTGTTTTCTCCCTGGCCTGCTCGTGAGCTTGTGGTGCTCACAGAACACTCGCAGTTGCGGAGGCTGAAGGAAGGCCCCCCCCTTGCTAGTCTCCCACCATATAATAGGGAGCATCCTTTGCACCTCTTCCCTGTACCCTGGTTCAATCCCTCCACCTGTGCCAAGTACACAGGTAAAGTAGCACCACTGACTTGGCATTGGAAGCAAAACATGCTGAGGATGTCCTTGCTCACACTCTGTCCCTGAGGATGACCCTTACAGGGTGGTGAAAACCACCTCGTTTGATCACTTTCCTATGGGAGGTGCCAGAGTGGAGCTGGGCCTGGGAGCACCCACCCTGTTGCAAGTAAAAACGAGGTGTCTGGGGCTTCTTCCGTAGGCCTGGTGCACACCGCGGGGCAGGGGAGAGTCAAGGCAGACGAGTGTGAGGACGGGTCTGGTGTGTTCATTCCCTTGCCCAAGCCGGATCAGACCAGGCTCCTTCTGTGAGGTCTCCCTTGAGCCCACAAGAGTGACGATACAATCTCCATCCTCCACCTATGGGGGCCCAGAAAGGCAACGTGTGGTGTGTGCAGTCAGGTGGGGGGGGGGGCGCAGGGGTCCTGGGCCTTGCTTACCTGTCGCAACCCCTGCCATCAGCACCTGGCCTGGCGCAGACCTGTGCTCCCCAATGCAGCTCCTCCAGCTGCTCCTTACCCTTGGGGCTCACCCAGGACCCAGGTCTCCAGTCCTCAGCCTCTCTGTGGTCCCGCACCCGATGCTCCAGCGGGGTCACCCCATTAACTGCAGGTGGCAACGGCTTCTCAGCACCAGCCTTGCAACATCTGACCACAGATTAAATTGCCTTCCTGAGGGCGGTCCCCAAAGGGTCTCCTCCACAAGTGGGCGCTCCTATCCACTGTCTCCAGGCCAAGCTTGAATCCTGCTTGTGCACCCTCAGTTTTCTGCTCTCACCTTATTTTGAAAAAGCAGCTTTTGTTCAGGTGGAATAGGCTTCTCTGATTTTAGCTCCATGGGTCCCAGTGTAATCTCCCTTCCCTAACGCGCCTTATTGGCCTCTGCGAATCGATCGGTTCTGTCGCGCAGACCAGGCGCCTCCCTGGGTGCAGGGAAGTGGCCCATGATGCAGCCACCGTCTCCAGTCTGGGGTGGATCAGAGAGTTCCAACGGGGTTGTCTGGCCCCACCTTCCTTCCACATGCCATGCTGTAGTCCCCCTAGTTTGAATACTGCAAAGTGTCCTCTCCCCGACTGGATGTGGCCATCATCCCCTGCCCCGCCCGGCACAATGTCCCTCCGTTGCCGTTGCCATGGGAGACACAGCGCCCTGGGGCCTCGGCCTGCCTGCCCCACCCTCCATAGTGTGGGGCCAGCCCCAAGCCTGGAGGTCAGCTGGGGGCAAATCCTCATTCACAGCCTGAGTCTGGACAAAAGACCCCAGAGAAAGGAGGCTGTGTTGCCTCCCCCTCCCTGCCTGCCTTGCCTTCACCTGCTCGGTGATGTTATTTTATTACAAGACTCAGATGTTAGTATGTTTTCAGACATACTACTAGCTCCAGAGACTGATGTGATGTAATAATCACTATGGCTAATATTGTGACAAGGTCCACTGCACATTTTTCTAAAGATTCATTTATTTTTGCATACAAGAACTGGGGTACAGGCCAGAGGTGTGGGGGTGAGAGGATTCACCAGAGACAGAGTGGGGAGCAGAACAGGTGGATCTACTGAGATACACTGAGGGGAGCAGCGGGGAGACAGGAGAGGTCTGCTGCGCTCTGTGGGTTGCTCCCTGGCTGGGGATCGAACTCGTGCTGCAGTGGCTGAGGACAGCTTCATAGTGCTGCGTCTTAACCCCTTGCGCCACCAGGGAGGCCCTACTGTGATTTTAATACTGTCAACAAGGGGGCTGTGCATGCCCCCTGGCCTGTGCTATGCCCTCTGACCTGCGCAGTGAGTTTTCTCTTCTTTGGTCAACTTTGTGGTTCAGGTGCAGCTGCCGTGGCAGCAGCAAGAACACGTGGTGCCAGGACAAGAGGTCCTTGAGTTCTTTCTGTGCTCCAGGCAGCTCCAGGCCTGCAGACTTCTCTGACTTTCCCAGTCACCCAGTAAGGGGGCACATGCTCTTTTTCTTGTCATTTCAAGGTTAAGGGAACTGAGACTCAGAAAGGTTTGCAACTTTCAGAACACATAGCTGGGGACTCACCCCTGACCTTGGCTTCAAACCCAGAGGTGAAGATGGATTTTGCTTTTTAAAACCTCTCCTGGCCAGGCGCTCCTACACGGAGACGTCCTGGGTAGAAGCTCCTGCGAGCAAAGGAATGATCTGATAGCACCTTGATGGGGAAATCTGTGTATTTGAAGGGCTTTGTGGGCATCTCAGCCCAGAGGCGGCGTCCACACTGGGCGCCAAGCCCTGGGGTGGTGGGGCGTGTGGGCTCTGACACCTGCCTGGCCCATTCAGCATGTGGTGGTCCCCACGGTCACGGGAGAAGGCGTGGGAACCGCACTGACTGCTGCCCTTTCTCCTACGCAACAGCCGCTCCTCCAGCTTCTGGGGGGACTTGGGAGAACCCCATCTTGAGCTTCTCTGCCCTTCCTCTCCCATGGCTATGGAGCCCCATCCCACCCTCCTCCACAGCAGCCAGATTCTAGAAAGAAGATCACCTTCTCTCTGCCCGTTCGGCCAGAAGTCTGTGCCTAGACAACCTCTTCCTGTGGGCACTCAGACTCAGTGCCACCTTTCACCTGTGACAGGTGGTGATGGCAGTGGCGGGGCAGGCAGCCCTGGCTCCCAGCCAGCACGTCCACTGTCAGGCAGGACCTGGAATCACTCCGGGCCTTTCTGGCCCCAGCTGTGGGGCAGAGAGCCGCGGAGGCAGTGGGGTATGCTGGGCACTCACGCTCGCTGAGCCCTGCAGCAGCTGGAGTCTGGCCGCCTGAATGTGTCCTTGGGCAGTGACCTGGCTTCCTGAGCTGTAGTTTGGCGGAGATACTAGTACCTTCCGTGGAAAACGTGTGTGATGGGAAGTAGGGAGTCTTTGTAATTTTCCAGTGATTTCTAATAGTTGCCTTTCCGTTCACGGCCAGAGAAATAAGAAGGCGCCACCACATCTCACACGCTGGCCCCTCCATCAGTGGCCCATTATCTCCTCTGTTCAGGTGTTTAATGGAAGCTCCTCTCGCCTGTCGACCCAAGAGCTTAATGAATCTGGAATCCTCCACCCTGCATCCGCGAGCTGGGCATTCCCTGGCAAGGCGGCCTCGTGGCAGCTCTGAACAGGGTAATATTTCCCCCTTTCTTCATATTCTAATGAATAAATGATATTCCCATTGGTTATTTATCTACTTTTAGAATTTGAATGGAATTCTACTGATAATTACGGCATCTCACCATTTGATAGGAAATTGGCACCTGCTGCCGGGAGATAATAGCCCAATTCAGCATTTATGAAATATGGAATTTTCTGCTAATTCCCGCCTTGAAATTTGTAAATCATCAGTGGAGCTGGTTATTAAAATTCAGGAGTTTAAAGACGGGGAGCCAGAGGGAGCAACCCTTCTTCATTAAGATTATAGAAACTAACAATGACTGCCAGACCGCAGGCTTCCAGCCCAGGAGGCCTCGCGGCCACTCAGGAGCGAGCAAAGTCGGTAACGTGATTATCCAGGAGACTCGGGCCCGGAACCGGCGAGCTGGTGGTGCGGCGTCTCTCAGAATTCGCAGGCGGGCAGGGAGGAGAGGCCCGGGTCCTGGGATCAGGCAGGCCCCGCTGGGGATTCCAGCCGTGGGCCGTGAGAGCTCTCTGAGCCCCGGGTTCTGCGCTGGGAAACCTGGACAGGACAGTGTCCTTTCTTGGCGATGAGTAACTCCTCTCTGTCTGAGACTTAGCTTCATCTTCGAGATGATGATTTTCAATTTCCTGCAAACCATCTAAGTGTCAGGCACTCAGGTGGGGTTTTGGGGGCATGTGGGGGAGACTCCTCTCCCTCATGGGATCACTCACGAAGAGGGGGCTGTAAGCCTTCACCCATGTCTTCATCATTCAGAATGAAGGTAAAGACCTGAAAAGGCAAATAAAAAATTGCACCAGGGCCTCCCTGGTGGCACAGGGGTTAGTCTCAGCACTGTGAAGCTATCGGCAGCCTCGGCAGCACGAGTTCGATCGCTGGCCGGCCGGGGAGCTACTCACATGGCGCAGCAGACCTCTCCTGGCTCGCCTGCTGCTCCCCTCAGCAGTGTACTTCGGTCAATCTGTCTGTTCTGCTCCCCACTCTGTCTCTGGTGGATCCTCTCACCCCCCACACCTCTGGCCTGCACCCCAGTTCTTGTATGCATAAATAAATCTTAAAAAAAATCACACCAATTTCCTTAAAAGCCTGTGGGCAATGAGCACCTTAAAAGAAGTTTATTGGGGGGAAGTGTTGGAGGATAGAAATTTGGGGGGTTCTTTTTTCCATGCTTTGGTTGTGATGGTGAGTATGTGATGGTAGGGCTGCACTGATAGAAGGGTGCATTGACGGCCCGTGAGGGGCTACTGGGGGGCCTCCCTAGATGCCCCCCGACTCTCCCCTCGGAAGAGATGAACTTGCCGCAGCAGCTGCTGGGCCTGAAGCTCTCACCGACTAGGAGATTAGAAATGCTGATTGGGGCGAATGTGGGTCTCTAACCTCTCACGGTGACGTGGAAGAACAGACACTTCCAATTGCCATCCACTGTCACAGGGGCTGCCAACGCTGTGCTTTGGGTGGGCCCGCCCCTGGGTGCAGCGTCAAAGCAGGGTGGGGTGAGAGGGCGCCCCCTGGCCCTGCCACTCACTGCTCCAGCTCCTGCAAAGAGCAGCCCCAGCATGCAGCGGGGCCCCCTCTTCCCCCCGCCCCCCACGAGGGGCTGCCCAGATGTGCAGGGCGTGGCTGCAGCAAGCTGGTGGCCCTGGGAGGCCGGGCCAAGGAGCTCGGTGCCAGAAGGCGTGAAGTCACCCCATGCCCGCGGTCACCCCTGCTCGCGCCCCACCCCCACCTGCACAGACTCCCTCCCCCGCTGCCCCCTCCCTGTCCCTGCTCTCTCCCCTCCTGGCGGCTCTCACATTTCCTTCCAGCTCCAGAATTAATCCTTCCCTGGCGCTTCCCGGGGCTGCGTATAATCCCGGCTGGTCTAGTGCACTCCTTGCCTGCTGGGTGCGCCAGCAGGTGACCTCTCCAGTCAGAGCCTGTGCTTTAATCCCCCCCAACCTGATTTCCACGGCGCCCCATGGAGCCTGGCCTTCACTGCAGAAGCCCGTGGTGGGGAGGAGGTGGCATCGCCTTTGATCTTCAGCTGAACTGATAATCTCGCTTAAGCCCATGGAGCCCCGAGCTGGGTTAGTGAGTCCCGGGGGACAGGGCTGACGCTTCCTCTTCGGGGCCAAATGTGCAGGAGCGGCCCTGGGGTGACCCTCCCCTGACTCCCACCCGGGCAGTGAGTTCCCCGGGGAAGGAGGGCGTCCAGCTCGCTGCAGCCCCGGCCTCGGCCCAGGATGTGGCTGCAGTAGGTGCGCCCCTGGCCCAGAGGGGGACCAGGGTAGACGTGGGCAGCCCCCAGGGGAGGGCCGGGGGCACCGCTCCTTGCGTGGCCGGGTCGGGCCAGTTTCCCTGCTTGTTTGCTCTCCGCGCCTGATGTCCCGGCGCCTGTGTCACCGCGGCACTGCCTTCGCCAGAGGATGTGAAGGGGCCCCTCTGGCAACACACCTGCTCTCCACGTAGCTGCAGGAGGGGGTCTGGACAGTCCGTGGGGGCCACGGGGATGCCGTCCAGCTGCCACCGGCCTCACAGTTCCCGCCGCTCGGCCCCACCCAGATGAGGCCGGCCCTGCCACCTGCGGCGGGGGTCCCCGCTCCACTTCCTCGGCACATCTCCGCGGAGGGGCCCCGTGGCGGGCGGGGCTGGCAGGGGCTTGGGGTCCAGCTTCCTCTCCCCCTCCCCTGGCCCCACTGGGACTTCCTCTTGCCTCCCAGACACCCCCTTCTCTCATCACTGGGCCCCCGGGGCGGCGGCGCCCCAGCAGGGGAGCGTGAGCTGTGCCCGGCACGAACGGGCGCGGGCCTTGAGTGGGGCCGTGTCCACTCGCAGGTCACAGCTGGCCCGATGGGCCGGGAGGCTTGTCCGTGCGCTGGAAGCTGGGGGTCAGGGGGACCTCCCGCGTGCAGTGGACAGAGGGGCTCGGCCGCGTTCCCCGTGGTTACCAGCTGTGAGGACGGGCGGCCGGAGGGCTTGGGGCCGCAGTGAGGCGTGTCCTCGGCCTCGGCACCCCTGCCTCTCCTGCTCAAGCGCGGGCGGGGGAGCTCACCGTCCCAGAGGGACGCGGCCCCTGTGTTTTGGGGAGTTCGGGGTACAGGGCTTTGAAATCCTGGGCGGCTTCCTTTGTTCCGGAGTCAGGCCTGCCACTATCTATAGCAGCGGCTCCTCTGATCCTTTCCACTTTCCTGAAAGTCACCGCGCGGGGGGTGGGGGGGTGTGACTCAGCCACCCCCGCGCGGCCATCTGGGGGCTGCACGGCCCGTTCTGCTCCCGCCTGCCCCCCATTCCTGGGGCGAGACGGACGCTGCGGCCCGTGCCCTGGACGGACTGGGGGGGCCGGCGGCGGGCCAGAGTCCAAGAGGAGGGCAGCGAGGCTTTGTTATTTTTTAAAATTTATTTTTAAAATACGTTTTTTTGGTATCCCCGTGTTTTTCTGTGCCGCTGTCTCTGTCTCTTTCTGCCTCTCTCTAGCCCGCCCCTCGCTCCATCTGTGTGTCTGTCTCTTTGTGTCTCTGCCTCTCCCTCCATCTGTGTGTCTGTGGCTCCCCCTCCCCCCCGCCGTCTCCCCGAGACTCTCCCTGGGAATCGGAGCCTCAGTGTCTCTCTCTCCTCAGACACCTCCCTGGCGAACCAGGCTGCCGGCAGTGGGTATCTTGGGTCATTTACTTGGGGTCCTGAGTGGCCCCTTGCCTTGGACGGTGTCCGCAGCCAGCGGGCTGTGCCGTCGCGAGTTCTGTTATCATTCAAAAATGATTCTGCAAAACAGCCATTGGGCTGCCGCTGCCTGGTCCCACCCGCGCCACCGTCCCGCGCCCCCTCCCCGCCCGGCGCGCCATGCTGCTGCGGGCAGTGGCTCTGTGGCACCAGGGAAGCTTCCTGGGGCTGCCTCCCTGCCCAAAACGTCTCTTCTGTGGGACCCAGAGTGGTGACGGCGCCTGAGCCGGTGGCGCGGACGGGGCTCCTCAGGCCTCAGAGGGGAGCTCAAGGAGACACAAGGTCCTTCGTCTTCAGCTCATCTCCCGTTTCCATTGTGGTACTTGAATGGGGGGGGGCGGGGGGGGCACAGCACACGAGCCAGGACTTACTTGTGACTGTCCCTGCCCCCGGGAGAAGCCTGGCGCTAGTGTCTGACCTCGGCAGGCGCGTCTCCGCTGGGCTAGAGGCTCTGGGAGGGAGCCCAGAGCTCAGGTGGGTGGGGAACAGCAAGTCCTGCCCCGAGGCCGACAGGTGCTTCCTCGTGCCCAGGGCTCAGCTCAGAACCTTCCTCCCAAAGGCTTGCCTGAACCCCAGCTTCAGAGAAAGCCCCTTTTTTTTGGCGGTACCCCAAGTGCTCTGAAATCCTCACAGTGGTGCTGTGCTGTCCTTCCTGGGCTAGATCGCATCATCCCTGTTGGGCTGACGCCCCTCGAATGCGGGAGGGGTGTCTCTTTCCACATCCCTTAGTGGGCACGGAATGCTGGGGTGAGGAGAGCTGACGGGAAGGAAGGAGGGAGCCGATGAAGGGGCAGAGACGCCAGGGGAACTGGATTCCCAGCCTGGGCGTTGGGCTGGCCCCAGCCAAGTATTCCCCTGGCCCTCACTCAGCTCACGTTGTCCTGAGGCCCAAGTTTGGGGAGAGGGGGGTGGGGAGCAGCCCCGATGCTGGAGCTGCGTGCTGGTGGGGAACGACACCCACAGAAAACAGGAGTCAGAGGCCAGAGGGGCTCTCGGGGAGGATGAGGTACAAAGGGACAAGACTGGAGGTGCCCCGGCCACTTGCTAGCTGTTTCTCCGGGTGCCCTGGCGTCAGGTGGGGGACAGCGTCTTCCTCTCGGAGGGGAGGAGCTGGAGACTTTCCACGGGCGGAGGCAGATGTGCGGCTCGCTCTGGTGTGTTCTGTGTAGCCTAAGATTTCAAGCTCGGGGCAGGTGTGTGGGGCTGGCACCCAGAACCCTCTTGCTGCGGGAGTAATGGACACAGGAGGGGCAGCTGGCACCCCAGGCAGGGCCCAGCCGGCAGGTCCATTCTAGCTGATGCAAGGACAGGTCTGGGCACATGCACAGGGGATGTGAGAGGGAGAAGCCAACGGGCACGGCCAGAGACGGAGGCATGGAGGCTTTGAACTCAGTATTTTTCCACAGCAAACAGAAGCCCAAAGCTCCTTGGCAGCGGAACCACATCCCAAGGCTGGAGAGGGCAGGGCTGTGGGGAGCCGCCAGGAGGGAGCAGACGTGCAGCGGGAGGTGGCTTTCAGGCCCGCCACAGGGCTCCCAGGAGAGCCGGGGGTGGTGTTAATATTCACTGGGTGCTTGTGTGTCCCCCTTCGTGGGAAGTGAGAGCAGGGCAGGGTGGCTGTTCACCCAGCTTTGCGAGCTCCCAGAGGTCTGGAACGGGCTCTGCCAGCCTGTGCCAGTGCCCAGGGCACCACGTCCTGCCCTGTGATAGCAGCTGCGGCATCAGGCCTCCTGCGGGGCCTCATCAGCAGAGTGCACCTGTGGCCAGGCCACGGCCATCCTACCTGTCCAGGCATGTTTGGTTACAAGTGGCTGGAGACCAAACCCCAGACCCAACATGGTGAGAAGCAGAAAGGGGATCTGAACGTATGGGATGGACTCATCCAGAAGGCTGTCAGCTATGGCTGGATCCAGGGACTTGAAGGGTGTCCCAGGGGCCTGGGCCTTTCTACGCTCTTCTCTGCGCCCGTGGCTGGCCGATGGCTGCCGCTGCTGGACCGTGCGCTTCCATGGGGAAGCCCTGCAGGATGAGAGTCCTTCCCACCCCAGAGTCCCAGCAAACCTCCTCACTGGCTCATGGGGGTCACATGCCCACCTTTGAGGTGTGTGTGGCCGCAGGGAGCTCTCTGCTCGCCGCCTGGAGGGAGGGGGTGGGCAGTCACGAGGAGTGGGAACGAAGGCTCTGGTGGACATTAGACATGGTCTAAGAAGTAAGAGGGACAGGGAGTCAAAAGCAAAAATGCCTGCACGTTGGTGCTCTTGTGGCCTCTGTCTTGTAGCTGGGGAAACCAAGGCTGGGGAAGATGGGGCATTTGTCCCAGCATGTGCAGGGCGGAGCTGGGGCCGCAGTGCGAGTCCCCTGTGGCCACTGTCCACGCCGCCTCCCTGGCAGGCCTGGCCGCCCGCTGCTCGCTCCCGCCCCTCAGCCCCGGCTCTGTCCTTGGGCCGCCAAGGCGCGGGTAGCTCGGGGTCGCCGGGAAGACAGCGGGGCCTGTCAGGAGGCCACGGGCCCATCAATCCCGTCCCTTCCGAAGACCATTCCCGAGACCCGGGGTCATCGGTACCGTCAGCTCCATCTTCTTTAATGCTAATTACTTTTTTTTTTTCCCACGTCAACATAAAAATCATCTTCAATGTCCTCATTAAAACAGATGTGATTTCTGACCACAGAACCATCCGCTCAGCCCGGGAGAGACTTTCAGGGCAGAAAATGTTCTCTGTGCCACACTGGCAGTTTCGAGTGATTTAGAATATCAAGTTTGTATGATTTTTAATCATTAAAGGAGATGTAAAAACATATTTTATACACAATCTTTTATCTTACACTTATTTTTATATTTCTCTATAACAATTTATTGCGATGCATATATCACCATTACATCAGACATTTATGGCTCCATTAAAATTCAATGCCACCATAAATCTGGGCCGGTTACAGTGGTGACATTTGTAACAGCTTCCACAAGGACATATTTTATATTTAAAGTGAAACTTTGAGAAGAAACTTTTGTTAGAGGAAAAAAAAAAAAAAACCATGTAGGATAGGAAAGGGATATAAGATTTCCTGCTATCTAAAACACCTAATGCCTGCCCTAATACCTGGCGCATTAAGAAGCCAGACTTCTGCTAAATACTAAGTGTGCTATTTCTAGTATGTAGGGATTAGCAGGAATCATATGATAATGCTATCGTTGACTGGAAATACTCTGTTCTGCCCAATCCTTCGGCAGCCTGAGACCTGGGAGAAGTTCAGGAGTCGGGGAAAATATTAAATCAGACTTTTAAACAATGCGATGTCCATCTAATAAGAGGCTTCCTGATTCCGTAGAGTAAGGGTTTTCGGGAAGGATAGGATGAGGGGCTTATGTTTTTCTATCATTTGGTTCGAGATGGTGGGAAATTGGAAGTCTCTCTCTCTCTCTCTCTCTCTCGCTCTCTCTCTCTCCCCTCCATCCATCAGGAGGTATTAGAGCAGCTTTCGGGAGTCCAGTGCCTTTTATAGGTGATTTGAGGAGTGAAAGTGCAGATCTATTTCTTGTTGTGAACGAACCTTCTATACTGAGATGCTCTCAAGGGGAAGGAGCCCGTCTTGGTGACTTTTCCATCTTCAGGAGCCAAAGGAGCTTCCAACGTGCAGTGGACACTCATCAATGCCCTTGTCCACCCGTCGGGAGTGTCAGGCTGGTGTCCACATAGGAAGGGTGGGAGGCAGTGAGCACCCACCTGGGTGTGACTGAGGGTCCCTTGCATGGGCCAGAAGAGGGATCACAAGCAAAGACACACATGTGGAATGGTCTTGTTTTTTACATAAGAGGTTAACTAACATACTTAAAAATAATTTTACCTATTATTTTTGTTTTAAATGCGGCTAGTGGAAACTTTAAGTAGCAGGCGTGGGCATGTTTCTCTGGCGTGGCACCTCCTTAGAGCCCTGGTGTCTTTTCAGTAGAAAGGACGTGGCTTGTGGTTGAGAAAGACTTCATCAACTTCTGGGCTCAAGCTGCAGCCGCAGCTAATTGGTTGCCATGGAAACACTCATTCCTACCCCTTTCCCTGGCTCTCCTGCTGGACGCTTTCCTGTGACCATCACCTGGCTCACCTGGCATGCTCCTACACATACTTCAAAACCCATCTCAAAAGCCCCTCCTTCTTGTGCTTCCCTTTCATGAACCACTCGGTCTCCAGGTTCCCATCGAGTCTTGAACCCAGTCTCTGTGTTCTAGGGATTTGTTCACAAATCTGTTTCTGTAGCAGCGTACACAGTCTCCTGAGGTACAGGCTCAGTCATTTTTGCTTCACCCGAGACAGCGTGGGCTGTTGGAGCTGGGTCACCCCAAATCACAAGAGCCACTGTGGGTGTCTCTTCTCCACATTCAGTGGCTTCACCCTGATAACTCAAAATTGGCCGCAATGGAGTATTCATACCATGGGAACTGGCAACATTGTAAGTCAGGGCTCCTCATCCAATGTGTGTTGTGGGGGAGGGGGAGACAGCTGTGGAATGCTCAGGTTCCATTGCTCTGAGACAAACTGAAATGAGACTTTTGTCACCAAATCAGTCTCAGAAGACAGTGGCCGTTTTCTTTCTTTCTTTTTTTTTTTTTTTAAAGATTTATTTATTTATGCATACAAGAACTGGGGTACAGGCCAGAGGGGCGGGGGTGAGAGGATGCACCAGACACAGGGTGGGAACAGAACAGGTGGATCTACTGAAATCCACTGCTGAGGGGAGCAGCGGGGAGACAGGAGAGGTCTGCTGCGCCGTGTGGGTAGCTCCCTGGCCAGCTGCTGGCATTCAGGATCGAACTCGTGCTGCGGAGGCTACGGATAGCTTCACGGTGCTGTGCTTAACCCCTTGCGCCACCAGGGAGCCCCAAG
Source organism: Talpa europaea (assembly GCF_964194135.1). Classification (NCBI taxonomy): domain Eukaryota; kingdom Metazoa; phylum Chordata; class Mammalia; order Eulipotyphla; family Talpidae; genus Talpa; species Talpa europaea. The sequence goes on along the minus strand of NC_140079.1, from coordinate 100,332,070 downwards.
ACAGTGGTCATTTTCTTGAGCAGAGGTGACCTGGATGTGAGGAAACAGCCTGCTCTTCCGTTCAGACAGTGGCGGGAGCTCCTGTGGGCTCTGGTGCAGAGATGATGGATTAGACCGGGTGATTATAAAGTTTCTTCCCAGCTCTAAAATTCACTGATTCTGGGCATTATGCATATCACTCACAAGCAATTAACATTAATAATGCCCTACATTTGTGCAGCCCTTATCTCTCCCTTTCCCCAAAGAGCTTTCATATCCATTATGTCATTTGACACCTCTGTGAAGTGCGCGGGCACACACCCTCTCCCCGGAACGGGAAGCCAGTACATCCGGCGTGGACTTCTGCTTAAAATGAACGAGACTCGCACCCAGTTGTCCTTGGTCTCGGAGAGGGCATGGGCCACTCGTCAGGGGTGGGGGTTGTGGTGTTCTCAGTCCAGTAGGGCACACTCAGAGGGTCGGAGAGGACGAGAGGCTGGCCCTGAGCTGCAGACCGCAGAGCCTCATCTATCTAATGCTTGGCCCTGTGGGGCTGGTGGTGGCCGTAGCAGAGCTAGGCAAGATCAGCTCTTTCACGCCAGGAAAACAAGACATGCTAATTCAAAATCGAGAAGGTTTCTGTGGTCTCAAACATCTGCATCACATGGGCTCCCCTCCCCACTGCCCAGCTCCTTGGCCCCGGGGTGCGGCGCTGTGCTCTCAGGAGATGTTCACTTCATGGCCCCCGGAGCTGTCCACCCCTCTCCAGGGCACCCACAGCCAAGATGGGCAGGTGTTTCCAATGCAAAGTTGCCAGTGTGACACCCACCAACTGGTAGATCTCCTGACACTGTGGCGATCAGCTCCCTGCAGCCAGTACGAGCTGGCCCCAGACCCCCCCGGCGGAGGACAGTCCTGTCGGCAGCTCTTTGAGAAAGAAGCAGCTTATGGCACCATTTGGAGGGGGTCTCACTCCCCGCCATGTCTTTATTCTTGCCTCCTTCCATATCAAGGTCCTGCCTCCTGAGGGTTTCAGGAGCTTTTGGCACCCCAGCTCTTTGAGCTATGGGGGCTAATGAGGAGAAGCAATTTGGGTTTTGTGAAACTACCAAGTAATTTAGACAAATCCGGCCATAGGATTTCAGAGACCTCTGCTTGGATTTCACTCCAAGATGCAGAGTGCGTTTCAGAGCAGGCCAAGAGAAATGCAGTGAGAGGAAAACTTGCACAGAGCATTGTTCAGAAGAGAAGCAAGTCTGTGTGCGCTGTGACTGCTTTGGTAGGACTCAGTCCCCATACCGTGCTTTCTAACATTCTAGGAGTGAAGGTTTTCTCTCCATTACACAGAACACTTCAGAGAATAAAGTCTTGGTTGGAACAAACCTTGGCTCTACATTTGCAAGCTAATTATTTTACTGTTATTCTCCAAAATACTTTTGGCTATCACGGTGTAGAATTTTGGCTGCTTTCTTCACTTAAGAGAGAGTTATGGGTCCATTTTCACATGGTGGGGAGTGAGACCCCCTCCAAATGGTGCCACGAGCTGCTTCTCTCTCTAAGAGCTGCCGGCAGGACTGTCCTCTGCCGGGGGATCTGGGGCCAGCTCCTACTGGCTGCAGGGAGCTGATTGCTGCAATCTCAGGGCATCTACCAGTTGATGGGTGTCACACTGGCAAATTTGCATTGGCCATCATGGAGCACTTTTGCACCCTGGAAACTCGGAAATGTATAAACCAGCGGCTTCCTCCCCCCCAGAGAACTGCTTGCCGCCCGTGGACCAATGTCGTCCGTCTATGAGGCCAGTCCCTCAGTCTCATCTAATCTTCATATTCAGGATCAGTGGACAATAGTGTTGAGGTCATAGGCTGTTAGCAGGGAAACCAAAGGCCTGAACTCCACAGGAGGCAGGAACAATGCAGGCTGCCAGCCCCCTGAGCCCTGCCCTCTGGGCCTGTGGCAATCCCCCAACATCGGATGGGGCTGTTCTTTCTGTTTGATTTTCTAGTCTGGCTCAGCAGCTCTCCAGCCTCAGTGACGGAGTGAATGTGCCAGTGTTGATGATGCAAAATCATGTGTAGGACTCTTTAGGGTAGTCCTGGGGGTTTGAGGGTAACTATGGCTATGTAAGTATTTTACTGGCATTGGCAGAATATGGTAATTAAGTGCCAGGTTTTGAATCAGGGTCTTCCACACTCAAACGGGCTAGCTTTTGAAGCCCCAATTTCTTCATTAATAGGATGAGTATAATGAGTCATACCTTACCTGTAAGCTTCTTCCTAAATGTATTGATAAATGTAACCTGCTTTGCAGGCACTACTTCATGGCAGTTGTGTGTTAGCTATTACTATTCTTATTATTCTTATTTAGATGAGTGTTTGAATTGATGACTCAGCAGCTGAGTGAGGTTAGATCTTCTGGGACCAATGTGGGGGGGTCTCTTGGTGCGGACCAAGCGATGGTGCTGGACCCATCACTTTGGTCCAGCTGGCTCTGCTGAGTGGCCAGTGATGCCGTGTGGTTGTTGGGTTGTTGGGTGGACCAAGCCCAGGGCTTCTCCTGAAACCGGACCTAGGACTAACGGTCCTGGATGCCCACACAGAAGACGACTTACCTCAGGAGATGACTCTGTCTGCTTCCATCCAGGTCACTCCAGAGCTGGGGTGCGCGATGATGAGGGCCATGGTAGGTGATGGTTAGAGCGCAGGCGGGCCTGGAGATCTGAGAAGTCGCGGTGACAGGTGCATTTCACGTGAGGTGTGGTGACCAGCTCTGCGAAGGAACGAGGCGGGTGGGGGATTATCTGGCGCCGACACTGGGGGCCGTAGGAAGACACAGGCGGTGCGGGGCTGCCCAGCCCTCCTCTCCCTGGGTGTGTGTCAGCCTCTGTGATCTTCCAGATGAGCAGAAATTTCCCCTCTTCCTCCTGCAGCAGATGGACATGAGAGACTCAGTGGGGTTGTAATTCGGCATGACACTTAGCGGGAATGGCTCGTGAGCTGTGGGACTTCCCTGGAAACAGGGATGCCCAGGGAGAGGGCAGAGGGATGAAAGGAGTGTGGCTTCCTCCCGCCTGTCCCCGGGCAGCTGCTCATGAGCAGCCTCTCTGGGGACTATCTCTGCTGTGAATTTTGTCTCATCTCCCAATCCCTGGCTGATCTCTTACCTCCTTCCATATCCAGGTCCTGCCTCATGTCCTGGGGCCAATAATAAAGATAAATTTGAGAAGTAATGGCTGAAGACCCAATCCTTGTAGAGCAATAAAATTTATCGTGGCTTAACTAATCTGGTACCATTTATGCCTGCCGCCTGCCTTCCCAACCATCGAATGACTAATTGATAACTAATTTCCTCAATTTGTACTTCATTACTTGTGGCAGCAGAAAAGCTTATGCCTCACTCGGAATCACACAGGCTCCACGGAGCCGGCAGCGCCGCCGCTCTCCAGAGTTCTGGGCCAACTGGCCAGTTTTGTCCCGTGATGTAATATACCCGGCAGGCACTGCGTGTCAGGACTTGGCCTGAGTGAGCTGCATTGAATAGTTAAGGACCATGCTAGATAATAAAGTAGATAAACCCTATTGTTAGTTGAACACAATAGAATTTTATTTCTTAATCAGCAGTGATTTAATTCAGGGGTTCTTGGGTGGCAAAGGGGAGAGGAGCTTTCTTTGTGCCGTGCAGCCACCAGACTGATTCAGACCCTCTCGCTTGCTGCTCTGCTGTCCCCATTGAGGAGACACCGAGGCCCCCTGTTGCTGCCCCTGGGCCAGCGGAGGAGACAGGAGCACAGAGGAGCAGAGGGGAAGCTCTCAGCCGGCTGGGCCAGGAGAGCGCAGGATTTCAGCTCACGTGGCATCATCTTAACTTGGCCACAAGGAGACTGACCCAGGGGACGGGAGGGGTGTGTTGGGCAGAATGCTGCCCACGAGCGTTCATCGAACCTGACAGGGAGCTTGGCCATCCTCCCCGCTACACCGAAGAGAAAGCAGAGGCTTGAGAGGTTAGGGGGAAGGGCAGAGTCTTCAACTCAAGTCATCCGCCTCATGTCCAAGTTCATGCTCTCCTGCTAGGCTACACCTGTCAGGGCTTAAGTAGCAGAACCTCCGGCGATGAGTCCTCTCCTCCACGCTCTGGTCAGCACCAAAGCTGACCCACCACGGAGTTCTCCACTGCTGTCTCCTACAAGCCCTCAGTTCTGAGGCCCCTAGATAAAGCAGAACCATAATGCATATGCTGGGAGCTTCCAGAAGCCTAGGATTGGATGCCAAGTTCAGTGATACCGAATTCCCAGGCTACCCGCCCACATGTGCTGCTTCTCTGTGGGAGGTGCAGAGCAAGTGCTAAACTGAGCCAGGAAAGACTCCACTAATTAAAGCTTTTCTGAACTCTGCTGTCCACTGGCTTTTTAACAAGTGATGCTATTAATCCTACATGTTCTCAATTTTTCATTTGTTTGTGGGGGAAAAAGTTGAAGGCGATATTGTGGTATTTATCCTTGGAATAATGTTGCCATAGTTACCTCTCGACTTTATTATAACAGCGGTGCAGTAATTGCGGCAGGGAGACCTGGGGAAGCTCTCGGAACTGTGAGCCTGGACCCCCGGATGAGCATGAAAAGCATCTCTTAGGTTGGGGGAAAAAGAAGGGCACTTGGCCCCAGCAATTAACCCCCAAACACAGCTCAGTGGTGCTACGTGTTTGATGAGACTGTTGCTTGGTGATGTCCAGAGTGAGCCGTTTCTATGAAGTTGCTTTGTTTTCACATTGTTTTACAGTGACACTCTTAGAATGCAAGAATGTAGTGTCTCCATGGAAACTGGAAATGTACAAAATTAAGACCCAGAATAGGAAAGCTTCTATGAACACAGTTCTGCTGATCACTAATAAAGAAATGATGTGTTGCCAGTACAAGGTGTTGGATGTCAGAAGAGACGGGGAATGATAAATTTGATGTCCTAATCTAACCAAGGGCCTTTATGACTGCGTCTCCAGGTCACTTGGGCGCTACCGGGCAGGAGTCAACCTCATTTACACCCACGGGGGAGCACTGCTGCCCCTCCATGGAAGATGAACGTTGACCTTGACCCCACTTGCTGTTGAGCTCATCCACAGGGAAGAGGCAGTGGGATCTGAGAGAGGCGACGTGGCCCAATGGCAAGACATGGCGTGCGTGGTCAGCGCAGGGTGGGGTCAGCTCCCCCATGTGCCATGTCACGTTCCTTGGGTTTGATGACCCTCGTGTCCGTGTCCTCAGAATAGACCTTCCTGAAGTGTTCTAAGGATTGGAAGTGTTGGTATGTGTTCCTTTTTTTTTTTTTTTTCATTTTTCTTCAGGTGCTTATTTCTAGAAGTATCAGCAAGGTATCAGTAAGCGGTAGCCTGGCTCCTAGGCAGGAGGAAGGACTCAGTCTAACCTATCTGAGCCTGCAGGGGCTGGTAGCCCTGTGCTCAGCTGTGCATGTGGCAGGCATCAGTGAGGTCCTAATCGAGGGGTCCTTTCAGATGCTCCCAGTGGCCAGAAGCTCTTCCTTCATGTCTCTCGAGTCCTGAACAATCCCTCACCAATCCTTGGGCTCCCTTCACCCTTTTGTTGAAATGTCATCCAATTCCGCCAGGTCACTTAAATCCATGAAACCCTGTCCTGCTGTCATAACGAACTCAGAGTCTTGCCAGCAATTTCTGTAGGTCTTCCTATCTCTGGTATTTTTTTTAGAAAAAACTCTTAAAAATATCTTAGGGGGCCTCCCTGGTGGTACAGAAGTTAGTGTCAGCACTATCAAGCTATGACCAGCCATTGCGGTTTGAGTTCGATCCCTGGCCAGGGAGCTACCCACACGGTGCTGCAGACCTCCCCTGTCTCCCCACTGCTCCCCTCAACAGTGTATCTCAGTAGATCCACCTATTCTGCCCCCCAATCTGTCTCTGGTGAGTCCTCTCACCCCCCACACCTCTGACCTACACCCCAGTTCTTGTATGCATAAATAACATAAATCTTTTTAAGAAAATCTTAAACCACTTTGTTGAGGCATGGCAGACATACACAAAGCTGTGCATCCCGAGGGCCTTCCATATGATGGGTTTGGAGAGAAGCATGCCTCAAGCCATCGTCATGGGATGTGCCATAAACAAACCCATCCCCTCCCAGTCTCCCCCTCTTTATTATTATTATTTCATGAGAAGAACACCTGCTGTAAGGTCGACTGCCATAGGTGATGTTTAGGTCTAAAGTCTGGTGCCGGTGGCTGTAGGCTCTGTGCTATGCAGGAGGCCCAGAGCTCACTCATCCTGCAGACTGGGTGGATTTGCAGAAACGCACTGCTGAGGGGAGCAGCGGGGAGACAGGAGAGGTCTGCTGCGCCGTATGTAGGTCAGCTCCCTGGCCGGGGATCCAACTCAGGCCGTGGCGGTGATAGGGCTGATTGCTCTGAGACTTAACCCCCAGGCCACCAGGGAAGTCCCAAGTAATTCTAATTTTAATCTTTTTTGAGGGACTTGCATACTGTTTTCCATAGTGACTGCACCATGTACATCCCCACCAACTGGGCACAAAAGTCCCCTTTTCTCTACCTCCTCACCGGCGTGTGCTATGTATTAATTTTTTGCTAATTAACACCCCTAACAGCCGTGAGACTCTAGCTTGTTGCTCTTCCTGAGGGCGTGGAACTGAAGGAGGGTCCTTTGCTTCCAGTGCCAAGCGTCTGCTGGATCTTTCTTTGGGCAAAGCTAACATCCTCATGCTGCTAATCTCCATACCTGATCGAATGTTCTGGGCCTCTGCCTTTCTCTAGACAGAGACCAGTGGAGGTGGTGTGATCTGCGCTATCTCATTCTGCAAAGGCTGTGATATTCCTTCCCGGTTGTGGCGTGTCCAGTGTTCCCCCCACCTACCTGGGCACGCCGCTGGTATTTCCTGGCATCTTTGTCCAGCAGCCTTCAGGCTACAGGCCAGTAATTATTACTTCCCCCCAGTCTTTCCTCTTCATCCTAGACTTAATGTGAACACAGCGTGGAAGCACTGAGTAAGCGGCTGACAAAGGGAGAGATCTAGATGGGCAGGAATGCGGGGAAATGTGCAGACAGGAGCAACAGAGGGTTGGAAAGCGAGGCAGTGAGGAGTTAGGTTTCTCCTTCCAAGTTGGCCAGGGAAAGAAACAGAAAGAGGTGGTGCTGGCGAGGAGTTGGGGGGCGGGGGCGCCCCCAGGCTGGCTGGGGACCCCTGGAACAGCAGCCAGGGGAAGCCTAGTGAGGACACTTGGGGCTGGTTCCAAAGGCCCCAATGTTTGCCTGGTAGTTCGACCTGGTAATTCGACTTGGAGAAATTTAACCTGGGGGCTAATTAGGGACGGGCTCGCAGACGAGCCCCGAAGCTCTCGAGGGACGGCCGCCCACTGCCTGCTGCCGCCGCCGCGCTGTTACAACAACGAAAACTCCAGTCATGGGATAATCAAAGCAATGGTCTGGCCATGAGTGACATCTGTGCCCCCACCAGGTCAGGCTTGGGGAGTGCTTTGGGGGGAACCTCATTTACAGGCCAGTGGAGACGTTTCTGATGCCCCGGATGAAAAACCAGCTTCCCTGGCGTGCGTATGGAAGGGTGAGGTGTGTTGGAAATTACACAGCCCGAGTAGATCGGGAGCCCGAGCCCATGGCCCCACGTGAGTGATCCTTATGCCTTCCTTTTGCTTCGCTGTACGTTCTGGGCATTACTCTTTGCACATGTTTTTAAAAATCTTCATGTTAAAATAGGAGCCAGGTGGGTCGAGCCTGAGCTGAGCAAGTGGAACAGAGATGCCTGAGTCAGGAGAGCATGGGGTGTCTGGCTGGGCCCGAAGTGCAGGCTGCCCTTCCTCTGCTGTTTGCGGCACCTTTGACTCTGGACCTCACGAGGCTGGGTGGGCTCCGGCCTCCCGAGAGTGTGTCATGTCTGGGAAATACACAGACGCTCTCGCCTTTGCAGATTTGGCTGCGCTTGGGGGTGACTCCCGCCAGCGAGGCTGCTGGGCGTGGGTGTGCCCCAGGAAACGGGGCATGCCTGTCCCCACAGCTGCGCAGACAGCCTGGGTTCGTCCTGGAGGGCCGAGGACTGGGGTGCTGGCCGTGAGGAAAGCCCCAGCCAGGAGGCCCTTGGGGATGAGGGGGTGTATTTACCTTCTTTGCTCCCCAGCTTTTCGCTGAGTAAATCGTGGTGATGGAACATAATTGCTTTTCATTTTATTTTTAAAAATTGCTGCCAAGGCAGTCTGTGCCTCCTGGAGTCAGCACAAATTGGAGAACGTTTACTCCAAGGGAATATTTTTAAAACTTGAGCTTGCAAAGTGATTTCCCCCGCGATCAGCAGGTGGAGGTCCTGCAGACCACAGGCGTGGCGCCGTGAGCGCTGGGCGCTCCTGGCCTACTTACTCTGGGCTTGTGCTGAAGTGTTACCTCCTGAGAGACCCGCCTCGTGGTCAAAAAGCGCCTCCTGCTGGGGCCCCGGCTCTGGTTTCTGGCCCAGTCCTGCATGAGACTATTCCCGCCTCACTTTTTGCTGTGTCTCTCCTCCAGCAGAGTTCCTAGGCCGTGGGGGTGAGCACTGGCCCTTACCCTTTGCAGAGTCCCTCCTGAGGACGAGGGAGGTGCGTTGCAGGTGCACTGAACGCAGCATGAGAAGGAGGTCGAAGGCTCTCACAACCAGAAGATGTAGAGGGGCAGAAAGACGTGGGGTGAGGTGTGTCTGTGCCTCCTCGTGCTTGCGGGTTCCCACGGGGTCCGAGCTCAGTGACTAGGGTAAGAATATTTGCTCAGTCCCCACCCAAGGGAGACGCTTGCAAATACCTGAGGACAAGTTTGGAAAGATGTGATAACCTGTGCTGGTGCGTCGTGATTTATGAAATAGCATCAAGAAACCCATGGGTCTTGGTCCAACTCCCGCAGCCGCGTGGCCCGGGACAAGCCCTTCCTCTGGGGGTGGAGATGTTGGAACTCAAGACATAGTATCTGGCCGGAGTCCAGAGTGTGATGTGTGGGAGCACTCGGGACAGGTGAGCGCCCCCATAACCTGCACGCTGGGGCACCTGCTGGTCCTGACGTGGGCCTGCACAGGACGGCCTCTCCCACTGCTCCGTGGATGCCCCTTTCTCCCACATGGTTGGGGGGTCACAGATGCTCATGTGGGGCTCCTTCTCCAGCCTCACTCTCCATCCCTCCCCACCAGCCCAGCTCACTCCCCTGAATCTCTCCTTAGGGGTCTGCTGTCTCCAGACTGCTTTGGCCTCTCAGCTCCCACTTAGAGTTCGTTTCTACTACTTCCTGCGGATAATGAGTCTTCACCATTTAGCTCCCATTATCTTATCGCAGGCTTTTGTTTATTTTATTATATAGATATGTATTTTAAAGATTTATTTATTTATGTATACGAGAGCTGGGGTACAGGGAAGAGATATGGGGTGATGAGAGGATTCACCAGAGACAGAGCTGGGAACAGAACAGGCAGACTGACGAAATACACTGCTGAGGCGAGCAGCGGGAAAGCCAGGAGAGGTCTGCTGCGCCATGCGGGTTGCTCCCTGGCTGGCTGGGGATTGAACTCGTGCTGCAGAGGCTGCAGATTGCTTCAAAGTGCGGTGCTTAACCTCTTGCGTCACCAGGGAGGCCCTATTTTATATATTTTTTACATCATTTTTCATTTTTGCACACTGTATGCATTTTCGTCTTGGTTATATTCCCCATACAATTCCCATCCCCCTTATTTTAACCCTAATCCCTCCTTCCCTCCCCCACCCCCCATAATGTGTCTCTGATTTATAGTTGCTTGTTGATTTTTGATTTTTTACTTTATTATAATTAGTCTTTTTCCTGGTCCCTTATTTAGGTTTTCTAAATCCCTGCTATGCGTGAGACCATCCAGTATTTTTCTTTTGTTTGCCTATTAGTTTGCTTCTCGTTATTGTTGTTTTGAAGTTGCAGAAACCCACGTCTCAGGAGTTATCAAGGCAACTCCCACCCTTAACACATGGGCTGACCTCTCGAGGGCCACCCTCGAGGCCCTGGGCTGGCGCTGGGTGTTGGAAGGCAGGGTTGGCCAGTGTAAGGCCCTGGGCGTGCTGTGGAAACAAAAAGCGAGCGGCTCACGCCACCTTCTCACGGCCCGGCCCTGTTCCTGACGTCAGGATAGAAAAGGCAGGGGCTGGTAGCTGTGGGGTCACTGAAAAGAGGGGTGTTCTTTGCCTCCAGGTAGGTGGAGATGGGAGGTTGCCTGGAGCCCGTCGTGGGAATCCAGAACCTAGAGAAACAGAATTGGCTGCGGGCACTGGCCGTGGCCCCCCGGTCACCTGTCCTGGGGAGGGTGCGTGGGGCGGTGGAGTTCCTAGGGACAGAAAGGAGTGAGCTTGGGGTACAGGGGTGCCCCTACAGACATCACACTGAGCTGGACCTGTTCCCCCCCTCCTCCTTGGTCACCCAGCCTTCCAAGTACTCACGGGGGTGGGGGTTGGCTGGGCTCGCCCCATTTCTTCCCACCGTATTTATAGGGTGGCTTTCCTCTTGACTCCCCAAACGGCATAAATGAAGCTTTTTATTTGAAAGGGGAAGCCTGTTTACTGTAATTAGATATTTAAAGACCCTCATTAGTCGTCTTTGCTGGACCTAATGCTCAGCAGTGCCGAAGTGAGAGGCTTTCAGCTCCGCCGCGCCCCCCACCCAGCAGCATTCTCCGACACTCCCTCTTCATCTTTCTCCTGAGCCCTGCAGCCTCACGACCACACTCTTGACCTAATGAAGCCCCATTAGTTTCTCTCTGCGGATGGAAAAAACATATACTTTTTCCAGTTAGAAAAGGTTAAGAAACAGTCAGACCGCCCGGCATGTGAACGCGCGGCTCACCCGGCTATGCAATTATCCAGAAATAGCCCGTTTCCATCTGCAGGAGTAGACTGCATTCAAATAAGCATTCTCTTCAGATAAACTTGCATTAAGTCCGGTTTCTCTGTGGTGGGCTTGCCCAGCTGGGGTGTGCACCCAGCGCCGGCCTCCCCAACTCCCGACACGGGAGAGGCTGCAGTGATGAGCCCCAGGGACACATTTCAGAAGGGACAGCGCCGACTGGATACAGGAATGCTGACTTGTGTATGGGGTCGGGTTGCTAAGATATCTGAGCTTCCGAAGAAGCAACTGTCATGAGAAACTTTGAACGCCACAAGCCCTCGCGGTCAGGACCCTTCCCTCCTTCGGAATAAATGCTCTTCCCACGCACTCCCCCTGCTGCCAGGCAGGGCTGGTGGCCGACGGGAGCATTGGCAGGGGCAAAATGCAAAATACGATCTTCCTGGTGTTTCCAACCCAGAGGCAACCCTGGCACAGACGCTGTTGCCAAGTGACCGGGCAGTAGTGCTCTTTGGGCTGAAATCCTGCAACGTGGCCAAAACCTGCTCTTCAGGGCTGGACATGCGTGCGGATTTGAGTCCATCCCTGGTGGGGGAAGCCACTGACTCCAGGCTCAGCCCATGTGGGTGCTGTCGAAACGGGAGGTGAGGGCCGCGTCCGCTGCTTCCTGGGGCTTTCTTAGAGATGGAGCTGATGTCCGAGGGACTCAGTTACGGGGCATGGCGGCTCGAACAGTCCAAGAAGTAAGAATGAGGCTCTAGCCAGAGTTATGCGGTTGGGGTATTTGAGTGTGTGTGTGTGTGTCTATTGTGTGTATGTGTCTGACGTGGTCAGCCATGCTGTTGTGTTCAAGTGTCTTACATTTGCAGAGGAATGGAAAGTTAGAGGAGCGGGGGGTGGGGGGTGGAGATGGGTGTGCCTTGACCCCATGAAGGTGTCTTTAGTAGTAGGTCCCAGCAGAAAGCCTTCTTGTCCAGCTTATAAACTACCATAAAATTAAAAAAAAAAAAAAACAACAGAGAAGGTTCTAGTCAATTAGGTATTGACACAACAGGAAGTGGAAGGGAGGTGAGGACTGCATTCTCGAGCTGAGCTTTCTGTAGGAAGCGCCTTATTGGTGGGTTAGGAGTTGAACTGTACCCCTGCCCCACTCCTCACCATATTCACAGAAAGGGTCCATGGAGAGGAAACTGAGTAAACATCAGGCTATTGGTGGACCCTGATCCAATAATGCTTCTTAGAAGAGGAGAAATTTGGACACAGACATTTGTCATGGGAAACCGTTTGAAAATACGGAGAGGACAGGCCTGGAGGGAGGCGGGAACGGGGTCCCCACAGCCTCATCAGCCACCAGCCCTGCCCTGGGCACCTCAACCTTGGACTAGTAGCTGCCAGACCTAGGAGAACAGACTCAGTTGTTTAGGCCCCCAACTGGTGGCACTTAGTCTTTGCAGTTGGCAAACTAATGCCAAAAGTAGGCAGCCAGGGTGTCTTGGAAGAAAATCGGGTCATGAGTGTAAAGTCCCTGACACCTGCTTTTGTCTGGTGAAGGGAGAGCTCACAGATGGTTGAGGATGAGAGAAGCTGCTGTGCAGGGGGGTTCACTGAGGGGAGAAGACAGGGACATGGAGGCTCTGGACAGTCCAAGAAGTAAGAATGAGGCTCTAGCCAGAGTTGTGCAGTTGGGGTATTTGAGAGTGTGTGTGTGTGTGTGTGTCTAATGTTTGAACTGGTGCCAAGAGCTCAAGTAAGAAGCTTTCAAGTTGCTCTGACCTGTTACACTGTTTAGATATTGGGTTTCCAATGAACTGGCAGGATGCAGGCAGCCTGCCCCAGGTAGCACTCCTGTCTTCCATCTCTATGCCCTGCCCGTGACAGACATCACTAATTGATCCCAGAACTCTCTTTCTATGAGCTGAGTCTTGCTTCCAAATCTTTCTTGAAGAGTAAATCTGGCCAGCACAAGAAAGTGTTCTGAGATGAAACCTATATCCTGCTGTCTGCGGTCAAGCCCCTTCCCACTGAAGGTGGGGTCGGGGCTAGAGCATCAGATCACCAAGCAGCTTGGGGAGATGCTGAAGCTGGGGTTCCCTCCCAGACGGACTGAAACAGAACCTGCCTTTTCCAGCAGGATCCCTGAGTGATGTACGTGAAGGTCTGAGCAGGTCTGCCCAGGAAGGCTGCTCTCCTGAGAAGGGGGGGATTATAGCAGCAAAACCAATTCGGATTGAACCGATAATCAGAAACTGTTTAACTCTCAGGAAAAATGCCCCGTTTGGGGAGCAGGCAAGTGAAGATATTTATTGTGAAATGTAATTCCTGCTCGGGTTCTGGCTCAGATTATGTACGTGCCAGCAGTGACCCTTCCCTGCCCGTCCGTGACCCTTGCCCTCTTGTCTTCCAATCCCCAGGCCCAATGTTAACCTGGCTCTTTCTTTTATTTTTTTAAAAGGTTTATTTATTTATGGGGTACAGGCCAGAGGTGTGGGGGTGAGAGGACTCACCAGAGGCAGAGTGGGGAGCAGAACAGGAGGATCTACTGAAATACACTGCTGAGGGAAGCAGCTATGTTTGAATTATCACTTTTGAGGTTTTTTTTTTAGGATTTTATTTATTTATGCACACAAGAACTAGGGTGCAGGTCAGAGGTGTGGGGGTGAGAGGACTCACCAGAGACAGAGTAGGGAGCAGAACAGGCAGACTGACTGAAACACACTGCTGAGGGGAGCAGCGGGCGAGTCAGGAGAGGTCTGCTGTGCCGTGTGGGTTGCTCCCTGGCAGGGGATCGAACTTGTGCTGCAGTAGTTGCGGACAGCTTCATAGTGCTGATGCTTAACCCTTTGCACCACCAGGGAGGCCCCAACCTGGGTCTTTCTTGAACAGGAGACCAGAGTGAATTAGAAAGCAGGGGAAAAATAAGTAAGCAAAAATAAGCTGGAAACACACATCTGTTCTTAATGTGTTGCCCACCAATTTCAAGCTATGAAAGCAAATTTGCCTCTTTTGCCCAGAGGTGAGGGGCTGAAACCAGCCCACTGGGTCTGCCCAGCACCCACGGGCCTGTTTGTTGCCCACCACCGTCCCACCCTCCCCGGCCCAGAGCCATCCTCCGGGCAGCCAGGGGGGCTTCCAAATACAGGGCACTGGCCGGAGGTTGCAGTGCCCACGAAGTGGAGGGTTTTAAAAGAGAGCCAGGACCTGCAATGTTCAGACGAAAGAAAATCATTTCCAATGGTGGAGACGGAGGCATGTGTGGGAGGACCGACCGTTCTTCTTTCTTGGAAGTGCTGCTCCTGACCTTGCGCGCCCTGTGCTGGCCTGGGCGCCTGCTCTCGGCTCCCGGGAGGGGCTCTCTGTCACCTGGCCCAGCCTCAGGGCAAAGAGCTCTTCAAGAGCCCCATGAATCTTCATAAAGAATGGAAATGGCTTTCCCCCTTCATTTTAATTAACATTATGTCTACATTTCTGGGATAATGGATAATTAAGTGAGTTCCCTTGGCATTACAATGTTCTTGGAAATAATTTATGGTTTCGCTTCACTCTGTGAAGGCTGTTTGGGTTGGTGCTGAAGTTCCATCATAAATATTTCCGAGGAGTGTTTGCCCGTCGATGATTTGTATGCACGCGGCCGGGCCGTGTCGCCGGGAGCGCCTTGTGTAACCCTCGCTTGCGGGCGCCGCTTCCCTGCCGGGCCACTTGGGGTCACAGCCGTCTCCAGAACTTGCGCTTGCTCAGCAGCCTGAGGCGGTGGCCGTGTGACCCGAGAGAACGTCTGGGTTGGGCCGGCTCTTTCTGTCCACGGGGGAACTAGGAATAATAATCGTGGTATGTGTGGACACCCACCGAGATGGGCCAGGTACCACACCCCAGAGCCAGGTACTGTTCCGAGACTGAGGCCTGGCTCCCCGCCTCACATCTGCCCTCTCCATGAAGAAACAAAGGTGGAGCAGCATGTGGGTCTGCACCGGGCTCAGAGGGCACCTGGAGGCCAGAGCCATGGCGCTGGGCTGGGAGTAGCTGGAATCACCCTGCATTTCAGGGCCTGAAGTGGCATGCCTTTTGGTCTTTGAGCTCAAGGCCCCAAAGGCCTCCATCCTCACTAGGACCCCCCACCCAGCTGGAGTTCTCTAGTCCAGCTGGCAGAGACACCTCTCTAGTCCCTCCCCAGCTGGACTGGCTGTGCCTGGTCCTCATCATACCAGGCCTCACCTCCGTGACAGCCCCAGAATTCTCCCAACAAGCCAACCCTGTCCGCCCACGGGACCCGGGGCCACCGAACCATCTTGTCACCCTCCAGCCTGCCGCCCCCTCCTGCTGGTTCACGGCCTTGAGTGGAGCCAGTCTTAGGTCTCCTGGATAGACCATCTGGCTCGGACACTCCGTGGTCATCTCAGCTGCCCAGTGTCCCCATGCTGTTTCGGATGGGAGGGGTCTCTCCTTCACCAGCGGGGTCTAGAGGAGGCAGCTGGAGCCCTCTGCTGAGTCTGTCTCACTCCCCCAGCCCCTGGGCATCTCAGGCAGCTCCCAGGCTCTCGTGGTATCTTCGCTCCTTTATCTCAGAAGCGGGGCTGAGTGGGAGCTACTTTCCTAGGCCAGGTAAACACAGCGCAAGGGGTTCAGTTATCCGGCACATGAAACACATAACTTTTCCCCACAGTCATTCATTCATTCATTCATTCACTTGCCACTCCTGGTGTGTATTAACCACCACCTGGGCATGAGCACGAAACACGCTCCTAGAAGACAGGGTTCTGCTTTTGGGAGGCACACAGCGGACCTCTGATTATGAGATTCACAGACTCTCTATCGGTGACTTCCTGGGTGTGAGCAAGACCTTTTAATGACAAGCTCAAGGGGAATTGGGAGCAAATGGCTGCCTGCCTTTTCAGAAATGCTAGGACTTCAGCTTCCCCTCTGCCTGACAGAGGCCCTCGGGGACTCGCGTCTCTGCCAGAATCCCCTCGACGCCGCTCGGTTTACCTTGAACTCTGGTTGTGAAAAGTGAAGGCACACACAGCTATGAGCTTTGCGCGTGGATCTGAGCCCCCGGTCCCTGCCCAGCGCGGCAGCGTCTCCACGGCAGTGCGGCCTAGGCTGTGGCTGGCGGCAGGTGGTCCCCACTGCGTTATATGAGCCTGCTCGCTGTCGCAGCGCTGGGCCCACCTCTCTTTTATTGAAACGAGAGCCCCTGACATCCCCGTGGCTGTGTGCCCCGACAGCTCTGCCCGGCCCGTCCAGCCCGTTGCTTCTTCCGACTGTTGACAAGCTGAGTCTCCCTTCTCCGCTCGCCTCGGCTGGTGGGGATCCAACTGAGGTCCTTCCTAAAGGGGTGCCCCCCATGTGGGGGGTGGATTGCGCTGTGCTGGTGTCCAGCTCTTCTGCTCCCCCATCCTGTGCCGCCGGTCGGTTTCCAACTTGACTGATCCTCAGAATCTGCATTTCCATGGTAAGAGGGCATGACGACGGCGCTGCACTCAGAGAGCTGTCAAGAGAGCGTGCACACGACTAGAAGCTTGCTGGGGGCCTTTGGTGAATATTGTCATTTTAAACTTTTCTTTTGTACTTGGCTATCACCTTCCACTTTCTTCTGCACGGAAGGAAGAATGAGAAGGATGAGCTGAGTCTTATTCATTTACTTGTTCATACACCAGCTCTTATTATGTGCCTGCTCTGTACCATGTGCTCTGCAGGCACTGGGTTGCAACGAAGTTAAGATAAACGACACACCCTCAGCCCTCAAGGTCCTGTTTTTCGGAGACAGACATGTGTTATTTGAAGTATTATCTCTGTTGAAGTATTGTTTACATTCTTGTTAGTGTTCTGGAAGTCTAGATCTCCCCCTTCAGGTGCAGCCACTGCAGTGCACCCACCGCCAAGGCTCCGTGGTCCATCGTGCTCACTCCCTGCTGTCCCTGCTCCTCCCCCTCAGGATGCCTCCCATCTATGGTCAGTTTTCAAGGGTTGGTTTTCAAGTTTGTCTTTGGCCCTTTGCTTAGTTTCTCTATAGTGCTCAGTTAATACACCATCCAGTATTTTTCTTCCCCCTTCTGGCTTACTTCCGTTTAGCATAATCCCTTCCGGCTTCATCCCTGTTGCAGCAAATGGCATGAAGTTATCATTTTTGATTGCTGAGTAGTATTCCACTGTGCACATGTACTTGTTCCTGATGTACTCATCTGTTTGGGGGCATTTAGGGCAGCTTTAGCCCAGGCTGCCCTCTTAGCGGCCAGCAGATCGCGTTCATCTTCCTTCTCTTTAAAAATAGGAGTGGTGCTCGTGGTCACCACACAGGGCTCGCTCAGGGCTGGCCCTTGTCCTGTATCCAGAAAGCACTGTGGCAGGGCCAGCGCGCTGGTGCAGCGCAAGAAGCAGGACACCTGGCTGGCCCTGCCGGGGAGTGGAAATGTGTGACAAGTCAGAGCCCGGTGGGTATTTCTGTCTCCTTCTGTGAAACTTGGGTTTGGCAACTTTTAAAACCCTTCTCCTTGATTCTAAAACTAGGTCCTGAGGGAAACTGCGAGACAAGCTGTCAAGCAGTCACTAAAAAGTTCGGTGAAGTGAAGGAAGCTCAGAGGTGGGGCCTCTGATACTTCTGCCCAAAGATAGATGGGTGGGTGGGGGGGCGGATCTCAGTGGGGAATGAAATCCTGTGGGGTCTTAACCTGCTCAGGAGCCTCAGCAGAGGCCACCTCCTGAGCCGATATGGAGAGTGAGTTTCTCTGTGTGGCCCCTGTAGCAGGCTGGGCAGGGCTGGGCAGTGTTGAGCAGGCTGGGCAGGACTAGACATGGCTGGACAGGACTGGGCTGGGCTGGATGGGGCTGGGCTGGGTAGAGCTGGGCAGGGCTGGACAGGGTAGAGGTGGGCAGGGGTGGGCAGGCTAGTGGGGCTGGGCAGGGCCGGCCAGGGGTGGGCAGGGCTGGGCAGGGAGGTTCTTCACTCTGTGCTATATGTGTCAGTAGTGGCCCAACTCAGTCACTGAGACAACCCCAAACAACCACACGCATTTCCAAACATTCTCTAGGAAAGCAATTGGCAAACTTTCTCTGTAAAGATCCAGATAGCAAATATTTTGGGCTTCTCTGGCCATATGGTCTCTGCTGCAACGGCTCACACTGCATTGTGGTGTAAAGCCCTGGAATGTAAACAAGTGGGTGTGGCTGTGTTCCAGGACAAGCTCATGACACAGACTGGTGACAGGCGAGAGTTGGCCAGTGGGTCTTACTTAGAGGGCCCCGTCCTGGGGGAACACACGCCCCAGTGAAATTCCCTTTTCTATAAGGAGAAAACTGGGCCGAGATATGGGTCAGTTGTCCTGCTTGAAATTGATAGTGAGAACAGGGTGGCTTTCCCGTGGAGAGAGAGGGAGGCAGGAAATGCCAACGTGGGAAATTTTGTTTTGACTCATCTTTGATTTGGACATAGTTCTCCAGAGAAACAGGATATGTATGCATGTGTGTACACACATCTGTACACACCTGCATGCATGTGGATGCATGTATATGTGCAGTTAGGTAGGTAGATAGGTAGGTAGATGATGGATGGATGGGTTGATACATGGATAAAAGATAAATTACAAGGACTTGCCTCCATGAGATCCAGAGGTCCCCCCGTTAGCCTTCTGTACCGAGAGACCCAGGGAAGCCTGTGGCTTAGTAGGAGTCCAGAGGAACTGGGTCTCACGTATTGGGATTCTGCATCTTATGCATCTTGGGTGTCTTATGTGACTTTTCCCATGAAACAAAAGGTCAAAGGGTGTAGCAATAATAATGTAGGGGGAACTGGTGGCAAAAATCACCCTGATCGCATCACCTGCATAGCACAGCTGCTGTCATCTGTCCAGTCCTCCTGCAGCTCCGGCCCACGCATGCACATTTTAACACCATCACTTCCAGACTTTCCACACCCTTCCCCCAAGCTCGATGATACTCGAGACACATTCTGACAGACTCACCCTTAGTAGTTGTCTAAAATTCTGGCCTGCTGCTGCCCCAGACTTGCTCACAACATCCCCAGTCATGGACCGGATGGTGAATCACCGACAGAGGGAGTGTCCTTCTCAGCGTCCCTTTGGGCTGACTTGAGGTCCCCCATGTCAGCCACTCAGAATGGTGTCACAGGTACTTAAGGACACACAGCCTGACCCTTCACCTCGGCCTTCCTTAGAGACATTCCAGGAAGAGCGTGAAAGCGGCCAGTATGCCACGGTGTCCACCCTCCCTCTGCGTGCCCCTCTTGACTCTTGGCACCTTTTCTCTGGGGCGTGGCTTTAATTTCAAAAAATATGCTTCTTCATTTCCAAGGTCATTACCTCAGCAAGGCCATTGACTTGGGCCAAGCTGGCATCACTTTACTTCTGGGCTATTGAGACCACCCCCAGTTCCGCACGCTACCTCCTGCCTCTCACACCTGGTCTCCACTGTGCTGACCGCGTCCTCCCAGCAGCCTCGCCTAGTCAAGTCTCTCTCCCGGAAAGCCCCAGCGCCCTGAGGATGACCCAGCTTCCTTTCTGTGCGTCCCAGGGCACGGCTGGCATTTATCAGGGCCACGTTCTACCGGCCCTCTCTCTTGAGGGCAGCCTGGACAGCTCTGGGCCGCTCAGCCATCCATCCACCATCCCATGGACAACCTCTTTGTTTTTCCAGGATGACTCCAACTTTCTTAACCCTAAAATGAAATTCAGTCTCCGTAGCAGGCCACTGCCCCGCCCCAAGGCAGGACCTCCTCCTTAGCGTCGTGACTCACCTGACTGGACACGCTCACTGCAGGAGACGGCTGTGCAGGACCAGGGTCCGACCTCTTCGGAAGTGGTGGGAGGGCAGGGACGAGCCAGAGGGGTCGGCAGAGCTTCTCTTTGTGGCCTCCATCAGACAAACTCAGCAAGGGCTCAGCTGCCAGGACTCTGCTCCAGGGGCCCAGACCCCAGTTCTGGTGATCGTCAAGCTCAGCTCTTGCTCACCGTTGACGGGGTGGTGAGGTGTAAGCCTGTCTCCTGTGCTCCGGGGCGGTGTAGTCTAGGTGGGTGATCAGAGATCAGATGCTGAGGACAAGGAAGGTCAGCAGAGCTTTGGGAAGAGGTGGCCAAGGGCAGGCCTGGGAAGGTGAGGGTTGGCAAGATGGAGAAGGGGTGCACCCCTAGCAAGGGGCGCAGGCGACCGAACCTGGGGCCCTCGAGGCTCATGAAGATCATGTCCTGAAGATGGGGCGGACGGTGCACGTGGGCAGGAGCCAGAAAGCACAGCTGCACGGAAGCAGGTGCCCGGGCCGAGCGCATAGGCCCAGCCAAGGGACCCAGAGCAAACAGATCCTACTTAGCATTAGTGCTGTGAGACACACACACACATCCCCACACATCACAGGCATGTCACACGCCACACACTCCACACACACCGCGCACATGTACACACTCCACAACCCCCCACATCACGCACTCTACACACACACACAGCACACACACACCACACATGTACACACACCACACACAGACACACCACATACCACACACCACACACCAAGCATCCAGAGGGTGAGGTTGGGCAGCGTCTAAGGTTTTTTCCAGCACTTGCCTCCAGAATGACGAGGGTCTAAACAAAAAGTATAAGCTCCCCAGGAGCAGTCAGGCCCATGGGCGGCCCTGCCGCTCTTCTCATGGGCCTTCCTGTGCCGGACTCTGGGGACCCCCCGCTGCGGTGCTCGGCGTCTGGGGCTCTCAGGACACAGGCCACGCCCCGGGGAGCGGAGTCCAGAGGCCGCGCTGTCCTCCGTGCTCCGGCTGTGCAGGGAGGCGGATCTGTGTGAAGAGGATTCATCAAAATCTCTAATTAAATACATGGCAGCTGCTGAATGAAAGCGTTTGTCTTAGCACTGCCTTCTTATAATACCTTATAATCCTGAGAGTCCAAAGTATGAATGAATCATAATTTCTAAGAACCCGGGAGCCAGGCGCAGCGCAGGAGGGGCGCGGGGCAGCGCGGGCAGGAGCTGTCGTGCTTCGTGGAGAAGCGGGAGCCACTTTGGAGTTCACAGCCTGCACACTGGCACACTTCTGTGTGAGTGAGAAGGTGTGTGCGCACGCCATGGAGGTAGGCTCGTTTCCAGCTGTGGCTGTTGGGCATTTGATGCGTGGGACCCATCATGGCTGCGCTGTTTCTCAGGCAGCAGAATTTTACTCAGGGTCCCTCTCACCACTGAGAAGGTGGCAGCTTGGAAAATTTACATAAACTTCCCCAAGTCTCCTGCAGCCCACAAGCCCAGAGAGGTGCTCCGTCCAGGCTGACCTGACTGGGCCCTCCTCTCTGCCAGGACATCCATCCTGAGTTGACCCTGTGCCAGGGCCTGGCTGGGTCCTCAGATTGTAGCATTTAGTAAGACACGATTCTTGCTTCAGGAAAGGGTTGGATGAGACCGGCTGGCTGGGGCTAGCTAAGGTTTATAACAGATAAGCCCCCCCATCGCAGGGCCTAGTGCAGGAAATGGTGTCCCCTGAGTGACCCGGGAGGGTGTCATGGAGTGGACCTCGCTCCTTGAAGATATTTGGGAGCCAGGCTCTTGCCACCCTGTGGCTCCTCCATGGTCACATCTGCCTCCAAGGAGAGGAGGCAGGAGACCCACATGGAGCGTCTGTATGGCCTGACCTGTCCTCCCTCCAGCCCTATCCATCACAACTTCATCCTGTGGCCATGCCTAGCTGCGGGGAGCTCAAGAATGGGGTGTAGCTGTGTCCCCAGGGAGGGGAGAAGAATGCAGGGGATATGGGAGAGCCTTGTAAGGGGGAGGAAAAAACCCCACGCCTTCCAAGATCAGAGGTGCAGAGAAAGGCTGGGCCTATATAAATGGCTTTAGTTTCTCTTTCTCCCCCCAAAATGGGAAGCTAAGTCTTAACAACAACAACAAAAACAATGATGAAAAGAAAGTAAAATGACTCATAAGGCTCGAAATTGCAAATGTGCAGTGAAAAGAGTAAAGGTGTTGCCAGGGCTTGGGGTCACATCCTGGTCTATTGGGGAAACCGTTTCTTAGCCTTCCTGTGCTCATCTCCCCGTGGGTACAGCGGAGACCGTGGCTCTTGCTGCTTGGGGGCTGCTGTGCAAGTGGACGGAGACCCAAGCCCAGTGGACTGCCAGGCACCAGGTGTGCGCCAGGTTGTCACCCACTTCCTGCTTCCAAAGTGTCTGCAGTTGCTCCAGGGCCCCTGGGCTGCTCTGGGGAGGTAGGTGCTGGGTGTTCCTTTCCATCTCTCACCTACTCAGTCAACTAGATCATCCAACAGCACACACTTAAGTGCTATTTTATCTTCTTTCTTTCATTTTCTACTGTGGATTTATCCGAAGGATGTGAAAACACCATCTCACAGGAATATGCGTCCCCCTGTGTTCATTGCCACATTATTCACAGCAGTAAGATTTCAAAACAGCCTAAGACCTATAGATGGATGACTGGAGAGATAAGATGCCTATATACACAAAGGAATAGTACTCAGGTATAAAAAAGGTGGACTCTTGCCATTTGCAAACAGATAGACCCCGAGGGGGTGATGTAAGTGAAATCAGTTAGAAGGAGGAAGGCAAACACCATCTGATTATACTCACGTGTAGAGGTAAATAAAATAAAGACACAAAAAAACCCTCCAAACTGTTAAACTATAAAAAACAAAATGGTGCTTACAGGGGAAGGGATGGCAGGTGAGAAAATTGGGTCGAAGGGATCCAGTGTGTGAAAGAGGTTGGCACAGACACTGGTATATGTAGACGTATGCCTGGGATCGACATAATGTCATAGTCAATGTCATAGATATACTTGTACCTCAAGCTTGATATGATATTAAATATGATATAGAATAATATCCGTGGTTATCTTATGGTAAGATAATATCATTCTCTGTTGAGTGATGGTTCCAGGAGGCAATGGTCTAAGGCCGTTACACACAGTATGTCTTTAATCCTCTCACAAACCTACACACGGGGTCCTATTATCCCCACTTGAATATTACCCGAGAGCTCTAGGCTTTGCCCTCCTGCTCATAGCTCTACTATCAGCACCTAGGACAGTGCCTGGCTTGCAGCCAGGACTCAAAATGAGATGAACAAATAGCTCCCTGTCTCCAGGATGAGTGAGGCCCAGCGAGGCGGCATGATTTGCTCAAAGTCCTGTGGCTGGGAGCACAGGAGCCGGATCCAAATTCAGGCCTGTCTGGCCCCAAATGCTCTGTGGAGTAGAAACAGTTGGCAAAGTGGAGGCTGAATCTCATGTGCCCAGGAGGAAGCAGTCCCAAAGCCTGTGACTTGTGTGTTTGTTCCAAATACCCTTTGCTTGGCTTGCACTTGACAGGACCTTATGCTCTGGAAATAAAGAGGTAGGGGAGACCGCTGCTGTGGCCCAAACGACGGTGCCAGCAAGGTGACAGAGCCCACTATCTGGACTTGGGGGGTTGCCTCCAGGGCTCAGAGGTCCCCAGGATGCCAGGGACGGTCAGGATGACCTTGGCCATTCTCTACCTGCCGGGGTCTGTGTCCTCTGTAGAGCTTTGGAAGGGATGATTTCTGAATCCCTCATGGCTGATTGTCTTAGGCACTCAATTTAAACTCCAGGAACCCCAATCCCAGAGTCTGTGAAATAGAGGGAGAACAAGACTGTGTCAGAAGAAATGGCCTTGTGTCCTGGCCCAACATGTCTTCTCTAAGGTCAGCACTGCTCTGATTCTGCTCCAACCCTCTCTGAGCTGCTTCTCAGTCCTCATAAATACACTGGAGAGAGCACACAGCTGTAACACTTCACACTTACTAAACCTCACGCCCTGTCCAGGAGAGTCACCTTTACCACGTGACCCCTACTTTTGGGTTGACCTCAGTTTCCTCTAACTCTGTGGTTCAGTTTCTTAGACGTGCTGATCAGGACCAGCAATCCAGCCCCATGTGGCCTTGTTGTGCTGGAGCCTCCCTCTGAACCCTCCTTGCTGGCCACCGGCAGCCCTACTTGTCAGCTGGTGTCTGCAAGTCAGCTTAACCGTGTTTGTTTCTGTCTTTTCTTGTTTTGTCAACATGCCATTGAGAAGGAAGTGCAGACCCGGGCCTTGATTAGACATCTCCCTTAGTGCAAATTTGCCTTGATTTTCAATTCAGCATCTTGGCCTAATGCTGGGGCACTGTCTTCCTGCCATAGCAAGGTCCTGAAAGCCTAATGTCGCTGGCCACGGTCCTGAAAGGGAAGTGCACATTCTAATGGTGTTGCCTTTCTGGGAAGAGATGATCTGTCCCTTCCCTTCCACCCCATTGTCTTTCCTACCCTGCTACTGAGCTGCTCAAGAGAGGTGTTCCTGCTTTACTTTTTTAAAAGATTTATTTATTTATGCATACAGGAGCTGGGGTCCAGGTCAGAGTTGTGGGGTTGTGTATGTGTGAGGATTCACCAGAGACAGAGTGGGGAACAGAACAGGCAGACTGAGTGAAATACACTGCTGAGGGGAGCAGCGGGCGAGGCAGGAGAGGTCTGCTGCGCCATGTGGGTAGCTCCCTGGCCAGCGGGGAATTGAACTCATGCTGCAGAGGCTGTGGGCAGCTTCATAGGCTGCGTCTTAACCCCTTGCGCTACCAGAGAGGCCCTGTTCCTGCTTTAAATGCAACTGGCAACTTGTCAAATTGCCAGAGGAGCCAGGGAGTCCTGACCTTCTCACCAGGAGGCAGTTTGAGGCTTGGAGGGAGCCTGTGTATATGTGCTTGCACACACACACACACACACACACTTCCTTGGAGATGGGAATCCAGGATTCCAGCCTTGATAATCACACAAAGCTGTGTGAAATTGGGAAGTCATTGAGCCTCTCTTAATTCCTTTGATGTGAGTGTGAACATAGAACTTGGGGTCCTAACCAAATCTCTTAATTTCTCTGAATTTCCCATTTTTCTCATATGTGTGATCACTTGTAGTTATGGGAACAGGCATTTGAAGTGCCAGCCTTGCCATCCACATGTGCCGTCTCGGGCACACGAGTTCATTTCTCTGGGCTCCAGTTTCTTTCTCTGTTAAATGACAGGGAGGACAGTCTTTGCTTTGTGGCGTTAACGTGAATGCAGATGTACAGAAACGGTGCATGAAAATGGACCCAGACCGCGCTACTTCCACTTTCATTTTGTTTTTCCTCTCCCTCCCCTCCTTTGCCTTCCATTCTGTCCTTGTGTCTCCCTCTTGGCTGCTTTCCCCTCCTCTCCCAGCTTCATTATCATTGTTACCATCACCTCACTATTAACTCAAATCCAGTTATAGCCCTGAAAGTGCTGAGTCATCTATGAAACATCACAAACACTGAAATAGCTATGATATTATAGGTAGACCCCCCCCGATGTGGAGCTCAGTGTGTTTGAGAGTGTGTGTGTGTGCGTGCGCGTGCGCGTGTGCATGCAGCTTTTAGATGTACTCGGTGGAGGAGTATGGCTGTTGGGCAGGTCAGATGTTGTATGTCAAGGCATGTGGTGAACAAAATGAGTTTGCCTGTGGCTGGGGAATCCAGCCGTCAGAGCTGGGCGGCGCAGCGGGAGGAGAGCCAAGCAGAACACCTCAATGATGGTTTAAGAAACTTACAAATAAAGCAGAGATTCCTAATGTTTAATTTCAAGTGACTGAATATTAACATTTAATTAGCTCCTGACTGCTAAGCCAATATCAAATCCCAGTAGAGGATGGTTGCCTCTCTCATGTATTGGCAGCTAAGAGGCTACAATCCTATTATAGTGACAGGCAGCAAGATGGCAGGTCCCCCTAAGACGTGGAACTCTGGTCTCCACACTCTCTCTGTACCCCTTTAGGCAGAGATCCACTCTCATCTATCTGGTTCTTGGAATGAGAAGAGGAATCACTTGGGAACCAACACACCTTGTTTGAAACTCCAGTTTACCTCACTTTGCTTCTATGATTACCAGCCAAGCTCCTTAAGTTATCTATCTGATGTTGGGCTTGCTACCTGGCAGCCCTCCCTGTATATTGGAGGCAATGGATAGGAAATACCTGACAGAAAGCCCTTACCCACTGTTGCTGATTGACTGTTTCCCCCACTCATATGTTGAAACCCTGTCCCCCAATAAGATGGTGTTAGGATGTGGGGCCTTCAGGAGGCAACTACATTTAGATGAGTGCTTGAGAGTGGAGCCAGTGATTGAGTTAGTGTCCTTGTAAGAAGAGAAAGAGACTGGAATCCCACCCCTCTCTCTGCTTTTGAAGATACAGCCAAAAGTTGACCATCTGCCAATTGGGAAGCAGGTTCTCACCAGATCCGAGATCTGCTGGCACTTGGGTTTGGATTTCCCATAAATGTTGTTTCCTCCTCTAGTCTATGGCATTTTTGTTCTAGCAGCCTGAACTGAGATACCCATAGACATCAAGACACAGTTCTGCTCCAGCTTCATTTCCCTCCTCTGTCCTTCTTGCTATGTCCAACGACCCTGAGTTTCTTAGTTCCTGTTGAGGACCAAGATATATTCTACCTTGTGATCTCCAACATGCTGTTCCCCAGTCCTGGGATTGCTTCCCCTCCCAATCCTCTGACCATTTCTCTTACAAGTCTCAGCTCAAATATCACTTCTCGAAGGGGTTTTTATTGGCCTCCTAGATAGATCAGTTTTCCCATCACCTATGCCCATGCCTTCCTCATTAAAGTTGGACTTTAAGCTTAGAAAATACACAGTTCCATCCTCCCTTTCTACTTATGTCTAAGGGGAAAGCATTTCCTTCCTCTCATTGCCTCCCAAAGCCAGCAGAGCTTCACTCTCTCTCTTGCGTCCTCTAATGAGTTAGTGGTTTTGTTTACTCTGCTGGTGACAGGTCTGACAACACTCACCACTGGCATCAAAATCCCCCCCTTCTCAAAGACTGGTACTGCAGTTGATGTTTCGCATTTGCATAGGACTGAGCAATGCTTTCTAGATGATCATAGAAGGCAACGATCATTCAGCTCACAGACTGCGGGGCAAGAGTTTTATCTCTTTGAGAAGGTGTGTTTGGGGTTTGGTTCACTATTATGAAAGGTTATAATTTAGGGGGTCAAATTGTGAACCCTGCCAGCCTTGAGAGATGGATTTTGAAATGCAAAGCTTTAGACTGGAAGGGCAGTGGTCTAGCGATTGCCAAGCCAAGGCCAAGAAGAGGTGATCGAGGTTGGGTTTGTTAGTCCAGCCTCAGGACCTTTATCCATCCACAGTGACTGAGTGTCCATTTCCTTGTAGATCCTGAGAGAGTTAAGGGTGAGTGATGTGATCGAGGGCCCCAGAGAATCATAGGGATCAGAAATCAGAAGAGATGCTACTATGGTTCCACAGCTTAGGTTTCTGGAATGAGGCCAGAAAGGTGGATCCCAGGAGGGAGAGGAGACTATATCAGGCCATGTCTCTGCTCTGATGATGGTGGTGGTGGTGCGTGGTGATGATGCTGGTGATGATGCTGGTGATAATAATGATAATGGCGGTGGTGATATGATGATGATGGTGGTGGATGGTGATGATGGTGATGATGATGATGTGGTTACAACAGTAGCAACTAACCTTTAACGAGCACTAATTGTGCTCCAGCTAATGTGCTGTTTTACATATTAACACTTACTTGATCTCTTACTCTATAAGGGGGACACTAAAATTAACTCCATTTTACAGACAAAGAAACTGAGGCACAGAGAGGTTAGATAATTTGCTTATGACTTGGCTGTGCGAATAGCAAGAGGCAATACCAGGATTCAAAGCTGGCTCTGTTAGACTCCAGCCCTGGTATGCTCTATGTCATCCCTTGTTTCTTGTTTCTAGATGAACCAGTCCAAGACCATCTCATCATTTATCAATCATTGTTTATTGTGCATTTACTATGAGCAAAGCACTATGCAACTTCTCTGCCTTATATTCTTGAGCTTACATTCTCTTGTAGGGGAACAAAATCAATGGAACACATACATATAAAAATTAACTATGAATATTACAGAGTCTTATAAGTGACATCAAGAAAATTAAACAGGGTTTTTGATAACCAGTTGAGGGGAAGGGTAGGTCTCTTCATGTGGGAGGTCAGGAGGAATTCTGTAGTGGTGACATGGACAAAGACCTCAAGGTCAGAGGAACCAGTTATACAAGAAGCCTGTGGTAGAACACGCTCGTTTCTCAGTCTTTTCATTTTCTGTTGGGTCTCTGGGGGTAAAGTCCACCTGATGGTGTAGACTGCAGGACACCTCTGGGGTGGGAGGTCCCAGAGTGGTGTCTGCCTTGCAGGGCCTCCTCTGCATGCTCCTCAGAAGTGGCTCCCTGCCCCTCCATTCCAGCTCTTCCCAGAGCCGAGGGGCTATTGCCTGTTGTCTTGGTCATATTTGGTTTCTAAACCCTCATCTGGCTGAGAGGGTGGTGCCACTCTAGGTCTCTGGGGACCAATTATGAAGCGGTCCTCTTCCCTTTTTCACTGCCGAGTACAGCCATAAACTGATGCAGAAAATTCTAAATCCAGTTAAGTGTTATTTGCTTGAAATATTTGAAAGAGCCAGCTTGGCCCATCTTCAAATATTTTGTTAGCTAATCAAAGCCAGATTGCGGTCAGAGGCCATATCTAAATTTATTAGGAAAATTAATAGACCATTTAGATTTTATTGGAATTAAGCGAAAATACGATAAGCAGTCACGCCAGCAGGTAGTCATTAATTATTACACTGACCTGTGTGATGGGCTCATAATGAAATATTGACTTCCAGGTAAGTCATGAAGCCCTAGGACAAGCAGGACAAGTGCTAGAAGGGTGTCCTCACTCCATCTGCTTGAGGTTAATTGGCTAGGACACAGTCGGAGAGGCTTCCAGTAAACACACGCTGTTTCTTCTTTCCAGCAGCATTTACTGTGCATCTACTGTGTGCTAGACCCTGGGAATACAGACAATAAACAGCCAGGCTTGAATCCTGGTTCTAGGGCATCCCGGCTGTGTGCTTTTAAGCAGTTACTGAACCTCTCTGAGTCTTTATTTCCTCATCCTGAAAGCAAGAACCACAGGATGAGCAGGGTTGTGATGTGTGTGGCCTGCTGCAGGTCCCGCAGCGTGTGGCTGTGACTCTAGCTGTCGCTGGTGATATTCTCGATAAGACAGTTTCCCCTTGGAGGGCTCAGACTCCACATTGCCACACAGCCTGGCCTCAGGCACAGCTGATTCCTCCACTGTGTGCCTCGCACAGGCGAGCAGGGCTCAGAGAAGGTTTTGATGAGAAGGAGCAGTTTGACCTCAGTCTTAAGGGGTAAGAGGGCTTGTTTCCCAGTGGGGCAGGGAGCTATGGGGCTGCAGGTAGGTGGCACAGCAGAGGAAGGACTCAGAGGCTCAGGCTGGCGATTTGCAGAATTTCAAACAGAGGGGGTGCTCTGTTAGTGCCTTACTGGGGCCACAGGAATCGGGGGCTGGCATGTGCTTTGGGCACTCACCTTGATGTTGTTCTCCACAAATTGTCCCCGAACCAGATGTTCCTTAGGAACTTTTGTTTGATGTTCCATTTTGCCCCCTGGAGGCAGAAGGGAAGTCTTAAGAGTTGCCTGGGTCAAAGATCATGAGCAGATCTGAGCTGTGAGCTTCCTCCTGGGTACCTGCTCTGTATGTGTGTGGGTGTGGGGGGGTAATGGTGGCTCCTTCAAGGTCACCTGGGTGCAACCTGGAGGCACCTACCATTGCCTGAGTTCAGATCCAGCTCTGCTGCTTCCTTCCTGTGAGACCTTGGATGAGCCTTCCTGAGCCTCAGATGCTTCAAGAGGGAGGTTTCCAGCAGCCACCCCATTAGGCTATGGACAGACCATTAAAAAAAAAAGATCAAACACTCCCTCTACAGCTCTTAGTACACGTTTTTAGGATGGTGACATAGTCAACAAATGCTAGTTCCCAGAATGCCATGCATGTATGTTTAATTTTTAAAATTAGTTTAAAAAATAAGTGGAAGAGCATTGCTATATATGGGTGTTCTGTTTCCTGCACTAAATATACATCTGTCCTCAGAAAATGAATATGCATTTCTGCAGAGATCTATATGCATGTTCCATTTCTCTTATTAAGTATACATGCTGTACATGTGCCTATGTATCTAAGTATATAAATATGTAAGCATACTGATAGGTAGCCTACTTATATGTTGGAAGAATAAGGACAGAGAGTAGATGTAGGAAACTAAAGGATAATCTAGATTGTTCCAGAAAAATTGGGAAACTTGCTGAGGACAGAAGGACCTGGTTAGCCCCCGGCCACGTGTGGTCCAGCAGGTGCTGTCTGATCTGGGATTAGCCAAGCGCGCCCACAGAGGGGACACTGGCCCGCAGAGTCCATCTCATGTCCAAAGTGATGGTGCCCCCTACCATGGAGGGTAACAAGGCAAAGCAAGAGAGGAGCAAACGGGAGAGGGGCACCTGGCAGGACCTTATGGACCATTGAGGGGGACCTGTTTGTGCCTTTGCGTTGTGACGGGCTACCCTGACCCCCACACCACATGCCCTTGACCCTTGGCTGCTGGCAGTGGGGTCCAGCAGCCAGGCGGTGGCAAGAGGCCCAGAGAGCTAACAGAGTGACAACCCGCCCCAGCCATGTTGTCAACCCCGTGAGCCCAGCCTCGTAGTGGCACCTCACTGAACTTCTGGGTGGCTGTGGGGCCCGCAGGAGGAGAACCATCAATTCCAGCCTGCGCAGAGGCTCCTAGGGGTAGCAAACAGACCCACCTGGCGGCCAGGGAGACGGGCCGCGGCTGTGGGCCCTGCTGCTTCTGCTGCTGCGCCCCTTTCTGGAGACACGGTATGGACAGGCTGTGCTTGGAGGGTGGGGTCGGGAGGGAATGTGCAGGCAGGACGGAGGTCAGCTGGGCACACCCACACCCATGGCGACTGGAGACTTGGAGCCCACGCCTCCAGGGTCTCGGAGTGAGGAGACAGTGGGGAGCTCCCACACAAGGGGCTGTCTGATGACGGGCTGGCCGGGGGGACGAAGACCCACACGGGTCTGGAGCAGGCAGGCCGGGCAGCAAGGCCCCAGGTCCGGGCGCGTGTGAGGGAAATGCGGTGGGGCATCTTAATTAGATCCCGTCCCCAGAACTCCTGACCTTCTGTGTAGCACATCGATGTATTTTACTAATTATAAATGCAATTAAAAAGTACTGAAATAAAATTAGGCTGATATATCTAATTTACATTAAGCACTTTCAAATTATGCAGATTTTATAGTCCCTCTCTCTCTCTCTGTCTCTCCTTTTTTTTCAATTTGGGTTTCAGGGTAAAATTGTCTGCATTAAAACAGCTGGAAAACAACCTTGTAGGAAAACAAATTTCCTTTCTGTGATTATTCTCAGTGTGTGAGTTAATTTTCGAGGCAGTAATACACTCGGCTGGCACGGAGCAGCGAGTCACGGAGGACGATGCGTGTGCGTCTGGGTGCGGGGGGCCGGGGGCCGCGGGGGCGGCGCGGGGCCGGTTACTCCGGGGAATGGAGTTGAAGGGCTAACTAGGCAAAAAAATGCTCATGGGATGGTGGCTCAACAGTGGAGATTTACAAAGGAGGAGATGTAGCGGCGGGGGTGATCTGCCAGGGAGAGAGAGGAACCATCTGGCGGGTTGATCCAGAAACACATGATTCTTTCCCCTTCTCTGCTGACAGGCGAGGAGAGTGGTTTGGGTGCTGACGTGCTTGCCCAGCGTTATTAAAAATCCGGACGCTCGGTTTCGCTGGCTCCGGCGCTGCTTTGGAGTGTGCCCCTGTGGGAGACCAGCCAGACATGAGGGGCACGGAGGCCTGCGGCCGGCGCTCCCCAGTGTCTGCTGGGGTGGGAGAGGCCGGTCGCGCCGCCTGGCCTGCTGGAGTCTGCGCCCGCCCGAGGAGGAGACCCTGACGGGGCCTCTTTGCAGATTAAATCTGATCCGCAGGTTCCCCGGCAGCGGAGGTGTAATAAGCTCTTCTCCGAGTTGCATATAAGCTCCTTAAAACGTTCCCCGGGTGGTGTAACTCCCCTTTGCTCCTTGCACTCAATTTTACTTGCTGCCCAAACTTTGCCCTTTAAGCTTCCCATCAAAGGGAGGCCTAAACTAATTCCCCAAATTGGAGCTGTTGAGCTTGAACAAGGAGAAGATTTCGAAAGCCCTTTCTCCTCCCTCTCTCCTTTTCCTCGTTGAGGCTGGGGGAGTCTTTCCACCGTGTTCCAGGCGCCTGTTCTGGCATGGAGCCACGAGGGGTGCCTGGTGCCCCGAAGTCTTCCCCGGGGTGTGGACCCCTGGGGCCTCGCAGAGTGCAGGCACCATGGGGGTCTTGTGTCCGGAGGTCTCCTAGCGCGGGGTAGGGTCTCCTGGGCCAAGTGATCCTTTGCTCCTCCATCTCCAGGCTGCTGCCGCCATCAACACAACCGGAGAATGCCTCGGACACCGTGTTATTAATGCAGCGAGAGGAGGTGGGAAGGCCTTTCCCTGCAGGAGGCCCACGTCTGGAGCCACATGGCCCACCCGAGGCTACCCCGGCACGACCCTGGGGGTCTCTGTTCTCTGAGGACCCAGGCAATGGCTGAGAAGACAGCCACACTCCCCGCCACCCTTGTCTTTGCCTCGTCCCCACCAAAACCGGCGGGAGAGGACCCTGCCTCCCAGGCCCTCTCCCTTCTGGCATACCGTTTGGCCACCTCACGTGGGGCTCGGGCCTGGTCCTTCTGTGACAAATGCCCTTCAAGGCACGCTCGGTCTGATTTTCCGATCTTCTTCCTACCCTGCACTGGAGGCGCAGTGGGCCTGTCGGGGTCACTGGCTGTGCTGTTTCATCCGCTGTTCTCCTCTGTGCCCCACGGCTCGGTGTGATTCTGCTGTTCGAGTTGCAAGTGCTGAGCCTCAGAAAGCCTTCTTGGGTGGTGTCTTGGTCCTCGGCTCTCCTCTCAGAATTCCCACTGGTGGTCGAGCTTTTATGCCTTTGCATGT
Organism: Talpa europaea; assembly: GCF_964194135.1. Lineage (NCBI taxonomy): Eukaryota > Metazoa > Chordata > Mammalia > Eulipotyphla > Talpidae > Talpa > Talpa europaea. The sequence continues at coordinate 100,299,316 of NC_140079.1, read as the reverse complement.
GCTGCTCTGTACCCAGTTGGCCTTGCCACAGGCCAGCTCATCACACTACCCCTTCCTGCTCTCAGCCTGTCCTGATTCAACACCCGCCTGAGACCTCCTCTGGGAAGGGCCTCTGAGCTCTGGAGGTGGCCTGCTGCGATGTCCATTCCCCAAGGAGGCCACACTGTCCAAGTGTGTGTGTCCCTTTTGAGAATGAGAGTTCCTTGAGGTCAAGGCCATGGTCTAATTCATGGCTACCGTGTCGTCAAGAATTGAGTAACTGCTCGATGAATGTCAGTGGCGTGAAGAAACGAATGCATGAGTTAATGGATGGGTAGGTGGGGTGGATGGGTGGGCGAATGGATGGAAAAAGCGGGAGAAAGAGAACAGGCATGCAGCATGCCTACGTGAACACAGGATGGAAGGACAGACGGGTGGAGGGATGGACGAATCGAGACGAATCGAGTCACAAGTGACACGTGAGCTTGGTTTAACTGTGGTGGTGATGGAGCTTCTGTCTGTGATCAGAAAGAGCTTTAAGCTGGTGAAATTCCAAACCAGAGCAATCCTGTTCACTGCTAAGATTTGAACCCTGAGGACATCTTTGTCGGGAGTCTTCAGGGCCTTTCATGAGCTAATAAATCTGAGGGTACGTGGTCACACCCATGAGCTGTGGGTGCAGGATGACCCGCACTCTACCATCCGGGCGCCTTCCCTCTGCTGCCGGGGGTTGGGGTGGGGGTGAGTGTGTGTATGTGTGTGTTAGGATTAGCAAGTCCTAGTGAACCGTGGTGGCCTTCCAGCAAGCTGGGCCTGCACACCAGGGTTTTCTCTGCAGCCGCGGCTGCTGCTTGTCCTCACTTCCTGCCAAACTCACCTCCCAGACAAACATACTTAGCAGGTGTTTTCCCCACATTAATAATCAGAATTGACACATTCTAAATGAGGCCCTCCTTGTTGTGCCGGGCAGTTCTGATGGATATGTGGGGGAACTGACGGCCCCTGAGAAATGTTTTTGCCATTACCAGCATTTCTCTGACAGGTTTTTAATAGTCCCACTAAAACTGCAGTATATTGGAAAATTTTGTAGATGAAGTGCAGAGGGCTGCAGTGAGTTGGAGGCTCTGGGGTGGAAAAATACAGTTTTGGGAACACCACGTTCCTCGAATAATGGTGCTCTTGGAAGAAACTGACCTGGTGTTGGGCGGGGCTGAACACTGCGACAGGGACAACTTGGCCAGGGCCCTTTGAGACTTGGGTTACAGGCGACAGTACACAGTGATTCTTGTGAACTGTGGACTGAAGCAGGTTTGAGCCCTGGGCTCAAGGATGAGGGAGGGTCAGACAAGATGGATCCATCCACTCATCTATCCAGCCAGCCAGACACCCACCCATGTATCCATCCATCCATCCATCCATCCATCTCTATCCATCCTGCCATCCTGCCATCCATCCATCCATCCATCCATACATACATCCATCCACCCACCCACCCATCCACTCATGCATTCAATAGGCACTTATTTACCTTCATCTCCTGTGTTGCAAATATAAATTGGGTTCCCTAAGTTCAAAATTCTATTAAGTAGCTTATGGATTTATGCCATGCAGATTTTACGCCCAAGCCTCAGTTTCCTCATTTCCAACACGAAGCTCATCACTCCTGTTTGTAGGAACTGTATCTGGGGTTGGTGATCCGGGAAGTTAGATTCTGTGAGGGTCAGGGTTGCCGCCAGAAACAGATGCCACTTACAAATGGGAGGGTGGAGAAGAGTTTAAACGTGGGGGCTCCAGGGCGAGCAGGGTGGAGGGAGGTGATGGCGGGAAGGCTCAGTGCGAGCGCAGATGTGGAGGGCTGCGACCACGTCAGGAGGCAGAGGGGGGCGTGGCCTCAGGACTCAGGGGCTGCTGGCCCTGCCCACAGCCCTGGCCCTGCCTGCAGCCAGGGCTGTGGCCTTCAGCAGAGGGTCAGACCGTGGTCCCTACAGCCCAGCAGAGAGAGGGCAGGGGGCGAGCCCTGACCTCAGCCCCTCTGCTATGCCAGGGGTGCCCCCTTTGCTTGCACTCCCTGGAGCGGGGACCCATCGGCACAGTCCGAGAAGGCCCTCCTTCCAGGCCCAGAGGGGAGGGCACAGGCCACAGGGCGCGTGGGGACCTGGCACAGATAACAACATGTGTGGACTCTGGGGAATTCAGTGGATGGTCCTGACTATGGGTACAAATAGCTTACACCCCAGGAGGGGCGGGGGCAGCTGAGGGACGGCTTCTGTGTGATGTTAAGAGATGGCCGCCCTTGATCCTCGGCAGCGAGGTGACGCCACACACTCTCACTCCTCTTGTTCCCACTGGCCATGGGAGGGAGGGCCGGTCAGATGGTAGCGACTGCTTTGCTTTCCAAGGGTTAAAGTCAGGTCCTGAGCGGGAAACCAGCCGGCCAGAGTTCATTAAGAAATCTGGTCCTGTTTTCATATGCCTGTTGGCCATTTGCATTTCCTCTTTGGAGAAATGTCTTTTAAGTTCTTCTGCCCATTTCTTGACTGGATTGTTTACTTTGTTTTTGTTGAGTTGTGTGAGTTCTTTGTACATCTTTGTGATCAGTCCCTTTATCAGTTGACTGGAGTGCAAAGATTTTTTCCCAGTCAGTGGGGTGTCTCTCTGTTTTGGTTAATGTCTCTTTTGCAGAAGCTTTTTATAATCAGGGAAATGCAAACCAAAACCACACTGAGATACCACCTTACACGAGTGAGAATGGCACATATCAAAAAAACAAGCAACAACAAATGCTGGCGAGGATGTGGAGAAAAAGGAACTCTCCTGCACTGCTGGTGGGAGTGCAAACTGGTCCAACCACTGTGGAAACCTGTCTGGAGATTCCTCAGTCTACTAAAAATGGAGCTACCATACGACCCAGCAATTCCACTCCTAGGGATCTACCCAAAGGACAGAAAAACATTGATTCAAAAGACCACCTGTACCCCTATGTTTATTGCAGCACTATTTACAATAGGCAAAACCTGGAAACAACCCAAATGCCCAAAAATAGATGACTGGATCAGGAAGATGTGGTACATACACACAATGGAATACTATTCAGCAATCAAAAAGATAAACTCATGCCATTCGCAGCAATGGGGATGGCTGGACCATTTGTAGCAGAATCTTCAGTGTTTTAAGAAACTGCCAAACTGAGCTCCAAAGTGGCCACTAGGGTTCATGGGCCATAGTCTAACCTGGCTCCGCTCGTGCGCTGGGTGAGGAGGGCATGGCCCCTCGCCCTCTCTGAACCTCCCCTTTCTCCTGGGAAATGCAGTGACAGGACCACCTCCCGGTGTGTCCTGGCCTTGGCATGACTGTGCTCCCTCCTTCCTCTTTGTGGGGTGTGTATGGACAGTGGTGGATCCCCAGTGCTCAGCTTGGCATTCTAAGCTCCTGCTGGCATTTCCTTTACAATACTGTAGTGTCCTGGGCAGGGCCCCTTGTGAGCTAGCCACCGCCAGGGCCACCTCTGGAAGCTGCCTGGGGACAGAGGTGGAGTCAGGTTTCTGGGCTAATTTCACTATTAAAGTGGGTCATTACCAAGCCCATTTGCACGGGCAGGAAGTCAAGTGGAGGCAGACCAGTTTGCACAGGTAGCTCACAGCGTACAAATGGTAGAACAAAGTTGGAGAGGGGGGACTGCCTGAGCAAGCAGGTAGCTTCTGGAAACTTAGGCTCCTGAGGGGGAGGGAGCTTGGAAAGAATTTCTCAAACTTGAATTGGACAGACTGGGGATCCCCCAGGGATCTTGTTCCAGTGCTGGCTGGTCCAGCTGGGCTGGGCTGGGGCCAGGAGTCTGCATTCCTGACAAGCTCCCAGGGGGGCCAGGGTGGCTGGGCTGGGCTGGGCCCCCTTGTCGGGGGGAGGTGAGGAGCTGGGTCACCTAGCACTCCCAGGAGCCACATCTGCCAGAGACAGCACACCCTGCAGAGAACCTTCCAGATCACGAACCTTAGCTGTGGGTCCATATCTGGGATTTCCTAATCTAGTTCCATATTTTCCTTCTCCATATTTTCTTCTTTTGGATTCCCTTGGGGCATCTGGTTCTCCACCCACAGGGGCTGGGGAGGGAGGGGCTACAGCTGAGTCACATTTCTGTTGATTCGTTGTTGGGGTCAGAGCCCAGCCCCTCAGAATGCGACTGTTTGGAGACAGCCTCTTTGAAGAGGTAACTAAGTTCACATGGAACCCATGGGGTGGGTTCCATCCTGGAACTCAAGAGCCCCTCTATCTCTCTTTGGACAACTAGACCTTACCTTGTCAACCAGGCCCCTTCCCCTTGGCGCTGAGGCCTCGTCACTGACTCTGCTGGGTGGGGCCTTGCCCTGGAGCTCTGCCTGTGCTGAGTGGGGAGTTTGCGCAGCAGGCAGCGGCCACGGAGAAGCAGGTGCCCTCAGCTGGGAGTCTTCAGGTATAACTGGCACCCAGAAACCTGCATTTGGGATGTGTGGATATTTGCACACACCTGTGTCATCATGACCAAGATTGTGAAGAGCCCCTTCATCCCCCGCGCTTCCTCGGCCCCTTGCTCCCCACCTCCTTAGCAGCCACAGGTCTAGTTTCTGGATCTGCAGGCTAGTTTGCACTTTCTAAACTTTTGGGTTTTTTTGCATGCAAGAACTGGGGTGTAGGCCAGAGGTGCAGGGGTGAGAGGATTCACCAGAGACAGAGTGGGGAGAACAGGTGGATCCACTGAAATACACTGCTGAGGGGAGCAGCCAGTGAGACAGGAGAGGTCTGCTGTGCCGTGTGAGTCAGCTCCCTGGAGTTGGGGACTGAACTCAGGCTGTAGTGGTGATAATGCTGATATTTACCCCCTAGGCCCCCAGGGAGGCCCCTGCACTTTCTAAACTTTTATGCAAACGTAATAACACAGCACTCTGCTCTTGAAGAATTGTGGAGATAGCGTTGACGTGGCAGAGTGCTTGCCAGCTGTTCACGTGGGTTAAGGTTGAGAGTAGAGTTTTGCACCATCAGAACTCCATTCTACAATTGCACTGTCACCTCTTGAACACCCCATTTGCTCCCCCAACATCAGGTTCCAGCCAACTCCCCACCCAGGAAAGCACCCCTGACATCTCGCCCTGTGAACTCCCTCCTCGGAGCTCCGTGCTGCCAGAGTCAGTGTGCTCCCTTCACGGCTGCCTCCTTCCGCTGCCTGGCGTGCTTTCTGCCACCTGGGCTGTTTGCATGGCTTATGTCTTCCTCTGCTGCCGGGGTGGGATGCACCCCACTCCTGGGCCGTCGGCAGCAGACAGGCCTGGTTTGTTTCCAGTCTGGGAGAAGCAGACACCCGTGGGCGAGCCTTTGGGTGGTAGCTGCTCTTCTCCTCGGATGAGTGCCTCGAGGTGCTTGGCTGGGTCCCTGGGGATGTGTAGCTTCTTAAGGAACGGCCATCTGAGCTCCAAAGTGCGTGTCAGTGACCTTCCTGCAGCGGCTGTGCATGCCAGGCCTCGCCGACGCCGGGCCAGTGTTTCTGCATGTTTCCGCGTTCAAGTGCTCAGCTGAGGAGTTGATGTCTCGTCCCAGTTACTGGTATTTCATTGTTGCGCCCAGTCTTGCTGGGAGGGTTAGTGATCTGTCCTGATGCTGCGCTCAGTACAACGTTCTCTGTGTAGAGTTAAAGGTACTCGTTGTCGGTTGGGTCCCGGGGTGGCAGTGGATGGATGCCAGACTGACACCGGCAGGCTCTCCACTGACTTCTGAATGACGTGGCTTCATTGAAATAATAGTAGTAGTAGTAGTAGTAGTAATAATAACAACAACAACAACAACAACAACAATAATAATAATACATTTCAATGACCAACCTTCTGTCTCCAAGGTAACCTGGGATTACTCTTGCTGGGGGCACACTCCCTGGTTCAAAATCCTCCAGAGTAGACACCTCCTCATTCCCTCCTCAGCTGCCCGCATGTGTCTGTCTGCCTGTCTGCCCGCCAGGCCCCATACCCTCTGCACTGTGACTCCTGAGCATCCTTCTGTCCCGGCCTCAGCTGCAGCCTCGTGGGCAGGTGGCACGCCACTTCCCACGTGCTGTTCTCAGCGAGGCCGAGGGGCCTCGTTCCCCAGAAGACCTTTACTGCACACGGAGCTCACGCTCCCCCTTGCCCGATCCAGCCCCCTGGCTTCCCTGCTCCCCCTTGATAGAAGCATCAAGGGAGGGCCAACAACAGATGAGGGGCCTGGCTGACACTCCCTTGGTCTGTTCACTGGACCCAAATTCCATCAATGCCCGCTTTGCGGCTGGGAATCCAGGCCCAGAGGTCACACCCCTGGCTCAAGGTCACACAGGAGTGGTCCCAGGTCCCCTTCACGCATCTCATCTGCGGTGCGGTCTGGGGCCTCCGCTCTTGCTTTCTCCTGCCCTCGTCACATGTAGGCGTCCGATGAAGCCCTGCCAGCCCTTGAGGCCCCGGTGGCCGGGCCCACTGGTCAGGTCTGGCCGAGGGTTTGGACACCAGAGTCTGACCCTTGTGCGCTCTGAACCGCTTCTCATGCTCAGAATAGACCAGAACTGAGCCAGAGGGCTAGAAAGCACCTGGTGACTGGGGCAGGTGCCTAACGGTGTGGAGGGAGCCCGATCCGGCTCGGACCCCACTCAGAAGGCCCCTCATCCTCTCCCGGGGGAGCCTGAGGGGAACCAAGTGGACCCCGTTCCGGGAAAGAAGGTCACAGCCGCTTCCCAGAGGCACAGAGGATCATTTTTCTTAGGTGCGTGAAGGTCCTCAACGACTGAGGTAATAGGTTTCTTTATTAAAAATTAATCTTCTTGTAAAACCATTGCGATACAATGCACTTTAATAAATCACCCCACGCTTCCGAACACATTTATTATCCTTTCTCGGGGAACCGTGGAGCCCGGAGAAATTGGTGCTGCTGAGAGCATGGGGGCTCAGCCCGGTGATGAGCTCAGGTGGGGTGGGGCGGGTGGGGCGGGGGACAGGGTGAGGGCAGCGGCCAGGCTGACTTCTGGCTGAATGTCCGGGCGGAAGATATTGGAGGGTTCACAGTTGGTCAGTATCAGCAGCATTAGCCGCCTCTCCAGCACCTGCCATGTGGCTCTTGGGGCCTCTGTGTGGGGAGGGTCCCGTGGGAGGGACCGCAGCTGGCGGGGCAGTCTGGGGACATGGGGAGCCTGCCTCCGGTTTGCAGACCAGCACCCGAGATCAGCACTGGGAGACCCTATGGGTCTAGTCCTCACCCACCTCATGTTGCACCTGCGTGTCCTTGGTCTTCACTGGTCTAGGATGTCAGAGCAGGCCGGACCCCCCGGGACGCCTGTTCTCCTTTGCTACCGACTCCTCTCTGCTCTGTTCCCCCCTTATCTACAAGGCCCCCCTGGCCCCAGCACCCCTAAATTACAAAGCCTCCTGGTACCTTTCAGCCTCACTGAAAAAACACTTTTCTCTGCAGAACAGACAAGACCAGCTCCTCTCTGTCAAATGGGTCGCCTGGACCCCAAAAGCATGCCACACCTGAACCCCAAGCTCCACGGTCCCTCAGAAAGCAGGCCTTTATCGTCTGCCTGAAACCTTTCCTCTTTAATAATTTACCCCGAGGTCCGGGCTAAGGAGGACCCATCTGAGCTGTATTGTTCTTCGGAATCCAAGCTGGAGCCTTTTTTCTCTCGGCCTCTCCCCGTGCACGGCAGCGCCCTGGCCGAGATCCACCTGCTGTCAGTAAATCCCACAGGAAACAGACTCCAAATTTCCTTTCAGGCTCAGCTGAGGACACCCCCTTCCCTGTGCTTCCTCCAGAATTTATAACACAGTTGGTCTTCTGCGGGGACGTGCGTGTGTTCAAGGCTGGGGTTTCAGCAGAAATTATTCTAAGTATTTATTATATTTATTTATTGTGTATTATTATTTTAATAGTGCGATTAGACAGGTGCGACCAGCATGAGTCTGGGGGACCTGAGTCCTTCTGTCCTACCTCACCCCCACATTTCTCTCAACCGCTGCCCTACTCGTGGCTAGAATTTCAGTTTTTATAGTGCCTGGCACAAAACAGGTAATGGATAAATGTCTTTTCAATGAGGAAGAGAGTGAGGAATTAATGGGAGAACAAGTGGATGGGCCAAGAATCTGCAGCTCAGGGCATAGGAGAAGGTCCCGCTGTGTTTGGCAGAATAGCGAGAGAGAGAGAGGGGTGGGGGAGAGAGAGAGAGAGAGAGAGAGAGAGAGAGAGAGAGAGAGAGAGAGAGAGAGTCAGGCCGGAGGTGCTGGCAGCAGTGAGACAGTGGTTTTGTGGGCCGGGTAGAGCACCTGCCTTCACCCTAAGAGCAGATATTAAGTAACTTCATCATCCAAATCAGCAGCAGCAGCAAATCAGTACAGCTGTCACCTCCATCACCATCACTGCCGGTGACAGCCCCTGCGCAGCCGCCGTGTTGTGTGGTCCTATCTGACCTGGTGCGTCCAGCCTCGCTCATTGTACAGATGGGGAAACTGAGGCTTGGGAGGGCAGTGACTGGCCCCAGTAGAAGGGCCTTGCAGGGCCCACCTCTGGGTGCTCTCAAATGCCAAGGTGAGGGCCCTGGGTATTGGGCCTGTTCTTGGGGAGTCTGCAGGTCACACAGGAGCTCCTGCCTCCCTGTACCCCTCCAAGGCCCCTGCTGGAGACATCTTCTGGGGCCTTCTCTGAGGACACCTGCGCCTGTGGGTGGGGCCAGGGCCACAGCAGTCCTTCCGTGGGGTGTCCGCTGCCAGCTCTGGGGAGGCAGGAGAACAGGCCTGGCCTTGTTTTCTTGGAGCTGCTGGCAGGGAGGACATTAGCCAACGGGACTCAATGTGGGATGCGGGGATTCGGGAGCTTGCTGGGGGGACCTCACTCTGGGTGTGGGTCCTGCCCAACCTCACAGCTCGCTACACCCCACACAAGCCTGTGGCAGGACCCTCCCCTCCATCCCAGCCTCAGCAAATGGCTCTCCATCCTCCAGACACTCCTCCTGGGGCCTCTCGCCTGCGCCCCTCATGTGGGGATGCCCCGGGCTGAGCCCAGCTCCCACCTCCCTGAGTCCTCGCCCCTCCTCCCCCTCCGCCAGCCCCTCCTCGCCCTGCTCCAATCACATCGCCACCCTCCTGCCCTGGGGGTCTGGCCGCCTCCTTGGTGGGCCTCTCTGCCCCTGCCAGGTGTCTTCCGCAGGCCGTGTTTCTGAAACCCGACTGTGGCTCCCCTGGATGCGGAGAAAGTGCTCTCTGCAGGGGGCCCTGTGCTCTGCAGCCCAGCTGGGCCTGGCCCTGAGGCCTGTCTGCACCGAGCCCGCCCCATCACCGGGACCCCTGAGGCTGTGCACGCGTGGGCCCCTCCGCCCGACGCCCTCCTGCTGGGCCTGAGTCCAGCTTGTCCATCCTGGGAGAAGTGGCTCTGGCTCCTGGGCAGATTCTTTTCCGGCACTTTCTGCCAGTGCTGGACCCAGCTCAGAGTTCCTGGAGCCACAAAAGAGAGAGAAAAAAAACACTGATCCCGAGCTGTCCCCTCCCGGCCCCTCCATGCTCGCCGCATCAGAGGGTGCCTCCGGCCATGCCACGCGCGCTGCGGTGGCCTGTCCAGCAGAGCCGTCTGCGCAGGGACGCGGGCGAGGTCATGGTCCTGGCGCCGGGGGCTGGGGTGGGCGCCTCACGGAGGCCAGCTCTGCCCAGGCGAGCGTCCTCGCTGGCTCGGGAGCAACTGTTACCCCAGTCCCGCCCCACGGAGCCGGCTGGGGCAGCCAAACCACAGCCGGGCCCGCGGCCATCGCCCATGCCCCTGCCACCCGCGCGCCCTCCTTCCTCAGCTCTGTGGCTTCGCCTCCGGGCCGACAGGGAGCCGGCGTTTGCTGAAGGATGATCTGTGGCGTGATCCTGGGGAGGGGGAACAACGTGGAGGAGGCGAGGGCCGCGGGGTCATCCCTGGCCCTGGCCGGTGGCTGGACTGTGCCTGGGACGTCAAGCTCCCGCGTGAGGCCGGCCCCTGGGCTTCGAGGCACAGGGCGGGGAGCTGCCCAGAAGCCCTTTCCGGGCTGAGGCCCTCAGACAGTGGGGTCCACAGCTAAACAGGACTGGGAGGCCCCCTTCTTCGCTGACGGCAATTCCTTCGTCAGAGGAAGCCTGGACCCCAATTCAGAAGCCCTGTCCTCTCTCTGACTGGGAGTTTTCCTCACTCTGCTGCAAACCCGCCTGGGTGGGTGCTTGTCATCCCCCGGCCTGCCTTGCGGGAGCGCGGGGAGAGGGCGCCTGGCCGCCCTCAGCCCCAGGGAGGCTGCTCCTCTCTCCCTGCTCCGCCTGCTCCCGCCAGCACCCCTGTGGCCTCCACACCCGACAGGGCAGCGTCCCCGTGGGCGGGCGACAGTCCTGCAGCCAGAGGCCAGCACCCCCACCCCTGCCCGCTGGCCCAAGGCCGCTCTTCTGGCCTCCTCCCCGCCAGCCGGGTGACCAGGGCTTCTCCAGGTCCTCGTCCTCTCTGCCCGGTCTCTGGCTCCACCAGTTCAGCCCAGCGCGCCCGCGTTCATGGCCGCGACCGACCGTCTCAGAACCGGGAAAGAGTCGTGCTCTCCAGACCTGAGCCCCCAGCCCCACCCCGACTGCCTCCAGACCTCGGGCAGGGCAAGCATGTTGGCCCCGCCCCGGTGTTTTCATCTGGAACAGGGACCAACCACAGCTTTTCTCTGGAAGGTTCAGTGCAAAACAGTAAGACACTGAGCGCGACCCCTGGCGCAGAGGCCCGGCCTGTCCTCCCACGGCAGCCCCGATGCCACGTCACCATCACTGCATCCCCCGGTGGTGCCTCCCCTGTTCCCTGGGGGTCCTTCGGAGCAGCAGGGGGCTGTGGCACAGAGGGCAGCCAGATATTTGGGTGACACGGGGATGAACGTCCCCCTGTTTTGTCCTCAGCTGCAGGAGCAAGATCCGGCCCGGGGTGGGCCCGGGTGAGTGCTGAGGGCAGGCTCACAGGACAGGGCAGGACAGTTGCGTGGCCAGGCATGCTGGCGCATGTGTGATGGGAGGGTGTGACCCCCATGGGGAGGGCCCCACCTGCAGGCCTCGGCTTCTCTGTGGGATGGGGTGAAGGAGCGAAGGCCAAGGGTTGGTTGCCAGGTGCTGGCTTTGAACCGGGTTGTGCCACTGCCTGCTGGAGGAGACTTGCTGCTTCGCGCCTCTGCCAGGACCCGCGCAGCCATGTCTGATGAAAGTTGTAGAAGCCAAGGTTTGGAATGGCTGAGCTCGTCTGCGCAGGGTCAGGGGGCTCTGGAAGGGGGTCTGGGGTGAAGGGCGCGGGAAGAGCCCGCCATGCTGCAGGATGGATAGGGACAGACTGCCGAGCGGAGGAGGGTTCCCCTGCAGGGACAAGCTCGCTGGCGCGGAGAGCTCTGTCTCCCCCCGTGACAGGGAGAACCAGTGCGGGACAGCGTCCCAGAGGCGGGGACAAAGGCCGGCAGCGTCTCCATTTGTCTCGGAGAAGCTGGGGCGCTTTCTGAGCTCACCCACGCTCCCTCAGTGCGGGGTGACTTCAGGCTGGTCAGCAGCTTCCGGGGGTGATTGACATATGCAATTTCTCTCCTTCTGTCTGGCCGAGGTGTGAAGGGAAAATTGGATGTTGTTGAATAATTGAAAATGAAAATCCCTCCAAATTGATTCCTATGAAAACAAAATTGAGTTCCACAATTAGGCACCCTGCCTTCCAGGGCATCTGAGGCCTCGGTCCGCCCGGGCTGCGGCTCAGCAGTGCTTTTCATGTCAGCACCGTGCGTGGGGGCCCGTGGTGCCAGAGGTCTCCAGGCAGCTGCTGTGTTGGAGTCCACCAACCCGGGGAAACTCTACCGGACCCCAGGGGTCCTGGGTTGGGCTGGCACGTCTGTCTCCTGTGCTTCCCACGTCCCCGGGGGCACAACTGTGCTCTGCCTGGTGTGTGTGCCGAGGAGACGGAGGGGACTCTTTCCCCTGCCCCCTCGCCAGGAGAGGCCGCCTCAGCTTTCTGCCCCTGGGCCTGGCATCATCACACCTTCATCCACAGCCTGGGGTGTTCCCCCAAGAACTTAAACTCCTGGCATAGGCTGAGTCTTTTAATGTGCAGTTTGTGGATGGAATTCAGGGGGGTCCACACAGCCGGATGGCAAAATTACATCATTATCTCTCTTTGGAGTGTGTTTTTCTTGGTGGTAGAAAACACATAACATGAAATTTACCATTTTAGTCAATTTAAAGTGCACAATTCAGGGGCATTAAGGACACTCACGGTGCTGTACGACCATCAGCACTATCGAGTTCCAGAACTTTTCCATTACCCCAAATGGAAAACCTGTGTCTATTAAGCATCCCCTCCCCCTGCCCAGCACTTTCTACCTAATCTTTACCTGGAATTCACTGTGCCCTCAACTGTAAATTTCAAAACAAGGCATATAGTATTAGCAGCACCAGACTCTTATCACCAATATCCGATGTTTTCACACTGTATTACAATGTTACAGGGATCTTGAAAATCTTTCTGCTGGGAATTGGCCAACTCTTTCTGTAAAGGGCCAGGTTGGTAATGTGTTGGGTGCTGTGGCCTGCAAGGTTGCTGTCTCCACTACTCCACTATACCTTTGGCTTGAAACAGCTACAGATAATAGTGTATAGACAAATAGGAATGGTTGTGTTTTACATAAAGCTTTATTTACAAAAACAAGTGATGGGCCGGACAGGATCTGGTATCACAGTTTGCTCACCCCTGCTTTATGCTCTCCTATGCGTAAAGTCACTGTACTTATTAGAGCACCGCAGATACTGTATTTAACATGTCAGTTACAAAACACATACTTATTGCTCTACTACACAACTTTGGGATCTGTATTTTTACATAGGTTTCCTTTGTGATCCTAAGTATATTTTTGTGAATTTGTAAATTTTATTCTGAGAACTGGTATTTAGGTTACATTTGAATTCTAAAGGGGTTCCTGACACAAACGAGTGACGAATCCCTAAATCTTTAGCCAATCATCTAGGCATTGTGAGACCATCCATCCATCCATCCATCCATCCATCCATTTATATACGGGAGAGTCATTTAGCTCATATATAAATAATTTATAGTTACTAACCATAGTGAGAGCTACAGAGGCAGCAGATGGCATCACAGATCGATGGCAGGCCGGGCAAGGGTAACTACTTGGATGGAGTGATCGGGTCACCTCTCTGAGACAGTGACCTCTTAGCCTAGAAAAAAAGGCTGGAAAGCAGGGCTGTGTGAGGGGCGGGGGGAGGTGGGGAGCCTTCCAGTGGAGGGGGGAGCATGTGAGAGCTGGGGCAAGGAAGATCACGGCTGAAAGGAGAAAAAGGGGGCTGGACAGATTGGCTGTCTCTTGCTATGTCACGAGTCACCCCAATACTTAGTGGCTGACAGCAGCATTCACTGTCATGGGTTTCTGTGGTCGACGCAGGTGCAGCTTCAGAGGGGCCTCCGTTCCGGGCCTTGGTGGGCTGCCATTGGGGTGTCAGAGGGGCTGCAGCCGGGAAGGCTTCCTTTTGTGGTGGGGTCTGCTCCCACCTTTGACCTCTGCTGTTCATGAGAAGCAAGTCTTAGGGTTTGGCTCATACTCTAGGAGAGGAGAGCACACAAAAGTGGGAATACCAGGAAGAAGGGGTCACTGGGGACCATCTCAGATACTGCCCAGGAGATGAGAGAGGGCTTTGGGGGTGCTGGGCAGGGCCCCATCTTGCAGCTGCCTCCAGCTGTGGCCAGGCACAGTCTCATCCTAACACCCAGGGCACTATTGGAGGATTCCAGGCAGGCAGTCCCACGATGAGCTGGCAATTTGGAAAGATCATCTTGACGGCTGTGTGGAGAATGGATGGAAGGGGCAGGGCGAGGAAGTCAGGGGACCAGTGGGGGCTGATGGAGTTATGGGAGGAAGAGAAATGGTGACTTGGACCAGATGGTGGCCACGGGCACGGAGAGGAGAGGAAGGGTGTCAGCTGTACTTTGGAAAGACTCGCCTGGAGCACATTCTGGGGGGCCCTCTGCCTGCTCCCTTCTCTCCCTGCACCTCCTCCCCCTTCTGTAGGAACCCGGCCCACCATCTCCCCAGGCCCCGTGGGCTGCACCCGTGTGCTGTCCGCGAGCCAGGCCTGATGCAAGAGAACAAAGACATTGCTAATGCTGTAAATCTTGGATCCAATTTATTTGTTATTTCCACTCATTTGAAATGCACCTGTTACCCTGAAGGCCTTTGAATGCCGTCAACAGCAACTCCAGAATCAAAGAGAAATTGGAACCTTTTGGAAAAAAAATAAAACAAGTCTCAGTTGTTCAAAGGGGAACCAAACAAAGGGAAAAGAAGGTGTTTTTCCCTCCATAGATAACTTACTCGCCTGCGTGGCTGATTCAGGTGAGGACCTGGACCAGGGAGCGGGGAGGGGCCTCTCCTGCTGTCTTCACTTGCTCCATGTCTTCAGTGGCCCTGGCATTTCATAGCAGGGTTTTAAAGACCTCAAATGGCCCCTTCCCTCCAGACGGGATTGTCAGCTCCCACCTCACGCTGCAAAGTCCATTTGCAAGTCGTCCCCCGTGGCTGCTTGGGGTCTGCGCTCTCCCGGCCGACGGAGGCCATTTTCTGGGCAGTTGGGTGGAGTCCGTGAAACTTCATTATCCACTAAGTGCGCCCAGCCTGGCTGTGCATTTATGCTGGCGCTGGAGGTGGTTATCTTCCAGCCCAGCCGAGCCAGTCCAGTTGTCTAATAGGCGCTCGGGAGCCCAAGGGGATCATTGAATTTCCAATTATTTGCTCTTCTTTTTTTTCTATAAAAATGGATGTGACCCAAGGAGACCTCAGTGGTGATCGTGGGCTGCCAGCTGCAGGGACCAGGACAGATGGGGCTGGGGTGCAGGCAGAGGGACTCGTGGGGGGCTGGGGACCAAGTCGTGGTGACAGTGGGGGCTCCCAGCTCTGTTTGGGTGGGAGTCAGTCCCCAGCGGGTCTGGGCTGGGGGTCATTGAGGCCCTGGGCGGGGCTTCAGGGCGCCTGTGATGTGCTCTGTCCTCCCCACAGCCTCTACATGCCTCTGTCTGCCAAGCAGGCTCCGCTCCTGGCCACTCCTGGCTCTAAGGCCGCCTTCATCCTCTTCTGTGGCCCAAGGTCAGTTTCGCCCTTGGCTCTTTCCTGGCGCCTCCCGCAGGATGCCGTGGTGGACCCTCCCATCTCACGGCATCCGTGTCTCACACATTGCTCCACCTCCCCCCCCAGGATCCCCCTCTGTTTGCGCCACTGACCACTGCGTGAAACCCCGGGGCTCGCGTGACCCCTGGCCAGAGAGACATCTGCTCCCTGTGCCCGTGATCACAAGCGCGGTGTCCGTGACCGTTGGTGCTGCAGAGTAGGTGCTCGTTAGACATGCAGTGAGGGAAGGAATTTAAAACAAATGAAGGGGTGAACCCCTTCGGATCGGGGGCTCTGTCCTGCTCACCCCCTGGGTCCCCTTGCCTCAGGTGGAGCCTGGGGCAGGTGAGTTCTCCACAAAGGTGTCTCAGTGCTACGGGACGCTGTGCCCACTGCCCACTGGCTGAAGGAGGCCCTGGCCAGCAATGGCCATGTCCAGGGCGCTGCCGAGGAGGCGGGACCTGGCTCAAGGCTCCAGGCAGAACGAGGCCCTGGGTGCCACATCGCCAGGGTCAGGTTTGGCCTGAGACGTCTCCGAGGCTCAGCAGATTCAGGGCACGCCCTGTTCCAGGCCCCCTGAGACTTGGACAAAGGCCGTGAAACTAGGCCGTGACCCCACCCGGCCCAGGCCAAGGGCTAATGGATTGCCAGTCCGTGCACCCGCCGGAGAGGCTGAGGCCAGCAGAGGCGCCAGACACTGCACTTGCAGCTGTGTGACCGCGGGCTGGCTCCCGGGCGTCTGCGTCCTGGCTTCCGCGTGGAGGTGAAGCTCAGCTCGCAGCCTGGGCGCAGGCAGCACACAGCACGAGTCGGGCCCCCCGTCTCTCCGCTGTGCTGCGTTACGGCGCAGGTGCACCGTCTTGGGGTCTTCTGTGCAGACGTGGGGATGTCTGTCGGCTTCTCATCGGGCGTCGTGGGCTCGGCTGGGTTCCGGGTCTTAGAAGTGGAACAGGATGAGGGGTTCCCCTGAACTCCAGCCCAGGGGCCCCTGCAGAATAGGGTGCAAATGGTGCAAAAGAGAAACCTTCGTCTCCGTCATCAGATCTGTATGTTGCCACGTCAGTCGTTCAATTGCCACAATTCAAAAACGAATTTCTCGTTTTCCTCCTAAATTCCGTGTTTGGCCACATCTTTTGGAAAAAAGCATCTAGCGCATACAGCAAAAGAGGGTTGATGTTAAAGGAGTCCTCATTCTATTGAAGTTAAATATAATAATCGATACATTTCAGGTCAGCAGAGTTCACTTTCTTCTTACCCACGTGAGCTTCGTTTCTATTATTTTTCAAATGGAATTCTGCGAGTGACGTGCTGTCTCTGAGCGCGTCTACTCATGCTCTGTGAGCTCCTGTGTGGAAATGTCAGCCTGTTTGAATTCTGACCGCCCCCCCTTCCTCTCTCGGGACGTGGCAACCCAAGTCTATTGGCCATAACCTTTTCGGGGGGCGGGGGGAGAAAAAGAACAGGACGCGAATGGGAACCTGACCGTGAATGATCAGTGAAGGCTCCTCTCAGGTCATCTTAGTCATGCCCCTGCGGTAGAAATATGCTGAGAGGATTCCCTGGTGGCAGGACTCGTCCTTTTGGGGATTTACAGATGCTGCAGTGAATCCAATGAAAGGCAACAGGACAAGTTTATGTTTAGTGCCAGGGTGTCTGCAGACTCCAGAACCAGGGGAGCTGGCCAGCACCCCTTTCGTCACGAGCATCCGCACCGCCTTTGCCAGGTAGCGGAGCACCGAGGACAGAGGGTGACCCCCGACGCTGGGTGCTCCGAGATCTCGGTTTAGTAAGAAGCTTGGAAATGCTGGAAGTGCAGCGGCCCTGGTTGCCTCCTGATCAGTAAGGTAACCAGCGGCTACAGCGTTGTCTGTGAAGCCTGTTGGAGGGGCCCCTTTCGTGGGAAGAGAAGGCTGCTCTGCGATTAGGGAAGCGAGAGCTGACATGCATGTGGGTCCTTGAAGTGTTTGATGTTGGCCAATGTCTGTCTGGAGGGAGAGCGAGAGGGAGAGAATTTGCTTCTCAGCTTGGCTGGCCCTCCAGTTCCATCTCTGTCCCCTTTACTGCATCGTGGTTTCAGAAACACTGGGGCCTCCGTATTTATTAGGGGATGAAAAGAATCCGTCTCTGGCGCCCTCTCAAAGCAGAGTGGGGGGAGACGGCATTTTGGGGACACGTGGTTGCAGCTGAAACAGAGCCCGTCTGCCCGCCCTGCAAACACTCGTGAGCAGGGACCATGGGGTCAGGCACCTGAACCCCAGGACGTCTGAGAAGCCAGGACTCGGGGCTGGTGCGGAGGGGCTGTGAGATGCAGGACCCAGGAGAGCAGCACAGACACGGGCCGGGGAGAGGGGTGTGGAGAAGCAGGCGGGGAGCCAGCTGGGGGCATGGGCGCAGGGTGCTGGGACCTCCGCCGCAGGACCCGCTCTGCAGGAAGGTGGCGTTGGCCACTCCCTGGTACCAAGGAGCCCTGACGAGGAGGGTGGGTACAGCCCAGATGGGAGACGGTGTGCCCAGACTTCCGGTGTCCACGCGGCCTGTGTCCGGAAGCCCAGTCCCGGGGCCCTCCGGGATCCGCCGCATCAGCATCTCCCAGACAGGGCCAGGGGCGGCGCGTCCCCGGATGCTGGGATCCCGGGGCGGGTGGCCCCGTGAGAACCCTGGGCTTCTGCTCCCCAAGGCCCCTACCTCCTCGGGGTCTCATGAGGAAAGCGTCGCATCCGCCGCCCCCGGGAAACGTGTTTCCTGTCTCGTCCATTTCAGTTCTTGATGAAACCCAATTTGGCAAGTCGTTATATCTGATTACTTATTCATCTTCCTCTGCTGTCGTCTTTGTGGGGACAGTTGATGACAACGCCGAGCCCTGTCCACGCCCCCCCATCTTCCTGCGGTGCCGTCCCAGGGCGGACACCGGGCCGGCTTCTCCCCGCCCCCCTCGGGGTGATGGGGACGCGGGGCGTCTGGGCAAGGCGGAGGCCGGCTGCGGGGCTGGGGCCGCCTGGAGGAAGCCTCTGGTCTTCAACTCGAGAACTCAGATTAGTCCCTGCCAGAAGTTAGAGTGTGAGGCAATTTAGCAAATTGCAGCTTGCCGCAGATGTTTAATTAGTCGTGAGGCTGCGAGACTGAAGGCTGAGGGGTAGGAGGGCAGCTCCGTCTGCCTTCGCCATCGCCACGGGGAGCGTGGGCTTCATGGCTGGGGGAGGCTGGTCCGGAGGCCCAGCACCCGCCCCAGGGGCCCAGCAGAACAGGAAAGAAGGGCAGGGTCCCAGGTGGACAGTGGGGGAGGCACTGAGCAGCTCAGTGTGAGGGATGGGCCGCGAGACCCTCCTGCCAGCTGGGGACGGGCGGCTCCTTGGCACACGTCCAGGGGACTGGCCCTCGACTTCCGGCCACCCCTCCTGTGTGCGCCCCATTCCAGTGGACAGCCCTGTTCCTCAGCAGCTGCGCTCGACACTGCCAAGTCAGCCCCAGGTCTGCCATTTCCACCTGCTGATCGCAAACCCGCTGTCCACCTCTCCGTGCCCGGGATCCCTGACCGGGGACTGCCCAGCTCTGAGCGGTGCGGTGCTGACACTGAGGATGTTCAGCTGCATCCCTGGCCCCCACCCTCCACGCGGACGCCAGTAGCTCTTCCTCCCCCTGGGGTGACACCTGCAACTCTCCAGAGGAGGCCGCCCTGGTGGGCAGAAGCAGCCGGCTGCAGGCCTCTGTCTCTGGGTCTGCGCTTCCTTCCCTGGAGGATGGGGACCTGGGCGAGGAGCACCCTCCCTTTCAGCTCTGGTCTCGGGAAGCTCCAGGTTGCGAGGCAGGTTCAGCCCCATCAGCCCATCAGTGTGCAAACGGGGCAGCAGGAGAATGCTCCTTGCCCCAGGCTCCTTTCTGCAGCTCCCTCGGTGAACTCGCAGCGTCCTGTGAGGTGACTCTCTGCTCGCCCATCTTACAGATGGCAAGAGGGGCTGGGGGGCACTCCCTGTGCAGGTATAGCTGGGGAGATGTGGTTCTCAGCTGCAAATACTGGCAGCCTGGGACCGCAGGGCAGCTTTTGGTTTCCCAGTCTGGGGGAGGGTTCCTGGCATCTCATCTCTGGCCAACACTCTGATGGCCAGAAGGGCCCCTCCAGCGAGGAGTCATCAGGCCCCAAACGGCGACAGCGCCGAGGCGAGCAGTCGAACCGGCCTGGTCCAGGGCCGTGACCTGCCGCCTGCGCGCCGTTGCTCGTGCGGCAAGCGCTCAGAGACTGGCCAGTGTCTCCAGCCTCCGCTCCATCCTCACCAAGGAGAAAGTCTTCCAAAAGTCACATCCTTCAATCCAGTGTCTCTGGCTGGGAGGGAATAAAATTATTTTCTAGGGTCCACTTGCTATAAGAAGTCATCTTCTCTGTTTATGGGCACAATTCTTTCATCCTCGTCGCCCGCCGGCCACTAAGTGTCCTGCCGGCATTATCTGGTCCTGACTCACCAGGTGGAGACTTCCCCGAAGCCCCTTTAGTAAAGTCAGGAAACAACTCCAGGGCTCTGAGCTGCGGGCCACATGCCTGGCGGCAGAGGTTGCTCTACTCAGACACTGGACATCGCACTCAGTAAGACCGGCTGTGGGGCCAGCTCTAAGAGCCAAACTTCACTCCGCAGTTTCGCTTGACCGTCCTCCGCACGCTCACCTTCACCCCGTGGCAATGGTCTCGTGATCACGAAATGGCTGCCCCAGCGCGAGACGTCACACCTTCCCACTGCGTTTCAAAGGATGGAAGCTTTTTCTTCTTGAGGTATTTTTCCTCTGAAGAGTTATCTCCCGAGAAGATGTGTTACTGACATTCCGACACTTGCAGAACATTGGCTAGAGCCAGGTCACCCTTCGGGGGCATCAAGACTGGGAAACTAAAGGAGACAAAAATGGTGGTTGCGAACCGTAACCAGGTAGGTAGCGACATCGTCTGCCCTGAGCTTTCACCGTCCACCGGCAACTGTGCTAGACCCTGGGGCAGAGACCAAGGCACTCACCTGGGCCCGTTGCTTACGTGCATCTCATAGTGAATTCAGTGACACTCCCCTGCCTCAGTTTCCCCACACCCAAAGTCAGCCAAGAGTCCTTTGATCCTTACAGTGTTTTCGACATTGTCCCAAGCACTGTGTCTTGAGCCCAGTAACAGATACAGGGTGATTGTCTGGCGTCTGGATCCTGGCCTGCTCTGCTGCCCCCCCTCCCTGCTGTCCTGTCCTCACTTGAACCAGAGGCAGCACATCTGCACAGCAGTGAATCAGACAGCGCCTCTGAAGAGTCTGGAAGAACAAAGCCACTCCCCGAGAGGCCGCCCCCTCTCCCGGCATCTGCGATGCAGGCAAGGAGGCTGGGCCGAGGAGGCGCCGCTCTGTGGGTAGAGGCCAGACACGCTGACTGGCCCTGGGGTGGCTGGTGCTGAGCCCCCTCCCCTGCACCTCTGGGGCCCCGGGAGCCCAGCCTGCTGTGCGTTGTCACAGTTTTTACGTAAAAACAGGGGTCTAGAGGGATAAACATGGGGGGAGGAAGGGGTGCTGGGATGAGAGTAGAGTCTCCCAGGTGTGCCGGGATGGAGACTCGGCTGGTTCCCAGTGGCCCAGTGTCTGGGGTCTCCCAGAGGCGCGTGCGGGCACAGCAGAGAGAGCACCCTCACTGAGGGGGGCAGGGCTCCCCATCACACAGGACCCAGAGGAGCGCCTCTCGGGGTTGCTCCAGGAGAAGACCTTGACTGTCCGAGGTCGGAGGTCATAGCTTGTCCTGTGCCACTCTTGACTCAGAATGCCCCTGGCCCAGCCCTTTGGCCATTGTGGGAGCAGCGAGCCCCTGCCTGGGAAGCACCCTCGGAGCACACCAGGGGGCTCTTCCCCTGCAGGCAGCGAGCTGTGACAGTGTCTTCGACAGTGTCCACAGTTTGGAGCGAGGAGAAAGCAGGGAGCTCTGTGCATGAGGGCAGCTTGCCGCCTGCCTTCTCTTCCTCCAGGCGCCTTGCCGGAGTGGGGGCACACTGTGGACTTTGAGGTCAGGCGACCTCAGACTCTCCTATGCCCAGGATCTGGCCATAGGTCACCCCAGGGGCCCAAGCCAGTCTCGCTCTTGGGGCAAGAGGGGCTCGTCCCTCACTCCCAGGGCAGGGAGGAGAGCAGGTGTGGGTGGTGGGTGACATCGGGTGCTGTTTTCAAATATGTCCAGGCCCCAGGAACTGTGATGCCACCTGTCACCACCAAAAGGGCTTTGCAGGTGGGATTATTGGGAGGACATCCCGGGGAGCCCTGGCGGGCCACTGCCATCACCAGGGCTCGTGAGGGGAAGGCTGCACAGTCGGGGAGACGGTGACGTGGTGATGGAGACGGGTTGGCGCGTGTGGAAGATGGAGGCTGTTTCATGGGGTTTGGGGTCTCCAGGGGGTGCGGAGGTTTTACTTGGGACTCAAATCAAATGCACAGGACCGCCATATCAATGTACGGGGGGAGCCCGCATTTCAAACGTGTAAACATACAATTCACTTGGCAGCAAAAACCGGGAAGGTAGTGAATATTTTGGGTCGGGAGAGTGGGGAGGCAGAGTGGGCGACAGCTGTCCCTTCTCAGGGAGGGGAGGGCACTTCTCCAAGCAAGAGTCCCAGGCAGCTCTGGCCAAAACCTGGAGAAGTCTTCAGACTGTGGGTGTGGCGTCCACAAGCATCTCAAATTACCTTGAACTCAGCACCTGTATTTACACCATTGTTCAAAGCAGATTGTGAGGAGCACTTGTTAATTTAGTTTAGGTGGGCCTCTCGACAGCTAGCATCGCTATCCTGGCCTTTCGCCTGTCACTTTATCAGTGTCTTCATAAACAGTGGTTGCTTTTTAATTGATAACTTTAGGTTGCTCTATCCCCACCGCTCCATCAGTTGGGGTCATTGCAGTATTAACATGGCCAAGGAATGCGGATGCTTCGGGAAGCTGGAGAAGCTTTCTCCGTATAGCCTCTAGAATGATCACATCCCTGCTGACACCTTGGTTTAGCCCAGCAACACTGATTCCAGGCTTCTGTTTCCAGAACTATAAAAGCAAGACTTTGTGTTGTCTCAAGCCATTTTGTTCACGACCATTTGGTCCAGCAACAAAAGGAAACAGAAGCCAATGGTTAAACCAGGGCTCAGCAAACTTTGTCTTGGGCCATATTATAAATATTTTAGGTTTTTCGAGCTCCGTAATCTCTACAGCACCTACTCAACTCTGCCTGTGTGTAACATGAAAGCTTCCCAAGTGATATGTAAATGAATGGGTGTGACTGTGTTCCAATAAAACTTTATTTATAAAAATAGATAGGGGCCAGAGTTTGCTGGCCCCTGGGTGACAGGATCAGTGGAGGTGCCTGGTACACAGCTCGGCTGTCAGGTAGACGTACAGATGCTCTCTGGTTGGGCTGTGAGGGCCCTGCTAATAACTAGGAGTGGTAACAACATGGGTGAGCTCCATTTGCACTTCATGTAGATGATTCTCCCGAACTGATGTGCCATATGAAGTAGACCTCATGAGCCCCCCAATCCAGCAGGTGGGTGAGGACCTGGAGTCCTGAGGAGGTGGAATAGCTTTCCTAGACCCAACAGTTGAGAAGAGGCAGAGACAGGATTTGAACTTGCATGGCTGGATCTGGAGGGTGTCCTCCTGCGCACTGTCCTCCCGTCCACTGTCCTGTCCACCGCTCTCCAGTCACACCCTGAGCTGCTATAACTTCAGGCTGAATAGCCCAGCCATCGGCCTTCCTCTCTTGCAGTGCCCTTGCCAGGGAGTAAGGAAGACCTGGGAGAACTATCCCTCACCTTGTCCCTCCTGCAAAAGTTTGCCTGATGTAGGACGTAAAAACACAAAACGCAGTTATATTTGAATTGCAAATAAACAACAAATACTTGTTTCGCTTAAATGTGTCCCATCCAGAGTTTGGATAGACTTACATTTGAACAAACGTCTATGTTCCTTGTTTACCCAAAGTTCAAGTGGACTGGGTGTCCTGTATTCATCAGGGGACCTGACTCCCAGCTGCCCCCGCCCCGGTAGGTCCCACGGAGCCCTGCAGTCGTTTCAGGGAGGATCGAGGACTTTCTTCCACCTCCAGACGAGCAGCAGCAGGAGCAGGCGGTCTGCACGCCCTGGCCGTCTCCTGACAGGACCCCAGGTCTGAGGAATGAACGGGCCCCACGTCTGAGCATCTCCTTGTCAGCCAGAGCTGCATGCGGCCCCCCTTCTCCTCTGCCCTGTGCCGGAGCTGCAGGGAGGTGGGGACAGGGGCCTGAGCCAAGGACTTGATGTCAGGTTCCCGCCTCCTGGAGAGAGCGCTCAAGAAAATGGAGCCGCTGAAATCAAGTTTGGACTTGTTAGCGAGAACCGCGTTTAAAGGCGCTGCAAACACGCTCGCTGCAGCTGTTCCCGGGGGCGCCGAGAGAATGGGGGTGATTTTCCTGGTGAGAAGTGGGAGAGCGTCCCAGGAGAAGCGGTCAGGCAATAATTTAACATCGTTGAATGTGCCGGCAGCTGCTCCTGGCGGGAGGCTTGGGGGAAGGTGTTCCCTGTGGGAAGTCAAGGAGCCTCCAGCCTGATTGTCTCAGATCCTTGGGTGTGCTGCGGAGGCTCCTGCCTCCCTCCCTGCACCCCTTCTTCCTTCCCCTTCTTGTTCACTTGTTCATTCATTTACAGACACTTTCGTTAAGCTCCTCCTGACGTGCTAAGGGCTGTTTAATTTCACCCCTAAATACGTGCCCCAGGTGTTCATTTATTCATTCATTTATCCATTCGTTAATTTATTAAGCAAACATTTTTCAAGCCAAGTGCACGCCCGACTCTGTGCTGGTGGTAGTTAGCGTCGGAGCTAACAAGGTCCATGCTTCTCCCTTCTCCGTCCAGCAGCTGACTGGCAGGCAGGGCCAGCGCACACCCAAGCCAGAGATCAGATCCAGTGGGTCAGTCTCGCAACCTCTAAAGGCTGGACTCCACTCGCCGACCATCTGCTACCAACCATCGCTTCATCCACATTGTTATTTCTTACATGTTATACCTAAATCATCCCTTGAAGCGAGGTGGCCGCGAGCACCCTGTTCTGCAGCTGAGAAAAGAAGGGTCCCCAGGGGTGACTACCTTGCCCTATGCTACAAAGCTGTCCTTGACAAAGGATCAGACCAGGGCGACCTCCTCTGGGGCCCATGGCCTGCTCTGTCGTGTCGCCTGGGGCACAGCCAGAGATCAGTGACCCCGGAGGAGCACCCCAAAGCTCTGACAGGGCTGCCACCTTGGCTTCTGGAAGCTGCATTGCAGAGCTGTGTCATCAGAGGAGGTTGGGGTGCTCCCCAGGAATTGCACATGTTCTCTGCAGAGACTGAGATGCTTGGGCACTCGGGTTGGGGGGACACAGGGGACCTGGAGGGCGGGCAATGGGACCCCACTTCAGGTGGCCCCATGGTCTGGGATGGCTCTTTCTGTATAGCCAGGGCCAGCCTCTGATGGCCTGGGGCTTCTGCGGTGTCCCCGAAGCAGTTACCACTAGTGGGAGACCTGCCGTCCCCCCAACTTGGAAATCTCAAACTTGAACCTCAGCCCACACATCGGGCAGAATCACCAGTTGGGAAAGATGCACCCAGCATTTTAAATCCAGCTGGTGCGCTGGGGAGACAGGCTGCCCTAAGGAACCCCAGAATAAAGTCTGCCATCCCACCAGTGTCAAGGCTGGTCCCCAAAGTCTTTGGTGTTGCATTATCGATAAAGGGCTCAGACCACGTGAGAACAGAGGTATCCCTCTTCCCCGGCAGGGACCACGGGTGCCTGCTGCGTCCCCCTGTGTCCCTGGCCATGCACCTCGAAGACGCCTCCCTTAACCCTCTGCAAACGCAGGGGTGGGGCGGGAGAGGAAGCGGGAACGCAGGCGTGGGTTTCAGAGTGTTTGTCCGGCGCTGAAGGAAACGCATACTTCTGTTCTCTTGGCCTTTCTCTGCCATCTTAGAAATTGGATTAGTCATTATTAAACGTTTTGAAGTGGAATAAAGAGAGGGAGAGGATTCCTAGGGCTCCTCGTGACTTTGATCTTGCAGAACCCGCATCGTGGGGCCCGCACAAAGGCGCTTGCGTTCTGCATTGAGATCCTGGTAATTAGGGCCTTGTAATGACCCGTTCCAAGAGGAAACAGCTCTGTTCCTTATTTGCCATTAAGGACTCCAAGAGTTTATTTGCAGAGAATCGGGTTTAATTCAATTAGCAGGAATTGTGAGGCGCTCCCAACACAAGGTATATTAGCCCTGGATTCCGTTAGTAATGAACCCAAAAAGCATTTAGGGAAAGAAGAGCTAATTATCCCAGATTCTTTATTTTTTGTCAGTAACACGGGAGGGTTTAGTCCAAATTTCCGAGGCCTGTATTCCCAGATCCCTTAAGCTTTAATTAATGATTAACAGAGCAGTGGGATGTGGAGCGGGTCAGGGAGCTGGGCCTCTAGTCGCTGCCGAAGGGCATTATTAGTAACCCCCACCCTGAGGGGCACTTCGTAGTTTACCACCACAGATAACCACCACTGTTATCGGCTCTGAATATTCATTTCCTTCTTCTGGGCAGTTCTCCAGCGCTGGGGATATTTCTCCCAGCCCGTCTTGTGTTTCAGACCTGAGTTCGCATGTCATCTCCCAGCATGGCCACCGCTGGCTTTCGCAGGGACGCCAGGGAGACTGACATGTGTGGACCCCGGCCCCCCCCACCTGCGCTCGGCTGATGACCTGGGCTGCTGGGCCTCGCCCAAGGTCACTGAGCTGCCCTCTTTAGGCCGCATCTGCAGCCAGCCCGGCAGGTTTGGTGGCCGTGTGGATGTAAATGCACGATGTGGGATCAGGTAGAAACTCTGTCTTCGGCGGCCTGACACACATTTCAAGGGTTCAGTGGTTGGTCGGCGTTGGACGTGACCATCACAGACGAAGTGGGGGGCCATCCCCCCGTGGGAATGTGGTAGGAGTGCGGTGCTTGGGGCGGCTTTGGCTCATGGCTGATGCCCCCTAATGGTTTCTGAGTTGAGGGGGAGGCAGGGGAGAAGGGGGCACCCCATACTCAGCTCCCTCTGCTTTCCATCTTGACCCAATGGGGAAGCAGCTGTGGGGAAAGCTGCCTCCAGGAAGCTTGCTTCATGCCTCTGCTGTCTGGCTTATAAGTCAGTGATTTTTTTTAACTTATATTTATTTATTTTATTTTACATATTTTTTACATCATTCTTCATTTTTGTACAATGCATGCTTTCTCCTCGCAGGCGCAGTCCCCGTGGAATTCCCACCGCCCCTCAGTCCCTTGTGCCCCTCCTCCCCTGCGGAACGTCTCTGATTTATCGTCGCCTGCTGATTTTGATTTTAAATTTATTATAATTACTTTTATTCCCTCATCCTTTATTTTGTTCCTCTACATTCCTCCTCTAAGTGAAACCACTGGATACTTTTCTTTTTCTTTCTGGCTTATTCCGCTGAGTCTGATCCCTGCCAGCTCCATCCATGTTGCTGAGACGGCACGAGTTTATCTTTTTGATTGCTGAGTAATATTCCACTGTAGATACATGGTCAGCGATCATTTATTAACCAGACTGTCTCCTTGATCACTGACTGTCACTTAGTGGGGAAGACTTTCTGTCCCCCGCTGGGGAGGAAGGTGGAGGCCTGGCAGCTCGGGCGATGACATGTGGCACCCCAGGTGGCAGAAGCCATGACCGGTGGAGCCAGGACATGGCCCATCCGGAGGGCCGGCAAGCCCCTATCCCTGCCCCATGCTCGGCCGCCTCCGAGGTCGGAGTTCCAGCTGCTTCTTACTAATGCGGGGCCTCCCAGGCGGGGGATGTCCTGTCCCACCGTCCTTGTGCAGTGTGGAAGCAAAGAGCCGAGCGCACAGCCCCTGAAAGGGCTCCCGCAAGGCCGCTCCCCCAGCTGCCCAGGCGGAGGGGAGCGCTGGGCAAGGATGCTTTTGCAAACAGCCCGGCCGTGCTCCAACTGCATCCTTAGCCGATAAATCAATTAGTGCGCTTGGGCTCGGGCCCGCAGAGCAGCCGGGACAGATGGCCGTCAGTCTGTCTCCATCCCCGCGGCCTGCGCCTGCGAGCCCAGCCCGTGGGGGGTGCTGACCCCGGAGCCCTCTCAGCACGGGATGGGGAGTCCCGAAATGATGGTGTGAGGGCCAGGCTGTTCCCTGGGAGTCATCTGAGAGCTGAAATGGACTGTCGCGACGCCGGGGAAGCTCACTGGAGTGGAAAACACACAGGCTTTGGGGAGACGTGGGGGGGACTTGCCGGGAAGGGATGGGGCCTGGGCCTTGGCAAAGCCTCGGAAACTTCCGGGGCTCAGTTTCCTTACTTGTAAAAATAATTTAAGATCTACAGATAAATGCGGCTCGTCCTACAGGGTTAAAACGCATTTGCAGATGTTACAGGAGAGAGAGCTGTCCCCAGGTCGCCCAGGCGCTCAGGTGCTGTTTGAGAGGAGAAATGAGGCAGACCTGGCGCAGTCAGGCCTCACCCGAGGTTGTGGTTCGTTGGGGGTCCCTGCAGGGGCCGCCTCAGAGCCGTGGGACAAGGTAACAACAAGCAGAGTCAGTCCCTCTGTGACCCTCTCTTGGCTGACAGCTGCCGGAGCTCGCCGGCCTCCACGCCGCAGCAGGCCTCGGCTGTGTGGTCTGGGGCAGGGCCGTTCACAGCGCAGGCTCCTTGGCCCTTTGCCCGGCATGGGGGTCTCTTAGGGTTGGCATGAGGTCATTGAGACCAAGGCCTACAGGGTGAGATTGTCCGGGTTTCCGGCTGGCCCCGGGCATACAGGACTCGCTGAGGTCTCACCTGGCCGAGAGGAGCTCCCAGCCCAGGGCTCTGGCTGGCCATTTTCTGGGATCTGAAAAGCTTTGAAATCGGGTAAAAGCAGAGGAGCTTCTGTCAGGCACGTGCATGCGCAGCACACTGGATTCCAGGTCAGGAACCACCCAAAGCCCACAGACCCAGGCTTTTGAGGTTAAGAATCTGGTCTAGCTTGGCACTGCCCCTGAACCACCAGCTCACCCCACCCAACCCTGTGCTTTCATCTCCATGGTAATGGGGGGAGCATCTGTTGCTGTGGGTGTCACCTACGCTCAGGGAAGGCTTCCTGGCGCAGGTGATGCTGCTGGTTGGGAGGCGGGGCAGGAGCTGGTTAGAACAAGGGCTGGTGGGGGCAGGTCAGGAGGCACAGTTGGGGATGGTGTTTAGCTCTAGTCTGAGGTTTCAGCTTCCTTTATGGGGGGCTGTAAGGCCAGGAATGGCCACAGTGCAGGTTTTCTGATCCAGCAGACCGGGTAAAGGAGTCAGAGTCCTCAGTGGTTTTGCAGGCTTTTATTGGGACTACCAGGTACAGGGCAGGTAGGGGTGTTGGGGGCCTGCCAGCCTCCCAGCCCCCAGCAAATCCGCACTCTCTCTGGGCTCTCTAGTGTTCTCTGCTTCTGCTTCTTTGCTTCTCCTTCGGCCCCTCCTTCGGCTTCTTGGCTTCTTTGGCTTCTCCTGGCGTCCCCGTGACGCCGCCCTTATAAGCCCAGTCTCAGCCCAGGTGAATCCCATCTACCTAGGCCACACCCTGCTCCAGGTGCCGCCATCAGGCATGCATTCGGGACCTCAAGGATTCGTCATCTATCCTGATGGCGGGAGGGCAGAAAAGCCTGACATTTTCTTTACCCTACAGGGGCCCTGATTCAAGAGCCACGGAGTGCCTGCATTTCAGGGGTTACGTGACTCTGGGAGGTGACTCTGCAAGGTCAGCAGGGTGGACGCCACAGGAGACCCGTGGTCTCGGCGTGCCTGGGGGGCCTGGCTGGTCTGGGGACAGGTCTGGACACAGCCCCTTGTCTGGCAAAGTCACGGATCAGCCCTCTCAGTCCTCTTCCCCTCCCCCAGGCAGTCTGGTGTCTAGTTGAATCCTCCCCGGGACCCTCAGACAAGGCTCTGAGTGCCAGTGGCTGATTTGGGAGGTGGTTTTGGGGTAACAGGCAGAGAGTGTTTTGCAACCACCCCGGGCTGGGTGGGTCCACTGTCGGTTCAGGCAGCTTGAAGGAGAATCTTGAAGGCCTGGGCATCACCCCACAGGCGTAACAAGGCGGCAGGGGCAGCGCCTGGGCCCCTGCGGATCTCTGTGCTCTTTCCTTGGGGCTCTCTGGCGTGGACTGTGGTCTCACTCTCTCACAGCCGTTCTCGGCCGCAGCCATCTCTGTGTGAGGCCGCCTGCAGATCGCGGCCTCCGGTGTGCACATGCACGTGGGCCCACACCACGGTCCAGGCCCACCATCAGACACGCGTGCCCCGTGCCCGTGGGTGCCTCTGCATTAGCACAATCAGGGCCGCAGGTGATGGCCACAGAAGCCAGTGGTTTAAAGGCAGGACCATGTTCACTTGCCCTACAGGTGGGGTGGGGAGGAGGCTGACGCAGGGACTCCAGTGGGACGACCCCCTCCAGGGGCTACCCCTGGACCGTCTCTGAGTCGCCCCACCCAGGGGGGCCAGGCACTCCCAGCACTTGTGCTGACCCTTTCTGCCTGCCGCGGGCACTCAGGGTTCAGGAAGCTGCCAAGCTGGCCGGCAGGCGCTGGCACTGATCTGGTGGGGGGTTGGGGACCCTGGGGGCACCCACACATCTGCTTTCACTCACTTCCAAGTGCCTGATTTCTCCCCAAAAGCCTTCCTGGGCCGGACTCCCAGGCCTTCCCTGCAGCCACAGCCCCTGGTCTCCTGGACCTAGTTCTCCATCTTGGCTCTCTGGATCTGAAACTGCTGGCGCCACTAATCCCATTCGGGCGCAGAGGTGGGGGGCAGGCAAGGACCCCGAGCCCTCAGGGGCTTTCCTCTGCTCCAGGGCCCCTCCTTAACACACATTCTGATGGTGATTTAAGAGCTTCTCTGTCGCTGCCCCCATGTGGGATCCTCCCCCGGCACCTCTGGAGCGGGCTGCACTGTCGTGTGTTCCCGGGAAGCACACGCGGGGGCTTTTGTTCCCCTCAAAGCGCTGCAGCCCCTCCTGGCGTGGCGCAGCGGGGTCCGGCTCCCAACTCGGATGAGCGTTACCCGCGGATTTGTTTGCCTTCGCACATCAGCTGCTCGCAGATGTTTGTCCTTTGGCTTGTTTCTCTTTCTAATTAATTTTTGATTAAGTTTTGAAACACCTTCTGTCTCCACCAGTCCCCGCCACCCCAGGTAATCCTATTTACTCTGAACCCAGGCTGGGATCTGGGCTCTCAGTCGCTCTGCAACCCCAGTGGCTAAGAGGGGATGGGGACTTTCAATTAGCTGGTTAAGTGGTCTCATCCCTCTTTCCCAGACAGGAGAGGATGGTGCTTGGGCTGAGCTGAGGGAGGGAGGAAGCGGATGGGGCTGAGGATCCCGCTCGGAGGGGACAGGCGGCGGGAGGCAGGGGAGAGTCGGTGCTGGAAATGACAAAGAAACAGTGACAGTGGTGTGGAGGGTATTAAGAGCACATGGCTACACACGCACCGTGTCCCCCACCCCCCCATCCCCCTTGAACCAGTCACCAGGAGGACGCAGAGACAAAAACCCATTGCTAGGATCCTGTGCTCGCAGTGCCCCAGGTTCCCGACCTGCAGCTGCAGCAAACACTCAGGGATGATGGACAATGACAGGCCCTGCCCTAAATGTCTCGCTTGCATCACACCTTTACTCCTTAAAGGGACTTGTGTCATCCCCAGCCTACTGGTGAGGAGACCAGCACAGGCGAAGCCGCTTGCTGCAGTGCACACGGGGAGCTGGAGGTGGCAGCAGTGGAGCCAGGCTGGTGACTGCAACCCCCGCCCTCTTGGGCCTCCTCCCCCAACCACCTCCCAAGGGCCCCAGGCTGGTGTGAGTTCAGGTTCGAACCACGAGATGGGGGACCGTCAGCGGCCCTGGAGAGAAGGCGAGGAGAGGCCACCCTGCAGAGGCTGCGTTCGCAGGGCTGCAGCCAGCTGGAGGGGAGGGTGACACCGTGATTCCTGCTGCTGGGCAGAGGCGCCTCATCCTGAGCCCAGCCCCACGTGGGCACCCCAACCCCCGAGTCCGTGGGCGCTCCACTTCCCTGTGCTGAGTCACCCAGCCCACCTCTGCCACCCTGGGCCCTCTCCATCCCTCCTTTGCACACGTCACTCATGGACTTCCAGAAACCAGCCCATGACCCTGGACTCTGGCCCCAGATTCTGTTATGATGTTCCAGGGCAGGGAGGGGCAGTCCAGACCCTGCAAACCTGCCTGCTCTAAAGAGGTTCTGCCATCTGCCGCATCAACACACAACATAGCAGGCTTTAATGAAAAGGAACTTTAATACAACTAGGAAACAACACAGGAAAGGCAAAGACTCTAGTTTCTAAATCAAGCACCCAAAGTGACCCATCCCCTCGTGGGTAAAACTCCATCCAAAGGGGATCGGCCTAGAGCAAGGCCCCAGAGCCTGCCCCAAGTCTAAAGCAGCTTCCAGTGGGGACCACAGAAAAGGGTCAGAAACAACCAGACAAGTCTGGAGGGAAAAGAGCAAAATCAACATCAAGATAAAAGCTGCCATTGTCCCCTCCCCACGGGTCTCACCCACATCTGTGTCACCCCGTCCACGACCAAAAGGCAAGCGCAGTCTCTTCAAGTGTCTCTTGGCTCCATGCGCCTCCTCCAGGTCTCCTTCTGGCTCCATCCTGCTTCCTTCCTTCCTCAGTCTCCTCTGCAGCTTCTTCAATCCCTGCTCAGCTCCACCCTCCCTTGGGTGGGGCAGGGAACCTGGAACCTCCCCCTTTCCTGGGGACCACTCTGTTACACCCCGATAACAACCTGTGACGGTTACCCTCGATTGTGTAATGCCAGGCAAGAGGGCCCTGAGTCCATTCAGCCCGCCCAGCCCCAGGCGGAAAGAGCCGGCTTTGCAGGGCACACAGTGGGCGCTGCGCCTTTAACCTTCAGAGGCCGCCCCGGAAGGGCCCACCGCGCGAGACCCGGGAGCTCTGGCATTTGCTCTCAGCCTTTTCCCCACAAGGCTGGGCTGCTGCAGCGTCCCTCCGTCCCCAGTCTGCCAGGGGCATCTAAAACCCTGCCGAGGAAGTTGGACTACTCAGAGGTCACCACGCAGGACAAGGTAATAGGAAAAATGGCCGCCAGCTGGCCCAGCCTGGCCGTGGCAATGACCAAATTTCTGTTCCATGTTGAGCTTGTGCGGGAAGCGCAGAGATAAGGCCATTCAAGGGTGACAGGGGAACCAGAGGTGGGGTCGCCCCGGGGGGTTCGGAGGTGTGGGTGCGTGGGGGCAGCATTGCGGGGGGCATTGTTTGCCCAGGTGCAGGTCTTTTGGAATAGTGAGAACACACGGGCTGATGGCGACCACCTGCTTTCAAGCCTCCTTCCTCCACGGCCTGCCTTGGGGCTAATTACCTCCTCCTGACCGTTTTTTTTAAAAATTGGGGGCAGTAAGAATCTGCCTCACAGGCTTGCGAGGTGGAGATGATGTGCAAAAGTGGTGAGAACAGAATTCTTTTTTCTCATAGTGCACAGGGTGGCCATAGGTAACTCGCCTTTCCCCCTTTGTTGATGCCCATTGGACGTTTCCAGCTCTCCTGGCGTGTCCACGCCCGCCGCCCCACCTCCGCCAGCCGCTCCTCCCGCCTGGGCCCAGGGCCGCTGCCCTCCTTGCAGGATTCACTCTCCTGAGGTGGAGCTGAGATGTGGCTCTGGGGCAAGCAGGTGCTGACAGCGCTCTTAGGAGGAGCCTGTCGGAGCAGATGTGGGATGCGTCTTCTGCGCAGAGATGTGGGTTGACTCAAGTCCAGTCTCAGCCTGGTCTCCGAAGAGCTCCTGGGTGAGAATAGCATAGAGTTTTCACACCTTGGAAGAAGGGAAATGCATTCTGCAGCCGCCCTTGGTGTGGGAGAGGTCGGGACGCCCTCTCTGGATCCAGCCCCGGCCAGGACAGTGGTTCCTGGGGCTGGACCCTGGGCAGCAGCTGTTGATGAGCCCCCTGTGATCAGGGGCATTAAGACCCCTGGATCTGCCCCTTCAACACTCACCATAGGAAAAGGCCCTGCCCCCACCTGGGGAGGCCGTGCAAAATCGGGAGAGGCAAGTTCTTGAAAAGGAAATGAAGATGTTGTGCCTTGGGTTATACATTGTGCCCAGCATCCCACCAGCAACACCCCCAGGCCAGGGTGTGCTTCCCTAACCCCTCCTGGTGTCCTTGAGCAGATGTTATGCCCTAGAACCTTCCCAGCTGCACAGGCATTTTCAAAGCACACGCAGAGGCTGCAGCTGCAGCTTTCAGCCTGAGGGAAGGTGTCTCCACGGATGGGCCCCAGGTGCTGTGGCCATAGGTCTTGGTGCTGGTGGGACACACTCTTCTTGTGGCTCACGCTGAAGGAGGGCTGGGGCGGCATTTGGAGTCAGGCCAACCCAGGGTCACATGCCCACCCTGCCTCTTAATTGTCACGCTGTCTGGGAAAATCCCCCATCATGCTCAGTGGCCCGCTACCCGGTGTGCACGGGTGAGATTATTATGACACCAGAGTTTAAGAAAAGAAGCAGCTTTGTCGTGAATCAGCTGGGAAGGAGACAGGAGATAAATTCAAATCTGCCTCCCAGATTAAGAAAGAGGATGAGGTTACATAAGTTTTTGATGAGCAGGGTTGAGAGCAAAGGACTTAAATTTTATTGGACGGAAAATGACGACTTAACTAAAGTTCATCGGCTGGTTACAGGGTAGTTCATACGTGAAGATGTATGAAGAGGCTTTAATTCAGATAACAAAATTTGAATTATTTCTGTTCAGGGAGCCCTTCCTCTGGGTACACCCCCCTTTCTCTGTGTTTGCAGTTTCTTGGCTCCGGCTGACCTTGGGGCTCAGCTCAAGGTTGGTTGTTCCACTTGCTCAGACCAGATCATGTGCAAATAAACTGTGTCTGTGAATACAAACCTCAAAGAGAAAGTTAGGTACATTTTTTTCTTTTGTGTGCTGGAGTCAAAGCAATTTAACTGTTTAGCCTCCATTTCCCCTTAATTTATTGGGGCTCTTAGTTCCTGTAACACTGCTAGGATGGTGATAATGACAGCTACGCAGCAGGCTGTGAGAACAAAGGGATGCACATGGGCCAGATTCCCAGCGCAACTGACACAGGACATGCATCGGACAGTCTGGACTCATTTGGGGTCACACAGACCAGACTTGCCCTAGAAGCACCAACATCACTAGGAGAATGGGTAGAATGTTTGAAAGGACGTCCCAGAAAGAGATGATATCTAAGTAGTGGCTTTCTGAGCATTAATTTATTAGAGAAAACTGGGAAAATACTGAAAAGAGAGCAAAGAGATACTCCGTTTTGCCTCCCAAAGAGAAATAGTTACGTTGGTTTTGTTGGGATTTCCTCCATTCATGTTTCTGCATGGATGAACAGAATTGAGATTGCGTCGTACATGTCACATATTCTGTCTTTATTTCTTAACACATAAGCATTTTTCTTTGTTACTCCAAATGTTGCCTGACCACCCCTTTGGTCCATGGAAAGGGGGTGCCTCAAATCAGTCCATTCCCCCGTTGTTGGACAACCAGGTGGTTTCCAATTGTTTTTTGTTTTCCATTACAAAAACGTTTCAAGATATTTGCACACCACGTATCTGACAAGGGACCAGTATCCAAGATCTACAAAGAACATATACAATTCAACAAAAAGAAAATAACCTGGTCAAAAAATGGGCAGAGGAGCTAAACATCATGTCTCCAAAGAAGACCTGTTACGGATGGTCAACAGTCACACGAAAAAGTGTTCATCGTCACTTTTCATCAGGGAAACGCAAGTCAAAGCCACAATTAGATGCCACCTCACACTTGTGAGGATGGCCCATATTTAAAAAGATCAGACATAGCGTGTACCAGTGAGGATATGGAGAAAAAAGAACCTTCATACTCTGTGGGCGGGGATGTATGCTGGTCCGGCCCCCATGGAAAACAGTATGGAGCGTCCTCAAAAGACTAAAAATTGGATCAACAGATGACCCAGCAATTCCGCTCCTTGGTATCTACCCAAAGAACAAAGGGTTGCTGATTTGAAGGGAAACCTGTTCTCCCATGTCACTGCAGCATTATTTACAGCAGTCAAGCAACGAGATCACCTATGGGCCTGGTGAAGACCGTGGATCAGGAGGGTGAGGGATGTGTACACAGTGGGGTAGCATTCAGATCTCAAACAAGGAACTCTCGCCATTTGTGGCAGCATGGTGGGAGCTGCAGGAGACGGTGCTAAATGAAATAAGTCAGAAGGAGAAAGAGATACCGGATGGTGTCACTTCTCTGTGGAATATGGAGACTCCAAACAAAGGGTCAGATAAAACCAAACTATGGGGCCTCCCCGGTGGAGCAGCAGTTGAGCGCTAGGTTGCGAAGCTGCCCACAGCCTCTGCAGCGCCGGTTCGATCCCCGGCTGCTCCCCGGCCACCACAGGAGGGTCCCACATGGCGCGCAGACCTCTCCTGCCGCCCGCTGCTCCCCTCAGCAGTGGACTTCGGTCCTTCTGCCTGCTCTGCTCCCCGCTCTGGCTCTGGTGAATTCTCTCACCCTCCCGCGCTTCTGACTGTACCCAGTGTTTATATAAATAAATAAATCTTAAAAAAATTATTAAAAAAACAAAAACAAACTATGGAACCCTAGAAAGCTAACATGGGACTGCAGCTGCCACGGGTGGCAGGGTGAGCACAGAGTGGGGAGGTAGCACAGTGGACAAGGCGGAGGTGTGAGGGTGCTTTGGGGATGGGTGTGGTGTGGCAACTGCATCTGAAAGGGGTGACCCTATACTTCGGAAACAAACAACATTGTAAACCAATGTTACCCCAATAAAATAAAATGTTCCTAGGCATTTTGTGCCACATGTCTTTGCTGTATCTCCAGTATGTCCTTAGAAGGGGATCCCGGGAACAGAGTTCCCAGATGAAGGGAAAGAAGGTCTTTTAAAGATGTTTAGCAATGTCTGCAGTTGCTTGAGCTACACTTGAAAACAGAAGCTTCCTAGGAGCCCTTTTTAACCTTGCAGCCTGGACAGGCAAAGGAAGCAGAGGATCTTTGGAAAGAGATGGGGCTGGGCACCTTTGCGAAAGTGACAGGGAGGGTGGGGAAAGGTGGGTGAGCCCAGAGCTCCCTGCTCACGCAGCCGGCCTCCTCTCTGCCTCGTAATTAAGTTTCAGATAATGTTTACAATCTCGGTGTTTCCA
Source organism: Talpa europaea (assembly GCF_964194135.1). Classification (NCBI taxonomy): domain Eukaryota; kingdom Metazoa; phylum Chordata; class Mammalia; order Eulipotyphla; family Talpidae; genus Talpa; species Talpa europaea. The sequence goes on along the minus strand of NC_140079.1, from coordinate 100,262,988 downwards.
GCACACGTCAGGGTGACTGATGGGCTCGTCACAGCTCAGACACCCATCAGCCCTGTGCTGTGACTGCGGTAAACTTCCTAAGATACCACCTTCAAGGGCAAACCAAGGGCAGAGATTTGTCAGACTGTCCAGCTCAGCTTCCCGGCCTGAGTGGCTTTTCCTCAGCCCCCTACCCCTGCGGCCTCTTGCGCCTCTCAGAATTACCAGCATGATAGACCCAAGGCAATCATTCAACACCATAAGTAAAACTATTCTTAGGTTACAAGCTGCCAGAATTCTGAAGCAAGCGCGTGTAAATATTTCATTTCTGACAGAGTTATTAAAGAGAAACCCTGTGCATTTTCTAGAAGGATTTTAAGAGACGTTTATTCATTGGGCATGTCTGGAGCCTACAGAATTTGGGCGGCAGGTGTTGGACGTCACCTGTGATTGGGCTCTTTCCTTTTTTCAACTCTTACTTACATTTCAAAATTGGGTCTGTGTGCAGCAGCTCAGGGGCCAGAGCCACGTCTGCCTGGGACCAGGAGTGGACAGGTGCAGGGCGGGGGTACCTGCCTTCAGAAATACCCCTTTGGGAAGTCTGTTCCCACGCTGCTCCCTCAAACACGGGGCGGTGGCTGCAGAATATCAGGGTTACGCCTGTCACTGCACCAAACTTACCCCAGGCTGAGAAGTCTCCCTTCTCTGGTCTAGGCCAGACATTTTCAGGGAATTCATGCCAAGAAGGCAGCGAGATAGATTTTTTAGTATTAGTCCCTTTGAAAGCCTTTTAATTGAAGGAATGTTGGTTTAAAACACTGTATAGGTTTTATAGTTCAACCTTATACTTCGACATCTGTGTCTACTCCACCATGCTCGCCTACAAAAGTTTGGTTTCTGTTCAGCAGCATAACAATCAAGACTGGGGTACCCTGTGATCCAGTGACCCCACTCCTGGGTGTTAACCCAAGAATGCATACACTAATTCAAAGAGATGCATGCACACCTGTATTGGCGGAAGCATTATTTTGTGGTCCTTCTTTCCCTGGCAACCAAAAGAGACCTGTCTACCACTGACATGTGCTGAAGTCACATAGGGTACCCCAAAATGCTCAGCACAGAAGACTGACTAGCCTGGAGCTACACCACCCTGGCTATGGTGAGCCCACAGACACAGCGCAGAGGAAGACCAGTGTGCTGTCTGAGGGGCCAGCTCCCCTTGTCCATGAACTCGGTCCTGGCAGGACTCCTGGGAGGGGATCCATGTCCCCACTGTGTGGGCAAAATCCCTGTGGGGGCTTTGAGGACAGTTTTGGAGTCTGATGTGGGTTCAAACCTTGTCCCTGGAGCTTCTAGCATGGCCTCAGGGAAGATACTTATTCTAGCCTCACTTTCCCCTTCTGAAGAAGTGGCTTGAGAACCTACTCCTGGGGTAGAGGTGAGTGTCACCAGGGATCACGAACCCTGAGGTCCTAGTACAAGCGAGGAGGGCACCCCTAATATCAGCTGTTGCAACTTCAAACACATGCACAGAGACGGAAAAGGAGGGAAGACGATTAAAGGGATGGAAATACTGGCCCGAAGCTGTATGGAGTGTCCTGCTGGGCCTCCCTGCCTCCCTCCTGTGCCCTGTGCTGGTCCACAGAATGGCCCACCTCAAACACGGCTCTAATCATGACGGCCCCCTGCCGGGAACCCTCTGACGGTGGCTGCCACGGACAAGATGAAAGCCGAGCATCTCAGCCTGGTGTCTGCTGCCTTGAAAGAGCCCTTGCTTTCCAGCTGTCTGGCCTCTGCCATCCGTGTGCACTGCCCGACGCATGACAGCAGAGTAGAAGGGCCCTGAGGTCGGTGGGTGCCACATTCCCGAGTAAGCCCTGAGCTATGTGTGTTGGCACTGAAAACAAACAAACCAAAAACAAAACAAACTGGGACTGTCAAATTCACCACAGTGCAGTGTAGAGAGCCCTCGTCACCTAGAAGTTCCTCAGTATAGTTCACGCTTTGCTTTTCCCATATCTGTCTAAAATAGGGCGCGATACATCATAAATGAAATGATTGGCCGCAAGCGCCGCTGCTCCCTGTTGCATTACCGCGTGACCCGCCTTTTACTCCACATCCCCATAAATACGAACGGAGGGGACAGTGTTTTGTCCCCTCCTCAATGAGCAAAAAAAGCCAACATGTCTGTGGACACTCCTCTTAGCATTGAGGCATGGGGAAGCTTTTTCTCAAAATTTAGTTTTGCATTTAATGTGACAAATAATACATGGATACAATCTCCGTGAAAAATTACAATTCAGGAAAAGCAGCTTCCCCATGACCTTCAATCCATCAGGTCCCAGTCAAGTTCCAATTTCCTCCTGAGAGGTAAACCTTTTGTCATCTTGCTTTGCAGACATTGTCCCTGGGGTGGGGGGAAGGGGGAGGAGTAGGAGGAGGGATGTCTAATGGGGACACACATTATTTATCCTCTTTCATGATTTCTCTGTCATTAACAGTCCAGGTTGAGTTTTTCCCACATCAGAACATTAGGCTCCGCCCCATTCATTGTCACTGAAGCTTAAGGTTTTATAATATGGAAATATCGTCACTGATCTGGCTCAGAGGACCATACACTGGGAGTCCAGAAACCACATCCAGACCACAGATGTGTCTTGTTTGGCAGGAACCCCATTTTGCCTGTTACGAAAGGATTGCAAATGGCTTAGGTGGAGCAGGCAGTCTCCAGCTTCCCCACAGGCCCCACCATTCCCTATTGTCTTACAGGTGGCCCACTTTATTTTTATTTTTAAAGATTTATTTTTTATTTATATAATAGCTGGGGTAGAGGCCAGAGGCGTGGGAGGGTGAGAGGACTCACCAGAGACAGAGTGGGGAGCAGAACAGGCAGAAGGACCAAAGTACACTGCTAGGGGGAGCAGCGGGCGAGACAGAAGAGGTCTGCTGCGTCATGTGGGAATCTTCCTGGCTGGCCAGGAATCGGACCTGCGCTGCAGAGGCTGCAGACAGCTTCACAGCGCTGTGCTCAACCTGCTGCGCCCCAAGGAGGCCCCGGGTGGCCCACTTTATATACTTTTATTACTTGCTCCCTGTAGGCAACTGGGTGTTCAGACTTTGTATTTTCACCATTCTCTCATCTATGAACTTAAGAACATTCCGTTTAGGAAAGTAGTTACGTGCAGCGCTGCAATGAGTTGATGAATTGTGATCTAGCCTCGCCTGTGTTTGTGTGTGTTTGTTGAAAGGAGGTGAAAGACATGGGCTTGTGCGTGCACTTGCGTGTTTATCGAAAGTAGGTGAAGGATGAGAGGGATTGCACGACCTCAGATACACAAAGTCAGAGACGCACACTACGTGATGAAGTGGAGGATGTTGGGGTAGTCAGCTGACATCTGCCTCCCTCACACTCCCTGCTACCCTCATGCTCCCTGAGCCAGCAGAGTCTGCTGAGACCTGGCGCCACTGGACGTCACACTCACCCCTTCCATGCCTGCTCATGCGCTTGCTCACGCTCTTTAGGTTATGTGGTCAAGGGATCTGTAGCCCCTTGCTTGGGAATCACTACTCTCCCAGCCCCTGCTCTGAAAGGGGGCAGCCTCCCTTGTCCCCTGACATTCATCACACCTGGAAACTTCCTCCAGGGCTGGGTGTGGGTCACTCAGCTAATGGACTCTCGGCTGAGGTCAGTCTGAAGGCTGGCCTCCCGTTTAGGAGGCTAATGAGGCATGAAAGCAGTGCAGGGGACAGCAAGCTCGCTCTGAGCTGCTCCTGGGGTGAATGGCTTATGTGAAGGCTGGCTGGTCAAAAGGCAGGGGGTGTGTGTGGGAGAGGCAGTGCTGGAAGCTGGGCTAGCAAGAGCCGCCGGAGCTGGTCAGCTAACACAGGAATCCTTGCTTTCCTAAGCCCTTCGTGGGACTCACGGCCGTGAGCTGGTGTGGGTGCACGTCTTTGCTTGGACTCCATAGCCAAGCACATAGACTGGGTGGATTAAACAGCAGGAATTTATTTCAGTTTTGGAGACCAGAAGACCGGCAGGGTCGGCGTCTGGTGAGAACTCTCTCTTTGGGCTCTGGATGCCAGCTTCTTGTATTCTCCCCCCAGGAAGAGCTATTGATTTATATTAAGCAAAATAATAAAAATACAAATATATTTTTTTAAGATTTATTTATTTATGCATACAAGAGCTGGGGTACAGGCCAGAAGTGTGGGGGGCGTGAGAGGATCACCAGAGACAGAGTGGGGAACAGAACAGGCAGACTGACTGAAATACACTGCTGAGGAGAGCAGCGGGGAGACAGGAGAGGTCTGCTGTGCCATCTGGGTAGCTCCCTGGCTGGCCATGGATCGAACTTGTGCTGCAGAGGCTGCAAATTGCTTCACAGTGTGATGCTTAACCCCTTGCGCCACCAGGGAGGCCCATAAATGTAATTTATTGTAAGTAATAAATGTGATTAAAAAAACCCTACCACCATCCATTAAACCACTCTCACTATCTGCCCCTCTAGTAACTGCAGTTCTGTTATCAAAGTCCACTGGTTGATTTTTTTATCTGTCCTTTGTTTTCTTATATTCCACATATAGGTGAGATCACCTATTGTCTTTCTTTAGATTTATTTCAATCAGTATAATTCCATTTTACTAAAAATGGCAACATTTCATCATTTTTTATAGCTGAGCAGCATTCCATTGTGTATTGACACCATATCTTCTTGATCTGTTCATCTATCAATGGGCGATTAGGTTTTTCCATATCTTACTATGGTGAATAATGCGCCAATAAACATTGGGGTGCATCTATCTCTTTGAGTTAATGATTTCATATTCTCCAGGTAGATACCCAAAAGTGGGATTACCGGTTTGTACAGTAGTTCTACTTTTAAAATTTTGAGGTACCTGCTTTCCAAAGTGTTAGCACTAATTTACATTCCCATCATAGGCAAAGGTTCCTCTTTCTCCACATCGACCCCAGCGCTCGTTACTTCTAGACATAAGCCACACGGGCAAAATGATACGTCACTGTGGTTTTGATTTGCATCTCCCTGCAATAAATGATGGTGAGCACTGTCCTATGTGCCTGGTGGGCATCTCTGTGTTCTTTGGAGAAGTGTCTATTCAGATCTCCTGCCCATTTCTGTGACTAGGTTGTTGGATTTGTTGTTGTTGTTGAATTGTATGAGTTCCTTGTAAACCTTGGCTGTTAGCCCCTTGTTGGATGTGTGATGCGCAGATGTCTCCCATTCAGTAGGGTGTGTTTTCAGCCTGTGGACAATTTTTTTTTTTTCTGATCAGAATCTCTTAAATTTGATATAGTCCCATTTTATTTTTCTCTTGTTTCCTTTGCTTTTGGGGTCAGGATGCTGCCTTCTTGCTGGCCTTTCCTCCATGCGTGGAGAGAGAGAGGGAGGGGGTGGGGGAGAGAGAGGGAGAACTTGAGCTAGAGAACCAGAGAGCAATAGGACTCGTGCCTGAGGATGCCGGGGCACTAATCCCATCATTAGGGCCCCACCCTCATAACCTCATCTCAACTTGATTGCCTCCGAAGTCCCCTTCACATTGGGGGTTAACATTTCATGAATCGGGGGTGGGGGCACACAATTTAATCCTACTGTCTGGGAAGGCAGTATGGCTGAGGACGGCCAATTCAGTCTTCTGGGTAAGTCAGAAAATTTCAGAGCAAAAATTCCTTGAGTTATCAGGAAAAACAAAACAACTTACCTGCTTTTAGATAGGAAACTCCTACAAGTATCTGAGTGATGGTTGTGGGGGGCAGGTCTGTATACAATCTGTTGATACAGAATGGGCTAGTGATTAGGTGTTTGGACGTCTGGATGACTTATCTTGGTTTTGAATATAATTTCCTCTCCTTAATCACTTTCTGGACTTAGAAAATTAGCCTTTTTAAGTCTATGGTTGTCACTGATGCAATGGGGGCAATAAGAGTGTTTCTGGGGATTAAATAAGACAATAAATGTCAAGAACTTGCCACAGCTCTTTATTTCACGGTATTTTTAGGCATTTTGAACAAAGAAGGTTGTTGTCACTAGTCTCAGCTTTTACTCAGAGCTTCTCATAAACAGACTTGAAACTTGAAGGGAGAAAACCACCAAAATCTCTTGAATGCCTTTGCTTTTTCAGTGTTCATTTAATCATTATCTGTGCACGGGCATTGCACACAGCCCACCCCCTTTTTTTTCCTGGCAAGATTGTTATAATGTGTTGAAAATATTAATTATCCTCTTCACCTTATACACAGGGCTGGAAAATCAAATCTTGATTCAGTGCTTGGTAGAAGCAAAAGTACCTGCGTGTGTGCAGGTGTGTGTGTGTTGTATGTGCATTGCATGAGCGTGAGTATGCCTACACAGGTGTGATGTGTGTGCAGGTGTGTGCATTGTATGTGCACGTGCAGGTGTGTTGTGTGTGCATATGTGCATCTGCAGGTGTATGCAGCTGTGTGTGTTGTGTGTGCATCATGTGCACATGTGCATCTGCATGTCTATGCAGGTGTATGTCATGCGCATGTGCAGGTGCATGCAGGTGTGTGTTGTGTGTGCATGTACAGGTGTGTTCACATGCAGGTGTGTGCTTGTTCAGGTATGTACACACAGCTGTGTGCATGTGCAGGAGTATGCTGTGTGCCTTGTGTGTGCATATGTGCATTTGCAGGTATGCAGGTGTGTGTTGTGTGTGCATGTGTAGGTGTGTACACATGCAGGTGTGTGTAAGTGCAGGTGTGTGCAGGAGTGTGCTGTGTGTGCATGTGTGCATTTGCAGGTATGTGCAGACATTGCACATGCATTGTGTGTGTGCATGTGTGTTGTGTGTTGTGTGTATGTGCAGGTGTGTTCACATGTAGGTGTGTGTGCTTTGTGTGTGCACTTGTGTATGCATGATTGGCACCCATTGGCCCCTTGGGTCCTCACAAATTATTGATGCCAGCTCCTTTAAAGAGACAATTAATCCAATTACCTTCTCGTCGCGTCAATACTAATGTCATTTTCCTCTCACTTGCAGGTTTCCACCAGCCTGGCTGCCAGCAACGCTGAGGTAGGAACTGTGGTTTTGCTGTCCCTCTGGAGGACATTTTGAAGTGGTTTTCTTTGTGATGAGGTGACGTGGGTGTCCACTTGGCTCCCCGCTCAGCTGCCTCACGAGTGTGCATGCTGTGTGGTCAGCTGGTTTCTGAGGTGCTGGGTTCGGGACTGGCAGGGCCCAAGCAGCCCTGGTGTTGCTGCGCGCCCGGGGGCTGGTTAAGGAGGCTGAGGTCGCACACCCAGGGCTCCTGCCTGTGTGTACCGGGTATGCCAGGTTTTCTCTTCATATGCATTGATGAGTCTGGCCTGGCTTTGGTGAGCCCTCCGCTGCTGTGTGCTGTCAAGGGGAGTCATACCTGGCATTTTTTGCGCCACCTCCAAGACACACCTGGGGTGAAGGAGCCGTCTGGGCCCCGTTCCTATGTGGGAAGAGCCCGGGCAGGAGCCTGGTGCTGGGAGCGGCCTGCAGGCTGCCAAGAGAGTTTGCCCTTGCACCACCACATGATAGCTGAGATGGTCAGATGAGTGGGGGTATGGAGGTCGAACCTGGCATCATGAGGCAAGACATAGGGGGACGTGTCCAAGGGAAGACCCCAGCTACTCCCCAAGACTTCCTCCTCTGGCCTGGGGATTCTTTGGAGCTGAGGTCCCCTGAAGCCCTGCAGACTGGGAGGAACTCGCCGGTCCTTTAACTGCCTAGAATAAACACTGGCCCTGACTCAGAACCAGGGTTATTGCCAGAAATAGCCTTTCCGTTGGCAAAACCTTCCCTGGAGAAGCCTGTCTCTGACGTGGAGCCTAGCCCTAGGCCAGTCAGGCGAGGCCCCGCCCCCAAGCCCAGGGCCCGCCCCTTTCCACGTTGCCTTTGGGGCACCTGTAATTCAGTGAGACTTTGCGCCTACGGAGCTGCCTGATGTTGATATGATTATTTGTCCAAGCACAGGAGAAGCAGAGGCCCAGGGTTCCTGCCCCTGGCAAATGTCTGGTCCTGGGGTGGAGTAGCTGGGCCTTCGGGTGCTTTCCAGGAGCTGTGCGCCCCGACAGTGTGGATGTCACTGGGGTGCCTGGGGGACGGGGGACGGGGGACGGGGGTCTGGAGAGTAGGTCAGGGTTGGGGTGCAGGGAGCAGAAGGAAGGGCAAGAGGGATGGAGCCGCCAGCCTCGCCTGCTCCCCACTGATTGCAGGGCCAAATGCTAGAGCCAGTCTCTTGTCAACCCAAAGTGCCTCCCTCCATTTCAGAAAGAGAATAACATGCTCGTCACATGGGGTTGTTGGGAGCGGTACGATGGCCACGCGGCGCTGACCCCCAGGGCTGCATGACTAGACCCCGCCTCCGTGCATGTGACACCTCCTGTGTTCCGTTCATTATGCAAAGACTGTGCATCGTCTTGAGAATCCTCAGGAAGCCCTGAGTGGCCTCTCCACCTTACACGGGAGCAAACCCAGGCATCTCTCCCTGACCCCTGTCTCCTGGGGGCCGGGGGCCATGAACTGGGGTCAGGACTGTACTTGGAAATAGGGAGTGTGTCTCAACCAGCCTACTGTGACAGGCAGTGTAGACTCTTGGGCTTAAGGCACAGCCACTTACTTCTCACCATTCTGGAGGCTGGGAAGGCCGAGGCTGAGATGCCGGCAGAGGGGGTACCCTTCCTGAGGGCTCCCTTCCTGGTTTGTCATCTTGTGAACTCACCTGGTGGGGAGCTCCTGACTCTTCTTATCAGGCTGTTAATCCCATTCATGAGGGCCCCACCCTCATCACCTACCACCTCCCTAAAGCCCACCTCCTCATACCTTCCCCTCGGGGGCTAGGATTCCAGTGTATGAATTTGGGGAGACTCAGACATACACCACCCACATCACCTCTGGTGCCTGGTGGGTGTCCAGCCATTCTCTAGGGGCTCACTCTGCCTTCTGGAACGTACCTGACTCTGTCCTGGGCCTCTGTGGTCACTGCCACCCAGGAGCTGTGTCTGCGAGCCTCCGCCTTTCTTCTTTCTTGTGGACACAGCCTCACGTTGGTGCCGCCTTTGGTAGAACAATCAGTCAACAATAAAACACCTTTACCCATGTGCCCCTTTTCAATTTCACAGAAATCACATACGGCAGGATATTTATCACCCTTTTCAGATTTAGAAAAGAAGTTTTAGAGGGTTGAAATACTTTCAACACTGGCAAAATAATGCTTAATGATCTAGCAATTTCATTCCCACTTGTGTGCCCGAAAGAAATGAATGCTATGTCCTCTACAGTCACATACAGGAATTTTCCTAGAAGCTTATTATAGCCCCAGACTGGAGACAAAACACACGCCCATGGCAGGATAATAAACTGTGACATCCTCCTGCAGTGGAATATAAGACAACAATCAAAAAGAAACACCTATGGTAGACGAGAGCCTTGTGGACCTCCGAGGCATAATGTGGAATGGAAAACCAAGTTTGAGCAAGAATATATATCCTGTATGATTTCATTTATACACAAGTAGAAACAGCCCTGGTCTCTGAAGATCAGAGTCGCCCCTGGGAGATGCTGACTAACTTGGGGGCACAAGAGCCCTTCCTGGGGAGTGGACACAGCACACATCTTCACCTGGAGTGGCGGCACAGGTGACTGTGTATGTGAGCTCCAAGGAGCTCTGCACATACGATGCGGGCCCTTGATAGAGTCACGTGTCACCTGGCATTGCGGTCAATGGTGGACCGTATCACAGTGCCAAGGCTCGTGTATTTGCACCCCACAAAGACCACACGATGACCGAATCGCCAAATCATGCGTATCTCCGAAGCTGTGCTCCCGTGTAAGCGTACATGGCTGTGGTGGGCAATTTACATACCACGGGAAGAAGGCTGCTGGGCAAAAACTGTGCATGGTAATAATAATAGATGGAAAAGGAAAACAGAGTATGAAACAGGATGATGAAAACGGTGATCAGGTGGGCAAAGTGGAGAAGTGTAGGAAAGCTCGGCACGGAGACCAGGCTGCTGGCAGAATGAACCTAAGTTCACTCCCCCTTTCACTCACCCATTCATTCATTCATTCACTTATTCATCCATTCACTGATTCATTTCTTCAGTCACTCATCCACTCACGAATGCATGCACTCATTCACCCATTCCTTCCTCTCTTCTTTCATTCCTTTTTACTTCAAATTCTTCTTTCCCAGATGGACCAGGTTTAGGAAAAAAAAACAAAACCCATCTTTCTCCTAACCATTGTTTCTAAGGCTAAATTGTAATTGCTGCAGCCAGATCATATTTTTTGCACTACTGCGGGGAGGTAACCTTTTATTAATTGAATTTCTAATGGCAATTCATCAAAGCAACGTCCGATCCGTATTCGTGGCAGGTCCTGTTAGGTAAATAATAGTGGTTCTGGGAAAGCGCTCCTACGAGGTTCTTTTCCTCCGCCTGTGACTTTCCCCCTAAGTACACACAGTTGTAATTTAAGCAGAACAAACCCCACCTGTGGAGGAGTCATTGGTTAAAGGGAGACAAGAAGAATTACAAACCCACAGACTCGGGGAGAATGAATAGCGTCGCCAGCCCTCTTTCTCTCTGCAGACTGACAGCGGCGATGTGAATAACGTTTGCTAAATCTGGACTTTGAAAACACGACAGTGAGCTGTTTGTGCCAGCGATTTTTCATGGCATATGCCGCCCCTCCCCGCACCACACACCATTTTAATAAGATGGCACGAGGACTGTTGAGAAATGTTCAAACCCTGCAGAGGAAAGAGCTTTATCTTCTGACCAATTCTGCCCGGCAATGCTTATGACAGCTGAAGAATTTATCTTAAATTCCCTCTGCTCGCCGCAAAGCACATGGCCCTTTGTCCCAGAGCAGCCTGTAAGAACCAAACTAAGATGTCACATACATAATATAACAGATAAATGGCCCAATTTCCATGTCCACATGATGAATGGAATGCAAGTTCAGCACACACATATTTGCACATTAATTGGCCCTGCATGGTTCCATTTTGTTCCTGAGTTGCTACTGTGTGTCTCGTGGACTCCTTCCCCTTCAGAATCATTAAGCCTGTTTTATCACACAAATGCATACACGTTTCCCTTCCATTTATCGTCGTGAGGCTTGCCCTGCGGAGAGACAACCGAGTCACCTGGGCGCAGCCACTGGATTGCAAATGCCAGCATCTGAGTCCTCTCCACCACCAACTGCACATCAGCACACAGACGTAAGGCCCAGCCCCAGGTTGGCGAAGCTGACAGCCAAGCGAGGAGGTTGCCAGCATGAATGTCGGAAAAAAATCATTTCTTCTCAGTTACCAGTTGGTGTCTTGCCTCACCTAATGATCTCCTGTTGATAGTTTAATGGCAATATAAACCCAGTGGAAGGCCTCAATTTTGATAAATTGGCTTGCTCCTATCTCATGGCAAAGCAATCGAACTGAGGTTGATTGATATCATGGTTCTGCAATCACAAATAATTGCAACGGCAGGCCACGTGGGTGGCAAGCCCGGGGCCTTGGCTTCGCCCTCCAGCCGCCCCTTTTCCTTGCAGAAGGAAACTTCATCCCAGGGCAAGGAATCATTTGTTTTTTCTGTCCCGACTGTGATTCTCGAGGAAGCAAATCCTTGGAAGCACTCTGACCCATTTGGAGAGAAACCAGTGCTTTTGAGAAGGGACCGAGCGGCCTCTGCTGTGAACAAAAGGCCATCCCTGGCCATTCCACCCGAGGCGCCTGAGAGGCCCGGGGAGTCCGGCCGATGCCCCACAGGAGTAAAATGGAGAGCGTGAGCTCCGTGACTCAGAGTGAAGGTCATTTACCTGCGAAGCCTGTCTCTCCCGGGACAATGGTGACAGCGAAACCTACCTCACAAGGGTGACTTGAATAGAAATGTGAGTGTGCACTAGCAGAGCCCGGCAGTGGCTGGGCACAGTGGGGGTTCCCGGCTCTTACTGCGCTTCCTTGCACACGCCCATCCTTTGTCTCTGTGTAAAACGAGACGATAAATAAGAACCTATTTGGAAGCTGATTTTGAGACCGTGGCTTTGAAATCCAGCTGTGATGATTTGGCACCATGGCGGGGCCCTCCCAGGAGGAAGTTCTCTCCCGTGGCCTCGTCCGCGTTGATGGGGATGGCAGGGTCCACTTAAGATCAGTGATACTCTCCAACGAGCTCTCTTGATCTCATCTAATTTTGCCCAATCACCCCCTGAGAGTCTTGTCTGTCCTTGAAACCAGCTCAAAACAACATTTGAAGAATCTTAAAACTCATCCGGCCTTAATTTAAGGGCAGAATTCTCAGATGGAGATATGGTCGGCCATCTTCAATGGATGGGCAGGGGAGTCACAGCTGCCATGTTGTAGGCTCAGCACCGGGCAGTGGGCTACAGAGACAGCCTTGACATGCACCCACAGCCTCAGTATGGTCCGGTATGGGGGTCACCAATGCTGTAGTTTCAATGTGGGGGATCACCAATGCTGTAGTTTCAATATGGGGGGGTCATCAATGCTGTGGTTTCAATATGGGGGGTCACCAATGCTGTAGCTTCAGTATGGGGGTAATCAATACTGTAGTTTCAATGTGGGGGGTTATCAATTCTGTAGTTTTAATGTGGGGGGTCATCAGTGCTATAGTTTCAACATAGGTGGTCATCAATGCTGTAGTTTCAATGTGGGGGGTCATCAATGCTGTGGTTTCAATATGGGGGTCACCGATGCTGTAATTTCAATGCAGGGAGTCATCAATGCTGTAGCTTCAACATGGGGGGGTCAGCAATGCTGTGTTTCAATATGGGGGTCACCAATGCTGTAGTTTCAATGTGGGGAGTCATCAATGCTGTAGTTTCAACATGGGGGGTCATCAATGCTGTGGTTTCAACATGGGGGGATCATCAATGCTGTGGTTTCCATATGGGGGATCATCAATGCTGTGGTTTCCATATGGGGGATCATCAATGCTGTGGTTTCCATATGGGGGATCATCAATGCTGTGGTTTCAATATGGGGGTCACCAATGCTGTAGCTTCAATATGGGGGTAATCAACACTGTAGTTTCAATGTGGGGGCTTATCAATGCTGTAGTTTTAATGTGGGGGGTCATCAGTGCTGTAGTTTCAACATAGGTGGTCATCAATGCTGTAGTTTAAATGTGGGGGGGTCATCAATGCTGTGGTTTCAATATGGGGTCACCAATGCTGTAATTTCAATGTGGGGAGTCATCAATGCTGTAGTTTCAACATGGGGGGGTCACCAATGCTGTGTTTCAATATGGGGGTCACCAATGCTGTAGCTTCAATATGGGGGTAATCAACACTGTAGTTTCAATGTGGGGGCTTATCAATGCTGTAGTTTTAATGTGGGGGGGTCATCAATGCTGTAGTTTCAACATGGGGGGTCATCAATGCTGTAGTTTCATTATGGGGGAATCCTCAATGCTGTGTTTCAACATGGGGGTCATCAATGCTGTAGTTTCAACATGGGGGGTTATCAACACTGCAGCTTCAATATGGGGGGTCACCAACACTGTAGTTTCAACATGGGGGATCACCAATGCTATAGTTTCAACATGGGGTTCATCAATGCTGTAGTTTCAATATGGGGGGATCATCAATGCTGTAGTTTCAATATGGGGGGATCATCAATGCTGTGGTTTTAATATGGGGGTTGCATGAGGGCCAACATTCTCCTATGAGCAAAGCCCTACAATTCCTGTTCCACATTCAGAAGGTTTGGTCTCATACATGAGCCTCCACACGAGTGGGGCATCTGTGGAGACTTCCCAGAGGAGGGGCCATGCAGGCTGGCACCTCGAACAAGGTGTTAGGCCATCACTAAGTGGAGACTATGAGGAGGGCACACATGGGAGGTGTGTGTGTGCTCAAGGAACATGTGCTAGAGTGCGTGAGCCAGGGAGGAGCCCGCAGTGACGGGAGCAAGCACAGACAGCCTCCTGGAAGCCACAGAGGAAACGCACAGCTTTAAGAAAGAGGTGAGGGCACTGGGGGATTCTGTGGGTCCAGAAGGAGGCGTGGCTGGTGACCTGGTTTGCTGAATGCACAGTCATGGTGGCCACAGAGGTGTGGGCAGCTTGAGAAGTCAAAGCAAAGATGTGATTAAAAAAACATCACAGAGACCACCTTTCAGGGGCGGAGAGGTGCTGGTTAAGATGAATTTTGGAGGACAGAGGCTTGGGTATGTCCCAAGAACCTGGAGGACAGAGCTCTGGGGATATGGGGCCAGAGCACCGGGCGGGTTTCCCGCTGGAAGGTGGTCAGGGTAGAAAGCGCGTGGCTCGGCTTTCTCCTCAGCGTGTCTCCAGGGCTCAGCACCAAGTCAAGAGCTGTGCCATTGACTAGACGGAGAACGACGCTGTCCCTGGGTGCCGCTGAGGAAGATGGGCTGGAGGTTAAGTGTGGATACAGCTGAAAGAGAAGAAAGAGAACTTGACGGGTTGTGGCTGATCACTTCATTCTTCAATGAACAACTGAGGGAAATGTATGGGTTGAAAGTAAGTGCAACAGTGATGGATCTGGGAGCTTAAGGGGGAAAATAAGCAGCAGACTGACCCTCAGAAGCAACAGGGCTGGGAGGAGGAGCTGGGCCCTGTCCGTGAACTCTGGTTTCACCCACCCTGTGAGGGCTGAGCCCAGGCGTGGCTTTGTCTTCGCCATGACCTTGAGAATGGGCGTTGCTCATCATGTGCAGAGGAGGAAAGAGGCTCCAGGAGGTGACACAGTTTATCCAAAATTATGTAATCATGAGATAGCAGGGCCAGTGTCTGAATGAGTCTGGCCGCAGTGCAGGGCTCCCTCCCCTGCGATTGCAGCCGCTGAGCCTTCAGGCCGTGGAAGCCGATGCCTGGTGCGACTCTGACTCTGACACCTCGTCTCTCCTGTCCTTACCATGGTGTGACTCAGCACATTACTTTATGCACCTCATCTGTCCTCTCCATAGAATGAAGACAATTAAAGAACATACCCTGTAGCTTTCTTGTGAAGGTGTGGAGCTCTAACACGAGGTATGGGCAGCAGTCGGCATGTCACTGAGGCATGGGGAGCCCTTCGTACGGGCTGGTAGAAGTTGTGACCTTAGCATCACTGGGAACCCATTCTACACTACATTAAGAAATAGCTGGGGTGTCAACTAGAACCAGCTTGTAGCCTTGAAACAGAATGGATGCAGTTGTTCTAGAATCTTCCAGAAGCACTTTGCTCCATAGGAATTAATGAAGGGTCCCTGGACAAGAGGAGCAGTTTTTTCAATTTCTCTTTCAAGTGCTTCTATCAGGAAATAAAAAATCGGGCATCTGCTATCTGTGAGGTTTCGGGAAGAAGTTAGAAGGATATCACCAGGGGTGCATGGAAACTGGGTTGATGGAAGAGTAGCCCCACAAAAAGTTAACTTTTAGTTAGCATCCGATCACAGGCCGGGCACTCTCCACATCGCTGGATATGCCTTAATGAGTTTCACCCTTACAGTAAGTAGCCTAGGAAGTAAGTGCTGTTATTCTATTTCACAGATGAGAAAACCAGGCTCCCGTGGCTGGTTAAATGAGTCAAGTTGATGATGGGGGGTTTAGGAGTCATACCCAGGACTGTTTGACCCCCAAGCCAGTGGAGGTGATGAGGAATGAAGCCAGGACCCACCTCCCACTGCTCAGAGGCGCAGCCTGGACCGCCCAAGGCTGGGAGAGAAACTTGGTCTCCCTCCTCTGACACGTGTCTTCTTCCCAGCCTTGCCCTGCTACAGCTCCATCACCTCATTGACTTTTAAGATTTTGTCATCACAAAACCCATTCCCACACCATAAATTATTCCCTACAGTTTCGACACCATTTATTTCCCTAGCATCCTACATTCCAACCTTCTGACTAGTTTAGATCAAAAGATGTGCTCCCGGCCTCATATTTCACTCTGGCTCCCAGACTCCAGGCACCAAATTAGGCTGAGCAGCAGAGCTCCAGCCTGTCAGCCTGTGATGGTGCATAATTCCAAGGGTTCGGCAAGTGCTGTCAGTGGCAAAGGAGCCAGGGACTCAATCCGTGGCGGGGGGTGGGGCATCCACAGAGATGAGAGGGGCTTGGAGCTGCGGCCATGGAAGGGAGCAGTGGGATGTTCAGAACCAGCCCGGGGGGGGCAGAGAGAAACTTGGCACACTCGCAGGCCAAGGACAAAGCTTTGCCAAGGGCTAGAGAAGGCGTGGGGAACCATGGGGCGCCCTGAGAGAACAATAGGGGTGCTGGCTCTAGGTGGGGGAGGAAGAGACGGGGCTGTGACTGGGATCCAGGCTGGGCTTGGGATTCTGGAACCCAACGGGCTACATGTGTATTAGCAGATGGGCCTCTTTGAGGGGGCATGTGTTGGTTCCACAAGCTTAAAGAGCAGCCACTATTTGCTAGCTACTCATTTAGACCCTGGTAGCTTAAAATGAACAGGACACATTTCCATCTTTTGAGGAGGCTGTGACCCTAGTAAAATACACAGACGGGCGAACCGTGCTTTTAGCCAAGTTCTAAAGTAGAGGGTTTGAGGGAGAAAGTGAACACCGGTAGGATGAATCGGTCTCCTTAGGAGCTCTAGGCTGGCTTCCAGGTGGCGTCCTTCCCCTTCACCCATTTGCCCCAACTCTAAGATCAGTAAGAAGCATCGAGGGACACAATCCTGGATACTCACTCCATGGGATGTTTGTCAGTCTGGAACAATTTTGGTAAACAGCAAGGACACGGCTTTGGGTTGGCTGTATGTGGGTGAGGGCGAGAAGAGGACAAGACTGCTAAATCAGCTGGACGGATAGGTTGGTACCTGGCAGTGAAGGACACTGAGGGTGGCTCTTCACGTTGGCAGTGACCTTGATGGTGGTGATGGTGTTGAGGGCATGGTGGTGGTGACGGTTGGTGGTGGCAGTGAGAGCAGCCAGCACTTACTGATTGTCCACTATGTGCCAGGCGTTGTGCTAAGTATTTCATGTGGATTACCCCTTTGATTTTTCATTCATTTATTTATTTTTTCATGTAGTCTTTTTTTTTAAAAAGATTTATTTATTTATTTATGCATACAAGAGCGGGGGTACAGGCCAGAGATGCGGGGGGTGAGATGATTCACCAGAGACAGAGCGGGGAACAGAACAAGCAGACTGAAGTACACTGCTGAGGGGAGCAGCGGGTGAGTCAGGTGAGGTCTGCTGCGCCCTGTGGGGTGCTCCCTGGCCGGCCGGGGATTGAACTCGAGCTGCAGAGGCTGCGGATTGCTTCATAGTGTGGTGCTTAACCCCTTGTGCCACCAGGGAGGCCTGGATCACCCCTTTTATTCCAACAAACTCTGCAGAAGAATGTTGATTTAACCTTTGTTTAGTGGGTGAGGAAACCAAGGTTCGAGAAAGCTGATGAGACTCGCCCACGGCCACGTGGCTGGTAGACAGACTTAGTGTCTATTTCCAGGCGCTTTTCCCTCGGAACTTGCAGCCCAACTAAGATGGGGAATAGGCTCGAAAACCCTGGGCTTGAAGTCTGCACGGCTCAGCACAAACCTCTCATGACAAATGATGCTAACACACTTTGGAGAAACTTGTGCCTGTGCCTGATTCTCGGCACTAATGTAGCTTGACTCGGGGCTGAGATCCCACTTATCTCACCAGAATGACAATGAGGGGGGAAAAAGAGTTACTGCTATTCCGGCTTCCTCTATTGAGCTATGAATAAATGATGATAGCTGTGAAATAGTGTGGTGTTTAGATTGTTTCTGGTAAATTAAAAAAAATAAAAATTGAATAAAGCGGTAATCCATGCAGCCTTTTAAGTAGGAGGAGTGGAGCAAGACGAGGCGGCTCTTGTAGTGTCTTCCTGGCCGTGTCACTCTAATGTAATTAGTTTGCAAAAATATTAATTAATACCCAAGCATTTGACATGTTTTACATGTTGATTTGAATAGTGTTAATTACGTTTCGTACTTTGCCCTGAAACTGTCCTCAGCAGTGGCGGGGTGGGGATTCGAGGCCTCTGTGACCTTCTAGACTGGTAGCCATGTCGGTAGTGAGCGCTCCTTGCTCAAATCTGTTTGCCCCTCTGGAAAGCAGCAGGGAGCTTGCTGCAGAAAGGAGCTTGGTGACGGGAACACAGTCCCTCAGGGGCCCTGAGTCCCGAGGGCTGAGTGCCCTGTGGGGCTCTCATGGTCCCTGCATCGGCATCAGGGACCCCAGGCCTCTCAGCCTGGGCTACACTTGGTCTTTGGACTAGAATCTGCCCACACCTGGCACAGGGAGAGTGTGCACCCCCCGAGGGAGAGGCCAGGTCCTGGAGTGTCTGAGGCGGATCCCACCATCTGCTCTGGTCATCGCTGAGGGCTGTCTGCCTCTTAGGCGTCTTTCTTTTTTAAATTTTCTTTTTCTTTTTATATTTTTTACACCATTGTTCACTTTTAAACAATATTTGCCTCCCCCACCCCCTCAGGTGCAGTCCCTATAGAGCTTCCTCCACCCATGCACCTGTGCACCATCACCTCAGTCCCCTGGCTCCTCCCTCCCTCCTGCTGACCCTGCTCCCTCTGCCTCCCCTGCAGGATGTCTCTGGTTTATAATTGTTTGTTTTTGTTTTGTTGTATTTTGAATTGTTGTTATTTTTTCCCCTGATGTCATATTTGGTTCCCCTATATTCTGCCTATAAGTGAAACCATCTGATATTTCTTTTTCCTTCTGGCTTATTTCACTGAGCATCATTCCTTCTAGCTCCATCCACGTTGCTGTGAATGCCATGAGTTTATCCTTTAGATTGCTGAGTAATATTCCATTGTGTATAGGTACCACATCTTCTTGATCCAGTCGTCTGTTTTTGGGCATTTGGGTTGTTCCCAGGTTTTACCTATTATAAATAGTGCTGCAATAAATAGGGGTACAGGGGCAGCTGAAAATTCACACCTGCTGGGCACACCTGGGGGATGCCAACGGGTCTCTGACCTTGCCTTCCGCCACATGCGACTGAGGGTTCCAGCGACCCTTGACCAGGGACCCATTAACTTTTCTGCTCCATGAGCCCCTTTGGTGACTGGGGAGTGCCACGGGTCTCTGCAGAATAATGTCTTAAAAAATATAACCTAAGATATTGAAGATCACAAAGGAAACCACTTACTAAAACTCGACACTGTACATTAAAACCATGGCTTGCTTTAGTAACACGTCAAGCAACAAGCAAGTCTGCATTGCTGTGCTTTGGAAGTGGCCACGAGCGGATGGTAGTTTGAGATAGTTGACGGTTCACATAACAAGAGTAAAAATTTCTGTTGGGGACAAAGCCACGGGTGCTAGTAATGCTACTTTGATCTGTTGCTTACATGGATAATTCAGTGGAATGCGAGATTTCAGCTAGACGTCGGTGGAAATAGTTCTTACTGTTTTCCTCTTCGAGTTCATGGGCCCGCTGAGTTCTACCTAAAGGCCTTACAGGTCGCAAGTCCTGGTTAGGAGCCATCCTTGGTTGAGCAGTGCCCGAGTCCAGCTGGTGACAGCCCAAGGCCAGGTAACAGAAAAGTTTTTGGTGTATTTATCCACGAGCTTCCTACCAGCCCCGTCAGGCCCCCACGCCCAGGGCCTGGTCTTGACTCTGAGCCTGGCCTTTCTCCCATGAGCCCACGTGGTATGTACAGGACCAAGTGCTATTAGGGGCCTGTGTTTGTGTTCAGTACAGGGTCTCTGAGAAGACCTCACCGCCATCATTGCACCCCCTCCTGGCCCATTGCTGCACTATTCACAGCCCGGCCACGCACCAGGCTCTCCTAGCATGCTCCAGACACGCAAATAAAAGCCGTCACTCCAGCAGCAGCAGGGGCAGCTCCGTCAGGGTGCCGCGCGTCAGACATTTAATTCCAGTCTGTCCCCACCACTTGCTATCAGGTGGGAACGTGCCCTTTGCAAGATGCAGGTCGGGAAACAGGAGCAGGAAGTTAAAACACACCCAGCATCCTGTAGCCACGAACCACACTTTGCACTCGACACGCCGATTCCCAGCCGCCGAGAATGATCACAACTTCTTGTCTCCCTTCCACGTCCCTGAGTGTCTCCAGAGCAGTCGTGGTGGCAGACACCGTGTTTGCCTCCTTTTTACAGATGAGGCAGTTGAAGAAGGGAGAGGGTGAGAGGCTCGTCTGGGGCTGGATTTGAACACGGAGCCGAGCCTGCAGGTGGTGGCTGCTGGGAAGGTCAGACCCACCTCCGCCCACCTTCCTCTGGCCAGAGTTCAGTCCCGCGACCCCCAAACTGCAGGGCAGGCTGGGAAGTGGCGGGGAAGAAATGGGATCCGGTGAACTCAGGGCCGGCTTCGCACAGGACTGAGCGGAGGCTGGGAGCTCCAATCAGGGAAACCAGCTTCAAGACCCTGTCTCCAGTCACCCATCTCGCCGCCCAGAGTTACAGTGAAAGTTTTCAAGCACCTCCCTGGACAGTCCTCGGGGGGTGGGTGGAGGTGAACGTTATCTCTGGGGAGTCTCTGGAATCAGCCACAGCAGCTACGCTGCACCTGCAGACAGCGGATGCCCAGTGCTGTTGGGGTCCGTCACGGCTGGTGCCAGGAGTCATGGCTGCTGTCTCTGTTTGCAGATGAGAAGTTGAAATGTGGACAGGTCACTCCATGTGTCACAGCACAGCTGAAGGTCACGCCTGGTCCATCAGAGGTCAAGTGCGCAGCCCCTGGCCGGCACGTGCCTCTGCTGACTTCTCCCATCAGCGAGTGGGTGCGTCAGGCCCCGGGACCGCAGGGCGCCTCCCCCCCTCTCATATTATTTGAAGCACAGCATTAATCCACTTGGGAGGAAAAAGATGTCCATAAAATATTCAGAACATGAAATATGAAAGAAATGCCTCCGCAGGAATGTCGCTAATCACCGTGGCTTTCTTGCCCAGTTGCTTCATCTGATGGAAAGAGAAAGAAAGAAACAGAAACCAAAACTCCGGGCTGGCTGGACAGAGCCCCGGATGCCGTCAGCTTCCGGGTCCTGACACGTGGTCAAAGGCCCCCTCAGAACCACCAGTGGGACCCAGATCTGGGCTTGGGGGTTCCCCTGAGCAGGCTGTTGGCCCCCATGGCAGCGGGCTGCTGAGTGGGGGGCCGTCAGGCCCCGCTGCCGCTGGTCATTGCCCTTGGCCTCCTTGGGGCTGGAGGAGACTTTGCCAGATTGCACATGCAGGTCGTTTTTAAATCATCTCTCAGATCAGAAGGTGGTTTTAAGCCAATGCTGTGCTCCCTGCTTCCCATCTGTCCCCTCCCTGCAGAAAGGGCAGGTTCCATCGAGGCTGACTCTTAGGGCCCTGCCAGGTGGAGGGAGCAGAGCTCCTGATGCTGACCGTGCCGGACTCGAGTGTCCACCTCTCACCGACCCTGGGGCCCTGACCAGCGGTGGCTCCGGGTGCTAGTTCTGACCCTCCAGTCCCAAGCGCAGGGGCTGAGTCACTCCAGTGAAGACGACACATTAAGGGAGGAGAAACCAACAACCATTTTCCTTTAACAAAATAGGGCTATGTTTAAAATATTCATTTAAGTGTATAGTAATAAACCATTATACATTTTAATCTGTTTTCTATTTGACAATACTTCATTTGCAGACTCTTCATGGCTTTTAAAAATAGACCCAGAGTCCAAATCCCCACAGCGTGAGATCTCGCACGTTCTCGCATTTGCAAGAACGCGTTTGTGTCGCAGTCAGTCTATAGGCGGCCCCGTCAGCACACGGGCCTCTTGAGAAGACAGACTGAGGATGGCCAGAGCCACAGGGTGCTGTTTTCAGGCCTGCGGCTGGGGGTGTGAGTGCCAGCACCTCTCACCTCCCCCAGTCCTGCTCCTGCTGGAGGGGGGGCTCCCCAGAGGCGTGGGTTCTCCCAGCCTCTGCTCAGCGCCTGTGCTAAGCCGAAGCCCGTTCCTCCCCCGACTTGGGCACACAGCCGGCCACGACTTCCCAGCCTGCCCTGCAGTTTGAGGGACCGTGGGACTGCACTCTGGCCAGTGGAAGGCGGGCGGAAGTGGGTCTGTGACCTTCCCAGCATAGCCCGCCATGGCGCCAGCCGTCAAGACCTGCACACTAGGCTTCGTGTCTGACTTGAGTGAACCCAACTCCATTCCCAGATGAGCCTCTTGACTTCTCAGAGCCTCAGTTGCCTGATTTGTGAATTGGGGTCTAATGGAAGATCTCGGTGGGTGATGGTGAGGCCCCTGGGTACAGAGGGGCTTTGGTCCAGGAGGCACAAGGCATTGTCTCGGGGAGAGCATTCTTCACTTCATCATGCATCGGGGCTCCCGGAGTCTCTCTTCAGTGCTCCCATAAATAGCTTGGGGAGCTGTTAGGGGAGACCCCCAAGATTTCTCACTTGGGTTCAGAGGTGGGGCATGGCCCCAGCACCAATGTCTCAAGCCTCTGCATATAAATGACACCCCATTCTGTCAAGTCTTGTCTCTAAGGCTAGATGAGATGCCCTTTGGGTCCCTTGTTGATGAGCATTCTCCAAGCAGGGGGAGTCCCCAGACTCCTCACCTTTCCTGCTTCTTGGAGGTAGGGGGCGTTCGCAGATTACCAGGCCTGGGCAGCCCCCTGCCAGGTTCCGCTCACCCCCTCAATGATCTGCTGCCATAAAGAAATTTCCTACATCACTAAGAGATGTCGCATGTGTCAACATGATGCTGTGTTCCTCTCCAGAATGTCACTCCTGGAGGCTTAAAAAACCTTCAAGTACAACCACATTTCCCCCTTAAATGATCCAATCTGCCATCTGATGCCACAAAAGGAAGCAGCTAGTAAAATAGCAACTTGTAAAGTTAAGAAAAGCATCACACAAAATGTTAGCTAAAAATGTGAACTTTTGCAACCTGTGCTTGGGGGATGGAGTGGGGGCACAGCTGCTCAAGGGGACAGGTGGCAAAATGGGGAGGGCAGAGGGCCCCCGCGTGAGTCTCCACTCCCTGCTCTATGACCCTGGGCTAATGTTGCCCAGAGAAACCCACTTTGATGCCAAAATATAGAAGTTAGATTAGCTCATGGAGTTTGGGGGCGGGAGTTGTTTTCTGGCCTCCGTTCAATGCCATGCTGGGTCGAGGGCACCTGCTGGGAACCAGGTGCTCCCCAGGGTCCTGGACACATGCCCTGAATCCAGCAGGTTCTGGCTCCCAGGTCACGTGCTGGGTTGGGGCTGAAGGTCATTGAGCCGAGTGCTTGTGTGTGGGCAGTGCCTGCCCTGCCATTCTACTCGGGCATGCCCACCCCGCTGCCGGTGCAGATCTCCAGCCTGCCCAGCTTGGCATCCTGCAGGTCATTCTGATGCTACCCGCCTGGAGGTGGCATTGATGTCACAGTTGAATGGCTCAGTCCTATAAGCCTCCCCTTTCCTACCCCCTTCAGACAGCAGTCTTGAGTGCCAGTAGTCACAAGCTCGCCGTTCACCCCTCATTCACTCATCTTGTCACCCATCCACCCACCCACCCACTCACCCACCCATTCACCCACTGACCCATCCATCCATCCATCCACCTACCCACCCAACCCTTTGTTCATTTATTCCTTCATGGGTTCATTTATTTGTCCCTTTGCTCGTTCCTCTGATCTATCATTTCTTATTCTCTTGTTTCTCCACTTATCACTATGGGCGCTTTGGACCAGTTCATTCTGTGCTTAGTGGGCAGGGGGCAGGTTGGCCTCTGATCCCTTGTAGGACGTTCTCCAGCCCCTGCCCGCTAGATGCCATTAGTAGCCCCTTCCCTCCCTAGTTGTGACAATAAAAATGTCCCAGAACAGGGTGTCCGCAGACTCGCCTTAGATTCAGGGACATCAGAGCCCCGAGACCTGCAGACACGACCTCATGGGAGAGGCCCGGCCCCCCTGGCTTGGTGGCACAGCCACAGCCTGGCCCCAGGCCTCTCGCGCCCCAGCAGCCCGAGCGGGACAGCAGCGCAAGCCCAGGGAGCTCGTCTCCCATGCCCGCAGGCGTGGAGCTGCCCCGGCGCGCTCTGCCCTGCCTTCACTCCCATGTTTGCAGAAGGGAAAAAAGGTCCCAAGAGGGTGACCAGCCCCCCGGGACCCAGACCACACAACCAAGTGTTGTGCCAATTCTGTGCAGTCCCAGGCCTCTGAGTTCTCACTGCACACACACTTTGCATGCCTGCTATGTTAGCAAAGCTGGAGGAGACACACGTGGCCAGTGACATGGCTCAGACACCATGGTGAACGGCGAGTGAGCACCACACACACTTCTCTCTCTCTCTGTCTCTCTGTCCCTGCGAGACCTGCTCCACCTCACAAGCATGTGGCCCCATCTGCCCTGGGCAACTTCACCTCAGGACACTCTCGCTCACTCCCCCTCTGTTTCACTGACCCCCTCCACCCTCTGTTGTGTCACGTTCTTCCTGCCTCAGGGCCTTTGCACGGTGTGGATATATGGTGCACCCCCTAGCCTGGTCTAGAAATGGGGCGCGTGAGTGGTTCCAACCCCGAGACTTGCCTGGCCCAGGGCTCCTTCCACCTGCCTTGGTGGAGATTCATCACACCCCGCACTGGCGAGAGCTGGCTGGACCTTCCATGAAAGTCACCACTGGGCAGGCACGGCCCCGGGGCCCTGAGGAAACTGCACAGACCCACGTGTCATGTGCTCTGGGGGACAGACCGCCTGCTGAGAGGCAGCGCAGAGGGATGGTGCCGGGGGCAGAGTCCACAGAGACCTGGCCAGCTGGGGGCTCAGGAAGGCCTCTCAGGAATGCACCTCTAAACTGAGCCCTGGGGAATAAGCAAGCAGTGGCCTGCAGGTTTACAGAGCTGACCCTGTCAGGTGGCGGGAGCAGAGGGCAGCTTGGCCCAGAGCATGTGACCGAGGCCAGACGGTGGACGGGCTCCGTGGCCCTCACAGTGTTGGGGTGTTGGGCACACCCTCTGCAGCAGCCAGGCTGCCAGGCGCACCGACCAGAGGCTGAGTCTGGGCCTCACTGTGAATCACCCCAGACTGACCCCTGAGCAGACGGTACCGCTCGTGGGGCAGAGCTCAGCCAGGGGCGCCGCCAGCTCCAAATCCCACCTGAGCATCCTGGGGGCTACTCCCGTCCCCTAGCCCCTCTCCTCCCCTGTAACGAGAGCAATGGCGGTGACGACACCCGAGTGTGGCTCGTGGGGCTACGGGTGGCGTGGCCCAGGGACCCAAGGTGCTGGGCTCCGGCCGTGCCCCCCAGCTCAGGAGCGGAGGCTCTGGGTTCCTGCCACCCTGTCGGATTCCTGAGCCTGAGCTGCTCACCCTCAGCCACGCTGCCCTCGGGATTCCTGAGGAAAGAAGTGATCTTTGTAGAAAGCTCAGAACACTTTAGAAGTCAATGAACGACATTTAATCGTTAAGGAAAACGAAGAGCCGGTCGCAGAGCCCAGCCAAGCAGCGTTTTGTTGGCGCCCGTTCAGGAACTGGAGAGTGGCCGGGCAGCGGCTCTGATGCCAGCTGCCTCTCACTGGCCCTCCTGCTGCCTGAGCCTCAGTTTCCCCATTGTGAAACTGGAGTGAACTGAGATTCTGTCCTCACAGTGTCCGTGAGAGAAGGCTCGTGAGTCCCTCCCAAGGCCAAGGGCATGGCCTCGGCTCTCCCCAGCGGCAGGTGCACAGCACAGCCCTCCCGCCGCCTCTTCCTGGGGCGCTGGGCACGAGAGGTTCAGAGACAGGCCCCATCTGGCGCGTGCTCCTGAACACCAGGTCCCGACATGAGGTGGTGACAGCAGCCAGAGCATGGGGGGCTGTCCCCACCAGCTCGTGGCCGTGTGCGTCCGGGTGGGGGATGCCTCGTTTGAAGTTCTTCCTGTTTTTTCCCCAAAACAAGTGCCTTCCCCGCCGAGCCCTCTCCCCACACGGCACTCTAACTTACATCTTTTAATAACTTTGGTTGCCATGGAAGCATTGGGATTCAGTTTTAAAATAGACAAACTAATTGTTTCAGTCAGTTTGGGTATTTGCTGTCAAGGAAACAGCCAGCTTCCCCCTGCCCGAGAGCCGCCTAATTGGATGTGTGAGGTGGCAAAATGGCACAGGGGGCCTTCCCACCCTGCGGCCAGGAGGCGGCACCACGAGGCATCCAAGTGAGCCTCCCCAGTCCTGCTGTGTGCCCAGGAAGTGGGGAGGGGGCCCAGAAGGGCTCTGGGGGCACGTGACCCAGAGCGGAGCCAGGGCGAGCACGGGGCTGGGCATCTGACAGCTGGCGTGGCCATGGCTCGTGTGACCTTGAAGGGAAGCCCGGAGGTGGCCCACTCTGTCCTGAGCAGTGCCCGACACACCACAGCTGCCACAGCTCACGTCGCCCCGGTCGGAGCCCCTTCTCAGTGAGGCTGACAGGAGGCCTGACTCAGTCTGCAGGGCATGTCCACCGGCCTCCTTCTCTGTGCCGGGGGTGGCCCATGCTGCCGGTGTCTGGCTGGCCCGGGGGTCAGGTGGCATAGTCATGCATTGGTGATTCACCAGCTCGCCACTGCATCCTCATGGGCTATGTCCGTGGCGGCGCTGGTGCTCTGTCCCTTGGTCTTCTGTTCTAAACAGTAAACAGGCACTGGGCTATTTGGGAGGTCGAGAGTTAACACACGGATATAAAGAAAGTGGGTCAGGAAGTGGGGGTTGTGGTGTTGGTGGCCAGCCCAGGCAGGCTCCCCCGGGGGGGCCGTCAGCCAAGCGGGTCTGGGTGATTCCATGAGGAGTGATGGGAAGTTCTGCTCTGCTGGTGTGGCAGATCTGGGCTGGAATCCCATTTTTCATCACTTAGTCCCCAGATGGCCACAGCCCAGGCCTACACTTTTTTTCTCTTGGTTTTAGTGTCCTCATCCCTGTAGACAGTAAGTAGGTGTGAGTTAATGCTTGTGAAGTGCCTGATGTGTCAGACAACAGTGGTGATGGTGGTGCTGATGTTGGCGGTGATGGTGTTTATGGCGATGATGTTGATGGTGGTGGTGATGTTGCTGGTGATGGTGGTGGTGGTGGTGCTGATGTTGGTGGTGATGGTGCTTAAGACAATGGTGATATTGATGATGGTGGGGATGTTGATGATAGTGGTGATAATGCCGTTGGTGGGAG
The DNA here is from genome assembly GCF_964194135.1 of Talpa europaea. NCBI lineage: Eukaryota > Metazoa > Chordata > Mammalia > Eulipotyphla > Talpidae > Talpa > Talpa europaea. Next base: position 100,235,955 of record NC_140079.1, on the reverse strand, counting down.
CGATGATGTTGATGATAAGATAGCAGTGGTCATGATACTAATGATGATCATTGTGAGGTGGAGATGGCGCTCATAAACCCCTGAGGGTGGAGAAGGGAGAGAGAAGCATCAAGTCACTGAGCGTTTGTTCTGAGCTACAGCCAGTGATAGGACGTGGCCCAAGGTCTGTGAGGGCTGTAAAGAGAACCACATCACACTGTTTGAGACTTCCTAGAAGTGACTGGAGGATTCTGCCGTCCTCTGGATGGACAGAGCAGCTGGATCGTGGTCATGGCAGAGGGGGTACAGAGAACAGATGTCCGTTGGGAATATATTTTTAGCAACATTCTGAACACAGATCTGAGCCCAGCCTCGGGGGTTCATTCCTCCAGGTGTTCTCAGTAACAACACACGGATTTACTTTCACTGCACATATTTTAATTTTTGCGGTAGACTGATACCTCCAAACATACCAAAAATAAAACAGTTACAAACATTTGGAAAACATCGTGAAAGAGTAGACATCCAAGATAGACGCTGTACCCATCAGGCCGCTGAATCTGGGTTTCCCGGCTGTAAGCAGCGGCGGAGGCAAGATGGAAAACATGTTGGGCCATGGCATCCGCAGCGTCTGGGGGGGGGGAAGGCAAAGTCCACCTACAGGAGGAGGCTTCACGTCAGCCGGTGACTGGAGGGGGTCAGCCCCTCGCGTTCGCATTTCAGGGCTATTTTATGAGAGAAAAGCAGGTCTTCCACGCAGGATTGTCCGGATCAACATTGCGGCCTCGTCTGCTGTGCGGGCTGGGGTCACAGTGTGAAGTCAGCTCCGCGGAGGCCGGCCTCGCGGGGAGATAACGAGGTAGGGCCCAGGTGCTGTCTTCCTAACTTGATACAAGACTGGAGCTTAGCGAATCCCAAGAAGCGGATGACTCACGCACCCATTAGATTATCTGTCCCCAATATTAGATTTCGCAGATGAGCTCCTGCAAGTGGGAGCTGGATCCCGTCAGCTCCTGGCGGGGCTGCCTCGGAGCGCCCACCTCAGGGCCGAGGGGGGTCCGCTCTAACCCGAGAACCGGCCGCTTTAACTTTGTAGTCCTGGAGCGAGAGAGGGCGCCAGAGCGGCCCTTTGCGAAGACAACGGGCCTGTGTCTCCAAAGCTGCCCGAACCCGCTTCTGTCCTGACATCTTCCGAGACTCAGGGCCCAGTTCGTTTACTTCTTGTGGACTTCATTTCCTCACTCATTACCGAGGGTGTTTGAAAGCGCTTGGGGGGAATTACAAGATATGGAAAATGTCAAGAGCCTAAGATAGTGCTTAGAGCAGAAGCATTCACATATATATTTATACGCATGGGAATTGTGTGCACCTGGGTATGCATGAATGTACACGTCACAATGTTAAGTGTATTTTTATTATAGTGAGGCCCAAAAAACCCACAGAAACACGTAATACTTTATAGATAACGGTTGTATTTCATTGCAACTTGGAAGCACGTTAGCCATTTTTTACTGAAACTCAGAATATTATCATGGCCCAAGATGCACATTTCTAAATACACAAGAATGGGAGAGCTAAGTCCACATTCCAGAGACTTCCAGGGAAGATGGGTGTGGACCATCACACACCATGGTGCGAAACTGTGTCATGGGTCAGGTACCCCAGAAGCAGAACCTGAGAGGTTCTGATAGGGGATTAGCCCTCTGGTGAGCTGGATTAAAAGAAGCCTCTGGAAAGAAGAGAAAGCAAAGGTGTGGATTCTGCCAGAGGCTGGTCAGTCTTGAACTGAGTCCTCGGGAGGCTCTCAAGCATGATGACCTCACAAACTTGGTCCCATATTACGGAAGGAAGGGTCAAGGTTTCTGTATCCCTGTCCCACCGAGTAGGGGAGGTGTGCATCACCGGCCAGTCTAGGTGGTCAGCCAACACCCCAGCACCTGGGATTGATGTGCAGGTAAAGGGGGGCTGGCTGCAGTCCCCATAGCATCAGCTGTGCTTGCTCACCGCCAGCTTTTGATTCCCAGTTTCTTCTCCTTTTCACCAGCTACCTTAATGTCCCTCCTTCCTCCTTAGCTTTCCTCCTGATCTCCAAGTCAGTTTGTTTTTTCCTTCCTCCCCACGTAACCCACCTGCCGCTCTGCCACAGGGTGGTTAGCTCCCTCTGCCCATTTCTCGCAGCTTCCTTATCCAGCCTCTCCAAAGGCTCTAGATACTTAGACTTTGACACTTCCTACTTCCATCATTACTTCCTCCTGGGAAGCATGTGGGTAGGATCAATGTTATTCTGGAAAATCAGCTGTGACTCTGCAAGGACACATGGGAAAACATGCAGCAGCCCCTGCGGGGTTTGCTCCACTTAACATAAAAGCTTCATGTTAGAAGGATTCGCGTGGGCAGCTAGGAAAGCAGTCAGCCTCCGTCAGTCTCTCTTGGCTGGGAGAAGATGAGCAAAGCTTCCCAACCTACCATGCGTTTCTCAGGAATTTTCAGCTTGAAAAACTCTATGGGTGTCCCCAACTACTTCTTTGTCAGCCTGGTGACAGCCGTAGGTGGGCGCCTTATCACCGGGCAGCCTGTGGGGCCTGCCTCTGACTGCAGTTCATTTAAGACCCCTCTTCAGGCCTTCCCTTTGGAGCTAATCGTTGAAGTCACAGGGTTTACAACACTGTGTATGATTTAGGGGGGTAGGGTCGGACCTCTTCGAGGTATGGCACCACAGCACCCCATCAAAGCACGCATCTCCCTTGACCATAGAGCATTTCGGCCTACCCCCACCCCTGTTCCCACTCTCCTGGCCCCTCAATTCTATTGTCATCTCTAGGGTTGGTTTTGGTTTAGTTTTGTCAGTTCCTTTGTGTGTTTCTCTATATTCCACACGTGCGTGAACTCGTCCGGTATTTGTCTCTCTCCTTCTGACTTATTTCCCTGAGCATTGTCCTTCCCATTTCCATCCATGTTGCCACAGATGGCAAAAGTTCATCTTTTTTATGGCTGAGTAGTACTCCCTTGTGCGTGCAGACCCCATCTCCCAATGCGCTCCTCTTTCATTAGGCACTTAGGATGTTTCCATAGCTTGGCTGTTGTAAATAGGGTTGCAGTGAACATAGGCGTGCACAGGAGACCCTTTAAGTTAGTGTCTTTGCATTCTTTGGATAAATACCAAGGATGGGATTGCTGCATTATATGGTAGATCTATATTTTATATCAAGGCATCTTCATATTGTTTTCCAAACAGTGATTCCTTTGGGGGCTTGACTCCAACAGCAAGGAAAGTAAAATTAAAAAATTCAACAAACGGGACTACATCGAACTAAAACACTTCTATATAACAAAAGAAACTGTCATTAAAATGAAAAGCCATCCCACTGAATGAGAGAAAATATTTGCACATCATACATCTGACATGGGGCTAATCTCCAAGATCTACAAAGAGCTCAGACAACTCAATAAAAAGAAAACAAAGAGCCCAATCAAGAAATAGGCAGAGGCGCTAAATGGACATTTCTCCAAAGACATCCCGATGGTCAACAGGCACACGGAAAATGGCCAGCGTCACTTCTCACCAGGGAAATGCAAGTCAAAACCAACACGAGACACTACCTCACACCTCTGAGAATGGCCCCTACCAAAAAACCCAGAAGCCACAGCGTTGGTGACGGTGTGGAGGAAGGGGAGCTGTGGCTCACTGGCCCAGCCCTTTGGGAAGCCATAAGGGGGCTCCTCAAAATGTAAGTTCCCTCAATGGCCAGGAGTCTAGGAAACGCCCTCTGTTCTGACACCGGCCCAAGGGAGACGAGAGGCCAACTCAAGTGTCGTGGGAACATATGGCGGCTTTCTGGGTTGGACACAAACCAGTCAAACCCCTCATGCGCCCTGGCCTGACCACAGTCCTGGGGCCAGAGTCCATTGCCCAGTGTGGCCTGTGTGGAGGTGTAGGGGCGGCGGGTGGTCTCCTGGACACCTGCATGGAAGGACAGTCGTCTCATGGCTTCTCCGCCACTGTGTGGGTTCTCTTCTCAACGCCATTTTGCAGATGAGTAAATCAAGGCCCAGAGCGCCAAGAGAGCTTGGCAAGGGCTCCTTCAGCGACATGGCTTAGGTCTGTAATGGCGCCTGTGCTTGCACAGTTCACCGCTTCCTGTCTCGGCTTTCTCCTGCTCCCAGGGGTGGCGGTGGGGGCGGAGGCTTCTGTTTTTGTCACTGTTGTGCACTCGGCGTCACACTTGAGAATAGACACCTCGTGCGCTCGAGGCAGCGCTCCTTCATTGCCGTGTGCAGATGTGAGTGGAGAGCGTGCGGGAGGGAAGACGTGCTCTCCCTGCCGGAGAAGAGCATGTGTTGGGGGGGAGGGGATTCTCCATATAACTGCATTTCTGCAAGAGTTTTATTTCAGCAGCTGTGAGTGAAGCCATGGAGATTCCATTTCCTCCTTAGCCCTTAGCCCACCTGTCCTGACTTCCCCGCTCTGGCCTGCAGCCAGTTCCTCATCGGTATTTCCCCGGCCGCTCCGCCAGCCCAGTCATCTGTTTCTGTCCTCTCAAGAAGCTAATAGGACAAAAACAAATTGCTGCTCTCCAACAAGTCGTGCCGGGCTCCTGGGGACCCAGCGGTCAGCTCCCAGGACAGGAGGTGGACAGGGATGCCAAATCAGCCTCCTCTCCCCGGAGAAATCTCAGCCACTGACAAGACAGCAAAGGCGCGGGGGTGGGGGCCACACTCCTGGAGGTCCAGGCCCCCAATGCCAGGCCCCGGGGCTCAGTTTACCAGGGAACATTCATGAAAGAGAATCCTTTCCCCAGAGAGCTGGACAGGGTGGTGGTTCTATTGGGAGGCACGTGGGGTCCCAGAGCCAACTCCAGGGGGCTCACTGCCTGCAGCTCAGAGACCCCCGTGTCACGAGCGCCGCATCACGAGCTCTGCTCCACTCAGGCCTGCCTGTGCCTGGCGGCACGAGAAATGAGGCGTGTGTGGCTGAGGTCTGGGTTCTCAGCCTCCCCTCAGCTCCCTGCGCCCTCCCCGCCTGCCTCCCCTGCAGGTGCTCGGAGACCTCGCCCCACCTCCTTCCACTCTCCCCGTCGCTGCTTCCCGCAGGGGCCTGACTGTCCTCAGAATTTTCGGGTTCTGGCCATCTGATCCTCTCGCCCCTGGGGCCATTTGCCATTCACCTCACATCTGCCGCTGCGATGGCTGCTGGCGCTGAAGCAGCGAGGCTCGCCGTGGGGAGAAGGCAGCCCTTGGCAGGGCCCGCGCGGCCCTCGGCCGGCTGAGCCCGCTGCCTGCCCTCGGCCTCGGCGGCCTCGCTCCTGGTTATCCTCCATATGGGGCTGGCCACCATGTCATCAGCGCTCCAACTTTACTCCACTGCCTTCGAAACTCCCCTCCTCAGCCGCAGCAGCCCCAGTGCCCAGCACTTCAGTGGCTGCCGGGAGCCGATGGCCTCCCTGCCAGCCAGCTCAGGCTGGGAGCTGCATCCGCACCCCTCTATCGAGCTGTTCCCAGTGAGCCGAGGCCCACAGCTGGACACTGGGCCTTGCCTTGGACTGGCCTGAGCTGGCTGACTTCGGTCAGGCCTGTGGGGTGCATGTGTGGGGTGTGTGTGCATGCGTATGTGTATATGAGGGGGTGTATATGCATATGTGTATATGTATATGTGTGCGTGTGTGTGTCTTTGGGGGAATATGTGTTCTCTACTGAAAAATGTAGACAGATCCCTCAGGTTTTGTGGAAGTGGGTCCTGCCACAGTACATGCCACCGTCCCCCACTTGTCCAGGCGTGTCCACACCCCCCAGGGTGGGCCCTGCTCCCCCGAGGGGCTGACCCTGACCAGCTGCCCTTCCCGTGCTCCTGCACCAGCTGCAGGGCTGTGAGGTGTTCATGGGGGGCACTTCCCACACACCCCACTTGTCTGTCTCGTCTAGGCCACAAAGCAGCCACCGTCACGTGGCCTGAGGGGACAGGAGACAAAAACACCCCCAGTGGGGCTGGGCCGGCCTCCCTCCCTCCACAGGCTGCAGAAGCACAGGAAAGCAAGGCCAGCACTGCCATCCGCGCCAGGTCACCTCCCCGGTGACACAGGACCCAGACCCGGGTGTCCGAGCCCACTTCTCAGCACCTCCCACCCCACCCCCAAGCCCCACAGCCTGCCAGACCCCGGCCAGCCTGGACACTGCCCTGTGCCCCAGGAGGCCGAGCCGGGCTCCTGCCGCCCCGAGGTGAGGGGCCCTCGCCCAGCGCCCCACGGCGGAGCCCTGCGGCCGGCACCCTCTCCTCGTGTGGAGCTGGGGAGGCGCGTGTCCCGCTAAGCCGGGCATATGTCACCTTCGGGCCAAAGATGAGCTAATAGAATTGAGATGAATGTAATTGGCAGAAGGTCAGCGTGGAGCCGTGAGCGTCTGGAGCTTCCCGAAATGGCCGGCGAGCTGCTGCTCCCGCCTGGCCATTAGTATGCAGGTGAGGCGGGCGGGCCTCTGCAGAGTAATTGGATCATTCGGAGATCGCGATGCCGGGTGTATGTACAAAGCCTCAACAGTGATTAGATCCTGCCCGTTCATCTCGGCAAGCCTTGAAATTCTTCCCACTGTGAAAAACTAATTTTCGGTGGGAATTTATTAAATAAGAAATCTGCATGCCCCTTCCGCGCGCCGGCCGCGGCGCACAAAGATCCCCTTCGGCTTTGATGGTGCCCTGGCGGCGCGCTCGGCGCTTGGGGAGAGGCGTTTAGCGGCTCGTTTTGTTTTAGGACGTGTGTGTTTTCCGCTGGGTGCTCGGGACCAGAAATAGGGGGAACCCCCAGCGAAAGGCCTCCAGGGCGGGAGGGTCGCTGGGACAAGCAAGTGCGGGGTGGGCTGGACCTGGGTGTGCAGAGTCAGCCCGGCCCTTGGCCGTGACAACTACCGGCTGAATTGTGGGGGGCCCCCTCTATAGGTTAAACCCACCTCCTTGCAGTTTAGGGGGGGCCTGTTTGGAGATGGGGTCTTGAAGAGATGATTTCACTGAATTCATCCTGTGAGCTGCGTCCGTAGGAGAGGAGGGCCCGGGGAGGAGGAGCTGCCCACACCGGGCCCAGGTAGGAGACTTCCAGCCCCAGGTGGTGAGAAGACCCTGTGGCGTAGGCCCCTCATCTGTGACACTTGGTGCTGGCAGCCCCTGCAGGAGAACACGCTCCTGAACGCCTCCCAGGGGCCCCTGCAGGAGAACGCACCCCCCAACGCCTCCAGGGGTCCTGCTGGGAATCCATGCCCAGGGCCAGAGCCGCCAGGCTCACCCGCGTCAGCCCTCGTGGAGGGAAGTTTCCGGAGACCTCCTCCCTCGGGATGCAGTTCTCAGCTGATGCCGAGCGTGGCGGGGGGTGGGCAAGCTGCCCCACGCCTCCGGCTGGCACCCCACCACGCCTAACTAGTGCTTTCCCCGCGAGGAGCCCCTGACTTGAATGTCTCTGATGAGGAAACGCCTCCTCGGCGCAGGGGGAGGTGCAGAGTTGAGTCGTGGCTGCCCCGAGGAAGGCGTCCTAGATGGGGAGCTGCCTGAGCCCTCGGGAGGGGCTTCTCCCTCTGCTCCCCCCTTCTCTTCCTTCCCGCTGGGGGGATCTGAGCTAGTGGCCTGCATTTGGGGTTGTCCGTCCCAGGGTGTTAGGGAGGAGAGTCACACAGGCGTGGCAGGCGTTTGGTGGGTAATTTCTGCAGCCCTGGATCGTCCACCTGCGGCAGCTCCTGTGCCTGAGAACAGCCCGGGCTCTGTGGGGACACGTGGCTGGAGGAGGACGAGCTCTGCCATGGCCACGCGGCACATACCACCTCTGCTGCGTGCCCTTGAGCCTGGGTCCTCCAGTGTCGGGAGGAGGGTTAGGGCCGACAGACACCTGTCATCCGTCTGCCTGGAGTGGTGCTCACAGAGCTGCCTGGCTGCAGGGTACGTTGCTCTTCTGTGATCATGTAGCAAATGGGGCGCCCCCTCCATGCTGTCTCCTGCATGCCCCGGGCTCACGGAGAGCAGAGCTCACCTCCCATGTTCGCGTGATGTCGTGTGGGAATGTCTGCCGTGCGCCACGCAGTCTGGTGTGTGAGGGCCCTCACAGCAGCCCTCACATTCAGCCCCGAGGTGGGTCTGCAACCTCTGGAAGAACTCGGGGAACCTGCAGGAGGCCCTGCCAGGAGGGGGCAGAGTTCAGAGGAGCACTCAGGGGCCCTTGCTCAGTTCCCATAGATACCTCCCCCAGGGCCCCAGACCTGGGAGGGGCACTGCAGAATCTCAGGTGCAGTTTGATGCCCATGGGCAGGGAAGTACCGAGTACCTTCCTTGTAGAGAGACCCAGGGGCACCTCCTGCTCCCAGCCCTGACTCCAGGCTCCTCCGCCCCGAGTCTGTGCACAGTCCAGGTGTTGGAAGGAGAGCGCTCTTGGCTCCCCTGTGAGGGGTGAGAGAGCAAAGAACAGACACTGGCATTTTGCATAACCTGTTTCTCTGCTCCGTTACCCCCATAAAGCACCCTGTCCTCGGCATGTGGGGTACAGCTCTTTCTGTCCAGCTGCCTAGCATGGTCCCCAGAGGCTCTGGAATGAAAGAAGGGGACTGGGGGCTCTAGCAGCCTGGATCATCCTGCTCCACACTGTCCAGGGGGTGCTCCCTTGCCATCACGTGGAGGGGGCACAGCTCTGCCACCTGGCTGCATAGCACCCCCAGCCCGACGTACAGTATAGGAGGTGTCAAAATCTTGGCTGGAAGACACCCCCTCTTCGGCTCAGAATACATTTAACCAGGGTTTAATTTGTCATCACTCTGCCTCCGGGCAGGAGGGAAGTTCTGCCAGTGGCGACCATGAGTCTTTTGAGCGCCGGGGCTGGGGGTGGGGGCAGGAGTACACCTGGCAGAGTAAGTGCTTCAGGAAGCCTGGAGTCAGTCAGGGAGTTAGGGGGACTCGAGGAAGGCAGGAGCTGTCCATGGTAGCTTCCTCATGGAGGAGGAAGGACTTCCCGCTCCTGGGTTTGTCCTTCCATCATTACCCACCCTGCTCCTCTTGGGGTGCACAGAAGCCAACCGCCAGCTGCCAGCATCCACATGAGAAGTTTTTTGTTTTTGTTTTTGGAGCCATTTGAGTGCCTCTGTGCAGGGCAGGTTGGAAATTCCGGCACATGAATTCCCCAGAAGAGACCCTCTTTCTTGATGGATGGAAACTGGGGCATGAATTCCCCAGATCCTTCACCCTTTGGCTCCTGAAACTGGCTCCCAGGGCCCCCAGTGTGGCCACAGTGCTAGCCCACTTGCCGACACCAACATTCCCTTTTCCACCGCCCTTCCCGCACGCCCACCTGTGCTCGGGTCATTGGCTTGGCTGCCGGATTGGAGACTGTTGGCAGGCGGGCATCTCGCCTGTGCACAGACCTTCTAGCCTACTTGGGTTTGCTGGAGCCATGCTGCACCCTGGGGCCTCCCACTTGGACTCTCTGTGTCCACCCGGAGTGCTTCGTGCCCTGTTTTGAGTCCAGATGGGTTTTCATTGGCTAATGAGGAAGACCGATGCGCTGAAGTGTTCCCCTTATCTTGTGCCACCGCCCTGTCTCCAGAGACCGCTCACTGCAGCGATAAGCTTGGCTTCCCTGGGGCACCATCCTTGTCTCTCACTCTCCTGCCTGCAGCACTGAGTAGAGTTTATTTTCTTCCCGAAGAAGGTTAGACAGCTAAGGGCCGGCGGGCATCGAGAGCTCAGCGGAGGTCACAGCGCTACCCCCCAGCCCACTTAGATCTTAGAAGGGAGGTGCGGAGGGACCTTCCCCGGAGAGCTTAAGTGAAAGAACAATGGAGAATTCCTACTAAAGTGCCCGCCTACTCCTCCATCCTCACCTCGCCACCTAAATGCCACCTGGAGTAAACCAGGGAAAAACAGGCTTTGTGGGGTCAGAGAAACCTGAGCACTCGACCCACCTCTGCCATTTGCTCACTTCATGGTTCTGATTAAATTATTTAGACTCTGTTTTCTCGTCTATACGGCAGGCATGCTGACATTGCAGGTTATTAAGAGGCTGAGGGAAGCAAGGCCCGCTGATCGAGAATAGCACTTAGCCAATAGCAGGTGCACACGACATGTTCGCTGTTGCTCTCGCCTAATGTCCTCTTGAAGGAACAATGTGGTTTGGGGACACATAGGAGACTTCCCTGGTTCTCCAGCAATTTCCACCTCACTCGGGTCCCCTCCAGGCACCAATTTGCAGGAGGAAGACCCAGCACAAGTTGAAGGGTTTTCATGACAATGTCATTTTTCTTCCCATGACCTCTTGTTTTTGTACAAGAACTTAGTAGGTATCTGGCAAAACATCAGCCCCAACCCAGATAAAAGTATAATTATTTCCTATTTGCTTGCTGGGGTTTTCAAATCAGTGCAGTAATTTAAGCATGACTCTTGGAGGCTTACAAAAAGATGTTATGATTAGTTTTATCTCCTTTGTTAAGGAAAAATAATTACAGTGAAATAATTAGAGGCAGCAGAGTTGACATGAGATTAGGAGAGCTGGTTTGGCAATGAAAGTGAAGTTCTAATGAGGAAAAAGTATAACAAAGGGATGGGTCCATGGGGAAAGCGCCGGGAGCTTGTCCAGTTCTGGCCTCAGAACTCAGGGACAGAGGGGAGGCAGGGTGGCTGGCTCCCTGGCAAGCTTCGGGTAATAGAATTCAGTCACTTGGGACAAGTACTCTGCTGGGTGTCATTAGACCCAATTTGGAGTTCAGCCTCCAGCACTGCTGAGAGTGTGACCCCAGACCAGCCCCCCAACATTCCAAGCTACATTTAGTAGCTATGCGTTCACGTCTCTGTCCTTGTCTAGAAACGAGCTTCCTGGAGGTATTATAGGATCAACAGAGAATGGCCTGGCCACACACACACACCCCGTCACCATCTTGTGCACCCCAGGAATTTTTGGTAATTTGTTCTTTTTCCCCTTTTGCACCTGTGCGAGGTAGTTTGAGTGGACACGGGGGTTTGAACAGGTCCTGGCTCAAGAGCAGCAATGTTCAGAGTGTTTGGCAAATGGGCCAGAAGACCAAGGGCTCTGCACCTAACCTCTGTTAACGGTCCAGTAAGACAGAAGTCACGCCTGACTCATGATGCGCTGCACACCCTGCTCGGCACTTTGAATGTATGACCCGCATCTGTTGTTACGCCAATACTATGAGGTCGACCAGGTAGATCCTGTGGATCGATCCTGTGGATCGATCCTGTGGATCCTGTCACCCCGCTCCTGCTGCCAACTCTGCTCATGATAAGACCAAGAATCAGAGGTAGAGTTAACTCCCAACTTTAATGAGGTCCCTCTGGGACTTCCATGCTGTTGGCCCCTGTTTAGTGATGGTGGCCAGGAGGGAGAGAAGTCACGCCCTGGAACAATCGAAGAGTAATGCAGGGCACTGTCTGCATGCCTGCAGCGAGCAGGATCCAATGTTCCTGTGTGTATTCACCAACTCACTCGGGTGCATACCAAATTATCCCAAGTGTGTTGGCTTAAGACAACAAATGCTATCCTATGGGTGAGGAATCCAGGAGTGGCTTACTGCATGCCCCTGGCTCTTGGTTTCCCCGGAGGCTACAGTCAGCTGTCAGCCAGGCGAGGTGTCTCAGCCCAGGGCTTGACTGTGGCAGGCGGACACACTTCCACAACCAGTCCTACTACTGTTGGCAGGTCTCATGGGAGCTTGCTTTAAGCTCACGCACATGGTCACTCAGATCCTCGAAATGTGGACTTGCCTGAAGGTCCTCACGGTGCAGCAGCTGTTTATCCAAAAGGTGGAGAACCAGGTGTGTCCAAGTTGGAGGTCACGGTCTTTTGGTGACCCAATAGTGGAAGTAACATGCCATCACTTCTGCTGTATTTTTTTTTAGTAGAGGTGAGGTCTCAGGTGTGTGCATGGGCACTAATAGGTGTGGGATCATGGGGGTGTCTTAGAGCCTGCTCATGAAACCACTTTTTACAGCCATTTTCTTTTTTCTTCTAAGGGTCTAGAATGGGCATAGACCATCCTATTGCATTCTCTGTGAGTCTACAGCCCCTAAGAGGGTAAGATCATCTCTGACTAGGTTTGTACTTCCCATTTCCATCCATTTGTTTCCACTCAGTTTGGATTGAGTCAAAGTGACTCAACTGGCTGGTGAATCCTTTAGCTGAAGACTCCAGAGATTTGCTGCCCCAGGCGTGTACCTGAGCAATGGCCACTCATGGAGCCAACAAACATGGAGATTCTCCTTATTCCTTAGGTCTACGACAAGAGAGTAAAGGTTGAAAGATCCGGCCTGCAAGGGGCTCATCCTAGTGGGAAGGAAGGGAAATAAAAAAGCAAACAAGTACATAAGCAATGTCATTTGGGATTGCACTGAGTTCTATAGAGGATATAAATAAATAAACACGATGACATGCTGGAGAACAGCAGGAAGAGCTGCTTTTAGTAAGTGGTGAGAGAGTTCTCAGAAGACAGCAATAATGCGCTGCTGTCATGTCATCCTATTCAAATCCACGGTCGCCACGCTGGAATCGCAGGCCTTGGAGTTGTGCAGTGCACTGCCCTGTGAGCTGCCCACAGCATCCCTGGCGGGGGTGGTTTTACTCACCTCGCCTGTCTTTAAAGTAGCTGATAAGGCGCGCTCCTGGCGGAGAGGAGACTGGATTGTGCAAGCCCCTGCAGACCGTGTCAGGGAATTTAAACTCTATGTCAAGTACAAGTGGAAGGTGCTGAGCAGCTTGAAGCGGGGGCCGTGTTGGTAATCCACGCCTCGTCTGAATGGGCTCTGGCCCCCGGGCACTCGCCCGTGCAGGGACTGCTCCCGGCGTCACTGTGCCAGGGTCGGCGGCTTGGCCCCTCGCGGCTGGAGGATGCTGTCCTGTTTTCGTCCTCCTGCTCATCCCCTCCTGCCTGTCTTTCCGTCCCTCCTTCCCCTGGTTCTTTTCTCGGAGGATAAGCTCGGAGAAAAGCGCTAGAGAGGGGGCTCTGCTGACCGGTGCTCCCGTCTCAATCAGGCCATGTACCGCGAGCCTAAGCTCTTGTGGGGGTCTAGGGTACCCCACATTTTCCCTTGATGATTCAGAAGTGCCGAATCCCTCCCACGGCATCCTGGCCTTGGAGCTAATTTCTGGGGACGCCAGAGGATGGTCTCCCAGGAGGGAGTGATAATTCTCATCTTCCCTGCTCAGGAACGCCACAAGTGGTTGCCAGGTACAAAGCTGCCGGGTCAGCACCAGCCCCCACACTAAGCCGCTTATCGCTGCCGCCATGGCCGCTGCTTTATTAGCTTAAATCTCAGAGGCACAACTCCTGGGCTGAGCCGGGAGAGAGTGGGAAGTGACATCCTCTTAGTCGGAGAGAAAATGCTCTCGCTGACGGGGAAAGCAGATTTCACACCCCCCGGGTCACTCCGGCCTGGCAGCGGACTCAGCTGTGCCCAGTCGGAGGGCTGTTCTCACCTGGGTCAGAGGCAGGTGATGTGACCAGCCCCCCAGCTTCCTGGGGGGACAGATGGAGTCAGGGGGCTCCGGATTCATGTCCTTTCTCTCTTTTACCCCCATTTTCCAGCACAGCCTCTCTTTAACCTGCTTTTCAACCTGAGATGCTTGGGTCTGGCTTTGTCCCTGATCTTCCAACGAGACAGCCACTAACTGACAGGCACCGGGTTTTCAGACACAGGAAACAGGCCCATCAGGTCAGGCACGTACCCGCACTCCCTCCCCGGAGGCTCCCCCGACGCCCCACCCGCCTGTGTGGACGTCCTGTGCGGCTTGTGTGGGCGCTGGCCCTGCCCTGGCCCACGGGCGCCTGGAGAGGCTGCCCCATCGGTGCAGTGTCTGTCTGAGAACCTGTTTCTAACTCTTCGGGTGTTGCTTGGCCACAGAGAATTTTTTTTAACTTTTTGCGGAACCCGTCGCAGCTTGTGGAAGTGTGTGCTGGACTTGACCAGCTGCCTGTCCCCACCCCCAAAGGGGGCCAGCCAGCTCTGCCCAGCACAGCAAGGGCACCCTTTGCAGCAGGTGAAGGTCCTCACTTGCTGGGGGAGTCCCCCAGGCGGGCACAGGTGGGCGTTCGGGGGCCCTGTCCTGAGCTGTGAGGCCTCCGGGGGGCACTGGCAACAGCGTGGGCTCAGGAATAAAATAAAATCCCCCTTTGGAGGGCGTTGGTTGAAACCTGTTCCTGCTACGTCCCACTGTTCAAAACTGATTCAAAGGATCAACCCTCATCCCTCAAAAACACAGCAGCTGGACAAGCACCACTGCGGAGAGCAGCCGCGCGGCGGGCTGGGGTGGTGCTCCCAGGAGTGCGGAGCACGCGTGGTGCAGGGAGGGGCCCGAGGGGTGCCCTGGGCTCTCCTCCCTGGCGTGGCCTGGACACCCCCGGCATCCTGGGGTCATCACTTCCCGATGTGATAGCAGGGACTCGCTTCATCCCTCCCAACGCCGTGCAGTTCACAGCACCGCTGAGCACCTGTGAGGAGTGGGCGCCGTGCAGGTGTCCTGAGGACGGGCCGCATCAGTGGGGAGTGTGTGTGTGTGGGGGGAGGTCCAGGAGCCTGGTCCTGCGCCTGGCATGATTGACTTTTCCGTGACTTCGGGTGGGACCGAGGCCTATCCCTGGGTCACCCACCTTCTCTCGGGGACTTTCTTTCCCTCCTCCGGCATCAGGAGCTCTGCCCTCGTGGCCATGCCCAGGCCGTTCCTATCAGCCACTAACAGGACAAGGGGGAACCTGATGGGAGGTGGAAGAAAAGTGCCTTAGGACCGGGAGGGGAGGGGAGAGGAAAAGGGGAGTGTTCCGGGGGGAGAAGGGCCTTACCATATTTAGAAGGACCAAAAACCAGATGAGATGGGTTTTCAGATGGAGCCCATCGTGATGCTGATACCAGCAGCCACTTCTTGAAGGGTGGTGAGGGGGAGGGGACAGCGGGGAAGGGGTAGGTGAAGGGGAGCAAGCGACAGCACCCACCCCGGGAGTGTCCGCCTGACTCCAGGCAGAGAAGGCGCCACCCCGGGGACCCCCACGTGTGCTTGAGAGCCTCCCCCTTGCTGGACACAGGAGCGCCCCAGCCCTCTGGCAGGAAGAATGGAGGGGCCACCCCCCTCCATCAGGAACCACCCCGCTGCCATATAATTTATTTATGGATTCATTCTCCTTCCCCAGATTTCCATAAACTCCTCCAAACCTATAGTGTATTCAGATGGAAATAAATGAGTTTAATTACTTAAAGTGAATTTGGAATTCAGGGGCGATCGCACTCCATTCTGCATGTGAGCCCAGCCCCAGAAGGAAGTGTAAAATATTCAAGTCTTTGAAAGATCGCAACCACTGGGCTTGGCAGACACGGGCTGGGTGCCTCCTCTCCTGGATGTGCTCCGAGCAGCCTGGCAGAGACCGGCTCTTCTTCCGCCCCAGCTCTGGCCGGGGTGGGGGCTCGAGCCGGGGGCGGGGACAGACAGTCCAGCCTGCTTGCAGAGGACTCCCCGCCAGGCCTGGGCCACTTTCCACATTAACCTCTCTAGCCACTTGCTCTAGCAGCTGATCATTTCGCTCCGCATCCAATGATGCATTCCAGCTGTCTGGAAACCTGCAACCAGAGGGCGAAATGACTGCTAATGTAGTGGTAATAGGGCAGTTTAGGCGAGGCTTCCAGGGAAGGGAAATTTACAATTTAAATAAGAAAAATAATAAACTCTAAATTAACAAAAAGGGAGAAAAGAAACACCATGACTGTGCGTGTTTGTGGTGGGGGTGGGGGCTTCCTCCCCGAACCTTCTGCAGGTCACTAGGTCCGTCCAGAGCACCTCGTGGACCTGCTTTCTCTTCCAGTCCTACAGGTTTATCCTGCCGTCAACCCTGAAGGGTTGTCCTACTCACATGTCCGTCTCAGCCCCTCTCGTTTCAGCCCTCCAGGCAGTGGTGGGGGCAAATTCTAAGAGTCTGCTGGCAACTCTACCCCCGCTCACTCCTAGAGCATGTGCAGGAGTCCTCAGTCTTCCCGCCTGTCGGCCTGCCCCAGGTAACACTGGGTGGCTGCTCACGTGTGGATGGACTGGCGGAACACGGGTCCAACATGGTGCAGCATCTGCTTATTTCCCACCACACCGTTGTCTTTCTAGTGAAAGAGGAAGGTGAAAACTTGAGAACAGCACATCTTTCCAGATCCAAGGCTGTTTGACATTAGATCTGGGGTAACTGATCACAGGGACCCCCAACAGGACCTAGAGCTCATCCGACTCTTATCTGTGCTCTCCGGGCCACATCATCTTTCACTTGGAAGCCGAGGCCTAAAAGGCTCGTGGACAGAGCAGTGGGTGAGAGTTGGGAATGGGGCGAGGCCATCTGGAGGTTTTTAGCCAGGGCAAAGTGCCACCTCCCTAGAGAGAATGGGAATGTGTGGTGATTTCTGGGACGTGACAGTGATGTTTGCTCACACAACTATCATCCTACTCCCAAATGTCTAAAGCTAATTTTACAAAGGAAAATTGGGTTCTACTTTATTTCTGATTTATTCACTAGTTGTGAGGCCTTGGGTAAATCACTTAAACCCCATGTCTGTTTATATTTTTGCAATATTTGTATCCACGATTCACAAATTGGGTTCTTATCCATATGTTTGGAGTCTGCAAAAATTTTTCATCCATGTGTGAATTTATGAGAATGTTTTTGCCTCTAAAGGGAGTCCATACATTATTTAAATTTGAAAGACATTAAACTAAATGGTAATCTTATATTTAACAGCAATAAAGAAAACCATTACCAAGTTATTGCCTATTTTATAAATTCTCAGAGCCACCTCTTAGGTTAGATATATTAAATAGCCCCATTTTTGCAGGGAAGGGACAGAGGTTTATACAGTCGAAGGAAGTGGTAATGATATCAAGCCAAGAACCCACTGCCCGATTCGCATAAAGCTAATATTATGACACTGGCATTTTGAAAGAAGAAAGGGTTTACTTAAAGCTGACTGGCAAGAAGGCAGGAGTCAAAAGTCAAATGTCTTTCCACCCAGGTAAGGGAAGGGGTTTATATCCATTTTTGGGGAAAGGAGTCTAGAACAGGGGAATTAGCTTTTATTGGCTAAGGAGCAGGCTAAGGGTAAAGGAATGTAGACTTGGCTGAAGTCCAATGGATCAGCCCAGAGGGGTGAGGTCCTTTTCCAGTGATCTGATCTTCCTGGCCGACGGGCCCTTCACTTCTGAGTGTAGTCTGAGCGGTTCCTTTTCTGGTCTTTTGGTTTCGTGTGCTTGATCTCTTAGTTCTGTCTGTATAACTCAGACAAGCATCAGCTCTGTTGCTTCTGTGAAAACAAACTCAAGAGATAGTTAACCACACCCAACTGTTCCTGCTGGGGGGGACTGGCCAGTTTTTCAGTAAGTCTATATATAAATACACAAGTCACTCATCATCCAAATTCTTAGTCACCAAACTGTCCTCCCCAAATTTATTTTCTTCATCTTCTTTATTTTGCAGCATCCTTGTACTAACTTGAGTTTGGCTATTTTTTTTTTTAAATTTATTTATTTATTTATGCAAGCACTGGGTACAGTCAGAAGCGTGGAAGGATGGGAGAATTCACCTGAGCCAGAGCGGGGAACAGAACAGGCAGACTGATGAAATACACTGCTGAGGGGAGCAGCAGGCTCGGCAAGAGAGGTCTGTGCACCATGTGGGACCCTCGCCGGTGGCCGGGGATCGAACCGGTGCTGCAGAGGCTGTGGGCAGCTTTGCAGCCCAGAGCTCAACCGCTGTGCCACCAGGGGAGGCCCTGGCTATATTTTTTATATTCTATTTCTATTATTCATTGAATGCATTCTTATGCAGATTTAGGTTATTTATGCATTCACTTATTTATGCATACAAGAACTGGGGTGCAGGCCAGAGGTGTGGTGGGTGAGAAGATTCCCAAGAGACAGAGTAGAGAGCAGAACAGGCAGATCTACTGAAATCCACTGCTGAGGGGAGCAGCGGGCGAGGCAGGAGAGGTCTGCTGTGCCATGTGGGTAGCTCCCTGGCCAGCTGGGGATGGAACTCGTGCTGTAGAGGCAGATAGCTTCACAGTGCTGTGCTTAACCCCTTGCACCACCAGGGAGGCCCTGGATTTATTTTGAATGGAAATTTACTTAAATTGGAAGCTTATCACTTCCCTCAAAATACAGTGAGAACAAAGCAACATCACTAAGTTCTATACAGAGCCCTCAAGGCCTGCAAGAGTGAGACTTGCCCTGCTTTTGTTAAAATGGGATAGAAGAAAGTGCTAGGAGCTAAAGATATGTAGGTAACAAATTGAGACTTTTTGCTTGGTAAATTCCAAAATGTTGACTAAAGCTTGAAAGTGAAATGGTTTTCTAGGCACCAACGACTTTTGATGCCATCTCTGAGTGAGCTAAGTTGATTCTTTAGGCATCTCTGGTGGGAACCACTGTACTTTTCTGCCTCCATTGTGTCCCTGCCAGCCCTCCACTTGTACACCAGAGTACACATTGAATGAGGCTCTATGTTCTCATTCCAGTGTTGGTTCCATCCAGCCAGTACACACAGCTCCCTTCTTGGCTGGCCCCAATCCTCATACTATGGGCCGCCATTTTGTTTCCACAATAGTCTGACCAGCTCCTTCCACCCTGGCTTTGGAAGGTTAGAAATCTTTTGTTTTTCCTCCTTTTCAATTACAAAAGCCTGTTTGAACAGCCTCTGTGACAGCCCATGTTCAAACAAGCTTTTGTAATTGAAAACAGAGCTTGCAACGTGGCTGCAGGGACGCCTGCCTCAAAGGGAGGAAATGCAGTGCATGCTGTGAGCTGGTCCCTGAAGCCACTTTCAAAGTGTTTAAAGCTTCCTTCCAATTAAAAAAGAGGGGGAAGAGAGAAAATGGTGTTTAAACACACAATCCAAGCCAACCGACTTAGGTGATGGAAAACGGATATTTTGGCCCAGGCATTGCTTTGGACACGGGGACATTAGTCTTCATGGGAAGGCGTGGGGGAGGGGGCACTGCTCCCTGGTCCCTCTACCCCTCTGGTCATATTCTAAGGGGTCTCTGAGGCTGACTTAACAGGTCTCTCTGGTGTGTCAAGTTCAAACCCAAGTTCACATGCAGTTAGTCCCCTTCCCCCAGCCCCCATTTCTCTAAGCATGTATAATTATAGTGGGTGAGAGAAACTGTTCTTCAAGGAGACGCCCATTCAAATTCCAGCTGTGTGACCTTGGGCAATCATTTAACCTCTGGGGGACTCAATTTCCTCACCTGGAGGGCAGGTGTCACCTTAGAACTTGTCTTAGAAGATTCTTTTAAAGGGTAGAGGACATAATCTATTTTTGTTATCTTTTACCGCATTATAGGGCCAGGGATCTCCGTGTGATAATGCTTAGTTATTCTTACAATTAATATAAAGTCTTTGTCATGGTTAAGATTGTAGATTTCTGTTTCAGGTGGTATGATTTATCCTCCTTGAATTTCTGTTTTATTTTTTTAAATCCTAGATTAGAAATGATAGTAAAGACACACAACCCCCAAAACACACACACACACACACACACACACAGACACACACAGAAGTCACTTACCCTGTGCTGCACCATGGGAATAGTAAGTGCAGGCAAAATGGGGTGTGACCTAATGGAGGTCTATACACAGTCTTCTGAGAGTCAAGAAAAGGACAAAGTTAACTTTTTTTTTACTTTTTAAAAAGGTTTACTTTTTATAATGCAATATACTTTTTTTGTTTTTTTATTTTATATATTTTTTCGTCATTTTTCATTTTTGCACAATGCATGCATTTTCATCTTAGTTATAGTCCCCATACAATTCTCACCCCCCTTTGTTTTGATCCCACTCCCTCCTCTCCCCCAACCCCGGTAGTGTGTCTCTGGTTTATAGTTACTTGTTGATTTTGATTTTTACTTTATTATAATTAGTCTTTTTCCTGGTCCCTTATTTGGGTTTTCTAAATTCCTGCTATGAGTGAGAACATCTGGTATTTTTCTTTTTCTTTCTGGCTTATTTCACTGAGCATGATCCCTTCCAGCTCCATCCATGTTGCTGCAAATGGCATGAGTTTATCTTTTTGATTGCTGAGTAATATTCCATTTTGTATATATACCGTATCTTGAACCTGGTGCTGGGAAAACTGGGTCGCTACATGCAAAAGAATGATGACGCTTGACTACTACCTCACACCATGCACAAAACCCAACTCAAAATGGATTAAAGAACTAGATATAAGACCTGAAACCATAAAATATATAGAAGGAAATATAGGCGAAACACTACATGACATACACCTCAGCAACATCTTTAAAGACACATCACCCAAAACAGTGATAGTGAAGGCAAAGATAAACAGCTGGGACTACATCAAATTAAAGAGCTTCTGCACAGCAAAAGAGACAGTAACCAAAACAAAGAGACACCCCACCGACTGGGAGAAAATTTTTGCACACAACACTAATGATAAAGGACTGATCACAAAAATCTACAAAGAGCTGAAGAGACTCAACAAAAACAAAGAAAATAATCCAGTCAAAAAATGGGCAGAAGAGCTAAAAAGAAACTTCTCCAAAGAGGAAATGCAAATGGCCAACAGGCATATGAAAAAATGTTCAGCATCATTTGTAATCAGGGAAATGCAAATCGAAATTAACTCTTAATGAGGGAGAGAGGGAGTGAAACTTTAAGAGCAGGTGTCATTTGAGTTGAACACCCATGGGTGTGCAGAGAAAGAGAAATATGCTGGGTAACATGAATATGTTGGGTCAGAAAGGAAATCATCTATTTCCCTGGCTTTTCTAGGCTGGCAAACAATCCAATAAGCTGCATAGCGACTGATATGAGAGAGAGACAAACAAAAGCTGAACAATAACATGCACACCTCCTGTATCCAAGGAGAGACCCAGCATGACTAAATAATTCACCCAGGTACTTTAAACACCTTCTCAAATAGTTAGCTAAGAGGAGGGAAGTCAGATAAGGTGTTTATTAGGGAGAAAAAAGATGCTTCTTCCTTCTCCCCAAAATTGAGATAATAGGATTAGGTCCTCCAGGAATGGACCCTTACAAAGAAAAGTTTAGATATGAACATTAGTAGCAGCCCCCAGCCTCCAGACTGCCTCTCTGAAATACAGCTTTTTCCAAAAACACATTTAGGAGTGGCAGATTTTCGCTCAACTACAAATCTGAGTGAAGATGAAAGCCTTAAGGACTCATATCACTCTGAGCAGAGAATGGCAGGGGTGGGGTGCACTGAAGAGAGAGGAGTGAGAGAGAGGATGGGACAGGCTGTGGGAGCGTCTGTGTTAGTCTTTTGATTGAAAGCAACAGAAACTCAACAGTAAATAGCTTAAAAGAAGGAAGGACGGACGGGTGGATGGGTGAACGGAGAGATGGCGTGAAAGAGAAATAAATGGTTCACAGGGAGATTAACTTCAAACTTAGCAGAATCAAAAGGTCTCACTAATGTAGTTAGACCCATTCCTCTCTCTTCTCAGGGAGTCTCTTCTGTTCTTCATTATTGGGGTCCCCCTGATTACCCCTCAGCTCTAGGCATAGTCTTATTGCTTAAAGCCTTGGTGAAAATTTTTTTAAAAACTCCATTCTGGTACTTCTGGCAGCCTACCTTGGGTCAACTTGAGTGATTTAACCAGCCAGCCACTGAGATCAGGAGGAAAAGGGGTTTTGAGTTGACCCAACAGCCACCTTTTGCTTGTCCTTGTTGCTGCAGATGCGAACCCCACAGGCCTCCAACGGGAGAGCAGTTTGGCAGGAGAGATAAATTGTTAATGTGTGACCGAGGGGCGTCCAGGGACCCCGTATTGTTAAGGGATGCATGCTCTGGAAGGGATTCTGCCATCTGCATGCACAAAGGCAAAGGAAGCAGACGCTTCTTGAAAGATTTTTAATAGAATTGGTGTGCACAGAGAGAGAAGAAGAAAGGATTTCAAATAATAGAATTGGTGTGCAGAGAGAGAGAGAGTAAGAAGAAAATAAGATTTCAAATATCAGCAAACTGAAAATTACCCATTCCCACACGGGAAAATGCCCAACCAAACAGGCTAGGCTAGAAGTGGGGCTGCTGAGGCCCAAAAGCTTGACACAAGTCTAATGCACCTTCTGCCAAAGAACTCCACAAGAAAGGGGTTAGGCAGGCCCCAGAGAGCTAGGACAGAAGGAGGGAAAATGCAAAATGCAAAGTGCATTTTGCATTTTGAACTAGGATGCAAGTCAGAGCTGAAAAAGCCTGAGAGGCAGGTCTGTCTAGGTCCACCTGGTGGCTCAGCTCCAACCCTCGTTCCAGGAAGTTCTGCTCATGGCACACTAGGACTTGTAACCCAAGGTGGCTGCGTGTAAGTGAGTGCATGAAACATGGTGCCTTCCCTTCACAGAGTGTATCTGTAACCAACTCAGAGATGGAGAGTGGTTTGAGCGCAGCAAAGCCAGCAAGTGACCACCTTGTTGACTTTCTACATGGGAACTTGGGAGGGAAGGCTTGTGATAAGTTTGAGGTCATTCTCATGATCCCAGTGGAAGCCTCTAGAACCAAAAGAATCAGGTAGAGGTAGATCCAACATTTGTGGGAGCTGGAGCTTGGGCAGTGTAGTGCCTCTCTTTGTGGGAGCCCGCCCATGCACAGGCCTTGCTTATCCCTTGGGGCCAAGATGTGAGGCGTGTACTGTCCTGGTTACCTTGGTGTGTGACCCAGCTGCCCTTCAGATGGGAAGAGGATGTGACCTCAGCAACACGTCCATTGAAAGCAGAGCGCATTCGCCAGTTGGTTGTAAAAGAGGATTAAAGAGGATGGCAGAGACCTCAGCCAGAGTCCCGCCCTCCAGGGCTATGGACTAATGAGTGGGTGTTGTTTTAGCCTCTAAGTGCACGGTGATCTCTTGTGCAGAACACAAGTATACTCTTACATAAAAGAGACAAAATTATGAGCCTAAAATTAGGCCCAAGGGTCCGTGACCTCGGTTTGAGGTCATTTACATGATCCCAATGGACGCGTCTAGAACCAAGAGAATCAGGTAGAGGGTAGATCCAGGGGTTGTCCTGAAGTTCACAGGAATTCGCCCTGGGGGTCAAGGTGGTTGGGCCACATTTGCTGCGAGCCTACCCCACCCCCCACCTCTGCAGCACAGAGCTGGGAGGCTCCAGGAATTCAGTTCTCCTTGCTCTGTGCCCCCAGCCCTCCCTGCTCCCCAGCAACCCCTGGGTGCTGCCCAGCCCTTGGGTCCATTTCGCTCCCTGGCGAAGGGGAAATAAAGTAAAGCTCTCAAAATTATTAGGTAATGATATCACTTTAAAAAGCGACACAATATTTTAACAGCATGACGCCACTTAGCTGTGGTTTAATAAAATGTAGAAAGCTCGAGCGGGGGAAGCAGTGGCAGCGTTCGGTGGGGGCAGACAAACAGCTCTCGAAACTCACATCGGGAAAATTACTTTTTCTTCAAATGGAAACTTTTCAATTGCTTTCAAATAGCTGGAGCTGATAGAAATAATTTCCTTAGCACGTTTGCATATGCCGCCCGTGTCTTCTCCACACGGCGCCGGGAGCTTCATTAATAAAGATTGTTGCGAGGCTCTGATGTTGCCAGGCTCTTGTTATTTAGAAAAGGCAGCAAACCAAGTCAAGGGGAGTCAATTGATTACTAAATGCAATTCCTGTTTGGTGTCCCCGAGGCTCGCGGAGGCCCGTGGGGGAGCGGGCGTGCGTGTCCCCGCTCAAAAGAGCCGCCCAGCGAGGGTGGCCCGGAGGCAGCCTGGCCCCGGCCCATTTCCAGGCATCTGCCGCACAGCCGGGGCCTTCGGGGCCTTCGGGGCCCGGGTTCCACGCTCACTGACGGGCCAGCTCACGCGCAGGGAGGGGGGGAGGGAAGCCTGGGACTAACCGAGCACGTAGGAGCCACATGCGCCTTTGGTGGCGCTTTGCTCCTGTGCATGGACCTGGGCCTGCCACGACCTCCTCCTGCTTCCGGAAATGCCACTGCACGTCGTCATGGAGGAGGGTGACTCGGTGTCTCCAGCAGTGAGGCCTGGGAGCGCTGGCGGCCACGGTGGCTTTCCAGGGACCTGCCTGGAAGCCCCAGCCAGGAAGCTGCGCCCGTCCATTTCTCTCCATCCTGCTGGGGAGAAAGAGTGGGGCTGGGGGCCCCCGCGCCTCTCCAGAGCCCACGCCCCTAGTGCTCCTCACCACAGAGCCGTGCGTGGTCTTGGGAAGACTCCCCTCGGGCATTCCTGCGCCCGCGGGGTTGATTTTCACCATCGCCTCTTACTTAAGGCAAGTGATACGGACTTTGCCTTTACATAAAGCTTCCTTTTTAAACCCGTTTCTTTCCCCTTTTGAAAAGGGGATCTGTGGAAAGATACAAGTGCAGCAAGAACCAGGGGACGCAAGCATGAGGTCAAGAAGCTCTGGCCCGCTTGAGATGCCCGCCTTGCCCGAGGGTTCAGAGAACTGGGCCGTGGGGTCAGCGGATGAGGGCGCGTCCTGGAAAAACACGTGTTCATGTTGCTCACTGTTACCAAGAAGGGGTGCAGACAGGACTTGGGGGCGTGGGTGTGCTTTTGGTCCTGCCTTTGCAAAGGAGGAGAGTCAAGAGAGTCTCTGGCTGAGTTTCAAAACCACCACGCTGACCAGCAGAGCCCCCCAGAGACCTGGCATTTCCAGGGAGCTGCTTCATGGAGCCAGGCCCAGCCCCAGCGCAGGCCCACGCGCCCGGGGCACTGGGGGAACCCAGGCCGGCCGAGGCACGGTTCTGGGGTGGACTGAGTGGGCCTCCCGCCTTGAGAGCCTACTTGCTGTGTGGCCGCGGGCAGGGTCCTCACCCTCTCTGAGCTTCACTTCCTTCCTCGGCACGAGGACGAAGATGCCGTCCGCTCCTAGGATCCGAACCAGGGCACCAAGGCATGCGTGCGCTGGAGCTTTCCATTCCCTTCATTTCCCTGCTTCCCCACCCCCGTTTCCATATTGCCTGGCGCCCCCCGGGACCACCAGGGAGAGGAGGAAGCCATGAAACCCGGGACGTGAGCAGATGCTGGAATAACCGTTGAGAAGCTGCCTCCAGGGCGGCCGCGGCCCAGTCACTTTGCCTTCGGAACTGCGCTGAGATCCAGCGTTGGCCTCCGTTCCTTAGCACCGAGGACCTAGTTTCCCGTGGTGGCCCTAGGAACTCCACTGACCTCCTGTGAGCCCAGACAGACTCCCAGATAGGAAATGGATAGCAGAGAGTGTGTGGGGGACCCTCCCAAGGTCAGCCCCTCAAAAAATGGTGCAGAGATGCCTGCTGGAACCCAGACCAGCAGTGAAATGAGGGTACAACCCTGGGGTACAGGGGTCATGGCGACAGCTTGCTTTGGCAAATATAACGCTTTCAAAGTTCCAACCAGGCGCCCGGAAGAGCACCGTGAAGCTCCTTTCGGAAGCCGGGGAGGGCCTGGCCCCCGGGTGGCCGTGGCCAGTTGGGCATTTCAGCAGCGCAGTTCCCGGGCCTGGAACCTGGTGGGAAATGCAACGGCTCCAGGGCCCGCAGGGAAATGGGCTGAGCTGAGGCTGAGGTGGGGTGGGCCGGCGCGGGCTGGGCCTGGGGCTGAGCTGCACACGGGGGCTTTGGGTGGGGGTGTCGCTGGCTCTGCCCTTGGGGAGTTTATCAAAGGGGCGAGGGATCCTTGGGAGCCCAACCCAGCCAAACGCCTGGGTTTGAGTCTCAGTTCTGCCACCCGGCCTGTCAAGGCCCCCCCCCCCCCGGCTTTGCTGTGGGGGTGCCTCACCCATTCGCCGCGGGAGGATGGATGCTGTGAGAATTGGAGAAGATGCCTGAGCCTGAGGGCCGGCAGGAGGCGCCCTCCACATCAGCCTGGAAAACAGAAGGGACCCGGCGAGACATTCTCTGAGGAATGTCAGCACAAAGCGTCCAGGAGAGTAAAGGGCTTGGGTTAAGAGAGCAGAAACGGTGCTTGTTTTGCACACAGTAAAACAGCCTGCACGTAGCATGTGCTCAGTCAAAAATGGCAGGCGTAGACCTCCGGGGCTCCTACCTAGGTGTTAACCGAGTGGCAGGAGTGAGTCTGCTTTCTTACTCTCACCAAGGGGGAGCTCAAGCCCAGGGGTCTAAACCCTCCCTGCACCTCAGAGCCTCCGCGGGGCCTCCAGCCTATGAGCCCGGCACAAAAGGAGCTCATGGAACTGAAGTCGAGGGCAGGAGGCAGACCGTGGAGGTGGCAGGTACCGTCTGCAGGAACTTGCACCAGGGAGATGGTGACAGCACCTGGACAGGTGGTCTGAGAGCCACCCCCAGAGGCTGAGCGGAAGAGGGGGGCAGGTGGAAGAGCAGCAAATGCAGAGGGCTGGGGGCAGGACTTAGTGTGGGGTGTTCCTGAAACAGGGGGAAGCAGTGAGGCCAGCGCAGGGAGGTCAGATCCCCCCTGGTGGACACGCCCCCTTCAAAGAGGTGCTGCTCTTGGCGACCCTGGACAGTTTTGATGCTGTTCTCGCCGTCTCTCTTCTCCATCACAGATTTCCTGCCATCCCGGGAGTTGGGATTTCTGACCTCATTTTACTCTCAGTTTCTGAGGGGTTTCTCCAGGTGCGGGGCGCACCTGCTCATTGCATCTTCTCCAAGGAAGTGGGAGCCTAAGTTGCTTTCAAATTTTGCTGGAAGTGCCTGGTGTAATTACCATGCCCCCCCCCACCCCCCGTAATAATTAGTTTGACTGGCTCTGCTCGGTATGGTTCGGGTTTTTAATCTGGTAATGCGTCGCCAGGCTCTTGATTGGGCTCCCTTCGGACCATGAAGCTGAGGACATGGTCATGCATTTTCGTGGCTGGAACGATTCGGTGAGCACCGGGCAGGTGGAGAGGGTGAGGAGCTCGGGGAGGGTGGCTCAGTGGGAAGAGAAGCTGTCGGAGGCGCCATATAGGGAAGAACAGGTGCTTTTGTTCCCAAGATAAATGGACCCCACAAAGCTGGGCTTTAGTGCTGAGGAAGGTTCTGGAGCCACTGGTGAGGCGCCGCTGGTGTGACACAGCTGGTCCTGCCACAGTGTCAGTGATTCCAGGGAGACAAAGGTCCTTTGTAGGATCCCCTCTGCGCCACCCCAGTATCCTAACCACCTCCTGCCTCGGGACTTTGGCCCCAGACCCTCAGGGCATGAGCTTATCTGGAGAGAGTCTGCAGTAGGGTGCCAGTGAGGTCACGCTGAAGAAGGTGCTGGAACCATCAACCACTTTTCTCATAAATGAGGGAAATTTACAACACAGACCCAGCCGACCTGGGGATGGTGCTTGTTTCGAGTTTTACAAAAGTGGCATCTGTTTTTAGCAACTGCATATTCCGGGTAGTTGTCAGCGTCGGTGCGTACAGCCGGCGGCAGCCCCGCCTCACTGCTGGTGTGACTCTGTGTCTGGCCCTGCCACCCATCTCGCCCTGCTGCCCTGGGGCCCCAGGGTGCTCCCTGTGGCAGAGGGTGTCCTGTGAGGGGGTCGCGGGCTGCAGGGCATAGGCCTCCCAGGTACACTTGGTGGAAACACAGGCCATCCAGCCTCAGCCTTGGGGTGGAATTTCAGCAGGTCTGCGCTGGAGAGCAGGAGTCTTTGTTTTGGTTTCCTCCGCCTTTCTCTCGACAAGCACCGCAGAGATTCATATTGGAGCAGAGTTTTTGGAAAAACATCAGCGGCAGTTCCAGACCTGGCTGCAGGGCAGAAGCTCCCGAGTGGCTAAAGAAATGACATTACCAGGGCTCTGGCTCCTGCCCCAGCGGGGCTGGTGAATTGGTCAGGGGCTAGGTGTCCTTGAGAAGCAGGTCAGGTGATTGTCACGTGCAGGTGAGACCAGGTGCCCTGGAGCAGTGAGTCTTACCTGGGGTATGATTTTGCCCCTGAGGTGGGGTCAGTAGATAAAATACGTGATGCCCAGTTAAAAGTGAATTTCAGAGGCAAATTTTTAGTTTACGTGTGCCCTGAAGATTGCATACTTTATTGCAAATCATTCGTCACCTACCTGAAATTCAATTTTAACTAGGCAAATCACATTTTTATTTGCCACATCTGGCGGCCATACCCGCAGTGGGCGAGTGCAATCGCCTGGAGACATCTTTGTGTGTCACAACGGAGGGGGGATGCTACTGGCTTCAGCGGGTGGAGGGGTGGAAGCTGCTAAATCTCCTGCAAGGCACAGGACACCCCTAAAGGTCAGCCATACCCAGGCTGAGAAACCTGGCCCAAGGGAAGATCTTGGGGGGGGGGACCCTTTGTACTTTAGCGCCTCTGGGGGAGAAACACTGTGCTACACTGGTAGAGGGATGGGGCCTTCCTGGCTAGTGACAGGCACCCTCCCCCACCTTCCCTGACTGATCCCAGGAGAGAGGGCCTGGCCTGCAGGTGGAGCAGCCTCTGGTCTCACTCTGGTCAGACCTGGTGTGGGCTGGGACTAGCTGTGTGGACAGGCCCTGCTTCGGGTTCAGCACGGCCGCTGGACGCTGCTGGGAGAGCAGCATTTAACCCAGCAGAAAATGATCTCGCGGAAGGTGCAGGGAGATTTTTCATCCTAATTTCATGGCTGCTTGCCGAGCCCTTGTGCCGCGTCTTGCATCCTCCATTATTAAAGCAGTTCTTAATTAAAGTGGTTTATGACTTTCCAAGGGGCCTGGCCAGAAAAGGTCTCTGTGCTTGTGGTTCTCAGCCGAGCATTTCCGCTCTGAGAATGGTAATAAGGACTCGTGAGTTGGCAGAGCAGCAGAAACACCCCTGAACTCTTGGCAGGCCCCCACTGAGAGTGCCGCGGGCTAGCATTCCCTCCTTGCCTCTTCAAAATTGGTTGAAGCATAGAGATGGAGTTTTAAGTGCTTCCTGCCTCCCCTTCCTGCAGCCACTTCACGTCTTAGCCAATGTTTCCAGAAAACTGGGAGGGAGAGGGGGGATTCCCCAGACAGAAGGTTAGACTGAGCAACCTGAACATTTAAAGAAGATCTTGCTGTTTCTAAACACATGACCTCCTATGGTCAATGGGTTTTTGAAGAACAAACTCAAAAATGGATTTTGAATTTGAAAATGAAACAGCAACTTGGGGAAACCAGTCTTTCTCCAGTGACTAACTGCCTTCTTCCAGACATTCCTGGAAACCAGAAATAAGCTTGGAGAATAATAATTGTGCAACCTAATCAAGAGTTGAGGTTGATTGAGCATGTGGCATATGGTATACGCTGTAAAAATAATTTTACATATCACACAGTGGGGTTTGACAGTTAATTTTATGTGTTGGCTTGATTGGCTTGAGGCACTCAGATGTTTGGTCAAATATTACTGAGGATGTGTTAAGGAGGTTTTTGGATGAGGTTAACATTGGAATTGGTGGACTGAGTAAAGCAGATCGCCCTCCATATTGTGGGTGGGCCTCACCTAATCAGTTGAAGGCCTGCATAGAACAGGCAGAGTTCCAGGGGCACCCACTGCCTGCACGATTAGGCTGGGATTCAGTCTTTCCCCACCTTTGTCCTTGAACTGAAAAGTCAGCTCTCCAGGGTCTGGAGCCTCCCAGCCTTTAGCCTGGAACGTACACACGACCCCTTCCTCATGAGCTCATAAACCTCAGTCACCTCCCAAGGCTCCATCTCCAAATATCATCACATTGGGGGCTAGGGCTCAGCACAGTAATGGGGGACACTGGCATTCAGTCCATCGTACCCCCTTCCTTTTAGCTAGCCCTCATCCTTCTTCAGAAAGGATGACAGGGATGTTTTCCATCCCGAGGGGATAAGTAAAGAGGAATACTTTTAAAAGTCCAAAAACAGTTTATTTAAACTTATGATGAAGGGCCAAGTATCACACAGTTAACCTCAAGCAAAAATATAATTGAGTCCAGATTGAGCTTTCAGGATGTGTGAGGAATGGCAAAATCCGTTCAAAGGTAGAAGAGCCATGCAGAGCCCAAGGAAAGTCAGAGGCTTCCTGTCTGTGTCCTTCTCTGCTCCATCGGACCAACAAGTGCTTTGGAGTGAGAGACCCAGCACTTACTCAACCTGTTTCACTGAACTCTAGCCCTTTGTTGGTAAGCTTGGGGACTTAAATCTATTGCATTCCATTGTCCTACCTGCCCATTCCTCTACCATCTACCACTCTCCTCCCCCACGCTAGCACATCAAAAAGAGCAAACACACAGCTGTGGTGATGTCATTTTTAAACAGAATCCCCAAATGCAGCTGCAGTCCCATTTGCAATTAAGCTGTGTGTATGTCCACCCTATTTTTCCTTGCCTATTTTAGGGCTAATCCAAGATGCATGTTTTCATAGACCAGTCATATATCAGAAGCTTCTAGCTCCTCCTGAAAATCCTGGGGAGTTAAGAAGTGCCCTGGTTTCCCCGAGCAAGTTCTCAACCTCACAGAGCTCTAGCCTGCATCCTCCACTGTCCTGGCACTGGTTAGCAACGCCCACATGTTGAAAAGACAAAGATACTTTGATTTCATCAGGCCCTTTTATGCAGAGATGAAGCCAAGAGTCTCTTCTTTGCAACAGCCAGCATTTCCTGGAACATGGAGATCAATGGCGTTGATAGACTGTTGATAAAGTTGTTGCCCATGAGCTTGTTATCCAGGATGTGAAGCAGGAATTGTGGTTAAAGCCCCCATCGGAGGTGGCTGGAAGCCAGGAATACTGAGAAAGCCCCTCTTGGTGAGCTTTCTCCTTTCTCAAACCAGGGTAGTCCTGTTGCAGGGCAACCCCGATATAAAACAGGTTGCCTGACTGTGGGTCCTCACCTGTGCGCTTAAAGGGGACTTAAACTGCAGGCACACACTAAAGGTTAACAAAAGGTTTATTTACAAGGGAAAGGGAAATGAGGAAATGAACAACTCAGTGAGAAAAGAGGGAGATAAATTCTTAAATGCGTCCTACCCGTTTCGCCGACCTGGAATCTCAAATGACCCGCCGAGACCAAACCTGCCTGGCCGAGAGCACGGGCCAGAGAGTGAGACCCCACTCACATGGCTGGTTATACACACAAGCCGGAGAAAATGGCCACTTAACTCCACCCTTAGGTCCTTGCGACTTCCCCTTAGGGATCATGGGATCTGTAGTTCCCAGTGTCTTGATGGAGTGGGGGTGGCATCCACAAAGCCTGTATGGAGTTTGCGCAGGACATCCTTTCCCCCCAACATTCCTGGAAGGGGCGACAGAAGCCTGAGAAATGCACTTTCCAAGAAGCTTTTCTAATCCACACCTCCCCAACCTTCTGACAAAAGTGGTCACCCCCTTCTTACTCATGCCCTGTCCCCACAAATTTTGTGTCTTCTGTCTGAAGACATCATATTCTACTTTATTTGGCATCTCCTAATAAAACTCGCGCCAAAGAGCATGCTCAGCTTTTCACATTTAATCATCTGTGAGTAGGTTCTATCTATTAATACTCCACAGTTAGCTCTCCTTGAAGCTGAGGTTGTGGCTTAGGCTTTTAAAGTTACCCGGTGGCAGAGCCAGAATCCAGCCTCAGGTGGTGGCACACAGATCCTTAACTCCTACCTGGAACTATATTTGTTTGGACTGGTTCTCTAACCCCACCCAGGTTCAGTTGCTTCTGGTTTAAACTCCAACTAGCAGTAACTTAGATAAGGTAAACATGTATCTTGTTCTGATGTAAAAAAGGTCCAGAGCAGACAGTCCTCGATTAGAGTGGTAGTTCCTTAAATGTACTGGGGACTCAGCTCTCTGTTTCAAAATCCCTTGTGTGAAGTCCTTGTTCTCATGCTACAAAAGAGCCTCTGGAGATCCAGCCATCACTTCCATGTTCCAGGTAGGGGCAAAGAAAGATGCACCCCCTCCCTTTAAGAAGACCTCCCAGAGGTCCCCCATCACACTTCCACTCGTATATCATTGTCCAAAACTCAGTTACACCCACTCTACACCTAAATCTTTGGTGAGTACACCCTAATAAGGCCAAGCTGTTACAATAGTCTCCTGAGTTACCTCCCTGACATGTCTCTCTCTGTTCTACTTTTTATCCTGAAGGGCTACCGGGACAATTTTCTTTGAACAATGCTTTGTCATCCCAGCTCCTGATCCAAAGCCTTCCACGAATCCTCTTTATCTATAAGATTAAGTCTAAATTCCATTTCTTGCCAAGAATGCCTATTCACTCTCCCTTTCTGTGGCATTTATATCCGGATGTTCTTTCTTCTTTTCTTCTGTTTGCTGCACCCCCTCTGCTAGAACATCTTCACCCCTTTGTCTCCCCGTCCCTGTAATACCCTGGCCAACTCCACATGCTCTCCCTTCCTTTACTCGTCACTCAACAAATGCCCATGACTGCCCATGACTCTGTAACACACTCAGGACGGTGGTTGGTAGAGAAGAGGGGTGGCTGTTATTTCTAAGAGTAATTCTACTAAAAGGGGTAATAATGTGTATGTTATTTTTTTTCTTTAGTCTCCAACTAGGAATTGTATCATTTCCTTCTCAGTGATCCAGAATCTAAGAATTGAGGCGGGAAGGATTTTATTGATATTGATGCTGCTGAGCGTGTTCCCTTGAGAGAGGGAAGGTCTTCATCTGCTGGAGCTTACCTCTGGGAAGCCAACGTGCTCTCCTAGTGCATGGGGAGCAATCGCATCCACTCTGGTCCTGAATTTGGGAGTGTTCATGGAATAGGAAACAGAGACTCTTCACTCATCTACAATTGCATTGTTTTGCTGGTTGCCATAGACACCTGTTCATATTTCACAGTGTGGTTTTTGCTTTTGGAGATTTATTTATCATTGCTCACAGTTAGTGTATGCTGGGAAGAGCACGTGCATCGACTCTGTGTAACTTGAAGGATTTTGCCTGTGAACATACCCATGTAACCCACACATAAACAACATGTGAAGGGCCGATAGCATGTATTTTTGGCCTCGCGGGTCAGTTGGCCTCTGTAGCAACTTCCTAACTCTGTTACTTTCACATGAGAGCACCAGAGACAGCCTATGGATAAGCAGTGACTCTGCTTTCCCGCAAGCCTTTCTCACACAGACAGGCAGCTGCAGTGCTGGGCAAGGCTGGGGTGCGCAGACCCTGGTTAGTGTAAGAGAGACAGTCAGCAGCGTCATCCCCATCAGTGTTAAGGCTGGACATGACTTGAGTCAGAACTGTGGCCTCTTAGGGAGAGGAGGGAGTAGTGGTTAGTTGGAAAGCTGGACTCTGCTCAAACAGAGTCTGGAAGCTTTTTTTTAAATAATTCATAAAAATGAACATACCCCAACCTATGAATATTTCTTTTTCAAATGTGTGCATTATATAATGTTAACTTGCCTTTAAGTGCTCCTGCTGCGACCCTGCCTGCAGACCTTGATACATTCCCGGCTCTGATTAGGCAAGATGTTCCAGGCTCACTATAAATATTTGAACCCAGTATTGGCCTTCATAATTTCTCTGAGAAGCCCTGGTGTCTCTTAGTGAGGAGTGGTATTTCAAGACTATACTCTAGGTGCTAGGGATGGTCCTTGTTACTGAGTGCTAGGATTGTTTCCGGGTCTCCCTGGATGAAGGCAGAAACACACCATGCAATTGAGAGTTGACATGATGCACTGCCTGGTGGGGTCATTCAGATGCTTCTGCTTCCAATTCTGTGCTATAGAGATTTTAATGAAACTCCTCCTCATTACATTCCTTCCACATGAAGACTTGTGCTCATAAAGGACCCAGAATACAATATAGTGAGAATATTTTGAATTTAGTTATTTAAATTTTCCCACAAAACACACTCCAGTTTCAGCATCACAAAACGATTATCACCACCATCAATTTTGATCTTGGAAAGCAGAATGTTTAAGGTCTTGCTTCTGCTCCTGTTGTCATTTCCATGGTTGTGCTCTGTCTACACTGCCAGGTCAAATAGCCTTTATATATGATAACTTGGCCTTCCCAGCCCTCAGTCTAAGTTCTATAAATTATTATAGTGCCCACCATCACCTTATGCCAACCTCTGTCTGGTGTTTCTGATTCTCTGACATCACTCTAGTAGAGAGATTCCTTAGGAGTCTGATGTATTCCCCAAGTGATTGCATATTACTTGGAGTTTGCCTGTCTTCTCTCTGTTTGAAGGGCTCTGGTGTGTTGGATATACAATACTTAGCTCATATTCTTTCTTTAAATCAATTAAATATTATTATTCTGTTTCTCCTGGTCTAAAATAATTTGTCAAACTGTATGAAAATGGCCTACTTTCCTTTTCCTTATAGCATGTGTTCTGTCTACATAGAGGACCAAAAGGATTACTTTTTCCTTTTTCTTTAAAGCCCAGCAATTTTATTAGAAGATATGTTGCTATTGGTGCTCTAGACAGTATTTTCAAGTACATTATTCTTTTTAATAGATGGCTTCATTTTTTTTTTTTCATTTTAGGGTGTTACCTTAAAATAGAAATTGCAGTATTTCTTCTTTTCTCTTGCTTACTTTTCTTTTGGGTGACTCCATTATGCATATGTTGGGTCTTCTTTGCCTATCTTTAACCTCTATTGTTACATCCTGTTTTTCTTTTATCTTTTTATTTCTCTTCTTACCGGCTTTATTTATACACCATGAAGTTTACCCATTATGATTGTTTTATCTCTATTTTTCTTCTTTTCTCTTTATTTTCCCCGAAGCATTATCTTCATTTTTATTTGCTGTCTGTATTTTTCTGATTTATTCTTTATTACTAGAATGATTTTTTTCTTATATATATATCATTCTAGAATTCTGTCACCTCATTTTTTAAAAGATTTCTTCATTCATTCATTCATTTATTTATACAAGAACTGGGGTACAGGCTAGATGTGTGGGAGGGTGAGAGGATTCACCAGAGGCAGAGCGGGGAACAGAACAGGCAGGCTGACAAAATACACTGCTGAGGGGAGCAGTGGGCGAGACAAGAGAGGTCTGCCGCACCGTGTGGGACCCTTGCTGGCTGGCCAGGATCAAACTGGCACTGCAGAGGCTGTGGACAGCTTCACAGCATGGCGCTCAACCACCTGCGCCACAGGGGAGGCCCTCTGTCACCTCATTTATAAACTTTTCTGATGTTGATTTATGTTGCTTTCCATATCTTGTATCACTTGCTTAATGCCTTTTGGCTTGTTTTGATATAGTTTGTCATGATGTCGAATTTCATTTTGACCACATCTATCTGAGTCAGAACTTTTACTACCTATAAGGATCTTTTTCTGCTCTTTATCCTATCATTTCTTCTTGTAATAAATTTGTACAAGATATGCCTATAATTCTTTCCAGTTGCTCATCAATGAAATATAATGTTTGTTTTAGGTAACCTTTTGACATCACACAGCTCGTTCTATTTTTCTTATCATGGAGTTCAAGAAAGTTGTGACATGCTTTCTCTGATTTCCTGGTTCTTACTGCCCTCACTTTTTTCTGGACTTTATTCTTCCTTCTTGATCCCATTGTCAGTTCTCTCACTTCCATGTTTTCTCTATGTGGGAGGATTTTAGAAGTAGCCCTAACCGGTCAACTTTGGGGGCTTTGAGGGATGGATTGACACAGCCCCTTCATATCCTACTGGACTGCATTGTACTCCCCACTGTTAGGATTGGGACTGTCCTCTCTGGCTTCAGCTAATGTTTTCAGGTTGGAACTACAACCTGCTGGGCATATTGGGATTTTTCTTTGTATCTATTGCATGATCTATCATGTCCTTCTGCTCCTTCCCACATACATGCTGGTGGCCCACAAGTTGTGGGATGTTGATGCTTGTCCAGATCTGCTTATATTTTGAATTCATAAAGACACTTTATTGTTTGTTTTAAATGTCAAGTTTTTGCTTATCCTGATTGATTGCTCTATTTTTAATGTGGGGATTTTAGAAGAATCAGAAACTGTGCCACCACTAATTTCCAGAATTCCCACTAATATTTACTACATGTTTCTGATGGGGAATCTGAAACTTCAGAGGGTCAGTCGCCCACTTGTGGTCACTCATGGTTTTGTGGAACTGAAACCAAAGCAGATGGCTGCCTTGAGTATGATGGCATATTACTGCTGTGACTATTGAATATCCTCTAGGTTTTAACCCAGAATCTTATGCACCCTGATATCAATTCCAACCTGGACCAGTGAGCTGCTTGAATATAAATAAGCTAGAAACCTCATCCCTGAATAATGTTCTAGTCTGTAGGGGAAGAAGACTTGGAGATGACCAAGTCAAATTAGTATCCCCAAGACTGAAACGAGAGCTAAAGCAGTGTGAGAGCCTGGATCTCCTGTAAAAAGTCATCATCTTACAGAACCTGTTCCCTTTTTTAGAGCAAGAACCCTACCAAATGGACTGAACTGACAGTAAGTACCACAAAATCTTGAAGTCCATGAAAGATAGTCATGTTTTCATTCAACAGAAAGATACGATTGACATTGGTATTTACATTGCTCTATGTTCGTTTCCCATTCTCTCTGAATTGGTTGGCCCAGAATATGTAAGTGTAGCCACTCTTCAGCATGTGCCCTCTGGGCTCCCTAAACCACACTCCAGATCTGTTTATACCGACAATGTCTTCTGCGCCGTCTCATCCCACCAGGAGACATCTTGATCCTGCCTTTCTCTGTGTCTGTCCCCAAGGAGAATCCCTGTGTGAGGTTACCTTTCCCCTCTGTGTATTTCTCTTCTCCTTTGTCTCACTGTGCACTGTTTGATACATTTCTTTGAGAACCTACTGTGTGCCAGGCACATGCTGACTGGTGTGTATGGGGTCAAAATCCTTTCCTCCAGGGATTCACATCACAATGGCCAAAACAAAGAGCTAGGGACATCCATCACTGTAAGTTGATTCTGAGCCAGGTGGTCGTCCTCATCATGTGGCAGGCAATGGCATCACACTGGAGATCATGGAGAAGAGACCCCTGAGTGTAGAGAAGCAGGACATGCTTAGGACCCTTGCATCTCAGGATTCTTGCATCTCTGGAGGCTTTAAGGATGAAAAAAAAAGTGGCCCACACGTCATCCTCTGGTGTCACATTATCTCTATGTCAGGCTTATTACGATGTACAACCATTGTGCTTTCAGGAAGCTAGAGATAAGCTTGGCCTCAGACCTTAGAGTCTGCTGCTGCTGCAGTAACTCTGGTGTCCTTGGGTAGGCTACTTAGACTAATAAAACCAGAGTCCCTTACTAGTAGAATGGAATCCTGCTGCCTGCTCTTCATCCATCAGAGTCTGAAGGACCCTTGTGATCTGGGAAGCACCCCACACCATTTGGGGCCTATCAGTTTTGCTATCATTGTTTCTGTGATAATTCAATGTATGTGCCAACTTGACTGGGCCATGGGCTGCCAAGATAGTTGATCAAATATTCTTCTGAATGTCCCTGACAAGATATTTTTTGGTGAGCTCAACACATAAATATATCAAATGAGTAAAGCAGATTGCTCTCTAATGTGGGTCGGTCTTCTCCAATCAGTTGAAGAATAGAAAAAGGCCAAGCTTACCCCCATGTTAGAAACATAACCTACTACCTGTCTGAGTGCAAACTGGGACTTGGGATTTTACCTGCCTCTGTACCCTAGGTGAAATGTGGGCTCTCCTTGGTTTGGGCCTGCTGCCTTGAGACTAGAGCCATACCCTTTGTTCTTCTGAGTCTCAGTTCTTTGGAGTAGGGCTGGGACTTACTCACTGGGCTCTCCTGGGTCTGCATTTGCCAGCTCACCCCGCAGGCCTTGGCCCTTTCACCTTCTGTGATGACATGTACCCGTTCCCTGTAGAAAGTCTCTTCTGGAACACACACATGCCTTTGGCTCTGTTTCTCCGGAGAAGCCCAACCAACACAGCTGCTAGGTGCATTCCTAGAATAAATATTATTTCCAAAGGCCATAAATGGAAAACAAATTCCAGAATGAGGCTCAAAACTAGGCAATGTAGTTGCCATCAATAATGCATGACCGAGACAGTGAGGCACCGGCTCCTCGCTTTGAAATCGGCCTCTCGTGTGTCCAGTGCCTGAGAATTCACTCTTCATTCCATCGAGTATCCTAGAGTCCTCTATTAAAATGATATGGCTTCTGGGAAAGTGAAAGCCCTTAGGGTGAACCCCTTAGCTAAGGGCCCCCCTGCTGGAGGACAGCTGGATGAGCTGCAGCATCCGAGGGAGCAGGGCTGGGGTGCTGATGTCCTCTTTATCACTCAGCCTCTAGCCGGCTCAGGCCTGTCTCTAGTGACCTGCCCCTGGGCTGCACCTTGCTCCTTGCTGTCCATCACACCCCTGGGTCTACTCACCCTCGGCTGTTTGGATGGCTGAGTACCAAGGGACATCAGATTGTCTTTGAGATCAGCTTGAAATGCTAGCAGAAGTTCATGCAACACACACTCCAATTTCCCAGCTCCTGCATGGCCAGAAGCAAAGCTTTGCGTGAGTCGCCACTCCTGCGGGCACTGTACACAGACAGGAAACGTCAGAATGAGTGAAGCACACCAGCCAGGCAGGCTCGGAGGGAGATCTTGCCCCACAGATCAGCTGCCCTGAGACACACACGGGGTGTGGCAGCAGGTTGAAAAGTCAATAGATGGTCCTTTGGAAAGAGAGTCCAGAAATGTTGCTTTCTACTTTATGATAATGACCAGGAGTCTATCCTAAGACGCGGGGGAGACAACTTGACTCATTCTGATTAGTCATGGGCATGAGAGAAGGGGCGCCTTGGGAAATACACGAATGGATTTTAAGGTGTGGGTGCTGACTGAAACCTCTTCTCTGATGATTAAGAGCAACAAGATGTACATCCCAGATGAGCTCTCTTTCCTGACCTCTGGTCCTCAATCTGCTATTTTCTAAAATATTGTTTCCTTCTGCAACACATTTTCTGAACACAGTTGCGTATACCTCTTGGGGCATGTACTCTTTGTCTTCAGCTTGGTGCATGTACCTCTTGGGGCATATACCACTTTGTCTTCAGCTGGGTGCATATACCTCTTCGTTTGTTCATTCATTCACTTGGAGAAAGGACAAAGGATCTGTCCCCCTGCTAGATACCTATTCTGTGCACACAGGGCTCATCTGGTCCCCAACATCACAGCGTGCCCTGTACCTTGCTCTTGTAACACTCAGCAAGTCCTTACTGAATGAATGAATGAACGCATGCATGAATGAAGAATATGCACCCTGGGCTCACATGGGCTTGCGTTTTAGTCATCAGCTCAACCGCTCACCGTGAAGGCTTGGGCTAAGCTAGTCTAAGATCACTAACGCCTAATTTCCTCCTTTGTGAAATGGGTTGATAGCAGCGCCGGCCTCCCAGGTTATGTCGCAGATGAAATGAGATCAAGGACAGAGAGCTTGGCCTGGTGGCTGGAGCAGCTCAATCATCTCTGCCTCTGCAGTCATTCTGTGCTCTGCTAAATTCCCTTTAGCTCTCAGCCACTTCAATTGTCCCTGATGCAGGGGGAAGGGCAGAGGAGGGCAGGTGTCACCTGTGCTTGGCAAGGTCTCATTTCCCTTCCCGGAGAGAAACAACCCCATTTAAAGGTGATTAGCCTCAGCCCCCATCTTACCTTTACTTAAAGACTTCATTATTCCTGTTTGTGTAGAGAAACTTCATCATTGGAAAGTAGAAACCAAAACTACAAGAAAGTTCTCTCTCCTTCATTTTAATAAGTTAAGCCAAAACAACGACAAAAAAGTGCCTTTGATGCCTTTGTTGTTTAGTACTTAATAAATCACAGCACATAATTATGTTGATAAATTCCAACAGCCGAGCCGGCTCTTCTTTCCTGATGCCGGCTCGGGATGCCCCTGATAAATCAATCTCCACTTCCCACCGCCTTGCTATCCGGCCTGGGATCTGCTTTGTTCTTCCACCGCGCTATGTCGGGGCGATACATCACCAAGCCCTCATCCTTCTTCCATATCATTAGAGCAACAGCTGGTTCTGATAATGCATTAATGTAATACATCACGGAGAGGGTGCCTGGTCGCCACATTACTCAAAAGCTAATGTGATAGGGGGAAAAAAATACCTAATGTGCTGATAACTCCAAAAGTTGGGGTTTTTGTTTTTTTCAGCTTTGGCGCTGGAAACTTCAGGTCCAGATTTCCCCTTTTGCAATCTGTTTGCACATGCTCCCTCACGTTTGTGCCTCCCCAACCGAAGTCTGCTCATGTTCCCGAGCCCAAAGCTGCTCCCTGCGATCAGTTCCAGTGCGGAAGGCCTAATGCCACTGTCTCTGCCGCTGCCACCGCGGGCGAAACTCTCAGTGGACTTTATGGTCAGCCTCAGAATGTGCGGGTCGGGGTTCCGGTTCTGCAGTTGCCAGTTGCGTTGCTTGGGCCAAAACAGCTGGTGATTGGAGGAGCTGGCATGGGCAAAGGGCTGACACACTGCAGTCAGTCAGTCAGATGAGCTATCCACGCGTGTTACTGTTTCCTAGACCATCACTCACCACATCAGGTGTCCCGGGACGCCCTAGTTACGGGATCCAGAAGATAGGAAAACCCTGGGTTGGAGGTGATCACACAGAGTCTGGGCTTCCCGAGTCCGTAACGTGAGCGGACATGTGTCCTGGGAGCCATGGCCTGAACATCGCTTCCCGCACTGTTTGCTCCTAGAACCTTTTTAAAGGTGCGCGTGGGAGCAGGGGCGGGGGCGCGATCCTCAGACTACCACCGGGAGACCAGAGGCGGTCCAGATCCCCTGCTGAGGCTGTTGGCATCTTGCGCAAGATGATGAAGCACATTGGATCACAGTGGGCCAGCGCCAGGCTGCTGCGGGGGCTGGTCTTCGCCCACCTCCCACACCTGTGCCAGCTGTGCCCCCGCCGGGGCGGCTGGGGACCGGGCTCCTTTGGTGCCTCTCAGACCTGGTGAATCCGGACCCCTCGGACCCCTCGTGTCACGACAGGCGTCTGTGTTCTGCAGGATTTCTCGTGAGCTGACGTCTGGCCCCCTGGCCTCGGCCTGCCTCCTTGCCTGCTGGCCTGGCGGTGTGACCGCGCCTTCTGAAGACTCCCAGGGCACTGGCACCGGCAGTGGCTGCTGTTTGCTGCCCATGCCCCCTGCCAGCCCGCGTGGCTCTGGGCGAGGTCTGCATCTAGAGGCATCTGTGGCCCCCCGGACTGGGCGACCATGCAGAAGTGTTCACAGAGAGCCCACCGTACCCCACCGTACCCCGCAGAGAGCCTGCCGTACCCCGCAGTCAACGGGGGGCCAAGGCCCTGTGATCCTGGGATGCTCCCCGGGGACTCGAGCTGGGGGAGATTAGTTTGAAATGGAGAGACACGTACTCTGGGCCCTGCCAAGTCACTCTGGAGAGAGCTTCACAATGCTCTGGTTTCCATGGTGACCAGGTGACTGCACGCTCACCTTTGGCCCTGGAAACAGCCTCCAGTTTCTGGGAAAGACAGCAGAGGCTGCTGCTGGTGGGAGAGGGGCGCGCTGCAGAGCCCGGGGGAGTGCTGCTGCCCTTCTGCCCTGCGGGCGAAGGCAGGCAGGAGCTGAGACTCAGGCCGAAGGCAGCCGTGGGCCAGCGGCCCTTCCCGGCTGAGCCTGCACCACCTCAGCACCCCCCACTCCCCGTGTTACCCCACGCTCCGCTCCTGTGAAATAAGTGCTGCGGAGACGTTCAGGCCGCAGCGTGCGGGCTTGGCTGGCCCTTTGCCCCCTCAGCTGCCCGTGTGCCCGGTTCAGCGGTTGCCAGGCCGCCCGCGTTCCCCGGCCCTCTTGCTCCTCCCCACGCCTCGGCAGCCGGTGCAGTGGCCCCACCCTCTGTTTCTGAGTATGGGAGACTCTGTGTAGATTGGCAGGGAGGTCGAAGCCAGGACAGAGGGTGCCCGGGTGCCCGGCTCCCCCAGCACCACCCCTGCCTCCGTCACAAGAGGGGCCGCCCCCGGGCCTCCCCGGACCTCAGCGGTCTCCATGCATGAGCTTGTCCTGCTGCAGGAGCGAGCGCAGGTTTCCCTGATGCTTCCGTTGCTGCAACCCCCAGCACCGCAGTCCTGGGTCACCCGCGGTTGGGGGGTCAGTGACCCTTCCCCAGTGTCTCCATTTTGCTTGTGACCCCAAAGGGGTCCCCTGGGGGGTGTCCCCCCACCTGCTGCTTGTCTGGTGTTTTCCTCTGACTCTCCTGGCCTGTGGACGGAGCGGGAGGGCAGCGTGGGAGGCCAGCGCCCCTCTCCCCAAGGGGGTCCTCGCACCATTTCCCAAGGGGCGGCCTTGCACACACGGCCAGCTCTTCCGCTTCCCTCTCTACTCCCCTCTCAACTGTCTTCGCTGACGCGAAGCTCATGAGTCATGGAGAAAGGCCCTAAGTCTCCGCGTCTGTCCTTGCTGCTGTCCTCCAAGGACCCTCTGAGAGGGTTGTCCAGGCGCGAGGACGTGTTGTCGGAGAGATGGCCACCTTCGCTCAGGGCAGGCAG
This sequence comes from Talpa europaea, assembly GCF_964194135.1. Classification (NCBI taxonomy): domain Eukaryota; kingdom Metazoa; phylum Chordata; class Mammalia; order Eulipotyphla; family Talpidae; genus Talpa; species Talpa europaea. The sequence goes on along the minus strand of NC_140079.1, from coordinate 100,193,653 downwards.
CTCCGGAGACAGCATTTGCCTGATACCCTGATCCTCCTTACAGAAGTGGGGGGCCAGCAGCTCAGGCGTGGGGGCAGGGCCTCCCTCCTGGGTCTGGCGAACACCATCCGTAGCATTTGTTAAGATGTTGCACCCCCTGAAATGTATCTTTCTGAGAGCGGCACCCTGAGATTTCACCATAACCCTCTGGACAGCAAGTCAAAATGTGTCGTTGTAAAATGCCCCTCTTCCTCCCCTGACCTGTGTGACGGTGCTGTGGAGGCGTTGGCCGGCAGCAGCAGGTGCCGTGAGGTGTGTGAGGGGCTTTGCATGTCTGGCCCCCGGTTGATGCTTTTTCTGGAAGTTTAGGATGAGGAGCTGGAGCTGCAGGGAGGGTCGTTACGCCATGGTCACTACGTGGGCGGTGACGGAGGGCGGAACTCACCCACCCTCTTGCTTACTGGGCCGACTACAAGGGGGCATTTGATAAGGGACCCCCAAAGTGTGTCTGAACCCCCAGCCCACCTACTCTCTCTAGGAATTTTGACTCCTTTCTTCCCAGAGCCATTCCTCGGGGAGAGGCAGGCAGTGGCAGTCCCAGCCACCGGAAACAGGGCTTTTATTGAACTCAGGACAAAAAGGTCCCGTGTTAAAGTGCTGCTGGCGGCTCCCCCGGCGAGGTGACTGCCCTCTTGAAATCGGCCGCCTGCCCCCGCTGGCTCCGTGTGTGGCCGCCGCTGGCCGAGGAGCGGGACTCTGCAGGAGAGGCCAGATGGCCCAGCTGCCCAGCCAGAGGGGACCCGGCCCTCGTGAAGCCGGCTGGAGGTGTGGACGGGGGTGGAGGGTGGGGGCCTTGGGGTGTTTTAAGACCCCCAGGGAGGCATGTACCCCGGTCCCGGAGGGACAGCCTGTGCCCACCAGCCGCCACCGCCTGTGCCAGCCACGCGTGGGAAGCAGCAGGGCTCCGGGGTCCTGGCTCCTCACTGGGACCGCGGACGAGATCAGCCTTTCTCAGGGCCGGAGCCTGTGACTTGATCTGAGAAGCCGTTCGGGTTCATTCCCACCGGGATGGGACAGGCCCAGCCTCGCGTGACGTAGATGCCAGAGTGAATCTCATGTCCTCGCAGTCCTTCCTTCCCGAGGAGGGATTAGCCGGGGACGGTCCTGAGTGTGCGTGTGCGTGTGCGTGTGCGTGTGTGTGTGTGAGGCTCTTCAGTCCTTGCCGAGCTCTGCTGTTCACAAGGGAGGCGACAGGCCCCCGACACGCAGTTGGGCAGCCACAGCCTCGGCCGCAGTCCAGCCTGGCTTTGTCCGGGCGTCCCTGGCGCCTCGGTGCCCACGAGGAGGCCCCCGTCGGAGGCGGTGCGGGCGGGCGGATGTCAGCGCAGCCCAGTCGGGAAGCCGCCAGCATCCGCACGTGCCCTCGGAGGCGGCAGGCCCTGTCCCGGGCTCCTGCTGTGACAGCAAGCCCGTGGGTGCCCACACCTATGCTGGCACAGTTTCCCGTTTTAGAATCAGCATTAAATAGCAGGAAAGGACCAGCTCGAGGACCCGGCACTGAGCCAGAGGCCATGGGCAGGACGAGGATGGAGAAGGACCCGTTAGGCCCACTCTGACCTGTGCAGGTCCAGGGGCTCTTCGCCCAGAAGTGAGGGGCTCTGTGGAGCTGGGGTGGTACCCTGGAATCTGTATTTGGAGAGGAAAACCTCCCCTCACAATATGCGCGAGGGCTGGCAGCTGCCAGGCTGGGTGCTTTTCTCTCCTGAAGTCTGTTGTGGAACTGTGGTTCTTGACCAGAAGCCCCTCCGGGCCGAGGTTGTCTCCACTGGGGAGCTGGGGGCTGGTGTGTAGAGACAGGGGAGACTGATGAACACCATGCTCATCCAGCAGGGCAGCCCCCCCACAAGGACCGGTGCAGCCCCGAGGTCAAAGGGCCAAAGACGAGAAGCCCCCGCCGAAATGCATGTTCGGTGTCCATGGTGTCGCAGCTCACCTTTGCGCCAAAGCTTTCAATGTCCCTCTCAGGGGGCGTGGAAGCCGGGCCTTTAGGGGCCCAGAAGCTTCCCAGCAGCGGCCCCACGACCCCCTCTAAACTCATCCCCCTCCCTTCACCTCAGCACACTCAGCTCCCACCCCGCGGGCCTCCAGGTTTTTTCTGGAATAGTCCAAGTGTACAAGTATGTTCCACCTCAGGGCCTTTGCACATGATTAAAAAAAAATTCTCTCTCTTGCCAGAACCCTTGCGTACGTGGCTGATTCCTCTGGCCATTCCTGACCACCTGTGTTCACCCTCTCTCCTGCCTCCTCTGTCACGGGCTCCCTCGCAGGATGCCCTGCCACGGAAGCGATTGTTTCCCACCCTCGTCTGGGGTAGAAGCACCACCGATGTGGAGACTTTGCCTCCTCCCCCCTGTTCTAGCCCAAGTGGTAGCGTGTCTGGCTGAGGGATGCGCTCCAGGAACAGGGATGAATAAGTTGGTGGGTGTGTTTTGGGGGATCCTAGTCCCAGGTGGCTGATGTCCAGGCTCCTCCCTCTGGCTCGGTGAGGCTACGTGGAGGGCCCCTGGGCTCTGATGTCTGCCGGTGACTTCAGTCCTACCTGCGTCCCTGTCTCTCCAACGCACCGCCTGCACCTTCCCGGCTCCGCTCCCCCGTCACCCCAGATGCCTCCTGTCAGAGCTGAGAGGCCTCAGGGAATTAGGGATGTCAGAAATGCTCAGAAAGTGGCAGCTCCATTGTGTGAGCCACTGAATTGGGTAATTAGGGAGGGTGGCGCTGCGGTTCTGTTCTGAAAGCTGGTGGGTGGGGAGACGTTCCCTGACAGCGGCAGCCTTGGAGACAGGGCAGAAAGCACAACCCACCCCCCACAGCGGTGCTCTGGGCCAGCGGGGGAGGGGGCGGGAAGGGGCAGGGGCCTGGCCTGGACTCTGGGTGCTGAGGTCAGGAGGGGACTTGGGGCAGGAGGGAGCAGGGTTCCTGCTCCTGGGGTAAGAAGCCCCAGCATCCTGGCCGAGGGGGTGGGCCCTGGGCTGGGGGGCTCCGGATGCACCCGCTGCGTTGTTCCCAGTAACTGACTTCATTCTACCCTGAGCTTGCCCGGGATGCTGGCGCTAAGGGAACCCCAACCCCGTCCTGCCTGGGTCTCCCCACCTCAGGGCCCACACGGCTGGGAAGCGGACGGGACGGGATTATGCCCTCTGCTCCCGAGGTCTGCACGGCGAGAACAGCGGTTTCTTCTAGGCTGGGGCTGCGTCTGCCCACGGCTCATCCCCCGACAGCAGTGATGCTGAACCCCCTCTTGAGCTCCTGCCTGTCCTCAGCGGGGCTTCTCTGGCCAGCTGGCCGCATCTTCTGCCGTCTTCCAGTTGTGTTGCTTGTTGCAAGTCCAGTTGGGGGTGTTATATGTCCTGTGTAACCCCCTTTCTCCACGTGTGCTTTGCAAATACTCCCCCTTTCCCCCCAAGTCTGCAGCTTGGCTTCCAAGCTCTTTACAGGATCTTATGCAGAACAGAGATCTTTTTATTTTAATGAGATCCAGTTTATCAATTACCAATGCTTTTCTTTTATGGGTCAGGTATTCGTTCTCGGGTCGCAAACTTGCCTAACTCTAGATCACAAAGATTTTCCTCTATGTTTTCCAGATGCTTTAGACTTTCACATTTTGCACTTAGGCTTGTGATACATTTGGAGGTAATTTTTGTGTCACTGTGATGCTCAGGTTGAAGGTCACCGCCCACCCCATGGCTGCTCAATTGCCCGAGACCATTGATTGAAAAGTGCAGCCAATTTTTTAACCTTGACTGTGTGACTGACTCTGAGCAAAGAAGCACTTGGAGCATCATTTCATATCATCCCAGCCTCACCGGACCAGGCGGGGACAGCACTCCTCGCTTCATGGACGCAGAGACTGGACATCAGAGAGGTTGCTTGACTCGCCCGAGGGCGCACAGCCCAAGCCCAGCCCGAAGTCTCTGCCCCGCTCCAGCCCACAGGCCCTCCTCCCCCAGCTCAGTTTCTGAGTCCTCATGGCCGCACCTCATCCCAGAAAACTCAGACTCACTTCCAGTCAGCGTCCGCCTTGGGACTTCACTTTGGGCTGTAGCGAAATCAAATTTTCAGGAGGTGCAAGTGTAATATTATATGGATTATCTGCTCATCATTTAACTCAGGGAAGTCTTTTCCACCTCACTAATATCCATGATAAAGCATATGCAAATGTCTGTAATTGAACATAATTAAAATAATGAGAGTTGAAAGAATGTGATATTCAAAATAAATGCAATAAGGAGTTGGACACAGCCATTATCCTAATTCAGAGTGATTACTTTATGATTACATTATTAGGGGCTCTAATATTTCTGTCTTAAATATAATTCTATTTACTTTTGGGGAGGCAGGTGCCCTCTGATTGGGAGGGATTCCTGCCCCGTGTCTGGTTAGTAGTCGCCGCACACACTGACTTGGAGGAAACGGAGCCATTTTGGCCAGAACCGCTGGTCTCTGCCACCTCCCTGCCGCGCTGCCCAGCCATGAGATGGGCGCGGGGGGCAGCCTGGTGTCCTCGCCAGCTCACCTGCCCCCTCTGGAGGGCGGTGCCCGGGGGATGAAAGCTGGGGTGGCTGTCTTGGCGCCACCCTTGGGTCCCGGAGGGCCCTGCCTTTGCCCGTGTGGCAGATGAACCCGGCTCAGGGCGTGGTCGCTGCTGACAGAGCCCGAGGAATGACCGCTGCCGCCACCCACTTCCAGGGCACCCCTTCCCTGGGCCCGCTCCGAGCCCTCGGAGTTACTCTCTCCCACCCCGGCGTGCGTGGCCTTCTCCGTCAATGGGCAAACAAAACTCAAAGGGTTTTCCCTGTGACACGAGAGAGTATTGTGAGGAGTTTAGCATGAAATGCTGCTTGACAAACCCTGGATGTTGAAAGAACGTTCCCGGGAACAGACCATTTCCAGGGCTTGCTTCAGAGTTAGCTGCTGCGGAGATGGGGTTTGGGGACAAGAAGCTGAGACGGGGGCTCCAGGCTCAGCAGGCCTCCCTTGACGCTGGGTGGGTGCCGGTGGGGCAGGGAGGATGGGCAGAAGACTCCCCCTTTTCTGTGTTTCTCCACCCACGGGAGATAGCGGCATCTGGAAGTGAGTCTGGCTTTCTTTGGGGGGTGGGGACAGTGACCACATTCACCTTGCTCTGGGCTCCCTGGCTTGTGCTGGTCGTGGCAGTGACCCTACGTGAGCCATCCGTGGGGAGGCCAGCACCCGCAGAGCTCTCAGAGGTGAGGGACTAGTAACCCCCCAAACACACACATCTAGACACGTGCAGCACCCCTGCTTTAGAGCACATGGAGACACCCAGGATGCAGGAGCTGGGGCTGAACCCAGAGCATGCCAGTGGGGTTTGGCAACCACCTTGGTGAGTCTCCCCCCGGCTCCTCGGGAGGCCCCCATTGGCCACTGAAGGGAGTCTGCTGGCCTTGGCAGTGAGATGCCCTGGCCGGAGCATCCGTAGCGGCACCACCGTGACCTCGCCCGCTCACATTCGAGGGTCTCAGCCTTTGCACTTCCAGTAACTGGAGTCTGGGTCAACCTGTTCAGCCCCCCCCCCTCGCCCTGCCTCCCAGGAGCTTCCTTCCACAGCAGCCTGGTGCTTCCCACGGCAGGATCAGGTGGTGAGTAAGAGTCCAAGGCACGGCTTTTTCAGAGAGCACCAGGACACTGCTGTCGCCGGGAGGGCAGAGGGCTGGGAGGGAGGGAATCCTGGCTTTGCCTGTGTCTCCCTTCAAGCCTCTTAGGAAACAGAAGACACTACATTTCTTTGGAAGGCCTGCTTGCTTACGTGACCTTTTTGTCCCTGCACGATTGGGCCTGGACTTTTGGGAGGAGCCTGCAGGCTACAGTGGGGCCTACTGACCCTCACAAACACCCTACTAGGTTGATTTACTATCCCCAAAGACGGAGGAGCCCCAGACGCCCCCAAGCCCAAGCAGTGGGAGCTGGATGCCCACGATTAGAACGCAGACCTCCTGGCCCCCTCTTTCGCCTCCCCGTCTGCTGGGGAGGGACCGCTGGTGGTGAGAGGCCCGCGGGTGTGCCCGGCTGGCAGCTCGCAGCAAGAACAGAAAGAGAATGGCCGGTGCTGCTCCGTGCCGGGAAATGGCAATTAGCCTCTAGATTGTTTGGATTAATATCGCTGGAGACTTCACGGAAGTATTATTTATTGAAAAGGAACGTGCAGCCCAGCCCCGCGGGCGTCGGTGCCCAGTGCTGCCTCTCAGTGCCGCACCCGCAGGCAGGCGCCTCCCGCGGCCCCGGAGCACGTGCTGTTTGGTGTGGGAGATGGTCAGGTAGCGCCAGGGTGTTCTCTTTCTGGAATGTCTGTCATTTCTGGTGGGACGTGTGTTCTGAGAGATTTGTTTGTCTTTGTTGCTGGACAGATTTGGCCAAATGACGGCTCTGTCACTAATGTGGTGTTGCCTTAGGGAAATATGGCCTTAACCCCTCTGGGCCCTCACCCCTACTGGAGGCAAAGTTGGCAACGAGGTATGATGCAGATGAAGCCCCAACACCTCAGGTGTGAAAGGCATATAAAGGCTACAATCATTGGGCCTCCCTGGTGGTGCAGGGGTTAAGTCTCAGCGCTATCAAGCTATCGCCAGCCACTGCAGCCTGAGTTCGATCCCTGGCCAGGGAGCTGACCCACATAGCACAGCAGACCTCTCCTGTCTCCCCGCTGCTCCCCTCAGCAGTGTATCTCAGTAGATCTGCCTGTTCTGCTCCCCACACTGTCTCTGGTGAATCCTCTCACCCCCACACCTCTTGCCTACACCCCATATATGCATAAAAAGATAAATCTTTAAAAAAGCTACAGTCATTACTGATGTCACAATTTAAAAAATATAAACCCATGCTGACCTCCACTGCCAAGCACAACAGGCTGCTGGAATCAGGCAGTGAGAAAAAAACTTATTGCAATTTCAAAAAAATAGTTAAATGCATGGTCCACAAAGTGGATATTCTGCCCAGCAAGAGTTAAGGGTTGAGCTTAAACACATGGAGAGATGGATTGTGAAATCCTCCATCAAATCGAATAGGATTAGGCTGAATTTACCTTGACACAAAACGTTAAAAACGCTTTGAGAGAGAGAGAGAGAGAAACGAGAATAACTTCCTTCTTCAAAGAACAAAGAGTTTCCCGCTTCCTTACAAGACTGTTGCTGTGAAAGGGTGCAGCTGCAGCGCGGATGGTGCTGGAAGGAAAAAAGGTTGACACTGCTTAGGCAGCTCTTCAACAAAAGCTACTTGTGCAATTGACTCAAATTTTATCTATTCATTAGAGTGAGGCCGCTAATGGGTAACCCTTGCCTGGCCATCGCCAGGCTGTGTGGGGACAGCAGAACCTGGCTGCCTTTGGGGATGGAGGCCTCCTGGTTGCAGCCTTTTAGGTGACCTTCTCACAGTTATCGTGAGTCATAGGGCCCGTGTGTGTGTGTGTGTGTGTGTGTGAGAGAGAGAGAGAGAGAGAGAGAGAGAGAGAGAGAGAGAGAGAGAGGAAGAGAGAGACAGACAGACATGTGGAGACAGACAGGTGGGCAGAGACAGAGGTGGAGACAGGGCGAGAGCCGCCCTTCCAGCCTGCCTCTGCGCAGCTCTGGGTGGCCGCCTCTGCGGAGGGAGGCGGAAAGCAGCCATGTCTGCAGATCTGCCGCCTTACCCGGCGAGCACGAGGCTGTGTTCATTGAAATGTTGGCCATTATTCTATTTGACTTCTCCGATGTTCTCAGGTGGATATGTTTAAGATTAATGAGGCATTAGTTCTCAATCAAGGAGCCATAATCCAGAATGCTCATTTAGCTGCAGTGGGCCGTATCGCTGCATTAATTAATACCATTTGACCTTTGTATTTGGGGCGGGATGATGTATCGCTGCATTTTCCCGAGCTGCGCCATAAAATTGATAGCTCAAAGATTGCCGCTCGTATGGCCGAATGAATCTTTGAAGTTAAATGCTGAGCTGGTAATTAATAGAGGAGAAGTAAGTCTGGGCGCTGGTGGGCATTTGTTCCTCTTTGGTGACGCAGACCCTGAGGGCTGGTAGCTGAGCTGTTCCACCGGAAGGGCTTCTCTGGGGGCTGTTGGCCTCGAAGGCAGCTCTCTGAAGGTGCCCTTGGGGGTGCCTCTGTCTGACTCAGACTTCCTGACTGCATAGACTTTTTTTTTAAGATTTATTTATCTATGCATACAAGAACTGGGGTACAGGCCAGAGGTGTGGAGGGTGAGAGCATTCACCAGAGACAGAGTGGGGAGCAGAACAGGCAGATCTGCTGAGATACACTGCTGAGGAGAGCAGCCTGCAAGTCAGGAGAGGTCTGTTGCACCATGTGGGTAGCTCCCTGGATGGCTGGGGATTGAACTCGTGCTGCAGTGGCTGTGGATAGCATCACAGTGCTGTGCTTAACCCCTTGCGCCACCAGGGAGGCCCAGACATTTATGTTTTAATTTAGGAATTTTTATTGAAATGAATACACTATGGAGCATCATTCTTCTAGAAAAACTACAGCCCACTAGCACGTGCAGGATAATGCTCTCACTGTTCTAGATTCCAAAGAAGCTGAGAATAAAGTGTCTTAATAAACCAGAGTGGATCACAGACCATTCCTTGGGGCTGCTCAACAATTGTTCCCTTGCAGAGTGTTGTGAGGACAGAAGCCCACGGATGTGAAACCCACAGCACGACAGAACTGGGGGCTGCTTTGACGTCAGCCTCTCTCCTATTGTAATAGGCCTCAGGTGGACTGAGATGTTTGCATTACTCAGGGGGATGCTGATGCTGCTGGTCCAGGGACCACAATTTTAGTAGCAGGCTCTGTGCCAGGGATTGGTAAGCCTTTTCTGGAAAGGTCTGGGGAGTAAATATTTTTGGCTCTGCAGGCTGTCGCCCTTACTCACCTCTGCCCTGAAGTGAGAAAATGGCCCTGGGGATTGTAATCGAATGGCTGTGACTGTGTTTCAATAAAACTTTATTTACAAAGTTGTCTGGCTTCGGCCCCTGGGCCAGAATCGCTCACCCCTGCTCCAGACCACACGTTACGTGTGGGCGGGCACATTTCATGCTCGGCCAGGTTCCAGGGTCCAGCAAAGCGTTGAGTGCAAAGCTTATCTAAGATTGAGTGATGATGTGTCTCCACATTTCCTCTACGGGAAGAGCAGCTCAGTCGGCCCCCGGAGAGATGCCTGCGCTGAGCAGGACCCTTCCTGGCTGGGCTGAAGGAGCGGAGGAGAGAGGATGGCCCCTATCTACGGCCACCAGTTGTCCTGGGCTGCGCGCTCTCCTGTCCTCTCACAGCCCATGTACTCCTCTGCTTCTTTTTCTGTATACGTTTAATTTACAGAAACTGAATGAAGGTGCACCATAACCTGCTCTGAAATTTTATCAGTGTTTTATAAACACCTTTCCACATCGTTAAATACCCTTGTGCCATTATTTTTATGGCCTGTAGCGTGGCCTTGCATTTTATTTAATCAGCTTTGCATGGGAGTGCGCTTATGTGATTTCCCTTATTCCGGCCGCAAGCCGCCAGATATTGCTGCACCTATGTTTTAGACCTCAGATTCATGCCTTGTCTTAAATACCTGAATAGGGAAATTTGGGGGGAAAGTGAGCCCATTTTCATGGGTTTTGAGACCTTAAGACCAATTCCCCTCCAGGAAAATCAGAATTCTACCAGAAATGCATGATAGTACTGGTATTAGATAAAAAATTTTTTTTTGAGGACGAATTTAGAGGGGAAAAAAAGATAAAGTCTGCTTAAGGCTGATGATTAGGCCGTGTGGAATAAGGAATGCAGAAGTGAGACGGGAGATGAAGCAGCTCTGGTGTTCCTAACCGTTGCCCTGCAGCCCTGAAGTTGGGATTATGTTCCCTAAAATAGAGTGGACAGACAGACGTGCGGATGCTCCCGGCCAGCATTTGGCTTCATTATGAGCAGAGATTATGTTCGAGTTGAGTCTATGTGGACAGAAGAGGTCCTTGAACTCAGGCCCAATTGATGGGTCCGTGCAGTGTGGTGAGGGAACGGGGTGGGATGGGGCTGGGTCAGACTTGCCATTTCATCCTAAGAGACCCACTGAGCAGCGACTGAACCCTGTCCTCCTCTGCAGACAGGAAGCTTCTTCACACCCTCCCTACGGCTCCCCCTCTGCAGAGCCCCATAGCGCTGTGCTTCTGGACGCGAAGTTGAGAACCAAGTCCAGGGCCGTTACTTGGGATGAGAGTGAGTTTCCTTATAGTCGTAGACAGAGCCGCTGCTGCAGGCAGGTTGGAGACGAGCTTGGTGTTTTGTTCTACCTCAGTGAACAGTGGGAATTTGGGGGTGCGTAGTAGTGGGGTCCCAGCAGAATCTGGCAGCCCACTCAGACTGGTTAAGTTGAAGCAAGGGACTATTCGTAAGAGCATGGATGGGGTCACAAGGGAAATTCTGGATTGTTCCAGAAAGGCAGTTCCATGTTTTGGACCAAAGGGGTAAGAGGGGTTAGTTCCCACACCCTAGGTAGAGAGAGCTGCTCGGGGCCCTGCAGGGAGCAACTACCCCGCAGGACTCTGCCGCCGCCGCTCACCACCCTCGGAACCACCAGGAAGCCAGAGGTGAGCCAGCCAACTTGGGTAGCCGTTCACACCAGCCTCCTCCTGCCAGGTGTAGGTGTAGCCGGTGGAGCTTGGGTCTGACCCGGTCCACACAAGGTCAACAGCCAGCAGGGATCATTTCGTCTTCTTCCACTTTCGAGGGAATGTGCTTTGGTTTAGACCTGAATCCGAGGCATCACAGATTCCTGACCATGTGCTATGTATGATTTTTTAAAACTCTGGGGTCTAATCCAGCGCCAGGTCGGCGGTGCTAGGAAGGGGCTGCCTGCACCCCGAGCCACAGGCCGACAGGCTTCTTCTAGAACTCCTTGCAGAATCGCCAGCTCTCTAGACTGACTCAAGAGTCAGGGCGTTTCTCCCGGGCCAGATGATAGATGAAGCTTGCCAAGGAAAACAAAGTATTGATTCCATTTTTAAAGATGGAAGAGAAACAGCTTTCACATTTGCCCCGTGGCAGCCCATGCACGAGCAAAAAAGCCTCTTTCCCTTCAAGTTTTCTCGTAAATTTTTCTCCATTTGCCAAACCATCAGCTCTAACCTGTCAGCCCCTTGGTTGCTCTATTTTGTTGTCTGTTCATTTCGTTTTGGTGCCTTTTTTTCCTGCTTAATATGAATCACTCGATAATTTTGAAATGTTAGCAAATTTAACATCTGGATTCGGACTTCCCTCGAAAAATGGACAATATTGGCCTTTCATTCCCACGTTGGGGAGAAGCAACACTGGGGCGAAGAGGGGGTTTCCCTCTGTAGCTGGGGCCCCTCAGTCCCCGCCAGTCACTCGTGAACCTGCAGGCAGAGATGTCTGAGTCTCTCCGCCTCCCTCCTGCCTTCTGGCGCAGAGCATCGTGTCTCTCCAGCTCCTTGGGCTCTGCTCGGAGGAGAATCGGCAGACGCAGAGGCGAGCTGGTCCTGGGCTGACCTGGAGCTCTCTGACAAGCCACCGTTCTCAACAGTCAGACCTCCCTGTGATTTTTTTTATTCCCTGTGATTTCTTGGGGGGCTTGAACTAGCTCCTCCATCGTCGGTAACAAAAGGAAGACAGTGAGGGAGTGCAGCACTCAGATACTCCCGGGCCTGGGCCAGATGCTGGGCAGGGAGGGACGCCGGGGCTCAGCGTGTGTGGGTTTCGCATGTGCGGGCCTGGCGTCTTTCCAGCAAGGTGATGGAATTCGCTGTCGTTGAGGACATGTGCGGAGGTGCTCCCCAGGCCCCATGTAAAGCTGATCAAAGCTGTGGGGCTCTCCCCGAGGAGGTCCAGGGGGTCCGGAGCTCTCTCCCCCTTCTCTGCCTCTCCGTCCCGGCATCAGAGCAGCTTCCTAGCGCGGCTGCTGTGTCCTGACGTGCTAAGATGCTGTCCTCTCTCCTACCGACCTTTCTGTTCACAGCACACGAGAACTTAGTCAAATGGCTGCCTGCCCGTACCTCACATGCACGTGCTATTTCTCCTCCTTCTAGTCTGGCAGTGTCTTGCTTGGCGCCCAGGAGGGATGTATATAAAATTTTATGTATATAAAATTAATCGGTCAGATTGCTGTCATACTTCCTTGACATCATCAGGCGTTTTCTGATTTCCTGACCTATGAAACATCTCTCTGTGGAAGACACTGGAAGACACTCTCTGTGGAAGGGAAAGAAAAACCCATGTGAGCAGCGTCATGGAAAGCAGTTGTCCCGAATCCTCTGAACTCTCCATGAATCACAGGCTGTCTGAGACTGGTCAAGGGCATGACAGTCCTCAAGAGACAAAGGGGGTTGGCAAGCATTAGAATTCCATAGTTAGCCGCATCTTTCCTGGTTTCAGAGTCTACGCCCCACCTTCTGCCAACTGCGCCCTTTCATGATTTACTCAGCAACTTGCTTTGATATTGTCTCTACCCCAGGACATTTGAATATGCTTTTCCTTGAAAATAGGGCCTAACATAACACTTAGGACACTAAGGCTTTGTAGAGAGGTGCAATGCCAGGGCAGCTAGCATGAAGGAAGAAGGGACAGGAGAAGGCAGGCATGCATGTATCTGCCCACACAGGTATGTTCCTGAGCTCACCACAGATTCATGCAAACATTGGAGACTTACTTCATTTCTAGAACGTTCCAGGCAGGCTTTGGAGACCAGTATACTTTGGAATAGCTTATGAGAAGGAAGAGAGAAGACCTGCCCGCTAATGTCTTTTCGTCCCCTTTAATTGGTCTAATTCACTCCATGGGAAAACAAACTCACCTACATGTGCATTTACCTGACCTCTTCTGGCAGCTCCTGGGGAAACCAGATTGCTGCACCACAGGGCGGGGCTTCTTCTAGGCCTGGAAGCTGTGAGGGGAACCACAGCCTCATGAGTCTGGTGTGTGGGACGTGGGCATGGGCTCAGGGCATGCATGAGGCATCCCACAGAAACCACACCCAGGGCAGGCTGGAGCAGCCAGAGCTGGCTAGGGGATGAGAGCTGTCATGAAGCCTAGGTGTTTTTCCAGGGGGCGGGCCAAGGGTGGGGCTGAAAAACCCTGTGGAATATATTAAAACTGCGTCCCAAGTATGCCTGTCTTCCATGATCCAAGCACTATGAGGGTAGGCACTGCTGTGCTCTGCTCAATATCCACCCCCTGAGACAGGGCCTAGAAACAGTTGCTTAGATGTTTGTTGAATGAATGAATGATTGGATGGATGAGTGGGTGGGTGGATGGATGGGTGGATGGATGGACGGATGGGTGGGTGGATCCATGAGTAGTTAGGTGGATGGATGAATAAATATTTCCGAGTTAATTGAAACCTGCTAGCCTCTGTCCCCTTCTTAGAAACCACAACCTGGTTCTCATTAGCTGGTGGCGGCATTATTTGACTGACTAGGGACGTATCTTTGCCTCTCATGAAAACTCTGTGCTCTACCACACCCAGATGCGGAGCGCTCCAGCTGCTGAATGGGTCCTGGAGTTCTGAGAATTCCCAATGATATTTTTCACCCCCCAGACTGTCACTTGCAGGATCTAAGTAGGTTTTCCCAGGGCACCCGGGAACCTGGTGCCCTGGTTGCCATCAAGGTGACACAGTGGTGCTCTCAAAAGGTAGCTGTTCCTGAGTGTCTTCCCTGGGCCAGGCATGGTATTAAGTTCCCTGCACACATTATTTTTTCAATCCTTGCTTGAGTCGTGTCAGGCAAATCCCCCTGAGTGATGCCGTTGAGACCAGTTTTATCTGATTCCAGCGTTCACACGCTGAACGGCTGCAGGGTCATTCCCCAAATTATGCGTCTTATTGAAGACACACAAGGAGTGTGTTAGCCACTGCACAGACTGAATTATTAACTCCAGTGGCTGTATATTTGTTTAGTTACACATTGGAACAATACTAGCTTTTAACTGGGGATAGCAATGTCTCTATCTTTAAATACATTTAAGAAAAGAAATTTCCAATTCTAAGGAAAACATTGACAATATAATCGTGTAGCTGGTACAAATATATGGCACAGGGGTCTGGGGAATATTGTGCTCTGCTAAATGAAATAGCCACTTGGACTCCGAACCCCTAAGTTCTTCCTCAACACCCCCATCCCCATTCTTGGCTCCTGTATTTACTGCAGGGTTAGAAATGACTCCCCTTAAGCATGAAGGAGGCCTTGCTCTTAAACTGCTGTGTCCTTACACGTTTCTTTTGCATCCCAGGCTAGTTGGCTCGTCAGCTACCAAGAACTAATGGCGTGGTACGTGGGAAGGTGCGTTTAAATGGGGGAATCGGAGGACTTAGTGCTGTAGCTGGATGCGGATTAACAGGACTCGTTTAAGCATGAGATGCCCCTTTGCATTTTCAAGTCATCTTGGCCCCCCTTCTACTAGAAGAGGAAGTCTTCCTGTCCTTGAGTTTGAATGAAAGGGCAAGCGGGTCGAGATGTGAGAGCCTGATCGGACCCCATCCTTGAGAAACGAGGATCCCCAATATCTCCGCCACTCTTGTGCCCCCTCCTTTGTGTTTCCAGAGAAGACTCCATGCCCAGCACATGATAGGCACCTGGAGAAATGAATTAGTCAATGGAAATCTCATGGAAGAGAGCCTGGGGCATCCCAGCACTGTATTTCTGTTGGCTGTCGTCGGCCATGTTATTGGGATAGTAATTTGAATGGCTTTAAAACAAGCCAAGTGGGAAAGCGAGGTTTGGGGAACCCAGCAGGCGCTGTGTGTTGGGTGGCTGTGTCCCCTGCTATGTGCGCTCCCCAGCCCCATCCTGCTTTCCCCCCTCATGGGAGCAGCTTGGTCCTTCAGCAGCCCTGTGTGTCTGGCCAGTAGGGGGCGCCCTGACTAGATGTCAGATGGCAGGAGATAGTGACGAGGGCGTTTCCCCTGGTTCCCTCCTTGTGAGAGTCCCTGCACCCCTCCCGGAACCTCCCGGAACCTCCCGGAAGGTCACATTCCCTCCCTCCAAGTGCTGATACTTCTTCCCTTCTGGTTTCGACCGCTGACCTCTTGAGACCTAGGGATGACTTGGCTCCCTTGAAATGATCTGGGGCTGTTACTCCACACCTGCCTCTCTCACGAGTCCTTTTTAAATAAAGGGGCCCTCCTTGAATTGCCTCAATTTGAGTGTGCATCCCCTTCCACTCAGACCCACCAAGTTCAAACCCAGCCTCTGCTACTCACTAGGCCTGGGGCCTGAGCCAAATCCCTAACCTCTGTCAGGCTCAGCATCTTTGTATGCAAAACAGGGTCTCAAATGCAAATGTCAGGGACCAGGCAGGGGTCTCAAAGGAGCCAGGTGGGTCTATATGCACCCCGCTTTTTTGAGATCCCTTCAATGATCATGCAAGAAAGAAGCAGGTGGTAGGGCCAGAGATTTTGATTTGTCGAGGGAATCCAGAAATCTTGCTTCTGGGTGAGTCTCCTGATTTTGAAATGTTGGCAACAAAATAAAAGGTTAATCTTGGAACCATTTGGACGAAGAGGACGAGGACGAACAGGCAGCGTGGTGCAGCGGCTGGGATGCCGGCCCTGGTGAAGCCCCTGCTGCTGAGCAGCTGCGCGGCCTTGGGCATTTCACTCCTGCCTCTGAGCCTCAGTTGCTCATCTGCCGGGGGAGTGTCATGCATACTCGCTCCCCAGCGTTGTCACGAGGATTAAAAAGTTCATATTCCTAAGGATTCAGGAGACTCTGGCACATAGAAAGCACCGCGTCAGTGTTTATTAAATAAAAATGAATCAACGTGAGACTCTTGCTCCTGGACTTGGCGTAGCAAGGATTTTCAATCTGTGGGATTGAGTGAATGAATCCAGAAGGTTTTAACGACCGGAACAGAAGCACATACTTCTCCGGCTTCTCCCCTGTTATTAAGTTAACGTGAGCTCTCAAAATAATGGAAGCTTTCAATTTTATTTCTTGCTCCAGAATGGTCTATTTAATGCCACTTGCCTGCAGATAGCGCCCGACTCCAGAGGTCCCCATCACGTTACGTTGACACTCAGCCCCGAGATTGTTCTAATAAGCTTATTGACTCGCTGAACCTCCGCGTTCTCCTTATTGGCAGGTGGTGTAAATCACTCCACCTGACATTTGAGTGTCCTTTCTGCGAAACGTGCCGGCCCGTCCGTGGGCACTGAGCTGATGTGTGCCTGCCACAGCCAAGCCTGGGGCTCAGATGAAGATGTCACCTGCCCGGCCTTGCTGGAAACAAAATGCGGGTGGGAAAAAGCCCAGGAAATTTCTTTTGGTTAATTTTCTTTTCTTTTTGAACTATGGGAAGAGTGAACATTTTAATGGGGTTAGGATTATTTCCAAGATTATTTCTAAGAGGCTGTTTCTTCATCATCAGGAACATAAGAAGGACAGAGAGGGCCTCCCTGGTGGCCTAGGGGTTAGTCTCAGCGCTGTCACTGCTGTGGCCTGAGTTTGATCCCCGGCCAGGGAGCTACCCACAGGGTGCAGCAGACCCCTCCTGTCTCCCTCTGCTCCCCTCAGCAGTGGATTCCAGTAGATCTGCCTGCTCCGCTCCCCACTCTGTCTCTGGTGAATCCTCTCACCCCCGCACCTCTGGCCTGCACCCTAGTTCTATGCAAAAAAAAAAAAAAAAAGTTCAGAGAGTGGCAGCCCCACCAACCTTGCAGGGGGTCACGTGACTGTGAACACAGCAACTTTCTGTCTAAATTTACTCTTAGAAAAGGGAGGAAATGCATCCTGCAGCTGAAATGTCCTGACACAAGAGCCAGCAGAGCCCAGCACGCCTTCCAGGAATTCAGTTTCTTGGATAATGTTGCAGGAGCCCATCTGGACACTCGCCCCCTCCCTTGGTCATCCTGCCAACGTCTCATGAGCATCTGCTATGGGCCTGGCACCTGCCAGTGCTGGGGCACTTTGACAAGTGGGATAGGCTCCTGCCCGAGCGGCGCGGCCCCGGGGACGATGTGAGACCGAGGCCGCCGCACCAGGCGTCAGAGCAGAGTGACTCGCCTTTGGGTATGTGGGCGTTCCCAGCTCATCTACCCTGTGTTTCGGGGTGTCGAGTAGCATCCCTGGCGTCCACCCAAGAGATGCCAGAAGCAGCCCCCTCTCTAGTCACGACAGCCCCAAATACCCCTGGGCGTTGCCAGACCTCTCAGGGCGCAGCCCGGGTCCTGCTGAGAAGCGCCTCTCCAAGGAGGTCTGGACAAGCCCAAGTATGGAGGTGAAATGAACTGCAGCTCTGCTCGTAGCCCTGCCAGAGACCGAGCGCCAGAGGCACCCAGCTGAGCCCTGCCCTGCCACATGGACACGCGGAGCTCATGATTGTTGTTTCGAGCTACTAAGATCGGGTTAAAAAGTTCTGCAGCAAGAGCGACTGCTACTGAGAGGTTTTGACCTTATTTCATGTTACACGCATGGTGGGTGCTCAGTGAGTACCCGCAGGAGGCAACGTGCTGATCCTGCACACGCAGCTCCGGACGCCTGGCAGAGAAGGGTTGGGAACTGGAGGGGTGAGGACAGAGACTACGCCTGAGGGACGGGCACGATGACACCTCTAGGAAGCGATGGGAGAGCATGCGCGGAGGCCGGGAGGCCTGAGAGTGTCTTTGTTTGAGGAGGTGGTGTCTAGGGAGAGCAGACAGACAGCGGGCCGGGGAGCAGCTCAGAGGCAGAGGGCGGCAGGAGGGGTGTTTCTGAGGTCAGAGAGAGCGCCAGGTGATTCCCAACCCGCCCGATAGTAAAGACAGATGAGGGACGGAGCGTGGCCACATGCTGCTTGTCCACCGCCAACGTGCTGAGGCGCAAGCTTCGGGGAGCAGCCTCCACTCAGAGGCAGGCCTCAGCTGGTCACTGGCGATGGATGAACGTGACTGCCATGCTGTTTTCCACGAGCTGGCCGCGGCTGCCCCAAACCATGAGCGGGGTTCAGGTTGAGGAAGAGCTTAACCTGAGGGGGCGCCAGCAGAGTTACACACTGACCACTAGGAGGCCTGGAGGCAGAGCCGAGGAGGGGCTCCCTGGGGGGAGAAGGTCCAGGAGGAGCGGGGGATGGAGAGGAAGCTCTGGCAGGGCGTTTCGACTTGGCACCGGGAAGTGTGTTCGGATAAGTACTTACATTTCGGTGCAACATCTGTCCTCCGCTGTTCCGTTCTGTATTCGCCGTGAACTACTCCAGAAAAATGTGGTTGCTTTTATTGCCAAGTTGCTTAATTGCCTTACGGAATAATGGCAAGCCAGCCAGTCTTGGAGCTTTTGAACACAGAGACAAATCAAAGCAGGAAGAGGTAGAGAAATCAAATAGACGGATGGCCTTTTCATTGACAGTCTCTGGAGTTGGTTACCCCTTCTTTTGTCAGCCTATTAATGGCTGCTGACATCTGCGAAATACCTTTTAAACTGAAGATAGAGAAGGTTGCCCCAGAATCCTACCTGCTCGTATAAGGCGTGGATGGTTATAATGCTTTACTGCTTCCCCCTTTTGTCCATTAATAAAAGAACTTCTCGTGCAAATGACAGGTCCAGAACATTCTTCAACAGTGGCTCAAGGATGACTGCCAGGCCACAGCGTCTGAAACAAGCCTGTTGGAAGGGAGTAATGGGCCTCACTCACCGGGATCGGGGTTCAGCAAGGCTTCCCGCAAACCCCCTGGCCCCCCCAGCCTGCCTGGGACAAGCAGGGGTGCCTCAGGAAGCCTAATTTGTTTATTCTCCCGAAGACATTTCATCACCGTTCCTAGTCCTGCTTCTGACTCCAGAGACTCCAAAACGGTCTTGCTGAGTGGTCCCGTGGGCTCCCTGCAAAATACCTGTAGATTTTAATATATTCATGCTGCATAATCAGGGCTTCAGAATCCTGCCAACAATTACCTCCTTTCCATGCGTCTGAGAGCACAGCAAGCAATCATGTTTTCAAAGAAAAGGGAAATATCCAGGCACAAAGTCCTCAGATCTTAAGCAACGTGAAACCCCCACCACCAGGCCTCTCTGCGGTCACTCTGCCTTAGGATGAGATGCGGGTACTCGGAACACCTGGGACAGGCACATGGTGGGGGGATGCCTGGGGAGGTGGGGGTGGAAATTCACCCAGACACCCATGTCAGAGTCTCCCCGGGAACCCCGGGCCTGTGTCCTGACGAGACAGCGGTCAGGCACCCCCAGCTGCAACCATAGGCGCGAGGCTCCGTCTGCGGCACTTGTCCTGGTGGGAGGCACGGGGACTTCCTTCCCGTTGGACTCCCGCGAAGCCGCCGCCCCTCCTTCCTTCAAGGGGACACTGAGAAGATAGAAGAGACTGCCTCTGCCCCCCACCCCAGCCCTGCCCCTGGGGGGTCCCTCTCCACGCCTGCATCTCACCTGAACACCAACTCCTTGCCTAGGGCTCTCTGGCCACTGCCTTCCAAGGCTCTGGGACCAGCCCGAGTTACGAACCCCCCATCCCCGCTGACTTGGCCAGCCTGCGGTGTAGAAATACCGACTTCTACACGCAGCCTGCGGTGTAGAAATACCGAGCCCCCCATGCCAGGGCAGACCACTCCAGGAGCCTCCCAGAACCCTGGGGGTGGGCACTGCTGTGGCCCGCAGCGGCCACTCGCTCAGAGACACATTTTTGTTGGCTCCTGTCCCATCCAGAGCTGCCCCCCAGCCCTCATGGTTTCCAGGGTCACCTCCTGTAGTATACCTGTACCCAAATACTTGTCGGGGGTGTGTTTCCTGGGGGACCCAAAAGCATGTCTTAGGTGGATGCGACCGAGCCTCTCAAGCCGGGGCTGCAGGGACAGCCTGGAGACAGCGCCATGGCAGAGCTCCCCTTTGACCCAACGCCCAAAATGTACCCTCTGGGTGGTTCCATTCAGCTCCCAGAACCAGGTATTTTAGCCACTTAGTTGCATCTCCTCATATTAACCAAACTATGGTCTTGAAAGATATTCCTGGTGATTGTTTTAATTTAGAGGTTTATGCCTCTTAATGGAAGTATAAGGAATAAATAGAATTAATAAATGTATCGATGGAGAGCACAGTAATGCGGATCTTGACCATGATTTACCGATATTTTATTGCTCAGAGCATCTATAACCCGCCAGTAACCACTGCAAATGCACATTCTTCCCCGTTCAAGTGCATATTTCATCCTAAATGGCTTAAATATCTTTACTTATCCATTTGTAATAAAATGACTAGGACTTAAAATAAGGTAAGTGCATCTGAAAGAAATCGATGGTCGATACCCCGCGCTGCTAAGACATGGAACGTTCTCCCCCCGAGGTGTCAGTACATTAAGGCAAAACTATTTATGTTCTGATTATAAATTCATTAACTATTTACAGCTCATTGACTTGCAACTTTTTTTTTTTTCTTGCGAACTCTCACTTTCAACCTGCATGGCTGGCTCTAGCAGAGCGATTCGGAACAGCAGTGGCGAAAGGCTTTAAAAGCACGACTTCAAGCAGCTGTTAGAGCGCGGGTGGTTTTTCTGTCCCGCCGGCCATTGGGCCCCTCTTCCTGCAGAGGTTCTGCAGCTGCTCCGGGGCCTCCGGGGCCCTGCAGTGCACCGTCGAGGGTTAAAGAATGGAGGTTTGACGTTGCCCGTCTGTCAGCACGAGAGCGGTTGTCTTATCTTCTCCAAGCCTCCAGCTCTGCTCCCGGAGATGGGGCACCTGCTCCCCGCTGCCTGCAGGGCTTCTCTGAATTCGATGTTGGACTTCAGGCTTGGCACAGAGCGTGTTCTCGAAACTGTTTTTATTTTTCTCCTTTGGAACGAGTCCTGGGCAGGCACATGATTACTCCTTATTACCTTCCCCAGAGGGGAACACAACTGGTGCCTGACTCCCAGCTTATCATCCCGGCGGCCATGAGTGAGACTGGCCAGTGCCTCTTGCTGATGACCACTCAGACTCGGACCCGCTCGTCCCTGTGAGCCGGTGGAAGGAGGCTGAGTCAGTCCTCATGCTGGCCTAGACGAGGCCCAAGGAGGGCTGAGCATGGGCTGGGTGAGGCCCACGGGAGCCAGCTGTCATCGTGTGGCCCAGGGCACAGCAGGCTGGCCTGGGCCACACCATGGAGGTCACCAGCACTTGGCAGGAGCAGTCCCCGCGTGCCAAGCATGACGCAGAGGGGCCTCTTGCTGCTTCCACCATTTCATCCTCGCGACAGCATTGGGGAGAGGGGTCGTTACTGAGCTGTGTTCGAATCCTAAACTAACCACTTACTAGCTTGGCAACTGTGAGCAAATGTCTTCATTTCTCTGAGCTTCCATTCCCAGTCTGTAAAAGGAGAATATAAAACCTGGCTTGTGGAGTTGTTCCAGGGCCTCGGTGACAGTGAGAGCGGAGATAGGGACTGTGGTCGTGGGTCACAGGAAGCTGAGCGATGCTAGTTGCTATTACTCCATTACTGCTCCTGGTAGTAGCATTAATACTATGGTAGTAGCATTAACACTGTGACTTAGCAGTACTAATGCTATGGTATTAGTATTAATACTCTGGCTTGGTAGTATTAATGCTATGGTAGTAGTATTAATACCATGACTTTCACCCCCTTGATGAGGATGCTTTAAGACCTGTGGTTCTCACCTGAGCCAATTTTTACTCCTAGAGGGTGTATGATTCTCAGAACTTGAGGGCAGCCATGGAGTGCACAGAGGTCAAGGTCAAGGATGCTGGTTATCAGGTGTCTGTGTTAATAAGGAGTAAAGTGTAAGGTCATGCGGTATCGAGAGGTCATGCACACAAGGAAGTGTCTGGAAGGATAAGGAAAAAAATTGTTTCCTATGACTTTCATATAAGGCAAGAAAATGCTTTTCCGTCAGCACATCAAACTGCCATTTCCTGGGTCAGCTATGGCAGCTGCTAAGCCAACTGCTTGGCGATGGGAGCTGACTGCTGCGTTCTGTGCTAGTAGTAACTGTGATCCTAATGTCATCATCATCATTTGAATCATCACCATCATGCCCATTTTATACTCAGGAAAATGGAGGATTGGTGGCTTTTAACAAATGTCACTTCACATTGCTATTATGTGGTAGATTCAGGATATGAAAGCAGACTCTCTACTTCAGGGCTTTATCTACATATTTCCTAAAAAGCTGTGTTCCTCAGAGCTATCTGAGAGTATATCTCTTAGGGAAATCTTATAATGGCATATAGACTCGCATTCCCTAAACCACAGACAGAACTTATTACCTATTTCTTATTGGGCAAATATTCGGGAACCTTTATTCACTCAATTCTGACCATGCTTGAATTATTTGTTTCTAAATGCTTTTTATATAAGCAGGCTCCCTTTAGTGCTGCAGATCACTGAACCTCCCTTTTTATTTTTCTTATTCCAAGATCAATGGACTAGGAAGCTCTACTCATCTGATCGTAAGTCACTGACTTGAGTCTCAGATTTCCTAAATAAAGAGTCCTAACAAACAGAAAGATAAGATGCATCGTGACAGACATGCCATGAGTTTAAGTACTGACATTCCCGGCCTGACCATTCATTAGTTCTGTGGGCTTTGCCGAGTCACTGAACTTCCTTCCTTCTTTTAAACTTGGGTCTTCTCCTCTGTAAAGGGAAGTCCTAATGGACCCACTACTGGACTGCAAGGACACAATGGAATGTTGGGTCCTGCTATTTTCATTGCTGTCTGTGTTGTCCTCACCTCTGCACAAGATGTTCCTTTGCCACAGTTACTGTCATCTGAGTCATTCTTTGGGGTCAAAGGCCTGAGCTCAAGGAGAGGAGGAGAAAACCATTGTGTTCACTCTTTCAAAGACGTGTGAAATAGTGTGAAAGTTTGCATCTTTCCAGAAAGAGAGAAGTCATCTCTGCACGCTGGATGACTCATACCCAGTATTAAGTGCTTTGGTTAATATCAAAACTCTGAACTACATGACAGATGGTGAGTTAGTTCAACCAATCAATAACTATATATTGAGTATCTGCCATGTGTCCAAGGAGTGAGGGGGAAATAGAGAACATAAGGTGGAATCCAGTCCCCTGTGGTCCTCAGATGGTTTTAATTAGTTCATTAGCTGACCCAGGCTGTGATACAGTGCTCAGGTCAGCCTGATGACTGAGAACTTATATGACATTAGGAATGTACAAGGGATTGTACTGAATCAGAGTCATTTATAAATATGGTTGAGGGTAGCATCCTCTCTCCAGGGGCTGCCACTGAAATGCATCCTTTGGGAAGAGAAACAGAAGGATGTTTGGCTACTTCAGTTTTTTTTTTTTTTGTCTTTTTTTCCTCACCTGTCTCCTATCCTGCTTAATACATCACTCGTCAGCCCTAAAACTCCGGGCACTTTACCGCCTAGTCCCTAGAGCTCTAGATATTTACACTTGGAAAAGTTCTGAAGCAGATATTAAGTACGGATGGAAACTGGTCCCCGGTGTAGGCACAGGGGTGTCCAGGCCACAGCACTGGGCCACTGGTGCTGCTGGGTCTTAGTCATCCTCTTCACTGCTCACAGGAAAGCGAACATGCCTTTCATCTTGTTTCTGAGCCCTTTGTGAGCTCCCCCCAGGCGGTCTTCTGATTCACCCTTCACTATTTCACCCCCCCCCCAATACCTGCCAACCCTTTGACCTGTTTACATTGAACAGATCTGCTGGCTTTTTGAAGAATTTCAGAAGGCTCCTAAGCTGTGTTCTTCTCAAAGGATGTCCTCCACCCACCCCTTTGGGTGGTTCCTGTTTGTCTTCTCTCTTTAGAGGTGATCTTCAGGTCAAGATCTTGCTAGACATTTTCTCCCTTCATCCATGTCTGGCTATATGTGTCCATTCAGTATGGGTTGGCATCTTTCAAACGGTGCAAGATTGATATTTATGTGTCTACTTACCACATTGGACTGTAAGCTCCTTGAGTGCAGAGATTATCTAGTTTACACACTAGATGTTTGAGTGAGGGACTGACTGATCTGGAGTAAGAAGCAAGTTTGATGGCTGAGAAAACAAAGGACTAGATGAATGGATGACAATTACTCCCCAGCCCATCCCAAAGAGGTCAGTATGTTTAGAGAACAGTGATCACAAGGGAGACGGCACATTCACCAGGCATCTGCAGAGCCTCTGGAGTGTCCATTCCTCCCGTGATGAGGCAAAGATGCCAACCCCAAGGACCCCACGGTATAACAGAGGAGAACATTCACAGACGTCAGGCACCACTGATACGATGAAGTCTAGCAGGGAACTAGAAGTTCAAAAGAAGCTCAGAAGAGGGACACTGGCCATGTGTGAGTGTAGGGGGCAGGCAGGGGGTCAGCAGTGAGGAAGTGATGTCCAAATGGAGAGCTGAAAGATACTAGACGCGGCCCAGCACAAGAGTCCCCAGGAGTGGCTCAGGCTGGAGAAACAACACATGCAAAGGATTGGAGACAGGTGGGAATCACCCATGGGTCACGGGGAAATTGAGAATCCAGGAGCCGGTGACCCATGCCGGAGGCTGTAGCCTTAATCTTGGCGGGGGTGGGGGGGGGTGAGGAGCCATAGGACGATTCTAAGTTGGGCAGTAAGATGAGGAAACCTTACTTTCCTGTCTTGAGCTAAATCTTGAGCCTGCAAGCCAAACAGGAGGGGCAAAGGCATCTTCCCCACCAGCTCTATGCAAGGCAGCATGTTGGACATCTGCTTGGAGCACAAGGTTGCAAAGTATTTTTCGTGTCCAGTAGGAGGAGCCAGCGCCTCCATGTTCTTTACCTCTGCAGCCTGCTGCTGCTTGGCTTGGGGTGTCCGGGAGCTGTCTACTTCAGCACCTCCTTGCCCGCAGGGGCTCCATGCAGAGGAACGACAAAAAACTCTGCCTGGGATAGCAAAGGTCGCCGTGAAAGATGGGCTGGTACTTTCCAGAGGAGTCACGTCATAGCATGCTGTACTGATCTCTAATTTTGTTTTAAACCATAATGAATGTCTCCCTCACTTGTATTACGTTTCCTTAAGCCACGGAGCCGCATGGGCCCCAGCCTGGCACTCGTTGCTAATACAGCTAAGCTCATTTCTATCTTCCTCACCCCCCCAATAAATCAGAGCCGACTCAGACTGGCCTTGATTTTGAGATAGTTGAATATGTTTTATTTCATTTCCAACAGAAAAACATATATTAAAAAATAAAAGCGCCCAGCAATAACCCATTTTAATGAAACAACAGCCAGGGTTTCTGCTCTGAATGATTGCATTCATTTTTTCTCTTCTGGAATAAAAATAAAGGAGCATAGAGAAACAATTCCTGTTGGTGAATTTGCACAAAACATTATATTTCAACAGAACTTCCCATTAACTGCCATTTATTTCTTCTCTCATTATTGATAATTTGCTTTTAAATTGAGAATACCTCTTTTACAACCCATCTCATCTCCCTGCACGGCTAGACAATTACATTTAAATTCGGTGGTTTTCCCATTGTAAACAGTTTCTGGGAGAAATGATTATGATGTTACTAACCCAGATTTATGGTTTCATTGTGTTATCACTAAAGGATAAGAGACTAGTATAAGGAAAAAAAAGAGTTGTTTATAGACAACTATGTTATTATCAAAGAGATTCCTAAGGAAACATATGGTAAAAATCAGCCCAAATTGCAAACACCTACTGGGGCCAGTGATGGAGCTTTCCTTCCGGATTTGCGAACTTATTTCCTCAAATGATGAGAAAATGTTACATTAAAAAATGCCCGTTGTGGGTAGAAGTTCCCCTCCTTTGCTTTCCTAGCCCGGCAGGGCTGCAGGACCAGCTCCGGCCTGCCCTTTGTCGGGCACAGGAAGCAGCACAGGACCAGAGCTGACCCTGGCTGGCGCAGCACCTCCTGCTTGACAGAAGAGCCGTGCCCGGGGCCAGAACAGCCCGGGACCAGGGCAGGGAGGGGACCAGACGGAGCCGTAGGGCCAGTGTTCAAGTCTATCACCTGGCCTGGACCAGTCCTGCCCGCCCCTCAGGAGACAGGATGGCGCAGCCCCCCCACCCGGAGGGAACCGGGGAGACCCGCTTGGAATCCCACCTCCTTGCCAGTTGTGTAATCTTGGGCGAATCAGAGCTCACTGGACCTCAAACTTTACAGGGCAATGCAATTGCCTGGAATGTGGATCAAATTAAAAAAAAAAAAGGAGTAAGAGGAGGAGGGAAGGAGAGGGAGGGAGGAGAGGGAAGGAAAAGCAGGAGAGAAAAAGCTGAGGAACCCAGGGTGGGGCTCGCGAGGGAAACCTGCGTTCAGAGCGCCCCGCCTCCACTTTCTGGTCTGTGAAATGGATGAATCTAAGGTTGTCTACGGTGCGCAGCTGCAGAGGAAGTTCATGTAAATGCACCTGGGAAGGAGCTTAGGTGTTCCGGGCTCCGGGGCCGCTGCACGCAGGACAACCTGCAGCCCCCGTGGGCTCAGCGTGCAGTGCAGGAAGCGGGAACAGGTGCAGGCAGGGCAGGGGCATCCAGCCCAGCCCGGCCCAGCCCAGCCCAGCAGGCCCAACCCAACTCAACCCACCTGGCCCGGCCCAGCCCAGCCTAGCCCAGCCCAGCCCAGCCCAGCCCAGGGGGCTCCCTCCTGCTCTGTATTGGACCTGGACAACTTTTTGCACCTGACACAGGGCTCCGTGTCTGCCTGCCAGTGAGATTTGAAGATTCACCAGAAAACTTCCCAGACCAGAAATGCCCTGGGCCAGGAAGCCACCTGCACTTAGCGTTTCTCCAGGGGATTTGCCTTCTCTCCCTGGGGGGGTCCGGATGGAGAGGGAGGTGCTGGTGCTTCATGAGCCAGCGCACTCCTGGGGACAGCAAGGATGGGGGGCCTCGAACGACCTGGGGCATCGCCCCACTCCCAGTGCACACCCCTGCACCCCTGCCGCCGAGAAGCCCCGGTCCCGCGTTGCGCGTCCGCCGCTGCGCCCTGGGATCCGGGGCTGCACGCGTGACCGCCGCGGGCGCGGGCGAGCGGGGGGCGGGGGCGCTCCCTCGCGCACCGGATTATTTTTGGCTCCTCAGCCGGGGCTGCTCGCAGCCTGGCGCGCGCGCGCGCGCACACACGCGCACACACACACACACTCACGCGCGCGCGCGCACACGCACACACACATTTCCTCGCCCGCTCGCTCCTCCTTTGTTTATTTTCTAATCTATATTTTTGTGGGAAGCTCGCCTCTCCGCGCCCGCCCGCCCGCAGGCGCTGTCGCGGGCCGCCCGGGCGCACCCCGCTCCCCTCCGTCACCCCAGCCTCCTCCCGGTCTCCCGAGCGCGGGGTTTGAAGGTCACCTCCTTTCCAGTCCCCGTGCGATCCGCGCCGCGCCGCCTCCTCCAGCCGGAGCCGGTGGCACAGGCTGCGCGCCCTCAAGTGCTGCTCGCGGCCGCGCAGCAGCGGACAGAGCTCGGGGTCCGCGCGGGGTGGGGAAACCCCAACTCGCGGAGGGGAATCCCTCCCGCTTCGCCCCGGCCCCCGGCGGCACCCGCGGTGGGGCGGGGGCGCTCCGCCGGCTCTGGGCACGGCAGGAGCCGCGGCAGCCGGACCCCCGCGTGCGCCTCCGGAGCGGGAGGAAGGAGCAGCCCGGGCACCCCGCTTCTGGAGGGGACGGCCGTGCGCCCCGCCCCTGGTCCCCGGCGCGAGAACTCTGAGCTTCCAAGCCCGGCGGAGCCAGGAGGAGCGGACGGCGCGCCCCGAGACCGAGGAACCGCGCGCCCAGACCCCCACGCCGTGGCCATTTGGGCCCGAGCGGTCCGGACCCGCGCTGCGCCCAGCTGCGCCCATCCCGCCGCCCAGGCAGGGGCGCCAGGGCGGGGCTGACCTGCCGGCGAAGTTGTGGGCAGTGTGGGAGAAGCCAGCACCCCCTCTTGCCGCCTCCGGCTGATGGTGAGTGTGGCTGGGGGTGCAGAGAGCGCAAGGGAATTGGAGGGTCTGGGGTCCAGCCGAAGGCGACCGGAGCCGGGCGTCCCGGGAGTTCTAGGTAAGTCCCGGCGGGTCACCGTGCCTGGCCCTCCCCTCCCCCCGGCCTGGCCCAGGGGGTCCCCCAGAGGCGGGAGCTAGGTCCCCGAGAGCTGGCTTCACCCCGGGGCAGGCGGGCGCGCTGGCCTGGGAACTTTTTCAGCGCGGAGGCGCGACCATCCTGCCGGTGCCCGGGCCGAGACCGCCGGCTCTGCGCGCGGCTCCCGGCGCGGCCCCTCTGCCCAGGGCGCCCTCGGAGCGCGCCCGCGGCCTCGCCAGCCTCTGGGGAGCGAGTCCCAGGCCGGGCGCGCGGAGCCGCCTGCGCACAGCCGAGCCTCCCCGCGCGGGAGCGGGGCTCGCGCCCCAGGCCGCCGCCTGCCCCCGCGCCCTTCGCCACGCCGGGCTGTGGAATGTGGGGGCGCCCCGCGGGGGCCGGGGAGGGCGTGGAGGCGCGCTGAGCCCTCGTGGGGGGCGGGGGTCGCCGAGCTGAGGGGGAGCAGCTGCGTTTATTGCCCCGGCGTAAACGCCTTCGACCCCAGGAGAGCCTGGAAACTCGGGACTTGGAAACTCTTGCTGAGCTCCGGCTCCTTTGGTGCCTTGAGCACCTTCCCGGGGAGGAAACTTGAGTCGCAGATCTCAGGTCTCAGCGCAGACCAGCCCCCCCACATCCCCCCACCCGGCGTCCATTGCAATATCCCAAGTGTCCAGGCCTGGAGGACAGGGCGGGGTGAGCGGGGCGCCGCTCGCACGTTGCAGCTGCCTAGGGGGCACCCTGTTGGGGTGCTCTTGGAGCCCCTGAGGCCCCGCTTCCAGGGACCAGGTGTCACGCGGAGCCCAGAAGTGCTGGCGCAGGAAGGGAGGGACACCCTGACTCACCTGGCTCTGGTGCCCCCAACTCCATTTTCTGCCGCCAGGGCATGGGGGGGGGCTTGGAGCAAGGGCTGGGGTGGGGTGCGCCTGCCTGCCGAGGAGCTTTGGGGGCGGCGCTGCTCAGCTGCTCACGTGCTTGGCAATCTGGTTGGGCTCCAGGGAGCTGGCACCGGCGGGTCTTCCCGGTTGAACTTGGAGAGAAGTGGGGGAGGCACCTGGAAATAGCTTTGTTTGAGGGGAAGATGGTGCATCCTGACTCGAGTTCTCTTTTATAGCCATAATAATAGTTTTCATGTATAGCCATATATATATAGAAAACCCAACATATATGTATATCTATAAAACCATGTGTATTTATAAACCCAATGCGCGCGGGCCTGGCCTGCAGGACACCCCTTGCTCCCTCCCCACCCCTGCCCTGGCTCATCCGCTCCCCACTGACCATTTATCCTTGTTACAAAAGGGGGGAAATGAAAGGGCCTGGATCCTTTCCATCTTTAAGTGATCACGGAGGGCCTGGCCATGCCCTCCAGCATGACCAGAGACAGGAGTCGGGACCCCCGAGGGCAAGGGTGGCTCCAGCAGGGGCCGCCCTGGCACACAGTAGGGCTGACTCCGAGCGTTTCTGCTTCTCGAGCTCCTCTGGAAAGCCCTGGCCTCTGCAATCTGCTGGGTTTCCCCCCGAAATGGCTCATCTTGGACTTGCTTTAGGAGAAACGGGGCATCACCTCTTAGAATTTTCAAGAACACCTTCATGGTGCAGAGTAAAACTTTATGGCTGAGAAGAACAGAGTGTCTCCTCCTCCCTCCCTCGCTGCGCGCCCACCTGCTAGCTGTGTGACCTTGGGCAAGTTGCTTAACCTCTCTGTGCCTCAGTTTGTTTACCCTTAAAATGAACGTTTCAGTGGCCGTTTGGGCCTCAGAGGGCTCAGGAGAGCGTTCATTGCAGCAGTAAATGCTTCAAAACAGGGTCTGGCATGTGGAAATGACTGGATAATGTTTCTTTATTTCTTTATATCAGATAAATTGCTCTAATTTTAAGGCTTATGACCCCTAGTGGGATAGGAAAGGCAGCAGCTGCCCTTGCAGCCACGTGCTTTCTTTGAAACAACAATAAACTGGAAGCCAGGCGGGAGGGTGGTGCCATCCAGGCAGGAAGGTGGTCCGGGGGAGGGTGCCTGGGGGAGGCTGGCCCCCACCTCTGCCATCCCCGTGGCGTCTGAGGACGGCCACCCGCCCCCCTGGCCGGGAGTGGTGGGGGCTCTAACACCCTGTCGAGGGGCGCTGGACTTGGTGGTTGTTGGCAGCCGGTGCGTGTCTCCTCCAGGGAAGGCCTCCCGGGCCTCCCATGTCACCCGGGTACTGGGCTTGCTGGGAACACGCTGTCTTTGCCGCCGCCCCGGCCCAGCGCTCCCCACCCAGAAGCCGGCCCCGGCGTGGGCCTGAGCAGGTTCCGCGTCCTGGGATTGACCCGCACTGCCC
The DNA here is from genome assembly GCF_964194135.1 of Talpa europaea. Taxonomy (NCBI): domain Eukaryota; kingdom Metazoa; phylum Chordata; class Mammalia; order Eulipotyphla; family Talpidae; genus Talpa; species Talpa europaea. The sequence continues at coordinate 100,163,385 of NC_140079.1, read as the reverse complement.
TATTTTCTCTTCATGATAATTGATGCTATTTTTTTACCTGCTCCTCCAAGGCCTGAGCACGGGCCTGCCAGGCTTCCTCCCGGCACTGATGACTTTTTTTTTTAAACAAGTGTAGTCCTTTGAGCTCGAGCCATAGCAAGCCTTTATTGCTTGTCAAATTCCTCCGGGGTGTGTGTGTGTGTGTGTGTGTGTGTGTGTGTCCAGAAAATTGGGTCCGCCCTGTATAAATCTATGCCTGACATTTCACCTTTCCAAAAATTAGCCCATTTTCTTTGCATGCTCTAAGCTGATGTGTGGAGTAATGACGCATTCCAAGAGGGAAATGCTAGCTGACACAGAAAATGCTTTGGGGACGCTGTGGTCTCCCAGTGGCGGGGTGAGGTCTGCTGCAATCCGAGAGCCTTGTTCGGAAGGACGAGCAGCCCGTCCCGCCCCGCGCGGGCCACAGGGCCTGCAGGGCCCCCGGCTCCCTCCTTTGCCGTTCCTGAAGGCACCCAGTCACTTGCCACATCCACGTTGTCCCCTGTTGCCCCAGACAACACTTTGTCCTGCCCAAGACCTCAGATGTGGAGAGGATGTTTTTAAAGAAGCCGCGAGGCTCTCCCCAATGCCTAACTTCATTATTTAAGATACCGCCTCCAGGCACAACTATAAATATTAAAACTTTAATTAAAGAATCAATCAGTGAGGGAGCTTCCAAATGAGGGACACCCAGCACCTCCCAACGACTGCGACGGAGGCTGTGGTGAGATGGGGGGCAGGACCTGGGGGCAGCAGAGGGGTGCTGGCGGAAATGGGCACAAGAAACCACGTGGAGAGGGGCCACCCTGGTGCCTGGCATCTGTGGTTGGAGCTCCATCGTCACCATCTTGTGCGCCCCTAGACGCAGGAAGGTGGGTGACTGTCGCCAACTACAGTCCGAGGGGGGTGTCTGCCTTGGGGAGGGAGTGGCTAATGCACTAAATGTTTGTCCAGGACATCTGGTGTGTGATCTTCTGCAGGCAGGCCAGTGAGAACTCCGGGCTTCGGTTGCTGTAGGGAAGGCCGGCAGTGCGCCCACGAGAGAAACAAGCTTTTATAAGGAGAGTGACAAAGGTCACGACACTCTAGTGCGGCGACATGATCAGGATGGCTTAGAAAAGCGGAGCTGAGATCTCAGTGGAAAGAAGTAGTTGCTAAGTGTCGAGCTGTGCATTCGGCGTCAGTGTTAATTGAGCATGTACTACGTGCCGAACATCCTCAAGGTCCTTGAGCTACACGGTGATCAGCCAGCACATATGGACACCCTGCCCCTGATGGAGCTTTCATTCTACTGGGGTTGCCTGTAGGAAGAGAGTTTCAGAGAGAGAAGCAGCAAGTGCAAAGGCCCTGAGGCAGAAACAAGGACAGCCGTGCATGGTGAACTTGCTTCAGGCAACCCCCGGTCTGGTAAGGAATCTAGATGTTATTCCAATGGGCAGCCTCTGCAAGGCATTATGCAGGGGCCCTGGCATATTTATGGCTAAATGTGGGAATCACCTTCAGACATTTCTGAGAAGAGTAAATAGACAAAGCTGCCTTCCTGTGCAGCCGGCTCAAAATTCTGATCCAGATTTGGTCTACAACCACTAAGAAAGAAATTAAACTTTGCTTTTCTTCTCCCTCCTCTGGGGTGTTAGAGCCAAATCTTCCATTCAAGAAAAGAGATTAGTTTTTTGGGGGGAGAACCTTGACTTTCTCGGTCGTGCTGTCGTGTGGTTGGGGCGCCGAGTGCATCGGCACCTGCCATTCTGCTCAGTGCTCTTCCCCGGGAACCTTCAACCCGGGAAGCCCAACACCCAGCACATGCACACACGTGCACACGTGCACACACGCACACTCACACACACGTGTGGGCGAGGACTCTTCCCTGTTTTGCAGGGAGAGGGAGCAAGGCATTGGCAGGCGCAGGTGACTTGGCTGGGGACCTCCAGGACTTGGACCTGAGCTTCTGCCTCGGTAGCTCAGAAACACCATCAGGGCAGGCACGTCTCTGCTGCTTTGTGAGCGCCGGGAAGGGACTGGAGCTGTCAGCGTGGGGGTGTGGAGGGCAGCCCGCTGCTCAGCCCTGGAGGAGAAGCCGGGCCACCAGAGGCCTGGGAGAGAACAGGCTCCTGTTTCTAGTTGCCTCACACTGTACCCAGAGGCCTTGCTGGAGCCCAGCGGCTGCTGCCCCGGCTCCTGGCCCCAGGTCTGGGCTCTGTGTGGAGCCAGGCCTTTGGGGCGCCACACCCTCCAGGCTGGGCTGCTGGAGGCTGATCTCCGGAGCTCAGTGTGCAAACCTGCACTCACTCACGCCATCCAAGCCTCCTCGCCGGAATCAGCTCCCTTTTCATTTTGTTGAGAACAAAATTAGACCTTTGCCAGCATAAGAGATCAGCTTGTGCAATCACTGCGCGCATCGCTGTGTCTGTCTTGCCTCAAGATGTGACTTTGCTGCGAATTTTAGAACCTAGAGTCAGAGGCGGGAAGGGCTGGGGTTCAGAACCGGCTCCTTGTAGCTTCCTCAGCCCCCAGGCACCGCAGTTTCAAGGAAGCCCCTTTTCTTTATTAGGTCTCCAGTGCAGACCTCGAGGTCCCCATTCACAGACGAGGGGACGGGGTTGCAGACTCCAGCAGCTGTGCCCTCCCTGCGTGGAGAGGACAGGGCGTGTGGGTGTTGAGGGCCTGGAGAGGGCAGAGGCCATGCTGGCCCGTCTTGTTGTCCCGGATTCCAGGGTCCAACCCTCCGATGTGTCCACTAGCTCCATGACCTTTGACCCTCACTTCCCTGAACCTCCGTCTCGTCTCCCGGAACCAACCTAGAGAGGAATTAGTCCTGCCTGGCAGGGTCAGATCACCCACCAGCCTTGTAAATGACCTCGTGGGTGTGCTTGGGGTTCTGTCCTGACGGGGCAGCTGTGGATCACTTATTGTTGCTACCAGGACTTCACAGTCCCCGGAGGCAGCAGATTGGCCCCGGACTGCGATTCCTCCATTTTCCTCTTGACTGTGACCGAGATGACAAATGGAGAGCGGGGAGGGAAGGCCCGGCACAGCCGCTCAGGCACCGTCGAGGGAGTTGCCAGTCGAGTCTCTGCGCGGAGCTCTGCCTGCGAGGACAGCTGACAGCGGCCATATGCACGGCTCTGATTGATTGGCAGAGAGAAACACTAATTTATTAGACCTGTTATGAGAAGTGACAGAGCAGGAAGGGAGAGGCTGATTCAGCACCGGCAGCCCTGTTCAGATCCCGGGGTGCGGGCGGCCTGTGCTTTCCCTGGGGACCAGCCCTCTGCCTTGACTCCGGGGTCAGGGCCTGTGTTCTTGCCTGAGTGTCTCAAGAACGAGCCATCCCTCCTTGGTCACTCTGCAGGGAGAGCCGCGACCTGGCCCGGTCACCGCATGGTCCTTGGCCCTGCTGATGGCAGAGGCTGGTGAGGTGTGGAGATGGCACAGGCAGAGACGGGGTGGGCGGGAAATTGTCCTTGTTTGCACAGGCCGGGGAACGTGGGAGATTCCTTGGAGAGAATAAAGAGGGTGATTGATGCCTCTCTTGAAGAACACAGGCTCTTCCCGGAAGGGTTTGGGGAGCTGAGCCTCTGGGCCGCAGCTGGGATGATGCTGGCTGGAAGCATTGCCTTTCCGGACGGTCGCGCGTTCAGCTGTGCTGGGGAGATGTCTCCCAGCAGGAGCTTCGGGGAGACCCAGCTCCCTGAGGGCTCAGGTGTGAGAGGACCAGGCTTTGGGGTGAGGCAAACCCAGCTTTCCAGCAGCATGGCCTTGGGCAAATGATTGCACCTATCAGCCTCCGCTTTCCTGTTGATTAAGGGATGGATGTGTCCGCCTCGCACCGGGTGACGGCCCGAGCGAGGGGAGGCCGGCAGCTGAGACAGACTCCGAGTCCTCGCTCTTCCTCCATTTATTTGCCTTGTGCCACTCAGACCAGGGCTGCTCCCCTGAGGCCCTTTGATCCCCAGGTTGTTAATGTGCCCGTGGCTCTTGGAAAGATCGTTTGTTTTCCAGCAAATGCCGTGTACTTTTTTTTTTTTTTTTTGGTGGGACCCTCGCTGGCAGCCGGGGAACGAACCGGCGCTGCAGAGGCTGCGGGCAGCCTCGCAGGCCAGCGCTCAACCGCTGCGCCACCAGGGGAGGCCCAAATGCCGTGTACGTTTCACATCGCGCTTGCTGCGGTAGCTTGAGTCTGTGTGAACTCACAGTAAATGTTGAAAGTACGTAATGAGGACACCCCCACCCCCGAGATCCCATTTTCCTGAGCTGTGCTTTGCTGCTGTCAGCTTATGGGAGAAGTAACAACAAAGTCATTTAGCCCCATGTTTAAAAAAATAGATATTATCTATACTCATAGAAATAAAAGATAGACACTCAGGCCTGAGGTTTCCGGGTGGCGAGGGCGCGTTCAACTCTTGAAGTGGAAGAAACGGACTGTTGTTGAAAGTGCCTGGGGGCAGGGAAGGGAGGTGGCTGTAAGGGAGTCCGGCTCCCTGCTGTCAGGCGCGGGGATGCTGTTCCCAGGTCGCTGGGGCTCCCGCCGGGTTATCTCTGGCGACAGGATCAGAAAGAGTCCTCCTGAGGGCGTCTCTGTGCCAGCCGCCCCAAGCGCAACAACTGATCGTGTTCCCTTTTCACAAAGGCTGCCAGGAAGCTCAGAGCCGATTTTTCAGTCCTGTTTCGGCAGCCTAGAGGAATTGCTACCACGGGTTCTGCACATTCACCGCCCTGTTTGCTCCATTTTATTTCTCTGCCTTTTATTGCAATTGATGGTGCTGCACTTTTTTTTTTTTTTTGAAAAAATGGCTTTGCGTGGTCCCTGAAATACACATGTAGGACACGTGGAGCTGGAAGACACACGAGCACGGGGCAGCCCTGTAAGATCCCAGGAACTCCTGGGACAGGACAGTGGAGGGCAGAGCCTTGCTTCAAGCTAGACCCGGAGCAGAGAAACCTTATCCCGAGCCCAGCAGCACAGCGGACAGCCTCGTCTTGGCGCGCTCCTCTCACCCTTCCGTCTTTCTTCCTGGAGGATGACTTACGGCATGTGGGTTCACTTTTATGGGGTCGCTCGTTCTTTATTCATGGATTCAGTAGACGTTTTCACATCCGTGCTGTGCGTTAGGCACTGGGATATTGTTTGGGATGTCTATTGGGGTGTCTGTGGGGGTGTTTCTTGGGGTATTCATGGGGGTGTCTATTGGGATGTATTTGGGGGTGTTGGAATGGATGCTGGGATGTCTATGGGGGTGAACATAGGGGTGTCTAGTGGGGTGTGTATTGGAATATACCGGGTGTACATTGGGATGCCTATGGGGACATATGTTGACCATGGACCAAGCCTGGCGAGCTTGTGCCTCATGAAGGTCACCTCTCATGGGATAGCCGCACAGGGCCAGCAAGTGGCCAATCTGAGTGCCTGGTGTGCCAGGTGTGATGGCGCAGCAGAGGGCATGTGTGTAATGACAGGGTGATGGCAAAGGGCAGGAAGGGCAGGAAAGGTCTCTCCAAGGAGAGTCATTTTGGTGACACTAAAGCTGGAGAGCGAGGACGGGTTGTGCAGAGAGGGCTGCAGGGCAAGGGAGTGAGACTGTGTGAGGAGAGCCTGGGGGAGGGCCCGGAAGGAGACCCCCTGCTCTCCCCCTCCTGCAGAGCCCCAGTGCCCGGGCAGGAGGGGCCAGAGCTGTGCCCGGTGGCTGGCCCCAGGCCTGGGTCCTAGCCTCCTTTCTGCCCTGGGAAGATGTTTGCTCTGATGTTGTCACACGTGCTGGACATGAGACTGGACCTCCCGGTGGGGGACAGCACTTGGGAGTACCCTTGGGGGAAAGGCAGTGTGTGTGTGCGCGTGCTTTGTGTGCTGGTGAGTGTGTGTTTGAGTGTGCAGGTGTGAGTGTGTGTTGTGTGTATGCACCTGCACGCACATGGATGTGAGTCTGTGATTGCACATGTGTGTGAGTGTGCGTGTTGCCGGAGGAAGGAGGCCAGTAAACAGAGCAGTCGATGGGGCTGTGACTGTTGCTCTGCCCCAGAGCCCGTGAGAAGGGGGAGCAGTGGTGGGCGATCCCAGCTCCTCACAAAGCAACGCCCTTGCGTTATGGGTGCACTTCGTGACGGCCACTTAGGAGGTCGAGCCGGGCCCTGCTCCCTGAGTATACCTTCATCATGTTTAATCGGCAGGACGAATGAGAAAACGGGGTTCATGGCCCCCACCCATCCCCTCCGGCCCCGTCCCTGTTGTCCCCCCAAGTTTGGAATGAGGGGGAAATGCCAAAGGGTCTTGACATCTGGAACTCGTCTTCAGGGCCTTCCTAGCTCTCCGAGGCCCTGTTGCTCCTCTGAGGGGTATAGGGGTGCCGGGGGGTAGCCCCATGGGCCCAGGGTCTCAGTGCTGCTGCTTCTTTGGTTCTGAGCTTTGGAGAGAGAAACACTCACTTTGTTTCCCTTGTTTGTCCCTCCTCGTTCACCATTTTGTGACAAGGGTGGGCGTCGTTTCCATTTATAGAGATAAAAACGGGGGGGGGGGGGGCGTTCCTGAGTTTAATTTGTCTCTAGCCTGACTTCCTCCAGGTTGCTGCACTGATGGGGCAGGATTCTCCAGGGAACGAGCCTCCTCGGCTTCGATCCTCAATGATCTGCTCTTTACATAATTAGGGGGAGAGTGTTGGAGAATATGGATGTGAACAGGCCACGGATTTACCTCCGTGTGCAAGAGAAAACAGAGCAGAGTCTGGAAAAAATGCTGGTCTTAAAAATATGTTTACGAAACGCCAGCAGATGTCAGTGTGCTCTTGGCCTTTCGTTTTCCCTTTAAGTTTTTTTAAAGCAACATTAATTATTTTCAGTAGTTAAAAAAAAAAACAAAAAACAACAAACCCACAGGTGTGTTCCCCTAGAGACCCCTATTCAGAGATCATGAAGCTTCGTTCTTTTGGGTTTGGGGGAGACCAGCTGGACTCAGTGTGTCAGGAGAATCCTCTGAGTGTTCCGACAGGACTGTGCCTTTGCCGAGAAGAGCTTTCAAAATTCAAAGCCGAGTGTAAGTTGTTTTTTTTCCTCCTTCCCTCCCAGCCATTGTTCGGAAACTAATAATAGCCCAGAATCCTGCTCAGCTTCTAGAAGTGACTGGCTCTGCTAATTGATACGGCTCTTGATTTGAAAGCTGGAGTTGCAGAAGTGGGTGGGGAAGGCTGGGGTGGTCTCAGGACCTCTGATGTAATGAGATCCCCTCACAGCTTCAGAGTGGAGAACCCTGTGCCCTGGGAGGAGTCAGGCCCGTGCAGATGCTGTTGTGGTGAAACCCTGGGGGCGTCTCTCCGGGAAAGGTTTCTACCAAAATATTTAAAATTATGCATTTGAAGCCAAGGATGATTTACCAGATGTGAAAAAGTCAAGTGCAAAAGAAACAGGGTGATTTCGAGGCAAGGAACAATGTATTTAACAGGGCAGAGACGATGCTTCACTTTATGTGATCGTTTAGAGGAAAATCCGACAGCAGTGAAACAAAGCAAGCACGTGCTGAGAAAATGCACCTCCCTCCTCCTGCTCACGGACATTCACTGCTGTGGCTACTGGCCTGTCTGTCCCAGGGCCATTGCGCATACACCTGCACACCTCACAGCACAGCCTGGGGGTGCATAGCTCCCTCCTTGCTTCCTTTTTAAAATTCAATGATTTATTTTAGGGATTTTTCCACATCCAGATGTTCATCTCACCTCTGTTTTGTTGATGGCTATATAATATTCCACAACACCAGTTTGTGATCTGCTCAATCTCTTTTTGGTGTATATTCACAGTATTTCCAATATTTGGTCATTAAATCCCTGCATTGTTCACCCTTGAATGCCGTTTTCTGCATGGGTGTGTCTGTGGGACACATAACTAGAGGTGAGCTTGCTGGGTCTGAGGAGGTGAGCATTGTCTGCTGTCGCCACGGTGTGGGGTCAGGGCTGCTGCGCGCTGTGCTGAGGTCCTGGATCGAGCCCTTTCTCTGTTCTTGTCCTTCTTGGTTCTGACAATCTTTCCGCCTGCAGCTACTTTGCTCAGTGCTCGAGTCTGTGTCCTCATCTTGTGCTGCAGAGTGGAGGCTGCTGCAAGGCCTTTCTCAGAGCTGGGGGCTTGCAGGCTGGGAGGGGTCCAGGGCTGTGCTAGGATGACATGGCTGGTGGCCAGGCGGGGTGACACTTAGAGCCCAAACTGGATTGTTGCCAGGTTCCTGCGGTATGTTTGAATACAGAGAGCGCGGTATTGGGGTGACCAGACTTGACCTGGCCCCAGGAGCACCGTTGACATCAGGGTCAGAGAACTGCTCTTAAAGGGCTTTCCTGGGCCTTGCAGGATGTCAGCAGCCCCCCCCGGTCGGACCTGCCAGTTGCTGGGGCTCCCTGTTCTGTGCCAAGACAAGCAGAGCAGTCTCCAGACATGGCCGGATGCCCAGGGGGTGAGGGACAGAGGGGGCTACCAGCTCCGGCAGCATGTGAGCTCTGCAGACATCTCTGGGGACACCAGAGCCCTGGCTTTGAGGGGCCACATGGCGGCGGAGTTGGGACCTCTGTTTCAGGTGTCCTGCTCAGGGCCACCCATTGGGTCCCCCCACCCTGGAGCACATGGGGCGGCCCCAGCCCCAAACACCAAGGAAGAAACGGGAGGGAACACTCAAGCTGTTGTCCTGCTCCGCCCCTGCCATGGCGTGACCCTCGTCTGCTAAAACGCCGTTGAGAACCATCCACGAGAAATGCCTGCTGAATAGACTTACAAAGAGTCGCGTTCACAAGTCTTACAGAGTCTCCTGTCCACACGTGGCCACTCGGTGCCAGCGATGCCGTGCGCCCACAAGCAGGCATGGGGTCCCAGCGACCCCTTGGGTACCGTGGCAGACATGGGCCGTCGGCATCCCCCGCCAGCCCCGACTCTGCATCGGGATGCTCCCCGCATTCCTGCAGCAGGTGCTCCCAGCCAGTTGCAGTTATGTGTGAGATGAAACTCATCTGCCCGGCCGGTTACAGGGCGCTTGTGGGTGGCCGAGAAGGGTTGTCCTGTCCAGAGAAGCGGGCTGACGAGGAGGTATCAGCTTGTTTGCCAGTTACTCTGAGAAAGTGCTCGACGCCTCGGAAGCCATGTCTCCTCTCCCAGCACCTGGCGCCTGCACCCTCTCTGGTGATGACAGCTGGGCGCGGGGTGCACAGCCCCAGCCCGGGTTTCCACGGGCTGGCCTCGCAGTCTTGTTTGCGTGGTAACATCCCTCTCTCCTGCCCAAAATAACTCTTCCCTTTGAAGCTCCACGAGGCGGCTAACAGAGGGCGAAAGCAAATCAACGCACTGGACACAGGGGAGGCGAGACAATTCCCCAGCGGGGGACACTCCCATGCAGCGGGGCGCCCTGGAACTGTGTCGCTTCTCAGCGTGGGGCAGCGCACGGCCTGAAAGAGAAAGGAAGCCGGACCTCTGGGACTCCCAGAAGGCCTTGCTCGGGAAGGGGACTCGTGTTGGGGATTTGAAAGCGCTTTTAGGGGGCACCTTCTCACCCCAGACTCCTGTAGCGTCGACGCGGGTGCCCCTGCGGGGAGACAGCCCCACAGAATTGTCTGCGTGGACTCCAAAGTGGCTGACTTACAGGCGAAATTGTTTGGGACCAACCTCCCGCTTTTGCTCCTAGGAGAACAGGCAGAGAAAAGAGCGCGCAGGCCGGAGGGTGTAGGCCTCTGTGGGCCCTCCGCCTTGGGTGGCTGCGTCTCTGCGAGACGGGGACCAAGAAGACACCTCATTCTTCCAAGGAAGGAGTCCCTAACCTGAAGGCCACTGGTGGACTTCAGAGACTTACTGAGATTGTATTCAAAAAGGTAGAACATATTTTTTAACCTCCTGGGTGGAAGGTTCATGGCTTTTATACCAAACTCAGAACCTCAAAGACGTGTGGAAAGAAAATGAGGAGCCTCCCATTTCAGAACAGCAACCTCGCACTGCTTGACCAGGCCCCCCTCGGTGGGGGAAACACCCCTCCCCCCAACCCTGTTAACCTTGCAGTGGAGCTGCGGCAAGGGGTGGAGAAGGTGCAGGGAGCCCACGAGGAAGGGCAGGTGTGGTTGTGTTTGGGGGGCGGCAGGCACACCTTTGATTTAGCAGTTGGAAGATGCTGTCGACTCCAGCCGCTCCTCTGTACGTCTCAAAAACCCAAGCGGTGACACATCATCAGCCAAAACAGAGCTCTTGCTGGCTGGTGACCAGCACCTGCGGGGGCTCGAAACTCCCAGAGAGTTAGGTGACAGCTTGTGGGTGGGGCCCTCCCTTCGGAAGGTCCTCCTGAGGTTCCGGGAGGGGCCCACGGTCATGAGTGTTTGCAGGAAAAGCCATGCAGCGTATCTGGAAAGTTCTCGAAAGTTGGACTTCTCAGTGCAACGTTGAACTGTCCTTGGTGACTGGAGAAGTGACCGGTGCGTAGTTCTCAATACTGCCCCGTCGGAAGATGCTCGCTGCCCGCCCGCGGGTCATTTGGGGGGAAGGAGGTGGTTTGTAGAGTATGTTTGAATGATGCCTACAACTGATGAAAGGACTTGCTTTCTGGCTTCCGTTAATGGCCCGTCACGAGGACATGCTGGTCCGAGCATCATAAATTCTGCTGCGGGAGTCGAGGGAAGAGGAGCAGAGGGTGGCCGTGGTCTCCACACCACAGATATTCCCGATTTATCAGCGGCTCTAAAACCCTTAATCTCTGAACACTTTCATATTCAAAGGCTCATGCTATCAGCAGGCTCTGTCTACTGAACACACGGCTGGCTCCCCCTCTTTTTCTGCACACACACACACACGCTCACACACACAGAGTATATGTACATACATTCACTTTGAGTGGACCCAAATCTCTACTTACATATGCTGGTCGTTGTGTGTCAATATCCCCATCAGTCCAATTCTAAATTAAATAAAGAAAATGTAGATGTCTGTCAAAGCCACTGGCCAGCCTGTTTGGAGAATCCACTAGCTGTCACCCCTGGGAGACAGTACACATACCCAGGAGCCAGTGAGTGGGACCCTTGGTGAACTGATCTTTTATTAAGCACAACCAACTTACTGCACGTCAAGAAAATCTACTTTGTTTATTTCATTTTTGACATAGTTGAATTCTGCAGAGAAAGTCAGCAGAACCATTGGCTACTTGGGCTGGGTGTTTGGGCCGCCTGTGTATTTGCAGTCACCCCCAGCAGTCCCTGTAGATCTGAAGGGCTGTGCATTTCAACATGCCCAGCGGCCACTGGTCTCTTGCCAGGGGCATCTTTGATTTCTGTGCATCAATTTCTATATGTGAACAAACAACACTGACATCCCAGCACAAGTGTTCTCTCCTCGCTTCCTGCATCCTCGTTTGCAAAGAGTAAAACAAAATGCTGAATCCTGCAGAAAGTTTCCACTTCCCACCAAGCTGTGTGCAGAGAGGAGACCAGATGGCCAGTGGGTTGGAGTCAGCAGAGAGCCAGCTGGGCTGCACGAGTGGGCACTTCCTCCTCCTCTGCGCGGGAGCCTGTCGGGGCAGGGCCAGGTGCTTGAGCAATGTCGTCAATGTCGAGACCCCTGTTTGGCTCCTGGGGCCCTCGGACGGACACGTAGGAGCTGAATGAGAAGCTGGCAGAAGATCTGAGGGTGAGTCCTGCTTGCTGAAAACACACGTACACCCCCCCCCACCCCCCACCCCCCACCCCCACACAACATGCCAGCCTAACAGAGGGTTGGAGGGTAAGATGCTGATGCACAGGGAAGCCATATTTCCCCATATGAGCATGAGCTTGGAGACTTGAGTGCTATGGTGAGATGAGAGTTCGGTGGCTTCTAGTTCCCCAAGGGAGGGTTTTTTTCCCTTTGCAAGTGACACTGTCATCACCCCTGCATAATCATGCGTTTCCAAGACTGCCAGCCTCTGCAATCATGATTCCTAAACCCAGGTATGACACTGGTGTGTTCAGTGATCTTGAGGAAAGTGACACACTTTTCAAATTCACTTATCTCTAATTATTTAACTTGTTTTACAGCTTTCCCTTTTTTGCTTAATGTATCAGTGACCTACTGCTGTGTAACAAATAAGCCCCAAGCTTAGCAGCTTAAAATAGCAACCATGTGGTGGCTCACCCAGATCCTGCAGTTGGAACCTGGAAGCAGCTGAATTGGGTGGTTTGGCTCCAGAGCTCTCATTGGTTTTCACTGGAGGTGCTGGGGTGGAGGTTGGGGTGGTGCTGCCACCATCTGAAGGCTCGAGTGGGGCTGAAGGTCCTGCTCCCAAGCTCATTCATGTGTTTGTTAGCAAGTCTTAATTCTCAGTGGCTGTGGGACAGACGCTTAATTCCTTGTCACCTGTGCCTTCTGTAGACTTACTTCCAACACAGCAGCTGTGTGTGTGTGTGTGTGTGTGAGAGAGAGAGAGAGAGAGATCCAGAGAGAGAGGTACCAGTGTCTCCCCTCCCACCGTGTGTTGCACGGTTTTATGATCCCCCCCATTTTTAATGGTGGTAAAGTGCACAGAACAAGCCTCCTATCTTACCCATCCTGGGCACGCAGTCAGCGGCTCTAAGTCCTCGTGTTGTGCAGTCACTGCCACCCCCATGACCTGCCTCTTCTCATCTTGCAACAGAGCGACCTGTCCCCCTTCCCAGCCCCGCAAGCATCGTCCCACCTGCTTTGTCTATGAACTTAACATCTACGAACTTAACTCTTCAGAGCACCTCAAAGGAGCGGACCATACAGTGAGTGTCTTTCCGACACTGGCTTTCTCACTTGACATGATGTCTTTGGGGTTCATTCATGTAGAATGTGGTGGAATTTTCTTGCTTTTTGAGACTGAATACTATTCCATTATATATACAGTCACGTGTCCTGGACAGTGGTGACCTGTTCCGAGAGATGTGTCACTGGGCAAACTCATGGTCATTTGGATGTTGTAGAAGGTGATGGTCATGCAGATCGTCTGACCTACTGTGCGCCTAGGCTGGGACTCCATCATGTAGACAGTCTGTCATTGACCAAATCGTCGTTGAGGGAACATGACCGGGTGCACGCCACACTTTGCTCATCCATTGCTTGCTGGACATGGGTTGCTGCCGCATTTTAGCGGTTCTGACACTTCTGTTGGTTTGATGAATGTCCGATGTCCCGTATCATGTACCCTCATGGCCACCACACAAAAGGACTTCAGTGCCTTGAAATCGTCTGTGCTCTGGCTCTGTCTCTCCCGTCTCCCCTGCCAGTTGTGGAAACCTCTGATCTTTTTTCCTGTTTTGCCTTTTCCAAAATGTTCTATAATTGGCATCTTACAGTCTGTGGCCCCAATAGTTTGTATGACCTGGTCTCTGTCTGCCTTGTTCTGCATGTGAGAAAGGAATTCAGCCCACACTCAGTGTTGGTAATTAAGGGTGATTTAGCTCATTGCTTGAAGTGGGGACATATACACACAGCACCCCCAAACACACAGTTAGAAGATGAGACGGCGTGTGTTTGAGCATCTGCCATGTACATTCCCTGCATCGCTGACCCCCCGAGAGCCAGGAGGCGGCCACACAGTCGCCATGTCCATACCATAGAACTGTCTCTGTCCATTTCCTGGCCTCACCCTATAAGAGGCAAAGGCAGTACTTGACTGGGTCAAGACCACCTCTGCCCGAAACCAAAGCCCATGCTTTGAAATTATGACCTGAGTCTGGGGGAAGATCCAGGTCTAAGGCTTAGAGGCAGGGGTCAGCGCTTGGCCCCAAGGGTCAGGAGATGCTGGCAGGCACAAGCAGACACTTTGCAGGCGCCCCTCCAAGGCCAGCTATATCTTTCTCCACCAGTCACTTCCTGAGGCTGCTGTAAGGAATTACTGCACTTGGTGGCTTGGAACAGTACAGACGTGTTATTTCCAAGTTCTGTAGTTGAGAAGTCCACGGGAGCCTTGCTGGACTCTCATCCAGCCCTGAGGATCCCTGCCTTGCCATTTCCTGCTGCCACGGGTGGCCGCTTCCTGCTGCCACGGGTGGCTCCCGTGGCCGGCCAGTCCACCACGTCCACACCCGCAGGGTGCATCTGACTCACCCTCTCCCTCTTCCTACTTTAAAGACCCTCCTGACACACGGAGCCACCAGCCGATCCAGTGTCCTCTCCTGAGCTCCAGGTCAGCTGGCCAGCACCCTTCAGCCAACTGCAGGCTTCATTCTCACCACTCACAACTGCGGGTGCTCCCAGGCTGCAGGTAGGAGGTGGAGATCTTGGGGGCGTCTTTCTGTCCTGTGTCCCCGGCTCTTTCCCCAGGAGGGTGGTCAAGGTGCACGGCCCTCTTGGCTCCTTTGGCCTTGGGTTTCCTTTGCTTGTCTCTAACGGGGATTCTGGCGGGAGGTTGGTGGAGTGAGTTGAGTGAGGCCAAGTCGTTTATTGTCCTGGCGTCCCCTGAGTGGCCGGGAGTGGCCTCTGTCCTCTGGGGACCCACAGCTGTTCCTTCCCCGCAGCCCTGGGGTCCAGGGAAGATGACAGCCGTGCTGCTATGTGATCTGGGGGCGCTGCACATCCTGTTTAGTTTCCCTACATTCTGCCTACACCTTCAAAAATAGTACCTCTGTAAGTAAAAGCTCCCCGGAGAATCTGGATTTGAGGATGCCATCTGTTCACTGAGGAGGGCCTGACTGGTGCGGCAGCGACGGGTATTCACATTCAAGGTTGGGAAGAAAGTGTGCATCACAGATCAGGGCAAGTCGAAGCTTTCGAAGCCCATCCTTGTCTCTTGACAGAGCGGGGACCTGGAGCCAGCACCCCAGGGGGCTCGTGGCCTCCACAAGCCGTGTCCGGATTCCGGGGCATCGTCTGCCTTCGCAGCCGCGGCTCCCTCAGGTGTCGAGGACCCGTCATGTGTGGCTTTGAGTCTCTCCTGGTGGGACGAGCCCGCGGATCTCACTCCCCCTTTGTGGGGGCTTCTGGCCTTGTCTTCGAAGGCCTGACTCCAACTTTAAAAAGAATTAGTTTTAAGAGCCAAACAATTCCACAGGTGAGCTAATGAGCTAATTACAGATAGCAGTTGCAAAACATTGGCGCGCCACAAGTAAACAGCATCTGCCTTTGATTAAGGTGTGAAATTTTAAAAAGGTGTGAAGTGATGGGTAATATCACGTACTTAAGGTGGTTTCCTTGTCGTTTCTTTGATTGTGGAGGGAATGTGATGAATTGTCTTTGTGTGTTGTGTTTTCCTGTGAGAACCATAAAGCTAACGCGCACCCAGCACCCCAGCCGCCCCCCTTGTTGTGACTCGAACCACAACTTGCCTCCCTCCTGGGCCATGGCCTGGTCCATCACTCAGGGTCAGCGATTTGTCCTCTTCACTCCTGCTCGTGCACCATTGCGTGGGAAGGCTCTGGAAACAGCCCCCTGCCTCCTTCCCCCACCCCGCATAGAGTCGTGGGCCCATGAGACGTGGGCCTCCATACCCCGTCCGCGCTTCTGAGTGTTGCCTGCACACGGGAATTCGGTGCCAGCGGAGCCCAGGCCTGCCCCAGAGTCCGAGTCAATTGGTCTGAGACGAGGCTCCTCGTAAGTGTCCAGGGCTCAGGCTAACGGAGCCGCAGCAAGTCTTGTCAGGTTTACTGGGCACGCAGATCTCGCGAGAACCTTGTCAAAAGGCAGATGAGCGCGTCTGGGCCACTTACTGGGAGTCCACGAGAGATACAGGTGTTGATAGGCACCGAAGAGAAATAACGAGGATGTGTCAGGGGCCGCTTGGTTGAGGGTGTGGAGTGTCACAGCCCCGTCCCTGGGTGGTCAGAGAAGTTTCTCTGAAGAGATGATATTTGGGCAGAGACAGGAGGGCCAGAGGAAGTCACAGACCCCAGGAGAAGAGAAGGGCCACACCAAGGACCTGGGGGAGGAAGGAGACCGATGTCTTGGGGAGCAGAATGACCTGGAGGGTTATGTGGCGAGGAGGGGCCGAGGCAGCCTGGCGGGGGATCGCACACCGTGGAAGGACCTCGAGTTCTTTTCTACGCGGTGGGGAAAACCATTTGATGTTTTAAAGCAAGGGAGAGACATGTCCTGATTGATGTGCTAAGACGATCGCTTTGGTCGCCGCGTGGCAGATGTGTTTGGAGGGGGAGGTGTCAGAGCAGACACGGGGGGCCGGTGAGTGCGCTCAGAGTAGCTGAGGGGAGCGATGGCGGCGGCCGGTCCCGGAGAGATGGAAGGGGTGGGTATCACTGGGTGCGACGCCTGTGGCTGGAGGTGAAAGGGAGAGAAGACACAAGAGTGACCCCAGCCCCTGGGCAACCCGCGGCGACCACCCCATGGAGAGGAGGCGCCCAAGAGCCAGTTTGGACGGAGCATGAAGACTCAAGAGGCCATTGTGGGCAAGTTTGAGAAGCCGTGAGACATTCCAGCTGGACGCAGGGGCAGAGTCTGGACCCTGGTCTGGAGCTAAGGGCAGAAGGCAGGTGTGAGGCTGGAGTCGGGTGGCGCTATCCACCTGTTGAAGAAGGCTTCTGCCTGAGGGAGTTCTCCAGAAGAGAGACACTCGTTGGAGAAGCGTTGATGCCAAGGCACTATCAGGGCTTCTGACGAAAGATGGGCCCAGGGTTAAGGGAGGGAACTGCGCCTTCCCAGACCCTCCTGCCTGGGCCCGGACCCGAGCCTCACACAGCGTGTGCAGGGATTCCAGCAGCGGCTGTCTGGAGTCACCACTCCCGGGCGCGGGCTGCCGGCCGGAGCCAGAGGACCTTGAAACGGCGCCTGCTTCCCCCGGAGGCCTCTCTCGGAGGCGCTCACTGCGGGGAGACCACCCTGAGGCGCGTGTGTGGGGTGGGTGGGAGGGGTGGGCGCACGGTGCTGGGCCAACTTGGGAGAGAAACCCACCCACAGGCAGGTCCGGCGTCCTGTCAGCCCGCAGGGCCGGAGGCGGTGAAGGGCACCTGTGGGGAGGAGCTGGGGCTGGATTCTCGGAGCAAGAAGGAAACAGGGGACACGCAGGCCTGCGGAATCATGACTTGGCTAACGAGCCTTGAGGGGCAGGAAAAGTGACTGCAAAACAAATTCAAGGAGCACCTGACGTTCTAATGTTCTTCATGAGGAAGTGATACAGCCGGGGTGTGCGTGTGTGCGCGTGTGTGCGCGTGTGTGTGCATGTTTGTGTGATGCTGTAACAGAGACATCTCCACAAAAGGGGAGGCACCATGTCCCCCCGTGGATGAGGGTGGAGCGGGCGGCCGGAGGACGCCATGGAACACGGACGGCAGGTGGGCTCTAGGGACGCGTGCAAAAGGGGGGCGCCTGCTTCTCGACCTTGGACCTGCACCAGGGGTTCGGGGGGCCTGGAGGAGCCACTGGGAGGAGATACTTGACCGACACTTGGAACGGATGCGCCGGGGAGAGGCCCGTGGGAGGCCCGTGGCGCGCGTTGCTTTGACTTGCGTTTTGATTTTGCGCTTTTCCTGCCCGCTTGCCTGGCCCCTGCCGCCCCGTCCTGGGGGTCCCTACCAGAGGGCGCCTTAGACTTGTGACAAGTCTTGCAGGCTTTCGGGCCTCAGTGGCCCACTTTGGGCCAACCCTGTGTGTCTGGGCATTGAGCCAGGAGGGGAGGGGTCACTGGGTGTTTTCTTGGGGGACGACTCCTCCGGCTCCTCTTCTCTCTCTGTGCACACCATCCTGTTACTGCTCTTTCACGCTGCATGTGCTTTGTCTTCATGCGCACAGCAGGACCCCACTGACGCATGCAAATTTGTGGGTCCCCGGGATGCCCCACGGTCTGTGATCTGGTGTTTCTTTGTATCAGCCCATGTGCTTTAACCAACCCCACACAACATGGAGAAAGAGGTTGCTCAGGTTCCTGCCAAGGCCCAGGGCGGGCGCCCCCCATGCTGAGGTGGATGGGTCCCTCCCTCTGAGGTGGCTCCTTCCCTGTGGTTGTTCTTGGTAGAGGGTGAAGGAAGACATTCCCCAGAAAAACTCTTCCCTTTGAATTGTGTTCCTGAGGAAAGAGGCCAGAGGTTGCAAGACCGAGGCTGTAGCAAGCTCCAGGATTTGGGCGATGGGGCTGCAAATTCTGGGCGCCTCCATCCTCCCCAGGGCAGAGCCGGCAGCCAGGGGGAGAGAGCAGAGGAGGAGCGGAATTTGGGGTTAGGGCTGATGGCTCACAGATGGAGTGGGAGCTGTCGGGGGGCCGCCTCGTGGGAGCATGGAGGCCTGGGGAGCTGATTTAGCTTCACATTGTGCTGCCGCGTTCACCTGGTCTGGAGCATTGTGTCTCCATTATCTCATTTAACACCGCGACACCGCAGGGGAGACGCTCGCTGCCTGGTTTCCTACCTGTCTAGGACATGTCGGGAGGAAGCGGTTGCCCAGGGTTTCAGAGCCAGCAGCAGCTGGACTTTGGGCTTGGAACTCTGGGCCCAGTTCCTGCCCCGATGGGGAACTGTCCCCTACCAGGGAGAAGAAAATGCAGCACAGAGACAAAGCCCAGGTCTTGCAGGATTTAAAAATAGTTTTGATTTAAAATAAATATAGCCACTTTATGATGCTTCCTATGTGCCAGGAATTGTACCACCCAGATGCCACCCAGAATCCAGTTTAATCTTTATATCAGCTTCCTGGGATCAGTATTATTATTTTCATTTGACACTGAGGAAGTTGGCTCATGGAAGCTCCTTGGCCAAGGTCAGGCAGCTAAACTTAGCTGAGCTGGGATTTGAATTCTGATCTCTGTTTATTGCCCAGACCTTTAAACCTAATTCAGACCTGGGGGCACAGAAGCGGCCAGGTCCTCGTTTTTCTCTCCCAGGCCTGGTGGAAGGTACCGCCTGGGCCTCTGGGGAATAGCAGTAGGACAGCAAAGTCTAACTTGGAGTGCACTGTCCTTCCAGTGGCTCGGATTTCTCGGCAGGGACCAATCTGGTGGGTGTTTTTCTTTAAGCATGGCTCATGCTGGCCAAGGTACAGGTAGGTAAGCTACCAAATTGTGCTTTCTGTCCTGCCCCTGAAACTTCATTATTGAATGTTCCTGGTAATAAGACTGGACACACATTTCTGGATTAAAGTATGTGCCTCTCAAATGATGCATCCTGCAAAGGTTATTATTAATAAAGGCAGCATTAAAACACCACAAATAACTCTGTAACCTTGCTTGGGCTTAATAAATTCCCTGCAGGAAATTTTATTTGCAGTAAACTCGTAAAACTCGCTCCGCTTTTAATATACTGTGACCTTCCGTGACACGCACCATACATCACATCGCCCTGACCTTTCCGAAGTTGAGAAGGGTAGTGGCAGCAGCTCTCGGGTCTTAATACCTATAAGAGGTCGATGTGGTTCTCGATCTCTCTGACTGATAATTAATGCATGTGCTTTAAAGGCCTTGCCTTCTTTCTCTCCTGACTCAGTCTGGGATGGTTTCGAGGCCGGCTGGGAATGGCTGGCTTGGCAAAGGTGGGGTCCGCCATGTTTGGACAGCGCCCGATGGTACTCAGTGAATGGGGCCAGCCTTGGAGGGACCAGGGCCGCGGATGGCCGCGTCACCTTGCATTCGCTTCAGGTTGGAAAGAAACTTTATTTTTCGGCAAAACTTAGGGCATAGTCAAAGTAGAGAGGATGGCGAAAGAGTGGCCCCATGGGCATCCCCCACGCCCCATCTTGATGGTGTGGCTGAGCTGTCTGCATCGATGCCCCCGGGTCTCAGGCCACTTGGGAGCAAAGGCCAGACAGCCCGCTGTTGTCTCCATAAATATATCAGATCTGTCTCCATAAATATATTGGGATCTGTATGGGATGAGAAGTCTTCACTTGCTTTTAACTTTTTGATTTAATTTTTGCTATGGTAAGAACAAGAGATCGACCCTCTTAATTTTTTTGTTGATGCAGGTTGCAGGTGTACAGCATTCGACGCCCACGTCCGTACACACTAGACTGTCGTCCTGCTTACAGGGCAGCCGGCTCTTTATCCAGTTTCCCAACCACTCCTCCCTCTTCCCTCTGGACCACCGTTTTGTTCTTATAATTTAAGTGATGGATTTTGTCCTGCTTTGTGTGTTTGTGGGGTTTGTCTTCCACATCTGAGTCAAATCATGCAGTATTCGTCTGTCTGTCTCTGACCTGGCATGTATGTAGGTGCTGAGCACACACAGGAACAATGTACGGAATGATGTGATGTATGATGCGTGTCACGGAAGGTCACGGTATATTAAAAGCAGAGTGAATTTTACGAGTTTACTGTAAGTAAAATTTCCTGCAGGGAATTTATTAAGCCCAAGCAAGGTTACAGAGTGATTTGTGAAGTTTTAATGCTGTCTTTATGAATAATAACCTTTGCAGGATGCATCATTTGAGAGGCACATACTTTAATCCAGAAATGTGTGTCTGGTCTTATCACCAGGTAGATGTTCTAGAGAAGATCTCTAGGATGTCCTCATTGTGCTGACACGAAACTTTGTAGTCCTTGGGTGCTGCCCTCCCTTGGGCCTTAGCCCCTGGCAGCCTTACTCTGCTCTCTGACCTGTGAGCCTGACGGTTCTGGAGACTTGTGTAAGTGGCCCCTCGCCGGTCTCTGCTTGACTTACTTCACTAAGGTGTCTAGGTCCATCCCTGTTGTCATATAAAGCAGGATTCGTTACTTTTTAGGGCTGAGTAATATTCCATCGTGTGCCAAGTCAGCTCTTCTTTTCCCCATTGGTGGATATTTAGTTTGTCTCCATAACTTGGCTCTTGTGAGGATCACTGTCCTGAACATGGGTGTATG
This sequence comes from Talpa europaea, assembly GCF_964194135.1. Taxonomy (NCBI): domain Eukaryota; kingdom Metazoa; phylum Chordata; class Mammalia; order Eulipotyphla; family Talpidae; genus Talpa; species Talpa europaea. The sequence continues at coordinate 100,142,663 of NC_140079.1, read as the reverse complement.
GGCATCTTGGAGATTGTGATTCCAGTGTTTTTGGCTATTTACCCAGAGGTGGTATTGCGGGATCAAATGGTAATTCAATTTTTAATGTTTTGATATTTTGTCCACATTCTTTTGGACAACGCACCATTTCACTCTCCCACCAACAGTGCATAGGGTCCTGGTGCTCCACACCCTCACCAACACATGTCACTTGGAAAATTTTTATTTTTGAAAATTGCTAACTTCATGGGTGAAAACACCTGTTAGAAGGCTTTTTCTAATGTACTGTAATGCCTGCTAAACATTAATAGTGATTCCTTAATATCTTCTATTACTCATTTATTGGTTAAGTATCCAATTTCCTCGTGGCATCTTCTAATAGTTTATCTGGAACAGGATCTAAGCAATTCCCAAGACTGCAATTGGCTGATGTGTCTTTAAGAATCTGTCTTAAAGACCTTTTGATCTGTCTGTTTCACAACCGTCCTTGTGGCTGTTGACAACCACAGGTCACGCAGGTTCCCACAGAGGCGTCCCAATTGCAGCCCCAGCCCCGAGATTTCCTATTTCCATGTCCTTTATATTTCTTTAAAATTGTTAAATGGTTCGAGTCTTAGTCAGATACAAGTTCCATTACTTTAACAGTTTTTTTTTTTTTTTCTTTCAAGAAAAGGCTCATGAAATCTGGGTGTCTCTTTTTGGGGAGATGCGTGTTCTCTAGACTAGCATTTGACTAGGGGTCTCAAAATGGTGTTGTTCTAAGTTCTTCCCTCATCTTCACTGATTTATTGAATTACTTCTTAAAAAGAAATCTCCCAGGGGCCTCCCTGGTGGCGTAGGGGTTAAGTCTCAGCACTATCACCTCTGTGGCCTGAGTTTGATCCCAGCCCAAGTTGCTGACCCACATGGCTCAGCAGACCTTTCCTGTCTCCCCGCTGCTCCCCTCAGCAGTGGATTTCAGTAGATCCACCTGTTGTGCTCCCCACTCTGTCTCTGGTGAGTCCTCTCACCCCCCACACCTCTGGCCTGCACCCCAAATCTTCTAGGCAAAGAAATCAGAATCAATCAATCAATCAATCAGTCAATCTCCCAATCTATTATGAGCATATTCAGGGGTTATAGCTTCATAGGAAATACAGGAAAGATGTGTGATTTTTCTTTCTGTTTTCCAATGAATATGCTTGTTAATCTGCGGACTCCAACGTGCCATGGCAAACTCAAGGACTGGAGCCACCCTCTTGACTGATGCTCAGAGGACTCTGGCCTTGACCAGAGAGCCTCATGGCATAGCCTCAGGCCCTGTCCTCAGGACTCTGCCCTCTCAGTAATGCCCTGCTGCCTTGTAGGATAGGATATTCCAGATTATGTTGCCCGTGGCCAGCCTCAGACCTGGAAGAATCCACTTCCCAGGAGAGCTCTCCTGAGCGCTGTTTGCAGCACGCGCCGGGTTGGAGGAGTGTGGAAAACACCTGGAGCCCTGGCATGGGCTTCCCCGCCCTTCCTGTCTGACAGGAGACCCCAGGGAGTTAAAGCAACCCGCGCCAGGTGAAGTCCGGCTCCACTGAGGCCCAACTCCCCATCGCTGACCAAGCATTGCTGCCGGCCCTCAGGCTGGACCAGAGGCAGCCACTGCAGATTGTGTGAGGTGCTGGTGCGATGTTTCCTTGCGGGAGGCTGAGGCATGCGCGAGCCTTCAGGAGAGTCCTTGGTGGACACTGCGCTGCTGCCCCTCTGACCCCCGGTCATCCGTAGCCAGTGGCGGCTCCTTGCTGCCCTGGAATGTTCTGGAGTTTTCATGAATACCTGTAGAGGCCGGCGTAGAGGCTTGGGCTACAGGAGGCAGGGACAGCCGGACTTCAGGGAAGCTCTCGGGGGCTCAGAGCTGCCCCACAGATGTGCTGGGTCCCTGAGGAGGCGAGGCTGCCCCTACCCAGGTCTCGAACAACCGCTTCCCACCACTTTCTCGTCTCTGACGCGCCCGCGACTCTCGGACACGCGTGTTCAGGGCTGTAGCTGCTCTCCCTGGGGGCGGCAGAAGCGGACAGAGCCAGACCCACTCTCAGCAGGCGGTGGGAGGTGGAGGGAGAGACCGCGGGGACCTGCTCCTTGTAGTGGCCAAGCTCCCCCGGGGTTTCCCGGGGTCCCCGAGCTCCCGTGGGCTGTGTTGCCTGAGGGCTTGCGGGTTTTAGATAAAGGGTGTGGGGTGTCGGCATGAGGCGAGGGGCTGTGATCTTCAGCGTGGGAAATGGATGAGGAAAGATTCGGAGTGTGAAGAAATCAGGGAAAGGGGTACTTGCTGCCCCGGCTCTTCTTCCTCCCTCCAGCCCCTGCCACCTCTCTCTCTGTCCCACCTCCGCTCTCCCTCCACTCTCTCTTCCTCTGTCCATCCTTAACACATATTTGCATGGGATAGAGGTCTCTTGAGGTCCCCGTCCCTGTTGGGCTACCCAGAGGGGCGCTGGCTTGGTCCCCACCGAATGAATGGAGATGAGCTTCAGAGCCTCGGCTGCAGGGCGCGCCGGTGCTCAGCGCCCAGAAGACCCACACGCGGCGACATGGGTTCTGGCGGCCCGTGTGGCCCCCCCAGCATCCACACCGGGACCCTGAGGACCCCTCATGGGGGTGAAGACCCTTCATCAGCCCCGAGAGGAGCCGGCGGGTCAGTGGCCACCGGCCCAGGGGATGCTGGCGCGGCTTCCAGCGCAGGGTCTTCCCTCCGAGTGAGAAGTAAGCTGTGTCCGCGGGGGCGCTGCACACAGGGATCTGTTTTCCTGTCTCCCCTGAAGAAGGAGGTCCACGTTTAACTGAATTTTGCCAGAGAACACAGGACGGGAAAAAAAGCAATAAATCAAGCAAGTTTTTATGATCCCTATAAGCAAAAACATACTTCAGCCATGATGGATGGCGTGAGAGAGTAAATTAGATTGCACGAAGGCTGTGGACTAATGTTGATATTTACAGTGCTTCAACCCGTCGCCTGCTCCTCCAGCACGGCTCATTCATTGGCTTTCGGTTATGAAGGAAACATCAGAATAATGAGCAGTTTTTTTTCCTCCCTGTCTTCCTAGTTTAATATCATGCAACTGTTTATTAATAAGCTCCAACCCCCAAAGGAATTTTCTAATCCTATTCTAATATCAGACTAAATTTAATAAGATTCATTCTTCTCCCTACTGTATGTGTCTCATTCATTCATTTATTCGACTAATATTTATCGAGGGGTTCCTGTGGCGACAGGCAGGGGTGAGGCTTGGGGAATAAGATGTTGCAACAAGACAGGCTTGGGAATGGGGACAGAGACGGGGGAGCAGAGCAAAGTTGCTAAATAAAAAATTGGACCATGCAGGTAAGGGCAAATATCATTTCTCTAATTTAATAACCGCCAGATTTGGGGAGCGACCAGTGCTTTTGAATATTTGAAAACAAATGGGCGGACGTGGCGCGGAAGGATTGTCTCCAGAGAGTCCAGAGGAAAAATGTCTCGCAATTTTCTCATTTTGCCAAGCCCCCTTGGCATTGTTGAAATTCTACGATGGTTCGCTGTGTTCCTTTGAGGCAAACACAACTTTATTCAGGTTACCAGCAGCAGGCGATCACTCAATCGCGTTCCAGAAACAGGACAAGATGTCTTGCTGGTGGTGAGGTCAGAGATGAGGGGAAATCTTCAGAGACAAAGGCAAGACGGAAGCCTTCACTTCAGACAAAGGGCTGACCCAGGCTTTTCATACTTGAAAGGAGGCCAGATTTCAAAGGGGCAGTGCCAGAGGAGTTGAAGGCAGACATGTGGGAAAGCTTGTGAAAAGAGGGATTTTATTTGAAGTCGAGTTTTTGAGGACTTGATGGGGGAGGGGTGGAAAAATGCAAGTACCTGCTTTTTAATCATAGACGTTCCATTAAAATGATTTCTATCAGGGGCTCGAACCTTTTATGGTTTTCATTAGTTCCTCCTTTTCTCTGTCTTCCTTCCTCCTCACCCCCTTCTAGACCTGGGCGTGCTAAAGACCCAGCCCGTTCCAACTTCTTACACCAGCTTGGAACCAAGCCCTAGAACATGCTATTGTTGGTGCTGGCTTAGATCTCTCGAGCTCTGTCTCTATGAAAAGTCACCGTGTTCTTGATGACACCAACGCAGCCTTGTCCAGAAACCTCTGAGATGGGTCTTGAATGTCTGTCTGTCCGTGCACCCCCCGTTTGTCCACCCATCTGCCCATGCCGCCATCCGTTGCGTGCATCCGTGCATCCTTCTGTCCATCCATATGTCCAAGCGTCTGTCTTTAATGGTACCGTAAAGGCACCAGCCCTGATTGTTCATCACCTCACCTCTGAATCTTATCCTTGAAACTGGAATGACTCTTTCAGACTCGATAGCTGGGGAATCAAGAAAAGCAATAACTGTGAACGAATATCCCGCTTCTGCAAGAGCAAACATGGAGTGTACTAACAATCACCCTCGCTCTCCGCCACGGTCTGCACACGGGCCGAAGCCCGCAGGAGGGAGGCGGGCAGAGGCGTGAGGGTCGGTCTGGACTTAGAGGGAAGGTCTCCGTCTCCCCGTGGACTCAAGACATCTTGCGTGGACTCAAAGTGGAGAAAGGCAGGGGCCAGGAAGGGGAGGTGCAACCCGGGTTTCTAATAAAGGACCTTCACGAGCCAGTGGCCGCTGTAAACACGGTCATACGCCGAGCGCTGCGAGGGAACGCGGCCTTGGGGACAGGATTCCTCTGGTCCAGGCGTCTGGAACGGGGTGATTTCTGCAGAGAAGCCCTGCTCCAAGTCGTCTACATTATTGGAGTCTCTTTCATGTTCTGTTGATTTTGTACTTTTTTAATTTTGTGTTTTGGAAAGAAAATGCGTGCTTCGGGAGAGGAACCTCCGCGTTTATTTTTGCTGGTGGGAAGGGAGTGCGTGTTTAACTCGGTTCTCTGCGCAGAGGTGTGTGGCTGCGTGGGGAGGCTCCTCGAGGGGCATCTCTCACTTCTTGTGGCCCATCTCTCCCTGCTCCTCTCCGCCTTGCTTTCCTTTTCGAAGCTGACACGGGGCCCTGGCCATCTGTTCATCCGTTTCCGCCGAGTTCACCACGCAGACAGTGGCCATTTCACAACTTCAGCTCACTCGGGGATCACTTTCACCACTTCAAGAGCAGTTGGCCACCATTCCAGGAATAGAAAGTGTCTCCCGAGACCCTAATGACGATGGGAGCATGAAGGGTCATTTGCTACGCGGCCTGGATAGAGGACAGCAGCTTGCATGGGGGGGCCCCGGGCCCCACTTGGGGTGGGGGCTGCAGATTGCTGAGGCTCGGACGCTGTACCTCCCACATTTATTAGTTGTCTTGGAAACAAATATAGGACACAATGTTTAAAGAAATAGATAATTGGCACCATTTGGACCTAAAATTAGGATTAGGGTTTTTTTTTTTTTTTTTTTTTGCATGTAGCACGGAGGGGAAAACATCTTGCTCACTCACTGGGGGAAAGAAGCTTGTTGCTTCTCTGCCTCCGCCTGGCCGAGAGGGGGGTGGCAATGCCTCATGGTGTTGGGGTGGGATCTAGAGGGTTAGTAGCTGTAAAACCCCTGTAATAATGCCTGGTGGGATCAGCACGGGTTCCCGCGGCATTCGCCGATGCTCTGGCTATTATTCCACCCGGTGACACTCGCTGCAATAACTTCCTAAAACTGGGTCTCCTTCTACTGCTTTAGCTTGACCTTTTGCAAAGTGTCTCTTCAGATTCCACCTGTAACTTAGCAGCTCAGTACACTTTGATGCTTGCTTCATGCGTTGCTTGTGGTGTTGGACACAGAAGCCCTCCATACGGTTTGGTTGCTAGGCAATAGGGAATCAGCATCCGTGTTAAGGATCATTTGGTTACAAGTAACTTAAACCCACTCTTGTTATCTTAAGCAAGAAAATAGCTTGGAAAGATTCAGAGCTATTTCCTAGCACCTCAGGGCATGGAGTTCAGTCACAGAACCCAAGAGGGGAAGGTTCAATCTCGGAGACTAGAGAGCTGGAAACAGAAAGGGAAGCGTCTGCAGGAGTTGGGGGACACCCGCGCCACACGTCCCTCTCCCAGCGCCTGGCCTGGCCCCTCGGCCGCCCGGCCTTACCCAGCTCTCCCCACGCCCACTGCTTACAATGACTGTGCACCTTTAAACTCAGTGAAGATAGAAAACAGTTACCGCCCACTGCCCTTTCCAGAAGTCCATCCGATGGGTCGACCACCCACTGGACTAGAAAAGTGGGGCCCTAGTGCCCAAGCCCCCCACAGGCCCAGCCAGAAGGCAGGTTCTGAGGGAAGGACTTTGGGAAGCGCTGGGACCCACCGTTGCCAGTGACGACAGGCTAGGAGACTAAACAATTAGACAACATTGAACTTGTTTTTTTTTTTTTTTAAAGCTTCATTTATTTATGCATACAAGCCCAGGGGTACAGGACAGAGGGGCAGGGGGTGAGAGGACTCACCACAGACAGAGTGGGGAGCAGACCAGGTGGATCTACTGAAATCCACTGCTGAGGGGAGCAGCGGGGAGACAGGAGAGGTCTGCTGCGCCATGTGGGTAGCTCCCTGGCTGGGGGTTGAACCCAGGCTGCAGTGGTGACAGCCTGAGACTTACCCCTTAGGCCAACAGGGAGGCCCTGAACTTGTTCTTAATGTCAGAGGACAGAAATAACTAGAACAATGGCCGTAAGTAAGAAGTCAATTTTTAAGTCTCAAGGACAGAAATTTTAAAAAAAAAAAGGTGATTTCTAAAAATACGTAATTCACATCTATTATATAGATAAATCTCTATAGAGAGAAACTATAGATCCATATCTATATATAATCCATATATCTAAATTTAAAGAGAGATAGCTTCTATGTATGTATTATCCATCCATCCATTATCACTGATCGATCGCTTGGTCCATCTTCTGTGTCTCCATTGAAAGAAGTTTGATTGTGAGGAGGGCAAGAGTGAGTCACAGAGCAGGCGAGACACTCAGACAGAGCTGATGTTACATTCTAGAAGGTTCATTGTTACAGAGAGCAGCCCCACGTTGGAGTCTGGGCTGACAGTAAAGCCACAGGCTCTACCCCCAGTGCCATGTAGCCTCCACCTCAAATGCCTTGAATTACAATTCCCAGCATGCCATGAAACTGGCTTCCCTCCCAGGGGGAAGGCGCTAGGCACGCGTGTTGAATGGGAAAGGCTGGACGGCACACTGGTGGACCCTTCTCCTGGCCTCCTCGCTTTTCTGGCTTTAGCGCTATAGGCAACATGATCCCAGCTTCTTGAGAGACTATGGCAGCCGCCATCTTGACCTCTGGCTCAAGCTTGGGTGGTACGTTTTGAACCTTGGTTGTCTCCTGTCCCAGCCCTCTGGGCCCCGCACAACCTCTTGCATGTGTTTCCTGCAAGGAGGTGGCCTTGAATTTGTTTTCCTGGTGGTTCTGCCCTTGGGCCTTGGAGGCTCAGTTTTGGGTCCTGCCCTTTGGCGGAGCCTGGGTCCGTGAGGGGCTGGTGGATTCCAAGTCTAACCAGGAGTCTATATTTCACAGTTTTCCTCTCCCTTCCCCCACTCTCCCTCTCTGTTCTCTTTGAACCCCTCACTCACTGATTAAAAGTCTTTGTGCATAGTGGAGTTTGCTTGCTTTGGGCCATGGTAGGCACACACCCTTAGGGCTGACAACGGAGGTTTTCCCCTTTCCAATTTGGGGTCCTGGGTATCAGTTTGGTTCCCTCAGCTTCACCTGGCATCAGACTCCATGAGCCAACTATCTGGAGCCTTGAGACTGTATCACTGTCTCAAGGAGGTTTTCTTTTCCAGGAACCTGTCCTTGCTCCTGGGCCTTCAGTTATTGGATGGAGCCCACCAGCTTCATCTCTAAAACGGCGATGCTAGCAGCTGCTCACATACAGAGGGGAACCTCCTTAGAATCACATCACATCTAAAAGCACCTCCACACCCCTAACCTGGGCTGGGCTCCATAGCCTGGAAGGATCCATTGCTCTGTTCTCCCCCATCCTGATGAGTCTGATCGTCTTGGGACAGCAGGAGGGCAACAAAACAAAGGTAGAGGCTGACCCACTCGCCACCTGAATTCCACTCCCGGAGAGATGGGGGTTCTGTGGAGTCTTCCAGGCCTGGCTGCTCTCCATAGAGGAAGGGCAGCCAGGGAACAGATAAACCAACGTGGATTTGCTGACAGTTCATTCAGGGCGGCAGGGCTGGAGTGTGTCGGGAGGAGAACCGGCAGGCCTCTCCTCGTCTCGGGTGCCCCATCACTCTGCTAGCCTCGCCCCTCCTCGCTCTGACATCCGCCATCCGCACCCCGCCCACCATCTCTCACATGGATCAGACCATGTCTCCCGACAATCCCCTTCAAACTCCACCCTAATCCTCCCCACGCACCTGCCAGCACTGCCCTCCACACCACCGCTGAATACGCATGGATTTTAGCTTCAGTGGTTGTGTTCATGGCAATGTCATCAGCCCGAGGACAGGTCCTGTCACCAGGGCAACCGGAGGCACAGCATGTACATTCCCTCCTTAGCGGCTGTCTCCTGCCTTCTTGGGTGGATTCCAACTGTGTCTTTGATTCATTCCATGTATGTGGTCACTGGGATGTAGACACGGGGCAGGCTCTGCATCCTTAACTTGTCTTCTGCAGTTGCTGGCTGAGGCCTGCTTTCCGGAGTCCATGACTCTGCTCCACCTGATTTCTGCAAATAGAACACAGGCCCTTCCCCAAGCATATTTAGCTTCCCGGTCACAGCTTTACTAACCTTTTGTCCTTTAACACTAACATTTCACTTCTTTATTCCAGAGCCTAATGCTTGTCCCTATGACATGTCCTCAGTGCAATGCTCATCAAGGTCCCATTAATCGTGGGTTCACTGTCACTGACGTTCCCAGCTACAGGTCACCCCGCTCTGTGATTAGGATGCTAGAAAGGCTGTCCTTGCATTATGAAGGAGGCTGCAAGGGAGGACCTATGAATGCCTTATAAATCTTCAGCTCAGGATTGGTTCCATATCTACACCTGCCCCCCATGCGTATAATCTTAGCTATAACACATAGATCTCCAGCATGAAGATGTCTGGAACATTCCAAATGCAAGCACCCGTGCACAAGCACTACACACGTCTCCATTTTCCTCCTCCTACCTCCATGCTCTCCCTTGGAATTTGTGAGAAAATGTTATCCAGTGCATCTTTGATTGTAGACCTGATGACGTGGGATTCTAAAGGCTGTAAGACTAGAGAGGAGATGCACCGCGTGTTTTCTGCGCAGTGGGATAAGCGCACCTGGCGGTTTTCAGTAGGCCCTGCCGGGGCTGGTCTCTACCTGACTCATTGCTGGGTTTTGCCCTTGAGCAGTCATCTCCAGACCGGATTTGAGTTTGGAGAAACATGTGCACTCACGCACAGGTCTCTGCACGCAAGTCATGGAGAAGCGGAGTCTGGAGGGAGGCCCGGTGTCTATAAGGAGATACTGAACCCCTGCCCGCGTGGTTCTTACAGATGTGCCCACAGGGTTGGGAACCAGGACAGACCTGCCCTCCTACTTTGGGGGCCAGGCCCTTCCTCACGTGCTGGTCTATTCCCCACGCGGTCCCAGTGAGGCCAGCGATGCTCAGGGCCTCGAATATGCTCATTCTGTGCCGCCCTCTCCCCAGTCGGTTTCATCCTGAGTCACCACTTCAGCGCCTCCTGAGCCTGCTCAGAAGTCTTCAGGGCTTTGTTAGCAGCTCTGGGGGGAGGCCTCCCCTTTGAGGAACCCCATGCCTCCATCTTTCTCCATTTTTAGGAGGTGATGAGAGGTGCTTGTAAGACCTTTCAACTGGCCCCTCCTCTGAAGACCAGCAGTTACCTGGGACTGAAAGGGCTTATGAGACCTTCGGAGTGGGCTGGAAACGGGAAGCAGCCTGACATTCCCCTCTGTAGAGGGCTGTTGCAGCCAGCAGGGGCTGGGACTTAGTTTACATAGGGAGGAACAGTGAGTCACTGCCATGAAGGATGGAATTATTCTCGGTGGGGTTTTCTGGCCGTGAGTTGTGCAGACCTGAGGGTGTGTGGACGCCAGAGGCAGATCGGGCAGGATTTCGTCTCCCTCCTGGAGAATGCCCTGCGGAGAAGCAGCGCCGTGGGTGCCTCCATCTTCATTATCTGCTCCTCAGTCCTCAGTGAGGGTGGAAAGACTGGCTTTGCCTTCAGGCAGCAGCTCCCTGCCAAGGGTGCAGGGGGGCGCTGCTCGGACTTAAATCTATGCAGGTGGCCTTGCTCTCTTGACTGCTATGGATTGCAGGGGTCTGGGGGTTCCCCAGATAATTTACAGGATGATGACCCTAAGTCCTGGGCACTCTCCACGTGTCACCTCAGGGAATGCTTACAGCAGCCCTGGAGAGGGACACCCCTATTTCACCGATGGGAAGCTGAGACTCAGTTAAGAAAGTCACCTAATGACCTCGGCAAATCGTCCGTGGTGTGTGGCTTTTCGCTCCGGTCAGCCTCCAAAGTCGGGGTTTTTCCAGTGATGTGGCACGTCCCAGAGTCCGCAGGAGGCTACCTGATCCTGGCACTTTACACAGTGTGCTGAGGAAGAGATATTAGCGCTCCTGTTTCTTTAATATTAAGCATCATCCGGACGTGGTAGATGAAGGGGTGAGTAAAAAGGACTAATTAGGAAAACATTCCAGTTTCTGCGACGGCAGGACTTCAGCTGTTGTTGAAAATGTAGCCTCAGGAGGGAAGCAGCTTTTATTCAAATACAATGCTGCTAAATTAGAGGCTACTGGGAAATAGGACGTCACAGGAGCTGGGTATTCAGGATTTTTTGATATTGTCAGTACCCAGTTGAGGAACGGATGCCTAATCTAAAAATGTAAATAGAACATATGATTTCAGGCAGCAGGAAGTCATCATGGCAATTGAGATTCTCAGGATAGCCGGCCCCAGAGGGCAGGTAAGTTTCCAGATATAGGGCTTGGCCAGAAGTGGCGGAGGGTGCGTGTGCCAGCGCTGGCCTGTGCCCAAGGCCCGCGGGATGTCAAGGGGACCGCGGAAGCTGCCATGTGCTCCGGAGGCCCTGCCCGCTGTGCCCTCCGCCCCCAGGTGGGGAGCCGGCTTTTCCCCCTCTGCAGCAGGCAGTTGCTTGAGGCTGAGCAGGCTGACCTTGCCCCCAACTCCCCAAGGGCGGCAGCAGGAAATGAAGTCTCAGTAGAGGTCCTGGGGGTGGGGAGAGGCCGAGAGAGGGAGGCTGTTGCCTGAACTAGCAACACCCACAGTTTAAATGTCAGGCGATTTACAAGCCATCTGAGATGCTTGGGAACGCGATGGAAAAGTCTTTCTCTGCCTGTCCCTCCGGTTATAAAATTAAGCGCGTCATAAATTCCCCGCATTGCTAAGTTCCCGGTGCTTCTGTGAGAAGACATTAAAAATAGCGCCCCTTACATCTCTGATTCTCACCGGGCGAGCTCCCAGGCCAAAAGTGTACCCCGGAAGTTAAGCTCCCTTTTAATCTGCCTTTTTCATTTCAGGCCTTTTCTCTTTAAAGCCCTACTGGTTTTCAAAGACAACCTGTGTCTGAAATAGCCTCATTTTGTTAACAGCAAGAGTGAATAGAGGTGGGGAAAAAAAAAAAAAAAAAAGGGAAATAAAAGTGAATGCCTGCGTAGGAATTTAAAGTTTCATTGAAAATAAAATAGAAATAAATCACTAATAGTACGCGTCTCCCCAGGGGATGGGTGTATCACACGGCTGGGACATTGAGTACGATGGCCTGGGCTCCTTTGGGGAAATATGGGGGTCCCTTTTGGCAGAGACAAGTTTTGCTTTTCCCTGAAGTTGCAACCTCAGCCTCCCTAGAGAAATCTGTCCCCAAAGCGGTGGCTGTCGGGGGAGGGTGGTCTGCTCAGGGCGAAATTCATTAAAACCCAGGGAAGGAAGAGCTGTTATTTGCTTAGGAAGGAAAAAAAATAAAAATAAAAAGCTCATTACCTCGAGCAAAATGACTGCTTCAGGATTAAGGAATTGACAGTTCAAGTTTAATTAGACCGGCCCAGTGAAAACGAAAGGCAGAGCTTTCAGACACTTAACGTGAGCATATGTGCATTTATTAGTCCACTGCTCGGGGGACTTTGTGACTGTGGGCGCCAATAACTTGACAGTATCCCTCAGCTTTTGGTGGAGAGGACCTTTGAGCTCATTTTGCAGGGAAAACAGTCTCCCTATCAATAGTGCCAAGATTTCTTCAATTTTCTTCCATTCCCGTCATTTGCCTTAATTACTTGCAGTCTTTCTGATTTTAGGCTATTCATGACTTTCTTCTCCATTAATAGTGTCACTAAGGAAACTGTTCCATCTGGGTAGAGGATGTTCGTACAGGTTGGCTTTTCCTTGGGGGCTGAGATCGTACAGGACTTGCTGGTACTCCCGGGATTGTGGGGTGGTCCCACATAACCCCGCAGGCAGCGCAGAAATGAGCGGGTGGCGTCTACCAGGGAACGGGGTGGCCAGTGCCTTGCTTGCTCCCTTATCTCCTAGGAGGATGCTGGCACCAAGTGGGCACTCAGGAGCTGTGCTTTTATAGAAGGGGGTGTTACAGGGCAAAAGGAGGGGCACCCTGGGATCCCCAAACCTGCCTGCTCTGAATATCAGTAGGTGCTGCTGGCCACCACATCTAGACAAAACATACTCTAGTGCATAAGACCTGCAATGGAAAAGAACTTTAACACACTCAGTGTGCAATAGAGAGAGGAGAGAGGGATAAGGGATATAGTTAAAATAGTTTCCAATTAAACCCCGGAGGGACCCCCGAACCCATCGTGGGTAAATGCCCAGCCAGACAGGTTTGGCCCAAAGCAGGACTGCTGAGGCCCGAGAGCTTGCCACAAGTCTAAGGCACCTCCCGATGAGGACCCACAGGAAAGCGGCAGAAGGGGCCAGACAAGTCTGGAAGGAAAAGAGCACAATCAAAATCAAGATGAAGGCTGCCATTGTTGATCTCCCCGCGGTCTCGCGGTCCCTCACCCACGTCAGTTTCAAGTGTCTCCTTCCCCGTCCCCCAAGTCCCTGGTGCAAGTCCAGGCTGAGAAGCAAGTGCAGCTTCTTCACACGTCTCTGCTCCACGTGCCTCCTCCAGGTCTCCCTGCTCGCCTCCCTCCTGCTCCCTGCCTTCTCCAGCTTCTCCTCCCTGCCTGGGGTGGGGCAGGGAACCCAGAACCTCCCCTTTCTATGGATATTGACATGGGGGGTGGGGGAGCGAGGGGGTGTGAGCGGGAAGAATCAGGGGTTTGGGGAGTACATGATTACCAGAGTGACGTGTTACCTGAAAATAAAGTCTGAGTGATAGTCAGGGTTTATTATCATCGCAGTGAGGATTCCAGCCAGAAGCCTTCCCACGGATTTTATTCTGTGAAAGCTGTTCCAGTAAACACGAGTTTGAATCTAGTTTGTATAGGTAGGAACGGTGAGTCACTGACATTAATAGTATAATCACTCCTGATAGGAGGGACTCCTGCTTCTAAGTTGTCCCGACCTGAATATTGCTGAGCGCGGGTGACGGAGGCTGGCGTCTCCCTCCTGGAGGATGCCCTGCGGAGGAGCAGCACGGTGGGCGCCCACCTCCATCTTCTTTATCTGCTCCTTGGTCCTGGGGTGGGGGGTGCACTGGCTTTGCCTCCAGGAAGCAGATTCCTGCCGAGGGTGCGGGGTGGGGGCTGTTAGAGGGGCTTCTCCCGCTGGCCCGCTGGCCCATCACGGACGGAAGGAGGGTGAGGCGGGAGGTTGACTTGGCAAGACTGGAGACCTGCCAGTCCTTAACAAGCCAGCATGGCCCATGTCTCAGAAGAAAGACACACAATTGCCTTGGCCTTCTTAGTCCCGGGGGACCTTCCGGCTCTTCTCTCTGCTCAGTTGCCAAGTCGCAGAAACCCTCCTGAAGCTCGCGCACAGGAATATATAGACAATTTCAGTGCAAGAACATCGCTCTGGTTATTATCTTATGTTAAATAATTAACTCTAAGATAATCTATTTCGTAGTGAAAATTCAGTGGAAAGGGTTTTAAAAAGTCATATTGGATTGCTTTAGCAAACCTTCCTTTTTGTTGAAAAAAATGTGATTTGAGCCGTAATAGATAGGATTTTGCATAACTAAACTTCTCAGCACCAGCTCAACTGTAGAAAGAGGTGCCGTTTATACTGGGGAAGAGGAGTAAACATTCTACTTCTGGTTCCTTCAAAGAATCCAAATCCATTAGGAGAACAAGTTCAAAGGAGAGGGCATGTGAACTAAAAGTTACTTTGCACTAGCACCTGGCCTTGTGCGTGTTATTTCGCACGGAGGGACGGCAGCTTTGTGGGCGGGCTCCCTGCAGCGCCTCAGACTTCGGCGTTTATATCGGTAAATAAGGCCATGGCTTCGCCGAGTCCTCCAACACCACCTTTTAATAAAGTCACCCTCAGTCTTAAATGAACTCTGTTCAGATAAATCAACACAGAACAATACAAATCAGCGCTCAGGAGCAGCTGGCTTAGGGGAGGCAAACTCATGGGCATTTCTGTTCTACATCGTGCAACACGATGTTGACCTTCCATTAGGTGTTTTTTATGCAACCTGGTTCTCCAAAGAAATTTGCTTCTAGACAATAAAATTACATAGATGTTATATAATTGTAACTATACAGGCATAGACGTGTATTTATGTATAATTATAAATTAACATTTGATGGATATATCTTAGAAATATTATGTAATTATAGATTAAAGATATAATTATATGTAAATAGGAATAGATTTCTGTACTACATAAATATATTATGCGCGTGGTTTATATATAACCATATAGAATTTATTAGTCTGCATCCAAATATATGTCATATAGAATTTTATTACCTAGAGACAAATTATATATTCTTTCATTTATTTTTCCTGTTTGTAATTACACTAATTTCTTTACAAATGCTCACAGTGGGCACAGAAGTTCATGTTTTTAATTCAAGGCTCGGAGTAAGGCATGACATCAGATTAATTTGTCAGGCCCCACCTTGCTCCTATGAATTTGATTCCCTCGTATTTGCCATGTCTTAGTCACCGAGTTGGAAGAGGTTACCAATTTCTGCGTCTGTGGAAGGGAAATGTAGCCTGCAAGGGGCAGCAAGGAATTCTTATAAATACGTTTTATTAAGTAAAAGGAAGTGGATGCTTCTTTGGATAAAGCAGCCACACAGCAGCCGTTGATTCAGAGCAAAACATTGATATACTTAAAAACGTGGCTCTCGTCATGCCAAGTTGGTCATCCCAGGAATGTCTCAGAATTGTCCAACACCGCGCCTTTATAGGTCTCTCCGGTGTACGGAATTCTCAGAACTAGCTCAGTCTGTTAACATGGGAGGGGGCTGGTGGTTGAGCCCGCGCGCCCCAAGGCATTCGGGGCTGAGAGCAACCACTCAAAACACGCGCCTTCCAGAAAAATCGGTGCTGACGAGCTGAGCGAGTTCACTGTGCTATCGGAGTGTTGCAGGAATCCCACTGGGTCAGTCTCACTTAACACACAGGCCTGGAAATGACAGACCCAAGAAGTTGCTGTTGCTCTTATTTCTGTTTTCTTCGTGAGTGTGCTACTAGGTAAAGACAACAGTCGTGGCTTCAGCGGCTTGGCTCAGTATGTGTTTATCACCTTGAATTGACTGCAGTGGTAATTACATATTTGTTTTAAAATACAGTGTTCTTCAGTTTGGGATCAGAGTGATGAAAAATATAAAGTCCAAAAATATGTTAATAGTTGTTATACTTGGAAAAAATACTCAGAATGCCTGATCTAGATCTCTTTCATATTATAAACGTATACATATTTCAGCCTTTCATATTAGTCATTCCTCCGCACTAAGGGGTTTTGAATTGCTGGAATGGTTTGAGGCAGGACCACAGCAGGTCTATTATTTTGATATTCACTGGAGTACTTTCAATTGCAAGGGATAGAAACTTAAAATTTAACTGGGGTAAACAAAACAGACATTGGTGGTGCAGCTGGCTGGGGTGGTTACGTTACGGGGCAGTGGCTTCAGGTCTGGCTGCATCCAGGAACATGATAAGTGTAGTCAGGGCCGGGGTGCTTGCTGCACAGGGAGGGTTCACTCTCCCCTAACACCTTCTCTGCCTTTGTCTCTATCTCAGTCTCTGCTGCTTTATTTCTTTCTGTTTTCCTCTCTCCCATCCTCCCACATTAAAATGATCAAATCAAAGTCTCAGAAGGAATTTGAAGAACTTCTCACCTGTCTCCCAGCCTCTTGGACAAGAATTAGCTGCAACTCTCTGGAAGGACAAAGAGGGCACACTCACCCTTGCTTTTTCTTTGTCTGCTCTCAGCCAGGCCCGGGGCAGGGGTGGGGGCGCTTTATTCTTGGAGAGCTGACTCCTTACATCCTTGGGACAGCCCGAGGGCATTCCCATCATCCAGATGAGGAAACAGAGACTCCCCTTGTGTGTCTTGGGGTCCTCATCTGTCAGTAAGAAGGCAGCTTCCCGCCCCACTGACCCCCAGGCGCCGAGTGAGGGGTGGGAAGCAGGGACACAGATGGACAAGCCCTGTTGGGCCTGCAGAGAAGGGGCAGTTACCCACCAGCTGGAGGGGTCCTGAGCTTGGCCCGAGGGAACACACGCTGGATGAGGTGGACAAGGATGCCAGGGCGATGGGGAGTGCGGCGAAGCCCCAGGCGAGCTTAGTTTTGTTTACAGCCTTGGAAGCCCAGAGGGCTCACTCTCCATGGTGTCCTTGAGTAGGAAAAGCAGAACAGGGACGGTGCTGGAAGTGGCCGCCAGGGGACACGGCTCTTTACCCTGGGGTGCACCTCTGGCCCCAGCGCCGGCCTGTCGGAGCCAGGTACCCTGTGGCCGCTGCAGCAGCAGGTCCGCCAGGTACGAGCTGCCTGCCTGTCGGGCACTTATGGCCGGAGGTGTTAAAGCCGAAATCACATCTTTGAAAGGTCAATGTGGTTTAGACTAACGATGAGCGTGCTGGCAGTAACAGTCTGGGCCAGCTTATTTATTCTCTTCCAAATTAGAAAAGTGACGCGGCCTCACTGCCACCCTGGGAAACATCTCCTCTGAGGAGGGGGATCTTGCAAGTCAGGGGGATCTTGCAAGTCAGGGGGCTCTTGCAAGCTGGGGACTCTGCAAGCTGGGGACTTGCAAGCTGGGGGCTCTTGCAAGCTGGGGGCTCTTGCAAGCTGGGGGCTCTTGCAAGCTGGGGGCTCTTGAGAGCTGGGGGCTCTTGCAAGCTGGGGGCGACGCTGTTTGCTATTTCTTGTTGGCTGTTTTCTCGTTTTCCTTCAGAGCATGGCATTGAGGATGAGTGATGTTCAGGGGTGTGTTTGATGGATAGGAGCCCTGGCCTGGCCCCGGCTGGGAATTCAGCGTGGTTCAGGCCTGGTGCTAATGGCTCAGGCTTGGGGTGCTGGGAGCCGTTGGCGCCTCCTGATGAAAAGCTGGAGCGGCCTCGCCCGAAGGTCACGGTGGCCCGTGTTCTCACCCCCTCATCCTGGCAGCCTCCACATGGGTCTCTCCCGTGTTTTCCTTCCTCATCCCCAAGTCCCTGGTGCAAGTGCAAGGTGGAGAAGCCAGCAGTCCCCTCTTGGCGTATCTGCTGCACGTGTCTGCTTTGCTTCTCAAGGGTCAGCACACCTTCCATTGCCCCCCCCCCCCATGGGGATCATACTGCTACAGGAGAGGCTTCTGGGTTGGAAGGGAGGTGGTTGCTTTTTCTTTTCTATTTTAATTTTTGAGGGACCCAGACGTTTGTTGCTCTCTGCTGCCCCCTGTTGCTCCCGGGTGGGAACAGCTGGTTTTCCACTCGGTGTTTCTTAGACCAATCCCTCAAAGAGCTTCCTGTGAGGTTGACCCTGGGTTCCTGCTGTCATTTGAGGTCAACTGGGTGTGAGACTGACTGTCAAGTGCAAGCTGAGCTGGATGAGGACCCGGGATGTAGCCACAGCGGGGTCATGGAGTAATGCAGAAGGAAGCAGGAAGCTGTGAGCCCCCCTGGGGGTGGCAGTCCCAGCTCTCACAGCTCGGCTCTGCACCTTAGGGTCCTGCCCTGGCCCCAGCCAAAAATTCAGTTAAACCAACATGCTGAGAACTTGCATGGTTCAGGCCTGGTGCTAACGGCTGGGGTTTCAAGGAGGGAGAAGGAGAGCCGGGGAGCACGTGGTTAACACTGGGGTCAGATTTTGAACATTAGCTTGAATTGTTGCCATTGTGGGGCTGGAGTTAGCATTTCAGCCCTCTAAGCAGTATTCTCTGTCTCTGTGAAGTGGGACTAAGTCCTACATGATTCAGAGGTGGCCATGAGAAGCCAGGAGATCATTAGGAGGATATTTCTCACTGGTTCTCATGTACCGGCGCTTTTTAAAAACCTGTACTCTAATCCTCGGGGCAATCTTATACACTCTATCCAGCCATCACCCCCCGTTTTACAAGTAAGAGGAGAAATTGTGAAGAATTCATCTGTTGAAGTAAGCATAACACCTGACAAGAAATTTGTTGTTGCTGTTTGTTTGTTTGTTTGTTTGGGGCTGCAAACAATAGACACTCCACTAAAGAGGCTTCTCCTGTATGGACTTATTATGTCCATGATTCCTGAAGGTAAAGGACTTTATGGCTAGCAGTGCAGAGGTGTCACTAAGAATCCCAGGGGCTTTGTTTCTTTGTATCTCCCCATTTTCAAATTTGCCCCCTCATTGTACAAGATGGCTGCCACAGCGCCAGCCATCACCTCCTCATACAACCGCATTCAAAGACATCAGAGGCACTTCCTTCTCAAATCAAATTAGGGGGGAATCGTTCCCAGATGCCCTCAGCAAACACCCCCAATCTCATTGGACAGATCTGCATCACATTATCACACTTGACCCAATCATTGGCAAGTGTGATCAGAATACTCAGCTGTGCTTCCATTAATCAGAAGGGACTCCCTGGGGGGAGGTCACCTCCTCTGAAGGCACAGAGGGTGCTCACATACTGGGAACTGGGTCTGAGCCCAGAACAAAAGAGCACCCGGAGGGATGGCTGCTTTGTTCGCAGCCGGCAAGGTCTACACCTCACAGCTGGGTCCACAAGACTAACTCCAGGTCGTGCACTTTGGCCCAACACCGGACCCCACGTGTGGCGCAGCGTGTCGCATCCAGCCTGGCCCAGCAGCCCTCCCTGCAGGTTGCCAACATGCTGGTGATTATGTTCACGCGGTGATGGGGGCAGACAGAAGGAAAGAATCATACTTTGTGCTGTAAGTTGTAGCCACGGAATTTTAGGGGATTCTGAGACCGCACATTGGAACACTTGAGGAGGCCGTTTCCTTTCAACCAGGTGTTGGGTCTTGCTTTCTTCACCTCCCTAAGCTCCACAGTCTTCCTTTCCACTGTCCCCCGACTCTCACCTGCAGGGAGACTGGCCACCTCAAGGCAGAAGTGACGCTGTGGAAAGCTGTGCTGATGTGGCGGAAATCTCCCAGAGGACTCTGTGCATTTTTGTGTTGATTTCGTGGTTCACAAGTGATGTCACATTTTAGAAAATGAGTCGAAGTTCCGTAGAGTATGATGGTCAAGGTCGGAAGCCTTGACCTTGCTTTCAAGCTCCTACTGGGCTGAAGGGCCTTGGTTCACTGCGCCTGACCGGCAGATGACGGCTCTGCCTCTCGGGAACTTCTGACCTCGGGCAGCTGATGCGTCCTCTGGCCTGAGTTTTTCCATCTGTAAAGTGGGCTAACAACACCTCTCTGGGGGTGTTCTGAGGAGCGACTGGGGCAATATCTGAGTGTTTCTGTGCTGTGTCCTGAGTTCACCATCGTTGCTTCCCCCCATTGTTACCATTTACCCATTTCATGGCCTGATGGATCCTTTGTAATAAAGGCTCTAGGGCCCTTTCTGCCCACTTTTGTCTGTGCAGACGTCTTCTCTTGCTTTTCCCTAATAAACCTATCCTTTTGAAATGAGAAAAATAAATCTAGATACGGCGGCAAGTGAGGCTGCCTGCGATGGGAGCCGTGGTCGTGCATTTGGGGTCGTGGCAGGAGGACCCCTGCACACGGGGGCACCAGCTTCCGTCTTCATACATGTTTTAGGGAGCAACACCTGGGGACCGTGCTCGGGGGAGTCAGAGACAGGGAGTGACTCGTTCACCCTCACCTTGGACCTGCTATTTGAGGTGAAGTGGCCACTACGCGTTGCTCGGGAGGGAAGTTCGCTGCAGTGACCAGCACCATCTGCAGGGTGGTTTCCTTTCCCCCAGTCAGCTTGCCAGCGCCCATGTCCCTCCTCAGCTCCCTCCTCACTCAGGCACTTCAAGAAGGTGCTGGGGGGTGGGCAGGGGTAGGAATGGGGTTGTATCTGGGGCTTATTGTCACACTGACCATGCTCCCTCCCCCCAGAGCCTCGGGCACCAGAGCCCTCCGGCCCACGGGTCTGTTCAACCCACACGAGTCTCTAGTCGGGAGCTGGACCTCACTTTCAGGCCCCCAGGGCTTTGTAGCCCCTTTTCGCTTCCCTCTGAGGACAAGCAACCTGAGGACGGCCACGTGCAGGTGCTCAGAGCTTCCCCCTTCGCCAGGTGTGTGACCCCCACATTTACCTTCTCTGAACTTCCATGTCATCCTGCGGAGGCTGGAGGTGCGGGTTCCTGCCTCGTCATGAGCCGGCACACGCCCCGGGCTCGAGCTCCGAGGCTGAGTCACTGGGCAGAACGCCGCACCGCTGCCCCGCCACCCTCCCCAGGGCCCCGATGACACCTCACCGGCCCCGGCACCAGATGCCCTGCGTCCTGCCCCTGGACCCCTCTCCGGAGTGTTGTTTCCACTGGGGGGCCTGCAGGGGCACGGGGTGGCGGTGAGGCAGCTCCTGGCCCTCCCGAGTGCTCGTGCCGCCTGCCCAAGCACGCAGCACCCAGTTTTCTTGGGATTTCTGCTTAGGCTTCAACCCAGAGCACGTGCAGGCCCTTTCAGACCCCACACGGCAGAGGCTGAGTGGGGGATTCTCCGGGTGGGGTTTCATCTCTGTGTGAACGGCTCAGGGGTCTTTTACGACTTCCCAATAAAAGATGGAGTTTTCAGGAGCACCGTCTTTTTATGGTGCCGGGCCCAAATCCACGTCTGGCCCCATGCCATGACCTTGGATGGAAGAGCCGCTTGGCGGACGACATCAGCTGCGCCGAATGACGCTCCCTTCGAGTCCGCTTCCCGAAAGCACCGCCGAGTCGGATGTATCAGCAGCGAGACAGAGGTCGTCATTCATCCTGCTGCGTGACTGGCCTCTGTGCCGTCTCCTGACATTCCTGGAAGGACCAGGCACAGAGGCCAGGGACACACGGCCCAGGACAGCTGCAGGGCGGCCCTGGCAGCCCCCAGAGGGGCCTTCCCACAGGAGTGGGCTGCAGAGAGAGGCGCCGATGCCCAGAAGGGAAAGAGACAAATCTGACAGAAATCCAATTTCTGCCACCAAATTTAGATTATGAGATGAAAGGTTAGATTTATGAGGCTAGATTCAGCCTCCCTAGGTGTTAGGGCTTCGGGCCTGCTGCCAGGTGAGAAGTAGCATATTTTTGGAGAAATTTAGATCCAACGAACATACAGACCCAGGCAAGTTCTTAGTGAACTGACGCGTTCTGGCTTCATAACAGCACAGATCTAATGTATAGGTTGTAGGAATGCATGGCGCATGGGTATGGATACACAGATAGGGGCATGATGAACACTCTAGAAATCAGTGGACCCCTAGAGAGCACCCTTGCTGACGTTCCTAGCCTGGTCCTATATGTATGAGCACATTTGAAAGTTTGGGGTCCCCATCATCTGTCTTGTATTGACTCGACATGGTCATTTCTTCTTGTCACTAAATATTCTCAGATCCAATATTTTAAGTAGCTGCACCCCACTCCATTGTGGGGATGCAGAGAAATCAGCTGAACCCCTGTGTTGGGCTTCTAGGTGGTCCCCAATAAAAAGCTAATATGTGTTTGACTTTTGCTCTAGCCAGAGCATATTGTCATAATACCTGGACCAATAGAAAAAACTTTTTCCTGGTGGATTTCAAAGAAAAGAGCTCACAGTCTCCTTCATGCAGCTGCATTATCTGTAACGGGTTTCGAAGCCCTTCCTCTGATTTACTCTACCAGAAACTTTATCTCCTAATTAATGGTTTTTGTTTTTGTTGTTTTCATTTTCAGCCTGGTTGCATCAGATGGATGATATCTGTTTTTCTTAGGAACATTTCTGAAACTACTGAACAATATGGAACATGTTGTCAAGAAGGGTATTTTTCACAGATGCCTTTTTGTCACACAAATGTGATTAGACAGAGCAGCATGATTAATCCTGTTCTCTGATGTGGTTTCATAAGCTTCATTTATCTATTATCTGGAGAAATTCTCTACATGAGTCTTGCCAATGATAAATCAATAGGCAAATTATTTGCTTTCCTAGGCACCATCCGTTGCCCCTGTAGCGCTCTATCCATCCACCTAGCAGCCACCCAGCTATCCACCCATCCACCCATCCATCCATCCATCTGTCCATCCATCCATCCATCCATCCATCCACCATCTACTCATCATCTACCCATCCATCATCCATCCATCCACCCATCCATCCACCCACCCATCCATCCATCCATCCATCTGTCCATCCATCCATCCATCCATCCATCCATTCGTCCACCCATCCACCCACCCATCCATCCATCCATCCATCTGTCCATCCATCCATCCATCCATCCATTCATCCATCCATCCATTCGTCCACCCATCCACCCATCCATACACCCATCCATCCTCTTAAAAACGTACTTTGGCACTCTTAACAATCCTTCCGGTCTCCCTCTCCTCCTCCTGTTCCCTTCTTCAGCCTGAAATCCTGCGTGGTATGTGGACTTGACATTAACAAGAAAAAACATCCTGCTGATGACCATGCTCCTTGGAATAACTAATATTTATTCATTGTTCTCCATTCTTCAAATGCATCATGAAACATAAATGTATTTAATAAGCGCAAGGCTCTCTAAAGCAGATACTGGTAATATTCCCATTTTGAAGATGGTAAAACTGATGTGGAGCAGCCACATCAGGTGTCTGTATTGCTCAGGTATGAGGCTAGATTCAGCCTCCCTAGGTGTTAGGACTTCGGGCCTGCTGCCAGGTGAGAAGTAGCATATTTTTGGAGAAAATTAGATCCCATGAACATAGACCCAGGCAAACTCTTAATAAACTAATGCATTCCGGTTTAGTAACAGCACAGATCTAAAGTATAGGAACAGATCTACAGATCTACTGTAGGAACGCATGGCGCATGGCTGGAGGAGCCCTGGTGGAGGGCTGTTTGTCGTTCATCAGGCCGCCGCAAGTCCTACCTCCAGAAAGGGAGTGGCTGACATCTAAAATGCTGCTGTCAGGATTGGTCCTTTCACATGCCTCCCCTAACTTCATAATCCAGACGACCTTTGCTTCCCTCTATTTGTAATGAAACTAGTCTCTACTCCTGAAAAGCTGAAGTCATTGTCTCTTCATTGAGCGTTTTGCAGGTGAGCAGATGAGTTTAAGTCCAGATTGTTTAGGACTTTGACATACATCAATTAAAATGAACAACAAGCTATTCAAGAAACAGTAGAAACTCATCTATTTAAAAACATAATATGGGCCTCCCCGGTGGCACAGGCGGTTGAGCGCCGCACTGTGAAGCTGTCCGCAGCCTCTGCAGTGCAGGCTCGATCCCAGCCTGCCCACGAGAATCCCACATGGTGCAGCAGACCTCTCCTGTCTCGCCCGCTGCTCCCCTCAGCAGTGTATTCTGTCAGTCTGCCTGTTCCGTTCCCTGCTCTGTCTCCAGTGAATCTCACCCTCCCGTGCATCTGGCCTGTACCTCGGTTCTTGTATAAAAATAAATAAATCTTAAAAAAATAAAAGCATAATATGTGCTCATGCAAGAGGAAGGCCCTGGGAGGCTCCTCAAGCTGGCTCTTAGGGTAGCGAGCAAATGAACTTGAATCTCCTCTCTATTTTTAACAAGGGAAAGGTCTTCATATATTGTGTAATTAAAATTTAATTGTATGATGATAAAAAATGAAGGGTCTGGAATATTCTGTGAATTCTTGAGAGGTTGTTTCTCTTCTCTGCCGGCCCTGCCTGCTCTTACAGATGACACAATCGTGCCTCCTCCCTTTATCTAATTTATGTTCTATAGAGGAATTTAATTTGATTTTTTAAATTAGTCATCCTTTAGATTACTCACTCACCGGTGCCATTGAAAAGACCAAAAATACAACCACGAGATCAAAAGAGACCAAAATGCTGGGAAACCGACAGTGAACCGGACCTTTGGTTTGGACCCACGCTGTGTCCCAGTGACACACCTGACCTTGGTGGAGGGCGGACCGTCCAGCACGCCCTCGCCGCGGCGGAGGAAGCCCGGATGTTTCCCTTTGGAAGCACCATTTGTCTCATCCTTCCCTGAGTCACCATTCCAGAGAAGAGAAGCCTTCAGGGGTGGCATTCTGAGAGGCGCTACATCATCCATTTCGTTTCTTTTCACCCCAGATGGTATTTCCCAGCAACAAGGAAACACTTCGGCAAAGAGGGGATGGTTTCTATGTAAAACCTAACCCGCTCGGGCTCACAGAGAAAGGAGCATGACTCAGACTATAAAGTCTCCAAGGGAGAGATGGACGTACACAGGACCCAGCCACGGTGCGCGGTCCACCCGCAGCCTGAAAAGAGTTATTTTAGGACAGATAAAAGAAGGGCTACTTTGGAAGCAGGTCGGTCACAGCTGAGGGCTCTGAGCTAAGCTACTTCAGTTTTGATCCCAGGCTCAGGTGCTCCAGCAGTTTGCAACCATGCACACCGTGCCTGCCCTGCTGCCCTCTGTGCACCCTCAGCTTCCCTAACAGCAATTAAGGAGATATAATGACAGTGTCAACCTAATAGTGTTGTTGTGGGCCAAGCACCCATTAGACCCTTTACTAGATGCCAAGAGCTTCTCTATCTCTCTGTCCGTCCATCCGTCATCCATCCACCCATCCATCCTGCCATCCACCGATCCATCCACCCATCCATCTTTATCATTTATCTGTCTGTCTCTCCATCCAACCATCCATCCATCCATCCATCCATCCATCCATACATCCATACATACATACATACATACATCTCTGTTGATACATCCATCCATCCTCCATCCATCCATCATCCATCCATCCATCCACCTATCCATCCACCCACCCATCTTTATCATTTATCTGTCTGTCTCTCCATCCAACCATCCATCCAACCATCCATCCATCCATCCATCCATCCATCCATCTACCCGAGTGTCCATCCATCCATCCACCCACCATCTAGCCACCCACCCCCCATCCATCTATGTTAGATATCTTTATCCTTATCACTATTGGAGGTTAGTAACAGAAATAAGGTTTAATAAACTTGAGTGGACTTGGATTCGGTTTCAAGTAAAACATTAAATTTCTTGTGACTATACAGATAAGTGATAGTTTGCATTTCTAAGGGCAGTGTGAGGTTTTTAGAACATCCCCACCCATTCTGAGCGATGTCATGAAACTCAGCCACCTCTCTCCCCGCAGACTCCGCCCCTACCCGTTCAAAGGAGCAGCCTGGGTCCTTGGTGTTTGCACAACCACCCAAGTCTTCCCTCCACCCTTTCTTCCTCCTTCCTGGGTCTTACCGAGGAAAAGGGCTGCGAGAACTGGGGGCAGGTGCCAGCACCTGGCTCTGCCATTCATTTCAGCAGGCAGGCGCCTCTAACAAGCCGGCACTGAGCGTCTCTGTTCTCGCAGGGAGCTTTGTCACCTGCCAGCACCTTGCTCTTCTTCCCTCTGATTAGTCCTGCTCTGAGCTTCGCTTCTGAAACCGAAAGAAAGTAAAGACAGTGTGGCAGGCAAGTCCAAAACGGGGAGGCTGAGGGGCAGACGGACGGCTACCCAGGGCAAGGTTGTTCCCAGCTGTGCTGGCTTCCCAGGGCCAGGCCGAGTGTCCAGTGAGCTGGAGAGCCGCGTGCTCGCCCGACAGAGCACCCCAGGCTCCGAGCCGCCTGCTCTCTGCGTCCTCATCTTTGAACTTGGATCCCTGCTTCAGACAGAGCCACCCAAGCCTTAGAGGGCAGATTTCAGAAGAGGAGCCTGGCCTGCGTCCCGGTCGGTCCATTTAGGGTATCAACCGGTGGGGGCGCTAATGGAAGCATCATCGTATGTCGCTTTGCCGTTGGCTCCATGTTACCATGGAAACAGAACGTGGCTTGTTCATGGTACATGACCTTGTCTTTGATTTTCTATATGCTCTTCGTTACTGTGCCCACGCGCTTTCTAACCCGGGAGAGGGGCGTTGTTCTGCTTAATTGTTCTGTGGGAAAGAAAATTCTCCCCCAAAGAAAAGAGGAGAAAAGGAAAAGAAAAATCAATGAAACAAACAAACAAACAAACAAAAAATGAATCTTCCCGATCACTGTCTCCCAAATGCTTTCTTTGCGCCACTGAGGACATTGTATCTGCTGCATTTGTCCTCAAATTTTATTGGCGGTCTTATGTGTCCTATAACAGTTTATCTTAGACAGTTTCTTCTTCTCTTTAGGAGCGAAAATTCCCTCCTGTCCGCCTCAGAACTTTATCTGTCGTTGGGTATTCGTGCCTCAAAGATTTCGGAATTCTGGACTGGACACTCCAGCCTTAGGAAGGCCTTTGAGAACATTCTCGCTCCTTGCCTGGAACCTGCTGGAGTCTTGCCTCTGTGCCACTCCCAGCAGTTCCTTCCACTGGATTGGACAGTGGACGTGTCTTCAAGTTTACAGTTTAGCAAAAAGGACACGTACCACCCTAACCGTCCGCCACCTCTTCAGCAGCTCTGTCACTTGGTGACTTGATGGAGGTTATGTAAAGGAGTGTTGTCACTGGCAATCATTTGGTCGTCCGCTGTGACCTTGTCTCAGGCATGGCTGGGGGACCTGCGTGTCTGACCACCTTCCCCCGGGGGCCCCACCCCTGACCCCGTACCTGCACGTCACTGCTGCCCCCTGCGGGTCATTAGTGGACAGTGACAGGTGACTCCCCAGGTCTGCATCTTCATGGGGGGTTTCTCAAGGCCGCACTTTGGCAAGACTGTCTGGAGTCAGACTCAGTCGTCTGCCCCTTCCCTAGCTCTCTAGGTGACTCTTGACACCCTAAAGTGGGGCCACCTGTGATACAGAGAGCGACTTATTACCCCCATTTCACAGATGGGGACAATGAGTCGGGGGAGGCTCATCACTCCCCGGGAACTTCTCAGCGGCCAAATCGGCGTAAGCCCTGCTGTGCTGCCAGCTTCTCTGGGCCTGCGGCCTCCATCCCACTTGCCATGCTCCAAGATTCTCACTTGTTTGCTTGCAGTCTCCACCCAAGGCTGGGCGGAAGATCCTTGGAAGGTGGAGCCCTATCTGGCTGGTTGGCTGCTGAGTTGCCAGTTGACTTTGCAGCTTCCGTGGGCGCCCTCCCGCAGGGAGGCCTGTGCAGCGCGGCGGCTGGGGCTCTACCCCAGGGTGTCTGCTGCAGCGGGTCTGGGAGGCTGGACCCAAGCATCTGCATTTCCTGGTCTGTAACCCTCGCTTGGAGTAGAAAGAGCTTCTGAAAGGTGTCAGGAGCATGTGAGGGGAGAGGGGCACGGCCGGGGTGGGGAGGGGCGGCCTCGGTGGCGCTGTGCTCCCTGCTGCCCTTCGAGCCTGGCGTGCCACACACTTTGCCTCATTAATCTTCCCTGCCCCAGGAGGGTCGGTGTGACGGACACTGGTGCTTTTATTTCACAGATGGAGAGGCAGCCATGCTGAGGGACTGTGACAGGCCCAAGGTCACGTAGTGAGTCCCTCAATTCAAACCAGAATAGAAACACCGCCACCTGCCAGGAACCCTGCCCTGCTCTCCCGCGAACCTTCCCGTGCAGCCTGCAGGGCCTCCTGCGTCCTCTGTTGGTGCATCTGGCCCTGCCTCCAGAATTAGGTTTGTCTCTTTAACCTGCAGGAGAGCCAGGTTCAAGGTCAGCCCTAAGCACCTTACAGTTCCTTGCAACTTGGACTCTGGGATGGCTCAAAGTCAAGTGCAATGAATTACAGAACCTCGGTCCCCGGGAACGGCTGCTTGGGCTTGCATCTGACTGTGCCCGGGCTGGCAGGTGCTCCCGGCTCTCCCCTGACAGGCCAGTGCTCAGGAGCGCCTGCTGCAGGTGTGGAGGCCCAGACACCCACGCAGTCCAGAGACCAGAGAGTGGGTGTGGAATCCACGCCACCGCTTCACAGGTCACCCAGGCGGTTCTGGAGAACCCCCAAGGAGAGGACAGGACGTGGGCGAACTTCAGGGCCTGGCTAGCCCTCTCCCCCGACATGGTGACCAGCCGGGATAGACGTGGCTGGGGTGGCTCGGTGGCACCCCTAAGCTGCCGTTCCCAGGGCACCAGGTTAAATCAGCAGAGGACGGGCGGGTGGGCGGCTTCCCGGCTCCTCTTGGGCAGAGAACGTGTCTCCATCTGGCTGGGAGGGCTGTGTGATAGCGCGCCAGTGGGCAATGCGTTTTAGAATTTGCATAAAAGAAAGTTCAGTGGAGCCCAGTTTCTTCTCTCCTTGGCCGGCACTCATCTGGAGGAGTGGAGAAATCCACTTGGTTCGGTCAAAATGGAAACTGGGCCGGTGTGGATGTCAGAGGGGCCACCATTTGTGTGAGTGAAACTGTCAGTGTTGGGGGCTTTTCAGCCTAGGCTCGTGGGTGTACAGAGGTGCCCTGGTGATGGCTGTCAACGTGTTAGAGGAACCCCCACTCCGGGGACGCTGACACCCACTGTGGGCCCGTGGCTGGTCTAGACGGCGGCCTTTGTGGTTATTTTAAGAATTCAATCAGCTTGGATGTGTGGGTCCATCTGTATGAAATCTCTAGAACAAGTGAAACTGAGGGGCAGAATGCAGATTCTGGGAGGAAATCGTGGGGAGCAGTTGCCTACCGGGTATGGGTTTTCCTTTTGGGAGCTGAGAATGTCTTGGAACTACCCGGAGCTGGAACTACCCGGTGGTGGAGACACGCACCGTGGGCTTACGCAAGGCACTGGGCTGCGACTTGATGTGGTTTATTTTTTGTTATGCGACTTTCATCTCAATAACAACATTAACACGAACCAGACCCTTTCAACATCCAGAGTTCCCTTTCTTCCAAGACCTCTCCCTGCTAGAAGGGGGCGTCCCTGCCAAATCCTCTCTTTTGCTCGGGTGTTAACAGCGTTCTCCTCGCTCTGCCTCAGTTACCTTGACAGTAACTAGTGGGAGGGAGGCGGGCGGTCGTGTCACTCAGCAGCCTGCAGGCCCAGAAGTCGTTTTCAGCAGGCAAGATGCTCAGGCCGTGAGACACAGGCTGAGCATCACCCCGACCGGGTCCCGTCCGCCCGAGGGATGCAGGTTTGCCCCGTTATGGACAAGCAGCATGAATGCCGGGGCCGCTGCGAGCGGAGGGCAGGCTCGTGGAAGTGGAGGCAGGCGTGGGCTCTGTGCTGTGTTCTGACGGGATGATTTGGGAGATTGAACTCCCTCCTGCTCCCCTCCACACCTGCAGGAAATATTCTTTGTTCGCGGTGTATTCAATATCCAAGGCAACCGTGCTGAATTCGCTTTATTCTTTGATAATAATGACAATATTGCGTCCTGCTGCAGATCCCAGCTCACCTGAGTCACACCCTTGCGTTTCACCGGCTCCACGATGCACGGACTCTGCACGTCTCGTTGCCAAACAAATGTTCTCGAGTCCCTAAGATTATTGTCTCATGTTTTTGGATGAAGACCAAGGATCAGGGATAGTCATGAACTTGCCCCAGTTAACAGGGCTGGGGAGAGTGGGGTGGCGCTGGAGCCCGAGGGTCCAAAGCCTGGGCTGTGAGCCCCTCACTGCTGTTGCGTGTCCCCCGGAGTTCTTCTTCAGGAGGGTTAGGGTACAACCTCGATTTAGCCCCTGGCCCCCCGTTACCAGCTGACCTTGGCCAACTTACGCAGATGGTCTTGGCCCCTTGTCTTCCTCCGTAAAGTGGGGTCACAGTGACGTCCTTGCAGGGCTGTTATAAGATCCTGGAGATGGTGCATATGGGAGCCCCTAAAGAGTGGCGCCCCCAGGGCACACCCTCACTTTCCCTTGAGGCTGTGGCTGCCTCAAGTCAGTGCAGACCTCTGGGTCTCAGCTCCTTTCTTCACTGAGCTGCCCCTAGGTCCAGCTAGGCGTGTCTATCCGTGTACAGGAACCTCTACCAGCCCAGACTCAGCCGCCGCGTGTGGATGTGGTTTTATCACAAGGCAGCTGGCAAATGGCCTGTAATTGTTTTGGACATAACTATATTTTTTATCCATTGCTTTGCTCAAGAATTATCTTTATAGTCCTGACACTGTACCCCCAGATTCTGCACACAGTCCATACCCCCAACCCCATCTGCTTGGTGGGGGCCTACAGGCCCAGGTGGCCAGTCCCGGGAGCTGCTCTCCTGCCAGCTCAGGATTAAGTGCCCGAAATAGGCCGGCCTGGGGAGGCCCAGCATGGGAGCTGACTGTTTGGGCTTGAGAACATTCTTCGAGAGCTCCGCATTTCTAATAATTAAGACCCGAGCTGCTGTGGCCAAGGCCCTGGCTGAGCCTCGTCTCCTGCTTGTGTGCGGAACGGCCTGATTTCATTTCCTCACAATTAAAGAATTCTGGGCAGCGGTGTGAGTTTTGCCCTGAAAGAAGTCATTAGGAGAATCTGCCCCTTTCCAGCAGGACACACCCAGCAACGCCTCGAGTTAAAACCCCTGGTGGCAAGAAACAGGCTGCCCTCCCTCCCCTGTGCTCCGTTGCCCCTTCTCAGTGAGCACTGCCGAGCCATCATTTGGCTGTACAGGGCTCCTGACTTACTGTGACGCCGTCTGGGCTTTACTTTTAACTCTTGGGGTCTAAGACTTCCCTGGTGCCCACTCTGCACCTGCCTTAGAAGAGCTGATTGCAGCAACAAGTCACCTCTTGTGGGTGAGCTCACCGTCCTCTGCTCTGGGGGAGTTTTGTTTCAGGTAGGATCCACCTGAACGTGCGGAGTTGAAGGCTGCTTTTCTCGGTGGACACTGGGGGTCCTTGAAGTCCGCCCTCTGACCTTGAATGTGAAATTGACCTCTATGGTGTCCTCTCATGGATTTGTGGGAAGCTTCTTGAATCATTTTGGACCTGATTCCCAGTTTCCTCCCCTCGTCTTGACCGGCAAATCACCGCTTCAGCTGTGTCCGTGATTTTCTTTTTAGAGACGCTGTTTCCTGGAGTATGTGGTCTGGAGCTGGAGGTCTGGGCTGGGTCTGGCTGTGCCTGTGGTCATTTGTTCTTTTAGAAGGAAGGGGGGAGTAGCATGTGAGGTTTGGACTTCCAAGTGGTGACTTCACCACAGTCAAGAGGTTTCCCTTACGACTCAAGCCAGATGCGTGGACCCACACATGGGTCATTGGGGGGACCCACACTGCGTCAAAGTAAGCATATAATTCAGGCAGTGAAAGTGGAGGATGCAAGCCACTGGAGAGTCTTGGGGGGGCTGGTAGCAACCGGAACCTGGGGAGCCCCTGCAGCGCCTGTTTGCAGGGAGGGGCGGCCCGCAGAGACTCTGGCTTCTTCTGCCCTTTGGTTCTGTGGTGTCCTGGACTCAAAGTCATGTGGCGTCATCTGGCCAGAAGACGGAAGAAGGTGACATTGAGCTAAGGGTCTGGAGGGAAAACAGAGGCCTGGTTGGTCATCTGAGGCCTGACGTTGGCCATCTCTGCTTCCTTACATGGTCGAACTAGCCAGAGGACCCCAGTCTGGCCCCAGGGAGGCAGCAAGAGTCTCCTTGTAGATCCAGAAAAAGGACTGATAAAGCCCCCCTGCCTCAGTCATTGCTCAGAAAACGCCCCCCTCGCTGCTCTGTCCTGAATGGGGAGAGCCTTGTCTTTCCGCCCTGGGCCCTCCTGGCCTCACCGCGGCCTCACAGCTCAGGCTGTTACCGGCTCTTCCGAGCGGTGTGCCTTGCCTTCTAGAATGTCAGCTTCTCACTGCTTTCTAGCTCAGGACGGAAACTAAGCCCTGGCCCTTAACATTTATAATTTTATGAACCTTCACGAGCCTTCTAAATAGGGAGACTGGGCTTTATTTTTCCAGCACTTGTTATGCAACCATATTCTCCTCCTTCTTATGCCCCGGTCATTCCTTTGACAACCTTCTCCTCGTGTAGGCGAGACCTTCAAATGCTCCTTGTATTCGAGCATTCCAGGGCCGTTGGAATTTAGACTACCCTCTCCAGAGCCAGGGGCACCATCTTGGAGGAAGGTAATGCCAAACCAGCTTTTTCAAGCAGCTTCAGAGAGGTACCATTTCCATAGCATAAACTTTCCCCATTTTCATGTTAAAATTCAGCTCTCTCCCGACATTTGCGATCTAATTTTAGAGCCTTTCCTTCCACCCCCCCATCCCTCCCCTGCACCCACTGCTCTCAGTCCCTCGCCCACCCTCAGCCCCAGGCAACCCCTCATCCGCTTCCTTCCACGGAGCAGTCGTTAAAATAGCCCAAAATGTCAACCGTCCAAGCGTCCATCCACTGGTGAGTACACAAAACTCGCCACAGCCAAACCAGAAGATGATCCAGGGAAGACGCACAGATGGCAATGAGACAAACCGACACCTCTACCTGCTCCGCATGGGCGAGCCTCACGCTTGACACACCTGCGGAGGGGCGGAAGTCAGAGGACAGACAGGCTCACGGCAGCCACCGTCTTGCGGGAATGTCCGGGGCGGACGCCCCTCACGCTGCTGTTTCCATCCTTCCCACGTGGCAGACACGTCGCTGCGTTTCCCCTTGGTGACTGAGCTCTCTCGTGCTTGGCCTCCGGGACTAGTTCTCTGGAAACGGAGCTCAACTCATTTGTCCTTTCCCGGATTTACATTTGACGGCTGGGGCGAGACCAGCAGCCAGGCGGGGTGCCGGCCCTGCTGGAGCCCCGGAAGAGGCTGCTCGCCTCCCTCTCCAAGCCCAGGTGGGCCTGAGCCGCGATCTAAGTTACCATCTTGGAGGTACATACAGTGTCTGCTGCGGCCTCGTGGCAGGCAGCGTGTTTCAGCTGATCATTTGTTTTAAACATAAGCCATTTGTAATTCATGATTCATCTGTTGCTAGAAGGTACTTGGCTCCTTTTACATCTACCGTGATTCAAATTTGACAACATTCATGGCTCAGAAGGGAAAAAATAATCAGAGCCTTGCTCGTCAGAATCTTCACAAATTCTGCATTTTGGGAATTGAGGAGAATTCCATCTTAGCCTAGAGAGGGCTGACCTTGGAGGGTCAGGGAGCTGATGCAAACACAATAAATACAAGCCCCAGATTAGGGGGGTCTAGAAATGTCACCATGAATGTCGCCTAAGTTTCGATGGTTACTTTGATTGACATCATCCTTTATTGTTTTTTGCATTTGGTTTATAAGACAATATGTACTAAGGGAGCACGAGTTGGAAAACAGGATATGTTATATGCACACACACATACATGCATATAGCTTATATAAGAAAATCATCTTCCTTGCAATTCTTGCTGATTGCCTACCCTCGTGGTACGTCATTCTGGTGGCTTCCTTTTATTTTTTGCTTTTCCTGTGTGATGCCACAACTAGGATCCTTAATTGGGCCCAAACTGTCTAAGTTACTGCTTCCTGTGATCGTCAGTTGACATTTCATCATGAACATTTTCCTCCACGTCATTAAATATTCTTCAGGAAGATGCACTTGACGGCTGCCGTCGTGCCGTGCTCGGGGGCAGCTTGTGTCCTGCCAGACACGCGTCGCTTCTGTGAATGGATGATTTATTTACTGTAAAAGCTGCAGTGAAAATCCTTGCACAGAGATATTTTGCTCACACGTCTACTTCCTTTGGACAAGCCCTTAGAAGCAGAATCGTTGGATCAAGGCAGAGACACCATGAAGGGCTGGAGTCGTTCCTGTGGTGTCTTTTTTTTTTAATTATAAATTTTATTTTTATATTCCCCATACAATTGTGACCCCCTTATTTTGACCCCAATCCCTCCCCTCCCCGCACCCCACCCCCCATAGCGTGTCTCTGGTTCATAGTTGTTTGTTGATTTTGATTTTCACTTTCTTATAGTTATTCATTTTCCTAGTTCCCTTATTTAAGTTTTCTAGATTCCTGCTATGAGTGAGACCATCCGGTATTTTTCTTTTTCTTTCTGGCTTATTTCGCTGAGCAGGATCCCTTCCAGCGCCATCCATGTTGCTGCAAATGGCATGTGTTTATCTTTTTTGATCGCTGAGTAATATTCCATGGTGTATATGTCCCACATCTTCTTGATCCAGTCATCTATTTTTGGGCATTTGGGCTGTTTCCAAAGCTTAGCTATTGTAAACAGTGCTGCTATAAACATAGGGGTGCAGGTGCTCTTTGGAATGGATGTTTCTGTGTCCTTTGGGTAAATACCTAGGAGTGGAATTGCTGGATCATATGGAAGCTCTATGTTTAGTAGGTCCAGAAATCTCCACACAGCTCTCCGTAGTGGTTGGACCAGTTTGCACTCCCACCAGCAGTGCAGGAGAGTTCCTTGAACTCTCTCTCTTTTTTTAAAGCTTTATTTATTTATGCACATAAGAGCTGGGGTGCAGGCCAGAGGTATGGGGGCTGAGAGGATTCACCAGATAGAGTGGGAGAAGAACAGGTGGATCTACTGAAATCCACTGCTGAGGGGAGCAGTGGGCGTGACAGGAGAGGTCTGCTGCGCCATGTGGGTAGCTCCCTGGCCTGTGATCAAACTCGTGTTGCAGAGGCTGCGGACAGCTTCACAGTGCTGTCCTTAACCCCTTGTGCCACCAGGGAGGTCCCCTGTTGATCTCTTGACCTTGCTGGGAAGTTCTTGCTCGAGGGCAAGGCTGGATAGCTGGCAGGCAGGGGGCAGGCGTGGCCACAGGCGTGAGGGCTTTAGGGAAACATCTGCATGGCCTGCCAGGTAGTGGGGTCCGTCACTCAGGGAGTGTCGAGATCAGAAAATAGTGGACACAAAGGCCTCCTTACGAGGACCATGGGCCTCCCTGTGGCAGCAAGGCGAGAGTCCGGTCCACTGTTCTGCACCGAGGATGCCATTTAGAGTGACGGGCTTCTGGGAGGCTCCAAACGGCATTGTCCGCGGCGGCGGCAGGGGTTTCAAACAGTCACCTTGGTTTCCTCTTCTGGACACTGGTGACCCCTGAAGCTGGAAGGAGGTGCAGGTGTGAGGGTTGGGAACGCGGTCTGCACAGGTGATGGCAGGTGTCCATGCAGGAGCGATCTCCTTCAGCATTTCATCCTCCTTGTTATGATTAGATAGTGTGGGTGGAACAGGAAGCGAAATCTGGTCGGTTACTAGTTTCCTAGAGAAGCTGGTGTCAGTTACACAACTCGTTGACTTAACACAACATTTATTTTCTCATGTGTTGGACGACAAAGTGCAAAGCCAGCATTACTGCATCTCAGTCAAGTCCCGGGGTCTCGCTCCCTTTGGGGGTTTCAGGGGAACATTATTCTTTGCTTCTTCTGGTTTCTGAAAAACTTAAAACCTTTTTTAGGGGGGTAACATGGGTTTATGACGCTGTATGTGATTTAGGGGAGTGGGCTCACACCTCCTCAGACGGATGTTACTATACCACACTCACCACCATGGCAGCCATGGTCCTTCACCACCGTCCATCGGACCCCTCCCCAGTTTGTTTCCACCTCCACAACCTCCTCCAGCAGCCTCAATTCTGCTGTCAGATTTCTAGGGTTCATTTGTCTGTTCTTTTGTTCTTTTCTCTATATTCCACATGCAAGTGAAATCACCTGATGTTTACCGTTCTCCTTGTGACTTACTTCTCTTAACAACATCCCTGCCAGTTCCATCCATGTTGTTGAAATGGCAAGATTCCACCCTTTTTCATAGCTGAGTAGTATTCCACGGTGTACGTGTTCCCCGTTTTCCTTAGTCTCTCATCTGGTCTTGGGCACTTAGGTTGTTTCCATAAGTTAGCTGTTGTAAACAGTGCTGCGAGGAACACAGGGGAGCATATATCCTCCAAATTATTGTCCTTGGAGAAATATGAAGGAACCGAATTACTGGGTCATATGGTAGATCTATTTTTAGTATTTTGAAGAACCTCCATACGTTTCCACAGGGGCTGGGCCACCTACATTCCCACCCACGGTGCACAAGGGCTCCTTTTACCCACAGCCCCTCCGGCACTTGCTGCTCCCAGTGGTTGCCGGCACTCCTTGGCTGTGGTCACATTGCCCCCTTCTCTGCCTCCATGTTCACATCACCTCCTCCTCTTCTGCACGTGTCCAGGCTCCCTCAGCCTGTCTCTTATAGGGGTGCTCGTGATTGTATTCAGGACCCACCCAAATAAGCTGGGTTGATCTCCCCATTTCAATCCTTAGCTCAGCCACATGTGCAAAGATCTTTCTCCTTATACATTTAGAGGCTGCGGGGTTAGGATCTGATACCTTAGGGGACCGTGGTTGAGCCTCAGAGGGTGGGCTAGAAATGAAGCTTGATTTTCCATGTTGCAGAGATGCGGGTCATCTCAGAAGGCTGATCCTGTCACCCAGGCAGTGCCAGCCTCCGTGGGCACATTTTCTGAATAGTGCTTTTCATTTTCTGCAAACTCCTTGCCCTTCTCCCGTTTTGTATTTGAGTGAGCTTATTTTACGAACAAAAATGCCTGCAGCAAAAAAGTACTTATTGATCACTTGTGAATCAATATGTAATATTTATATTTCACTAAATCTTCGTGCCATATTTCAGAGTTGGCTCTTTGATCAATTTTGAAATGATCTGTGCTGATTCCATATTGGGAAGACTAGGGTCTTCTCTACCGACTTAATTTTGTCTTCTCATTGCCTGAAAAGCCTTTCTTATCACCCCAGGGGTTACTGAAGAATGTTTTCTCACTGATGAGGCATAATACAGTTAGTCGATGATATATTGTAAAAAATTCTTTTTCCATTGTGATCCAAACTTAAATTTCCCTAGTGTTCATTTGCTTTCTCTATTTTCGAGTGCACTTAAAAATACATTTGCAGTCACGATTGCCTGGGTAAGTTATAAATCCTAGATATTAGAATTTTTATGCTTTAGAAATAATAAATGAGGGCTTACCAATTAAAGATAAAAAATTGCTTGGCTGGGGATAGTAGAATATTTTATCAGTATTATTAAAATTTAAGGGCAGCTGAAATGCCACAGGAATCTTTGTACAACATTTTAGTTTAAAAAGTTGGCTTCAGGATAAGTTACATTCTTTTCTTCAATTTTACATCAAACAGGATATTATATAAATTTAAAAAAAGAGGACGAGAGCAAACTCTGGTTGAACTGAATCAAATATAGAGCTTTATGCCAGTTGTAGCCATGCGTTTTTTCCCTTTTTGTCTGGAAATCCTATTTTTTTGGTGTATCTAATAATACAGTGGTTGCTAATAATATAGTTTCATGTTCTCAAGATGATGTTAATATCACATAGGGAATAAATAACCTCATGTAATTTATTATTAAGCAAAACATCTGAACGGCATCACCAGCTATCAGCGTGTTTGGTCTTTGCTGAATGATGGCTGCTGATTTTTCACTCTGATTTTTTACTTTTCTCTATTTTCTTCCTTATTATTTTAGTCCATGGTTCTTAACAGCTCTCGGGAGCTCTGGCTTGTTCCCTGTAGGACACTGTGCTTCTCTGCAGCATCATTGCAATTCTCCTTGGCATCATAAATAACCCCTCTGGAAATGGATGATTTCTAGAGAATAACACGGAATCCTAGGTAGGTGCTCAACACATAAAATGAACGATTGCCTTTTCAAAAGATGATCCTATTAGGGAAAGCAGACTTCTGTATCTTGCACAAACACAATTGATACCTAAGTAGGGTGCACTTTTAAGCATTCATTTGTGAAATGATGTGGACTTAATGGCAGATTAAAACAACTGCCCGCTGTGCTGTTTCGAAAAACAAAACCTTCCAATTAAGATGGATCCACAAGAATGTGGAATCAATCCCTCCACGTCACCGTGTCCCTTTTTCGTGAAGGACACACTGCCACTGTCATGAAGGGAACGGAGGGTCGACTCTCACCTCACACCTGAGAACTGTGTCACCTTGAGCTATGGTTCTCAAGGGGGGGTGCCGTTTTGCCCCCCAACGGGACATGTGCAGCATCTGGACGCATCGGTGGCTGACACGTCTAGGGGAAGGGTGCTACTGACACCTAGTGGGAAGAGGCCAGAGATGCTGCTGACCCAGAACAGCCCCCCGAAACACAGTCTCTGACTCCCCAAGTCAGTCGTTTCTGGCGTTGCGAAGCCCGATGTAGAGAAAGGGGCAAAGCAAGCTAGGAAGGGCTGTGATATTTCAAAGCAGGCATCGTGGTAACCCACACGTCTCCGGGCAGACATCCCCGTGGGTTACCTGGGGGTGGGATGTAGAGGGAGGGTCTCTCGCGCCCGCTAGGAGGTGCGCCGGCCCTAAAAGATGGGCAGGTGTGTCAAGGAGGAAGTGACAACATAAGAACAGTGTTCATACCTCTCAACGCTGAGCGTGCTTCACCCAGAGAGGCATGAGAACGGACAGCTGACCCGGTGGGAGGTTCCCACGGTCCTGCCTCTCGTTGCTCGTAGCCCGTCAGCTCTGGGACAGCTGCTCTTGCTCCTGGGCCTCAGGAGGTCAGTCTTGCTAGAACTAATTTTGGAGGAACCTGGTATGGGGCTGAGTGGGGCTGTGAAACCACTGAAATTTTGAATTCAGGAGCTTCTAAACAAGTTCTCCTTCACCCCTTCCCACCTACTCGGTGTGTTTCCGGAGATTTCAGGTATGTAACTGGGTCTCCTCGTGGGGGTGTCCTGTGAGTTCCAAGGCCGGGCTCCAGGACGGTGGCTTTGAGTGGTATCTCTTCTAAATTAATTAGATATTGTTAGTACCAGTCACTGGTGGCGGCAGGGCAGGAGAACAATGTGATGATGAAGACAATATTCTGAGGAATTTAATTTGCAGGCAGTTTGCAGAATGATTTGTAGTGAGAAAAGTGAAAAAGATGTTTTGAGTTGCTTGGGTATAGTTGGTGGGATTCGAGATTAAGTGACACATGATAGGGGTTGGTTTTAAAGGCTCACTCTCATCTAATCTCTTTTGTTTTCCGCTTAGTGATTTGATAAAATGTCTGGATTGAACTGAAGTCATTTATATAAAATACCTGACCCTGGGGTGAAGTGATCTGGACCCAATATCTGGTTTCTTCCCAGCCCTGCCAGTAGCCAGCATTGAATTCTGCATGATCGCGGAGGGGAGGGTAGATGCCTTCTGCTTCCTTGCCAGGGTGGGATGGGATTGCGTGTGTCAAACACCAAGAAGGTGGCCTGGCGTCTTTCAAGTGCTTGGCAACTGACTGTAACAAATTTTACTTATAATGTTAGTCAACCAGTTAGTCAACCAATCTAGTCAACCAGATTCAAAGAAAGAAATCAAAATTCACTCTGACGTGTCGAGTACTTGTCACCGAGTAAGAAAGGTGCATTGAGGAGCTCAGAGTGGCAGTCAGTTTTGGGGCGAGGTGGACTGAAGTCAGTTTTGCCTGCCCAGAGTTTTAGATAAAGACAGACACATCAAAGCAAAGTGCTTGGAGCCTTGAGATCCGGAGTTAGGCGTGGAAACCTATGTGGCCTGAGGACTGCAGAGGGTGGGTGGCACGGAGTTGCCCTGCCAACTTTATCCCTGCTGGTCACTGTTGTTCTAACCCCCCTTGGGCAACGAGCTGGCCATGGATGCAGTTCCAGCCAATGGACGTGTCGGTCAGCTATTGCCACATGTGTCAGTCAGCTAGTGCTGCGTAACAACCGTCTTGCTCCTGGGAGTGCATGTTTCTTGCTCATGGGTCTGTTGGTCAGCAGCAACTTGACCGGTCAGGGCTGGCTGGCCCACATCCGGCTGCAGGATGGCCTGGATCTGCCCCAGACTAGGGGCATGCTGGGATGTGTTCTCCTCATGAGGAAATGCACAAAGGCAGGAGGGCAAGGGAGTTTGTTTTATGCTTCTGCTCATACCACATGCCCTGATTTTCTTCTGACCAAAGCCAGGAGCATGGCTACACCCAAGGTCGAAGTGCCCCATGCCAAGAAGCCGTGGCGGGGGATGTGATTTTAGTGCAGCAAGCCCTCACTTAAGGTTGCGGGTAAGTTCTTGCAAACTGCAGCCTGAAGCAAAATGGTTTGCCATGAGAGGAGGTCTTTGGGTCACGCCGTCTGGTTCAAGGTCGGGGGACTGTTTTTTCTCATTGATGTTGCATGAAACACTGTCTTCTGAAGACCTGTTGTGCAGGGAAAGGGGCCAAGACCCATCACTCGCTCTGCCATAGAGACGAAGGGAAATCTGCCTGTGCCGTGGGGGCCAGACTTTGAGAAAACACATATTTGCAGGAAAAAAAAGAGCCAGAAGCAGCCTGCACTGCTTGCCGGCCTCTGCCCGGCTCCCGTGTGCACTTGGCTCGCGCCACAGCAGCCTCCTTGTGGTCAAGACAAAAAGGCCCACAGCAGCTTGGAGATGCAGTCTCGGTACTGTCTAGACCCTGAAGCTAGGGTGGAAGCTGCCTGCCGGCAGAGTTATTGATAACTGAGCCCTGAAGTCCTGTTTTCTGTTATTTACAGTGAAGGATGAGAAGAAGCAGGAAGGGCAGCTGAACCTTGGGTTCCCGCACATCTGGAGCAGGGAGGGGTACAGAGCCTCGCCCCGTCTGTCCTCTGGAAATGTTTGTTGTCGAAATGTTTGTTGATTCAAAGGAGGCAGCCAGGCCTTGTTCCCTGCTGCTCCTTGCATCTGTTAGTCCACGGCCAGGCCGCTCTCCTTTGCTCTCGTCCCAGAGAAACCCGTATCCCCACGACATAATAATGATATTTTATTATCACCCTCTGAAAACCCAGGGTTGATATCCAGCTGTTCTGAACAGAGCAGGTTCTGGCAAAGAGATTTCACTTAGGCCTAAGCAGACTGTGTTGGCACGATGTCCCCCTGGGGAGAAAGTCTTTATTTCCTATTCTTCCCGCTTGTCAATCTCTGGATCCGTATCCTTCATTACCTTCCTCTGCCTTTCTTTTTTGTTTTTTTTCCTCCCCCCTTATTTTGACTCTAGTCCTTCCTTTCCCCGCTCCCCCCCCCTTCAGTGTGTGTCTCTGGTTTATAGGTGCTTGTTGATTTTGATTTTTACTTTGCATTGATTAGTCTTTTTCCTGGTCTCTTATTTAGGTTTTCTAAAATCTTTCTATGAGTGAGACCATCCTATATTTTTCTTTTTCTTTCTGACTTATTTCGCCGAGCATGATCCCTTCTAGCTCCATCCATGTTGCTGCAAATTGCATGAGTTTATCTTTTTTGAATGCTGAGTAATATTCCATGGTGTATATGGACCACATCTTCTTGATCCAGTCATCTATTTTTGGGCATTTGGGCTGTTTCCAAAGCTTAGCTATTGTCAACAGTGCTGCTATAAACATAGGGGTGCAGGTGCCCTTTGGAACTAATGTTTCTGTGTCCTTTGGGTAAATACCTAGGAGTGGAATTGCTGAATCATATGGAAGCTCTATGTTTAGTAGGTGGAGAAATCTCCACACAGCTCTCCATAGTGGTTGGGCCAGTTTGCACTCCCACCAGCAGTGCAGGAGAGTTCCTTTTTCTCCACATCCTTGCCAACATTTGTTGTTGCTAGTTTTTTTTAATATGTGCCATTCTTACTGGTGTGAGACAGTATCTCATGGTAGTTTTGATTTGCATTTCCCTGATTACAAACCGTCTTGGCGAGGGGCCTAACTTTGAAGCCAGTGGTCCTGCCTTAAGTTCAGTCTTTCTGATACTGTTTTCATCAGATTACTGATCAGAACACATCCCCTTATCTATGGGCATCAAACCCCTTTGAAATTTATTTCAGATGCTATTAGATTTAGGCAGACTGCCACCTAGGGCTCGTGAGCAATTGTGGACATACCATGGGGGTGAAACTCCAAATTTTATTTATTTGTTGTTTTAGCAACTTGACTGTAGTCGCCTCACCTTACAGCGTGGTGCGCTTCAGAAGTGCCTCATCACACACCGGCATCTACGACCAGTTCACTACGGGAAGTCCAGGTCCTCCCAGCTTTAGGGTTATTTCCTGATAACATTTAATAAATAGAAATTGGAGAGGCTCTCATAGGCTTGCAAACTTTTCATTTCTTTTTTTGGAGGAAGACAGACATTAAAGCAAAAGGAGCAAATTGCCCATCATGACTAATTTATAAAGGAATAGGGGGTCTCTCCTCACAGGTGATTGTGTGTGAATGTTGGTGATGGTGGTGCTGTTGCCTCCAGGCAGCCCTCCAGGGTTCCTCTGCATCATGGAGCAGCAGGTCCTGCTAACAGGACAAGATGGCTTCAGGTATAGCATTTAATTCATCTAAGCCAGGCATCAGCAAACCTTTTCTGCAAAGGGCTAGAATTTGGGGTTCTGTGGGTCATACCATCTCTCTCACTCCTACTCTGCTGGGTGCGGAGCTGTCCTGGGAGCACGTTGGCGATTCTCCATTGGGGCTGTGCCTCCCGGCCCCTAAGCGAAACCACCCACAATCGTGTCCAGGAGCTCAGGCCTCTACCATCGTGAGCGGGCACGGTCCTGGCCCACGTGGTGGGTGAGGGACACAGGGGACTGACTGCCCACTGAGGACATGCCAGCGTCTTGCTCTAGAATCTGATGACACTCTCTTGCTACTGAGCTGCCCCTTGGCACTGCAGAGGGGTCTGTCCTCCCTGGATAGGACCCCCCAGTCTCCTGTTGCCTCTACCACCTGCTGAGTGCAGGAGAGGGGGGTCACAGAGTGAGGATCATTGGGG
Organism: Talpa europaea; assembly: GCF_964194135.1. NCBI lineage: Eukaryota > Metazoa > Chordata > Mammalia > Eulipotyphla > Talpidae > Talpa > Talpa europaea. Next base: position 100,099,765 of record NC_140079.1, on the reverse strand, counting down.
GGAAATTGAGCAAAACCCACAAGGCCTCGGAAACCCCGAAGGCTCCTCTCCCTGCTTTCCACTTTTGTGAGCCCTGGGGCTCATTTCTTGGCCACTGCCAGCGGGGAACTGTTATTTGCGTGGATGCATCCCTTTGGAGGGAGGAGGAGGCAGAACCTCCTTGAGCAGATAGTCCGGGGTTTGGTGGAGGGAGGGCAGGGCACTCGGGAGGCAGTTCCGCAACAGGAGAGGCGGCAGCTGTGCCCTTGGGTCTGGGGGCCCCTCCCTGGCCCGAGGTGCTTTCCAGAGCCAGGTGTCAGGCACCCGCTTCACAGTGGAGCACAGAGGCCAGGTGTGGCCGCCCGCAGCCACGCTGGAATTTGGGTCAAGGCTGGCTCTGTCACTCAAGCCTTTGGGGAGCAGTCCTGGATAAATCAGGCCGAGACGCGGACTTCCATTCCGGGCGGGCTGAGAGGTGGAGGGAGGAGCCAGAAATGACTGTGAAGGGACACCTCCCTGCGAGGTGCGGGCCTCCTCAGAGGCCACTCGCCAGAGAAAAGTTGCATGGCCATGACCTGCAAAGAGCAAAGGCAGAGTCACCCTCGTGTGCGTGTGTTCACACAATCGGAAATGACCCCCACCACGTGGCGCCCAGTCCCCTTCCACAAGGGGTCGCGCGTGGAATCACTCGTGGCACAAAGACAGGCAGGCTTTCTGCGGAATGCCTGTGTGCGCTGTCCCGGGCTCCGGGTTCCTTCCCACCACTGCGATGAAGTGTCTCCTCCGGACACAACCGCGGGCGGCGGATCTCTCTAGTAAGGTGGCAGAGGGAGTGTCTGTGGCTTCAAACGAACGGCTGTCAATCATTTTCAAAACCTCTGGAGACAATTTGGACTTTCAGACGAGTCACGCAAGCAGCGCAGAGCACCCCCCCACGCCTGCCCTGCCATCTCTAGGCGCTCACGGAACCCTGGGCCGTGACCATCCGTGACGTCTGCACACTTGCTTGCTACCTTCCGCCTTCTTGACTCCCTGCGTCATCCTGGGTTTGCGTGCAGCAGAAGCCACTCTCTCTGGTGCTCATGACCATCGATTTTGACAAATACATGGAATCATGTACTTCCCAGCATTGCACCAAACAGAACTTTTCCATCCTACCCAAGCTTCGAGTCAATGGCCTTCCCATCCCCCACGCAAGGGCGGCCTGGACTGTTTCCCCTCTTTCTGTCTTCTCTTTCGTTGTTGCTTTCCGTGGCCTCGCTGGTTGGCAGCCACGGCCCAGCCGCTCTCTTGCAGCCCTTGTGTGTGGCTCTGACATCAGGTGCACATGACCTTTCTGCACCCTGAGCTGTCCCTGACATCCTTCTGGGCAGGCAGCATCCATTCTGGTGCCACCGGCATCCACTGCAGCCCCCCACTTTCTCACTGGGCATGTGTAGTGTGTGAGAGCACATGCTCCTGGATTTGGGGGGCCTTGAAGAGTGGCCAGGGGGGTGAGGAAGCCTGTCTGCTGTGCGAGGCAGCTTGCTCCTTTTGCAAATTAGTGTCTGTTATTTTTTAGAAGTCTGGAGCTTCATCTTACAAAAACACACGTGGGTATTTTATGTTCTGCTTCCTCACTTCTCCATGTGGGTCCCAGTGCAGTGATGAGCACGACTCCCCAGAACTGAAGACTCCATGGGAGACATTGGTTGTGATGGGGTGGGTGCTGCTCGTCTTCCAGCCCCCAGGCACAGCCTCCCCCCCGCAGCCTCCCACGAGGTACGTGCACTGGGGTTTTCCACACACAGCCCTAGGGAGGCGGTGCCGGCTCCGAGCTTGTCTTAGGGTCTGAGCTCCGCCTTGAGATGCGGATACAGGAACTTGGGTGTGTATTTTGTCCCAACATTGCTGCTGAGTCTGGTGTAGACATGTGAGCATGGGCTGGGTGACCTTTGGAGAAACTCTTTGCTTGATGATGGTGCCGAAAACCCTGGGTCCAGCTTCCTTTCCCCACACACCCCTGAGCTCCATCCTCCTGGGGCGACTCCGTCGGCTTGAGATGATCTGGGGTGGGGACTCCCGGTGCACAGGACCTCGTGTTGTCGAGAGGTGGATGCCTCCCCCTGAGGCTGCCTGGAGCCCCCTGTGCCACTCACTGTGAGCTTAAGCGAGTCCATTCTCGGAGATTGTTTCCTCCTCTGGCAAAAGGGTAATTAACAATTCCTGTCTCTCTCAGGCGACAGGAAGTGAAGTGAGTCCATGCCTGGGACCGAGGCAGTGTCAGTGAGCGCGCTGCTTTCCCGTGTCTGGTTCTTATCTGATGGTTTCCTCTGCTGCTTGGCAGAGGGAGTTTCCTTGGTAATTTGTGTGTGTTCCTTACATGCCAGAGAGCAAGTGTCCCCAACATGATAAAACACACATGCACACACACATTTTAAATGTGCTTCCTATATGCTGTGAACCCTTGAATGAACAAATGAGTTTTATGAGGCCCCGAGCCCTTCTCTTTGCTGTTTTCACGTTTGAGTTCATCTCCGAAGACACGCTCCGCCTGGAGGCCGCCTCCCCTCATTGGCTGCTGGTCCTGCCTGGGCTTCTGTTCCGCTGAGTCTGTTCCTGGCAGCAGCTCCTTCCATTAATGGTTGACTGACAGCAGGTGGCAATGTGCCGAGTCAGCACCCCGGGGGTGCAGGCGCTCCCTCCTCGCGGGGGACGAGCAACTCTAGCTCTGCAGTTAATGGGAAGAGAAAGCCACGGGACCTTTGTCATTCATTCTGCAGGGTTGCAGAATGTGATCTGTGTGACTGTGTGTGTAAAAATATCCCCCCCTGATTACAGAGCCAAAGCCACTACTGGTAAATGTCAGCATAAGAAGACGAGGATTAGCTAGAAATACTGAAATACCACAAGAAGAAGAAGAAAACTACTCTCAGCAACCCGTAAGAAATACTGGAAATCTATAAACACTGCTTCTCTCTAGAGAGTATTAGCATTAGGGATACACACAGCTATAGGGAAATCTTTTCTATAACTTAGGGAGATAAAAAGGAACTATAAAATTTTAGGAGATTTCTCCAAAAGCTAAACATAGAATTACCATATGATCCAGCGATTCCATTTCTATGTTTTTATTCAAGGAAATAAAAACAGAAACCCTAGCAGATAATTGTACATTGGTGTTTATCACAGCTTATTCACAGTAGTCAAAAGGTGGAAAACCAAATTATCCATTGATGGATGAGTAGATAAGCAAGCGTAGCACATAGACACATTGGAATATTATTAAGCCACGAAAAAGGAGTGGAGTCCTGACTTATGCCATGGAGGCACCTGGGAAACACACTGCGTGAATGGAGCCAGATACCCAAGGTCTCATACTGGATGATTCCACTCGGGTGAGGAGCCAGAAGTCATCACAGTCACAGAGGCAGAGACAGTGCTGTTGGTGGCCAGTGTGGAGCGGTGGGGTGTGTGGCGTTCTTGTTTCGTGTGGCCAGAGTTTCCCTGGAGATGAAAACATTCTGGAAGAGGAGAGTATGATGGGAACACCGCATCGTGAATGTCCTAAGTGCCACTGAATTGAACATTCAGAAATGATTAAAAGGTAAACTCTGTGGCATATATTAAAAAATACAAGAAAAGAAGCAGAAACAGCTTTGAGAAATATAGGACGGGCGAGCCTTGGAGCAGGAGACAGGGAGGAAACTGGCTTCCTCCAGACTGCAACTGGAGGGGGGTAGTTTGAGTCGCACAATTTATTTGAAGTTTGTAATGCTTGTCAATATTTTCATAAGAAACTTGGCATCAAAAGCTGAAACAGCTCTGATCTGTGCAGCCACAGGGGCCTCCCCCCCACGCCAGCCAGCGGTCTCTCCTTGGACGTCGTCCCTTTGGCCCCTGCCTGGGCCCCGAGAGAGGCGCAGCCCCTGACCCCGCTCACGCGCCGGGAGTGGTCTCGCCTGTGGTTGTTATGTTTGTCTCTGTCTCCAGCCTGCAGAGCAGGAACTGCCGTGCGTGCCGGTTCAGGAGGCCGCTCTGCGTGGCCCTGTCTGGCGCGCCCCCAAGTCCTCTGTGCCTCACCGCAGCCCGGGACCTGTGTGTCTGGCCCACTGTGGCCAGACTGTATTTTTACACCTCCAGTTATTTTAAAAATAGCCCAAACAAGCAGGTTTTGGCCATTTAGAATCTGCCTGCTTAGCACGCCACGGGAAATCCCGGGGCTCGGCTCCTCCCGGTGGCAAGGCAGCCCGGCAGCCGTGGGGCCGCAGGTGCCTCAGCCCTTCAGAGCCCGGACCTGCGGCTCCCTGCTCAGCAGCCGCCCCTGTTCATGTGCCGTGTCTCCCTCTCTGACCTCCTCATGCCCCTCCCCGGGGGCTCCTCCCTGCTCTGGGTGGTGACCTTATGGAAGCCTGTGCAGGTGATGTGGGCATGTAATTGTGTCCCTCCTACACTCACGCGTACAGTCCCTCCAACGGTGGGTGTTGGAGGCAGGGCCCTGGAGAGGTGTCGGGGTTTACCTGAGTCGTGAGGCAGGACCCCCATGATGGGACGAGTGTCATCATGAAAAAGGTGATAGGAGAGCTTCCTCCATCCACGCTGCTGTACCGAGCAAAGGCCAGGTGAGCGAAGGCCAGGTGAGCGAAGGCCAGGTGGCCACAGGCAGGAAGACAGCCCTCGACAAGCCAGGAGTGAGCTCTCACCAGACACCAAATCCCTGGACACCTCGATTTGGACTTGCAGGCTCCAGAACGGTGAGCCGGGAATGCCCCTGATCTAATCCACCCGGTCTGTGCTGTTTTGTTACAGCACCTCCAGCATCCTGAGCAGACTAAGCCAAGGCCTCACACTGGGAGGAATGTCCTTCCCCCACAGCCCTGTGCAGTTGCACCAACAAAACTTGCTGTGGGTTGTTAAAACATCAAGGCTCACAAAAGTGGAGACTTCACAGGCTTTATGAAAGGATTCACAGATGGGGCCGCTTCCAGCAGGTGCCACACGGGCTCACACGCAGGAGGGTGTTTCTAAAGAGAAGGAGGGTGGGTCAAGGTTATTAGCAGAAGAAAAGATGATTTCAGGTGAAACCTTCTCTCAGGTGAAGGCAGGAGCTCTGATCACACAGGTGACCTTATGGGGGCTGACGGGAGACTCAGGGGTCACGGGTCTAGGGTGACACTCGCGGGAGAGTTGAAACTGTAGTAGGTGCCAAGTCTGGGAGGGCCCTGGCATGAGGCCTCCAGTTTGGGCCTGTTACTGTCTGTATCTACAGGTTGTGTTTCTTGTGATTTGTATTTTTTGACCTGCTCAACACCCAGGTCTCTCCAGCTCCCTGCAGTGATGGTATCTTTTCTTCTTACATGAAAGTGAAAATATCAGTCACTACACAGAGGGGAGAGAGTGAGGGGATGTGGGTCTCACGTGGGGGGCTGCTGGTCTCTCCTGCTGAGAAGGGAAAACAGTGTGAGGGCACGAGGACCCAGGTTGTGCCGGAACCGGGAGGGGGCGCATTGCCTGGGCACCTGGCTAGACCTTCCAAGAACTTGCACTTGGGCACTTCACATGAGGCCTCATGTCACTGATGACCTTTGGGTGCTAAAGATGTGCATGGCATATGCTGGACAGTGCTTCTTCTTGGAGGAGGGGCCAATTCATGGGAGATGCCCCTGAGCCAGCTTTGCCTCACCACAGGTCCAGTACCCAAGGTGCAAGGGCCGGCGGAGCTGGTCGCGGCCTGCAGAACCACGTCCCTAAACTGGATCGATGGTTCTGCCTGGTAAGGACTTGCAGGAGTGGAGAGATGCAGCAACTGTCCTCGGCCAGGACGTCCTCACAGACCCGTGGCAAAGGGTTAGCGGGCGATTTTCTTCCCCATTGTTGTGTGAGCTGTACAGACCTTCCTGCTGATATTACTGGGGCGAGATTTTACAAGGGATTATGAGAGTGCGGTTTAAAAAAATGATTTCCAGTTAAATACCTTTCAGTATTAAAATGGTAAAGCTATGAAGAATGAGGGGAATTCCTCCAAAATAATTGCCTTTCGAGGAGCTTAGTTGGATTGTCTTATAAACAACTTTCACTTCATTCTTTTTTCTTGCCTATGACAAACGAGGAAAGAAACCCACGATTCATTGAACAGTCAGATTTCCAATATGGTGTTTACTTGCATTTTCCATTTCTGCTGCCATCGGGATCTCAGACCCAAAGGATTAAACACCCCATTCGGAATGTAATGGGGAATCAAGGAAAAGAACGAAGTCCACCAGTACAGGGGGAGGCTTCCCCCTGGCTTCCAGGCGGCGCTTGAGTGGGACAGCCCGTTGCACCGCGGTGGCCCAGGCTCCCAGGCCACCCCTAGCCTGCCTTGTCCTCCTGCTGGCGCCGTGAGACACATTTTCTGACAACGGTGCACTGAATGTTTCCTGAGTGCCAAGCCCAGTGTGCTCAGCCATCATTTTAACTCTTCTCTAAGCTCCCCAAAGTGCATGTTTTCATTAAGCCCATCTTGGGAGGAGTCGGCAGACACAAGCAGGCCACGATGTGCCGCGGTCACAGAGCAGAAAGTAACGGAGCGGAGCCCCCAGCCTCCGTTACCCTCGACCTCCCGCCCTTCTCTTCATGGGTCCGCTCAGGGGTGTCTCTCCATTGGTTTTGAATAAAGCAGGGTGGCCCGCCACCGATCTGGAGTCTCCAAAATGCACACTCATGACACTCCCGTGAGTGCCAACAGGTCTGTGAGCCAAGGGCCTGCTGGGACAGGTGCCAGGCGAGGGGCTGGGACAGAAAGACGAGGTACACAGCTCGCTCTGAACCGGGGGCACGCTCTCGTGGAGAGACAGACCACGCAGCAGAAGACTCCTTGGAGCCTCGCACCTGGTGACGCACAGCAGGGGGGGATCAGCATGGTTCTGAGCCTGGACAACTAGCCAGAGCCCTTGAGGCTGCTTGGTCGGGGAAGCTGCCAGCAGGTGGTGCTCTTGCAAACTCACCCCCAGCACGGGGCAGAGCATCCCCAGCAGAGGGAACAGCAGGTAAGAGGCACTGGGATGAGACGTGAACAGGGTTGATCTGTTCGAGAGACGCAGAGGAAACTGAGTGTGGCTTGAACGGTCACAGACCTAAGGGGAGGCCGTTGCTGCACGGGCAGAAGATATGCATCCTCTGTCTCAGATCTTCTCTTTCTCCTTTGAAAGTCATTCTTGACTTTCTGCATTGCTTTCCTCACGCTCCACCCAATTCCGGCACCTGCTCGCGTTTCCCTTCATTAACAAATGTTACTTTCTGTTGATCTGGGCCTTTCAATTCAAGACATCTTTGAGCATCAGATGCTCCAAAACCCCGAGGTAGGCAGTGCAGGGACTCGAAAGAAGTGAGAGATGTGTTTGTGGGCTTAGAAGCACACAGCTTTGAATTCCAAACGTGAAAATGAAGTTGACCTTGTGGAAATGAATTGCAGGTTAGGTGGTGGTGAGCCTCTAAAGAAGATTCATGTGGGACCTTTTCAAATAATTCCATTCACCAGTCAATTTTAAACCACCCTGCACCCTGGTGAGCACAGTTTATGGCTTTGTTCACATCATAGATTTGGAAATCAAAACCTAGGAAAGGTCACACCATTAAATAAATGTTCAGCACTCAGGGAGAGATGTGATGTTAATGACAAATTCTCAGTGGAGTGACATTGACTTGCTACTTTTGTAATAGCTACTTCTGTCTGCATTTGTCAAACTTAAAAAAAAAAAAAAAACTTTGCCCGTAATTTTGAGGAAACCAAGAAAGTTTTTATTTGACACTTTTCATTTCAGACAATTGCAGGAGGAAAACACACACCGATTAATATTATGGGGGTGCTAGAAATTTATTTGAAAACCTCTGCAACCCACTGCTTCTCCCTGCCATCTTGCTAAGGATCCTCTACCGCTGTGCTGTCCAATATGGTAGCCACCAGCGACATGCAGCTACTGAGCGCTTGGAATGTGGCTGGATCCAATTGGGATGTTCCATAAAAATAAAATACAGACATATCTATGGAGATGGCATGAAAATATAATGTAGAAATAATGTAAAATACTCAATAATTTTTATTTTGATTGCAAAATGAAAGAATAATCTTTAGAATATTCAGTTAAATACCATGCATTTTAAAATAATTTCACTTGTTCAACTTTGCCTCTTAAAAAGGTGGCTAGGACCTCCCTGGCGGTGCAGGGGGTTAGGGCTCAGCACTATGAAGCTATCAGCAGCCACTGCAGCACGAGTTCGATCCCCAGCCAGGGAGCTGATGCGCCTGTCTCCCTGCTACTCCCCTCAGCAGCGTATTTCAGTAGATCCACTGGTAGATCTGCTCCTAGCTCTGTCTCTGGTGAATCCTCTCATCCCCCATACCTCTGGCCTACATCCCAGTTCTTGTATCCATAAATAAATATTTTTTAAAAATGTGGCTACTGGAACATTCCAAAGCCTATATGGGTTGCATTCCATTTCTATTGGGCTGGACTAAAAAGACTTCTGCATCAAGCCATCATGCTCTAGCTGACTTTGACTTGTCCCTTTGAGAACAACTGTAAAGCTGAATGAAATGTATCAGGCTATTCTTTGTAGGTATGTCTTTATTAAGCTACCATGCAAAGCAGGCTCTGAGATAAGGAGTATTACCAGAGAGGAAAAGAGACATTTTATAATCATAAAATCATCAATTCAGAAGGAAGACATGAATAATCATAAATGTGTCTGTTCCTAATAGCTTCAAAGTACACGAAGCAGAAGTTGACAAAACTAAAGCAAGTAATAAGCAATTCTGCAATCTTAATTTCAGACAAACTTTCAATCAACAGCTCTCTCTGTTTGATGTAAAAAAGTACATAAGGATATGGAAGATCAGAAAATATGATCAACCACCTTGAAATAATAGGTATCTGTAGAATCTGCCCAACAGTGCCAAAATGCCCACTGTTCTACAGGTCTGCATGGGAAGTCAGCAACACAGAGAGATCCCAGGCTGAAATATGTCTCTCGTTTTAAAAAATTGAAAATTTGCAGAGTACAGTCTCTGAGAATAATTAAACAAAATTACTTTCTGAATTAAATATGTAAGCTCTCCAATTATTTGGAAATAAAATTAGAAACTTCTAAATAATCAATGGTTTGAAGAGCCCACAAAGAAAATTACAAAATATTTAAATGATTGATGCTGAATACACAACATATTAAAATTTATGGGATCCAGCTAATGTAGAAGGAAATTTTTATGATGATGGAGAAAAAAGCAAACCTCGACTCATCCCTCACAACAAGCTAATTTGAAATGGCCCATGAATCTAAATGTTTAAAACTATAAAGCTTCAGTACAAAACCATAAGAGAATATAATTTCTTTCTTGGTGTAAGCAAAGATTTCTTAGATCATGCAAAAAAATTAATGATACAAGAAAAAAAGAGATAAATTGACCTTCATTAAAATGAAACACTCCCATCAGAGGTATTGTTATGAAAATGGAAAGCTATGGACTGGAAGAATATATTCACAATATTCAGAAAAGACATATATTGAATATTGGACAAAGACCTCTGAAAATGGAAGAATGACATGCATTTCACACCAGAGGCTTAAGAATGTCCGTGGAGCATATCAATAGGAGGTAAAGGTGGTGGTCACCAGGGAAATGCAATTAAGCTCACAATGAGGTGGTGCTTCACACCCACTGGACTCACTCAAATCGAAAAGAACGCAGAAGAATGTTGGTGGGGATTCTGAGCAGCAGAAATGCCTACCTTGCTGGTGGGGAGGGAAAACGGCACAAGCACGTTGGAAATGTTGGCCATTTATTTTACAGAGAAACATCTGTCACCCAGCCATTTGACTCCATGGAAATCGCTTATGGATAACGCACACTTGCCCACAAACACGTGTGCAAGGCTGAAGCTTATTGCCGCTTTATTCATCATAGTCCAAACTAGAAACAATAACTCAGTGTCTAGCGGTGGGAAGATGGATAAGCAACTTGGGCAAGACTCACACAACTTAATACTACTCAGCAATGTACGAGCCGGACGTGGTGATGGATGCCTTGGTGTGTGTGAATCTCATACCTTGTCAAGGGCTAAAGAGGCGAAGCAGACGTGTCCATGCCATGCGGCTTCATTGACACCGTGCTTGAGAATAGTCCGATGACTGGTGGGAGAATCCACAGCCCTCACTGCCCTAGGGGTTTGGGGTTTGGGGTTTGGGGTTTCTCTGGTGATGGGGTGGAGGACACAAGGCTGGCATCATGGAAATGATCTACCCTTGAGTGGAGCACCCGCTTACATGGGTGTGTATTTTTATCAAACTGAATCTTTATGCGCCCCCAATCTGCATTTCACTGTGTGTCCATTCTAGCTCAGTTTAAAAAGAAAAAAATCCTTAAAAAGCATGTTCACGAGGAGGAGCCGCAAACTGCAGCCTGTGCATCCCATCTGTTTTTGCCAATAAGTGTTATTGGTGCCAAGTCACACCAATGTTTCTACACATTGTCTATGGCTGTTCGTACTCCACCGAGTCTGGGAGTTTAGACAGCCAAGCCACGAGCATTTATTCTCTAGTCCTTTGGAGAGTTTGCCACCTCCTGTTCGAGAGAAGCTGTTTAAATGGAGAGGTGCTGGCCCAGAGCGTCCAGAGCAGACACCCACACTTCTGGCCACTCCCCGACGGCTCTGACCTGGAGGGCCTGCCCGGGCAGAGTGTGCAGACAGAACCCATCTTTCGAGCGTCCCCAAACCAATAGGGGCCTCTTGCACTGGTTAGTGGGTGATTTCTCTGAGGAGTGTCTTTTGTTTGAGCTGGAGTTGGGGAAGCCCCTTTCTGTGGGATGGGAGAAAAGTCGTTTGCATCCTCGTTCTATAACCACCTCCCTGCGGAGGCCTGTGTCTCCAGTGTTCCCCTCCGCGCCTCTTGCAGCCCCATCCCACTCTGCGGGGGAGAGGGGCTTGGAGAGGTTAAAGATGGGGGCAGGGTTTCCCCAACCCTTCCCTGCACCTCTGGAGGATCATGACATCTAAGAAGCTTTCCTTAGAACTGATCTGGCTGCATGATGAGCGGAGCTGGCTCTTTAATCAGTTTTTAGGAGCCTGTATTTATTGTCATTATTCTGTTTTGCCAAACAGAAGTTTAACCGGCTTAACCCAGATGCTCTTTACGGCTTCTTAGCCCCCGATTGAGGAAGAGGAAGGAAGGTCCTGGTGCCCGGGACACTGTCCCCCTGGGGCCCTTGCAAGGTGGGGTTTCATGATTGGGGGCTGCTTTTTTCTTTTTGAGTTTTTCATTCATTGCTTCACGTGAATTAGTCATTCTGGGCTAGTTGATTCATTTTTTAAATTTTTTGGCTTTTAATTTTTATTGAGATAATTTTGGGTTACCCCACTGCACCCCCAAAGCACCAAAAACTCTCCACCCCTGTCCATTGGGCCCTGTCCCTCCCCCATGCTCCCACCTCACACGCTTCCCTCCTGGGGGCCCCGATTCTGCCGTCAAACCCTTTAACATGTCTTGTCTGTGGGTCAAGACATTGGGCAGGAGGAGGAGACCTCTGGGGACCAGGGCGCCTTTCTCTTGGGGCTTTGCTTTTTCTCGGCTGTGTCACCCGCTGTCGCCTCATTGGTCTCAGGCGGTGATGGAACCACCCGGCCTCCCTGTAGCCCTGACTGTGCCACCTCCTGCCGCCCCCGCCTCTGAGGGGCTCCACGCTGGCTTCTCCTGTAGAACTTGAGCTTCAGAGGCACCGCCTGCCTCACCTCCTCCCTATGGCTCCCTCCCCAGCCCCGGTGGGGCCCTGTGAGTGTCCGTGGGATGATGAAAAGCCCCCGTCATGCACCCTTTTAGGGTGTCCTTGTCTTCATCGCCAGCACCCATCTGGGTGATGCTGCCTGACTCCTGGCGTGGCCTCGAGGGAGCCTGCTGCTCCTCCTTGCGTCCCGGGGGCCAGTTGTCTCATCAAAGGTGGGGAGACCCCTTTAAAACCACGTGGTATTTCAGTCCTACTTCAGACTCTTGGGAGTGTCCAGTTGCTCCTTGAATAAGGGCCAGAGCCGTCCCCCGGTCTGCAGGTCCATGCCCGGCCCCGGTGCTGACACTCTCCATCCAGAAAGTCCCTTTCTGCAGCCCCTCAGACATGCCCTGACTCCTGCCACAGGGCCTTTGCCCATGCCGTGCTCCGTGCTCTGGAGCTGCACTCCAGGATGAACACACACGCTGTCTGCACATGCACACTCAGACCCACAGTCACACACACACACTGCCACACCCCACAGAGTCACATACATACTCAGACTCACACACATCCATGTTCACAGACCCCCCCCCCACACACACACACTCCCACACACAGACTCACCTGTGCCATCACACACATGTCCTCACATCCACCCACAGGCACTCACGCACCCTTGCTTACCTAGTCTAGTCACAACTTATGTGAGAGCTCAGCTCAACTCTATTTACTAATTTTAATAATATAATAATATAATAAGCACTCGGGAATGCATTGTGCAAACCAATAATTAGAACTCTGACGATAACTGTGTGTGTAGTTATATGCTCTCCCCATCACACCCCCCTTCCATCTTGAAATAAACACAACCCCAAATTTTGTGCTAATTGTTCCCTTTAATATTTAATAGTTTTAGGAATATGTCTGTGTGCCTAGACCATGCAGTGTTGAGTTTGCCTTGCTTTTGTTTCATCAGAGGCAAACTGAATACTGTAGTTCTCTACATGAAACTTTGGTCTCATTTTTGCTGAATATTATGCTGTTTATAGTCTTCGGGGATGTGGTTCCCAGCAGCAAAGGGTGGGGGTGGGGTGCCCGTGGGTGGTGGGATATTGGCGCTTTGGGAGCGGGGTGATAACACACGTCTGTAGGGGTGTGAACCTTGTAGCTGTGAGTAAATTGAGGGGACAAAAGTGAGTTTTTAAACAGTCCCTCCGAGGACTTGAGCCCGGGCATAGCCTCCAGCTAACTCTGGGAGAGCCACTGGATTCTCGGCTGCTCAGTGGGGGTGTTATACAGTTAGCAAGGACACCTTTTCAAGAATTTTTACAAAGGGAATGCGGGCAGGGATCTGGCTAATGGGTCCATCCCATGGTGACTGTGCCTTGAGGAAAGCAGGGGACTGTTGAAATGCCCCCATCTGCTTGCAGCCTTATCTCTGGGGCCCGGGAGTTTCAGCAAAGTCACACACAGGGTTGACAACCATCAAAGTTCCTGATTCTGGAAGCAGCAGTTTCCAAAATGCTGCTTTTCCTCAAAGGCATTATATTCCCCAGGCCCAGTTTCTTCAGGACCAGACCAGCTGCACCCTGCCTCTTGGCTTGCACCCCTTAGTTGGGAGCAGGGACAGGGGTACCCACATAATTGTTAGCTTTGGTTAACAACCTGCACCCCTACATCATACCCCTACACCCCTAAAACCCTGCAACTCTACAAACAGTGTTTGCTGTGCTTCTCAGTAGTGCAAGTTTGCACTTGCTTTGGGGACTGTGTGCCTGGGCTCTGCATACACCAAGCCCAGGATCGCTCCTCCTCAGCACTGCACCCCAAAAGCTCTCCCGGTCCCTGCCAGTATTTGCTAACAGACCGTCCTGCACAAATGAGTGTCCTGTTAGGGACGGCGTCCGGCTCACTGCCTGACCCCGAGGTTGCTGTGATGCTGCAGCGGGGGACGTGGCTGCTCCGCGGCTGGGGCTGTGGGGGGCCCGTCCTGCCTGCACCGAGCCCAGAGTCTCTTTGAAGAGTGGAGGGCTCACTGCCAGCACGTGCAGGCCCGAGTGGCTTCCAGAAGCCAGATGTAAGTTCTGATTGGCCGAGGCTCCAGAAGTGGATCCCACGCTAATCTAGACACGTTCCAGGCAGCGGCTAGCGGGTCTCGACCTGCGAAGGGGCACAGCATGTGGCTGTTCCTGCATGTTGTGGAGCCTCAGCTCTGGACCGGCATCCAGTGGGCGCTGGGCCACGGAGGCCAGTGGGGACCCGTCGCTGTCATCTGCATCCCACTGTCCCATGGGGCAGGTGGTGGAGCCACCGGGGTGCTCCCCAAACCAGCATCATCTCGAGGCAAAGGGAAGGCACAGGATGGCAGCGTCCATCATGAAGCTGAAGGGGCTGGACGTTCGGGTCCAAGCGTTCGTCTCATGTTCAGAGAGCCAAAGGAATTAAGTGAAAGGGAACTTGCATCTTGATGTGGATCAATCAGAGTGTCTGAGAGAACATGGAGACTGTCCGTGAGCGGCTTGGTGGACAACGGTGAGGGATGAAAAGGGGGTTGATTTATATAGGAACCAAAAACTGTGGCTGGGGGAGAATGATGGGCAGTGACATGCTTTTGACCTTCTTCATGGCGGCTGGGGGTGCTGTGTTGACCAGATGGCTGTTCAGATAATGATGATAAATCTGGTAGGAGAAGGGTATGAGCGCCAGGGGAGGCAGAGAGAGACGGTTTGTGCACCTGCTTCCCCAGCCACCTGAGGGCGCTCGGCCCCCACGATGGCGCCCCTGGCGTCCAGACCTGGAATCACCTCACGCCCATCATCCCAGTGGCAGGTAGGAGTGAGCCGTCTTCTGGGCACTGGGGAGATATATTTAAAGAAAGGAATAAGCGTGCAGAATCCCGAGGTCAGGGCTGATGTTCCCGTTTGTTATGGTGTCTATTTTCTGACCATCTTTTAGATTCCCTAGAAACCACCCATTTTTTAGGAATGCCCGAGTTCTGTGCATTTCTGCAGAGCTCAGGTCTAAACTAATTGGATGTAAATTACACATTTGCAAGTAGTATTCTAGAAAAACCTTTCTGGGGCCCACAAAGACAACGTGCACAAAAGGAAATGATGATGTGTTTTATTCATAAGGACGCCATTCTCTTCAAAATTCATATGCAGTCCCCAAAATACCTAACGCACCGCAAGCCCCTGTGTCCTGCTGCCTCTCCATACACGGAGAAATACTGTTCTTTTTAATCAAGTAAGTTTATTTTGCAGTGAAACCCTTTGTATAATATTGAAAAATAGTTGTGTTCCTTGGAAGCTATTTCAGTTTTCTGAAATGATCATTTTTAATCATTCGCCTAGCAAAACAATTTACCAAGCAGTGGAGGATAACGAACCATAAAGTTTAATTTGCCTTTTTAATTGAGTTGTTAATTAGCACCCCTCCACTGTTGGAAACTCCCAACTTGCTTTTTTGTTTTGCTTCTGATCCGAGACATTCTGAAGAATCTAATCTATCATATTTCCTCTACCCAGGTACTTTCATGAATCACATCAATAGGTGATTAGTTTCTAAATCTGTGATGCTTCAACAGATGCATACAAATTGTTGTCAGTGCCAAACCCCGTAGAGTGGGGTTAAGTTGTAAAGATATCTGCCATTTATCGGAGTCCTACTATGTGTGGGACGCTGCAGTAAATGCTCCGTGTATATTACTTACTCCCCCATCATCTTGAGGTGGAGACCGGTCCCCATTTTGTACATGAGTGAGCAGAGATGGGGGCATCTAAGCACTTTTTCCCAGGTTGTCAGCTTATCAATATGAGACTGAGGTGTCTATCCCAGACAATGTGGCTGGTGGCCTCCAGGTGATCCTTTAACCCTGTGCTGTACTCTCCAGATCCTTGATGTCAAATAGCCCTGCATTTGAATTCTTACTCTATTTTCATAGGGATGGTAAATCAACCACATGCTATTTAGAACCAATTTCATGGGTGTGTGCTGTGTGCAGAGAGCCCTGTGCCCGGGAGGGCCCGTGTGCTTTATTGGCCTTTTGTTGCTCTTTTGACATCCTCAATAATTTCCCAGCGAGAGGCCCATATTTTCTTGCACTGAGTCCTGCAAATAGGTAGCTGATCATCAGTTTTTCAGTACGAGACTGAGCTCAAAAGGTATTGAAGCCTCTGGTACCCTTGTTTCAATATTTACATTGTCTTAACATACTATTATTGTTTTAATATTTGTGTTTAGCATCATTCACCTACTCGCTCTCCTTAAGGTTTCTGTGGGTCAGAAGCTGCGCATTCCCAGCTGAGCTCTGCTGGGGTGTCCCAGTGCTGAAATCAAGGTGTCAGCCAGGGCTGAGTGCTCCTCTGGAGGCTGGAGTGGGGAGGGACCCACATCCCTGCTCCTGTGCCCGTGGCTGCTCTTGGGCCCTTGCTGGTGCAGACCCATGGCATTTTGCTCCTTCAAAATGAGCAGAGGGAGAAGGAAGGGCCAGGCCAAGCCTGCCAGTAGGATAGAGTCTCAAGTCAGGTGTCAGGAGTCGCATCCGCTCACCTTTGCTGCATTTTATTGGTTGGAAACAAGTCATAGGTCTTTCCCACACTTAAGGGGAGGGGAGAATACAAAGAGGTGAACCCCAGGAGGCAGAGGTCATGGTGAGAGCACCCAGGAGCCTGTCACTGTTACTGTGTGTTATCATCATCGTAGTTATCATTGTTACGAGCATTATCTTTATGGTTGCAATTCTGAATGGCTTACTGTGTGCTGGGTCCTACTGTGAGTGCTTTGTGTGTGTTGCTCATTTGCTTGCACAGCTGAAGACTGAGGTCCTGAGAGATGAGCCAAAGGGCACCCCTCTGCCCAGCTCTAGGGCGGTGAAGCACGAGGCAGCTCTTCCTGGCTTCCTGAGTGATGCCATCGTCCCCGGAAGTAGTCAAGTGTAAAGGATCAGAACAGATGCAGGGGAGATGCCAGCTCTGCTCTCTGCTTGTATGACTCCCCGAGCCCCCCCAACATCTCCACACAGGGATGCTGTGGGGGGCTTCTAGATTATGGCCCTTACATCCTGGCGTTCGGCACAGGTCGGCCGGTGTAGGCGTGCACTTGTGTGTGTAAGGTGCTTTCTCCCTCCTCAATCCCTGCAGCCCTGCCGTGGCCCAGGCGGCCACTTCTGTCCTTTCTCTAGTTTTCCAATGTGAAGGTAACTCCCCCACTTCTGTCCACCCATCTTTTTCCTCATCGTCTGCATTTCTCTGCGTCTCTACTTTTATTTCTTTTGCTCCCCTGCCCCAGTCCCCATTCTTATCCTACACATCACACCGATAATTCTCCCTTCTTTGGTGGAAGAGAGCGAAGGACAATGAGGCTCCAGTGGGGTAGAATAGATGCCCCCTGTCTCGTCTAGGAGCTCCTGGGAGGTTCTGCTGATGAGGGTGGAGGGGGCGAGTGTTCCCCCAGATCTCAGCTGGAAGCCTGGGGTGCTCATGTTCAGTGGCCTGCCGGCACTCTTGTGCCCCTCTTTGCGTGTCCTGAGTGTCCAGCAGCCCTGCTCATCTGGCTCTTTGCTGTGGGGGAGCCGGTCTTCACCAGCCTTCGGTGAGACGCCACTGCCAGTCCTTGTGAATTTCGGCTCCTCTCATTGGAAATGCATCCACTTTCTCCCTGGGGCCGCCCCGGGCAGGAGGATCCACCCCCCCCCCCACCCCAGGTCCACGTGTCCCGTCCAGGTGACCGGGCAGTGGTTCCTGGCGTGGTGCTGTAATCAAGCAAAAATAAATGTTCCTCTCCCCATTCTGATGACCTCAGCTCCTTCCCCCCCTTCTCTCTTAATTACCCGTCTTTGGGGTGATCTCGTTCCTATCTGTGCATCTTCGCCGGTAGCCTGCAAGCCTCTTATCCGAGCACGTTCTTCCTCCAGCGCCAGGGCTTCCCTGCTCCCCCTCACTTCTGCGGGAGAGCCACTTGCTGCATTCTCAGCCCCTCTGAACCCGACCCCCCTTCCAGGGCTGCAGAAATAGCTGCCTGGAAAGTCGGGGTTCAGCCCCTGTCTGCTCCCCTCTGTCCCAGGCGGCACTGCCCACCTGTGGCTTGAGTGTCCGCCCTTCTGAGGCTTTCGGGAGGTGGGTCTCTGCGTCACCGTTGGCCTCTTCCTCCTCCTCTGCCTCCATCTGCTTCTCTCTGCCGGGACCGTCGGCAGCCCTAGTGGGGTCCTGAGCTCCTCGCATGCTCCGCCCCGTCCCCTCCCGTGTGGGCCCCTGCCCGGCACCGTGACAACACTCTGGACCACCCGTGATGGGTCACACCCTGGACTCTGCTCTTCGGCCAGAAACTCTGCACATCCTCCAGCTTCCTTCCGAGAGAGAAAACAGTCCTGCGTTTTGCAGAAATGCGATGGAAACACTTGAGATTTCTGGGCATAACCCTGACTGTTCTGGGGATTTATCTTCAGTTTGGCGGGCTTGCCGGTCAGCCCCGGGCTATCTGCTGGTCACTCACGCTCGGAGCCTGACCCTGCCCCCTCCCGCAGCCCCGCTGGCCGTGTCCCTGCCGTGATAATCACTGTGGAAGTTCTGGCAGCCTCAAGGCATCATCCCGGGGGGCTCCCTGCTCCCCCTCTTGCCTGTCAGCTGCTCAGCCCCTCATCATTTCACTCCCAAGTCTCCAAATTCCCTTCTGTTCTCTTGAGCCTTCTTTATTCCTCTTACTGTCATGTTCCAACAGCCTCTTCTCAAAATTAATTCCATTTTTCTCCACTGCACAATGACTGTATGTTGATGCATTGGCAGCAAAGAAGGAAGAAAAGTTTGAGCACCCCCTGATCTCACCTCCTGGGCGACTGGGGCTTTCTGTGTGTGTGTTGAATTTCCCCTCCACCCCCTAAGAGTTGGAATCCCACCCCTCAGGACCTCAGCAGGTGGTCTTCTCTAGAGACAGGGTTGTGCACAGGCAACCAGGGTGAAATGAAATCATGACAGTGAGCTCTAATCCCGTGTAACCCAGGGCCCTTATATAAGGCCTGCAGGCCTCTCTGGCTTCGTCGGGAACAAATCACTGCCTTTCCCCCAAATCACCCCTCTTCCGCCTCCTCCCTCTCGCCCTGGACGCTGATGTCTGCCCACAGCCACCTCTGCTGGTCCTCAGGTCCTGTGAGTCGTCCCAGACCTCGCTCCTTTTGTCAATGCTTATTCAGTCAATATTTGTTAAGTGAGTAAATTAATTAAAAATAGATCTGGAATAAGAGAGCTGGAGTTAGCTCCCCTCAGCCCCTGTTGCCGTGTTTCTGTCCAGGCAACACTCTGTCCAAGAGTTACCTCTTAAAATTTTTATTTACCAAATGCTCTTCAGGAGTTACCGGGAGGAGAGAGGAGCCGGCATGGAGTGCATCGAGAAAGTTGAATTGCACGTTGCCATGGAAACAGAGTTGCGCGTTGAGTTTTCTGTATACGTGTGTTTTAATGAAAACATATTCTTAGCCGTTATAGATGGGCTTGTGTACCACAAGAGAAGTGCTTTATCTTAACATACTATTATGTTCATAAGTTAGATTGATGGCCCAAAGTGTTATTTCATCAAATCACCATCCATTATTGTGGTTTCTTCGCAGGAAGTGATCCCGGAGCGAACACAATGAACGCCGTCCTTGTTTAGGGAAGGAAACGTCTCCCTGGGCTTATTTTTTTTTCCTTTTGATATTGAGAAGTGGCCTTTTTATTTTAGCCAAAGAATACTTACCTTAAGCATCTGAGTGATTGCATTCTTGCTTTGAGGTAACAGCGGCCCCGAATCCCGCGTGCGTCCTGCATCCTGTTGGCTGTTGTTCAAGAGCGGGAAGGAATTCGCAGCCGTGGCATGGTGAGGGCCGTGATGACGGGGAGGCGTTCGCCCCAGGCTGCACAGACACTGGGGTGTCCTGGCTTCCAGGCGAGGACCCGCCGCGTGGGTGGCCGGGCAGTGTCTTTGTGCTGTGTCCGCAGGAGGCCACGCCGTGGGCATCTCGGCGAGCGTGAGTTCTGGTTGCCATCTTCTCTTGAAGGTGGTTTGCCGGTATCTCAGCCTGGGTTCACTGTTCACGTGAAGTTGGAGGGACCCTTTTGGTTACTCTTTGAGGGTCCCTTGAGGCCATGTCCGCTTGGGGTCCCTTGAGGGGCCCTGGGGATGGTATTTATCAACATCATGATGACAACGTTGAACGGAACGACGTCATTACTGCCTCGCTGCACCCACTTTGCTCCTGCTCATTGGCCTTGAAGATTTGTTCCCATGCTTCCTTGCTCCACACCTGGAGGCCAGTTTTGCTTCCCCTGATCCTACCCCAGGGGCCAGGTCAGGCTAGAATTCTGGACACGGCTCTGTGACAGGACTAGCTGACCCGGCCACCGTCCTGCTCCGTCCGGCCAGTGCTGGCCTCTGTGGGCATCACCTGGAGCCCACGCCCAGCTGTAGACTCTGAAGGACTGAGTAGCAGCCACCTCAGAACTGTGACTGGTTAAGCCGGAGGTGCGTGGGCTGGGAAAATAGAGAAAAATGGGAAGCGCATCGGCCTGTACGTGCATGTTAGACCCAGCAGCCCCCAGCCAGCTCTGCCGCAGTCGCCCATTAGTTAATCTTACCGTAATTAATTACATTATATTTGAAAATAACAGACTTATGAAATGAATTCAAATACCAGCCTTTCTCCCTTTTTCTTTCTTTTCCCTTCCTTCCTTCCTTCCTTCCTTCCTTCCTTCCTTCCTTCCTTCCTTCCTTCCTTCCTTCCTTCCTTCCTTCCTTCCTTCCTTCCTTCCTTCCTTCCTTCCTTCCTTCCTTCCTTCCTTCCTTCCTTCCTTCCTTCCTTCCTTCCTTCCTTCCTTCCTTCCTTCCTTCCTTCCTTTTCTTTCTCTCTCTCTTTCTTTTTTCTTTCTATTTATTTATGCATAGAAGAACTGGGGTGCAGGCCAGAGATGCGGGGTGAGAGGACTCACCAGAGACAGAGTGGGGAGCAGAACAGGCGGATCTACTGAAATTCACTGCTGAGGGGAGCAGCAGGGAGACAGGAGAGGTCTGTGCACCATGCGGGTCAGCTCCCTGGCCGGGGATTGAACTCAGGCCACAGCGGTGACAGCGCCGAGACTAACCCCTAGGCCAGCAGGGAGGCCCACACATACCGGTCTTTCCTGTCTTTGTAAATGGCTGCACCAGCCGCTGGGGCCCTCGGCCCTCGGCTCTCAGCCCGGGTGTCCTGACTGATGCCTCTTTCCCCCTCAGTCCATCAGCACAGCCTGAGGTTCTGCTTCCCCAAGAGGAATCACAGACTCCCCAAGACTGCTCTTCCATGCCGCTGCCAGTCTCTGGTCTCCTTCTGCAGGGGTGTCCTACACCCCCACACTGGCCATTCCCGCCACCCACAGCCCTCCCTTAGCAGCTGCCAGTCTCCTTTCTCAGTCGCAGATCAGCCCGTGATGCCCTGTAAAGGCTCCCTGTGCTTCAACCCCTCTTTTGCTCATCGGTCTCTTGGGATGTGTCCCAGCCTTAGGGATTTCTCCAGCCCTGCGACTCATCCCCCAGCTGCTTGCCCGGGTGGCTCATTACTCTTTGATTCTCAGCCTCCAACTTGCCCTCCTTAAAGGACCCATTCCAGTCAGAACCAGAGGGCCCCTGTGCATGAGCTGCTGCCAAGCCAGGTGCCAGTAGAGAGGTGGTGCCGTCATCTAGTGACCGTGTTCTGCAGAATGCTGGAGGTGGAGAAGTCGGGGCCACCCTTTGCTGGAATTGGACACATAGCTAGAGCTACCCCAAGAAAAGTTCATTTGCCATGCTTCGGTTTTTCTAATAGAGAGAGAGATTGCCTATCAATTAAAACCACAAGGGTTGAGTTGGGATGTCATCCCTGGGGATTTGAAGTAGTTTCATCTAATCTGGAGCCGTTTTAGAATTCAATAATGCAATCAGGTTTTAGGATTTTTTCTTGCCCGTAATGATTCATGTGCCATGAAATTTTTCATTAAAAGATTTCAAGGCTCACAAAGTAGAAAAAAGAAGGGGGCCTCACACCTCATTTGTTCAAACATCTCATTGAGGACCCAAATGTAGATCATTGAAATGGAGTCTCGGAATTTTAAATCAAGTTTTACTTGGCAAATTTAATGAAATGCAAACAAATACTTAGCAGTTCTAAAGGGCATGAAGTCATTAAGTTTTCTCATTTTCTTAGGCGCTTTGGGGGCCTCCATAATTTTTGGAGGAGAATCATTAAGGTCAGGTCTGTGCACGTGTGAGTGCCTGTGTGCGGCGGCTCTACATTCCGCAGAGACGTCAGGCCAACGCAGGGCTCACAGGTCTGTCCTGTCCTTTTCCAGCCTGTGTCCTTGCAGGTTACTTGCCCCTGCCTCCCGTGGAGGTGGGATGGCCTGTGGCTGCAGGGAAGATTCTGGAGACGGGGGCCGGGGCCTCTGCAGGTAGAAGAGGCCAGGGGGGCTCGGAGGCTTTATGGCGGCCATCTTGAAATCCTTGATACATTGTGAATAGCAGGCCCTGCATTTTCATTTTGCATCCAGCCCCACACATTTTGCAGTTGGTCCTGACTCCACGAGATTCCGGAAGTCCAGTGCCTGCCAGAGTCCCTTGAATGAGGTGGATACTGCATCTGCATTAGTTCTTTGCTTTGTGTGTTGGGATAGCTGCGTGTTTCTGATCCTCCTGGGTTGTCAAAATTGAAAATGCTGGTACTTAGCTCATTTCTCTCTTCCTCCTCTACAGCCATATCCCTAAGAGAAGCAGATAAGCTTTTGATTACTTTTAAGACTGCAGAAAGCTATTCAGTCCTCATGCCTGCTCGTGGGCGATGCTGGGAGGACAGATCGTATTTGGAGAACATTTGTGCCCTAATAGCTTGGTGAGATGAGTGTCTTCGTGAAAGCATTTGCCAACTGCAAATTGCTGTGCGAGTGAGTGATGATGGAGCGGGCCGAACACGAGTGTATGGAGCAGCAACTGTGGTGTAGATTTGCATAAAGAGCTATGTCAGGATCTTACAGTTCTGTAACGGCTGATGTTCAAAACCACAGCTCCCCAGATAGGGGCAGTCCCTCCGTTGTTCTGCAGGCACCGGGTAATGCGCTCCCCGGGAGGAGGGTGTTGGGATGGTTGTTCCCAAAAGCGCTGGATTCCTGGCCACAGGAGATTATGGGAGGGGCAGCAGCCTGGAGGTAATGGTTGAAGCTGATGTAGATGGAAGTATAGGGTGAGGTCAGCGGGAGCTGGAGGGGGGTCTGGGGATGCCTGCATGAAGGTTTGCAGCCTTTGGATTGACACACAGAGGAAGCTGACCTGAAGGTTCTGTTGGAAACTAGCTCATCTGGATGGGAACCCCCCCGGGTGTCCGTTTAAAGGGCTGGTGGAGAGCCAGAGAGAGAAGAGCAAGTTGAGACCCTCGTGGTGTGATTGGATGGCAGCGTGCAGCCAAGGAGGGGGCTGGGGTCCTCTCTGGGTTCTCCCCCCGCCGGGTGTAATGTGATATGCCGGCCCATCTCCATTCTCTGTTCACTGAGGTGGCCCAGGTAGGCCCTGATGGTTCTCTCAAGGCCACCTCTAGCTCTCTCCCCTTTCTGTTTTCACGTCATCCGGGCACAACACAGTCATTGACAAGATACTGGCACGACTGACTCATGGGCCTTCTTCCTCTCCACCACTGGGTTGCAAGTGGGGGTGCTGGGGTCTTCTCCACCTCATTGATGGCTCTGGCCCTCCATGCAAGATCCAGGTCTGGCGCAC
This sequence comes from Talpa europaea, assembly GCF_964194135.1. Classification (NCBI taxonomy): domain Eukaryota; kingdom Metazoa; phylum Chordata; class Mammalia; order Eulipotyphla; family Talpidae; genus Talpa; species Talpa europaea. The sequence goes on along the minus strand of NC_140079.1, from coordinate 100,076,322 downwards.
AGTCAGCCCGCAGATGCGTCTTGAAGGAACAAATGAGTTGGGTGAACCCCACTGTGAACCTGAGTTCTCTGCAGTCCCCCACGGCTCTTTGATCTCCACCTCGGTCCCCCAATCATCGCAAGTCCCTTTGGACTCTCCCCGGCCTTGGGCATTCATGTTCTTCTCCAGGATGGTCCCTCTTCTCCATTCAGTGAGAAGAGTCTTCTGCCAGATCTGAAAAATCCCCCCCTGAATGTCAACTGGAGGGGGCCTTCTTGTCTATCAACACTCAACAAAGACGTGTGGAAAAGCTCTCCCCTCCCAGACACCCCCTGTGCATAGTGCTGGGAAGAAGTCTCCATGGACTGGCGCCGGGTGTGTGGCCAACGAGCCGTCAGCTTGCAGGAATCACGTTATTTCAGCATCGGTCTTTTCTGCAGTTCTGTCTTCGTGCGTTTAATAGATCACAGCCCAAACAGCACATTCCTAATAGAAACCGATTTGTTTGTTTGAAGGGGGAGGGTGCTAATGAGGCCATCCGGGCGCGGCTGCGAGCCTGGAAAAGCATGGAGTGGGCTCCGGAGACAGGGCACATAATTCTGTCCCGGGTCTCACGCCTCCCGCTGTGGTCTTGAGGCGCGAGGGGGCATGAACCAGCCATCTCTGCACGTGATGGTTCTGCGGCAGCTCAGCTGAAATGCATCTTGGACTCCACGAAGGGCGTGAGTAAGTTGGGGTGGAAACTGCTTGTTTCAAAAGGGGAGATCAGCTTTCATTTTGATGACTGAAAAGCTGGATGCTAACGAACTACGATTGCCAATGCCAATAGCCATCTCTTAGGTCTCGAGGATTTTCACACTTCCCAGCTTTACTCAAATTTGTAATATCCTCGTGGTTTCCCTCTCTAGACCCGGCGTCGGGAGCATCCTGAAGACTCAGTTCCCATCGAGTTGAGTGCAGACGCTCAGAATCCTCACGTGTTAAAATGTGAATCTAGGGTGTTGTCACCTTGTCTGAGCCGGTGGAATAACATCATTTATCGGGGCTTTGATGATTAATTCAGAAGAGCAAGATGCAGGACAGCTTGGTTCTTCCCCACCCCCTCATTTTCTCTGCTGCTCCCTTGCTCTCCCTCTGGCGTGGTTTTTTATTTTTTTTTTTAACTGGCTGCTGTTTTCTTCATCCAAATATGCATAGAAAAGTCTTAAGTGGCTGCTGGAGCTCCCGAAGGCCTGTTTACTCCAAGGTGGATGCGGAGAGGCCGCCATAATTCAGAGAGCAGCTGCTGGCAGGAGATGAAAGTCAGATCAGCTCAAGTTTGGGTCAGAATTTAGCGGCCCCACTGGAGTGTTTACGCGAATCTGTAGTCCAGAGAAGTTAGTGGGGGACATTGTTCCCCATGGCAGGTCATGAATCTAATTACCCTGGGAACATTACTTTGGGTGCTTGATGCAAACGGCTCAGCCCGTCTCTGTCCGCCGCCCCCTCCCACCCCGCGTGACTCACCCACCGGGCGGCCACCGGCCGAAACTCAAGGAGGGAGGCCGCCTGTCCCCCGACAACATCAGGCCCCTGAGATCCCCCAATTCTGAGCATCTGTCCAGAAATTTCCCCTCTTAGAGCAAAGAGGCGGCCTCTCCCGAGCCCCGAGAGAGGACGGTGGGGGCTCGGGAGCGCTCAGGGAAACGCAGGCAGCAAAGAAAAGGCTCCCGTAAGGTCGCTCGTGCCTCCCTCCGGGGTTGGGCCCTGGTCTGGGCCTCGTCCTGCGTCCAGACAATGGAGCGTCTGGTTCAGGGGGCAGTGAGAGGCCTCAGAATCAGGCAAGTTCCACGTCCTGCGGCCCTGCGGGGTGCCCTGTGGCGGGCGGCGGGCTTTGAGGCCAGACACCCCTGAGGGAAGTTGACTGCCCTCCCGAGCTGCGGTCTGGCTGGGCCTCTTACCTCTGGGCCTCCTCCGGCTCGGCTCTGAAACGCGGTGGCCATCCTCACCTCCTCCATGCGGAAGACGGTGGCGGGGCCAGCGCAGACACAGGGCCTCGGGGCAGCGGGAGGGCGGTCTTTCCCCCCAGCGTGGCCGGGCAGGTGTCCCGAGAAGCCAGTTACTGCTGTTGTTTTCTATGAAGTTTTCATGGGAAGGAGGAAGATGGGGCGTGGGGCCAGTGATGAGGACAACGAGGAAACGGCACAGCAGCTTAGTTCTGGGGCCCTGGCTGGCTCTTGCCTCGGGAGGGCTGGCGAGGGGAGGTGCAGGGAGTGGAGATGTCGTGGAGGAAATGCGGTATCGGGCAGAGCCAAGACGGCACAAGTGAATTCATCTTTCAGGGATTTTTAATTTTTTTGAAAGATTTATTTACTTATTTCTTTATTTATGTATACAAGAACTGGGGTGAAGGCCAGAGGTGCAGGGGGTGAGAGGACTCACCAGAGACAGAGTGGGGAGCAGAACAGGCAGATTGACCGAAATACACTGCTGAGGGGAGCAGCGGGCGAGTCAGGAGAGGTCTGCCCCGCCATGTGGGCTGCTCCCCGGCCGGGGATCGAACCCGTGCTTGCAGTGACTGCGGATGGCTTCATAGGTTGCGTCCTAACCCCCTGCACCACCAGGGAGGCCCCTTCTCTCTCATTCTTTATAGGACCTTCCGCCCCACCCATTGTTGAGGAAGAGCCTATTCATTTTAAGAGGTAGCCCAGTGGCTACTGGAGACCTTAAGATCTGCCATGTGTCCTCTTGTTTCCCAGGAGACAGGCCATAATGCTAATATGTGGACTGATGCTTTCATATGAAAATAAAAGACAGCCGTGCAATTGGGTTTAGATAGTTTGGCATTTGGACTGTTGAGGAAATGATCAAGGCGGTCTGGCCCTCAAATTTAGAAATGGAGGGAGACCAGCAGGGCCATCTGCTGACTATGTGGAGACCTTGGAATATGCAGCCTGTGCTTTATGATCCAGAAGGTAGATTTCCCTCTGGTCATGTAAACCACTTCAAGGATTTGGTAATGGGAGAAGGAGCTTTTAACCTCCAGGTTACTGGTTAAGAAATGCCCCAAGTTGGCAGTGACTGAAGGCACTACCATCTGCCAGCTTTTCAGTGGCCAGTGCGAAATGCCATGGAGGTCTCCATGAGAACCATAATGGGCAGGAGTGTGTCTGACAACGACGGTAGCTCCATGCACGGACCCAGACTCAGACCCTGGGAAGTGGCCCCCCGAGTCTCATTGGCAGATGACAGGTGGCTGAGAGCGGAGACCTCCATGTGGGAATCAGCGACACCAACCTTCCTTTAGAACTCTCCAGTTTCAAAGAATCCACTTTGCTCTCCACTTGGAGAGACTCTTTAATTACTGCTCTTGCCGAGCATTTCAAGATGATATTAGCAATTGACATTTGAAATACATTCTGTGCCAGGCTCTCTGAGAAATGCTCTATCCGCATGTCATCCCTTTGTCACCCCAGCTCTCCTTGAGAGGGGGCTCTGTTCCCTATTTTGCAACAGGGAGGCACAAGATGGTGGCATTTGCCTGAAGTTATGGAGGTAGATCTTGGTTTGGATTCTGGCCCAGCCCTTTCTGCACCTAAGACACATTCTCTGTGACTCTAACAGGCCAAAATTGGTTTCAAAATCAGCCTTTCCTTGTGTTTTATGTCCCAGTGGAAGTTTCTATAACTTCTTGGGATGCATGAACAACTGCAGGAGATGCTTCAGGTGACCTACTCAACAGCCTCCACCCTGCTGGTAGGACACTGACTTTGATAAAGGGTTGGGAAGCTCTGTGTGTGGGGAGAGCCTCTTCTAGGATCAGGAAGCAACGTTCACTAATTCTAGAACATTTGCTTCCTCGTCACCTGTTGAGGTGAACACATGACCTCATTCTGGCCATGCGTGGGGAAGATTTCTGCTGAGGAATGCCTGTGAGACAGTTCCTTGATCTCACAAAACATGTGTAAAGGGAAATACGGGTTTTTGACTTTCAAAATGGTTTGATGGGAAACTGCTGCGTCCATCGAGTAACTCTGAGAAGAGGCAGCCAGTCAAGGGCTGCGTGAGGATGTTGGAGGGGACAGAGACCCCCTACTGCTCCAGTGTAGTCTGAGCTGCCCCCTCTTCCTCCTGGTGAGTGGCATCACAGACATACTCATCGACAAGCCCCGTGGGGATCCTCTGTGACTGGGGCTGAGCCTCCTTGCTCGAGAGGGCAGTCCATGCAGCCGATTTATTTTGTTTTGTTTTGTTTTGTTTTGTTTTTGGTAATGATTTGACTTGCTTGTGTCCCTGAAGACGTGTGCAAGGAATGACAGACATTCCAGGCAATGGGCGTCCCCCAAGTGGGTGGCCGAGTTGGGTCCAGGAACCAGGTCCCCATCTTTCCTCGCCACGGGACAGTCAGATCCCCTTCGGGACGCTCATTTACAGCGTGAGCTTCAGAGAGACTCTTCAGCGTTTTCTTTTTTTTCATTGTCATCACGCCTCAACTATTCCATGCAGTCTATTGACATCAGTGATTTTTGTTGTTGATCTGAAATTCAAGTTCATCTAAGGGTCTGCAGTTTCCGCTGCGCACTCCGGCAGGCAGCCCTCCTGGCCAGGCCCGCGTGCACTTTGCCATCCATCCCTTCTCATGGCGGACGCTTGCTTGGAAATACCAGCGCCCCGTCTCCAACTGAGTCCAGTCAAAGGGGTGATTTATAGGCTCACAGAGCTCTGCTTTCCCTTGTGTCCTGTTGATCGCCAAGTGGTTTCATTATAACATGACAAGGATAATCACCGGCGACGCGAGGCTTCCAGCGTATCACGTGGGGAAGTCCAGTGAGAAGGAAGCTTCCTTTGCCGAGGTCCCCCCGAAAGCGCCACATTAGCTGGACCTCAGCCAGGTACCAATCCCTGAACTAACAAGCACGGACAGAAGGTGGGCGCGCTGAGTGGCCGGGCCACGGCCGCCTGGGAGGACAGCGTTCAGGGCGCAGTGAGCCGTGCCGGCCCCGGGGGGAGCAGGGCGAGGGAAGTTCCCGAGACACAGCTGGGGTGGGGGGTGCTCTGGCAGCCAGCGGCGCCTGCCCTGGTTGCGAGGCCTCAGACAACATGCGGTGAGAGGAACAGGACGCCTCCAGCTGTCCGTGGGGACCTGGCCCTGTCTGAGTCAGTTTTTGCCAGAAGTAGGTGGATTAAAGGGGAGACGATGAATCCCAGGTAAGGTGTGGCGGAGCGAGCAGGTGGTTGGGGGTGAGGCTGTCTCCTTCTGTCTCGGGGGTTCTGCAGGGCTCAGCAGGGTAGTCCACAGCGGCAGAAGCTGGTCTCTGCTGCCCGGTCGGCAGGGGCTCATTGGGCGTTCATCTATAACGCAGGCTTGGATTTTACTGGGATATTTACACGATCGCCACCCAGGGGAACTTACTGTGACTCTAGCAAATGGAGTGGCTGGTTGTTGTTTTTTGTTTTTTGTTTTGTTTTTTTTCCCAATTCCTTTCGAATTGTTATTCGCATGAAACAAATATTTCTTGAGCAGATCCTGTGAGTGAGGCCTGTGATGTCAAACCAGCTGGAAGTCCAGTGTTGAAGCTCTTCCCTGAAAGGGTTTTGCTGGGGGCTTTGCGAGTCGGGAGTCCAACTTTCTGCGTTTAAACACCGCGTCCTCTAGAACTGCGGCGCTATGGGGACGTGTGGGGTGGGGGTGGGGGTGGGGGTTTGAATTCTGACAGTTGATTTAGGAATCTACCGAGAGGTCAGCTGCTTAGCTCACCAGGGGGCCCGGGTCACACTCACAGGTGTTCGTGGAGGGCAAGCTCTGCTCCGTTCAGCCTCGCCGTGGTTTGCCGTTGCTCGTTCTGCGGGCGCTCCTGGAGGACGGTGCGCGGCGGCCGTGGCCATGAGCCCAGCGGCGTCTGCTGTGCGGCAGCTACCGCCAGCAACCTGCAGAATCCATGGGTCTCTCTTCTCCTATCCCTCTGACCCTCGCCCCCAGGTCTAGACAGCTGAGGAGCTACGATGTCAATGTCCAGAACCCAGAGCAGCAATGTGCTCTCGCCTCCCCTTTCAGCAGCTCCAGCGCGCTCCCCGGCTGAGCCTGCGTCCTTTCTTTCCTTGCAAACGCGGCAGGGATGTGATTTGGTGCCACCTGATGTGATTTGGTGCCACCTGTTGTCCGCACAAGTGAAAATGACGCATGGAAGCCAGCCGTGAAGTGGCCTAGAAGGAAAGATGCTGCTTGGGGCCCCGAGGGGCTGCTGGGCAGGGTCACCGCTCCCCGAGGCCGCTGCCCTTCTGCCCAGGAGGGTCTCCCGGAGCCGCCGTCGCTGTGGCGAGTCTTAGCCTGGTGCTGATAATGGAGCCTGAGTCTTGCTGACCTCCTCCTCCCAATGCCCCCAGGTAGGATTCCCGCAGGGCAGCTCTCCCTTTGCTGGGGACACTGACCCGGATCACAGCGCGGCGCGCAGGCAACCTTGGCCTCGAGTTCCCTGCGTGCTCTGCACCTGTAAGCAGGACCTTTGAGCTCCTCCTCCCACTCACATCCCAGCCCAGCCTCTCCTCGGCGGCTCGGCAGCCTCCGTCGCACCCCGTGGGCTCCTGCTCGTGGGGCCTCCCAGCTGGCCCCTGCGTCTGCACACCTGCATGGCGGTGCCCGCATCACATCATCCCCGATGGCTTGTGAGACGCAGAGACCTTCCTTTAGCTGGCCTGCAGGCCTCTTGTAGCCTGGACCTGCTCCCCATTGGAGTGTCTTGTCGGACACTCTCTGTGCCGACCTTCCCAGGAATCACTCCTTCATTCCGCCTCGCTCCTTAGAGACACTCCCGGACCGCTCAGCCCAGGGACAGCGCCCGCGTCGCACCCCCCCCCAACCCCACCCTTGACCCTGCGTGACCATTACCGGGACATGTCCCCTACTTGCTCTCTATTCCCTCCTTCCCACTGACAGGAGGGTTGCCAGCCTGTCGGAGCAGGCCGTTGTCTGACTCCTGCAGCCCCGCCCTTACCAGCCTTATCACTCGTCTCCACGACGGGTGAAGAAGTAGCCACTGTCAATCAGTCATCTGGCCCGACCTCCCCCGCTGGCCCCGGGCGTGGAGCAGGGAGGCTGCACCTCAGAGAAGACCTTGAAGTCCAAGTCCAAGTCGGAACGTAAAGGCTCATCCAACACCTGCCGGAGGGGAGCTGACTGTCGTGTGCCTCACTCTGTGCACCCTCCAAACTACGTTTTCCAGGGCAGTGGGCACCCTGAGACCCACAGCCAACGCTCTCTCTGTGTCCAGAACAAGCCATTGTCCTCTCCACATGCCTGGCTCGCATTGGCAGAGCCCGCGCTCCTGGCTGGTGTGCGGTTCCAAGCTGGAAATGACCGTGCTTCGTGTGACTGTTACCAACAGAGATTTGTCCTTTGTCAGTCATCTAGCCAGTTTGATCTCTGGGAGCAAACATTGAACCGGTTGGACCAAATTCATTGTCAGAGCACATGCTTTTCAACCAAAGAAGCTTCCAGAAGCTGGGGAGCTGCACAGCTTTGTCCTTCACCACCTTAACTGTGTTCCGCCTGCAAAGTCGTGCTTTTTATCTTAGCTATTAACCAGCATTAGCTGCAAAGTCATTACACAAAAGAAACCCCCTTTGTCATGAGTGTGAGAATGAAACAATGCAGATTTCTGAAGAGAGGGGTTTGTTTTTTGGGGGGAGTGCCCAGGGCTTCCTGTGAAGTGGGTGACGCACCTCGGGACAGGAGCTTTCTGTGGGGGCAGCTCCAGCAAGGTCACGCCAGGGCCATCCTTCCTCTTGTCTAGAACAGGGGTGCTGATGTTTTCAAGGAAAGATAAACATGGGGAAAAGGCAGCTCCCCAATGAAGTCGTAAGGTTTTACTGATGAGATGTTGGGGAACACGAAGGTGCAGAAGACTGGAGCCAAGTGCTTGGACCCAGGCAATAGCCAGCTTGGGGAAGGCCAGTATGGTCAATTGGGGGCCACCCTTTGACCCAGGGCTGAAGAAAGGCTGGTGCATCAGGGGGCCCCTAGAACGGGAGGCCCCGTATCGGAAAGGATTTCTGGGCAGGATGAGACCTGGAGCCAACCCAGGGGGCACTCTTGGCCTGAAGACCCGCAGAGTCTTCTGAAAGTGGCGTTGGAGACCCTCAGTCATGGTATACTTTGCCAAGGCAGTTATCTTTTTTGAAAAATGTTCTACACTCAACAGCTTTGGGTAGCTGGCGCCTTAAGACAAGTCTCGCTTAGGCATTTCATCACGCATCAAGGAGTCCTGTTTGAGCAGAGAGAAGGGCATGTGCGTGGTTGTGGCTGCCCTTAATTGTACCAAAAGCTCCAGCAGACAGAAGTTTTCAGGGCTTGGGGAGTCAGATCCCCCACACAGGGCTTTGTTGTTTTCAGCGGGGCTGGGAGGTTGACTTGTTTTCCAAGAGCAGGTCTTTCCTGCAAACACCCGGGGTCTCTAAACCTGAAGTCTCCTGGCTCCTACCTTAGCCTGGAGCTTGGAAAGCCCTTATTGATTGCTGCTGTTTTCTTCCTAGATGTTTCCAAACCTATTTGGAAATGGATTAAAAAACCCCGTTTTCATTGAAATGCCGGGTGCACCTGACATTTTTACCTAAATCAGTGTTGATGAGTTCATGGTGCCTATGGGAATTTTTTTGCCTAAACCTTAAGCAATCCTTGTTGGAGGGGACGATGATAAAGAAAGCATCGATTTAAGGAGGAAGTGAGAAGTACAACTCCTGCCTGTCCACGGAGCCTGTTCCATTGTGTTTTCAATTGTGTGCCCTAGGATTTTGTGATATTAACGGTGAGCTCTAGAGGGGGTTATGTATTGTGATGTTAGGTCCCTGCCTTCAAAATCAGGCCAATACTTGTGTGTCTTCGAAGGCTCGTTAATGCTGATTAGTAGATTTCTTTCCGATCCTAAGCCTGGGAATACTATCAAAATCATTGTAAATGCAACTAGAGTTCTAAGAATGATCTCTTCACGTGGGGGAAGGTTCTTCCCATTGCTGTTTATTCCAGAAAAATCACATTTCTAACATTTATGTGACAGGTTAGATGTGACATTTTCCACAAAATTCCTTTTGTATGTTTTCATGTTAAAATATTTTAATTGCATTTAAAGACATGCAAGGGAGACGTTCAAAGTGTTCGAATGTTTCCGTGTAAGCAACACTCAATACCAACAAAAAGTCCTGAAGCCCGGTGACGGGGAATTTTGGTAATGTATCTTAAGTTTGGGGGGGAGTGTGCACTAGCTAGAAGTTTATTACTTTCACGTGTCTGGTGAATCATCTTCCTGTGCGGAGAATACTTCCGCTGTCATTACGAACTTGTGCGCAGATTGCACAGATCAGCCACGTGATCTTAGAGGAACAGATGAAACGTCTTGGCCTCGGGTCCTCCAGCCTCTCCGGCTTCTCCATGGAGAGAGTAGCCCACTGGCAGCCTCATGGTAAGGCGACTCTGAGATGAGTGGACACGTGAATGCCAAGAGCAGAGGGGAGGGCCTGAGCTCAGGCTGTGCTCAATAACCTCAGTCCATCATTGCTTCTGGGGTCACATCTTTCCTGCAGTTGAAAAACCTTCATCTTCTGGATGACCTTCCCCGTCACCTCTGCTCCGCATGGTCACGAAGGGGCTGATCGCAGGGGGACCCTAGGAGCCCCAAGGAGCAGCACTCTGCAGAGGTCTCCCCAGGCCCAGGCTGAGAATTCCAAAGCCAGCTGAAAAGATACAAGCCTGCCCTCTGGTGGACAGTCACTTCAGCTCAGTAGAACCTTCTAGTCTAGACCAGAGATTTCAGTGTTCTCGAAAGCTGGCTTGTGTGGCTGGAGCGGCAGTTCCGTCTGCTTTTTTGAGTTCTGTCTGATGGATGTGCAGGTGGGGACAGCCCCGCACAGGGCAGAGGGTGCAGAGAACAGCTGTCTTCCCTTTGTCCAGCCTCTCAGGCCCTCGCCCTCGCTCGGGACAACTCACAAGAACTCGGGGCTGCCTGAGCAGTCTGCTTGGAAGAAAAGGAGATTTTTCAGGTGTGTGGGGAGAAGGTGAGGCTGCTGGTGAGAGGGACATTGAACAAGAGGCCCATGTGGACTCAGAGCCGGAGCAGGCAGGCACCAGCCCCTCAACGTGGCAGGGATGGCTGATGCCCTTGTGAGACAGGCCCACACACACCATGCACCCAGACACGCTGTGGAGCGGAAACCAGTCAGCAGAGGCCTCTTGTCTGCTCAGACACGTGGGAGAAAGAGAACTAGGAAACCGATGAGCGAGACTCCTGCCTTCCCATCGCTTTGCTTCTCAGGGCTGGAGCCATCCTTGTGGGCCATGCAGCCAAGTATCTGACCGTGAGAGCTGGCCCGCGGCCAAGTCCGCGCCCCTGCCCGAAGCTGTGACTGCTCTTCTGGAGTCCTTGGGGTTACAGAACAGGCACCAGCTCAAACCCTGGGGACACAGGCTGGCTCTTAGGTGGAGGCCCCATGTCCACCAGCTGCAGGTGGCCAGTTCCGTGGCTCACACGCCCTCAGAGCTTCTGTCTGTCTGTCCTGCCTCTTTCCATGACGTGTCTGCAACATCTTTTTCTATTTTAGTTGCTTTCTCGGGTGCTTTGTCTCTGTGGCCTGCAGTCCCCGACTTGCAGTGCCCTTGGTGTCTTTGCTTTTGGTGAGGGACCCTTGTTCACTCCCTGTCAGCCCAGCAGGAGGGAGGGGAGACCGGAGGCCAGTGGCTGTTTTGGGTGTGATGGGCTCTGCTCACCCACCAGACTCATAGGATAAGGGGGCTGCCACTGGCTGAAGACTAACGGGTGCTGTTTGTTCCAGGGTGCTGGCTAGAAAAGCGAGAATATGTGCATACAGGCAGTGTCCGGGACATGTTCTTTTATTTTAAAGATTATTTATGCACACAAGAACTGGGGTACAGGCCAGAGGTGCGAGGACTCAGCAGAGACAGAGTGGGGAACAAAACAGGCGGACTGACCGAAACACACTGCTGAGGGGAGCAGCGGGCGAGACAGGAGAGGTCTGCTGCGCCCTGTGGGTAGTTCCCTGGCTGGGGATCGAACTCGTGCTGCAGAGGCTGTGGACAGCTTCACAGCGCTGTGCTTAACCCCTGCGCCACCAGGGAGGCCCCGGGACACATGTGTGGGTCACCGAGCTCACCTGTGCTCTTCGTGTGGCTGTTGTCACCATCATTGTCACCTGCAGCGTGAATGCAGCCTCTGCCCGGCACGAATGATGTTCCTTTATTGTTAGCATTTTGGAAGCTGCGTTGCTGTTTGTTTGGGGACCGGCTTTGCACATGTCCTCTCCAGCCTGCTAAGCCCCGACTCTTGTTCCTAGCAGATGGGACTTCGGGATGTGGGTTCACCCATTATACGAGAGTAAACAAAGGTTGTCTGTGGGTCTGAGGATGGCACTGACATCACTTTGTATGGACAAATCTTCGATCATTCCTCGTCCCCCCACAACCTACCTAATCACACCACATGGGAATTCCCTACTTCCAGATAACGGGGGTCTTTAGCCAAAGACAGCTGCCGAGAGCTCCACCTGCCCTCCCAGTGGGCACACACCTGAGCTGCCCTCGGCTGCTCTCCTCTGTCACGGCCTCCCTCCCGCGGCTTCAGAACGGACACTGACCCCTGTGGGGCTGGGAGCAGGAGGGATGGGGGCACCTCATACCTTGCACCTGAGACTTTGGGCGCCCTGTTGAACCACTGTTCTAGAATGGGACAGGGAAGCAAAAGTCCTCCTTTTTTTCCCTGATGAGACAAAGATTATGGGTCCGGCTGAAGGTCAACTGCAGACTCCACCCTTGGCAAAATGCAATTATAAAGCCTACCCTTAGTGAAATGCCACCAGGCCCGGCTGGGCTTTGTTTGGGATGCACACTGACAGTCTTGCTTGTGATGTATTCGGGAAGACATATCTATTAAAGATAGCCTAACAATGGGGGCACACTCAGATTTGCATTTTAATTCATTTTCCCTCAGTGCCGATATGCAGCTTATCTTTCAAGAACAGGCTCACATCAACCCTGATATAAGTTGCTTAAGAATAATGCTCATAATCTATTAGTTTAATCTGTTCACATGAGAAGGGAAAAAAATCAGTGCGCGAGGCAGAAGGAGGCAGCCCCATGTGGGGTTTCTTCTCCAGGATCTCCTGCAGCCATGGTCTCCATTTCTGCTTGGTTTTCGCCATGTGACAGGGGTGTTAGCCGCGGAGGGAGGTCACACTTGCACAGGCGGACTCACCCTTGCAGACTTGAGTTCGAAAGTCTGACCCCCATCCTTTGGTTTTGTGCAAATGGCTTCACGCCCTCTCTGTGTGGGGAGTGCGAGACGAAGCAGCTCCGAGCCGGGCGTGGATGCTACGGATGGCGGCCGGGGGTCCTTGGTGGCTTCTGGAGGAGGCCTTCATCTCCAGTGCCTGCCGTCCTGATGCTGGAACGCGCTGGGAGTCGTGCATCCTGTTCCTGCTTTGCCTTGACTCCGCGGACGAGCCGCTCTGTGTTCGAGACCAAATGGGCAGGGATGAGGGGGACCCCCTTTGGGAGCCACTGGCCGTGAGCAAGGGTGTCACGTGGTAAGCCCTGGGCCTCGGGACCTGCAACAGCTCGCCCCCTCGGGGGGATGGCGACATGATTTGGAAAGTCCACCCCTGCGTGTCGAGGCTCCGGCCAAGGTCCCGGCACTCCCTCCTGGCGAGACGGTCAGGCCGGTGCAGCTTGGAGACCCCACGGCCCCTCCCCTGGCACCTGTGGGAGCAGCTGGGAGGAATCAGTGCCTTCCCAATGGCTAGTGGTGAAAGGAGGGCTTGTGGGCAGACGGCCACGGTCAGAACCGACAGCTACACGTCCCTGCTTCTCTGCTCCTCAGCCCCCGTCACCACAGCCCGCCAGCCTGTCCACCGGGCGGTCGTGAGGACGGAGGTGGCGGCGAGCCCGGTGGAGGCACAGCCTGAGCCACACAGGAAACCCCAGAGGGAGGTTTGCCCAGCCAGGGGCGCCACCAGCGCGCTCTACGTCAGCCAAGGGCCGAGCCCATGCCGGGTGCAGGGTGGCCCCGAGCAGGAGGCAGCAGGCCTCTCTCCTGAGGAAACCCTGCCCCGAAGCCGCCCAAGGAGCACGTTGCCGGCCAAAGACGCTAACGGGAGGCCTGAGTTACGGGACCCCACGGTCGTAAATACCCGGGAGCGTCTCCTCCTGGAGATTTATGCCACATGAATATTTCACGTCATGGATTCTGCTGGAGCCTGGAGGAGAGCGAGTCATTTGACTTTGTTTTATCCAGAGTGTCCGAGGCGCGCGTGACCACAGAACCCCGGTGGGTGGGTTTTGTTTCTTGTCTGTTTCCGCGGGAGGCAGAGCCCCATCCCGGTGGCTGGCGCTGCGGCCCCGTGTCCTCTCTGGCGCGGGTGGCTGGTCCTCACACTTCAAGTGTGGGGCTCGCTCAAAATGGAGGCGGACGCCACGGATCTGGGTGAGGCCTGAGAGGACGCTGTTCTAGCTGGTTCCCTGGGGCTGGGGCCAGGCACGGGGCTCTGGGAGGCACTCGCTGGTGGTGACGGCAGGGGACAAGGTGGAGCCCCGTGGCAGTGTTAGCAGTTGTGTCCTGGGGGCAGGGCCTGATGCAGGGCGCTCAGCCTTAACCACCCCTCAGACGCCTACGGCAGAAAGCAGAAAAGAAAACTGCAGTTTGGATGATACCCCAGGGTATCCCATCAGACAGGTGTGGAGGGGCTCCAGGGGTGTCCTGGCGGACAGGCGTGGGGGAGCTCCAGGGGTGTCCTGGTGGACGGGCGTGGAGGCCCTGCCTCAGAATCCCAGGTCCACATCAGCCACGAGACCGTAAGTGTCTGTACTCACGGTGAAGAGGGCGATCGTGGAACCTGGGCTCCAAAAGCCTTTGTAAGACTCTTCAGCGACACGTCCCCAAACCCAAACTCGGGGCCCAGCGCCTGCGAGAGCTCGGCGATTGTCAGCGTGGCAGCAGATCTGGTCTTGCTGCTGCTCTGACTTGGCAACAGACGTTCTTAGGTCATTGTCTTTCTTATTTCACCTGACCAAGAGATTGCGCTGTCCGCAGGTAAAAGCCCCTATTGCATTTTCCTAATAAATGGAGACTCTTGGTACGTGGAAGCTGCTTGTCATGGCCTGGGCATGTCCTCCCCTGGGAAGCCCCCTCCAGCCCCTGCTGCGTCTGTCCAGGCTGCTGTCTCCTGAGGACAGACGGCCAAGCGCCTACCGGGTCTTTGCTATTGAACTGAATACGCAGCGGTGAGGTGCGGTCTGCGCGGGGCTTCAGTCCCTGAGAGGAACAAGATGGTCGTTTGTATCATTTGCTCTAGTCCTTTTCTTATTGTTGATTTCCCTTCTTAGGTCTACAAGTAGACAATTGAATTTCATGTCGCTTTTCTCTAAAATCAGCTGTGCTCCCTGCTTCGTCTCCTCACAGACGAATATTAAAGAGCTTTTCATTTTCCTGCCCTGGCTTCCTTTTTCTCCCCTGTCTCCGCCCAGGCCCCTCCGGCTCTGCTTGGCACCGTCCATCTCACCTGGACGGTCATACTGGGCCACGTAGTGGGGGAGAGCAGAGACAGTCTGTTCATTTTACCTGCCTATCACGCCACACAAACCACCCTCTCCGTGGCATCCCATAACAGATAGAGACCGCGTTCAAGTTCCAGCTCTGTCTTCAGAAGTAAGGTAGGGAAGTTGCTTCCTACCTGTTTCTCTTTCTGGAAAGGGAGACCTGCTGTCCAGACCTGCTGTCCTCACTGTCATCTCAGTAACACACAAAGAAGCTCCTGGGAACGTTCACGAGAACCTGATGGAGGAGCGCATTACTCACCCGTGCTTGGGCTCGCGTGAGCGTCTGAGTTTCAGATGACACCTGAGCCCACGGTGGGTGAAGGAGACGCTCAGGCCCACGTGGTCGCCGCTCACGGGCGGACCGGCTGGTGCACCCTAGTGGGGCGCTGGGGATCTGAGGCCACAGCTACATCCATCTAATTCAGGAAGGACCTCAAATGGCTCCTGCATTTTCAGGGATTAAAGAAATAAACCAAAAAACTAAAAATAGAGCCTTTTCACATTTACCCTGAAGATGGAGCTCTTTAGCATTTTGGATATTTCATGATTTTAAAATTTATAACTTGAAATTGACTTTGTGTTTTTGACCGTGTTTTAGGATCTTGTTTACCCCAAAATACGTGATGGTTTCCCACCCAACGGGAAGAAGGCGGCGTGCCCAGGCCGGGCGGGGTGGCTGCAGCTCTGACCTTGGCCGGGGCTGCAGAGGTCACCCTTTCTTGTTTACTCTCCCTTTGTTCCCTTATTGATGGACTCAGGAAATTAAGTATTTATTAAGTATTTTCCAAATACGGCGAGCATGTCCATCACAGCTGGCGGGCTGCCAACGAAAGCATATTTAAGGGCAATGTCGAGGCAGGGAGGTGTGTCCACCCGGCTGCCCTTGTTCTGCCCACGGGTTTTCAGTGACTCTAGAATCTCCAAGTCAGGAGGACGCTGGCTGGGGGAGGGTCAGGACCGTGGGGTGTTGCCTTTCCATGTCCTGTAAGATTTTTTTTTTAAGATTTGTTTATTTATGCATACAAGCACTGGGGTGCAGGCAGAGGCGTGGGGAGTGA
Organism: Talpa europaea; assembly: GCF_964194135.1. Taxonomy (NCBI): domain Eukaryota; kingdom Metazoa; phylum Chordata; class Mammalia; order Eulipotyphla; family Talpidae; genus Talpa; species Talpa europaea. The sequence continues at coordinate 100,060,713 of NC_140079.1, read as the reverse complement.
GAGGACTCACCAGAGACAGAGTGGGGAGCAGAATAGGCAGAGCTACTGAAATGCGCTGCTGAGGGGAGCAGCGGGGAGGCAGGAGAGGTCTGCTGCACCATGTGGGTATCTCCCTGGCCAGCAGGGGATCCAACTCATGCTGAATGGCTGGGGAGAGCTTCACAGCGCTGCCTTTAACCCCTGCACCACCAGGGAGGCCCGCCTCCCTGTAGGATTTTTATTTACGTCCTTTTGTTCTTGTGACTGAATCAAAATGTCTGTTTCCTTAAGTGACTCCCAGGCCCTCCCTGGCCTCTCTAGCAGCAGCCTGGATCCACTTGGGGATGAAGGTAAAGCAGATCAAGGTTGGCATCTGTTGTCACAGGTGCCCTCAGCTCCCACAACTGAGCACCTTACATGAAAAGAACAACAAAAAAAGCACAGATTGGGGGACAACAAAATCCCTCACTCGGAAGATGAATGGTCCCGGCTGGGAAGGAGTGGAAGATACAGGTGTGTTGTCCCGAGAACCATCTGGAGACCTTCCCCAGCAGGCTCGGGTGAGGCATGATGTATGCAGGTAGAATGTTCTGGAAGAGCACTTGGCTTGCCCCAAGGGCGGGGAAGTGGATGGAGACCCTGCATCCCACGTGAGGCAGATGCAGTGACACCCGGCGCCCGCGCCTACGGCCGGTCCTGGGAATCAGCTTGCGCTGAGTGGGGTGTAAGGAAATGGGCCTCATGGAGGCTGCTTGGTGTGCACAGGAGGCCAGTTCCTGTGACGCACCTGCAGCCACCGCGTCACCAGGCTACTCAGCCAAGACTCCAGGCGCTTCTGTTTGTTTTCACTCATTCGCCGTCCAGCCTGCCTATACCTGTCAGGGTGTGGGCCAGAGCCTTTCCCTCAGCTCAGGGTCCAGGTGGGACCCCAGCCCTGGACGGGGCGCCCTCTCATGGCTGGCATGCCTTGTGCACGCTCACCCCCCTCCCCCCCGGACCACATCATTCGCCTTGGGGTGTGTCCTTGGGTGGTGGGAGGAAACCGGGGTCCCCAAGAAAGCCCGCACAGACACCCCATAGTGTCGTTCTTTTTCCTTGAAAGGGACATTGAATGAAAGGACGTTATGGGGGACCTGCCGTGCGGACAAGAAGGGGCCCCCTGAGCCATTGCTCCTTCCGGTGTCCAGACGGAGCCCTAGGCTCTGCCGTCAGGGCTTCCCCTGACACCTACTCAAACTCTCGGGGTCTTCAAAATGCTGCACAGTAAGGCAACGCTTTCTGCACAGGCCTCTGCCCAGCTCCCACAGACGTTCTCCACAGCGTCTTTCTCTCTCATTGGGTGGCAGGGTCGGGGGCAGGCCGGCCGGCCTTGGGGGGCCTTCCCGCTTCCCTTTCTGGGAAATGAACTGATGGAGCTTCCTGGACCTTCTGTGCGGGAAGTTTTATGCTCATTAATTCAAGTTCTCTCTCAGAACAGGTCTATTCAGATTTTCTGTTTCATCTTGATTTTTGTAGTTTGCATCCTAGGAATGCTTCCATTTTATCTCCGCTATCTGATTTTTGATACACAATTGCCCATAGTATTCCTATAACCTTTTAAATTTCATTCCTTATTCATATTTTCTACTTTCGGATTCACCATTTGCATACTTTCACTCTTAATGTTTTTCCTCTAGTCCTTTGAACATACAGTCTTTGTGAGCTAAATCCAGCAACTCAACATTTGGTTTTACTCAAAAGAGATGGTAACTATTGACTGCTTTTTTCTTGAGTATCGATTGGTCAAGGTTTCTTTCTTTTTTTCTTTTTTTTTTTGCATGCTTCATAGTGTTTTGCTGAAAAGTTCATATTTATTTATTTATTAGATTTATTTATTTATGCACACAAGAGCTGGGGTACAGGCCAGAGGTGTGGGGGTGAGAGGATTCACCAGAGACAGAGAGGGGAACAGAACAGGCAGACTGATGAAATCCACTGCTGAGGGGAGCAGTGGGCGAGACAGGAGAGGTCTGCTGCACCCTGTGGGTTTCTCCCTGGCCGGGAATTGAACTCGTGCTGCAGAAGCTGCAGGCAGCTTCATAGGTTGCGTCTTAACCCTTGCACCACCAGGGAGGCCCCGAAAGTTCATATTTAGATTATGTTGTAATTCTGGCCTCTGGTTTTCCCCACAGTTGTCAGTCCTGTTTCTGTGGCCTGTGTCCTTGTTTATAAACGTGACCAGGCAGAAGCTGTGAGGTCTGCCCCTGCGTGGTGTGTGGCCACTGGCGTCTTCACTCTTGATTCTGTCACTCTTCTTCCTCACTAACGTTGGACTCCAAGGCCTTTCTGTTGTCTGTGTGCCTTAATGGCTGGCCAGACATTGAGCTCAGGCTGTTTGAACACCCTGGACCGTGGGGAGGCTCCTGTCCTCTGCGATGGGCTGTGTGAGAGGGAAGCGTCCAGGCGTCCACCTCCAAGGCTGCCCAAGCCCTGACCCTCGCTGGGCCTGGCTGCAGGGCCCGGTCCCCTGCGCTCTGCCTCGGGGTCCGCCGGGGCCCGTGGAGCGCGTGGGCCCATGTGAGTCTCCAGTGAACGCGTGTAGGGTCCCCGTGTGGAGCAGGCGTGCCCCACCACAGCCTCGGGCCAGCTGGGCCACTGAGTCACCCCAGCGCCCCCGGCTGTGCTGGCCACGCCTCCCGCCCGGGCCACGCCTGGACCCTGGACCACGCCTCCTGCAAGTCGACACCTCCCACCCGGGCCACGCCTCCAGCCCGGGCCACGCCTCCCACCCAGACCACGGCTCCCACGCAGGCCACGCCTGGACCCTGGACCACGCCTCCTGCACAGTCGACACCTCCCAACCGGGCCACGCCTCCTGCCTGGGCCCCGCCTCCCACCCAGAACATGTCTCCCACCCAGGCCTCGCCTCCAGCCTGAACCATACCTCCTGCCCAGGCCACACCTCCCACCCGGGCCACGCCTCGACCCTGGACCATGTCCCCTGCCCAGTAGACGCCTCCCACCCGGGCCACGCCTCCTGCCCTGCCACGCTTCCTGCCCAGGCCACACCTCGACTCTGGACCATGCCTCCTGCCCGCGCCACGCCTCCCACCCAGATCACACCCCCACCCAGGCCACGCCTCCAGCAGGGCCACGCCTCCCATCCAGGCCACGCCTCCAGCAGGGCCACGCCTCCCACCCAGGCCACGCCTCCATCAGGGCCACGCCTCCCACCCAGGCCACGCCTCCAGCAGGGCCACGCCCCCCACCCCCTGCAGCGCTCCTTGCCACCTGCAGGTCGGGGAGCCCTTCCCGACCCGCGCAGCAGAGAGGCCGGGCCCCATGTGGTCTCCCCGGCCCCCGAGGGGAAGAGCGGCCCGTCCCGTCGCCAGGGGCCGCTGTCCCCGCCCGAAGCCCCGCGGACGCCAGGCGCACACCCTCCCTCCGGGCTGGCGCGCTCGCGTCGGGCTCCGAGGGCTGGAATTCTGTTTTGGGTTTATTTTGGGTTAGTTTTGCCCAATTTTCTGTTTAATTTTTTGGAGTTAGGATTTGTTAACCTCGGTGAGCCGCAGCTGGTGTCCCGCTGCGGCCGCCCCGGGCAGGGGCACGTCCTGCATGCTACACGTGTGTATTCCCTGTGTGTGCAGAAGAACCGGGGTGCGGGCCAGAGGTGCGGGGTGAGAGGACTCCCCAGAGACAGAGCGGGGAGCAGAGCAGGCGGATCCACTGGAATCCACTCTGAGGGGCCAGCGGGGAGACGGGAGAGGCTGCTGCGAGCTCGGCTCCCGCCTCTGGTCTCGGCTCCTTCTCGCTTCGTCACTTCAGAAGGTTTCAGGTCAAGCCCCAGGAATGGGGTGAGGACACCGGGCATCATGTGGGGTGTTCCCGGGATGCCCAGAGCCTCTCTGGTGGTCCTGCACTGGGAGAGCTTGGCCACCCGGCCCAGCGAGGTGCAGGGCGTGCGGGCAAAGCTCATCTTCTGTAGGCCCAGGGAGTGGTGGCCCCCGGGCCGCCTGGGCCTGTCTCCGGGGACCCCAGCCCTTGCCCTTACGCTCTGGAGAGGAAATCTGGGCCCAAAGACCATGAATCACCTGCCCCGAGCTGTGTTCCTCCAAGTAAACCTTTGAGAACTTGGAGACTGGATTTAATTTTTATTCTCTTCTAATTCAGTCTTATCCCTTTCCCAACTTGACCCGGGTTCTCCCAACTTGACCCGGGTTCTCCCAACTTGACCCGGGTTCTCCCAGCTTGACCCGGGTTCTCCCAACTTGACCCGGGTTCTCCCAACTTGACCCGGGTTCTCTCCTGCTCTCGCAGAGTATCACTTCTAAATTGACACAAAGAAATCAACACAGCAAATCATTTCAGGAAAAATGGGGACAAACTCATTGCGCCAACCTAACGGGGTTATTTTTAATGATTACTTTTAATCATTTTTGGTCATCTTAGTGATCATTGGCGGACGTATGTTTACATGTTTAGAGAGCACATTTGTCTTTTCTCCTGTTTCTCACCCTGTAAACGCTCTTCACAAGTCTACCTTCTTCTAATTGTTATTTTGATTGTTGTGTGATGTTGAATCGATCTGGTGTTTACTCGGCCATTTCCCCTTTTGCCGAACATATAAGTTGCTTCAGCTCATTTTAACCTGCTCATGGCAATATGGTTTGAACTATTATTTAGAGTGATAGTTACTGTGACACAAGCTCATGACCTCGGATGTCCTGATCCCCCAGGGCATGTAGAAGCCACTGTGGTTAAATAGTACAGACCTTAAATTCCTTCCTTTGTGCTTTTACTGCAAGTTGGATATAGTAAAGCCCTGTTTTTGCATAATTATTTTTAATGAGACTATTTAGTTTATGAAAAATAGAGTAAATTCTAAGAACAGTTTGAATGAACATCTTAATGTAGTTTTATTGGCCACATAATGTAATAGTTCATTGAAATTTGTTTATACTAATTTATTAGTGAGGGATGGAAGAAGGAACCCCAGAGATATCAGTTTTATGTGCATATTATTATACAATAACTCCATGATGTTATTGTGTGTGTGTATATATATATATATATATATATATATATAATGTAATTTCTATACTAACCCCCGGCAAATATTGTTGAATACTTACTAAATTCCTGGCAACCTTTTAGAAATGAAAGATGTTGCGTGAAAAAACAAATGCAAAAGCAATGAGAAAAAAGTTATTTCTTTCAAGAAACATATGTTGTACTGGGAGTAGGGGTGGGAAACACACAGACACATAAAACGGGAATGACGTATAATGTCATTAGCATGAAGAAAAATACAAGAGAAGGAGGCTAGGACGTGATACATCGGGTGAGGATGCCATCTTGTGTGTGTGAATGTGGGGGGGGATGCACCCCAGTGTGTGCCCTGGGAGGGGAGGCCTGGAGGCACGGAGCAGGCTTTGCACATGCCCATCTGGTAGGGGCAGATGGGAGGAGCAGCTGATGTCACTTGCCGTCTGCAGCAGGAGGCGAGTGTGGAGGGGGTGACGCGTGACGAGAGAGGGAACGGCTCCCGTGTCGGTGTCAGGGTCTCCCGGGGCCCTGCGGGTCTGGGGACGGAGCTCGGCCCTTGCCTTGAGCCAGGCAGGAAGCCACGGAGGAGGCTGAAGGAAGGGACAGCAAGACGAGGTCCACGGCTTGAAAGGGCCACTCTGGGTCTCGGTGGACAGGAGACGTGGGCCAGCTGGATGCAGGGGTCCGGCGTGGGGTGGGGGTCCGGTCACCCGGGTGAGAGCTGCGTGGGGCGGCAGTGCGGGGGGGAGCGTGGTCAGAGTTCGGGTGTGTTTCAAAAGCAGAGACAGCGCCTTAGGTGGCGGGTCCCTGTGGGCATGCGAAAGGGGAGTCAGCGGTTGCACTTTGAGGGTGGAGGTGCCAGTCCCAGGTGGGTGGAAGAGAAGCAGGTTTCCGAGCGAGGCGCGAGCGGGAGACAGTGAGCTGAAGGAGGAAATGCTGGCAGCGTATGCTCAGGGGCTCAGCGTTGGAGTCCAAGTCGCTGTCCAGGAGCCGGTTGGCTCTGTGGTCTGGGACAGGAAGAGGTTTGGAGTGCAGACTCGGAGGCCTGTCCATCCTGGGGGCAGCAGAGGCCTTCAGACAGGACGAGGGGCGCCCGCCCTGCTCACACCCTCTCACACGAGCAGCTTCAAATTCCATCGACCCTCGGGCTCCACCTGCCCCCGCATCCGCTCATCTCCTCTGCTCAGAACCCCACTTGGACCTTGTCTGTTTGCGACCAGGATTTTTCTTCCTTCTTTCTCTCTTGCATTCGTTCCAATGGAGCTTCCCTCCTGCCCACCTTCTGGGCGATCTTACCCTGTCCCGGGCGTCAGTCCCGACAGCCAGCGGGTCATCTCCGTTTTCCAAGGAAGAGGCTGACGTTCAGAGGGGCCGAGGCCTGAGTATGCACCGGCCGGGCTCAGCCCGCGTCTCGCTTCCCTGTCCTCAGCCTCTTTCCACCTCCTCCTGGCTTGCCACCACCAGCAGACTGTTCGCAAATAGGGGCTGAGCATTCGAAAATCTTCTGTTGTCTGAACGGAACACAGTCCCTCACCCTGACGCATGGAGGGGTTTAAATTGTTTGTGGCTCTTCTCGGAAATAAAGCCTGAGAAAGTCTCCGGACTTGTTGCTGCTTTTTCATTCCGCAGCGTTACAATTTCAGAGACTCCCTCTTTTAAAAACTTGACGTGGCGCGGTCGGTGAACATGAGGGTGGGGGCCAAGGCAGCTTGGGCCTTCTCTCCTTGACACCCTAAAGAACGGGGTTGGCAGGTGCCTTTCAGAGGTGACAAGACCTGTCATCCTGCTGAGAGCTGAGGACGCGGACGCGGACGGGCAGGCCGCGTCTGCCTTCTGGCCTAAATAGCTGTGACTTAAAGTCGATCTGGCGTTGCTCTGCCTTTATTATTTCTCTGACTCCCTCGGATATGTGCTCCCTGAGATGGAAGGAGGGAGCTGTCCCCCAGGATGTGGGAACTATTTGTTCTGACGTGATTGTGTCTTTCTGTCCACTCGTTTAGCTGCGATCTCGTAGACAGGGCCGAGCGAGGCCTTGGACATCAGATGTGGTGAAATGCCTTTTATCGTGAACGGGTTCATTGTGGTAGGTCTGAAATCCTCTCATTCATAGCTTAATCCATCCAGACATGCACGGAACATGTGGGTGAGAGGGTGAGGTTAGGGGCTAACTTTTCTATGCAAGGGAATTTGAACTGAGTTTAAAGAAGGAGAAGGTCTGAGGTGTCAGAGAGACACCGAGGGAAGCCTGCTCGCAGGGACTGGCGTGCAGAGGCAGGGATACAGGAGAAAGATGTTTCCTGAAGGGCCTGTGACGATTGCTTGGACAAGAAGGAGATTGCACAGGCACTGAAAGTGGAAATGGTTGTGTGGGGGAGTGGGCGGACCATCGTGATGTCCTAAGCAGACCTGGGGTTTGCCTCCAGCTTCACGTTGCAAGCAGCGAGGTGGGGCTATGGGGATTGGTATGTGCCGAGGGCTGTATCGGGTGGATTATGGATCAGGTGAGAAGGGACTGGAATCAGAGTGTGGTGGACGCCTCCATAGTGATGCTGTGTCTGGAGATGCCGCTGGTCATGGGAGGATGGGCCGGGGAGCGTGGCTGCTGGTGCTGATGGAGTGTGAGGGAGAGGGAGGGATAGCCGGGTCTTCCAGAAGTGCCCGATACTAGGTCACAGCAGAAAGCCTCAATGAATTGGGGAAGTGCTGGTGCAGGGTTGGCTCTGCCTGGGGAATCTGACCTCCCCCGAAGGAAGTGAGTCAAGATCCTCGCACGTCATTGGCTGTTTTTTCCAGCTCTGCTTGCACTCTGTTAAGCGAGGCACGTGAAGGTCATTGAATATCCGTTAGGCCTGTTGGGAGCACCTGTGGGGAGATGCTTGGTGCCCGGGACAAGTCCGGGAGAGAGGCGCCCTTAGCAAGCTGCTCTTTCTCATACGTCGTCTTTGTGCTTTGATGGAGGACACCTGGGAGGCCCCGGTCAGCTCCACATTCTTGAGGCAGCCGCGTGGGGCGAGTGGGGCTTTCAGGGAGGTGAGCCGGTTTAGGAGTGAGTGAGTATAGGAGAGGGGAGGGGTGGTGGTGTGGGCACAGGTGCTGGCACGGGCACCTGTGAGTGCCGAGGCCTGGGTGAAGGAGTGGACCACGGGGAAGGAAAGGCGTCTGCAGGCCACGCAGCCTCCAGGCCCCTAAAGTGGCGGGAAACTCCAAAATAGCCGTAGCCAAGGGATGCCTTGCTTCTTCAGGCAGGAGGACGGTCCCTCCGGCTGCTTTGTGCGAAGCACATCAGAGACCAGACGGGAGCCAAGCCCGGCAGCAGGGTGCCTGAATGCCCATCCAGGCCAGCGATCAGGGCACAGGGGGGCGAGGAGGCCCTGAGGGCACATGACTGTCGTTCACACACAGACCCTGCCTGGGCACTGCCGGGGTCTGGCGGCCACGTGGGCAGTGGCAGAGGTGGGGTGGGACAGCGCGAGGATCATGTCACCAGCTGAGCGGCGCAGGGCAAGCGTGAGGTCAGCCCCTTGTCTGGACCTGGTAGCTCTTAGGATGTTGTTAATATTAAAGGCTTTGCATGTGTGTGTGTGTGTGTGTGTGTGTACGTACACTCCGAGCTATTCTCATGATGCCACAAAAAAAAACTTTCAACACACATGTGATTGTAATATATATAAATGCACAAGCTGATATGATATATATAACTACATAGATGTGCCACACACGTACAATTATACAAGTATATATAATTAATATATTATTATGAAATAACTACACTGTACATACTATAGAATAGGGAATATATAATTAAGAGGTACACAATTATAAGTATGTCACATATGATATATATGTCTAAGTAAAAATCATATATAATCATCCTATATGTACATGTGTGTATGTTTTCCCACATGCCACACACGTGTAGTTTGAAATAAACCGTAACGGGACCGGTGGTTGTCTAAAGGAGATGGACTGTGGGAGGTTTACTTTTATGCTGTTTTTTTAATCCTTTATTTGTCTAATTCTCCACCATGGAAATAAAGTTTTTCCTCCCAACGACCAAGGAGCAATTAAAGGCCCGAGGAGGGATGTATCTGCCACTATTGAGTTTGTTTTAGCAAAATCCGATGGAGAAACACGCCGTCCAGTCTTTATAAACCGGGCTGCGGCTCCTTCCCCGACGCTACTGTCTGTTTCAGACGGAGAAAGGAGGTGGGGATCCCCGAAACCTTCAGCGAGAGGGAAAGAGAATAAGGATGGATCTATCTCGTCCCGGACGGCCCTCAACTCAGTCACCGAATTCAAAACTGTAAACCTGCGCGGGGACCCCTGGGGGCCCTTACATCTTGGAAGCAAGGCGGCCGCACCCCGAATTGGGGAGACACGCGGGAAAAGAGCCGCCCCTCATCTTCTAGAGCAAACCAAGCCTCGCCCACTTTCTCCTGCTGGAGCTCGAGCGAGCTCTGCGCTTTTTTCTGTTTTTGCCAAACACATTAATTTTGTCTTGCCAAAAATACGCCAAAGCTAAAAGCGCAATTTCATTCTCTGTGACTCGTGAGGGCCCTGGAGGCCACGCGATGCGCCCAGACCAAAGGGTCCCCAAACACGGCTCCCTCGTCGGACCCCGCGGCCTGGCGGGCCTCGTGCGCCCCCGCAGCCGCTGCGCGCCCCGACGCCTCCCTTTTGCACCTGCCCCGCGCCGCGGTCTTGTTTCCCCGCAGCCGCCAGAGGACCACGGCCGGGCACGCTTTCCTGGCCAGTGTCACGACTCCAAATCTGACACCCGAGGGCGCGAGGCCTCCCCGCACCGCGTGCCGGAGCCCGAGGGCAGCGCAGACGCCGGTGCCCGCGCGCGGCCCTGGGAGCGCTGGGTGCCTGCGCATCCGCCGGCAAGCCGGGCGCGTCCTCGTGGGGACCGCACCCCGCGTCTGCCCCGACGCAGCCGGTGCTGGGAAAGTGGGGGTTTAACAGCCTCTCCCCATGGTGCTCCGGTGCCCGCGTGGCAGGCCCCGGGGGGAATTCTGGCCTCTAGGGAGCTCCCGCCCTCCTCCACTGTTTATCCAGTTTCGATCGCCCACGGAGAGGGCAGTGGGCGCTGATGCTCGCCCCAGCCGCTCCCCACGAGGCCGTGCTGCAGGAGGCGGGGTCGGGAGAGGCCTGTGGTGATCCCGGGTCTCTTGTCCTGCAGCGCGGGCTCTGGGCCACGGTCACTTTCCCTGCCCCCAGGACACTTGCTGGAGGCGCTGCGCACAGGGCCGCACAATGCGCACAAACAGGGTGCCCTGTCCTCATGGCACACGCTGCTGGGGAGTTTCCACCCTCATGGGCACCCCTGTCAGTAGTGGCAAAGCCAGCTGGTTGGTTTACTTGGAGGCTCCATCCTCCACCCCAGGATTTCGCGTCTCCAGTTGTGGTTGAGGTCAGGAGAACTCTCCCTCTTGGGGTTCAGACATGCCTCCAAGAACTGACATCCACGGCTTTGTTTCTGTGAAATGAAAGAATGATTTTGTGAGTTGACGCGTGTGCACATGCGCATGTAGAGGGGTGTGTGTGTGCATTTTTACAGATTCCTGCTCAGACTCCCAGGAGTGCATGAGCCCCGCGAGTCTCGTGCTTGCATCGGTGCTTCCTCCACAGCCCAGGACGGGCCGGGCTGGACGAAGCCACCACGCACAGCCCCGAGCTCCCGCCTGCCAGCTTGGCGAGTGTCTGGATGAGTGGCAAAGGGCACCCGTGGGTGCCCATGACACCCGCACCCACGTCTCATTAGTGAGCCCGTGTGCACAGGGCTCATTTGGAGCTGAGACATCACACTCAGGATAGAGGGGGCATCTCCACCATGGGGTCCATGGGGAGCGTAGCCTCGTGGGCAGGCTGGAGGGGTCCATGGCTTCCTTTTGAGTCCAGCTTCAAGCCACTGACCAGCTGACCTCAGTGGACGACTTGCTTTTCTCAGCCTTTGTTGCTTCCTTCAGAGAATTTGGATCCTAGAAGGACCTTCCCTCGGGTGGCCACGGAGTCTACACGAGAAATTCCGCAAGGGGCTGGCAGCCCCGTGTCCCTGGTGACAGGCCGTGCTGTTGCTTTCATCCTGTACCCAGTGTTTTTCTTTTGGGGCGCACGTCCTTCAGCTTCCCCACCCACAGCTGGGGCTTGCCTTGGCTGGCGTCACCCCTCCCCTCACAGTCCTCGGGCCACGAGCTACCAGGCAGATTGTGCAAAATATGGCGCTCGGAATAGCACGGCCTCCTAGTTTATCTTGCTGGCAGCGGGATCGGAGAGATTGAGAGCCGTGCTTGGAGCCTCGTTTACGCGGCGTGGGGAGAAGCACCATATGCCACTCCATCTTGTGTGTGGTGTGACTGGGAGCCAGGGGGACCACAACACGCGTGGCTCCAGCCAAAACTCGGGGCGGCATCTGAATCCCAGCCGCAGCCTCCCCGGTGCCCCATTTTCCTCTGCTTGCGCAGTGACCTGGGGCCAAGGAGCTGCCTCTGCAGGAGTCAACCCTTAGCTCCTCTGAGCAAGCAGCCCACGGGGACTCGCGGGGGACATGGGGGGTAGGGTCTGTGCATCTCAGTCTGATACAGGCAGGGGCTGGACTGGAGTCGCCCCCGGGGTGAGCTTGGGTATTGGTTGGGGCAGGATTTCAAGTGGCACCTGACCTGAAAACAGTCCAGGAGTTGGCTGTTCGTGTGGTCTCCCTGCCACCGTGGGTCGGCGATTCTGCTAACTCCCTGCTCGAGTTTTCTATGCAGGAGAAGTTGCTACTGGAGGGTGGGGACAGAGAGGATTTCCTCACAGAGGCACGAGGCCAGGCTTGGCCTTTGAGCCTCTTGAAAATGGAGGGGTCACAGGGCGCAGAGTCCTGGAGGCGCGTTGTGGGAGATGGCATTGACCACGCCCGCACTGCACACTCGCCGGATGTTTTTTAAGTTATACATGTGCGTCTTTATGGGGCAGAAAACAAAGATGATGTCTAGAAAAGCAGAGAGCCGTAGATATGAAGCTAAGAGAACACAAATAATCTGCAGGGTTTTGCCAGGTCCCAGATGCAGTTCCTGATGCCTATTCAGGGCCTTGGAGAGATGTTTACATTCGTGTGACTGAGTGGAAACTCGCTCTAGAGCATCTCCATGACTTGCCCCCATTCCACGGCAACGCATGCTGGGACTTCACCTGGGACACACTTGGCTCTTGGTTATGAGAATTTCCCACTAAATCACATCCCCTCTAAAGGAAACCTCAGAATCTGGGAAGGGCAGGATCGTCTTTTGTGACGAGGCCACGGTGGAGCTGACCTGGTAGTCAAGGACTTCGTTGCAGACTCGGGATTCTGCAAACGTTCCTCCACACAAAATGTGCGAACGGCGGCCAGTGGATGAGGAAGGGGGTGTGGCACGATAACATTTATATTACTCAGGGCTTGCTTTTCAGCACTGAGGAATCTCGCATTGCCTCCTGCTCCTCCCCCTTATCAAGCACTATGACATGGCTGCCTTTTCTTACCCACTGCAATTTAGGTTGGAGAATGTCGGCGCTGACTATTCCCAGATCGCTTCTCAGGGCCAGTCTTGGGGTGCTGGGAAGACACTGTACTCTGTTAGCTGTGGAATGGCCACGTGCTCACCCACATCACATCAAATTTGTGCTGGTGGCTGGCTAAGGAGAGGGGTGGAGATGGGGTTTGGCACTTTGTCTTTTCGGGGAGCAGCTGGGAAGATGAGGAATGTCATTCTTGGTTCTGGTTTGTCTCTTTCTGTTGTTACGTCAGCCCTTCCTCCTTCTTCATTTCCTTTCCTCCCATTCTCCCTCTCCTCTCCCTCCTGAACTGCGTGATGGCGACATCAGAGAGACGTGTTGGGGGAGAACCAAATCCCTGTTGTGAGTCCACCATATCCTAACCGGGTGCTGTGGACGCTCTGGGGCACTTTTGCCATAGATAAACCAGAAACAATAATGATACCCAGTTATCGCTCTGTCCCGTCATTACGTCAGCCCTTGTCTCAGAGGTTGCTGGAAGGCTTCGCTTGGATTATATAGCTCAGGTGTCAAGGGGCTGATGCATCAAAGGCTTTCTGTGAACATGACTTATTGTCATTAATCGAAATATTTCCATCAGGTTCCATCTCACAAGATGTGGTTCTAAGGCTAGTATTTCGTGAGAGACTAGCTGTTCTAAACAACATAGCCTACCTAACCTCCGCGTAAGGGCCCAGCTTGGAGATGGCTATTGACAGTCAGGAAATGTTCCCTTCCTCTGATGGCTGGGAAATACCTGGAATTTTCATCTCTGTTTTATGAGGACACGTACGATTACAGCACTGCTTGTTTTATTTCCTTAAGATTCATCTCTAACTCTCCACTGGTTTGAATGACTTCACTGCTAATGGATCCTGCTGGTGAGGTGGTCTGTCCACCTGCCTTCTCACCTCTTCTTAGTCAGCCTCACCCAGTACCCCACAGGCCGAAATCCACTCGTCGGCAGTAACTAATTAGACCACCGAAGCTGAGGATGAGCTTGTGACCCAGACGATCACTTTCTGAAGGTTGAGAAATTTGACTCGGAGTAGTGCCAATTCTTTGTTTTTCCCTTTAAGCATGTTTCAGCGAGAAGAGTGATAGATGAACGAACTCTAGGAAGAGCCTTGGTCTCATCAAGAGCCTTGGTCTCATCAACCACCAAGCAAGGGGAGGAATACCTAAAAAAATACTAGGCATAGTTAGTCAGGGGAAGAACTTCACAATGAATTAGGCACATAGTAGTGTTAAACATTTTGAACAGTATATTCAGCCTTTAAGCACCCCCTGAGATTTACCTCAACTCTTAACGTTAAAACTGCTTATTCCTTGGCCAACATGGGTCTTTCTCTTTCATCATCCTACCGTATTCAACACTACATATCCACCTTCTCCTCCAAGCTCTGTTCTCCAGGGACTCCCCTGGTGTCACTTTCCTCCTCTTTATAGTTTTTTTTTTTTTTCAAAGTCACCTTGTCCCTGTGCTACCCTAGGCGCGGATGCTCTCCAAGGGGCTGAACCCAGCCTCCTGTTTCCTCATGACCACCAGCTAGCTGTACCGAGGGCTTCACATGCGTTCCCACTCAATGCCCCCAAAACTCTGTGAAGTGGGGGAATCATTGTCGCCTTCTTCATATGAGGAAATTGAGGCTAAAACTAAGTGATCGAACCATTTAAGGTAGCAGAACTGTAAGAGACAGATTTGGAATTTGAAACAAGGATTCAAAAACTCATACTTCATCACCACTCATTAGAGGAAGCCACATGGAAGAGATTTTCCTCATCCAAATCACTAGCTTTATTATTTTTAGTAAGTAACCTAATGGGCCCTCAGTTCTGTAATCCATACCACTGGCATGATAACACCTATCTTTCAAAATTATTTGTGGGTAATTCAAATAATTTATGTAAATAATTAGGCATATTGTAACCATACACAATAGATAATAAGTCCAGCCTATTAATTAATGATTAGCTTCTCATTTTGGAAGATTTCAATTTGGATACATGAACTTGACTTTAAAAACTGAACCTGTCCCCAAATTTAAATTATTGCCTAACCAGATCCATGACACTAGAAATAGAGAAATAACATACAATTCCAGCAATATCAACATTATTATTTTCATTTCTCCCTGATGCTGTCAGCTTGTTATTTGTGCTATTTCTTAGAATAATAGAATTTATTCAGGCAATTTATCCTTAATACAAGTGATATAAATGGGACTATGCAGTGCTTATATATCATGCTAATAATGTCTGGTGCATCCCTTTTTTTCCTCTCTCTTTACAAATGGAGACATTGATTTCCTACCCTGCCCTGTCTTTTATTGCATTTTCTGCATTGAGGTCATTTCTGTTTACTGCCTACACCGGAATCCGAAAGCCGAAGTGATGTTTAACACTCTCCGGCAACATTTTAAAAGTGTCTACCATGTTCTTTCTTTGACACTGTGCGTATGGGAGAGGAGGGAAGGAGATTAAAAATATATTTACTCTCACGGCTGTAAGTTAAATCCATTAGTTACAAATATACACCTGACCAGTGATTTCAGAACAAATACAGTTGTGGGACTTAGAGAAACAGAACAAAGGAACTGATAATACCAAACCAAAACAAACCCTGGAGATATGACTGAAAAACTGAGGACACTGGGTGGCAAGTACGAGGGTGTGAAAAGTTGGGAGGGTCCCCGTGGCCTAGGGTGAAGGCCTGTGGGTGCTTGGGTGGTGGGTGTGGTGTAGTGACATACATCTGAGGAGGAGCGAAGCCATTCCCCTAAATCATCTACAGTGTTGTAAGCCAAGGTTACCTACACCTAAATCTTGTCAATACAAAAAAGAGCAAGCATCGTGTTCTACATGGCGTGCTATGAAATAGTGTCAGTGACGTACGTGAAATCTGAAGATGTAGACATCACCTGCGGTTATATTTCTTCTCCTCTTTCTGGATGACCTCCTTCAATTTATGATTTAAAACCTCTAGTTTATCTTCATGGTTCCCTAACTATTTCTAGCCCCAAATGCTTCTTCCGAGTTTGAGGCTCCTATTTCTTTTTTTTTTTTATTTAAAGATTTATTCATTTATTCATACAAGCACTGGGTACAGTTAGAAGTGCGGAAGGGTGAGAGAATTCACCAGAGCCAGAGCTGGGAGCAGAGCAGGCAGAAGGACCGAAGTACATTGCTGAGGGGAGCAGCGGGCGGCAGGAGAGGTCTGCGCGCCATGTGGGACCCTCGCCCAGCGCCGGCGGCCTGGGATTGAACCGGTGCTGCAGAGGCTGCGGGTAGCTTCGCAACCCAGCGCTCAACCGCTGCGCCACCAGGGGAGGCCCACTCCTATTTCTTCCTGCAGATTTCCAATTCCGCCCCCATTCAATCCATGAATATCCCATGGACACCTTTTCTCCATAATGTCTGAAGCTGAAATCAACACCCACCCTTCTCCCTACCCCACCCCCTCTGTCCTGGCTCCTCCCTCTCAGCGAGTCCCACGTGCATCTGGCCTGCTCATGTTGAAGACCTACAAGCCAGCACTGAATTGCCCTCACTCCCCCTCCTGCCCCCACCTGAGCACAACTCATGATTAATTTCTATCAATTAACTCCTCTATTATTTCTTGAACTCCATCCGGCCTCCCTCCTGCAAAGAGAAAACCAGATAATGGCAGCAATAGAGAAGCAGGATCAACCTGTTCGGTTGAAGCAGGATGCTTTGTGGGACTGGATGTCCCGGCCCTGGTTTTCCTTGTCTTTCAGACAGACACTCAGCAGGGAGAGCCAAGGCAAGGGTGAGAACTGTGCCGAAGGAAATGGCAGCTCTTGTGGGTAGATAAAAAGAGTAAGCATCAGCGAAACTTGACAAGATAGATTCAAAGGGAGAAGATGAAGATAGGAACACTCTCAGACATGTCCAGGATGTGACATGTGTTGTCAATGCCTTGAGACCTTGTTTAGGTTAAAAAAAGCAAGCAGGAGACTCTTTTTAAGAAGTTAAAACAGGACAGTGAATGCTTTCAAGGTGGGTTGTCTTTGTGGAGCTGTGACCTTGAACATACCACTTAACCACTGTGGGACTTCACTTATCTTCAGAAAATAAGGAATTTGTCTTAAGTGATTTCTAACATTTCAGGCTTTTGAATACTCATGGTTTTCTGAGTAGCAACTTGGGGGAAAAAGTGTAACAGTTAAAAGTTGGTGATGATGGATTCACCGTAGAACTGGGTTGAATTATATTCGGAACTAAAGTGCACACTTGCTGAAATATAGAATAATAATGAGTTTGGTATTAATATAGTCTGGCTTAAGTATAATACTAACATAAACAAAATTATATTGAAGGAAAATGATGTTTATAGAGTACACCATCAAGATGAACTCTGGAAAAAGGAATCTAAACCTTATCTAAATAGTTTTTTTTCTGTCTCTCTATTGTCACCTCCTTTTTACATTATCATTATGTTTTCCACGCTGGCAGCTGAATCTGAAAATCTGCTTCTGATTGAGCTTTTCCTTCCCTCCTTGCTAGAATATATATTTTCTCATTTATGCAAAGCAATTAGATCACGTGCATTTTTCTTTTGCGGCAGAGAAATAAATACTGCCAAAGTTTCTATGCTCAATTCCAGTTTCTTATTGAAAAAAAAAATTAATATAAATGGAAAATATTCATTTACTCTTTGAACAAAGTTTTATCACAGATCTTTTACTTGGGAGTAAATACTCCTTAAAACAAGCTAAATGTGCATCCTTAATAATTTAAAGTCAGAGAACCAGCCATGTGTAAAATAGGTGTGTGTTCACATAATTGACTACAGTATTTTGCTACATGGTTAAATGCATGATTTCCCCTAATAGAAAGCCATTGTGGTCCACATCACATTTTCTAGTTCATAAAAGTCAAATGAGCTGTGACCATGGTCTCCCAAACTTAATGGAAAGTTCATTTTGTGACTTCTGAGTTTAAATTGTGTCTTCCTAGGATGAATCAATAGATTTAAAGCATGTTAATGGATCACATCACCAAAAGGTCTAATCCTGAGTGACTAAAATGGTAGATCTAATTCAGATTTATTGCTTTTCTAGCACATCGGACCAAAAGGTCTTTAATCTCTGTAATAATATAATGGATTTGAATTAACTAAATAATACTCACCTGATGCAGGTTATTTCTGTTCTCAACATGAGCACGTGGCTCTGTGCATTTCAAACTTCTGGGGTAGCTGGGTTTCATCTGTGAAAACTAGCAAAGAGGTAAAACCATATGTCAGTGGAGATTCCTTTGGGAACTCAGAGTCCATTTTTCTCCCTGTGTGGGATGCTTGCTAGTGCAACAAATTTATACGCTGCTCCTCCAACACCCTCAGCCACGGCTACCTATCAGGAGGTTATCAAGGCTAAAGCAAAATCACACGAGCCGTGGCCCCAGCTGTGTGAGTGTCTTGAGCGCAGGTAGAAACGATAGCTGAATGTCCACTGACTCTCAGCTGTACAGGGGTTTTGGCCTTCCTTGGGCAGACAGCATGGGTTGATGGAGGTGGCTGAACCAGAGATGGCGCCATTCGGAAGACACGGATGAAGATGTTCGGGGGGCACTGCCAGCGAGCTGCTGTGAGGGCACCGTTTGAAGGGAAGCCAGGTTCTTTTTGTTATCTCAGGGAACACCTTGATTCTGCAAGGCAGTGAAAGAGCATGCGATTACCAAATCCTTCTGGAAAAATGAATGCAGTCTATTTATATTAGAGCTGCCGCTTCAGGAAGAGTCAGAATCCTCCGTGATGAGGAGCTGGATGGTCTCTCTCTGTTCCTTTGCACAAGCCCTTTACTCGGTGCTTTACTCACAACTTCAGGAATCTGGAATGTAGCACAATCACCTGATCAGAGAGAGAAATGAAACGCGTTGAGTACACCTGCCTTTTCTCTTAGCGAGAGCACATCCCATCACTTGGCTATAATACGACATCTGGGTTCCTAAAATCGCCATACCATGCAAAGTCATGCAGTAGAAACCACAGATCTGGTGGGAGGAAATGGGGCCGGGTGGGACCCCATCAGGGAAACATGAAAAAGCAGCAGTGCCACATTATAAAACAACAGCATGGGTTTACATATGTCAAATGATTAAAATATTTAAATGCTACCAAAATGTGGCCCTTTTCCCTGAAGAAGACCAGGCATCTTGTGGAGGTGGGCACCACGAGGTTGCAGCTGGTGAGTCAGCGTGAGGTTATGAGAAGGGAGAATTACCTGAAATTGGACAGCATACTGTGACACCAGGTGTGGGTTGGTGGTGTGACACTTGACACTTGCTGTGACCTCATGCACGCGCTCGCGGTGTGTGCTGGTGTGCAGCTCATTTCAGCTGGGTGGAGCTTTTTGTGTTAACCTGGTGTTTTTCACAGATGAAATCAAGCATGAGCCAATGTGAAATTCTCATTATGCTCCAATTGTTCCCTGCTCTATGCATTCATTTAAATGCATTTGTGTTTTCAAAGCAAGTGTGATGTGATGATGGAACTGACTGTGCATCAGAGAACAAGCATGGGTGGCAGGTGAATATTGGAGGT
This sequence comes from Talpa europaea, assembly GCF_964194135.1. Taxonomy (NCBI): domain Eukaryota; kingdom Metazoa; phylum Chordata; class Mammalia; order Eulipotyphla; family Talpidae; genus Talpa; species Talpa europaea. Next base: position 100,041,629 of record NC_140079.1, on the reverse strand, counting down.
CCCACTGCAAACATCTCAGTGGGGACCACGGATACATGTGATTTCTCATGACCTTAAATGCAGGTCAACCTCTTCATCCTCTACCCAGCCGAGTAAAAACATGGCATGTTCTGAATTGGGAGAAAAACATGGCTGTGTTGTGTCATTAAATAGTTTCCAATGTGGCCTCTTCTTAACCAAGGACAAGTTGCATCCATTAATACTTTTGCTTTGCTCATTTATACAGATCTCAGCTTTTCTGTGAGTTGTACCTTTACTGATCTCTTCGTTCATCTATCCCTGAGGTAGTTTGATTCCAACCATCAAAAATTGTCTAGGAATACTAGGTTGCTGTGAGGGAACAGGCTTGTGACGGGGTCATTCGCCATCATCCTGGTTGGCCCGTGATCTTCATGGAAGTCTAAAAAGTCTTGTGACTATGCAGTCCATCCTCATCTTACAAAGGAGGACACTGAGTTAGAGGGGACAGCACCTTGCTCAAGAACTTAAAACAAAGACAGCTTCACAAATAAGTTAGAATGGCCCTCTAAAGCTTTTTGAAGGAAGTGGCTGACAGAATTCCTTTAGGTCAATTGCTTTGACCTGCTCTGCCTCATGCTTGTCCTGATCCATGCACATACACACAGGGACTCTCCTCATAGCATCGACTCTGCTATTTCTAGTTTTGTCACGAATGGCTGAAAGATCAGCATCCAAAATGACATACACACTTTTATTTTTTTGTTCCAGTTAATCGTAGTTTCTTCCTGTCTCCTAACATATGTTGTAGTAGGCGTAGACACGGGGAATTCCAGTTATCATTGCTGATGTCTGTGATCTGCAACTCTTTGGTCTTTGCAAACTCAATGATGCCATTTTCCAGAACATTCTCTACTAGTAACTTTGGGGGGGAAATGGAGATACAGAATTTGGTGTCTGATTCAGTCATTTTGTGAATCTACATTGTCTCCAGGTCAAGGTCAACCGAACTGATTACCCATTCAGATATATTATTCAAAACACTAGGTAGCTCTCTCTGGAGAATTCACTTTTCTTTTTTTCTTTTTTTTAATAAATCTTTTTAAAAGATTATTTATGATTACAAGAACTAGGGTACAGGCCAGATGTGCAGGGGGTGAGAGGATTCACCAGAGACAGAGTGGGGAACAGAACAGGCAGATCCACAGAAATCCACTGCTGAGAGGAGCAGCGGGGAGACAGGAGAGGTCTCCTGTGCCATATGGGTAGCTCCCTGGCTGGGGATCGAACACATGCTGCAGAGACTGTGGACAGCTTCACAGCGCTGAGCTCAACCCCTTGCGCCACCAGGGAGGCCTGGAATTCACTTTTCATTGTGGTGTATTCTCAGAGATTCTAGAAACTTCAGAACACTTGGGATACTTGAAAGAAATTGATTGAAATTGTTACTAAAGACAACAAAATTCTGCCAACCATCCAAAATAGACCAAGTTCTATACTTGAAATCAGAACTAATATCCTATGGAGTCAATTGAGTATAAGCATAAAAGTATGAGCATTTGCAATGATGCAGAGCGAAGGATGTGAGATTTGAGCTTAGTTTGTGGGTATTTCTACAATGTCCTTAAAATGATCCATTTATGGAGGAAAGAAAGAAACTATAATCAAGTTGAGGTATTGTAGAATGTCTGTGCTATAAGAGGTTGATTTCTTTGTATTGTTAATTGAGTTGGATGGCCTCATTTGACAATGGATGCCTGCTGTCATTGCAGTGTGTGTGTGTGTGTGTGTGTGTGTGTGAGAGAGAGAGAGTGTGTGTGTGTGAGTGTGTGTGTGTGAGTGTGTGCACACACACGTGTTTCTCATAAACCCTTGGCTTCCCACCAAGAGGGCATTCCAAAAGAAAGAGATGAAAGAAAAATGCATAAGTGCCCGATAACACCCGATTAAGTTTTGACCCCATAGATTGTTAACCTTCAAAGCTAACTCTGCAGTAGCACAATATTATTAGCAATAAAAGGAATTTGCTTTGCCCTTTTTTAAATTACCATAAACCGATTGACTGAGACAGAATGATGTTAATATTTAAGAAGTAGGACACTAGATTCTATTATCTCAGAAGCCCTGTCACCAGGCCCTCTCTGTAGTCCTGTTATCTAATTATTGGGCTTAAATTGCATTAGTGTGCTAGCAATTTGTCTACCACTGGAAAAGTAATTGACATTTGGGTTACTGCTTCATATTTGGGAGACTTGCTAGCTAGTTCCGAAGAGTCCTCTTCTGTCAGAGCAGATTAGCTTAATGTTGCCTAGAAGAAAGGGCAGCGCCGTGGTTTAAGGAATGCTGCCTCTGTAGCTGGGCACAATTTGGTATTAAAATTTCGGTTCTGTATCAAAGCTGATAAGTCACCTGAGATGAAATTGAACAAGGTTGTCGTGACAAAGTAATTAATGGCATTTTTTGACTTTCAGATGACTTTAGGGGGAGCACACTCCTTCCTTCCGTCTGCTCTGTCGCCGTGTTTATAAATATGTATGCACATTTACAAAACATCTTTAACTGTTGTCAGATGTTTCTGTGGGCTCCAGATTTATGGTGCCTGTGAATTAAATTGCAGCAGGTACTCTGAGTATACAGTTGTGATCTAGCATTGACCGGGCAGCCAGAGGTTTTCCATAATATTTCAATCACACCGTTTTTCCTGGCTGCCTCGCTCCCTGATGGAGAGAATGATCCTGTTCGGTTATCCTGTCTCTGGACTTCTCCTGCCGCCGAGCCTCGGTTTGTGGGAGAGCACAGTGATGCACAGTGACTAACATTCTGCGTTTCTCTTTGAAGAAGAACTCGAGAGGTTACGCTTGCCCTCGACGTGGGTAAAATACCGGAATAAACATGATTTGGCTCGTGTAGCCAGTTTTCTTGGGAGGAAGAGGCTTCCTTCACGTCCATGAAGCATGTAGCCCGCCGTGACCCAAACAGCAGAAAATCAAGGCTGCCAGTCACCATTTTCCTTATTTGAAAACTGAAGATGAGTCTGGCAAGGATTGCGAAATGATGAGAAGTCGATATGTCTCCCTTTGGAGGCGCAGGTCAGGCGGACCTCAGGACCACACCCTGCCTGTCGCGGCCTCCCGTGGCCCCTCCTGGCTCCAGCTCTGCTCTGCTGGCTTCTTCTCAATCGAGGTGCCCTCCTGCCACCAGGCCTTGTGCCTGCTGCTCCTTCTGTCAGGAAGGTTCTTTCCTGCTCTCTTGCCAACCTAATTCCCGCTCACTCTTTAGGGACCCGCTAAAACGTTCCCTCCTCAAAGAGAGGGCCCTTGTCATCACCTCCTCTTCTGTTGCGCTTAATCCACCTCCCAACTTGACCACTTCTCTCCCGTTTCCAGTTATGAAAACAACAGTTCGCACACCTCCTGTCTGTCCCTTTCCTGGTCCTGCGGTCCCGGTTAGAACTGGGGCTCGGGGCAGAGACATCACCCCAGGTCTTGCTCCAGCGCCTGGTCTGTGAGTTAAATTGCGCCAGGTATTCTGAGTACACAGCTGTGATCTAGTATTGACCGTGCCACCAGAGGTTGTCCATGTCTGTGGAGAGCGCTGTTATGTCCTTCCCTCCCCCCACCAATATCAATCCCGAGTCTTTTTATTTCTTAACTTTATGCTTTGAAATAATTAAAGACTCACCAGAAGTTGCCACCTTGATCTAGAGAGTGGCCCTCATGCCCCCCCGACCCTGGCGCTCCCTAGTACAGCGGTCAGCACCACGAAGCCACAATAAACTTGACCCTTCTTTTTTTTTTTTCTTGGAAAACAACAACATCATCGAGGGACGACTTATATCCCATGTTATGTGCTCAGTTTAGGGGTGCGTTGGGGTGCCTTCGACCAGCCAACACATGGCTGTGAGCCGCCACCACTGCGGCTACCACTTTCAGGATAACGGGGTTCAGAGTCGGCTACTTGTGCATTTCACCTCATCCTTCGCCATTTTATCTTTTGGGAAATTTCCTCTCCCCTCCCCAGATGTTCCCTCAAGGACAACAGAAACACATTAAGCTCGTGGACTTGTTTTTGTCTTATCCACAGCCCAGGTGCACCCCCTGTAATGGCCTTCGTCCTTCAAGTGGTGGATTGAACGGTCCTCAGAGAGCCACTTTATCTAAGTGGGTGCTTTTGTTTTATTTATCCATCTATTTAATTTTTAAAGATGAAAAAGTGAACAGCTCTGCCTCCAGGAGTTCAGAGCTGCTCGCGAGTTTTCCCGGGACAGATTTTAGCCGTGGTTCAACAGGCACCTGCGAGGTGGCTGGAGGAGCCGGTGACCGTGATGGATTCCTCAGCCTCCTCCTGGTTCTCTGCAGCCTCCACGCGCCTCCCGTGGCTTCCAGGCTGCTGTCGTTCAGTGGAGCCTTTGCATAAGGTTCGCTTTATCTTTTATCTCCCAAGAAATGGCAGTTAATGCAATCTATAGAAAGCCATAAATGAGGCTGATAAAATTATCTAGCAGCCAAAAGGTGGCTGCACTCATTTATCTCTGCATAATTCCCAAGCTAAACGACAAGATTAGGGACAGGCCATCCTTCTGACGGGAGATGTCACCTGCAGTGATGGAAATCAACTTTTTTTTTTTTTCCCAATTTTGGAGGGAGGTGGCTAAGAAAGGGTTGCAGAGGAAGAGCTGGTTCAAGGAGAAATCACTTCCCCAAATTGCTCTTCTGGAACCTCAGAAACAGGTCGTCCAGTATGGATGCAGTTACTTCTCTCATTGAATGTTAGTGCCCCTCCCATTTGATGGACAGATTATAGGGAGGGGAAAGTAGAGACTAGGTTTCAAAAATCGAGGACAAATTCTGGCTTACTGTATGACTTTTCCTGAACTTCAGTGGGATGATGTAGTGATTACACTCTCAGCATTTTTGTTGACATTCATACCTATATTTGTAAATCTCTGTTGGAATAAATATCAAATTATGTCAACATATAGTATATCATGTATTATAGGATAGAGATGTGTATATATATAAATCTCTCATAGAATGAATATATCTGAAGCTCAGTTCCTTTAGTTTCTATTTATATGTAATAAAATATAATTTTATAAGATCAAAGGTTATCTTTTTTATAATAATACAGAAAGAATATCATCCCATTTTTTTAAAATTACTTTTCCAAAATTTCTCTTCACCAAGAATTTTATATATATGTATATATATATATATATATATATATATTTCTGATATTTCTGGGTAGTGGGATAGGTGATTTAAAAATATTTTTTTCCGGGCCTCCCAGTGGCGCAGTGGTTGAACGCTGGGTTACGAAGCTGCCTGCAGCCTCTGCAGCGCCAGTTCGATCCCCGGCCGCTGGGCGAGGGTCCCACATGGCGCGCAGACCTCTCCTGCCATCCACTGCTCCCCTCAGCAGTGTACTTTGTCAGTCTGCCTGTTCTACTCTCCCCTCTGGCTCTGGTGAATTCTCTTACCCTCCCGCGCTTCTGACTGTACCCAGTGCTTGTATAAATAAATAAATTAATTTTTTTCCCTTTTCATTTGTGTTTTTAATGTTTTTTTGTGTGAAAACAAACATATTGCATGGAAGGAAATGGTTAAAATCACTAAGAAAGATGAGGTGAACATAAATGCTGTCTTCATTTATTCACTCAACAAACATAGTGGCTTAGGCAGTGCCTGATCCTTGAACACACGTTGATTGTGGAGCTCACGTCTTTGCTAATCTCTGGGGTCCCAGGACTGGTCCCTTGCCCAGACAGCCTTCTCCCCTTTAGCCCCCAAGGTGCAGATCCATCAGCATGCATCTCCTGCCTGTGACTTGAAACCTTCACAACATGGTGCTTGCGGGGAATGCATTATGTAACTGCAATTTTTCAAGTTCAAGTTCATTGCCCCAGCTTCAAGCGCAGCATTCCTGGTTCTTCTTGAAAAACTGGCCTCTCTGGCAACACTGAATTCTGGTCATGTCAGGCAGAGCTGCATGGCTGGCTCCGGGGTTTCTTCGTGGCGGGGTGAGGAGTGCATCCTCCGGGAGCCATAGACTGGGGTGCCATAGACTGGGGTGCCATAGACCGGGGTGCCGTAGACCAGGCGCCAACTGCGTGCAGTGAACTGGCAGCAGCAGGGCTGCCGATCCAGGTTCCTCTGTGCCCTCATCAGGGGTCCAGATGCTCCCCAGGGGAACAGGGTGGGGCCTCCCAGGGGGTGTGAGACCTGCTTCGGGCAGATCAGCAGGCCCTTCCTGCCCCTGCCGGCCCCAGGCCCTAAGGCATCTATACTCAGTGTTCCCTGCAGCCATGTTTTGGGGCGGCCTCTCCTGCACTCTCAGTGCGCCACTGCTCTGGTGGAATTGGGTCTGTGGAATTACTTGGCCTCTCGGGATAGTACAAGGCCTGTTTTTTTTCCTTCCTCTTTCAAGAAGCCTGTATTCCACTTGGAGACTCACAGGAGGGAAGATCGCACCTTTGTTTTTTTTTTTTTTTTTTTTAAAGATTTATTTATTCATGCATACAAGAACCGGGGTACAGGTCAGAGGTGCGGGGGGTGAGAAGATTCACCAGAGACAGAGTGGGAACGGAACAGGTAGTTTTACTGAAATACACTGCAGAGGGGAGCAGCAGGCGAGACAGGAGAGGTCTGCTGCTCCATGTGGGTATCTCCCTGGCCGGGCATCGAACTCGTGCTGCAGTGGCTGTGGATGCTTCAAAGTGCTGAGACATAACCCCTTGCGCCAGCAGGGAGGCCCTCCCTTTGATTTTAACACTGAAAAAGACCTGGCGCCGGGCAGCCCCCTCATCCGACAAGTCAGGAAGGGTGCCAGACTGTCACCTGAGCGTGACCTCTTAGCAGGCCTGGGGCCAGGCAGGTCTGTGTCCCCGGGATGGAGTGTCTGCCCCCTGACCCCCACCCCCCAACTCCCGCAGAGGTGGGGGCGCCTGTTTGTCAGAAACGCTCTTCTCTGCGGTGACTGCGAACTTGAACGGGGACTTTGGCAACAGCCTGACCCCCTCGCTGTCCAAGCCCGCCGACATACCTACAGATTTCCTCTCTCCCAGAGCAGATGACACAGTAGCGATTCCAAAAATATGGCAGAGCTAGACCACACAGCATTTCAAATGACAGAGCTCTGGATGGGCGCGCCGCCTGTGTAAACACTCGCTGGGATGGCAATGTCATCTCCCGAGTTTTTATACGCGAACATTTCCACATTTAAGACATGGCTTAAACATTTTTTTCCCCAAAGAAACATGTACTATATTTCCAATCTGAAAAAAGGGTAAGAAAAAGAGGCCAATCATAAAGAAATCCCTGTGTTATTAATGCAGAATTGAAGGGCCACCTACTTAGAATAATTGTTTTACATAATGAAGCAGACCTGAACGGCCTTTCCTGGTAGCGTGAACTCTGCTAATTTTATAGTCTCCGCTGTGGTCAACTGGAGACAACCCCAGAGATGACCTCGCAGACTTTTCAAAAGTTGGTCATCTCCGATGAGCCAGAAAGTTCCTCTTTCTGAACTATAATCCTCAAAATGTAAGTCTGGTCACCGACTGTCATTTCTATTTATGACTGTATTTGCATTTAAATACAGAACCTTTATATATTGATTTTTCTCTTTTATTATGTCATGTGCCTTTTTGCAGAGGGGAGTAGCTTGATCAGCCCTTTCTGGAACCTTATCTGATTTCTCAGGAGCCTTGTCAAATGCGGTCATGTTGGGATTGCCGCCCCTGGGTGACCAGTGGTGCTTCCCTGAAGCTGCCCTCTGCCCTGCTTTGCCAGCTGGCTGGGCACGCGGCCTCCATTGTCTCTCTGTGTCTCTCTCCCATGCTCCCTTCCCTTCTCTACCACCCCTACTCAGAATCTTTAGTATCCAGTGGGCTTCAGGAGCCCCAAGGATGAGGTGTTTTCTGGGGGGATGGTGAGGGAGTCACACCCTTTCCGAAATCTGCTCGGCCTTGAATTCTCCCCCAACTCCAGCGCATGCAAAGTTTCTTGAGCCCGGCTGCTGTAAATCAACTCTTGCAAACACTCCCTTCCTCTCTTCAAGTTAGGCTAGAAGGGACTTTCATCCCTTCTCTAGATCCGCCCTCTCTCCTGAGGCCCATTCCTCCTGGTGAGGCGCCTGTCGGCACATGTCATCACCCAGGTGCCTCTGAGCTGCTCAAAAACCTATGCTCTGGCCCCTTCAGCAGCCTCTCTCCGGCCTGCAAAAAGGGCTGTGAGCGCTTCCAACCAGAGGGCTGTGCTTCCAGCCCAGAGTGAACCCACTTGTTCCTAAACCTCATGGAGGACCCCGGATATGGTTGTAGCAGTAAATGCTGGGCTGATTGTTGAACGCTGGAGATCCAAGCCAGAGGGTGGACGCATCCCGCAGGTGGAGGGGCACCTTTCCTGTGTGTCCTCTGGATCCTGGCGGGAAGTGGACGCGGGGGTTGGCGCTCGGAGGCCTGGATGCCAGGGGTGGTTTCTGTCACTTCGGCTGCTGCTGGCTGGCTGGGGCTTCCCAATCAGCTCCCTGGAGATGCTGATGAGCTAGTTTCCGGCTCTTGGGTGAGCAGAAGGCGAGTCTTCAGCAAGCGCAGATGGCAACCTGGCTCCCACAACCTTGACTTTTATTTCTTCTTCCTTTCGTATCGACTGATCTCACCTTTGCTTATAATCTCTGCTCCGACTTGTGTTTGTGCCTCTTTATTTCCTTTACCTACTATGCTTGGAAACCAAAAAGCAGATTCCTTCTTTCTCCTACACACCTGCCTTTGAATGATTTATATTTTTAAATGTGGCTTTACTTGAATGTTGACTTTCCGAAAACTTTCCCGTTTCACATTTTCCCCTCCCTTAGAAGCTCTGCTTTGATAACCAGCCTGGTCTTGGATCTCTCTGCTTTCCTCTGACTATTCACCTTTTGCCCGCTTCAGCTGCAGCCCTTTGGTGGATGCTTGGAATTTTGGCAGTTCAAGTTCAAAAGAAAGCCCTCTTGAGGTAACCTGTTCTGACATATCCACATCTTAGCACAAAGCTTTGCTGGATTAATGGGTTGGCTAAAATCGCCTCTGCTTCAATCCTGTTCACCCCGTAAGTGGGGGGAACGTTGTGTCTATTCATCGAGGGATTTTTTTAAAAATAGAATTCGTCTGAATCGAGAAACAAGTGTTATTTTATTGCATGCCCCACTTTCAGAGGTATATTTGGGAACTAAAATGCTGCCAGGGAAGTCTGAACACTACTGGCGTGGAGCAGGCCTGCCTCTCTTAGTCTTGCTTTTCTGAAGCGTGGGGGACCCTGTTATAAAGTTGACACTTCGTAGAACCTCTGTGTTCTATTAGAACTCAAAAATGTGATAACGAAACATTTAAATACAAATAGGCTGCAAGAGGAGCCTCTTATTGGGGGAGTGACTGGGAAATAATGAGAAGAGTGAGGAGCTGATTGGCAATTTGACCCTGTGCTGGCTTTGCTCCCAGGAGCTGTCTGGAGGGTCACGAGTGGACTCGGGGCACCCCCTGTCCTGGGGCTCACGCCGCACAGCCCCCGAGAGACCCCCTTGTCTCGGAGGGCAGGGACTGTCATTTTCACCTCTGTGCTTCAGAATCACACGGAGGCCCGACACCTATGTCCAATCAACGCTCGCAGGAGCGAAAACCTGTGTAATCAGCACCTGAAGGACTTTTGAAAGTGATACGTCCTTCCCTTAGGCTATTAATACCGGGTCGTTAGAGGTTATCCTTATCAGTTTATTTCCTGAACCACAGCGAGTTCAGCAGGAAGGTATTAAAAACTGCCCATCCGCTCCTCTTCCACACGCCAGGCGAAGCCCGGGGTCATTCACCGAGACCAGTCTACGAATGGGACTGGCTGGCTGTCTTGGTCTGCTTCTAAAGAGGAAAACCTACTTTTGTTATCTCCAGTGCACAACATACAGGCTATCGTGGTTCCAAGTGGGAAGTTCCTGTCAATGGAGGGAAATAATATCATAAGCCTAGTGTGTTCTTGAAAATGTCACAGTTTCCCAATACCCTTCTGACATGTAGGAGTGTGTTCCATCTGCCAGTAGCAAAGGCAGACTCTTCCATGCAGCTCATCAGGACATCTCAAATGGAACCAGTTGAAACAAAAACAAGGAAAAAAAATCTAACTAGATTTTCCACCCTTACGAATCATCTGCAGGTATGAGTGGGACATTGAAGTGGTTTTTGACATGAAAGGTAAAGGTCAGTTTTGCTTATGTCAGAATTGAGGTGTGCTCAGCTACTACCGTTACGATAAAGCTCTGAGCCCCTAGGAGGGATCAGTGGAAGTCAAATGGCAGACCTGGAGCAGGTCATGACTGTGGTTCATGATTTGGGTACGTCCAGCAGCCTTTGCTGCTTTTACTCTAGCGAATGTGCTTTGATCAAAGTGGGGGTTTATGTTCTGTCGAATGCAGGTTATATTGTGAAGTGATCTTGGGTGATTTGTTTAGCCCCTCAGTTTCTTTATCTGTAAAATGAGGATAAACTATCTTCACAAGGAATCGATTGAGATCTTGCATGGAAAACTGTTTGCATAAGACCTGAACATATAATAATAATATGCAATACATGTGTTTACGTATGTATGCACATGTATACCACCTGTCACCTCCTTTTATCTGTGAATATATTGATCCATCATCTTTCTGTACGTTCTGTGTGTATGAACTTAGGGATTTATCACCTGTCTCTATATGCACCTTAAATGTAGCTGTCGATCTCTCACCTACCTCTTTGCCTCTCTACATCTCAGATACACACACAACACAGTCGTCTTCTAATAAGCTCATTTAGGTCCATGTTATTTCTTTATAACATGGATGAGAAATAAACCATCTCAACCAACTTGAAGGAACATAAAACATCCATGATGACAGAGTCAGCATTAGGCGTGTGGTGGTTCCTTCCTTACGTTCTTTAAATTGTGTGACTTTCATCATAGTGAACATGAACTTTTGATTTTTATAAATGAAATATTGTCCCATCGGTACCTATGATATAGTTTCTATAATCATAATTGAGCATATGTGTGTAGGACTTACTTAATTCATTGAGTGTATCTGTATAGGGCTATACAACATTTAATTGTCATTCTATTAGAGAGAATTAAGTGTTACCTTTTTTTTTTTCTGAATAATGTTCCAGTGAGCATCTTTCTCCATACTTAAGATTCTTTAGGCCAAATTCCTGCAGCTGCAATGGCAGAATCAAGAAAAAGGGAATATTCTGTATGACTCTTGATATGTATTTCCAACTTGCTTCTCAAAGGGACATACCAATTTATATGGCCATTAGCAATGGCTAGAGGAACTAGCTTCCCGACATCCCTACCAGTCTTGGGTATTATACTTAAACACTTTGCTAATGGGAACTATATCATTGCTGTTTAATTTTAATTTCTCCAGTTACTAGTGAGGATGATTATTTTTATATGCTTAATCTCGGACTCCATTTTCCTAATAGAGATCTACTCTTGTGTTGCAACAGTTTAGCTCCCCAGATAACACTTTGGCAGCCGTGACTAAACATTCTATACATTAAACAAAACCAAAACACATATGGGAATACCAAGATCATATTGTGTAATCTCAGTATCAGTCAGACTTTTAATGTCTCCTCCTAGAAATTTCTATGACCTTTAATATGATCTTAAACACAATCAATACATGATTGTTCTTTCTTGGAAATCTCTCTTTTCATTGTCTAATCAGTAATTCATGTACATGGTGTGGATTTCAGAGAAACAGAAGGGCATGTTGTGAGGGGCAAGGAGTGATTAAGAGATACTTACGCTAGCAAGATGTGTTTCCAAACCACAATCAAACCTTTACCCTAATCTGAATGGACATTTTAGAGTGGGATGTTTCTTTTTTAAAATACCAGTGGGGATGCTATGAAAGAACTGTTCCTAGGTCTCGGTGCCCTGGTGTGTCAAAGCTGCTCATTTTCAACTCAATGAGTCAGTCCCAACCTTCTCTACTGTCTCTCACTATAGAGGCTGAAAAGTAAATATTTTTTCAACCCCAAACTCTCTTGAAACTTCAGTGAGACAAAACTGTGATAAAAAGGGCTGAACAAGAGTGGAATGCCTGTTTTCTTTTCTTCTTCTTCCTGCCTGGATCATGTAAGTGATGACAGGAGCTGTGGCAACCATCTCTGGTCAAAGAAGAGAATATGAAGGTAACCATGGATATATATGAGCTCTGACACAGCAATCACCATCCCGTAGGTGAGATTTTCCCTAACTTTATTACACATAAAAACCACATGAAGCATTTTTTAAAGCACAGATGTGTAGACCCCAGTTCCAAATATTCTGGTGCAATGGATCTTAGTGAGATGCGAGAATTTGTGTTTCTATCAGAGCCCCAGGCTGTGCTGATGCAGTTGGCCCACAGAGCACACTAGGCTTAGGACATGAGAAAAAGAAAGCCCTATAATTGACACTGCTTAAACCCTAAGGAAATATTAGCTGGTTTGTTTGCTAGTCTACTTATTCCTGCTTTACACACGCCACCTACTCTAGAAAGAGATGTGAAGATCAGTAAATGTGAATGTATGTGAAGATGACAGCAGGCTTGGTCAGGTGGTCAAAAGGGATCAAGAACCCCCATTCTAGGAAGAGAGAACCCTCACACACTGTTGGTGAGAATGTGAATTGGGATAGCCATCAGGGAAACAGTGTGGGGGATCCTTCAAAAATTAGAAGAAAAATCATGTGATCCAATGATCCCAATTCTGGGCACAGAAGTAGTAACTGGAAGAAATTTCTGCACCCCGTGTTTACCACAACGTGATTCATGGTAACCCAGAGTTGGAAATAACCTAAGTGCACTGTGGAATACTACTCAGTTATGAAAAAGATTAAACCGTTGGTCAACTTGCAAGTTTTGTCTTTTTTTTTTTTTCCAAACTATCTGATATTTATCTTTTACAGGGACTGCACCTGAGGGGAGATCAAACGCTGTACAAAAATGAACAATGATGTGAGAACAAAATAGATGAAAACAAAGATAGAATCTTGCCACTTATGACTTGTGGGTGGTTCTGGGGTGATGCTGCTGAGAGTAATGCTGAGTGAGAAAGACAGACACTGTATGATTTCACTTGTGTGGCAGATAAAGGAACAAATGCATGATGGCTAAAACAAAGTAAGATAAAACATTTCCAATTCTGAAAACAAAACAGTGGTTAGTGGTCACCAGAAGGGAAGTGGGCTGGGTAAGTGTCTGGAAAAAGGGGCCAACAGGATGGTGATGGATGGAAACTAGCATTCTAGTGGTGAAAAAATGTAGATTATGCAGAAACTGACTGATAAGGGTGCACCCCTGAACACTTGTAATGTTATAAGCAAGCATTACTTCCATTAAAAAAGTCAAAAACAAATACACAAGAAAGATCTGGAATGGGAACCTGGAATCTACTTTTACAGCATTTTATTTTATTTGGAATCAGCAAAAAAATAGAGTCTCTCACTGCAGGAACATTGACTCTGAGGGTCTCTGTAGGGTACATGATTCTCAGGATTTTCTGTGCTCCCACCATTAGGATGGCCCTGCCTGATGGGGCACCTGCAGTTGTTGCAGTGCTGTAAGCTGTGTTGTTTGCTTCTGTGGGCCACGGCTCAGGATTGAGATAGACACCAAGAGAAGCAGAGGCAGGAGATGGGGGCAGGAGAGAGAGAAGGGGAGAAAGAAGGCCAGAGAACCCAGAGTGAAGACTTGCTGGGGGTGCCTCCTGGCCCCCCCAACCCGGCACCCCTGCTGGCCTTGTACCTGGTTGCTGCACTACATGTAAAAGCTCAATAAAAGCCTGAGAAAGCCTCCGAGGGCTCCAGGAATCTCCCCGTCTGGTCTGCTCGGATCATAGTGTTAGGAGTTGGCGCCTCAACTCCATCCGGTGTTCCCAAAGACCACACGGAGCCAGAGATGCAAAAGCAAAAAGGCTTTATTGCTAGCTTAAGCTAGGGCCCAACTCTGCCTGGAGTACTGACACAGCAGTCTCTTCAGGTTAAGAGAGGGAGCCCCTCCCAGAGCAACCAGCTGTTTTTGTACTTTGTGGATAGGATGCGGGGACTTTTCACACCTGGGGCAGGGTCCACCCTGATTGGATAGCTCTCATGGTGCCAGCTAGGTTTCATTTACCCTTGGCTTGTGGTTTTTGCCCCAAAACGAAACTAGCTGTGCCCTTTTGAGATGACAGTTATTTCTCAAAATGGCTGCAGTCTTGCTCATCTTACAATAGAAGACCTGCTCTGCGCCCTTCCTGCCACTACAGCCTCCATCATACCCTCTTCCCTTCTGGGAAGTGATGTGCTGAGTGAGGAAGGAGAAACTAAGTGTCTGCAGATGATCTTTCAACATGGAAGGGATACCAGCCACAAACCCCTCACAGCAGCCGCACTCACAGTGTGCTACACAAAGTAGTAGTGGTGTCTCTGTCTGAAAGGCTGCAGAGTTTGATGCCTGATAGTAAAGCCTTGGGTAGAACATAGACGTCTTCTAAAAAATGTCCCCTCATCCTCTTCACCTCCTGGTCTGCCTTTGGAACATCCAGGCTTGGTCGTACCGGCCTTTCTCCAAGGATCCATTGAATGAAGATCAAACCTATCTGGACTGTACATTTAATACTTGGGAGTGACGTCAGTAATATATGTAGGAGACTTTTATATTAGATAACTGCTCATTAAAAGTCAATCCTGTCCTCCTGGGTCTTAAAATAGAAAGTATTCACCTTTTGCAAATGAGGATAGTGAAATTTACTTTAACTCACGCTACAAGGAAAACTGGGAGAAAGGGAATTGCTCACAATACAATATAGCTCCACCAAATTTGCATAATTTAGGCATAAAATGTAATACCCTGCTCACACTCTTTTGTCTTGAATGAAATTGGTTTTCAAGTAATGTGTGGGGAATCATAACCAGTTTTAACAAAATGGATAATGTCAGAAAGCGAAAGTCCCTATTAGCTTAGGAGACATCGACGAAGTGCGAAGGGAACGTGCCACATCCTCAAAAAAGTTTGTGTTGTGATTTAATGCAAAGGACTTAATGGAACCATCCAGGCCATGCTGTCTTTGGTATTGAACGGACTAATTAACCATGTGGGAATGTGAGATAATCTTTTTCTGGAATTCTTAAGATCCTTGGATGATCATTCTTCTAAGAATGTCACCCAGGTGACTTAAATTTCTGTAACTCCTTCTGTCCAAAGAGCGCAGAATGCTTCTTGTAAATTAGCATTTCAGATAAATTTCTAGGACTGTAGTGGGAGGCTGCTCAAGGGTTTTCCTCTCCACAGAGAGTGAAGCTGGGGGCCAGAAGAGGGCATCGCCCAAGGTCGCATGCGGAAGTATCGTTAGAGTTCAAGAACGGGTGATCTGTGAGGCTTGCTTGCCTCTGGGTGGGTTTGTTCATGGATCAGAGTCTGGAGAATCTCTCACTGAGAGCATTGGCCCCAAAGATACTTTCTTCATTAACCTCGGAAGTGGTTTGTGTATGTTAAAAATCGCTGTTTTTTACTCATGTGTCAGTGATGGCCTTTGACCCTCACTGTCCTTGTCTTGGAAGTGGGAGTGGCAGCCCCCCCAGCTCCTGTCTCCCCGTCATGTCACCAAAGGTCCTTCCTCATGTCATGGACGTCTTCCTTTCCTCTCGTGGCGGACGCTTTTCCTCAAACCTGCGTGAATTCCTTCGATGCCTCTTCAAAACGTACCCTAGCGTTATCGACCTAGTCTGGGTGGGAGAAATAAGGAGATGCGGAGGCTGCTGGTCTGGGGGGCCACACTAGGGGACCCTACTGTTCTATCCCAGACTCATTCTCCACTTGCTGTCTTTGCAAATGCATCTGTGGAAAACAACCAACCACAGCCAAAACCCTGGGTTTCCCAGGACTTTTTCCAACGGGGAGAGAGGGGTGAGTGGGGTGACCATGACCCCAAATACACTTGTATGTATAGCCAAGTATGTAAAAAAAAATCTGCAGACCAGGGGTTCAGGAAGCCGTTGCTCGCCGTGCCTATGCCTTTCAGCAGGGATCCTCCCCGCTTTATGCTTCTCTTGCCTGAAGGAGTCTTCTTGGACAGTGGGGCAGCTGTCTTGGCTCCTTGGGTCAGGAGGCCACTTTGGGGTAGGGGGCGGGTGTCTGTGAGAATCCGGTGCTGGAGACTTGCCTGTGGTCCTTCTAGGCTTACCCTCAGTCACCCTGGGGTGGCCCCCTCTGAACATCTGTCTTGTGAAATGAAACAACTCTGTGGTTACCGGTGATGGCAATGGTTAAGTGACTTACATCTTAGACGTATATGGATCTTTTGGATTTCTGCTGATAAAAAAGCAGGTAAAGGGGGAAAGAGATTGACACCTGTTTTAAATGATGTGCACGTCCCGTGCCCCAAGGCCTTGGAGGCCGGGTGGGTGTGACAAGCAGGAGAGAGGCCGTCCTGGCCCATGGTATTGACAGGCCAGGCCGCACCGGCGGATCAGCCTCAGCAAAGTAGTTAAGACAAACGATGTCTCCTTGCCTTTTATCCCTGGAGACCATGGTGCCATTCTCCAGGCCGAAAACCCATTTGTAAAGCCCACAGAGTTGCTTCAACTATTGAAGAAAGAACAAAAATCCAAAGCTAAGCTCTTTCCCCAGTGCTGTCCCGGGGTTCTGAGTGCTGGCCATGCAGAGCCCATCCCCCTCTGGCCCTTTGTCCACGAGGCCTCCTGGCCCTCAGCCCCTCCTGCTTCCTTTTCCTCTCGTGTCTCTGAGACCAGAGAGGAAACAGCTCTTGCTGGTGTCTGCGAGGGTTAAGTCACGCACACAAGAATGGATTTTGCTTCTTGAACAGTGCATAAAAAGAGATAAGTTGTTATTTGCTTTTTATGCATGTAGGAAAATGGAGCCTGAGCTAATAGTACTTTCTGTGAGGGAGCCAGAAGAAATTTAGTATGTATATGCATTTAATGCAAAGTACGAACCCAAATGTAAATATTGGTTTCTTTCCAGATTTTCAGGACTTCATGAAAGATTTCCTTTACTTGTTGTAATTCTGCTGATGGAAACATCCCTCCACGGTTGGAAAAAAATGGGTAGTTGCAAATATAGAATATATGCATTTTTAAACTTGATGGTCTTTGAAATGAAGAGTGGAAACTCTCCTTTTGTTTGAACGTGGCAGGCAGGAGATTGCTCTTTGGGGAATATTGTTTGTTCTTATGAATGTAATCCAAATCCCTTTAAAGAAAAATAAAAGGCCTCATTCTCCTTTTGTACATTCAGCACAACAAAAAATTCCCCTCTATCCAGTGTGTACTTGGCTATAAATCTCCTTTTAAGTCAAGATTACACTTACATGATGGAAATAATAAGGGGAAATTGTAGATAATAATAAATAAATTTGTACTCTATCTTCTTCATAAAAGACTTCGGGGTAGTGTACAAATAGCTTTTCCCTTTGCAAAAAATAAAAAAATAAAAATAAAGCCAAGAGCAGGGAAGAGATAAATTCAAGAAGTGTGTGATGGGAGTGAGTCTTTTTAAGTCTTAAAAAGAACAATAATCACTAATGTCTGCTGAACACTTACTCTGTACCCGGTACTTTGTGTGTTAACTCATTTAATAATTACAGCATTGTCAAAAAAATACTCTTCTTATTCCATTTTGCTTGTGAGGGAATTGAGACTTAAAGGCAAGCACCTCCCGTCACACTGGCAGGCAGTGCTTGCCCAGAACCGAAGCTCAGGCTCTTATCTAGAACCTTCCTTGTTAATGTGTTGATGTTATCAGTTAGCTTCTGCTATGGTCACTGAAACTGTCCCCAAACCCAGAGACTAACGCCGCCACTTACTCAGCTCATGCTTCCGTGGGTCAACAATTTGGACAGGATCAGCTGTGGAGGATGTGGACGTGATGACAGCGGTGAGGTTAGAACTGAATTTCCTTGCTCGAAATAGTCCAGAGGGCACCTAAGGGAAGAACAGCACAGTAAGACCAGGGACATCCTAGTGAGATGCCCAGGTGAGACCAGGGGCATGCTAGTGAGATGCCTAGGTGAGACCCAGGGCATCCTGACATGCCAGTTGCACAGGACAAAAAAGTTGGGGTAACAGCTCCAAGCAAGATGCCCTAGACAATGTGGTATTTGTATTTCCATCCCCGAAGGTGCATATGACCCCTGTGCAGAAGAAGCAGCAGGTGTCTCCCCATAGTGTCAGTTACGTGCCCTCTGACATTTGGGGTGCCTTTGGGGGGAGAGGCACTAAGCTAGTCAGCACTTCTACCCTTGTGTACACTAAGCTAGTCAGCACTTCTACCTGCAAGGGTTGAAACAGCGAATTAGGAGAGAAACTAATCAGAGGAGGGTCTGCTCAGGTGGGTGGACCCGGAGGGAGATTCAGAACTGCTGTGAGAAAAATAGCCTTCCCCGGGGAGCAGGCTTGGGGTGCAGCTATGTGTGTGTGTGCGTGTGCTTGTGCGTGTGCACACGTGCTTTCTATTTAAGAGTAATAGCAAACACTGTTCAGTGCCAGCCTAGGGAGTGTGGGAGATGTGTCATTGGTGGAGGTTTCCATGCTCAGAGTTGGGCACCGCACTCCGCCTTACCTCTTCTCATTTTCCTAAGTGTTACCTGAAGAACCCCACAAACAGAAGGGATCCTACCCGCTGCTGCATAAAGATGAGGGCAGGCGCCTCATGAGGCTCTTTTAGGGGCTCCTGGCAGGGAGTCAGCTCTGGCTTCTCATCTTGGCTTGGCCCCGTCTTCCCTGCCTGTCCTGTTCTGCACCCCAGAACTCACCTGCCCCGTCTGGAAAGTGAGAGGACGGTGTCCCCGTGAGGCCAGGTCCTGCGTGGGTGAGGGCCACGTGCAAAATGGAGTCTGAGGCTGGAACCATCTCTGTGGATCCGACTTCTTAGGCGGTGGATTGGGGTGTCTTCCCAGCCTTGGGGGGCAGTGGGAGCCCCGCATGTGAACCTCCTCCAATGGCATCATCTTTTATGACTCCTATGGCTAATTAGAAAAAAAAAAAAGTAGCTTTCCATTTTTTGTTCTTTTTTTCTTTTTTATTTTTTTTTAAAAAATTATTTATTTATGCATAGAAGAACTGGGGTGCAGGCCAGAGGTGTGGGGGGGTGAGAGGACTTACCAGAGACAGAGTGGGGAGCA
Source organism: Talpa europaea (assembly GCF_964194135.1). Lineage (NCBI taxonomy): Eukaryota > Metazoa > Chordata > Mammalia > Eulipotyphla > Talpidae > Talpa > Talpa europaea. The sequence goes on along the minus strand of NC_140079.1, from coordinate 100,022,497 downwards.
GAACAGGCAGATCCACTGAAATCCACTGCTGAGGGGAGCAGCGGGGAGACAGGAGAGGTCTGCTGCGCCGTGTGGGTCAGCTCCCTGGCCATGTTGGGGGGAAAGGATGTCCTGTGCAAACTCCATACAGGCTTTGTGGATGCCACCCCCACTCCGTCAAGACACTGGGAACTACAGATCCCATGATCCCCAAAGGGAGGTCGCGAGGACCTAAGGGTGGAGTTAAGCAGCCATTTTCTCGGGCTTGTGTGTATAACCAGCCATGTGAGTGGGTCTCACTCTTTTGGCTCGTGCTCTCGGCCAGGCAGGTTTGGTCTCGGCGGGTCATTTGGGATTCCAGGTCGGCGGAACGGGTAGGACACATTTAAGACTTTTTCTCCCTCTTTTCTCCCGGTACATTTCCTCATTTCCCCTTCCCGTGTAAATAAACCCTTGCTCACCTTTTGTGTGTGCCGGCAGTTTAAGTCCCCATTAAGCTCACGGGTGAGGACCCACAGTCAGGCAACCTGTTTTATATCGGGGTTGCCCTGTAACAGCTGGGATGGAACTCGTGCTGCAGTGGCTGCGGATTGCTTCATAGGTTGCATCTTAACCCCTTGCGCCACCAGGGAGGCCTTTTTTTTTTTTTTTTAATGCAGCAATAATTGGAAATCATCAAGGCAAGGACTAAATCTGTGAAAATGACACTCTCCGTGCTGGCTGCACGGGTGTCAGGCAGAACCCACCATAGACAGGGGGTGCGGGTTGGCCGCAATGTTACTGGTGGGATTCCCTGACAAAGACCAACATTTCCTGAAATTCGTAAACGGCTCCCTCCCCCCCAACCCCCACCTTTGTGGGCTCTGTGTTTCAAGAGAGCCAGGCTGGCCCCGCCATCCTGAGAAGCAGTGGGCGCCGTAGTGCACCCTCCCTATGGGCAGGGGTGGTGGGCACCACGGGAAATGGGGTAGCTGCTGGTCCCCCAGGAGGAGAGGATGGGGTGTGGGTCCCCCCCAGGATGTGCTGCCAGGAGGACCCCCCTCTGCCCCGTTGCTGAGGGGGATGCTCACAGGCTGTTTATGGGATTAGAACTGTCTAGAGGAGCGGCTAATTCTGGGATGAACAGAGGGTCTCCCTGCATCGTAAAATGTGTGTTCTTTTGAAGGAGGGGCTGTGTGTGGGAGTGCCGTGTTTCAGGATCCTCCTCCCGAGTGACAGCTCTTTGGAGATCCCAGGATTTTATACCCCGATTTCATCTTCATGAAAGGGGGCCCCTAAAGCACCATCCAGGGCCAAACCCCTGTCTGCCCTCGAGGAGATGGTTCTAATGAGCTCCTGATACCCTGGCCCCACCTGTCCCCCTTACCTGAGCAATGGCATCCTGTCACCCTGTGGGGTCCCCCAGGCTTCAGGTTACATGGCTCTCCAGGAGATCAGGATGTGAAAGGCCTTGAGACAGCCCTGGCCAGCTGTCCATGCCCACCAGTCCGCAGCCCTTCCCCGGAGCCTTTCGATGGCCCACGAGCGCGCTCTGTGCTGCTTTTGCAAATTTCTGTGCACCTGTAATGTTTTCAAGATGAAAGTAAAAGCCATATTTAAAGAGTGGGAAGGATGTTGTTCTATTCCATTTGCTGAGCAGTTTATTAGTGCAATGTGCTCGGGAAGCCCCTCCTATGGCCCCAAGCCTGGCCTCGCTCCCCGGTTCCTCTGTGGCCTCAAAGTGCAGGGCTCTGCTGACCTCTCTGGCGGCTTTATTTGCAGCCTGCTCTGTGGACTTCACATTTCAGAAGGACCTGGATGTCCCCACCCCAACAAATCTCTCCCATTTGGCACCAGGCAAAGATGTGACTCCCCTGCTGCACCCACCGACCCAGCCATGTGTCTCCGCCTGATCTCCATCCTGGAAGAAAGAAACTGACTAATCACAGGAACGGGCACTGAAGCACAGGCCAGGGTTCCTGCATAGACGTGGCTTATGAAGTTGTGGGAAGCAAAGACTCTCACACCACCTTTTCCCACTAAACAGGAGCAATGGCTGACTTTTACTGAGCTCAACGTGCCCACGTGATTCAACGGGCTTGGGAGTCAGCCCTGATGGATTCACATCCTGACGCGGCCTTGACCTTGGGAGCACCACTGCAGGACTCTGCAGGAAGAAAGGCCTTTCTTTGTCTTGGTTTCACTTGATGTGTGAAGATCAGTCAGTGATCTCAAACAGTCGGCCACAGTGCCAGGCGCACAGGAGAGAGCCTGCAGATATTGGCCCGTCTGTAATTTTTGCTGGTCGTGGTGTTATATGTATAATGTATCTAGAATCACTCTACTGCCTTGAAGATTTGATCTTCGGGCCCTGGCGGGGGTTCTGCCGCTGACCTGAAAATAGCCCAGACTCCCACTTCTGGGTGGGCTCCAGCCCTGGGTGGGGGGCGCCTTCATGCAGGACATTGGAGTGAGTCTCCCCCTCTCCTTCCTGAGCGGTACCCCAGACCATCATTCAACATGGAGGTTCCAACACACTCTTTGGCATCTTCCATGGCTGTGAGCACTTGCCTAATCATCACCCCACCCTGAGAAGACCCCCTAGACCACCTGCAGACCCCTTCATTACTGCTGCAAATGTTTCCCTGAAAATTATCATTGCCCTGGGGTGTGGGTTCTACCTGCCAGGTCTTGGTTTAGGGTCCTCATGACTCAGCTTCCTCTGAGCTTCTCTCTTCCCTTGATCCAACACCAGCTCTCTCTCGAATCACTCGCCATTCGCAGTCAGAAATACACACCGTGTGATTCCACTTTCTCATCTTCCTATCTTCCCCGATGTTCCTGGCGGCTCCACCCTCTCCTTGCGCCAGTGACTTCACGCCTACCTTTGCTGCCAGCCACCGTCCGCCTTCCCGGATCGATCTGTCCCATCCCACAATGGGGCTCTCCGGCATATTTCATACCTTCTCTGCGTGTCCTCTTGGGAAACAAAAGCAAATTTCAACAGGCTTTGAAGGCAAACAATTAATGAAGCAAAATCCCGGTACCCCATCTCCGCTGGGGTGCTGAAAAAAGGAAATCAGCAAAATCAGCAAATCCCCGTCCTGATTGGGCACCGTTGGGATATCCAGTGAAGCCATGTGTGTGTGTTTAATGGGATTTAGCATGTGGCCTGCAGGGATGTGGCTGTCCACGCGGGTGGTCGACTTTTAACCATGGAGGATCAAACACACTGTTCTGAGCACGGAACAGCCCTTGGCAAGAGTGCCCATGGCCATGAAGACATTGTCAAAAGTAATAAGACCGCCACGAAGAATAGATGCTATAAATAGAAAAAAAAAAAATCAGACATGACGGCTGTGGATTCCTTTGAAAGATAATTTTCCTTATAAGTAATTTCTATGAGCAATACACGGCTCTCAGATGGTGAAGTCTACACCCCGGCTCCTGAAATGAGCTGCCTGTGAATTAGAATGCTCCCGAAAGCGGGAGTTAAATGGAGTCGCGACTGCAGGGTGGTCATTACACGAGGTAATTTAATGAACACCGATACTGAGGAAATAAATCAAATGCAAACAATCAACACCAATCAAGGAAGCTGAGCATTCCAGGCACTTAAAATGTATTAAATGAGTGTTTCAATCACAGTGGGTACTTTTGCACCAACTCTCTTAATCAGCGAGCATCATTCTTAGCAAAGTGGCCCGTGCATGTGAATTCGCGGATCCAGAGCCAGGCCGGGCCCCAGCGCCAGCCCCTGGGAGTGGAGGCGCCACCAGGGCCCGCGTGGCCAGGGGCAGAGGCTGCAGGTGCTGACACTCACGCACACACTCACTTTTCTAGTCTCATTTATTATTTTATTTACTATTTATTTAAGTATTCGTATTGCACCTGTTTTACAGACTATTAAACTGAGGAACTGAGAGCTAGGTAATTAGCCAGAAGTCACCCAGATAATAAGCAAATGTCCCCATGAGCCCAGCTTTCCTTCCTGTTTCCACCCAATGCCTCTGAGCACTGTACCGCGGCCAGAGTTCTCACGAGTGTTAAAACCACCAGGGTCAAAACAGAAGTGGCTGCACCTGAAAGAATGTGTGTGTCTGGAAATATTGGGAACAATGTCTTATTTACTCTCCGGGGGAAAAGCCAGGTTCGCTGTTTTGACCAAAAATGAATATTCCCACTTAGGTAAGAGTGTGAAGATGCGCTTCTGAGCAGCCTCCTGGGTGTCTGCCCACCCCCCACCATGGGACGCAGCTCCTTTATCCGAAAGTGTCAGTGAGCTCCTTGGAACTGTGCTCATTGTCCTTTGTTTCCACCCCCATCACATCTTTGAAGAGATTTTGTTCTTTGTGCTTGCAAGGAACGCTAATTGATTTGGGAGAAATGAAAGTATTTTTCTTCTTAAAATTCCTAGTACTTTGGGGCTTTGGAAAGCGTTGGAAGATTCTTCCAGCAGTGCTGTGGGCTGCAAGTGCGTTCACACAGGAACTCCAGGCTGACCACCCACTCTGCCCGGGAGTCCTGGCCCCTCCTGGCCCTGGGCTCCCGAGGCTGCGGCGCCGACCCTGTGGTCCTCTCTCCATCAGGGAATGGCAGCACTTTCTTCCCTGTAGCGCCCATGGGGCAGGTGGGCCCCATTGTGTGCAAGCCCAGACCTGACCAGCGGGGTGTCCCCAGGCCTGACCTCCACAGGTGGATGCAGGACAGTGAAACTCAAGGCAGAAGTGGCAGGGGACCCCTCACGCCCTCCCTCCCAACAACTTGAATGCAGTTTCAGTTCAGTTTTCTTGTCCTACATCTCCTAAAGCCCAGAGATGTAACCTCTGCTCCCCCAGCCAGCAGTTCCCCGCCTCACTGTCTATACTAAAATCCATGGAGAAATTCTGACTTATAAGTGTAAAATAAACAAAATCACTCTGCTCCTTCCTGATTTACTGTCTGCTCCAGTGTCAGTTATTTTTACTAAAATTCCAATTTGGCAACATCCCTCCTTCTATCAAAAAATGGTGGTGGCTGGTGTTTGCCACAGAATGAAATCTCAGTGTTTTCCTTTGGGAGTTAAGTTCCTGGGCATCTGGCCAACTCCGCCTTCCCATATTGGTCCTGACTTGCCCAGGCAGCATCGCCCTGTGGAGGGCATAGGTCATCATGGGGGGGAGGGGCAGGGGCGGGGCGGGTGTGGCTTCTGACTTGGGGGATTGACTTGCTCCCCGCCCTGTGTGCCGTGGCTCATGCCTGTGAGCCCTGCTGGTGAGTGTGTGGTTTCCAGAGTCTGGAAACTTGCATGCTTGACAGTGGGATATGGATCCTATTCCTGAGCAAATCATTGCTATGTCCCCTTCATGTCCTGATTGGAGGCTCCTTGGCAGCGACTGTGTCTTCCTCTGTGGGTCCCTTAGATGTGTGCCCAGCCTGGGGGGTGTGCAGGGGCTGATGCAGGTGGTCGGCTCACAACGCAGCCGTGGTGGTGCCCGAGATGTGCTCATTTCCCTCTGTTTCTGTTGGCGAGTCACCTGGGGTCACGGATACAGCCAAAGTGGTCGCTTTACTTTCTCTCCTTATTTGTACTATCTGGTAGGTTTTCCCTCCTGCCAAAAACTTCTCTCTTTTTTCACAATAGCCATAAGGCTTCTTTGATTGCAACCTGGCACAGAACACCTTGCCAGATAAACTTTCCTTGACGATACCGATGCTGGCTGTTTGTGGCTGTTGAAGACTCTTCTAGGGCTGAGACCATGTGTCTGTGACCTCTCTTTTGTTTAGCTGTTGACTTTGACTGAGCTCTTCCCGGGTCCAGGTGCTGGGTCAGGACACTGCCCACCAAGGGCCACAAAAGCTAGCCTGACTGCAGGGGTGCTGCGGGCTCAGCCAGTGCCTGCCTGCTGGCCTCCACCTCTGGGACTGTCTGGGCTGTGCCCCACATGACCACAGAAATCACCGTAGACTCATGGCCCATGTGGCCAGGGCAGTAGGCACCCGTCCAAGCTCATTTTTGATGGTTCTCTGCAGGGGAGTCCACTGCAATTCTCTGGAATCCTGCCAGTGGAGGAAGATAGAAGCTCTGAGAGCTGAGGTGACTTGGGGGCACTGGGAACTGCCCAGCATGGGGCTGGTGGTGAACCATGATTTCCCCCATGAGTAGGCCGCTCCCCATAGTGCCTTCCACAGCCACTTACTCCTTTCAACAGGGCCTCACGGGACGTAGGGGCTTCTCTCCCTGTTTCCTTATTCGTGCTGCTAAGCTCTCTCACCTGAGGGATGACTCCAGTGAAAACAGGTGGCTCACTTCGCCCTCCCCGCGTCCCAGCTCCACTTTCACTTACACACCTTAGCTTTCGTAGAGGCCCTTATCCTCCATCTACATAATCAGAATTATTTTGATGGCAAGCAACAGAAACCCAACTCAGATGTGTTTGATCAAATAAGGCAAAAAAGAGAAACAGCCAGAGACCAGGTTGGATAATAGATCTGGGAGGGTTTTGTGTGACCAACCAGAATCAAAAAGTGGCTGCAGGAACGCCATTGTCGAGACCGGCGCCACCACGAGCTTTTGCGACAAGCTCCGCTGACTCAGCGGTTCAGATGGTCTCTGCTCACGCTCACCTCTCATCTCTACCTTTCTCTACCTCTTGTGGGGTTGGCAGCTTCTCCTGCTAAGACAAGCGTCCTTCAAGCAGCCAGGAATCAACCCAACACTTCATCTTAGAGCATCGCGATCCCTTCCCCCCATAGCAAGGAGCCATGTTCTTTGCCAGGTGTAGAAGAATCCCTGGAAAGAGCCTCAGTTGGGTTGAGTTTGAGATCATCCCTCACCAGCCTTTGAGGCTGGGAAGCAGAGCCCCACTGTGCTCGCAGCCCAAGGCTAGAGAAGTAACTGGCTAAGCAAGAGCTCCCGAGAGATTCCTCCAGAAGAGTGAGAAGGAGAAAACATGGCAGGAGGCAAGATTTTTGACACAATGGTCAAGTAGTGAAGGAGTTAAGGTTGCATCCCGGGAATCCTGGGATGGTAAGTGCAGGGCCTTGTTCTGTGCCGCCTCGCTTTACGTGCCTTTCTTGGACTCCTGTTTAACAAAGCGTTTGTGCTCTCAGACATGTCCAGGTGTAGGTGACTAGGGATACGGTTGCTCTAACGATAAGTCATGCTATTTAAAATTGTGGTCGGGGCCTCCCTGGTGGTGCAGCGGGTTGAACGCTGGGTTGCGAAGCTGCCCGCAGCCTCTGCAGCGCCGGTTCGATCCCCGGCTGCTCCCCGGCCACCGGAGGAGGGTCCCGCACGGCGCGCAGACCTCTCCTGCCGCCCGCTGCTCCCCTCAGCAGTGTCCTTCGGTCCTTCTGCCTGCTCTGCTCCCCGCTCTGGCTCTGGTGAATTCTCTCACCCTCCCGCGCTTCTGACTGTACCCAGTGCTTGTATAAATAAATAAATAAATCTTTAAAAAAATAAAATAAAATTGTGGTTGTCTTGGGAAACTCTGGAATGGCCTCTGTCTCTTGTCCCCCAGGCCTTGCTGGACATGCACAGTCAGCTGGTCTTCAGTGGGGGGACAGTCGGGTGAGGCAAGCACAGCTCTAGAGTCGAGCAGTGGCCACTTGTCTAGTCCTGATGGCACCAGGTGTTCACCTGTGTGACTTGGAGCTCACAGGGACACCTGTGAAAAAGCTTGAGCCTCACCTGTGAAAAAGCTTGACATCAAGGCAAGGGAAAGAGCTGGACACAGGCAGGCATGATAGAGACCGGGCATTTCTCCAGCAGTTACGGTGGTCACAGCACCAGCCAACCTGTATTTTGAGTGTTACCCTCTCTAGACATTGTGCCAGGCTCTTGGCATGAATGCCCTCATTTCATGTGGGAACCATTAATATGAGGAGTGCTACATCACAGATGAAAGAAACACTGGAGCACAGAGAAGCAAAGATACTTGTCTAAAGTCACACAGCAAAGATTTGTCAAAGGGAGGGTTAGACCTCGACTTTGGCCCTTCACTATGAGGTATTTTACAGAGACGGAGCGTGTGCCTCTGTGTGTGTGAGAGAGAGAGACAGTATGACACTGAGGGGGAGAGAGAGAGAGAGAGAGGAGTTTCCCAACTCTCTCTGATTTCTCAGAGGGAAGCTCAGCCAGGTTGTCACGAGCACCAGCTTCCAAGATGGCAGAGCAGCCCAGCTCTGGCTAATGGCTCTGGGATGATCCCGTATTGAGGGACGTCCGTCCCTTTGTGCTGTGACATTGATGTTACTGTCAGTTGACAGTGAGCTTTATCATCAATCCCTTCAAGCACAAAAGGCCACTGTTCGGAAGCTGTCATTAAAAGCAGTCTCTCTCTTTTTAAAAGCAGTCTCTTCTTTATTCCCGCCATAATAGGAGGCAGCAGCAGAAGAGACTGACCTCAAGTTGAGCCTGTTTAGTTAGGAAAAAAGAGAAAAGAAACAGAATAGGTTATGTTTTCAATGTATTTAAGATTGGAGACGCAGAGGTGGAATGGGGCGGGGGCCGGGCCAGGAGCAGCTGGAGGGCAGGGCAGGGGAAAGGAGGGTCGGCCTTGCGTCTTCCTCGCTTTTTGGGGTGACGGGCATTTCTGGTTAAATGAACACGGTCTGCTTCACGGCCTGTGCCTGGCTCTGTGCGTGCTCTTTGGGCTGGGTTGTGGGTCGCCCAAAGCTCTGTCAGCCGGGGGACATGGGAATAAATGAGCGTTATGTAGTCACAGCGGCTAGGGGATGGTGGGGTGGGGGGGTGCATTCTGCAGGGGTGGGGAGGGGGTGGGGGAAGAGCCCTGAGCCGGGCGATGGGTCAGGTTCTACGGAACATTGCCCTGCCCGGCTGTTGTCACTTCATGACTCTTTGGGGAGGCGAATTGATTGCAGTTGAAACAACAAGGATGCTCAGGATTGCAGAGGACTCAGCATGGGGGTCAGAACTTGGGGGTGCCACAGGCTTTCCAGGTTCTAGCTGTCGTGAGCTGGTCACGAGGCCCATGTGCGAGCCCCCCCCTGTGCCCTTTCCACATCCAGAGTCACCCCCATCAGCCATGACAGTGAAAGAGGTGACATGCGAAAGAGCGGGGCCCAGCCCGTGCTGGTTCTGGTGTCCACACCTGATGGGCGGCGTCCATGTCCCGGACCGCGGAGGCCACAGGGGACGGGGCAGCTGCGTCAGCTTCCGGGCCTCGCGCTCACACAGGCGGATAAGGCGGCGAGCAGATTGGGCCTCTGCCTTCGGGAGGGCTGTGGCCAGAGCTCCGTTGGCTTTAATCCCCCACCCATGTCCCCACTTGTGAGGTGAGGTGTGACGCTGACGGGGAGGTCGCTCTCGGGGAGACAGTTTCATTTCGCAGGACTGTGTTACTGGACCATCAGGAGTGTCTGGGGAGCTGAGCTTCCTGAAGGCGTCACGTCAAAGGGAATGAGCGTGGACCTTGGGAAGTCAAAGCGATGAGACGGAATCAGCTGGGGACAAGCGTCCCAGCAGAAGGAGCCCGAGGTGCATGGTTGTGAGGAGAGAGAAGCGAGTGTTGTTTTCAAGGGGCTGGAAGGACCCCCTGGGGCTGGAGGGCGGTGAGCAAGGCAGGGCGTGTCTGAGCGGAGGGCCAGGACCGGGCCAGAGCAAGGCCTCCCGGCCAAGGGAGCCCCTGTCTTTCCTCTTCCAGCCGCGTGTGGACGGTGGTCAGGTTGGATTCATATTTTTGGATCACTCCGGCTGTGGAACCAAAAATGGCTTGTGCTTCGGGGCAGAAATTCCAAAAGGAGAGGCGCCTGAGTGGCAAGGGGCGGTGTGGCTTTGCAGGGAGTAGCAGCTTCTGTGGTGACCCCAAGCCCCCAGCGATAAGGTCTGTCCTCTGGGCCTGCGTTGTTACCTCCATTCTCCATCGGTTCACTTATTTAATGACTCGTTCCACGAGGCAACGCGGCAGGGACCCTGCATCTTCCCCTCCTTCCATGCTCAGTGCTCACCCAGTGCAAACTCGTACGAGGTGCTCAGCATTGGCTAAAAGGATGCGTGTGTCCCAGAGTGCTCGGCAATGGTTAATTTTGCGAGTCCACGTTGTTGGAACAACCCAAACAACCTTCATGAATAGGGACGCCGTGGGCCTTTTGAACCGGAGTGTTTGCGGTGGGAGGTGGGATCCCAGATGGCTTCGTGTCGGAGAGGAGGCCGGTGCCGGGGGCCCGGTGGCGCCAAGGCGGTGCACGCTCAGCGCTGTATTTCTGCAGCAAGGTGTCCCCGTGGCTCTTATCTGCGGCCTATCAACCAGGAGCCCTAGTTAATTTTCATGCAGAAGAAGCTTTGAAACCCAGGCCTCTTTCATGCTCTGGGAAGACTTGAGAGGGGTCAGCCCTGTTTAGATTGGTTCTCTGCACCAGCCGGGGCGGCCTGCTGGCTGCTCTCAGCGTGGAGGGTGTTGCAGAGAGGAGATGAGCAGGAAACAGACCAAAGAACCAGGGCACTTCCCAGCTTGAGTCGGCCTGTCTTGTGTGGATTCATTATGTTGTTGGAAATTAATCCCCAGAATGGCAGACACGGTGTATCTGAATGTGGACGGACGGTGCATTTCATGGCCAAGTGAAGGTGGTTTGGGGATTATCCCGCCTAGTCGAGTGTCCTAGCCTCTGAACCCTTCCCTGAGTGCAGGTAATGGAACGATACCTGGTTTTGTGTTTTCACACCCCATTTGATGCCCTGATGGCGTCTGGCCTGGGCTGGGAAAAGAGAGATGATCAGGTCCCCCTCACCACCCTTCCTGGTGGCACTGGAGGCTCAGTCGCCCCTAGAGCAGAGCTTCCTACGTGCCAGCCTTTATCAGGACCCCCACATTCCATCCTCACACCCCTCAGCAACCCTCCAGTAATAATTATGGTTATATCATGAATTATTATTATCATTAGCACTTCTTTGGTATTAATTGTGTGCCAGCTCTGTGCTAAGTGCTGGCATGCATTAGCCCATTTAATCTTCCAAACACCCCCAAGAAACAGTAACTGCAACCCCGGGGAATGTGTCTCCCAAGGATGAACAGCTGACCATATGCTGGGCATTGAACCCGCCGGAGGCCATGCCCCTGGCGTAGGCACTGTGACCATCCCTTGTTACAGGGGCTCAGGAAAGTTCAGTCACTTGCCCAAGGTCACACAGCAAGTGTGGTAGGATCAGGAACTCAGCTTCCTGCCTCCCAAACGCTGTTTTCTGGTTATTGCAACCACTGAGAACCAAAGCCAGATATGCATTATTGGGTTGGGACAGCTGACACTGTGATAAAGAAAGACTGCTCTAGGTTTTTATTAAGGTGTAATTTTGTTGTGGGTGTCACGTGGGCTGAGTGCAGGGGTCTGTGTGCTCCTGGGGCCGGGGGCTAGGGGGGCGGTGGACCTGATGAAATTCCAAGATCTGGAAACTCTAGGACACTCTTACTTTGTTTTCTATTCCGTGTCAAGGTGCTTTTTCTTATTTATTGTTTTTTTGGGGCGGGGGACTGTCTATTCTTGATCGTGTTCTTCCAGGCCCCAGAAGGACAACAGAGGCTTTGTAAATTGGCAACAGATATTCAAGTGAGACAAGTACGTAATTAGCATGGAGCAGCAGAGGAGATAGTCCAAAAGGTTTCAGCTCCTCATAAGGAATTAGCAAATATTTCCTGTAACAATCACATTCTAAATACTTGGCTTTCAGATGGGTGTGAACGGGGGGCGTGGGTGTAATAGACACAGCTTATCTGGACAGTGGTAGAATGGATTGTTCAAGAACAAGAATTTGTTCTCTGCGCGGGACCACTTACATCCCCTCTATGTTTAGTCCCCATGGTGACCTGTGCGGTTAGGGGCCACTGTCAGCGCCTTCCATGCAGAAGGACTTTGACTGTCTATTGAAAGACCATGTCCGTTTATCACCCCCTCCCACCCCCGCCTCTGGGTTACTGAAGTGGCCAAGCTGGGATTTGAACTCAAGTCTTGTCTAACTGCAAAACCCATTCTCCTAGAAGTCAACTTTAGGGGTTTCAACAAAAAAAACAATCTAATTTATTTTCCACCACTCCTTATAATAACAGTTTTTAAAAAGATTTACTTATTTATTTATTTATTTATGCATACAAGAACTGGGGTGTAGGCTGGAGGTGCAGGGGGTGGGACAATTCACTAGAGACAGGGTGGGGAGCAGATTACTATCTTTTTAACACTCACGAAGGAATTGTTTCTAGCCCTCGAGAACCACTTATGCTGAAACAGATGCGGGCTGCGCAGACTGCATGCACTACTCTTGCGGAACACACAGCACACCTCTGAGGGGCCAGGGGTAACCCCACCTGTGACTCAGATGGGAAAGCCGGGTTTCCAGTCACACGTGCAGAGGCTGTGACAGTACCTGGCTTCTCTGAGCCCTGGCTTGCACACTTAACTGTAAGCTATTTTGTTTCCCATGTCAAACCAGATAGTTAATTTATGGGTAGGTAAGTAGGTAGGTAGGTTGGTAGGTAGGTAGGTAGGTAGGTGGGTGGGTGGGTGGGTGGATGGGGGTGTAGGTAGGTAGGTAGATATAGGTAGATAGATAGATAGATAGATAGATAGATAGATAGATAGATAGATAGATAGATAATGTGACTGGATGGCTGGATGAACACACAGACAGACAGATGATGAGATGGATGGTAGGTAGGTAGGTAGGTAGGTAGGTGGGTGGGTGGATGGGGGTGTAGGTAGGTAGGTAGATAGATAGATAGATAGATAGATAGATAGATAGATAATATGACTGGATGGCTGGATGAACATACAGACAGACAGATGATGAGCTGGATGGACGGGTAGGTGGATGGATGGGTGGACGCACAGACAGATGAAAGTACACACTGGTGTGCACATACGCCTTTACCTCTGTCTCAGTCTATCCTTCTAAGCGCAGAAGCCGCGACTGTGCCGGCTTTCTCCTCCCCGTCACCCGGCCACTTCCTGCAGCGATGCGGCCTGCCCCTAACTCTTTGCTCGCATTGCTGCTCCTCTTCGTGAGTCCCTGTCACAACAGCAGTTGGGCCACAACCCACAGAGTAGGGCAGGGAGCATGAATGGGTCGCATTCCGCTGCCTCTCTGAGCAGGACGGAACCTCCTAGAGGACCAGGGAACAAAGGTTCTGTGGCAGACACCGGGGCCGGCGCTTCCTCTGATCGGCCTTGCCACCTAATGGAGCAAAGGAATCCCAGTGGGATTTGAGGCTGTCCTGCTTGCTGGAGCTGCGTGTCCTGTGTATTCACGGCAGCGGCGGCATCTACTCTCCACCCATCCAGTGGGCATCTGACCCGCGGCGCTGGCCCTACTGCTAGGGGTTCGGGATGGACAGACTCAGCAGATGCATCCAGAGAGAACTCCTGCCTGTCTGTGCATCGGTCTCCTTCACTTGTTCCTACTCGGTGTCCTGTAGGGAGTCGTTGGAGGCACAGAGTCCGCCCGCTGATGGTCAACAAGACCGTTGCCTGGTGACACGCGTGTTTCACTTGAGACTCCCAGTTTTGCCTCTGGGACCAGCCGGGGCCACTGGCTGCACCTGTGGGTCCAGGTGGGCGCCCCCAGGAGCAGCTCGTGTGTTCGGGGTCTGAGTTAGCAATCATGAGGCTTCCTGGGTGCAGAGAACAAGCCATCCAGGAGGGGTAGGGAGGGACGCAGCCAGTCGTGGGCGGCCGGGCGGGCAGAGGGCGTGAGGAGGCAGTGCCCGCGGATTTAGCCGGGAGCGGGGACTCTGGGCCCAGACTGTGGAACGTCAAGGCCACTCACAGGCTCGAACTCGGCACTGGCGGCCTCTGTGAGCCGTGAAGTGTGTCAACCTGCAGCACCCAGGTGTGTTTAGGATGCGGCTCCCAGGCTCAGCACGAATGACACTTGCCACCAGAGGGTTCTCTGCTGTGCTTAGCTGCCTCCTGCTATCCCTCATTACATGACAGCACCCGCCTCCCTGTTGGGGTCACCAAGCGTGTCCCTAGCTACTGTCACATGTTCCCTGGGGGAGGAGACCCCTGAGGTCAAGCAGCTCCTGAGGTCCAGGATGTTCTTGCTTGCAGCAGTGTGTGGAAGGGAGGCCAGAAGTGGGGGTGCCCTAGAGGGTGCGATTAAGTCGAGGGAGAGGGGACTCAGCACCCACTCGCTAGCCTGGCGCACCTACCGCCCGCAGGCCTCCTTGGCATGTGATGCTGGTCAGAGATCTGAGGAAGGGCGGGGCATGGAGTGCAGTCAGAAGGAGGTGCATGTCTCATTTGGGGGTGAACTTCACTATTCTGAACCCGTGGAGATGGCCCCACAGCCACACGCACCGTAGGGTTCGTGCTCAGCAGAGAGGCCTGGCCACATCTCTTCATGCAAATGGACACCCCTCCTGAGCAGCCCTTGCTGTGGTTTCTGAGTAAGAGTCCTCTGCCCTTATCCCGGGTCTTCTGTAAGGTTTTGTTTATTTTTAAAACTCCTTAGAATGGTGCATTTTTGCCTGGGTTCACCAAGTCCTCCAGAGCCAGCTGGCCATGCAGGGAATTTATAAAGAAAATTGCTGAGGCGACTCTGTTCGTGTTCATATTGCATAACCCCACACTAGCCCCAGGAGGGCCTCCCTGTGCAGTGACAGCCGCCGCAGAGAGAGTGTGCCCTTCCCCTGGGCCCCAGAGGACTGTACCGTCCGTCCACTCACATTTTACTGTCTCTGGAGCAAAGGCTCCTTCTAACAGTGAGTGTGTTTTGTGTGTGTGTCTGATTTATTTTGCATCCTGTTTCTAAGTGACTCTTGCTCAATCTCTGCTCTACTGGGGTCCCACCTTTGCTTAAGAACTTTCCGTAGCTCCCTATTGCTTATCATATTGAACCTGAGCCACATAGTATGGCCATGAATGCTTTCGGGGGCCCCCCAAACTCTGCTTTCCGGGTTTATCTTCCTCGACACTACTCGGTACATCTCACTTTTTAACTAAGCGAAGTAGATTACAAAATGTTTATGAAAAGAGAGAAGTGAATGCATCGAGGAGATTTCTAGTCCATTGACAACATCTCACGGATGGTGTGGAATAATAAGACCCCAACTTTCTCGTGCTCACTTTCTAAATCAAAATTGTTATTTGCTTCTGACAGGAAATCCAGTATTTAATTTTACGATGTCAGACGGGAAAACTAGAGTCGTGCATTCCAAGTGTGTGACTTTATGAATTTTTCATTAATTACTCTGACTGAAACTGGAAACAGGCCTGGCTTCGAAGCTCACCCAGTGTTTATTTATTCAGCTTGTTCTCCAGGTCACCTACTGGCCAATGAAATCCATCATTATTCCTTTGCTTTTGCTTCTTTCTTTTGCAAGACGCTTTCCTTGAGGGCTTCTCGGGAACTTTCCATCCTCCATGCAGAGTTCAGGGATCCGTCTCGTGAAAAGTTGGGCCCAGCTCACATCCCAGGCGAGGAGGTCTTCCTCTGTCTCCAGCTCCACCTTCTCTCCGGTGCAAGAACCAGACAAGCTGCTTTTCCTCTTTCTCCCTTCTGCAAAGTCACTTTGCCTTGCCAGTTCCCTCCACAAAACCCTTTTTGGAGCATGGGGGGCATGGAGGAAAGTCAAAAGAACAGGTAAACTGGCAATTTAAACGTATCTGATGAAAATAAGTCCATCCCCTCCCTTAAACATCCATGCTGGGTCCCTTTCAAGTAATTCCTTTATCTTGTGAGAAATGGCATTGGAGACGTGCAGTTCTGGTAAGCCGTCACCGCCATAAATCTGCAGGGTTCTGCTCCTGATACCCCTGGCCTCTCCGAAGTCTGTTGGGCTGGGAGAAAGTTCTCGCTCTAAAAATAATGCTGCATTTTATATGCGGGCTGCGCGCCATGATGGCTGATGGATGGCGCTGATTAAACACACTTTTCTTTGTCATTGCCGGGCGGAGGACTTTGGCTTCTGGGTGCTCCTGGTGACTTTGTGCCTGCCGCCCTCCGCCGAGTCCAGAGCCGTGTCAGGACCACGTCTCTCCCTCTCATTCTGGATGACATGTGGTTGACCCCCAAGTGTCGCCACTCAATTTTCAGTTATTTTAGTCCCAAGACACGTGGGGAGCCCGGCTTCTGGCCCCTGCAGATCCGGCTGTTTGATGAACACTTTGTGGAAAGCAACTCCTGGCCCCCACTCGTGTTAGATAACAAAAATCCAACCCAGTTAATTTTAAAGATCTAATTGGCTTTATTAAATGATTCATGAGTCGGGCAGCCTCCCATCTGGCCAGAGGGTGTCTGAAACGTGGTACAAAATGAAAGGTCTTTAGAGCTAGAAGGAGGCCAAGATCAGGTAGAGGGAGTTAAGGGAGTTATGCCACACACAGACACGAGAAGGTTGTGTGGCAGCTGATCTCTCCTTCCCTTGGGGAGTAGCAAAGGTCACCTTGCTGGAGCTGAGCAGACAGCCCCACGCTGATGAGTCAGGGCCACATCCTGGGGGGGCGGCACCTCCATTCGGGGCCTGTCCTTCCCCTTCAGCCCTTGGGCAGGTGGTCTTGCAGGCGCAGATGGTGCTTGTGGCTTTGAGGTCAGAGGGAGCCCTGAGGTCGTCACTCCTGGGTCTCTACCCCAGGCCTGGGCTCTGTCCCTCACCCAGGGTCAGCGGCTGATCACCTCACAGTGAGGATGCGGCTGGTGCACGTTGCACAGCTTTGTGGGGATGAAAAGAGATGGGCAGGCAAAGCGTCCATCAAAGTCCTGGACACGGGTGACGTGGCTCATGGCCTTGGAGTAGTCACTGGGGGCGGGTAGGTAAATATCTGCCCTCCCAGAGACTGGAAGGCACCAAGTCACTCAGCGCTGATCCAAGCCGAGCTCCTCCTGAACCTTGGAGTGCAGGCTCCGGGGCGGGGCGAGCCGGTGTGGGACAGAGCGGCAGGGCGCACACTGTCCCGAGGTTTGAGCACAGGCCACCGGGAGGGAGCTAGATTCGAGATCTGCACTAAGGAGGCCTGAGTTCTTGGAAAAGATGAAGTTGATGCTGCCCCAGGAGGAGCGAGAACTGCTCCTGCGGGGACAAGGCCCAGGGCGTGTCAGGGGCAGGGGCAGGGCCAGGGCCAGGGCCAGGGCCAGGGCCAGGGCCAGGGACTGTGTTGGGGACGAGGTTCGTCTCGGGGCAGGGGCTGGGCAGGGTCTGTGGCTGTTAGAATTCTGAAAGCACCTTCTGCTCGGAACGCTCACCTCCACTTTCCACGTCACTGTGACGCGAGAGGGCCCTGTGCAGAGGAGGACCTGCAGGCTGCTCCGCCCCGTGTTTATAACACGCAGGTCAGAGCGGGTGTCTGCGTGGGCTTGTGAAGGCCAGGAGGAGGGAGTTCTTTCCCTGCCCTGGGGCGGGGGGAGAGGAAACCCCCGAGGTCTCTTCCCCTCTAAAAGGCAGAGATGCCCAGGGGCTGTGTTTCCCAAAGTCAACGTCCCCAGTCCTGGTGCTATTCCCAACTTTCACTGTTTGCCTCGTGCGTGGAGTTGCTTTGGCCCTGCCGCCCTCCTGCCAAAATCGGAGGTCAAGACAAAAGCTGCTTCAAACTGGGGCTGTTCTGGCCTCTCCTGGAGGGAGAGAGGCTGATGCTGAGAGTGGTTATTTCTGCGGCAGTTCTGACCCAGGAACCGACAGACCCAGCTGGCCACGAGCCACCTGCTGGGTCATCCTCTCCAGGAAATCGGCCTCCACCCGGCGCCTCCCCCGGCATCACAGATTTCATCTAGAAATGCCTGCATTCGTTCTTTTCTCGGCCCACCGGGCGAGCAAGGTTAGTTAGGTTGCAGCTGACAGAAAACTGTTTTCTGGAAGTTTACTTTGCTCTGGCACAAAAGGAACAGCAGAGGTGGGGGGGGGGCAGGCAGCTGGAGACTCCTGGAATCTGAGCGCGCAGCCGTGGCCTCACCTCCTGGCCCGAGACCTACTCTTGATCTTCTGCCCAAGATCCCCACTCCAACAAGCAAGGAGAACTGGGAGAAACACCCCACATTCTGTCTCCTTAGAGCTCCTGCCCCGGGAAGTCGCTGTACAGTGTCTCTTCCATGAGATCAGCCGGAATGCAGGCGCGTGCCGCACTCCCTGCAAAAGAGGCTGGTGGGACAGTCTTTGTGCTGGGTAGCCCCTGGCCCTACTGGAGCCACAGGAGTGGGGCAGGAGGTGTGCCCATCCTCATGGCACGATGGAGGAGACTGTGTTTAGCAGTGATGCTCCATGTGCGGTGGAAGGCAGTGCTTATTGACAGTGCTTATTGAAGGCTCTTTTCCTGTCAACTGGTGAGAAGGGCTTTTACGATTGTGCACATGTGTGTATTTTCACCCCTATGTTAGGCCTGGATTACCTTAGGTTTGGGTAAGAATCAGAACAAGGGACTGAGGGCTGGGATTGCTTATTATTTCTGGTGAGATGGAGAGACTAGGAAGCCCAGCGAGGCCTCTGGGAGCAGGGCCTGGGGCGGCTCATCTCGGGTTTCCCATTTGTCCTTTCTCCCTTCATCCAAGGACACACAGGTCGATCTGGACACAGGATTCCAGGCAGGCTAGCCCCCTGTCCTCGTGACATGCCTGTGAGCACACTACTGAGGGGCACCCAGGAGCCCCAAACTTAGGTGTGCACACTCTAAAGAGGGGTCCTGCCAATCTTCTGCATAAAGACAAAAGAAACAGACACTCAGTGTGGAAGGTGTTTAATAGAATGAGTGTGCATAGAGAATAAAGGATAGGCCTAACAATAGTTTCCTAGTTAAATCCCCCAATTTTCCATCCTCTTGTGGGTAAATGCCCAGCCACACAGGGTTGGCCTGAAAGCTTATCATGAGTCTAAAATACCTTTTGGTGGAAACAACAACAAATGGTTTAGGCAGATCAGATCTGGGACAAAAGGAGCAAAATAAAAGTCCAAATCAAGGTAATGGCTGCCATGGACAGCTTAGCACAGCTTCCCACAGGCCCCTCACCCACCTGTCCCTCACCTATGTGTATGTATATGTTTCTCTACCAAGTGTCTCCTTCCAAGTTCCTCCAAGTCCCTGGGTACAAGAGTAAAAGCCACCACCCACCTGCCTTTCCTTCACCTGGCGGCTCCGCTCCGCCCCTGTTCCCAGTAGCTGGTCCAAGGTGGTTGCATGTAAATGGAGGTGGGGAATGAGGTCCCTCTCTTAACAGCCACAGGTTGAGCTTACACTGTTAAGCAGATAAGTGGGATGAGGTTGCAAAGAGGCCCCAAGTTGGGGAGGGAGTCTGCTTTGATGCTGGTAGCTGACAGGGAAGGCAGCTTTGAGGTGAGAACTGCTAACCTGTGACCTGAGGGCAGAGATAAAGTCACCCGCTCAGGGTGGGCAATAGCTGCCTGCAGGACTGGCATGAGCCGAAGCCTGGAGTAAGGAAGACTCTAGTAGGTTCAAGAGCACAGAGGCTGTGAATGTGCCCGTGTGACCAGGGTAGGGAGAGAGGGAGGCCCTTTGCCCACACAAAGTTGGCACATGGCTGTCTGCCTGATACTGGACAGCTCTGCCCCTACTCCTACTTCTCTTATTTGAAATCCAGCTGTATAGAGGTCTGTGGTCACCCCAGTCACTCTTGGAATAATGGCAGCAGCATGTCCATGCTAAAAATAGCTCACCAGTGTGGAATGGCCAGGGGAAGGATGAGTGTGTTTTTGTGAGAAGCTATGAAGAGAGGCTTTGAGGAAGACATCCAATCAATTGGGAAACAAACAGCAAACTTATTTGGCGGCGTATTTCTGCAGTTGCCTGATTTGGATGGAGCAGCACAGCCTCCAGTTCTGAAACCGTTTCCCTCAAGTCCCCCCCACCCCATCTGTCACTCTGACAGATGTGGCATATCTAGTGCCTAATGCCACCAGAGCTGGCTCCTCCCTCTCCATCTATCTCTGCTTCAGTGGAGCTTGAGCTTCTGGTGTCTGCTAGTTCCCTGGTTGGCACGGTTCTCCTCCATTTGTTTTTGTAATTTGAGGAATTTCCTTTTTTGTTTGTAAATTTGTCATTATCCCTCACAAAGCTCCCTGCCACGCTTTGGTAAATCTCTTGATATCTTCCCATGGAAAGCGTCACTCCATCTGCGAACGAGATGCTTTCATCCCAAAATGTCATTCTGGAGGAGAAAGTTGGAAATGAATGGACTGGCGCTAGCAACAGCCATGATTTCAGGATTAATAGGAATTAAACCTGCCTGAGTGGTGGAGTGAGCCAGTGCTTTACTCATAAGTGGGGTTAAAAGTAATGGATTTACGTCAGGACAATAGCTCCAGAACCGCACACTCAGGAAGTCTTGAAATGCATTGCTCTGCCTTCTCCAGCTGCTCACACACCAGCACTCAGTCCTCTTGTAAACTGTACTTTGGTTTGCTTCTCATTGTTCTGTTGGAGAACCCACATGGGCCACTCTTAGAAAGCCAGTATCGCAGAGAAAAGTGAGGGCTGTGGAAGGAGATGACCCTTCCACACCACGCCACATCTGCACCCATTCCCACGTGGTTAGCTTGGCTTGCTTTTTCCCTGCAAAGTTGTGCCACATTGGCCATCAGTCAAGATTCATGAAAGCACTAGGCATCCTTTGTCAGTCATTGGATTATACTCTTCTCATTGAAGACCTTTCAAATAGTCCTTTTTTGATGTTATCTTTATTGAGGCAACATTGGTTTACAACATTGATTTGGAGGTATGGGCTCATACCTCCTTAGATACGTAGATGGGAGCACAGGCAAACATTCTGAGAGGTTGGCTGCCAGGGTGTCTTTGGGAACTTGACTCCAACAACACAGAAAACAAAGGCAAACATTAGCAACAGGACTACATCCAACTTGAAAACCTCACAGTGGAAGAAATAACCATTAACATGAAACGCCACCTACTGATGGGAGGAGATACTGGCACATCACCCAGCTGACACAGGGCTGACACCCAAGGGTTACAAAGAACTCATATAGCTCAACAAAAAGAAAATAAAGAACCCAATCAAATAGCTTAAAAATGGATCTAAACCCTCCCAGTACACTCAAGACCCCAAAGGAGCAGATCCTGAGTAGACCTGTCCAATCCCTCTCCCACCATTACCTCCCTGCTCAGATCACCTGGACACGGGTCTCTCTGTGGTCCTCGGTGACACCAAGCTCTTTCCCTCCTTGTAACCTTTGCAGGTGCTGTCCCTGTCGCTGGCTGTTCTTTCCCCCTCTTCAGTGACGTGGATCTGTTTAATGCACAGTCCTGGAGGAAGCCTGGCCTGACTCCGTTCCAGGTGTGCTTTTCCCAAGCAAAGCCTCTGTGGCTTTTGCTTCTCATCACAGCACCCAAACTTTTAGTTATTGGTGCGTGATGGCACGAAAGAATTCTGAGCTGTGTTGGGGGCGGGGGAGAGAGTAGCTCTGACCCAAAATGAATCCCCTGATCAGATGCAACACACAACACCCACCTTGTCCTGCCACCCGTCAACTCATTCTCTCTCAGATCTTGTAAGTGAAATGTGGGTTGGTGGCACCAGGGAGGGTGCCCCAGTCCGTGACTTTCTGTGTGTCTTTTGACAAACACAAATGGAGCACGTGCATGGGGTCATTGTTAAGGTACAGGCGCCAGGCACCAGGGATCCTAAAATGGAAAATGTGTCATTTGTACTTGTGTGTTTGTGTGGTTGCCTCTTCTCTCTTCTGTGTCCCCATTTTTGTTCACATCTTGATTAGCTCACAACATCCGCCTCTTAGGTAAGAGAGATTTAGTGGATTAAGCTTGTGGTTTTTGGTGGTTTGTTGTACCGGTCATTGGGATCATCTGATAAACCCCAGCCCTCGGTCCATCTCTGTGTCCCTGCTCTGCTGTTACTTCTGAGGCTGGAAGGGTTTTCAAGGCGTCCTCTTCCTCTGTAGACGGAGAGGAGCAAATCAGAGACAAATCCACTTGTACCCACTTGGATTCTTTTGTTCAAGCAACAATAGCCTCCTGTCTAGCAGGGAAGTCAGAGTCTCACGCAGCAGACTTCATTTCTCCCTTGCGTTTGCCTGAAGTCTTTGGTGGGAGACTGGCAAACCCTGGTGCCTCAGACCTACAGGCACTAGATCAGGAATAAAAAAATCAGTTCTCTCCTCTGCCAGGTTAATAATCAAGTGTGTGGCTCCTGTGAGCACCCGAGGGTGGAGCAACAGGCTGGCCCCCCGACAGTTTCTCAGCTCACAAGGAACACTGAGCCTCGTTGCTTGAAATGGGCCATTACCTTTTTTATATTTATCCCAAACTGTTAAGGTCAGCATTAAAATTTGACCTTTTCCCTGCCAACCCGTTTGAAGTAATTAACCCCTGTGTCTGAAACACAAGGAAGCTATGACTTTGTTATTAAATTCTCATAAAGATCCTATTAATATTAAAATTGCTTCACTCTTGGGCTGAATGTATTAACAGCCTTGTGCTGAGTAAACACACACCCTCAGCTTTAAAATGCATGAGTCCAGGGCGGGCTGCTCTTCTAGCTACTCCTCTGGAGCAGAATGTGATGCCTTTTATGACAATTTCTCTTCATATATTTGTTCAAATATTTTCATTTTAAATCTGTGTCCCTAGATTTGCATCTATTTGTGGGGGGCATCACCTCCCTGCTGGCAGTAGGGAGTGGTCACGGTCTGGGGCAGGAAATCTGCAGTGACCGCTGTGCCCATCTCGCTGCTGTGACTCCCAGAATGGCGCTGAGACCCTGGTCTTCATGGGTGGGGTGTGGGGACACAGGGCAACTTGTGGTTATTCTCGTAGGTGGGTCCAGGTTACCTGTGTATCACCTGCCCGATGTTCTTAAACACAGAGACACACGCAACCCCTAGAGGTCTCCGGGAGCAGAAATGGCAGAGATGAGGCTTTCCTAAGTCTTCTGTAACTTGTGAATACTCACGGGGCTTATTCTGCCAGCCTGCCCCCCAGGGCCAGTTTGTTGATTGAGTCATTCAGAATACTCAGTGCACGACTCCTACATGCCGGGCTGGTGCCAGGCCCTGCGTACGGTGGAAATGGAAGCACTAGACCCGAGTCTTCATGGATCCCGGAGTTCATTACAGAGACACACAATAAACAAGGGTGCCGGTAAATAATTTAAAATCATAATAAGTGGACTTCTGTTTCAGGGAAGGTGAAGTAGAGATGCTTTCCTCTGCTCCTCTGGCTAAGTGCAAATAAAATCCCTAGACATAAACATACGGATTCAAATAGCTGAGCACACCCCAAACACGATAAACCCACAGAAATCCACACTGAGACGCAGCCCAGGCAGACTTCTGAAAACTAAGAGCAAAGGAAAAAATCTTGAATGTAGACAGAAAAGAATATTGTTGCTGGAGGGAAAAACAAATTTGAAGGACAGCAGATTTCTCATCAGAAGCCCCGAAGGCAAAGAAGTAATATGTTTTCAGGTGCTGAAAGACAATACCTGTTAACTCAGAATTCTATTTCCTGCAAAAATTTCCCTCAGAAATGAAGGCGAGAGCAAGACATTCTCAGAGAGGAAAAGCTGAAAGGAAATTACTTGATTGTAGAATTAATGTAGAAAATGCATTAATAAAATCCAGCACCTATTCATGAAAAAAAAAATTGGCAAAATAGAAATAAAAGGGGCCTTCCTAAATTTGATTTAAAAAAATTCCAAAAAATGTAAATAAAACCCCAAAACTAACCTGTAGCTAACCTGTGTCAGGAAATGAAAACTATTAAACCATCTCAACAACTCAAAAAAGAGACAAAAATATGATAAAATGTATACACAAATTGTATGGGAAGGCTATGATATGACAAAAAATTAAGTTTTAAAAAATGTTAGGGGAGATTTACTATGCTCGTATATTGGAAATTTCAATATAATAAAATGACAGTTTTCTCCAAATAGACCAATACTTTAATGCAATTCCTATCAAACTCCCAGTCAGATACTTTTGTAGATATAGACAAGGTAATATTCAGCTATATAGGGAAGAGTAATGGAATTAAAATAGCTAAATTATTTTTAAAGGAATAGAAGAAATGAGTACCTGATTTCGTGATTTATTATATAGCGACATAAATCAAGACTGGTATTGGCAGGATAGACACATAGGTCAATTAGTCAGAAGACAGAATCCAGAAATAGAACTATACAAATATGTCCAACTGATTTTTGGCAAAGGCAAAAATGCAATTCAACGGAGGAATGATATCCCTTCCAAATCGGATGCTGGAACAGTTGGGTATTCATCTTAAATCTCATATCGTGTGCAAAATTGGACTCAAAAATAGATTCTGAACTTGAATGTGAAATCTAAAACTATATGCCTTTTAGAAAAAAAATAGATCTTTATAATTTTAAGCTACTCAAAGATTCCTTAGAATCGATAAGAAAAGCACAATTCATTAAAGGAAAAAAATGGTGGATTTCAGCAAAATTAAAAAGATAATTCCCTACAAATGCACTGGTATGAGCATAAAGGGGCAACTTACAGTCATGGAGAAAAGTCTTGCAAAAGGACCAGAATCTAAAATATATAAAGAACTCTAAAACCTCAACAATAAAAATACCAAACCATCCAAATTAGATGTTGGGCAAAACCATGAAGAAAAGATTCACTGATGAGAATGTGCAGATGGCAGGTAAGCACACAAAGTCCGTCAGTATCGTTAACCCTTGGGGAAATGCAGAATTAAACTGCAGTGCAATCATCAGTGTGCCCCAATCAGAGGGCTAATGTAAGAAATAGTGAACACCAATACTGGCAAGGAGGGATTGAATTGCTCATATGTTTCTGGAGAAATATAAAGCATATATAGTTATTTTGGGAAATAGTTTCAGTTTCTTTTAAAAGTAAATATGTGACTTCCATACAACTTGGCAGTTTCCCCCTGAGCATTTATCTTAGAGAAATAGAAACTTATGTTCAAATAAAACCTGTGCACGAATGTTTATAGCAACTTTATTCACAATAACCAGAAACTGGAAACTACATAGCATGTTTCCGTGGGTGAATAGCTGCACAATAGCAGCACAGTGCTAGACTGGAATACTACTCACCAGTAAAAAAGGGCAGACTCTGCTGATGCATACAACCAGCTGGATGAATCTCCAGAGGATTGTGCTGAATGCAAATTATCCAATCCCCAAAGGTTGCATACTGTATAATTTCTCTCTCTCCTCTCTCTCTCTTTCTCTCTCTCCCCCCCCCTTTAAATATCAAAGTTATAGAAATAGAGAACAGATTATTCTTTGCCAGGGATTAAGGAGAGAGTGGGAGGGGTAGGGCAATGGCTCTTGTTATCAAATGATATCATGAGAAAGCCAGCGTTGAAGGAAATATATGCATCTTATCTGTTACTAGCACCCTACTACAATATTCTGATATTGTTTTATGATTTTGCAATCAGGTTAAGTCAGGTAAAGAGTACCCAGACCTCTTTCACTATTTCTTACATCAGCATGTGAATCTACAATTACCTCAAAATTAAAAGTTTCGTTGCAGAAGAACATTTATCAAGTTAATATAAATGATAATAAATGCTATGAAGAGGATAACAGTTGGAGAAGGAGACATTTAAAAGTACCCATGAATGATGAGCAGGAACCAGCCCTGTGCAGCAAGGCCACAGACCAGACAGATGGATGCCCTCAGAGAACCTGTGCTGTGAATGTTCACTGCTGGGAGGGGCCTTAGCCTTCTTGTTTACAGACTAAAAATGGAAATATCCAGTCATGCCCCACGGTGGCCCTGGTGGTAAAGGTCTTACTCCTGTCCAGCATGGCACAATACAAGTGTGTTTACACACCTACGTGCCTCAGATTATTTCGTCCAGCTGCAGGCTTGGCAAAGTTAACATCTTTCAACCAACGAACATGCATTGATCACTCATGTCATAATGACGGCTGCTGTCTATGCAGCTCTTCTCTCAGGATTTTGTCATGTATCTTATCTCATTTGAATCTCAGAACTACCCTGTGAAATAGGAATTAATAACTTCTTTATTTACCTTTTGCATATCAGGATGTTAAGACTGAAAAAAGATTAAGTGATGTCTTCAAATGCGCTGGGTATGGTGGACTCGGGAATCAGATTTGGTGTCTATCATTTTCAGGTCCCTATTTTTTTCTGTTGGGCATTCATGGTGGTACAATAGCATATTTCTACTGTGATAATGGGAGAGACATATTAAAAACCTGCTTTTGATTAATGAACGATTTGTTCAGGGGACATACTTAGCATAGAAACTACTGCCAAGAAATAGAAAAGGTGCTTATTTTTGCGGCAAGTTAATATCGTGAGGGTAATGGACATTGTGAAATATGGAAGAAACAATTGAATAATCACCACAAAACATTTTAAGCAGATTTCTCAGTACCTTTTACTTAATAATCCTTATTGTCTCTCCCTCTTTCATCTGGTTGTTAATGGTGGCATTATTATTATATACTGAATTAGCACATGTCCTGGGATGAGTCTCCGTATTCTATACCAACATTAATTCACATGTTGGTGCTG
The DNA here is from genome assembly GCF_964194135.1 of Talpa europaea. Classification (NCBI taxonomy): domain Eukaryota; kingdom Metazoa; phylum Chordata; class Mammalia; order Eulipotyphla; family Talpidae; genus Talpa; species Talpa europaea. Next base: position 99,996,089 of record NC_140079.1, on the reverse strand, counting down.
GTGTCACATCCTTTTGGTTATTATAATTTCATAATATATTTTAATTTTGCATATAGCAAGCTATCTCTGATTGGTGGAGAGGATGGATATGAAGGGCTTTTAAAACTGCTTCTTTAAGATGTCGTCTCTTATTAACTGAGTGCCTTTTTCACAAGGGGTGAAGAAAGAGATCAGTAGAGATAACTCAAAGTTCAAGAGGTGATTTTCAGTACCACAGCCAGAGTCTTTTTAGAACAACATGCCAGATGCATGGGATATAGAATGATAGACTCTCATTTGCTCAGTTTGGAGAAAATGCTGATCAGACAATGAGTTGGATGGTTGACTGTCCTTTTAAAATGTTAGATTCAAATTTATCCCACGCATTAATTGGTTTTGCAGACACATCACATCAAATTCCCAGATAGTTCTGTTTTCTTCTATTACTCTTCATCAGAGCATCCTGCTCATCTCCTCCTAGCACTTGTTTCAGTCTGTAGCTATTTCTTTGACTATTATCCCTGTTCCTGGCTGGAATGGAAGCTCTATGTAGATAAAGGCCATGCTCATTTTATTTCATGCTAAATTTATATTCAGCTCTTAGAACAGTGTCTGACACATGAGTTTCACAGCCATTCGTTGACTATTTTGTTCAACTTAATTTTAAACAAACATTTCCCCAGAAGGACTAGGAAATGGATTTCTCTGGTAAAATGAGTATTATTCTCTTTCCTGGGGGTAGACTGCCACTTTCTAAAGCAAAAATCATCCTATCTCAGTACAACTCTACTACACTTAACTGCCAATGATTCAGATCATAATGCACATGTTGGAATGACTCAAACTGATCCAAATGATCCAAAAAATCAATTATCGCATAGTTCTGGAAGATCCTGACTCTTGGACCCCAATGCTGTAGCTCACCGCATGTTCTCATACCTTTCAATGTGGAGTGTAGGGAAGAGGATGGAGGGCCCAGAGCTGTGACCTGGAAGACTTTGATCAAGCTCACTTTAGAAACTTGTAATTTGCACGGAGTCAGGGTGCCTTCAAGCCCTTGAAGAAACACGGTCACCCTCCAGGCCCTGTCTTTCACGGCTCACTTTTACTTGACCAGAAATTTAATTCCAAGTAATCACTGGGTAGTGATGGTGTTCTGCTGCCTCCTTGAGCTGAACGAATTAAAATGTGAAGTTCCCTTAGTTTGTAAGTGGGTAGGAGTTCATTGGACAAAGCCCATTAGTCACCTAATTTTTATGCCATATAAATGGGACATCTTTTCCATTTTGCATGAAGGGGCTTTATGGAAAGCCATAAAGAGGGACAGTAAATCTGCAGGCATGTACTTTGTGACCACACCACCCCCTTGCTCATTTTCCTTTTCGGGGGCAATTCGTTGCAGGCAATTTCCTGCCCCAGTTCCAGGGAGTAAGTGTTCACCTTAAAATCCTTCCTTGTAAGAATGATTCCTTGCCTTGCAAGATTCCTCCAGGTTTTTTTTTTTTTTTTTTTCTTCAAACAAGGGAAATTGTGGGGCTCAGCAAAAAATTGGAGGCACGACCCAGGCAGAGTTTAGTTTAATGGCAGAAAGCATAAATCTATGCATCATTTGTTACCTTAATAAATTGCACTTTCATTTCAGAGTTGGTAAGTCTAAATGGGGCCAAAAAAGTGAATAGGTAATAATCTCATTATTATCCATGAGTCCTCTTTTGAGCTCTTTCTTACCATCTTGAGTCTGTACAGATTTTTTTTTTTTATTTTGGGATGTGAAGAGGTTAGACTGTGCCTTCTCCCTCATAATCCTTTATCTGTAATATATAATATAAAATATAGAGGGTTGGTAGAGACAGCTTAGATACAGCTTAGATACAGCTTAGAATAGCATGGGTGGGAATTATTTTCGTTTATGTCAGAAGCGTAACAAACTATTCTGGATATTAAACCTTAAATTATTGGTGATTTTTATTTAGAGTTTCTTTTATCATTGTGAAGGTTGAAACAGGTCTAATGCCTCCATGAGTTTGAATCAAGGTCAGTGTTTTATTTGCCATTCCTTTGGTCTACAATTTCATTAGACATTTTCTTCGTGAAAAAAAATTAATTGATCCTGGGGTGGTGGTGATAAATCATTGGAGGTGAAGCCAAATTGATTTTTTACACCCCCTCTCACTTGTTTCAATCTTAGTGGAATTAACTCTATTAGGTTCTTAGAGTGTTTATGGGTATTATAAAACATTTACATCTTGATGTATTGAGGTACTTGAGTGGTTTTAGCCATTATTAAAGGAATTATATTAGAATTAGTCTTGTTATCAATCTCTGTATCTGGCACCAAGCTAAGAAAGGACTGTTTTATCCTCATTAAAGACATAAATAGTACTTCATTCCCCAGCCCACGCCGCGCGCCAACGCTAGTGGAGAAACGCTGCCTACTTTGGGGGAGATCTTGTGTGTCCCTGAGCATCAGAAGTTAAATAAATTAAGTTTGGGACATGTTGTAAGGAGCTTCCACCTGGGAGTTTGAAAATACCGCAGCTGATGGTGCCATGGAGACTTTACACAGTCAAGACAGAGGGATTTAATCCCTTTGATTTCCTTAAGAAATTCTCCCCAAATCTGAGTCTGATTCTGTGTTGGCTTTGAAGGTAGACTACTGACAGTGGCTGTAGGAAGGCTGGGATGGAGAAGTGACAGGAAAACACTAACAACCGCTGCCGTGCTCTCTTCTTGATCTCGAGCGAGGCTGGTTATGTCAGGGCTCCATTTTATTTATCTGAATTTCCCTTCTCCATCAAGATTAGTTCTAATCGGCTTAGATGAAACCTGGCTGAAAGATTATAAACAAAAGATAATGATAAATGGTAATGTTCCCACTTGGCTGGGATCTGGGGAGAATGGAAGAGAGATTCATAATAGCTTGGTCTAGGTGAGGCTTTTTTTTAATGATCTGGAAGAGAAAGTAAATTGCATGCTAATGAAATTTGCAGACAATATTAAATTGGAAGGTGTTGCAAACAGGAGTGAGGACTGAGGGCATTTTACAAGCCTACCCTAAACAGGTTAGAAATATGAGCAGAAGAGACTAAAATGAAATTAAACTTGGAAAAGACAGGCTAATTCCTTTTACGGGGGGAGAGGGGATAAAATGAATCCTGAAAATGGAGATGTTGGGAAAACTCAGAGGGGGAAAACAACAGGCCAAAGAGGTAGGAGTAGAGACTGCAGCGTGCCATGCGGCTTTACGTGCCGCCTCCTTCCAGCGACGCTCGCGCGGGCCCTCGTCGTGTGAGCTGAGCTGGGGCTGCCAGGCAGGGGCTGCGGCCGCCTGTCCGCCTTTCTTGCAGCTTCTGGCCTCTCCACTCTCTCTTCATTTTGCTCCCTCTTCTCTTTTTCATTTGTTTGTATCTGTCAGCTCACCCACCTCTCGTCTGTAGCATTTATTTCTGGTAGCTTCAGCAGGAGAAAGATGGAGACAGATTGGAGGAAGGTTGGCAACGGAGAGCGAAACAGATTAAGGGAAGGGAAGTTTGATTTATGAGGGGAGATTAAAGGCACTGGATTTGCATTGCCCGTCCAAGCAGCATCTACGGAGAGAGCGCACAGGCACTTAGGTGATGTGAACAGGAAGGTGGCCGTGACATTGTTTAGCCCCGTGAGCAGGGGGGTGGCCAGAAGTAATTAAGATAGGGAAATTGTATAATCAAAATTCATTGCAGGGGAAAATTAAGGGTTGGAAGCATCGTGGTCCACGCGTCCTTCCCCACCTCAAAGGCCTGGGCTGCACTGAACATGTCGCTCATAAGCAGGAAACCCCGCTTGCCTGGAACCTCCACGTGCAAAGAAGCCATTGCTTCTTGTTTTGAGCTTTGATGTATGTTCTTTGGGAAGTGCTCCGTCTGACATCCACACCAGAGCTGCGTGTCGAGAGCCCGCGGCTGCAAAGGCAGGCGGGCAGCCCACTCACATGTTGAGCTTGTGGTGGGGAGTCTGAGATCCGGTGATGTACCTTGGTGTGTGTTCTGTGCCAGGCGCCAGGTGCAGAGTACCCCACGGCCTCGTCCCCGGAACCTGAGGAGGCCGGTGCTCTACCCCACTCCCGGATGAGGGATGAGGACAGTCGACCTCGGTGATTACAATGTCCAAGTCAGCGTGGAGGGGCAGAGCTAGGGGATTGCAGTAACGATCCCTAGTATTGAAATGTTAGGTCCTGTTGGTAAACAGAGATTGAGAGGATTTTCAGGAACGTGTGCAGGGAGACACAGCTCACTGAGGGTGAGCCTTGCAGGGCTTTGTTCTAGAATCCACAGCTGGGCACGGAGGGTGGTTTTGGAGCGAAGGGACTATGTATGGAGTTTGACAAGGAGGGTGGTGCTGGCGTGAGTGGAATGCCTTGATGTCCATTAGTCATGGTGGAATTCCCCGAGGACTCACTGATGCCATTGAGTGTTGTGTGATGTGCACTTCTCGTAGAAAACACCTTGGGGAGCTGCCTCTGCTCTCCGGGATCTCAGGACTGGCCCATGGGCTGCTCTGTGTTGGGTCTAAGCCACTCGACCAAGCTGCCTGCTCCCTGCCTGCCTGGAGTGGGCATGTGGTGGGTGGAGACCGGGCCCTGTTGGGATGTAGGGACAGAAATGAGTAAGCATTTAGCACCAGGCCAAAACGCGACCTATTCTGTGAGGAGTGGTAAGTTATTAAATACTCTGAAGAGAGAAAAGAGTATTCTCTGCCCATGCTGAGAGGAAAACATTCTGAAGGTATCACCTCTAAGTCTTCATTTCTGGAGCAGCAATCTGCATCTAAATTCACAAGTATTGACTCGTTCTTGGGAAAAGTCCCAGACTGTGCATGGACCACCTCGCCCAGCCCCGTAAACAGGTGGAGGTGGTATCACTTGAAAGAGAGAAAGCAAAGGGGGAATTTTCACAAGGGGATTTGGCTCCTTTTCAGAACAGTGAATACTTATTTATTCATTTATTTATTTATAGGAAGTACCACTTTCTAACATCTTTGTTAGTTTTTGACACATAAGATTTCTCTCCTCAGGTGTGGTCAGTGTAGCCCTCCCACCACCTTAGCACCCGTGGTTCCTCCACCCTAGGCCACTGGGCTCTCCCCCACCCCTGCTCCCTCCCCTAGGCCACCACCCCTGCTCCCTCCCTCTCCCTGCATGAATGTCTCAGATCTGTGGTCAGTTTTCAAGGGTTTGTTTTGAGGGTTCTCTTTGTCTGACCCTTTGTTTGTGAACAATGCATTTGACATTTGTGTGTCCTTACACAGTACCCCCTCTGTCAAGGGGTATTTGAGCAATCTGTCTAGATGCTTAGCACCTGGAGGTTTCAGGACCTTGGAGAGCAGACATGGCCTCACAGCCAGTCCTGCTCATCCACTGAGCAGGTTGCTTGTGCCAAATACTTCACCAAGCACTTTGCACGCGTTGTCTCATTTAATCTGTCCTCACAAGCTACCTGTTAGGAAGGCACTCATCCCATCAGATCAGGACAGAGGGAATCCACGCTTCCAGAGTGGGAGATGTATGTTGGACAGTTGTCACACTGTCCACGCGGTGAACTGGGATTCGATCCAGCATCGATCCAACATTCGATCCAGTGAGGACCCGACAGTCCTCACTCCTGACGACTGTCTATCCTCCAGAGAACAGGTTCCATTTTCTGCTTCTTCTGGCTTACCTGTCCTTCTCATGCAGACCACACTTGAATTGGAAACCCCAACTGTCAAAGGACCATTTTCTTGATTAGGTTATACCAGTTGGACTTCAGAGCTTGTATGTCATTTTCATCCAGCCTCAGGAACAGGCAGGAGGTAAACATTCCCCTCCCAGAGTTGGGTGGTGTTGAAAGCCGGAGGAATGACTAGCTGCACAGACATATGTCTCTACCTGTCATTAGCTTAGATTCCCGGTGACACATCAGAGAAGACATGTCACAGGTAGACACAAGGAGCCACACATCTGCACCCCAGCCCCCTTTTTTCTTTACAGTCCTCTAATTACAACTTGTGTATCTTGGATAAATTCTCTGAGGTTTGACAGTGAGTAGCAGAGATGTGGCCAAATTACCTGCCCTGGCATTTGTAATTTATTGTCTCCTCCTGGCTTGTCTGATGTAAAACCAACTTTGTTCCTGAAGCTGTTATTATTTGGAGAGAAGAAAGGAAAGGTTTTCCAGGTACACGGTTACAATGCAGAAAAGCAATTCTTTGTGTAGATCCTCACGGGTGTGGATGGTACCAGAATGGATGAAGGGAGAGAGGCTTTGCTGTGCTGATTTTGAATGTTGTTCTCTAAAAAGCATTGGCCATTAATTAGACTCACACAGCATCTAGGCCATTGGCGCTCAGATAGCGGATGGCAATCATTTCACCCCATTATTCATATTATCTACTTAGTAGCTAGGAAATGTAATTCCTCTTACAATTTTATCCCTTTTCATTCTTTGGCTTTGCTAATGGCACTGAAATTAACTAGTTTGCTCCATCTCTTTGCCTTTGCCATCCAGCAGCTCTGGGAGAGGTTCGGAAAGCAGCTTCCAACCAATTCACACCTGTGCCCCAGAGCACACCTGTGATGCTCATTGGAAAGGTGCCAACATTGGGAAGATCGCTGTGCTGGTGAGGCCCTAGCATCCCGCACAGGCTGGCAGGGCGCCTGCATGTGGTCCAGAGTGAAGGCAAAGGTCTCAGCCTTCACTGCATCTTACCACCTGCAGGCTGGAGGAACGCGCCACCACCGCGATGTTCTGTGGCTTTTCACATGGAGTCAGCGCTTTCCTCGTGTCAGGACAAGTCAGGCATTATTCCCAAAGGCGGGAGGCCCTGGGTCGCTTTGGTGCAGCTACTCAATCAGAGAGCAGGATGCCCCTGATTGCAGAGGCTCCAGCGGCCACAGGGATTTTTTTTCCAGCTTAGTCACTGGTGTCCAGTTAAGTGGCACACACGTGGGTGGGTTGTCCTAGAGGTGCTGGTTCACATCACACGGGAGTGCAGGGAGACACATTCTTATATTAAAGGCTTATTAACCACAACTTGTGAAATGGGGTGAAAACAAATGCACTTCCAAAGGTCACCCTTTTTCCCTTACCTGACTCGTGGCACCCTAGTGTGTGGGGCGGGGGTTACAGAAGCAAGAGCTTCAGAGAGACACAGTCATGTAGGTCCACACTCAGAGGGGAAACTGCAGAGCGTTTGATTTCAGCATTGCCATTTCATTTCAGTACCTACAAGGACAGGGAATCAAGGAAAAGGAAAACAGAAAACAATACCTGAAACCATCTAGGACTGTCACAATGGCACTGGTGGGGGTTGGGGTGGGCAAGAGTTCCTGTTAATTTGCAAATTTGGAATTCTAGGTAGTAAACATCTTAACCTAAGTAGGAACAGGTTCTGTACAAGCCTCCATGAGAGAGGAGTTTTATTAGAAATATGGAAAGAGCCAGAGAATGGCAAGTTGAAGACCATCTCTGGAAGTCTGGATCTGGAGGGAGGGCATGTGAGCTGAGCAAACTGAAGAGGGACCCTCCTGCCAGCATGAGAGGAGCCCCCTTTCTCTGAGTGGGTTCCCCTGCCCAGGGGCCAAGCCCACTGAGAGCACAACTCTATATATATGTACCTCTGCAGGTCTTGGCCCCCCCAGACTCCTCTTGGATGTTGCTGATTCCAGGATGAGAGAGGGTCTCTGTTGTGAAACACACAGCAGCTTCTACTCTCCCCTCTGCTGAAGGGTTCATGTCTCAGGAGGGAACAAGCCACTGTCATTGCTGGGTGTCCTCCCTGCTCACCCTGACCCTGAAGACCAGCCCCTCAATCTCTGTATATCTACAGCCTCCCTGGCTGGAAAGGGAGGGCAGGGTCTGTCCACAACATCAGAGGAGGCCCCACTTCTGCATCAGCTCCACGCCTCTGCTCTCTTCATGAACGCTCCAGTTGCCCTGGGGACTCCAACCAAGAAGCTCCTTATTTACATGGATGGCCCAGTAACACATGTGGCCCAAGGAGGAGCACCACAATAAATCATCAGGCCCATAATTAAATCAATCGAGGCTTCCTGTCTAGAAGTGGGATAACACAGTTGGCGAAGCATTATTTATTTCAAACCAAGCTAATATTGTCAGAGTAAACATTACAGCAGGTGAATATGCCACATCAAGATATTAATTATGCACCATCTTGGCACCAATAATGCATGCTCACGTATGGCCTTCTTTCCAGGGCCAGTGCTGAAGTGTGTTACCAAGCAATGTTCTAAGTAATTTGAGGGGCAGGAATCTCAGCAGGAGGAGTCAGCCAACATCAAGGTCATGGTTTCCATTGTTAACCCCTGCAGCTGGTTTCCTCTCTTCTCTAAAGGAATCCAATTGCCACATCTCCTGGTATAATGCATATTAAACCCAAATTCTCAGTGTCAGCAACTTGGGGGAGGTTCAGAACTCTGCACTCAGATGTGCAAGAACTTTTGAAACGAGATGGTGTGCCAAGTCGAGCTCATGTCTTTCCTTCTGTCTTGTTTGCCTTGGGTGATAAAGATTGAGCCTCCACCTCCGTCGTAGCAAATGGAAGATGCTGGTATTTCTTTCTTGACCTTTGTGGGGATGGGACATAACGTACCTCTTGCCTTTAGAATATGGTGGTCTCACTGGTGACATAATTATGGTGAGGAACCCATCACTGGTCATGTAAACTTACGTTTTGTGAGTTCCAGGAGATGATGTCCATCTCCTTAACAAGTGCCCGCTGGCTTCGCTGGAGCCCTGCATGGCTTCTGAGCCAATGCCTGTTGTACTCATGGCAATTTCTGTTTGAATCCTTTTATTTACCACTGGACTTAGGAATCATCTGGGTTTATCTTGAAGGAGGAAAGGTGAGTCCCAGGCACTGCATGGGCTCACCTGAGCAGCAGTGACCTTTTCTAGTGGCTTCTGCCTTAGGGGATAGTCCCAGTTGCATTCTGGGAAAGAGGCCTTGATATGCAGAACCCTGTATTGGTTGTTTCTCTGTGTCCTTGCACTGGAATTCAAGGTTTGCGAGAGCAAGGTCATCTTTCCACACATGAAATTATCTGCTTGGCACGGAGGAGGGTGACCAACACAGAGGTGGCTGGAAGAGAGAGTCATGAGAATGAATCAAGCATTGAAATATTGGGGAATTGGACCAAGGGGTCTCAAAATGCCTTCAGCGGTCTGCAATTTTGTGTCAGGCTGGATATAACCAGGGAATGACTAAAGCCATGGCGGACCAGCACCCGGCGGGGGCTTGCAGTCATTTGACCCTTACAAGTGACAGGCCCAGAAGCACATGTGCATACAGTCTCCATCTCTAAGAGCGAATTCAGCAGATGCACCATTCTCAAGTGGGGATGGAGGCCTAATCTGTATTTTATTTTATTTTTTATTTATTTTTATTTTTTAATAGAGGCATGCTTTATTTATTTGTTTGCTGGTTTGTTTGTTTGTTTTGTTTATACATGCACTGGGTACAGTCAGAAGCGCGGGAGAGTGAGAGAATTCACCAGAGCCAGAGCGGGGAGCAGAGCAGGCAGAAGGACCGAAGGACACTGCTGCGGGGAGCAGCGGGCGGCAGGAGAGGTCTGTGCGCCATGTGGGACCCTCCTCCGGTGGCTGGGGAGCAGCCGGGGATCGAACCGGCGCCGCAGAGGCCGCGGGCAGCTTCGCAACCCAGCGCTCAACCGCTGCGCCACCGGGGAGGCCCCTAATCTGTATTTTAGATGGCCAGCAAGCACCTCTGAAGAGAGTCGTGGTGTTGCTTTCTTTGTCCCTTCCATCTCTTCAGACTTGGGAGCAGCCTGGTTGTGTTTTCAGTAGAAAACAAACATGTCCAGAGCCTTGTATTATCGGTGAAGGCGAATACGGTGTCTATTAGTGTAGCCAGTGGATGTATCTGAGTGCCTGCTGTGTGCCAGGCACAGTACTTGGCACTGTGGCTCAGCATCTAACATTACAGCTTTCATAGTCTCCTGGGCTTCCTCCAGCGTCACCCTCACCTCTGCTGACACTGTCTGCACGTGTACATGCACATGCTCGCTCTCACACACAGACACCCACACGCGTGGCCAGCGACAGGAGTCACAGTAAAGCTTTCTCCACATCTCATCTCCTCAATGTCTAACATTAAGAATATTGATTTCAATGTGGAGAATCTCTATAATTATCAAGTGATCGCTCCACAATTAGAAACACCTAAAGGAGATATCTGTAGGACTTGAAATCATCTGATGAACTTTCCAATTCCGCTTACACACATTTCTTTTTCGATAAAAATGAGGCTTCAATTTCTCGTTAAAGAACATAGCAGAGTTAGTGTTCGTGCCTTTTGCACATTCCAACCTTTTGTATCTACAAACAAGAGTCCATAAGGCATTTAGGACAACACTGAAGGACTCAGACATTCCACCTTATCCCCCCATCGCTCTCAGCTGTCAGTGGCACCCCGATAGTATCTGCATGATCTAATTCAGTGTACACATCAGAAAATTATTTCCTTAACATGTCACCTTCATGCTGAAGCATGTGGACAACATGTTTGTAGCCAATGTTGCTTGTCTGCATGAAATAACAAGTCATTTGTAGCAGGGTTCCCTGGCCACTACATGATCTGGCAAAAACTCTCCTCCTGACCCAGCAGATCTGTTTCTAGCTGATATTCGGCACTGCCAGTGAACCCCCAGTGACAGGAACTCACCCACAACACCCTGGGAAGTAAGGATATGGAGCTTCTGAGCTCCATGTGGCACAGGAGTGCCAAACTATTTTATGTCAACTCACATGAAAAGTCTACGGTGGCCACGATTATGATTTTTTTTATCTTTACTTTATAGGTTGAGAGACAACGAAAGTAAGGGGCCCTCCCTGGTGGCCTAGGGGTTAATTAAGTCTGAGCACTATCACCGCAACTGCTTGAGTTCTATCCCAGCCAGGGAGATACCCATATGGCGCAGTAGACCTCTCCTGTCTCACCTGCTGCTACCCTCAGCAGTGGATTTCAGTCAGTCCGCCTGTTCTGCTCCCCACTCTGTCTCTGGTGAGTCCTCTCACCCCGCACCTCTGGCCTATACCCCAGTTCTTCTATGCAAAATTAAATTAAAATGAAACAATGAAAGTGAGTGAATAACTGATGGGAAATTGCACTTCTAGGAAAAAGAAGAGCTGGGACTTGAACCCCAGAACTCTGGTGTCAAGCTCAGGCTGTTAGGCGCCGTTTCCCCCACCTGTTGTCAATTGTCTCAGCAGATGAGCGAGGGGTAGTAGCAGGCGAGCTCTGTCTGCCTCTACTGGGGTGCGTGGTTGAACACGCATTTGGCCATCCCTGCAGGGAGAGGCTGGGCTGGAATCCTGGTGCCTGAAGCCCTTCCGGAACCATCTGTAATTCTTGGGCATTAGTTTTTAAGGTAATGCTTCTCATTAATACTCTGTCACCACCACCATCACCCGGAGGGTGCAAAACCATTTTTTTTAGCTCCCCATAGTGTGAGCAAGGCAAGCAACCACTGCATCTGGGCCCAGCCTTTGGAGAAATTGAAATTTTATCATTTTTATCAACTATGCTCTTTATTTGTGCACGTTATATAATAACTTTTGGGGGCATTCTCTTTAAGAATAACAAAGACAAGTACTGATCTACTTAGCAATGAGGATGATCTCGCCTTCAAATCATACCACCGAGCAATCTCTGAACAATAGCATTTTTCCTGCAGATGTCACAGAAGTATAGTTTCATTGATTTGTTGGGAAGGATGCATATGGATTGATGGAGTTGGTTGCCTTCTATCGCTGATTGGTGCTGCGCAGAATAACCCCCCACTTTACCTTTTGCATAATCAATAGGAAGTGAGGAAGTCACCGCTTCAACTTGAACACTAGCTGGCTCCATCCTAATCAGCTCCTATTTTAATCACAGCAGTAAGAGGAAGAAAGACATTCATGAGCTTGGTAATGCTTACCTTACGGAATGATAGGTAGCTGTGTATAGGAAACTGCCAGAATGTCCCTGGCTTATGTCATTTAAATTGGGCGTCTTCCCATATTCTTATGTGTCCAGTATTGGCCAGCCTCTGTCTAATCCACAAACAATAGTAATTTTGATACCAAAATTAGCTGTCATATAAGAAAATCCTTGAATAAGAACTATAAAATGGAAAGGTAGGGATAGAAGCTTCCTGGGGGAAAAAAATGCCTTCCCAGGCAATTTGAAGAAGGAAAATAATGCAAATGTCTTCTGAATATAGTGAGAATTTAAGGCCATTTGTAAAAGAGAACAGATTGAATGAGTAATATGAAGAATCAGCCCACAATGCGAGAATAATGATTTCATGAAGTAGTGTAGAAAGAGACAAGAAGACGGGGAAATCGGAATACCTTTGATAGTTGAGAATGAAATGGAAATATAACAGTTTAATGAAGGGAATAGAGAGAAGAGGCAACAAGATCATAAGAGATAACCAATGCTTTTAAGAAAATGAGGGGAAGAGGCTTAGAAATGCAGAAAATTGTAGCCACAGCATTTTTAGACAACAACAGGGGGACGTAGCTTGGATCATTGCATTTAGAAACTACCTTTTTTTGTGAATTCTGCCACTTTGCTTGAAAGTAATAATTAGTCACATGTATAATAAGAACCAGCATGGATTGTAATGATAAACAGCAGTAATTTCAGTCTGAATAATATGTGGACTGTGAAAAGAGAGGAAAGTAATAACACAGCAGTTTTCCTATTGTGGAGACAATGAATTTAACATATATGGGCAAAAATGACAAAACAATGCAAAACAGGATTCAGTACCTGTAAGGTCCTCGTTAATATTGAAGGCGTTTGCAGCTGTAGAGGGGTAGCTTTTATTATTGTGTAAAATTGCAAATTAAGGACATTATCCTTTCATTCTAGACTACATGGGGAACTGAAATTCTTCTAGATGAGGCTCATGATTCTCTGCCAGGATCAGGTCCTAGGAGGTGGTAGAAGCTACAGGGATGTGACTTCTGCCCCTCCCTTATTCATTTTCTTTTTACCCTCTTTAGAATCTTCTAGAAACTATAGACCTTATGTGTGTGTGTGCACGTGCACACAAATATACATATATGTTCAGTTCAGGTCAGTATTGCAAAGGAAAATCTTTTTCTTTATGATCATTATTAGCGAATCCAGGTGTGCTGTGGACTTGGGCATTAAACTCAAGAAGGCGAAGTTAATAAAGAAATGGACATTTTTCTGTTGAAGTGTCACAACAGTGGTAGAAATAACTCCAGTGACTTCTCATGGCGGTGGTGGGGGGCACAGTTCCACTGATTGTTTTAAAAGGAAAATCTAATTACATGTGCTATGTTCAGAAGAAGTTCTGAGGCCTTACTGAGCCATTGAAGCTGCTCGTGAACCCATGCTAAGGGGGAGTGTTTCAACAGTCCAGTCATCTATGTCCACGTTCCTGCTAATTTAAGTCCTGCTTGGTCTCGCAGAGGTTTAGATCATGTGTAAAGAAAAACAACAGGGTGGTGGGGAGTTGGGGCATCAAGTTGTCAACTTGCGTCCAATCCAGATAGTTCCTCAATTCAGACTGATTTTTGCCCCTTCCAGATGAACTGTTTTTTTTTTAAGATTTATTTATTTATGCATACAAGAACTGGGGTACAGGCCAGAGGTGTGGAGGATGAGAGGATTCACCAGAGACAGAGTGGGGAGCAGAACAGGCAGATCTACTGAAATACACTGCTGAGGGGAGCAGTGGGCGAGACAGGAGAGGTCTGCTATGCCATGTGGGTAGCTCCCTGGCTGGGGATTGAACTCACTGCAGAGGCTGCTGACAGCTTCATAGGTTGTGTCTTAACCCCTTGTGCCACCAGGGAGGCCCTGTTTTTTGTTTTATTTTTTAAACACATTGTGTAGACACCGAACCATGTAAATCACTACTGTTGATTTCATGGGACTTAACCCTATCCCCAGCTTTGTGGTCCTCCGGATTTGGGTATGAGAAGAGTTTCCTTAAAGAAATACTTAGCTGTGACTCAGCCCGAGAGCTGTGTCCCTGAACACTCCAGTTCTCTCACTGTTGCAAAATAAGGCTCAAAAAATTCTAGACTGACATTCAAAGTCCTTTTTGACCTGGCTCCAGCTTGTCTCACCCTTGTTCTCCACTCTGCATGGGGTCCCAACTGTGTTGGTCTGGGTACCCACAGATCCTTTCCACCTTAATGCTGAGTGGGTTGCCCCCCCATACCCGGGGGAAGCCGCCCCTTCAATTCCAAATCATGCCCCCCACTCCTTGGCCCAACTCAAATAATAATTGCTGGTAGCTACTATCTACTACATGCACTGCATATGCAGAATCTTTTATTTGCTCAGTATCGTATTTGCTATTAACAATATTCACAGTGAACTTTACAGATGGGGAAAGAGAAGAGAGAAGAGGCAGCCTGCGCCAGACCACTAGGCAGGGGACTGATCGGGGACGCTGACACTCTGGCTTGAGTCTGCTCCTTATTCACTAGGCCGGACACCTCTCGAAAGCTGTGTCTGCCATGACCTTGCCAGAGGTGTAGGCTCCCCGCTTCTGAACGTTGGCTCTGTCTGTGTCATCATTTTCTGCTTTGAATATTTGTAAATTCAGTTGTAAATTCAGTCATTAAACAGTCAATTGCCTGTGGACCAGGTCCTTAGAGAAGCTCTTGGAATGCAAAGTGGAATAATTTCCTCCCTTCAAGAAGTCCACAGTCTAGGTTTGGAGAGAGAGGAGCAATCACTACCTAGAAGACAGCAACAAATGACTTGGCTATATTGTATCTTAGTGTGTCTGAATAGGCGCATGTATACAGGGTCATGGTAACCAGGGAAAAGAAAGGCTAAGTTAGCTAATGTGGGCTGGGGAGGCCTCTACTTAGACTTAACTTGAGTTGGCCTTGAAGCATGAATATGTCTTTGATAAAGAGAATCGAGGAATAGAACAGCAGCCAAAGGAAAAGGAAGGGCAAAACTTCTAACACAAGAAGATGTGGGCACAGCACAGAAATACCGAGATGTGGCAGGTGGTTGTGTGTGGCTGACCACGTAAGGGGACATTCCAGAATGGTTGACTGAGATCAGCTTGGTTCATAGATATGATGCCAAACTTTCAACCCGCGTTCTGTAGGCAGCAGGGAGCCACTGACGGTTCTATATTTAAGTGAGGGACAAGATCACCGTAGCTATGGCTTTCAAAGCTCAGATGAATGCTGTTAGATGAAATTTCTTACTCCACCCTTCCCTTGGAATATTCCTGCAATTATAAGGAAGACGGGAAAGTCACTTTACCAGCTTAGAATTCCATCAAAGGGTGAACTTCAGTTTCTTCCTGTAGCCAGTACACCTGCATGGATTTATATCATCTGAAGAGTTCTAGGGGGCTAGGCAGAAAAGGGAAAAATTACGTGGCACCTTAACGCTAAGAGCAAAGGAAAAGTATTCCAGTGACTAAAGTGAAGATAAAAATGTTTGCCTTATACTCTAAAAATTTAAACCATAGATCAAAACGTCAAATGTCTGCAGAGGGCCAAACAGGTAACATATCAGTGAAGGGGCTAGAGGCAATAAAGATGGGTAGTGACTGGGGAGTAGACACGCTTTCCAATGGAAGCATCAGCTACTTAGTTCATTTGATTTTTACCATCTAAAGATATGATCTCAGTGTGGTTGTGTATGTGATTTATCAAAATGAGTGAAAATTGTAAATATTTATTGTTGATTTTTTAAGGGTTTGCAACTTTTACATAATTGTTTTAAATGGTGAGTGTTTCAAACATTATATATGTACAAGTTATTCAGACCCCTGATCCCAATGTCCAGCTGTGTTCTCTGTAGACCGAATACGCTCAGCCTAGATTTCCTATGAAACAGGCAAAACTACATACCAGTGTGCCTGCTTGTAGATTACCTGTTGCCATCAGCAATCTTGAGCACCTCATCATGCTGAGTCCTGCAGGGCGTTGGTGGGGGTCTCTTAAATTAGCCAGGGAGCGTCGGGGGTTGGTTCTTAGATTATGACATGGTTGAAAATGTGTGTTTTGGCAATTGGCACAGGAACAGCAGGTAGTCCTTTTGCATAACTCTCTGTTATGATGTGTCATTTTAGAATATTCCTCTTACTTTGAGCCCCCAATGGGGAAAATAAGGAGCACCCACGTAATGAATTTAAATAGCAGGATTTGCTGTGGTGCTGGATTTTTAGGTTATTCCCTATCAGATAGGGAGCCAAACGGATGTACAGTTACTTTGTTTCTTCCCCAACCCTGGCTACCACCACCCTTATCGAATTGCTAGATTCTTTCTGGGCATTTTGATGCCAGTTCTGCCCCCACTTACAGTCCCCATGATTAGGCTCCTCCTGTCCGCCTCTGCCTCTGCTCCTGCTGCATTTATGGCAGGAAGCTCTTAAGTGAGCCTTTACACTGGAGGTTTGTATGCTCAGCCCGTCAGCCGTTGGGTCCCTGTGCTATTACTGAATTTGATTCTCTGAGTACATAGCCCATAGTTGGGCTTGAATATTAAGTGTCAGACTCCACTGCACCGGTGAGAGATTTGCAGCCACCAGCATGTCCCTCCCGCATCTCCCGCACCCCTGAGAGCTGTGGGCACACTGTTTATTGATAAGCATTCTCATTTCACACGTGTCAGGTAGCTGGGGCGAAGCTGCTGAGACAGTGTGTGAGGCTGAAGGTGTGTTCCCTGCAGCTGGCCCCTTGCTGGCGTGAGGAGGGGACCCCGCTCGGGGGGAGACTGTTACAACTCGCTGTTCACAGACCTGAAGGTTACTCCTAAGAGCCTGGGGAGTGTTTTGTCCATTTTGTTTGCAAAGAGATAGGGAGTGAAGGATTATGATCCTTGGCACCGATAATGTCCCCTGGGCCACACACTAATCCAGCAGGACACCAGATGTAACATGCCATTGTATTCGCACATTCCTATATGGTTATTATGGAGGGAAGGAGTGAAAGGCTTAAGAGATAGCCATCAAACAACATCGCCCCTTCTTCTGCAGAGGAGCAATCAGAGCCCAGGGTCTGCCTGCATTTAGCCAGAGTCCACGGACATTTATTAAGCACCTACTGTGTGCGAGGTAGGCATGGACGTGTGGTTAGAAGGTGCCCAGCTTCAAAAGGTGCCATCCATGGACCTGGCCCTTCATGCATTCTTCCCTTCACCAGACGCTGCTTCTCACCTGGGTGCCAAGTTCAGTGCTAGATGTTCAGATAAGGAAGAGGGGGGTGTTTGGCTCTAGAAGCAGATCCTGCCTTCATCGCTGCAAGGCTGGAGCCTCACGTTGCCCCTACTCTCGAATAGGCCTGGTGATTACTGTGAGTGTGGGGGGACACCAGGACTGAACGCCAGCCATCAGCGTGTCGTAGGCATCCTGTCCAGCAGGAGGTCATATGGGGGTGACTTGGAAGAGGGATAGAGAGGACAGCCATGCTTCTGCTGCTGGATGGGCTTCAATGTCGGCCTCACCACTTACAGCTGACCTTGCCAATCCAATGACCTTGGGCGTCTAGAAACTCGGTTTCCTCCTCTTGGGTCCGAGAGTGGACACCATGTGTACTGGCCAGCTCTTACTAGCTGCAGGATGTGCTCACGACATGCCGTCATGGCCAACTACACCACTGATGCCGCCCAGGCCTCCAGGAAGCATCCACAGCTCCCCAGGGGCCTCCCATTATTATGCACCGCTGGTCAACACTATCCCTAAAGCAGGAAACAATTCTCTCTGTATTTAGCACATTTTAGTTTTGTTTCTAGGTTTTCAGACTAATCAGAGTGTAGCAGCTGGGAGGCTTGAGGATTCTTTTTCAAATCCAGTTGACGGCAGCTGCCGTGTCTGAACTTCGCCTTCAGCTAGGCAGACCCGGATGAGTTCAGTTAATGTTGTACATGCATGTGATTCGCCGAGACCTCCCTCTGAATTGGCAACTGTGTGTAGTGAGAAGAAAAAAGGGCCTGAGCGTCCACTGAGCAGGGTTCTATATAACACAATGTTCCCCAAAGCTTAGCCATCGGCCTGAAGCCGGTCTGGGCGTTCACATACTTGTTGCTTGAGAATGCGATCTGGAACTTAGATGCATCACCTTGCCCCTTGGGTGTTAATGGGAAATTTGGAATAGCAGTTGTTTGAGTTCATGGTTTAGCGCCCCCACCCCCTAGTAATTTAGGGTCACACTGGGAGGGCACACTAGGACATGTTAACGATGTGGAGAAGGGACTGCGAGGGACCTTGACCCTTCCCCCGTGGCCTCCTGGTCCTGTCTCTAGCACCCCCTGTGCCAGGTAAGAAGCATCTGCCCTTGCACTCAAGACAAGCAGCGCTGGACGACTAGGGGGTGGTGGTGGCCTTCAAGAGGCTGCGGATAAAATACTAATAATAGGAAGAAGAAAATGCAGGTGCCTAAAGCATGGGAGTCACTCCTGTGGGCCCAGGGAGTCACTCCTGTGGGCTGACCTATTTTTGCTCTTCCTCGTATCTTCCTTGGGAGATGATAAACTCGCCAACATCACTGTTCAGTGGCAGTGATGAGCCAGGGAGAGCCAAAGATTCTAAATGCATGAATCCACCTGCTCCTCAAAGCAGTCTTCTTGAGATGATTCCCAGTTACTAAGATTCCCAATTACAGGTGTAGAAATTGAGGCTCAGAGAGATTGAGTAACTCGCCCAAAGTCACAGAGCCAGCCAAGCACAAATAAGCAGCCCTTCAAAGTGCTTTGAGAGACTGCATTTTACACCAGCTCCCCCAATCTCTACCCCCACGTCTCTCACCGCATTCTCTTCTCCGGGACTAGCTAATCTCCTGAAACGTATGTCAGGACATGCCGTCCTCGAGGGGCCTCAGTGAGGCTTGCTTCTCTGTCATGCTCCAGCGTGTGGCCTTCAGCATCTGCTTGCCCTAGTAGAGGGCAGGCCCTGCTGTGCATACTCAGGCATCATGTCTTCTGGCCACTGTCCCTCTGAGCTGTCTCCTCAACTGTAAAATTGGCATTGCAAATGCTGGTCTCGCCTACTATGTGCTAAACACATAGTAGGTGCTGTTATCAGTTAGGGCCGGGAAGCCTCCCCTTCCATCTCATCTTTCCAGTGTTATTCCCCACAGGTCCTGCCCACATTCTGCCTTTCAGGGGCCATGAGCCCCTCTGTCATCCTGTATGACATGAGTGAGTCCACCTGGCTCTTCCCTGCTCAACAGGAGCTTCATGAGGTCCCTTGGGGCAGGGACTTTGAACTTGGGTCTAAGGACATGTTCATCCTCAAAAAAGGATGGACTTGGGCCTCCCGGTGGCACAGGGGTCAAATCTCAGTGCTATCAAGCAACGACCAGCCACTGCGGCCTGAGTTCGATCCTGGGCCAGGGAGCTGACCCATAGGGCGCAGCAGACCTCTCCTGTCTCCCCACTGCTCCCCTCAGCAGTGGATTTCAGTCGATTTGTCTGTTCTGCTCCCCACTCTGTCTCTGGGGAATCCTTTCAACCCCCCACACACTTCTGGCCTACCCCTCAGTTCTTGTATGCACAAATAAATAAAAATAAATCTTTCAAAAAGAAGAAGAAAGGATGAACTTTTGGCATAACTTAGGTGCGGCCGTCATAGGTGGAAAAGGCAGAATAATCACAAAAGAACAAGAGTAACTTGCATTCTGTGTCTTTCTGTGCTTCCGAATTGTCGTTGAAGAAAATCCTTGAGGGTTAGAATAGAGTCTGGGGACGCTGGAAGGTAGTGTTTATTTTCCTTCTTTTTGAAGTTTTATACTTATTTAAGATGCTACTGATGCCCAATCCGGGGAGTGACTTGGGGTTTCATATGCACGGAGCCTGTCTTTTCCGTGGGGTGTTCCCTGGCATCAAAGGACCTGGGATGGAAATTAAGTGAATTTTTTTTCCTGATTGCCTGACTAGCAGTTTGCTTTAGGATTAAGGACTATTTTCTTAATAAATGATGTGGATTCTATTAAAGTAAGTGCTTTTTCTACTATGGTATGTTTCTGACTTATGTGAACAGTTGAAGCACTTGATGAAGCCTCGTTCCCTGAGAAGTGAGTAGAAGTAACTCACCATGTTGGGAAGAGTCTTTCATGAAAAATGGCTACAGAGAAACTTTAGGGAGTTCCCAGAAATGCGTATAAGTGTCATAAACACTGGTGTCTACCTCATCTGAGCCTAGACATGAGGCTTGACATAAGAGAAGGTGCTGGAATTTATCGGAAAGGTCTGAGTAAGCATTTCTGGATGCATGGGTCATGCCGGGGGGGTTCCAAAGCCTGGTGCAGGGGGATGCTTGCCATTCAGGCAGAATCACACCTGACAGGCTACTCTTTACCTGCACAGTCTCTCGCCAGTGATGAATTTACCTGCATTCCCTTGAATCACACAGACACTTCCAGCCACTGGCCAGAGAAGATATTAAGGTTCAGAGAGGCCCACCGAGTCTCAGACTCAAAGGAGAGAAAGGGCAGGACCCAGCCCTCGTGTTCTTAGCCTGGAGTGACACTTCTCTCCGGACAAACCTGGAGGAGCAAATGCTCCTGTCTCGAAACTTTCT
Organism: Talpa europaea; assembly: GCF_964194135.1. Classification (NCBI taxonomy): domain Eukaryota; kingdom Metazoa; phylum Chordata; class Mammalia; order Eulipotyphla; family Talpidae; genus Talpa; species Talpa europaea. Next base: position 99,975,535 of record NC_140079.1, on the reverse strand, counting down.
GTGACCGCGTCGATGGTATTTATTACTTACTGGAAGTCAGGCTGTAAAGAAAACCTCGCCAGAGTGAGTTTGTCTGAGGTCTCACATTAAACCATAACTTTTGATGGGTACCTGATGTGGCCTGTGAAACGCCGAGAGAACATTCCAGGACTTCGTCTGTTTTTATGGCTTTCGCTTCTCCCACCGGGGGATGGAGAGTGGGTATTGATCCGCCTTCCCGCCTAGCTATTTTCCTTCATTTAGTTGTCTTTGTTTTTCTGGAACATTGTACCAAAGGGCTTGGCGGCTCTTTCTTTGCTGAACATGAAGGATTGGCTGTGGATGATTTTCTCTTATCTTCTGAAATCCATTGCATTTCTTTTAAAACTAGATGTTCCCTTCTGACTGTATGGACCTTCTCTATTTTTGTTGACTTTTTACTTTTGGGGGAATCCTGGGGGGTTTCCTTACCAAGAGGTTCATATTACAGTCTATCTTGCTATTGACTTCTTTTCAAACTTACAATTCTGGGGTGTCTTTGCTCTTGCTCTCGTCGAATTTCCTTCTTAGGAGAATGCTCGTAAGCCAGATGATCTGCAGAAATTAAAAGTAAAGGGCAGTTGAAGACAAGAATGCCCAGCTCCTTTCTTATGCAAACAAAGGGGGGATTTTTAGATATCAAAAATGTAGCAATTGTCTTTGGAAAGTAAACTCAGTGATCAAGGGGAAAATGGTATTATCAGCGGAGACTCCTCATGTATTTTTTTTTTTAATTTTTGCATGAAAGAACTGGGGTACAGGCCAGAGGTGCAGGAGGTGAGAGGATTTGCCAGCGACAGAATGGGGAGCAGAACAGGCAGATCCGCTGAAGTACACTGCTGAGGGGAGCAGTGGGGAGACAGGAGAGGTCTGCTGCGCCATGTGGGTAGCTCCCTGGCCAGGGATCGATCTCAGGCCATTGCAGTGATAGTGCTGAGACTCAACCCTTCAGCCACCAGGGAGGCCCGTCTTATATTGAGGTCTTTCCCATATGTAGGGGCAGACCCTGCAGCAGTGATTTGGGGGGGATCTGATGTTTCCGCTTCTGCTCCGTAAAGATCAGGGGGCGGGGGGCGCCTGCCTACTTGGCAGTTTTACTGCTTCCTCGAGATTATATTCTTGAGATGATGAGGCCAGCTTGAAATTTCAGTGTAGTTGCGAGACCTTTCTTAGGTGGAAATGAATTCTGATAAGCTGATTATCTCTCAGAAGAAAATATGATGTCCACATTTCATCGCTTAGTCTCTGTCACTTTAGCGCCATTTCTATTCTGAGACATCTTGCCTGGGTTGAATTAAATAAGGTAATAAGGTGCTCTGGAATCCAACACATATTAAATAGACTTTTTAAAAATTTTGAGACCGACCTGGTAGAGGATGGGTTTTCTTTATAGCGCATTTTCTTTTTCTGTGTTCAAGTGGGTGCTGTTGGCTTGCTCGTCTTTATAGGGCAATGAGTTATGAAGCTCAAAAAATGGTGTTTTCAGTGGGGTAAATAAAGCTGTAATCTGAGCAAATACATCACACTATGTACCCAGGGATTTTTTTTTTGTTGTTGTTCTTTGTTTTTTGTTTTGTTTGGCTGGTTTTTTTGGGGGGAAATCTCCTTTTTTTTTTAAGATTTTATTTATTTATCTACACAAGCACTGGGTACAGTCAGAAGCGCAGGGGGGTGAGAAAATTCCCCAGAGCCAGAAGAGTGGGGAACAGAACAGGCAGACTGACTAAGTCCAGTCTGAGGGGCGCAGCGGGCGCGGCAGGAGAGGTCTGCGGGCCATGTGGGACCCTCGCCAGCAGCCGGGATTGAACTGGCACTGCAGAGGCTGCGGGCAGCTTCGCAGCCCAGCGCTCAACCCCTGCACCACCAGGGAGGCCCGGGAATCTGCTTTTTTCCCTTCTCTGCTACAGGCTGGCTCACGCCATTGTGCACTGTGGACACATTCCTCTTGCTGAGAGAAATGGAGAGCTACTGTTCAAGGACACATGGGCTAAGAGTAAAACATGGGTGAGAACCAGTGTCACACGATCCCAGCGATGTCTCCCAGCACCAGACACCTGCCCTATCCCAGGCGCTCGCAGCCTCCAATTACTATGTGCATCCTCCTTTTGGGTGTGCCGGGTTACTCCCAACCTCCCAGGCATCGTGGACAGTGAGAGTCATGTTAAGGACCTTCCCCTGAGGCCATGGGGGGCTCCAAATGCTGGGGAGCGATGCCCGCCTTTAGGGCCAGCTGTTATCACCCAGTATCACCCCGGACAGCCTCCTCTTGATAAGCCTTTGCCCGCGCAGTCTCTGTCTGGTGACAGCCATCCGTAGAACTGGCTGATCAGAGCAGACCCCAGCGTTAGCTCCCCATGTGTGTGATGACTGCTCTGCCCTCGGGGCACACCTGAGCTCCTGGCTGGTAAAAGGGCATCAGCACCTGTCATGTCACCTCTGCTGGGTCTTGACAAGTAGGCGACGTCCATTTGGGTGACATTCATTTTGAGAGCCAATGCGGCATGATCACCATTCTGATCGGAGTCAAAGTCTGTTTCTCCACTGAACTTGCACGCACAGCCTCTCTGGGTACTGTGCTTCACCTGGAAGATAGAGGTAGCGCCATGTAGCAGGATGCACAGGGATGTAGCGACACTCATGGGAGGTGCCTGTGGAGGGTTCCCCGTGATGCGTGTAGAGCAAGTGCTGGGTGCTGTTTGTTGTTCCTGTTATTCTCTTGGTATTGTCTGTCTTTATATGTTCTCACTTACACAAACCCCTGCCTGTCCCAAAGAGATACTTGTTGGATTCCTTTTACACCCACAATACTGCCAGCACTTTTACTTATTTCTTGAGACCCTCTTCAGCGTGGGAAGAGGACTTGCCTGCGAGTAGGTGAGGTGCAGCGCTCAGGACACCTGTCCTAGCAGCACGCTGGGTGCTTTTGCTAAGCTAAGTCATTAAATTGTTGACAGCATCTGCAAAGAGTCATTTCATTCCACCTTAGACATGAGAGAATGGAGGCTCGGAGATGCCAAGCAATTGACTGAAGGTCACACAGCTGGGAAGGGCTGATGTCGGGGTTTGCAGATGCCCAAGATCAAAGCTTACCCTCATCTCAGATGTTGTGATCTGTCCTCTAAGTGACTCGTGAGACCCTGAGGCCAGGCAGGGAGGAGAGCTAGGGCTAACGGCAGAGTATTCACGGCAGGGTGGTTAGCGGTGCCCGAGTTCTGATCGAGACCCTGGAGATGTCAGCGGAGAATGTGCTTTCGTTTTGGAACTATGCGCTGCTCTTCACCTGCGCGGCAGGTGCCTGGTGAGTGCTGGTGTGCTTCTGGGCCTGTCATGTGGGGCATTGGGTAGGGTCTTGTGGGGCTTCAGTCCCGCAGGAGGGGCAGACGCTAGTGAAATGTGGCGGGTTTGCTGTGTGTTTATCACTGAGATAAATGGAACCATGAGGAGACTGTCCTGAATTTGCTGCCGAGATCCAGGCACCTTTGCTAAGAAAGTGAAGTCAGAGCTGCGACTTGAAACTACACAGGATGGAAAATGGGGGTGGGTCTGCTTTCCCTTCCAGCCCTCCTCCCAGAGGGGGGACGTGCAGGGCCGCGGGCGTGTCCCTTCCCTTGCGCTTGGAGCAGCGGTGCTTCCGTGTGGGATTTCTGCAGACAGCAGTCCTCTCTCTCCAGCCCAAGTTTCTCAGGTGAGACGTTTGATGGTGTCTGCCGGGATGAGGTCTTTGGATCTTCTGTGGGGTGCAAGGAAATCATTCCACACCCTCTGGGCTCCTCTCAGCTGGCACTTCATCAAAGCCTCAGACAGACGGCTGGGAGGAGAAGCCGCCGAGAGCTCAGTGACGGCATGCATGTGCCTGCGTCCGTGGTGGGGCCAGCATGGCCGTGACGGAGTGACTCGCCCGTGTGGCTGCCAGTGTTGTTTTAAGCAGTCGACTAAAGTAGAAGGACTTTGGGGGGATGAAAAGGAAGATCAGTTAGGGAGTTTACTGGGGAAGATACGGGAGACAAAGGTGGGCAAAGGAAGTTCTTCTTTCTTCTTGAAAAGAGAAGCAACTTAGACCAGCCCTCAGAGTCCCTTCCATTACATCAATCTTCTGCCCCAAAGATAGATTTTAGCGTCCTCACTGGTGGCGCAAGGGGTTAAGACACACCTTATGATGCTGTCCACAGCCACTGCAGCACGAGTTCAATCCCCGGGCAGGGAACAACCCACACGGCGCAGCAGACCTCTCCTGTCTCGCCCTGCTTCTCCCCTCAGCAGTGTACTTTGGTCCTTCTGCCTGTTCTGCTCCCCACTCTGTCTCTGGGGAATCTTCTCACCCCCCCGTACCCTGGCCTGTACCCAGTTCTTGTCTGCGTAAGTAAATAAATCTTTTTTAAAAAAGGGCTGATTTTAGGTTGTTCCCGTATAGCCCCCTTAAGGCCAAGTTTGTACCAGGTCAGCTGATGGGTTTTGGGAAACACAACCTGTCATGAGCTCACAGGAGTCCCCCGTGGCGGAGGCGTGGGCCCTCCAGCCCTCGGTAGGGCTGGTAAAGGGAGACCTGTAGGGAAGCCTTTTTGTGGAGTTGGTGCTGAAACTCTGCCCCGTAGATGTGAGCCCCAGCCCCGCCGCTGGAGCAGCCCTCAAGTTGGATAGGACCTTTATTTTTTAAAAAAATGGCAGGGTTTCCAAATACTGGTTAAAAGTCCGAGTTTTAGAGTCACAAGCTGAATTTGGATCCTGGATCCACTTCTCCTAGATTCTTAAGTGCCTGGCTGCTCCTCATCTGAAGGGAGTTAATGGGCCCATGCAGCCGTGGGGGGCATGGGTGGGAGTTTGGGGGCAGGGATGGGAGTGGACGGTGGGGGGATAGAGGAGGGGGGTTGGAGGTGAAACCCCTGGTCCAGGCAGATGTTTCATGTTGGAAAGGGAGCAGCATAGTCATTCTTGTTGTATCGTTATGATTTGTGTTATTCTCACATGATGGTTGTTAACGCAGCTCTTTACAGAGTTCTTGATGCAGGTCTGGGTGGACCCGTCTGTGACTCTGTCTGCCTCTGCGGGGACAAGTCTTTTTCTAGAAAGGGTCAGGAGGAAATATCTGCAGGCTTGAGCGCCCTGAGTCCCTGGCGCAGCTGCTGAGCTCTGCTGCTGTTGGGGGGAGCCTCGGCGTCATGTCCCGGGCTGACCTCCCACGGCAACCGGCTGTGTGCAGGGCTCGGCCTGCAGTTGGCTGACGTCTGGTCTGCACGGCCAGCTCGTGGGCCATCACCTGGGCGTGGACGACCTGCCTCCTCTGTGGTCCTCGGCAGCCTTACCTGGGTGAGTCGGTCGCTAGGATGCAGCCTGGAAGGCACAGACGCCAGGGCCGGGCACGCGGGACGGGTGCTGGTGCTCAGGCTGGCGCCTCCGTGGGCAGCAGTACCCGGGGAGTGAGAGGCGTCCACGCTGTCCGGGACCCGGGGCGAGCCCTGCTTTACCAGGTTGGGGACTCTGCTGTGCTTCATCACGACTCGAGCCAAATATATAGAGCCACAGTACCAATGTGATGGGGTGAGGGGTCCCCGCATGACGGTGGGGTAAGCATACACTTCAGCTGGCACAAAGGGGCAGGAAACGGACCCCTTGGCCGAGCTCTGGAGGGCTGCACAGTGGGCAGGGCGGTTCCTGGCAGCTGTCCATCTGTGGGGGATGGGCCGCTTCCCCACGCAAGAGTCCCCGCGGTGCCCCCCAAGCCTTCAGGACAAGGGCCGTGGAGTTGGCAAGCATCTCTGGACCATGAACAGGTGCTGATGCTCAGGCCACTGGCCAGAGGCAGGGAGTCAGGGCCATCTACTCAGCGGGGGGCCTCTCCCCACAGCCAGGCCTGCCTGCCCTGCCTTTGCATGTCTGTTTCTGTGTCTTCACAAACAAGGGGTTTCTGTCTTAACATCTTAGGTTGCTCCATCTCAGGTGCGCACCTCCCGCCGGCCCAGGTCATGACACCAGCAGCCCCCCAGTGCTGCCCCCCTGTGCTCTGCGGGTCTGTGCTCCCCATACCCCCCGACGGGCAGCGTCCTCCGTCCCTACTGCCAGAGGACACCCCGGCTCTCATTGTGCTCCCGGTGCCAGTACCGGGCCCCAGAGCTGACACGGGATCCTGGTGTGCTGTCCTCAGACGGGGCATCCCAGAGTGAGACCCCGACTTCACGCAGGCCCCAGTGTCCATGTGGGGGTTGAGCCCCGGCCCTCTGCTCTGTTGGCCCCAATGACATTTCCTGACCCAACGTCATACCCCAAGCCTTGGCCTGGGCCTCAGGCTCACCCCCTCCCTGGCGGCTTCTTGTGCAAGGCGGGAGGGGTGACGTGGAAGCCACTTCCTCTGTCCCTCGCTCTATCCCCAGAAAGTTTTAATTTTATAGAGATGGAAATAATCAGGTCTCCTGTGCCAACTTCCTTCACAGAGTTTCTGTCTCGTGCTTTGAATTCACGTCCTGTCTTATGTACCTGCTGGAAAAAATAATATAAACACACCTGAAATTTCCCTGGGGTCACAACAGGCGGGCGGATATCGGGGCGACATGAAAAGAGCCTCGTCCCCTCCACGCCCCTGGTCTCCGGTGGTTCAAATGCAGTTTCTCTGAGGCTGCGGCCCCTCCGCTCTCCCCGGCCCTGAATCTGAGAGTCTCAGGGTTTCTGTGGAGCACACACAGCAGCATCTTTTGACAGACAGTGCAAATTAAAAGATCCGGCGCGGCCCGGGAGCCGAGGACCCAAACGTGCCCCTCGGGTTTCATTTACAGTTAGGCGCCGCAGACACAATTACTGCTGACAGCGGAAGCTGGGGGCTGAGCGTGTGTGACGGGGGCTCATGCCAGCCCGTAATTGGGAGGATTATTTTTAATCAGAACATACCCTACAGCCCAAACATTAGAAATCTCCTGTAAGGCCAAGACAGGAAATTAAACACGCCAACAATAAGCGTCAGAGGGGGTGGCTGGTGGGCTGTAACCGCGTTAGTGCCTTGGAGGTCCCTGGAGCTTGGAATAGAAATTCGCTTCTCCAGGGAGAGACCCTGGGCGGAACCTTCCAGCAGAACAACCCCAGGACGGTCCCCAAGCCCCTACCGGACGGGTAACTCCAGCCAAATTAAATGCAGCCGGCCGACTAATTGATGTTTATTGCATTTAAACAGTATGACAAGTCAAACAGAAGCCTGGGCCTAGCGGCTGCGACGACATTTCTTTGATCAGGGAAGAGCCGCACTGGCTCCTGAGTTCCAGAGATCTTAGATGAGCAGCTACTATACCCCGGGGCGGTGGGCTGCTGGGCCCTGTGGTCACCTGGGTTATCTCCAGCAACACTGGACAAAGCACGTGGGGCCTTGTGGATTGTGGCCAGCATCACTCCCACTGGGCATGGCCGCCCTCTGTCCAGTAGCACCACAAGCCAGGCCATGCGTGTGGTGACCCCGAGGAGGACACTGTGCTCCTCCCTGCTGGTGAGACAGGAAAGTAAAACAAAGTTCAGGCTCTGACGATAGAGCAGTGGTGACCAGGGGCTGGTGGGTGGTGACTGGACATGGGGAGGGGGACCTGACTGTCACAGCTGCCAAGCGGGGGCGCTGAGCACCTGCAGCTTAAATGGTGGAGCAAACCAGCATCACCTCCATGACATCATTGTCATTGCGGAGAAAAGAGGAAAAAATCAGGCACTTTAAGTGCGTGTATTCAGGGCATTTATACCTCGAAAGGGAAAAAAGAGCAGGCTCAGAGGAGCCCAGCAGCCGGCCCCCGGTTACACAGCACCACGCGGGGCCTGGACGCTGGGCCCACGTCCGTAGCGTGTGCTGCACCGTCGCTCGCGAGCGGGAGGCCGCCGGGGCCTGTCTCCGGCCCGTCTCGTCTTGCCCCACACCTGCCCCCTCCGCCTTCCTCACCGTGCGTGTGGCTGGTGAACCCGGAGGAACTGACTCCTCAGTCCCAGGAACCCACAGAAACTTGAGGGCCTTCCAGGTTCCTGGGAGAAAATAGCTCTTAGATCTATTAGAGAAAATAGATCTTAAATTGAACTTAGATGGGGTGAGGTTTCATCGTGATGGCCTCAGCCCCAGCGGAGCCAGGGTCTGGGCCGCCCACGTGGTTTCTGGGACCAGATGGGCAGAGATGGAGTTGGGGGGGGGTAATGCAGGGGAGCTTGGAGTTACCCAGAGCTGTGTCTGGAGTGAAGCCTGCCTGTGCTCCCCACTTGCTCCCCCCTTCTCCTCTGTCTTTCCCCCTCCCTTTCCCTGCTATGCTCCATCTTTGCTTCCTTCAGCAAATGTTTATTGGATGCCTTCCAAATGCACAGCAGTGTGGCCACAGCTCGGGCTAGAATGTGAGCAAGACGGTTCCTGCCCTCATGGCGCTGACCCGGGAGACAGGCAGACTCAGGCACTCTGTGCTTAGCTGTCGAGCGGTAGCCGTGACGTGTGCAATGTAATAGGGGCTTCTATGGGGAAGTAGCAGTGGTCTGAGTTAGTTGCATGTTAAGAGCACCCCCAGATCAAGGAGCAGCATGGGGGAGGGGTGATCCAGAGCTCCAAGTTCCCAGGGCCACTCCACCAGGACCCCGGGGAGCAGAGCCGTGCTGGGGGACACTGCTGGGTGTCCCCCACATCACGGGGGCTGGTGTCGTCCTGCTGCAGTGGGAAGCTGTTGATATGGGTGTCAACACCAGGGACCTCGGTGGCTGATCCGTTCTGGTGGAGGGATGAACAGATGGATGGTGGAGGAGTTGATGATGAATGGGTGAGTGGGTGGGTGGATGGCTAGCCATTGTCCTCACCACTCCACAGATGTGTATGCTCCAGGCCTCTCCAGACTCTGCCCTCCCCAATGTTTCAGAACCTTGGTGTTCTTGATGTTCAATTTACCAACACCAGTGGACTTGCCAGATGTGAAGATAAAGGCAAATGGTTAATCGTTTTAAGAAAGGGGGCATGGTTTTCTAAACATGTATCTGCAGGTAATGGCACGTGTGAATTACACTGAGCCTGGATATAAATTGCATCGCTCTTCTATGAGAGTAATTGCAAGAACACTGATCAGTATTCTAGAACCCTGGAAACCAGTCCCAACTACTTTTATTTCTCCCAAGAGGGAGCAGGAGGGCAAGGTCAGTGCCGCTGGTGCAGTGTGCCTGTGAGCCTTGCAGGTCTCTTGTCAAGTCTTGACTTTGCTGGTTGGGGATGAGCTCTCCCCACCCAAGAACTGGGTGCAGTGGCAAAGGCCACGTGCAGGTCAAGTGGCACTTGATTTATTTAAATATTAATGAACGATGCTCTTACTCCTTCTGATTGGATGACGACAGTCTTGTTTATGACATTTATTATTGATCGTAGCACCATTTTACTCATTGCAAAGTGAAGTCACCTTGAACGTGTGCTGGCATGGGATTTGCGTGACCATCCTGGCGTTCCAGAGTTGAAAGGACTCTGCCCCCTGGGGTCCTGGTGGAGTGGCCCTGGGAACTTGCAGCTCTGGATCACCCCTCCCCCATGCTGCTCTTTGATCTGGGGGTGCTCTTAACATGCAGCTAACTCAGACCACTGCTACTTCCCCACCGAAGCCCCTATTACATTCCAAACCCCACATAGGGAAATCCACTGTAATATCCCATCTTTACTGGAATGCAGCCTGTGATGGGAAACTGCATGTGAACATAGTAAACTGGCCTCAGCTTGATGTCCAGTTACCCCAGTTCAAACCCATGCTCCATCACTCACAACCCTTTGTGCAGCTTACTTGAGTTGTGCGACCCTCAGTGTCCTACAATAATAACACCTTCCTAGTTCAAGTGTGAAAGGATGCAATAGACACACATTTATTTATTTTGTTATTTAATAGTTTTAAATTTATTTTTTGCATAGAAGAACTAGGGTACAGACCAGAGGTGTTGGGGGGTGAGAGGATTCCCAGAGACAGACACTGCAGAGGGGAGCAGCGGGCAAGACGGGAGAGGTCTGCTGCGCCATGTGGGTAACTCCCTGGCCGGGGATGGAACTCATGCCACAGGGGTGATAGCGCTGAGACCTAACCCCTAGGCCACCAGGGAGGCCTCTGGACACACTTTTAAAGACTTAATTTTAATCCTTTTCATCACCCTCATCACCATCCTCATTGCTATTAACCTCACAGTGCTTACTTCAGAGCATACAAAGATCTTTGCGGGACTACAAGGGCACAGGTGCGGTTCCAGAGTGCATTCCTCAGCCTAACATGTCCCCTTCTCTCCTTCCCTAGGAAACTACTCAAAGAACCCATGCGAGTGGGACTTTCGGCTTCCTCGACCGGACTCAGCATTCAGTAAGTGCAGCCACTCTGGAACATTCATTACATAAATGCATCCATTTCTTTGATCGTGTGCCCTCTGTAAAGCTCGCCTCTGCAGGCCTGAGGCTCCCACAAACACTTTGCTGTCTGCTGGTGCCTTTCTTCTCTGCGCTGCTGCGCGGGAGCAGACGAGAGGGTGGCTGGGCTCAAGCCCGCCGTGAACACGGGGGCCGAGTGAGCGTGTCCTTGGGTTCAACCACCACCAGGGACGGGGGGTTAAAAAAAACGGTGCTTTTGTTTTCCTTTTGTTCCCTGAGTTTTTCTCGTCTGGGGATATTTCATCTCCCAGGCCCGTGACCTGCGGAGGAGAAAGAAATGCTGGGGACACGGTTGGGCTAGTGGGACCGCATGTTTCTCGAGGCATTGATGCACCCGTCATTTTGCTCTTTGCAAGCCAGGACACGTTATTACTATATACAAATGTCTGCCAAAAAAAAAAAAAAGGAAATTCTCTATTTTAAGAGGCTGGGGTACATTTTAGAAATTCCGTTTGTTTTTAGCAAGTAAGCGCTTTCCGCTGGCTGCCTCTCTCATCACGCACAAGGACCTTTTTTTTGATGAAGCCAGAAATCTTCTGCGCGTTCCCCCACTCTGGCGTTTTACAACCTGCTTGTATTTGGGGTGTTGATGTCTAGTACCTCCGTAAAATCCCCCACATGGTTCTCCTGTGCATGAGGCTGTCAGCAAATAACTTGTTCTATGACTAAAGCTGTAGTAATTTAACATACTTATGGACATCTTAAAAGGTTAACAAAGGCAGATCCTTATTTTTTTTTAAGGATTTTAGAATTTCTGGGCATATTCCACATCTGAGAGCAGCGGCGGATCACGTGATGCATCCAGCATCAGAGGAGGCAGATAGAGGTGGAGGCTTAGGAGTCCGGACTTGGAAGGGGCTCCGCTCCCCTGGTATCACAGGGGTCCCCTTGTTGCAGTGAAATTTGCATGTGCGCTCAGGGAGAAGGAACAGGCGAGACAAAGAGAAATAAAAAGATGGTGCATCCCCGTTCCCCGCATCAGAATGCCTTCGTCTCACCCCGGCCGGCTCCAGCTTGTATCTCACAGGAGATTACACCCTCAGCTTTTGTTCCTGGTAATAAAGGAAATTTCATGTCTAATACCCGACGTGTCACATCTGTCTTTTAATGCCTTTGAAGTTCAGGCTACCGCATTTCCTGAAAACGGGGCGGGTTTGTAAGGGGGAAGGAGGGGCTGTTTGGCAGGAAGTCTGCTCCCATCTATTTGGTGTAAAGTTAAATATGCACGTTACTTTAGAGTCCCTTTTGAAGCTGCATCCTTCTCTTAGAAGCTTTTGTGATGCGGGCCCAGGGAGGAAGAGAGAGTTCCAGGAGGGGTTTTCAGAGGAGGCAGGATCCTCCCATCCTTGTCTCTACCTTCTCCACAGGACACAAATTACTGCTTTTCAGAGAGAAACTCCAGCTCCAGCCCTGGATGGGGGCTGAAGTTTCTAACCAGGGGAGGCTCTGGTGCCCCAGATAATTAGTGCAATGTTGTAAGGAATTCATGTTAATTTGTCTTTGGATATGGTATTTCCCTATCTACCATTGTAGTCTGCAGAGGAAAAAAAATATTAATTTGCTGCTCCCAACCTATGTGCAGATATCCAGTCATTTCTTAAAAAAAAAAAAAAAAAAAAAATTAAAAAATGAAGAAATGGCCAAGTCGCCCTTGGGGACCTGGGGAGCTCTGTCTGGGCCTGTCAGATCTGGTTTCCCGGGTGATGGAAGCATCCCTGGCAGTCGGCTTCCCGGCGGAGGGGTCTATCCTGGAGAACGGCAGATGGTCAGCACCTACGTGGGCCACGGGGTCGGGTCTGTGGCTTCTTCACCAATAGCAGGTGTGGTGATTTGCAGGCTGGGGAACTGCCCCCACCCCTCAGGGCACTGACCAGGAGCAGTGAGCTTGCCCAGCTCGCTTATCATGTCGGGACAGAAGTTGTGGCTACCGGAGCCAGGGTGGGCATCTGTGTTGCCTTCAGAACATCAGAGTCCATTTCCTGCTTCTGAAGTTTACTTCTTTCACTGTTTGCTCCATCCAGAGTGTCAGTTCTGGACTATCGGGGCTCCCTGCACACAGATGGGCTGCTGTCTGTGATGCGGGGGGGGCAGCTGGCGTGGACCAGCCTCTACGTGGGACGCAGGTCTATGCCTTCCTTTATGCTCTGTCTGCAGAAGCTTCAGGAGACGGTGCGAGCAAGGTTCTGTGTGGCCCGAAGCTTCAGAGTAATCTCCTGCAACTATTCAATTATCTTCTAATGGAAAACTTCCTTGACCTTGTCTCGTGTCAGATTATAATTTCATAGCATACGGTGTCAAAATTACAAGGAATTGAATGAGTAAAAATTAATTTAATGTTTGTCCAGTCGAACTTTCCATGATAATTGGAAATTCTTTGTGCCATCTACTGCGGCTGCGGGAACTGAGAAGCCATGTTTATCATTTCACCTATTTTTAATGAGCACAAATTTAAACAGCATCATGTAGCTCGTAACAACTGTCCACACTGGACCGGGCAGCTGTGGACTAGAGGCCCTAAGCTGACAGGGGCCAGGTCTGAGTCTTCTGACCTTGCTTGCAGGTTGAAGGGCAGCTGGTGGACAGCAGGGTGAGCCCTGGTTTGTAAGCTGCCGCTGTGCCAACCCTGACCGTCTGCCACCCTGCAATGCCACATGCCTTATCCTCCTACATGGACACTTAATCCAGAGCCAGAGGGTCGACGACCCTCCAGGCCTCTTCTAAGGCCACAGCGTGTGTGCGTCTCACTGGGCGGTGCCCGCCATGCGCCGCCTGTTAGGTGATCCATCCTTGGTCCTTGCACAGCGCCCACTGCAGGGCTGGCCACAGTGGGGCAGCAGCGCAGGTTGGCGGTAGGGCTGAGTGACCACACGGGTGGGAGAGAATGAATAGGCGCGCAGGTGCCTCCCACCTTTGATGGGGTGTTGCCTGGGTGGGCAAACGGATCGACCTTCACAGGAGACTGTTACAGGTCCCTGAAGACCACTTTTGTCCTGTCCCTCCCTCGTTGCTCTTCTTTGAAGCTTTTATCTCTGCTTTGTCAACGAATGGACCTAGAATCACAGGGTCCAAGTCCATCGCCTGAGTCCGCTGCCATGTGCTGACGTGACTGCGCGTCTTTGCTTACCTCTGGCCGTCAGCGCTGACTCCCCTGCCAAGGCCAGAATCAGAGCAGGTGCCGCTCAGCCCTGCATGACGCCATTCTCTCCCTGGCCCCCAGTCCCCAGACCCAAGCCTCAAGCTTCGGGCATCACAGATTGTGTCTTGTTCTTCATCTCCAAGCGAGAGAAGCGCCATCTCCCAAGAGTCCTCCTTGCCTCCCCTCGGTGGACGTGTGTCCGCTCTGCCCTCGTGCGGTTGGTCAACTCCTACATGGTGTTCACGCCTCAGGGCTACCCCCCCCTTGGGATCTGTCCTCCATAGTGAAGGACAGAAGCTCCTGGAGGGGAACTCTCATGGAGGCTGTCTTCAGTGTGCTAGTTCATATCCCACCCTTGTCTTGAGAATCCGAAATCATCCTATTCCAAGGCCAGTTGACCTCTTGGCTTCCAGACAAGTTTGTGTCCCAAGCAGGCACTGCTGGCCCTTGGTCTCCCCAGCAGGGGCTCAGTCCCCAGTTGGCTCTGCCTGTGCTGAGGCTCATTCCTAGCCCCTGAGACAGGAAGCCTCCCTGCTGCTCCAGCTCCTGCGCTTCCCAGGCAGGTAAAGAGAATCTCAGTCTGTTTTCCCTGCAGAAGGCTGACCCCAGGGTGCTGTTTTTAGAGCCTGCAGCTCAGAGGAGCAAGCAAGAGTGGGACAGTGCAAGGCGCATGGAAAGGGAAGGAGCAACGGTTGTATCCAGAGAGGGGGATTCTCACAACTTAAAGTCAGCAGTTCGGCTGCAAAGGGGGAGACTCGGTGTCAGGTGAAACACAGGCAGAGCAAGAACAGGGGTGGCAGGGGAGCAGTCACTTAGCTGACGGCCAGGCCTGGAGGTGGGTTTCGGGCCAGTTGCATTTGAGCCCCCAGGGTTGGAGGACACACTCGCTGTCTCCTGCTCACTGGCCTTGACCCTGACCACGGCGCAGCCCTCCCTGTGCCTCCCGGGCCACTCCGGGCTCTGATGTTGCACAGCAGGCTCTGCTCAGCTCTTCTGCTCTTCCTCGGCTACTGAGGAGCAGGAGCTAGGGGTCTTCTGATGTAATAAGTATTTGAAAATGAGAGGGAAGAGAGAGTGTGGGCGGAGAAATAAGGAAGAAAAATATGCCTTGGCTCCCTTTTCGTGAGAACAGAGGAAGACAAGAAAGGATGAAGTTGTGAGGAGGGTTTCTCTGCGCGTGGGGAAGGAAGGGGATCCTGAAGCAGCAGCACTGTCTGCCTGGCTGCTCTGTCGTCTCGCCGGCCTGGACCCTCCCTGGCGACTCTCGTCTCCTCTGCTCACGTGTGCCCTCCCTCGCTCCTCCGTTGCACTGAGTGTCCATGGACATGCGTGTCCACCTCACTGACCGCTCTCGCCCCCGCGCCCAGAGGGGCCAGTCAGTGCCTAGTCAGGTGAACTGCTGAGTTGCATGGACGGATGCTGTGAAATAGGATCACGCTCTGTGTGCTTTGAAGCCATTCTCCATCGTCTGTGACCCCCGATCATATACCTGTCTAGGTCAGTCTTGGCGAAATCAAGGAGCCAGGCTGTGTCCTGCCTTACGGACTGATGATGTGACTCTTAACAACTCAGACGACCAGTCTGACTTCAGTTCCCTCATTAAGAATGTTAATAAGCGAGGATGTGGAGAAAAAGGAACTCTCCTGCACTGCTGGTGGGAGTGCAAACTGGTCCAACCACTGTGGAGAGCTGTGTGGAGATTTCTGGACCTACTAAACATAGAGCTTCCATAGGATCCAGCAATTCCACTCCTAGGTATTTACCCAAAGGACACAGAAACATCCATTCCAAAGAACACCTGCACCCCTATGTTTATAGCAGCACTGTTGACAATAGCTAAGCTTTGGAAACAGCCCAGATGCCCAAAAATAGATGACTGGATCAAGAAGATGTGGTACATATACACCATGGAATATTACTCAGCTTTCAAAAAAGATAAACACATGCAATTTGCAGCAACATGGATGGCGCTGGAAGGGATCATGCTCAGCGAAATAAGCCAGAAAGAAAAAGAAAAATACCGGATGGTCTCACTCATAGCAGGAATCTAGAAAACTTAAATAAGGGACCAGGAAAAAGAATAACTATAAGAAAGTGAAAATCAAAATCAACAAACAACTATGAACCAGAGACACTCTATGGGGGTTGGGGGGGGCGGGGAGGGGAGGGATTGGGGTCAAAATAAGGGGGTTGCAATTGTATGGGGAATATAAAAATAAAATGTATTTAAAAAATAAAAAATAAATAAAAATGAGTATGGAAAAGAAGGAAAAAAAAAGAATGTTAATAAGGACTTGAACTAGACTAGTCTGTACCTAAGGCCCCTTCCAGCTTGGAATTCAGGGGACGGAAGCGGCTACAGGGACGTCTCGTCTCACTGTCTCCGGAACAGAAACTGATGAGCTGGACCAGCCTGGGGCAGCAGCGAGTGCTCTGTCTGTGGGATGAGAAAATGACCCCGTCCGTCTGGGGCCAACACAGTCCGGATGTTCTGATTTCTCTCTGCTGTTTTAATAAAGTGTATCGACGTAGTTTCATGCACATGCGAGGCTGGCATTGGAGAGTGAAGGGGCATGACAGCAGGTTTTGCTGCCCTGCTGATAAAGGGGCTTTGGCACCCGAGGGATGAAATATCTGTATCCTTCCTAGTGACTCCTCAGCACCCCCGCCACTGAATGACCTGAACAAAACGGTGACTTGGGGTTTCTGCTAAATCCATCCAGTTAAGCTAAAGATTAGATCCTGCTGTTTCTACTCCACACGTAACATGAGGTGGTTTATTCCCAACACCGGTGGCCCCATAACAGGGCCTAGCAATTGCAAAGAACAGACAAAATCTTTGGTGGAAATGGATGACTCCTAAGTTAGGGATACAAGGACTTGGGTTTCTCCAAAAGGGGGAGGCTCCTGATTTCTCCAACTTTTGAGATGCTCCAAAGAAGGCAAACTCTCTCCAAGGGCTGGCAGGACTTTTTCCCCCAAAACCATGTGGCTCGTGTCTTTTGAACTCAGGGAATTATTTCCGCAGAGGAGAATTCTTGCCTCCCAGAGTGCTGGCGCCTGTGCCTGGTGTACAGTTAGCACTGAATAACTGGCAGAAGGCTCGCTATCGTTGCTGCTCAGAGCAGACACGTCACTGAGAGAGAACGCGAGCCCCTCGGACTGGCGCTTGCTGTGTGTATGCACATGATAGTCGGCAAGGCGGCTGCTCTTCTGTCCTCCTGGTGAAGGAAAAACTATTTTGAAAGTGGTGTTGTGGGGTGCACAGCAGCTTAGGGTGCTGCCACCCATGCAAGTCAGCATCCCTGCCCTGCTATGTCATATTCATTCATTCATTCATTCATTCATAACTTGCTATGGAGACATCATGTGTAGTGCTCTTGCTGGATGCTAGGAAGATCTCAGGGAACAGACATGGGACCCTGGATTCGTGGTGACGATGAAATTCAACATGAATGCAGACAGGGCAGCTGTATTAATTAGCCTGGACGAGACAGGAGTTTAGGTGGGACTCGGAATACAAGGACGTGCCCGGTCTGCCTCAGCAGGGGAGAAGAGAAAGAGTCACCCCGCTGCAGGTCAGCGCTCCCATCTTCCAGGTGAGGCGTTTGCTTCCAGAGCTGCTGGCCCTCCTCCTCGGCCTCCCTGCTTCCCCCAGAAGGACGATGCCCTTGCAGGGCGCCTCCCCCCAGCCCTGCCCGTGTGTGTGGCACGGCCCAGCTCTCCCCACCAAGTCCATAAACCTGCTCTCTGTGCAGGATCAATGCTCATTTACAGCTGCTAATGCATTAATAACAGGAACGTCCCTGGCCGTGACCTACCTGAGTCATTACACACTAATCATCGGAGGCAATTTCAAGCAGATTGACTGGTGATCAGTGTCCTCCCCGGCGTCCAGGCAGGAGGACGCGCGGCTGCCTCCGCAGCCCGGAGCAGATGGCCCGAGAGCGTGATCACGCCACAGCCGGCGCGGGCCCGGCGCCAGGACGGGGATCTCCATGTCTTGCATGCAAAGCCGGCCTCGCTCACCCAGGGGCTCTGCTCCAGTGCCCGACTCTCGTTCTGGAACAGAACCCAAGCTCTCCCTGACCTTCATTGTGCCCATCTGAAACTTATCACACCAACAACTCTCTAAAGACACTTAGGAAATTAGGTTTCCCTACTCCTGGGTCATCCTGCACGCACTGTTGCCAGGAAGCCAGTGTCATTGCTGTCCTGCTTGTCTACGCAGCCCCATCCCACTGGCGTCCAGGCGGGCCGTGGCAGCCTCGTCCTGTGGTGTGTGATTTCTCCCCTTTGGTGTAAGCCTGAGCATCCCCCTGGTCTGTAACCCAAGGCCAAGGCTGCACGGTCCATCCTCTGGGTGTCATGTTCCCCCTTTATGATGGCACGTCTGCCGCTGTTACCGCCAGAGTTAATTACTCAGGATTCAGAGTTTGCTTCCTCAGGGTAACTTCCTGAGGATAAACACCCCAGAAAGGAATCCTTCAGGCAAAGGCTCCAAGCCTCTTCCTGGCTTTGGGTGTGCAGTGCCTGACCATTGCTCGAGCGGGTGGTGCTCATTTGCGGCTTGCGGTCTCTGGGGTTTCTGCTCTTCGCTGCCTGGTTTATTTCCCCGTAATGAGGACTCAGAATACCTTGCAGAGGTGCGCAGTGGTGGGGCTGGAATAGGAATCTGACTGAATCTTTACCTTCGGGGAACTCCTGGAACAGAAGGAGAGGCAGAGAAGGACATAGCCATTGCCCGGGGCAACCCCTCAGGGACTCTGCAGGTGTGGACTCCAGCACAGGACCCCTGCCTGAGCCCTGCGTAGCTCAAGACCCTCCCTTTGACTGATCAGAGGTGGGGTTCCTGTTGCTTCCTGACGAGGGCGTTTCTGGGGAGCAGGGGTGCTGTGGCCCCCCGTTGTTGTAGCCGTGAGTTCATGATAAGAGCACAACACCTTGAGTTCTCCATTCAGTTTTCTGGGGCAGGGTCCTCTGTCGGCCTGGAGCTCTGGCGCTCGACACCACGAAGACCAGGAGGCTGAGGCCGGCCAGCTGTGGCCACCTGCTGAGTGCGTGCAGGCCTGCAAGGGCCCAGCTGGCCCTGCATTTCAAGTCCAGGCAAGGAAGCTGCAGTTTCGGTGGGAAAGATTAGATGTTCAAACAAAACCAGGATGCAAATCTTGACACTTGCCTGGCCGTGTTTGCAAATTTGAGAACATTTCTTAACCTTTCTCAGCCCCCATTCCCTCTTCTGTAATGAGGATGGTGAGAGCGACCCAGAGGTGGCTGGTGGAGGTGAAATGCAATTTCCTTTTGGGCAGGGAAGGGTGTGCTGGGATGCCTGGAACGGAGCGTGGGTGCCGGGGCCGGCTAGAGCCGAGGTGGAATCAACCCAGGATGGTAGCAAAGACGAGATATCTCGGGGGTGCTGAAGAGGAAGAGGAGAGGGGTGGGACGAGCCAGAAGGCTTTCTCTGCTGCCAAGGACAGCTGGGAGGTGAGAAGGAAGCTGGTGAGCTGTGAGGGCCTGAGCGATCAGGGGTTATCAGAAAATGAAGGCCTCTGGCTTACTGTGGTCTGGTCCTCGGCTCTGTCAGCCCATGTGTCTCCCCCCCAGAATAAAACAAGCCTCTACTTTCAGCTCATGTCTACGCACTGTGTGATCGAGAGTTAGTGTTTTATGGGAGGCACGTGATGGGGCCCCTGGGCAGAAAGCATAGGTACAGGTTCTGTCTGTCTGCCTGTCTGCCTGTCTATCTATGGTCCATCCATATGCCCATCCATCCATCTATCCACCCATCTCTGTTGATACATCCGTCCATCCATTCATCCATCCTTCTATCCATCCATCCATCCATCCATTATCCATCATCCATCTATCTATCCATCCATCCATCCATCATCCATCCATACATCCATCCACATATCCATCCACTCATCCATCTATATCCATTCATCTACCCTCACATTATCCATCCACCCACCCATACTACACACACACACACGCATGCACACATACACACTCATCTGTATGTCATTCTGAAAATAACAGTGAATGTGTTGGAAATTTGCTCCCGGGCCAGTCTGAGGCTAAGCATATTTCATGCATCACTTCACTGCACCCCCTAATGCCTGGGGCTGCGTCCTACCTGCTCCCATGTGACCCTGAGAGACCAGGCGTGAGCACAGGAAGGCTGGGCTGAGACTCCAGCAGTTTTGGCTCCACACTGGATCACACACTAAATTCTTTCTCTCTGCAAGACCGGGGTCTGAAGGGCAGAAGGGGTTATAAGTGGTGGCAAGGGCTTTTGGCTTCCGTGAGGACTTGGGGGCTGTGGTGTCTGCAGAGCTCAGCTAATGTCTAGGTTATGTTTATGACTGTGCTTCTCCTGAGGTTAGATGAAGCTGATGCCTGCGATGATCAAAGATAAATAGATGCCTACTGTGGAAGGTTCCTTCCTCTACCTCTTCTCCATGCAAAGAAAGAGCAGGGCGCAAGGAGTACATCTCCCTAGGCAAATCATAGTCCAGATCTTCTCTGTGGTTACCAGGGTCTAGGCATTAAAAAGGTTTTTGTTTGTGAAGGCAAAGCACACATCTACCAAGAGTCACGTCTGATGCCAATGTGCCTGCAGCCTCAAAGTACTCTGACAGTCCACTAAGGAGTGACTGGGCTACGGGTGATGTTTCATTCTGAGAAAATAAAAAACAGCAAAGGTGAAGGAATAATAAGGTATTGAGTTGTGCCTTTGAGAATATATAATATTATAGGGATCTTATTTATGTTAATATTTCATACATGCATATATGTATGTGTATAATCTCTATATACATATTTTTGTATATATGGCTTAATGTTACACATGTTCAAATATTTTATAAAGAGTTATGGGGATAGGGAAGTGAAAGAAGAAATATGATTATTTCAGACCAAAGTAGAAAGACCTTATTATTCTGAGCGTGGTGGTGACTAACAAAGGTTGTAAGCTCCTTGCACGCAAGCAAGAAGTGGGGGTGGGACAGGGTATTTGAGGCTTTTGAAAGATTATAATAGGTGTGCTTGGAACAGAGTGCAGGGGCAGGAATGTTGAAAGGGTAGCCATCAAAGTGCAGATTTCAAATTTTGTCCTAAGTGTCACGGGCTATACTTTGTGTTTTTAAAAATATTACTCTGGTTACTCTGGTAACCAAGTCCTGAAGAGGACTTGGACAGAAGCAAAGTAGAAGCAAGGAGAACAGCTACATAGTGTGTTGAAATAGACTGAGAGGCAGGGATGGCTTTGACTTGGAATAGGTTTGTGGTTGTAGAGAGAGAAAGAATTTCAAAGATTCTATCTATCTATCTATCTATCTATCTATCTATCTATCTATCTATCTATCTATCTATCTATCTATCTTTCTACGGTTCATCCATATATCCATCATCCATCCATCCACCCACCTATCCATCCATATATCCATCCATCCATCCATCCATCCATCCACCCATCCATCCACCCACCTATCCATCCATATATCCATCCATCCATCCATCCATCCATCCATCCATCCATCCATCCATCCACCCATCCATCCACCCACCCATCCATCCATCCATCCATCCATCCATCCATCCATCCATCCACCCATCCATCCATCCATCCATATATCCATCCACCCACCCATCCATCCGTCTACCCACCAACCCATACATCCACCCGCCCATCACCTATCATCATCAGCATTCAAGGTTGCAAAAATCTACCCTTTTGCTCTATTATTTTGGTGCATCAGTGACCACCATCAGGATATTCTAAGTCTTGTAGCAATTAGGAAGCTGATTGTGTTTTGTTTTCATTTTTGATTTTCTTTTTTGCCCTGGGAATGAATAAATCATTTCTCTTCCCTTATTAGAGTTTGCTTGGAGTCAGTCCTGTTGGCTCCGCATTTCCCTTTGCTGCTGTCCCAGGCTTTACCTCGGATGACACCGTTTGCTTTACATAAGTTCCTCATGCATTGAGGGCTGACATTCTTAATAGTTCTGTCACCGTGTTACAACAGGTGCTGAAAGATCCCGGCGATGCCTGCAGGAGATGGGGTGTCTCAGCAGTTTCTGTAACACCAATGTGGTGTGAGGTAGCAGGGAAATAATTAGTTTAGTTAGACGTAAATGCAAGATGAATGAAGACACCACTAATACGAGGATGCCTGGGAGGAGAGGTAGCCTGCTTCAGCTTAGATTTCAGGGAGAATAATTGAATCAATAGCTATGAAAATGAAAGCAATATTAAGAGACTTTTTGTGGCCATGTATAAGGCAGGCAGAGCTCAATTCAATCAACATGCATTTACTGAGTGCTTATTATGTACCTGTCATTGCGTGAGGCATTTTAGCCAAACTAAAGGAGAAAAATAATTGCAAGACATAAATAAGACTTTACACTCTCCACAGGGAGTTAAGATTTCAGAACACAAGAATGCTCCAAGCATATATTAGAAAGGTTGAGTAGCAATTGTAAGCTACATTAATAGGCAAAGCTGTGAGGAATAGCAGGACTAACAGTGACTGCCAGAAACTCGAGTGACTCCCTGGCTGTGGTTAATGTACTTAACCTCTCTGATCATCATCGGTTCTGTCCTGTATAAAATATTCATGTTACAATATGCACTGCCATGACATCCTCACACACGGTCACGTGTGCACACTCACAAGTGTACGTCAGAGCTCCTCCAGACTGTGTGGCTGGTATTGGGGGCAGGAAGGTGGTTGAACGCGCCCATCACTAGCCTATTGGCTTTTTGGGTGCTTACTGTTTTCTCTGAGTGTTCTAGGTGTATTTAGAGAACATTCCAGATGTTCAGAGAAGAATAAGTCAGCATCAGCCATGGAGTATGTGTTGGAAAAGGTCAGAGATCAGTCTTTTGTGGTGCACCCCAGCTCTTTCTGTGAGGACGAATGTGTGGTATGGACAAGTGTGTGGTATGGATGAGTGCATGGTATGAACAAGTGCGTGGTATGGACGAACGTGTGGTATGGAGAGGTCACTGCATGGGCTTCAGCCCTCAGGGCAATCCAGCTTACAGAGAAACCATATGCAAAGCAGAGGAGCTTCCTTCATGGACTCCAGGGCCAGGCGTCGGTGTTCTTGGCCCTTCCTCTCTGGCCTGTTCACGCATGTTGTAGGAAACTGCTCTTTGCATCCAACGATTTCTAATTTTTAGTCCCAAGATTTCTTCATTTCTGGTCTGATTTATTTTTTTTATGATGGCTTTTAAAAATCTCTCTTTATCATCATAACTTTTCTTTAGTCATATAATCTTATAAAATTTCTCCACTTTTTCGTTAACTGTTCATTATTGATTTTTCAGAGTAATCTTTATGGCGTGGCGGGGCCATTTCTATACATCTGAAAATACTTAAGATTTAAAAATTTAAAAATAATCAGAAATAGGTATGGATATTTGTTGTACATTGTGTTAAGTTTAAAATAGATGACACATTTATAATTAATATCTTGGGCATTGTAACTGCTTTTAAAATAGATATATAAGCAAATGCTTTAGAAATCTGCAGAGGTACAGAATGCCATCTCGTCAGTTTTATTATTTATCAACGAATAGAAAAGAGATCTTTCCTACCATGAGGTGACTTCCTACTTCCTCTTTTGCTGGAGAAATAGAAAGAAAATCACCCAGGCTTACCTTTTAAAGGACCTGTTTAATCATCCAGAGGTCAGAGAATAATTACTGTGAATTAAGATCACTTTGCATCTTAGAATGAGGGAGTAGGAAATGGTTTTCTCAGGGGGGTTTCTAGAGATAACTTTAACGTTGAATAGATTGGCTTTGATTCAAGAAGGAAATAAGAACTTGGAGAGGAGATGCAAGCATTACTTTAGGGTTGTTGAGAAGAGCCAGCATTGGTGTCCAGAAATATGAGATCCTGTCGGCCCTTCGGGAAGGAAGGATCTTTATTAAAGATCAGCGAATGTGTCAGATGGGTCCTCGTATCCCAAGAACCAAGACCCAGCGTACCTGGACTCAGGCAGTCTGAACTCCGGGTATCTGGATTGGGACACAGGGAGTCTCGTGTGTAAGCTTAGTGAAAAACAGACTCTAGACAGAGGACAGGCAAATAGATTTCTCCTTGCTTGCCAATTCTGATTAGGGAAGGCTCCCTGTGGTTTTGTTGAGAAGATTCATCTGAGCTCAGCTGGAGAGGGCTATGATTGATTAGCAATGTCTTCCAGGGGCAGAAGAAGGGGGATTGTAGCCAAGTGAGCCAAGTCTTCCATTCTACCCTGGACAGGAGAACTTTCTTCCCCGCGGTCAGAAACGGGGAGCTGGTTGCTTCCGGAGACTGGGTGGATAAGTAGCAGGATGTTTCATTTCATGTTACTGTCAAGCAGGAGGGAGAGATGCCATCCTAGAGTCTCGGGAGAAATGCCACTGTGGAGTTGGGGATACCCATTAGTATTTCTAACCAAATTCCTTTTCAACACAATGGTTTAATTGGAGGAAAAATTGTTTAGGGAATACCGTTCGATGGGGCTTAATCAATTTATGCTATTGGATTCTGCTGCAGATTACATTGTTCGACATGAGGGCGGACTGGGAGCCTCCTTTCATTCATTTCAGGGAGAGGCAATTAAAAATGGAAGACGGTGGCCTTGAAGTGGGTGTCCTCCTTTGTGACTCTGTGTGGGGCCCCAGGTGGAAGGCCTTGGCACTGGGCACCGCTGCCTCCTCCCTGTGCCTCTCCGAGCAGATGCTTTACCGAGCAGAGCGCCAGCACGGAGGAAGCGATAGGCATGTGCTGTTGGTGAATGCAGCCAAGGAAAGTGACATTTCCTTAACCAACCCTATTAATCATAATATGAGTCTAATAAATAGGAAAATAAAAAATAAATAAAAATGGAAAATGTGTCATCAAACTCTGCAACCTGTGTTGTGAGGTTTTATGGATTATCTCTACTCAGGGAGCAGCCCCTGGTCCCCAGAAAATACCCAGTGGGGAGAGAGCCAGGAGTGAGCAGTGGAGACCACGGAATCCAGCCCCTGTTGGTGAAGACAGCCCGGGACAGAGTTTTTGATCTCTCTAAGCCTTGGTCTCCTCACTTAGGAAAGCCACAGTTTGTCTGCAAACTGCTGTGAGAAGCGGGCGGCCTGATCGATGTGACAACAGTTTTCTTAGCTGAACATACACAGAGTGTCAGCCGCCACGCGGGAAGACCAGCTGCTGCAGAAGAAGGTCAGCGAGGATGTGGAATGTTCCGAAGCCCGCGCGTGGAGAAGATCTATAAGACACGATTTCAAAGCTGCTTGGAGCCTGGTTATACTTATATCCTATGTGATAAATATCAGATTCAGTAAACACCATTTATTGAACGTGTGCTATGTGCAAACTACTTGTTTCTTTTGCAATGGAGAAAAAGCAAATGTAGAAACGCACAAATGTAGAAAACTACCAGTTTTGAATGTAGTTTGCAATGTAGAAAACTACCCGTTTTCTTTTGCATTGGAGAGCAGCTTACAACACAATCCCTAACTTCAAATGGCATCGAGAAGGCGTTCTTCTATCTGACCCATTTTTTGAATCCCAAATATTTAGTCCATTTCTGTCCCTCGGGAGTGTCTTTCCACGGGGATATTGTATTAATGCCTGATATAGTTACCTACATTATGAGCTTGTGCATGTCTCCAGAAATGCACCCTGTGGCACACCACTGCCATTTTCCTCCCCCCGTAATATCACCCCATGGTGCCTGGCGGTGTCTACAGAGTCGGGATGGCCGAGTCTTGGGTCTTCCTGGCAGGGCTAGTTTCTGAGAAGTGAATCCGGGGTGAGGAGTGTGAATTGTTGCCATTTGTGTGACAAGCCAAGGTGGCACCAGCAGGCCCTGACCTGAAGCAATCCCGGAAGGGTTGCTGAGGATGGAACAGGGCTAAGTGCATATGTTGTGGGCTGGGAGTCAAGGTAGCGAAGCCTGCGAGTGTGTGGGCACAGACTAGCAGTCCTGCTGTCCGTCCACAGGGAGCTGCTGGACTCCACGCTCCATGTAGCCGGGGAGGAGGCACGTGGGTTCAGAGGACACTGCCACCAGCCTGAGCCACGCGGTATGCCTACTTCTCTCTGATTGAAACATGTCTTAGGGGGACTAAATAGCCACTTGGCACCATCCGCCTCTGCAAGATCATCTTTGTGAAGAAACACTGGAAAGTAATGAGCAGAGAACACCGTAAGAAAAAGGCCCCAGCTGGAGAGGAACTCCCTGTCTTTCTGAGGGTCCCTGCAAAGACACCAGCCATGTCTGCCTGGTGGGCCTGTGCGCCCCCCACCCCCACCACCCCGGTACCGGCTTGTTCCATAATCACAAGCTTTTTGAAAGACCATACCAAGGATACTTATCTGTTATACCATGTTACTGCTGAAGGTTCACATGCCTAAAGGTTATTGGGGTGCTAGCCTTGGCAGTTTTCAGCTTCTTGTGCAAAAACTCGGGGTGTGCCTTCACAGGAATCTAAATTTTTAAGAGGCGCATAACTTTGACTTTTATTAACATTTAAGTTTGAAAACTTCCGCCTTATACAGAAAAAGCAAAGACTAATTCTCCTAAAGTGAACATCGGGGTCAAAACACCTGTTAAAACTTGGTCACTGATAAAATCTGAGTTGTTGCTTTCTTTCAAGAGGATTTCAATGGCTAGACATTCCCAACAGTGGATCCTAGCGATGCAATTTTGATTCACTCCTCTTTCAAGGCACAAAATAGCACCCAAGAGGACTGAAAAAGCAAATTCTTCTCCAAAGAACCAACCTAACAAAGATGGTGACCATGATCATTTATATTCATTTTCAAAGAACACAGACTATCTCAAACTCTAGAAATTTATCAAAAAGCATTTGCTACTGGCTTTGAGGTAGGTACACAATAAACTATTTTCTTCATTGAATGATTAAGCCAAGAACGTATGATGATAAACCAGGGGGATGAAGGAAGACCAAGCAGAAGGGAGGCTGTGTGCACTGTAGCAGGTGTGATCTTGAGCCTGCATGATGCCCAGGTGTCTTAGCCTGGGGTAAACGCTCTTGGTTCCAAAGAAGAATAAGGATGGGCAGGGAAAATGAGTAAAAATGTGTGAGGATGCGGAAAAAGATGATGGCAACACAAATTCCACCGGCTCATTAATTTAATGTTTTATTGAGCATCTACTATATGCCAGGCCTGGTGCTGCTGCAGTGGGAGACCCCACAGAATACCCAGATGTCCTGACCCCAGTTTCCGGGAATTGAGATGTCTCCTGAAAGGTGGGACTTCCACGCCAAAACCCAGGACATGCCTTGCATACCAGGATGAGACGATCACTCTGGGCGTGAGGAAGAGCTGCAGCACATGTGTGGACCATTAACGGGAGCTGAGGGGGTCATCATCTGGGGACATCTGAGTATTGGCCAGCACAGGGGGCTCCTTTCTGAGTTTGGATGTGTAAGAAAATTAGCATCAGACAGATTAATAGGAGAAAGCCCCCCTATGCAATAAGATGCGCATGGAGAGTTTACATGGTGGGGCGTCCTCAAGAAACATGGGCTGGAGATGTTCATCCTGCTTTCAGCTGCTCAGGTGTCCAGGAGAGTAAGGAGTGACCTCACATGATGGACAGCGGGGTGAGCTCATCTTCACTTGGGGAGGAAAGATGAGATTCTCAGTGAGAAAGGACCTGGACACCTGGATAAGACCCCCCAAATTATACTCTTCTAGGTCATAAAAAGGGGGAGCAGTGATTGCTTCTCCTCGAGGAAAAGAGCAGACACTTGGGGAGTGAGTAGCTCTTGTTTGATTAGGGGAGCAGCTGATATTGGTAAGGACAGACGCTTTCCCTCAGCCTCGGGATCCTCGTTGCTCTCAATCAAAACAACCTGCCTTCACAAAGTCATGTAACAGACTCGGGCTCAGGGCTCCCCTGACCGCTGGCCCCACACCAAGGGTTCACAAGGCCTGTGCTGAACATGCTGTCTCAGCCAGTTGGGGGAGAGACCCCCATTTCCACAGGGAGCACTCAGGGAGGCAGGGCAGTGGGAAGTCGGGTGTCACTAACTCATGACCTCAGCCCCAAGCCAGAGTGAGTGGGGAAAGAAGGGCCTCAAGGGGGAGGTGATAGTACCTTGGGGGCAGGTGTACAATGCAAGCATGGCAAGGTCTGGGAGGAAGCAAAGGCCAGTGGAGAGTGGCACAAGGTGAGCTGCAGGCTGATGGCCGTGCCCTCCGGGGGGCCGGCTGGGTGCCAGCTTCCTGTTGTTGCTGGGAACAGTGGCTTCACACCTCACAAATAATTCTCTTGCAGTTCTGGAGGTTCAGGGTCAGAATGGTCTCAATGGTCTTAATTCAAGGTGTTGGTAGGACTGTTGCTTCTGGAAGCTCTTTGGTTTTCCAGCCATTTAAGGTGACCCGTGCTGCTTGGTCTTCTTCAGAGTCGACCATGCTGGGTCGAGTGTCTCTTCACATCAAGTCACCCTGACACTGAATCCTCGGCAAGCTCTTTCTTCCACGCGTAAGAACCCTGGTGATTGTCCCGAACCCACCTAGACAATTCAGAAGAATCTCCTCATAAAGCCAACTGATTAGCAACAGTAACTCCATCTGCAACCTTAGTCCCCTTGGCTATGAACTATGCACATTCATAGGTGCCAGGAATTAGGGTGTGGACTTGGGTACTGGGAGTGGAGACCTTCCTACCTAATAAATCCTGCCTACCACAGGACTTAATAAGGAGTTTGTGCTAGCTTGGAAGGGGATTTGGAAAACTATCAAGACCTGCCTTGTGTGTGGAGTGAGGGAGGCCTGTTTGACTGGAAGGGTCTCTCTGCTGCCATGTGGGGGTGAGGAGGAGGTGCTGATGAAGGGAGACCTGCTGGAATCTCCTCAGGCTCCTGGGGGGAGTGGGGTGGTGACGGGCTGGCACAGTGCAGATGGCAAATGTACATTCCACAGGGGTTGACGTGAAATTAGCGATTAGGTCAGGAACGACGGAAAATGGGGAAATGTCTTGCTGTTGGTTTTTAGTGGAGAAGTCCATGATCTTGGACACAAGCAGCCCTTGAAGAGATGCCCAGCAGGGAGATCTGGGCTTCCGAATGCTCCTCCCCATCTGCGTCTTCCCAAGAGAACATTTACTCCCAAATGCTTTGAGAAATGTCTTTGGTATTTGATACACCTCTCCCCTGCCTACCTTCAGCCTTGGAGATAGAGCCTTGCCAGCCGGGGCTGCTTCTGCTTTGTGCTTCTCTGGCCTTGTCCACGCTAATCACCTTGACATTTCGTATTCATTCGGTGTGAGAGGGATGCCTTACCCTGCATTGATGGGGACACTTGTTTCTAATGAGAAATCTGATGAAATCAGGTGCTTTGAATACAGAGCACCTGCAAACTTTTGTAGGTTTTTAATTCTCCCGAAGTTTGCTTCTTCCTCTCAGGAGAAGACCGTGGTTGGTGTGGATGCAAAGGAACAGCTGCTAGTGGTTTCTGTCTGATCAGGATTTTACTTGAAAATCCATCAAAAGGGAGAAGTGACATTATCAACCAGGAAGATGGGAAAATGGGTACCGGTCTGTCTGGAGGTCTCCTGCCTCTTCCACTCTGTTCTTTTCACAAAAGATCATCTCATCAGAAATTCAGAAAAAATGGCTTTTCATTCTTAGTCTCATTTTCTGACATTCTTACTCTAAAAGTCATTATTAATGGAGAAAACTCTGCCTATTAGGTAATCTGTGCCTTCCCCCAGCCTGGTGGTATTTCATTATCATTTAAATATGCCACCCACTGCTCCTTCTAAAACCTTTTGAATGGAGGGTCGTTAGTAGATTTTTTCCCCCTAAATTATGCTCAGCAGTCGCTACAGCAAGATGGTCTCCAGTGAAGCTCTTTCTACATTGAACAAGTGAAGTGGGGATTGAGATAATTATCTGGATAATTCAGCCTCCTGTTATCTCTCTTGAAACGGAGCCTGGTTCTCACCCTCTCTTTCTTCCTTCCTTTCATCCCGCGCGGGTTATCTTTGCCAAAGAAAGACACCCCTGCTTCCACGCTGCCTCCGGAATACAGTTTTTTAAAAAATGTATTTCCAAGTGCAGCTATATTTTCGAGGCATGTCAAACTTCTAATGCCACATTTCCAAGCAGGACGCAGCTTGTGATTTGGATCAGCCTTCTCTCTCAGTCATTTCAGAGGATTAATCCTCTGTTTCCAGGTGTAAGATTCCCTTTGGATTGAGGATTACTCAGAACCTAGACTTTTTCTTCTTTCTTCAGAATCACAATCCCCCAGAGAACAAGGCTTCTCATGTAAATTGCTGGAGGTTGTCAGAGAGCTGTTCAGCGCGTCTGCGGGCACACTCTCATTCCAGTCTCAGCAGAGGGCCCTCGGCTGGGCACCCGAGACCCACAGGAAGGGCATAGTCAGTGGCTCTTGATCTGCACCTCCACCCCCAGGGAGGGGCACATAGGACATGGACGCCATCATTGAGGACTGACTTCTTGGGCGGCCACTACCTGGTCTGACCCAATCTTTCTGGGCCTCGGGTCTCCCCCTGTAAAATGGGAACGATCAATGTTGTTTACAGCATTTTGATGATGAGATGAGCCACTTGAACAATGAAGACACTGGGAACACGTGAAGCCTTCTGTCGCCTGCCTTCCTGTGCCCCTAAGTGGACCCAGAGGATGCCTGCTGCTGTCTTCCTCTGAGTCCCGACAGAGGGGTGGGCCGGATCCCAGGCTGCAGATACACTGGCGTCAAAAATACACCCTTACCCTTGTTGGGACCCAAAGAAAATCTCCCCCCACCCCCCTGGGTTCTTGTAGACAAATAAACAAGCATCAGGCAGAGAAAAGAAAAAGCCAGAAGGAAGTTTAAGGTCCACATGCTCACTTCCTGCATGCAGGGAGCCCCAGGGACGCTGTGTGACCCACCCCAGTGGCTCCAGACGCCTCCTTAAAGAGCTAAGACAGAAGTGGAGAAGGCAGGGTGGGTGGGTCAGTGGGGAGGTTACCAGGAAGGCACCCGGAGGCGGCCACGACCCACATGCAGATTTCAGTTCTGCCTTCTCCTCTGAGAAGGGTCAAGCAGATTAGCTCCTCCCCATAGAGTGAAGGGGACCCCTCAAGGGAGAGAGGCCTCCTGTGTGCTCCAAGTCTCACCCCACCTTTGGACCTCCCATGAAATAAACCTCTTGCCAAAAAGACAAATGTTGGGGTGGCAGACTTTTTGCTCCACTCCACCACCAGGCAGAAGAGCATTTGGGATGTAACATATAAGCAAGTGAATGCTGTAAAGCCAGGCAGCGAAGAAGGACAAACATCGGGGACAGAAGGACGGACATGGGGGTGGCACCAGTTGAGCGTGTCTTGGTAGCATCACGGCCCCCTTGAGGATGTGGAATTTGAGCTGAGAACTGAAATAACCGTGACTGAGGCTTGTCTTGAGATTGTTGATATTAATCATGTCAGATGCTCGTTTCTCTTCTGTCGCCAGAGCGGCCTCTGGCTGTGATGCCGCTGAGTTTACTGCTTACGGGACAGTCAGCGTGTCTGTCTCAGCGGTGGCGTCTCAGGGACGCAAAGTCATAGTTCTCTGACAGTTGGGATTGCGCTGTGAGGGGGGTTTATATGCAGAGGCTTGCTTAGTGTTGGACAAGCATGATGATGTGCTTGGGGTGCAAAGGAACCTTCTCTTACTCCTCAGGGTTCTTCTAGCCTGGGAAATAATCAAACAAGCATCCGACGGATTGATGGGGGAAGTCGGATAATAATGTGGGTTCCTCCCATAGACCTGGAGGGGCTCAGCCTGACTGCGTCACTCACCCTCCTGGCTTCAGACACCATGTTAAAGAGCTCGGCTAAGACAGGGCTCTGGGGAGAGAAGGGAGGTCAGTTAGGAAGGTGGGGTGAGGAAGGCACAGTGGACAGAGGTGTGCAGACTAGTTCTGCCTCATCCCCTGAGAAGAGGGTTTCCCGGTTCCTGCCCTACAGGAGCTTGCACGTGAATATCCTTTTCCAAGGCAGCCTCCACCCGCCTCCAGGACCCTCCCACACCACCCGACTTTTCCCCTTCAGAATCATGGTTTGGTATTGATATTTGTTTTAGAGAACAAAGCTAGGATGGAGGTATAAGGAACTCAAAGAGCCTTGGGGTGGAGTGTTTGATGCTTTCTGCTGAAAAGTGGATGGGTTTCCAGAAGCTCCTGAAATGAGAGGTGCGATGATTTCGATTTTGAACTGCCTGGGTAAACATTTCCTGGCATGGTGAAGCCCCCTGATAGAGAGAATGGAAGCTTGGACAGTAGAGGGTCCTGAGTCCTGTTCGCCTTTATCAGGTGGATCTGCCGGCGCCTGGAGGGCTGACTCTGTGCCCAACAGACACGGCGCCCCGCAAAGAAGACACAGCTGTGAGCAAATGGGCATGTTCTTCGGCCTCTGCAGCTTCTGTCTATACCGTGGAAATAGATACTAAACAAATAGGTGTGAATGATTAATTACCAATGTGCTAGATGCTGAGAGGAAACATGTTTCTTGCCCTGACAGTGTAAATCAAAAGGTCCTCGGGTGGTCTGGGGACTGGTGAGGGGGCTTTGCATATGCTTAGAGGCTCCCTGGTTGAAGGAGGCAAAGGTGCAGCTGGAGGGCTGGGAGGAAAGCGAACTTTCTCGAAAGAGCAAGGAGAAACAGATATTCCTGTGTGGCTATTGATGGTATGTCCCCATGTTCACACACAAGTTGGCACCAGTGATATTTCGATGTATGTATGGGGCGCCGAGAGATGGTGTTTGGGATCATGCAAATTGACACAGTCCGTCAGCAACTGCTTGGCCGTTTCTTCTAACAACACAGCAGTTGTTTGTTGAAAGAGTGAGCGAATGTTGAATTAATCAGCACCGTTTAGGTCCTCAGTGACCTCCAGCGGCTTATTTGCTTATGCAAAGCATACAGAAGCTTGATAGACGACTTGGTATCAGACCTGCCCTATTCTGGAATGCAAGGAAGCAGACGCCCAAGGTCACCCCAGTTCCTCCTACTGATTCAGTAGATCTGAGAAACACCAGGAAACTTGCATTGTTTTTAAAGTCCCTTGTGTGCATCTGACATTTACCCAGGTGGGCATGTCCTCTATTTGGGATATGTCTTCAGTGCCCCCAGGGCACCTCTCTGGCATTCCTAGGGTGAAAAACTCCAGCATGGAGATTCCCAAGCCTCTGAACATCAATTGACTGATGTTTGGCTAATCAGGTTTGGGGACGAATTAATCTGTTTGCTCTTTGCTGGGAGCACTGTAGGAGACGAGATTGCCTGGTGGTAAAATCTAGGGCATGCCTGGGGTCAGGCTGCCCCGCGCACACTTGAGCTCCTGTGTTCAGAGCCTTGCTCCCGTGTTAAATAACCAAGTTATTTAACTCTGTCTTGCCCAGCCGCCCCATCTGTAAAAAAGAGGTGCTGTCAACAGCAACATATGGTTCGTAAGGGATTAAGGTAGATGTTTCAATGAAAAGCACTTAACACAAAACCTGGAATGTAAACAATAGGGTATGGTGGCTGGGGGTGCCTCTGGTCAGGGGGAGAGCTCTCTATAGCCCTGTGGCACCCACATCCCATGAGAAAACTAACAAGGAGGAACAGATTTCGAGTCTGGGTTTGGAGACTGGAGGAGGCAGATTTGCTTGTATTTGGAAATCAAACACTTGAGAGGGGATTCTTATCTGGAGATTTGATTCCTGATTTTATCAGCATCTCAGGCAGGTCTCTTTGTCGGGGGATGGTGACCGCCCGGAGAACGTGATGCCGGGTTGATGGTGTCGCCTTCAAATTCAGATCTGAACTCACTGTGTCTCTCTGAGGCAGCACCATACACAGCCTTATTTTGACTAGCATTTTAGACAGGTTCAGAGCAGGCAGAATAAAGCAGGAAAGTGCCCTTCAGGATTCAAAGCAGATAAAACTTTTTGTCATCCCTACCTTGGCAAGGAGGTGACTGTGGAATTCACTTGGCTGATAAGAATGGTGACATATTTCCTCCCTGAAGTTTTATCAGATAAAAGTTGTGCAAAGTCATATTTACCATCCACTCTGTGTGTTTCAAACTTGGGATACAATATTAAAGAAAACCTTCCCTCTCTGGCAGGGGCAGAGAGGAAATTTCCCAGTTTTTCTCATTCTTTGGGAAATGGATGAACAATCAAATTAACACCAGACAGATTAGTGTAAGAAAAGAACAAATTTAGTTATGTATGCATGGGGCAAAATGGGGGCTTTATATCCTGAGCTAAAGACTGGGATAGAGATCTCGGGCTACAAGGGGCAGGGGAGGGGGGGAGGGTCATGATGAAGATCAGACATTCTGGAATTCGGTGTTTGCCCTGCCGAGTAAAGATAGCCCTCTGACAGAAAGGTTAATTTCTGGTAAAAACCCTAGTTCTAGGTAATTCCTCTAATTTTCATTCTTCTAGGCAGTTGATGGAGGAGTAAGAGGCCTGCAGTGCCTCAGATCAATGTAACCCACGCCAGAGGGACAGGTCTTAGAGGCCTGTGCTGAATATCTTGGTGGTAGGGAGCCACTCTGCTTCAGTGTAAAGATGGTGGTAAAGCCATGTACATCGTGAGTGTAGCTTACGATGCCCCTTCCAGTTGCTGTAATGAGCATGGATAACAAGCTCAAACTTTCAAAATCCCTTAAAGGAAACACTTAGAGGAAAGCTCTCTTCTTGGCGTATGTCATTAATGGATTGTTCATGGGTGGGTGGGTGAAGGAGCACTAATACTCCCAGTACCGCAGCAGCTCCAGTGGCCAGGAATGTGGTTCCCCACCACCTCTTGGCAGCCTACCTGGCATAACAACGAGAGCTCAGAAGAAAACACAGCCATGTGAGTCATGGGCCAATTTCTATTGCTGAGTGCAGCCTTGCATATTCCCACAATTCCCACTCATTGTTCTCCTGTATTTTATAGAAGACAGTGATAAATAATCGTGAGATTCCAGCCCAAAGTATTCAGAGGTCCATGAAGACAAAAAAGTGGGGGGAAGGGAAATCTTGTTCTCTTACCCAGATTTCTGGGGGATGGCACTGGGATAGAGAGGTGAGACCCATTGAGATCTCCAGGGGGGCATATTTCTCACTGACAAATATCTGGAGAAAGAAAGATTGGCCTTACTGTTGATTTCAAGGGGAATCTCAAGTATCTTTTTCAAAATCCTTTAAGATTCCAAGAAGTCCTAGATTTGTGAAGAGTCCAGTAGTTGATGTTTTGGGTTAAATTTTTTTGTGTTGTGTAGACAGAACCCAACTCTGGAACGTGTACAATGCAGTGCAATCGAGAATATAGTCCCGACTTCTCTGGCTTAGTTGGATGCAATGATTTGTGTGTGTGCCCCGAATGAAATTATGTTGTAGCTCTGCCTGTCTAGCTTGGAACAGCCCATTCCTGGTGGCTTTTAAGATCCTTTCTCCCCTTATCTGCTGTTATCAGTGCCATTCTGTGAGCACTTAATGGGCACCAATGCATTAGCCAGGTACTCTCCTCTTTAATCTCCACCAACCATCCAACGAATTCAAATTGATTTACAAATGAATTTGGACCAGGACCTGAAGAACTTTGAAGCCTTTGTTTTTAATGAATCTTGTTCTCTCATAGCTGGGAACATGGCGCCTGGTCCCCTCAAGGACATGTGTAAAACCACCACCATGAGGAACCAAAGCAAAGTTGTGCTGTGCCATCTGATCATTACACCTTTCCTGTTGCCTGTCAGCCACAATATTTGGCAAGAATTTGTGAATGAGGAGCTTTATTATATAAAAGAAGAATGTGAAGAATAGGACAGAGTTCCTGTCTTCCACGTGGGGAGGCAGAGTTAGCGTGCATGGAAACATGTGTACAAGATAATATCTTTCTGGTGCATCTCCTCAGTGTGCAACTGTGTGATCATGTGCGTGACCATACGTGTCCTAACTATAGTGCCATGTATCAAATAAGTTCAGAAATTGGAGGAAAGATGAGGATATCAGCATTTCTTGAAGCCTGCAAAATGCTGGGGGTTTGCGCACATGACTGAATTTGCTTGATGGCATATTGCAAGCTGTGTATTATTTTGCCATTTGACAGTTGGCGAGTACAAGAGAGATTATGTGACTTGTCCAAATTCATAGGGTTAATCTAAAGAGGCAGCATATAAATCCATAGTTGTGTTCACCCAAACCCACCCTCTTCCTTCCATGCGATGGGAGTCATTAGAATGACCTAGAAGTACTGCGGATGGAAAAGGTGCAATTAATGGTAGAGATTCTTCAATCACTGTATTTAATAAAAAGCATACAATGCTCTCAAGGCCAGGCACTCCCTGCCCCAGAGCCTCTGCTTTGTCTCTTCAGTTGCCTCCCTGTAGCTTATTGTTTACTGACTTCTTTCCTCCCACTAGGACACAAGAGCTACTAAAACCCCTTGTAAGTGTAGGCTGTGTGCTAGGGTTTAGAGCTCGAGAGAAGGAGTGATCTCAGGAAGCTTTCCTGACCTGAGGGGCCATGGGAAAATGAGTCTTTAGGTCAAGTCCATCTGTAAAATGGGTCTCTACGTCCAGATCTCCTGCTGTGGGAGATTCAGAGGCTTCTTCATGATCCCACTTCAAAGGGGCTTGTATCTTATGCTCCGTCCCTGTCCCCGGCTCCTTGTTTTCTATACTGTCTTCTGGGTCTTTGAATCTTGACATCTGAACTCTTCCCTATACTGGTTTCCCGAAAACTCAACCAAACTGATGACGAGTTTAAGAGTCATGATGTCGGTGGGGATGACACGGGCAGGCTCCGGGGTCCCCAGGGGAGTTCACATGAGTCCTTGCTGTTAAGCATTGGCCTCAAAGAGCGATTTCTTTCCCGAACAGCAAACTAGGGAAAGGGAACAGGAGGGAGTTTGACGGTGTAGAAACCCAACCGTACTTCCCCAGCCAGATCAGTCACATTGTAACGGTGGTCCCCAGGAAAGGGGAAGGTTCCCTGCCCCTCCCAAGGGAGGGTGGAGCTGAGCAGGGAGAGGAGAAGCTGCAGGAGACTGAGGAAGGAAGCAGGATGGAGCCAGGAGCCCTGGAGGAGGCGCATGGAGCCTAGAGACACGTGAAGAAACTGCGCTTGTCTTTTGGTCGTGGACTGGGTGACACAGATGTGGGTGAGACCCGTGGGGAGGCGACAATGGCAGCTTTTATGTGATGTTGATTTTGCTCCTTTCCTTCCCGGCTTGTCTGGTTGTTTCTGGCCCTTTTCTGTGGGTCCCCACTGGAAGATGCTTTAGACTTGTGGCAGGATTTGGGGCCTTGTTCTGGGCCATTCCCATATGGATGGACTTTTACCCACGAGGGGACGGGTCACTTTGGGTGCTTCATTTAGAAACTAGACTCTTTGCCTTTGCTGTGTTGTTTCCTAGTTTTATTAAAGTTCCTTCCCAGTAAAGTCTCAGATGTTTTGTGTTGATGCGGCGGATGGCAGAACCCATTTAGAACAGACAGGTTTGTGGGGTTTTGGGCTGCCCCTCTCCCTGTCCTATAACAACATCACGTGATGTCAGGTTGATGGGATATTCCTTGGACAGCATGAGATGAAAAAAATAGACTTGACCTCTATTGTCTTCCTCCCCAAGCTTAAATCCCCCCCACCCCTCAGGCTGATCACGAGGAAGACATCAGGCAGATCCCGGTGGAGCACGTTCTACAAAATACCTGAGCAGCGCCTCTCATAACTGTCAAGGTCTTCAAAAATAAGGAAAAATAGAGAAATGGTCACAGCCAAGAGGAGCCTTCGGGACGGTGGGGCCACGTTTCAGTGTTGCTGGGATATCCAAGATGGGACCCCGGGACTCGCTCCAGGTGTGGGCTTGAGTGAATAATGCATCGATATTGCTTCAGTAATCTGACACCTGTACCCTGCTAATCAGGGGATTCTTGAGGGTGTCGGCCATGTGGGAAATCTCTCTGCAATTTCTCTGTACATCTAAAATTGTTCTAAAAAATAAACTCCGGGAAAGGAGACCAAGAGCCCCGGGCACTCTCTGATGGGTCCTCCAGGAGCTGGTGATGGATCCCCCTTCCTGCGCAGCTGCCCTGGCCAGGACTGCCCGTGACCCTGCTCTGCGGAGCAGGCGCAGAGAGCGGTTGGGCTGCACGGCCTTGCTGCCCCAGCCCCTCCCCTCCCCTCCGCTCTGCTTGCAGATTTAATTTCCCTTTGCTGAGATGGCACTCAGCTGTCACCACAGGCAAATATCTGGCTGTTCAACACGCTGCAGGGTGGGGGTGGACCTCCTCGCTGGAGTCTGGGTCCCTGAGAAATAACCAGACGAGGAAGATGCTGCACATGGGGGGTGGTGGCTGAGTTTGGAAGCGTCCTAGTATCTCTCCCCTGAGGGCTCCGCTGTCCCCCAGAGTGCTGGAAACCCCCAGCTGCCCAGGGAGGGTGAGGAGAGTGTTGTGGACCAGGGGATTTCCCTGCTGTAGCAGCAGGACAGTCACAGGGCAGGATCTCTATGACCAAGCAGATGGGGGAAGGAGTCCTGGAGCCCTCAGGGGCTTTTTCAGGCTTTTATTGGGATTTAGGCAGGGGGTACCGGGGGGCCTGGAGGCTGGTGGCCTCCCAGCCCCCAGAGAGTCTTCACTCTTCCTGGGCTCGCCCACATTCTCTAGTGCCCTTTTCTTCACTGCTCCTTGGTTCTGCTGTTCCTCTCTCTTCTGCTCTGCTGGCGTCCCCGTGACGCCACCCTTAGAAGCCCAGCCTTAGCCCAGGTGTATCCCATCTACATGTGCCCACACCCGACTCCAGGTGCCCGCCCTCAGGCGAGCATTCAGGGCCGCAGGGATCCATCATCAGTCCTAATGGCGGGAGGGCAGAAAAGCCCGACACTTTGCCTTACCCTACATACGCCCAGAGTGCGGGGTGGAAAGAGCTGGCGTTGGGTGGTCTGCAAAAGCCCCCTCGTGCTTCCTGCTTTGAGTTGAGTTTCGTCCTGGGCACCAGAAACACCTTGGACTGAAAGTGACGCTGCACCAAGGCCTTTGGGAATCCCTCGGGCGGGTAGGCAACAGTCTGAGCTTGGACCTTCCAGAACTTGGGGGCCCTGTGGAGAGTGTAAAGGTGAGGCGTGGCTCTGGGCTGCCAAATTCCCTCTCCAGCTGGGAAGGTGCCCTTGCACCTCCATGCATCTGAGGTGCAGGTGGGGAAACGCTGACCCCTGCTTCACAGCCCCGCGTGGAGATCAGCTGCGTCCACTCGCGGCAGGGAGCGTGACTGCGCCTGGCACCGGACAAGTTCCCGGCAGACCTCACCCTGCACGCGGAGTACTGGTGAGTCACATGTCACCTTCACTCGATGGAGGATGGAGGGAGAGTCATTCATTGTCAGGCCTTGTCTTGTCTTAGCTTAGAAAAAGTGGAAATTGCCAAGTAAACACTCTTCGCAATGGAGAGGAATTCAATGGTGTTTGGCTTAATGACTTGCTGATCAATCCCTCAGGCTACGATCCAGCTGAAAAGTCTCTTGTTTCCATCGTTAATCATTTGGATGTTTTCTTTCCCCAGTCTTGGTCTGTGCCTGGCTCTGTGCTAAGTGCTTTACCAGCCCATGTCTCTCCTCCCAGCAGTGGGCGGTGGACACTGTCATTCATTTCACTTAACCAGAGGTTAAGTGCTAAGTGGGGCTGTGTAGTGGCAGGACTGGCCACAGTGCAGGTTTTCTGATCCCATGCAGACCGGGTAAAGGAGGAGTCAGAGTCCTCAGTAGTTTTTGCAGGTTTTTTATTTGGGGTTCACCAGCCATATGGCAGGCAGGGGTCTTCACTCTATCTGGGCCTTCTCCGGCCTTCTCTCGGCTTCTCTTCGGCTTCTCTTTCGGCTGCTGCTGCTGCTGGCGTCCCCGTGACACCGCCCTTAAAAAGCACAGTCTTAGCTCAGCTGAATCCCATCTACCTAGGCCCACACCCTATTCCAGGTGCCCGCCATCAGGCATGCATTCAGGACAAGGATCCATCATCTATCCTGATGGCGGGAGGGCAGAAAAGCCTGATATTTTCTTTACCCTACAGGCTGGCAGGACTTGGGAGGGCGGACCAGGATCCAGAAGGCACCTGCAGACCCCAGCAGGGTGCTCTCCAGGGCCACGCCCCATCACCCCAGTGGGTCCAACTTGAGAGGAGATTGCAGGGGAGGAGGAAGACTCGCCACTGCAGGGGCGTGCAGGGCTGGAAGTGTGTGGGGCAGCAGAGCTAAGTCCCGGCCCTGTTTTCTCCTGTTTATCCCTCAGGTCTGTGGAAGTCCACGGGTCTGAGGAATCCGTCTTTAGCAGTGAGTGTTCTGGTTGCTGACGAGGGTCTCTTGATGGTTCATGGTCCTCCTGAATCACTCAAGATGGACATGTTTCAGCGACCTGAGAAAAAAGATTTCTAGGACCTGTTTTATGGTATTTTTAGGGCTAGAATATATTCCCGGAGTGGGAAAAGCCAGTAAAAAAAGTGAAGGCTCTTGTTGGCGCCATCCTCGCTACCCGTCGCTTTGCTGTTGGTGTATGCGTGCAAGGGAACTCACTTCAACCAGAAGGTATTTGTAAGGGCAAGAAGCGGCACAGGGCAGGTTTTCCGATCCAGCAGACCGCGTGAAGGAGGAGTCCTAGAGGGTCCTCGGTGGCTTTGGCAGGTTTTTATTGGGATTTACTGGGTACACGGCAGGTAGAGGTGCTGGTGGGCCGGGAGGCTGGTAGGCCAGCCCCTAGCAAGTCTTCACTTTGGGCTCTCTGCTGCTCTGCTCTCTTGTGGTTCTGCCTCTGCGTCTCCTGCTTCTGCTGGTGTCCCCGTGACGCTGCCCTTAAAGAGCCCAGTCTCAGCCCAGGTGAATCCCCTCTCCCTATGCCCACACCCTACTCCAGGTGCCCGCCATCAGGCATGCATTTGGGACCGCAGGGTTCCCTCATCTATCCTGATGGCGAGAGGGCAGAAAAGCCTGATGCTTTTACCTTACCCTACAGTGTTGTTCTCCAAGTCCTGCTGTCTCTTATTCCTATTGCCGGCTGCTTCCTTAATGAAGTGATTTTATAGACTTTGGGTCTCCTGATCCCTCCAGCTCACCCGGACCGGCAGGTAAATAACCCGGCTAGCATTTGACAACCTACTGTGTGTCGCAGCAACAAATTAAGTCAAGGAAAGCTTTGTGATGTTTCAGAGAATGTATTTAAAACCATTTAATCACATCTATATAAATGATCAAGCTTGATCCAGTGCTTAAAATTAACCTTGCATATTAAACCCTTAAATTAATGGGATGTGATCTGTGTCCTCCAAGATTTCAGAAACACCACTCTTTTAATTGTTAATTAGGGAAAGTAGTGATTATGAAACACAGGGAACAATTTTGCTTATTTTCAGTGTGCTGCGTGTGATTATGTGAATTATTAAGTCTGAGTAGCATTCAGTGTAGTTTATTTCTGTGGCTTTATGAACTATTTCCAGTCTGCATCTGTTCTTGTTTTCAATTAAAAAATACGACATATAGATCTCAGCCTGTGCCTTGTAATGAAAATAAGAAGAAAATAACTTTGTGTTTTTATGTATTGTCCAAATTTTTAATGGAGTCCCTGCGCCGTGTGCCTGCCCTGAAAACTTACCTATCAGAGAGTGTGATCTGCCCAGATTCTGGCAAAGAAAATCTAAACTTTATTGACCATGTAGTTAGCGCTATGACACGTGCACTGGTGAAACCAAATGCTCTTATCATATCTATTGAAATTATTTTCACATTCTGAAACAAAGTATCCACATCCTATTGGAAAAGAAATATGCAAGTAAAAGGTAGATGTGTTTGTTGCTTGCGTTGCTCGCTTTTATTATAGTTGACATTGGGCCATTTGCAACTCTCCTCTGTTTTATAGAAATGGCACTGCCAGTCAATTCCATCCAGTCTCATCATGCAACATTCTGAGGAAGGATGGACCATCTG
Source organism: Talpa europaea (assembly GCF_964194135.1). Classification (NCBI taxonomy): domain Eukaryota; kingdom Metazoa; phylum Chordata; class Mammalia; order Eulipotyphla; family Talpidae; genus Talpa; species Talpa europaea. Next base: position 99,934,047 of record NC_140079.1, on the reverse strand, counting down.
TTACTTGACAAAGTCTCAAGTAGATAATGCAATTTCAGGAGCATTTGAAATATCTTTCCAGAATGCATTTCCCCGTGATAGGTTTTAATACATTTATGCTCTGGTGTTAAGAGACTATTCATTTGTGTTTCTGAGATGAGCGGGGGGGCAGGGCCTCTGTTCTGCACAGCGCCATGCCATGGGTACCTTTGTGAAGACTGGAGTGTGAGTGCTGCCCCCTGCAGCTGTGCAGTGTGGGCTCAGAGCATCCAAGAGTCCTGAGTTTTTTAGGCTGAAGACAGCCTCCTCCCTGTACTGGGGTCCTGTTACCTCCTGTTGTCTTATATTCCAGTAGATGAGTTCACTTTATACTTGAAAGGGCCCTGAAAAGACCAGGCTGAGCCCCTTGTCTCAAATGCTGACCTTTAGGCACTGCCCTCAGCAAAGCATCTTCACTTTCTTATATGTCACAAACACACAGTCACCTCATGTCACGTTACCCAGTTAATTTCAGTCACTGAAACAGGCTCACAAGGGATGGAGTGTTGAACACAAGAAAAGCAGGGAACATAGACGCTGCCCTGAATCACAGTTCAGGGGAATTGGTTGGCACGGTGGAAACACAGAAGCTCAGCCTTGGGAGAGCTGGGGAGGGAGCTGGGAAAGACAGGGCAGCCGCTCTCTGAAAGCCCACACAGCAGCGTCCCCTGGAGACCTGTGCAAACCACTGGCTCAGGAACCCCTCGCCCTGCTCCACCAGACCAGTGGAATCAGACTGTCTGGGCTGGTATTAATCTATTCTCATATTTCCCCAGGTGTTTCTTAGGTCCCGTCAGAATTGATCCCCTGGGCAAGAATAGCACCAGAAAGGAAGTTGATAAAGGGACCCTTCTGTCCATTCATTTATTCATTTAACAAATTCATTTCCATCCACCCATCTACCCCGTCAACAGACTTTTATTCCCATCCATTCATTCACCTCACAAGCACGTATTCGCTTCTACCCACCCATTCATCCGTTGATTTATTTATTTAATGGTTATTCCCACTCATTCAGTTAACAAATACTTCATAAGAACTTCCAGCGCACCACACACGCTCTTGACTTGGAGATGGAGCTGCAAACAAAACAGACGGCGCTCCTGTCTCCAGGAGCTTTCATCGTCGGTAAAATGCTGAATCAAATCTCCTCGATTCACCACAAACCTAATGTGTGAGGAGTAATTACAATATAGAGAGTTTTACCAAAAGCACAGACAGAATCCTTTCATTCTCGTAGTATTTTGGACCTTAAAAAGGAAGTCTTGCCCCCAGTTCAAAATCGAAACTAAAAGCCTTTATGTAATGGAATCATTCCACTTTTATGTGTGCCAGTCTCCTATTCCAGATGCCCGTCCTTCTCCCAAATGCTCCCAGTCACCTGCTTTTGTCTAATTTTTCAGGATAAAACTTGTAACAAATGCAAAACTCTTACATATGCCGTGAGGCTTAGATCCACCTCCCAAGTGCTTTGGGAATTTCCATAAAATTGAATATACATCAAGAATCGTGGTCAGGGGCTGCGAGACGGAGGGGAGGTGCTGAATTGGTCCAATATGAGGCCACCTGCTGTCTGTCACCACCGGCACAGCCCACACCTTCCTGTGCCAGGACCCAAGATTCCGTTTACCTGATGCGCTCTGACAGCAGCTTTCTGCTACCGTGTGCACTGTGGCTGGGTTAAAGCAGAGGGCAGAGGAAAGGCGTGGCTTCCTAGGCTGAGACCAGAACAGGGACGGCTTTGACAGGGGGCCAGCTGCAGGTGACCACAAGCCCCTGTTAGTGATGGCGTGGCAGTGACCTGTGGGGAGAAGCATGGTTTCCTTTGTGATGGATTCACCATGCTGCCAGCAGCTCACTGGTGGGGGGACTTCTCTGAATTGCCTCTGGGGTGTGTGGCGCGAGGGTGGTTAGTCAGGACCGAGGGAGCACGGATCTGCTGCTCAGTCCCCATTCTGAATGAGGGGCAGACACACGAGGAAGGTGCCAAGGTACAGAGCGACCTGATCACAGCGTCTCCCACGGCGCCCTCACACCTGCACTCTTGCAGTGGGATGGGATCTGACACTGATGTGAAATCTACCAGGAGAATCACTTTCTACCTTCAAGGAACCCAAGTTCCTCTGTCTCATCAAATAGCTCGACTGACTTCAAAAGCATTTTTCCTTCTGCTGAAAATGAGGAAATTCTCAACACCATCCAACTTTTGAAGATGTGGTATCAGCTGTGTAATAAGCTTTAAGAAAGCCTCTCTCGGGCAGCTTCGTGAGACTTCATGCCAGGGTATGGTTTCATGGCATACGAGTCGGAGGGAAATAAATGCAGATGTTTAAATTAACATGCACGAAACCTAAGTCTTTCCTTGGAGGGTGACCAGCTATGCCTAGAACAAAAGAGAAGAAACTTTCAAAGGGGTCGGAGAATGACCCCAAGATCTTTGGGGTGTCGTGGTTGAGGCTCTTGATTTGTTCAGGTAATGGGGTCTTTTAGCTGTGGCTTTTCCCATTCTGGAATGGAATTGATCAGCCAGGCAAGAATAGCACCAGAAAGGAAATTGGGAATTGTTTCTGGGTCCAGCCGGTGCTACCTATTTGCAGGAGCAGGACGAGTTCAGGGACTGAAGACCATTTTTAAAGTTTTTTGCACATGATCGAGAAAAACACTTTGGGGCTGAGCTCAGAAGCTAAAGGGAAAAAGGAATTTCACATAAAAATCAACCGCTCTGCTCACTGACACCCAGTGACAGAAATAATAATTGTGTCCATGTAATATCAGACCCCTTGTTACTTTTTAATGAAGTCTGTCTGATCCTGTGATATTTTTGGCCTAGGAAATGAAAGAGATGTTTTATTAAATGAAACTGGGTCTACATAGGTAAAATATCCAAGCCTGTGCCATCTCCTACCACACAGGAAAAAGCAAACACGGAAACACACGGAAACACGGATGTAGCTCCAGCAGCCGCGTTCCGTCCAGGAGCCGCATCTGAGCTGTCAGTGGAATCCTGGGCTGTGTTTTGCATTTGAACAATGGCGAGGAGGCTTTGGAAGGGAGAGAGAGGTTTGGCCTACCCCCTCTTGAATCCTTATGGCACAGCGTCTGTTGTCTGTTCCCCGCTGCAGTGAGAAGTCCAACTCTCCTTCGCCAGCCAAGAAAAATAGGACCTTTTTCAAATCGTGTGCTACGAAGACGCTGGCAGAATACAAAAGTGCTTTCCCCGAAGGGTATAAAGCCCTGGTTATTTGGTTTGCCAAGGTGAAAAGTTTGGTTCTATTCTTTTGTGCCTTTTTCCAGTCTCTCCTCTCGCCCCATTTCCTTCTCTCCCCTCGACCCTCCCCCTGCCCCTTCTCCTGGGGAAGACATGCCAGCTCAGCGTTATGATTTTTAACCCTCACCTGGCCAGGGAAGCAGCTCCAAGGGATGCTCTTTTTTTTGAAAGCTGACCTCGTTTGTTCTCTCTTGGGCCCTGGCGGGACCCTTCTGCTGCATATGAGTGTGTGTGTGTGTGGGTGTGTAACTGTGTGGGTGAGTGTGTGTGTGCATAACTGTGGGTTATAATGTGTGGGTGTATATAACTGTGTGTGTATGAGTGTGTATAACTATGTGGGGGTGTGTGTGTGCATAATTGTGTGTGCGTAACTGGGTGTGTGTATATAACTGGGTGGGTGAGTGTGTGTGTATAACTGTGGGTGGGTGATGTGTGTGTGTATAACTGGGTGGGTGAGTGTGTGTGTATAACTGTGGGTGGGTGAGTGTGTGTGTGTATGAGTGTGTGTATAACTGGGTGGGTGATTGTGTGTATAACTGGGTGGGTGAGTGTGTGTATAAGTGGGTGGGTGAGTGTGTGTGTATAACTGTGGGTGGGTGAGTGTGTGTGTGTATAACTGGGTGGGTGAGTGTGTGTATATAACTGTGTGGGTGAGTGTGTGTGTAACTGTGGGTGGGCGTATGTGTATGAGTGTGCATATAACTGGGTGGGTGAGTGTGTGTGTGTACAAGTGGGGGGGGCGTGTGTGTACACACTCATGTCGCTTGCGCTGCTGTGGGGTCTCTACAGTCTGTGGAGTTCCTTCGTTTCCAGTGTGCTGTGTCTGGTGTAATGACAGAGAAGGTGATGGCCTCTTGTGTCATCCCCTACCCTCAGCGACACCCCCACCCCACAGTCACCAGGGGCAACTAGGAGATTCTGTGCATTGTGAAGGGAACGTGTGTCCCACTGCCTTGTTAGCTGACTTGGGGGGGCAGAGGCAAAGGGAGGTACCACGTGCAGGGGACCCCAGGAGTGCCCAGGCAGGAGGGGTGCAGTCCCAGTGACCCAGTTCAGAGCACCTCGCTTCTGTCCTGCATTGTGAGGAGAAATGTCAGTGGCGTGTGGGTGGGTGACCGCCTCCGAGCGCAGCCCCTCACAGGGAGAGGGCCTGGCAGAGGCGCAGTCATCAAAATTGATGAGCCTAAAATGGGATTCACCTTAAAAAAAGAGGTTTTGAAAAAATTAGCTTTCCTTTTAACAATCTGGCTGTGCTGTCAGAATAGGAGCCATAAATCTGTCTGGTAGGACCCTCTGCTCTTAAAATAGATTGAAGATGGATGGACGGGTGGCGGATGGATGGATGGACCAACGGACAGAAAGGTAAGTGGGTGGGTGGGTGGATGGAGAGAGATGATACACAGCTAGACTGACAGATAAGCAGACATAGATCAGCCCGAGAGGTGGCTGGATAGACGCGTGTCGACGGGAGACCCGCGTCCATGTGGTACATGCATCTTTGCTCTTCAAGCCTGCCTGTCTCTGGGGGTGCGGATGGGGTGGCGGCATATGCAAAATCGTCTTGTAGTAAGACCAAATGAAGGAAACTCTTCCACCACCAAATTCTTCTAGGCATGTTTCAGGCGGTGACACTCAGTGGAAAGAGCACGTTTGGTTTTAAGGCCCCGGTTTCTGTCCTGGCATTCCTGCTTTATAGCCTGAGTAACCTTGGTGGCGAGCGAGCCTCAGTTTCCATGTCTGTTAAGTGGAAGATCTATTCAAGGGATCGCTGTTCAGACCTCTCCCAGTATCTGGCACTAGCTCAATGACAGGAAGGTAAAAGCACACTGACAAGCGGGGGTGCCAGCTAGTCATTACCTCCCTCGCGCTCACTCTCTTATCCCCTTGATAGGATTATTCTCCACGATACGCGCCAGAGTAGAAGTCACACCCTAACTCCACTGGCTCCTTGTTCAATTTTCTTCTGGTCTCTGGCGCCAATGACAGCTGTTCTCCATGCACATACACGTGTACACACACACCCACGTGCACCCACACACACATCCATGCACACACACGCACACACACACACCGCTCTATCCAACAGAATTCTTGTTGTCTCCCCCTTTTGGCTGATGTCCACACTTACCATCGCTTTTAGATACTGGACTCTAAAGGTTGTTCTCCAGTCCTAGTTTGCAGAGCTAGGAGGGGAAACAGTTTAATAACAGTTCTCTTGACATACTCAATACTGCAAACCCACGTCACCCCCTCCCCCTGTCGTGACACTGGACCCCATGAGCAGTTCCACACTGGGTCAGACTGTGAGGTCAGAGCCAGATCCGTCATCTGGGGAGAAGGCGAAGTCGTCTGTGTATTCTCCACACCCCCTTCAAGAGGAAAGGCTTGGCAAGGATACTCGCCGGGGCGCTGATCGAGGACAGTGGCTCCCCCCGGGCTGAGCTGGGAGAGCTTTCCATGCATCACTTCATCTTCACAGCCACTTGGGGAACATAAGCCTCGTTTTACAGAGGAGGCAGCGAGGCCGCAGGTGGCTGATGTGACCTGCTCAAGTTCGCACCACTCCCGTGCAGTAGACAGTGGACCCCAGATTCTTTGGCTCCAGGGGTCTCTGCACTTTCTCAAGTGCACGTCATCCACGTGGTCCCCCTGCTGTGCATCCACAGACACAGCGCCCTCAGGAGACCACTGTCCCCTGCCACAAAGACCGATGGGCTGCCGGGGCATCTCCTTGCTTTTCCACAATTGGGCACGGGCGCGTCCTGCTCTTTTCTTCCTCATTCCGCGCTGGCAGCTCATGGCTCCCAACAGAGCTTTGGAAGCACAAGCTGAAATTCCCTCTCAACCCGGGTGCTGAAACCAGGGCAGAGCGAATACAGTGGGAACCCTTGTGTTGGCAGCTGGAACCCAGAAGTGGGTTGTGTTCAATTATCAGCAGGTCCTTATGTCACTGTGGGTTTAGCTCTTCTTGGATTTTCTTATGCATTTGAAATTAGGTTGTAGCAAGGGCAGTGGAGGGGGAACTGGGTGTTCAGCTCTCCCAGGATGGGATCCAAGGCGTGCATGCTATCCGTTGTATCTTCTGGAGAGGTAGGATAATTGCAAGTAAAAAAAAAAAAAAAAAAAAACCAACAAAAACCAACAAAACAAAACAAAACCAGAATACGGTGCCAAGAACAGAAATCAAAGCCGTTGTAGTTAGACACGTCTGTGTTCCAGCCACAAAGCCACGCCGGCCTTGGTTGCGCCCAGCTGCGGGCTGCCTCCATGCTCAGCTCCGACTTTGAAACGCAAGTCTCCGCCTCTCTTTGATTTCACTTTTTATCTGCCAAGTGAAATAATGGAAAAGAAATATGAAAGAAAAAGAAAGGGGGGATTATTTTGAAGACTTTTGCCTCAGGCACATCTCGAATCAACAGCGCAGCCATTAATTAGTCCTTTGGGGAAGAATTAATTAGCATTTGGGGGAGAACAGTTAACTCAGATGCAAGTTCTAGTTCCGATGAGTTGCTCTCTTCAGACATAAAGTGATTAGGGAGGAACAGATCCTCTCGTGCCTCTGAGGGATGGTAGGAAAACTTGTAATTCCCATCCCTTCTTCCTCTGCCTCTCTAAGTCTTGCTGACCCTAAAATCTACCTCTCACGCAAAGTTTCCAGTGGCTCATCTCTCTCCCTCATCCTCGCTTCACACGGTTAAAGACCACAAGCCAGCGATTTTGTACACGACTCTTGTTTGGGTTTTCTGGCCGTTTGTCATGGTCTGAGTTGGGGTGCCTTGGCCAGGGGTCTCGCAGGAGGGGTGCTACCTGCTTTCTCCCTTGCAGCAGGTCAAGAGGCACGTGATGTGGTCTGTCCCATCATTGGTGAGGTGAACTTGAATCACTCGACTCGCACGGTGGCTGCCAGGTATCACCCCTAAAAAGTTTCCTATTGTAATTACTAAGTCATTTGCAGGGAGCGGGGATCTGTCAAACCTTCACCCACTACTCCCACCACCATTGATGACTCTTGCCAGGGTCACTTACTACCAGGAGGATGTGCAGACCAGGACTTTTCCAGGCCCCGCGGACTGACAGTTATTAGTTGGCATTCTATCTCTTTCCCTCATGCATTCATTTAATCATTTATGTCACTGTGGAGTCATGAGTGCATATTTTATTCATGGGTCTCAGTCCGTTGCTGTCATTATTTGTTTCAGTGCTCAGATTGTCCTGGATCGGGTCACCGGGATCCCCTGCAACTAGCTCCTCTGGGTCCTGCTGACATGGCCTCATTGTTCTTTGCTGACATAATTATTGGCATCACAAGATGTGCTGAGCTTCTCTGGTGCTGTCCTGCCCCAGCTGTGCAACCAGCCACTTCTCCCAGGAGTGCTTCTACTCTCCAGCGGAGAGTGATACTTGGAGACAAAGTTCTGTGTGCGCTAAGTGGAAGATACACACATAAGTGCATGGATGGCTCCCCCCAACTCCTCTCTCTCTCGTTTTCTTTTTTAGCTTTTATGGAACTAACATTGGTTTACAAAACTGTGTGATTTAGGGGAATAAATCCACACCTCCTCCAGCTATGTCACCACACCACCCGTAGGTGCTTACCCCATAGGGGCTTACCCCAGGCCATCGGCCCCTCCCACCTTGGTCCCCAACCCACCCTCTCTGGCCTTCTCATAGCCTCCATTCTACAGGTATATTCTAGGGGTTGTTTCGCTTTAGTTTTATCAGTTTCTGTGTTTGATTTCTTTATATTGCACATACGAGTGAAATCATCCAGCCTTTTTCCTTTTTCCTTACTTTGCTTAGCATAACCCCCTCCAGCTCCATCATGGCAAGATGACATTTTTATAGCGGAGTAGCAGTCTGCATGCACACCGCATCTTTATCCACGCCTCTGTTGATGGACACTTAGGTCGTGTCCATACTTTGGCTATTGCAAATCATGCTGCAGTGGACAGAGGAGCACGCACATCCCTTTGGATTAGTGATTTTGCATTCTTTCGGTCGATACCCAAGAGTGGACCTGCTGGATCACAGGGTAGATCTATTTTTAATATTTTGAGCAACCTCTGTGCTGTTTTCCTTAAGGCCTGGACCAATCTGCATTCCACCCACGGTGCACGAGAGTTCCTTTTCTTCCATACCCTCTCCAAGATTTGTCGCTTCTGGTATTTTGTTAGACACACACACTGGACATACATGTGCATGTATACATATGTGCAGCATGCACACATGTCTATGTATGCCATCCTCACAGGTGTGAGGTGGATCTCGTCGTGGTTTCGATGTACATTTCCCTGATAAGCGATGAGGATTTTTCGTGCTGGCCATAGTCTGTGTCTTCTTTGGGAAAGTGTCCATTTAACTCCTCTGCCCATCTTCGCTTTCTTTATGTTGAGCTGTATGGGTTCTTCGTAGGTCTTGGCTAGGAGCTCACACATAGGTTACAAACACTATTGCAGTGAATTGCTTTGTTCGTATTTTTTGTCTTGTTTTGCATATTGTGGGATGGGGGTGGGGAGAGAGAGGGTGGGGAGAGAGGGTGGGGTCTGTTGGCTGGCTTGTGGCTGGATGAGTTAGAGAATGGAGGCCAAGCAGGAGCCAGAATTAAAGATAGTGCCTGGCTCACGTAGCAGGGGAAGCAGGAGCTGCCGTGCAAGTTGGGTCATGCCTGCTCAGCCACGCGAGACCGACCAGCACCATGGAACAGGACCATCTGCCAGTCAGACCCTACAGTGCCCGACTGAAGTGTGCAAAGAGAGCAGGAGCAGACCAGAGTGCAGGAGGCCGGACAAGCCCCTGGTGTCCACCAGGAGACTGACCGCCTGTGTTCTGGCCTTTCAAAGTCTTCATGACCACTCCACACATCCCATCACTCCCAGCTGCCCCTGTGCAAAAGTCAAGGGGGTTTGGCATCCAGGAAGCTCCCCCTTCCATGCTCAAGCACCACCCACTGCCTCAGAGGTTTAGTCCCAGGCACCTTTGGGGTGCAAGGCAGGACCAGGATGTCCACAAGGAAACAGGCTCACCCCCTGCAATGACGTCTTTCTGGCCTCCTGTGTTGTATGACAGGACACCACGCCGGCCACCTTCTCCGACCCACACACCCGCCCTCACTCTGCCCCATTCTCAAAGCCACGGTGGCTCAAATGCAGCTCTGGCCATGGAGCCAGAACATCACCTGCATCTACCCCAGCCTGTCCATGAAGCTCCTGGCTGCCCACTGGTGCCATGGGGCTCCCTGAGCATGCCCCGGTGCTGACAGTCCTGCAGCGGGTGGACGCGCTGCTGCTGTTGCAGCTGCAGCCACTGATTCTCATGCAGGCCAGTGGCAGCGGGACGGGGGTCACGAGGTCCAAGGGGCTGGTGGCTGTCAGGGAACTGGACCCCCAGAGCAGGCCAGCCTCAGGCAGGAGGCAGCCAATGCGCCCCATCACCCCGGCTCAGGGGATGCACCTTTGACATTTTTTTTAAAGTATTTATTTATATATATTTTACATCACTGTTCATTTTTGTACAATGTTTGCTTGCTTTGCTCAGGTGTAGCCCCCACAGCATTCCCACCACCAGTTCACCGGTGCGCCATCACCAGAGTCCCTTGTGCTCTTTTTTTTTTTTAATTTATTATTTATGCATACAAGAGCTGGGGTGTAGGCCAGAGGTGCAGGGGGCTGTGAGGATTCACCAGAGACAGAGTGGGGAGCAGGACAGGCAGATCTACTGAAATCCACTGCTGAGGGGAGCAGCGGGGAGACAGGAGAGGTCTGCTGTGCCATGTGGGTCACCTCCCTGGCCGGGGATCAAACTCGTGCTGCAGAGGCTGTGGACAGCTTCATACCCCCGGGGCCACCAGAGAGGCCTCATAGTCCCTTGTGTTCTTCCCACCCTCTTTTTTATTTTAATTAAATTTGCCCCTCGATTCCTTATTCGGTTTCCCTATATTCCTCCTGTAAGGGAAACCGTCTGATATTATTTCACCGACTTATTTCACTGAGCATAATCCCTTCTAGTTCCATCCATGTTGCTGCGAATGGCATGAGTTTATCTTTTTAAGAAAAGAAAGGGACCCGATGTTTGAGATATGGTTTCTCTTGTTCCTTCTTGGGTCTTTTATGAGCTCCAGTGTCTTTAGAGAAAAAATTCATAAATGAACCCTGGAAGAGGAGAGAGCAGGCCGGGCAGCACGGGTAAGAACAGCAGAGCCTTCACTTGGGTCGTTTACATCCCGGCCACGTGTTCTCCTGCAAAAGTAACATTTTCCCATCCAGATACCAAAAAAATAAGCAATTGTTGGTATCGAGCAACTGTGCGGGGAGGGGAGGGGGCGAAGGCGCTCTGAATTATAAAACGCCTTCTTTGAAGTCAAATCAATTTTTATTCTTAATCTGTGAGCATGAGATGAGAACAAATAACTTCTGAGTGAAATAAAGATTTCTTAGGCTGTCAAGATTTATCTTATCAGTCTGAAGAGGTGGGATTCCTGGGAGCGACTGGCAGTTTTAAAAATCCATTCGCCAGGGGAAGTGTGAAAACAGCCGGGAGCCCAGCTCGCTGCCCGGCGCCTGCTGCGCCTTCCCTCCACCCTCTGCTCCAGGCGCTGCCAGGCCCGGCTCGAAGGCGTCCGCTGGCCGGTGGAAGCAGATGCAGGACAATCAGAAATCACCCTATCTGGGTGGAGGTGTTTGTGGTGCAAAATGTTGCTGGTCGGTTGCCAGAACGCCCGAGGCTCTGGGGCGTGTTCCGTGAAGTGCCTTCTCCGGGAATTTTCCACGTCGTCCTGGGAAGCCTTTTCTGCCCATCACTTTGCCCTCCTGTGTCCATGTCCCCTTCGACAGATCCAGGGACAGCAGACAGCTCCGTGAGCTAACGCCTCAGCCCGTGGGCTTTGGGGGCAGCTCTGGGGTGTCCCCCTTCACCCACCCCCTTGGCGGAGCCAGGAGGAAAGAGCTGGGGCTGCTTTGTGGTGTTTCGGGCAGGCTGTCATCTCTGGGCAGGGAGACAATGCCAGCATCTCTGAAGGTCTGGCTCATCTGGAGATGCTGCGGGAAGACCACTTCTCTGGGAGGTGTAGACGAGCCAGCCAAGCCAGCCGCGCCCACCCAGACGCAAATCCCAGGCTCACCTCACTGGGCTTTTGATTGACCCAGGGTCACGTGGCTCTGCTGGTGGCAGCCAGACTAGTAGCTGGAAGTTTCCAGAATCTGGACACGAAGGTGTCCACCGAGAGCAGAATCCTCGCTAACTTTTCTTAGGTTCCTCCCCCCAAAAAACCGGACGGTCCTACAGGCAGTGCCCGGTGGTGATTACCTGTGGAGCCTTCCTGTGTTTTTTGGGACCAGCAGGTGATCTTGCCCTTGGGGGAGCCCTTCTCACCACCTGCCTCTCACTGCCTCCACCTCCCGGAGCTGAACACGACCCCACCTCCCCACTGAGCTCATCAACCCCCCTCCGCAGGCCTCCATTCGATGACCTCTGAGCGATCCAGCCACTCAGGGTCCTCCCTCCCAGCAGTGTCCTGGCCGTGACCTTACATCCATTTCTCTGGTTCTTTGAGTGGTTTCCTGGACTTCTTGGCTTCGGGCTGGTATTCACCACGGTGCCCGCAGCACTCACACGGTCCAGAGGGGGCAGCCGGTCAGCTCCCAGGGCCCCTCTCACCAAGCACTCGGACTTGGTGGTTTAAGACCAAAGAAATTAAGACTTGGTGGTTTAAGGCCGCCAGTTCTGGTGGCCAGAAATCTGACTCCAGGTGTGGGCAGGCCGCGCTCCCCCTGAATGTCTGCGAGGGTCCTCCCCCAACTCAGGTCGACCAGATGCCAGAGGGTCCCTTGCTTGTCGAGCTCACTGGGGTCTCTGCCTCCGTTGGCAGCACTGTCTCCAGGCCTCTCCGCACACTGCCCTCCCTCTGGGCTCAAATGTCCTTCTCCCTGCAAGGATAGCACGTGAAGAGCTCAGCCTGTGGCATTTGGGGGTACCCTGTGACTCCCCTAAGGTTACGGTGAGAATCCTCATGGACCGCAGAGCTAGTCTTGAGGTTGGTGGGCCTGAAATCCAGTGTCCAGCTTGGCCGAAGTCCCAGAGGTCATCTCTCCTGGCTGCTTCTTGCCTCCACATCCCCCCTCCACGCCTTCTCCCCATGTGTTCAATCTCTCCCTGTTTTCCTTGCTCTCGGATGCCAGCCACTGGGCCAGGGCCCACCTTGCTCTGCACGACCGCCCTTGGTGTCCATCTGTAAACAGCCGTTTCTAAACCAGGTCGTGTTCTGACGTTCTGAGGGGACGTGTGTTTTGGAGATCCTACTCCCCCAGAAGTTCCCTCACATTTGCTGCGTGGATGGGTAAGTGACTGTGGGGCGGCTGTGGGCCATGGGAGGCCGTCGGCCAGGAGGATGGGGTGACCGCAGCACCCCACTATCGAGAGCACGAGGAGGGCCAGGCCCGTTGGGCAGCAGCAGCACCCACCTCTTGGCACCTCGCCCTCTCCCAGCGCCTCCTCGAGATGGCTGTGCTGTCCTCGGCTGCGTGCTTTTAATATGTCTATTTAAATGCAAATTTTGACTTTCTGTCTGTAATCATATAAAATGTTTGGCACTAAAATTTTAATCAGGAATGTAATTTTATATCGAGGCGTAAAGGAATGGTCGCCACGCGTAATGCAAGGAAGCACCCAGGCTGGTTCCCGCGCACCGGAGCTCAGCCTCCTGCTTGCCGGTGAGAAATACCCCGCCTTGCAGGGGTGTTTTTCAAAGCAGCCTCGTGCCCCCACCTGTGCCCTGTGGGTGTCACTAATGCTGGCGCTGGTCCAGGTGTCTGCTTGAGAAGCCACCCCAGGGCGATGGTGACGCCTGGGAGGGGCCGGGAGGTCCATCAGCAAGAGAGGGGGAGGCAACCGTTGGGGGGGCATGCACCACAGTGAGCCGGACGCCCCTGCCTTGGGCCTGTAGCCCCACCCTACCCACACTCGCGTTAGAGGAGATCCTGCAGGCAAATGCCCTCTTTTTCAGATAGGTTCTAACTTTTTGCAAAAATCAACAATATTCCCTCAATTTTCTTTCTGTCCATTGTCGTAACGGGGTCCTTCCGCAGTCCCCTGGAGTGGATGTACGTGTGTCTGCTGATGACGCCGTGGCATCTCTAGCAGCACCCTCTTTCGGCTCGATGTGCCCCATTTAGAAAATACATCGTGTGTCCCCCCCTCCGAGCACAGAAGGCTGAGAAATTCAGGGTTGCTAAGATGCAGAGGAAGTCCCTGAGTGCCTGGTGCGAGCAAAGGGCCGGAGGCCGAGCAGGCGGGTGTCCTGTGATGGACGCCAGGGAGAGGACGGTCATTCGCGTCCACTGGTTCATGGGGGCCAGGTCAGAGGAGGCTCTGGACACAGGCGCGGGGGTGAGTGCCCGGAGAAGTGAGGAGGAGGAGCCGGTGAGGACAGGGATGGCGGCTGCCGGGTCTGCAGAGCAGAGGGGAGGTGAGCGGCAGACACAGCCCTGCCACCTTGGCTGGGAACAAAGGGCATTTCGAAGAGCCGGCGACAGAGGCAGGCGGTCAGGGGCAGCTCGGTCCACGGGGGATGTCGGAGCCCGTCTCCTTGCTGGGAAAAGCCAGGAGGGGTCTGGTGGGGACCCCTCAGGCGAGACTCTGATGGGATGAGGTCCGAAAGGGGCCCTGCCAGCTGCCGGAAGGGCCGCCTGCCCCGCCGTGGCAGAAGGAACTGGGCACGAGGAAGCCCGTCTCTTCCCGGCAGGGCCTGAGAGCGCCTCTGCTGGTGTTTCCTTTCCCTTGGAGGAGAAGGTTCTGGAAGGTGGGGGAGGCTGGAGATGTGAGCAAAGTAGACAGTGCTTTAAATAGCCGCAGGGAGCATGAGCAAAGGCTCTGCTGCTTCTGTTCCATCGGCTGCCCCTGCGCGCCAAGCCCTGGGGCTCAAGAGTGAGTAAAATGGCCCAATCGCAAGTTTGTTATCTTTGGGGCACGGCGCGGCTGCCACCCACAGAGCCTGGCACGCGTCTGCATGGTGTGGGATTGTCCCTGTTCTGCTGAAGACTCTCTCGGTGGTGCCGGTGGAGACCCCGACGCAATGGGCAGCTGGTGGTCCCGGGAGGGGAGCGGGAGAGGGCGTGTGAGTGGAACGTCTGGGGAGCACATGGTGAAAGGCCATTAAGTCGAATCCAGGTGTGGAATAAACCCATGTCTAGGCTGTTTCTTTTTCTCCTTTTGCCCTCTGTCAAGAATCGCTGTAGCGCATAGCCTTGGACAAATCTCTTTGGGGGGCTTAGACCAGTGTTCCCTGTAGGTGGTCCCCAGAGGGGAACGTATAACACGTGTTCATGAACACCGCTGAGGTGCCCACGGGCACGCCGCCCGCTGACCTCCCGCTCCTTGCAGACCCTCGCCGACACTGCGTGGAATCCGTCTTCCTAACGCTCGCCAGTTTGACGAGCACGCAGACCTTCGCATTGTTACGTGGGGTGTCTCAGTGCCGGGCGTCCTGGTGAACCTCTCTGCAAGCTGGCAGGGAGACTAGGTATCAGGTGCTGGCCATGGTGATGTTCTAGGGGGCAGACCCAGAGGCCATGCTGTAATGGGGTGTGGGACACTAGGGGAGTTATTAGAGGGGATTGGACAGGAGACAGCTGGATGGATCCAAGAGCTGAAAAAGAGGGGAAAGAGTCCAGGACCTTCTAGGAAGGGGGTGTGATGATCTTGGGGACCTCCTGGGAAGTCAGGAAGAAGAGGTCACAGCTGATGGAGGTTTGCAGCTTGGCAGTTTGAAAGTGACTGCATTAAAGATTCAATCAGGGGCCTCCCTGGTGGTGCAGGGGCTAAAGACACAGCGCTGTAGGCTGTTTCCAGCCACAGCAGCACACGTTCGATCCTGGCCTGCCAGGGAGTTGACCCACATGGCGCAGCAGACCTCCCCTGTCTCCCTGCTGCTCCCCTCAGCAGTGCATTTCAGTCAGTCTGCCTGTTCTGTTCCCCACTTTGTCTCTGCTGAATCCTCTCACCCCCGCACCTCTGGCCTGCACCCAGCTCTTGTATGCATAAATAAATAAATCTTAAAAAAAAAAGATTCAACCAGGAGGGGTGTGGCAGGTGGGAGGCGGGTGGGGAGGGCTGGGGATGCTCCCCGCATCTGACTCCACCTGTCGGGATGTCAGATACTTGCTTGTCCAGTCAGGGACAGTCCTTGTTCTCTTTGGGGGCAATCACTGTGCTTTTCTCACACCTCTGGGGCTGTGGGGTCCTGTTCATGAGACCAGGTCTTGGGCCCTCGTGACCTCATCTGCCATATCTGTCGGGGCTGGGCAGACCCAGTTGGATGCTCTCCATTGGATTCTCGCCATTGGATTCCATGGCAACACCAAGCCTTCCCTGCCAGCTGCTGGCCTGGTGGTTCATACCAGCTCAGGAGGGGTCTCCCATGCACTCTGCAAATTCCAAGAAGGTACCACGTCTGCCTGGGCATTGCTGTCCCCCAGGGCAGGGCTCTGCAGGCCTTTCTGTAAAGGGCTGCTGGCAAGTGCTTCTGGCTTCAGGGTGTGCTGTTTCCAGGGTTACCCAGCCCTGCCCTGGGAGGGCGGTAGAAGCAATGTTAGGGCCGGGCGTGTGGGTGGGGGGCGTGGCTGTGTTCTAATAAAACTTTACCCACCACTGACACTTGACCTTCACATAATGTTCATGTGGCATAAAATCTTCTTTTAATGTCCTCATCCCCCAGCCGTGTAAAATGACAAACACTATTCTTAGCTCCTGGGCTGTACAAAGACAGCGGCAGGTGGGCAGCCTGAGAAGCTGGTTTGCCGCGCGGGTGCTGAGGCAGAGCAGGTGGTTGCTCCATGGTGATCCCCAGTTAGTATTGTAGGAGGAGGGAGGAGGCTGGTGCCTGGATTGTCTGGGTGCTTTCTCCCGCGGGGTGCCGCAGAACCCACAGCACAGGGAGCTGTAGACCAGGTGTGCTCAGTGCTCGAGCCGCCCGGGATGAATGCATGACCCGAGCTGACCGTCTGAGCTCCTGGAGCCTCGCCATGCCGTCTGGGCAGTGGGAGAAGCTGCAGCAGGGATGTGAGAACAGCTCACCCCCCAGGCCCTTTGATCAGCTGTCCCTGAGGCAGGAGAAGGGTGCCGTGGACCTGGGGAAATCTAAACTTGACAAACCAGTATCAATCAGCGGCCAGCTCGGGCCCAGCTGCAGGGCAGCAGATTGCCAAGAGCAAGGGGCGCTGGACGCTTGTGCCCGAGACCATGGTTGAGGCTGCCCAGAGGCTCACTGACCAGCACGAGCTGCTTTGGACACTCTCCAAAAGCAGCAGACAGTACGGGTTTACCACGATTCTGGTTAATAGCCCAAGGGCTTGGTTCCATAATTTTTTTTTTTTAAGATTTTTGTTATTTTATTTATACAAGAACTGGGGTATAGGACTGAGGTGTGGGAGGGTGAGAGGATTCACCAGAGAGAGAGTGAGGAACAGAACAGGCAGATGGACCGAAGATGCTGCTGAGGGGAGCAGCGGGCGAGACAGGAGAGGTCTGCCGCACCATGTGGGTATCTTCCCGGCCAGCCAGCATCGAACCCGTGCTGCAGAGTCTGCAGACAGCTTCACAGCGCGTCGCTCAACCTGCTGCACCAACGGGGAGGCCCTGGTTCCCTTATTTTTAAAGTTAAGGTTTTTGGGCCTCCCCTGGTGGCGCAGGCGTTTGAGCGCAGCGTTGTGAAGCTGTCTGCAGCCTCTGCAGCGCAGGTTTGATCCTGAATGGCCATGGAGATACCCACGTGGCACAGCAGACCTGTCCTGTCTGGCCCGCTGCTCCCCTCAGCAGTATATTTCAGTCGATTTGCCTGTTCTGTTCCCCACTCTGTCTCTGGTGAATCCTCTCACCCTCCCACGCATCTGGCCTGTACCCCGGTTCTTGCATATATGAATACATCTTTAAAAAAAAATAAAGTTAAGGCTTTAATATGGACTGGATGGAGGAGCCGTCAGCCTGAGTGATGGCCTGCCTATAGGACGCTAGACCTTGGCTTGCACCCCTGCTCCTTGCTAGCCCCCCATGTGCTGGAGGCCCCATGGTCTGGGGGGCGCAGCACTACTTCTCATGTCTTTTCTTCCCCTCCGGAGACCCCCGGTGCAGTGGCGTAGCTTAGTATCCTACTCACCTTCTTTATTTGGAAGGGACAAGATCAACTCCAGAAACACACTCGCGCCTCCCGGGGCGAGATCAGCCCAGTGCCACTACCGAGGATGGAACCAGTCGTCAAATCCAAGTAATGACCGGGTGGGGCGGGGGAGTGGCTCGAAGGGGAATCTGTTTTGTCTTTTTTAGTCCTTAAGCAGAACGGGTCCTCCACGGCATGGGGTATTAAGAGGAAGGATGATTTCTCATTCTCCACAATGCATTTACGGTTTCCATCAGTCTCTCTCTCTCCTGAAATGTTTCTGCCTTACCGCCATTCATCTCTCCTGATTGGTTTTGCTTTTCTTTTCTAAGATGTTGCTAAATTTGCTTGTAAAGTTTTGTTTATTCATCGGCGCTCGGTTGAAAGGTGCTGGATCATTAATCTAACTGTTCAAGGTTAACCGTGCTTTATGCTGAAATTGCCTTTTATGGAACAGATTTCAAGGTTTTGCAAGAGTTGAGTGCTACCTCGTTTTTGACATTTCAGCAATGAATCCTGTTTGAAATGTGATTTGAATCCAATCATCATCTTATTTGTGGAGGAAGATAAAAATAATATACAAATATTACAGTAAAATTGCATTTCTCTCGCCCCCTCCTGCATTCTGGCTCAGCCTGCCGTGGTTGGGGTGGCGCCGAGCAATGTCATTCCTACTTTAATTCTGTCTTCTATTTTTCTCCCTCTACATCTATATTTCCCTCCCAGAAGGCTTAAACATGTTTCCTTTATATCTTACTTGAGTTGTGCTGGGTTTCTCCAGAGTGCACGCCAAGGAAGAAATGGAGCTTACACAATTACTCCTGTGCCTTCTTGGGTAGGAAGGACTTTCGAGGTCGTCTGATCCAACTACTTATGCAATCACAGGATTCTTTCTTTGAAGGAACAAATGAAGAATTTAATCTTCCAGGCCTCTTTGTAAATGTGTGAACAAGTTTATAAGTGCTTCCGCCTTGCAGTGTTTGGATGTGGCATTTTAATTAAAGACCAAGGCAGCACCTCTGCTGTTTTATGATCTGGTACAGCCTGCAGCTCTCCCTGCTCCATGGAGCTCTGGGTAGCATGGTGCCTGCCTGCCTGCTGATGGGGGCACCCCTGCCTTGCGCCCCTGCCTTGCAGGCAGCTTCTTTTAGAAGCCCCGGGTGGAGGCCGCTCCCACTCTGTGCCTGGGGCAGCCACACCTGTGTTTGTCTTACTAGTGCTCTGGGGCAGCGCCTCTGTCCTGGGTGTGAGCTGTAAATGCCCACTCCTTGTCAAAGACCACTCTTGTGAAGTGCCTTGAACATGCATTTATTTTCTCTAATGTGTCAATGGTGAGCGTAATGCTTGACCCCAACCGGGGGTATTAGCTCAGAGGAGCCTAATGCTGGTAGTGTCAGTAAAGAAAATGGGTGCTCACCCCCCGTGTTTCTGTGACAGAGATGAGGACGGCAGCACCACACAGTGGGGAAGAGCATGGGGATGGGCCCAATCCCACCTCAGCTGTTTGTAATGACAGCTCATTACATAGCCACCGTTCGCCTCCGTTTCCCCATCCTGGAAAGGGGCCTTGTGACAGTTGAGAACTCCCAGCGTGAGTGCACACAGCACCAGCACGCTGCCAGGGCCTTGCTTGGTCCTCAGCAGTTCCCTGCCGTGAGCCAAGCATGCACCCCCAGCTGTGAAATGGGGGTTGTAGTTCCAGGTGCAGATATGGTGGCTAGTGTGGGGAAAGAGCAGGCCCCTGGGAGCTTAGTACGGGGCAGCCTCTCACAAGTATCCAGGGGATCCTGTTTGGGAGCACATTTCTAAATGTCACCCGACCGGCGTGTTCTTGTCATCATATGTCCAGAGGCAAACTCACGCAGCATAACCAGAGTGGGGGCCCTTTGGCTGGGCAGGCCGATTCCCACTGGGGCAATTGCCAGACCCGTGTGGACACCTTGCCTTAACCACTGGGCCTCTCCCTTCTGCCAGCTTGTTTCTACTCCTTGCATGTTAGCACATGCAAGTCCAGGTCCTCCTTCCACTCAGACAGCTCAGCCCCTGAGCCGGGGACACAGCTCACAGGCCTCCTGCACTTAAAGAGCTTTTATTGCACAGGGGAGGCTGGAAGGGCAGCAAGAAATAAATGGGCGGTGGCCAAGGCAACGGCAAGATGGGGAATGCACGTGTAGGAGGCCTCACAAGAGGGCCATGGGAAGCTCTTTCAGTAGCTCCAGTTCCCAAAGCCTGACACATAGTAGGTCCTCAGTAATCACTGATGTCTGTTGACTGAATGTTTAAGGGAGAGGGCACTTTTCAGGCAGGGAAGCTCAGAGTTCTCTGAGGAGCTGCTACTTGAGAAGAACTGCGTGTGGGAAGATGGAGGGGCTGGGTGTGCGGGGAGGAAGGGCCTGCTGATGCTGAGAGAGACAGAGCTGGACTGTTTGAGGAACCGCAGAATCTGTGTGGTACAGGGCGCACAGAGAGAGGGGCTAGGCTGGGGGCAGATCGCCCAGTGGACACTCAGGAAAGACCAGGGAATGCCGTGCTGTCAGCGCTGATGGGACTTCATGTCATGAAAATGCTGAGAGGAAAGCAGAGAAGCGTGTTTCCATTATGTGCCCTGCTAACTGTCTTAGGTATCGGTCCTGCTTGTCTTTTGTCCTTTGGATTGGAGGTAGCACCCGGCACAGCTTGGCTTCTCCTGCCTCTTTTGTTAAATATACTCCGTTTCTATATGGGGAGACCCAGCAATGCGGCAAGATACCTATTGTCTTATATAGTTACTACTTAATTCAGCCAAGAGCAAAAAAATACGATATTTTTACTGTCTTTTATACTTTTATTACAAAGTACAGAGACCGTATAATGGGCACATCTGGAGAGTGACCCAGCCCTTATTTGGAGTGCAAAGGGAAGTAACTGAAGGCTTGGTGACCCCCCAAAGTCCAAGCCTTTTGGGGCCAGTGACCTGAAGGATGAACCCTTGATCTTGAGAATAAGGGGTGCTTGAAGTTCAGTCATCATCCTTCACTTACAGTCTTTATCACCCCACTTCCTAGGAAGTGGCCCCGGGCTGTCGTGGAGGCCACTCAGCTCTCAGGTGCTCATTAGCATTTTGCTGTGACCGTGCAACTCGGCTGCCGCTGGCACACCTTGGGTAGGGCAACATCTTGCTTTGAGGGGAAGAACCATCTGAGAGCTAAGAGGACTTGATTAAGAAAAGCCTTTCGAAGGCATTAGCATCAACTTAGATGCAAGATATTTGGGATGATAAATCTGCTCGCAGGCTCATAAAACAGCCACCAGCTCAAGGTTATGTGAAACAAAGCAAGTACCAGGCATTGCTCAGCGGTTTTAGCTGCCTGGTTATTGTATTTTTAACCTCCTTGCACTTGGGGCTCTGTTCTCCCTCCCAGTGAGTTATGTTTGTGGTTAGAATGTATCGTGGGCATCTGTCAGGTCTGGAGCCAGCATTTGTCCCCGGCTTCTGTAAAGGTGCCCAGTTTTCCCCTAGGAATCATCCCCCATCCCGACTCGCAGTTCTCATAGGGAGAATCCCAGTTCCTTTGGTCTCGAGGGAGGGGGGACATGACCCTTGTCTGGCCATGAGGGGACAAGATCCTGGGTCTTCCAGGTCATTGGGAACCTGGCGCATGTGTGGCTACCAGAACCAGGGCCGTAGGACTGAAGTCTGTAGGACTGAAAAAAATTGCTTGAACTCACTATTAAACAGTCTAATTAATAAATGGGCAGCAAATCTGAACAGACAGTCCACCAGGAGGAGATCCAGAAAGCCAGACACATGGAATAATGTTCCTCATTGCTCTTTCTAAGGAAGATGCAGGTCAAAAGCGTAATGAGAGATCATCTCACCTGAGAGAACAGCATGCATTCAAGGACCCCCGACGGCAAGTGCAGGGGAGACGCAGGGCAAGAGGAACCCGATGATGCCGTGGGTGGGGGTGAGACCTGGTGCATCCATGTTAGAAATTGATCTGGACGCACCCTAAAAAGCTGAAAATGGAAATGCCACCTGACCCAGTGTTACAGGATGGGGAGAGGGGCACCTCAGAACCCCCAAACCTGCCTGCTCTAAATGGGTTCTGCCGTCCATCGAATCAAGACAAACATACTCTAGTATGAAAGACCTTCAATGGAAAGGAACTTTAATACAATTAGTGTGCAACAAAGAAAAGACAAAGAATATAGTTTCCAAATGGAGCACCTGAAGCGACCCACCCCCTCAGGGGTAAGTGCCAGCAAGACAGGGTTGGCCCAAAGCAGGGCCACTGAGGCCTGAAAGATTGCCACAGTCTAAGGCACCTTCAGGGGAACCCGTAGGAAAGGGGCAGAAGGGGCCAGACAAGTCTGGAAGGAAAAGAGCAAAATCAAAATCAAGACAAAATCTGCCGTTGTCAGCTCCCCACGGGTCTCTCCCCCACGCCTGTGTCACCCCGTCCAGGACCGAGAAGCCAGCGCAGCTTCTTCACATGTCTCTGCAACTCGTGCCTCCTGCAAGCTCCTTCTGGTCTCCATCCTGCTTCCTGCCTTCCCCGTCCCCTCTCCAGCTTCTTCTCCTCCCTGCTCAGCTCCACCCTCCCTTAGGTGGGGTAGGGAACCTGGAACCTCCCCTTTTCCTGGGGGCCCCCCTATTACACCAGCAACCCCATTCTTGAGCATCTTTCCAAAGAACATGAAAGCATCCACTCAAAAAATAACAAGCTCTGCAGTGTGTGTGGCCCCACCATTTCCCGCAGTCGGGGCGTGGAGGCACCTACTTGCTCACTGACGAAGGCCTGAATCAAGAAGGTGTGCTCCGTCCATGCCCTGGAATGTTATCTCACCATGAGGAAAGATGAAATGTCACTTCTGCAAACTGGAAGGGGCCCAAGGGGGTGACGCAAGTCAGAGCGACAGAGACAAATGCTGGATGTTTATCTAGCAGATGCTTTGACAAAGCAAAATACTTCTAACAACTAGTGGACGCTCAAAAATAAAGGGAGACTTCTGAGGTTGGGGGGAAGGGAGGGGAGAGGCCAAAGAGATGCTGGTGGGAAAAAATATTTAAAAAATAAAAAGATCATTTGACTCGGGAGGACGCAGGTCTGAAGCCGTCTCGGCACCACGTGGAGACAGATGGAATCAGGTCCCCTGAGACCACGGAGGAGAGCAGCGCCAGGCCCAGCAGCATCATTGTCGAAGTCCTGCCTCCAGCCGCCCTGAGTTCCTTCCCCTGAGCCTTTCAGCCACCTGAGCTGGTCAGTTTCCCCTTTGTTGTGCCCTGGCTTTGTGGGGTTTTTGGCCACCTATAACCAGATGGGTTTTAGCTGTTGCCAGGGCCTCGGTATTTTCGGATCAGAGAGAATGTGCTCACCGCTGGCTGGGGAGGGACTGCCCTCTACACCCCTGCTGTCCCTGGCAGGGAGGACAGGAGAGGCTTGTTGGGAAACCTCCCCCGCTTGCTGTTTGAAAGACGTTTTGATCATTAAACCACCCCTTATTTTTCCCCCTTGATGTGCCCAAAGCAAGGAGCCCTGAAGGGAATCCTCACCAGAGCAGTCGCCTGGCCTTTCAACATCGAATGTCTCCCGTCCCTCCTCTGGCTGGGTTCCCATAAGTCCAGCAGGAAGGCCTGCTGGGGCCAGCTCCTCTAAGAACCTGTGACATTTGGACGGTGGGGTCCTCTCTCAGAGCTGTGGCTTGCGGGTGCAGTGTGAGCCCCCCTGAGATGGCCCGCCCGGGCGAGCAGGAGCTGGGTTTTCCAGCGCTCGTCGATCAGGGCCTGCTCAGCCATTCAGCTCAGGTGACAGCTGCTGAACAAAGGAAGGGGGACCCGAGGCTCAGCTACTCCCGGACACGGGGCTGCCCCCCGGAGAAATCAGCCCGCGCACCAGGAATGCTTGTAATAAAAATTGATGCTGCCTCCTCGAGCTGTGGGATCCTGGGGCAGGATCTGGTGACCGGCATGCCCTGCCACCTGGGTCGCCATCTCGATAACGGTGGCAGAAATGCAATAATGCTGGTGAGCCCTCCTGCCGATGCCCGAACCCCACTTGGGAGGCCAGGCCGAGGAGGAAGCAGCTGAGCTGCTGCGGGTCAGAAGCTCCATCTTCTCATGGCTGTGAGCTGAGGGGTGCTGGGGAGAGGCCCAGCTGGGCACTCCTGCGCCAACATCCTCCACGCAGGTGTGGTCCACTCATTAGCCTGAGGCTCGCTGCCACCTTGTGCTCGTGGGCAGAGGGTTCCTGGTCATGTGTGTTAGGTGCATTCCCGTATGCACAGCCCCACGGCTCGTCACTCCATGTAGCGCTTACAGATATTTCCTGGCTCCGAGGCAGGGGGGTGAGTTCAAATGCTGACCTTGAGTGAAATTGTGATTGTAACGTTGACCGAAGAGACCGACCAGATAGTGTTTTACTTAAAGCAAATGACTTTTTAATAAATCCATGAATGAAAGAAGGATCCATCCATGGCTCATACATGCCAGGCAGTGTGTTCATTTCTGGGAATAAAATAGAGGACAAAAAGCAGGTCTCGCCTCTCCTGGGACTTACAGTGTCGTGGGTGACCAGAACCAACAAGCATGTCAGAGAAAAGAGATTGTGACTGAAAGTATAATTGAAATGTGATGCACCAAGTGGTGGTGAGCCTTGGCTGCCGGGGTGGTACCTGCTGGGTCTGGCTGGTGGCGGGTCAGGATGGGTCTACAAAGATACAACTTTTAAGCTGACTCTGCACAGTAGAAGGCAAAGGCATCAGGGGACAAGGATCAGTTAGACCCATGCTCTGGGTTCTAATTCTGAGGGAACAAGCTCGAGGTCATGCAGGCACTCAGACAGAGATAGTGAGGTTGGCTCCCATGGGTGGTGGTGACAGGGGAGCAGTGCAAGAGGAAGTTGGAGGGGTGAGTAGGCCATCGGCCTCACAGAACAGGTGCTGTTGACCTTTGAGGCTGGATGGTTCTCTGTCGGGTGTATCCTGTGGTCTCCAGGTGGTTCAGCAGCACCCCTGGCCTCACCCACACATGCCTGCACATTGATGCACTGGGGTGGGGGACACCATGCTGCCCCCAGATGTTGCCCAGTGCTCCTCCAGACACATCAAAACCATCCTCCGTCAGGAAGGGCTGCAGCTGGGTCTGCGAGGCTTCCAGAGTGTCTCATTCTGGGCGCCAAGGCGAGCAGGAAGGTCTTAGGCAGGGAGTGTCATGATTTGATGTCTGTGTTGACAAGACAGCTTTGGCTGCCCTGAACACATGGGGTGTGGGAGACAGAACTGCAAGGGGAAGCATGCCCAGCCCCGGAGGAGGTCCTAGGGCCCCCTGGAAGCTCTGTTCTGGGTCGAGTTGACAGAACTGGTGGCTGCACTGGGGGCACGGAGGGCGAGGAAGAGGGGCAACACCTAGATGTCTCCATAAGCGATAAGATCGCCCTCCCCTCTGTGAGCCTCACATGGAATGTGGGAGACAGACTCCTGCAGCTCTGCCCGGTGTGCCCTGGTGGGCGCCGACCCTGGGTGCTGCTGCGTGGGGCTGCCTGTCAGGGAGAGTCCAGCAGGTGTTTAGAGGCTAGAACCTTCCGAAGCACAAATGGAGTTTTGCTAAGTGGAGAAGGAGCTCCTGTCTGGGCAGTCCAAGAGGGAAGCCATAGGAGGCAAAGCTTGCTCAGTTTTTCATCTTCAACATCATTTACTGTTGTCAAGGAAGATTCTGCCCAGACCATCGCTGATCTGTGTCTTGGGTGGGAAGCCAGGGTGAGCCTCCCCTGAACTGTTGTCTTTGAAAAGAGCGTTTTCCAAATTTCTGGGCCAAAGCAGCCTTTTACTGGTTCGCTGTGAGTGTTTCAGGCATTTTTGCAAGTGTCTGTAATGTAAGTCACCGAGTCTAATTTTATTTTGATTGAATTTCAAAAGAAGCACGCGGTGGAGGACGCGTCCCCACACACTGTTTCTAGATAATTGTTTCCTGCACTACAGAGTACCAAGCAGGTCAGAATCTATAGTTTATTACTAGTGAGATGGTTGAACTAAGCAACAAATTCCAGATTGTTCATTTGAGCCTCCGGAGCAATAATTACTATTTCCATTCGTGCAAATAAAGAGATATAAAGTTAAAGGTAAATGTCATCATCCTCTCTGCTGCCTGAAAGGTCAGAATATATGGTCCTGATAGAGGCTGATAATCTCCCGTCGGCTCCATGCCTGGCACTGTGGAATGTTCCCCTGGGGGGCCCCCCCAAGGAATGCCAACAGTGACTCTGGGTAGATGGTAAATATTTGGAGGCGCTCCAGCTTGGAACCTTGAGAAACAGGCAGTAAGTTAAATCCCTCCTTCCTTCACAGGGATTAAAAAGCATCTCTCAAATTGACAAGAAAATTGAATAATAAATTAATTGTTTACAGTTTAGTAAACATATGCATGATTGAAGCTCCACGTCATGGGGGTATTTTTATCAGATGAAAGAGCAGAGGAAGAAAGCATCTGGCCCCCCTCTTCTGCCATGGAAGAACAGTAGACTGAAGTCTTTCGTAATTGCACATTTCAAGATGCTCACTCAGCCGGGCACGCAACCCTGTCTTCTGTCTTCAAGCAATTTGGGGCAATAGAGCAGGACACAGCTGAGCAGGGACACAGAGTAAATGAGCACTTCGCTTCATCGATACGTTCTCTGGTGTTTATGTTTGCGGGTTTTAGTGATGGCTCTATTTTGCAGCTGAAGGCAGTTTGCTTTTGGACAGTAGAGTTGGTACAAATTTGACTCTAGCAAATGGACATGCAGAAAATGTCACATTATTTCATTTTTTCTCTCAATCAAATGAAACAGGCCTGAGTAGCCAGAATTTGAGAACTTGACCGATGATGGGTGGTGGGAGGTGTGGATGGACACTGTCACCCTGCTGTCTGTGATACAGACATTCATCGGTGGGGTTCCTGGGTGCTTGGAATAGAGGAAAGGACTGTCAGTCTAGGGGACATCGTGGGCATTACTGGGCTCAGACCTGCCCAGTCCACTGGCCAAGGGGCTGCTTGACTCATTCAGTGCCAGCCGTGGAACAAGAGCTGTTTGCTGGTGCCAGATACTCACCTCCAAATGTCCAAACGCCTGGGGTTGAAAGGCTGCATTTTACCTAACTGATCATGTTGTGCTAGTGGTCTAGATATTTTATCAGTAAGTGGTCAGTGAGCTCATTATTTTAGCTCATAAAGGAGTTTTGATTTACTAACGATGCCAGGAAACCAGCTTAACTGATAGTGTCCTAGGCAAAGTGGGAGCTAGGCTCACCCGATGGAAAAGAAGGAAGAAGACATGGGGAAGCAGCATCTGACGCTTTCGACACAAGGCTTGGGGAACAACTCCATTTTGGAAGCTGTTTGGTAGCCTTGCCTGGGGCCGGTACATGGACGTCACCACAAGTGCAGCATCATGAGACAGTTACATGCCACACATCCTCAATGCTCTCAACAGCCCATTTATGCTCAGAGCCTGCAGCTCCATCCGCAGCCAGGAAAACCCAGATTCCGAGTTCAAATCGGGCTGTGATATCCACCTGTGGCTTGACCTTGAGCCATCTGCTTCATTTCATTGTGTTTGTTGGTTCATCTGAAAACAAAAGGGATAATGCTGATCCAAGCATATTGTGGAGATTAATTAGTTTCTGAAGTGCTGAGATCAACAGATGAAGAGCTTTGAGTGGAAATTATTTTGTTTTTAAAAGAATAATCGATGTGTGTAAGAGAGCTTGCTGCACTGAAATAGGTGCTTGCTGCTTGTGGGAGTGGGGAAGAAAGAATATTCTCCCAAAGAATCCTAAATTCACCCCAAAAATAGCAGTGGGAAAATTGCTTCTTTGTGAGTCTGAAATGGTGAGAAATTATGCGAGGAAAAAGAATGAGAATAGCAGGAGAATATATGCAGTTAAGATATTGCAAAGGGACCTTCCCGGGTAAACAATGAGGAACCAAAAAATAATGCCCTGCTCTGTAATGAGGTAGTTGATCAAACGCTTTCAGACCAAAATGACTGATCCAGGATTCCCCAAAGAGGCCGGATGACTCCTGTGTACTTAGTTGGAGGCTAGGTACAAGAAATAACCTGTTTTTAAATCCCACAGCTATTTATCATAGCAAGATAACTCCCTCTTACAAGTGAGTTACTATTTAAAACCATTTATGTTCTTGTTTATTTAGTCTTTTAAAAACAAAACAAAACAAAACAAAGCAAAAAGCATTGTTTTGGACAGATAGAGAAATGAGAATCAGGGAAATTTAATGGCCAGTCTCTGACCATTCTGTCAGTAAAGTTGGTGCAGGTGATATTCTGACCCAGGACTTCTCACACAACAGATCCTAATCATTCCACCAAGCAGACAAGTCTACTAAAGATCTGTTGATATCCAGATGGCATATGGAAATGAATTATTTTCTAAGGATACAGAAAAACTGGAATGAAGACAAGATATTTTTTGTCAAAGGAAATCAAATATTCTGACTGTTAAACAGTCAGATGCAATTTTATCATAGAAATAGTGGGAAATGGCAGCAAAGTCGAATTTAAAAATTGATTCAAACTTCCCTGTGATAACTCCTTTAATCCAAGATCATTGAGAAGTATAATATTTAATGTTCAAAGCTTGCGTGTGTGTGTGTGGGAGGGGGGACTTCCAAATGTATTTTTGTTATTAAGCCCTAATTTAATTTCATTGTTGTGATAAAATATAATAAATAATATTTCAAATTTTTAAATATATTAAGATTTGACTATGCCCAAAATGTGATATGTCTTGTGGGATTAATTTTAATTATTCTTATTGGCTTATATTGAGTTATGTTACTATTGATTTATAACACTGTTAATATTGATTTATACACTACAAATGTATGCTATTTCCCCCAACACCAGGGGCCCACTAATCTCTCACCATAGTCCACTGGGCCTTGGGGGAATATTTTATGCACACAGTCTGTACATTCTGAAGTGTCAGATGCACTATTCTACAAATTCATTAGGTCACATTGGTACTACTCATATTATCTATCCCTTACTAAGATTTTATCTGTTCTGTCAGTTTTTGCTTCATTTGTTTAATGCCATTAGTCATAAACATTTGAAAATATCTTCCTGTTGTCTTGATATTTTCACTATGAGGTGTCCCTTTTATTTGTGGTATGATCTCTTGCCTTGAAGTATGTCACTTTGATGTTAATATAACCTCTCTGGCTTTTCCTGTACTTGCTTTATTTAGTGTATGTCTTGTTTTATGGCCTTTTAGTCCACACTATTTGATTTTTTGTATCTAAGTGAGTCTTTTAAATCTAGTCTGACAATCATTATCTTAATTTGAGTATTTAGCCCATTTATATTTAGTGTAATTACTGATGTAGGGGGTCTAGATTTATCATTTCTCCTTATTTTCTATTTGTCTTTTATTTTAGTTGTAATTTTTTGATTCCTATTTCTCTTTTTTCAGTTTTCTTTTGGATTGACTGATATTTGTATTATTCCATTTCAGTTACTCTACTAGTTTTTTGGGCTATGTATCTTTATATAGTCTTAGTGATTCTGTGGGGATTGAATAGGTGTCCTTAACATAGAATAGTCTATTTAGTATTAAAACTACATTACATTTTGCCAAGTATAAGAAACTTCAACAGGAGAGTTTTATTTAATATTCTTATCATTTGTGTCAATGATCCCTACAAAACCCTGATATCATTCTTCTTCTAAACAGTTATGTGTTTCAAACATAAGAGGTATGTTATAGCCTCCTATATTTATCCACATATTTATCATGTCTTATGTACTTCATTTCTCTCTTTAAATACAAGTTTCACCTAGGGTCAATTTCTTTTATTCTGATTATCCTCCTTAACTATTTCTAGTATTACAGGTCTAATGGTGATGATATATATTGTTATTTGTCTGAAACTGTCTTTATATTACTTCTGTGAAGAATATTTATGATGAATATAGAATTCTGGGTTGAGAGATTTTTTTTCTATTTAAACCATTTCAAGATTGATCCTATGATCTTCTTGCCTCCATTGCTTCTGATAAGGACTTGCTCATCATTCATGTAGTTATTCTCTCTCCACGTAGTGATCTCTTTTTTTCCTGACTGCTTTTGAGATGAAAAAAGTCTTTTTTTTTTAAATCACTGTGACTATGTTGTGGAAATTAAAATCACACTAGGAGTGGGCCTCCCCAGTGGCGCAGCGGTTGAGCGCTGGGTTGCGAAGCTGCCCGCAGCCTCTGCGGCGCCGGTTCGATCCCCGGCTGCTCCCCGGCCACCGGAGGAGGGTCCCACATGGCGCGCAGACCTCTCCTGCCGCCCGCTGCTCCCCTCAGCAGTGTACTTCGGTCCTTCTGCCTGCTCTGCTCCCCACTCTGGCTCTGGTGAATTCTCTCACCCTCCCGTGCTTCTGACTGTACCCAGTGCTTGTATAAACAAACAAATAAATAAATAAATAAAACATGCCTCTATTAAAAAAAAAATCACATTAGGAGTGTGTGTGTGTGTGTGTATGATAATTCTGATTGAGTTTTTCCGAGCTGCTTGAATTTGTTAACTTTGAAGTCTTTCCCCAAATTTGGGGCAATTTCCACAATTATTTACACATCATCTTGCTCTTCCACTTTCCCAGACTCTGATTCCCTGTGGGCTCTACCTCTTGACATTGCCTCACAGGTCATAGGTCTTCTGTTAATAATTTAACAGTTTTTCTGTATCTTCCGATTGTATACTTTTTATTAATTTATGTTAAGTTCCTGAATCTATTGTGCTTTTTAATTGGGGCAGGGAAAGTATAAGATGAACTGGTGGCATCTTTTTGTTGTTCTTGTTGTTCTTAGAAAGTAAAGAAATGCTGAAAGAATGATGGAAGCATGTCGAAAAGACATAGTTAGCAGCTCAAGGAATTTCCAGAGATCAAATCTGGGACAAATTGAATAAGATAGGAAATTATAAGGATGTAATTAAATGCAATGAGTGCTATGAATGAAAGAATCAATAAGGATGGGGAGGAATTTCTTCCTTACAATATTTATAGTCATAACTCAAATATGAAAAGCCTGCTACTCTCCTTACCGACATTGGACTATCATCTTTAAACTGCACTAATTTGGGGGGCATGGAATAAAGTTTCATTTGTGCTTGCAGCCTTTTGACAATTAGTAGAAGGCAAATTTTACCAATATGTTTGCCATTTATTTTCAACTAAAGTATGATTATTTTTTAACCATTTTGCAGTCTTTATTTACTTATTGCCCGTTTTTATATTTCACCTATAATAAAAGCCACCCTTGCTTTTTTTAGAGTAACCTTATTGTTCTTAGACATAAGGAGAGGAAGAGCTAATCAGATGATTTTAAGTTGAATTTCCTCAGGATATTCATCTGTCTGAAAGTTCATTATCTCATTATTTAATTTTTCTTCAATTTATGGAGAACGTTACATAACATGAAATAGCATAGATTTTAAAGAATAAGAAATCATCATTTCTTCAATACCTGTTATGCGCATAGGTTCCATTTAATATTTATCTTGTAAATAGAGTCACTTACTATTGTTCCTATTTTACTGATATGAAGAAAAACTACTCAGAGACCTATGGAAACAACCCAAATACCCAAAAATAGATGACTGGATCAAGAAGATGGGGTACATATACACCATGGAATATTACTCAGCAGTCAAACAAGATAAACTCATGCAATTTGCAGCAACATGGATGGCGCTGGAAGGGATCATGCTCAGCAAAATAAGCCAGAAAGAAAAAGAAAAATACCGGATGGTCTCACTCATAGCAGGAATTTAGAAAGCCTAAATAAGGGACCAAGAAAATGACAAATTATAATAAAGTAAAAATAAAAATCAACAGGCATCTATAAAGCCGAGACACACCATGGGGGTGCGGAGAAGGGAGTAGGATCAAAATAAGGGGGGTGGGAATTTTATGGGGACAATAACCAAGATGAAAAATGCAAATGTACAAAAATGAAAAAATGATGTAAAATATATATATATATATATATATATATATATATATATATATAAACTAATCAGAGAGACAAAGACCTCACAGTTGTTATAGTTAGACCCTTTCCACTGGCCCATCCATCATGCCCTTGACCCAGGGTGGTGCGAGGGAGAAACGTGGGAGGTAAGGTGACCTGTGATAAGACAAGAGAAAAAACATTTGTTTCTGAGGCCTAAAGAAAGATCCTTCCTTCCTTCCTTCCTTCCTTCCTTCCTTCCTTCCTTCCTTCCTTCCTTCCTTCCTTCCTTCCTTCCTTCCTTCCTTCCTTCCATGAATACTCCCTCTGTGCACATGGCACACCAAAGTTAAGCTGGGGATGCCTTTCACCCTCCTTCCTGTTGTCACTGGAGCAGAATAAAATAAGGAAGCTTGACCCTGGGTGGGGGCACTGCTGATAAGTGAAATCTCATTGCTTGGTGTCCTTCAGTAGAGAAGACAAAAAAAAATGTGGAGGTTTAGGTGAATTCTTTTCTCAACAAAACAAGTCAAATCAGCCGATTTGTTCTCTTTTCACCTTTTCTTTATTTTTCAATGCATTTTCATTGGCATTCAGTCCATACCTACTGAAGGATGGTTAAGTAATAACTATAGTCTTTTCCTCCAAACGGCAGCCAAACAAAAGCAAAGTACTGCTTGCTGCTCGGTGGTTTTCAGTATGTCCTTGACCTATACATTTTTATTGGGTTGCTGCTCTTTGCCTTCTTTCCTAGCCTTCCCCATCCCCGCTGGCCACACAATACCACAAACACACACACACACACACACACACACACCCTTTAATTGTGTGAGCACAAATTCCAGGTAGAGTCTATGCAGTTGAAAAACATGGTTTGAATAATAAATTGAGGTAATTTGCAGACATACATATATGTATGTATATGCGCCTTCAATATTGAGTATTGTTGCTTCTTGCTTTGGCTTCAGCTCTACATTCAGATAATAATCAGCTCTACTTGCATATCAATTCTAGAACTTAAGGTAGCAAATATACGTGAGCTACAGCTGGGATTGAAGCCAGGGGCTGAAATGGGAAGGCTGACCAGTGTTCCCAGACGTGGTTTGTAAAGATTAATGCCTGGCCTTTAAAAATGCTCAGCCCTGGCCTTCTCGATTTTGTCTGTCTGTTTGCTTATTTGTGGATTTATTTATTTAAGGTATGGGTTAGAGGCTCAGGTGATGAGACAGAAGGCAGTTTTAGAAGCTGTGGCACTTAGGAGAGAGGCTTTTACTGTAGTTTCTGGACAAGCCGTGTGAGCATCTTTTGGGCGGTTGCTAGAAATACAGAATCATAACTCATAATTCAGACCCACTGATTCAGAATCTGCATTTTGATGAGATGCCCAGGTGACTTGTAAACACCTAAGTCTGTGAAGTGCTGCCTCGGTTTACTCTCCCTATCAAGACAAGCCTCTGGAGTGCTGTGAGCCCAAGCAACCAGGAATGTCTTTCCTTTGCTGATTATTAGACACATTTCTGGCGAGCTGAGGGCTTCCTACTTTGGATCTCTAAGTGTACTGAAGGATGAGGGTGCACAGGACTCTCAAATTACTGTGTTGAAGCCCTAATCCTCAAGGTGACTTTGTTTGGGGGTGCACCTTTAGGTCATTAAGGTAAAATGAGAGTATAAGGGCGAGATTCTAATCCTACAGGATTGGCCACCTCCAAAGAAGCAGACTGCGCTTAGGTCTCTCTGATACCCCGGGTGCGAGGACATAACAAAACCAGGAGGAGCGTTCCCAGATACCAGTGTGGGGTGCCCTGATCTCAGACTGTGGCCTCCAGAACTTTGAGAAACTGAGCACTGTGGCTTCAGCCCCCAAGTTTGTGGGATTTTGTTGTGGGGGTGGGCCTGACCGAGAATGTGCCCCGCTCTGTGGCATTTCACATCAGGGGGTGCTGGTCCCTGCTTCCTGTCCCGCCCTTTCTGCGGGAAGTCAGTGGTCCCAGTTTGCTCATGACGGAGGACTTTTCAGGGATGTGGGACCTTAGTGATACACCAGGAGAGGACCAGGCACCCCTGGTGATTAATCACCATGCCCCCTTCCCAATTCTTTCCTGAGCTGCTCTCTGAGGACCTGACACTGCCCCGGAGGAAAGAGATTCTGGGAGAGTCATGTGCATGGGGGGTAAGCCTCAGAATCGAGCTCCTGGAAGCGCCTGGAAAGATCCTTCCTGCTATGCAGGGCAGAAGCCTGGCATCCTGGAAGAGAGTTCAGTTTTGATAGAGGGGCCCCTTCTTCTTTTTTTTTTTTAATTTATTTATTATTTACACAAGCACTGGGTACAGTCAGAAGCGCGGGAGGGTGAGAGAATTCACCAGAGCCAGAGCAGGGAGCAGAGCAGGCAGAAGGACCGAAGGACACTGCTGAGGGGAGCAGCGGGCGGCAGGAGAGGTCTGCGCGCCATGTGGGACCCTCGCTGGCAGCCGGGGATCGAACCAGCACTGCAGAGGCTGCAGGCAGATTCGCAACCCAGCGCTCAACCACTGCGCCACCAGGGAGGCCCAGGGCCCCTTCTTCTTCACCCCATGTTCCTTTAAAACCTCAAACTAATTCTCTGGAAAGAGTTAAAGCCAGGCATGACTTCACCACTAAATATTTTTGCTGGCAAAAGAGAATGATTGAGGGGCTTTCTGAGTCTGGTAGTCCTTGTGTTTTATCATGCCTTGATGTAAGTTTTGCAACCTACACTATAACACAGCAATTTTATCATTTCTTTTTTTAAAGATTTATTTATTTATGCACACAAGAACTGGGGTACAGGATAGAGGTGTGGGAGGTAAGAGGATTCACCAGAGACAGAATGGGGAACAGAGCAGGCAGAGGTACTGAAATATACTGCTGATGGGAGCAGCAGGCAAGACAGGAGAGGTCTGCTGCTCCATGTGGGTTGCTCCCTGGCCGGGGATTGAACTCGTGCTGCAGAGGCTGTGGACAGCTTCATAGGTTGCGTCTTAACCCCTTGAGCCAGCAGGGAGGCCCAATTTTATCATTTCTATAAATGCATTCAGACTTTTCCAATGAGTCTGTTACCTGATCACACAAGAATAGATGGCTGGGTTTTCATATTTTGAGGGTGACTTGAGGTTGGACCATGAGTCCTCTGGAGAACTTGATTAGGAGAATAAATTGATCGTGATAAATTAGATTATGACACAGTAACAAGTTGACTCTCCAATCTCAGTAGTGTCATTGGACAAAGCTTTTATATGTCCACTGTGTTTTGTCAAGAGCTCTGCTCCAAATAGTGACTCAGGGGTTCAGGCTGTGGAGATTCCACTCTCTGTCACTGTAGAGTTTCGAACATGCCATGTCCCTTGTCCTCCTTCTTGTGGAGGAAAACATGAAAAACAGCAACACCAGTTTCTCAATGTTCTGGCTGCAAGTGAGGCTCCTGGGTCAGAATACTGACATGTCACATGGTCCATATCAAAAAAATCAGAAAAAAGTGTTGGCAAGAGTGGAGGAAACAGAATCCTTTTGCACTGGGTGGAAACCACTGTGGAGGTTTCTCGAAATATTAAAAATGGATCTACTCTCTGATCCAGGAATTCCACCCCTAGGTTTCAATCTGAAGAATACAAAAACTCTAATTCAGAGGGATACACGCCATCCTATGTTCACTGCAGCACAATTTACAACAGCCAGTTTATAGAAGAACATAAGTGTCCGTAAGTGACAGATGAGTAGATTGAGAGGATGCGGTGCAGGTGCATATACACTATGGAATACTATTCAGCTATGAAAAGTGACAGAATCTTACCATATGCAACAACATGGATAATGGAGGGGGCAATGCCAGATGAATACTGGGTGGTTACAATCATGTGGGATATAAAAAAAAGTAAAGGAAGAAACTAAACCAAACCCTAGAAATCTGACTGAGGAACTGAGGCTGCCAGGGAGAATGAGGAGACGCAGGAGGAGGGAGGCCTGGTCTATGGTGGAGGACATGGGTGCTTTGATGGTGGGTTTATTGTGGTGGCAACGGACAGCCGATGAGGCGTGAACCTGTACTTCTAACCTACGCAGTGTTGTAAAGCAACGTTACCCCAATAAGAAAACCTGTGCCACCTGACATTGGGGACCAGAGCTCAATTCCTCTGTGGCCAAGAAGGGAAGGACAAAGAGAAACACAGTAAATCCTGATGCTAGTGCAGACGAGGCTCCAGGGGGTGAACCCCCCTGGAAGGCAGACCCTCATCCTCCAGAAGAAGCAGTCACTGGTTTGGGATCTGACCCCTGTGCACATTACTACTCTCAGGGTTCCCCCCCAAGCTGCAGGAATTTCTTTTTCTTGTTTTTTTTCAAAAAAGATTTATTTATGCAGACAAGAACGGGGGTGTAGGCCAGAGGTGCAGGGGGTTAGAGGATTCACCGGAGACAGAGTGGGGAGCAGAGCAGGTGTATCTACTGTGATATACTGCTGAGGGGAGCAGCGGGTGAGTCAGGAGAGGTCTGCAGTGCCATGTGGGTAGCTCCCTGGCCGGGGATTGAACTCATGCTGCAGTGGCTGCAGACAGCTTCATAGTGCTGAGACTTAACCCCTTGTGCCACCAGGAAGGTCCAGGATGCAAAATGAATGGTCTAACCTACTTTCCACAGTAGAATGTTGGTGGTAATCGAGACTGATCCAGTCCCTCTGGGAAACAGTATGGAGGTTTCTCAGAATATTAGCAGTGGATCTACCACCTGCATGTGCACAGGAAAATGTGCCCCTGTGCCCGAGACATGCATGCCAGGGCCATACATCCTGTGTGAAGAAAGTGAAAGCCCAGAGGACTTAGGGCTCCTGCAGTGTCTGGGGAACAGGCCCCCAGCTTCACAGCCATGGCCATACTCCAGGCCGCACGCTCGGGGCTCAGCAGGGCAGACTCTCTCTTCTCCACAAGCAGTGTTGCTAAAAGACCACACATTTTGCAAGATGATGCCTTCCAGACCCACACTCCTTAATGCAAGAGGATGCTCAGGCCTGTGGGGGCGACCACGATCAGTTCCCCGGATGCAGCACCCATCAGTCCTGGCCTTTCGCTGCAGTTGCTCCCTCATAGCGTCAGGCTGTGGTCACCTCCATTTCCACAGAACGGGGGCTCCCTGCGTTTGGAGGCCGGACGTGCACACACATGCTTTGCAAACTGACATAAAATGCAGACGAAGGTGGAAGTCATTAATGCTGTAAATTATTTGCTATTAAAAATGGGGAAAAACCTCTCCCTTCCTCCGGGAGGGGAAGGCATAATGCCTTGAGGGCTATGTGGTCATTTGGAGGTCACTTCCTTCTCTTCTCTCCATTTACTGAACTATTTTTGGAAATCGAGTTATATTTTTCCCCTTTAAAGCGCATTATTGATACTTGGCACCTCCGCGGTAATGGAATTTTGAAGAGCTCGTCCTGTCTCCGTCGGAAGCAGGTCGTGGACAGTGTGAAATGTGCTGGAGATTGACAATTCCGGGACGTGGGGCTCCGAGCCCTGTCACCGTGTGGGGGGGCTGGAGGCCCTGGGGAGTCAGCGCGAGGTCAGGCACCACTCTGAGGTAGACACCTGGGTTAATAAGTAAACCTACAAATAAACCAGACTGTGTTGGGACTTTTCTCAGATGGGGTGGAGAGTAAGGAGAGAAACTGTGCGCGTGTCTGTCTGTGTGTGTCTGATGTGGGGGGAGCAGAGGCGGGGCTGCAGGTGAGCAGGTGTGTTGATCTGCTGCCCCAGGCTCTGGCCATCAGCACATCAGGTCTCGTCTTTGAAACACAGCTGATCCTGCCTGACCTTCCAGCTTGCTAAGGTCCAGCGAGGGGACTATTTAGAGAGTTCTGGAAAATGGCGACTATTCCACAGAGGCGTGGAGTGGTGTGGGGGTATCAGTGATAGGGGACTGTTGAGGTCCTTGCGCTACACAGGCTGGGGCTTTACCCCAGGAGCAGACCTGGGCTGTTCCTGGGTCTGTCTCTGCACCTCCCAGCTCCTATGGCCGAGCCTGTATCTGGAGTGTTCTGTGTCTCTACATCTTCATCGCTGCTGCAGAGCCTTATCTGTCTCTGTGTTTCTACAAATATCTACATCTGTCTCTATCTTACATCTGCCTCTCTAGTCATCTCGAGATGCTCTGTCCCTATCTATATGTCTGTGTATAATCCATGCCTCTACCTGTCGAGTTATGTCTCCATGGCTAGATCTATGCCCACACCCACATGTTTATCTTTAATTTACATATATCTGTATCTGTGTTGATACACCGATGACTGTATAAAATGTGTATCTAGATACTGCTGTCTTCTATAGATACAGAAAAGGCAGGAGGGGCGGGGAGAGAGAGATTGAGCTTTTCCATCATGAGAAGTGGGGTATGGCTGTAAATGAGCCATCACAGTTTTGACTTATAGCTCTCAGGAGGGACTTGCAGTAAACAGACATGCTTTGGATGAATTGCAATTGTGGTAAGTGCTCTACAGGAAAAGGACCAGATGAAAATAAGACTCATCCCAGCAGGTGTTTTGGGAGGCTGGGACCCACAAAGTGAAAGGCTGGGTCAGCTCTCCTGCCTCCCTGTGCCTGGACACTGGCTCTTGGGAGCTGATGTCTAAGAGAAGCTCTTCATTCTAGAAAGCGCAATTGTTCGAGTTTAATACGAAGTCAAGTGGGGGACCCTTCATGGATGAATAAAGGGGGTGCTTTTAATGATTTAATACTTTTCTGTTTGGTATCCTGGGCCTGATGGTGGGTATTTTTTAAATCCACTAACATTGCCATCAAGAGAAGCTCTCCTTGCTCGGCTGGTGTCCTGCCTCACCGTGCTGACCAAGCCCTTCCCCTCCTGCCCCTCCAGGCCGGCCCCCATGTCCACCCCCCAGAGCGTCTTAATGGAATGAATGTGAGTCCTTGAGCCTGAAAGCCAACTCCTCTCTCTTTTCTCTCCCCATTTGCAAACACACCTCTGTGTGGCTCCAGGAAGCTCCCACAACAAAAGGACTGGTGTCAGGGAGACTGAGTTCACAGTTCAGTGAAGAGACAGGCGGGCTCGGAAAATGACAGCGCTTGTGTTTGCATTTTAATTTAATTCTCCCCAAAAGGGGCCCCGCTTCTGCTGCTCTGGGGCTCTGACACATGGTGCATCAGTGAGTATGTTTCTGCATCGTTTCCTTGGGTGCCAATTCCGCCTCTCTGTAAGCGCCCTGCTGGCAGGGACCTGGGCCTGTTTCATTTACCCTTGCACACTCACACCCTGACACATACTTGGCACTCCGTGAATATTTGAAGAAATACATGAACAATTGCACAGGGATCTCCCGTGCGTGACTTCAGACGCTAGCGTTTTGTAACAAGTACTGGCCTGTAAACCAAGGCAGACACTTTGAAACTGGAAAACCTCACACTGATTTTCTGTTTTTTTAAAAAAATATGTATTTATTTGTGTGTAGAAGAGCTGGGGTACAGGCCAGAGGTGTGGGGGTGAGATGATTCACCAGAGACAGAGTGGGGAGCAGAACAGGCAGATCTACTGAAACCTGCTGTTGAGGGGAGCAGCAGGCGGGACAGGAGAGGTCTGCTGCGCCATGTGGGTAGCTCCCTGGCCGGGGATCAAACTCAGGCTCTGGAAGTGGTAGCGCTGAGACTGACTCCCTAAGCCACCAGGGAGGCCCTGATTTTCCGTTTAAAAGTTAAGACGAGTGTGTGCGCTGATGAAACAAGTCTGTTCAATTGTGAATTTTTTTAAGTATATGTTTTACCTCCATAAAAAGTCAAAATAGCGAAACATTCTAGAAAAGTATTTGAATGGAAAAATAACACAGACCCAACAACTGTTTTAAAAGAGGACGGTGAGGAGATCAGGTAGGCCGCGTGCCGCTCCACACCGCTGTCTCAAATAAGCGAGACATTTATATTCTTTCCAAACTGAGGGAAAATCAAAATCCACTGGCCACCCTCCCTGTCCCCTGGCTGTCTCGTACGTGGCTCTGCTTCTGGAGATCTGAGATAATCATTTTGTCCTTGAGAGTCTCATGGCTGTGCTCTTGGAGGGTTTGGGTTTAAAATCTTCGGATTTGATCCTGTGCAGAAAAACAAGGCGCGAGCACCTGGGAAGCATCTGAAATCAGGCCCTGCCAGGACTGGCGTCCCCCCACCCCCCGTCCCTTGTCCTTTAGGAGGCAGGGGACACCCCCCCGAGAGCCCTTGCTGCAGGTGCCCCCTCATGATCCATGTGCTGGTTTGGGGGTGGAAATGTGGGCAACAGCCGTAAGCATCTCGGAGCTGTGTGCATGTGTGTGCGTGCACGTGTGTGTTGGTGCACATAGTGTATTTACAGGTGCAGGAACACAAATCACCCAAAGACCCCCGGGGTGTGCTGATGGACCTTTGACCCCACGTGTCGTCACAAGGCTCCTAAGGACCCGAGCGCTGGGAGCACAGGCTGCTGCTTCTGGGAGAGACACGCTCCTGCTGGGCACACATGTCTGTGCGGTGGCGCTGGTATCCACGCCTGTGGTGAGACAGGGCCCTGGGGCCCGGGGGAGAGGCGGTGTAGGTAGGAGAGACAGACGTGGGGGTGCAAACCACCCCCCACCCCGGAGACGCCTGCAGGTTCTGCCACCTCTGCTCCCGTCCCCAGGGGTCAAGTCATTTCTTCGTCGAGCCTGTTTCCTCAGCTCCTATTTGGGGATGACAGAGCTGTTTAGTGAAACGTGTGGGCTGGTTGAGGGCTCAAGGTGCATCATGGCACATCCAGCTTCAGCTCCTGAATGCAGGTGTCGTTCCCACTTCGTCCTTGTCCTTCCCTTTCTGACAGCGGAAACCAGGTGTCACCCTGGTCTGGGGGTGTGCTCAGCACCCCTGCTTGGAAGCCAGTCCTCTGACACCAGGGGTGTCCTGAACACAAGCTCAGAGCTGGCAGCAGCCACCTGCAGTTGGCGCAGGCCCCGCCAGCTCAGAGCCCAGGCCTTCCTAGCGCCACCCACGCCACATCCCAGCCCCCAGCCCTGAGGGCCCCGCGCCTCCCGCTGCTGCCAGCTGCCAAGCGCACAACTTCCCGTCACTACCCTTCGGTCCAGTCATCTCCTAAAACCAACTTAGCACACCGAGGGAAGAGCTGCACTCTTGCTGAGCGAGTTTTCTCACAGATGATGTTGCAGATAAACAGCTGAGGACAGTCCATGGGCAAAGGTGGGGGCCCAGGCCATCGACTACGTCTCTCGGCAGGTGGCTGAGTCACCCCCTGGTAGAGTAAAATACTCACCAGTGAGGAAACGCCACTGAGCCTCAGTTTCCAGAGCTTTTATTGGGGTTTTATTTTGCAGACACATTTGGTTAAATCATCATCCATGTGCCTGAAATCCATCTCTCCCCAGAGGTCGGGCCAGCCCTAAGTGCCAGCCCTCTAATCATGCGGATGGTTATCCAGTGACCGGCCCCATCTGGAAGCTCTCTAGGGCCTCCCCATCCATCTCACCTGCCATATCTCCCTACCCCACCTCTACCCCCAGAGTGTGCACCTGTCAGCAGCCCACCTACATTTCTTTTTTTAATATGATTTTATTTATGTATCTAAGAAGTGGGGTACAGGCCAGAGATGCAAGGGGTGAGAGGACTCACCAGAGACAGAGTGGGGAGCAGAACAGGTGGATCCACTGAAATACACTGCTGAGGGGAGCAGTGGGGAGACAGGAGAGGTCGGCTGTGCCATGTGGGTAGCTCCCTGGCTGGGGATGGAGCTCTTGCTGCTGTGTTTGCTAATAGCTTCATAGTGCTGAGACTTAACCCCTTGCACCCTGAGGGAGTTCCCCAATGTGCATTACTTTGCCTAGTGGCGTCCTCTTGCCAGAAGTGGCTTTGCTCCCCAGCACTAGGCTGTGAGTCACGGGGATGCCTGCCCCCTCGAGGGAGGCAAATCAATTGCACCCATTTCAAGGGCGATAGGATGGAAGATGAGGCCTGGAGCCCAGAGGATCTGAACCCACTGTTCTTTGCCCGACCGGCTCTGCTGGCTCCTGGGTTAAGACTGTGCAGGTGGAAGTAGTCTGGGGGTGCTAGCCCCCAACTTTGCTCTGCTTGTTTAAAATCTGTTACTAACAACCAGTCATTCTGGGTTCCCAGCAAAGTCGCTTGTCCTTTCGACTTGTTGCAGGCCCAGGAGTGAGCAGAGGCGCCGCCTGCCCAGGAAGCTTGGCGAACGGGGCGGGTGTTTGTCTCTTGTGTGCTGTGTGTTTCCAATGCCTTGGTTATTAATTGTTCGTCTATCTTCCAGTATCATTTTAGATCTGGTGATAGTTTCTGAATTTCTCTATTTATAGAAAACTTTGAACTTCATAAATATTAAAACGCCCTATTATCTACACGCAGACTGCCTTTACTATGGCCATAGAAATCATGCAATTATTACCAGCACCGTTAATTAATTTTGAAAATAAATAATGGAAGGGGATGCTATTTGTGACTTAAAAATGAGAAAATGAAAATTATCCTCCATTCTGTCACCTCGGATGAGTCTAGCTATGGTCTCAGGCTTTCATTAGTGAAAGTTTTACGTTCCTCTACATAAAATAAGTAATTGATTGTGAGGAATGTCTTGAATAGCGATCGATTTTCATATGGAGTGATTAAAATCTCCTTTTAATGCAACAGCCAAAAAGTGGCCCTCCCCTAATGGTCACATCCTAGGAAATTTCCATACTCAGCTGATTGAAACCTTGAATCTTAATGGAGAGAGATTCCCCAAGAAAAGCAAGGACCTGTTTCTTGGGGGTGAGCATGGACAGACCTCATGGTCTTCGCAGCGTCCTCTGGGCAGCTCCTAGACTCTGCTCCTCCAGGTCTACCTCAGTGTGAAGATGGCGCCCTCGGCGGCAGGCCCGCCGCGGCTCCCGGTTCCAGTGCTGGCTGGCACGTTGTTTTTGTTAGAGGGACTCCCTGGGCCGCGGCCTGGGGTGAGCTAACAGAGCCTTTGCTCTGGGGGTCATGGACAAGTGTGCTCTCCCTTTTGACAAGAGACTGGCCTTCACAGAGGCGTGGGCTGGATCTGTTCTCATCAAAAATACATTGATGGGCCTCCCTGGTATTGTAGGGGTTAAGTCTCAGGCTATCAGTGCTGCAGCCTGAGTTCAATCCCTGGCCAGCGAGGGTCCCACATGGCGCAGCAGACCTCTCCTGCCTCTCCGCTGCTCCCCTCAGCAGTGTATTTCGTCAGTCTGCCTGTTCTGCTCCCCACTCTGTCTCAGGTGAATCCTCTCACCTCCCGCACCTCTGGCCTGCACCCCAGTTCTTGCATGCATAAATAAATAAATCTTTAAAAAAAAATCCAAAGTCTTAGACACAGTGGCAGATTGGAGGTGGTCGGAGGGTGAGGTGGGGGGGGGACAGTGAAGGGGGCCAGCTGTAGGGTGATGGTGGAGACTAGACTTTTGGTGTCGATGATGATTGGTGTCTGCAGATGCAGAATTGCAATGCTGTGCACCTACTCCTGAAACTTTGAAAATGTTTTAAACGATTATTACCTCAATAACAATTTATTTTTAGCAAAATGAAAGATGTCTGCTGTTTCCTTTGGCTGTTAGGGGATGCTGTTTGTTCAGCTCACCATGCTTATCTACAGGCCCCCACGCGCCTTTAAATCACCCCCTATAAAAACTGTCTTTCTGCTCCATTCGCTAAGTTTGAGTTCTCAAGTGCAGACTTTCATCAATGTCATCGAAGCTTTTTTGTTTTTACTGTGATCAATAATAACAACTGCCTTTTCCCATCGTGACCTAGCCCTCACCCACAGTCACGGAACAAAGATTCACCAACACTTGGATAAGTTCTAATTTGTTTCCATTTACAAGAAAATGCTGGCCACAAATTCCCAAGCAACTTCACACACGTGCGTGGATGGGCCACGGATCTAGGTGGCTTGGACCCCGCCAGGGACCCGGATCCTCGGTTGGGACATGAGGACACTC
Source organism: Talpa europaea (assembly GCF_964194135.1). NCBI lineage: Eukaryota > Metazoa > Chordata > Mammalia > Eulipotyphla > Talpidae > Talpa > Talpa europaea. Next base: position 99,890,670 of record NC_140079.1, on the reverse strand, counting down.
TGTGTTTCCAGTTTAGCTTCCTGCTTTCTCTGCCTGCTGAGGGGGGCTGGCGTCTGCTTAGTCTCTCTTTGGGTGGTTCTTAGTGCCGTCACGGAATGTACCTGCGGGTAACTTTGAAAGGAAATTCATCATGAAATACCATAAGATAATTCAAGTGTAAGGTTATTGAGAAAAGCTACAGCAAACCACACACTTAAGAATTTGTTGTCACTTAGAAATTGACCTTGAACTCCCCTGTAGAAAATAGGCTGAGCGCGTGAACAGCTGCCGAGACCGTGGGACAGACGTTCTTGGTCAAACCAGTATTAGCTTGGCAACGACAACTTGCATGCCGGAGAGTGACCTACTGATCACCAGCGACATTTATCTTTAATAAGGGATGCCTGGGAAGACAAGATTCTCAGCCGGCTACAAATATCAAGCCTATACTTTCAAGGTGAGAGCTTCTGCTCTTGCACTTAATCAGACACAACTGGTGATCTAGATGGTTTCTAAACAGTGACGGTTTTGAGAGAGGCTGTCTTTGTGGGGACGTCCCAGGAATGTCTGATGTGGTGACTCGAATAGCAGGACCCAAATAAAGGTTTCTCTTTGGGTCACATGTTCATAACCAATGCATCCGCGGCCACACCCGCGAGTCTAGGAACTCACACTGGCTGCTGCCCCCGCACTTGAGGCTCCTTAGCGCTTGGTCATTTTTACCTTTGGGGGAAACTTGTGACCAACGGGAGCAGAGCAGACAGCCAGCAAGGACCGCAGAGCTTTGGGTCCCCTGGGTACAGGTGAGGAGCCTTGTCTGACGGACGAGCCCGTGTTCCTACATGGACGGCGGGGAGGCGGGGTCTCTGGGCAGGAAGGGGCACAAACACCACGGATCCCGCGGAGAGGGCACGGGAGGCGGCAGCCCTCAGACCATGGGAAGCTGTGGAAGGACCGTCTTCTACATGGTGACAACCCCGTGTTCTGGGGCCTCCCACCCCACAGATGCCTGTGCCCGCTGCTCAATCAAGACCTTCTCTTCAGGACCTCTCTGCAGGACAGTGGTTCGCAGCAGGGCTGTTGCATCCTCAGGGGAAACCCGTCAGTGCGGCTGGAGACGTGTTTGGCTGTCCCCGTGGGAGGGGCTGGTGGGGCGCCGGCATCCAGCAGGCAAGGTCAGGGATGCGCTCAGACAGCCCGTGTTGAGGATGAAGGGGGCTCTGGCCCCAGATGTCGGCAGAGCTGAGGTTGAGAATCCCCGCTGCGGAGGAAGATCTACCACTGCATCCACTTAATAAATGCACCAAAGAAGCCCTCAGGGGCTTCAGTGACACGCATGAGCCCACCCGACTGAGGTGCAGCCGGCTTTGACCCCAGAAGTCCGGCTCAGAGCTCACCCCTTGTAGGGTAAGGAAAAAAGCATCAGGCTTTTCTGCCCTCCTGCCATTAGGATGGATGATGGATCCCTGCAGGCCTGAGTGCACGCCTGATGGCGGGCACCTGCAGTGGGGTGTGGGCATGCGTAAGTGGGTGCACCTGGGCTGAGAGACTGAGCCTATAAGGGCGGCGTCACGGGGACGCCAAGAGAGCAGAGAAGCAGAGAGAACAAGAGCAAAAAAGACAGCAAAAGAGAAGCAGAGCCCACCAGAGAAGGCTGGAGAGCCCAGAAAGAGTGAAGACTTGCTGGGGGCTGGGAGGCCCAGCCCCCCGGCACCGCTGCCTGCCGTGTACCCAGTAAAATACCAATAAAAGCCTGCAAAAGCCCCCGAGGGCTGCAGGACTTCTCCTTTACCCTGTTTGCTCAAATCAGAGAGAACCTGCTCCGTGTCTACCTGCTGTTACACCTCCGAGCCCCGACCTCACAGACCCTGTGTCACGAGTGAGGGAGGAAGCACGAGGGGTGGTCCTGCTGGGCCAGGACGGCAGCAGCTCCCGGGCCTCGTGGGTTTGAAAAGCTGGGGCGCGTCTCTGAAGCCGAGCGTCCACGGGGGAAGATGGGCTCCCTCCGGGGACCTTGGTTCGATCAGGAGCTTGAGATTTGTTGTGGCCGAGTGGTCAGCACAAGACCCCAGTGTGCGCACCTGCCGGCGCTGCCGTCCTAAACCGCCGCTGCTCTTCCAGAGACGGCCCCACAGGTGTGCCGCGCGGGGCCGCGGGCCTCCAGCCGCCTGCCTGCTCATCATCTCGTCCCGCGACAACCAGAGCCGTGTCTACTTTTCCCAACAACGTGCAGCGACGTCCTCAAAACCAAATTGTTGAGATTCTCATTTATGCAAAGAAAGAACAGCGCCTCTGTAATTTTCCATTAGGTGGATTTATTTCCTCCGGCTTCTCCACATCAAAACACAGCCCTGGCAAGCACTGGGTTTCCCCGAGCCAGGGCCCGCCGGCCAGTCTCGAGAGCTCCAGCCTCTGAGGAGTGAATGTGCCTCCTTCAACCGGTCTGCGAACCAGCGGCTCCTGGTGGGATGTGCCCAGGATGCGGGGGACGAGGCCCCTCTCCGCCTGCCTGCCTTGCTCCTTCTTTTGTTTGTTCTTCTCAGTTCTGCTTTCCGAGACACAGAAGTCAGGCCCCCCGGGTGTCTGTCCCTCGCACTGTATTCTGTGCGCTCGGAAGGACCCGGAGTCTGAAGCCCCTACCTGAAGTGCAGGTGTCCCCTGTCCACCCCGTTGTCGTCGCTGAGCTTCCCCCTTCCCTCTCCACCCTCCTGGTCCCGTGCCTCGTCCTGTCTCCATCCACCGTCAAATAAGAGTTCCAGTTACCCGCCCATGAGCCTGGTTATTTGCCTGTTCATAAAGAGGATGTGTGTTTAGTCTCCTTCCCAGCTGCTTTCTTTAATGATACAGGCCTGTCAAGTCCACTCTTGCAAGGCAGCCCTGTGTGTTTTCCATATTAGAAAGTTTCACCAGTAAGTCTAACCCTTAGAGGGGCTCAGGAAACACCTGACACATGAATGCTAAGTGGAGAAGTGACTATGTGGCCGGGATTAAATAAGGCACAGGCCAAGGCCTAAAACCAGCCACGCTGGATGCAAGGCGCTCCCTTCGACTTATCTCACCAGGTGATGAAGCCAAGAGCACTTGCTGCGCACTTTTTGGACATTGTTATGCTCCGTGCTGTCACTGAGCCTCAGGAGCCAAGCACATTTATTTTCTCCATTTTATAGTTGGTGGTGGAGGTTTAGCACAAGCACACAGTAGGCCCACACTGAGCCAGGGCGGTTGTCGCTCATGCGTGTTAGGAAGCCACTGCCATCATGGGGCAGGCACAGAATAGCGTCTCTTAGGGAGACACTCACGACGGAGGAAGCCTGGCAACAGCTGCTCTTCGGGTGTTTACAATCTGGAGCAATAAAGGAGGGGAGATATGGAGCTATCCAATTTGAATTGTCTGCATTTTTTTAAGATTTATTTGTTTATGCATATGAGAACTGGGGTACAGGCCAGAGGTGGGGGGTGAGAGGATTCACCAGAGACAGAGTGGGGAGCAGACCAGGCAGAAGGACTGAAATACACTGCTGAGGGGAGCAGTGGGCGAGTCAGGAGAGGTCTGCTGTGCCCTGTGGGTTGCCCCCTGGCCGGGGATTGAACTCGTGCTGCAGAGGCTGCGGACAGCTTCATAGATTGCGTCTTAACCTCTTGGGCCACCAGAAAGGCCTTGAATTGTCTATAGTTTTGCATCACCTTTAGTCTTTCTGAGATAGGGGCCAACTTTCCTTTGTTGGTGTTTTGTTCTTCAATTATACCTAAAATCTGGAAGAGCCTTACGTGGAAAAGCACTGTGTTGCCATTGCTGGGAGCCCCAAGGAGAGTCGTTCTGGAGGAGGAGCAGGGATCTAGATAGAACCTTCTTCCAGAACCAACGACCATGTGCAGACCTCTCACCGCGACCCCCCTCCCACCACACACAGTGTCCAGACCGTCCCCAGGGCTGTCCTTGCCAGGCACCTCCCTTCAAACAAGGCGATGCCTCTCTAATTTTGTAAATGTTTTTTGAAATCTTTACTTAGCTAAACTTCAGCACCAACTTCGACTTACTTGGCGAGCCCAACTCCGCTGTCCTCTCCCAAGAGCACTCAGTGACATCCGTGCCCTCCCAGGCGTGTGTTTGTGTTGCGTGGAGTTCTTTCCTCTGCCCCCCGCCCCGTCCCCTGTGCTAGGGTCTGAGAGCCCTCGAGCCCGGGGCTCAGTTATGTCCATTTGCTACGTCCATCCTCGCCCTCCCTCACCTCTGCCTCGTGGCCACTCAGTAAACGCTGAAGGAAAAGTAGGACTATGAAGTAGTGAAAATAGCAAAAGATAATTCAGGTGCGTTTCCACCTAATTTCTGGAACCAAATTCCCTCGCAAGGGAACCGCTGGAGTCGCTGAAGCTAATGTGGGCCCCCTGCCAATATCATTTCAGAAAACATTCAGATGGATGCTTTCCCGCGTGCGTCAGGAGCAGAGAGCGCACCTGCACATCTGGGTTAGCTACAGGTAGCCATCCTCCTCATTCCTCACCAGCAACGTGACACTTCCCCGCCAGCTCCTGTGTTCTGCACTCTGCGTGCACACAACCGCTTTTGCCTGGTTGAGCCTCTGAAACTCTTATTATCTCGGATTATGAAGACAAGCTGTGCGGCGAACAGGCATGATCTCAGGCTGAGTTCACTGGAGGCGGAGGTCAGCTCGACTTCCTCGGACCATCCATCAGTAAAGAGTTTGCTTGTTTAATGCACAGACAGAGAATCAAAGCGAAGAAGTGGGGTGCCCCCTCCCCTCCCGGCTGTCAGGTAGACACTGGATTTCACCGAGCTGTTAGAAATCTTAATGGACCCCACTGAGCTGTTTCAGGTTGTTAGTGACAATCACTTAATTTCCTTGTTTGGCAGCTAACAAGGATTTTAATCTTGGTTTCAGATTAATCACAAAGCCTCACTGTCCTTTTCTCCCCTCTGCGTGGGGGTTTCAACTCTGCGCAATCGATGAAAAGGAGAATTTCTTGCTTTCCTCCCCTCTCCCGCAGCTGAACAAAAATGGACCTTCAGCAAAATTATATGTACAGTGATTTCTCACATGTGTTCCAAATGCATAGCAGCCAAGACTGGAAATACAGCGAAGTTTGTGCCAGTGATTGCCCCTGGGTGAGTCGATTAAGAGCAGATCCCCCCACTACTTCTTTATATAGTTTTACACTTTCACCATTTGCTGTGATGAACCCGTATTACTTTTACAATAAGAATAAGGAAATGAACGGGTGAGGGTTTCCGAATCAAGGACGAACAAAGAAGAGGCGAGCTCGGAGTGAGACAGAAGCTGGGAAATGTTCGCCATTAAAGGAAGGGTTAAAAAATGCATTGGGGGGGGCCTCCCCGGTGGCGCAGTGGTGGAGCGCTGGGTTGCGAAGCTGCCTGCAGCCTCTGCAGCATCTGCAGCATCGGTTCAATCCCCGGCCACCAGGCGAGGGTCCCCAGGGCATGCAGACCTCTCCTGCCGCCCGCTGCTCCCCTCAGCAGTGTACTTCGTCAGTCTGCCTGCTCTGCTCCCCGCTCTGGCTCTGCTGAATCCTCTCACCCTCCCGCGCTTCTGACTGTACCCAGTGCTTGTATAAATAAATAAATAAATCTTTTAAAAAATGCATCAGGGTAGAAGCGAGTGTTTGGAGAATTAGCTGCACCCAAAGGGGGTACTTATTAGACATCACGCGACCAGCAGGCCCAGTTCATCACATCTCTCCTTCCTGGTGTATCGGGGTTTGCTCCTAGGAAAGACCCCGCCTTGCACTGCTACTTCTTTCTCTCCCATTCCCTTGCACAATCGACAGCCTTCGAACGAGTACCACTGCAGAGGCCGGAGAGCTGGCGCTCAGGGACATGATAGAGGTGGCGCAGGTGGGGACGAGATGTCTTTCGCTCTGAGTGCTGATGTGCGGGGCGGGGCTGCCTGGTGCTGGGGTACGCGGCGTCGTCGTCGTTGAAAAGGACCAGCCCTGCATCCAGGCGGCTTATTTTGAGCCTGCAGGTGGAGGGGCCGTGGTGCCATCTGAACGTCCCCTGCCTCGGTGTTTGCATTGTTCCGGTCCTTACTGGCTAATTGCCACGCGATAGACAACGTCGCTTCCACTCCAGTTTGGAAGTCCATGCAGCAGAGGCCGGTGTCAGCACACAGAGATAAATGCATATTCAGATAAACAGAAGGCGCCGCGGGTCTTGTCGAGCCAGGCTTGGGGAGCCCTGGACACCCCCGGCTTGGTTCCCAAGGTTGTTGTCCTCCCAGGGGCAGGGGGCGGCCGCCCGCCCCTCACCTGGAGCCGTTCCTGTGGGCAGAGAGCCCCGAGTGCTCTGCGGGCCGTCGCGGTGCGGAGAGAGGGCAGTCGGGCAAGCTGTGAGAATGAGGCGAGTGCCCGGCGTGCGTGCCAGGCGCTGGCGCGGGGGAGCAGCGCGCGGGTTTATCCCGGGAAGCCGCTTTTAAGGAGGTTATGAATTTTGAATCAGAGTTTTGTTGTCAGGGGAATGCTTCTTAGAGGGAAAGAAATGTTCTTTTTAACAAGATTTCTGGCAAACTTTGACACAGTCATTATGGTCATGAGCTCAGATACATTTTGCGTAACGAGGAGATAATGTCGCCTTCTGAGAGAGCCTCCCCCCATGCGCCCCTGTGTCCCCCCTTTCCGTGTCCCCGTGTCACTGTGTCTGTGTCACTGTGTCCCCATGTCACTGTGTCCCCACGGCCCCAGGCTTCCAGCCCCTGGGCAGTGGTGCTGTCAGGACCAGAACTCCGTTGGGGTAACATGCTGTGGACACAGGGTCCCCAGAGAGACACCCCCCATGTTTTCAATAGACGGGCTGTCATCCCCACACCGGGGTTTTCTGCTGCAAACCAAGGCGGTGGGTGGCACGTCCCACCCTCGCCCCCTCCCCTGCCCGCCTCGCCCCGCTCCGGCCTCTCCTTTGATGTCCTGTTCCCCACTCCCGGGTCACTGCGGCTTCCTGCCCTCTCCCTCTGCTGCGCTCTGATAATAGCACCCCTCTTTTTACATGAGCGGCCAGCATTCCACCCGCTGAAGGCTGCAAACTGTGCAGAAGCCAGTTAATAAGTGGGCTGTGTTCCCTGCGAGAGGGGGGCCTTCTGGCCGCGGGGGTTAAGGCCGGAGGAGAGGCGGTGAGGGACAGGCAGGCGCCCGGGGCTGGAGGGGCTGGTCTGGCTGGAGGGGCTGGTCTGGCACAGAGTGGGCGCTCACTGGGAGGAGGAAACTATGATAAGGGATGGCAGAAAGGAGGCCACAGGGAGCCTCGGCTCCCGCCCCTGGGAGGATGGGGTGCTGTGGGTGCAGGTCTGAACGTCTGTGGGAACAGGTCCTGCTCCCCCGGGGCTTTGCTTCTGTGCTGACATCCCTGGGCTTCTCAAGAGGGGCGTTCACTCCCTCGGGGACACGGAGCCCTGTGGATTTCTGAAGGTCAGGGTGATGGCGATGCCAGGAACGCTGCGGAACCCCCACAGAGTGGGGCACCCCAATCACGAGGGTTTCCAGCCCGGAATGTCCACAGTGGCCAGACTGAGGAGACTACAGGCGCTTCAGGACGGTGTGGGTGTGAGAGGGGTGGGGAGAGATTGGGGGACAGGGGTATCGCTTTGCACACAGGTTTCGCTACAGGGTTTCCATGGCAGCATTGTTTAAGTCCAACAACAGGGATTTGGAAAATCAAATTACAATTTCTCTTCGCGCCCGTGATGAAACGGCCCTGCAGCCGTTATAAATGATGCCCGAGGACGATGTTTAATGAGATGGAACCATGTTCCTGGGAACCGATTAAATGCAACAAGCAAGTAGCGCAACTCTACTTGGGTGTGATGGCATTTTTGTTTTCAACAGGCTATTTATAGACATTTATGTTGACTGCATCGAAGTCAACACTCAGAACGGGACACACAGAAAGAAGCACCCTACGATATTAAGTCTTACCCCTTGGGTAATTAAGCTAGGAGTGAGTTCAGTATTTCCCTTCTGTTATTAAATTTCTTCCTAATCCCCATCAATGAACAGAGAACCTTTATTGTGACAACGAAATGGCAGGGTTATTTTCAAAAATATTATTTTTTTAAATATGAAAGTGCAGTTGGAGTAAACAGCAGGGTAGGGCTGTCTAGCCGGGGTGTCTTTCGAGCTTGGGAAGCTGGGTTGGGGCGTGTTCCCAAATGCAAGTGGGTGTGAGGAGGGCACTGGTGGGTCTGGAGGGGGAGCTTTGGCTCCGATTGTAAGTGTGAAGGGCCGTACGGGGAGAGAAATAGTCTAAAATCATCGTCCTGTCATCGAGATCTTGATTCTACCTAGGTCCTCTCCTGAACACGCCAGTGTCGGCGAGAACGAGCTACAGTTGTCAATGGCTCCCCGCCTCCTCTGCCCCCTGCCGTCTCCTGGCTGACTTGCTGGGGGTCCTGTAGGGCAGGTGTCTTGACTCTTTAGAGAAGCTGTGATGCAAACCCCACGACCCTCTGGAAGAGGCCGCACTTGATATCAGTCACACGGGCCTTCTCTCGACTCCTTTTGTTTTTATATATTAAGAAAATCCTGCTTGCTTTCAAACCACCTGAATGCGCTCTGTAGCCATTTCTAGTGGGCGAGTTTGTTTTGTCTTCTGTATTCTTCATGATACCTGGAGATCCAACTGAGAGAGAGGGAGAGACAGAGCGGGGGAGCGAGGGAGAGGCAAAATCACTCCCACTTCGGCAAATTCCCTCCCTTCCTGGGGAATAAAGCAGCTAATCACCATTACTCTTTACTTTTTTTGATTGAGGCAAATTTGCATAACATACAATTAACCATTTTAAGGTGCACAATTCAGTGGATTTAGTAGCATTCAGTGCACTCACATCCCGAAGGAAGCCCGGTGCCCGCCAGGCGGTCCCCCCAACCCTGGCAGCTGTGGCGGAGACTTCATGTGCTTCTTGTCCCTGCTGTTTAGACACTGGGTGGCATTTTCAATTGTATCGTAGTTTATGTTGCAGTTCTTTGTCTCTGTCTCAGGCAAGATGGGCAATGAAGAGATGGGTGAATACAAAGAAAAAGAAGGGGGGCCAGAAGGAGGGGAGAGAAAGGAGAGAAACAGGAGGGAGGGGGAAGGGTAGGAGCACCTGGGAGGTAGAGAAAGGCAGGGTGGGCTTTTTTAAGATTTATTTATTTATGCATACAAGACCTGGGGTACAGTCCAGAGGTGCGGGGGCATGAGAGGATTCACCAGAGACAGAGTGGGGAGCAGAACAGGCAGATCTACTGAAATGCACTGCTGAGGGGAGCAGCGGGGAGACAGGAGAGGTCTGCCGCGCCGTGTGGGTAGCTCCCTGCCCAGGGATAGAACTTGTGCTGCAGTGACTGCGACTTAACCCCTTGTGCCACCAGGGAGCCCCCAGGGTGGGTTTTGAAGGAGAGACACCCCTCCACACACACATATCCCCCAGACAGACAGAGATTCATGTGTACCTATTGCAATTGAGACTTAATTTGAGAGTTCTGGAAATCCCAACAGTCCTGGTCATCTCAAAGAGAAAAAGCTAAGGGAGGTAGGTGAGTCCCACCCGGACGCCAGGCTCTGTCTCTCTGGGTCTGACCTCCGAGCACCTGGGGGTCCTTTGTGAGGTTCTGCTTCCTTCCATTGACCTGTTAACACCAACTCTGTCATTGCACCATTCCCACTTGTTCCTCACTTAATAAGTGAGTTTCTGTGATGCTGGTGTGCATGATGGGCCGAGCTCCAGACAGCTGGTCATTACAGGTCAGCCCTGCGGCGCAGACTTGAGAAGGCTTGATAGGCTGTGGCATGGCACAGAAACCCGGTAACAATGGGGAAAGAGACTTTCATATAAATCTTTTTAAGTATAGTATTTCCATATTAAATCTTGGAAAGTGAATGTCTGGCCTCATTGATGGATGTGCCGGCTGCTGATGGAGTGTGCGCGGCCCTCCTGGCAGGCCTCCCGGCACTCCCGGTGATGAGAGCCAACCGGGCACTTCATTATCATCAGCACCTCACAACTCCATTCTTCTCCTTGTCACGCGAACGGCAGCCTCCAGCCTGTGGGAAACAGTTCCCACATGGCTGAAATATGGTCAGTGCTGCAGAGAGTAGCTCTGAACACCGAATAAGTACAACCTCATTCAGACACTTTCTGCAACTAAAGTTGGAGCAATTTGGAGACAGGCCGACCGACGGTCAGCCGACTGGTCTGGACAGGCCGGGGCAAAACGCAGGCCCAGGCAGAGACCTGGACTTCATTCATTGGCATTGAAAGATCAAAATTCTCCTTCATGCAGTGCAAATGATGAAAAATGTTCAGGAGGGTGTAAAGCTGCCACTTCAAATCCTTTTCTGGTGAGCTGGTAGGCTATCTTGATTTAAGGCATAGACCCCAAAGCCACATAGGGCCCCCCTTATCCAGCTGTGTGATGTGGAGCAAATTGCTCTGTGCCTCAGTTTCCTTATCTGCAGAATGGGGGTAACGCTGAACATTGATATAGTTGATGTGAGAACTTCAGGAGGGCATGTTTGGACATCCTTGTGTTAGGTGCATGGTTAGTACTGAATGGATTTGCAGTCATCGTTATTACCAGGAGCTCTGCTCCTGATATCTCAAGGAGAGTGATATTTACCAAGCCGCGCATATCGTTTCTTGATAGGATTCTTCCTTGTTCTAGAAAACAGAGGTCTATTCAAATAAGGAATGATTTCTATGACTTGATTTTCTCACCTGAAAAATGGGAGTGATTCTGGTGCTTTATAGGGCTGTGATTCCAGTAGCTGATCTATGTCAAGCGCTTAACACACTTTTCAATAAGTTTGTTACCATCACCATCCTCACCATCCTCATCCTCATCCCTGTTCCTGCTACCTGGAAAGTGTTGAGGTCCTGTAATCTACCATGTGAGGAGCACTCCCTGAACTCCATAGACAGTGCTCAAGGCTCCTTCATAGGCCTGCTGTTATTCTGTACGATGTAGGATGCTCTCTCTTTGAGACACATTGATGATCTGAAGTCTGACTCAACACACCAACGAGACGGCCATGGCTTCTCTTGCAGAGATTATTACCTTTATGAAAATATCACAAAGGAAGCGGTCAAAACCATGACCGTCTGATCCCAGCAGTATATCGACATGCCACATACCTGCATCTGGGACACACTCGCTCAGGGAGGGACACCTGCCCTGGGCAGCTCACCTGGAGGAGGAGGACGTGTTTTCCTCCTCTTGCTTTGGCAGGTACATGGTGTTGGGGGGATTAAAGAGCTTATTCAATTATTAGTTATGAAATGTCATCGCAGCTTCTGGATTGCCAACTGTGATTGCTACTGGATTTTAATTACCATCAAGCAAGTTCCAAATGTTGAAATGTGTCTGTGGAGACAGCTTGAGTGGAAAGTGGGAGAGAAAGTCATGAAGTAGGTGCAGAACTTTGGGGTCGCCTTTCCACGCAGTCCTGGGATCTTGGCTGGCTCCATGGTGACCCTCCCATGACTGAGTAGTGGTAGTTGTTGGGAAGCTATTTCTCTTATTTACCCACTATCTGCTTCGGGGCAAAGAGCAGAGCATTAGCAGAGTGGTATTTCTTCTGGAGGCCCCGATGGAGAACCCACTTTCCCACCCTTTCCAGTTTCCAGAGTCTGCCCCCTTGCTTGGTTTCATGGCCTCTTCCTGCATCTTCAGAGATCACCTGTCCAAGTTTGTTTCTGTCATCACATCCTCTTGTTCTCTGACCTCTTCTAGGGACAACTGCATGACACTGAACACATCTGAGTAACACGGTGCAACCTTCAATGTCCTTAACTGAGTCCCTTTGCCATGTAGGGTTACAGACCCACAGGCTCTGAGATTAGGACATGGTCAGCGTGGAGGGACATCATGTTTCTCCTGTGGACCTCAGTGGGCAGGGCTTTCTTGCTGGCTTGGGTTCCCTACCCAATTCCCCTTTTTATGATCATCAAGCCTCCTTAGCTTTCCTCAAATAGACCATCATTTTATCTCTCAAGCCTGTTGCTTCCTTTGCCCTTAGCTGAAGCCTCAGTGTATGGCTTGTGTATTATTTAACTTAATTAGCCGATATCTATAATACATCGTGCCTGGCACGTAGAAAGCAGCTACTGAAACAGAATTCAGCCTTTCTGCAACCCATACATGTGATCTTGAATCATGATTCCGTTACTGTGCTTGCTGATGCAGGTTGGGGCCATCTGTAGATGTGATCAATACATCTCTCAGGTCAATACATCTCTGTTCCCTATTGATAAAAACACCCAACACAGTCAACCCCCCCACACACACTTGGCCTTCCAATAGCCCAGTTTCCGAAAATAAGCATTTTCTATATTTCAGAGAATATCTACGTACATTATTTCAGTTAATTCTTCTCCTCCAGCAAATTGTGGCTGATGACCCCTCATTTGGTGTTTATTAAGTTCTTCTGTGTGCCAGGTGATAGGGATGTTAACTGATCCCCACACAGAAGACCCGCTTCCACAGCACTTGTGAAGTCTGCTGGGAGAGCTGGACATGCACATATGCGGCTGTCCATTTATTAACACTTTTGGGTAAACAATGAATCAGCTCTGAGTCCACGTCTCCCGGTTGTCTCAACAGCACGTACACTCAACCTCCAGCATCACTCAGCCCATCGGTCAGATGTCAGGGCGAGTCCCACAGGACCTTAAGGGATGGAGGGGGATCAGCTCACCATCACTTTTTCATGGTGAACACATGTTGCCTCTTATGGATCATCTTTATTCCTTCAGGTGGGTCAAGCCATCCACTGAAGCCACATCCTTGTTTGAGAGTCACTTGGCAGCCTATTGGTGACTTCACGGTGGGTAGTGTCTACCCCCAGCCCCTTTATAGATTGTTGGGGTAGTTAGCCATTTCCAAGTATTTTGGCCTTTGATCCTATTACCTGTTGGCTATTACCTATTATCCTATTACCTATTATCCTATTACCTATTACCTGATGGCTCTGCTAACACCTATTGTGGGCTACTGCTCGTAAATCAGTATATCTAACTCTGCCATCATAATGTTCACAAGATTTTTATGTTCCCTGGAACACTGTTGACCTGAGTGCAGCTCACTAGTTTTAATCAGCGTAGGAACTGGCACCTGCATGGATGGTGGTTGTTAAATAGCTGATGGACTTACTCGAACGTACCACTTATCTGACTCCCAAGTTACATACATTTATGAATCATTTATGACGCAGACTGACTTCTCTTGCCACTATCTTCCCACCCTGAACTTCCCTGAACCTCCCATAGGACAATGTCCACGTTCTTTGTTGTTTTCAGGTCCTTCTCTTGAGGAAGGGGTCGCAAGCAAATGAGAGATAGCTAACTTGTGTCTTGTCTGTTTTTCTGTAACCTCCATTTTCAAGGCAGTGGAGAGAAACTCTTCCGACTCTTGGAAACAGACAAGGACATCGTGAAACTATGGCCAATGCTTTAAAAAAGAAATAAGCATTCTTTTCCCTCTGGTTCAAAAGATAAATGCAGGTTAATAACATTCAATAAATGGTGTACCTTAAAATGGTGTTTTAAGAGTGGTATTGACGCTGGTCACGCCAGAGCCCCCTAATTAAAAGTGGCTGTTGGAATGGTGAGGAATTATCTTGAATTGTTAGTGAAACTACTTTCCTTGTAAGCCTTCTCTGCTACCGTATTTTATGCCACCAATAGCTGTAAACTCCTAATACCTGGGAGCTGCAGCCTAGTGCCTTCACTGGTATGGCTTCCAGAAAAAGATATTTATTTCCCTCATGCATGACGCAGAATTGCAGATTTAAAAACACGCACTAAGCAATTTTGCCAGTATCTTGCACAGTTGCCCTCTTTATTTTCCCCCCCTTGGCCTTAGTATGTTCTATGTAACAAGCAGATCCAAGTTTGCCTATTATTTTCTTGGGGGGAAGACAAGGGCCACCCCCATGTCCATTTTCTTCTCAGCACCTATCATAATTGCGATTGATTAATTCATATTTTTTGCTGTCAATACGCCTCTCAGACTGTAAGTTGCCTGAGGAAAGATGGACAACCCATCCCCCCAAACTGACTCCCACGTCTGAGATGCAGCGGTAACTCCAGGGATATTTGTTGGGTGAATGACTAGATTAGGACAATGGAAAGGGTCACTTCATCCACTTTGCTGACATGCTGACCCTAAGTGCACATGGACAACGTGGGGCGATTTCAGTTTTCCCTACAGTCGACGGGCATAATCATACTCCAGCCCTGCCAGCCCAGCACCAGAGATGTCTATTTTTGAGCCGCTATATATAGAGAGAAGAAACAGTCCCTCTGAATGTGGAGATATGCAGTATTTTTGGCTCTTTGGCTATTTTCAAGGTTCTTCATCTGGACTTAAAAACCAAATTAATAGGCGATCGTTTCCTCTCCTCTTTTGCACAGACGCTATTTTGGGAGGAGATAGATCACACAGTCATGTCAGTGGATGGACAGGCCGTTTTCTCTCCTGTAACGGGACCCGTCTCCCAGAGCCGCATCTCTCCAGGCTGCAGTAATTCCCTCCTGCAGCCTTCCCTCCTGACTTTATTTAGTTGTATTCACTGAAGCTAAGTGAATTTTATTTTTAAAGAGTGTCTGTGCAGAACTAAGCACAGAGAACATATTTCTGTTGGACTCTGTCTTTGCAGCTTCGAAGTCCAAGTTTTCATTGTCGTTTTTTGCTTCCTTGTAAGTGGTGCTTGGTCAGCATCTAATTTGATCATTAAGGATATTTCACAACCCGTTGGTGCTGCTTCAGCCCCACTGGTGAGGTCTGCCAGGAGTCCTCATTCTCCTGGAGGCCCCACCGGCCACGTCAGTAGATGCTATGCAGGACCGACAGGGTAAGGAACTGAGCCTCCTGGCCTGGGCTCTTTTAATGAAAAAAAAATCTTTTTCAGTAACATCACATGATAACAATACCCTTGACTTCATTCACGGTAATGACTAATCGGTATTATTATAGCCCACAAGTTTATTTTTTTTTTAACTAGTTCATCTGTTTGTTTACTTTCCTTAGATACCACATAGCGTGAATCATACAATGTTTGCCATTTTTCTGTCTGGCTTATTTCAATAAGCATGATACTCTCTAGATTCATCCATCTTGTTGCAAATGACAGGATCGCACCTTTTTTAGAGCTGAATAATATTCCATTCTGTATATACACTACATCTTCTTTGTCCATTTCTCAATGGAGGTTGTTTCCAGTTCTTGGGTACAATAACTATGGGGGTGCACATATCTTTTTGAATTAGTAATTAAAGATGTCTGTAAATACCCACAAGTGATATGACTGCTTATATGGGATTTCTGTTTTCATTTTTTTTTGGAGGAGTCTCCACACTGCTTTCCATGATGGCTGCACCAATTCACACGCCCACCTGCAGTGCCCATGGCTTCCCTTCCCTCCGCATCCTCCCCAACACTGTCAGTTCTTGACTTTGGGGGAACAGCCCTTCTCACAGGTGTGCTCACACCTGAGCTTTGGCATTTATCTAATAGTGACAGGTGATGACCTGCTGTGCATGTGCCTGCTGGCCTCCATATATCATGTTTGGTGAGCATGGGTCTACTCAGACCCTCTGCCCATTTTCCCACTGGGTGGTCTGTCTTATTACCTTCTAGTTCTGTAAGTTCTTTGCTTGCTGGGGACATCAGCTCTTTGTGGCCAATGCGTTTGCATGTCTTCCCCACTCAGTGGGCTGCCTTTTTCATTGATGTTTCTCTGGGTAGAAGCCTTGCATTTTGATGTCCCATTTGTTTATTTTTTTTGCTTTCCCTTGCTCTGGTGTCAGAAAACAGTAGCTAAGGCTGATTCCTTTGCTATTCACCCCAGAAAATACTCGGACTAAGAGAGTTTGTCTCATCAAGACCAGACTGCTTGTCAATTCCATGTCAATGTCTTCCATGTTAGCCAGTGGGAAAGGAATTAAAAAGGGCTGCACACTCTGATGACCACCCAGTAATCACATCCCAGGCACTCAGGAAAGTTCGAATGCCCTGCTCACTGCTTCAGTTCGATCCCAAGACAAAGCTGTGAGAGATGTGCTGTTGCACCCATTTTAAAGACGAGGGGATTGAGGCTCGGGGACGGGGGGGAATGTGTGTTCAAGCCCTGGGCTTGCAGGGGTGGGGTTGGCTGTCATACCAGGCTGCCCCTATGGCAGGCTCTTGCCTCTAGCTTCACGGGGTGTGTCCAGTGTGCTGCGTGGACGGTGGTAAGCTGATTCAGGAAAAAATGTCGGACTGGTTAGATTTCCTTGTGATGGGGCTCCTCAGGCGTCCATTGCTGTCCCTGTTTTGAAGCCATCTCAGCATTTACTGAACGGATCAAAGTCACTACCATCTCTCTCCGGCCTTAACTTCTCGGCCCCTTTGACTTGAGGCTGGCAGCAGCCCAGGTCTGAGGAGCTCACGCTCGGAAGCACAGGCTCAGCCACTCGGTGGAAGATGACAGAGCTCAGTCCCAGCAGTGGCTGACCCATGGGAGTCCCCAGACATCAGGAGCAGCTCCCGCTCCCCGCTGTCTGAGGTCTCCCCACGGTCTGGGCTCTCAGTGCTGGGCACAGTGCTTGGCTGGTTACCTGTAAATATTGGCTGAGTTTTGCAGGCAACAGTGAGGTGGCTGGAAGGCAAGTGGTGAGGGTATCTTCCTTGTGCATTTTCACTGCCTGTGGCTTCACTCTAAGAACAGTCCAAGCTTCTGTGGCGTTGAGTGGTGTCCTGGAGACCACCCCAGATGGAAATTAATCCAGCCCATTTTGATAGGATGACACTGTTGCCAAAACGCTCACACTCCAGGGCAGCTGGGTTCGCCCCAACCCACCAATGCCTCCCTGCAGCCCCAGGCAGTGCTCTCCCCAAGGTCGGCCGTGTGCTGGTGTGGAGATGAGGCACCAGGACAGCCGGGGCAGATGGCACAGCCGCCAGCTTCTGAGGAATGATGCAGGCGCAAAGGCGTAGATACCGCCCACCCTGCATGCTGGTTGTCGGGACAGCAGCTCACCTTCCCTGCACCTGACAGGCGTGATGAACACACCGTGAACTGAGCGGAAATCGCAGCGGCTCTTACCTCGGGCTGTGGCTCTGCCAGGTCCCCATGAGACCCTGGAACAAGCGCCCAGATTGAAGGGAAGGAGCTGCTGCTGCCTCCTCGGCTCCCTCCCCAGGCCTCGCGGGCCAGGCCGCCCACCTGCAGCTGGGCAGAGGCAGGTGCTGAGTGGGCTCGAGGCAACCTCTTCTCCCTGGTTCCTTGATCATGGTTTCCCCAACCACTGTTTCCTGTGTGCGCGTAGACCCTGCCTGCCAGTTGCTAAGCAACTCCCAAGCAGCTCTAGTCCTCACATTTCATGGACAGGCAGGCACATATCCGGGTGCGCCTCCCCCCTTCTCGGGGAGCTGCTCCCAGGCCCCTGCTTTCCATCTTGCAACCACACCCAAGTGGGCCAAGTGGCACCTGGTCCAAGAGCAGCTCACCTGTGTTGTCTGTGTGGGCCCCACCGTTGTCTGGTCTGCTTGAGACAGTTCTAAGGAAAAGGTCAGGATGATGCCAGGAGCGGGCACAGCAGGGAGTGGAGAGGTCAGGGTGAGCAGATCGAGTGGGTCCTCATGTCTCATGTATAAATGAGGTGAGGCCAGCCCATGGCTGGGATTTGTCAGGGGAATTTGAGAGGGGCAGGATGGAGGCTGCGCTGTCCTGGCCTCTGACATCGGGTCTGAGAGGCGAGGGAGAGAAGGCGTGTGAAGGGTGGCAGAGACTGGTAGGGCCAGAGACCTGGGCCTGGTGGGTGGCGAGGGGTGAGCAGCGCGGATGGGCCAGTGGCTGGAGGGTCGTTCTCAGAAGATCAGGCGGTTAACATGTGAGAACCGCCGGAAGGTGGCGGTGCCTGAGGTGGAGCGCAGGTGCGACTGGCATCGGCGACAACGTGCATGCAGGTAATGGCCAAGCAGAGGCAGGGGGTGTACCTGGAGCTGCCAGGGAGGGGTGGTGGGGCCCAGTGGGTGGCCACCGAGGTCAGTCAGGTTGAGTCAAATCTGATGCCACCACTTTCCAGTGAGGGAGGACTGAGGAGGAGAAAGGAGCAGGCAGTTGTGAGTGGCTTTGGGGAAAATACAGCTCCCCCATCCCCACCTCCAGCGCAGCCTCCACAGCTCTGCACCTGTTGCTTCGCCTACTCTCAGCGCTGACCCACTGTCCTCGCGCTGCAGGGACGCAGCCCACCGGGAGCACGCCAGGCCTGCGCCCCGCAGAGTGCCCCCTTCTCCCCGTCCTGAGAAGGGGGCCCCTCTTCCTTGAATAAGGTCCCCACCCGACTCCATGCAGGGTGGCTGGGTGCATTGCCTGTTAGCAGCAGGGCTACCAAACTGTGTCCTCCCCAGAAGCTGCTGGGGCTGACCGTTCAGAGAGCTGCCAGAAGGACGTCAAGATCCAGCCCAGGCATTCACGGGCGGGGGTTCCAAGCCCTTTGAGCCCTTAAGGCTAATTATCTTCGAATCTTGCTTCACCAGCTCTCATAGGATGGGCGGCAGCCATGGAGGATGGAGCAGGCCCACTGCCTGCTGGCGCGGCCTCTCGGTGTCCTGCCTGGCTCTGTGGTGCTGTGGGGGGTGTGCTAGACACTGGCATCTCTGCTGGGGGTAGATCCACTCTGGTCCTGCCCTAGAGAGCACCAGCCCCCTCCTGTCCCCCCACCCCCACCGTGAAGTCTCTGAGGAGTCCGTGACATCAGCTTTGCTACCTTTTCTCTCTCATTCCCAGCAACTCAGATAGTTTCCAGGATGAGCTTTCAAATCTGCCCCCTTCCTGCATCCCAGCTCATTTTCCTGGGGAGACGCCAAGGTGGGGAGATTTTCACAGCTTCTGAACAGTTGCTCCCGCAGACTGGGGGCCTGACCCTGCCCTGAGAGGTCCTCGTTGGAGAGGGCCCCGGGGTAAGGCCTTGCAGGTTAAGTTCTGTAGGACACTTCCAGCCGGCTGCTGAAAATGATGAAATGGAGCCTTTGGGGACAAAATGGATGGACCTGGGACTGATAAAGCTCAGGGAAATAAGACAGAACGTGAAAGACAGTATCGGATGGTGCCACTTATCTGTGGAATATAAATAACCAAGAAGCATGTACTGGCAAAATACAGCAAATGCAATTCTTAGACCTGGTGAAAACTATGCTGCTTGTCAGAGGGGTTGGGGGAGGGAGAAGCGGGTGGGAACTTTAAAAAAATGGCAAGATTTTATTGGGTAGAACCTGTTAATCCATGAGAAATTGCCCCCCAACTTCACGTAGACCTCGGGGGCCCCTGTAGCTCTTCTAGCACAGCAAAGAAGGGGTGCTCCTCATGCCGAATCCCATTCAGTTCCAAACTGTGAAGGTCCATTTTCCCTCTGCTTGGACTCTCTTGTTCTTCTCCCCTACACGCCCCTCTCTCCCTTCCTGCCACTGTCAGAGCAAAATGAAAGAACTAAAATGCTCCTCTTTTATACAAAAGGTTTTCTCTGCTGCTGTTCTCCCCATGCCCCGGCCTGGCCGAGGATACCTCATTTAGGAGGTTTTGCATTATTTTACTTGTTCCTTGTGAAGCATTTATCCTCGGAGACTCTCTAGTGCTCAAGGACCTTTCTGAAAACCTCTCCAGGATGTGAGCAAGAGCCTTAACAACGCTTGAAAACACCCAGCGAACGCTGTGACTTCTCTCCCACAGGTAGAAGATGTTCTCACAAGCTTATAGATGAGAGCCTCTAAGATGCACTTGTTACCAAGGACACAATTTTAATCAGTGATTTATAAAACTGACATGATAGCAAAAAAAGATTTTTCAATTATAAAGCCATTTTTTAATTTGACCATCCATCCACTGTTAATTCAATTAACAATTCTTGAATGCCCATGTATGTCCTAGTGAGACCCAAAAGTGATGTTTAGAACAGTGTTGATACTCCAGAAGGTCCTAGTGTAGTGTGTACACACACACACACACACACACACACATAGACATACATATATATAATGTGTAATGTACTTGTCTTATGTATAGCTTATAAAAGGAGGTATACATACCTACATGCATGGATACATACACACACACACACACACACACACACATATATTATATCAGAGATATCCAAATACCTTCTAAATGTGAAGTGAAGAAATTGTTCTCATTCGCTGCACCCTCTGCAGTCTCTGTCTTGGTATGGACCACAGTTAAAACCAAGTGTGCATGGCTTTGCTTGGTTTTATTGGTTCCCCTTCTCAGATCCGCCTCCTCAAGAGCAAAAATGGCATCGCCTTTATTCAACTTGGCTCACCAGTGTAGGCACCATGCTTGGCACATCCCAGCCACTCAGGAATCAGATAGTGATGTCCCAGGCCAAAGGCACAATAAGAGGAAAATGTCGAAGGGGAAAAAAGGCAGCTCTGCGGTGTAGAGCAAGGGACAGTAATGTGGCGAGCCAGGGGAAGGAAGAAAACTGATTTCATTTGACTAGAGGGTAAGATGCAAGAGGAGAGCCAGCAGGATACTGGTGTGCCTGCAAGATCCAGGAGGCCGAGGCTTTGCCATTCATAATATGCGAGTCATACAAAGATTTGAAATGGGAGTGAATGGGTGGTCAGAGTTTCATTTTCCATTTGTTCCTCTGGAGGCTGAGTGAAGAATGGATGTGAAGCAGAAAGAAGCCGGCTGAGAAGTCAGCAGCCTGTTGTGTACGTTCCAGACAGACGCGAGCTATTCTGAAGAGCAGAGGTGGAGCAGAGACATAGGGGAGATGCTCAAAGCTGTGGGCTGAATGTGGGAGGTCTGGCGGAGGAAGGCTGAATGAGAGTGACCTCCAGAGGTTCAGTTTGGTGTGTCAGGGTGATGTGGGGGTACATTGTGTAGAGGGAGGTGAGTCAGCAGGAATGAGTTTATGGTGAGACTTTCTTAATAATCTTTTAGAGCTGATAGGGTATCCCATGGGGCTATCTGGTCTACCACTATGCTCACTTCATGGGGATATCTGGTCTACCATATTGTTTACTCCATGGGGATATCTGGTCTACCATTGTGTTTCTGCACCTGTAGCTCAGGGGAAATGTCTCTGGGTTGAAGCTAAAGCATCGAGGTCAACAGTGTGGGTGCTAATTAACCCTTTATCCCATTAAGTATGACCCTTGGAGAGCTAATTAAAGGAGGTAAACAAAGGATGAGATGATGACATTAGTGGTCAGACTACCTGTCAGACTACCATGGCTGATTTTACCTTTTGCCTTTGAGCTCTTTGAGGCAAAGGCTGATTTTATTTATCATCCCCCTTGCTTAAAATGGCATCTTGCATGTTGTATGTGTTTTAAAAACTGTGGTTTCTAGACAATTTGTCAAAATTTTAAAGATTGTCAACTGCTATCACTTCAGAGAGGCAGGGGATTTGGTTTAAATCATGTTGTTTTCATGAAATAATAGATCTTAAACTTAAAAAGAAATTCTTAGGCCATTGCCACCCTAGTGGCATAGAAGGGACAAGGAGTTGGGGGACACTTTCCATCTTCCACAAATATAAATTAATGTGCTCCTGGTTGAGTGGTGAGGGAGGCACACTGGGGACAGGACGGGAGAGAATGGCGGTCCTTGACTTCAGCTTACTTTCCTCGTCTGTAAAATGGAGGACATCTGGTTGTTTAGCATGACCATTCTCATTAATTATGTTTACCATAGGTAGCCAGATAGACTTGCTGTGTAAGCTATGCTAAATGTCATATTGATTTAAAGACTAGAATCTCACAAGGGCTAGAAGAAAACCAAAGGGAACACATGGATGCTATTTACACACTGATGTCCTCTCGCCACATGGCCCATGCAGGGGAGGAGTTTCATGGCAGCTAAAAATGTCCCATTTGATTTTCCAAACCACTGCCAAGCAGGGAGGTAATGGTTGGGTTTCTGTCCCCTGCCTAGGATCCTAATAAGCAAGGGATTGTTTTTCCCCTCTGGTTTTCTTGTTGCAGGAGTGAAAAATGCATTTTCACTCTTTGTCATTCTAATTAAATCAAATCTAGGCAAACAGAGAGCTCAAGTCGAATTCCTTTTCCACAGGAAAACTTTGAAAACTGCACGCCAGATTGCAAACTGTGAAAATTCATTCATTAAAAGTTCATGGTCTATTGGACTCTCTCCTTGAAGCATCGCATGGTGCACACTTCCTAGCTATGTTGATGTGACAGATTGCCTAACAGATTCCTCGTGCGGGAGGGTTCTAGAGTCTGCCAGAAAGACCTCACTTGGAACCTGTGGCCATAAATGAAATGGGTCTGGAAATGTCATTTTGCTTTCTAGTGGATAATTTAGTACTAATGGCCTAACAGATCCCTCAAGACAAACAGTTATATACCCGTGTGCAGTTAATTGGACTATGCAGAAATGGGAGTCATAGGAATGATATGTTATAAAAATTCGGCAGGCATTGAATGGACCAATGGCACATTCTGCAACCAAGTATTGACTTTCAATCATTTTAATGCACAGCCCGCAGTCACCAAGACCCTCAGCTGTGGTTGTCTATTGGTCGAAATACGCTCCTTGTTAGGCGATGAGCCAAGTGCGTTTGTAGCTCTAGGGATGTGCCTGTGTATCCCCTTGTGCGTGGCTAAGTCACATATTTATTTACACTGAAAATTTCTTAATCCCGAGTATTCAAAAAATAAGAATCCATTGCCCAGATTTCTAAC
Organism: Talpa europaea; assembly: GCF_964194135.1. Taxonomy (NCBI): domain Eukaryota; kingdom Metazoa; phylum Chordata; class Mammalia; order Eulipotyphla; family Talpidae; genus Talpa; species Talpa europaea. The sequence goes on along the minus strand of NC_140079.1, from coordinate 99,867,972 downwards.
CCAGCCTTTCAGCTACACCAAATGACTCCTGAGAGTTATGGGAAGGCCTTTATTTTTAGCAGTCAGTATATTAACCTTTTATTCATCATCCTGAAAGAGGATGGTAAAGAAGACATCCGTCCATTTTAGTTTCAGGAAGGGGAAAGGCAGTTGCCCCATCACGGCATCGCAGGGTGCACCTGGGTGCTAGACCCCTTCAGGACAGACATTGCTCATTTAGGGAACAGACCTTCTGGCCATTATTGGTCATGTCGTAACACAGTATGTTCTGGAAAATCTGAGTATGGGCCTCTTCCTTACTCTCTCCCTCCCTACCCACCACTCCACCCTGTGTCTCTCTGTCATTTTCCCTATTTTTCTCTCTTCCTCACTCGCTCTTTTCTGGCCCTTTCTCTCACCCCTCCCTCCCCCTCCTGTCTTGCTCCCCTCTCTCTCCTATTCTCCACCTTGTGTCTCTCTCCCGTCCCCTACCTCTCCCCCTCTGTCTTCCCCTCTCCCTTGAGTTGAGTGATCACCTGAACACCATGGGATGGGACAGGCCCAAGCATCACAGAAATTTCTAGAAGCCAAGAGAGACCACAAAGACTTAAATAGGCCAATGTTGGTGTTATTTAAGGATATGGATAACGTCTTTCTTAAAACTATAATCCTTCCTCATCTGAACTGCCCTGCAGGGGCGATGTCAGTGCTGTGAACTTGAGCACTGCTGTGGGTGGTGAGGAGTGAATCGAACTTGAATGAGGAAAGGCCAGGGCCTCCCACCACCCCTTGGCCTGCTCGCTCACACGCTCCCTCCCTCCTTCTATACCATGTGCTTTTCTAGGAGAGAATAAGGAAAAGGATTCCTTGTCCTTAAAGGTCTGCCTTTTGGGGGCTCAGACAGCAGGACTTAACTGCAGCACAAGGCCAGGAGCATTTGGTGGGAACAAGGATGAGAGGGCCCCGGGGAGGAGAGGGGTCCCTGTTCAATGATGGGGAAGTCTGCACAGAGAAGGTTTGTGCTCAGCCTTGACCTTCAGCAAGTCCCTTAGCCTCCTGGTGAGTGACAGGAAGAATGTAAACAGGACCTATCTCTGCAAGGCCAGGGTTCTAGAAATGCAATTATTAATCACCGTGAAGCTGTTGTAAACTATTATCATAAAGCGACAGGCTCCTTTTATTCTTCTAGATCAATGTTACCGAAAGGCCTTCCTGTCCCAGGCTTATCTTCCAGATGGGTAACTTGTATTCCCTTACGTGTTGGATCATGTTTTAATCAACTTTTAAAGGTCTCTGGCAGTTCAGAAAGGAGGGAGGTTGGGGGGGTGGGAGCTATGGCTGAGGGTGGCCAGAGTTGCTTGAATTTTGTGGCTGTGTTTATCCCACCTCCAGTTCCAAAAAGGGTTTGAGGTGGTTGCAGTTATCGAAACCAAAGGACTCCTGAGAGGCTAATAATGAAAAGAGAGGGGAAAATGATGGAGCAGAGGGTGAAAGTGCGTACCAGGAACGCAAACACTTTCATTTATTCAGATGTATTAAGAGTCTTATTCTAAAGTTAACCACTGGAATTGAGCACATGATAGGTCTAAGTATTCTGGCAAATTTATTTATTTATTCATTTTTAAAGATTTATTTATTTATACAAGCACTGGGTACCGTCAGAAGCGCGGGAGGGTGAGAGAATTCACCAGAGCCAGAGCAGGGAGCAGAATGGCAGACTGACGAAATACACTGCTGAGGGGAGCAGTGGGCGGCAGGAGAGGTCTGTATGCCATGTGGGACCCTCACCGGTGGCCGGGGATCGAACCGGTGCTGCACAGGCTGCGGGCAGCTTCGCAGCCCAGCGCTCAACAGCTGCGCCACCAGGGAGGCCTGGATTCTGGCAAATTTAAGGGAAGGGAGGAAGGGAGGGAGAAAACTAGAAAGCAGTTTCCTTGTTATCTTGCCATATTTCTCCAGCAATAATTTATTTAGCACCTGCTGTGTTATTGGGATGTTGATAGACGCTGAAGAGGGCTGAGACATGTATGGATGCCATCAATGCCAGGCTCCTACCAGTACAAGAACTGGCAAGCTGGGAAGCCCAGAGGGACGGGAACTGAGTGTCCCTGGGACAGACGCTGGGTCGTTGCACGCACATGCTCCTGTGTGAGTTTATCGATGATGATGGGGAAAAGCAACAGTCAATGAACCTGGAGTAAGTGAGGACCAGATAACTCAGGGCTCTGTTAAGGCCAGCTAAAGAGCTTAGCTTTTACTTTAAGGACAATTGGGAACCATTGAAGTGGATCAAATTTTCCATTTAGAAAGATAACTCTCCCTGCAGTGTGGAGAATGGATTGCGGTGGAAGGAGCCTGGAACATCGGGCAGGGCCGCTGCAGGTGAGAGGGTGGCTTCTTGGGGCAGTGAACAGAACTGCGAGCTGGGATGTGGGAGGAGAATCCACTGAACTTGCAGGTTGAGAATGACGTGCAGATGTGAAGAAGCAATGTGGACTCTCACATTCTGGAATGTTCTAGATGGATTCAAGTAACGGGGTGGCAGAAATAGAAAGAGGAACCGATACTGGGTCTAAGGGAAAAGATGGTGAAGTGAGTTGTAGGTTTGATGTTTGTGATGTTGGGGGACACTTGGGTGAGGCTGACATCGGGGGGGGCAGCTGAGTGCACTCATCTGACACAGAAGTGAGACATTTTGAAACCTCAGGGTAGATGTGGTGTTCAGCCATGGGAATTGATGGGGTCATCTCAGTAGGCTTTGGAAAGAAAAGGAAAGAGCACCTCAGAGCTTTTGGATTCCCACCTTAAGAAGATTTCCATAGGAGAAGGTGTTCATGGTGTGCGAGCACCCCTTGAAACAGTGGGAAGTCGGGGTGTGCTGGCATACACAGGCATCAAGGAGAAAGTGAGGCAGCCCCATCAGGGCACCACAGGGCTCCTGGCCAGGGGAAGCTATACATTGGGTAATAAACTCCTGACAAACTTGTAGTGAAAGAGGGCAGGAGCCCAGGACTCATTTTCAGGTGACCTTGGATTTCTGCAAGTCTCCCAGCCATTAGCTCAGCTGGTGCTCTGGAGACACGGGGAGCTCCCCTGATGTCCCAGAAGTCCCCGCTGGATGTCCCCAGCCTGAGCTCTTGTTCTTAGCACTACAGTACCCTCAGACTCACTGATCCTGGGGTCTCTGAAGGCCTCTCCATGAAGGACCCACTGCTGTGTCCGGCTGAAATCCCGGACGTGGAATCTCTTGGAAGGCCAAGGGAAACTGCTTCTGTCTGCTGGATGAACAATAACGTGGATGCCGATTTGCTGTCCTTCATCCTTTGATCTGTTTTAATGACCAGCCTGTAATTAGTTGTGTGCAAATAGGTGTTACAAATGGAGTTGCAAATGCAGCTCCTTAAAATATCGTGGGTCTAAGATTCTCCCTACAGTGTGGTTTGCACACAGTCCTGGAGATAAGTGAGATGAAGGCAGGATGCCCACGTGGGGCTGAGGGGGCCACCCACATAGACATGCTCCCACACAGCCGGTGTCCTCAGCACTGGGGAGGAGTGACCCTCAGTGTAATGCCTTAGTCATGTGTTCTAAATGAATGTACAGAAATTGGTGACATCCAATGCTGGGAACTTTGAGCAGTCTTGCCGTGGGAGCGCCTGAGAGCAGCTGGTCTCCACCCGGTGGGCATCTCTTAGCACACAGAGGCCACATGTATGGGAGTAATGGGGCTGGCATCTTCAGGAGTGCCCGAAGCCACAGCCTGACTCTCCTATCTATTATCACTTTGACTTTAGACAAGATGTATTGAGGCCTCTGAGCCTCGGTTTCTCCAGCTTTAAAATGAGGATGGTCACCTTGCCAAACTGGGGACTTATTGGAAGGATTAAGTGAGAAAATGCATGGAAAGGGGCCTGTGGAACAGCAGGATGTGCCAGGAGCTCAGTATGTTAGTGCTTCTTGCATCTTTTTCAGGGTAGCTCCCAGGTCAGGAGGGTGCAGCATGGGCCCCTCTTTCTGGTGCAAGAAAAGAACTGACACCTGGTATCATCATCTGAGCTTGCCTGGCCCTCCCCAAGCCCGTGACAACATGCACCAGGCTCCTCCAACCACAAGGAAAACCCAACACCCCCAGTGGCCCTACCTGCGGAGAATGCACGGTCACAAACACCATTTGCATTAAAGCCTTCCCTTGCCACGTGAGCCGCATGGAAGACAGGTGTGGGTTTGTGGACGAGACACACGATACTGAGTGTATTTTGCCCTTGTCGACCTGCTTCTCGCTGTGCCCCTCAGAATCCTGGGGTTACAGTGGCTTTTCTCTGCGGGGAGCTGTTTTTCTCCCCGAGACATGTGATTAGAAGGCCGTGATCACGCTCACAGTACGTCCCAGACTACAAATGACAAGTGTTCTTTCTCCTGCTTCCCTGGGATCCCGCTAGAAATTCAGTGCTTTTGAAATGGAAGTTTAGAAATCACATTTTCTTTATTCAGCCTACTCAGCTTACAGTGTCATCCTTTCAAAAGAGTTTTAATTTTAAACTTCCTCCCTCCATCCCTTAAATATGAATTTAGGCTCCTCAAGGATTTTAGCAAGACTCAAAGTGACATAAACTCTTTGACATGGAAGGCACCTAGGAAAGATGATGATTATGTAACTGACCTCAAAGTCTTGCCCCAAAGAGCTTTCTTTACAACACTGCCCCTTCATCTGGGCTTCATAAATCTTTCAAGATTGACAGTGCCTTCCCCACCCATCACACCATATGCTCTGAGTGTCTTTAAAATCTCGCTCCTTCCTGTTGACAGCTACATGGTGTTCTGTGATGTCCCTGTGCTGTGTGGCTGGGGCCGCCATGACACAGGGCCACTGAGTAGGGGCTTCAGCCACAGAAATAAACTGCCTCACTGTTCTGGGGGCCTGGCTGTCCAAGATGTGGGGTTCGGTTGGTTTGTTTCTTTAGAGACCATTCATTCTCCAGACTTGCAGACTGACAGCTTCTCCCCTCACCCTCTCAAGGTCCTCCCTCCATGTCTGTGTCCTCATCTCTTTTTCTTACAAGCATATTGGATTAGGGCTCACCCATAGGACCTCATTTTAATTTAAGTTAATTAAAACACTCCCCTCATAGCCATCACATTCTGAAGTTCTCAGGATCAGGACTTTGACATAAAAATTTTTCAGGAACCCAGTTGAATGCAGAGCATGGGTTAACATAAGTAGTTTACCTGTGTTTCCAGCAATGATCTTGTGTTTGTGAGGTTTGGCAAAATAAGCAATACTTGGAAATAGAAATTAAAGCAAAAATGAGACACCATTACTCACCCATCAGCTTGGCCCAAATCCAGAACCCTGACAACACCAAGTGCTGACAAGGATGCGGAACAACAGGAACTCTCACATGTGGCTGGTGGGAATGCAACATGGTGCCACCAAGCCAGGAAATAACGTGGCAATTTCTTAGAAAAGGGCACAAACTCCACCATACAGTCGAGCAATCGTGGTCTTTGGTATTTACTCAAAGGAGCTGGACATTTATGTCTGCACAAAAAAAACCTGCACACAGTGTTTATAGCAGCTTTATTCATAGCCGTTCAAACTTGGAAACCCCCAAGATGCATGCCCCTGAGCAGGGGAAGGGATCCATACACCATGGTCCTTGCAGATGGTGAACATCACTCAGCACAAAGTGATAGGAGCTATCAAGTCCTGAAGAGACAGGCAAGACATTTAAATGTGTGTTACTAAGTGAAGGTAGCCACTCTGGAAAGGCTAGTTACCTTGTGTCTCCAGCTTTACATGCTTTACATTCTGGAAAAGGCAAAGCTATGGAGACAGGAAAAGGTCAGTGGTTGCCAGGAGGAGGGAAATATGAACAGGCAAAGCACACAGGGTCTTTAGGGCAGTGAGGTTTCTGTGAGTGATACTGTCTCAGTGGAGACATGTCGATATGCACTTGTCGAAACCCATAGAATGTGCAACACCAAGAGTGAGCCCTGATGAAAGTGATGGGCATTTGTGAGAATGATTTGTTCGCATCAGTTCATCCGTGATTACAAATGCACCAGTGCAGTGGGTGATGCTGATCATGGCAGAAGTTGTATGTGTGTGCAGGGGTCAGGGGTGAGGGGCAGGAGGTTTAGCCTCTCGGTTTTGCTGTAAACCCACAACTGCTCTAAAACACAAAGTTTAAAAAAAAAAAAACATTAATTTAACAAATACCCATAATACTTGCCTAGCTAGATGGAAGTGTTTTGTTATAATTTGAAATTGCATTTTTTCTCTCTTCTCTGCTCTCCCTCTTTCCTCTTTCTTTTTGCCCAAAGTAAGGCATGACTGTGTCTTCACATAGAAATTGAATAACTTGATTCTGTTTTGACAAAGATTTTTATAGAAGATTGTTTTTCCCAGTGGCAATCTGCGGATTAATCGGATAATTTTAGGTGAATCAAAGAGCTAGGAGGACTGTTCTGTTTAAGCTATCTTTGTGCTTATGTGGGGACAATAATATCATCCAGTAAAAGGATGTATGCAATTATATCAGCTTTGTGGTAATTATATGGATATTTTCGTTGTTCGGTACATTTAATTACGCTTTGTTAAGCAGCCTGTATTAACTTTCAGTGGGGCAAGCTCTGACTGGATTAATGCCAAGAGACTTGTACATTTAATGTCCCACAAGATGCATTTTCCTAGAGGCAGAGAAAAAGTGAAAGCTGGGCAAAAGTGTTATAAGATGGACTATCCTCTCTGTTTCCTTTAAGAAAGATGTTTAATTGAAAGTTCCAGAGGCAATTTTATCCTTTTTTGAATCCTTGTTTTAGTCATTTGAATTAAATAAGAAACACAAGGCTTTGGAACCATTAATATAACACAGAATGATCGAAAGTAAGTTAATAGTGACATTCGGTCCCTCTACTCCTCATTTCTCCAAGGGCAATGGATTTCCAACTTATCACTGGTTTATGTTCTCTTGTCTCCTCTCCTTTGCAAATCAAATATAACATTCACACATATGCCTTTTAAAGATGTGCTCATATGTATTAACTTTGCATTTATTAATAATAATAAATTCATTTATTGTGTGACTTACCCTTTGCACTTGGCATGGTTATTATCCTTATAGGTCAATATTCCAAATGGCCTGATCCTTTTTAATGGCTGCATAGTATTCCATAATATGGAAGCATCATAATTTGTTTAAGCATTTTGCCATGCCTATAGGTTATTCTCCTTTGAATTTTTTAGTTTTGTTTCCTGATAAATATGTATTACTGCAATAAGCATTTTGTATCTATTTCTTTAGTGCCATTACTTTGTTTTTATTTAGATGTATTTTCCAAAATGAAATGAAAAATGCAAATTTTTTTTAAAGATTTATTTATTATTTACTTATTTATACAAGCACTGGGTACAGTCAGAAGCGCGTGAGGGTGAGAGAATTCACCAGAGCCAGAGCGGGGAGCAGAGCAGGCAGAAGGACCGAAGGACACTGCTGAGGGGAGCAGCGGGCGGCAGGAGAGGTCTGCGCGCCATGTGGGACCCTCCTCCGGTGGCCGGGGAGCAGCCGGGGATCGAACCGGCACCGCAGAGGCTGCTGGCAGCTTCGCAACCCCACGCTCAACCTCTGCGCCACCAGGGAGGCCCGAAAAATGCAAATTTTTAATTTCAACAATTACCAGGTTTTTACACAAAAGCATTGGGATGATTTTTAATCTTCCCAATATTGTAAACTACCTGGTCAATATTGGATGTTAGCATTCTTTTAAAAATATTGAGTGTAGGTATTTCACATGGTAAAGCAACAATTTCATTTAATTTTTCTTTTTCTTCACACTAATGGTACAGGTTATCTTTCTTCTTGTGTGAATTACCAGTGTCTAGTCATCATTTCTTCAATTTGTTTATCTTTTTTTTGTCAATTTGTAGGAATTCTTGGTATACTGTGTTATTAACCTTAGGTTTACTTATATAAACACATGCTCCCATTCACCTGTTGACTATCACAAAAGATATTGGCATATAAGAGTTTAATTTTTGTGTGGTCACTTTTATTATCAACTTAAGGAGCTATTGCTCCCCTACCTGACTATTAAGAAAATAACCTCTTACATTTTCTTGTAACAATATATCTGTTCCTGTTAAATTTTTTAAGAAAGATTTTTATTTATTTATTTACACAAGAACCAGAGTACAAGCCAGATTCGCGGGAGGGTGAGAGGATTCACCAGAGACAGAGAGGGCAATAGAACAGGCAGACTGATGAAATACACTGCTGAGGGGAGCAGCGGGCGAGACAGGAGAGGTCTGCCACACCATGTGGGATCTCGCTGGCTGGCTGGGATCGAACCCGCCGAGAGCGGACAGCTCCACTGCACTGCACTCAACCTCCTGCGCCACCAGGGGAGGCCCCTTTTCCTGCTAATTTTTTTTTTTAATTTACCTAGAATGTGCTCTTTCAAAATAATGAATGAAATCATTATTTTTCTTGGAAATAAAAAAAAAATACCCCATACCTGGTCCACATTCAGCTATTTCCACTCACTTAACCATTTGAACTTTCTTAATTCTTAAGCTGGTTCAGCTGTTAATTTATGGTTGTGTTTTGGAATTTTGCTCTTTGTTACTCTTCAGATGGGGCATCACACTGTGGTAGGGCACAGGAATGACAAATCTTCATATTTTAAGGTGTGGGGCACGTGACATGACATTTCTGAACTGTTGCTTTTTAAACTAGTTGAAACTAGTTATGTCTCTCTGGACTGTAAGTGGCAGAAAATAGCATGCATTATCATTATTATTATTCTTAGCCCAGCTGGGCTAAGAAAAAAAGGATGAGTAGAAATTTTCAGCGCTGAGAACTGTAGGAATTGCTGCCAGTTTACTGGATTTGGAAGCACCAAAGACATCAGCATGACCAGGTCCGGCTCTCTCCATCCCAGATTTGATCACCATCATACTGAGGTCGGCGGTGCCTCCTCACTGTCCCAGGCGCCACCTTGTTCTCTGAACAGTGTGAATGTAAAGCCCTGAGTCATGTCCCAAGCACCAGGCCAGCCCCGTTGTCAGAGGCACATGAATTCTTTGGGAATGAGGCTCACTCGCCTGCTGGCTGTGAACAAGGGGTGGAGTCCTTCCTGCAGGAACCCTCCAGACTGGTGGGCCATCCCCTCTGAGGGGGGGGCACCAGAATAAAAAAATCAAATGCTACTCCCAGAAGAAGGCACTGGCCTGTTGATAGTCCCAAACCAGGGCTGTTTCCACATCTGGTTCAGTGTGGCTGGAATTTCCATGTTATTTCTGAAAATTCATTCAACCCTTCAAATGAAGTCATCATTGCCTACTCTTCATCATGTCTCCAGCCGCTGGTCATATCCCAGCATCGGGGTGAAGGTCCCTCTTTCATCTGAGTGGGGAGCAGCATTCATAGCTAGACCTAAATGTTGGTGTCCCAGGTCCAGAGAAGTGGAATTAAAATAGCATCAAGGTATCATTTTTACATTTTGAATAGGCAAAGATGAACAAAAGTGATAGCATCAATTCTAGCAAGACTATGAGGTAATAAAAATCCTCCAGTACTATGGGTAAGAATGTAAATTGCTATAACCTTTGAAGAGACACACACACACACACAAACACACACAGAGTATTCACCAGCAGTGTCTCTTTCATTAGCTAACCCTACAGACAAATATTTTCAATAGCTTATCATTGGAAAATAGCCTTACCCATGCACAAAATTATGCAGGGGGAGGGTTTAATGTTGACATTTATATTATCAAATTCCTATTCTAATGTAGTGTATATTAATAGTGGATTGATGACAACATTGCTGTCTTAGCCATGCATTTGCCTGATGTCGGAGGGAAGGACATTTATACATTTTAACACAAAGAGTCTTTTAATGTAAAGAGGAGTTTTGGCCCCAAAAATTCACTGCTATATTTACTATATTGCAAAGGTTCACCTGACACTGGGTAGGTCCTCTCTCTCTCTCTCTCTCTCTCTCTCTCTCTCTCTCTCTCTCTCTCTCTCCCCCCTTATTTGACTACACCTTCTATGTGGATTACTGATAAATCAATATATTGGATTACTCAGCACAGAACTCATCCCTCCGCTGAATATATTTCATCTTTTCTCCTTCCTTCAGTGTTTGCTTAAGCCAGGTCAACCAGATAGCCATGCGTTAAATGGAGGCCATGGTATGTGGTGGAAGGAGAATGAAGACTTGCTGAGAAAGATCCCAGGGGCAGCTCTTAAGCCATAAGTGGATAGGTGTGTTTCCCTCAGGCAAGTTGCATCCCAGCTGTGCTAAGTCCATATCTGCTTTGTAAAATTGGCATGATCTCACAGCCCCTCCTAGCTCACCTGATTCTCATGAAGAGTAAATAATAAAAGGTATATGGAAAAGGTCCTATAAAGCCTGAAGCCCTGGACATGAGCATGATGTTGCCCTTGTACAATTACCATTTATAGCTACTTTTAATCTCTATGCTCTTGTTCTTTTATAATAGCTTTTTACCCAGGCAAAGTGGTTTTCTGACACATTATATGTTTGCAGAATGAGATAGAGTAGATTATTTGAGAAAATAAAAAGCAATGGACTTATTTTTGTTTTTATTTATTTGCTTTATTCGGTAGACAGCGATTTTGTGATAGGTCCACTATTGGGACCACACTCTAACCAAGTGAGTAACCAGCCGTCTTAGCTCCTTATTAATATACATTAATAAGAAAAGACATTGACGGCACAGATGAGGTGACATCAAACCTCCCCCATGCATATATTCGTGTGCATGGGTGAGGCTATGTTCAAAGATGAAGGATTCCAGCCCTGTACCTTTTGTCTGTAAACCGTCATCCTCAATTTTGGTGGTGCAGGCAAGACTGGAGTGTCAGATCAGCCCAGCGGATTCGGTTCTGTCCTTTGCAGGGAATCCTTCCTGTTCATTTCTGTCCTGAGTTTGGCAGTTACAATAAGACCTTGGTTCCTGGGGCTCCCTGGTGGCGCCAGGGGTTAAGCACAGCACTGCGAAGCTATCTGTAGCCTCTGAAGCATGAGTTCGATCCCCAGCCAGGGAGCTAACCCACATGGTGCGGCAGACCTCTCCTCTCTCCCTGCTGCTCCCCTCAGCAGTGTATTTCAGTCGATCTGCCTGTTCTGCTCCCCACTCTGTCTCTGGTGGATCCTCTCACCCCCTGCAACTCTTGCCTGTACCCCAGTTCTTGTATGCATAAATACATACATAAATATTTTTAAAAAAAGACCTTGTTTCCTAGGGCCCACTTAGGGCCCAGGTTCTAAAATGGACATGGACGTACAAGGTGGCGTCATCACCTGCGCTAGCGCATTCAGACCGAGATTCTCACTACAGAATGGCTGTGTCCTCACATGTCATCCATGAGAACAAGGCTGGGCTCGTTTGTCTCCCTCAGCCATATGTTTGCTTTTGTGCTAAAGGGTAGAATTAAGTAGTTGGAACATATGATCTAGAAAGCAGAAAACATTTACTATCTGGTCCTTTATAGGAAAAGTTGGGTAATTTCTGATTTAGACTGAAGTTTGATTTGAGTCACTGTTACACTAATGAAAAACTTGAAAATTGTATATATATATATATATATATATAGAGAGAGAGAGAGAGAGAGAGAGAGAGAGACAGACAGACAGAGAATATATATATATATATATATATATATATATATATATAATGAGTGTGAGTGGATATAGCCATTACACTTCCTTGCTAATTCTTAGTTACACCCAAAAAAAAAATAAAAAAAAATTCAAAACCATCATGCTTATGCTTATAGTTTCCTAGATTTCATCTCCACACCATTGACTCATTTCTCAAGCATTTCAATAGGCCTCCTATCTCTCCCTCTGACAGTTCTGTTAACACCTGTTACTTAACTTTATAATCCCCTCAGCAACCATCTGAATGGGTCATATTAACCCCATTTTCGAGGCAAGGAAACAGGTACTCAGGAGGATTTAAGTAACTTGTCAAATTACTTGGAATGTCCCAGAGGCAGTATTCCCACTTAGATACGCCTGCCTTTGAGCTGATGGTGACTGAGGCTGAGATGATGAGAGATGTCACCTCAACTCTGTCCTCTTGCCAATTCTGTGAGGGGCTCAGGGATGGGGCCGAGAGGGGACAGTACTGTGTTTAACATACACCTGAGAAATGCAGGCCTGTGTCTGTCCTTGTCTTCCCTAAGTCTGGAGACCTACCGTTGGGACAAGACGAGGCTCTCCTAGCTCGCTGTGCGATGTGGTTGTTGATACTTGGAATCTAGCAGTCAGGCTGAGAAACACGTGACACAACAGCCTGGGTCACTACAGCCTGGGTCTATATAGCCTAGCTTTCAGGTAGAGAAGTACAGGTGTCTGCACAGTCCTCCTTTGAGACCTGTGTTCCCATTCTGTGTTGACTTTAATAAAATTAAATGCGGTTGAGTTGATCACTATATTATTTGATTACTTGGGTGAATTGCATTGAATGCTATAATAAAACTTAACTCATCTATTTGTTATTTTTTAAACCACTTGATGGAAGGCTGATTGACGTACAAATGACAGTACTTGATTTTTGTCTAGGATTTGATGAGTCCGGAGACAAGCACACACCAGAGAAACCATCACTACAGTCAAGGCCATAAATTTTCCATGAGCTCCAAAAGTTTCCTTCTGCCTATCCTTTTTTAAGATTTTTTTCTTTTGTGATCAGAACATATTATATAAGATTTGTAATATTTATCCTCTTAGCAAATATTACATACTCTAGAATCTTGTGGATTGTAGATGTTGGTCTGTATTTAATCATCTTGGGACCTGACAATTTGTCCTCTTTGACCAGCACCTCCCCTAATACCTCTCCCCTGCCCTCTGTAACCACCATTCTACTCTCTGGTTTCCAGTTCTACTGTCTCAGATTCCTTATCCTGGTGTTATCAGGCAGTTTTGTCCTGTCTCTGACTTATTTTGCTCAGCATATTGTCCTCCAGGTCCATCCATATTGAATCCCTATCTTTTTTAGGGCTGTGTAGTACTCCATTACACATCTTGACCCTATTGTCTGTTTCCATTCATCCACTGAGGGATGTTTAGGTTGTTACTGCATCTTGGCTGTCGTGAGTGATGCTGCAGTGAATGTGTGAAATGTTACAGCAACACCAGGGCTTTGACTACATTATTCTAGTGCTTTAAAAAAATAAGTGATAAATACACATTTTTATTAAAAAAATAGTGATCAACAGTAAATGCATCAACATGTACAGACATGTAGCCAGGGTGACTTCCTAGTGTCTGAGTCCCTTAAACTGCAGCATTTAGACCCCTAGAAATACAATTTGGGGAAACAGGGAACCTCAGCCACATTGAGCTTTGTTTCTGGAACAGTGATTTTGCTCGAAGCTTTGGAGGAAAGGTTTTCTGTTCTACAGTGAAAGAAAACACACAAGGAAAGCCAGTGCAAAGCACAGAACCAGCTCTGTCTGTGGACACTGGGCTAGCCCAGCTGACTCAGGACCCTCCGGGAGGTGGGGGCAATACAACCTCTCTGGCCTTTGCTGGGAGTTGAATGTGTCAAATAAAGGGTTAATAAGAACATTCCAGAATCACCTTTAAAAAATAGTCTTGGGCCTCCCCTGGTGGCACAGGCGGTTGAGCAAAGCACTGTGAGGCTGTCTGCAGGCTCTGCAGCTTGGGTTCAATCCCGGCCGGCCTGCGAGGGTCCCACATGGCACAGCAGACCTCTTCTGTCTCGCCCGCTGCTCCCCTCAGCAATGTATTTCATCAGTCTGCCTATTCTGCTCCCCACTCTGTCTCTGGTGGATCCTCTCACCCTCCCGCGCATCTGGCCTGTACCCTGGTTCTTGTATAAATAAATAAATAAATAAATCTTTAAAAAAAAATAGTCTGTAATAATCATCTATGTCCAAAGCAGCCATTAACTTTTGAGCTAAGGAAAATGTACTATGGACACAGCTTAATTGTATCAGGACTGGGGGCTGGGGGGTGGAGTGGGGAGGTGTATTTCTCTCCAAAGAGATACTTCTTTGAAGTCAGCTCACTTGTGCACCAGGCAGACACCCCTATACCCCCACTCTGGTGGGAAAGTCTATGTGGCTCTGCCTCCCAGTCATGAAGGGTCTATACTTTATTTTTTTATATTTTTAAAAATTTATTTATGTGTGCAAGAACTGGGTGATGGGGGGGTGAGAGGATTTACCAGGGACAGAGTGGGGATCGGAACAGGCAGATCCACTGAAATCCACTGCTGAGGGGAGCAGTGGGGAGACAGGAGAGGTCTGCTGCACCATGTGGGTAGCTCCCTGGCTGGAGATTGAACTCATGCTGCTGTGGCTGCTGATAGCTTCATAGTGCTGAGACTTAACCCCTGTGACACCAGAGCATCCCCAAGGGCCTCTACTTTAAATCTTTACCTTTGGCAGAATCACAAGATTCAGAATTGAGATTCATCATGCAGCTTCATAGGTGTGTCCCTCCGCTCGACACGCTGCCTGTTGTGCACGAATTAATACTTCTCTGTGACCCCTGAAATGCTTTTGTGAAGAGCACATGATGGTGGAGGACACTGCCGTCTGCATGGGGCTGTCAGAGCAGAATTGGGTCTAGAAAGCAGCGGTGACACTTTGTTGTCACTCCAAATGTAATTGGCATGCCACCTTCTGTCTCATTAAAAATTCTAATGGGACATTATATTACCACAAAACATCTCATCTGTTAAATAGCCCTTAAATGATTTCTTTTTGCTTTTGCATTTGCAAAGATAAATTAAATCATTCCCTTCGTGTATGTGTTAACATATTTAAAAACAGTGACTTTAACACTGTGCCCTAGAGTTTCTTCTCTCACTCAGTCATCTTCTGTTCTTCTCCCCAACTTCTCTCATAGACAGAAAGTTCCAGGGTTTGGACACAGTGGTCAAGGGCCTATTTTTCTGACAATGGAGACACCCCCTCCATCATGGGCACCAAAATCCATGGATAGAAAGTTCGTGCAGTGCCTGCCTTGCACCTGGCTGTGAACATGAGCTGTGTGAAGGTCAGGGGGAGTTTTATCAAGAAGATATTGGCTGTTTTTGCTTTGTTGTGTTTTGTACTGTTATTATTTTTTACACGGATGTCTTATTTGGTTCCCTGTATTCCTACTAGAATTAAAACCATCCGATATTTTTCTTTTTCCTTCTGGCTTATTTCACTGAGCATAATTCCTTCTAGCTCCACGTTGCTGCAAATGGCATGAGGTCATCTTTTTTGATTGCTGAGTAGTATTCCATTATAAACCAGAGACATCCTGCAGGGGAGGAGGAGGGAGAGGGATCAGAGGGAGGGAGGGAGGAGCACAGGGGGCTGAGGTGATGGTGCACGGGTGCATGGGTGGAGGGAACTCTATGGGGACTGCACCTGAGGGGGTGGGGGGAAACAAATATTGTTTAAAAATGAACAATCATGTAAAAAATAAAAATAAACAAAATTAAAAGAGGAGATACTGGCGATTCTGCTGGGGGAGAGAGTAGGAGGGCAAGGAAAGAGAAAAGAGGGCGTTGGGGTAAGATACAGACAAGCAAAAAGGAAAATAAAGGGGTCTGCGAGGGCTTGCACCAGGATGAGTAGGTCAGTGATGCTGATCAGCAGACGCTTCCATCGGCAGTGGGGCTGTGTTGGGGGGCGAGGCGCGGCTGGCATCTCTGCAGGAGGCAAGGAGGGAGGTTGGCTGGGCTCCACGGGCTTGCTGGGGCACCCGCGCACCATTCAGCTCCCGCACCCTCAGGCATATGAGGGCCCCCCTTCTGCCCTGGCCCCACACGAGTCTAGGATTGAGGATTCATCACAGCTCCTTGTTTCCTTTGCGGGTGAGACATTTCGTCACCCCTTGTGCAGCAGGTGATTTTTTGAAAAAATGGATCAGTAATCCTTTATGACTTTTTGTTCTTCAAGCTGTTCGTCCAGTTTCCTCTTTAGGAACTTCCAGGGAATCTGTCCCAAAGACATGCCATGGAGGGGTAGCTCCGAGCAAGTCTTCCATCTTTGCAGGGTCCGCGCTGGGGGAACTTGCAGAAACAGCAATAAATCACAGGCCCTCCCCCTCGGGCAGGGGAGGAAGTGCCTTTTCCTCCATGGGTCTTAGGCCCTCCGCCTGGTCCTGCATGCCAGACTGACAGACTGATAGACTGACATACAGACTGACAGACTGACAAGAGAAAAACACACAAACACCTTTAACCTAAGTTTTATGTGACCCAGGAGCCCTCACTAGGAAATGAAGAATTGAAGACATGGTTTAAGCCTGATCATTTTTATACTAAGTTTGATGAAAAGTGGAGTCCGGGGGAAACGTGACAGGTCCACGGGCTCTGAGCTCAGGGGAGTGAACTGCGCCCCTCGCCCGAATCTATCCCCTGGGATTCCTCTCAGTGCCTCTCAAAGAAGCAGCTCCCTTCCTCTGGGAGGGGGGCACCTCTCCCATGAGGCTAGGACTTGAGTCAGGGACAAAGGGGAGAAAGAGTTTCCCGAATGTGCCCTTTGGCAAATATGCTCAGTAGATGGATTCAATGGGCCGCGTTGGGGAGTCTCCCTGAGTCTGGCTTCTGGCTGTCTGCTGGTCTAGCTTGTGCTCCGGTCACTAGTGGACACACGTCCCCTTCCAAGCTCTTGGTTGGCTGAGCATGTCTACCTGCCCCTGGTCTGGTGGGCAAGCGGGACAACCTTTCCTCACAGCTCCCATCTTGTTTGTGGGAATCTGAGGGTGTAAAGGTGTCTTTACATGAGCTGACAATGGGCGCTCAGCCTGGCGTCTCCGTGGTGCAGTTGCTAGATGGAAGAGTCTGCAGCAGGTGTGGCTTCTCTGCAGCCTCAGCGGGTCTGTAAGTCGGGGCATCTTAGAGCCAGAAGCCCCTTCTATCAAGAATAGCTACATACTCACTGCCGATGACTCACGGTCTCTACTCATGAAACCTAAATTCAAGCTTGTGTTTACTGGAAAAGCTCTCACAGTAAAATCTGTGGGGCTGCTTCCTGGGTTCGAATCCTGACTTGGATAAGCTAACACGCTCTTTGCCTAACTACTGTTGAGGTGCTTTTCAGTGAATGATTGTAAATCAGATGACGCACATTCTCCCTGAGTATCAGGAGGAAACAAAGCAGCAAGGAGCATGTATAATAGGCGCTCCCCCAAGAATCTTATCCTCACACACCCATCTCATTGCAGCATTTTTTTCCAACATAGCAGCTACTAAAATCTTTTTTTTTTAATGTTTATTTTTGCATAGAAGAGCTGGGGTACAGGCCTGAGGTGTGGGGGTGAGAGGATTCACCAGAGACCGAGTGGGGAACAGAACAGGCAGACTGACTGAAACACACTGCTGAGGGCAGCAGCGGGGAGACAGGAGAGGTCTGCTGTGCCATGTGGGTAGCTCCCTGGTAGGGGATCGAACTCAGGCCCTAGGGGTGATAGCACTGAGACTTAAGCCCTAGGCCACCAAGGAGTCTCTATAATCTGTCTTTATCTTTTTTTTCCACTGGAACATAATCTCCATGAGGACTAAGGTTCCGTCTCTTTTGTTCACCTACCATATTAGAGAAAACAAATAACGGTTGCAGAAATAAGCGGAGACCAACCAGATGAGAAAAAAATAAAGGTTGTTTATTCCAAGGTTGCTCCACCAAGGGACTTGGCCAGCCTTGCTTGTGTTCTGGCAGAAGCTCAAAGGCAGACAGAGGAGAGGAGAGTGGAGAGTGGAGAGAAGGGATGGTCCAGGGATGGCCTGATTGGAGGCATCTGGCGAGGGCCGCCGCAGGTGGGCTAGGGAGAAGTGGGTGCCTCTCTGATTGGTGGGGTACACGGTTTGCTGCCTCAGATTGGCCCTGAATTGGAAGCGGGGACAAAAATGAGGGAAACTGCTCATTACTAATCAAGTCTTGGCCATCTTTGAGCCAATTGTTAGGGGGGGTTGGTTTGGCATCCTGAACCGATGGCCAGAGATAGTGGTTGGATTTCCTCCGGGTGGATGTGTGGCTCGGGGGCTGGCTCCCCGCGCTGTGTCCTACAGGCAATGAGCTGGTTTCCTGGGCTGGTTGTGCCAGATTTGGAGTCCAAGATCATTTTATATTTGGTCTGTTCATTGCCTGTTTGCATCTTCTCACTGTTGGTGGGGAGAGTGAGGGAAGTGGGGCGAGGAGGAACCACAGATACGGTGGAATAAAATTACAAGGGGGGATTGTAATGGTGGGGGGCAGGAAAAGGGGAGGTTCCAGGTTCCCCGCCCCACCCAAGGGAGGGTAGAGCTGAGCAGGGAGCAGAAGCTGCAGAGGAGACCCAGGACAGAAGGAGGACGGAGAGTCAGAAGGAGCTTGCAGGAGGCACGAGGAGCAGAGACACGTGAAGAAGCTGCACTGGTTTCTCGGTCCTGGCCTGGACGGGGTGACACAGGCGTGGGGGAGAGACCCGCAGGGAGGTGACAATGGCAGCTTTTGTCTTGATTTTGATTTTGCTCTTTTCCTCCCAGACTTGCTATGGGTCCCTGCTGGAAGGCGCTTTAGGCTGTGGCGGGCTCTTGGGCCTTGCTTTGGGCCAACCCTGTCTGGCTGGACATTTACCCACGAGGGGACGGGTCACTTTGGGTGCTTGATTTAGAAACTCTATTCTCTGTCTTTTCTGTATTGCCGCTAATTTATTAAATTTCCTTTCTATTAAAGGTCTTATATGTTTTGTCTTGATGCAGTGGATGGCAGAGCCGGTTTAGAGCAGGCAGGTTTGGGGGTTCTGGGGTGCCCCTCTCCCTGCCCCGTCACAGATTCAAAGGAGCAAAGGATCTAAGGAAGCATAAAGGTGAGGTCGAAGCCTCCAACTTCCACAATCTGATTTCATCCTGACACTTCATGTCAAGGAGAAGCTCATCCCGCAGCCAACATGGTGGCCGTTTTCCAGAGTGTTCACAGGATGAATCACATCCTGTCATCTCAAGCTCCAGCACAGGCAAGAGTGAGACTCTCTCCCTGTCAACTGGCCAAGCCAGAGCCAAAGGCTTCTGAGGAGGCACTTAAAGAATTTTCAGTTTGCAATTGTGCGGAAGCTGTTGTTCAGGTAATTTAACATTGATTTTAGTTTAAAAGGCAATTAAGACAGAATGGGCAGCCACTAGCCACTTAGGTTAAATAAGCTTAGATTTCAATTGCTCCCCATTACCACCTTTGTTTCCCGTGTTTGAGCTCTTTTATGCTAATTTAGCCTGCGATGGGGTGGTGGCCCACTTAGGGCAGGTAGATGGAAGAGGGAGATGGTTGTTGAGAGAGAAAAGAGTTGGCTCCAGATTGTTCCCAGGGTGAAGAGTGTTCCTCAAGCCACAGGCTACTGCTGCCGTCCTGGGTCTGGATCTTTCTCTTTTCAGTCCTGAAAATGGCACCTGCTTTTTAACTCATCAGTTTCACTTCTAGATATTTACCCTGAAGTGACGAACAGAGACACGCTGATGACACTGATGACCAGCATGTTCATTTCAGTGTTATTTAAGATCGAGTGAAAATGTGCCTCTCAGTGCAGACCCAGACTGATGTTATCTTTTTTTTACGATGGCAACACATGTTCATGATACATGGCCAAGTGCCAAAACGATATAACACAGTTGATACAGGGACGTGCCTATTGTGTGCTTATTGTTTTCTAGTTCCATTGGCGCTGGGAGATGTCTGAAGCGGAGGGAGTTTGAGCAAATATTGCACAGAGCTATCTTTGGGTGGTAAAGCAACGAGTGACTTTTTTTTTTTCCTGTGCTTTCCCAAATGTTCTCAACTTTCCACAGCACACACACTTTGGGTTTATAATTATAAAGGCATCGGAGACACTCCTTGTTTGTTGTAATGCTGTAAAAACCACCTTCCTCTTGGCGGCGTGCTCCATCTCAGCCACGGCGAGAAGAGGCTGATGTAAGAGGAGTGGGATGGAGGTGCAGCTGTAGTCATCCTTTTTTTAAAAAAATATTTATTTATGCATACAAGTGCTGGGGTACAGGCCAGAGGTGCTGGTGGGGGAAGGGGTGGTGAGAGGATTCACCAGAGACAGAATGGGGAGTGGAACAGGCAGATCCCCTGAAATTCACTGCTGAGGAGAGCAGCGGGGAGACAGGAGAGGTCTGCTGCTCCATGTGGGTCGCTCCCTGGCCGGGGATCAAACTCTTGCTGCAGTGGCTGCGGACAGCTTCATAGTGCTGAGACTTAACCCCTGGCGCCACCAGGGAGGCTCAGTTGCAGTCATTCTTGGGAAAAGTCTGGAGGCTCCCTTGAAGGAGGGGGTCCACCTAGCCCTCTGAGACACCCCCAGGTGATTCATGTGCTGGTCACTTAGGAAACGTGGCCACTTACCAACTAATGTTGGGCTAATGGGATCCATTTAGGAACAGAACCCAAGTCCAGCATCGGTCATATGCTCTCCCATCTCTACGTGCTTTGTTAAGCTCCCCTTCCCTGATGCAGCTGCACTATTAGATGTCAGGATGAGGAAAGTCATTAGGCCCCACTGTTCCAGTGCTACAAAACACTAACGTGGTTGCTATGTCATTTGATTTTTTTCTGACAGAGCCTACTTTAAGCTTTTCTATGGGAAAATATTTTCAAACTGGTAAAGAAGTAAAATTACTCTATTGTGTGGCCCTTCTCAGTAGGTCATTACCATAACTTCCAGCAGAAAAGATAATCTGTGTCGCGTTTTACCTCGAGTATGAGATTGATTTTTATAAAAATCTTTAGTGCACCGAAGCTTAGCAATCTTTTTTCCTATAAGAAACAATTAGATACTGAACTTTTCCAGAAATGGTAGGTGAGTAGAAGTCAAACCTTAATGTTTTTTTGCAGGTTTATCCATGTAACATTTGGAGAGAATAGACAATTAGATGGTGGGTGAGAAAGACGTTATTCACACAGTCAGAGGTGGACACTGTTTTTTGTATTTACATTTATTTGGAAAATTGAGAAGCAGCTGAAAGAACAAGTAAGAAAAATAATAAGCACCCCCAGGTTCCACCACCAAGAAATGCCCATTTTGAACGTGTCCTTTCAGGCATAAATAGATGTATTTAGACACCCGCGGGCACACTTTATAAATGGGGTCTCCATTCTCTTTCCCACCAATGCAAGCAATGTCTGTGTAAAGCATTTGTAGGCATGTTTTCACACAGAAACACGTGATAGAAGTGTCCGTCTTTCAAGATTTTACACACATGCAAACTTTGTTAAAAAAAATTTATTTGTATTAGGGCCTCCCTGGTAGTGCAGGCGGTTGAGTGCAACGCTGTGAAGCTGTCCGCAGCCTCTGCAGTGTAGGTTCGATCCAGGTCGGCTGGGGAGATACCCACATGGCACGGCAGACCTCTCCTGTCACGCCCTCTGCTCCCTTCAGCAGTGTATTTCGTCAGTCTGCCTGTTCTGTTCCCTGCTCTGTCTCTGGTGAATCCTCTCACCCTCCCGCACATCTTGCCTGTACCCCAGTTCTTGTATAAATGAATAAATAAATCTTTAAAAATATTTGTGTTAGATACACATTATATATACACATTTAATTCAACCAGTCATAATATATATTATGTGTGCATTCTTACATGTGTGCATATACATGTAACATGTGACATCTTTAGAGATAGTGTATGTATAAGATGCACACATCGCCTATTCTAATAGGAGAAACAGAGCTTGTTCAACCTCTATCATCAACACCAGTCTTCGCCTCTCTAAAGATAACACATCATCCATTTGGGGTCCATTCTTCTAGACTGGGGATCCCAGAGCTGTTTTTGCAAAGGGTCTGATAAACAAGTATTATAGCCATCGGGTCTCTGACCACAGCCACTCAACTCTGCTGCGGAGCAAGAAGGTCAGGAAGAGGCACAAGCAAGTAGAGAATCGTGTTCCCATAAAGACTCATTGACAGACCCCAAATTTTGTCTACAGTTTCCTATACCCCCAAATAGTATTCTTTTGCTTCTAAAAGCTATTTAAAATATAAAACCCATTTTTTATTTAATGGACTATGCAAAAGGGGAAAAAGAAACAAGTAGCAGCTAAACCTGGACCTGGGGCTGTACTAAACCAGCCCCTACTCTGGACTGTTGGTGCACATCTATGTGCACATCTATGGGCATCTGCCACTCTCCATGTGTCATTTTCCTTCATAAGTTTCATATTGTTGTGTATGAATCATTTAAAACATGCATTTTTATATGAGTAAACTTTTTGCTGAGAAATATATATATGTATTTATAGTTGTAGTATGTGGTATGTGCAAATAGCTTTACATCTGTCTATACATACATATTTATAGAACTGATGATAATTCACCTGTAGCTTTCATCAGTTCTTTTCACTGCTGTATAGTATTCCATCCTGGAGGATATCATTTTTTATGCTAATGGAGATCAGTTCTTTGCTCTATGAGCAGTGGGGAATTGTATCCAGGAACAGAGCTTATACATTCAGTTTATTAGAGTTGAGGATCCAGGTAGAAGGGACGCTGATAAGGTATGCCTGTTTTGCATTTGAGCAGATACTGGGGAATCGACTTCCAGAGTGACAATGCCAATGTTTGCTCCCACAGGGACATTTGCTCTCATTCTTTGTTTGAGGGATTTCATCCTTTGCTGTTGTCCTTATGGAGTGGGGGCAAGGAAGGACCCTTAGCTCTGTGTCTCCTTGTCTGGCTGCTACAGATGCCAGTGCGGACCTTTATTTCCCTTTGGGTGACTGCGGATGTTGCTTTAACTCTTTGCTGGGGCACTTAGATGTGAGGATGGCAATTTATATCAATAACCAGGTTTGGCAACATCTGCCAAGGTTGTCACAGTCTGTGATTAAATGGCCATATGTGCCTGGGAGCATGGGGACGAGGGGGTTGTAATTAGGGTTGCTATCTCTCCACCCTCCTCCCCCCTCATCCTTTGCTTCCAGTAACCTTGCTTGGGTGAACTGATCTGTGAGTCAAATTATTCCATAGAGAATGTCATTTTCAGTTGTGATAATAACAATAATGCTTTATGTTTGTGTATCTCTGTAATCATACAGGGTTCTGGTTAAGGAATAATCTAGATATTCTTGCTATTTTACTGATATCATTGAAAAATATGTCCGGAGTAGCATGTGTGTTTGCATTAGAAGCTAACTGTTAAAACAACCAGAGTGTAATTATTCTGCACTGTGCATCCTTACTGCGAAATAACATTTCCCCTACTGTTATCTTAGCATCCTTTAAATGCCACTGCCCCCAAGAAAGCCAGCTAGAGACACGCACATAAACTTTTCTTAACTCCGCAAGGAGCAAGTTAAACACTACATTAATACAATATGAAGAAACACCCTTAATGCTTAGAAGAAGAAAAAAAAAAACCTTGCTTCATTCTGTTACTGGCGTGACAGAGATGGATGATGGTTATGTAAGGACTTGGCATGTTCCAAAAAAAACCCTGGAAATAATACGTCTAGATGGGGAGCTGGAATAAATGTGAAAATAAATATTGGAAGGATTTATTAGCATTTTAAAATTTGCTACCAATATATAAAATCCTAATCCGTTGTGCAAAAGGCCTTTAACTCAAACAAACTATCCAAGAAGGTGACATAGGCAAGCGATGGCTGTTTTACTGCTCATCAAAGCTGGGATGTCTGGATGGATGAAATGTCCTTCCACATTCCGGTCCCTCCCACTCAACTGGTAAGTGCTGGAAGAAACCTGGTCATCTCCAGGTCTACAGCTTGCCTGCTGTCAAACAAATTTATATATATATAATTTATATATATATATAAATTTGCGCAGGCATGTCACGCAAATATATATATTTATATTTATACCATATATATGTGCTCATGTATATATTTTCCACAGGAAAATGCTTGATCTCCACAGCAGGTCTCCCAGATAGACTCCAAACAACTAAGAACCTGGTGTCGCTCACACAATTTTAACCAAAAGGAAAAAAAAAAATAGCCAGAAGAGGGCTTTTTTTTTTTTTTTTTTTGAGAAATGGGAAACTTCCTTTGATTATTATTCAAGGTAAATCCATTGCCAGAGGTGATCTCTAAAGTTCAGCAGGACACAGTGGAGGTTCCCTCCTCCAAGCTGCAACTTGAGCATCCTCAGCCTGATGCGTAAGATCCAGCTGGGGAAGCTGTTACTCCCCGACCAACGCAGCGCAGGCTCCAGGGAGGACGCGGGGGGCCGTCCGCTGGGGGGGGGGGCAGGGCGAGGGGCTCTCCATCTTGCACTGATATTTACGGGAAGCAGCTTATTGGAAGTCATAAATACCGTCCCGTGGACATCTTGAATAATGCAGGAGCGGTGTAAGTAATTGGAAGTGCTTATATCCTGCCTTTGGACATTTCACTGCTCGTGAGTTAAAATTGGTTGTCAAGTGTGGACTCGGAGGACCATGCAAGGTGCCCTATTCTGTCATGTGCTACATATTTAATGCTTGAAAGAACAAGGGAGGGGACACGTGCGGGCAGGCGAGCGGGAGGGAGAGCCGGAGACACCGCCGCCAGCTCCGGCTTTGCAAGCGCTCCGGGCGGCGCAGGGGCGGGACCCGCGCCCCCGGGGCACCCCCTGCCTTCTCGGGGCTGCCAGACTTTGCAGACACCCAGGGTGTCCCGTGGAAGGTGCGTTTTTTGGCGAGGGGCCGGGACGCCGCCGGGGGAGCTGAGCTGGGGGGCGGCTGTGTCCAGGGCACCTGGGTGGCCCCCCTGGGCGCGCGTCTCGGTGTTGATTGCGCCTTCCTCCGTGGGGCGCCCGGTCCCCCGCTCCCTGGGCGCCTGCTGCACCTGCTGGCCGCGGTGCCAGGCTGCCAGGCGGCGGGGCGAGCGCGGGCACGGCGCGCAAGGCAGACGCGGAGTCATTTACATTGCTAGCACGTGGGTGCCTTTGGCTGTGGCCTCGGACTTCTCCCGTGTTCTCCCGGGGAGGAAACAGGAGGCACTTTGCAGCCGACAATGAAATCTTGGCAGCTAATTGCAGTCGTGGGAGATGCCCTTCAGGTAAGGCGAGAGCAGCCGGCTCTGCGCGGCTGTCAGGGAAGGAGAGCGAGGGAGGCAGGGCGAGGGAGGGACAGCAGCTTCTGCAGAGGCTTCCGAAGCCCACTGCCTCGCGGGAGGGGGTGGCAGAGGGACGGGGCCCGGGGGCGGGCGGCACGGGGGAGGAGTGTGCAAATTGACATTTGGGGCTGCCTGTGGCAGAGGCGCCGCCGTCAGCCGCGGTCCAACGCTCGCACGGCGAGGGTGGTGGCGTGTGCGCGCCTCCGGGCTGCCGAGCAGCGCAGGGACTTGGCGGCGCATGGAGCCCGGGGACACCAGAGCCACCGGAGCCGCGATGGCCGGCTGCGGATGCGTCTGCAGCGCCTGAACCCCACGGGTATGTCAGGCGGCCCCGGGGGGCGCGGGGGCGCGGGCTGGGCACTCTCCGCGCGCGCCTCCAGGGCCGTGGCGCACGGGGAGGGCGCGCGAGGGGCATTTGCAGCGGCCCGGCGGGCTGGGAGATGAATGGGTTTTCTTTGGCGACTCGAAGTTAGTGGGGAACTTCGTTGCCCACGCTCATTGGCTCCGTTTAACTTTATTTCCAGAGATGAATAAGCGTTTATAAGACCTGGTGGCCAAGTCCCCATAGGCTCGCGGCGGTTTTGTAAGCGCTGCGCGCTTCTTGAAATGCGAGGCTGGCGAAATGACTGGCCAGATGGGCCGCGCCTTTGGAAAGTTGGCACGCTCACGTGCCGAGGGGCATGTGTGCGTGTGTGGGGATACGGGCTGCATGTGTGTAAACATGTCGCCGAGCTCGGGGTGCCCGGCGCGCGCCTCTGTTTGTCCTGATTCCCACGGCAGCGAGATGCCATGGGCACTATTGAAAATGCTTTGACGAGAAACAGGCTCTGGACCATTCTATTAAATGGAAGCAGAGTTGCCCTCCTCCGGAGATGCAGTGGGGGAATGTGCTTTGCTTCTAAAGTGATGTCGTTCACGGTCCAGCATTTAAAAAAAAAATATGCGAAGTGTTGGAGATGGTCAGCTGCCCGCGGGTCTCTCTGCTGGAAGACCCAGTCCTAGCCTGTGCCTCGAGTCTTTATTTTCAGATGACAGTGACATGGGTGGTTTTACTGATCGCTGTTGACAAATGAGCTGCCCCCCTACACACACACACACACACACACACACACACACACGCCTGCCATGTCCAATGAGAATTCCGAATCCTAGAATTTTGTTGGCAAAATCATTTTAGTAAAAATATTCATTAAAATGACTTGCCAAGAGAGTCGCTTTCTGAGTGTATTTCCATAGCTCCCAATTTGCTCCTGATGTCTGTGGTTTGAGTTGTGATGGACGAGAGATGAATGCAGTTGAAAGCAGAGGCAGCCAAAAATGATCGATCTCGAAAGCCTCTCTTTATTTGGGTGGCTGGCTAGGCAATCTCTTGGTTTAAGACCATCAAATCTGTCTCACATCTGTTCTCTATTTTTGATCAAAATAGATCTTTGGAAAAATCCAGAGAGCATTTATGTATGTGTGTTTGTGCAGTGGAGTTGCTTTGCCTGCCTGGGGTGCTGGGGCTGTTTGAAGAGGAGGCTCTTCAAGTAAGTAAAGTAAAATCGGTGACCGCTGTGGACCCCAGGGGTCAGGGCACCTCGGGCGTCCCTTTAGGAGCTGGGGTGTTCCAACTGCCCGCTGCCCACTGATTCCCCCACATCCCGAGCTTCCTCCAGACTAGGGTACTCACAGAGGAGGAAGAGCAGGTCCGAGAAGATCCGTTCGATGAGATGGAGGAAATATTACCTGTAGGGAATGGTTTCCTTTCTCCTTCCTGCCTACTTCTGTCCACTTCCACCTCTGTCTCTGCTCATCTGTTTGTCTCTGGGTCTGAACACGGGAAGGTTTTCAGCTACCTTCTACCACCAATTGCGTTTTGCATCCTTGAGATTAATCAGACCTAATATTCTTGTCTCATTTTTGGTCTTCTCTGCAACATACGTGAATTAATCCCCTACAACCTCATGACACATTCATTTTATGTGAAAAAAAGTGAATATTCAAACTTTTCTTGCCATTCCATTTTAACCAAGCAAATACACTCTTGGAAAATGCCTATACTACATGAAAACAGCTGAATCCTTTCTTTGTTATGAGATGAATTTTTACCAAAGTGTCCTTTGCTTGATAGCTTGATGGCGCTAAGCATGTTTTTGCATTTATGGTATCATTTATTCCCTCAAAGTTCTGTTCTTCTTCCCTGTCGTAATTTTGGGACCCGGTTTTACTTTAATCCATGTTTACTTGGGCTTGAGGGGAAAAGCCAGCAGCCTTCACTGATGGACCAGCTTATTTAACCATCAGAAAAGAGTTTAGTTTTTTTTTTTTTCTATTTTTTTTCCCTCTCTCCAGGAGGATGACACCAAAGTTGAAGTAGATTTCAGGTGAAGGCCTTTTTGAAACAATTACCTTCCTCTAAATTCTAGTTGTGAGACTTTGAGGATACGTGGTCCTATTTTGAGAATGTTATATGAGATCAGAATACATTTCCCTCACCATTTTCTGTCTGATGACAGCGAACATGGTTTGATGGGTCAATCTCGAATTGAATAGCTCTTAAGATGTCCAGTAAAAGATACTTTTGGTCTTGTTTTCTGTCTGAACTTACTATCTCTGCATTAGGTTTTGAGCAAAGTTGCAGTACTAGAGAAATAGAACGTGTTCAGAAAGAGGGAAGATGTTTGTGAAAGAGTAACCCCACTTTCTTATTATGACTTAACTTTCATCTCTAACTATTTACCAAAAAATCATGAGTGTCAGTTTCAAAGTCATCACAGAAGAGACTGGAGGAAATTCTTTGAAAGACATTCTAATGGAATCCGCACACATTCCATTAGAGGTTTTCATTTCCATTTTGTGTTGCTTTTCCCACAAACAGAAATAAACAGGAAAAAGAAGTATAAACCCTTAAAGTTATTTGCAGTTAGACATCATTTTGCTATCGATATGAGAACTTACGGGGGGTATATTGCATCTCCGTCCGTATTTAGAGGGTTGTCTTAGTCCTGCTGTTTGTTTTCTCCTGGTTCCAGGCAGAATTGACCTTTTGCCTCTGTAAGGAGCAAATAAGGGCTGATGAGAATTCTTTTAATTATGCATTTTGAATGAGTGGAATTAATTCATACAGAACAAAAGAGCAGTCTTGACTATTGGTTTTCCTGATTTCCCTTCTGTTCACATGGTTCTAAAAGTAATAAATAAATCGTTAAAAGTCAGCTTTTAGCATATAGTGCTTGGCTTGGAAAGTATTACTGTATGTAGTAAATTATTCAGTAACCACAACATCCCAAGCAGTTTTCAAGAGTATCTTATTAGAATATATAAAGTTGTATGAAGGGTTGTGGTGTTGCGTGTGTGTGTGTGTGCATGTGTGTGTGTGCGTGCGTGTGTGAAGGCTGAAACAGCTTGCATCAGCTCTAGTAACTCACTTTTGATTCAGCAAAACTAGGTTATGAATTCAGGCAATTAAAAATGACAAAAAGCCCAATTTTACTGCCTCGATTAATACACTTCCAATTTCTCCTGCTCCATAAACATTTCAAAGTGTTCTTTCTGGTTAGGTGTTTGTATAACCTATGGGGCAGAGGACGGCCCCCATTTCACATTTGCTTATGGTGCCTGACTACTTTGATGTCGTGAATGCAAATAGGATCAACTGTACCTTTCTATCACAATTTAGTATTTGCAAATATTTGTGAAATTATTTCAGGTGGACTTACAGGAACAGAGCACAGCAAGAGCGGTTAGTCCCATAATGCGGGTCTTATGGTGATTTGAACTGCTCCCAGGTCGTGAGGGCCAGGGGAGACTTTTCTAGAAGCGATACACTTGTAGCAGGAACTGTCCACCCTCCAAGGATGGCAGTGATACACAATTTGTTTTAGGCGATACTGCTTTTCTCTACTTGTACAGAAGTGAAGGTTGGAATTCTGGATTCATGTTTATCTCACTAGCCCAAGGCCCATTTTAAAGAACAGTGAACTTGGGCTAGTGAGATAAACGGTCATCAGTAGCAAAACCAACTGCATCACATTCCCTGCAGGTTTTAGTGACTTGGACATGTTTTCTAAACTGCTTTGATGGATCCTGGTCCCACAGAGCACATCTACATACACACACACACACACACACACACACATACAAACACACACACTCAGCACCATTTCCCTCCTATTTTCAACCTAATGCAGAAAAGCAGCAACAACCAGCTTGTCCAAGGAGTCTTTACCCCAATGTTTGCTTTGAAGAGCCTGCCCCTTGGGAAACACGTCCCAGGACAGCCCCGACTTTTCTTGAACATTCAGTGTCTACCTTGGCTGCTCCTTCACATATTTCTTTGTTGTTTAATTGAAATCTCTACTTGGGAGGAAATCATTGCTGGTTTTCCAATGAGAGGGAAGACCCAGTTGCACCTGTCACAGTTCTTTTTTTTTTTAATAATGATCTAATGGTTTGTCATATTAGATCACTGTTTTTTTTAAAGATTTATTTATTTATGCATACAAGAGCTGGGGTACAGGCCAGAGGTGTGGGGGGTGAGAGGATCCACCAGAAATAGAGCGGGGAGCAGAACAGGCAGACTGACTGAAATACACTGCTGAGGGGAGCAGTGGGTGAGACAGGAGAGGTCTGCCTCGCCATGTGGGTTGCTCCCTGGCTGGCTGGGGATTAAACTCATGCTGCAGAGGCTGTGGATTGCTTCATAGCACGGTGCTTAACCCCTTGCGCCTGCAGGGAGGCCCACCTATCACAGTTCTTGAATGTGCAGAGAAGCCTCTGTTTTTGTGATAATGGTGTCGATGGTAACAACTGACAACACAGCCCTGATTTGTGCCTGGGCACCTGCTGGCCCTGTGTGAGGGCTCCAGGCTGGGCGCATCACTGCATGTGTTCTGGTCTTTCCAGTAACTCTGCACGGTATGTATTGCCTGATTTAGAGATGGGGACACAACCTTCACAACTTTTGATAGTTGGAATCTACAATTAGACTCCAGATTTTTCCCACTATATATTGATACAAGGAACCAATGGGATTTATTCATCTGGATTTGGAACACAGAGAATGGCTTCCCAGCAGCTGCCCTGGGCCACGAGTAACTTCCTCACCTCTCTCTCCTCCCCCGCTACATTAGGCAATAGATTGGGGACATTCTGCATTGTCACACTTGGGCAGGAGATGCTGCTGGCATCTAGTGGAGAGAGACCCGGGGTGCTTCCCGGCAACCCACTGTGCACAGGACAGCCCCGCCCCCAGAAACATGGATCATCAGGCCGTGATGCTGGCAGCACTGACCTTGAAAACTCCTGGCCCAGCTGATGTTGGGGTGTCTGACTCTCGACAGTGGTCTGATTTTCCAAGAGAATGGATAAGGCATGTGAACCTCAGTTGTTAAACTACAGAATCTCTGATTAGAGACCATGAGTAGGATCCCGACGTGAAGTCAAAAGATCCCTGTCTACTTGCAATTTGACTTTACTTTTTTACAGCTGCTCCTGCGCCACTTTCCTCACGGACGCCACTTAGGTCATTGTTGATTTAAAGGCCTGGTGGGCACACTGGCCCCTCTGACAAGTGCTAGAAAGTAAAATCTCTCTACCACACGATGTCAGTGGAAGAGGAATGTGGAGTCACAAACTAA
Organism: Talpa europaea; assembly: GCF_964194135.1. Lineage (NCBI taxonomy): Eukaryota > Metazoa > Chordata > Mammalia > Eulipotyphla > Talpidae > Talpa > Talpa europaea. The sequence goes on along the minus strand of NC_140079.1, from coordinate 99,837,279 downwards.
TTCCTGCCATGTGATTTGAGAACCTTCCTCCAGCCCCCTCTGTGTTCAAACACCACTGTTGTCTCCTGATCTTTAAAATATTAATGAAGCTTAAAAATATTAATGAAACTGATCCCTAAAACAAACCCAGTGGTTGATGTTGTCACTCTCTTATTTTTACCAAGAAGAGACCCAAGGCCCAGAGAGGCTGAGTGATTTGCCCAAGGTCACACGGCTTCTAAGTGGCAGAGCTGAGATTTAAAGGTTTCAGTCTATGCTCCCCCTTTAAAAGTTGAGTTGCTAGATAGGTAGTCACATAATTGTCCAAGTGACATCTTCACTTGAGTTTTGGAATGAAAGAAAGGAACAATTCTTCAGGGTCAGAGGGATTTGGGGGTTCTCTATGTAACCACCTCTAATAACAAATACCCCAAAGGAAAATGCAAATGTCCCCATGCATTTCAGGACATCCTATATAGGATGACTGATGTCTGTTTTATTTCCTACCTTATAGTATTGGTGGAAAAATAGTAATAAATCAACTAAATCTGCTAAGGGATCTCCAAGGCACTTCATTCTGATTCCCTGGCACTTTAAAAAAAATTCTCAGGAGCCAGTGTGGTGCATACCTGTGAGATGTGGGGGGCGGGACTTGTGGCCCCCACGTAATCTTGGAGTAGGCAGCCAGCCTGTTTATATCCCTCATTTAGACCACGAGGATGACCTTGCTGATTTCGTTTTCCATTGCATTTCCAGCAGGTAGTGAAACTTAGAAAGAGAAAAATCAGTTAAGCAGATTTTCGAATAGAGGTGCCAATTTGACATGATTTGTCCTACATTAGAAGAACACAAAGAGCTTGCAAGTTTGCAATTAAACTTGTGTACTTTGGAAAATCGAGCTGGGAGCATGGAACCTCACCACATTTCAGCTGAACGGATGAATTAAAGGGGTGCAAGGGATTGTATCTAAAAAATGTCTCATCAAGGGCAGGTCTGGGCTTGGATGCTGCAAGGAAACAGCTGACATCTCGAAAGGGACATACTGGAGGGAAGGAGGGAGGGAAGCATCGGATGTGAGGATTCTGCTTGGCCGGCCCCACAACAACTGTGTCCTCTGCTCCCCACCCAGACCTCGGTCACCGATGTGTGGGCACCGGGCACGCTGCGCCCACCCGCAGAAGGCTTGGAGGTGGTTGGCTGCCAGGGAGCACTTTGTGTTATCCAGGCAAGCCACAGATTTCCTCTTCTGATGGAGAAGGTGCCCCCTGGACCAGTTGGTCTGGTTTGTCCAACTGTCAAGGCCAAGGCCCTAGGAAAGGGCTGGGGAGTCACCCTCCCCCAACCGGGGACTCCCCAGGAACTGAGCAGAAGGGGAGACCCCACCACTCCTTCCAGATATTTCAGGGCCCATGAACTCGTGTTTAAAAGAAAACAGAGAATCTCATCTCGGAACTGTCAAGAGACTCATGTTGGATCCATTATCGTCAGATTTCCTTTAATACAGTTCATCGAATTGGCTTCTGCGGAATACCCATTCCATCTAAGTGTTGGTTCAGGAAATGGTTTAGAAAAAAATCTGATTTTGATGTCCAGGGGTAAATACATGGGAATCAGCAAACTCTGCACCGTAGCTGGGGCCTCCAGCCAGGCCCGCAGGGCCGCCTGCTCCTCTGCGGTGTTTCCACGTGGCTTAACTGAAGAAAAGAAGAATAGGAAATTGGGTTTATAATAGCCATTTTAATTCCATATCCAGTGGAATTGGTTTCTAGCATATTTCCATTTTTAATGTGAATGTGCTTTTAAAAATACAGATAACCACGGTAAACTTGGTGTCATCACAAGAGTGTATCCAACAAGGGGAAAATGGATTTCTGCTGAATCCCTATTACAAAATTTGCCCAGGGAGCTAAAAATATAGAGGTTACATCAGTGTTGTAAGTGGTATAGGTTTCAGATCCCGCTGCTGTGGAAGAGCCAGGTTTTGCTGTGAGGCAGTGTGCTGACTGCTCGGCACAGCTTGCGAGCATCATTATTATTATCACTAAGCCCCTTGGGTACTTACCACACACCACACATGGTGCCGACTTCTGGGGGTGCTTTCTGATGAGTATCCCCAGCAGCCCCATGACCCGGCTGCTGTCTTGCACCCATTTTCATGGGGTGAGACTGAGACTTGCCATTTCCCAGGACTGCCAACTGCCAATCTGAAACTTTATGACCTCAAGGCCCAACCCCCTTCTTTTTTTTTTAAACATTTTTTAAAAAATTTATTCATACTAAACATAGAGCTTCCATATGATCCAGCAATTCCACTCCTAGGTATTTACCCAAAGGACACAGAAACATCAATTCCAAAGAGCACCTGCACCCCTATGTTTATAGCAGCACTGTTTACAATAGCTAAGCTTTGGAAACAGCCCAAATGCCCAAAATTAGATGACTGGATCAGGAAGATGTGGTCCATATACACCATGGAATATTACTCAGCATTCAAAAAAGATAAACACATGCAATTTGCAGCAACATGGATGGCGCTGGAAGGGATCCTGCTCAGCAAAATAAGCCAGAAAGAAAAAGGAAAATACTGGATGGTCTCACTCATAGCAGGAATCTAGAAAACTTAAATAAGGGGCCAGGAAAATGAGTAACTATAAGAAAGTGAAAATCAAAATCAACAAAAAACTATGAACCAGAGACACTTTTTGGGGGATGGGGGGCGGGAGGGGAGGGATTGGGGTCAGAATTGGGGGGTTGCAATTGTATGGGGAATATAAAAATAAAATTTATTATTTAAAAAAAAATTATTCATACAAGAACTGGGGTATAGGACAGAGGTGTGGTGGGTGAGAAGATTCACCAGAGACAGAGCGGGGAACAGAACAGGCAGATTGACCGAAGTATACTGCTGAGGGGAGCAGCGGGTGAGTCAGGAGAGGTCTGCTGCGCCATGTGGGTATCTCCCTGGCCGAGGATCTAACTCATGCTGCAGAGGCTGCTGACAACTTCATAGGTTGTGTCTCAACCCTTTGCACCACCAGGGAGGCCCTAACCCACTTCTTTTTGACTCAAAGTCATAGGGATCTTTGGTCTGACATTGTGGAAATCTGATATGGAGCAGGTTGGGTCAACCTCAGGGACCCCAGTGAGGCTCTTGGTAAGACTGACCTTCTAGTGACCTTGACGGAATGTGAGGATGGCACAGAAGCAGGGGTGGCTGAGAGCTTGAGTATGGGTTTCAGAAAACGAAAACACAGCAGGTGCAAACCTGGCCATGTGTTACACACACGGGGAGAGGCTCATTTTATCCTGCTGGGCTTCCTGCTCTTTGCAAATACTGCGTTTTTTGCAAGACCCTTCACCAGCTAAAAGATCACGACTTGCTGAAGGATCAGATGATGGTAGCATTTTTAATCATTACATAAGTTTATATTAAGGTGCATACATCATTGTTTTCCTAGGCATAATGCTCCTGACGCTAAAGAAACTTCGTGCATGGACTCATAGCTTGATCTTCACTTGGCACCTAATGCTTTGTGTGGGGTCGATTCATTGTAGGGTTGCTTCATTTGATGAGGTCTCTTCATTGTGGGGTCACTTTATTCCAAAGCTCACTATCTCTGGAGTGAGCCTGTATATATATATATATATATGTGTGTGTGTGTGTGTGTGGGGTGTGTGTGTGTGTGTGTGTGTGAAAGTTCCATCTGTATGAACACATCCCACACCATATTGGAAAATGATGTCTGATAAAATAGTCCAGGGAGAGTGGAGAGTACCTTCTCTTATGGAAGAAAACTTGGAAATTTTTATAAAAATTTTATATTTAGGCCCTCCCTGGTAGTGCAAGGGTTAAAGACACACCACTATGAAGCTATTGGCAACCACTGCAGCACGAATTCAATCCCCAGGTAGGGAGCTGACCCACATGGTGCAGCAGACCTCTCCTGTCTCCCCGATGCTGCTCCCCTCATCAGTGTGTATCAGTAGATCGGCCTGTGGTGCTCCCAACTCTGTCTCTGATGAATCCTCTCACCCCCCATAGCTCTGGCCTGCACCCCAGTTCTTGTATGCATAGATAAATCAATCTTTAAAACAACATATTTATTAATATAAAAAACATATCTACGCTTGGACCCAGTGTGTCCACCTCGAGGGTTTATGTCACTGCCCAAGTCCTCAAGGACGCTGGTTGGGTGGCTGCAGCTGAGGGCAGGGCAGGAACATGGCGGCGGGCTCGGGGCCTGGAAAGCCTAGGAGCTGTGGAGATGTCGTGGCCCTGCATCTGTGAGGACTGGTGTTTGAGCTGTGAGTGAACAAGAGTCCGAGCTTCAGAAATGTGTTAGGAAATGGAATCAGAACACAAGCATGCGTGTAAACGTATAGACTTGGCAGAACTGCAAAGCAGAACTCACGGGTGGAGGGGCGCAACAGGACTGTGGCACAGGACTTGGAGGGGAGCAGGGCGGAAAGGGAATTCTGCCTTTAAAATCAAGCAAGATGAATGTGTTATAGACACAGGCTGTACAAGCCAGCGCGGCACGGCAGCATGCGTGGGAGACACTGTTAAGAGGTGGGTCTCTGTTCTGAGTTCTTATGTTACACACACACACACACCCCCCCACACACACACACATACGTGGACACACACAAAGGATACAGGAAACTTTTGGAGGTGATGGACGTGTTCATTTCTTGCTGATGTCGAAGGTGCCATAGGTAGAAGCTTCAGTCCAAATTAATAAATTTGGACACAGTCAACACATGTGGTTTTATATCCCTTATACCCCAATGAAGCAGTTAGATTAGATTATACTTTCATTCCTTCTGTTTTCAGCAAGCATGAGCTATTTTGATTGTAAAAAAAACGTTTTTGAGAAAAGAGCTTCAGCTTTTTGAACAACCTGTGATTATCCCTCTCGCCCCCAAGGGGACGTACATCAGCTTAGATGTCATCACGGACACTGTACGTGAGACGCGGACAACCCAGACCGCTCTGAAAACGTGCTTCAGAGAGACGTAAGAGAAGGTGAGGAAATCTCACCATCGCGTCGTTCAAAATTACCATTTGGCTAAGCTTTGGGTTCAGAATGTGCTCTGGGAATGGGTCGTTGGCTGTTGGGGTAGTTTCAATTTCTGGAAATGATAAAGCTAAGTGTGAGCGTAATGGTTCAGCCACGGAGGAAAACGAAATTCCCCCGATGGGCAGGCACTTGTCATTCATCAGAGGTTCTGTGAAATCACGGTCCTTATCCTCCCAGCCGCCTGCATCTGTCAGGGACTGTGGGCTGCTAAAAGTTGTATACTATTATTTTTTTATTCATCTCTGGGTCATTTCATCTTCCTGTGTGAGCCACATGAATGGCTATGTATGAAAATTGTGTCTTGTGCTGAATTTCCCACTGTGAAGATGTTTACTATATATTTATGAAAACACTGCAATAACAAAACCCTTTATATAGCCTTTCAATTTGCTGTAAGGGCAGATAAAATATTTTTATCTCGAACTGAACTTCATACCTTGGGAGATTCAGCGGGCCCGACTCAGAATAATAAAACACTCCAGAGGAAGGCGGGCGCCACTCGGCTTGTTTCAGAAACCTGTGCACCTCGCAGTGAATCTTGGTTCCCCTGAGCGTCCCCTCTGAATAGACAAACCCAAGAGCTAATCAGAGCCATGCGTGCATCGTTAAATAGACGCGATGATAATTTCGTAGCTATTAAACGGGGCCATGATGTGTGTGTAGAGAAGTGGGGTCTCCTTAATGCCGGGAAATACGGGGAGGAGATTGGTCATCTCCTAAATGCACCAAATACTCCCTTTTCACCTTCACTGGGGCTTCTTCGACTTTTTGATTGAAGCTTTAGTCAAGGAAATTGTAGATTCACATGCAGTCGTAAAATAATACAGAGAGGCCCCTTGTATACTTCACGAGTCCCCCTCAAACCACCATGTCCCGTCTCCTCTAGGACATGGGCATCAGGCCTCTAATCCTATTCAGATTTCCCCAAATTTACTCACACTCATGTGTGTTTGTGTATCTAGTGCTACACAGTGTCATCACCCGTGTAGTTTCATGTCTTCACCAGGGTAAGAATGAATGTTTCCATTGACCTGGTCCCTTTTATAACCACATCTGCTTCCTTTCACCGCTACCTCTGTCTATCTAACCTCTGTCGACCATTTCTAAAAATCTTTCATCTCAAAACATTACACAAGTGGAATCACAGTATCTTGGGATGAGCTCATTTGCTCATGTGATTTAAGTTACTGGGTATGTACATCAAGCATGTGATTTAAGTTACTGGGTATGTACATCAAGCATGTGATTTAAGTTACTGGGTATGTACATCAAGCATATATTCCTTTTTTATCGCTCAGTAATATTCTACATTAGTTGTGTGCCACTATTGGCATAACCATTCACCCTTTGAAAGCCATCTGGGTGGCTTTGGGCTATCTATGAAGTTCTAGCTTCTATGAACATTTGTGGACAGGTGTGTGTGTATGTGTGTGTATGTGTGTGTGTGTGTGTGTGTGCGCGCGCGCATGAATTTACTTCTCTGGGCTAAATGCCCAGGAGCAGGATTTAGCGAGTTTTAATTCATGCACGAGATGAAAACATTAATATGTTGTGCCTATTTGGGAGTCAATACCAGCAGCACACAACCAATCAAAGGAAAAATGTAAAATCTACCCACATCTCGATGTTTATTTCTACATAAACATAGCACTAAATATAGAGACTAGCGAGATCAATGTCGCCTCCACCATATGCCAGTCTGTATTCTGAGCCTGTTGCGTGTGCTGACTCATTTGTCCTCACAACAGCTTGTGTAGTGTAGATGCTTCCTGCTTCATAGAGGACAAAGCAGGGCAGGGTGTGGGGGTCTTGCAGGATGTGGGGACACCCGCAGGGTGCAGGGGGACCTACTGGGTGTCGGGGGGGCTTGCAGGGAAAATCTTAAGGGTGCAGGGGGGTGAGTGCAAGATGCAGGGGTGACATTCAGGGTTTGGGAGGGAAGTGCAGGGTGTGGGGATATATGTAGGGTGCAGGGAGGATGTGCAGGATGCAGGGCAGACGTGCAGGGTGCCACAGCCAGGGCATTTCGAGTGAGGCAGGCTGGCATGACAATTGGGGACTTCGAGTTGAGGGTTTGCATCTGGCAGAGAGACCTGTTGGTCATACCCCCTCAGTTGGCTGAGAAGCAACACCCATTTGGTTGGAGAAACATCTCTCCACGTGGCTCTGAAAAATAATTATCAATGAGCCTGGGGAGATAGGCTGCCAACTCCCCATGGCTGTGCCGTCTTTAATTCACTTTATTGGACCATCTCAGACAGATGGATGCTGCTTCTAGCTTTTGGGTCTCTGAGAGAGATTTCACAGCCCTCTTTGGTTACACACTGCAATTTTTAGCAACTCTCAGTGACAACATGTTCCTCCCTTCGGTGTGGCCTGAATCTGCCTCGCGCAACCCGCGCCCGCCCGGTGTGTCCAGGGTTCTGAGGATGTCGGATGGGAGGCGTCCACACCACCAGCACCCTGTTCCCTCCAGAACCTGCTTCCTCTCCATGGTGGAGCCACCCATCCCTCCAAAAGCAGTTCGTATTTTCACCAGACTTATAAAGTATTTAATATTTTCATATGCTCCAGTGTAAAGCCATCTGTTGCGGTGACAGGACAAAATGTTGGAGACAAGAGCAAGCGTATGTTTGTGGAGAGATTCCATGAAATGTTAACAAGAAGGATCCGTGCTCCTTGGGGGCGTCTGGTAGGAGACGGCCGGGGTGGAAGGCCTGGCCCCCAGCACTGCGTTTAGACACCGGTGTTTGTGAACCATACATGCTCTTTATTTCTGGCCTGTAAATTTCAGCTTGCCAATGTGGGGGTGGCAGAAATCTCTTTGAAAGGGAATCGAGGCACGGTCTGTCTGGGACTCAACTCCGCCTGCTGCTGCCCGTGGCTTGCTGCACGTTTTCTTCTCTGAGCGAGCAAATGGGGCTCCAGCACGGGTGATGAAGCAGCTGGGGCCACTTCTCAGTGCTGGCTTTTCATAGCCCAGCTGTGGTCTTGAAGACAGAAGCCACGTGATGGGGGTCCATTCTGCTCCCCACTCGCACCTACCCCGTAGGCACAGCCACCTAAAACTGTTGCTCCCCACCGAGCACAGCCGACAAAACTGGTACCTCCCAGCTGGGGGGGGCTAATGCTCCTGGGGGTCCATGCCCCGCTGAGATGCACGGTGCAGCACCTGGCACCACGGGAGTCCCTGAGGCTGGGGGCTGAGCAGCCTCCCGGTCCCCTGTAGCCGGCTGCTCGTCATTGCACAGATGGAGAGCAGTTTCACAGGCTGTGGGGGATCTCATCGGTGATCACACAGCGGGGCCCTGGGGCTTGGCCATGGACAGCTAACTCCCAGACAGCATGTGTGGTTGTATCTCACCCGTGACGCCAGGGGATCCAGACCAGATCTACTCAGGGTGACGCCGCTGGGACATGCAGGCGTCAGGGGATTAGAGTCCCAGAGGGAGGCTGGTGGAAGAAGCTGGTGTGACACTGCGAGGCTGACTCTGAAAAGTGCTAGATGAAATCAGGGTACCCCCAGACCCCCAGGCCTCCTTGGTAGCATTTTTGACCTCTGCTACCAACACGTGACAAAGCGCTTTAAGCCCTTCCTTTGCTCTCGGGCATATCGATAATGGCTTAGCGACCCAGCTCACCAGGGTGGCTGTGTCCAAAGATGGCAATTCTGGCGAGGGTGATAGCAATTAATGAGAGAGTAGAATTTGGGGGAGATTTATAAGCAGAAGTACCTTTTTGTAGAAAGAGAGCAAGCATCCTCAGATCAAGTCACCAGAGGAAAAGCAATCAGGATATCTGAGAAGACAAGCAGCCTCTGAATACCCTCCATCCGTTTCCGTCACCCAGTCTGTTCTGTAATCAGGCCCATCTAGGCCCCCGGTTCTGCCTGCAGGTGTTCCTCTCAACAATGAGCTTGTGATGATCGGTATCCACTTCATGAGGAACGGGGACAGGTGAACAATATATAATTAATTCCTCGCACAATGCCCGGCCCCCATCAGGACCTCAATCAATGTTTTTAAGGAATGCATGATCATATTGGATTGTGCCAGAATATTAATTACTTATTAAGTCCCGGTAAACCTAAGTCACAGCTAGTAATTAGATAATGTTTTTCTAGCCCTATTGGTGGAAAGCAGTGTTATTCCTACCTGCGAATCCCACTCTCCTAACGCCTTTATTATTGTATCTGAATTATGGCCAGAGCAGCATGCGTCCTGAAATCAGTGGCTCAGCAGATGTCTGGCCTCCTAACTGGATAGTGTCAGAGCCATGCATAGGGTCCATCACAGGCGACAATGTTCTAGAAACTTCTCTCCCAGCACACGTTGGCAAAAAGTGCCCAACGGTTCATGCAGCAGTGAGACATCATCACTGTCCTCTGATTGCCTGAGAGGTCAGTAATTAGCTTATGTCACCAGTCGGCCTCCCACACTGTGCTTACTCAGTTTCACGGAGCACTTTGCAGGGAAAACGCAGAGATCGGCAAGTCGGTCTTTTGTTGACCGTGGCTGCTAGATGTTGGCTGAATACATCTTTTCCTATTGACTAGGAAATAAGTTGGTTGTTAGGACATGATTTTCCATTCTTCAAAATGATATGGTGATGCAGGGGCCTTGAAGCTACCCTGGAATTAGAACGGCAGAGAGAAATTGCCCTCCATGAGCTCACAAGTTATCGTATCCATGTTCTTTGGGGCCACTTAGAGCTCTGTGGGTGCCGGCAGGAGCCACGTATAAAAATAGTATGAAAAATTTTAATTAAGAGAAGAAAAATGTGGGTTTTTTTTCCCCATTGTAGGTTAAGTGCCCATCACACAGCCTCAGGACAATGGTATTAGATTTGTAATAAGTACAAGTAAAGCTTTTCATTTTGATTGGATTGGGCGTATTTTTCATCAGCGTCTCCCGTGTGAGCCATGATTCCAAGACAGAGTCTTGTAATCTTCTGCAGTGGGAATGATTCAGCTTAAAAATCAATAGGGCATGAGGTATTTCAAGTTCTCATTATTGTAATGTGTCAACATCACTTCAGTGACCCCAGAGTCCTATGTTGGCTGGTTTTTCCCCTGATTTATTGTGCAATCTCGGAGGGCAAACTATAATTTCACTTGGAATCAGAAAGTCTCCATTTATGGTTTGTGTCCGAGTCTGCAGTCATTAGGGCATTCGCGGGGAATCGATACCTCCTCTTGTTGCTAACAACTGAATGAAGTTGTCACCTGCTTAGATTACAAAGGAGACAGCGAGAGGAATGCAGTGAGGGTGAGTCCATTGGGCTCTGTTTTGAGAAGGGCTCACCGGCCACTGCATGGAGGGCTCTCAGCCTTCCTTGGGTGTCTCTGCTAGAGAAACCCCCACTGCTGTGGGATTAGCCGTGTCTCGTGTCTCATTTCTTCTTGGTGAATTGTTTAGGGATGATGTCATTCTCCCAGCTTAAGACAAGGTGAGAGTGTCTTTCTTGAAAACCTGAGTTCTGGCACATTTTCTCGGACCTGTTGAGTCATACCAGCTCTTCTTAAATACTAATCATCAGGCTAAGGTTGTGCAGGCAGCATCTTGCATCCTTCCCTAATTACCTGGGAATTTAATGACAGTCCCAGGAAGAAGGTGACTGTCTGCTTTCAACACAACATGCATATGCACATGTGTGCATGCGTTCACACACACATGCACATACACACACAGAGCCTTTCACTGGAGGGTATTCAGTGAACATGTATGTTACTGTCAAGTCACCAATAACCCTTGACAGGAGTGAGTCCAAATTGCATATGCAATACCTGGCACTTAGCACTGGGGGAGAGGTTGGCACACGTCAACAATGAAGTACCTGTCATGCGTGTTCCAAGCCCTGTAGACACAGTGGACTTCCCTCAGAAGATGGGCCGTGAAAAGAACTGAGGTAAGAGGCACTAGCAGAATGGGGAACCTGGTGCAGAAACTAGTCAGCCAGAGAGGAGGTGCTGGGTGCGGGGTGGGTGGCCCAGGAGCTTTCAGGGCTGACATCGACATTCGATGGCATCTGCCCACACGTGAAGGTGTTGTCATCCTCCCTGTCCGTGAGCACAAAGCCAGCTTTGATGTGTGTGTGGCAGACTCGTCACTGTGTATTCAATTGCCGGCTTCCGCAAGGTCAGGCGCTTCTACCCCTTGGCAATGGTCATATCTACCGCTGGAGCTCCTGTGCACCAGTTTAGTTTGGGGTTGATGGAGCTGCTCACCTACATCCACACCCTTCCGAGTGGAGCCCCTTTCTCTCCCACAGCCCCAGCAGGAGGGACACAACCCAGCCCACTGGACTCATGATCAGAGGGATCCAGGGACCCGGGGTCCTTGCTCTTCAGTCTGACCTGGACTCTCCAGCTTGATGAAGTTCACAGCCCGTCTTGATGGGCCTCTTTGTCTTGCCAGTTAAAGTGTTCTTCGAGACAAGAGCTCACTTTATCACAGTTTCTGGTCTTATTCTAACACAAACCTTCACTCCACAGACATTTACTAGGACACCCTTTGAAGGAGGAGGTCCGTGGAGGCGTGACCCTGTACATGCTGCAGCTCTTAGGGTAGACATAGAGGTGGCAGGGCAGGGACAAGCAGGGCATGATGCATGGTCATATCCAGGGGTGGGGACAGATGCCTTGTCTTCCTAGAAAGAGACAAGGAACCGATCACAGCGGCTGTTGGGGCCACGGGCTGTGTCTTCAGGGTGGGAAGAGACTAGCCAGGTATTGTTTGACGCTTTGCACTCATGAAATTTTTGTCCTGCACATGCCTAACTCTTCCCAATGAAATAATTAGGAGAGCTAAAAAGTACAAACAGTCAAAAAAATCTCTAAAGCCACTTGTGAATAGTTCTTCCTCCCTTTTCCCCCTCTGTAGATCAGATTTGATAACAGGGATTGCAGAGGCCCAGGGACCAAGAAGACGTATGCCCTGTAACAGCTAGTGTTTACTGTGTAACAAACACTCCCTCCATTTCATGGCTGAGCTCAAAACGCAGGTCTTGGCTCGCAGTTCTCTGTATCAGTGATAGGAACTGGGCTCAGCTGGGCATTTTTTCTGCAGGTTGCATCTGGTCTACTCTTGCCACTGGAGCTGCATTGTCTATGGGGTTCTTTTCACATGGCTGGAGGGTCTCTGGGGTGCCTCAGTTTCCCTCCAGATGATCTCAGCAAACTGACTTAGGTCTCAGCATTCCATCTGCAGTGAGGAGGCAGCCCTAGCACACAGGCATGTCCCAGGCCCTGCTTGCATTACATTTGCTAACATCCACTTGGCCAAAGCAAGTCTCAGGGCCAACCCAGCATCAAGGGATAGATTGATAAATTGCAATAAAGAAACAGCCAACTCACCTTGAAAGGTGTGAGTGAACAGGGATGAGATAAGGATGTAGTCATCGTTTGTCACCCACGCCAGACTTCTTTGAGATATGCTAGCCACTGAAGGGAAGGATACCCGATCAGAGTTTTCCGAAGCTAGATCTCTCTCCAAAAATTATCCATGAAAGTTGAGTTCAAGAGGGCAGTACCCCCAGGAACCCCTTCCTAAGATCAGCTTTCTAGTTGCTTACACCTGAGCATTCCCCTTACTTTGTAAAGTTCAAGTGCTAGTGCTAACATATATATATATATTTTTTTTTTCTTCCTTCATTGGGATGCAGTTCAAAGGTAAAGCAACCATATTACCTGCTGCTAGTGACATGAGTGTCCCAAGATAAGCCCCCTCTCCAGGGAGCCCTGCACAGCTTCTAGGCAGAGCTGGCACCAGTGGTGCCCCTCTCGTGCTGGAATCTCTGCTCTGGATGAAGGATGCTGTCGCGTCCAGCTTTACTTCACATTTCCCTGTCTTCAAACATCAGGTAATTTATGTCTGAGATCATCAGGGAAACTCGTCTGTTTGCCTTTCTGATTCTGCTGGAGCTGGTTCATATTTCCAGTGACTTGTGGGTACACCGATTATGGGCACAGTAGCCTGAGGAGTGTTGGGTGGTACCTTTTTAATTAGAAACTAAGTGGAGCTGAATGAAGTCCAAGGATTCAGAGTGATGGGCAGGTAGGAACAAGCCTAAGACCTGCCCTCCCACTTTTCAAATATCCTGAGGTTTGTTTGACACCCGAGGTCAGTAGGTAGGTGGATGGGCCCATCTACCTTGTGTGAGAGACACAGGGGAGCCCTCCGCTGCTTGTTAGTTACCTGGAAACTGTACCACCATGCATGTGCACACTTGCACACTCTAGCCTACAAAAGCAGAACAAAGTATGCTATGTCGGCATTTGTATTTAAAAAAAAAAAAAACAAGCAAAAGTCCATTCACATTGTTTTTCTCTCCACCAGGCTTGGAGATTCTGCCCTAGTTATATAGTTTCTTGCTTGGTGGATGGATCTGTAGTGTTCATTTAAGTTGTTGATTGTCAATCACGTTTATATACTTGTCACTTTCAGTATGTCACAGTCAATAGCAGAAACGTAAAGCTTGTAGACACTCATTCTCACTCTGACATTCATAACTCAATTGAGTGGTTTATAAAAAGAATCTAAAAATACCCCAATTAATGATTAATAAATATGGCTTTCTGGAAAGGATCTTTTATTTAACAAACAGGAAAATAATATTTGGAAACAAAATGTTCCCATTCCTTTCAAAAGAAGTGTGAGCTTCTCAAATCCCAGGTAAAGTAGAATAGAGGCTTTTAGTACAGATTCCCTGCAGCAGTTTCTAGATGGGAGCTGACCTTAGCCTGCTCAGCCGTCAGAGATTGTGGTGTGTTAGCGTGTGTTTGGAAAGAGGAGCAAGGTGGAGGGAGTACAGAAGAAATAAAGCATTGCTTCAGTCCTTAAGAAGCTCCCCATTTAAATCAACAAGAAGAACAGATTTTCATGAAACACTCAAAGGAAAAAGTGTAATATTCTGTGGCTCAGACGACAAATTCAATACCAGTTTAGTGAAGGGAAAATTGCATGTATGACAGTAGCCAGAGCATTTCCTGGAGATGGTGGTTCTGGAAACTCACTTATTCATTTTATTGCAGAGTTATCAAGACCCTGCTAAGTGTCAAGGCCCCACGCTGGGACCAATGGGTTAGGACAGGTGGTTAGATAGAAAAAAAAAAAAACAGTCGTGATGATGATAAATCCATATCTATGCGAAATAAGTATTCGGAAGAAAAGGTGCATGGTCTAGAAAGCAAAGCAATCGCTTGAGAATGATGGAGGAGAATGGGTGTGCAGACAGCTCCTGGCGAGCAAGGAGAGGAAACTGGACAGGAGGGGCAGGACTTTGGATCTAAATATCTACAGAGACGATGGTGTGGTAAGCGTGGGGACTGGGTTCAAGGCAGTGCTGGTACGAATGTGGTATGGTTAGAGGAATACAAGGGGAGGGTTTCATTGGAAGAACAAGGAGGCTGAGAGCAGGATCAAGATTCAGCTTTGTTAGCAAAGATTAGACAGTCGCCACTGTCTGATCTTGTGACATCTCTAGACCTATCTTACAACCCAGACTTACCTCTCACATTGCATCTGCCATTAGGATGAGGGTAATAGTAGTAGGAGCTGATCTTGACTGAGGGATCATTGTATGCCATGCCCTGAGCTCCCGGTTACACTGAGTGCTTCCTTCTTCCAACCCATTCAACGGTCATTACATCAAAGCTGTCTCCGAGACGCATCCTACATCTCTCTAACTTCCTGGTGTTTCCACAGCCACACTGAGTCCAAGCTATTGGTGTTGCACCAGCTTCCCTTCTGGACACCCCAGCATCTGCCTTTGCTCCCACATAATTGCTGAAGTACTTACTGAAAACATAGATCCATCACACACCCATGTTCATAGTGGCACTAATCACAATAGCCAAGAGATAGATGCCACCCAAGTGCCCGTCGATGCACAGACAGATAAGCAGAATGTGGTCTACACATGCAGTGGAATATTACTCAGCCTTTGAAAGGGGGGACATCCTGTCACCTGTGGGGCTATGGATGTACCTCAAGGAAACAAGCCAGTCACACAAAGTCAAATTGTGTATGGATCCACTTGTGTGAGTTATCTGGAACAGGCAAATCCACACCAGCAGAGTATAATGGCAGACAGCAGAGGCTGGGGGAATGGGGATGGGACATTTATTAGTAGGTATGAGTTTCAGGTTTGCAACATGAAAAGATTCTGGAGATCTGTTTTATAACAAAGCAAATATACCTAACAATCCTGAACTGTTCCTTCAAAATTATAAAGAGTATATACTATATATATATATATATATATATATATATATTTACTAATACCTATTGTCAAAATAAGTAAAATCTTCCAAAAAGGAAAAACAATAAGTTTATTCAGTTAATCCTTGATTCCCCAGTGGTATCCCACAGTGTCTCCAGAGAGCAAGAGCTGGTCAGGACCCGTCACTTCTGGGCTCTGCCCCCTGGATGCCTCATGGGTTCCTTCCTCCCTTAGCTCTGCCCTGGACTTCTGTCTCATTAAACACGCCAACTCTTTGCATTTGGGGTTCCTTCATGCCCAGCACTTTTCCCCTAGGTTCGTACCTAGGGGAGAATTCATTGTCAGACACCAGGCAAATGCACAGCAGACATCCGTCATCTGTAGTAATGGCAACAATGAGGAGAGGTCATATGAAGATGCTTGTCATTCGTATTAGTAGCTTTAGCCACCTTGGGCCTTAGGTCTGGCTTCTGATTACTTTTTTTAAATTTGTTTTTGCATACAAGAACTGGGGTGTAGGCCAGAAATGGAGGGGTGAGAGGACTCCCTTGAAACAGAGTGGGGAGCAGAACAGGCAGATCTACTGAAACACACTGCTGAGGGGAGCAGTGGGGAGACAGGAGAGGTCTGGTGTGGCCTGTGGGTCAGCTCCCTGGCCGGGGAGCGAACTCAGGCTGCAGTGTTGACAGCGCTGAGGCTAATCCCTAGGCCACCAGGGAGGCCCTGCCTTCTCATTACTAAATGTAGAGTTTCCATTTCACAAGATTTTATTTTGATGGTACTCGAGACGATCCTTCAGATGCCACCTTCCCTTTGGAGGAGGTGTTAAAATCTCCACTGACTTTGAGAAAGGACTGATTTTATTTCAAAGGCACGACCAAGATTTTTCTTCAAGGTTTCCACATGTGGAGGGGACTCTTCCAGTGAAATGATATGGTTGGGTGAAAGCTTTCCTCGGAGTGGTCTGCAAGCTTAACATTCAGAAGAAGCCAGATTCCAGGGGCTGTAAAATAAACTGTGCCTCTGAGCATGAGGAGAAGGGTTGTGAGGGATGAGCGCCTACTCAGGCAGATGTGAAGTCCGCAGCCTCAGAAAATCGGCCACATATGATTCAGGACAGGCGTGTTCCCCGGGCTGAGGCAGCTGTCTGATTACAGCTCTCTCCTGGAGCTCCTGGCTGCTGAGAGCTTCTGACTCGAACTTACTAATTCCTGAGCTGTTTGGCAAGAGTCGGTAGGGAAAGAGAAGCGTGGAAATAGATGTATTCTCTTGCTCATCGTAAAGATTTATTTTTTATTAGCCCCTTTGTCTCATGTGGCTGGCATTGAACAACCACAGCAGAACCGTTATTGGATTCTGCAGGCGTCTCTGAAGCTGGCTCTCCGTAACCTCAAGTTGAAGTGTTTTTGAGATTGCAACTGCTTTTGTTCGTGCAAGGTCGCGTGCCCCGCCGTGGAAGCCGGCTCCCGAGTCCTCCGTGCAGGTCTGCTCTTGTTCTGGGCACGCGCTGAGTCCCTGACCTGGCTGAGCCCCCTCACTAGGAGACCTGTGCTTTTGGTGACATTGGGGACCAGGTGGGGGGCGGTGAGCATGGAGGAGACCGCGTTATTATCATTCACTTGTTCACCGACTCCCCGAGAAATCGGACTCCGCTGGCTTCATCCGCAGGATGAAAGCTTGCACGTCTCTCTGGAGACCAGTACCAAATGAATTTTAATGGCCTCCATCCCTCCCACAAACACAGTTGGATACTCTGTTAGGCAATAAAGTTTAAAGGCTGGAGAAACTCCAAATCTGGGCACAGAGAAATGGCTGCTTCATTGTGCCGGCCTATTAAACAAAGAAAAACAATTCATTGCCAGTACCTGGCAGGGCTGCTGAAGGTTTCTGTCATTTGTTAAGTAACACTGCACCCTTGAAAAGCTTTGTGTGTGCAAAAAAAAAAAAAAAAAAAAATAGAGGAGAAAATTTAAGACGTGCCCTCTTTAATGCTCGCCGGTGGCTGACTGATAACAATTTCAGATGTAAACGTCGGGGAGAATGTGCGAGCCCTGGTGTGTGGGTCTCGCTCTCCCCCTGCAATGCCAAGTGCTGTAATAAGCTGCTAAATGGTGACAACTGAGGGATAGGTTTTTTAAAGCATCCTTTAGGCCAAAGACAGCCAGGCTTCCCGAGGGAGAGTGCATCCAAAGGGCTTTCTCCTCTGAGAGTGGCAGAGGGGCACGCCCCAGCCCTCCTGCTGGGGTCAGACTGGCTGGTGGAGGGGCTCAGTGCAGGGGACACATGGGCACGCTCTCAGGGGGAGAGAGGAGGAGGGTGGTCAGTCCTTGGCGCCAGGTCATCGAGACACTCCCGGGGCATGACACATGTGGGTTTCTTAAACTTTGGGCTTCATTTTCCCAGAGGTTCCGTCTTGCGACCAAAATATCTAGAGGAGAGCTTTTGCAAAACGAAGGCCTGGAAATTTCCCTGCTGTCTTTCGAGGGGGTGAACTGACATGGGGCACATTTTAGAACATGAACTCCTAGAATCCGAATTAGTTTTAATGCCTGCAGAGGCCAGGAGCCCACGGAAACTACCCAGTAGCCATGCTTAGAATAATTATTGTCAATCGAGCCCATTGTCAACAGCGCTCATAGATAATTGCCCTAGTTGAGATGAGCACCAGAGAGGGAATTTTAATATTTACTAACTCCCTGGTGAAGAAGGAAACCTTTTACTTTATTAAAGGTGATGGTGTTGGCAATTTGCAGGCAGAATGCGTTAGTGATTTGCACTAGAGGACTCTGGAAGTTCCAGATTGTTCTGTTTTGTTAATCTGTTATCCAAAGGCGAGGGCTCAAATTCCACAGGTGATTTTTCTCTTTATAGAAGTGTCTGGACTTGTAGCCAAAGCTTTCTTCTATTAAAAATAGCTTGATTCTACAGAAAGCAAGAGAGTTGGCCGATAGTCTAAAAACCCTGTAGAGAAAAATGCATCCCATGAAGGCTGTGACATGATGTCATATTTCACAATCACCAGGTCTTCTTCTGTGAGAATAAATCAGTGCCTGCATTTGTATCTCTTCAACAACAAGCTACATTCTTGTTTACAAAATACTTTGCCTCCCCATTCAAGGAATCTGAGTCAGCAGCTCCACCTGGCTTCCAGCGGTAGCACCAACCCATCCTTAACGGGGGAATCTCAGGTTCACCCCGAGCTGTCTCGGCCTCCAGCACCCCGTATATATGCACAGGAGACAGAAGGGGGGTTTAGGTCAGACGGAATGAGCTGGTGTCCGCAGGACTGGGCCCCGCCACGTCCTCATAGCGGGTGCTTAGCTGGCGCCACTGTGGACCCGGCAGCGGGGTGACACCTTCAGCTCCTGCTCCTGGGGATGCTCAGATAGAAACGCCGGTGGCTGCGATTGCCACACCACATGTTATGGGGAGGAGAGAACGCGTTGGTCTCACAGCTCAGACTGTGGCACCACCGTTCTCATTTCCATGGCCAGGCAGCCCCAGCAATGAGGACAAGAGGGCGGGTGGCCCCCGTCTTAGTCCAGCTCGGTGACCAGCACCAGCGCTGGAGGGAGTCACCCCCAAAGCTGCGAGAGTAGAAAACAGGGCTGTCGGGGGAGCTGAGGTGGGAGGGGAGGTGGGGAGACCCAGCTGCTGACCCTGGTTACACAGCCGACACGCAGCTCGGGCTTCAGGGTCAGAGAATTTTCTTGTGGTGGATCCAACCCTCCAAGCACAGACCGTGCCCCATAGTCACTGATCATCTAGAATGATCCGCCAGTATCCAGGGGAGCCCAGGAATCACACGCTCTCTAGTCATGTTCTGGTTTGAGCCAGTCCCGTGGCCAGGCCCCACCATCCATCCTTTCGGGGTGCTGTTGCTTAAGAAGAGGGTCAGGGGCGTGTTCATGATGCAGACACTGGCACCCTCTCGCCACCTCCCTGTGCCGCACACCTCTGGAGTGGCCTGGAGTCCAGCGGGGGCCTCGGCGGTGCCCTGGGGGGTGCAGGCACTAGCCTTGTTCTCACTGGCATGAGCTCTTCCCGCCCCACTCCAAGCAGCGGGCTCAGTCCCCTGCTGAGGCCACATTTAGCTCAAGTAAATAATTTCCCACTTAAAGGTATCCTTGAAGTTTGCAACCGTTGCTTTTTGTGGCAGGGGTGTTTACCAGTGGCCTCAGCAGCCGGAAGTGGAGGCTCCTGTGCCAGTGCGCGCTCGGCCCTCGCTGCCCCCACCCCACGTCTGTGTCTTGTCACCTCCCACCTGTCAGCACGGGCGGCGTCTCCTTGAGATGTTGCTCGAGGTCCTCTCCTCCTCTGCCGTCCGCATCCTCTTGGTCCTGCCACCACTATCACGACGACAGTTGAGCTTCTAGTAGGGGAAGGAGAGGAAAGAGAATAAGGCCAGAGGAGGAGCAGGATTGCAGTGCTGCAGCAGCAGCAGCAGCAGCAGCAGCAGCGGAGAAGAACAGGTTTGGCACCCACATTAGTAATTTATGGAGAGGGGTAGGGAGAAGGAGCAGAAGAGGGAGAGGGACGCAGGAAGAGTGAAGAATGAATGGCAGGGAGGGAGTGAGGGAGGAGAGAAGGTAGGAGGAAAGACGGAAGGAGGAAAGGAAGCTGAAAGGGAGGGAGGGAAGCTGGAGGAAATGGGGGCGGAGCGCACGCTCATGGCTTGCTATGCAACAGCCCCGTGGCCATGGCAGTCATGTCCTCTCACCCTCCCCGGGGCTGGCTCCTCATGTGGGTCCTGAACCCCCTTTCTTTAGAGTGTCCGACATACTCAGAACCTTCACCTCCTTTGACTCAGACCCAAATTGCTGTCTGCACTGTTCACAAGTCACCCCTTGAGACCAGTCGCCATTAAGCCTGCTCAGGAAGGATCATGTCCCCACGGAGCCTTCTTCTGGATCAGAGTGTGTCCATTGCTCCCCTCCTCTAGCATCGCCTCCAGTCACCCCCTTCATCTGCTGACTTCTCGAGTTCCATTTCTGAAAGTCCTCCCCAATTCCACATCAACCCACCCTTGCCTCTGTTATCCCGAGCTGGTGTTCCTCTGAACACTTCTCCAGAGGCAACACTCCCGCCGCCACCCGTCCTAATCTCACCCAGGGCGGCTCTGCTCTGCCCTTTGATACCTAGCTCAAATGTCAGCTTTGGGGCCTCCCCGATGGCGCAGCGGTTGAGCGCTGGGTTGCAAAGCTGCCCGCGGCCTCTGCAGCGCCGGTTCGATCCCCGGCTGCTCCCCGGCCACCGGAGGAGGGTCCCACATGGCTGCAGACCTCTCCTGCCGCCCGCTGCTCCCCTCAGCAGTGTCCTTCAGTCCTTCTGCCTGCTCTGCTCCCCGCTCTGGCTCTGGTGAATTCTCTCACCCTCCCGCGCTTCTGACTGTACCCAATGCATGTATAAACAAAACAAAACAAACAAATAAATAAATAAATAAAAACATGCCTCTATTAAAAAAAAAAAAAACAAAAAAACAAATGTCAGCTTTGCAGAATGTTTCTCTGTCCCCCCAGACTGAATGGACCAATGAGACCAGTGTTCTCTGGATATATCTCTACAGAAACACCTGAGTCCTGCCTTCACATTTGAGCTCTGTCTGGTGCTAAACACGTGACGATAGCAAGTGACACTAACCTGTCTGTTCTGCAGTTTCCTCATCTGTGTAATAGACATAGTTTGAGACTGACTCGTTCAGGTGTGAGGATAATAAAATGGTGATCACAACACACTAAGGACTCAACCAGAGGCACCTGTTATGACTGTTTTCTATGTATATGTTTAAACGTCTCTGGAGTTTCAAATTAAGAGCACCTCAAGAAGAGACATTCATTCTTATAACCCTGAAACTCTGCACAGTGACTAGTTCATAAATAAAGCCCTGCACTTTCATGGAATTGAAAAGGATACTTTCTCACTGAAAAAGGCACTGAAAGATGATCTATTTATTGTAAGGATTTTGATAACTCACCACCAATCATTTGGGAGCAGAATGAAAAATCGTATTTTCTTCATTCTGATCCCTGGGATTTAGATAACTTAGATGAAAAAAAGTGCATAGAGGAACCAATAATTCCTCCTATTATCCAGTGAGAGAACTGCAGCCGCTGAAGATGCCCAGCCATGAAAGGTAGACAGACAATGGGTCCCCCTGTGGCTGCTGTGTCTGGGGAAGGGCCCTTCATGCCCGTTGAGCTCTTGTAGGGAAACCACCCTACAAAACATACTTTGGGGTCACAGAGGCTGGATGGGGAAGCCGTGAGCATCACCTCTGACCAGACAATAACCGATATTGTAAATTCTCCTTGATCCACGCAGAGTGCTGCAGGGTGGCAGTGTCCAGGCCCAGGTAACAGTGTAAGTGGCTTTTTCTGAGCCAGTTCCACCAAGAAGCTTCTTCACACAGCTGGTTCCTACCCTAAGTCCTTGCTGGCTGCTGACAGCCGCCCTATGGAAGGGCGTGATGATGGATGGCCTCCCAGCTCCACGCCTGCACTTGGGCATCACCCACAATTCTGCATATTCAGTTTGCTCCCATCCAGAAATAACTGCTCTCCCTTCACCTTTAGTCTTCAAGGTTGTGTCCTGATCACTATACATCTGTGTTTAGGGCAAAACAGGAGGGTCGTCAATTAATCTTACGCGTGACAGTTAACTGCTCCCGGGAGCCTCCTTTTCCCCTTCCCAGCTGCACAGACGACACCGAGGCTCTTTCTGAATCCAGCATCGCCACCGCCCGAGCGGCTTTTCTGGGGCGGCTTTGATGCCCCCACCTCACTGCTGCTGCGGGAGGGGATTGAAGGATTGATGTTCAAGGAGAACATAGACATTGTGTGTATCAGGCAGCTCTGCCTGGGCCTTTATTTCCTGGGACCCTCGCAATCCCCCCAACCCGGCTGGGTGCTAAAATCAACGGTCACTTTCTTGTTCTTCATTCTTTTTTTTTTTTAAGATTTATTTATTTATGCATACAAGAACTGGGGTGTAAGCCAGAGGCCCAGGGGGTGAGAGGATTCACCAGAGACAAGTGGGGAGCAGAACAGGCAAATTGACTGAAATCCACTGCTGAGGGGAGCAGCGGGGGGACAGGAGAGGTCTGCTGCGCCATGTGGTAGCTCCATGGCGGGGATCGAACTCATACTGCAGCGGCAGCAGTTAGCTTCATAGGTTGCATCTTAAGCCCTTGCGCCACCAGGGAGTCCCTTGTTCTTCATTCTTGAGTAGCAAGTGTGATGTCCACCATGATGCCCTTGGCTCTGGCATCACCATCCTACGCCTTCTGCCATCCTCAGCCACATCTTCCTGTCTGGGGTCTTTCCGAGTGGCAGGGCTTGGGTGCTTCTTTGTGGGTGCTGCTGTGTTTCCCACTTTTGGGTTGTGAGAGACACGCATCTCTGCAGGGCCTGAGTCCTCACCCCGGTGATGGTGGCCACGAGATGGTGGCCACGAGGACCATCTCACTTGAGACCCTCTGGGTGGAAACGATCGTCTTGACGCCTCTACTCTGGCAGGCTTGTGTTTGTTTGTTGCAGCTGTTGAAGCTGTAGGTTTCCTTACAGCCTCTCTTCTTCTTCCCGCTGTCGCTGCTCCCGCGGTGGGTGAAAATATGGATTTGTCTGTTAGGATGTTGAGTACATGAGATTGATAGCTTGCCATATGGCTGGTGCTTGATAAGTGTCTTGATTAAATTGGGGGCTGTCTGGTGCAAACGCCATGCACAGTTTAAGAAGGAAATGGTAGTTAAGGAAGGTCTTCATCTGGCTTAAGGAGGACGAAAAAATCATTGTGGAACAATATATCTTGGAAAGGGAGAGCAGACAGACTGATTCAATCCTGACATATACAATGGCGTCCAGTTGGACATCCCCAGGGAGACGTCACCAAGAACTCAGACAGACCCATGACTGCCGGTGCCACTGGAATTAATCCAGGTCCTTTTCATCGAGGTGACACCGAGGTTCAGTGCTTGTGCAGTTTTCAGGGGTGCAGAGACCTGATCCAGCTCAGATCACGCCGCACACCCCCTTCTGGACTAACTCTCCCAGAATGTCCAAACACTCTGGGCCCCCTTCAGGGAGAGGGAATCCAGCCACTCCCGGTGCCTCCAGCTCGTGGGTCTCCTTGCGGTTGTCCTCGGCTTGCCTCTCGGGACCCACAGCCTGCCCTTCGCAGTGTGTGCCTCCTGCGTGTGTGCAGTTTATATTTATACAGTTTGCAGAAGAAGCAAAAGTTGCAGCTCATTCTTCCCTGAAGCCAGCAGGAGCAGGATGGCACTGGCTGAAATTCAGCCACACGTATCTTTTGTCCCTGACTTGCCACCTAGAGAGGCAGTTAGAGAGGTAGGAAAAGGACAGGGCAGCTCTACAAGGTGTGGGGTACGTGCTTCTACTCACCACTTTCTCCTTCTGGAAGGGAAGCACCGCCCACCATGTGAGTAAAGGCAAACCTGGGCTTTCAGAGCAGCCAGAGCTGCTGCACCCACAGTGGTTAGGTCTGGACGCTTCATCTCCCAGGCGGGACTGAGGGGGGCCCCGTGCCTGGCACACTGGGTTGGGTGAGAAGGACGGAGAGCACTAGCAAGGGTCAAATGAGCACGGCTAAGGGCACTGTGGCCTACGCTGTCTTTATAGTCATAACCAACTTTCTTTGAGAGAAGAAATTCTTCATGGGCTCTCACCCAGCCTCCTCAATACCCCCTCCCCCAGCCCAGAAAGTATCCCCTTTTGATGGAGAGTCTGCAAGATCTACCCCTTACCTGACACCCCGCCCCACCCGCCGTGGCTGACTCCATAGATGTTTCTCGTTTGCTCACTGCAGGGCTTGGCTACGACCATATTAAAAAAAAAAAAAAAAACTGAGACAGCAAGTGAGAGGATCTGCCCAATGCAGGCAGCTCCCATGTGCCCGAGCTGTGGGCTGGAGCTCCTCTAGCCGCCTCCTACAAGAATCGGGGCTCTCCATTGGAGGAGCAGAAGTGACACCAGCCGCCCGTCTCGCTTCCTGTGTGCGAGAGGGACAGAAACAATCCCCGAGATTCCGTGACGGATGCTTCTGCTCTTCACGGCTCGGCCTCCTCGCTCTGTGACCAGCGACCAGCACGGTCAGGGCTGCACCCCATTTGCCAAGTGCTGAGGCCCCTGTTGACCATCCGCTGCAACTTGAAGCCTGGGAAGGACGTTCCTTGCCTCAGCGGAATTCTTCTTCAGTTTCAGTAGCTTGTTGTTGGAAGTGATGACGTGTCCATATTTTAAAGTGGCGTGACCTCAGGGGTCGGTATTCCTGTTTCATGGGGGGTCGGATTGTGGATTTAGATAATGGGCTGGTTCTGAAGTACCAGGTTCTGGGGGAGGGACTCGTGTTTGTCCCTTTCCTCGCAGGCTCGTCGTGAGACTGTGGATTAAGAAAGACATGGGAGACTTGGGTCTAATTTTCAAAACCTGCTTCGTTATGTCAGGACTTTGTCTGACACGCAGGGTGTGGCCCTTTGTTGCCAACTCTGAGATAAGGCAGCTCAGGCTGATGCTGTGTCGGTAGGGCTGCGTAATGCTGAGCGAGCAAAGTTGGCTGTGGGGAACAGATGTGTGGGCCCCTGTTGACTGAAGGGAAGGTGGGGTGCCAGGAAGGGCATCCCAGGGGAGCTCAGCCGCTGTCCCAACCTGACACCATCAGAGCGGTGCTGGGCCTCCATCGGCTCCCGGCTGCAAGTGCCCGCCCTTGACCTGGGGAGACCAAGGTGTCCAATTAACATCCTCAGCGAGGGGCCCATTGGGACAGAGGAAATTTCCCAGAAGAAAATTGGAAGGCTGTTACCAACAGGAAGTAGACAGTGCTCTGAATAAATACATTAATTGAATAACTCCAACGCCCGGTGTCGGTAAGAGTGTAGCAGAAACCTAATTCCAGAGCCACTAGAGAGGTGTAAATGGCATACATTTTCTGGAGGATAATTTGTCAATTTGTGTTGAGACCTTTTTTACAATGTTTAGATCCTTGAATCCAGCTATTCCAAGACAGCAGACTAATTTCAGGGCAGCCGGCGAGGAGCTGCGGAGCACAAGCACCCGGGGTGGTCAACGTGGTGTTTTTCTATAATTGAGAATAAATGGAGACAAAACTAGCAATGAAATATCGGTTCGATTCAACTGTAGCAAATAGAAATGATCAGCGGTTGGGCCTCCCCAGTGGCGCAGTGGTTGAGTGTGTGTTGTGAAGCTGCCCGCAGCCTCTGCAGCACCGGTTCGATCCCCGGCTGCTCCCCGGCCACCGGAGGAGGGTCCCGCATGGCGCGCAGACCTCTCCTGCCGCCCGCTGCTCCCCTCAGCAGTGTACTTCGTCAGTCTGCCTGTTCTGTTCCCCGCTCTGGCTCTGGTGAATTCTCTCACCCTCCCACGCTGCTGACTGTACCCAGTGCTTGGATAAATAAATAAATAAAAATAAATAAATCTTTAAAAAAAAAGAGAAATAAACGATCAGAGGCAAGCTTATGCTCCCCGAGTGTCCGCGTCACTCACTGGTCAAGCAAATGTGTAGGAACCGTCTGGGTGTGTCGATTTCTAAAGCCAAGGCATCCATGTCAGACATTCTTCTATTAACTGTATGTCTCCTTCTCACTTCAATTTAATGAGATATGTCCGTCCCTCCCTCCCTGCCGGATCCTCAGTCTCCCTGGTTCTCAGAGCTGTTGTCTTGGTGCCCAGAGTTCCTGCTGGCCAAGCGGAAAGGTAGAGTCAGGCAGGGGCCTCTCGCCAGGGCTAAAGCCCTGGTCTGAGGAGCACTGGGAAACCAGCATCTGCTGAAAACAGATTAGCCAGGTTGGCATAACCAGCTCGACCCCCTGAACAGAAAGTGAAGTGAGGGCGGGAATAGAGATAGCGTGCTTTGATCAGCTGCAACAATGAAGCCCCCCAGGCACTAGCCCCCTCCTGACTCCCCCTAGCTTGTGCCAGACATTTATGGATTGGGGGGCTCCCCACCACATGCAGACTATTATGCACCCCCCAATCCACATCCCCACCACACACATTCCTCCATGTACTTACCCATCTCCCCTGAGCCGGGTCCCCAATAAATGTGAGGCTGCCCGTGGAAAGGCACCCCATTCCTGAGGTGTGCACCCCTCTAGGTCTCTCTCTATTTGGACTTGAGTTGTCTTTCCTCTGCCCCAGGCCACTCCCAGCTGCCGCCCAGCAAGGTGACCCCTCAACCCCTTTCTCCCTCCTTTCTCCCCTCCCCCCATTTTTTACCTCCTTCCTGCCTCCTCTTCCTTACCTGAAACACCAACAATCATGCATGTCAGTGTCTTCTTTCTTTACATCCTAGTTCATCCCCCTCTCAGGTGTAGTCCCCATAAAATTCCCACCAGGACACCTGTGAACTGTCCCCCTAGTCCCTTGTGCTCTTCTCGCCCCTGTTTTGATCCCTCCCCCTCCCCTGCTGAATGTCTCTGATTCATAGTCTGTCTGCGAGCTTCCTCATTGTTTCCCCTGATCCCTTGTAAGCTTTCCCTGTGTCCCTCCTACAAGTGAAACCCTCCAGTATTTTTCTCTTTTCTTTTGACTTATTTCACTGAGCATCATCCCTTCTACTTCCCAAAGGTCACAAAATCACTCATTCAAAAGGAAACCTGCACTCCTGTGTTCATTGCAGCACTCTACAATGGTGAAGAAACCCTAAATAAGGGACCAGGAAAAAGACTAATTTATAATAATGTAAAAATCAAAATCAATAAGCAGCTATAAACCAGAGACACACTATGGGGGGCGGGGGAGGAGGGAATAGGATCAGAACAAGGCGGGTGGGAATTGTAGGGGACTATAAGCAAGATGAAAATGCATACACTGATGATGTAAAAAATATATATAAAATAAAATAAAGAAATGGACACAAACTAAATGCCTCAAAACAGATGACTGGATCAGAAAGATGTGGTCTATATGGACAATGGAATACTATTCAGCAATCAAAAAATAATAAACTCATGCCATGTGCAGCAAGACACATGTTAGTAGCTCGCGGGCGACCTGGCATGTTTCTGACCGAGGACCCTGCCTGGGTGTCATCTCCACCCCCAAACAAAATGCATCCTGATTAATGGGGCAGAACATGCTCCCTTCCAAATCGATTCTCTTGCTTCCTTAAAAATGTGGGTCCTTCGCTCAAAGGCATGAGGGGTCCTCACGGCAGCTGAAGATGGGGCCTCCCAATTGGAAGCAGGAGACTGTGCTTGCTGCTGGCCCCTTTGCATCTCTTGGCTCTGGAATTTGCAGAGGGACGGCTCTTTTGCAAATGCCTGGACATCTAAGTCCAAAAATGAGAACTTCAGCTCTCATGTTCTCACCCAGGTGATCAACCAGCTCTACAAAGCCAAATATTTGTTTTTTAATGAAAGGATAAAGAGCTTCGGCGCAGTGAAAATGTCCTTGCATCTGGAAAAACTGGCATCTGTCTTCTTTGAATCAATTTCCAAAGATTATGCAGCACATTTTAATGGCGCTCTGGGGACCTGCAGCGCGTGTGTCTGAAATAGGAGCTTGAGCATCTTCTATGTCTCCCCGGCATGTGAATCCCCGCCCGGCCCCCGGTGAAAGGCCGTAAAGCAGAGGGCTATTAACCGGGGTGCTGGGAGGGGGGTGCCGGTCTCCAGAGACGAGATTTGTTAAGGTCCCGATGGTTTACCACCTTCCCATCTTGGATTCATTTTGACCCAGGCTGGCCGTCTACCAGGGGGTGCATAATTCCATCGTATTTGGAGGGTTTTTGAAAGAGGATGTTTATGAAGACGTCGCCTCCGTCTGTGAAGTAAGACAGCGAAGGGACTTGAAAATAGGCCTCAGCGTGGCTGAGGGAGACTGACTCTGGATGAAGCTGCTTCTATTAATTTCGCCGATGGGGGCTTGTGAAGTTAAACATCACCTATTCAGGAGCCATTACTTACTTTGGGATTAAATAAGTAGGTGAATATTAATAACCAGGTTAATATTTAACTAAGGTTACATAACCACACTGCTCGAAGGCACTTAAGAAAAGTCGGCACCAGAAGGGCTGGTGATGAAGGCATCCGGCGAGCTCCTCCCCGGCTCGGCGCCCTTCGACAGACAGCTGCCTCGCTGGTCAGGGCAGCCCGGCCCTGCTGACTGGCCCTACTGACCGGCCCTGCTGACCGGCCCTGCTGACCGGCCCTGCTGACCGGCACACTTGCTTCCAGCTCCACCCCAGGCCCCTGCTCCTGGCCTGCTGCTCCCCCTCCTCCAGCCACACCCCCTGTCCTCGACTCGAAGGCGCCCAAACTGTTTCCAGCACAGGAATTGGCTCTGCTGCCCACCCCACCACCACCACCACCACGCTCCAGTCCCAGCCTGTTGAGCTGGCTCAGCTCAGGGGCTTCAGCAGAAGCTCTTTCCTTCTCTCCACCCCCAGCGTCTGGGGCGCGGGGCGTCCCCCATGGCGAGGTCGCCACAACCTTGGGGTATGGCCTGGGCCCTGTGGGGTGCAGGTCCCAGCTGTTTTCCTCGTCAAAGCAGCAGCCTTCTCACGAGACAGACTTGCCGGCCCTGCCCGCGTCTCCTCCTGCCCGGCCCCTGGGTTGGAGTGGACAGCAGCTCCTCCTGGCCCTGCTCTGTGGCCCGTGGCTCCGGCCAAGTTCCTGGGCAGGCAGCGGCCCTCAAGCCTGGAGCTGCAGCATCCCCCCGGCGGCTTCTGTGTGGCCGTTCACTCTGCTAACGCCCCGGGTGACAAGAGTCACAGTCGTGAAAGAGACCGCAGAGGCAGGGCACGCCGAGCCTCTGGATGTCTTCCTTTGGGAAAGCAGGAAAAGAGCTTCCACTCCCTCCTGCCGTCTGTTCCAACAGCACCTCCCGCCCCTCCCCCTGGCCTTGCAGGGGGCCTCCCACGGAGCCCAGTGCGCTGGCTCAGCTCCGCTGCCCGGTGCGGGAGCCCACAGGTGACCATGACCTCAGCCAGTAGCTCTGGCGGAGGACCTTTCGCCACCCTGTCCCTGAGCTTTCCCGGACTGATGTGGCCTCGAGCCCGGGGAAGGCCGTCAGACGCCCCACGCTGGCCTCCCCCACGGACACCCAGGCCGGGCAGGGCCATCCGTCTCCCCCTGGGGTGGGCACCCCAGTCTTTGCAGCCTGGATGCCCTGTATGGTCACTGGGCCGCGGGGAGCAAGGTCTGTGCTCTCAGGCCGACATTGCCAGACGTTTCCTGCCGCCGCCGCGAGACTAGTACAACGGTGAACACGGGACCATGGGGGGACAGTGTACATTTTTTGCTTTTTACTTTTCATGCACCGCCTTTGGAAAATCCCTGCCGTGGGCGAATCAGGATAGGCTGAGCGGTTCCCATCGGTGCCCCTCGCGCTGTCGCTGTGCCCTTGTCGTGCTGCCCTTGTCCGGCCCTGGGGTGTCTGGTCTTGGCCCGGCGAGTTTCTCATGGCCCCAAACTTCGCTTCTTAGTGGGGATTTACCACTTCAAAGGGGATCACATGCGAACAAAGCAATTACCCTTCACCCAGGAGCATCAACCCAGTGCGCAAAGGAGTGAAATTCAACATGGCACTTGATGACAGGGACAGTCTCAAATGTGTGGGCCAGTTAGGACTCTTTGCTGCCAGCAACAGACACCTCCGGTGTTCCCCGCTATTAAGCCAGGGGGATCTTTGTTAGTGGTTATTGGGGAGCTTGCGGAATTGAGAGGAGACTAAACAGCCGCATTGGTGCTTATCAGCTGCAGTGGGAGAGTGAGGTCCCCTCTGTGGGGAGAAGCAAATCGTGAATTCAGCCTCTTCTCTGTCTGTCTGTCATCCGCTCAGCTCTAGAGCCCGGGGAGCTGACCCCAGCAGACGAGCTCAGGCCACAGAGCCCCGTAAGTCCCCCTGGTGGGGAGAGCCAGGACCCCAGGGAAGGAGCCTTAGGAGTCTCTTCCCCTCCAGCCTCCGGAGCAGGCCCGCCCTGTGGCCCCACCGCCACAGCTGTAGCTCCCCCAGGTCCTGGGAGCCTCTAGGATTGAGAGGCGGTGGTGGGTGCTCAGGACGTGGTGGCCCAGCCCTCAGCCCGCTGCCTGGAGGGGTTGGACCTGCCGGGCTGCATTTAGGGTCTTTGCCACTCCGCAGTGCCCCTCTGCCCTGCTCTTATAGGGGACCCGCAGCCTCCCGCCCTCCTCACCAGGGCCGCACTGCGCTCTCCGTGCTCTCAAGCCTCCTCTTCCTCTCCCTCACTCTCAGAGCTTCTCAGTGCACGACTCTTCCCTCCTGTGTCTTCCTCTGCTCCTGCCCACAGTTCCTGCTGTGGGTTCCCGCGTGGCTCTCAGCACCCACGAGTCTGAACTTGGGCTTCTTTTGGTGGGTTACCCCCATGCCCACGCTGCCTCTCTGCCCTGGCACGTGTACCTGGAGGTGGGAACGCCCAGATCACAGGCTGCTTGTCTTGTTTCCATTGCTTCCAGCTCCTGGGGGTTCGGGTCCTGTCCGCTTGACTCGCCAGCAGGTCTTCCACCCATGCTGTGGGCTCTGGGCTTGGCACAGGTGCTAACACAATTTTGCTTGAACGATTGAATGAATTGACCCATCAATTAGTTGTCTTAAATCTCCTCTGAAGAGCAGAATCCTGACATGCCTGCCTCGCTCAGGCTTCCAGCCAGAGCTCTCTGAGTTGCTTCTGGAAGCGAAGTCCTACGAGGAGACTCTCGCGGGTTCTCTGGGGTCACAGCAGAGCACACGTGTGTTTAATTATTTACGCCCGTGCTGTGTGTACCTCATCAGCTTACTTCCCCCTCTATTCTGTTTTATCTGGATGGTGGCCATGTGGATTTTTAGAATCCATTATTTATTTCTCTCTTTCTTCCCCTTTCCCTGCAGTCTCTCTCCGGAGTTGACATCTACCTTGACCCTTCACCCTTAGACTGCTCTTCTGCTTCCACTCAGACTTCAAGTATGTTTCTCCCTGGGCCGGCCCCACACCCACAGGTGTGACCCTGTTTTATATCATTGGGCTGGACACCCAATAAATAGTGCAGCCAAGCCAGGGATATGAGTAACCCGATACTTAGTAGAGACAGAGAGGCAGGTGGCTGACGAGCTGACGATGTTTTGCAACAATGCAACAAAAGGAATCTTAGATTATAAAAGCACCTGCTTCCCAGACTTAAGGTGAACATCCAGGATACACAAAACTCTTTCCCAACTTCACTCTCTCCAGCTAATCATATAGGAAGGAAAAAAAAAATAGCTATCACTTTGCAATTTATGTTTTTGCCAGCGTGCAGCCGAGCACATTCAATTGACTCCAAATGGTTTGTACATTCTAATTCCTGTCCCCTATTGTCCTCCCCTGTTGACTTCAAGTTAATGCATAATATGAAGTAGGACAACCCTCATAAATTCTATATCATCAGAGTAATGTGGCTTTGATGATGCACTGGATTTGAAATGAGCTCTGTCACAAAAGGACGATGGGGGGCCCTGGAGGTTTCTGGGTTTTGTTTTATTTTTAATTTTCCTTCGTGCAGTGTGATAAGTCTAATAATTATAGTCCGCAGTGAACAGCAGTGCTTCCTCAGCTAGTGGGCTTGTGTGGTCCCCTGGCTCTCTGTGATATCTTCCGACTTTTATAGGATGTGTCTGAGCCCGGCGAGTGTGTTGGCTCCTGGGTGGAAGCAGAGTTTGCAAAGATTAAAGGAGATGGATAGTGTGGGGGGGTGCTCCTGGTGGAGGTTTGCTGCCGTCGGGTCTTACTGTACTCATGGCAGTGGAGTAGCATTTCCAGAACACTAGCATCACCTGGAGGAGAAAGGGTGGGGGGCCCCATGTGGGTAGGAGAGGTTGGGATTCTTGGGATACTCTGTCCACCTGGGGACTCCTCTGGTGTCCCACCTTGCCTTCCCTGGGGAGAAGTCACATGCACACTCAGCTTCACGGCAGGACGTGTGGCCGTGGCATGTTGTTTGGTAATCCCTTGTTCAATTGTCTGCACTCAAGCTTGTCAACACTTATGCTGGGAGCCCCTGGCAGCCTTCTGGAGATGCTTATTCTGCTTAGTAGGTCTGGGATGAAGCCCAAGGTGTTGCATTTCCTGCAAGCTTCCACTACACACTGAGGCTGCTTCCACGACACACTGCCCTTTGCCAGATTTTACAAGGTCTTTTTTTTCTTTTGCATGGAAGAACTGCAGTGTAGGCTAGAGGTACAGGGCATGAGAGGAGTCAACAGAGACAGTGTGGGGAGCAGAACAGGTGGATCTACTGAAATAAACTGCTGAGGGGAGCAGTGGAGAGACAGGAGAGGTCTGTTGTGCCCTGTGGGTCAGCTCCCTGGCCAGGGATCGTACTCATGCCATAGTGGTGACAGCACTGAGACCAACCCCGAGGCTACCAGGGTTGACAAGGTCTTAGCCAAGAATACCATACCTGGATGTGGATGCCTCTGTGATAGGGCTGCATACTGAGGAGGATGAGGTGCCACTGATACGTGAGTTGTTCCAATGATGTATTGAACACAGCAGGCCGGCAGGTGCCGTTCTCACCTTCGTTGTGCAGAAAGCGGCCTCATGGCTCAGAGGGATTTAGTGATGTGAGCAAGCTGCAAAGCTCGGTGAGCAGAGAACACAGTGGGGCTGGAATTTGAACGCAGGCAGTCTCATTTCAAAGACCATGGCTAAGGGGCTGCCCGCTGAGGTTTAGTTGCCTGCGGAGCAGTGTCTGTGAGTCTCTGTCCTCATAAACCACTCCACAGGTATGAATTCGGAGCTCACAGGAGAGGGTGATGTGATCCTATTGAAGACCTGCACATAGTGCTCGTTGGCAGCTGACATTCAGGGAACAAATTCAGTTTATGAAATCAGGGGAAAAAAATCATTATCTGGAATAATTGACTGAATGGAGAAAAAGACTTAGGGAGCAAGATAAAGAAATGTAGAGCCTAGGACCTTTGTCTTGTTCGCAGATTCTTTCTTTGTATGGACTTAAGCTTTCTGGCTGTTTTTAAATCCAGTTCAAATGTCCACAGTATGAAATTGCAGACGGTAGGATTCAAAGTCATTCAGTAGCTTTGCCCATGGAGCCATCTCGTCCAGCAGCACAGGAGAAGATACTCAGCAACCTCAGCATTAGAAAATGAAGCTAAACCACCATGAGAAGCCACAGCACATCTTCTAGGGTGGAGGTTAAAAAGAAGTGAAGGAGCAAGACTGTGAAGATGTGGGGAAATCGGAGCCCTCGAGCCGTGGCTGGGGGAGCAAAGTGGAACAGCTGCTGTGGAGAATAGTTTGGGGGTTTCTTAGAAAGTTAGAGAATCCTCACTAGCGCTTGATGACTGAGTTTCTTGTCTTTCTCCAGCAACATCTGTCTTTTCCTCGCTGCTTCCTCCAGAGCTTCTGTCTTAGTTGCCAGTCGCGGTTCTCAGGCCTCCACCCAGAGGGTAGCCCCTATAAAATGGCGCCAAACTTGCCTTAGACCTAACCAACTGCCCCCACCACAGTGACTCGCTGTCTGTTCTTAACTGGGGAAAATGGGGAGCTGCCCTCCCACCCCAGGTCTTATCTTCACTGTCTCATTGACACCATCCTATGGGATTAAAACAAGAGCCCCCACTGGTCTCTCTAGAAGGTGAGCTCGTCTGACATTGGCAGAACAACAGGATGACTTTTGATGCAGAATCTCTATGCCTTCAGTGTTCATTCCCCCGCCAACACACTCCATTCCAGTCTGGGCAGCACGAGGGAGGCAGAAGTAGTTTAAGTCCTAATTCTGCTTCTTTTTTTTTAAGATTTATTTATTTATGCATACCAGAACTGGGGTACAGGCCAGAGATGCGGGGGGTGAGGGGATTCCCCATAGACAGAGTGGGGAGCAGAACAGGCAGATTGACTGAAGTACACTGCTGAGGGGAGTAGCGGGGAGTCAGGAGAGGCCTGCTGAGCCATGTGGGTTGCTCCATGGCCAGCAGGCAGTAAAACTCGTGCTGCAGAGGCTGCGGATTGCTTCACAGTGCTGTGCTTAACCCCTTGCGCCACCAGGGAGGCCCAAATTCCGCTCCTTGATAAAGGACTTTAGGCAAGTTCCTCAACTTTCCAAGTAAGTCACAGAGTGAGGTTGGCAGGAAGGGCTGAAGATTACAACAGATAGTGCAGGATTACATTCAGCTTAGTGTCTGGCCCTTATTCAATGGTTGAAAAATGCTCACATTTAAAATTTTATCAAATATATCTCATCAACCATTTGAAACAATACTGTTTTAAAAACTATGAGTTTGTCCTACCTAGCCTAGCATTTTTATTAGAAGAGGAAATGCTAGTAGATTATTTTATTCTGGTTATATTCAGAAAACTTCTATACTATAAATCTACTAAGATGTGTGCTCTGTTGACTTCTTGGAGTTTAGGGCCGTGATTATCTGGTGTCAGATCAAATCCCTGCCCAGATCCTCCCAAATACTCCCACATTAGAAGATAGTACTAAGAGCAGGCAGCGATAACATCGATCAGAAGGGAGTCATGTGGTTTATAAAGAAGACTCCTAGGCTAATGACACTTTTAGAGCTGGAAGAACTCTAAGATCTTTCCACATAAGGGAAAACTTCATTTCTGAAGGGCAGATATGCTAAGGTCACACACGGAGCCAGTGTGGTCCCTGAATAGAACCCTTGTCATCTGCACAGAAGCATGCAGTGGTCTGAGCCATCCCCCATTGCAGGGACACTGGTGTGGGCTCTCCTGCTGCAGCCTTCACGGGAACTTGGCATTGAGTTAGTCCACCCCCTCACTGTGCAATGGAGGACCCTGATACTCCTCCACTCAGCTCACAGGCATTTATTGAGAACCTACCGACTGCCAAACGCTATTCTAAGTGGGTAGCAGCAGTGGACAAACCAGGGGAAGCCTCCAGGCGGGAGCCTGAGTGATCACCCAACCGGGGCTGGATAACAAGGGTGCAGGGTGACGTGGGGGCACCTAACCCAGGGCATCACCATGGATGATGAGCTGTGATGTTGGTTTTTCCTACGTGTAGTGGGGAGACACCATTGAGTCTTAAACACAGGAGGAGCAATACAAGGTTATTTGTAAACGACAATTGTCTGCTCCCCAGACAATTGCAGTGGATCTTGGGGGCAGCAGCAAGACAGCAGGCATGTGCTGCAGGCCGGGAGAGAGATGATGGTGGCAGGAGGGAGTGGGGGAGAACACGGCTGAGATGTGCTGGCCATGAAGATGAGCACTTGCCTCTAGACTGAGTGCGCGAGATGAGAAAAAAACAAAACTGAAAAATAACCTTAATTCTTCAGCTGGAGCATCTGAACAGAAAAACCCAGAGCAAAGCCTGCATCAGGCTGTGCAGCTACACTGGCACTTGCACCACTGATTGCATCCATTTCTAGAACAATCCTGAGCCTCCCAAGCTATGCTGGGCAGAGGACAGCTGCTCCTCCCTGCCCCTTCCTGAGTCACAGGACACACGGGGCTGAATTGTGGGGTGGGGTAAATTCGGGGACCTGTGCAGGTGTGCCATGGAGCTCCCCCTGCTGCTGGCTTGGCTGTGTGCCCAGGACCGCAGGGCTGGAGCAAGGGCCTGGGGTGGTGGGGGGGGCGTGATGGCTTGATCAGCTTCCCTGCGTCTTAGACGTCAGTTCTGCCTTCTCGGGTGCCACCCCCACCTCCTTCCCTAAGACTGTCTGTGAAATTCATTAACCTGCCATCGACTTCCTCTTGATACATTAAGGGGGACCAGGCCGTGTGGAGTCACAGTGCGGAGGGATGTTTGTCATCACGGGGCGGCCTCTGTGCCCCTGACGCTGCTGTTTATCATTCCCTGCCCTGTGCTCTTTGCCCGGCTTGTCTATCCTTTGGCATCCAAACCCATTTCAATCAATAGTTTTGTTCATTTCAAATGAAAATGAGCTCAGCGTTTAGCAGGTGATGAGAGGTGTCCTCGAGACATGGCACATTTGCACCCCACGCCTTAGGTGGAGCGTGTCAGACTTCGTGGGGGGAGAAGCATTCTTTTGGCATAATGTTTAAAATTCCGAGAGCTGTGTCTTCCCTGCAGCCCGTGGCTTATGAATGCAGGAACCCTGGGCATTGTAACAGCTGCCTGTCATTAGGAGACTTCACTGCATGTGAATGAAGAGACCGGAGGAAGAGCGGACGCCCCTCACCTGTGTTCACTCTCCAGCAGGAGTGGGAGTGGGGTTTGCCCGGAGAGACATTTTCTGTCTCGACTGTGACTTCTGGCTCCATTTGTGAGCCTACTTCTCCCTCTGAGGCCTTCTCTCCCCGGCGCTGGGCTTTGCACTTTTTATTCCTCATTCGATTCAGGGAAGACCTCTGCTGCCGTGTTTTTCTCCTTTCTACTTACGTGCCCTTCTGGCCTGGATGCATTTTGCCTGGCTAGAAAGAGGCACTTTGGGGGAAACCTAGCAGATTAGGTGAATTTTTTTCCCTGAGGGTCAGGCTGAAGCATCTCAGAGGCAGTTAGAGTCTCTCTGGAAATGCTCTGTATTTGTGTTAGAAAACTGGAAGATGAGTCTTCTGAACTGTCACAGCAGGGTCTTCCCTGGGAGAGCAGCAGCCTCAGTGCAGGATGTGCTGCATGAAAAAAATAAAGGCAAGGAGGACCAAATATAAGGTCATCTGGGCAGATGGGAGGCCAAAAAATAGGGCACTTTCCTCATCAGCTTCAACACGGTAGACTGGGGCAAGATCACAGAAAGTGCTGTACTGTGACTTCTTACCTCTGACAGCTAGAAACGTGGGCCTGAGCTGCTCAGCCCTGCTGGGCTGGGAGCTCCCTGAGAGCTGGGAGTGTCTTGTCTGTCTCTCCGTCTCCAGTTACTAGCACAGTATTTGCACGGAGGCAGTGACTGAGAAGCCGGCTTCAGAGCTCTGATGGGCTCTGTCTACACATGGTGTCCATTTCAAGCCACTTTGACTGTGCTTTGTGGGCAGGGAGATACCTCGGGGCCACTGGACTGTGGTCAAGAATATCTAGACAGTGGCGGACATGTGACGGATGGTATTCAGAGCTTTTCCCCACCTCTGGAACACCGGGTAAACTTCTGTATCTGCATTATTTCTCAGTTTCATTATGCAGTTCGCATACATTGATGTTGTGGGGAGCGCTGCAATTTAGCATTCCGTAGGGTTTCATTGACATCTCCTCACGTGGGTTTAACTCTGTCTCATTATCATCCATTAGAAGTGACTATTCACTGTCTTTTCTTAGCCTGGAATCGTGTTGTTTCCAATGCCCTTTCCATTGATTCCATGCTTCCCTCGAAGAGATTTCATGCATCTGAGGAGCTTATCTCCGTTTCACTTACTGTCTATCAGCCCCGCACCAGTGATGTGAATTTAGGCAAGTTTCTCTACCTTTCCAAGCCTCGGTTTCTTTGCTGAAATTCAAAGGAATCCTGGGAACCCAATAAGCCAAAAGGTGTGATGTGCCAAGTGACGCCAGATGCTTGGGCTTGCTCTAACTTGGAGTCAGTTCCCGGGGCCCAGGGGTATCGTTTGCATGGATCTGCCTTTACCATGGTTAGTTAAGAGTATATTTTCTTGATGGGAGATGGGGAACAGGGTGATTGAGCATAGGTTACTCAGTTTAAACTAATGAATTTTGTTTTGCAGGCTGACCATCTGTCAGAGAAGTGGCAGAAGGCTTTCCAACAGGACTGAGTTGAATTAAATTAGGAGATAAAAGTAATAATAATGGCTTTCCTCCAAATGAGATCTCGAAATCTGCCCACTGCTTCCTGCTCCACTGTCACTTCTTTGATCCAAACCACCCACATCTGGACCACTAACCTCCTAACTGGTCTCCCTACATCCATTGCCTTGCAAGCCAACGTTTATATAATAAACAGAGCCATCGTATTAATATTCAAGTCAGGTCACTTCACCACATCCCTTCCACCCTTCCAGCCATGAATAAAACCCAAAGCTAAAATAAAAATGGATGACTTGGCCTGCAGTCCCGTGTAATCTGGCCTCTAGCCTTCCTTGCCAAGTCCTTTCTCCCCAGCCCTCCATCCCGAGGGCTCTACCCTCGCCCTCCAAGCTCTTCTCGCTTAGAGACAGGTGTTCTTCTTTATGCCAGAGGGCACTTTATCACCTGGCAGGTCCATGCTTATGTTAAGTTGTGGCTTCCCATCCACAGGGACGTGTTTTCGTGTTTTCTGCCCCGTCTGGTAACTGGCCCCCACCTCACAGCACTCACTGCATTCTCTGCTTTTTTCTGCATTAGAATCCCGGTTTATCCTTGCATATGTGTCGGTGTGATTTCTTGCTAACTTGCGCCCCACTATGTGCACAGACCACATTGTATATGTGCTGCCGAAGCAAGCACTGTGCACAGACCACATTGTAATGGCTGACTGGATGAAGAATGCATCCAATGCAAAGGGTCTTTGATGCTGTAGCCCCGTTGAAACTCCCAGCACCTTGTTACAAGGAAGCCAGATGCTGGGTGATAGCAGGTGTTGGTGAGAGTGCCAGGCTCGCTGCGGGCAAGGCGTGGAAATGGAGGAGCAGGATCTGGGTCTCAGATTTCCTCTGCCAAGCCCTGGGCTCTTCCCGCTCCAGTGTTCTGCCTTCCAGAGACTCTCTGTCTGATGTGGTCCGTGTCCCCTGGACTGCCTCTGTGCAGAGGGGCCCATCTTCCGTGAGGCACTCTGCAAGCATCCCCACTGTGCCCCTGGCCCCTGCCAGATATCCTGGGTCATCCCAGCCCTTGCTCATGGACACTGTGCAAGGGCCTGGGGAGGTCCGGGGTCTGTTTACTGAGGCTGCCCTAACAGAATGTCCAGGCCAGGAAGCTGGAACTACGGAAATGCACCATCTCCTGGTTCCAGAGGCAAGAATCCCAAACCCAGGGTCTGTTGGGCCGCACGCCACTGAAAGCCACAGGGAAGTGAGTCTGGCCTCCTCCCAGCCTCTGCTGTCCATCTGCAGTTTTGCTCCTGGGCTTAGAGCTGCGTCACTCCTAGCCCGGCCCCTGCCGCCGGATCATGCTCTCCCTGACAGCTCCTGTCTCCTTTTTTGTAATTTAAGTTTGCATTATTTGACGGAGTGTTATTGATTCACCACTGATGTATGAAACTGTGGAAACTCTGGGGGTGCGTCTTCACCTTTACGTGTGTCTAAGCTGCGCCTCGCCCCCTCCCACCAAAAGTCCAGTGTCCTTTCCCGTCTGCCCTCCCCTCTGCCGCCGGTAGCCGCTCTGCTCTCCACACAGCCTAGACTTGTTTGGTTGTGAGGTGCTGGTTTGTTAGCTTTGGTTATCGATATTCCACACAGGAGAGACCCACCCTACAACCGTCTTCCACTTCTGACTGATTTCGCTTGGCATCACCACCCTGTTCTGCGTGTGTCTGTCTCTGAGTTCAAATTTTCCCCTCCTGTAATGGAAGGCAGCTCTGCTGGACTGGACCCCCCTCGATGGCCACATCTTAATTATACCTCCAAGGGCTCTGTTTGTAAATAAGGTCACATTCACAGCACGGGGCGTACTGGTCTCGCATGTCTTGGGGGGCAGAATTCATTATCACAGGTCCACAGCCCATTCCCCATTCATACCTGTGGCCGCGGGCCCTGAAACCTGCCCGCAGTCCTGCCGCCTGGAGTTGGGCCCCTCAGAGCGTCCGGGCTTGGTTTATGGACCAGATGGACGGTTTTCAAGTCCTGAAATGAAAGGCTGAGCAGATGCTTCAAGAACTTCGAACAACAGAGGAGCTGTGTCTTTTTGCTTTCTGCAAATCAAGTTGGGATCGGGGAGGGTTGCCTTTTGGGTGCCTGAGAGAGTGCTTTGTCACCACAGGCAGAAGCCCCAGCGTGTCCCCTTCGCCCCGCGCTGAGGAGTTCAGGATAAAGGGAAGGCGAGACAAGCCGTTCTTCATTTTAATTGGTGGGGAAAGTTCATTATGAAGTGTTCCTGCCTCAGAAGAGTCCCCTGAAGTTGGATGTTGTGTCTGCACGCTCTCCCTTCGCCGGCTTCATTACCAGCCTGGCTGGTGATTTATAATCACATTCCCAACAAATTCCTCTGTTGTTAATGACTACTTATTTTTCTATACAAATGCTTTTTGCTCTCCTTCCTGAGGACAATTAACTAAGAAACTGGTCATAAATTACTGATAATGATCAGTTTATCAGAGAGGACTGTCTAACTGTGCCATCTTCATAGCAATTAGATAAAGTATCTTTAATTGCTGATAACAACTGACAAATTGTAGTTATTTTTTTCTTCCTTTTTTGGGGAGATATTTATGAACTCTTCCTGGAAGTCAGGCAGAATAACACCTCTTTTTTTCTCCTTCTCCTGGAGGGAAAAGGAAGAAACACCCATTATGTACAGGCTTCCAGAAATATAATCCATGTGACAGCTTTTCGAGGTTTCAAATAAGACGGCCCATCTCTCTAAAGTGGAGATCAGAGACACGTCCACTCCAGGATACATTTCTTTTTAGGCAGGAACCAGGGTCTCCCCGGTCATGTTTGATATTTTTTCTCGGGATCACAGCTCTCATATTTGCATCTAAACCTTGGCCTTTGCGATATGACTTCTTTGAACTCTGCAGAGCAATGGTATTTAATTCACAGGGCTCCTCGCAGTCAGGATGCTGATTAAACCCCAGACTATTTCTCTCCATGGGGCTGGGCGGGCCCTTTGCTTGGGAATGGAGAAGAAAGTCACACCATGGCTGGTCCCCAGAGTCATAGGCCTCATTATCTACTCTGTTATTGACAAGCTCGATCAGACTGTTCATTGGCATGGCGATGGCTAGGACAACCATTAGCTTTCTGTAAAGGAGGCACCTGTTTTACATAGTGAAGGGTGGTTTAAGTTTAATCCACTTCCGTGTGTCACTTGGCTGACATGCCCTGACTTTGGGAGTCTCTGGCTGTTGTAATTCTTTACTTATAATCCCCTTCTGTCTCAGAATTGGGTAGCTTTCTGCAGAGCAGTAACTGATGAAACAGTTATGGTGTCTGAGATGATCTGAAGTCTTCTGGCAATTTAGAAACAGCGTGATGCTGGAAAGAATGGAGGTGAGGATTGTAGGGGCTTCCTGCTGGTGTGTTGCATCTGAGCAGACTCAAGGAGAAGGTGAGGACTTGACAAGCCCAGCCTGGTGGGCCTGGCCATGCCTTTGTGGAAATGCAGTGTGGACATGAAGTGCGCATTGGAGGTGTGCAGGAGGTCTGCACAGCCAGGGGGGGTCTGAGGAAGAGCAGGTTTTGTCTCTTGGAGGCCCATGAGAATTTGCCTGCCTGGCCCCACTTTATAGGATAATTGCTCTGAGCTCATGCTCAACTCTCACATGACACAAAGCAAAGGTCCTTCCCGTGTGTGGGGATCTAGTCCAACTTGTAATAAGCAACTTCTCATTCATTCATCGAATTCCATGGCTCACCTACTATGTGCTAGGGATACGGGGTGATAGATACATACCTGACTCCTGGCCTCAACCGTGGCACTGGCTTGCCTGCGGTCCAGACTGCCTCCTACTCTCTCATTCCACAAACCCACGCCTAAGTTTCCTTCCCTAAGAAATGGGGATCAATAGCTACTTCATAGAGCTGTCGTGAAAATTCAAAAAGCGATTGCCTGTATGATGCCCAGCACATAATAAGCATCCGACAAAGGGTAGCTATTACTTGCAGTGATTGGCTCATGAAGCCTGCAGCCTGGAGGCGATAGTAATCAAATGACCCCATTCAAAATGTAAATGATGACATAATTGATCTGGAGAGGAGGTGCTTGGTGTTATGAACATTTATAATATGAGCTTGCCTGGAAATGCATATTTAATTTACTGCCTCCAAGACCATCGGTAGATTTGCGCCCTAATGAACAATGGATCAGTTTTTGATGGTTGATAATAAAGCGGCTGTTATGTATAACAGAGATGGTCCTTTTCCAACCTGGATCTCTATGCTCCTGTGATTATCTCTCGAATTAGACCTCACGTTTGCCAAGACCATTCTTTTCTCCCAGTGCATTGGCTGTTCTGGAGGGAGGGGAGTCTGTCGACTCAATGTCCTTCAAGGGCCTCTCTCATCCTTAAATGGCTGGGGGTCTCTGGGGTTTCAGAAGGAATTCCCTCTCCTTTTCCAGTCACGTCTAGCCTCCAGTCAATTCAGAATGTCCATCCTTTCAGCTGGAGAGCAAGGCCAGCAGCCATGCCGCCTTTTCTCACTCGGTGCCGTGCTTATGCTTAGAAGTCACTTACTTCATTTCTCACCGTTTGGGGACAGCGATGTCCTAAAGGTATGTCAACATTTTGAAAGGGATAACATATGCTGAAAGGGTTGGGCCCTTTAAAATCCCATCTTTAAACTGAATCAGATCAGTGATGAAACTAGCGGTGCCTGCATTTCTGTGTCAGGGAAGCAGGCGTAGCTCTGATCCAGGACCCAGCTGAGCTCGCAAGACCTCAGACAAGCATTCGCCAGTTGCCTGACGCTTAGCAATACCATCTGCAGAGTGGCATTCAGTACCCAACTCGTGCATTTCCGGTGGGGATCGAAGGAGCTGCAACTTGCAGAGCCGTCAGAGGTGGTCTGATGTCAGGTGCAGCATGCCTGTGGGTGGTGATGGACAGGACCCCCCAAGAAGTTTAAAATTTGAGGGGTGAGTGACTCTTTTACAATTTCAATTTTGAAGTTCTTTGAAGAAGAAACCAATTTTTAAAATTTCCTTTGTCATAGAAATTTATCATATGATCTATGCATGTGTGTGCATCTTCATACATGTAGAATATACACACACACACACACACACACACTCTAATACAGCACATCTCCAGATGTATACACTATTATTAGCCTAAGAGTCTATCTGGTAGCATGTTACTTGGTGCATATTTATTTTATTTTATACATAACAAATCATATGCTATGCTATTAGGTAACATACATTCCCAGTATCTCTGTTGGAATCTTTTTCAATTTAAAAATAATTATTTATTTAGCGGAAAGGCAGCAGCTACCCCCAAGTGCTCAGAGGGTTGGGTTGATGGTTATTTGTTTTGACAAGTCAGTGGCAGCCACCTCCAGTCACAGCCAGAGCCTTGCTGTGTGAGCCCACGACATGTCCCTGGGTAACAAGACATGCCCACCAGTCACAGAAGCCACTTCTGTTAAACAGGGAGGATTTCTCTGTCTGGATACATGTTTCCAGGCACCTCTCACCCTGTGGATCTGAGATATGTGCAGTCAAGGCAGGTCATCACCATGATGAGTCAGTAGTTTCCTTGAAGCCACCGATTTAGAGCTGACATGGGGGTTTTGATTGAAATAAACATTGTAAATTGTGGGCACAGGCAGCAAAGACAGCTACAGGACCATGTGGCTGTAGATCAGGAGTGTCCTTTCTGAGTTAAATAGTTGGGAGAAGGAAAAGCCGAGATGCTGGGTAGAAATTGATGCCACCTAGGTGAGCATCTTGCTCACGTACACATCTTGCTCTCTCTATTCTGCTCGCTGGCTGCCGTGGAGGTGATGGTGAAGTGGTGAGGGTGGGTGATGTGCTCAAGGGGAGAAAGGTAGAAAAGCACAGAGGAGGACTCACCTTCAGGAATGATTGGTTGGAAGAAGAGAGAGAAGGACATTAAGAAGATGGACATTAGGGGCAGTGGCCAGGACAGTGTCACAGCTGTTGGAGACAGCACTGTGGCTGGTTACCTGCCTCAAGTCCTTCCTTGGCCTTCGACTCTCCCGAATCAGTTTTATACATCTCATACCACACCATACCTAAGTCATTCCCAATAAGTGTGTCAACTCCCCCAAAGCAGGAACCAAGCTTTGTTCATTGTGGGACCTTCAAGGTCTGGCAGACACATCAGGGACCAATAAAGGTGTTGTGAGCGCAGGGATGGATGAACAGCTGCACCCCCACAGCAGATGTCGATATAGCAGTTGAATGTCTCTGCAAAATGAAAATTCTGGAGCATTAAAGCAGTGATTTCATATTGGTGAAATGGGACCCAGAACCATCCCAGATGTGTAATAGTCTAGGAGATCGAGGGACAGTGTCCTTGTTTCCTTACTGAGCAAGAACCAGCTGAGAAAGAAGCAGAGGAGGGAGCCAGAAGGAAACGAACTCTCGGCCTGATGCTTCAAGGTTCTGATTCCACTGCATGAAAGGTCCAGAGGAGCCAAAACTAGAGTGGACTGGTGCTTGCCAAGGCCTGGGGAGGAGAGGCCAGCAGGAGAGGAGGGGTTTTCTCCGGAGGATGCTTCAGTGATGAAAGTGCTAGAAGTCCGTCATGGCGCTGATGGCAGGACCCTGGGCTCACCAAAGACAAGTGAATTGTTCACCTGAAGTCAGTGAATTTTAGGGTGCATGAGTCCAACCTCAATGAGGCTGTATTTTTAAAAAGGAGACAAAAGGCACTGACTTATTAGTGAGCCAAGTCCAAACATAATAAAGGGCCATGGCTTGCTTATAGTCCCAGGATTGTTCAGGCTCGTCCATCAGTCACTGACG
Organism: Talpa europaea; assembly: GCF_964194135.1. Lineage (NCBI taxonomy): Eukaryota > Metazoa > Chordata > Mammalia > Eulipotyphla > Talpidae > Talpa > Talpa europaea. The sequence continues at coordinate 99,792,519 of NC_140079.1, read as the reverse complement.
GGGAAGCCACTCCCTCCCTTGCACTCTTCCTGCTCTCCCTACCCGACCCCCTGCACTGACCTGAGCCCCCCCCAGGCTTTCCCCAAGGTGACCAATCCGAGGCCCTTCCTTGCTGGGGAGGAGGTGCCAGGAGGTGGAGGGACACCCGGACTATCACCCCAGAGGACTCTGCTCCTATGGAAACGTGGAGAGCGGGACCACGTGTGTGCTATGCCACACCTCACACTCGCTATGCTAGTATGTTCCAGGATAACACCTGTAGTGCATCAACTTAAAATCTAAGTTGTGCAAGTTAGGCTCATGCAAGACCTGAACCAGCGACAGCTACCCGTCCGCCCAGCCCAGGCTTCCGCTCTGCTCTTCCCACCATCACACAACTGGATCTGAAACTGAAGAATGGTCCCCATGTGTGTCTGGCTCTTTAGACTTCTGATAGTGCCCATAGGCTTGTTGTCGTCCCTCATAGCCATCAAGAGGGCCAGGACGCAAAGTGACTTTCTTGCTCAGGAGACCTGTGTATGACCATCATCTTGTCATTTCTGTCATGAATATACTTTACAACCTCGAGTCCCAGGGACCAGAGAATGTTCCCTTCACTGCAGGCCACCCAAGATCCAATCTACTGGGCATGATCACTGGTTGGAAGACCCACCGATGCCAGTGGTGATGTCGTAACGGCCCTCAGTGCTGGCAGGACACTAGGCCTTCATGTACTGAAGACAGGCTCCCCATCTCGTGTGTGTGTGAGTGTGTGTGCATTTGTATGCTGCACTGACATTTAGACAGATCGGCCTATTCTAGACATTTCCTCACTTTTAAATGCAAGTGCCTAGCACAGCACCTGGTTCTTAGATGCACATTGAATATTGATTACGTAAGGCCGTGGAGTCATAGCTATTCAGAATCCAGAGGATCAACTCAGTGAATTCAGATGATTCTGGATCAGAGGGACACTTACTTCCTTGACACCATCCACATGTTCATCCTGGTGATATTATCCTAACACTGAGGCACTAGAGCTTTTGGAAAACAGTGAAATGTCCCTGGGCCTTCAGAATTATAATTTAAATCTTTTCTCCCTCAGAACTCAGGACATTTAATTTATGGTGATTCATAAAAGAGCAGTAATAAAGCCTGTCTTTATTTAAACCTGTCGGAGGTGACTTCCCTTGCAGGCCAGGGGCTGCTTATCTGGACTCCTCTATCTGCTCATCATGGATCCTGCGTGTGTACAAAAAGCCGTCTTCGTCGGTCGGCGGAGATTTTATTAACTAAAGGTTCGTTTGTTCTTCCAGTGACACTATCTCTTTGGAATTACCAGATGTTGTTCAAACTGCGCCGTCTTGCCTTTTATTGCGATGATGGCAAATGTGAACGCGCTGAATAAATATTGGGTGCTGTCCTTGGTCACCTTAAATCAGTGTGACACAATGGAAACATGTCACTTCCAAGATCTCACTAGTCCCTACAGAGCCCGTGGCCCACGGGGGCCTGCAGACAATGCAGGTGCATCAGCCGCTCCCGGCTGCCCCGTTCTATGAGGTGCCCTTGTCGTTTTCCAGATCCCATTTGAGATTAATATATCGGGAGAGACAGGACGGCATGTGTTTAAATGATGACATGGCACCACGGCAGAGTTGTTTTGTTATAATTGCACAATGGAGGCAATTAAATGGATCGAGGTGGTCTTCCCTGGAAATTTGCATTCCAGAGAAAAAGTGGCAGAAAATGAATTAATGGGAAATTTCTCATCCCTCAGGTCCAGAGGGCCCTGGAAGAATGCTGTGTTGCCTCTGGACCCTTCTTTGCTCCTGGAGGCTGGCTTTTGAGTCGCCGGGGACAGTTCACTTAACTGGGTGATCACAGAGCTAGATTTTGTCATTCATTGTCGAGCCACGCATTAAATATTTATAATATCAAAGAAGTGGGCAAGAGTAACCTGTCAAAACAGACATTTCAGAATCCCCACGCCCTCCTTTTGTTGGTGATGCCTGACACCGGTAAATGAAGATTAAAAATAAGATGGGAGGCAGCATCTTTGTGTTCTCCATAGGGGAGAAGCTTATGAAGGCTTCGATCATAATCACTAATAATTATATTCAAATTGTAGTCCATCAAGAAACTGAGCTATGAAGCAGGCCGGGGCACTGCGATTTTCCAATAACTGGCAGTTTCTCTAATTGATTACATTGTCATCAGCTCCGTGATTTAAGATCCCTTTTCAGCATCTCCGCTAATATATGGGATTATTAAAAGTTGGTGACTGTCTGTTGTTCAAAAATGTTGAAAGAAATGGAGTGTTTCTGGGCTGTGGCTGTGGAAAGGGTGGTTAAGTGTCTCTGATTAATCCCATTCTGTCTGATGGGATGGAGAGGCGAGGACATTCTCTTGCACCGAGTATCTCATTGCAAACAGCGGATCTGAGTTGCATCAGCATTTTCCGTATTCAGTATAAATTGATTTGGTGTGAAAAATCTCAGGCGGTTCCATTTCAAGGCTGTGTTTTTTATCTGGGGAGGCAGGAAAGTACGGGAGATTTGTAAGCCCATTTATGGGGTGTTTTGCCAATGCGTCTGCCCCATTTTGGGGTGTTTTAAGTACCTCACTAACTCTGCCCTGGCCAGGTAGGGCTTGTGGCATGTCCCACTCGTCTTAATTAAATTCTTTGCTGCAACCATTTCGCTTTTGCTCGTGGGATGCATTGCTGCCACCGCGAAACATTTTCTAGGAAAATTGAGATATATTTTTCATAAATAGAGCCTTTTCGCTCTCTTCTCTGAGACTCGAAATATAGTCACGTAAATTAATAGGAAGTCATTACGTGCTCCAAATGAGCACCTTACAAGTCTTTCAGCAGCGATCTGCCTGGAGGCCTGGGAAGGGTGAGATACCGGTGTAGGATATGCAGGTGTGTGGAGTTAGTGGTGGATGAAATGACTTTATGTGGCTCGGCCCCGCCCCCCATTGTGGAAATGCAACTGGAGAAAACACTTTGCAAATTGAGGATGAGAAGGAGCCGTGGAGCTGCCACCCAGCCGGGGATCACAGGTGGGCTGCCCTGGTAGGGCCGGGAGTAGGTTTGTTCCGAATGCTGCTGTCGTAGGAAGCACCATCTCTGCTCAGGGCGTGGGGGCTGCTTAAACCCTATCACTTGAGTCGCCTGGCATGTTGCAGGACGTTGGGACATCACATGCCTCACTCAAACTTGGTCAAGACCTTGAAAGATTTGCCCTACAAATGGACACGGGCCTTTCAGCTTTTGTCCTGGGGACGCTCATCTGTCATGTCCACATCTACATAAATTGTGCCTCAGCATCAAAAATGGCCGATTAAACAAAGCAGCGCCCCAAACCTGAGTGTTGTCGTTCCTCATGCGCCCCCTCCCTCTCGGAGGTGAGAACAGGTTGTCATGAAAGCAAGACCTGCCAGCTCCTGCCATATATCTGGACGACACACTGACTTCTCTCATGCCAGACACATCGAGGTCTTCCTTCGTGGGGCCGTGGGCACCACCTCCTGTTTCCTCTGCCACCCCATATCCCTTTGTTACATTGATTTTACTGGCACTCCATTTTCAGCTCAAAAATGCCACCTCCCCTGGGACAATCTCTCTTGGGATGTCCACCCGATTTCAACTCCCTGGGATACAGGAGAAGCTACTTGCCTGTGACCTCAGAGCAACTGTGCTTCACCTCAGTCACACACACGTGCGTTCACTGTACCTGTGTCTATGTCTATGTTGACATCAATGTCTGTATCTGCCACGAGCACCTACTATGTGCCAGGCACCTTGCCACTGGGGAGCCATCAGTGAAAACAGACAAACCCTCATGGTGCCTGCATCCTAGTGGGGGAGAGGCCATGGAAAGTGCACATAATACATAAGCCAGCATGTGGGCAGGTGCCCAGCGCCATGGATAAAAGTATAATGGAAAAGGAGGAGGAGCAGAGGGCAGGGGTGAGGAATCAGTGGAAATTTTAAATGGGAGGGAGGGGGAGACAGGGGGCACCTCATTGTGGAAGTGACGGTTCAGCAAAGACTAAGAACAGGGGATGGAGTGAGCCGTGCGGCTATTTGGGGGAAGAACATTCCAAGCACAATCATGAAAACAAAAGAGACTGGGCTCTAGGTACCCCTTGCTCAGTGAACAGCAAGGGGCCGGAGAGACTGAGGCAGGAAGAACAGGGTATGAATTGAGGGAATAAGTCGGTGGAGGGGGTGAAAGTCATGCCAGATTTACAGAGACTTTGGCTTTTGCTTGTGTAAAATAACGACTGGGTTTATATTTTGAGTGGGTCATTTGGGCGTTTGCATTGAGAACTTGGCATTTAAAGTAGCCGATAGCCCTGAAGGACTAGAGGAGCGTCTGGTCTTCACAAAGTCCCCGGGATTCAGCTCAGCGCTGGGCACACATCACTCAGTAGGTCTTCAACATGGGAGAACAAGGTGAACCAGGGCACCATGGACGATGCTGATAGGCATCTGGGCCTGAGGCAGGTGATGTGGACAGCCAAGGTGCAGATTTCAAGTTCAGGGTCCACTTTTCTCCTTCCATTTAAAAACGACTTCAATGCCCCCAACCAAAGGCTGGAGCTTAATTATACACCTAATTGGTGCTCTGTGCTGTGTGCCTTATTAGTCTGGCTTTAATTTGCACTGTGTGAACTTTGATATTTCCAGCATAAAGACATCCGATGCTGGCTTGGAGTGCGAACCTCCCTGAAATGAGCCTGCTGCCCGAGTGATTGAAGAGGATCCCCGTGGTCCACCACGGCCATGATTCACGGGGTGGGGGTGAGGGGCTCACCATGGATGGCCGGAGCATTACCCTGTGCTGGGTAAATGGCCCATGTTTTCAGAATTAGTATGCATGCATTCCAAAATACATATTTACCTGGTAGTCTGTAGCCATTCAGCAGAACTGTTACAGTCTAGTAGGTAAATAACATGTTTTGCAAAATTAGAATGTGTACCAAATATGTGTTTACCCAGTAGGCTGTAACAGTTCTGAAGAAACCTTCCTCTCTTTCGTCTAGCAGGCTGACTTATGGATTTGGTTTTAATAATGTTTTCCAGCATGAACACAGTGTAAAAGGAGATGTGAATCTAGAAGGGCGAAGGGAGATCATGTTAGCAGGAACCAGTTTTTGGAGGAAAATTGAATACAGTTGCAGAATTTGTTCCTGCTGTTCTTTGCTTCTCCTTTTCTCCTGCTTTTTTTCTCCCTTTCTTCATCTTATTGCTTTTTTTTTTAAAGATTTATTTATTTTATGCACACAAGAACTGGGGTACAGGCCAGAGGTGTGGGGTGGTGAGAGGATTGACCAGAGACAGAGTGGGGAACAGAACAGGTGGATTGACTGAAACACACTGCTGAGGAGAGCAGCGGGGAGACAAGAGAGGTCTACTGCACCCCGTGGGTCAGCTCCCTGGCTGGGGATCGAACTCCGGCTGCAGTGTCTGCAGATAGCTTCACAGTGCTACGTCTTAACCCTTTGTGCCACCAGGAAGGTTGCACTCTCTCTCTCTCTTTTTTTTTTTTTTTACTTTTGCAAGTTCCTGGAAGACTGGATGTTAATTTTTCATGATTTAATTCTTGGTAACATGATACAATTGGCTAAGTGATTGGGTATAGACTTTTATGCACAGAGAGGGGAACTTCTCCCACCAAATCTCATGTCCTGGGAGGAATCGAAAGTTGGATGCTGGTGAGTGTTTCCATGAGGCCACTGGCTGATGAGCTGACATCTCTTCCACGTAGTTAAGTCAAGCAAAACCAAATCATATTTACATCAGCTGTCAAGGGCTGTTAGGCGGGGATGATTTCTGCAGAGATGGCGGTGAAGCCATGCCAGTGCGGCGAGGCCTGGAGATTTCCCCGGGACATTATTCATGCCGGTCGTAACCGATGTCCAGCCTGCCACTGGCTATGGAAATAGAGAATTGGCTCATAATGCAAAGTAGATCATGGATGTGTAAAATTGCTCTTGGAACCTTACGGTTCTGGGACTGGCAGAACTTGGATGAGTGAGTTAACTGCTTTGCAATTTGATTGATCTGTAAAATGGGTATGACGTGAGCACCCACATCCTGAGGGTCCTGCAGAGGAGGGAGTGCCCTCCGTGACCCCCCCCCCCTTTCACCATGAAGGGTGAATGAATGTCACAACTCCAGTCTAGGATCAATAATGAGACCTCAACCCCATCTTCCGTGGCGATGCACAGGGATAGGGGGAGCAAGGTTAGCGCAGCCCAGATCTCCAAGTATTTGTTTTGGAAGTCAATGAAGAGGCCAGGCATGTAATTGGCTGTTTCACTAATAGGTTATAAGTGGTTGTGCAAGTTTCTAAACAGCCCGCGTGCTCTAATAAATACTTTCGGTTGACAAGTGAGAAAGCAACCGTGAATCTGGAACTCCTTACTTGCAGCCATGTGAGACAGCCGTTTACAAAATGCCCTTTAAAACTCCTTGGAGGTGTGTATTCTGCACAAGTTGCTTTTTTTTTTTTTCCTTTCTAATTGGGAAAATGTCTGCAGGTTGAGTCTGCATAAACCACTGTGGCCTTGAATCTTTCTTGTTGGCAGGAGCCCTGTAGGGGTGAGTCCCTGGAACCCCCACTTGGGTGCATTCCATTCCATGATGTACCTGCTGTGAGGTCCCCCACAGTTTTCATCATGGGTTTGATGTCCTTTGCATGATTTGATCAGAGTCCCCAGGAGAGCTCGGGCTAGAACCTGGGGTTCAAGGCTGTCTCCCAGACCCTGATGCAAGACAGCCACGGCGTTGTTGAGTCTCCTTTTGTGACTGGTTCTCTGAATTAATTCTGCGTAGTCCCTGACACTGTGCCACTTCCCAGACACCATGTCAGCGTCCTGTGCAACATGCGTGAGATTAAGAGGCATTGTCTGTTGACATTATTAATTAAGAACATTTTTTGAGAGCTTATGTGAGTCAGACACTATTCTAAGAACTTCATTCACATCATTATTTCTCATATGTGCTCATAGCAATCCATTAAGTCAATCCTATTATTACCCCCTTTGTCTCATGAGAAACTGGGGATTAGGAGGTCCTCCTTTGAGATCAGATAGCTATTAAGTCACAGAGTTGGAATATACAGGGTGACCCTAGTGTCCAGGCACCCTCTGTCCATCTTACCTTCCAAAGGAAATGTTATTGTAAAGGGTGGGTGAATAGATAAAGAACTGCCCTTGAAAAACAAATAGTAGGGATTAATATATAAGTATCATGTACTTTTCTGAGAATCAGTCTAGCAAATCTCCATACTACATAATAGTCAACTCATAGTGTTTTCTACAGATAATTCTTCTTACTTTAGGGGTTAAGATCAAATGCAAGGTAAACAAGTAATGCAGTCTTTTGGGAACAAACACAGTCTAGATGGAAATTTTGCCCTAATAAAGAACCTGATTTTAGGCTTCAGTGTAGCTGGAGTCCTATGCTTATATGAAGGGGCTCTGCTGGGGTGATTATTGGGGTTCACATACAGAGTCTACACTCAGAGTAGAGACTCTACAATTATTTTCACCACCTCAAATGTGTACCCACTGCATGCAGAATCAAAGTTAAATCACACTTCTCTAAGGCAGTCTTGAATGTGTATGTCCCTGTTTACTCTCCTGTCTTCTTTGTGTTCTTCCAACTTCCATCCAGGCCACCACCATCTGGACTACAGAATCCTGGGAACTGCTTGCTTTTCTTTTTTATCAAGATCCTCTTCATGACCTTCTCGCAGTGCAGCTCAAATTCTCTTTAACAAACAGACCTAATGAGGCTACCCTGCCCCCAGTGGCTCCACATTACACTTTGGATCAAGTCCAGCATGTTTAACATGCTTCCAAAGCCTTTCAGGAGTCACCTCCTAGTTCCTACAGACCAATACCTCCCCACACCCAGCCCCCATGGCACAGGCACACTCAGCAAGCTTTACTTCTCAGAGCCTTATCCTCTCTACCTCCAGTCATTTGCACTCCCTTCTAGAACATTCTATCCTTCTTCTTCACCTTGTCCTTTTTGTCCTCACTTCCTCCCAAGAGGCTATCTCCAGCTACCCTCCTTCCTCTCATACGGGAATATCCCTTCTCTGAATTCTAGCATCCACCGCTTTCATTGCTTATTGCCCCAGCCCTGATTTCCTGTCTCCCTCCAAGGGTCTGTAAGCTTGGGGAGAGTAAGAACTCTAAGTTCCTGTACCTCACTTCCCTCCCTTGTGAATGAATCAATGGATGCCAATAAAACTTGAGACCTTTGTCAAAGCATCATCTACACAGTAAACACATTCTGTTGTTTGTGAGCATGGGTCCATCCACAGTGCTAAAGGAAGGACAAATTGCTCCTGCATTTGAGAGTCAGAAAGCATTTGTAGCAGGAAACTTGACTATGAGTGACAGTGAGAAAATGGCCCTTATAGGAAAGGTAGCATTAAATAGCCAGAGCGCCTCAAAATGTCAGATAATTTTCCCCTTAGCTTTTGCTATAAGCCCTAGAAGTTGCCCAGTAAAAGGGATGAATCAGTAGAAGACAAAGTTATGCTGCAATAACAAACAGGCCCCAACCCCCGGCTTAAAGGAGCAAATGTTGAGTTCTCACACTTCCTTTGTCCGTTGTGGATGTGGACTGGCCAAGAGTGCACCTCTCTTTCTGGCTCACCCAGGGGCCCAAGCTGTTCTTGTGTTCTCATCCCATGCAGTAGGCCTAGGAAAAAACACAGTCCATTCCACTCAGGTCCATTGATTGTACTCCGGTCCTTAAAGCTTCTACCCAATGTGACCAGCACCACTTCTGTTCATATTTCATTAGCCATAGCAAGACATTTTGGCTGCACCTAACCTCAAGCAGCTAAGGAAACACAGCCTGCCTTTTCTCTTGGGAGTTTCTGGTCAAGAGGAGCTAAGATCTTCTCACTCAGCTTCCCCGAGGAATGCCTACTCCCTGCCACATTCAAGTCCAAATGGGATCATGCCAGAAGCAACACGTTTAAGATGTAGAGTCCAGGCCTTTTAATCCTCATCTGTGGACTGTGTATGGGTAGCCACACTGACATCTATCTCATTTTATTTTTCTCTATGGTCCTCCTCACTCACCCCTTGATTGAAATGTTGAATCCCTCCATCAACAGAGGATTTCTCAATGAATGTGCAATGTATTTTTAGTTTCAAATCAGGGGCTGCTTAGTTTTTGAGCCTCAGATGAACCTTTTTTTTTTTTTGTCAATATAGTATTTTATTTTGTGTCTTATCTGATCTTCAGAAGGTGTTACTAAATGACAAATACTCACGCTGGGCTCTTTTCTCACTCTCGCCACGACCCCTCTCCCCGCAGGCTGCATTGAAATGCTCTTGCATTTGTCATCTTTACTATTTTTGCACGCTCATCCACATGGGAAGCAGGGCCTGTGTTTGACAAGCATGCTTACCCTTTGCTTACTGTTTTAATAAAAATCTCTAGCACCATTTTTATCTGCAGGAAAAGTGGAGGTACTATTTGATATCGTGATGCTAGATTTCATGGACTTTGAAATATTTTCCCCATATCTTTTTTGGCAAGTCTTTGAACATAGACTACAAAAAATTGACATGTTGGAGATGAATTTGCAGACTCTAAGTTAAGTAATGACTACCTGTCCAAGTTTAAATTGTGTCCTAGGATGGAAACATTATATTACACAGTCAAATCACCGAAATTAATGGTCAGACTGTTCCATAACTGAGTTAGTTTCCCTGGAGATTGATATTCTACTAAATCAGTACTGTCCACATCTCCCTGCACTGCCTTTGCTTGGGGGTAGCCCTACCCCTGTCGAGGGGATTGCAAAACCAGACCAAAGTATTCGTGGCATTGTCAAATGGGGAACACTGGGTAGAAGCATCTCAATTCACAAGCTTCTTTCATAAATGGAATCTGGTGTCCTTTCTTTTGATCTTGGGGCGCACAGAACTTGTGTCCCAAACACACAACCGGGGAGTGTGGAGATGGGGTGTTAGGTGGTGTCGGAGGACAGCCTGGTGACCGGGCAACTGGGGATTTCGTGGTATGTTGTCCCCAGGCTTCTTGGCCATAATTCTCATCATCGGGTCTCTTCCCAAGAACCCCCCTTTAGACACGCCGTTCATGACTACCCCCTGTTTAAGTACTCCATGTAATTTTCATAGCTTTTATCACTGTCTCTTTTTTAAAAATCTTATTTATTTTCAGTTTCTATCCACTAAAATGGAAGGAAGGAGATATCGTCTCTTTAGTTTACTGCTGCATCCCAGGGCGAGGACAGCACCTGGGGCATCCAGGCAACGTTTAACAATAGTTAATGAACGGCCACTGCACTACTCACCCCTTTTCTCTCTCTCACCCTCTCTCTTGCTCCCTCTACCCCACCAACCCACTTGGGAATTCAGTGCACGTGGGGATCCCCTACTCAGTTGCTCTGTACACAGCACTGCCTTAGCATTAATGCCTATGGACAAACCCCACTGGTGAAGGTACTGGCCGCTCAGAGTGGTGGGCAGGAGCACGTGCGAGTTCTCCGATGCTACGTAACAAATGGCCCCAGGACAAGGATCTTGAAACAACAAGCATCCCTTCACTCAAGCGTCTGAAGGTCTGAATCTACAGCAGCTTAGCAAGGTTCTGGTTCAGGAGACCCCGGAGGTAGTTACATGTCAGCAAGGGTGGCAGTTAAATGAAGCCTGTGGTGGTTCCACTTCCCAGCTCACTCCTGTGGGTGCTGACAGGCCTCTGCTCCCTGTCATGTGGCCTCCCCCCCAGGGTGGCACCAGAATGTCCCAGTGAACAGGCAGCTGGCCTTCCCCAAAGTGAGGAGAGGGAGAGGTGAAGGAGGGGCAGGGTAGGAGGGAGGGAGGGATGCTGAGATGAATGCCACCGTCCTTTATAACCTGGCCCCAGAGTAAGACCGCTGCGTCTGCCGTGTCCTTCTGCAGGGCAGCCCTGGCATGGGAGTGCGGCTTCCAGGGGCCAGTCACCAGGGGCTGCCTGCCTTGGGCTGAAGATGCGTCTCAGAATACAAGAAGTCACTCCGTGTCTTTCCCATCCCAGGAGCCACATGGGTAGAGGTTAGATTGCTGGTGTGTTCAGAACTCAGTGTAGTCATTAAGAACACAGATCCCGATGCCAGTAGCTCAATTTGAAGTCCAGAGAAGGTGGGGGCTTTCTGCATCTCAGTGTTTTACAAAATGAGGTGCCATTGGCACCCACCTCGTAGAGGCAGCTGTGTGTGAGGGCTCATGGGAAGCAAATGAAAAGGACTTCAGTGGCCTCCCCAGTGACGCAATGGTTGAGTGCTGGGCTGTGAAGCTGCCCGCAGCCTCTGCAGCGCCGGTTCGGTCCCTGGCCGCTGGGCAAGGGTCCCACATGGTGCGCAGACCTCTCCTGCCGCCCGCTGCTCCCCTCAGCAGTGTACTTCGTCGGTCTGCCTGTTCTGTTCCCTGCTCTGGCCCTGGTGAATCCTCTCACACTCCATGCTTCTGACTGTACCCAGTGCTTGTATAAATAAATAAATCTTAAAAAAAAAAAAAGAAAGAAAAGGCCTTCAGAAGTGGTGTCTTTCACTGCTTGGTTTCTGGTGGCAAATCACAGGTATCCTGACTTCTAGATAGACCTCAGAGGCAAAGTGACTCCAAACCCTGGGCCAGTTGCAATTGGGTGCAACAGTCACCACAGAGACAAGTCTAAAGACTTGTCTAATTAGACAAGTTTATTTTTTGTCGCAGGGGCTCTGTCAATCACGTGTGTCCACAGTCTGTGTTTCCTACGGGTGCCCACCCTGGAGCCACCTGACCTGGGCGCCATGTCAACGTGGCCACCATCCAGGACCTGGGATTCCCCTTCACTGTCTAGAGAAAAACCCTAAATCTCCTGGAGCTATTGGCCAGAGCTGAATCCCCCAACTGCTTCCCTAAGTTCACTTCAAGCAGATTTTTCACGTCTTTCCTGCTTCTATCTTTTCAAATCCAATCTCCTTCCATCAATTTTAACCCTCTAATGTGTTTGCTATAAGTACTGTACATTCACTTGTCCTCAATAATAAAATTCATGTTGGTTCAGCCTGTCGGTAATTTGTTTGAGAAGAAGTCGTCTGCTGATTTCCAGGACGACCTTCAGCGTTGATAGTGCCTTGTTGTCATGCTCTTGAAGTATTCTTCCCTGACTGACAATGCTGTTTAAATAATGGACCGGAGAGCCGTGTGTCCAAATGAGATCTGACTGCACTAATTCCCTCCTCTGTTAGGAACTTCAAGTATTCTACAAGGACACGATTTCACAGACCCTGCATTTATTTTTTCAGTTTGTCCAAATTATCCCCACCGAGTGTCGCCCCCTCCTCCCTTTGCTGTACAATACACTTGCCTTCTGGAAATGATTGTGGTTATTGCTTTCCCGCTCGGGGCGCCCCGCAGAAGCTCAGGGCTGCTCTCCAGGCCCCCCTGGAACTCGTCACGACGGATAAAATGGAGGCTTTTCTGCCTGGGAGCCAGGAATGTGTGGGGCTATTGATTCGGTGGTTCCTCTAATGAGGTGCAGAGGTACCGAGAGTTCACTGTGTCTGAAATGCCACTTACACGCGTGCATTTAATGGGAAAAAATCACCACCAATGGCCCATCTTATTGCTGATCTTGTCTATCTCTAGCTTTTTAAAAACCGCACATGAAGACAAAGCACCTTTTTATTTAGACTTGGCTAAAAATTATCAGTCATATGTAGATGATTATGCAATACTTGCCAACTTCCTACCCGGGAAAAGTCACAGCAGATGGTGGAATTTATGTGCCATGTGGCATTTGTTTAAGCGTGGCAGTCGCTAATATTTTTTTTTCTTTGATTATTATAACTATTTTACTTTTAAAGACTCAATTAACTTTGAATTACCAAATCCTTGACAGTTGCCTCGGTTAAGGGTGTGACAGGGAGAAGGAAGAGATGCTTTGAACAGTCAGATGTCAACCTTCCGGGGTCTTTGAGGCAATAACTGTGATAGCTCACGAATCAGGGGCACTGAGCACCCCATTTTCAAAAGAATGTTATTGTGCTCAGATGCAGTCTCCCCCTGGAACCTCTAAGGAGCAGGTGCCATCTAGATCAGGGTGCGATCTCCATTGGCCTTAATGCCACGAAAGATGGAAATTCGCTTTTGTGAGTTTGTGGGACTCCTGGGAGGAGAGTGTGGCGTGGGTCATCCCAGGCTTGGAGCACGTAATTTGTTTTGATAACTGCAAACAAAAGGGGCTTATTCCCACAAGGCCCCTTTGGAAATTGTCAGAGGCTCTTCCCCTTAATAATATGAGCTACTGCTCCAGGGCCTGGTAGCCCAGGCAGGACTGGAGGAGAGGGAGGCTGGGGAGGCTGCAGGAGCTGCCCCCGTGGGGAGTTAGCATTCCATCCAGAGGGAGCATTCCAACCCTGGAAGGCCCATTCCTATCAGGAGTCAATATCAGGTGACTGTGACCGTGACCTAAGGCTGAGATCCAGGATGCTGGGGGATTCGTACATTGTGTATGTTTCAAATGCATTTTCTACCCAGCCCTGAGCCTTCCACCTTTGTTGACATAGAAGGCAGGGGGTATGTTAGGGTGGTGGGGGAGGGAAGGGAAGCTTGGATAGAGAAAATGGGGGACCCAATGCTTGCTGATTCTCTAAGATTCCTTACTTATCTTGGGGTTCTCTGGAGCCTCCCGGAGGCACGCCTCATTAAATTGATTGAATAGGGGGAAGGGACTTGTCGGGAAATATTTATTAGGCTGAGGAGTGGGGGAGTGCACCTGCGCAGGGCTGGGCTCACTGCAGACATGCAGTAAGTATTCTTTGAATGGATATTTTATTAAAAAAAAGTATGTGAGAAACATGAGTCACTATCGTGGGTGGTCTGATTGAGGATGCTTTTTCTTGTCTCAGTGTTCATAATTCTTTGTAATGTTTGATTCATGAATTTTATTAGGATTATGAGCATCACACCCAATACAGATAACTCCGTGCTGCTTCTTGCCCTGCTAATAATTTGGTGATGACCTTCAGGCATGTTTGTGGCTTGGCAAGTGCATGTATGCAGTTCCCTCAAATACAAGTGAAATGATACCTAGCGATTTCCCTTCAGTTGCACACTTAGCAAGTGCCTGGCTCTGTATTTGTTAGGACATAAGGTCTATCTTTTTTTTTTCCCAAAATGCTGCATCACTGCACAGCACTGCATTTATTAACTGCATTTATTTAAACTTTCCATAGCAATCTTTGATTTTCCAATATATGTTTTTAAGCACTTCACCTGTACCAAGCTCTACAAGATACAAAACGTTGTCAGGGACCCATTATGAATTTGACCTGTGTCCTTTAAGGAGGATATGCTGCTTTAAATCAATTTTAATAACCTACTAAATAATCAAAATTGTACATGTTAAAATAATAAGAATTTCTATCTAGATTTTATTGGACTCTTATCTGAAAGACACTATCCATAGATAAACATGCAGACATGTCCTCATACACAAATGTACACAGATGCAACCTACATGCATAAATGCACACACATAAACATATCCATGCATCCATCTGTCCATCCATTCACCCATTCATGCATCCATCCATCCATCCATCCATCCATCCATCCATCCATCCATCCAATCACTCATCCATCCACCCATCTGCCATGTATCCATCCATCCACCCACCCATTCATGCATTCATCCATCTATCCTTCCATCCAGTTATTCATCCATCCACCCATCCAGCATGTATACATCCATTCAGCCAGCCAGCCAGCCAGCCAGCCAGCCAGGTTTCACCCACAAAAGTTGCATGTTCCCATCAGGTTAGTTTTGAAGTCTAGGGGTAATGCTACTATCATTAATTTATATGGAAAACCTTTTGTGTGTTCCCAGAGCTGACAATGTAACCTACCAAATCATACCCAGTCAGAACTTCCTACTTTCAAATAGTGGAGGAAGCCTCCATGTATAATATATTTTATACATGTACATATACATATGCTAGATGATAAATTACATTTAAGGCGCTCTATGTCACGTTAGGGATGTGACTATCACGTGTACTCATCGGCTGCATCGCATTATTCAGCATGGACTGCAGCCAAATATCACTGCGAGTTCTTCCCCAAACAGACAACGACATTTTCACATCTCCCTGCTTTTGCTTGCGTGGATGTTAATTCAATAAACATTTATTAAGTGCCTATTGTGCCCTCGCCCTCCTGTGAGCTTGGAACTTAGCAATGAACAAAATAAACACCTTCCCTCGGGGACCTTGTACTCCTGGCCAGTTAGGGTCACTCTATTAAGAGAGCAGGTCAGCGCTTGGACAGGGTTTCAATTTCCCCTCCCTCCCCCAAGAGCTCTGAGACCAGAGAGAGACCCATTACCTACACTCTATCGTCACTGCCATGTGCATGGGGACTGTGCCTTTGCATGGAGGACATTAAAGAAGCCAGGGCCATGGAGAAGGGGGGCTAGCCATTTTGTCACAGGTATCCCTGCTGGAGACATTGGACTCCCCCTGGAAAGAAAGCAGTGGGGAGACTCTCTTACCCCAGCCCCCAGCCAGGGCGCTTCCACACCAAGGGCTTTCTTTACAGATGTTACCGGACCTGGCAGGAAAGTCCTTTTAGCAGCAGGACCAGGGAGGCGGTCCGGATCATGCTCTGACTTGGGGAAGCTTTACAGTTTCCTCTCATTCAACAACAACCCAGATCTCCAATAATTCTGCACTCTGTCATCCATTTTATTTTGATCATACCTATAGCATGGCCTCTGAAAGGGAGTGATGTTTTTGGAGAGCTAGAGCAAGTCAGAAGAACATCGCTGTGGGGTAGCTGAGGCAGACTGCCAGCACTGTGATGGACACCCCAGGGAGAAGACAACTCTGGAGAAGGCACCCAGGCTGGGACTCGGCCACAGGGAGAGCCTGGAGTAGGGCTGGCAGGTGCTGTGGGCTGCGGGTTCCCTTCCCAGCACCGTGGGGAGGCAGTGACACCCGCTGGCGTCACAGGGATAGTCCTGTAACTGTCTTTTCTCCCTGCATGGATAGGATAGGTGTGTTCTGGAGGGCAGCTGGACAGAATGTGCCAGCCACACAGGGCCCCTCGGGGTGTCCTCCCAGGTACCCAGGTGGCTGGCCCCTACAGGACCGCTTCCCCTGGTGTCAGACCATCCACATCATTGTCACCAGGCCCATTCCTCTCAGATCTGTGAGTGAATACCCTGCCCCTCTTGAGAATTTCTCTCCCCAGCAGGCAGACAGAAGCCGGGGGCAGCTCATGTTTTGGCTACACAGACACTCAGGAGGATTTGTGTTTTCATTTTGATGTTGCTACTCACTATCTGTGGGGTTGTGGGCTTCAGCCTCAGTTTCCTCCTCTGTAAAGTGGGGTTGCCTTCAGTACCCCTATTACCAGGTGAAATGACTACTTCTTCCCCTCTAGATCTGTCCTCTTAAAAAAATGGTTTATTGAACTAGCCCTGGTTTGCAACATCCACATTTCACTTGTACATCATTATGATTCCACATCTGTACGTACATTATGAGGCGAATTTCCATCCTCACCATGCAGTCACTCCAACAATACCTTTCGCTCTAGCTCTTCCCGGGTCTGCCCAGTTGTACATGATGGATGGTCTCTGGCTTTATGGCATTTCCCCTGCTTCCCAGCTCGCTGTCCAGACGTTCAGACCACAGGAGAGAGCCCTATGATGGGTGATAAAGGCGGCCATCTGCCTAAGGGGTGGATTTTGGCTTGGCAGGGTTTTCTGTCCATATCTTCTTTTAAGACCCAGCAGCAGGAATCCCATATGCTGCTACTTCGAGACGTGACTGGGGTCCCCAGCTTCCCCCAAGGTCATCAGACTAGATTTTGATGTATTCTTTAAAATCCGCCTTTAGAAAGATGCAGCCTAATTTCATTTCTGAGAGCCATTTTCTCTGTATCATATCATAACTCTGATAAAGATGATTATATCCTAGTGTCTAAAAGCAATTACGCACTTGATTAAGTATGTTGTTTGGTCCTTGTGTATTTATATTTTCTTCAAATTTTAATGTAGGCTCAGATGTACATTCTTGTAAAGGTCTTACAAACTGGAGCCTTTTGCAATGTGTAGTTCCCTCTCTTGATACCTATGTGTGTTGATAAACTTTACTTAGAGCCTTGTTGGAATTGAAATTAGGAGGTAAAAGAACCAATAGGGTGTTGATTCTATTTGCATCGACAAGGTAAGGGCAGGGGTGATTAAACTCAGCCTGGTTGAAAGGATATTTTCTCTACAAAATAAAAAAAGGCAATGATATTTTTACTGCAAATTTGAAGGTTTCCACTCAGACATTCCCATAATGTTGGGGAGTGGAGGGGGGGGTTAACCACAGAAAAAGCTTGCACAGATGTGGGGAAATTGCTTCCTGAAAATATTCAAGGACACTGCTAATCTATTTGTTCCTCTTCCCCAGCAAGTTCAGATAAGCATTAAATAGCTGCTGACCCAGGGACAGATCTCCAGCCCACCTTTTGTCAGAACTGTGACATATGGCTGAGTTCTGCCCAGTGAAATGTGGGAAGAGTGATGTGTGTCCTTTCCAGGACTGGTCCCCAAAACCTCCTCTGGGATCTGTACTTCCCCCTACCCCCTTCTCCCACTCTCTGATTGGCCCCCATTCGACCTTGGGAACTATGTGTTGAAAATGGTGGTAATCTGCCTGGATCCCTGAATGACTGTATGGATCAAGACCACACCAGCTGGTCCCTGCTGTCACAGAACTAGCTGCTGGAATAGGGGAGTGCCAAGAACAATACTGATGGGCCACTGCATATTTCCATCAGATGTGATATTAATTGAGCCCTTACTGAAAGCAAAGATTTAGAATTTGGACCAATGGTGCTTAATATTTGACTTATGAAATATAGGTACTAGGCCCAGTGCCAAGAAGTTTACATGGTTTTCTCCTTTCATTTTCGTTCCAACTCTCTGCTCTGTATCAGTCAAGGAGGTCTCCATTCTCCATTCTGCTGTGGTAACAGACATCCGTAAAATCTCAATACAGATTTCTCGCCCCAGGGCCATGCTCCCCCGTATTGGCTTAGCACTCCCGGGGGCTTTATTCTGAAGGAAGTGCCATGCTGATCAATGTTTCCACACCCCCGACACCCAGGAGACGTTGACCTGGACATAAGTCTCACTATCCAGAAAATGACACACTTCACTTGCCAACCCCCACTGGCCAGAACCAGCCACATGACCTGCTTGCCCTTCTGGGAGGGTCCCATGTGCTAAGAAGGAAAGGGGAGGCAGACACCATCACCCACTTTCTGCAACTGGGAAGACAGAGCTCGGAGAGCTACTGTGGCAGACGGTGTGACCCAGCCAGTGAAGGGCAGGCTTTGTCGTGAAGGATGTCACTCTAGACTGATCATGGCATTTATGAGCCATCTGTGGATGCCCTTCCATGTGACAAAATGGAAAATGAGATGAGAGACTTGCCCTCGAGGATCTTGCAGCTTCGTGTTGGAGACAAACAAGTAGATCACGCAGTGGCCTACACCCTAGCCAGTGGTCGACATTGAACAACACAAGGAATCCAGTTTGCATCTAGTGACAAGAGGGCTTAGGGATGCTTTGGCAAGGTTGCAAAGCCCTTTTCCTCAGGGATACAGGCAGGGATCCTGGCGTGAAATGGACAAGTGTAAGAGCTAGGGGCAGGAAGGGGAAGGTAACAGGAATGTCCTTGGGACAACCTACTAGGGAGCAGGTATTTCTTGATTCATTGCCTTGGGGATGGACGGGGTTGTCACCTCTCTGTCCTTGACTCAGTAGTTAATGGAGCACTGGGGAACTTCTGAGGGGTTAGGAGAAATAAGTAAAGGTCCACAGAAAGAATGAAGCTCTGCTTTGTATTTTATTCAACATAAACTTTCCCAACCTGATCTCCCTCAACGTGTTAAGTGGGAAAATAACTAGTTCTGTACTTTCTTCTCCCTGCCCT
The DNA here is from genome assembly GCF_964194135.1 of Talpa europaea. NCBI lineage: Eukaryota > Metazoa > Chordata > Mammalia > Eulipotyphla > Talpidae > Talpa > Talpa europaea. The sequence goes on along the minus strand of NC_140079.1, from coordinate 99,773,509 downwards.
GCCCTTCCCTGGTGTGGCCATTGAATGAAAATTGATAGGCTGGTAGGGCCAGGGTCGGGGGTGTGTGTGTTTTTGTGTGTGCATGTGCACTTGCGTGTGTGTGTGTTCTTATTCCAAATCAATTCTCCCAGCTTTTGTTAGTTTCAAACACAAATATATTTATTCAACATAATGTAGATTTTTAAATGTATTTCCTGCTTACTAAAAGAAATCTTTGCTCAAAAATGAAACTACTGATGTCTTTTCTTCTACTTTGGCTTTTGACCTCAAAATCACTATGTTTTATGCCAAAATCATTACCCTCAGTCCATTTCAAAGCACGTCTTCTACTTGTAGCCTTATGGACGTGTCTACCTGTTCCTTGAGGTTTGACTTTTCCATAAAATTTGATTTGCCTCAGCTTGCTGCTATCTGTTTCCAGGTAATTTGTCTTAAGACCATACGCCAGTTTTCTGGAGAGGAAGACTACTTCCTAATAAGAGCTGATCTTTAAGGTGTCCTGATATGCAAAGTCACAATGACACACCTGTGCAAGATTAAAAGCTCCCTAAGACATACTCCGCAGGGTCCCTTCCATACACATATGGACAGGGTGAAAAACAGCCACTGTAGGTTGTCTCAAGAGTGCAAAGGCGTGGATGCCACTGGAGGGTGAACAATGAGAGTGGCACAGGGACCATCCTTTGTTAAGGCGCCTTAGTAACAGGTGCAGAGTGAACCCACATACAGGCCGGCATGGTGGGTGCTGTTCCTGTCGCCCAACTCTGAGGCTGGTGGAGGCTGCGTGAAGTCCAGGCAGCTCCCCAGACCGCACAGCTGATCCATCCTGGAGCTGAGATCAAACCCACATTAGACGTCTGCAAAGCCTGACCCCGACAGCAGGAAGCCCTGACTGATGCCCAAGTGGGACTGCACTGTCGCAGAAAGAGCGTTTGCATCATCAGGGGCCGGCTTCCCCTTTGGGCTCATGTCCCCGCTTCCTCCAGAGCCATCATGGCAACGCAAGCCTCAGGAGTCTTTCAAAGAATATATTTTGCTTTAGGTGGAGAGTGTTGAAAATAATCTGGTTGTAGAAGAAGGTGCCCTGGATGTCTCACTAGCCTCATTTCTGCCTCTTCCTCTGCCTATATTTGCCTTCCATGGGGTGCCACCATCTGCAAGGACAACGGGGGCACCCCAGTCTAGGGGGTCTCTATGTGCCCAGGGAGCCCCTCACGAAGCCTCCCGTTGGGACTTGCAGCTGGAGGGAGCCACACTTGGGCTGCTGCAGGGTCAGGCTATGTATCTGGATGCACCTCCCATCCAGGTGCTGCCTCTCAGCTCTCCTGGCACTCTATGGATGCCCAACCCCCTCCCCAGCCTTGCCTTCCTCCCGGGTAGAGCCCGGGCCATTCCGTAGCATCCTTGCAGGCCTTTCATCTGGTGCTCAGTCTGAGCAGGGCCAGAGCTCCGCCTCCTCTGAGTTGACTCTTATTGGGGAGAGAAGCCTCTCCCCTGTCCTGGGCCCCCTGTCCTGGGCCGGGGTACAGCTGAGGAACAGCAAAGAGCAGCCAGTGCTGCTCCCTTGCAGGAGATAGGCTCCCTCCTCCCTGCTGGTCGTATTGCTGCTCCATGAAATAAACACTGCCAGGCAGGCTCATAAAGGGTGACCTATTGATTCCCCACTGCCTGGGGAGGGGGGGGTCCCTCCTGTGTCCTGCTTAGCTTGTTAAGGAGGGACCCTCGGCTGTGTTTATGGGGGTCACCGGGAATGAGAGAGAGGTTTTACTGGAGGCTCTCAAACTTGGTGAAAATTGGACGTGTCCCAGATTTTCAGCTCTGGGGTTATGTGCCTGCAGGAAGCAATTGATGATCATACAGCTAAGCCAATCAGAGACATTCCAAGGGTGTCTTTTGCACCCCCCATTCCTGTAAGCCAACCTTCCTCATCTCAGGCACCTCTGCCCCCAACTCCACTGGGAACATTTGGCAATGGTGCAGATATTTTTGGTGTCCCAAGTGGGGGGATTGTTGCTGCAACATCTAATGGGTAGCAGCCAGGATGGATGCTGCTTTCCATCCTACAAGGCACAGGACAGACCCCCCCCCCCCCAACACACACACACCAAGCATTATCTGGCCCCACAGGTCAATAGTGTCGAGGTAAGAAAACTTAATATTACGAGGTACCCAATTTTAATTTAATGCACAATGTTGTTGCATTTATAAATTGAAGCAATTTTTATAATCTTGCTATTGAAGTGAACTCTTAACAACTCGTTTAATTTATTGCTAGCTCCTTTCCCAGCTATCATCCCATAAACTTGGAAATTCTTGTAAGAGGAAAAAAATAGCATCCAACTTGTCTTACAACATAGTAAAATATTTATGAATCCTAAATTTAACAATTAATAATGCTGGCATAATGTTGCATTTCGGAGAAATAAAATGAAGCCATTATTAATTTTGACTTTCTGCTTGAGATGCTAGAATGAATGTATTTTTGAAACTTTCAAATACTACTGGAAGCCAGAGCACTAGAGTCAGGTGGAGAAAATGGTCCCAAACCCACTGAGCCTGGGCCTCCCCCGTCAGGGAACTTGAAGATCCACTCGTCCTTAGGTGATGACATCTTGAGCCAATATTTGTCCAATTGTCATAAATCTCAGGCCTCCCCAGTGGCACAGTGGGTTGAGTGCATGCAACGCTGTGAAGCTGTCCGCAGCCTCTGCAGCACGGGTTCGATTCCCGTCAGGCCAGGGAGAAACCCACATGGCGCGGCAGACCTCTCCTGCCTCACCCACTGCTCCCCTCAGCAATGTCTTTGGTCCATCTGCCTGTTCTGCTCCCCACTCTCTCTCTGGTGAATTCTCTCACCCCTCCTATGCCTCCGACCTATACCCCAGTTCTTGTATAAATAAATAAAATCTTTTTTTTTTTTTTAAGAATATAGTTCTCTTTCCTGCAAGAGCCTAAAAGATTTGGCTGCTGCATCCCTGTCGCCTGTCACCCCTCCTTCACTGCCATGTTCTAACTGATCATCTACATTCTGCTCCCTGCCAAGAACACTTCTCTGTTCTCTGTTGGGTTGCCTCCTCCTTCTGTATTTAGTCATGGCTCATTCTTTATCCCTAAATCCATGCTGCCTCTTCCTGATTCACCCAGTCCTTCTTCAAATTAGATCTCCCATCACAGGCCCCTACTGCACCCGGCAAGTCTATGTTTATGCGTGGAGTGGTTTTACCAGTTACTGGTCAGCCGTAAGCTTCAGCCTGTTGCAGAGTATGTGAGCATTGCTTTCTACTCTAGCTTCCGTGCGTAGCAGAGGGCCTGGAAAGCATGGGGGGAAGGGAAACATATTGGATGAATGAGTACGTGATGATCCAATGACTGAGGTCATTTGAGTGCTCTTAAGAAGGACATCTGGTAGAGGAAGCTCGAGGAACTCAAGTGCAAACAGAGTGATGGCCTAGACCTGGACTAGAGGTGCCAAGCATGCAAGGAGCATTGGTCAAAATATGATGAGGAAAGAACTGTCCTTCTGGTTGTTCCTGCTCCTTCCCTCTCCCTCTCACCCTCACCCAGCTCTCTGGCGTGACTCATTTCACATTTCTCTCTACAACATGGCGGATGGCTACCAATAGGGACATTCCCCATGTAGAGCACCAGGGGGCAGTGGAGTTCCCGTCTCTTGTTCTCTCCAGCAGAATGCCAGAGTAGTTCTGGTTGGCCCAGAAATGAATCCATCACGGTGGTCTGGGATGCAATGATCGGATTGGCCAGCCTGGCACCCAGGCCCAACATCAGGACCAGGCCTTACCTGAGACTGGGAGGAGATGACTCCATGGAGCCACCGGTCCGCTGATGCGAGCATAAAACAAACGCTTGTGAAAGCGCCTGGCCCATGTTAAGTTGGGAGACATCTCCCACCAGCCCCCGCGTGGGCCCCGTTTAGTCAATGGAGGGAATAACTAGAGCTTTATTAGCTTCCATTTTACATTTTATTGCTTTCCTCCAAGTAATTGTGGTTGAGGAGAGCATCGTGTTACCTGTCTCCTTTCTAATTGGATTCCCTCCATTCTCCGTAACTCTTAGTTCTTTGCTCCCTGGCTGGTTTTGTCAAGGTAACTAGGCATTTTAAATCACAGTGTAATTTCTCCTAGCTCAGAAAACTGAACCAAAGTAGTAACTTTTAATAGGTCAATTACATTATTTTTCAGCAGCCTGCTACAGCCTAATGAAACTGCGGTTTAATTAGGTTGGTGAGATGCCAAAATAAATGTTTCATTCCCAGCTTGTTTTATTTACTCATTGAAAAGTAGGGGAATCTACAAATAATAGGATTGGAAAATGTTAAGGGCTAATCAGTCTGGCTGCTCTTGTTTGTAAAGAAAGGCGATTGTATCGTCAGTCTCGTTTCTAGGAGAGCCAGCTACCAAATAACAAGATAATAACAATAATATATGTTTTTTTAATTTGGGAATACTGAGTCTAGACCTCTTTGTTTAAAAAAAAACACAAATACTAAGAGGCCATTCGAAGGACACAACCGAGTCGGCCTTCCCTGATGGATCTGCACCGCTACTGTGTGGTGGTGTTGTAAGTCTCATTTTGTTCTCCAGCCATCAATGGTGGCTCTACTGAGCCGGAGTTTGAGAGCTCAGAAAGGTGGCCTCTGAGTGGACATCAGCGGGATAAAGCTCGTGGCATCAGGAAGCTCTTCTTACACTGCATCTTATTTTAAAAGCAGCCCCTCCAAACCTCAGCCATCCATCCCGCAGTGAGCCCCAACCACCCACCCTCCTGGGAGGAAGGGAACCCCACCCACCACAGCACAGCAGGCACCTGCATCCAGTAGCCTCCAGCAGATCCTTCCTGCTGGGCTGTCCTGGTGGCACCGACCTGGGTGTTTGGCCACATCCTACTTTCTTGAGGCAATGATGATGGCTGGGAGGATGCCTGAGGATGCCTCCCTTGCCTGCCTCAGAGAAAGGGACAGCCAGGGCTGCTGCTCATCAGGGGAGCCAGCAATCAGGCTCCCCAGCAGAGACACACCTGGGAGGGATTTACAGGTGTCGCTTCTCTGTCTGGCAGCTGTGGAGAGGTGGCATCTCCCTGTACCTGAATTACATGTGATGCCAGAACTTAGTCCTTGATGGGCTCAGGCGAAGGAAGACGGGCAGCCGGGATTCTAGTGTCTTCTGAAGGGGTGTTGTGCCTGAGCAGCTCCCTCATCCGCAGCTACCATCTGCCCTGTTCTAGGGAAGAGGAAACCTTGTGCGTGTGTGGAGAGCAGAGTGCTCGGGTGTCGCAGGCATTAACCTTTGCATCACACGTGCTTAGGGTGTGTGGGGCGCCTTCTCGCGCGCAAGAGCTCTGGAAGCTTCTCTCCCTTGCTTGGCATTTACTTTGACTTTATTTCAATGTTAATTCTAAGATGGACTCGTATTCCCTGTCCCTTTTGAATAAAACGGTAGATTCCCCCATGCCGCATTCAAAAGAAATGTTTCAAGTCCCATTTTTCATCTTGACATGTTCTGGAAGGCTCTTCCCTCCATGACTGCGCGCTGTTTAATTCCCTGTGATGTCTGCGTGGGCCCTTCACGCCTTTGATAGCCCCGTGTTGGAGCACTGTTTACATCAAAGACACCAACTTTTTCTGTTCAAGAATAATGCCGTCAATAATGACAGAGGCTCGGAAGGATAAATATTTGCTCCTGTCATCGTACATCTGTTGGTGGCAGTTCAAAGGGACAAAACAGATGCACCCTGGCTGGCCCTCTCTGCAAAACTAATTTAGATTTTTGTCGTCTCTGGTGCTCAGATAATTTGGGTAGAAGTCTGCATCAGAAAGGAGAGTTTGGGGGAAGTTCTGTAGAACAGGTAAAAATTTGAGGACTGTCACTATACCATGAGGACTGTCTCGCTCCCAATTCAAGAGTCTACAGGTAACATGAGCAATAGGGTCGCGACCTTCAGGCCGTGGTATACATTCTGCCCAACCAGTGAAATGATGCTCTGCTATATGCAGAGCTGAGGTGTATCTAATAGTAAACGTTTATATTTAACTGGAAATTTGTGATAGTTGCTCACACACCCATTGTCAAAAACGATGAGTCTGTGATGATAAAATTAGCCCTTGGGAGCCAGATGGCATGGGCGGCAGCCGGGGGCAGCTGGAAGGATGTTCAGCCCATGGTGTCAGGAAGGTCGCAATTCACGGAGACAGGCGGATGCCAAAAGCAGCCATGTCTTTGAAAGGCCCACCTTCCATGCTCAGAATGGTCTTTATTATGCAGAAGGAGTGGAGAGACATTCATTCCTCAGATCCACAAAAGGAGTTAAAAGAGGGACACAGCCTCACCCAGCAGTGACTCCAGGGCCCTCATGGAAGCCTCTGCACCTCCCACCTTTTTTTTTTTCTTATTCTTTTCAGTGAATCAGAAATGTTTGGGTGGATAGTCACATATCCCAACTTCAACTGGCCCGAGAGAACAGGAACACTGGCTTATATGATTGAGGAATGTAACGCAGGCTTGAAGTGAGGAGACCCAGGATGCTCAGCTGGGGCTGCCGAGACCCTGCTCCCAGCATTGCACACCCACCCCTCTGTCCTCAGGTTGTGCCCTGGAAGCAGGAGGATGGTTACAATACGTGCCAACGAGCATCCCCAGCTCAGGAGCCTGGGGGTGAAAACCACCTCGTAGTGGCTCAAGGGAAGTTCTGGCCTGGTGAGAGCTCGGTTTCCAGCCCCCCCCCAAACACTTGCATTGGAGACCCCATCACAGCTTGTGATCCGATTGTAGGGAAAGGGAGAGGCTTTCTTTGAGGAGTCTTGATACGAGAAGAAGATAGAGGCATATGGACAAGTAGAAGCAGAAGTCTACTAGAGTATGTCTTTTCAATGTAAAGAATAGAAAAAAAAATTGAGGAAAGAATAAGCCTCTTTTTAAAATGCAAACCTGGGAGAAAATTAAAAGTAAGGTGAAAACTCATGTTCTTTCACCTAGAGTCACTGATGTTAACATCTTGTGACAGTAACCTTCTCTTGCAGCTCTTGTGCATGTGGGGTGTGTGTGTGTGTGTGTGTGTGTGTGTGTGTGTGTGAGATAGATAGACAGTTATAATGCACTATTTGAAATCACAAGCACCACAGACACCTGATGCCTACAGAACTCACCTTGCATCTCTTAAAAGAAAAGATTCTTCTTACATAGCCACAGCCTAGTTAATATCATGATGTTCATCCAGGACAGCTGAGGATGATGCATTGCCTTCAGTTGTCCTAGCCCTTTCTCATGTAATCTAGAAAAGTTCCCCACCATTTCTTGATCATCTATGATATCGCCATGTTTAAAGGTACTGGATAATCTCCTTGCAGAATATTTTAATCATGACTTACTCAGCACTTCCCCATGAATAGAGTCAACCCCATTTCGTCAGGGACACGACACAGTGGTGAGGGCCATGTCCCTCTGCCAGGCGTCTGGGGCCCTTCAAGGCAATCTGGCCCATTGCTGATGACAGTGAAATTACTCACTTGATAAGTGACTCATCTCTATAGAGCCCCATCCAGTTGTTAGGAGTCATCTGTGAGCCTCATCTGGACACAGCACACGCATCCTATCCCCACCAACCTCTTTCCGGTTGAAGATGCTTATCTGGATTGATTCATCACACTGACATTACTGGAATCATATGTTACTAAGTCTGTCATTCTATTGACATTAAAAAAAATCAAGCCAAATTGCGCGTACCCCTTCAGCAGAACTGTAGCCCCCAGTTGGATTATCACTGCTGGGACAAATAAACTCACTAGGGTAGTATTTGGCAAAACTTGGGGCGCCCTGCCTGCCTCTAGCTGTGGGCTTGGAGAAGGTGAGCAGAGATGCCGAGGAACAGATTCCCCTCCTTGGAAGATGGAGAGTCATGGTGCATCTTCATTGAGAATCTTAAAGTGAAAAAAGAAAACAAAAGGAAAGAAGCGACCCCGGAACCATGACAAGGGACGGAATGAAAGCTTCCAGCGCCCGCAGCCATTCCTGGCACTGAATCCTCAATGGAACAGAGAACTTTTCTTTTATGTCCACGTGGCATATTCAAACTCTTTGTTTAGAGTTTCAAGAGCGGCTACTTTTCCTTTGATTTGGTTTGATTATCTTTCACGATCTCAGAAATTGTACTTTTCTCCCCTGTTCAGACTAAGAAAGTCCTTAGCCAAATGGCCTCAGCCATTGGATTTTCCTATAGGTGTCATTCATTTGTGTTGTTTCTTTTTCCTCCCCTGGGGTTTTTCAATAGTGCTGCCTTTCAATCAAAAGCTAATTTTCTTTGTGTGTGTAGGTGGTGTAGAATTCCCAGCTTTTACACAGTAGCAGGTCTGTATTTGATGTACCTGGTCTAGAGACAATTGTTCTTTATAGCTTTCAGGAGTAAATTCAATGGCAGCCCCATGCGACCAGTTTGTAACTCATTTAGTGGAGTGTTCGACAGGATTATTTCACAAAGCAGTTCTCAGCTTAAGAAGCTAAATTGGCTTTATTGTGCCTAGCTGGAGGCCTTACATCTCTGAATTCAGAGGACATTTACATGCATATCAGGAGTCTGTCAAGAAAATGGGAAGGAGAGTATTTGCAGGGCTAAATCCCCCTACTTTCTCTTAGCAACCCCAAAAGGTCTGGGTGGCAGAGTGGATGCATTGACAGTGTGTGTTTCATGATGCACTCGGGGGTGCTTATTTGAGGCAGAACCTCACAAGTCAAAGACACGAGCCCTGGCAGGACGGATCAGGCACGTCACACTCAGGTCGATGCTGTGAGACTCTGGAGTCAGTTGCAGGAGTCCAAGAGCTGGTTCCACCACTTAATCATCTTCTCCACCTTGGGAAGTCACACAGCCTCTCTGAACCTGGCTTTGACATTTGCAGACTCTGCACCAATATGTATTATGTGCCAGGCTGGAGAAGCCAGGATGACAGCGATACAGTTTCCATCAACTCTGCTTTCATGGCTGGCCGTGCTCCATGGGGTGCACCCTAAGACTCACAGTGGAGAAGCTGCCACCCAAATTATTGCATATCACCACAGCAAGGGGAGGGGGGATGGCATTGCACCCCGTTAACACTCAGCCCAGAAGTGGCAAGTGTCAGCACTGCAGGTGACTCCTTGGCCATGCAGGCAGCAGAAGGCTGCTGACCTAGAGCGTCCCGACCTTGGGGTCCACTACAGGAGCTCACGGTGGCCATGAGTCACATCGATGGCTGCCAAAAACTTAGCTCGTGGGCTGTGATGAGAGGGCGTGAGATCACGCATGGAAACGTTCAGCGCAGTGCTTGGTCACTCAGTAAATATCTCAGTGGTGATTTGTAGGATTTGGCTCATCCTCTCTTCCTGTCAACAGTGATTTACAAGAGCGGGGATGCTGAGGATGGTAAAGAGAGTTTAGAATTCACAGATTCTGCTCACTCCACCATTTCAGAAAGGAGGAAACTGAAACCAGTTTGAATCTCATTTGTACTGAAATGTGGAGAACAGAACCCAGATATTCAGGTTAACATGTTGTTCAGAGCATCTCCCTCTTGCCTCTGGGCATGGAAACCTCCATTTTAAAGATTTATTTTTATTTGTTTATGTATACAGAACTGGGGTGTGGGTCAGAGATTTGGGGGTGAGAGGATTCACCAGAGACAGAGTGGGGCACAGAACTGGTGGATCTACTGAAATCCACCGCTGAGGGGAGCAGCGGGGAGGCAGGAGAGGTCTGCCGTACCATGTGGGTAGCTCCCTGGCTGGGGATCAAACTCAGGGCACTACGAAACTATCATTTTTTTTATTAAAAAAAGGAAGACAAATGCATGGTTTTCCTAGTGCTGTAGGTCGGCAGTCTGGGGGTGGAGGTTGGTGGCTTCTATGGGATCTCAGCAGTGTCAGCTGGCCTGGGACTTTATGGGGAGGCTCTGGGAGCACCTGCTTCCAAATTCACTCAGTTACTGGCAGGATTTAGTCCCTGGTGGTTTGGACCAGAAGGGTCTGTTTCCAGCTGGCCATCGGGCAGGGATTGTTCTGAGTTGCTAGAGACCTCCCACAGTCCTTGGCATGTGGCCCCTTCCACCTGCGAAGCCAGCCAGATGACCCAGCCAGGTCCTCCCTGTGCCTACCCACCCCCCCATCCTGTTCACCTACTGCCAGAGAAACCGCTCCTTTAGTGTGTGTGATGAGATTTTTCTTCAGATGAGACTAGATTTGGTGTGATCAAAGTAGGGTTTGGGTGGTGGCATTCAGTGGGATCCAAAAATCATCTTTGCTAATGACAGCTGACTCCCCTTGGCCTTGTCACACCACCTATTAGTAGGCGTGTGGGACCCTCCTATTAGGGTCACACCACCTTGTCACACTGTTATAGAGCAACCCCGATATTAAACGGGTTCCTGGCTGTGGGTCCTCACCCGCGCGCTTTAAAGGGACTTATGAATACTCTACTACAGACACACACAAAAGGGTTAATAAAAGGTTTATTTACAAGAGGAAAGGAAATAAGGAAAATGTACAACTCAGGGAGAAAATAGGGAAATAATGTCTTTAATGCGTCCTACCCGATCCGACGACCTGGAAACCCCAAAGTCACTCTCAGAGCTGACCGGACGCTGCTGCTGGCCAAGCCCAAAATGGAGAGAGCCCCCCCAAAGCCCACGTGTCTGCCTTTTGTATCCACCTGGCTGCTTAACCCCACCCTCAGGTCCCAGCCACCTTCCCTTGGGTGGTGATGGGATTTGGAGTTCCCAGTGTCTTTGGCTTTGACCTGGGGTGGGGGTGGAGTCCACAAAGCCTGTATGGAAATAGCTTTGGGACCGCCTTTTCCCCCTAACAATTTTTCCTGGAGTGGAGGACTTATGCTTTCCACAATGGACAAATACCTGGAGAGACTGGTTTTCTTTCACACTGGAGCCTGACAAAACGTTCATCTGAGACTGCATCCCAACCTCCATATATTTGATCTTCATCACCATGGAAATGGTGGCAAAAAGTGAAAGGGGGGAATTGTTAGGGGGAAAAGGCGGTCCCAAAGCTATTTCCATACAGGCTTTGTGGACTCCACCCCCACCCCAGGTCAAAGCCAAAGACACTTGGAACTCCAAATCCCATCACCACCAAAGGGAAGGTGGCTGGGACCTGAGGGTGGGGTTAAGCAGCCAGGTGGATACAAAAGGCAGACACGTGGGCTTTGGGGGGGCTCTCTCCATTTTGGGCTTGGCCAGCAGCAGCGTCCGGTCAGCTCTGAGAGTGACTTTGGGGTTTCCAGGTCGTCGGATCGGGTAGGACGCATTAAAGACTTTATTTCCCTATTTTCTCCCTGAGTTGTACATTTTCCTTATTTCCTTTCCTCTTGTAAATAAACCTTTTATTAACCCTTTTGTGTGTGTCTGTAGTAGAGTATTCATAAGTCCCTTTAAAGCGCGCGGGTGAGGACCCACAGCCAGGAACCCGTTTAATATCGGGGTTGCTCTATAACAACACCACCTATTAGGGCATGTAGGACCCTCTCCCTCCACCCCCTGCTCACCTCCGAGGCAGGGCTGAGAGGCTGCCCTGGCCCGCGAGTACAGGAGGCGAGAGCTGCCCTCTCCTCTTCTCGCCAGGACCTGACAGGTGCATGGAGATCCGCTATCCAGGCGACACTGGGGGTGCAGACCTGTAGCTACTCAGGTAGAGGCTCAGAATCTCTGGATGAACCTGAATGTGAAACAGTTCAATACAGTATTCACACTTGGGTTTCTTTCTTGAAGAGGGGGTGCCGTGGGCTACGTGTGTTACATAATAATCCCGCTAACTGAAGGAGCTGTGAGGCCAGCCCTGTACGCCAGTCCCTTCTGTAAGAGCCCCTTGCGGGTGGGGGAGAGGGCCCTTGACCCACTGGGGCTGCCCTACTTTCTTTTGTGGGATGAGCAAAATCTCGGTCCCAGACGGTGCCACCAGGCACAGCAGCTCCTGTAAGTTCTGCCTCCTCTACTGCTGTTTTACTTGCAAATCACCCAGAATCAGATCAGGGTCTACAATTCTAAATAAAAGAGGAGATGCATTTTAAATGCACTAAGCGAGCTTCCTCTTTAAAGGGACCCAGAAAAAGACTCATTATAATAAAGTAAAAATCAAAATCAACAAGCAACTATAAAGCAGAGACACACTACAGGGGTGGGGGGGGTAGTAGGGTCAAAACAAGGGGAGGGTGGGGATTATATGAGGACTATAACCAAGAGGAAAAAGCATACATTGTGCAAAAATGAAAAATGATGTAAAAGATATATACAATTTAAAAAATAATAAAAAATAAAAATGAGTCAATAAATAAAAGAAGGAAAGAAAGATTCGCACATCCTCTTGGATACCCAGAAATCCCTTTGAAGGAATTTGCAAAAACAGAGCCAGAAAGACGATTGCTTTGTGAAGCCACGTTTTGATATTTGTAAGTGTTTCAGCTGCAGAGAGCGAGTTGGCTCACAGTCCCTGGGTGCCCACTGGGTGCTCAGTGCCCTCAAAACCACCCTCTCATATAATTACATAGGTGTTAATGACAAAAGTTAACACTTTCACACTGTCTGGGGTACACACCGGAGACCCAGCATGTAGCCACACATCTTGGGGGAAGATGGACTCGCTAAGCCCGCGTTTTGGGAGCCTTCCTCCGACTTTCCTCTGTGCCTTTGCTGTTCCTCTTTTAGCTGCTTGTTGCAGTATTTCAATATAAGAATACGGGGAGCATAATGGCTACTAGTTAATAGGCTTTTATGGGCTGGGCAGCAAACTCAGCATTGCGTAAGTATCAGATACAACCACCCTCCACACGAGTACTTTCATTCTGTTTTATGTGTGGGGAAACTGAGGCACAGCTACTGAGCGATGGGCGCTGCTTGTCTACTGTCCCTGCAGTATGCAGTCCCACCAGCGAGTGTGCATGGGCACGCATACCCAGTGTGCACGGAGTCCCAGCTGTGTTCACAGGTGTGTGTTTCCTCTCTGGTAGGAAAATGCCCGTGGAGGTTACTTTTGTGATTCAGATTTCCTTTTTCCTCATGGACCTCTGTTACCTGAAGAGCACGCCTGCAGCTGGTTCACCTGTAAGAGTTTTCCAGCCTGCCTGTGGCAAAGGGAGAGCTGGGCCCAGCAGCCACGGGCTGCAGCTAGCAATGCCTGTTGTTCTTGGGGGTTGATTTTATTCCTGCAGTTAGCTTCTCTATACAATAAGACGCCTATTTACTGATTATGGCAGTGATTAAAGAGTGTCCTTTAGATTTTCACATTTTGTTTGTTTGAATAAAAAAGTGAATTGCTTAAAAGGAGTAAGGTTTTATAATTTTTTTCTCTGTTGGGCAAAGGCAGGCCAGTCAATAGCACCGGGACAGGTAGTAAGAGTGATTCGTTGGTAACTAAAATAGCAGGTGGTGTGAGCATATGTCAGATTTTAAGTGAGGGCCAGATATGGTAACATGGACAAGGTGGTCCATGAATGATAGACATTTAGGGGAAATGTTCAGGGTCTTTGTCTCCCACTCTCTGGCTCTATACAGGGATGGCAGACCCCAGCACACCCCACTGCTGTTTCATTTGGCCTTGACAGTCAGCCTTGCACATGGGAAGCTGGCTAGGGCCTCCCTCCCCCAGAGTTCCAGCTTGGACTGAATATTTATTAAGGGAACATGAGACTGTTTGAGGACACTTGAGTTGATCTGTATCTGCAGATACGTGCTCATCACACTGGAGTGGAGCAGCAATTCATAGGGAGTGACAAGACCTTATCGAAAACAGAGAGATGGGAATCCTTTGTCTAGGGAGGGGAGAAAGTGCCTGGGAAGGTGCAGTCGGCAAATAAAAGACATTGGTATCTGGTAGGGAAGGGGGCGAAAACTTGGGGTTTGATACTCACAAGGTCAATCTACAATTGGACTTATCTGGTGGTCCGAGGAAGCAGGCCAGAGCAAATATCCCACTGTCCTTGGCAATTGCATGAGAACAAGAGAGTGCATGTGTGATTCTAAATGGTGATTGTCATTTCATTTTAGGTTAGGGCCACATGGGAGTGGTGGGGTCTGTGGCAAACTGGTCCAGGTGAAGAGGCAGCTTCACAATTGGCAAAGTGGCTAGTAAGGATGAACAACCCATGTGCCATGGAAAGTCAAATATCTGGACTTTTTAATGTAAAATCTCCTATTTTTAATAACTGAGAATAATTCATATTTTAAACTGTTTGAGCCCACACTACAGGGCTGGGACAACTGCATAAGGGTGTTCAGGTAGCGTCCTGCAATTGCTCCAGGAGCCCATGCACACAGCTTTGTACTACTTTTTAAATAATATCTTAATTGAGATTCGCCGACCACGTGGTATTCCTATAACATAAAATTCACCCATTTAAAGTACACAGTTCAATGGTTTTATTGTATTTCCAGAGCTGGGCAAACTTCACTGAAGTTTCTCATCAAACATTGGACTTGAACATACTTTCTTGCTTTCTGCAGATCACCTTTTCACTTTGTGCAATTGTTTATGCCATGAAAATTTTTATTTTGATGCAGACCAGTTCCTCTATTGTTTCTGTTATTGCTGCTGCTTTTGGTGGCATGACTAAGAAATCCTTGCCTGCCCCAAAGTCACAAAGATTCACTCCCATGTTTTTCCTAAGAGTTGAATATAGTATTTGCTATCAAATTTTGGTCTCTGATCTATGTTGGGTGTGAGATAAGAGTTCACATTTATACATCGGCGGTGATAGCTAGCTGTCCCATCACCATTTGTTGAAAACACTGTTCTTTCTCCACGAGGCTGTCAAGGCACTTCCTGCTGATTTTGACCCTGCAGTGACTGTGATAACCCACTTGGATAATTTAAATTTGTCAAGGTGTATTAGTTCTCCCATCCTTGAATACAGTTCCACCAAAGAAGGACACATCTATCGTGTTCTTGCATTTTAATTCTCTGCATTGACCTTGAATCTGTGACAAGAGGCAGCTAATGAGGATGGAACTTCAGAACTAAAGACTGAGTTGGAGAAACAACTTACTTTTAAATAGGCCTTCTCGTATGTTGTATTATGTGGCCTGGCTGATCGTATCTGAAATATGACTGATTGTAGTGGAATCTCTTGAGTTGTGTGTCTGCTTTTCCTTCTTGGTTACATATATTGGATACACTTACAAATGCATGCACACACACACACACACACACACAGTGTCTCCTGGTGTGAAAAATCACCTCACATTGAGAAGCACTGATAAATGATTTAAGCATGGTTTTATAGAAGTAGGGGAAAAGATGCAGGTGTAAATGAACATACTCATAATACACACACACTTACACACACACATACACACACCCCACACACATACAGACCATTCAAACCCAGAGCATAAGTGAGGCATAGCTACTACTTTCTGCCATTGGTACAGTTTTTGAATGACTGGATTCCCAAGAAGAAGCTTACTGAAAGCCTTTTTTTCAACTTGGTAAAAATCTGATTATTTTTGCTCCCTACAGGGGATGTTGTCACCATAATCACACCTAGAAATACTATATTCTTTCCTTTTTCTGGAGAAACTACAAAGAGCTTATGCATATCATATAAAATGTAGCTTATAAGTTACTAAGAAAAAATCTCCAGTTTTCTTTCAGACTCCATCATGCAAGGATAACCAGAGAACTAGTCTGGTGCATATTCATCCAGACATTTTTTGCAGTAGGGTTTGTCATTTGTATATGACAAAGCCGTCAGAGCTCACTCTCTCCTTCTTCCACTTCCAGCATCCAGATACAAAGGTCTCACCTTCAATTCTGTAGACTCCCTTGCAGCTCAGGATCCAGCCAACATGACATCAAGAAGTTCACAGGGAGCACAGGCAGGGTCTTTGTCCAGTTTCAAAGGGGTGAACACACTTACACCATGTGTTCTTATCTGTGGATGTGGGTTTGATGCCGATGGCACCATTGTCATCTTAGCATCATGAGTGGCATCCTCAGGATGAGAATCTGTTCTAATGAAGATGGTAGAGCAGAGAAATGGAAAGAGCTGGGGTCCTTGAGGAACTCAGAGCATCATTGATGGCCTAGAGAGTTTTGGAATGTTCTAGAATTCTAGTTTGAGGCATAATTATATATTTGTGTTTATAACTATTGTTGGTCAGATTTGTTTTCCTGCTACTTGTGACTGAAAGTGTCCTTAAGGATGAGTATCTACATATTTAAGCACATATGCATACAAACATATATACATTCACATAGGCATACAGTATGCAAACACATGCATATATGAAACACATATAAATATACAAACTCATATACGTATACACACAGATCCAAGCACATACACACACACAGGTACACTCACAGACATGTACATGTTTCAATTCCACAGGAGATGTTTCCAGAATAATGTAGGGGCTTTAAATTGATCAGAATGCATATAGTTTTTAATCTTTTTTTTTTTTTAAATTCAACATATATTAAGACGTTATTTCCTATCTAGAGATAAAATTTTATCTTACTATTTTTTAAAGATTTATTTACTTATGCGTACAAGAGCTGGGATGCAGGCCAGAGATGAGGGGATAATCGGAGTCACCAGAGACAGAGTGGGGAGCAGAAGAGGCAGATCTACTGAAACACACTGCTGAGGGGAGCAGCAGGGAGACAGGAGAGGTCTGCTGCACCATGTGGGTCAGCTCCCTGGCCGGGGATCAAACTCAGGCTGCAGTGGCTGCCGATAGCTTCATAGTGTTGAAGGAGGCCCCCTTACTATTTTAAATAACTGCATACTGTTTCATTTTGTCTAATCCTTTTCCTGCTATAAACATGCAGGTTCACTTGAAATGTTTGGCCATCCAGGTAATGCTGGATCAACATCGTGAACCCGATGCTTTTGCCATCTCTCTGTAATCAGTCCTAGGGAATCAACAGAGGAGAGTAGACGGCTGTATGCAAAGGTGATTATCCCAGGATTAAACATAATAGCAGAAAAATGAGAACACCTTAAATGTCAATAGCAGAGGACTTGTTCAATAAATTATGATTTGTGCACACAATCAAATGGTATGTGGGCCTCCCCGGTGGCGCAGCGGTTGAGCGCTGGGTTGTGAAGCTGCCCGCAGCCTTGGTAGCACCGGTTCGATCCCCGGCTGCTCCCCGGCCACTGGGTAAGGGTCCCACATGGCGCGTAGACCTCTCCTGCCGCCTGCTGCGCCCCTCAGCAGTGTACTTCGGTCCTTCTGCCTGCTCTTCTCCCTGCTCTGGCTCTGGTGAATTCTCTCACCCTCCCGCGCTTCTGACTGTACCCAGTGCTTGTATAAATAAGTAAATAAATAAATAAATGAACAAATAAATAAATAAATATTTCAAAAAAATGGTATGTGGCCATTCAAAATGAGGGTTTATAAGAATATTTAGTGTCAACAGATTTCACTAGACAAGACATAAAGAGAACCCAAAATGAAAACCAACAAGTATGGCCATGTTTATTATAATTGTATTACAGTATGTAGGGTGAAAATTGGCAAATCCCCCTCAAAATGTTCACAGCAGTTCTCTCTGGGAAATGAGAAGGCTTTGTATGTTTTCCTTTACACCAGACTCAGGTGCCCCAAATAACCTAACAATGACGGTCAGCAATATAATGGCCTCACATTGGGAAATGTGGCGCTTTCAACTTGGCCCTGGCCTCCAGCACCTTCCAGCCGTGGCCCAGATCTCGTGTCCTGATTGCACTGGTATCCTGCTTCCCAGAAGTTTGAAGGAAGCAGATCTGCATTTGTTGAATGCATTTTTAATTTTCCATCTAGTGGTTGTTTGCATTTGTGAGACTCTGGCCTAGGGTAGAGCAGCTTCTTCTCCAGACAGAATTTGTGTTTCAATGACTTCATGCTAACAAATTTCCTTCCCAAATATTTTCTATCGGTAAGCGATTTCTAGCTTGTGAGTTAAAACACTGTGGAAACAGCCACTCTCTGTTGCTTGCTTAACTCGGAATAACAAGGAGCACACACACACAAACATACACATACGCACGCGTGCACACACACAGAGCAAAGCAGCAGCAACAGCAACACAGAGAGGCTCAGGACTTGACCAAGCAGCAGGAGATCCTGGGGTTTAAAATCTTCCTTTCTGGAATCAGCCAAGGATGCTTCCTCTTAATTACCTGCAGAGACTCAACTTTTTCCTATGTGTCTGGTCAACACCATAGTATCCCCTTGACTTCACCCACTCAGGCTGATATAACAAAGATACACAGACTGGATGGCTGGTAAAGAAACAGAAGTTGCTTTCCCACAGTTCTGGAGGCTGAACGTCCAAGACAAAGGCCTGGCAGATCCATGGTCTGATGAGGGCCTATCTCCTGGTTCACAAACACCAGTTTCTCCCATGTCCTCTCATGAGAAAAGGGTCTCTGTGGGTCCACTTTCTAATATGGCATCGTTTCTTACAGATAACATTATTTTTTAAAAGAGTTATTTTTTAATTGAAATAATGTTGCTTTACATGCCGCATAGGACTTAGGGGTACAGATCCACACCTTTTCAGATGTATGTCACCACACTGCCAGGCCCCTAAGCCCCATAACCCTCTGCCCTCGACTTATGTGCCCCTCCGCAACTTCTTTATCCACTTCTCAGTAGTGGGGCACTTAGGTTATGTCTTTTACTTCATTTTGTGACTAGTGCTCAGGGAACAGAGAAGGGCATGTGTCCCTTTGAGTCAGGGTTTTGCATTCTTTGGATAAACACTGAGTGGAATCACTGGGGCCTATGGTAGGCATTAATGTTTTGAGAACCACCCCCCATCCTATTTTCCTTAGGCCTGGACCAGTCTACATTGTGCTGGATCTGTTTTACAAGGACTTTATCCTTGTTACCTACTCACCTGCCAAGACCCCCTATATCGAATACTCACCTCCTAATACCATACCATGGGGCTTAGGATTTCAACATACGAATCTGAGGAGGGAGGGGCCACTAACATTGAGTACATACACCCCTAATGTTAGACAAAGTTGGTAGGGTGGAGCGCTTAAGAGCGGGGACCATGGAGCCGACCAACTGCACAGGTTGAAATCTCAGCTACTCGCCCAGGTAATCTTGAGCTGGTGCTTTCACTTCATAATGTGCTCAGCTCTGTGTTTCCAATGTGGGTAACAAAAGCAGTGCTGTGGGCATTAAATGAGTTAATGCTTAGACACCTGGAACAGTACCTAGCCCACAAATTCAGAAAGTTACTAGGTGGCAAACAATTGCTCTGAAGGTAATGCAAACACAGTGCCAAACCCAGTCCATAACGCAGAGCAGGTGTTTGCCAGGTAGGCTTCTACCTGCACACACAGCCCAGGTAGCCAAGGCAATCTGGGTGGCCATGCTGGGGACCTGCAACGAGCTGGGGTCGGAGCCTGGGAGCCTCTCCATGGACTCTCTGCTCTCATTTTTCTTACCTCCTCTCTAGGACCCATTGCCCAAGTTTGTGGGGCACACACTGATGATGCCTTGTCCTCAACACTGAGTTCTCCTGAAAATTAATTGTGGTGCTGATGGGCAGCACACCCAGCAGGCAGAACCCCCATCGCTTTGTCTCCTACTCCCCCTCGCCCGTGCCCCCTGCATCTCACTGCAGCTGAGCCTCTGTCTGGAGGCTGCTCCGCTAAGCAGCCTGTCACATGTTCTGTTACAATCATGTTTTATTATAGCTTTCAAAAGATGACCTCTCATTCCACACACTCGTGTTTATAGAGGACTTCTGGCATTCTGAAAGGAAACAGATAGCAGAGTCTCCAAACCCTTTATTTGCTTCAGCTGATAACTGCTCTGGCCAGAGATGAACACTGCAGTGATTACAAGATGTAATTTACTACAAAAGACAGTTAATATTACTTACAAACCTGTCATCACTTCTGGGGGAATCAGAGTCGAAACAGCCAATGGGGCAAATCTGAATCCACCTAAATATCTTGGTCTGATAGAATTACAAGTTTATAGATTTACCATTTAAGAAATAACCCCGTTATGAAACATTCGTCCTCGTAGACAGACAATATAAGTAACAAGCAAGATTACATCCTTTTATGTGGATCAAGGACATAGGCAGCCAGAGAGAGAAAAGAAGGAAAAAAAAATCCCTCGAGGGGCACTTAAATGCTACCCTTGTGAATTATACCTGGGGATATTAACTGGGGAATTAGATCTATGAAAAACCTCTCATATAACTAAACACAGTCCCTGAGGTAATGCTCTGAATCAGAAAAATGTGCAAAAATACAGCCTCTTTAAAGTGATTATAGTCAGAGCTGCAGTTACTCCCCAAGAAAGGGCATTAGAAGTAAAGGAATGAACAAAAAAAAATGTTTTAAAACTTTTGTATCAGGCCAGAAATTATAGAGTAGCAACAGCTTAGGGATTTAAATAACCCCTTTAGCCCAGTGCTCAAGCTTTTGTGCTTTAAATTGAAGAAAAGAAAGGAATTAGATATCTAATTAGGACTTTTTTCTAAGAACATGAGACGGAAGAGTCGTTTTGCTGAATGATTAATTAAGCCTGGAGATGGTTGCAAGTTGGGTTATCACTGAAAGATAGGACTGCAGCACTGAGCTTTCTTCTGGGAACCCTCTCTGCTGGGCTAGCATGAGACCTGCCCTTCCAGCAGGCTATTCCTGGGCACCAAGACGCGAGCTTTGGTGCTTTTGTAAGTATGATGGTCGGAGTGCAGGGGAGTCAGGCATCGGTCCTGGCCATTCACCTCTGCTCCCGAAGGGATCTTGGGCAGTTCTAGTCACAGTGGCGATAAGATCTCAAGAAGGTTTCAGGGGAGTTCTGCCAGCCCCATGCTGAAAGCCTGGCCTGCTCAAAGCCTGTCGGGGGAACTTTTAATTTATCCCTCATTTCCCCAATCTGATCCTTGGGACCAGGTTACTCGGGCACACTCGGTGACCACACAGAGATGAGATCACTTCTATGAAAGTGGCCCCATCTTTTCATCCCACATGTTTATGTTGAGGACAAGAGAAAGAAGGTAGCAAGATGCAGGTGGGTTTCACCCAAGCAAATAGGTCTTGGTTCAGTCTACTGATTCTTTATTTTTTTAAGGATTTATTTATTTATGCATAGAAGAACTGGGGTGTAGGCCAGGGATATGGGGGGATGAGAGGATTCCCCAGAGACAGAGTGGGGAGCAGAACAGGCAGATCTACTGAAATGCACAGCTAAGGGGAGCAGCGGGAAGACAGGAGAGGTCTGCTGCGCCCTGTGGGTCATCTCCCTGGCCAGGGGTGGAACTCAGGCCGCAGCAGCGATAGTGCTGAGACTAACCCCTAGGCCGCCAGGGAGGCCCTCAGTTTACCAATTCTAACTCGTGAGACAGCAGCGTGTGCTGCAGAGAGGACGCAGTGCAAGATCAGACTTTTCAAGTCACAGTGACCTTGTCTGCCGGTGAGAGGGTCAGATCATGAGTTCAGACCTTTCTCTCCTGCGGGGAGGGGCAGAGGAATAAGGAGTGGAGTGGCTAGAAGCAGGCTTGGTGTGTTTTCTTCTATTTCCTAAGCTCCTTATCAACTTTTTTGTACATTCTTTGGAGAAATGTCTAAACAAGTTCTGTGCCCATTTGTAAAATTGCTTCTGTTGTTGAGTTTTAGGGGTTCTTTATATATTCTGGATCTTGATCCCAACAGATACGCAATTTGCAAACACTTTCCCACATTCCACGGCTGCCTTTTCACTGTGCTCAGACACTTTGACACGCAAAACTTTCCCACTGGATGAAGTCCAGTGTTTTTGTTTCCCATATTTGGGGCCCTCAGCTGTTTATAAGAAACATAGCAAAGCATTTCCTTGTCTGAATCTGAGGTACTTTCTCCAGAACAGGAAGGGAAAGGCAGGAAATCTCATGATTCAGTGGTTAGACCCCCATTTAGCCAGGGAAAGATTTGAGGTGTGCAGAAACCCCAACTCCTGACACCCCCTCTCTGCAGGTCAAAATGTTCCTGCAGAAAGGCCACCCCCGGGGCAGGGATGTGAGTGGCTCTGGGAACAGGCTGGGCCTCCTGGGGGACCCTCCTCTCCTTCCCGTTCCGGGGGCCCCCCTCCAAGGTGCCGTGTGCTCACCGAGGCGTGCGCAGCTCATCTGTTCATCCCCGGTCCCCACGGTACTCACAGGGCCGGGAAACACAGCTCACCCGTTTCAGTCCCTGCTTCTCCCTTCTGTGGCTTCTGTTGCTACCATTTAGCACTTAGCAAATTGCAGAATTTTAGAACAAAAAAAAAAGACACCCAGAGCCCGCCCTGTAATATGCAAATAAAACCAGTGATGCCGAGAGGGTGAAGGCTCCCGCCCAAACTCCTGTAACTAATGAGCGATAAAGCCGGAGCTGCAGGCCGCAAGCCCGCCCAGTGCCCGGCTGCGCTCGCTGCTCATCGTCAGTGCACGCAAGGAAAAACCCAGAAACCCCACCATTTCATTAATCTGGAAAGTGTTGACTTAACCTCACCCCAGTCTCTGTCCTCGTGGCAAAAGACCAAGTTGTTAATGGGGAAGGTACTCATGGCTGTGGTGGCCTGGGCTGACATTGCCTCTTGGGAGACCATCTGAGGGCTGGCCAGGGAAGGACTGAATCCCAGTGACCTTCGGATTAAGAATCTCGCTGAGGTGCCCAGCACCAGGTTCAGGGACAGACACAGTGGCTTAAAGGGGGAGGTGGCTGCCTGGGTATGCAGCCCCAAGTGTCCAGGCTCCTGACTTTTCAAGTGAGACTGGACATTGGATGCTTGTATTGAAATATTTCTTCCATTTTTTTAAATTGAACATTTTATTTTTTAAGATTTATTTATTTATGCATACAGGAACTGGGGTACAGGCCAGAGATGCGGGAGGGTAAGAGGATTCACCAGAGACAGAGCGGGGAGCACAACAGGCAGATCTACTGAAATACACTGCTGAGGGGAGCAGCGGGGAGACAGGAGAGGTCTGTTGCGCCATGTGGGTATCTCGCCAGCCGGCCAGGATTGAACCTGCATTATGGAGGCTGCGGACAGCTTCACAACGCTGCACTCAAACCGCCTGTGCCACCAGGGAGTCCTAAATTGAACATTTTAAAGACTCAACAAAAATAAAATTTCTGCCTGAAAGCCACCACCTCCTGGACCAAAGGAGGAATCCATCCGCGTAATGGACACTGCTCTTTGGTCCAGGGTCTGCTCCAGCAGTCACAGAGTTTATTGATTCTCACACCATGACAGTCATCTGCACAGCTTTTAAAAATGTAGGTGCTGGGCCTCCCTGGTGGCACGAGGGGTTAATTCTCATCACTATGAAGCTATCCGCAGCCACTGCAGCAGAGTTTGATCCCTGCCAGGGAGCTACCCACAGGGCACAGCAGACCTCTCCTGTCTGCCCGCTGCTCCCCTCAGCAGTGCATTTCAGTAGATCTGCCTGCTCTGCTCCCCACTCTGTCTCTGGTGAATCCGCTCACCCCCGCACCTCCGCACCCTTGGCCTACACCCCAGCTCTTGTATGCATTAATAAATCTTTATAAATAAATAAAAATGTGGGTGTTCCGGCCCAAGTGAAGCCAGTCTCTGGGGTGGGCACAGGGTCATGGGGCTCCCCACTGACAGCAGTGGACAGTGGCCTGAGAGCTGGTCTGAAGTTGCCGACTGGCCCTGCCAGCCATCGGAAAGGACATCTGGGCTGTGATTGCTGGACATCAAGTTGGCCCTCATTTGAGGGTAACATCAGGATAATTACCGCATTTCTTGCCCTTGTCCTTTCTGGGTGTTTTATAGACACGGTCAGATGTCCCTTTTGCTCCATTTGCCTGTGTCCTTCTGTCAAGTCCTGACCCAAACTTTGTGATTTATGACTTTTGCAGGCCACCTGGCTGCTCCCGCAGTTGCTTTGTAGCCTAACTCTGATCTCCGTGTCACCTCTCAGCCTTGGGGGTTCTCCCGCTGGCTGGTCCTTGACACCCAGGAATCCTGTGGGGTCTTGTGAGCCTTCTCAGCTCTTGGTCTGCTCCCTTCCATATCTCCCTCCTCCCCTTGCGCACCTGCATTACTCCGCCTTCCCGGCCCCTCCTGGGCCTCTCAGGTAACCCAGGAGGCCTGCACACCTGCGCACGCACCGTACAAACAGATCTCCATCGTGCAGACACGGAACAGGCAGGAGGACAAGGCGATCTTCCCCATGACCCTGTTTCCAGGAACTCTACAAATCGTGTCGCTGGTTTTGTTACTTGTGAGGGTGGCATTACGGTGATAAAAGTTTCTGCACATGTATCGTGGTGCAGACTGGTTAGGAAGTAGAGCTGAACACGTGGAATGACTTAAATATCTTAACAGATAAGTGAAAAAGTAAATGCGTTCAAAACAAAGCAAAGTTTGGGTTCCTGCTGACTTTGGGTGCTGGGCCTCTGAGGCTCACTGTAGGATGTGCTGTGCTTTTAGCTTGTTTAACTCTATTTTATGCACAAACGCACACACACACATAATTCTAGCTTCTATAAGATAGAAAGACTTAATGAGAACTATGTTACTCCAAAAGTCTGTAATTCTTTCTTAACAGTTAGTCGGTACTGAAGATGGATGTCACTGCAAGAGAAGTTAGTGGAGGATTCTGTTTTAGGGTAGCACTGCTTTATGGCACTGCGTGTAATTTACGGGAATGGGCGCACAGCTCCTCAGATCATGGTCCTCTTCCCCCCAAACTCCCCTGGTTCGCCCCCAAAATGCCTATGGTCCTCCTTAAACCTGTGGGCCCCTCCTCCCTCTGTGCCCCAGCCCTCCCCTCCCCCTCTAGCAGCCTCGGTTCTGCAGTCAGATTTCTGGGTTTCCTCTGTGCCTTTGTTTCGCTTCTCTGTATTCCTCATACGAGTGACATCATCCCGGATTTGTCTCTCTTCTGCTGACTTACTGCACCCGCAGCCTCTCCTCCAGCGCCATCCGTGTTGTCACAAGTGGCAAGTTTCCATCTCCTTTAATAAAGCACAGTTATTTCAGAATTGTGTGATCTTCCCATGCATTATATGGTTCCAAACCTCACTGGAAGCAGCAGAGAACAAAAATAATGTTTCACCAGCTAATGAGCTGCCGTGGAAGAGAGAGGGCATACTTAAGATGTCTTATGTCCTCATTTAGTTTTTAAAATTATCTCCATCTACAAACATCCTTGCTTCTGGGGTTGGCACGTGTTGCAATAGAGCAAATGCAAGTTTGGAGAGAGAAATAGGCTTGACCTAAAACCCTAGCTCTGCCCTTTCCTGCGTAAGCTCTGGCAAGTGATAAATCTTCTCTAAGTTTTGTCAACTCCTAAGTTGAAAAAATAATCTTCGCAGTACAGATTTTCAAGAGAATTTAATAAGACAATATATACGAAGGGCCTGGACCAAGAAATGCTCAAGAAATATTATTACATTGATCAGGCTTCATTTTCTCGGTTCCCATGTCTCACTGGATTTGATTTAAATGTGTTTTTCCTTGAATAATCGCACTTTCTCAAATTCTTTCTGGGGCAACATTGGTTTGTGTTTCGAGCCACACGACATATCCAAACGAAGTGAAACCGCTCAAAGCAAAGCAATAAAGCGTCTTAAAATAAAAAGAGCTTGTGTTCGGAAGCCAGAGAGACTCTGGTGGAAAGGCCGGGCCTGTCGCTCATGCTTGTATCTGTTTGCTTTTGTGACACATCGGTTTTCTCATCTGCAAACTGGGGATGACTGTCCTCACCTGAGCGAGTTTGCTGTGGCTGTTGCAAGAATAACCACACACTCAACGACTTAATGCAACACAAGCTCATCTTGTGTTTGCTCTGGAGATCTGAATCCGCCTCCCCAGCTTGGCTGGGCCTGCTTTCCTCGCCTCGGTTCTGACTCCACGCAGAGCTCAGAGCTCCTGGGCTCCATGGTGTGGGGGAGCCTCGGCCAGTGGGGGCTTGGGGGGGAAGCTGGAGGATGGAAGAAGCAGGGACTGGTTTCCCTCTCTGTTTCTTGAGCTCCCCAGATCCTCCCGCAGCACCTTCTCCTGGAGTCCCCCCACCTCCCCTGGGCAGTGGCCGCTGTACCCTGAGCTTTGAAGACTCTTCCCTTCCCACTTGTCTCCCATTTCTGGCTTGTGGTGAGCTTAGAAAGCCCCATTTTCTGACTTCTCTTGCCATTCCCTCTGGGACTCCCCAGCTCTTTCCAGCTCCCTGTGATAAACGTCTTTTAGTTTAGAAGGTCTTGAAGAGTTTGCATCTGGCATTACCATAATGCCTGTCCCTCTGAACACGTATCCATCCTGTATATACGAGGTTTTAGATTTAGGTGTCAGAACTGGAAAGGACATACATGGGTCTCCGTCTGTCTGTCTGTCCTTTCACCTATTATCTGTCATCTATATCCATCCATCTATCATCCATCCATCCAACCATCCGTCCATCTACTCACCCATCCATCCATCCATCCGCCATCTAGCTAGCTAGCTAGCTAGCTGTCCATCCATCTATTTACCTTATATTTTTACAAACCTTTACTTTAGAATAGTTTTGGACTGCAGTAATTGGATAATGTTCACTCCCGAGAAAGTCCTCATATACCCCTCGCTGATTTCCCCCGTGTGCTGTCAATCTCCATCACCACATTGTACTTATCAAAGCCAAGAAGCCAACATGGGCATGGTGCTATTCACCAGCTCCAGACTTTCCTCAGATTTCACCATCTCCCCCCACATCCAATTTTCTGCCCCTGGGTCCCACCCGGGGACCACAGGACCTGACTCTACTGTACCCCACTTTCTCCATCTTTCCTTGTCCTTCATGACTTTGTCAGTTTTAGGAAGTAGCAGTCGGGTATTTTATAAAGGTGCCTGAATTGGGCTTTGTCTGACATTTTGCTCATGATCAGATTTTTCTTTCTGTTTGGGGGAGAGAAGACCACAGAGGTGAGGTCCCCCTTCCAGTTTATCATTTAGTGCTGAAGGTGACCCGCCAGGTTCTCCACTGGCTGCCATCTCCCCCCTTATCCAGCCTTGACGCTGTGAGGGCAGGTAACTCCTCAGCCCGCGTGTGAGGGGAGAAGAATCACATTCCAGCTCCCCCAGGGAGGGACTTACCTACCTCTATATCGTTTGACACATTTTGCAGGGAATATTTGCCCTGTCTCCTAATTTCTTTACTCATTTCTTCATTATTTTAATGTCAGGGTGAACCCATGTTTGTTATTTTATGCTTTGGGTTCTAATCTCAAAGTCCTAATGTTCAATAGTTCCAGATCTGGCCAACGGGTCCCTTTCACATCGGCTTCCCTGTCCCTTTGACCTAGGTCTGTCCCTGCGTGCTTTGAGTTTGCTTACATTCTGGTTCTGCGCTCAGATGTGAATCATGCTTGTTCCTCCTGTCCCAGCTGCGGGATCGGACATCTCTCCTAGGAAGAGTCAAATTTTCCCGGTGCCTTACTTTGTCCTGTTCATCAGAAGGTGGAATAATGCATGTGTTCACTCAGGAAGTATTTACTGAGCAAGACTGCATCCGACTGCAGGCTGCTTTTAGACTAGAACAAATACTGCCTCTGCTTTCCGAAATATTGAATGAACACACATACTCTATGTGTGCGTGCTATATTGTGTGTGCGTGCAAGTCTCTAAATCCCTGAATGTATTGGTTTAGGTAAGCTTCATTTGTAAATTAGCATCCAACAGAAACTCTGTTTCCAAGACAGTTGGAATTTCCACAGGGTAAGGGCAACACATTTCCTGGATGCTGCAAATATTTGTTTGTTCCAGAGGAGTGTTTCCTAAAACGAAAGGTCTAGATCTCCAGACTCAGTTCGACAAACCCAGCCCCCATGCAGCTCCTGCGTAGAGAGAGAGAAAGTGGCAGGTGCTGGTCTCAGCACAGGTGTGTGCTTTGGAATGTTCCAGATAAGTGCACAGGAGCGGCCAGGACTGGTGCATGCCTTGCAGGCACGGTGTGTGTGCTTCATCCGTGGGCTTTTGGCTCCTTGTGCCCCCACCCTCACCCCAGGCAGCCAGCAGCATGGGCTTCCCGGCACTCCCCATGGAGGGCTTCTCCGTATCATATGCCAGGATGTCCTCTTTGCTAGAGGATTTTTCAGCTTGGAGAATTGCTACAAGGATCCACTTGGGGAAGAAGGGGAGCAATTTCATTGGAATGCCTGAGTGGGGGCCAGTGCTTAAGAAGTAAACAGTCTTATAAGAAAGCATGGAAGCAAAGATGCAAGGAGCTTTATGCAAGGGGGTGTTTTTGAGGTCAGGATGCTGTTCCCGGTTGCTTTCCTCCCCTCGAGCATACAAAAATCATGAATAGCAACAACATCAGAAAAAAACGATAATGTCATTGTCACATATGGACGGTTGATTTTATGCAAAACAATTCTAGAGGTTGCCAGATAAAATAGGACATGTTGATCCAATACTATGGAACACTAGATGGTTATTAAACATAATGAGGGAGAAATCTAATTCCACCAGTGAAGAAAACTCGCTCAAGATTCTCCGGCAATGGAAGAATGTGCGGTTATTAGCCAGAGCTGTTCTCTGCAAAGTGGACGTAGGAGTGAATCTCTGCATTGTAAATTTCTTTTTTTGTTTCAGGATCTTATAGTGGACATGGGCTATTTGGGGAGACTCACCAAAAAACATTGTACACCCCGTGTAACCTAATGCTTCCTACCAACAGTATCATTCAAGTATTGTTTCTTCCAAATAGTGAAATAATCATCTTTTCCAATACCTTTCAGATCACTTGATACAGATTAGAATATTTTACATGGATTATACTAAGCCAAAGATATGAAAATAGGTGCTGCCTGAGTGTTGGGTTAGATGTACTTGCTGCTTCCCACCAACTTTCCATATCATGCTGGTGGCAGGAATTAGCATACTGGGGACTTTTCATAAAGAACGTGGGCACCAGGGAGCTGTGACTTTTGTGAGAATGAGTGCTGACCCCATCATTGGATCTGGGGGGGGTTTAACCACTAGATAAACCAGTTATTTGTGGATTTTATTAGTGTCTTGGGGCTACTGAAATAGACGGTCACCAACTGAGCTTAGATGAACAGGAAAAGTCCCCTCCTCATTCTGGAAGCCCCAAGTCCAAAGTCAAGATGTCTGTGGGTTGGTTCCCTTGGAAGCTCTGATGGAGAGCATGCCCTCTCCCCTAGTGCCTGCAGGTCTCTCCACATTTATTGCCACTCTTGGCTTATGTCACTCCAGCCTCTACCCTAATCTTTATGTGGTGTTCGCCACATGTCCTGTCTAAATATGGTCATTTTCTTGTGAGGACGCCAGTCATGCTGGGTTAGGGACACCACGGATCTAGTATTAGGCCAGGATCTAGATACTAGATTGTTTTCACATCACAAATGAGTTCTGCAAGGACCCTCTTCCCAAATAAGTTCCCATTCTGAGGCACAGGGGAGGCAGTACAGGATTTCAGTATATCTTTATGCTGGTAACAGACACTTAATAGATATAGAACCTGAATCCCAACTGTTGAACATCACTGTTGTGGGGTCAGGACTAAGATAAATAACCATTCTATTAAATGTATTAGAAGAAAGTATTAAAAGAAGTAAGCACTGGGATGCTCCCTCTAGCAGTTCTGCAAGCCCCCTGCTGCAGATGAAGGGCCTTTGGGTGACATCCCAAAGGAAGTTCTATCTTTGTTCAATACAAACCCATTACGTGAAATACAGTTCACATTAGCAAAATAGTTATTTTATTGAGGGCATTTTTCTCTCTAAAATGGCATTTTGCACCCTATGAAGATAGCAACTTCTCTATTCTGAGAGCTCCCCATTGGATTTAAACCAGAATTTCACTCCCCATGGCTAGTAATTCAGAAACATCCACAGTTGAGGTCCTCTTCCCCAGTCAGCATGGTTGTGGGAAAAGTCAGCATTTCCTCAAAACAAAGAGCTTCTTTTACATGAGCTGACCATATGCTTGCCATCAACCTTCCCTGATCCACGAGAATGTCATTGCAAACGCCCATGTTTTCCCTCCTCTGAAAGTCTCTATTTATAGCTCTGTCTATTGGCATGCACGTGAGAAATCAGCACTGCCATTAGCAGCAGATGGATGGAGGCTCAGCCACATTTCCCTTCTCACAGGCTCTGTCTGCCGGGCATGTGGAATGACACTCCCTTGCTTGCTAATCCTCCTGTGATGCGAGACTCGGCACCCCCACCCCTCCCTCAGATCCAGGAATTATATGTGTGCCAACTGTACCACTCCCTTGACATCACAGCTTGACTTGCTGGGTTCTGATTTTGAACCTATATTTAGAGAGCAGGACAATGAGCAGTTTGTAAGGAGAGGAGCTGCCATCAATGAGGAAAACTTCACAGCAAGTCAGGTCAGAGCCCCATTCTCAAGCCAGCACATCTTTTGTGAGAATTTTCAGGCTTTTGTGCAGAAGCAGATTTTTCATCATTTTTACATTTATGTACTTTTTTCTGTTCTTTGCACACCTGGTTAGACAACAGTAAAAGCATATTTCTGCATACATGTTCTTTTAAATATTTATTAGTTTTACATATTTATTAGTTTACTACTAACTAGTTTATTTGTTAACTCTGTGCTATAATCTGCAAGACTCTCCCCAAAATAATAACTCAATACAATATAAGTATTTCATTTCAGTCACCTGATAATACAAGTTGTGAATTCTTGACCAGGGAGAGACTTCCTTCCCTGCAGTGATTCATGGGCCTACATTTTACCACTTTGTAGACCAGCCTTCCTGTAGGTATTATTATCACCATCACAACCACCACCACCATCACCGCTGGCATCATCATCATCATTGCCACCATCACCTCACCACACCATCATCACCATCACCACTGCCATCATCATCAACCCTACCACCACCATCACCAACCCTACCACTACCACCATCATCAACCCTACCACCACCACCACCATCATCAACCCTACCACCACCACCACCATCACCAACCCTACCACTACCACCATCATCAACCCTACCACCACCACCATCATTAACTCTACCACCACCACCACCATCACCAACCCTACCACCACCACCATCATCAACCCTACCACCACCACCACCATCATTAACTCTACCACCACCACCACCATCACCAACCCTACCACCACCACCATCACCAACCCTACCACCACCACCACCAACCCTACCACCATCACAATCACCAACCCCACCACCACCACCACTATCACCAACCCTACCACCACCACCATCACCAACCCTACCACCACCACCACCATCACCAACCCTACCACCACCACCACCATCACCAACCCTACCACCACCACCACCATCGCCAGCCCTTCCACCACCACCATCACCAGTCCTACCACACCACCATCATCATCATCTTCACTATTATCAACATCATATCATCGACATCACCACCATCACCACTACCATCATCATTACCACCATCATCATCTGCATCTAGCAGGTAGAAGGGATTTAAAAAGTATAGAGAACACATAGTTATTAAAAACCTGTGACCTAGACTCAAAATCCTTTTTTTAATCACTCATGTCTTGTTACTGGGGACTCAACACATGGGAAATCTCTCTGCAAGGGAACTTCAAGGAAAGACAGTCTCACTGCAAGTTTGGGAGACAAGGGAAATGGAATTTTGGGAGAACAGTGAACAGAATCTACTATGCTGGACTTTAAATCTGTCTGACCTAACATTTGATTATTTATTCCTAACCTTGGATTCAAGTGACGGTATCTCAGTTTACTTTTCATATAGTAACTACAACTATTAGCCACAACTAGCAGGCTCTTGGGACGTCCTTTGCTTGAGAGGGACTGATGCTAAGCATTTGCTGTAGTAAGTTTCCTTTGTTGCAATATGCAGGACTTTTCCAAGAGAAAGTAAAAAACATTGTGACTAAGGACATTATTCTGACTAATGCTGGGATTAACACTAGGAGATACCAAACTACCTTCATGCACTGTATCTAGCCTGTGTATGTGAATAAAGTTTTATTGGAACACAAGTATGCTCATTCATATATCGCCCATGGCTGCTTTTACTCTTCATTAACAGAGTTGAATTTTGCGACATAGGTAATATAGTCTGACTTGGGAGATATTTACAGTCCACTCCTTTGTAGGAAAAATATGTTGATCCCTGTCCTATACCATGAGTCTTCCAATAGGGTTCTTAAGAGCCTTGAGGTGCTTTGTGGCCCCCCTGGGGGAGCTGGGAGATAAAACTGGTGGATGATAGAGCCTCATAACCTTCTATAAGGTCAGCCCCATCTTAACCTCATTAGAGTGCTTTGTCAGTGTCCATTTGGGAAAATATAAGTTTGAAATTGATTACACATACCGTAATGTGGAATGTGAAGGAAATGGACCCTGATCTTCCTTCCTAGGGGTATCAAAAAGCTGAAGAAGTAGCCTTTACCTAAATGGTAGACTTATTTGAAGAAAAGAATCTCCTGGTGGGAGTCACAACATTCTTACATGCATTCATTCACCAACATTTGGTGAATGCTTTGCACATGTTCCAAGTGCAGAGGACAAAAGAGCGCTCATCACAAACAAGGTTTTGATTCTCAGGGAGCCTATGCCTGATGGAGGGAAGGCAGACAATAAGCAAATGGGCACAGCATGGGCGCTTTCTATCATCTCAGCTGGAGGAAATAAGGCAAGGCCATGGACAGTGAATGATTGAGTCCTCTTTTACTCAGTAAATTCAGGGCATGTCTTCCCAAGGAGGAGGACTTTGGAAAGGATGTAAATACCAGTGAGATCTGGAGAGTGTCTGGGGAAGCTGTACCAAATAAATTTGCAAGTGAAGCTTTGCAAACATTAAGGTGACTTTGCAAGCACCCTTCAGTGCCACCTCCCAGCATGGCTTACTGTCTGTTTCCCATTCTGTGCCCATGATGGGGTCCTTTATGTGCATCCAGGAATCCTGCCTGGTTTTCCTATCCACCTGACAAATACCTCCTCATTGTCACACAGACTCAGGTATAGCACAGCGACCCTGGTGACACTCTCCTCTGCCCTGCTCCAGTTTCCCAATCACTCTTTTCTCCCACTGGATCATGGATATTGTCATGTCATGTCATGTGTGTGTTTACATGAATGGGAGGAGAGGGCTAGTTTGAGTCTGGCTGTCCATCTAATCTTTAGTCACCCAGCCAGTGACCTACCTGCCACTGATACTTAATGACCATGAATAGCATTAGGTATTCATGAAGAAAAATAAAATTCATTTAGAAAAATAAAATGATAGCAGAAGAACCATTAACTATACATTTACTGAACATGTGCTGAGAACACTTCCAAAATCAACACATATAAACCCATTCAATATGAACAATAACCATATGAGTCAGGGACTATTATTATTTATGGAAGAAGATGCTAAAACCCAGAAAGGGAGAGTAATGTATCCAAACTCCCGTAATAATCATAATACAGAGGCACAATAATTGGTGTTTATTATGCTTGCCACTAAACATTTAATGTGGATTGTTTTATTTAATCCTCACACAACCCTCTGGGGCAAGTACTGTTGTTATTCTCATTTTATAAAGGGGGGAAATCAGGATGCAGAAGGGTTCAATAACCTGCCTAGGACAATATGACTTTTCTGTGGCACAGCTGGAGTTCAAATTCACAAGCACTTTGTTCCAGAATCCTTGTTTTCACTCCCACACTTGAATCTGGTGTGTTGGCATCAGAAAGGGGAGAGCCCTCACCAGTGTGTTATAAAGCTGGCGGCTCAAGGTAAACATTCAGCAGAATCCACCAACGCTGTGTCCTTGGGGCTGCATTGTGTGCCCAGTGCGGCTGCATCTTGCTTCTCTTGATGAAGAATTCTCCGCCTGGAACACTGTGTTTACTCCTGCTGTTGTCCTCCCATTAAATGAGGAATGAGCACAGCCATCCACAAAAGCAGAGTTACAGGGTGAGAACACAACACAGAGAATGCAGGAGGATTATTTATAGTACAGAGTCCCAGGCGGAAAAGACAGCGTATGAGGAGCTTAATCATTTCCCAGGGAATCAGCACCATGGACAGTGGCAATAGAGCTTCCAGAGGGTCAGGGCTGCAAACCAATTAAAATGACTTCTAGACACTTAACACACACAGCACTGAGCCTGAAAACAATGGCATGTTCTAGCCAGAAAGGAAAAAGCAACTCCTGATGTTTCATGCCCCTGTCCCCTTAAGCAGTGAGGCAGCTGGCCACACAACTCGAAACATTTCAGGTTCCTTGATAATGAGTGTGTGGCCTCATTACTCTGGTTGGCATCTCTTGGTAAAAAAGAAAACATTCAGCAATCAGTCCGCCTTGACACTTTCAAAGTGTCCATGCCAAGCACCACGTGAAGGTGGATCGGGCTGGGGGACTGCTTTGTATAACTCCATCAAGCCCCATTCAACTGCTTCCCCAATTACCTTTTCCCCTCATTAAATATATGCCTTGATGCTTAAGTCAGTTTGTTTTGCTTACAGTAGTCAGAATTCTAAACTCAACTCAAACAACAAGGAAGATTCCAAGGATTCAGTCACACTACAGAAGCTGGGGGTTTGCAGGGTAGGACTAACTTTGGACTTGCCTGCAACTTGGGTGCTGTTGGGAAGCTGTTTCTCCAGTTCTTGCAACTGCTTTCAGTTTTGTTGGTTTTATCCTCAAGGTTATGCATATACAGTCAATGGGCACCCCTGGCCGACACCCCACTGTAGTTTTTTGAGACTGTTGCAACAAATCACCACAGACTGGTGGCTTGAAACAAGAGACATTTTTTTTTCTCCCATTCTAGTATTCAGAAACCTGAAATCAAGGTTCTGTAGGAAGGCCTCCTTCTGGAGGCTCCAGAGGAGAACCCCTTTATGCCTCTCTCCTGACTTTTGGTGCTGCCAGCGCTTTGGTTTTTCTTGGCTTGTAGCCACATCATTCTGATCTCTGCCTCCATTTTCACAGGGCTTTTTCCCTGTGCCTCAAGTCTCCCTCTCTTTCTTTATGAATAAAGTAGTCATAGGGTTTAGGCATCATTCTAACTCCAGGATCATCTTACTTTAATTTCATTTTCAAAGACATTTTGCAAATAAAGTCACATGCAAAGAAGATACTGGGATTAGGATTTGACATATCCTTGTAGGGCAAAACTCATCCTATTGCACATATCAGTGTATCAACCCCAACATGAGCAGAGCAAACCTCAAAAATCCTGAGATAATTAGCTCTGATTAGCTCTGACCACCTGGCTTAAGGAGTAGATCTACTTCTATGCTAATTTCTGCAGCTAGAAGGATTCAGTGCTCATGCTGGGCTGTCCTCCAACCTTAGATAAAGATCACACCAGTTTGAAGAGCACAGAAGCCAAAGCAAAACATCTAGACAAACACTTAGCAAAGAAGACAGGCACTCAATGTGAATGAATTGATTAAAACAGTAACTGAAGAACCAACGGAAAGTGAACTGGGAAGAAGCTGTCACATAAAAGTGTAGCATACTTGTTGCCAAATTCAACTTGATCAGGGGTGCTGGTATCATTTTCAGGCCATTAAAAGATCCAAGAGTGATAACATTGGATTGAGTGGATGTCTATATGAAAAGGAAACACTGATGGCACATTTGAATCTTTTACTGAATCACCGGCACCTTGTAGACATTCATGAAGGACTTTATAGAATAAAGGACTGAAAACGTAAATGAATATATGAATAGAAAATGATCAAGAAGGATGAATGAACAATTGGGAAACTCCTCTCGAGTTTCACAATTTTAAAAATCATGCTTGGATTTTGCTTTTGTATTCAAGTTAGGATCATCCATGCCATGGGTGGGCTTCGAGCTTGGGGCACAGTTCTGGGCACAGAGCCAATGTAGACTTCTTTATTTGTTGTTTCAGTTCTGCTTTATTTCTGCCAACTTGGGCAACCTAGTGGACCCTCAGAAGAGGCTGCTTAATGTGTTTCGTTAGCTGATGGTCCTTTTTCTTGAATTCTTTTTCATCTCTCAACCATTTAGGAAAAACTATTGAAATGCACATGCCATCCCTTTTCAAAGCTTCTTTGACCAAATGTATTCTTCAGTGCCCTTTGTCAGTCCACTGTTTACTTGTGTGCATTGAGCCCCTACTGTGTCTCAAGCAGTATCACAGCAATAGGGGAATTGTTGGTGAACTAGCAAAGGCTCTTCCCAGCTTCTCTCAAGCTCCTGCAGTGTATGTTCCAGTAAGGAGAGACCTAAGATACTTGCAAACAAATGAAATGAGTAAGCATGAAGTCAGAGAGGTGCTCTGAGATGGAAAGAGAGCTGAGTTGAATGTGGACGCTGTGTTTGCTAGGCTGCTGTGATGTGGGTGGGAGGAGACTACACCCTCCGAGGACAACAGGACTTGGGTGACAAGGAAGTATCGGTTGTTGTTTTATGAAACCACTGCAGTGACGCCACGCCGCGTGCTGCCAGTGGGGATTCTCTTGTATGATCCATCTCGCAGATGGAAAGGGAAGCTATGGGGGGAAATAAACAACAAACAAGCAGAACCTTGCAAAGGAACCAACCTGCATGTAAGGAGGAGGAGA
Organism: Talpa europaea; assembly: GCF_964194135.1. NCBI lineage: Eukaryota > Metazoa > Chordata > Mammalia > Eulipotyphla > Talpidae > Talpa > Talpa europaea. The sequence goes on along the minus strand of NC_140079.1, from coordinate 99,736,957 downwards.
GTCGTATACATGGCTGATGGGGCTACCCGAGGGAGCAAGTCAAAGGCATTTCGGGGCCGTGAAATGACACATCCCTTCCTTTCTAAAGCTTTTTGTAGCCTGTCTTCAGCATTCAGGGAAGAAAAAAGCCTCTGTTGCCTCCTTGAAATTCTTGGCTATTTTTCTGGTTTTGGTGAGATCAAGTTTTTTGCAGGGCTGTGGCCTTAATCTTTTCTGGCAGGAGGCTCAGAAATGAAAGATGATGTGAATAAACCACGGACCTTCTGTGGCTCCGACAGCGCCTTCTAGAGAGCCAGCATCTCACCTTCCACCCACTTTTCTTCTGCTCCCTGAGATGTTCTGTTCCTTGGAAGTTAGGATATCTTTACTCCCAGTGATTTGTGAGAAGACTTCTCTTATTCCCAAAGTAGCCACAGGCAGCTGCTTTAAAATGACAGTGAACCAAATGGTTTTGTTTGGTAAGTTTTGTGACATTTCTGGGGTGGCTGAGAACTGGAGGTGACTTCACAGCCACAACAGACGAGGAAGGCTATTTCGCTCCTTCTGCTGGTGCTGAGCCCCTGAGGGTAAATGTTACGTCAATTATTTTAAATATTCAGTAAACACCTCATGTAGAAACTGCCATGGAAGACTCCGGGGACCAGACCTTGTCTTCTAAGAAATCACATTCTGTTGGGTGGTGGTGGAGACATAGTCTCAGGCAATTATGTAAGTCCTCACTTGGCATCATCAAGAGATTCTTGGAAAATGCAACATTGATCAAAATGGCTTACAAGGAAAACAGGTGGCTGAAAAATGTTGTGTCCGGTGTGAGCTGGTATTATTCTTTTTCTCATCAGTGTCATCAGAGAGACAATATTATTCTGTGGACTTGCTGTGTTTCATCACAATTGGGTAAAATGCTGAAATGTGAAATACAGAGGGCTGAATCAACTGAAATTAGGAAGATCCCCCAGGGAGATAATTTTTTAAAGATTTATTTATTTATGCATACAAGAGCTGGGGTGCAGGCCAGAGATACAGGGAGCGTGTGTGTGTGTGTGTGTGTGTGTGTGTGTGTGTGTGAGAGAGAGAGAGAGAGAGAGAGAGAGAGAGAGAGAGAGAGAGAGGATTCAAAGAGACAGAGTGGGAAACAGAACAGGCAGACTGACTGAAATACACTGCTGAGGGGAGCAGCAGGGGAGAGACAGGAGAGGTCTGCTGCGCCATGTGGGTAGCTCCCTGGCAGGGGATCGAACTTGTTCTGCAGTGGCTGTTGGATAACTTCATAGCATCTTAACCCCTTGGGCCATGAGGGAGGCCCCACCCCAGAGATTTTTTTCTTCACCCCCTCTAAGCCAGATTTTGTGACATAGTTGGTGCTTGCTAACAACAATAACAGTTTGAATAAATGAAAAAATTTGTGGGTGATCTGCAGACATGCTCAGTAAGAATCTTGCCATAGCCAAATTATTATTTATAAAATGGAATATAAACTGATATTCCTTTCCTTTTTTCTAATATTCCAGGTAGCATGATCTCACTCTGCTAGAACTTCCAGGAAACTTTCTCTGTTGTTTCTCCTGCTTGCTTGAATGGTCTCTAAGTTCTTTCTGACTCTACCAGCGTCATCACAGTGTTCAAAACTGTGTGGTTTTCAAAAAAAAAATGTGGAGCAATCTGCCTTATCAGTATCTCTTCCAATTAATGTAATCTTGTTTCTGTTATTTCCACCATATTTTTCAATCCAGCGAGCCTCATTACATTTGCAAGTGCATTAAATTAGGGCCTCTATAGAAGGAGAATGATGATTATCAGCTAATTTAATTATGTTTCTACATTTGCAGCATTTAATGATGTCTGCCATTGTTGTTGGGGATTCCTACATGGGTGCTAGGTAGAAATTAGCATTGATCCCATGTGAAGTTTACATTATCAGATAAAACTTGACAGCTCGTTGAGGTGCTTGTTCAGTAATTTTTGAATCTAATCAAAATTGATTTATGTGCGATCAAATTACAGGAATAAAGAAACAGTTTCACATAATTTAGTTGCTGGTTCCAGCCTTGCCTGCCTCTGAAGTCACACCCACGTACATCTTTAGTTTTATGCCAATATTTCATCAAGCTCTGAGGGTCTGTGAATTTTTTTTTTCTTTTTATTTTCAGATTGCATAGTGGTTGGGTACTCCTCACCTCCTGTTTTAGATCCCACTGAACATCTATGTCCCCTGGGTCTTGTGTCCTGTTTAGCAAGGAAAGATCTAGATCATGCAGGTGGGGAGGTCCCTGAGGAAACCTGGGGTGTTCAGGAGCTGGGTGCTGACTCATCACCCTTCTGCCTTCCGATTCTTCCCCATCCCTCAGGATTCCCCATCAAGTCAAAAGTAAGTACACCAACCCAGTGGGAATTAAACCCAGAATTCAGCTTATTGCTTGTGAAGCTGTATTGGAAGGTGATCTTTTTCCATTTGTTTGGCAGACACTAATTTCCTAGGTATTGTGTGCCAGATGTGAAGGTCTTTCCACACAAAAATCCACCTCATCATTATAGTAACTTAAACAAATTAATATCACCCCCCATCCCCATTTTGAAGACGAAGACACGAAAGCACAGAAAGCTGGAATATTTTGCCTGACACAGCCCAGCTGGCTCGTGAGAGAGCCAGGGTTCCGGTCCAGGTGACCTGGCTTGTCGCTTCTCTTCCAGCTGCTGTTGGCTCTCTGTCCCCCGCCTCCTTCACCCCCACAACCCCATCTGGAACGTGGAACTGGCTGAGCTGGAGGGGGATGCTGATCCACCTCTCACCACAGGGAAATGGGATCCAATGAAAGGAAACTTGGATCTGGCCTTTGGAAGTGGTGCCCTGGGTCCTGCCCTAGGTGTATTTACCTGTCCCAGGTATTGCACCTGTCCTAGGTGATCCTAGGAAGCAGAGGTCAAAAGAAAAACATGTAGTTTGGAAGTAGCAAGTGGGGGAAAGAGAAGAGGGCAGGGGACGGGCAGAGGAGAGGGCCAGGACGAGGGAGAGGCGCACCTGTGAGAAAGGTCATTCTAGCCCCATCAGTTAGACGGGGTCTGGGTGAGGAAGAAGGCTGGAAACCTGCTTCCCTGAACACTGAGCACAGTGGGGGATCGGAGTGAGCCCAGGGGTGCAGGCAAGGATGGGAAGACAATCGGTAACCCCTAGACTGAGCCTTAAGAACTCATGACATGGGATGGATGAGGTCACTGCCCCTGAAAATCAGTGTCATCTTCCCCGAGGGCACGGCAGTGAGAGGGATTGTTTGTGCTCAAGGCTGCGGGGACCATGGGCCTTTGGTGGGGGTGAGATGAAAGCCCCGTTGTGAAAGGGCAGGATGATGTTTGAATAGAACAAGGAGAGTGTTCGGGAAACACTCAGACCTTCTCTGGGGAACACACACAGTCCCTAAAGTTGGCATCTTCAGCTCTTTTCTGTTTGGGGCCCAGCTAACTGTCACCACTCTGACAACAGGGATGGGCACCTGCGAGGTGCTGCAGGGGGAGCCTCCAAGTGCCGTGCATGGCCGCTGTGTGTGAGCCTGAGCCGCCCCCTCACTGGTTCACCAGGAATCCCCGTCTGTGAGACTCACTTCAGGGATATTGGATGAGGGTCCTGTTCTTCCTCTGTGTCCAGCTGGGCGCAGCTCACCCTTATCTCTGCAGGGAAGTCTCTTAAGATCTACACTCAGTTGTAGCCAAAGAATATTTTGTATCTTGTTCAAAGGGGCAGTATTGATGGAGGTGCTGGGGTGAAAGGATGTCCTGCGCAAACTCCATACAGGCTTTGTAGATGCCACCCCCACTCCATCAAGACACTGGGAACTACAGATCCCATGATCCCCAAAGGGAGGTCGCGAGGACCTAAGGGCGGAGTTAAGCAGCCATTTTCTCAGGTTGGGTGTTTAACTGGCCATGTTAGTGGGGCCACTTTTTTCTCTTGGCTCGTGCTCTCAGCCAGGCATATTTGGTCTTGGTGGGTCATTTGAGATTCCAGGTGGGCGGAATGGATAGGACGCATTTAAGACTTTATCTCCCTCTTTTCTCCCTGAGTTGTACATTTCCTCATTTCCCTTTCCCTTGTAAATAAACCTTTTGTTAACCTTTAGTGTGTGCCTGCAGTTTAAGTCCCCTTTAAGTGCGTGGGTGAGGACCCACAGTCAGGCAACCCCTTTTATATCAGGGTTGCCCTGCAACAGAGGGTTGATTGATTGCAAACCTGGAATCTCCTAAGAGTGGATTAGGCTCCAACAGAGGGAGGGGTGGTGCCTGGGCAAGCACATGCTGTTACTTTCAGCTTTTTTTTTTTTTTTTCATTTTAAAGATTTATTTATTTTTGCCTTGAAGAACTGGGGTATAGACCAGAGGTTGAGGGGTGAGAGGATTCACCAGAGACAGAGTGGGGAGCAGAACAGGTGGAACTACTGAAACACAAGGCTAAGGGAAGCAGCAAGGAGAAAGGAGAGGTCTGCTGAGCCATGTGGGTAGCTCCCTGGCGGAATTGGACTCAGACCATACTGGTGATAGCCTGAGACTAACTCCTAGGCCACCAGGGAGGCCCCTAGGCTTGTATATTTTTCAATATCTTGTATAGTTTTTCAGATCTAGACAAGATGATGGGGTCACCACCAGCCCCCACCACCCTGGGATTCTGCATTCACATCCACCCATTTGTTTTAATGCACCCCCAGCCACCTCTCTGCATCTCTCCTCCCCTTAATTTGCTTCTGGTGCCTTTCAGAGTGTGTCCCCGACATTGACACCCTTCACCCTTGAACACATCAGGATGCACCTACCTCTTTAATGAGAATTTACTATCTTTTTTTTAGGTAATATATTTATACAAAAATGCATAAATTTAAGTGCTCCATTTCATGAGGTTTGACAAGCAAACACACAGTGTATAACACAAACCTCTGTGAAGACAGAGAATTTTCACTCCAAAAGTTTAGGCTTGATTTGTATGTCTAAAAAAATTGCATATTTAACCTATGAGTCCCTGGATGATTTAAGTCAAAAGGGGAACTTGTGAGTATGATTTATATTGGCTAGTATAGGTGGCATCAGATGAGGCAAACACTGTCACAGTTAGAGGCCAGGAGAAGAGTTAAATTGCTCCTGGCCCCCTTCCTGTTAGAATTGTCTTCAGATGCTCATGAGAGCAGATATGAGCAAGATTCCTTTGATGTCATGTCCAAGAGGAACAGAAAGGAACACGCTTACTCCTCTCACTGACATGTCCAACGACTTTTTGCTCTGAAAGTACAAATGGCGTCAATTTTTCAAAGTCAGCCCTGATTTACATTTTATTTTTTAAGTATCCATTAATGTCACAAATACTTAAGTTGGGATCAGCTGTCTTGCTTTAAAAAAGGGGGGCTCTGCTTTCATCTTTTGACCCCGAAACATGTAGGTGAAAATCAACATTAATTGGCAGGCTGGATGCGGGGTGGGGGGTGGGGGTGAGGGTGTCCAGCTGCAGTATCCTTGGAAAAAGTCTTGAGAGACTGAGGATGGCAACTGATTTTAATTAACAGCAGGTGGGTCTTCTGGTCAACCATTTGACATTTGGGTGGCTCAGAGAGTCGCCTTTCCCTTTGAACCACATTTACTTCTGGCTTAATTAGTCCTTCTGAAATAGCCTTGCTATTAGCAACAGCCTTCCCATTTAAGATCCTTTTAGCCAGAACTTTTATTTTTTATTTTTCATTCTTCTCATTTTAGTACCGGCTTAATGTTATAAAGGGCTTGGGCTAACTCATTTTAATGACCTCTGCTACATAAATGCTAATTTTACATTTGGCCTTATTTCAGTGGGTTTTTTTTTTTAAAGACCATTGCTTTCAGAAGGACAAAAATGGAAAGATTAAACCCCTTAGTGTCATCTGCCTGAAAAATCCTGTGGTTTCTTCTGACAGGAAGAGGGTTTCAAATCCCTCCTTGGTCTGAGCTCCAGTGCTTGACATATCATTATTGAACTCAGCTGCTTCATCTTCACCTTCACCCAGTTAATTAAGTAACTCATTGAATGTATTATTCAGTTTTGATTCCCCTGCCCACGACAGAGAGAGATGGAGCCTGATTCTTCATCCTTGCCCTCCTGCCACTTTCTCTTACCTCTTCCTTCCTCACATCCAGCAACAGAAAAGGAGAGAGGAACCTCATGGGAGTGTGATGGGAGAAGGGGAAGGCGGGAATTGTTTACCTAGTCAACCCCTCTTCAGGTGCTGGGTGTTTGCTTTCTTAATGAAACTGCTAGAAACAAGATGAGGTTGTTGATGATGGTGATGATATGTCTCGAAGATAATGACATCACAATATGCAAAGCATTGTCTTAGGTCTTAGGACTGCGTCCTTCTTATATGGCCTGATTTAATACTCATTACATTCCTTTGGGGGACACACCGGTGAGAACCTCACTTTACAGGCAAGAAGGCTAAGATGACATCGAGTTAACTCGTTCGTTCAAATCTCACTGCTGATCTGCATCAGATGTATGATTTGAACTACCGATGAGGTGATTCTTAATACAATACTGAGAGCATCGCGGCTAGGTGTCTGGATTTGCAGACGAGTGTATAACCCTAACATTAGAGTGTTGGGATCTGTGATGAAAATAGCAGTTGAAGGTGGTCCCAGGGGTGGGCCGCCTGCCTCTCTCAGCCTGTTGATGACAGGGGGCTGATGCTCCTTAGGATAGTGGTCCGCAGCCAGGGGTGACTTTATTCCCCAGGACATTTGGTCAAACGAGGATGCTTGTGACCCTTTATGTGTGTGTGCATTAAATTCAATAAAACATGTTTAATTAAATACAGCCTGTTGAGGAGATATGAATTGGGGAGGGGCAAGGGGTTCTGCATGGGGACTTAACTAATTGGTTAAGTTGACCCAACTGGAAATAAACAAGGGGAGACATTTAATATGCATGAAAGTAGAGGAAGGGGCTAGGGGAGGGTGGGTGTGTACAGGAGGTAGAAAGAAGCACGAACATGGAAAGGCAGAAATGTAGAAGGTCAAAGTCAGGGTGATGGGAATAGACTGGTAATTGTGGATCTGAGAAAGAATTAGAGGTTAGTGGGTAGCTAAACAGGAAGATAAGGGGAAGTAAAGGGACAAATAGAATAAAACCAAAACAGGCATTTGCATTTCAAAAGCAGAAATGGGGGCGGGGGTTGGCATGAGAAGGAAGTCCACAGCAGCCCTGCCAAACCAGTATCTATTCAGTGAGGGGTATTGAAATATTTTTGTTGAATTTAACCAAGTTCATGCATACCTAAGAGAAGGAAACAGCCTTATCAAGAGGGTTAACTAGAAGGCTTAGCTTTCTTTACCCTGAAATATATTTGGGGGTGGGAGACCCCGTGGAAAGCACAAGCTGTATGGGGAGGTGGGTAAAAGCCAGCCCTGATATCATCTTTGTATTTCTCTGACCCGTTCTTTCTCTGGTCCTTCCTGGATAAATGCTAGTGCCAGGGACTGATCCAAGGTGAGGATCCGGAATGGAAAAACACAAGTGCAGGTCCTCGCCTGCGCGGCGCTGAGTGGAGGGGGGTGGAGACAGAACAACCAACAGGAAAACCAATGTTTAAGAGCAAATCGTGGTCAATGCAATGAAGGAGCCAGAACAAAGAGGGAAGATACTTGAACAGACATGAGTACAGGAAGCAGGGCCAGCACTGGGTTGTCTTAGCAGGAGCTTTGCAAAGGGAAGACAAGGCCAGCAAAACAAACACCTCAAAGGCAGTCTCCTGCAAACTTGAGAAGCTGGGAGGGATCTTTGTGGCTAAAGGGGGGTGAGCAAGAGTAGGCAGGAATAGTCGCTAGAAAAGGGGTCTAATGGGGGCTCTGGGGAGCTGGGTTTCATCCTCTGAGACACAAGAAGCCATGAGGGGTTCTAGCAGAGACACTGAACAATTTGATGGGTGTTTCATAAGAACACACCTGGGTTTGATTTCTGTATCTGTTACTCATTAATTTCAAGCCATGAACAAAGTGTCCCCATCTCTGCGCCTCAGCGCCCCTCCCAGCACTGATCATAAGGACCCTCTCCTGGAGATTGCTGTGGAAGTGACGTGTGCAAACCTCTTAGGGGTGGACGTGACGTGGAGTCAGCTCTCACTGCATGCTAGCTAAAAATTAAAAAGGTAACAACAGCAGATTTGGGGATGCTGGGACCAGTTATTACAAAGCTATTGGAAAGGAAAAGCAATATGACCTCGTGAGTGTTGGCAGGAACATAAGCAGCATAACCAGTACCCTCAGCGCCGCAGCCCCTTTGGGATTGGGATGTTGTCCGATTGCAGGAGGGAGGCGACCAGAGGCAGGGGAGGTTCTGGGGAGAGAGGCGGTGGACTGTGGTGGAGGAGGTGGGATCCTATTCCTTGGTCATCCACAGTGCACGTGGGACCTTAAAAAATAGGGCTACCCTATGATCCACCTCTGGGTGCACCTCCAAAGGTATAGAGTTACTAGCTCAAAGAGGCAGCTGCACCCCAAGTTCGTGGCAGGGTTGTTGGCAAGAACCAAGACGTGGAGAAGCTGGGAGGGGTCTTTGTGGCTAAAGGGGGGTGAGCAAGATAGGCAGGGATAGTTGCTAGAAAAGGGGTCTAATGGGGGCTCTGGGGAGCTGGGTTTCATCCTCTGAGACACAAGAAGCCATGAGTGGCTGTGAGCAGATGGACGGGCAGTGACTATGGGCTCGGGAGAGCCAGAGAGAGGGCGGAGGGAGAAAGACATGGCAGGGCACGGGGCAGACACCGCCCTATAGGCACCGTGTGGCCTGGGGAGGAAGGAAACCCTCAGCTTACACAGCTCGGGTGCACCTCGAGGGCTGTGTGCTGAGTCGGGGAGACTTTACATGGCCGGTATGAGCAATGACAGGCTCTCAGGAAAGGAGGCCCGAGCCCGGGACGTCAGGGGCGGGGGGCCAGGGGTGAAGAGGGTCAGCGGTGTGATGACCACGGTGGGGCTGCGTGCAGCGTGGGGGCGAGAGTACTGCCGTGTCTCATACGTGAAAGTCTCCACGCCACGGTGGGTTTGTGCAGTCTGGGGTGCGGAACAGTCAGTGGCACAGGACAGTTTGGGGACCGCGTGTCCACCTCATCAGTCCCCTGGCCGAGCCTGTTCTCTGGGTATCAGAGAGATGTCACCGCGTGACGCTGCCTTTTGTCTGCTGCCCACACGCAGACTCCCCTGGGGCAGACAGAGGAGCGCGTCACCGACACCCTCGGTGGATTCAGTGGCGCACAGAGGAGCCTCTGGAGGTGGGGGGCTGCCTGGCAGGGCGTCGCCCCCGGATGAGGATGGGCTGCCCGATGGCTGGAAGCGCCTGTCCTGCCCTCCCTGCCCGCGGGTGCAGACGGAGGAGCTTCGGCCGAGACCCCCAGAGTGGCCTAGGCCGGCTTTCTCAGCGGCGCTCTCCTTTTCATTATATTTGCTATTACCGGGGCTGAGCTTTTCCCTTCAAACCTGTTAACCTTCTAGCAGGGGACGGGACCGTGTGAACTCTGAGACGGGAGCTGATGGGAAATTGCGAGCCTCCAAAATAGGGGGGAGCTTCCTGTTGTTCAGTCCTGTAGGGATTATGAGGCGGGTGGAGGGGGGGTGGAGAGAGACAGGAAGGAGGGGGAGCAACTGGCCCATCAGCTCTTGCACGCAGGGGCACCTTCTTCAAGCAGGAGAGCCGCGCCCCTGTGTCGGTGCCAGGGCCAGGAGGGCACCCACCTCTGTGGGTGAGGACCACGAATACGCCTTTCCCAGGGTGGCAAGGGCGCATCCTTGGTACCCTTGCGTGTCCACCTGGACAGCCCCATCTGGCTCAAGGAGGGCCTGCTGGCACTTGGGCGGTGCTGCTGCCATCACTGCGTGAATAAGTGACTTCGAAACCAGCCTCTGTGCTCGGCCCTCTCTGCCTTCCTTGGAGCAGCAGCTGCACCTCTAGCCACTAAGCTGCAGCATCGAGGGAGACTCGGGTCAGACCAGCAGGTCCGTGGTCAGCTGCCTCTGCTGGGTGCTCATTTCATCGCCATTTCCGGAACACCATGACCTGGTCTGGGGAAAGCACTTTCACGGGGAGCGGGGGGCGTGTCGCGATGAAGCCGAGTGACGGGGTAGTGAAGACACCAGCTTTTGAGTAGAACCAACCTGTTTCCAGCCCCAGGTCCAAGGTTTGCTTGTGACCTTGGACAAGACACCCGACCTTCCTGTGTCTGCTTAAACGGGGTTAGCATGTGCCTGCCCCTGGATTAAGTGAAGGTCCCTGTAATTAATATGACACGTGTGCGTGTGCTGTATGTCACATACAGGTGCATGCGATCCTGTCCATAGGTGGCCTTTGAAGAGGTCGGATATATTGGTGGCCGCTGAGGAGATGATAACGTCATGGGAGAGACAAGGCACCCAGAGATGCATGAGAAACCCAAGCTTAAAGGAAAGCGGGCCTACAGCAGAGGGCAGCGGCAGGGCCTCGTCCCAGGAGGGCTGTGGGGGGAAGGGCCTGGTCCCAGGAGGGCCAGGGGTGAGGGCAGTGACCTGGGAGGAGCCGCTGTTTCTGGATGGGAGCAGAGGCGGGAGACCGACCATGGTTGCAGGTGCCTGGGTGAGCAGAGGGAGGGTGAGGCTGAGGGACACGGTGAGCCACATTTCTAGAACGTGAAGCGTGTCAGTAGGCAGCCGGGTTCAGGCTGGGCAGCGTCTGGGGAGGACTCTGGGAGAAGGTGAGTCTGACGAGGGAGGCGGGCGGTCAGGGCGCGTGGGCCAGATAAATCCCAGCACTTTTATGCTCTTGTCAATTCAAAATTATCTTCAGGCAATGATGTACCAAAAGGAGATTTTATTAGATTTAATTGTATGTTTCGCCACATAAACTATTTTGACACACTTGTCCAGCCAAGCTCCTATGGGAGGTCAGCATCTAATCCCTGTGAGGACAGAGCAACCAGGCACCAAGTTATTAGTCCTCCAATTAATAGACCAGAAATCAGACCGATGTGTTAGTTTTTATCACCTGGAAGTCGTAAAACAAACAAGCAAACAAAAGAGCAGAGCAGATATTGAGACTTTAAAAGAGTAAAATTCTACAGTGAGTGCTTTAAATCAGGACCTCACACAGTGCAGCAGACCTCTCCTGTCTCCCCGCCGCTCCCCTCGGCAGTGGATTTCAGTAGATCCGCCTGTTCTGCTCCCCACTCTGTCTCTGGGGAATCTTCTCACCCCCTGGCCTGTACCCCAGCTATTCTACCCAAAAATAAATTCAAAAAAGGATTCAGGCAGTGTGTTCATCTTGTATAGAGAAGGAAGAATAATATGGGGTCTCCCTGGTGGCGCAGGGGTTAAGCACAGCACTATGAAGCTGTCTGCAGCCACTGCAGCTTGAGTTCGATCCCCAGCCAGGGAGCTACCCACATGGCGGTGCAGACCTCTCCTGTATCCCTGCTTCTCCCCTCAGCAGTGGATTTCAGCCAATCTGCCTGTTCTGCTCCCCACGCTGTCCTTGGTGAATCCTTCCCACCACCCCGCAACACACACACACCTCTGGCCTATACCCCAGCTCTTGTATGCATAAATAAATAAGTCTTTAAAGTAATAATAATAATAATAATAGTCACAATGAAATTATCTAATGTGTAGGATTATATGAGCGTGAACCTCAACGTGAAGGCTGTGGCTGTAGAAACAAGTGTGCTGGCCCCAAGTTCATGACGTATTTTCTCTCAGTGCCAGCAGCAGCCTGACGGTGCCAGGACAGGCACTGACATCTTCTCCCCAAATGCATGAACAGGGGCTCAGTCAACACACACGCCAGTCCGGGTAGCTGGTTCGAGGTGGAATCGGGTTGGGTCCATTCCTGACACTTCTGCCTCAGGTGTTTTGACTCCAGCCAGAGGTGCGAGTAAAAAGGCACCTTCTCAGTGCATTTCCCCTCAAATATCACTGGGAATTAGTTCACTATCTTTGTATTGCCACGCGTTCACCTTGCCCCAGTTCCTCAAGAGGTTGGTATACCAATGAAGAATAATAATTTGTTATTATTTTTTTTAATTTCCTTAATTTATTCCAAAAGTCTTTAGACCCAGAAGTCAGAGGTTACAGACCTCTACCCCACCAATACATTAAAGGTCAATTCACAGTTTTTCTCCTTAATTTAATTTGGCAGGTAGACTTTGAGCAAAGGGGCTGCAGGTGAGTGGTTAGGCTGCAGGTGAGTGGTTCCAATGTCGGAGACACTGGGAACACAGGTGAGGGTCCCTAGGGGTGGACGGAATGGCTCCCCACCCCAGGGTGCTACTCAGTCCAGCAATCAGTCAACACCCCAGGCATTAGTAAGAGCTGCATCTTCGGGATGCTGCTCGCAGAGTCAGTGTAGAAACGGGGGTCTGTACCCTGAGATCGGAAATGGGATAGGAGGAGCCTTGGGGGTCTCCCATGATGAGGAGGGGTGATTCATATGCTCTGCCATTAGACGTGGGCCCTGCCACATAGATGGGGTTCCCCTACAGAGAGGTCGTTTCTGGTAATAACCCTAATTCTGGGTAAGACCCCTAATTTGCGTCCTTCTGGGTAGGTAGGGGAGTGGGCATAGAAGTTTCTTGTGAGCGGGCAGAGTCTCACGGGCCCTCCCTCTGAAGCACCCCCCAGGCCCACATGGCGCAGGGCCTTCCCTTCGGCCTCCAGAGCGGATGGAACTCCCCGTGGAGCGCAAGCGCCAGTCCTGGCTCCTCTCCCAGCTGACCTTGGAGCAGGTGATGCTCCCCAGGCCTCCCATCTGTTTCCGCCACCTCCTCCTCTAGCCCCCCCCCCCTTGGTGCTGTTTCCAGATAAAAATAAAAGCAAGAGTAATAACAACACCACAGCAACGCAGAGCCTCCCAGGGCCGAGACCGCGGTGATGGGCTGTTCAGGCGGAGGCCGAGAGTCCTTCTAGAAGCGACCCCGTTGCGGGCTGGCTCTGTGGGCATGCCAGCGACTTTTCCTAGCCCCTTCCTAATCTTCAGTTTGGTTGCTTAACTGGAGTGCACTAAACTTCAATTTCATAATTGCATCCTCAAATCCCTTAATGAAGGTGCCTATCAAAGTCTAAATAATTACTCGGTAATTTTGTATTTGCAAACTCCAGCCCGGCTGTTTACACCTTTCTGTGGTTCAAATGGGAGGTTCAGGGGCCCACCTCACCCTCTTTTCTGAATCAGGGGCGTTTCGAGGACAGCTCCCCTGTCCTCCAGGGGGCCGGTTCCACCTTCTTCTCTGCTAGCCCCACCTCGGTCTTTTTCTTCTGCTATTTGTGATCCACCAGAGCTCCGCCTTCTGGTTTGGCCCTGGGGTACAGGTGTGGATCCTCACCTGAGACTCCTGGGGTCTTGCACCCCAAGGCCTGCCTTCGTGAAGGGGTCCCTGTGAGCCTGGCTCGCCCTTCTTACCCCTCAATAATTACTCCCTCCTTTGGCCAGTATCTTCAGCTCATGGGAAGCACCCCCACAGGCCTGCAAGGCCTGTGCCCCTTTGCCCTCTAGTTCTTTGGGCTGGAGTCGTTGCTTAATTCTTCCTAAGAGCCCATCAGGGCAAGCACTGGAGACCTCCCAGGAGACTGGAGGCCAAAAACAAAACAAAACAAACCCACAGGCGTAGGAAGCCTGGAAGCTGTTGCAGGTGCTGCTCTGCCTTCCTGCCCTGAGGAGGGTGCCTTTAGAGGCTGGGCCCATCAGAACCCCAGAGTAGCCACATCGGGGGGCAGAAGCCAGCTGAGGAGCCCCGACTTCTGTGCTGGTGTTTTTCTCCCTGATGCGGATTTTAAGCACAGCGACTTGTTGAGAGAGTTTGCAGCTGACAGCTCCTGCAGAAGTATTATTCTTAAAAGCGGCACTGAAATTATTCACCTCATGTAAAAACAAGTGTGATTTACATCTAATATGGGTAATTACTTTTACAGTTAATTAAAAGCTCTCTCATTAAGCTCCTGCTGAGACGCCAATGCATAGCTCTTATTTGCAAACAGACCCTTGCTTTGCTCTCACCTCCCTGCCTTCTTGCTCCTTACCTGAGAGGGGCTGCTGCCTCCCCAGCAAATTTAATTGCGCTGAGTCAACAGCCCAGGGCCACCTGGCTTTTCCCTGCAGCCCTCTTCGCTCTCGCGTGTCCCTGACAAGCAAGCTGCCAGAGATGTAGGATGAAGAGAACCAAGTAATTTGTGGGGGTGAGGGTGTTATCTTCTGAGAAGGAAGTCACAGGGGAGAGATGAACGCCCAGCTCTCTTCATTTGCATGAGAGCGAGATAGAAATTTCTTGTGTGGGCCAAGAAAACCTGCCCTCCAGGCCCTTAAAATGCCTCCAAATGTTTACGAAGTCAGGGCTTGGCATTCTGACCCAGCAGACTGAAGCAGATTTGACTCTCCTGGTGGGCCGGATTTCTCTTGCAATCTTAGCTCTTTTACACACATTTTGGGTCATTTTTCTGGTTTCGGGTGAAACCGCCCTGAAGCCCTGTCTCCTTCACACTTAGAGGGAAACCTTAGTGCTGCTTGAGACAGGGTGCTTCCTCAAAGGACCAGTTGGTAATTACTGAAGGGTTAGTAAAGAAAACTTACATCATTTGACACTTAAATTTGAGGGGGCAGGAAGAGCAAGGGTTCAAGGTTTGCATTCCCCGGGTCCCAGCTGGAGGCTTGTGGTATTTTGCGTAGCTATTTGCTCCCATCTGCTGGCCACGCGTGGGGTTGCAGGAACTGAACAAATTTGTGAATGGAGACCAAGTTCAAGAGCAGATAAAATATGCACAAACGCTTGTACTATTCTCATGGATTGGGGTGACCTTATTTGAATCTTGGTCCTTTGAGCTGAACCAACACAGACTGAAGACTTGAGCTGAAAGGCACAGGTGACTTCACATTTGCCACAACTATGAGGACCACATGGCACTCAATTTTTTAGAGGTTTGGGCACCGCGGTTGTCCCTAACAAAGGCAATTAAATTCAGAACATTGGTTTAAATATTCAGTTCAAGGACAACACATGCTATCGGAGAATGCACGAAGGACCTAGCAGGGAGATGGGGTGAGTTTCGATCCCTCTTCTAGTTTTCCCATCTGCAAAGTGGAAGTTCTGGACCCACGGGCCTTTGCGGTTACATTTATCATCAAAGTCTGAGTCTTTGTGAAGGTTGAAGATTTTTGTGTGTGAAGAAAGTTAAAAACTCAAAATGCAGTGAATCGATTTGTTCTGAGCCCTGGAATCTGAGCCCGTGCTGGATGGCTTCTTTACCTCAGAAACAATTGCTATTATCAGGGCAATAGGAAAGAAAACAGGCCTCAGTATCAGAGGGAGGTCATTGAAATGAAAATTTTTGCTGTTGAAGCGGAGGAGTCAATCAACTCAAATCACGCCTTGCGGGATCAGGATTAATTGGGGATGGTTATTTATTTTTTTAAAGATTTTATTTATCTCTGCATACAAGAACTGGGGTGCAGACCAGAGGTGTGGGGGTGAGAGGATTCACCAGAGAGAGAGAGTGGGGAGCTGAACAGGCAGATTGACTGAAATGCACTGCTGAGGGGAGACAGGAGAGGTCTGCTGCACCATGTGCGTATCTCCCTGGCCAGGGATCTCATTCAGGTCACAGTGGTGATAGCCTGAAACGTAACCCCTAGGCCACCAGGGAAGTCTGGGTTATATTTTAAGAGACTGCAGAGTCTGGAGAAACTCTGAAAGCAGAGTTGGAGCTGCCCTTTGTGAGGGAAACATACATTTATAAGGGAAATGTCCGTCGCTAATTCTACTCCCTCTCCGTCTGGGCCTCATTTAGAAGCCTCGAGGGTAGGGGCTGCCCATCTCAGTTTGTGGGAACACACTCTGTGAGGGTCACACAACCACGAAACACCTGGGGACCCACTTCTCTGAGGTGTCCCCTTCCTTGACAGACATGTAACCATACCAGGAAGAGACAGAGTCTCCAGAAACTCTTGTCAATGGAGATACAGAGCCTTAAATCTGCATAATGGCCACCCTCCTTATGGTGCCTTTCCTGGTAGCTGCTGTCAGGGCACAGGGAAAGCCCCCCCACCCCATCTGGAGTCCGCTCAGGCCGGGCAGAGAACAAATGACCTTCAGGAAGATGAGCAGGAGAAAGGCTGTAGGTAGGAGAATGCTTATAAGTGCTAGAGAATAATGGGGTGTTTATCCTGCATTTGGGACCTGCGGCATCAAGGAGGGGGGTCACACTTCACACGCAGATCAGAAGCGGGTGACCTCAGCTTCGCTCACCTTCAATCTCACTAAGATGAGATTCTTAGAGAGGCTGTTGATGGATAAACCTGCACCCAAGCTACGTTCTTCTAGGTATAAACAGGGGAGTAGACATGGCTTCTTCCACTAGGAAAAAGGGCAAAGGACCCAAAATTCCTAAGGTCTTCACAGCTATTAGCTTAAGAGTGTGAGCATCCTGTAGAGGGTACATAGACACCCCGAGGCTCCCAGGGCCTCCACTGGCCTCTGGTCCCCAGGCCAAGATGACAGAGGCCTGGCCCTTCTGGGCCTCCCATAGCTGGGCCCACCCTGATCTCTTTTTTCTTTAGCCTAAGATGGTACTTAAGGGAGTGGTTTGGGCCACTTTGGGGGAGTTACTCAGGTCTCCTGGGTCTCTCCCATGTATACAGGAGGTTACTGGACTTCTGCATGTTTTTCTCCCGTTAATCTGTCTTTTATTATGGGTGGGGGCTGTCTCAGCCAAGATGTCAAAAATTAGAGAGGAGATTATCTCGTAATATGTTGTCTTCCCTGGTATTGTTCAGAATTTAAAATGCACTTTTGAATCCTTTCTGGAGCGTATGTCGAAGTGTACTTTTTCTTGAAGGTATCCATTGTCTTGCCATCATTTTTCTTTTCTATTTGAAAAGGAACAGTGGGACACTTGGATTTCTTCCCCAGGAGAAGGGTAGTTGGTCACGAGCTGAATATGAACCTTGGCGCTCTCTCTGTCTCTCCCAGCTCCCAAGAGAGCCTTGTACTTCGGGTGAAGGACTTTCTGGATTTCTCTAGTACTTACGCCCTAGAGAACAAAGCCACCCCAGAGATAGTCAATCGCACTTAACGCTCACGTCAAATATTAGCTCCTGGTCTTTTCTTTCTACTGCCCTGTGGGATCGATGCCTGAAAACATCAATGCGGAGATCCCTTGTCTTCTGCAAACAGCAGGGCCCACAAGCTGCCTTGCCTGCAGCCAACTTGGGATTTCTCACAAAGGATTTTTCTTTTCCAGCAAGGCTTAGACTGCTTGGGGTGGTCCCTGAACTATGCTTTTCCTTTTCTCAGTGAGAAGCAGCTGTGGGGGGAGAGGAGGTATCCCTCTCCCCCTCCGGAGCCCTTTCTGGCTGGTCGAATAATCAAATAAACATGAGGCAGATTCGTAAGAGAAAAGAAAATAAATTTGACTGCTCATATGTGCGTACCGGGAATCTACATAGATGTGTGGATTCCAAAGACGGAGAGACAGTGGGGCTAAGGAATGGGGCACGGGTCTGGGCCTTCAGGGAGAGAGAAAGGGACTCGCCATGCGAGACCAACTGCTCTGTAATCACATATCTCCCTGCCGTATAGATGGTGTTCCTAATACAAAGGTTATTTCTGGTAATAATCCTAATTCTGGGTAATACCCCCAGTTTTCATGCTTCCAGGTAGTTAAGGGAGTGATAAATTTTCATCATGAGACTGCAGGGCCTCAGATGACTTCAGCCTGAAATAATCCACTTGACACAGTGCCAGATCTTGGGGAGCCTGTCTGGTGTATTTTGGGGGGGCCTTTTCTGACCCCCTCAGGGAATCCCATCCTTTAAGCACCAAATGAGAGACATTAGAACAGGAAGTTTCTGAGTCTCTTGGTTATGCTCCTGTGGCTTTTGTAAAAGTTTCCACAAATTTCATAGCTTAAAAACAATAGGAATATGTGCTTTCAAAATTGTGGAGAATTCTGTGCTCTGCTGAAGGCCACCTCTGGAGGCTCCTCCCTCCCCCTCCCCACCTGCCCTCCCAGCTGCCGGAGGCCCTGGTATTCCTCAGCTTGGGGCTGTGCCTCTTTCATTCTTGGCCTCCAGCTTCATGTGGTCTTGTCTTAGTCTTAAAAGGACCCCCATCATGGGGTGGGGGATGGACAACCCTCCTGATAATACAGGGTGACCTCATCTTAAGGTCCTACCTTAATTACACCAGCAAAGGCTATTTCAAAATAAGTACCTATACACAGGTGGCAGGAGTAAGAATGGAACCTTCTGGTGTCCTGGGTGTCCTGCCCAATCCATGATGAGTCCCTTGCTTCAAACCCCTCTGAGGTCCCCCCACTCTCATTGGCAGACATCACTACCTGTCCACAAAGGCCTTAACTTTAGGGCAGCGGATGTCACGACACATAGTCCAGAATGGCATGTCCCAGCTTCGTGGGCATAAATAACCCTGACCTACCTACAGAATCCTCAGAAACAACCAACACACAAAGTCTCTCTCGGGAGAGAGACCGGCTTCTGCAGAGAACACACACACCAGTGCTTTGATGTCTAAAAGGCAGAAGAACTCAGAAGACTTGAGGGGAAAACTTTAAAAATAGAACTGCTTTTTGTTCTTAGTGCTCCCTGCAGAACCAGGTCTCACAAAGACTTTTGGAGGATACCACCCCCGAGAGCTCGCGTCATTGATGTCTTCATGTGCTCCCAGACCTTCGTACCCGCTGGATATGCCTCACAACAACTAAGGCATCTCTAGGGATCATTGTCCTTCTTCTGCAGATAGGCAAAGCAGGACACTGTTCCCCAGCAAGTGTGGTAGTGTCCAGTAATCTGATCCCAAGCTGGGCGACCCAGGAGTGTGTGAGGAGCCCAGCGTGTTCCTGGCCACAGAACCTTCTTCGGTGCGCACACCGCCTGCTTGGGATGGACACTTGTTCCCATTCACACTCAGCACTTCATCAATTGAGCTGGTGCCCAAGTGGAGCCATTGAGTGGGTTCAAGTGTTTACTCCATCCTCGGGCTCCAACTGGTCAGGTGGGACTGAGTCCACCTGCAGACGCTGGTGTTACCTGGAGCCGCCGAGTAATATCTGTCCCCGCCAGAGTGACTCTGTTCCAGTTTGAGTCCAACATTGTTCAGAAGCATGTACAGCAGCTCCCACACTGAGCTGCAGAGAATGACACCCCAACCGTATCATCTGAAGGAAAAATCCAGCCTGGGCTTAGTCAATTACTCCTGACAAGAGTAAATGGAGTGATCGTGGCACAAGGGCTAGAGCTTGATTCTGCCAGCTGGCTTTTTGCTGTCACTTGGGTGGGCCCTTGGTGGCAGGAAAGCCAGAAACCTACCTCTGGTTTATTGGCTTCGTTAGATGAATAACCCCTGCCACTTCCACTTGGGGAGATCATAGTTAAGCTTGGCTCTCTCCCCAAAACTCAGCCTCTTCACTGAGGGAGGAAGGCAGTGCTTCCCTGACGGACAAAGCCTGAAACAAGGAACTGCTTCTTATCTTGCTTCTCAAGTTTGAAAGGATCCATGCTTATTGCCACTCCCATACCTAACCTCCGTGTGTTTCTTTTCTTTTTTTTAAAGATTTATTTATTTATGCATACAAGAAATGGGGTACAGGCCAGAGGTGTGAGGGTAAGAGAATTCACCAGAGACAGCGTGGGGAACAGAACAGGCAGACTGACTGAAATACACTGCTGAGGGGAGCAGCAGGTAAGACAGGACAGGTCTGCTGTGCTGTGTGGGTCAGCTCCCTGGCCGGGGATCAAGCTTGTGCTGCAGAGGCTGCAGAGGCTGCAGAGGCTGCAGAGGCTGCAGACACTGCAGACAGCTTTATAAGTTGCGTCTCAACCCCTTGTGCCACCAGGTAGGCCCCCTCTGTGTGTTTCTTAGGGTGAATTCAAAGTGAGTTCAGAGTAAGGGGTTTGTTCCCCAACACCCAGGTTCCATCAGTGACCTCAGCCTTTAAGGTACGAGGTGGGGTATGGTGAGAAAGCCCCGAGCTCAAGACCTAGGACTGCGCTCTACCCAGTAGACCTTCTGGAACCTTGTGTTGGTCTGTTCCAGCTCCCACAGCAGAACACCCAGACCAGCGACTTAGACAATAACAATTGACTTCCAGAGGTCAGGGTGCTGGCAGGGTTAGGTCTGGGTGTGCTGTCTCCCTGGCATTTTCTCTATGTCCTCACTTGGCATTTCTTGGGGTCCTGCAGAGAGAGGACCAGCTCCCTGGCATCTGTTCTCATAAAGACTCTCATCCTATTCTATCAAGGCCTCATTCAACTATTCCTTATGGCCTCATTTAACTTTGATCACATCCTTATAGGACCCAGCTCCAAATCCAGCTACCCAGGGTGGGGGGCTATGGGCTTCAGCTTATGCTTTGGGGGCTGACACACTCAGTTCACACACTTTATTAAAATGCAGATTCCAGCCCATAACCGGGGTGGAGCCTGAGAGTCTGCATGTTACCCAGTGACTCTGGTTGCTGGGGCATAGATCACCTTGTGTAGCCCATTCCCCGGATGCTCTTATATCACAGGTGGAGGCCGCTGAGGGTCTCGGGGAGGTAAGAGGATGCGGTGGATCCCACTTGGTTTGCAGGAGCCTCCGGGCTGGGGTTGCAGCCCTAAGCCTGTGTGAGGCTTGTCAGCCAGAGCCCAGCGCAGAGCCAAGGCCTGGCTCGCCCAGCCAGGCTGATGAGAAGCATATCACCAAGCAGGCCTCCCATTCGCTTGCTGTGCTTTTGAGTCTTCCATGCCCAGAACAAGACCTGGTAGCAACAGGTGCTGAGTGCAGGTCTTATGAATGAGTACATGCATGTCACAATCGCCTCTGTGTGTGTATGCACACTCGTGCCTACACCATTCTGTCTAATTGGCTGATTCCTTGAGGGTAGAAGCCATGATTTTTTGATCTTTGCATTCTAAGGAAGGAAAATATGCATGAAAAAAGTAGGCCTGCAATAAATTGGATGGCTGGCTGGCTGGCTGGATGGGTGAATGGATGGATGGATGGATGGATGGGTGAATGGATGGGTGGATAGAAAGAAGAATAAAAAAAATAGATGTTATTTGTGTAGAAGGGAGGTAGCTCTGGCTACCCTAAATTTGGAGTGGGTGAGAGACCTTAAGTCTGATGAAGGAGTCTGCTGAGGTGCAGTATTGTCTGGGGGCACATGGTTTTATGGGCCACCAGCTTCTTTGCCGTGACCTCTGATCCATAGCTTTTGCCTTTCCTCCACATCTGCATGTAATGAAACCTAGTTATGACGTCCATATGTCCCCGGTGCAAACACCAAGACACAGCCTTTAAAAAGCACTGTGGAGAGCAATGCCTTGAGAAACAACTGTTGGGGGGTGAAATCTTTATTATTTCAAAGGGCGTTTCTATGCCACCGCCGATGCGCCCTGACCACGGGTCTCACTCCTTTCTCTTTTTCTCTTTTGTCCCCTTCTCAGGGTATCACAGCAGACTGTAATACCTGCGTGGAAATAGAGGACAGAAAGGTAAGGCAATATTTTTTCATCTTTTGGTTTCAAACCAAATAAGAACTGTGCGATCGAAACCCAAATGTTTAAAAGGCATGTCTTGCTGGACAACACTTTGCACAGGCGATTCGCGCGCTGGTAATGGACGCTCACAGTAAACATATTTTAAAATGTCCATCCTTTTGTTCCCTCGTAACCTGTATGGTTGCTGAGGGCTCCGATGGAGAGTCTATACCATAATGGAGTATTTAAAAATCGGTGCGGATTTTTGTTTTAGTCATATGCTTCTCATCAGGAAAACAGCTCACTGGCCCTTCACGTCAGTCCATACTTCTGTTGAAGATTGTCAATGATTATTACAGATACTGTGTCATAGGTTGCATGTAATTATTATATAATACTACAGCTATCACAGATTCTATATTCCTGGGATTTCCAAGGCCAGTCTCTACATTTATACACTTGGACTTAAAAGAAAAAGCCTGCCTCAGTTTCCATCATGACACAGCTCACAAACAGCAACTTTTTATGATGGAAATCTGTTCCCATGAGCTGATTTGGGGAGGGTGGTTCAGTTGGGAGGGGCTGTCATGACTCCCATTTTAAGAGCCCCCCGCCCCTGCCGTTTATCACCCTCTTACACTTGGTGTCCATCCCCTCGGGAAAAACAGCTGAGAGATAATTGTTCTTCAGTTAAGTATCTTCAGTCTCTTTTTATTGACAAGAGTTCCCAGAAGTCTCCATGACCAAGCACATCCAAGCAGATGAAATTTTACCTCTAATGCCTTGGGTCCAAAGAGGTCAAATAAGTGAATTGAGGGTACATATCTCTCAGCTACTTTTGACATCCTTCCACAATTTTGAAAAATGTTGCTCTCAGCAGCTTACCATTATGTCGAATGCAGTTATTATTTCAAGCAGAGGTCTTCAGCCCTGATTTTGCAATAGTGCAGGCTTCTGCTGATTAATAAGGTGGCGGAGGACGTCTCCAAACAAAATTCATTTTTAAATAAAAGGCAGTCGCCATGCAGTATTTTGAGGAGTGTTAATCTCCTCATGGTGAAAGGAATAATCGGATGGCAGCTGAAATTCTCCCTGTGTGATCTCAGCTTAGTTCGAGCCGCGTGGAGCTCTAGTTTTCAGGCAAAGGTGTTTCAATTCCTGTTTGTGCCAGGAAACTCACAGGGGTGCATTGTGTGAGCCGGGTAAATGCAATTGCAGGCGGCTGGGTCCTGCCCCACGCCGGCCCCTGCTCACCTCACAGTCCCTCGCCACTGCCAAGGCCCAGGGTGGCCACTTTCAGGGGATTCTCAAGCTTGTGTCTGTCCAGGTTTGTTTTTCCCTGTTACATTTTTTTTGCCAGTAATGTTTGAAAGATGCCGTGAAAACCACATCTGCTCCATCGCCAGTGAGCAGCCAGAATATTCTCTGGGATGAAGGCCAGTCACGGGGCTCCACCCTCCCTGCCCAAGTTGCCTTCGGTTCAGACACAGACATGATAACGATCCCCCAAGGCCACGGATGCCCGGTGATGCTTACTGAGGGAAGAAGGCCTCTGTGGTCATTCTGTCCATGGCTTCTGCTACTTTCAAGAGAGTAACACACACACACAGGTCTCTGCTTGGTCATAGATTAAGGGGTGGAGATGGTGGCTCATTTCTGAAAGTCCCACGGTTTCTGAACTTGACCCCCGTGTTGGATGATTCTGAATGAACCCAACCTGTGGCCGCGGTGAACACCCGTGGCTCCTGGCCACCACCCTCATGTCCTCCAGCCTGGCCTTCAACCTCCCCTAGGACTTTCCTTCTCTCTGCTCAACAGATCCACCCACATTTTCTTCCTCTCCGATGTACTTGTGCGCCTGTGTGATTCCCATTTCAGGGGGACAGCCGTCAGGGCTCCTGATGTTGCTGGAAGTGTCAGTGAGAGGTGCAGGGTGGCTCTGGAGATCCAGGTCCTGGCTCTGCAGCCCCCATTCCAGTGGCGGGGTGGCACCCCACATCTGGGGTCCTGCTGTGCTCTGCCGTGGTGCATCCCCCGGGGGGCAGCCCCCGACGTGTCACCAGGGAAACCGCCCTGGAAGTGATGGCTTGTTTCTCATGTGCGTGCCCCTCTGCACTTAATCTGAATGCTTCTGGCAAAATCCATCATGTGATAAAGTGGAATTGAAGTGACAAAAGATGACAGCAGTGCCAAAATAATAAGTCAGCCTACCTCTGACGGGCCCCTCCTTGGCCCGCGTGGATTTTTACGAGCTGCTGGGAAGGAGAGGCCTGGCGTTTGCTTGGAGGGTCAGTTTCCTTTGGTCCAGAAAGCTTGGTCCTCGGTCTGCGTGGACGTGATGGCATCCCTGCCTTTAATCCCGGCCTCCTCCTCCTGCTCCCGGGTGTCTCTGTGGGGTGTGCGCCTTGCGGCTGTGCCGTCCGAGGGGTGTGGGTCTCGTCTTGATGGCAGAGGATTCGGAAACACAGAACCTCCACATCTCTACAGTGGAACCGGGTCTGCCCCTGCCGTCCCCGCCTGGCCCCTCCTGTTTTACTCGGTAGCGCCACTCACCTGGGCTGAGCCGTTTTCCCGTTGAGCGGGAGACCAGGTAGGATGATGGAAGCTAAACGGCTGGTCTCAAGAGCCGCAGAGAGCTCTCCTCTTAATAAAGAGCCATAAAATTGCTCTTCTCGGTCTGCACCTCGTCTGGGCTCCGAGACCATTGACAGAATCAGAGAATTTGTTCTCGCTCTTACGTCTCTCTTCCCTTCGTCCCCCAGCCTCTTCCCGCCAGCGGACAGAGAGCTAATTGTCGCTTGGAGAACCTCACCCGGCTGAGGGTGGAGGGATCCGGGCTGTGTACTGGACTCTGCTTTTGTTCTGAGTCTTGTGGGCTTCCGGGCATTTCTCCAGAGGGCGCCCTAGCGCTGGTGGCGATTTCCCCCCTCTGGTGGGAGGCAGAGACAGGTAGTTCCTCCCACAGGTGACGCCTCCGGCTGCTGCAGATGTGGCCCAGGGGAAGGAGGCCGGTGCATCCCGGTGGCCACGTGGCCCCCATGCTCTGGACGCTCTGGGGACTCTCAGGCCGGGTCTGATGGAAGCCGTGATGGTGGAGGGGAGCAGCGGCTGTCGTGCAGGAGGGATGAGCTGCCTCTTATGACCGTCTTCTGGGCCAGGTGCCCTGACAGCCCCAGTGCTCCCTGCAGCTCAGCGGGAGGCCCTGACGCTGCCCCATCTGCAGGTGCAAACATGGAAGCCAAGAGCACTCAGTGCTCCGTGAGCTCTGGGCTCAGAGGTTCTACCTTGCGAGCGGAGCGTGCCCTTTGCCCCCAGACCATCCGGTCCTGCACACAGACAAACAGGAAGGGGGTGTCCTTTCTGCCGAGGAGCAGGGCCTGCACCGGCCCTCAGCTCTGGCTGGGGTTTCCCGCGGGGCTGGTCTGGTTGCTTTGGCAATTCCAGCAGTGCAGCTGCCAGGCTCTGAAGACCATGCTCAGCGCACAGGCGTCACGTGGCACAGTGGGATAAGCACAGGCTGGGGAGCCAAAGCTCTCGTCTCAGCTCCCTCCCAGGGCAGCTCCGTGGCCTTAAGAAGCTTTCCGACCTCTTGTCTCTCCCGCCTGTAAGTTGGTGATAATAAATCCACTGGGAAGGCTGATTTCAGGAGCTGACAAGAGAATACCACAGAGCAGTTTACATAATGCCTGTCACAACATAAGAACTCACTTCCCTTTGGCTACTTTGGTTTCTGGTTTTGCTCCTGTCCACACCTGTGGGCATCTATGCCCTCGATTGTGAGACCCCTTGAAAACAATGAGTCTGCAGGGAGCGCAGTGGGAGCAGAGGGAAGGGACAAGCAGCGGGGCCGGGTAGCTTCAGGAGGAGCTTCGGAGGATGGATGCCGGCCAGGTTCAGCCAGTTACAAAGTCACCTGTCTGCCCGGTCCAGGAAACGGGGTCAGAGGGTTCTGAAGCTTTGGGGTCAGCAGTGAGCTCAGGTGACGGGGCAGGGCAGAGGCAGCTACCTGCTGCCTGCGGGACAGTTTCATGGATACCACTTGCTAGGTCAGTCTGGGAATCGGTGTGAAACGGCTGATCTTCAGGAGACTGTGCCAACCCAGTAAAACCCATGCAGAAAAGAGTCAAGAGCATTGCAAGGCTGACTGGCTGGCTACGTCTCTATGGGTTGGGAGCAGCTCTCCTGTGAATAACCCAGGGGTGATGTCTCTTGAAGACAGATCCTGGCACAGGAAACAGCAGGGGAGAGACACAGAGGTGGGAGAGGGTGTTTAGGGCAGATTCAGGCCCCGCATGCAAGTCTGAGGGGCCTGGGGAGCTGAAATGGTGCCTCCCAACAGAAGGGGCAGGGAGGGGCAGGCTTGTGGGGTGGAGTCAGGGTTATAGGAACCAAGGAAATACCTGAAGCTTGGGGTGACCAGCTCACCTAGTAGGAGGAGGTTCTTAGGGATGAGGAGGCGGGATGAGCACAGCGATGGGGCGTGGAGGACAGGCCGGGACAGGTAAGTCAGGCAGTATGCACACTGGGCCTGGGTTGCCTGCCAGGGGTCCTCTTTTCAAAGATGCGAGGAAGAGGAGGTCCACGTTTCCCCGCGGGTCAGCGAGGCTCAGGTGTGAGATGCAGAGAGGGCTCCTGGGCAGGGGTTGTCGGGGTGGGGGGGGGAGGGAGGAAGCTGTTTCTTGGCACCTGCACTTCAGACCTTGGGTTCCATCGAGGAGACATAATGCGGTGGGCTTTTGTTTCGTTTTATTTTGCTGTTGCTGCTTTTAACAAACCCAAAGTTCTCAAACATCTGCTCATTGGTCTTTTCGACCAAAAGACCTGGAAGCCCTGGCTGTCCACTTCGCTGGCTGCTGTCATTCAGCGACCTTGTTTCCCAGGTGATTTGGGGCTGGGATCTAGACATGACCAGGGCTATGCAGCATTTTCTTCAGTGCACTATTTCTTCTTTGTGAAAATCTGACTTCGGGGGGTTTAAAATAATTTAGACAAATTTGTTAAGAACAAAACCACTGAGTGAATTTACTGATGTCCGATGGATGTTGGAAAATTGTGCACAAGACTGCACAGATCTGGCATTAGGGAACTTTCCTGGTGATGCCTCAGCAATGAGCAGAGACCTGGATTTGTGAAGTTCAAGCTCTGCTTGTCTGTAAGGGGCCGGGCTGGATGAGAGTGGGCCCGAGGGCCAGGCTGGATGCAGAGAAGCGGGTGTGAGTCTGACCTAGACTGTGCAGGAGATGCACAGGAGGGTGGACAGGGCCAGTCACCTGCCCATCCACGTGGCGTGGCATCTGTGGCCTCCCCCAGTCCAGAGTGTGCTCAGCTGAAGTATTTCTGTGCAACTGGCTTCCCCCAGGAAGGGAGTTGATCAACATGGACAGTGAGTTAATCTCCCGGATTTCAGAGGCTTCAGTGCCAGGGAGGATGAAATGGCGCCAAGCAGTGACCGAGTTGGCTTCCGTTGGCCGCGGCTGCTCCCTCGCTGTGGGTGGGAGTGGAGTAACCCCCCGGGCTCTGATGGGCAGAACAAAGAGGAGCGGGTGGGCTTCCCCCTCACAGGGGCTCTCCCCAGAATGGACAGCATGCGCGGACCAGGTTCCAGATGAATATGGAAACAAGAGGGCAGACAAGGGCACTGACCGCGCTGGCACCATTTGCCGAGACTCACGGAATTTGTCTGGGATTGGATTCCTTTTCTGCTACAAATGGCCTTTGTTTAGGCTGATGGTGTGTGCGTCAGTGGAAAGAGGCTCCGAGAGTCCCTGCAGCTGCAGAAATGAGAGTCAAGGCATCCCTGTGCGATGATATTAGAGTTGCAAGCTGGGGGAGGGGTGTCCAGAAGGCGGGAAAAGGGACACTCTGGGGCAGGTGCAGAGATGGACGTCTGGAAGGTGTGACTTGGGACCTGGCTAGTGGTCAGTATATCTGGGGTTCAGAGCAGTGGAAATTTGGGGCGTGGGCAGGAGCCAGGCACCTGGAGCCTGTGAGCAGGGGAGTGTCTTAGAGTGAATCCTACTTACCTGCAATGTGATCCTCTCCTGTGAAATGCCAGGTGCATGAGACAGTTGCATTGCCTTATGGTGTGTGTTTCTCATAGTGTGTACTTGACAGCTTGACCTCTAGCTGGTGTCACCCCTATTCCCACATCTCTGACCCAGGGGTGCAGAAGAGTCACCCATTGCCCCCAGAACCTTTGCCTGTGTTGCTGTGTCCCTTCTGTGTGTGCCGCCTTACGACACTCTTGCAAATTCCATAGGACTCTGGAACTTCTCCAGAACATTAACCATCATTCCCATGGGGTAAGACTCTCTTCTAGATGAGGTCACAGCCACCAGCCAATTGGTGGTTTGCTGGAGTTTGGGGCCAACCTCACTGTGACTCCCCCATCTCTGCAAAGAAAGGTGCATGGCCATTTAGGATCCACAAAGCAGGTCGAATTTACTCTAATTTACAGTCGGAGGGTCAAATAGATTTGGGTTTGCATCCTGCTCCTGCCCTTTCTTATTAGTGAGAACTTGGGGAAAATCACATTAGCTCTCTGATCCCCCTTCTGTAAAATGGTGCCATGACAGCACCATTTTATAGTGAGCCATATTAGTCAGGACTTCTCAACTGCATCGTAGAAAACCAAGACAGACTGGTTTGAAGTAGATAGATAGATAGATAGATAGATAGAGTGACCCGCAGACAGATAGAGAATTGGCAGGAAAACAAGGCTTTCTCTAGCATAACTGATGTTTCAGATCCCAACAAGCTGGTAAACATGGCGGCCAACCCCAGAAAGAAGGATCTTTTCCAGTAGTTTCGGCACAAGCCTGCAGGTGGTGCTGGTTGTCTTGGCGCATCTTGCAGCTGTGGAAGGGGTGACCTGTTCACCCCCCTCCCTCACAACCAGCGGTTGGTGGCCCCACAGCTGGGCTCTCAGTCCCTCTGCAGTCCCTAGAGGAAACCTTCAAGGGATTTGTTTCTCCAGAAGAGAAAACAGGGAGGAATACAATCAGGTCGGCTGCCCCGTGCCCACTGTGGGCCGGGCAGTGTTCAGCGCCCATGGCTCCTCTCTGGGGTCCTCACCAGAACCCTCTCAGGCCACTTCCTGGTAACTTAGACTCAGATGCTCAGGTTCTCTTACAAAATAAAGAGACAGTAGATACTTCCCAGGGTGACCAGTGCTCTTAGCCACCTAGGTAGGCACAAATTTTACCTTGGAGAAATGCAAACCCCCTCATTATTGCAATCTGAGATTAGCTTTTCTCCTCCTCTTCTTAAATCCTTGTTTTGGTTTCCTAGATCTCTGCTAGGTTGGGAGAAGTTACACATAGGACCAGTTGTATGACAGGGAAGTAAAGAATAAAGCTGAAACTAGATGCCAGGTCTGCAGTGACAAGTCCAGGGTTTTGTGTATCCTGCAATTGTCAGTCTGGTGGAGGTGTGTAGAGATGGCTGGAAAGCACAGCAAAAGGTGCAGGTCAGTGATTAGAAGGAGATTCAATCTCTGGTGTCAACTCAGAGTGACTGATGGTGGCTGCAGAGAATGCTCTGTTGATGAGGAGTCTCAGTTGTGGGCTGTACCAGAATGAGTGCATGATTGATTAGTGATGTCTGCTGAGGGCGAGGAAGTGGGAGCCACAGTGTGTGTGCCAAGAATACATTGCTCCTGGCACAGAATCTGGCAACTGATGAGTGAAACCAACCCTTGAATGCTCTGTAGTTAAGCCCAAAGAAGAAAAAAAAAAGCTGTCTGGCTTCTACTGCATTGCTGCTTAGGGTTTACTTTTGAACATACCTGTTTCTCCCGCTATATTATGACGTTGCATCTATCAGTGGTATTTTTATATATGGCACCTGACTTGCAGAGAACTGAACACATGAAATCCTTATGTCCAGCAGATAAAGTCTATACTATTGATTACATTTTGGTGAAAATGCATCTGACTTTGGCCTTAGATAGGTAAGCTTATGTTTTGATATCTTAATTTTAAAAGCATGATGTATCTGTAATGATATTTTCATATCTTTGCAAGTATGTATTCATTGGGTTAGAATAGTTTACATTTTATACCATTAATGACAGTGATTATTTTCATCTGGCATGTATTTTACTTCAAAGGTACAAGTCTATCTTTCTGTGTCATTTCTACCCATACTTCTTTCTTTAAATTCTGAATTTAAAATACATTTCGGAAACAATTAAGTCAGAGCTGGTTTTCTTGGATAGCTCTGACAGCTCTTCTTAAAAAAAATGGCCATCGGCTTTTTTAGTGATGAGTGGAGGGAGTGTTAATTAATTTCTTTTCTCTTCACTTGGTGTATTTGATTATCTTCCGTCTTGATATGTGATTGGACAGCTTTAAGCTTTAGATAGAAATCACTCCCTGTCCAAATGTGATTTATGTTGTCCCAACACTTTTGCACAGTTCAGCTGAAATTTTCTTCATGTTGATCAAGGTCAGAAAACCCAGGAATTATGCCATCCATCTCCATCCATCTCAGCAGCTAGAGTGCTGAAATAATTTTTGATAGAACTTGATGCAACAGCAACAGATTCCAAGGGGGTGTGTGAGGAAAACATGCACACACATACGTGCAAACACACACACAGGCCCACGCACATTTTATGTTGAGTTGTTGTCATTTTCCAGGGCTTGAGAGGTGTTTTTGCAAAAAATCATCAAAAATGCAGCATCTTTTACTGTGTCCCTTGCAAACTAAAAGCTACTAGAATCTGCAGGAGCATCAGATCTTTTTTTTTCATATTTTCTTTTTAATTAGAAGGTTTTCTGGGAGGATTAGAGGACAGATCCACAGAACAGAAAAGGCCTCAAGCTCAAGATGTCCTGGTTTTGGTTAAGGGAGATCACAAAGGAGAGCCCACCAGGCTAGTGCCTCTGACTCAACCATGGAGACTCTCAGTCTGATCCAGTTAAGCAGCTGGAACCCCTGGTGTAGAGAGGACCCAGTCAGAGGACTACCTGAAAACTGACTTCCTCTCACCTCCTCTTCAAATAGCACCCCGACTTGCAAAAAGGAAAACAATGTATACTTTTTTATTCCATCTATTCAGATTGTTTTTCTGTTGATCCAGTTCATCAGCTCCCAGATTGATATTAATTTTGCTCCTAGGATAGGAATGCTTTCAGGGGGATGTGATAAGCCACTCAGGAGCTAACAGAAAACTCTCACAAAGGAAATCCTAAGTCAAATCAAATACATGGTAAACACCTGTCTTCCATCGCTGTATGAAAGTGCAAATTAAATCCACTGTGAGCTGCTGATTCCACCTGCTATTCAGTCACATCAGCATAAATGTAGACACGTATGCAGATGTGATCAAGTACCAGCATCAAGCAGGAGACGTTAAATCGCTTCGTCATATGTTTTCTCATTCATGTCATTAAAGGTTTTGTTATTATTTGGAAGGGGGAAGATACTTCATAGTTGTTAATGATAGCTGATGTCAGAGATGGGACTCACCTGGTTGTGCCGGGGTTGGAGGCTCAGGTGGCATTAGGTAGAAATAGATATTCATCTTGTATTTAATTCCACGCATGAATCATAGGCCATTGGAACACAGTTTCTCAGGCCCTGATGCCATGAAGCTTGGAGTCTATGGGAGAAGTTCCAACTAAAGCGTAATTCTATATTCAGAATTGTGTTATATGCAAGGTGAGGGGGAGAGAGGGAGAAGAGAGGAAGGGAGAGTTGGAGGTAGGGAGGGAGAATAGTCAACCCAGAGGTGGGCTGTACAGTCACAGGGGGGCTGTGCGCATGGCCTGCCTTGACTGGGGAAGCTTCGTGACAAGGTGGATTGGAGAAGAAATCTTTCCTCCCTATAAATTCTGGGAAGTCATGAGCCCTTTCTGCTTCTATCACTGAACCACCTCACCAGGTGGCTGCTAGCCAAATGCAAACTCTTAGTAGTAAATAAGGTGTCGTGGCCTCCCAGACAGGTGGGGGAAGGGCCTGATCTGGACCAATGCTCTTGGGAATGGAAGGACCTGGAAGCTTTCCAGACACTAACTTGTGATCTCCATGGAATCAGAAGAGGGAAACCCTTCAAAAAGGATAACTCTTTCAAGTACTAAATATTTTCTATGTATAAGACCACTTGCCAGCTGTTTTATTAGCGTGATTCATTGGATCTGCATGCCCAGCTAAAAAAGCAGATGGACACTTTTTCCAGATGATGAAATAGAATTCCAAACATAGTGAGTGGCCCAGCCTCACACCATGAGTGGTGACTGGGCACCAACTAGAACTGCGGTCTCTGTGACCACAGAGATCATTCATGCTGTAGCCTCTACTCCCAGATGCTACAAATTCAGGGTCACCAAGGCACTAGATGGAGCTTCAGGCTCTGTGCTAGCACTTACATGTCACCTCTGTAAGGACTAGTACATACACAGACATTTGACATTTACCTGTCACCGGTACGTACATACACAGACATGATCTACTGCCATGGAGACTAGCAGTCTTCATTTGTTAGTCTCAGTCCAAAATGGACTTACTGCCCCCCCCCAACCTACCTACATTAAAAAATCCAAAAAAGAAACTTTAAATATCCAGCATGCATTAAGAACTCCATATCCAAAAACACCAGGGAGCTAGAATTAAATAAAAAATTAAGCCCGGAAGCAGAGTAATGACCCAGCGCTTCATTACAACCTTACATTTTCAATCAAAAGATAAAATCTCATTAAAAGTATATCTTTGATTAGGGAATGAATTTGGACCATTCCAAAGTTGGGTTGCTTTCTCCATGGACATATGAGCCGTGAAATCTTTGTTCCCTCTCTTCCAACTTGAAAGCACTGAGCTATTTATTTTCTGATATCATTATAAAGGTTGTTAGTATAGACAAAGACTGAACAGAGATGGGGAAGCTTTTAAAGCAACTACCAGCAAGTTTTAACCTTATAAAATTTAAAGGTCTATTTCTATAGTCTGTTGTGATTCTAGGCAAAATATTTTAGGTATCATTATTTGATGCGTCAGTAAGGAATCATAGAGAAGGTCTCACCCAGCACTGCCCAGTAGAAATCTAAAGTAAGCCACGCATATCAGGTGGCAGTTTCTAGTGGCCATAAGAAAAAGGTAGAAAGGAACAGATAGAAGTAAGTTTAATAATACATTTGAGGGCCTCCCCAGTGGCGCAACAGGTTGAGCGCAGCACTGTGAAGCTGTCCACAACCTCTGCAGCGTGGGTTTGATTTCCAGTCGGCCAGGGAGCTACCCACATGGTACGGCAGACCTCTCCTGTCTCGCCCACTGCTACCCTCAGCAGTGCTTTTGGTCTGTCTGCCTGTTCTTTTCCCTGCTCTGTCTCTGGTGAATTCTCTCACCCTCCCATGCCTCTGGCCTGCACCCCAGTTCTTGTATAAATAAATAAATATTTTTTTAAAAAATAATACATTTGAGGGCCTCCCCTGGTGGTGCAGGCAGTTGAGTGCAGCGCTGTGAAGCTGTCCCCAGCTTCTGTAGTGCAGTTCTATCCCGGCCGAACGGCAAGGGTCCCACATGGTGCAGCAGACCTCTCCTGTCTCGCCTCAGCAGTGTATTTTGTCAGTCTGCCTGTTCTGTTACCCACTCTGTCTCTGGTGGATCCTCTCACCCTCCTGCAAATCTGGCCTGTACCCCGGATCGTGTATAAATAAATAAATAAATCTTTAAAAAAATAATACAATTGATTTAACCTATACGACACATTATCATTGCCTATATGTAATCAATATAAAATATTTTTGAGAGTTATTATTTCTTCTTATTGTTGGCACTAAGTCTTCAAATCCCATGTGGATTTCACACGAGGCGCATACTCCCATGCGGGTTGACCCCGTTTTAAGTGGCTTCTGGATCAGGCCACGCAGGTGTACCCCGATCTTGTCGATGAAGCTCTGAGCGATCTTGTTAAAGGTTTTCCAAGAAGAGATTGCATTTTGAGCTGAGAAGGGGCTGTAGACTACTCCCTGAAGGTTGTGCTTTTGGGAAGGAGCAGTTCTAGGAAACAAAGGATGTGGACTGTGGCCCCTGCAGCTCAGAGTCCAGTCCTTTGATTTTGCAAAGTGCTAAGGAAGATCTCCCTCCTTTAAGTTTCAAAGATCATCACTGACTGTGACCGCTTGATAATTCTTGTTACGTAGTTTATCCAGGAGGCTTGAGGGATGGGTGGCGTGCGGTGTTTCCAGGGTGACCTGCATCCCTCGTTCATTCCAAGATAGTCATTTTGGGTGATGCATGGATTTGTCATTTAATATGGTTGAATCATGAATGAGAATATAATTTTCTGTTCAAACCCACTTCTGTCTTTTAAATGTCAAAGAGAATACCTCTGCATGTTGCCATTACCTCCCTAACCCCTCTCCAGTCCTAGCTAATTTTTATTTTGAATGGAGTTAGGGCTTTTAGCAGACAAAATATCCAGCCAGAATTTAACAATTGAAGATTTAACACTCCCATTTAGTCTGACAGTCTCTATCTATTTGTGGCAAATTACCTGGTCTTCAGTTTGGATAGTGATATATAATAACTGTATTTTAAATTTTATTGAAGCACAGAAAAGCCAATTTAAAGAAAAATAATAACTTTATTATTGTAATAGTGTAATGATAAATAATATAGAATGCAATGCAATAATATGTAATAAAATAATAATATTTTAGTATTGTAATATTATTGTAATTTACTAAAAATTGTAAAGGTGACTCTTTTGTCTTTTGGATAAGACAAAAGCAGTGAAGTTGACAGTCACCCAAAGCTTGGAGAATAACTCTTCTCCTACTGCTGATGCCAAGGGGGGATTCATCTCTGCCTCTTCCATAAATCATTGCATTACTTCAATCTTGGTCTCTGTTTCTCTTCTCAGCTCTGGTCAGCTTCCACAAATAATGCTTCTTGGTCACAAGAGGGGCTTGTAGAAATCCTTTGCTATCTATAGGGAAAATTACTATGGTGGGTGGCTCCCCCTACCTTCACGGGGTCACCTCCTTATCCTTTTATGCTAAGTAGAAATGGATTGAAAAAGGGTAATATATTTTAAAATCTCTCTTGCTCAACAATTTAAAATGCCTGCACTAAGTATGGACTCATCCATGTCCAAACCAACCACCCACATCATCCAAGAGTGCAGCCAGGGTGTTCTTAGCAGAAAGGATGATGTCTTTTTTTTTTTTTTTTAAGATTTATTTATTTATTTATTTATTTATTTATTTATTTGTTTATTTATTTATTTGTTTGTTTGTTTGTTTGTTTATTTATTTATTTATTTATTTATTATTTATTTATACAAGCTCTGGGTACAGTCAGAAGCGCGGGAGGGCGAGAGAATTCACCAGAGCCAGAATGGGGAGCAGAGCAGGCAGAAGGACTGAAGTACACTGCTGAGGGGAGCAGCGGGCGGCAGGAGAGGTCTGCGCACCATGTGGGACCCTCCTCCGGTGGCCGGGGAGCAGCCAGAGATCGAACCGGCACTGCAGAGGCTGCGGGCAGCTTCGCAACCCAGCGCTCAACCGCTGCGCCACCGGGGAGGCCCAGGATGATGTCTTTTTATGCAACTTTCTGCCTCCAAGTTCTGCCCGCTAACTGGTAAACTCATCAGAGATGCTCCAAGTGCTAGAACATTCTTCATTCTAGCTGTTTATTTGCTTTAGTTTTTTTTTTTCCCTCTGAGCTGTAGTTCTTGTTCTTTTAGATTTCATTAAAGCAGTGTTTTGTTTTTAATCCGTCTGAGAAGCAAGACGTGATTGAAAATTTAGACTCCTGCCCATAGTGGAATTCAACCCAGTTTTGCTACTTCAAAATAATATGGTCTCCGGGATTTACCTTACCTTTCTGAACCTCAGTTTCCTCATCTGTGCAATGGATTCCTAAGATAACTATCACCAGAGGTCCTGGTGATAATTGAAAGTGACAGGACAGTGCTTAGTATGAGGCGGTGTATATACTTATAAGTGGTAGAATTATAATAATTAGTACTACTGTCAATCATATCTTTGCTTTTGCTTTTTCTTTGACCTCCTAGTGGATAATAGGTTTCCGTTCTATTCTGGAATAACAGCATTTAGACGTTATTCTCTTATCCTACTTTCCAATGTCAAAAGTAAGTAGATCATTCACAGGTGGTAAAGGTAATGTTTGACAAGATCAACTGCTGTGGTTATGATTCAAATCTTTTTTTTTAAGATTTATTTATTTATACAAGCACTGGGTACAGTCAGAAGCATGGGAGGGTTAGAGAATTCACCAGAGCCAGAGCGGGGAGCAGAGCAGGCAGAAGGACCAAAGTACACTGCTGAGGGGAGCAGCGGACGGCAGGAGAGGTCTGCGCGCCATGTGGGACCCGCCTCCAGTGGTTGCGGGGAGCAGCCGGGGATTGAACCGGCACTGCAGAGACTGTGGGCAACTTCGCAACCCAGCGCTCAACCACTGCGCCACTGGGGAGGCCCTATGATTCAAATCTTTGTGTTTCATTTTTATAAGGCAGAAGGATGGTAGGTGGCACCTAGTGTTGCAAAATATTCATTCAACAAACTTTGGGATATTACAAGATTCCTGGCTGAACCACTAATGACAAGCCTTGCCCTGTTTCAGTCATCACTGTGAGCATAGAATTAAATCAATACATTGTTTACAATATAAATGCAAATGGAGCCATATGATCATCGGACCTGAGTGACTTTTACCAGCATTTTTAGAAAACTTCACATGTAGGTCCTGATCCCTAAGTATATACACGTGTATTTATCCCATCATAGTTAAAAAAAATCCTTTGCCACCTCTCATTGTAGCAAACTGTTATCAATCAGTGACAAACTGTGTTGAGAAGATTTAGAGGTATAACCAGATACAGCAGAAGTAGTTCTGTGACCAATTTGTGATGTATTTCTTGTCTCCAGAGGAGAGGAACTATGCAAATAATGTCCATCCTAGAATGTAGTCCCTTAAGGAGGGAGTGAAAATAACTTGCTCATTACTTCAAGGCAAATCAAAGAGAAAACAACATAATCCCAAAGCCTCCTCCCCCACCACACACACGCACACATACACACACACAATCAAGTCATTTTACCAAGTGGAGCCTGGTGCTATGGATTAAATGTTTGATTTTCATCTGATAACGCTGGTGTTAGAGACATAACCTTTCTCTCTGTAACTCAGTTCTCACATCTGTAAGGTGGAGGCAACAGCTGCCCTTGATGCTCAGGCAGGTCATCGTGAAGATGGAGTGAGCTGTTTGGATCAATTCCGTAAACATTTTGAGTCCCTGGCGCAATTTACTAAGATTTTGCTTGGAAAAAAGTAGAGTGTGCTCCTTAATAGTGTTTGTTTCTGTTTACAACCTCCATTTCTTCTTCCAAACTTAGAGATTATCTCAAAAAGATGGGCCAGTCTCCACAACTCTGGACTCTTTGCTGGTACCTATTCTCTGGATCTGGCTTGTTTTACCCCAAAGAGCGAATGTGAGGATCCTTTTCAAGTTTTTTTCCTGGAAAGTGAAATCCCTGGGTCTTGAGTGTGGATTTTTGTGTGTAAAGAATCACTTGGGCTCTGTAGTTTGTCAGCAGGCTATTTTTTATTTATATTTTTTATGTCGTTGTTCATTTTTGTACAAGTTTGATTTCTCCTCTCAAGTGTCATCCCCATAAAATTCCCACCACCGAGACACCCGTGAACCGTCACCCCAGTCT
The DNA here is from genome assembly GCF_964194135.1 of Talpa europaea. NCBI lineage: Eukaryota > Metazoa > Chordata > Mammalia > Eulipotyphla > Talpidae > Talpa > Talpa europaea. The sequence goes on along the minus strand of NC_140079.1, from coordinate 99,699,787 downwards.
CTTGTGCTCCTGTCTCCCCTGCTTTGATTCATCTCCCTCGCTCTCCCCAGCTGACTGTCTCCGATTTATAGTTTGCCTGAGGAGGGGTAGGGTAATTAAAATATCAGGTGCAGCAGATCACACAAGAGACCCTCTGTTTCAGGGGACTCTCCTGTCCCTGCCCTCCAAATCAAGAACTGCGCTCTTGGGTGCAGGTCCCAAGCTGGCCATCGCGATTGTACAGTGAGCGGACTTTGCTGCGGATCTCCACTTTCCCTGGGATGGTCAGGACTGGGGAATATGCTCCTTTTGTGGACAGGGGGAGTCAGAGAGTATTCAACGCAATTGCATGTTAATGCTTGTGCCCACCTGAGATTTAATAGTGATTCTGTGGTTACGTAGAATAGGGTTCCCCTGTCTTGGCCTTAGTTGCCCTGGGGCCATCAGACTGCATGAGGAGCCGAGCTAGGGCCAGCAGCGTCTCCCACTCGGGTGGTGCAACCCACACCAGAGCCGGACACTGCCAGAGCACCCCGGGACACCAGCATGGGGGAGAGGGTCCCACTAGTAGGGGGTTCATGGGAAAGGATTTCAGAGTGAAATTTCTACAGCTCATTTTCAAATGGCTTCAACAAAAGACAGAGAAAAGAAACAAAACTGGAATAAAGTATCACAGTGTTTAAAAAGTAAGGGATAAGGAAAGAAATAAAGGAAACGAGAGGAAAAACTTAAGAGAGACAAATGTCATAGGCCTCGGAGTCCCCTGTCTGTGCAGGTGCTGGACAAGCCCCCACCCCACCTCACTACAGGGCGGGTGGGTGGCAGGGGCAGCTGTCAGGGGACAGGGCGTGGGAGGGGTGGGCGACTCTACTTCCCCTTAGTATTTAGAGGTCTTTGTTAGGTGTTACTCAGGGCTGGTGGTAAATGTTACAAAAATATCCCAACAGGAAGAAACAGGGGCTGGTCTCTGTTCTAAATGAAGCCAAAGGAGCATGAACACCCATTGCAAGGCCGAGGCTATTTGGGGGAAAGACTCTGAACGACCACTGAGGCATTAAATATGATGCTGGAGATGAGACATGCTTTGGAATTGAAGTCAGCTTTCCTAGGCGTGATAGTAGGAGCGTGGTCATGCGGAGGCTGTGCTTACTCGGACGTGCTGCTGACATACTTGATGGTGAAAGAGTTACAGCTTTACTTTCAAGAGGCTTAACAAAAAAGGGAAGCAAAAGGTGTTTGGAGAGAGATAAATAGGTAGATATATTTGTGCATAGATATAAATAAGTCTATATATGCATATAATATAATATTTTATATATATATATATATATATATATACTATGTGTGTATATAGAGGTGGGCATATAGGGATGGATAGATGGGTGGGTGGATGGATGGATGGATGGTTGCATGATAGATGGATCAGTAGGTGGGTGGGTGGATGGATGGGTGGACGGATGGGGATGAAGATATACAGACATAGCTATCTCCAGACAGACCAAGTGCATCACGTCAGGTCTAAAGTGACAAGCGCTCAGGTGTGCCTGCCTCAGGTCTAGGCCCAGCGAGGTGTGCAGGGTGGTGAGACTCAGGTAGTGTCTCTCCTTGGATTTCCTAAGCTTATAGCTTCAGTAAAGCAGGAATACACTTTCCTCCCCGTGAAATGACTGTGAGAACGAGACGAGGAGGTGCTGATGAGAGCGTCCATCCTGCAGGAGCCAGGTCAAGCCCTCCCCTTCGCTACCGTAGTCACCTGGGTGGAGGAGAGTGAAGAGCTCAGTTACCACCAGTTCCACATGGGCCACAGAAACGTGTGCCCCCGATAGGTGCACCTTTAAGCACAGAGCAAACAACTGAATTTCCTTCTGGGGCCGGGGCTATTCGCCTGTTTTCACAGCTCCCCTTGGAGATGGGGTTTGGGACACATCTGCACACACTGGCAGCTGGAGGCTGATGCGCTCCAGAGCTGGTGCAGAGGGGAGGGCGGCCAGCAGATGGCAGTGCGCGACCAAGAACCAGCTCCCGAGCGCGCCTTGCTTTAATTAGCCTAGAGCAAGACAGGTATGCTTTTATATAGTTTTTGATTTGGTAATTTTCCCGAGCAGCCATTGAGGGCAGATGCTTTCCTCCTTTTCCCTGGTTAAGCATCAGAGGAGAGGGGATATCAAGATGCAATCAATTGCTGGCCGCCGCCACCCCCCTGAACTTTAGTCTTGCAAACATCATCAGCTTGTGCCTCTTGCAAACCGCTGCAGTGGAAGGAGGCAGGGAGCTGTCAATTACTTCCAGGACTGCAGTCCCCTCTGTCCTTGGAAAGGAAGCCAGCCGCCTCCGTGGGTGAGATTAGGGGACGGGGTGGAGACGGAGCAGGCTCTTTATCACTGTCCTGCAAGTTCATCTGGAGCCCTGGAAAATGAAATCAGAGACCAGCTTCCATCTGCACATGGTGGTCAGGCTCCCTGCAATGCATCACCTCTAACTGGTCAGCAAAGTAATGAACACATGGAAAGAAAAATAATCCTTATGGCATGCTTTCTCCTCCGCTTGCTTTATTGGCGGAAAAGTTCAGTGTCCAAGGAACTGTCATGTTGTCAATAGCAATGGTGCATTTTCTGGGTCTAGGCAGGGAAGTCTCCTCAGGCAGCTTCTAGTATGGGTGCCATTTTACAGATGAAGAAAACTGAGCCCCAGAAACCTTGTGTCGCTGGCCTAAGGTTGATGATAAAAAACTGCGTGAGGTCCAAGCCTCCTTCCTTGTCGTTTTCCTTACTCCATCCACCTTCCTTCATGTGCAGAAAGGGATTCTAAACAAACACAAGCCGTCTCCGTCCATTTTCTGTTCATTTGTTTACTCTTGCTCTTATGAAGTTTTATGGAAAATAAAGCGGGTGGTGCTGCTGATCCTCACTGTGACAATCAACAAGCTTAAGTGAAACTGAAAGAGGAAGAGCTTCAGGGGGTTTTAATCACACTTTTAAATAAATCAGATCCAAGCATCACTTGCTAATTACACAAAAGTAATACACGTTCATTGCAGGACATTTAAAACCTGTAGAAAAAGTACAGGAACCTAAGTTGGTCTCAACACTCAGCCATCACAGCTCCGTCTCCTCGGTGTTCCCCACCAGCCGCTGTAATTTCGATAGCGTTCATGCCTTGTTGTGTTTGCATTATCACGTCACCCAAGCCTTCCCCGCCTCTGCAGAAACTTCTTACTCAAAGCACCATCTTTGTGACTTGATTCCTCTTCATGATATGACTATTTCCTACTTTGTTTCTTTTCACTTGGGTGGATTCCAATTTAGGAGAAATAGGTTCTCTCTGACTTTTGAACAAGAGGAGATGCCACATCTCAACTAAATACATTCTTTGAAGACGTAACACATGCCGATCACTGGCATGCACTTTCCCTCATGACTTCATTAAAACCATAGCGATAGCTATGGGGGCTGGATGTCCTCTGGGGGCAAGTGAAGGAACAGATCCCTCTGATATAATCAGGCTGTTTGCATCCAGCCCAGACCTGACTCTTCAGTCACCTAGTTGTTACCTTCGCCTCACTTAAGCAGGTCTCAAGCCAGACTAAGTAGTGGCCAGGGGCCTCACCTAGCCAGAGGCTTCTCAGGGGATGAGAACTTTGCTGACTCGAATCAGGTTCTTCTGAGCCTTTGTTCCTCCGCCTTTTCCCTTTTGATGTCTTAGGAGACTCCATAGTGGGCTTAGAGGTCAGCACCCCCAGGGGCCACTCTGCCCAGGTCGCCTTCATATCCACAGCTTGTTTTTTGCATAATTTAAGCACTACGTGGTTTTGCCATTTAAGTTCCGTGAAATTGGTGTTCTTCCATCCATGAAATTATATACATCTTGGCACTATTTGCAGCTACAAAAGGGGTGAATGGATCCTTTAAAGGAGGTGGCATACAACAGAGGGGAATAGAGCTCACCCCAAAGTGCCTGGCTAACTCTTCTGGCCACTTTGACACCAAGGTAGTTTTTCTTTCTAAATTCTAAGGAAACTATAAAATTTCCATTTTTGTGTCCAGCTACTACTCATTCTTTTACCCCAGTTTCTCCCATCACACCCCCATCAGGAGACCCATGAAAATTGTTGGTCATGGAAATTTCTTGTTTGTTCTGAACATTCTCTAGGTTGTCTCTGCTCTCATGTGTTTTGGGCATTGAGGACACTCTCCCAAGAAATGCTGTTGATGCATTGGTTTATGTACGTGAACTCTACCTTGTGTGCAGGTGTGTGTATGGAGAGATTCTGCTCATGATGATGTGATTTTAAAAATTATTCACTAGACACAAACAAGTAATACATGACATCATGGAGAAATATTGCTAAGCTGACTTCACAATCTTTGCAGTATTAACATATAAGAATAGCAGAGATATCTAGTTCCTAAAAGGATCAGATGCAGAGAAGGAAGGCATTTCTGTGACTTGGAGCATCTATAAGTTGACACCCTCTAGATCCTGATTTGAAAGTCAGGTTCTAAGCTCTATTAGTGAGGATAGGCTAGTCTGTGCTGCAGTAACAAGCATACCCTGATACTTCAGCGTGTTATCACTTGCAAGTTTTATTCTCGCCACACAAAGTCCACTGCAAATAATGCCACTCTCTAGAGTTCTCTTCTATGCTTATCATGGAATATCTTTCATATCAAGTATATCATCCATGTGCATGGCTATTGCTCTCAATGGATTTCTGTGGGTGATATTGTCCTGAGGTAGGCATGTTTGCTGGGAACAGCTGTCATGAAGATTGGCTGGAAGTCGCCGATGACATGCCCATTGTTCATGTTCCCTTTGGTGCCTTACTGCAGATCCCAGACATGGTAGTAAACAGGGATTCCAGCTGCTTGGCTTCCCTGTGCCTTAAAGGTAGAGACTTCTTGCCCAGGCCTCCCTAGCAAGGCATGAGCTTCATCCTGGGTAAGAGATTCATCTCTGAATGTGCCTTCCATTTATATTGTGCTTGTGGGTATGGCTCATGGGGTTCAACTGAGGATCAGCAATGATGAGGTGTGAGAGCTGACTGCTCCCCAGGATGTGTGGGCAAGCTGATAGGAAATTAGTCTTGGGTAGATGACAAACAAGTTAATCTTCTGTGAGTAATCTTTGGAAGACAAAACTTGCTTTATTTATTTGTATCTTGTTTTTTTTTTATATCTATAGGGAATTATCTATGGCTAAAGTAAAATTTTCTTAGATTTGAGTCTCTAACTTATAAGCATTTTGATAAATGTTCTATTACCCCTGGCTTAAAACATGAGCTAATTCATCAGATGTTTATTAAAAAAAATAAACAAACCATTACTCTCTAAGAAGATACTTCATGTTGTTGTATTGGAATTCTATGATGTGAAATATAATGACAGCATGTGTACTTTTAAGTGTACATAGTGATAACATCATCCATTCAATGGACCTTTCTATTGGAGACAATTCACAAATCTGTTGACATAAATTGATATGAAAAAAAGTACAAGGGCCTACATTTGTAGAGGTGTGGACCTATACGCCTAAGTATATATGGTATTGTAGTGAACATTACCTCCCTAAACTTAATTTTAAAACATCATCTTGCTAATAATGTACTGGAGGGTTTATTGAAATATAAAATGTTGCTGCTGAAGGTAGTTTAACATTAAAGAGTGAAAAGAAAACCTATTTGTTATTTTTTTTTAAAAGATTTATTTATTTATTTATATAAGCACTGGGTACAGTCAGAAGCTCAGGAGGGTGAGAGAATTCACCAGAGCCAGAGTGGCAAACAGAACAGGCAGACCAATGAAGTATACTGCTGAGGGGAGCAGCGGGCGGCAGGAGAGGTCTATGTGCCATGTGGGACCCTCGCCGGTGGCCGGGGATCGATCCGGCGCTGCAGAGGCTGCGGGCAGCTTCGCAGCCCAGTGCTCAACCACTATGCCACCGGGGGAGGACTTCAGCCTATTTCTTTTAAAAATGGAATAATGGTGACAGACAAAACCTTAACTATTATCACTCCAAAACTCTGATTACTAGATATTAAGATGGCCATATCCTTCATTATTAAGCAACCTCAGGGAGAGACTTATTGATTCATTGCTTGGTTGAGAATCATAAAGTTCTATTTGCAGTTCATTATAGTCCAGTAAGAAGTTGGTTGAATCAAGAAAAGAAAGATATTTCCAACCCCAGACATTTTAAGTTTGTTTTTCTTGACTTTAGAAGTACCATGAGCCATGGAATGTTCTGTCTTGAGACCATCCTCCATCTCTCCACTCATGTTACTGACTCACCCCCCTCTCTGGACACTGAAACATGATCAGTGGACTTGGCAGGGCTGGCTTTTCCTTTTCACCTCCCGCTAAATCTACCAACATGTGGCAGGGTGCTTGGGGATCATCACAAAGTGAAATGTCTTCATATTTGTAAGGGGGGGGGCAAGAGGTGACTCAGGCAGGATCCATTCATTCTGTTTGTCATGCGGCATCACGTGCCTCCTGATTGTTCACATGAAGATGTCACTTTGCCATGATATATGTTGGGAAAATGAAAAGGGAATCATAGAGTTCTGGAAAGAAATCTCCCAGCCATAGCTTTTGTATCAACAAGAGCCTGTATTAGCTGTGTTGGGAGCTAGATGTCACTTCCATCAGAAGATGATTCCCTGTCCCTATAAAATCACCCTCTGATTCTCAGGACAACTATGTGTATGAGCTGGGGGCGTGGGGGGGAGTGAGAAGAGGTGGGGGGACTTGGAGTGTGGGCTTTCTTAAGAATGCTTACTTTTCTGACACCGCACCCCTCTCTCTTCCTTACCACCTCTCCTTCTCCTTACATCCGAACTGTCACTTTTGAGACCTATCACTTTTAGTTCCTTGGTATATCTGCCATCCAAATCCATATTTTTTTGTGTGTATGTGTGATTGGCAGCTCCAAAGTTTGGGAAGATAATCTGAGTAAATGTTGCATATCAGATATGACAGTATGTATGTTACATGTATCATTTCATATCCTCTTTCTACCTGTCCTGGGGGGAAGAGTATGTGTCCCCATTATCCCAGATGACCTAGGCACACTAATATGGAATGACTGTGCCAGGCAGTAGATGACCCTCTTCAATATGCCTATGTCCAAACCCCTGCAATCTGTGAGAATCCCACCTTACATGGCAAAGGTGATGTGGCTGTGTTATAACCTCCAGATGGGAAGGTTCTCCTCTACTATCTAGGTGCACCCCAATGGAAAAGTTGCCAGACAAATACAACTTTTCTGGATTTGATGGTGGGGGAAGAAGCCATGGCTAAGGAATGCTGTCAGTCTCTAGAAGCTAGAAAAGCAAAGAAATTATTCTCTCCTAGAGCCTCCAGAAAGGAAGGCAGTGCCGCCTGCAGATGCCTTGATTTCAGTCCAGTGCGATACATGTCAGACCTATCATATACAGAACTATAAGAGAAAGAATTTGTAAATATGTTAAGTCATTAAGTAGTTGGTGAGATGTCATAGCAGCAACAGGAAGCAAGTCCACACAGCCATGACTGAGTAGGTCTCTGAGCTGTGGTTTGAATTCAAGTATTTCTAACATTACAGAGCCAATGAGGTGTCCACTGTATTTGCTACTGCATTGGTCTTTTCCTTCTTACCTAGATCCTTGAAGTCATTTGCTCACTGACATGGCCATCCAGAGTACCTCTCCTTGCACTCCATCCTATTCCTCATGGGTAGAGTCTCTTTTGTGAAACATTAACTGCTTAATGACTTTCAATGACCCCAGGGTCTGATGAAGGAAGAAGACAGGTTGGTTTGACCGACTGTGTTCCTCCAGTTTATCTCCCTCGTGTTTATTTACTTCTGCTCTTGCAACACTGGAAAAACATTTCCTGTCCATGCCTGACCTCTCTGACATCCAAGTCAGAGAGTTTTTTTTCTCTCTTCTACTCCATCCCAAATCACCTCTGATGCCAAGTTTGTCATCAATATCACAATAATCAAGATCATGATCATCATCACTACCACTGTTATCTAAAATCATTTGGTGTCACTGTGGGTTACCTCATTTCCTGTTCATCTCTATGTAGTGGGCAGTCTTAGATCCCCCATTTTATAGATGGAAAAATCGAGGTGATTTTAAGATGACCTTATGACAAGCTTGACTTTCTGCTGTTGTACAGACGCATGTGTCACGGCTGACATACTTGAAATTAACTTCAACAACTTGACTCCAGGGCTCAGGGAAGAATTTCATCTTTTATATGTGATCACAATCTGTCTACTCTGTTGAGTTTGTTGCTCCTATTAAATAATCCCATTTTGACGACTATTGCATCATATTGTCAATATTCTACCCATTGTGCAATTTTCTAGTGTCTGCTAAATTAGATAGAGACTAGAACATGGATCAATTTTCTATCTTATTTATCTTGACAAAAAATTTAAGAGTTTAGCCACCATTTGGAGCTGGCATAGATTAATTATGTAGATTATATCCACAATTCTCATCCAAATTCTATTATAGAGAGGAAAAGAGGAAACTGGCTTCTCTTATCACATAAAAAATTTATATTGGATATGAGTAAGCGTGTTACCAAAGAATACTTGGTTCCAGGAAATGTAGTCACAGCCCTTAAATGTTGTTCCCTCACACATTTTGTTCATCTGGTGCCTGTTTTCTCACTGAAATCCAGTAATGCACAGTGTCGTGCCCCGCGTGTCTCTGCTTTTCTCTGAATTGGCTTTATACCTATGATGGACTTCCCACCTAGCAGCAAGGTGGCCACTAGGAACCACAGCCTCCGTCACACCTCCCAGCAGCTACATGGTCACAGTTACAAAGACCAGGTGCCACACCTGTCTTTCAGTTGACCAGATTCAGGCCTGGGTTTTCCCAGGCATCACTCACCATGGTTGACTACGTTGAGCGGGCAGAGCCCTGGGGCAGAATGGGGCAGATGGCACTCCCAGAGAAAGACTGAGAAGTGGTAGCACACGTTAGGGGCATGGCTGCTGCACAGATCAAATCACAGCTGTCACTACAGGGTGGAGGGGAAATCATGACTCAGCACTCCCAAAGCTCATGTGATGACTTGGCTTTAAATCAGGCAGACTCTTGGTGAGTGTGCAGAGTGTAATATAATTTTTAGGATAATATAATTTTTTTTAGGTGACCGATATTTCAGAAAACCCTTGACCCCCTGGATATTGAAGAGTATAATTAAATAGGAAAACATGGTGGTATAATTAAATATATTTTGAAACAGTTGGATTGAATAAGTGTCTTTACTGAAGGATTTCTCTGAGCCCTTAAGAAGTCAATGCAGGGTCTTCCTGGTGGCGCAAGGGTTAAGATGCAACCTCTGAAGCTATTTGCAGCCACTGCAGCACAAGTTTGATTCCTGGCCAGCCAGGGAGCAACCCATATGGTGTAGCAGACCTCTCCTGTCTCGCCCGCTGCTCCCCGCAGCAGCGTATTTCAGTCAGTCTGCCTGTTCTGTTCCCCACTCTGTCTCTGGTGAATCCTCTCACCCACCATGTCTCTGGCCTGTACCCCAGCTCTTGTGTGCATGAGTAAATAAATCTTAAAAAAAAAGAAGTCAATGCAACCATTTGGTGTCTCGAAGAAAGGGTTATAGAGAGATATGGACTCTATCTTTCCCCTCTTACTTCCTCTCCCCACCCTCCACCTTCCTTTCCCTGTCTCTCCTCAGGAAGAACATCGCTGCTACGGATGATTAGAGTCGAGCATACTGTCGGTACCCAATCCATATTTGCTCCATAAAACAATGACTAGCACTTAGTGTGGGAAATGTAATTCAGTCATTATGAATCTTCTCTCTACTTGGAGCAAAGATAGAAAATGTATCTTGTATCTTTGTTGCAGGGTCCAAGTTTCTTTGCTTCTTAGTTTGGGTTTGTTTTCCTTGCTGGAAACCTAAGAGTGCTCCAGGGTGAATGTCTCCATAAGTCCCCAAAACCAAGGCAGGAGACCGATTGGGAGAAAAATGGTGAGCAACCTGCTTGTCTTCTGACAGCCTCATTGTATAAGGCTTCCAAGCAATGTCCAGACTCTCGCATTCTGATCTGATTTTGACTGTGCACATAACTGACAAAGAAGTTTACCTTGCTTGGGGGCAATTGTTGTATCTAGAAAATTATGAAAATTCAATTACAGATAGCATGCCCTGGGGAAACTCATCATTAAATTGGAGCAGTTCTGAGCATTTTTAGAGAATGGGCAATTATTTTGTAAAGCGAATAATATCTTTTGGTTTGGATCATTGTCAGCTGAAAGTGAGGGTGCAGTATCTATATGTATTGCCATGATAGACACAGAATGATAATTTAATTCAACAGCCGATATTAACATTATAAATTTGTATCTCTGAATGAAATGAAATGCCCTTGATTTTTGCCTCAGAGGTTTTCTTTGGGGAAAAAAAAAGTTTTGGAATGGGCACTTTCTTTATAATATGCAATAAGTAGTGTTTTATATTGAAGCTTCAATCCATTTCCCTCCCAGTGAAAAATGCTTCTTCATCCTTTTGGAAATAAATATAATCTTTGAAATTAGAGTGAATGTAAATCCAAAGGTAATGAGATTCAATTTTTCATTGTAGCTGAGTTAGATGGAGAACTTCAAATATTTATTTGAGGTTTAATTTGAGTAATTTAGGAAAACATTGAGCTTCCTCATTCATAAATGATAATCACTTCTCTTCATCAAATATTGCACTGTGTTCCCTTCTGCTCTCAGTTCAGTCTTGTGTAGATATGAGCCCTTTTATATCTCAAAGGGGACTTTTTCATGTGATTTCCTAGGATTGCTTAACTTACAAAACCTTTAGAAATGGTGTTTGCTATGCCTATGTTTTGGAGTGTCTGTTTTTATGGGGGAAAAAAGGTGAGGAATTTAATAACATTTACATTGATTTTCTTTAAGGGTGTGCTCTACTGAGAAATAGTATTTTGTCTTACTAAAGCACATGTTTAAGACATGGAGATTGCTGTCTTGCAAAACTCCCAAAATAAACTCCAGCAGCTTAAAATGCCTATAGCCTCTAGTTGATTATAATTCTTTACTAAATCAAAAGTGACGGCATTTAAAAACTTTCATAAAGAAAAGCCCAGGCATTGCAAACTATTACTTGGTCAATGCAAGTGACCAAGTGTGAGGATGTCATGAAAAGCTGACTGGAGAAGGAGGCTTCCACTATGGTGGTGAGAGTATTGTGGTGCTGGAGTTGCAGATGCAACCGTGTTCCAGCTTCTTCATTTTGCCACATCTTAGGTTCTTTCTTTTTTTTTTTTTTTAAGATGTATTTATTTATTTATTTATTTATTTATTTATTTATTTATTTATTTATTTATTTATACAAGCACTGGGTACAGTCAGAAGCGCGGGAGGGTGAGAGAATTCACCAGAGCCAGAACGGGGAGCAGAACAGGCAGACTGACGAAGTACACTGCTGAGGGGAGCAGCGGGAGGCAGGAGAGGTCTGCACGCCATGTGGGACCCTCGCCCAGAGGCCAGGGATCGAACTGGCGCTGCAGAGGCTGTGGGCAGCTTCGCAACCCAGTGCTCAACTGCTGCGCCATCGGGGAGGCCCTCTTGTGTTCTTTTTGACCTTTTTTGTGTGTGTGTGTGTGTGTGTGTGTGTGTGTGACCCTTGACTTCTTGGTGCTAACCAGAGAAATTCACATTCAGCCCTTGACCAATCAAGAATCCTTTGGGCTCAAGCCAGACAGAAACTGAATTCAAACCCATGTAAGCATTAAAAGAGAGTAGTTTGGTTCATCAGAAAAGTTCGAGGGTGACTTCAGAAATAACAGAATCTAAAACTCAGTGCTGCCCAGAACACAGCACTATTGTAAATTCATTCTCCTCTGCCTGGCCACCTGAATCATTTGCACTGGGCCAGCTGGGGTCACAGGCCTGTCCTTGAGCCAGTTTCTGTGATGGATGAATGGATTATGTTGAAGCATCTAGCCACAGGCCATTTGCCTTAGAGCAAAAGGAATAGGGGTGACTCATCCAAAACAAATGGGGTTTGGGTGACCTTTCCTCCAACCAGCAGGGTGTTGTCAACAGCAGGAAGGGGATGGATACTGGACACACCAGAGCAGGAGCGCCTAAACAGAAGCCCAACCTTGGTATCGGAGCTGGCCTTACGTGACCCGTTTGCAGCCATCTCCAGGGGTGCCAGGCCTACCCCAGGGCCTAGGAGAGCAAATTCTAATCAAGTGAAGGATGGGGCCAAAGCCCATTATTTTCATCTGTCTTATTTCTGCTACGGAACTTCTCAGGGAGTCAGCTGGCCCACGGTGGGCAGCGATAACTATGCCCTGATTGATCACCTTCCTCCGTAATTGAACTAACTAGAATTGTCTCTTGTCCCAGAGCACTCTGTCTGTGAATTTTGGAGTTATTTCATCTCTTTGGAGATCATAAAATATGCATTTTGTTACTCATGGATTAGGAGCTGGAAGCCGAAACCCACTTACATTTCTTCCAACTCCCTTAAAATTTTATTTTCCCTCCTGCTCCAATTTGACAATTGGCTCATGTTAATATCATTAGGTAAGAGAACTAGGACCTGACCCAGGAGCGCGGGGGAGCTCTCTGTCTGCCTCTCAGCCAGTAGAGTTTGCTGAGATTTATGAGGATGCGGGAAAATCTCCCTTAATCCTCAACTGCAGCTTTTCTTTGAGAAGAAAATGGATGCTTCAGCTGTGACACCCGGAGACACACAGCAGTGACATTCCCTGGGGTCCTTCCATGGCGGCCAGTCCCGAATCAGCCCCTTCTCTCCTGGCTGGTGCCTGCGATTCCCACGTGCATGTGTCTCTTTTGTCTCTTCCAGTGTTCGTTTGGTCTTCTGAAGTCATCATCGTCGATTAATACTTGCCAGGGGAAGGAGTCCCACGGGGTCTCAGCTGCCACCTCTCCATCTATCACCCCCGTGAGGTTGGGGTGGTCCTGCCCCTTTTTGGCTGGACTCCTTTATTACACGCTCTTTTCAGCGTCTTCCGCCTGCCGCCCTGCAACTCTTCTCAAATCCCGCGTCTTTGCTCGGCTCTGCTGTCCTCCCCGTGGTGATGTGACTTCCCCAGTCATGCTGAGTTGGGGCCCCGCATCCCCACATGCAGTCCAGGCCTGCTCTTCCCAGGTCCCATGGCCTTCGGGGGGGCATTTCGCTCTTCCTGACACTTTTCTCTCTTGCCCATCAAAGAGGTGCCATACAGTGCGTGTAGATTCTGGAGCAAGGGGTGTTGGTTGTGAATATTCAATGAGATAACAGGTTGAGGGAGTGTGGGCTGGTTCGCGGCCCTTATTAAATGCTTGGGAGTGGACACCTGTGGTGTCACCTATGGAAGCGAGCAGGCAGGTGATGCTCCTCCCACTTCAGAAGCACACTCAGGCTGCCCTGGCATGTGCTGTAGGATTCCAGAGAGAACCCTGGACTGCCCTTGTGGTCTCTGACCTTGCACTCCTTCCGAGGTCCTTGTATCCAGTACCCCTCACCCATAGTTATCCTCCCTCGTGTCCTTTTTTTAATGTTTATTTTTATTAGAACTGGGGTGCAGGCCAGAGGTACGGGAGGGGAGAGGATTCCCCAGAGACAGAGTGGGGAGCACAACAGGCAGACTGACTGAAATCCACTGCTGAAGGGAGCAGCGGGGAGTCAGAAGAGGTCTGCTGCACCCTGTGGGTGGCTCCCTGGACAGGGATTGAACTCGTGCTGCAGAGGCTGCGGACAGCTTCACAGTGCTGTGCTTAACCCCTTGCGCCAGCAGGGAGGCCTTGTCTTTCAATTCTTAAACAAGATAAATAAATAAATAAATATAAAAATGGACAGGGAGACCTTAGTCCCCAGAGCCAGCTGAAGTCAGCAGAGTTCTCCATAGTCAAGGACAAAGCGTGGACAAGCAAGTGAGTTTGTCATTATGCTGTAAAATGTGCTTTCCATATGGCGACGTTCCTCAAGATTTTAGCAGTAAACTGGCATCGGTCTTTTCAAGTAAACTACGTAACTTCTTTTACCTGCTGGTTGTCGTTGCCGGAGGAGCCTGGCGCTAGGAGCCAGGCCATGTTGCAATGGCCACTGAGTCATTTCAGCGCATTACAGGAAACGCCGGTGGCCTGGCTGTGCTGATGGCCAGGCACTTGGTGCCAGGGCAGACATGCGGGCTCACCGAGAGAGACATGGGGAAGGTTTCACTGGCGTGGATGCTGACCTGTCATTCAGCCCCCACCCGGCTCTAATCATGGACAGGGCGTGAGGGTGACACTCCGGGGCATAGAATGAGCCTCATACATGGCCCTGGCCCAGAGAGAGTTTATGATTAAATAGAGAGAATGAGGCACAAAGGTCTGAACACCACAGGCCAGTTGGTTGTCTCCAGTGCCAAGCCAGCTGTCCCCGCACCGGGCAGAGCTGTTCTGTGCCCTGATCTTCCCTGTAGCCTCAAAGGCGACATTGGGTTGATGGACAGATATAAGTTGTTCTAAGTTACTGAGTCAAAACACAATTTGCCAGGCATCTCTGGTGGTGTGAGGATCAAGTCAATGTTATCACCACTGCGCCCTGAGTTCGATCCCCAGCCAGGGAGCTACCCATACAGCGCAGCAGACCTCTCCTGTCTCCCCGCTGCTCCCCTCAGCAGTGCATTTCAGTGGATCCACCTGTTCTGCTCCCCACTTTGTCTCTGGTGGGTCCTCTCACTCTCTCTTCCCCTCACCTCTGGCCTGCACCCCAGCTCTTCTGTGCAAAAATAAATAAAATATTAAAAACAAACACAATTTGATAGTGAGCTGACCGTTGTGACTGTTCTCCTGGTCTCCTTCTCTTCTTTTATGACTGGCAAGCAAAGTTTACCACCTTGCTCTCATCAAAGAGCTCTCCTTCCTCCATCCCGGCAGCTCCCCCAAACCAGGCAGCCATCTGGAAATGTCAGAGCATCTCCTCAGGGAGATCTGTCCCCCCAAAATGGGGACCTGCTTCCCATTTGGTCATGGGTGTCAGGAGAGCCCCGCGTTTCATCATCTCCCTGTCTGAGAACTTCCCTCCCTCCATGGGCCCACGGCTCACTGCATGAAAACGTACGTCATCATGTTCTTCTGTAATAAATGACCACCAGGACATTCCAGGAGCTGGTCACTTTAGAAGACAGTACCTTGTTGAAATTCAGATTTTCCTCATTACTGTTATTTTCTATCCGATATCTTCTTAATAAGCGATGTAAAGCAATAGTTTACAACACGGAGGATTCGTAATGCGCCTGGCGGCAACTTAATATGCTTCCCGCTGCCCCGAATACCCTCCCCTTGCAGCCCGGTCCTTGGAGGATCATCTCTGTCACAAGCTGGGCTGTTCGGAGGCAGCCGTCATGAGACACTTCTGGTGCACGATGCTTATTAGGCACCCACAGCTGAGAAAGAAAGAAGTGGGGCAGGTTTGCGCGCAGGGAGGAGCCTGGCTGTGATGTGAGCCTGGCAGAGTCAGTGGGAGCCCCCAGGTGGGCGTCAGCCCAGCAGCAGTTTTTCTACATTGCACTGGGCCATCTTGTCCTTTCTCAGCTCCTGGATGAAGCCTGTGGGGGGGCTGCCCTCGAGGCAAACGCCAGCCCCAAAGGAGCTGGCAGCTGGGCGCCTGCCTATGTGACGTCCACATTTGGGCAGCTAGTCCTGCTGCAAAGGGGGAGCCGGGTGGTGTACCCCTTCTTCTCATTCCATAAAGTGAGGCCACGAGTGGACAATGTCCATCCTTCCTTCCAAGAAGTCATGGGCACCCGGTGAGCCTGTCCACTTAGGGCACTCCGTCTGGTGGCTGGGGACATAATCCTTTGTCCCGTTGCTGAAGCCTCTACAGCAGATACTGCAATTTATTTTGAGTTTTCAATTTTGTCGATTATTTTTATTATGGCAAAATAGGCATCACATGACCGCAGCAGCCATTTGAATTGTAGTCCACTCGAGTCATCCTGCCTCCAGTAGCACCCTCCATCCCTGAGATCTTCCTCTTACTAAACCAAACTCCAGTCCACTAAACACAGCTCCCTCCCGTCTGGTCTCCCCTTGTTCCTGGCAGCCGCCCCTCTACGCCCTGTCTCTGGATCAGTCCTCATTCTGAGCATACGAGGAGCATATGGTGCCTCCTCTAGTGGAATCGCAGTGTCTCCTCCATCCATTCACCCGTTAACAGGCACGTGGGCCCATCCTGGGCTTGGGGATTGTGGAGCTTGGCTCCATGGAGGTACCGATCTCTCTCTGTGATCAAAGCCACATAATTATTTTTTTTAAAAGATTTATTTATTTATTCATATAAGAACTGGGGTACAGGCCAGAGGTGTGGGGGGGGGTGAGAGGATTCGCCAGAGACAGAGTGGGGAGCAGAACAAGTGGATCTACTGAAATCCACTGCTGAGGGGAGCAGTGGGAAGGCAGGAGAGGTCTGCTGTGCCATGTGGGTTGCTCCCTGGCCGGGGATAGAACTCATGCTGCAGAGGCTGTGGGCAGCCTGATAGGTTGAGTCTTAACCCCTTGTGCCACCAGGGGAGGCCCAAAGCCACATAATTCTTAATGCCATTTTTGAATCCACATCTGTCCAGCTCAGAGCCCGAGATCTTGACCACTGTCTCTGTCCCCTGCATCCTTTGACCAGTGGGTGGGAGCCATGAATGAAGCCTCCTTGGAGGCTACCATAGGCTCCTGCTGTCATGGGGAAGATGCTCTGGCTTCCCCCGCCGGCAAAGCCAACTTTTCCAGACTCCATGGCCACTCACCATTTCAGGCCTCCGTCTGCCTCCTCCCCGGAGACCCACCATCGCCCTCCTGTGCCCTCCTCCTACTTCTTGAGCCTCTTCCTGTCAAGGGCCTCTCCAGTGCCAGCTTCCTTCTAGGATCTTAACTCACTTGACCTTCCTACCAGCCATCCGAAGCAGGTACTACTTCTACCATCCTGTGATGGGAGGCTACAGAGCTGCATCCAAGTTTACAAACCTCCTGAGGGTCATGCAGCGAGTGAGCGGCAGCTGGACAAGGTCTCCGAGTGCTGCACTGAGGCCGGAATTCAGACCCACTGTAGACACCACGTGTCTGCGCTGGGAGACCCCCACCCCTGGCTAAGCCTGCAGGAAGGGTGGGCAGCTGGGGTCCGGAGCCCTTGCTGGACTCAGGTCTTGCTGGACGCAGGTCCGCCCTGCTCACAGCAGACTGCATGGCAAAGCCAGAAGCTGCTGCAGCCACCTCGTACCCTACAGAGCTCTTGGTCTGGAGCTTCTGGAGGCAGGCGCAGGCCATTTGTAATATGGCTGCCTGCCCTTCCCCCTAGCTGGAGCCAACGGGAGCGAGGGAGAGCGAGAGAAGAGAATATGCCTTCTTGCCTATTGCCTCTGTATTTATCCCAAATCCATATATTATTTTGGAACACTCAGCATTGCAGAAATATGCAAGGGGATAAATCACTCCCTTTGCCATCTGGTCTCTGAGAACCTGCCCAAGAACTGTAGCTTCATTTAATTTTGTTGTGTTCCTTTCTCAACCTTTTTGGGCTTTCCATCATCTTTTCTTGGCTGCATTTTTGGGTTTGTTTTGCCTTCGGTTTCTTGCTCTTTTAGCTGTTTCTGGGTTTTAGTTTTTAAAAAGAAAGACCAGCTCTTGCTCATCAGAGCTGTGCCAGGTTCTTCATCTGGCATAGCGCTGCCTCCTGGCTACCTCTTAAACCTTCATCTGGAGCCTTGGAGTGAGGTGTGGGCTTTGTTTCTTTTGAATGTCCCAACCAGATGCACCAGCCGGCCTGATGGTCAGGCGTGAGGACGCAGTTGGGCTCTGTGGTCTTAGGTTTCCTGCTGTGCCTGTGTGGCCAATGCTTCTGTGAGCTGGGCGCGATGCATCGAGCCCAGGCCTGGCTCCAGGCTTCCTGAGTCCTTGAAAGTGAACAAATGGGTTGGCACTCACCTAATGAGAGCGCAACCGAGCTGGGTTTTTCAGAACACACTCCTCGCCGTTGAGAGGAGGTTACACATCAGCCAGGGAAGAAAGCTAGGACGAGCCTTGTCTTCAAGATGGGGGTTGGATGCCATACTTAGCCTCCTAGAGTCACAGATGGTTTAATATAGACATATTTATAGACACAGACTTATCTCTATTATAGACGTGGGTTAGTATGCACATAAGTGTTTTTGCTCTGTCAGCTAAGAGGAGATAGAAGCAAGGATAGCTCAGCAGTGACAAGCTCACCCAGCACTCAGGTCTTGTTTCCTAATTACCTTCTCCAATCAGGGAAACAAGAGCTCCTAAGAGAAATGGCTATTTTGAGGACCGGAGATAGAACGTATAAGGTGAGCCCGAGGCTGGACACCTTGCAGTAAAAGATAAGGGAGATCTGTGTTTAGTCTCTCGAGACACCTCCACGCTGCTTTCCATAGGGACTGGACCCGTGTACATTCCCCCCAACAGTGCACACTGACGAGGGCTCCTTTTTCCCCCCACACTGTTGCAGACACATTGTTTCTGGTCTTTTTGATGTGATCTTGCAATTCCACTGTTGGGAATTTATGCAAAGAGGTAAAAAATGCCATTGCTTGTCTACACTGAAGCATTATTTACAACAGGCAAGTTAGGGAAACAACCTAAGTGCCCAATGACAGATGAGTGGATAAGGAAGATGAGATGCATATACATGGTGGAATATTACTCAGCTGTGAAAAAGATGAAGCCTTGCTATTATGACACTGTGGATGGAACTGGAGATAACACTAAGCAAAATAAGTCCAGAGAAGAAAGACAAATGCCAGCAATCTCACTTACATGTAGAATATAGAGAAACAAAGGAAAGAAAACAAAACAAAGCCTAGAAATCTGACTGCACAAATGAGGCAACCAGAGGGCAAGGGGAGAGGTTGGCGCAAGGTGTTTGCTGGAGATCTTTTGGCTGCTACCATGAGCAGGAAGACCTGAATTCCTGTCCTTAAGCTCACAGCCACAAGCGCTTCCTTAGGGTCCTCCAACCCAAGCGTGAAGACTCGGGCTACTCAAAACGGGAGTGAGAAATGAATCACATTCCCGAGGAGAAAATCAAATCGTTGCAACTCAATTATTAATGCGCAGAACTGTTATGTAATGGAGCAGCCCAATTAACAGGTGTCTCTTGGGGAATAATCAAGGCTTAATTTGGCATGATAATGAGGCACCTCCCCTCCCCTCTTTGGATGAGGCCCCTGCAGGACAGCCTGATGGCTGGTAATGAGGCAGCGTCACTTGCTCTGCAGCCATGTTAATTGTCTCTCTCTGTGCATGGGGACAAAACAGATTCACCTGTTTCTGGAAGCTGGGCTGAGCCCCGGGTCTAATAGAGTTGTACTCATTTTCTGGTCTTGCCAACCCTGGCCTTTCGGAAGGGCAGTGCTGTGCACTTTGGAGATTTCTTTAATTGGCCGGGTGGTTGCAAAGGCGAGACTGCAGCCTTTTTACTTTCTGTTTTCGATGGACTGGGTGGCAGAGGTCCAGCCTGACAAGACATATGGGCAGAGATGGTGTGTTCTTGGGCAAGAGGAGCTGCCCTGTTCCGTGATCCATCAGGAGGGCACCAGCCAGCCTGCTGCAGGCGATGTCCATCTCCAGGTGGCCCCGGGGCAAGCCTCATGGTTGCAACAAGTGCTGGGCGAGGCTCAGCCTGCAGAGGCACAGGAAACAGAAACACGAAAAATGGCAGAAATGTGTTACGGAAAGGAGGGAAACAAAAGAAAGGGAAAAACTACTTTATCTGAGAGGGAAAAATGGTGGATGTTTGGGGAGGACAGTCTCACACACACATACACACAGGCGCACACACGGATTTGTCCATCCAGATGTGACCCCCACTTGCTGAGCAGCGTTACCGGGTCCCTACACTTCTTTTTTTTTTAAAAAAGATTTTATTTATTTATTTATTTATACAAGAACCGAGGTACAGGCCAGAGGTCCAGGGGGTGAGAGGATTCACCAGAGACATAGCGGGGAGCAGAACAGGCAGACTGACAAAATACACTGCTGAGGGGAGCAGTGGGCGAGACAGGAGAGGTCTGCTCACCATGTGGGCTTCTCCCTGCCTGGCCGGGATCGAACTGGCGCTGCAGAGGCTGCGGACAGCTTCACAGCGCTGCGCTCAACCGTCTGCGCCACCAGGGGAGGCCCCCTACATTTCTTTTAATGTGCTACCCGATCTTCATCCACTGTTTTCAGCTGGGTCCGTGCCGGGTCTGCCTCTGAGGTTTGGGAACCCCTGGTCTGAGCTCTGAGTTTCAGATGAGACAAAACTCATTTTTCTCTTCCCCCTCCAGCAGACAGTGACGCTTGCTGCATGGCCGTTTTTGTTTAAATGTTAAAAACTGGATTTAGGGAAAACCACTTTTCCCCTTGGCACAGTAGAGCCGCCGCGGGCTGTCCCACGAGCCCTCCTGCTCAGTGCAGCTGAGCCCGGCTGATGCCCGGCTTTGCTTCAGGTCACTTTTCTACGATAAACTGCCCCACAGTGGACATCCTCGCACTGACCTCTGTAGACATGTCTGCTGTTTTCTCACATTCGGTCCCTACATGCACGGAGGTGAAAGGTCAAGCCTGTTTGGAGGTGTTGAGCCCACCTGGCAGAGCTGCAGGCTCCAGAGGGTCTGCGTATTAGCCAAGCCGCAGGCACAAGTGAGGCCCCTGGCTTCTGCCCTGAGCTACTTCCAATTCCAGCTTCTGCAGCTTTTGCTGTGATGTAGGAGCGCCGAAGAGAAAGTTTATTAAATTCTTATTTATGTATTCAATTTGCATCAGCCTCTTCCTTCCCCAAGCTCAGGGTGCGGCTTGGATAACATTGAACTTGTAACTCTTAGCTGCGTTCCCCTGAGAGAGGGAGCAGGGGGAGCTGGAGAGGATGGTGAGGTGCAATCTCAGGCTCCTGAGGATTATTTGGATACCGCCCCAAAGCCCTTGATCAGGAGGGAAGCCCTCAGCGACCCCCGCCTAGGCCTCCTGCAGGGTAGGAGAGCGGACGATGGGTTTCTGCCTTTGGTCGCTGGCTAACAGGGTGCGGAGGCTGGAGACCCCCGTGTCTTCTCTGCCCACGCCTGTGCTCCCGGGGCCACTGCTGCCAGCGGGTCACCTGCTTCTTGTGCCTGCTCTATGAGCTGGTAGGGACCCCCGGGAGGATCAGCAGCACATGCCTGCAGACCTGAGCCCTGTCTCCCTGGCCAACTGGAGACCATCATTTGTTTTCCTGCTTCCTGCCTCTCCCTCAAGGAGGTGGGAGGGAGTTAACCTGGAAAACGATACAGTTTGTCATGGACTTGCCTGTGAAGAATGTTCCTTCCTCCCAACACCACCCCACGGGACCCCCTGAGAGCGCCTTACCTTGGGTGTCCTGCACCCACATTGGACAATTCCATGCCCCCCCATGATTTAAGATGCTCTTAATTGCTTTGCTGAAGGGAAGTAGAACACCTTTTAAGCCAACAGCTGAGCGATTTGCTATGACAATTCTGCCACGATGCATTCACTTAATTTCCAATTAATCAAACGTTCAATAAATCATTAGTATAATTACACTTGCTCAGGCCTTCTTGCCCCAGCACATTAGCTCAACTCCGGCAGCCACCGGGACGGGCTGCGGGGAGCGTTCATTTGTCTGCACTGGCTGGGTGCGCCATCCGGCTCCCCGTGAGCCTTGAGAAATGACGGGTAAGAAATGGTAATTATTTCAGGCACCACAAGTTTGCTTGGTTTCCTTCTTCTCTGCTTCTCACTCCAATGCCTCCCCAACAACTTAAGCCAACATTATAGCATCCTGGTAGCAGTGGCTGGTTAATTTCAGCAAGTTTTTTTTTTTTTTTTAATCATTTTTATTTCCCGACTGTGCTTCTGTTCTAATTACACATCTCCCCAGGTGAGCGATAATTCCCTCATCACCATATATCTCAAGCACAGATTATTAAAATAATATAGCTTATGTCATATAAATGTAACAGAAAGTATCTTAAAGATGCTTTATTGAAAGCTGGTAAATTGGTTCAACAGATGAATGTTTTAAGGCCTGTTTTTAAAAGGTTGCACAAGTATAAACCCACTGAATTACGGCTGCAGTTTCACACGAGCGGATGCAATTATTTTAAGCATCTAACTGTGCAAAAGACAGATCTGAAAGGGAAGGAGCTAAATTCTCCGAGATTAATTAAAGGGTTTCATTTTGCTCTTGATTTAAAAATAAATTTCAAGCATGCATCACTTGTTATTCTCTTGAAGAATTTGCATTACAGCCTTAAAAAAAAAAAAAAAAAAAAGGGCCGAGAACGTTAAGCTCCGTGAGTTCATACAATCTAGCTGGCAGCTTGTAAAAAGAAGGGTTGACCCATTGTTGTAACAGCATATTCTCCTACATACTTCTTTATACTTTTCCATTTGTGAAGGGTATTAATCTTAAAACTCATTTCCAGTGTAAGACTGTGCATTTACATGAATTTCCCATAAGATCGCTCCTGATTCGATCTATGCTCATTGGTTTAATTTCTTCTACCTCTCAGAGCCAGTGGTGCTGAAGGGCTGGTGGTAATTACAGTCTTGTGGATTTCAGTGAACAGCTCCCTGGTACCTGAAATGCGGGGCTCCTTCCCTCTAAGCTCGCTCACCCCTGGAGAGAGTGCTGCAAATATCTGGGAGGCAGGGAGCTCACCGGCCATATCAGAGGCGGCCTGGCACACCGCCCGAGGCCCGGGATCGGCCCCGGGGCCACCAGCCAGATGGATGGCTGTTCTAAGGGGGCCCTTGAAGGTGAATCACTTGGCAATTCTGTGAGTTGGCAGACGGTACGGCCACCTGTGCTCCCCGTGAAATGAGGTACAGGCAACCTCCTGGTCTGAAATATGCTGCTCATCCTCTGAGAGGTGGCACCAGCACTGCAGGAGGCGAGCTGCCTAATAGTGGTGTGTGTGGGCGGGGAGGGGGGGGCACCATGGCAAATGAGACTGTGGCTTATGAGTCGGGTTGAGCTGAGTTCAAATTCCCAAAACCACATTGTTCGTCTAGAACAGCACTGGCCAGCGTGATGCGAGCCACGTCCGTCCTTTTAGTTTCCCGAGTGGCCACCTTAAAAATAAAAGGTGAAAGTAATTGACTAGTATAGTTCATCTAATGTGTTTTGATGACTCGACCATCTAATATATTTCATGCAATTGTGGTACCCAAAGTATACCCACCCCAGTGTGCCCTTAGGGAGACTGCTTACGTTTTCCCATAAGATTCTTTGTGTATTGTAAACATCCAGACAAACCACCTGCAAGTGTGCAGCTGCTCAGACACTGCCCGATGCCCCTGCATGGCTCCCTGGCCCGGGCACGGCTGCCATGTTGGATGGTGCAAATCTACTCTCCCACGGTCAGGGTATGCCTGGTTACCAGAAAGGGAGACACAATTCCCATTCACTTCAGCTATAAAAGCCCACTGGCTCCAGTATGACTGGCCAGGAAGTCCACACGCTTGCTGGACTCTAGCTGTGCTCATGGGGCCCCTTGGATGTAAACAAATGGTCCTTGGCAACCCCACGCCAAGTTTGGGGTCCCAGGAAATGAGGGATCACCTCTCCACAGGGTTCTGGCAAAATCAAACTTGGTGAGGAAATGGAGGACCAGCTTGTGTCCTGTGCCAGGGATGTGCCATAGGGGATGTGGCCAGTCTGTCGAGGCTCCATGCAGTGGACAGAGGCACCCCCCAAATACCAATAATGGTTTGAAAAAAGAACAGATCTACCCACTGCAAAAGAAATGGCACAAGCTGTTTTAGAGGTGATGTCAGTGATGGTGAGGCCTGCACAGGCCCAGACTTGGGAGTCGTCCTTCTGCCTCCATTCCTTGACTATTATGCACCTGCTCTCTCCCCGGGGAGTGCTGTGGCAGCCAGCTCCCCGATTTTGGTCCCATCAGCTCTTGTGGGGCTACCCTGCCTCCTGCCTTGGCTTGTTCTCTCACGAGGCCCCCTGTCCCCTGGGTCCCCGGTCCTCACCTCTCTTCTTACGGCTCTCCGCACGGGTCTCCTCCTGTGACGTGACCCTCGTTCAAGCTCTTTGCATCATCACTTTCCCGTGACTGCACAGCCTTCCCGGGCCCTCCGGGGTCTTGCTTCCTCCCAACTTTCTGTCTTTACTCAAACACCCCTTTTGCAATGTGGCTGATCTTATTGAAATGGCTTTCCCCGACGTTTCTCATCCGTCACCCTTGCTTTTTAGCATTTAGCATCGTACAGTAGAGTGTGTGTTTTGTGATGTTGTTCTCTCTCACATGCAAACACGCATGCGTGCACGGACACCCCCCCCACTGTAAGTCCTGCGAGGTGTACCCCTATCTCGTGCAGTGTCTGATACTAACTTTTTGGAATGTCCCTCTGTCCCGGCGTGGACTGGCTAATCTACTCGTGACTGGGCCACAGTGACAGCCTTTGCCAAGTTCTACTCTGCCCCATCCTGGCCTTTCAAATTTAGAACTGCCTCCCCCGTCTCTCCAGCTGAGTGGGTGGGTGGGCCACCCATTGCCCAGCCTCGCTGGACACCCGGGCCTCCGTGCAGCACCTCCCGCGGCAGGATGATGTCACTCCCTCTCATATTCTTGCAGAATTTAGGCTCGGTGCTCTTGAAACCCTGCCAGGGGCAGGCACGTTTGTCAAAGTGTGTCCCAAACATCTCTGCAAAAAGGCCCCTTCCCTCCCACTCCACTGCTGCCTCCCCCAGCACATCATGGAGAAGCTCATGCTGGGTCTCCCTGCTCTCTCCTGTGCTTGCCTGGTCCCCTCGTCTCTGCACACAGCCAGGCAGCCCTTCTTGCCCCGCAGGCTCCTGTGACCAATCTCGCCCCTGTTCTTAGCAACAGCCCATCATGGCTCTCAGGGAATGCCCCCAAACTCACACATGTCTTCCCAATCTGACCCCCCTGGTCCCCAATCTGTATCTCCCACCAAACTCCTTCACTCCCTGAGCCCCGGACCCATGGCGCCACGGACATCTGGGGCTGGTTCTGGTGCATCCTCAGTCGGAGGACTGTCCGGAGGGCTGGGGAGGGGGTCGTTCAGGCTTGAAGACAGGTGGGGTGGTGGGAAGAGGCAGAAGTACAGGAGGAGGGGTATGGGAGGAGTCTGCAGGCTGTGTGGTGGGTGGGGGGTTTGGGGGGTTGGGGGACACTGGGGTGTCACTTGGGAACAAGCCACAGTGTTTCCAAATAAAAACCTTAACACACTCTCCTTGGAATGAATTCAAGGGGCTCAACCTTATCACTCTTACACACAAAACAGGGAACCTTTCCCTAAGGCAATGCAGGAGAAAGGTTTAAACTTTTTTAAAGCCTGTTCTGTTGAATTATCTTCAAAAGTGCTTTAGAGTGTGGGGCCAGGGTGAGGAGGGACAGATGGGGTGAGTGATTTTGAATGCTACGGCTTCATCGTGGTGCATTATAAATATGCGATGCTATTTAATGTAGAAAGCCATCAGGTTAATAAACAAATGATTGCCAAGTTCCTAATTGGCAAGGAAGGAGGTTATAATCTATAAGGAGCTTTGTGTCCCAACCAATTTATTCTGTAGCAGAACTTCATCACCCCGTCACCAAAAACTCCCGAGGAGACTTAAGAGCTAAGGACTGAGACTGGCTGAGGTTTGCTTCATCTCCCACCCGGATAAGACCCTCGGAAAACCCATTTCTTTAAAACACAGCGCCTGTGCTGGCCCAGGGAAGCCTGATCTGTTGTTTGTGGGTGACTTGCATCCCAAGAGTTGGAAAGAAACTGATACATGGCAGACTCCATTTTAAATCCTTGTAGGCTGCACGGAATTGGGAATGATGGTGTGTTTCACGAGAACATTAACTAGTGGTGCATGGGCTTCTTAGGAGCAGGGATACTTCCTCCACCCCAGCTGCAGCTCCCTGCTGCAGTTCAGCACCCCAGCTGCACCCCACCACACCCCAGCTGCAGCTTCCTGTTGTCTGCTCCACGGAGGGTACAGGACCACCCTCCACACCGACTCCCCCAGCACAGGCAAACGTGTTGGCGCTCCCCACCTCCAGGGGCGTCCTGTGAACCTCACGCCCTCTTGAATGGAGCCCATGGTTTGAGCTCCCCACTGCTGGCGGCACAGGGCAACCTGGTGAGAGGTGAGATTTTTGCTTACAATGATGACAGAATCATGATTACCAGACGAGAAGGGCCAGGGAGGGTATGGCCACTGGTGGGTAGTGACTGGACATCTGGTGGGGGGTGTGGTGAGAGAATGTAGCCCTGGGCCCTGTGCCGTGTTGTCAGTGTCAAAAGGTGCATGTTTTTGGCATTAAGTTGCTCTGAGGCAAGTTCCACTAAAAGAAGGAAAGGAAGCAGCGTGACCTTGGGCCCTTGGGGTGGAGGCTTCATTTCTAAGGTGGGACTTGGGGATTATGCTTGTCCTTCCTGGGAGCCTGGCTGTTGGAAATGATGCAAGACATCTCTCACACATCCTTCCCTGTTACCTGGACTGCTCACCTGGACAAGCCCTCGTCACCTGGAAGACAGGCCCTGCCATTAAAGAGGAGGTGTTTTACGCTTTGTTTTTCTTTGTTTCATTTTGCTGTATTCCTCCTACTTGGGGCCAGCTCCCTTCTCCACATGCTCATTTGCTGAAGTCAGCTTGCTGGCCTGCCTGGACATCACTCATCATCAGGGAACAGAGCCCGCCTTGGAATGGTTTGGGGAGCTGGACCTTCTTGCTCTCTCAAATTCCCATTATGCAGATGAGACAGAGGCCTCCTGTCACTCCTGGTGTCTGATCATGACTCAGATTTCTCCAACTAGCCTCTTCCATTGCTCGGCCATGGTGATCGGTTCACCAAGGGGCAGATGGCCAGCTCTTCTGTCCACCTGGTGATGAGATTTTTTTACTGGAGACTTCCCTGGAGTTACAAAACTAATAGGATAGAGGCCTGGAGTAGCTGATGGGCTTGTTCCAGTAAGTGGGTGCTAGTGAGTGAATGTGTGCTCCCCAAGTTCTTGTGCTGGAGTCCTCACTCCCTTAATGATATTTGAGGTGGGGCCTTGAGGAGGGGGTGAGTTCATGAGGGTGGGGCCCTCATGATTGGGATTAGTGTCCTTATAAGGAGAGGCAGGAGACAGTGCTTGCTCCTTCTTGCTGCTGTCCACCCTGAGAGAACACAGGGCATGATGGCCAAATGCAAACCACAGAAGGGCCCTCACCTGGCCCCGGATCTGCTGGACCTGAACCCTGGAGTTCCCGCCTCCAGAACTTTGAGAAGTGTTTGTTCTTTAAGTCATCCTGTTATTATAGCCCAAACCAAGACAGTTGGGGAGCCATTCTGAACAGAAAGCAAGGTGTTAACACGATGCTCTGAAATCAGGGCCTAGGGGTCAGTCTCCGCACTATCACCACTGTGGCCTGAGTTCGATCCCTGGCCAGGGAGCTGACTCACATCGCACAGCAGACCTCTCCTGTCTCCCCCGTATTCTCCTCAGCAGTGTATCTCAGTAGATCTGCCTGTTCTGCTCCCCACTCTGTCTCTGGTGAGTCCACTCACCCCCGTACCTCTGGCCTGCACCCCACTTCTTGCATGCAAAAAAAAGCAAGGAAAAAAAAACAAGATCCTCTGAAATCTCAGGATAGGCAGCATGTGCTTCCAGGTGAGCTTGATGCCCTGACTTTTCAGCTCTGTGCTAACTCACCCCACCCCCTTTCAAGCTAAGATAGTTCAGGAGGTAGCCTGCCTGTCACAGCCTCCCCAGGGTCTGGTCTACTACAGCCTGGTGCACGTGAGGGCAGGCGGTGTATCTATACAACATGTTGTGGCAGCTCATACTGTCAATTCAAAAATGCTGAACTCAGAAGCTCAGAGGCAGAGATTTAACAACCGAAAATCATGCATAGTCAACCAGATGAATTAAGATAGCCTGTATGCCCGCGACATGGAAGTCATTTTTTACCCAGAAATATAGTGATTTTTATATGTCGCATCCTGGATCGACTCTCTCTGTCAACTCGGCAAGTGTCTTCACAGCTGACAAGTGATAAACCCGTCGAAAGCCCCATTCACGCTGTTCAGTTATTGATGATGCTGCTGGAGCAGGGACGTGGCTGTAGCATGTGCTTGGCAGGCTGAGTCTGTGCAGTGACCGGAGGAAAGACTGGGCTCCTTAGGCCACCCGGGATTCCCCCCGAGGGAGACTGTTTCTGCCCAGGTGACTCCTGCAGGTGAGGGCAGGAGGAGAGGTATCTGCTCTCTTTCAGAGCCAGTGACAGTTCTTACTCAGCTGGTGGGTATTTTCTGCACAGGACCCGACCCCTGAGTTCTTTGTCAAGGGTCTTACTTAGTCCCTCTATCCATTGTCTTGTCAGTGCAAAGTCACTGTGCTCAGTTATGACCATAACAGCTACTATTAATAAATACTTTTATATTTTATTTTTAAAGATTTTATTTTTGCATAGAAGAACTAGGGTGCAGGTCAGAAGTGCAAAGGGTGAGAAGATTCACCAGAGACAGAGTGGGGAGCAGAACAGGCGGATCTACTGAAATACACTGCTGAGGGGAGCAACAGGGAGGAGAGGTCTGCTGTGCCAGGTGGGTCAGCTCCCTGGCCGGAGACCAAACTCAGGTCATAGTGGTGGTAGCTCTGAGGCTCAACCCCTAGGTCACCAGGCCAGGGAGGCCCAGCAGCTACTATTTATTGATTGCTCCTTGCATAGGGCAGGTATGCTGGGCATGGAATGGTGCGTGGTACTGACCTGTCTTTGTCCTTGTGAAGTGTATGTGTTAGTGGAAGGGACGGACAATGAAGAAGTAAACCGACTTAGGGACAAGGTCATTACAGGTTTTGCTTAGTGGTACAGAGGACCCCATGGGGTCGGGTGATAGTCATGGTTGCGATCAAGGGGGGCGGGAGGAGAGACCCATCTTTCACAACAGTTAGTGCCTCAGGGAGGACACCTTGAGGGGGTAATGTTTGAACAGGGGGCTACAACGAGGAGCCAGCCGAGGACAAGTTCAAGAAAGGGTGTTCCCAAGAGGAAGGACTGCAAAGAAATGGATGTGAGGTCAGGACTAGGGCATCCAGGGAGTGAGAAGGAAGATGTGTAGGACTTGGAGAGACAGGTGAGGCTCACGCTGGAACCGAGCAGATGGGGAAGCTGGGCCTCACCCATGGGTGTGTTACCTGTTGGTCTTCATACAGGTGAAGTCAGTATTCCCGAAGGACTGCGGGTGCTGCTGAGGTCACACCACTCTGAGGAGCAAAACCAGGATTCAGAATTTTTATCTCCTTCACCCTGGCAGGATGCACCTGGCATTAGCTGGTTTGTTTCTCAGACGAGTCTGAGGGAAGGTGGCCGTGGCCATGGATGCGTCATGTGTCCTGAGAGTTAAACTGAGCTTATGTGCGTGGGTCTCAGCTCAGCGCCAGGCAGCAGCAGTGCCTGATGCATCATATGATATTTCTGCTGCTGGCTGCCAAGTCTCCACTTTATGGGGTCTTTTCTTTTTTTAAGTTTCAGTTGTGGCAACATGTACGTAACATCAAATGTGTCATCATAACCATTGGAAAGTGTATAGTTCGGTCGTGTTAAGTACATTCACACTGTTGTGTGACTGATCACCCAAACTTTTCAGCCCTATTGAACTGAAAATTTATGTCTTATTAAACAACTCCCAACTCCCCAGCCCCTGGCACCCCCTTCTACTTGCTGTCTCTATGACACTGACAACTGGCCTATTTCACTTAGCATAATATCCTCAAGTATAATAATGTCAACATGTGTCAGAATTTCCTTCCTTTTTCAAAGCTGAATACTATTCCACAGAATGGGGTACACAATTTTTTTTTTTTTTGCCATTTATCCATTCATCTGTCAATAGCTATTTGGGTGACTTCCACCTTTTATCTATTGTGATTTTCCTACATCCTTACCAGCACATTCTGGTTTTTGTTTGTTTATAATGTCCAGACTAATGGGTCTGAGGTGTTTATGTACTCTTGGCTGGATCCTGGGGATGTCTGTCCTGTGTAGCACAGCTGGTGACATCTCATCTCCTTCCACCCACATCCATTGCCTTTTATCCACAACTTCCTGATGAAAGCGGCATGTACCATAGATGGAATCTTTCTATTTAGATGTGCACATTGCAGTTTGCACAGAGAAATAGTCTCATGGACTCAGTACCACACCTGTGTGTATTGATGAGCACTCACAGGTTTCTTTAGAATAATCAAGGGAGACTCGAGTCTCCTGCACTTAAAGTATCCAAGCCATACCCACTGAAACGTGGCTCAAATGCTGTTTCTGTCACACTTGCACAGCCCATAATTAAATGATTTGTAGGAACAGTCTGAATTAAGGGCCCGTTCATCAATACTGCATGAATTATGTAGACATATCTTCATTTTTACATTATTTATCTAGCTGGCCAGATGGGTACGCTGGCTGTAATATTCATCAGTAAGAAATCCAAATGCAGTCTCAGCACACTGGCATCTGTGCTGGATCTGACCTCCCAAGAGGTCCAGTGTTTATTTGTGATTGGGGGTGAGGGCCCCCTCTGCTTCTAGGAAATTCAGGAGTGCTGCAAGTTCTGGGGTCTGACACTTGCTGTGCCCCCCACCCCAGGTAGATGCCATCAGAGCTAGGGTAAAGACTCTGCCCTGAGACAGGCCCCAGACTGGGGGGGACCGGGGAGGCGGACTCTGCAGAGTGGTGATGCTGACAACTATATCTTCACAACCATTTGGCATGGTAGTTCGTGCTAATGTAAAACTTACAATAGAAGCCATAGCTAATGTTTAAGAAGGTTGTATAATGAAGTGGAGGATATGATACAAATCTTGTATCATGTGCTGAAACCATCCCCAATGTGATGGTATGAGAAGGTGCATCCATTGGGAGGCAAACGGATCATGGGGTGAGGGTCTTCATGATGAGCTAAGTGCCCTTATCAAAGGGACTCAGGAGAGCTACCCCATATCTGTCCCCCACATGTGGACACCAGATCTACTCTACCTTGACCTTGGGCTTTCCAGCCTCCAAAACTGTGATCAACACACAACTGTTTTTATGGCATCTTTATTTCAACAGCCTCACTAGACTAAGACAGTAGAGAAACAGGGACTTAGATCCTGCCCAACCCCTACAGGTACTGGGGACTTTGTTTTTTTTTAATATTTATTTATTTATACAAGCACTGGGTACAGTCAGAAGCGTGGGAGGGTGAGAGAATTCACCAGAGCCAGAGCGGGGAACAGAACAGGCAGACTGACGAAATACACTGCTGAGGGGAGCAGCGGACAGCAGGAGAGGTCTGCGCGCCATGTGGGACCCTCGCCCGGCAGCCGGAGATTGAACTGGCACTGCAGAGGCTGTGGGCAGCTTCGCAGCCTAGCGCTCAACCGCTGCGCCACCGGGGAGGCCCAGGTACTGAGGACTTTGGGCAAGAGTCTCCTCTTGTCCCTCACCTGGACTATGGAGTAACACAGGTGCCCACTGTACACAGTGAGGGTTGCTTGAGAAGATGCAGGTCATAAAATGAGTGCTGTCAACTGTGGATAGAAAAGATAAAGATTTAGAGGTACTGCTCTGGAGTGATTGCAAACATGTATTATTGATGAAATACAAAGGGGCAAATATAGATAGCAGGTTACTGTTTGAATAGAGCAGAGTGATACAATTATAGATTGTGTTTGCTGGCATATACCTGGCATTTCTGGAAGTCTCTACACATAGAACTATTGGTTTCCTCTGGGGAAGTGGATGGCGGTAGAGGGGTGTCTTGATTGCTATTTTATATTGCCCTCTTAGCTTTTTATTATGTGAATAAGTTATTTTTTTTAGGAAATTATTTCATTTCCAAAATAAAGAGTGAAATGCAGACCCAGGCTACTGTCCCAAAGGAAGATTTGTTATAAGTGAACAGAAACCTTTTAAGTACCTGCTGATGAGCCTCATTGGACACCTGGGCTTTCAAACTATGTCCTTTTAGCCTTGGCTTTGTGGACTTGGGTGTTCTGCTCTAGGTTCTGAAAATAATATTTCGAGGCTCCACTCCTTGGCCAAACAGAGAACACCCACCAGCCATGGTCCAAGAGAAAAACAGGTTGTCAGAGGGCCCCATGATGGCCTTTGGCCAAAGGGCCAAGAAGTCCCAATTAGCAATATGAGGGAAGTGGATGTTGCCTCAAAGTCAACATTTAAAAGCTCAGCTTAATCATCAATTCTAAAACTCCATACCCAGGTGGAGTTTTTTTTTTCTTTCTCTCCTGTAAACAAACCAAAATGTTGAAAATTCTATCATTTTAAACTCTTCATGGGATGGTACATTATCTTCAAACATACCGTTTGCCTTTTTCCAGAGTGTTCCTCATTTGATTTATCAGAGGTGATACCTGGTAATTCTGTTTGATCTTGTTCCCTGTATCCAGCAATAAACAATCGAGAGGAACGAGGGAATCTATTTTTTATATTAAATAACAACACTGGCCCTTCCATTACCCCTTCAGAATTGCAAATCAACCTTGTTCTCCCAGCACAGAGAGAGGAACTGAGGTTTGTTCAGAGTTGACTCCTACATGATCATGTCACTCCGTGTTAAATATAATAGGACTTTGTTTTCCAGAACCAGGAGGGGGCAGTAAATTTCTTTTTTTACTGTTATTAAAAATGAGTCCTGCTTTTTATGGATAGCAAGATCTCCCCCATTTTCTCTAGAACTGGACCCATTTTTCCCCCACAGAGAAGAAGTTTGGAGATTCACTGTGACTGATTGTATATAATCCTCCCATTAGGTTTTAATCAGTGTCCTTTCAAATGACTTCCTGAAAAGGGACAAAAAGAAAGGTGGCTAGCAAGAGCTGTCTATTGGTTTTTCTTTTTCTGTGACCTGGCATCGTGACTCTTCTTACGGTCTGTCTTGCTCCCTCTTCCTTCCTCCAGTCGGTGACGGTGGAAATGCTGCCTGAGAAACAGAAACCACAGTCCTGTGCTTGGGTGTGTTCAGTCCTTGTGAGAAATGAGAAAAGGGAATGCTTCCTGGGGGCTAACGGTCTCTTTGCTGGTGATATTCCACAGCAAGCTTTCCGGGTCCCAGCACACGCACATGCCCAGGCCCCCCGTGAGCGACATGCCCTTGGGGTAGAGCCCTGGGCACCGGGCACCTGCCTGCAGCTCTGCTGTGGCTACTTCTGAAACTTACGTATCTGAATGCCATGAACTTATGTAATCACTGTTCCCAACCCAGGACCTAATATATCTGGCTACTTTTAAGGAACACCAAGTTTTCTCTGTGGGATGATTGGGGGTGCCACAGGGGTTATTATTGGCTGTGCTATAAATGGCTGGGAAGGGAGACAAAGGATACTCCCAGGACATGCTTCACAGCTCCTAAGGGCACAGCCTGTGTGTTCCCCAGAGGGGGGGGGAGATTTGGGGGGCAGTGCTGAGCCATAAGACACTCCAGTGAAAGCTGATAGTGAGTTTCTAGTATGGAGGTACATTTCACACAGACATATACACATGCACACTATCATAGTTATATATTTGTGCATGGAACAAATTTTATAGCATGCGCACAAATTTTATAGCATATGTCTGTGCACATGTACAAACCTGCACATTTATGTGCACACACCCACACATGTGATACACACAAATATGCAAATATGTGCATATTGTCACACATACACACTGCATGTGTGCACACACTTGCACTGCAATATGTATATGTGCAATATATAAATATGTGTGTACACATGCCTGCACACATGTGTGATTTTTCACACTTAGCCACAATCATGCACTTGTGCACATTCATGCAACCATCCACATATGCACACACACATAAACATGCATTCACAGGATGCATATGCAATGTGCACATTTGCACACATAAATGTGCATGTGCACACATACATGCATACACATGCACACACAGATAATTCACAATAAGCACATGAACACACATCCATGCATATATGCACACATACACACACATGCACACGTACACCCAGAAGCTGTGCACACATCCATGTACACACATGCACACATGTGGACATGCACTTATGAACATGCACACACCTGTGCACATACATGCACACATACTTTGCATGCTTTGCATGTGCTTTGCCAGCACATGTACATGCAGCTTGCCCTCACAAGTCACCATTCCACAGAAGGAAGTGGTCAGGGCACGTTTTTACCCACAACGCCCACCCCCCACATGGCAGATTGGCCATTTCTGGCCATTCCTACAGGATATTTTCTTAAGGATCCAAGTTCTCATTAGTCTTCATTTTACAGTTGTTGCTCTTTTTCATTTTTCCCCTGCTTCCACCTACACCAGATGAAGCACAAGGCAAAAATTAGATTATACACAAATTGTACACTGATTTATTAGCCTGAGCCAGGACTTTAATGAGGAGAAAGGAAACCGTATAAACAGCTCTTGGGGGATCCGTCTGAGTGGAGTCCGTCTCCAGAGTCTCCGTGGGAATCAGGGTGGGGGTGTCTTTCCTCCCCCCTCCGGGAAGCATGGGGACTGTGGCCGCTCACGGTGCCCTGGCGCCTTACCAGACAGGTGGCGTGCGCGAGCGCCCCATGAAGTACCTGCGAGCTTGATTTCAGTGGAACCCATCCAGCTAGTGCTGGGCCAGCCACGCAGGCGCCACTGTTTTCCTTTCTTCCCTGCTCCCCTCCTGCTGCGTGTCAGTGGGGTGGCGCTTATGGTGTAGCTTTTACCTCATTCCATTTTGACATCCTACGGCCTCTTCTGGAAGCCCAGCTGTGCCACCAAGGTGCTTCCAGGCGGAGGGGGCAGTCATTTCCATCTCTTCAACTTCTTCATCTGTAAATTGGGGGTCGTGGGGGGGCTCTTGCTACTCTGCCTTCACGGGTTTGTTTGGAGACTTAGATGAAAGAACAAACACGGTCTGATTTTTAGCCTCGGGTCAGCCACATAGTAAGCACGTGACAAATGTGCAATATTTTATTGTCTATTTTTTCCACTCTTGTTCTCACTGTCTTTCACTGTGCTTTGGGGCAAATTTCTTGCGGCATTGCCTTCTGACAGACACAGTGTCATCTCAATTGAAGCGTCCGCAAGGCCGCTGTGGTGCAGTCATTCTGCCTGGGAGCCATTTCGACTTGGAGAAATAAATCCGGGGTTGCGGTTCGCTCATCAAATAACGGAAAGCATGACTTGAGCGAATTTCTCTCTCGTGTATACAGTTAAAACCCGACGTCTGTCTTGCTCTGTGTCTCCCCTTGCAGGGAAGGCGGGCGTCCTTGAGACCAACTGTATCTTGAATGTTTCATAACCTTGGAAATTGTTCATCTCTAAGAAGTAATCCCTTTTATTACATAATAGAAAGGAAGATAAAGTTGTTAATTCTCGATGCATCTGAAGGGGTGACGTGCCGCAAACAGCTCATTATCCCCCACACAAAGCACAATTACTCAGGATGGGGAAAGACTGCTTCAGACACTGCTTTCTACTTGAGCTTCCCCATGCTGGCTAATGTCGGATATTGATTCTGAATAATTCAAATAGCAATAAAATTGGGTTTTCATGACAGTCAATCAGAGGCATTTTATATTTAATGCTCAATGGAAGAAACACAGTGTCTTCCTACCTTCTGAATTTCAAAGCTATTAAAGTAATTGTTGGTCATTAAGCTAAATTTCTCTGCATTATCGGGATAGTTCATCTAATTCATGGACCATCCAAAACAGTAGAGAAGAACTGATAGAATTTCAGTTCATGTCTGACATATGCATGCCCATGTATATGTTCCATGTACACACACACGTCACGTGGGGATAGCTTTGAATAATTCATGTCATCCTGCTTTTCAGATATGCCCGGGGGCCTCGGATAAGTGTAGGGTCTGCTGCCGTGGGAAGATGTGGTTTTTCACGTGATTGTTCTGGTCTCTTCTTCCCGATGCACAGCCGTATCTGCACAATGGGCCTGCCTGGGATGGGGATGTGTGCAGAGAGCAGGAGCGTGTGCGCACCGAGTCACTGTGCCAGATTGTGATTTAATTGCACTCAGGCTGGGACCTGCGCATCAGGGGGCTGAAAGGCTCCCAGGGGATTTTCTAACGTACGGTCGAGAGTGAGAATCACGGTGGATGCGAGTCTCTTGCTCACTCATTTCTTTATTCAAAATTTCTTATCAAGTTTCTGCCATGTTCTGCAGTCACGCAGGCATTCTGGTGGCTGAAAAGACAGGCAAGACAGTCTCCAGGAAGCTTCCAATGTAGCCTATTGGAGGTGAAGAATGCCTCATTCTCTGATTCCATTTGGGAAATGCTCTGAGAATGAAGTTATAGTGAAGCAGAGGAGCTCGTGGTTTATAGAATTTGAGGACAAGATTGGGGGGGGGCGGTCTGTGACTATCGAGTCTCGTGAAGGAGCTACTTTTAGGGGGAGGCAATGGCTTTGCATGTGATACAGTGACTACATCCCGTAGAAATCTACAATAACAGCTGACAGCGTGTAAGGGCTGGATCTGAGCAGTCGACAGCATAGATAATAGCGCGACATTGTTGGCTAGTCCTGGATTTAGTAATACAGTTCCAGAAAACTTTAGTGTGTTCTGGAAAATGGTATCATTTGAAGAAACTAGGTTAACCAAGCAGAGAAATTCAACCTACTATTTTTACGACTTCTATGTGAGTCTACAGGTATTTCTAAATAAAAAATTTAAAAAGGCAGTTTTGACCTGCGAACCATAGACATTGTCTGCACAGCTGGCCGCCTTGGGAAAGCTTTATCCTCCCGCCTGCAGGAAGTTCACGCAGGCCCTAGTGGGGAGTGGTTTTGAAGGGGTTCCTGACTGTCTGCTGAGCTGCCATCTTTCCGTTCTAAGGGAGGACTGGTCAACCTTTGGGATATGGCCTCAGATTGGTCTGTTGGAAGTAGGATGCTAGATGACAGCAAAAGTCTACCTGGCAAGGATGTTGGATTTTAAAGTCATTTTCTGTGTTAACTTAGGGTGTGTTCCCGCCCTCCCAAAGCAGCGGTCATGGCAAGCGTGATGGCAAGTGCTGAGTCCTCGAGGGATGGAGGAGATTTGGGAGAAAGGTGTCTAGGACAGAGGGTGGCCTGCGATGGGCCATTCTTGTACAGAATACCCTGAGTTATCAAGACTCCAAGTCCTCGTGTTGACAAAATTTGTGCACATTTTCCTCCAGAAGCAGTTCTTTGAGGGGACTTAGCAATAACCACAGAGCTCATCCAGGTGCTCTTTAGAAATGCCTGGACTGAGTGTTAAAAAGCCCTTTCTCCACCCCTGCAACCTCTGCTTCCTTTGCCTTAAGTATTTGCTTCCCTTAAAGAAGCCTAAAATGATTATAACTCTTTATCTATTTGGAGAGGAGGCCTCTGGGAACAAAGCCTGAAAAAATAGAAAGGGCTTAATGCAGGGAGATGGCAGAGTTGCTCCCTGGGGAAATAACTGTCAGGCAGGGTCGCCACGGGTGGGGCAGGCCCTTGGTTCTCCCTGTGTCAGGTTTAGAATGTGAAGCCTGCCCTCTGGTCCCCGTCCCCCTTCCCTCCCCCTCTTCTGTGTGCTCTCAGCCCCCTCTCTCTGCACACCAGCGCTCGCTTCTCTGCAGACTGGCCTCTCTGTGGACTCGGGTGTCTGCTTCTCTACAACCTCAGCCGGCACATAAAAAGGTCGTGGTGCTGGTCAAGAACCCCAGTGAAATGCAGCTCTGGATTTCACTGCCTCTGAGCCCCAAGTCCCAGTTCAGAGTCTCAGGGGAGCAGGGGAGAGGGAGAAAGAGCCGTCGCCAGTGAGCTTCTGATGGACTCGGCATGCCTGCTGGGGATGATCTTCTTCAGCAGGTGACCTCCGGCCTTCTGCCTGCAGCATCCACAATGGGGTAATGGCTGGGGAGCATGAGGTCACCTCACTAGGGGAACAGGCATAGGAAGCTAAGCCAGAGGAGACTGGGAGTGACAGGCAATTGCTTCGTGCAGGACAGGCAATCTGCCAGCACATGGCGAGTTGAACACAATGATGAGCACACAGTAGGTCTGCAAGGGGGCAGCCCTATGTGTTAACAGAAGGGTAGTGCCATTGGAGGGGCGAGCGAGGTGATGTTGGTATTTATATGGAATGTTGGCTTCCTCTGTGGCCTGTAGCACATAAGCCTGATTGTGCGATGGGAGAATATGCACCTTGTGTCTTGCAGCTGACATGCAGTACCTGCATTTAACGAATAAATAATGAGATGCTTTTGGCTTTTATTGTAACCTTGAACAACCATTATTTAAATTTTCCAAATAAAAGTCTCTAGCGTAAGGTCTGTTGACCTGGGTGTGTGCTAGCTCGTGAACAATGATGAAAATACCAATTTCTGTATAAAGGAAAAGTTCATTCCATACTTTTTAAATGGATCACAAATTATTTATTCATATCTTTTAGCAAAAAAATAAGTCCACAATATTTAAATTAACTCGGTTAATATATTACTATTATTGATTAATTATTAATACATTCATAAAGACATATTTTAATTAACTTGGTAAGAGTTGTCAATATCTAGGGCTCCCTTTGACACAAAATGCCCCCCCAAAAATACCTAAATATTAGCAATGCTGAAAGACATGCAAATATCAGCTTGTGAATGAGGGACAAAACCACCCCCACCTCTCACCTTTGGAGAAAGGGCCTTGAAGTGATGAGCACATTAGCAGATGCCAGAAACCAGGCAAATTCTGGTTTTGAAATTTGGTCTCCAATGGGATGGAAGCAGCACTATAAACTAAGCTCACACTAATCCTCCCCCCAGACACGTGCTTACCAGCTTCGCACAGTGCGTGCACAGCAGACTGCTCTCAGCCGGATCTGCTCGGTGCTACAGTCTCCTGAAAATTCAATAAGGAAGGGTTCAGCCTGGGCTTTGTAAGGACAAAGGAAGAATGTGCTAAGTCAGCTCAGTGAATATTTTTGTAGTGAACCATTTAATAATTGGTATGTAACACATCTAAGTGATGGGTATCGCTTGTGATGATTACAAACCCAGTCTTTTTTTAGATTTATTTATTTGTGCATACAAGAACTGGGGTATAGACCAGATGTGTGGGAGGGTGAGAGGATTCACCAGAGACAGAGCAACAAACCCAGAGTCTTTTAGGCCAGTGAAAATAGATGTCTGTGTGATTTCATCATGATGGACAGTTGTCATTAGACATTTGGCCAGGCCCCTAGAATGGACAACACCCAGAGTGAGTCCTCATGAAAACTGTGGGCTTTGGGGGTTGAGATGTGCCTCCATGGTGCACCGACTATAACAGGTGCACCACTGTGGGGGGGTGTCTGTTTTGAAGAGGGAGTGCATGTGTATGGGCAGGGAGGTGTGGGCTATCTCTGTACCTTTCTCCCAGTTTTGCTGTGCAACTAAAATTACTAATACTACTCTAAAAAAGTAATGTCTGGAAAAAAATCAGAATGACTGGAACAACCCAGGCTGACTGCCTGACAGCCAGGCGTTAAATCTGTCTCTGTGATTGGCTGGTGGACAGACGCTGGCCTTCAGGTGTGGCCGGGTCGTTCCTGGCCTGGTAGGTAGCACCTCTGTCTGCCCAGTGCTTGGCAATGAAGGAGAAGTCTTGCCTGAGAATTTGTGGGGTCCAGGCCCCATCCCACACCCTAAGAGGGTCAGAGGTACTCAAGTGTCTGCTCTTGTGGTTGGTTTAGAGAACTCCTGACTTCCTCCACTGGAACATTTGAACGTGTGGCTCCAATCTTATTACTGGACTTCATAGATTTCTGCCAGAATTACACAGGGTTCAACAGCTTGATTTCAACTCTTTTTGTGCTGTGGATGCTGGCGGGTGTGTGAAGTCTGACCCCTCTGCTCGTCTCTCATTGAATGTCTATAAATGCCCTTTGTTGAGTGCTGAGCGTGAGAGCTTTGTATAGATGTATTTGCTTTGTTCGAAAAGAAGAAAAGAATATCCTCTGGGCTGGGTTTAGAATTCACACAATTGCTAATCATCGATCCTAACAGCTTGAATTTACTGAATCGGGCGATTATGTAGCCACTTCTTTTACATGGATTATCTCATTTAATCCTGATAAATGCGGAGGTGAAGTTGTTCATAGCCCCAAATTACAGATGAGGAACTGGGTGCAGGAAGTTAAATGACTTACTCAAATTGCCCTGAAGAATAAGTGGCTCAACGGGGAGTTCAGTGTGAATCAGAAGATTGTGCTCTTGGTTTGTCTCCTCCGCTCCAGGGAGAACCTCAGTTACTCAGAGGCTTTTCTCTGCGATGCTTTTTCTCCCCTCAACAAATACTCTCTTTGTGAGGGAGGCAGTACATGTGCTACTGGACTTAATTCTTTCCTCCCACCTGCTCTGCCTTCTTCACTTTTCCCTTTACTCCTACCCAAAGGGGTCTTAAGCTATTCTTCAAGAAGCAATAGTTCTTACCAAATCGAAACACATAAGACAACACAAACACAACTGTGAAGATTAAGTTTTCAACATTCTTCGATACCTTGTAATGTTATTGGAAACTATTTTAAATAAAGTTGGTGGTTTATTGCTAAGTGCAGTAAACAATGAGCATGGCCTGCTTTTGAAGGGGCTCGATACATATGGTTTATTGGGAAATGTGTGGATTTGCGAGTGAAGAAAACCTGAGTTCCAATGTCAGACTTTGTCACTGATGGGGGACGGGGCACTAGGGGCTACTTAAAATATGAACTTGGCTACTTAATCCTGTCAATTATGGACATTGCACCCAAGTTCAAGACTTGTTGGGGATTAGCAAGATCTAGATAGATAAAGCAGGAGAGACGGTGTCTTCAAAAAATAGATATTATTCAAGAGTTGTTTATACAGAGGTCCCTCTGAGAGGCAGATGCTTTGGCTTTGCAAACACTTCTTGTCCCCTCTGGGTTTATGTGTGCCCCAGAAGCCCAAGCCTGGGGATCAGAAACCCCATAAAGGAGTCCAGTCTAATGCCAGGTGATATGAGAGGGAGGAGAACAATCCAGGGTCACTGGTTCTCTTACACTATAAAGAACAGAAAAACGGGGAAATGAATTCTGGAACTGGAGTGTTAGGTGTATGATTCAGAGGCCTCTTCCTGTGACCGCTGGGAATAAGCAGATGGTTGAAGAATGGAGGATATGTTCTGCTTTAAGTTTTGGAATAATGATGTTTTATTTTGCTAGTTGGCTTGTTTAGGTGGATTGACTTGTTCTTTGGAAGGGATGGGGTGAAACATCAGCATGGCTTTCCAAGTATTTCCTGAACTGAGATTCCACAGAGGTGCTGCAAATTACTTTAGCCTTGGAATAGGGACACAAACAAACACAGTGTACTCCCACATTGTCAATATAGAAAGTCAGTTCAGAAGGAGGTGGTTGTTTATGCTTCATCTCTGGTCTTCAGATTAGAGGTCGGATAATGGATCCACATGCTTTAGATTCCAGATGTGAAAGAATCTAAAACGATGGAATCTGAACTGGGGTGTAGATCTAGAAAGAAGAGTGATGTGATCAATTAATGATGTCTGCCACCAGTAGGGTGTGAGGGGCAACCTGCATACTCTATCCCTGCCACATACCCCCATCCACCACATCCTGAGCATAAATGTAATAGGAAAATCCCCGAGCATTTGGAAACTAAGAATCTCTGGCTAATCCAGTGGTCAAAGAAGAAGTCTGAAATGAAATTAGAAAAGTATTTTGAACTTGTATGCTGCAACTTCTGAATGCTGATGAAAGAAAAGATGTAATAAGTGGAGAAACATACCATGTTCATGGATTGAAAATCTCAACATAGTAAAGCTTCAACTTCTGCCCAAATTAATATATAGATTTAATGTAATCTATCAAAATTCTCGAAAGAATTATTTTCTAGGTATAGCTAAGATTATTCTAAAATTTATATCGAGAATCAGAGAAGCTAGGATAGCTACAATAATTTTGAGAAAAGAAGGTGGAGAAATTTCAGCCCACCCATTTACAAGATTTGTGTAGCAGTAGTAATCATTATTTTGTGTATTTTCTGTAGAATAGATCCCTAGATCATCAAATCAGAATAGAGAACAATTCAGTGGAGAAAGGATAGTCTTTTCAATAAATGTTACTGGCTCAGTTGGA
This sequence comes from Talpa europaea, assembly GCF_964194135.1. Taxonomy (NCBI): domain Eukaryota; kingdom Metazoa; phylum Chordata; class Mammalia; order Eulipotyphla; family Talpidae; genus Talpa; species Talpa europaea. The sequence goes on along the minus strand of NC_140079.1, from coordinate 99,657,679 downwards.
TCCAAATACCCATAGGCAAGAAAAAAAAAATTCTCACCTAAACTTCACACCATATTAAAAATCAGCTCAACAAGAATCATGGATTAAATATGAAATCTAAAACAATAAATCTTTAAACAATAAGTTTGGGGAAAATCTGTAGGACATTGCTGAAATGACAGCAAAAAGAACTATACACAAAAGGACAAAAATGATTGGACTTTAATGTGTAAAATGGACTTCATCAAAGTTAAGAACCTGGACTAGGTCCTTAGCAGGAACAACCCTGTTAAGCCATGAGAAAGACAATCTACAAATTAAGAGAAAATATTTGTGTATTAGATACCTGATAAAGAACGGATATCTAAAATCTATCAGGAACTCTCAAAGTCAAGAGTTAAAACAAATCCAAATAGAAAACAAACAAAAAAATTGAAGAGACATTTACCAAAGAGCAAACAGACTTCTGGAAATATGTTTAACATCATGACCCATTAGGGAAAGGCAAATTATGGTCATGATAAGATATCACTATGCACACATTACAATACAAGCAATAAAATGAAAAATAGGAGCCATGGTAAATACTGACAAGGATGGAGTGAAGTCCAGCACACGTGGCTGGTGGGAATGTATCAGTATATCAAAGGACACAGCCCTCTGGCAAGTGGGTTGGTAGTTTCTTATAGAAGGTAAGTTTACCATGTGCCCCAATACCTACACATCAGGGAATTTATTACAGAGAAATAAAAACTTATGCCCCAAATGAAAACAATAGCAATAACCTGAACACAGTTTAGTTCATAGCCTTGTTATAGATTAAGAACCAATTAGTGTGGGCCTCCCCGGTGGCGCAGCGGTTGAGCGCTGGGTTGCGAAGCTGCCCGCGGCCTCTGCGACACCGGTTCGATCCCCGGCTGCTCCCCGGCCACCGGAGGAGGATCCCACATGGTGCGCAGACCTCTCCTGCCACCCGCTGCTCCCCTCAGCAGTGTACTTCAGTCCTTCTGCCTGCTCTGCTCCCCACTCTGGCTCTGGTGAATTCTCTCACCCTCCCGCACTTCTGACTGTACCCAGTGCATGTATAAACAAAACAAACAAACAAACATAATAAATAAATAAATAAAAACATGCCTCTATAAAAAAAAAAAAAGAACCAATTAGTGATTTCCAGGAGTTTCAGGGAACAGGAGTGAAGGGAATGGGGTGACTACACAAGAACAGGGTGAGGGGTTTGCCCTGAGGGTAAGACAGTTGTCTATGGCAACTGCGGTTGTGTTTCACGGGGCTGCACTGATGAAGTGGCATCGGATATATATATAGACCCACCTGTTCTGCTCCCACTCTGTCTCTGGTGAATCCTCTCACCCCCTGCACCTCTGGCCTACACCCTAGCTCTTGTATGCATAAATAAATAAAAAATAAATCTTAAAAAAGTGCTGTGCGATGCTCCCCAGGTCCTCTGAGCACAGTCCCTTTGTCACAAGCAAAAGCACACCTCCTGCACGCTGCCACCTCCTGGAGATTGACTCCTGCAAATAGGTTCCCAGATGTGTCTGCATGGTGATTTATTCTCAGCCCTGACCCTCTATCCAAAGTCATTGTTCCCGCATAAAACTTTCATAAGCAATCCATCCCTGACAGCGCCGCGTTGTAAAGCTGCGAGAAACATAACATCAACCCTCAGTAGCATGGGGATTAGAGGCTCTTGTTGCCCCCTCCCCTGTTAACACACACCCACTCTCGAGTGTGAGCCCATGGGGTTCTCAGCGGTACCAGCACCTCTATTTATTAGGCTATTTTAGTGATGCTTTTGATATTATCTGAACTTGTTTATTTAATATTCATCTGGGAAGTTAAGTTTTCCTGATATTATTGATGGTGTGATTGACTAGCATCTGAATGCAGATTTAATTTAGTGGCTGCAAGATCGGTTCAGCACCACACTACAAATACCCGCAATACAGACATCGAAGCACCCTCTTTCCCCTCCTCCTCCTGTTTCTTCATCTTCTATTCTATCTATATGTACATACATGTGTGCATGTAAATACACACATTTAAATATGCATACATTACTTGGCTCCTATAGAATTTTTTTTTTATTGTTGAAGTACTATTGTTCTACATCTCTGTTACTATTTTGACAATATAGGATGTCCCCCCTCAGGTGTGGTCACCCCTAGTTTTCTGCCTGTAGGATTTGAACTTGGCTTGGATGCATTGAGAATGCACAGAGGTAATAATCACCTTATTTTCATCTTTTGTCTGGTAGCATTTTGTTGAGGACCTGCTCTGTGCCTGGGATTCAGTGAGTAGGACTGGCGAGGTCCGTGACTTGGTCTAAGGAAGCACCAGGGAAGGTGATGATGGGTGAGATGAGTCTTCTTGAAAGGGAAGAATACAAGGCCAGGTGCATCTGCCGCGGAAAGAGCTGATGGGCAGGTTCAGGAAGACCCGGCCAGGAAGCCAGCCCAACAAAAGAGCTGTGTGATGTTCAAGGCCATAAGTTGTGCCCTTGGACAGCTCTGGACTTGAGTCTTAGGTCTCCTGAGGGTTAAATCAAGCTCCAGTTGTGCAAGTTGTCCGTGGCCTCTGAGTCTGGCTACTTGTTAGCACAGCAAGTTGGCCACAGCCTCTGCCGGGTTAAGTGAGTGGCCGGGGGCTCATGGCAAGCACTCCCCATGGTGCAGTTCCAAGGGGCTGTCAACCTATGAGTCATCATTATTCCCCCAAGAAGGACTCGGGAGATACAGGGTCTTGCATTGCCACCGTCACTTAGGACTTTGTACTCATGACTCCAGTGTCCCAACAAGGACACAGACTCAGGTGTCTTGGGAATCCGCCCATGGACACAGAGCCAGGAAGGAGCCAGGCAACCCCCGGCCTCCTCTTTTTCCCTTCACTGCAGTTTATCGGCCCCTTCCTATACCTGCTCCATCTCCTGGGGTCTCTTATCTAATCAGTATATCGGGGGTAACAAATCTAAGCGACCTCGTTGAATACTGACCCCACAGAGCTGCAGCACACACATCTTTGCTGAAGAATAAGAGCCTCTGGAAAGATTTCCAATGTCAACAGAGCAGCTTTATGATTAAAATCACTGAAGAATGCAATGTAAAATGTTTTCATTTCCTCGTGCTTTCTGTCTCCCTTGGAATAATAGTCAGGAGGAAACACATTTCTGAAAGACTTCTCTTTCTCAACATCCTCAGAATATAATCAGAGCCAAGCTAACTGTCTCAGGCTGTTGAGAGTTAGTCGACACACAAATGGAAAGTAGGTGCTCTCGAGTTTTATGAATTTTTCTCTCTAACAGTCTTGGGTTGGAAGGACATCGTGGAAATTGATGCAGCTATCACCCAGGGGCTAGCATTAAGATTTCAGGCGAGGTGTGTAGGGCTGTGATCTTTCTGTTACTGTCAGAACTGCAGCTGTTGTGTTTGCATTGAGTGGCATGCTGGCTAAAGCAAAATGGAATCCAGGAGAAGAGAAAAAAGAAAGTAACAGAACCCACTGAATCACGGGCTGTACCGGAGGCATTTGTTAAAGGTAGATCTATCAATAGTTGTTAAGTCATTTGTATTGAATAATTCTCATAGCCTCACAGCACTTCTTGGTTTTAGTAATGGGTCAGAGAGAGGAAGTTGGTGATGGATGTGGTATTATGGTGTTTAGGCACTTAATTGAACTGGGCTGAAAATAGCAGGAGCTGAAACTGGGTCTGCTCAAGCATAATTTATGTTTGCAGACTACTGAAACACTCTTTTTTTTTAATCTAAATTTAATATTTCTTGACAAGTGTTTCTTGGTGTGGTGTTACCAGCAGTTCATCAGAAAAGGAAGAGTATTAAAACAGACGGAGGGCCACTAAGGCATTCGGAGGGGATCCCGGTGTGCCGGGTCATAGATACGGATATAATGATCGATACACAGAGGGACACCTGCAGTGACAGGAGGACGGGCATTCAGTCATCATTCATGGTTGACATTGTTGAGTGCCGACTGTATGCTCCGGGAATAGAAAGACAGGCTCTCTCCTTCCTGGACTGATTATTTCAGTGGCGGAAACAGGAAAACTGTAATCAAACAATGACAGACAATGCCGCCGGAGGCTGGTCTAGGCAGACCCAGGGTGTGGGAGGTGAGCACTGGGGGGAGTGCGAGGCTGCTGGTTTCCGATCAGCTGGCCAGTCTTCTCTGATTGGAAGGTGTCTAGTCACCAAATAGAAGCCAGAGCATTATGGAAACAAAGGGTGAGGGGCCTCCCTGGTGGCCTAGGGGTTAAGTCTCAGCACTGTCACCGCTGCAGCCTGAGTTCAATGCCTGAACAGTGAGCTGACCCGCATGGTGCAGCAGACCTCTCTCGTCTCCCTGCTGCTCCCCTCAGCAGTGGATTTCACTAGATCCACCTGTGCTGCTCCCCACTCTGTCTCTGGGGAATCCTCTCATGCCCTGCACCTCTGGCCTGTACCCCAGTTCTTCTACACAAAAGTTAAAAATATTAAAAAAGAAGCAAAGTGCATCGTATGAGAAAGGCCAGATGAGGCTGTGGGGCGCGAGTGGAGGGTGAGTGAGAAACGTGGGAGTTGGGGCTGATGGAAAGAAGAAAATTGGGCCTTTTAGGGCCTCTGAAGGTTAGGAGTTTGCATTTCATCAGAACGCCCTGGGAGATAACGGAGCATTTTTATAGGAGGGCATCACGCCACTGGATCTTCCTAGAAGATCGCTTTGGCCAACTGGAGCAGGGACTCTGGGTGTAGATGGCTAAGGGGGTGGGGACTTCAGCAGCATCATAGTGAAATCACAGTGGCCAACCAGAGAAGTGAACGGATCAAATATGAATGTAGAAGACAAGTAGGTAGGGGGCACCTGAGGGGGCGTGCCTCCTGCTTTTGCAGTGTTTGTGCTTGACTCATTTCACAGTTCCATCGAGAGCAACCGTTTGCCTCATATTTTTAATGATTTTTTTTTTTTGGCATAGAAGACTGGGGTGCAGACCAGAGGTGTGAGGGATGAGAGGACTCACCAGAGACAGAGTGGGGAGCAGAACGGGTGGATCTACTGAAATACTTTGCTGAGGGGAACAGCGGGGAGACAGGAGAGGTCGCCATGCCATGTGGGTAGCTCCCTGGCGGGGGATAGAACTCAGGCTGCAGAGGTGACAGTGCTGAGACTGAACCCCTAGGCCACCAGGGAAGCCCCATGTAGCTCATTTTTAAGTGAAATGGTTATGGAGCCTGCAAAGGGAGAGTGTGAGGGGCCCCTCTGTCGTCTCCTGATGTGGGAGCTGGGGAATTCACTTTTCTTAGATGGCAGGAAATGTCCAGGCAGCCAACAATCGGCTTCACATCTTTAGCCCACTGGTCATCATCAACTTGCTACTTAAAATGTACGAGATGCTCAAGCGAGGAGTGGCCATCCTGGGCTTTGAACCCCACGATCTTGTGAAGAATTATCATCCCACTTGTTATTATTTCTATAACCAAACTATCTCCAACCAGGTATCATCTCGGACTTACATAATTGAATTTGAGACAGAGGCACACTGCTGGCTGCTATGAAATTTCCACCCGTGTCAGCATGAGACCAGGATTTAGCAAACAATATTTTTAATTGAGGTTTTATGTCCCTGCCCTCAAATCAAGCACTTTAATAGGATCCCAGTTGGAATAGGTGACTCAGTTACAAGTTGCCAGGGTGCTCGAAAGCAGAAGGTGTTAATTTCTTTCTCTCCTGCGGCGCGTCCATCGCCTTCAGTGACCCATGCCTGTGTGCCCCATAAAACCCATGTTCTGCATCCCATTATGCTCAACGTATCGCCTTAGCAATCTGCATATTTCTTGCAGGATGTGCTGGCTCCCGTCCATCAGAAAACATTAGGATGGAAAAGTATTAAAAATATTGATTTGTCATCTATAACTTTGAAGTGATAGATTGAAATGAAATTTGGACGCGCTCCAAACCTCCAATCACTGACATTATTGGATGAAACAGGATGATCTCAGTCTGATTAATGTGCCTGGTCCATGCGAGGAAAGTTGGAGAACGCGCCAAGGGCGTGGCCACAGGAAATGTTGGCGTGGTTCGTCAGATTTATGGTAGATGTTTAGATCTAAGACGACGCTTTCTGAGCTGGAGAACTTGCCGTCCGTTGGAAACTCTGTTCTTTCTCCTCTTTGATTTAACACACTCTTAAAGAGAAGGATGTGATACTCCCAGTTGCCCTTTCTGAGCCTCTTTAGTTTTTCAGGTCATCTAACCATCCATTTCCCTGCCCTGGAATATAAATAACTGTGGTTACACACACACACACACACATACACAGACACACACAGAGACACACACATGCAAACACACCCTCATGTGTGTTTCAGCCACGGCAAGCATCTAACATGATGTGGGTCTTCCTTAACCCTCTTCACCTTAGCATCCTGACTTGCACCCATTCCTGCTGGGAATAAAATGATCACAGTTTATTTCTACAATCATCACCCCCTCGTTTTCAGAATGGCTTCTACCTTCCTCACAAGACACCCTGCTTACTATTTTATAGAATCACATGATTCCATTTCTGTGTTCTCCCAGAAAAATCTTCCTCTGCCTACTGTCAGTGCCTATGCTACAATTTAATTAGGTTGCTTTGGAGAAGGAAGAAATGCACATTTTAGCGCTTTCATAATTGACGCAGAGTAGAAGCAGAGAAGAGTGGCATAGAAATACAAAGAGTGAACTTGAATTTGTATCACGTGTTCTAAAGTATGTAGGGGGCATGGTAATTGTCAGCAGACAGGGGAGAAGATCCAGGGGTCCCTCTGGCTGACGCCACCCTCCCCCCAGCAGCACAGGTGGACAAGCTGGGAGGGACCCAGGCTCTGTGCCCTGCTCCACCTGCCGGCAATCGGGTGGGTGGACAAGGAACCTTCCCCCAAGCCCAGGGCAGAGCTCTTGAGTCCCTCTGGTCAAGGCTGAAGAGAGGACTCCAGAGACAGTGGTGAGGGCAGGCGAGGAGCCAGCGTTTACTGATTAGCAAGGAAAGACAGCTCCGGGGAGACCTTCTGGTCATGCCAGGCTCTCCGAGGTGCCGTGGCCAGGAGTCCACATAGGTTTTTAGGGCCGGGATTTGAGAACAAAGGGGTTGAATTGTGTTGGCTGAGAAAGCAGGGACAGTGGACTTGGCTGCCGTCCATCTGTCTGTCCAAGTGTGGTCCAGCTAGTGTGGCTAATTGGGAGCACCCGTCAGCTGCGCCCAGGGGCTGAGCAGGGCTCGTGACCACCGGGTGGGTGAATATTTCACGGAGACCATGTGCCCGCAGTGCCAGGTTGAGCGGGTCTGTCTGCGGGTCTGTAGTTCCCTCTTCTGCAGCGGTAACTGGGGGCTGCGGAGAGAGAGCTCGGGTGGGCACAGGCCGGGGAGGCCAGTAATTCATCAGTGGACCACGGAGACTTAGGGCAGCAGTGCCTGGGCTGGGGCCATCAGGTTGGTGAACCCCGTATTCAGCAGCCCTTGGGAGCAGCAGCCTGTCCCTGCGTCCTGTCTCGGTCTTGCCCCGGGCCTTCCCGCCGCAGCAGTGCCGCGTGGAACTGGCACAGTTAAGAAGGGCCCCGAGCGGGTGGAGGCCTGGCGGGCGGGCAGCCTGGACCAGACCCGTCTGGCAAATGCTCGGTGAAAGTCAGGCGTCGGGCACCTGTGGGGTTCACTCTGGCCCAGTGTCGCTGCTCGCTTGACATTTCCCTGGTGAGACGGGGGGACGGAGCTGAGACGGAACCTCAGGCTGCTCGCAGGCGGGCCTGGGCTCCCGGGTCTGCACCAGGGGCTGCCCGTGCGCCTGGGCGCAGCAGCGGGCACCCCTGGAGCAGATCATCCTGCCAGCGCCGGCCCCCCACGGGCCTCGCCCCCGGCCCCCCAGGTCTCCTGGCCGGTTTCCTCCTTCGCTGTGTGTCTTCGTCTGCCCGACCAGCTCAGGTCACCTGGTCTCGCCGGGGCTCCTGGAGCAAATCAAGCAGCAGCCCAGGGGGAGGAGACGCTTTGCTTACCCTCCGCCTCCCTCTCCCCCACCCGGAGCCAGCCTCCTTCTGCTCCTCCCCTCCCCTCCCCCGCCCTCCCTCCTCCCCTTCCTCCTCCCGCTTCCCTCCCGCCTCTTTCCCTCCTCCCCTTCCTCCTCCCCTCCCCTCCCTCCCTCCTCCCCTCCCTCCTCCCACCTCCCCTCCCGCCTCTCTCCCTCCTGCTCTCCCTCCTCCCTCCACCCTCCTCCCTTCTCTCCTCCTCTACCTGTTCTCCCTCCTCCCTCCCTCCTCCTCTCCCTCCCTCCTCCCTCCCACCTCCCTTCTCCTCTCCTCCTCTATCTCTTCCCTTCTCCCTGCAGCCCTCCCTCCTCTCCCTCCTCCCTCCCTCCTCCTTCCTCCTCTCCTCCTCTTCCTCTTCCCTTCTGCCCTCCCTCCTCCTCCCCTCCCCTCCCTCCCCCTCCTCCTCCCCTCCCTCCTACCCTTCCCTCTCCTCCCCCTCCCCTCTCCCTCCCCTCCCCCTCCCTCCCCCCTCCCCTCCCTCCTCTCCCTCCCTCCTCCTTCCCTCTTCTCTCCCTCCTCCCTCCCTCCTCTCTCCTCCCCTCTCCACTCCTCCTCTACCTTTTCCCTTCTCTCTCCTGCCCTCCCTCCTGCCCTCCTTACTCTTCCTCCCTCCTCCTCCTCCCTCCATCTCTCCTTCCTCCCTCCTCCTCCCCTCTCTCCTCCTCTCCCTGCTACCCCTTCTCCCTCCTCCTCCTCGCCCTCCCCCCTCAGCTTGCTCCTCCTCTCCCTCCTCCTCCTCCCTCCTCCCCTTCCCCTCCCCCTGCTCTCTCCTCCCCTCCCCCTCCTCCTCTTCCTCCTCCCCCCGCTCATCTCTCTGTCCAGGCCGGTGGGCAGCTCTGGCCCTTGGATCTAGGCAGCCGGCGAGGGGAGGCCCTGGTGCGCTGCTGTCTGCTCTGCATTGATCGAGCTTCCTGGGCTGAGGGATTTTGCCGAGCCGAGTTGGACGGGTGACATGCTCAGGTCATTTGTCATAAAATCATTCCCTCCAAGCTGTGTGCTGGCCTGGATGCTTAATTACCGGGGGAGAGAGCAGCCTCCTCGCCGCCTCTGCTCGGGGACGGCGGCGGCCGGCCAGGGCCAGGCAGCTGACACATCTGTGCACCCCACCCTTCGGCGTGAGAAGTAAAGACACCCATCATTTTACCTAAATACTCTAGCAGGTGCACGCCAGATCACTTCACCTTGGGCCGTGATGGTGCTCTCCTTGGAATATAAACTGATTGCACAAGCACTCAGCACCCAGGCAGCCGCGCTGTGCTGGGGTCTCTCTGGCTGCAGATGAAAATGTTGAACCCATGTATTTAGATCAATTTCCAGAAAGACTTTGCTGGCTCCCCCCTCCCACCCCAGCTCAGTTTCCTCCATCTGAATTGCATAAATTGCATCAATGGTATTGGATATAATTACCTCCCCGGAAAAAAAAATAATAATAAAAGTTCATCTAGATCGGAGTAGAATTTATTTGTGATGCAGAGTCATCTTGGGAATGATTTTCCCCAACCTACACTCAAGGATTTAGTGGCTGTCGTCTCTTCCTAGTGGCTCATTTATCGGTTTAGCTCCTGTTTTTCATAAGAAAAATTAAAACGCTCCCTGTGCCCCCGCTTTTCCCTTCCCAAGATGAATTCCCACCTACAATGTCCCTCTGCAAGTTGGGCTCAATTATCTTTTGTCACTGGTTGGGGTACGATGGGACTCTTGGAGAGTGTGTTTGTGCATGTGGGATGCTTCAGAGAAGAGAGAGAGAGAGAGACAGAAAGAGACAGAGACAGAGAGAGCGGGTGAGAGCAGGCGTATGTGCAGGATATTTTAATGCCAAGATAACCTGTCAGAAAACCTTAAATATTTACCACGGTTCTGATGTTTCATTTATCTCGAAGTCAGCGGGGCTTTGTGTTGTTTCAATTTTTTATCACGGAGCATGGTAGCTCCTTTTACTGTAAGGAATTAGAACTTAAAAAAAAAAACAAAACAAAAACCTCCAAACTTCTCATCACGTTGCTACCAATATAATTCTAGAGCATTCTTTCCTTGTCATGTTGCTTAGCGGTTATTTAAAACAACGGCTGGGCTCCTTCTTGGAGCGCCTCTCCCTGCCCCTCTTCTTTTAACTATTGCCCCTATTCAGAGCTATTATACTTAAAGTAATCTGGACTCTTTCAGAGCTGCCAAAAGGTGAAATTGACTTTTGGAGAATGTATTGCTGAAAACTGCAGCCGGTGCACTTTCCCCAAGTAGAAACATCCTGTGTGTTAAGACCGAGAGGACAATTTACAGCCAGTTTCAAATTGGTGGCCGAGGTCAGTAAGTGCCCACTTCTGCAATCACAGCGGCCCTGGCTGGATGACAGTGTGCAGGAGAGGGCTCCAAAGGCCGCCCAGGAACCCGCCGCCTCCCCGCCTGCAGACTCCCTGTGCAAGGTTTATTCATTTGCTATTCACAGCAGAAACCTTCCCACATCCAAACTTTTTCAATAATTATGAAAAATGCACTGCATTAGCATTTACGTATAAAAGGTTTTATGCGATAATTGCAAGGACAGGCTGGATTTATTTGGTTGTGTTTAACATGCCGGGCGTTGTGCAAAGCATTTATTGTGAATTATCACCTACCCTGCCACCTTTGAGAAGCAGTTCAAACTTGTCGCTTCACTTCCTTATCACTGAGAAAAATCAGAATATAGAAAGTTCAGCCAATGACTCAAATCAGTAAACATAGATCTGTGGCCTGAAACCACGTGGTCTGATTTCAAAGCTGGTGGGTCCTCAGATCCAGGATTGCTCTGCCTTAGTGAGTTATTGGGGAGCAACAATCAACCCCAGCTCTCCTTCTTGCTTTGCTGGTGTAGACGAGAGATAATTTACTGTAAAATGTCCCAATAAAAATTTTCCCCAAAGCATATGTAAACCACAGCGTAATAGATTTATCAAAGTAGCAGAATGCTATTATGTTCAAAAGATTAGCCAGACTGAAGCTATTTGTCATAGCAACGGGTGCTATAGTTGACAAATTACAATTGAACCCAGTTTGTAACAAAATGTGAGGCACAGCTTTGGCACTGATGAATTGACATGAGCGTCCAGCCTGGAATACACTAGGGCGATTTAAATATCATTCAAAACAGAGCACAGCGACCTTCCAAAACACCCGCCCAGTGAGCATGTCCCATCCTGAAATGCAAAATGCCTCAGGGGTGAGTCAGGGGTCGATTTGAAGGGGAAGAAACTGTACATGATTTCCTAGGTTGTCGGGGAGCCTGTTTACAGGTGCTTTTAAATGTGTGGTAGTGGGGAGAGGCAACATCGCCTTAGACATAAGTAAAAATATTTAATTCCAAATCATGTCTTGCTGATCCCTTTCCTGATAAAATGAATGGAGTGCAAGGTGACAGCAGCTAAGGCAAGGAAGGAAAAAGCTTGAAGAGAAGAACCTGTGATTATTTGACTAGAAAATGGATCTTTCACTTATATCTCTCCAGACAATGAGAGGATCAAATTGTCACAAGAATGAGTCGTCCCTTTCTTGGGGGTTAAGTTTTCTGTTATGAAACAAGGGGCAAGAATAGATTCTGCTGGATGGAATGCAATAGACTCAGTGGAGTTTTAGGTTACCTATCTCTGTCTCACTAATGAATTCTCAGCATAACTAAGCGCATTTCCAGATATATCAGTCCTCTGTGTGTATGTGTGTGTGTGTGTGCGCCTGTGTATGCACAAGCACATGAATGCACACATGTATGTACAGGTGTGTCTTGGGTGTTCTTGAGTCCATGTGCTGTTATCTGTGTGTGCTTTTCAGTTTTTTCCACCCTCCTGATGGTCACTGTCATTTCCATTTCTGTTGGATATTTCTGTTAGTATTTATGCAGCAGGACCTCTTCTTTCACATGTAGGTTTTTCTTTTTATTATTATTTTTATTTATTTTTGCATAGAAGAACTGGGGTGCAGACCAGAGGTGCAGGGGTGAGAGGATTCACCAGAGACAGAGTGGAGAGCAGAACAGGTGGATGTACCGTAATACACTGCCAAGGGGAGCAGCGGGGAGACAGTGGAGGTGTGCTGCGCCATGTGGGTCACCTCCCTGGCCGGGGATAGAACTCAGGTCACAGCATGATAGCACGATAGTGATGAGACTCAACCCCTAGGCCACCAGAGAGACCCATGAAGAGTTTTCTTTAGCTATGTCATCTGCTTTATCTTTGCCTTTCCTTATATTTCACTTTTGATAAGAACCTGTCTTTTTACCCTTCCTATTATAACCAGTGATATTTTGATTCCTAGAAAATGCACATCCTTTAAAAAATATGCAAAACATCAATGATTACAACAGTCATCCTGGACTATGTGGTATGTGAAAGTATAGGTTGCAAATGATTTTCAAGGAATTGTTTGTTTCCAAGACAACTTAGCATCCAATCCTGTTAGTTCTGTGTTGGCCAACTACAACCTTATTGATCAGTTGTGGTCTAGCAAATGAGATCATGCTTTCGAATAGAGAGATCAAAACCCTCGCTCTGTGGAGTCTGTGTTTAAGTTATAAAAGTAATTGGAGGGGGAGCACATAGGACAAGTCACAGCCTTGTTGCAAGGTGCAGGGGGTGACACCCAGACCTGTTTCCATGGAGGGTCAGAGATTTCCAGGGGAGTCAACACCAACAGTGGTAGCCACTGGGTGCCAAACTGTCTTAACACCCCCCCCCACAAGATTTGACTTCCTACCTCTCTGCCTAAAAGTTGGTTTCTCATCTTTCCGATTAATAAGAAAATACTAAACAGAACATTAAAGTTTATAGCTTCCCATTTTCAAATTAAATTATCTATTGATTACTTGGGGGCCATTATTAAAAATCAGCACAACCACATCTGACAATGCCTTAAAAATATTCATCACGATGACTTTGATCAAATCGTAAATGGTGGGTCTGCACTTTATTTGAGATGAAAAGGAAGCAAATGAGCAATAAATCCGAAGCCCAGGTAATTGGGAAAAAAGCAATCTATTTAATCAGTCCCAAGAGCTAAGTGATTCAGAGAACTGACACTTGACTATTTGGTTAAAACATTTTTGTTTGAAAAGACCATTTGTATGGGTTTAAGAAAATATTCTATACCAGTCTGAGATTTAGCATGTATCGTATGCTAAGGTATGCTTAGTTTTCAAATACATGTGTAAGATCATGTCTGTCTACCATCCATATGCTAGACCCTTCTTCACTGCCATCCTGGCTTGCCTCATTTTAGACTGAAGATCATTGTTCCTGGCTTTTTCTGTCCAACCACAGCCCACTTCCTGCCCGTTAGCTCTCCACCTCTGTAGATGCTAAGGTACAACTTGGCGTGTAAATTCAAAGGAGAGCTTGGGAGCATAAATCCAGTTGTGGCTCCATTTCACACCAGCCGTGCTACCTTGGAAAAGGAACTTGTGTTTTCCTCCATAACAAGCAGATGACAATAAATAAAAATTGCATGGGGTTGTGGTTCGATTTAGATAAAATAATGCTAAAAGACTGATTTACAAGTCAGATATTGCATAGCAAGTGATGGGTTACATTTTTTTTTTTTTCACGGTGATAGACTGTTATCGGGAAGATTTGAAGGTTAGTCTTTGGCAAATTGGTCGTATGTTAACATTGGTTTTGTGTTACACATTGTTAACAAGCCTTCCTGATGCTCTTAGAGGTTAAATATTAGTAAATAATTAAACATATTTCCTCAGACAATGGAATCACAGGTCGCTTGCCCATAAGAACAAAAGGAAAAGTTTGGGTTTGGGATTAGTTCCAGGATCTCCAGAATAACTTCTTTATAAACTGCTCTGACAGTCACCTTGTTGAAGGGTTGAAATCCAGGTTGACATATCTAATTCTCTTTAAGATTCTTACAGGTGGGAGAATACATACAAGTCATCTCATCAAACCTCAATCTGGCTCCAGACTCCATTAAACTAGGTATTAAATGCTGTGCTTCAGGTTTCTGTGATTCGCCAGACAGTAGGTTGGATTCTAGAGAAATGAAATGAGCAAGACACAGCCCCCAACCCTCAGGGACACACAGGATAGTCTGGGAGACAAGCAAGTCTACAGGTTATTACGGAACAGAAACCAAGTGTACCCAGGGTCATAGTGTTCCCAAAATATAGCCGCGGGTGCATCTCCTTGTCTGATGTGGCGTGGGGCGAACCCTCCAATTATTTCTTCTGAAAAAGATGGCATCTCAGCTGGAACCTGAAGGAAAGTAGGAGTTCTCCAAATGAAGGTGGAGGAACAGGGCAAAGAAAGTTCTCCATTGTACAGGCAGTGCAAATAGAAACAAGTAAGGGGACATATTGCACATTCTTTCAACAGGTATTTCTCAATGTCCTGAAAGGGACTAGGTCTGCCTTATGAAGACTTATAGAAATGTCAGATAACTCTCCCCTCCACCCCTAAACTGAATTTCTTTAGGGCAGAAACAGTCCTATTTATCTTTGTTAACCTAAGGCCCTCAGCTCAATGTGTATCACATGGAAAATGTTCAATAACTGTTAGTTGAAGAAATGAATTAATCAATAGGTGGTTTATCACAATTGGCTCTTGTTAGTGAGGAGCAAAGTCATTGGTAAAACCACTGACCCAACGGGAGTCAGAGTCGAGACCTCTCTAGCTCACTGCTGGTGATCAGCATCCTGGTAGAGACCGATCCATTTCCCCAACTCTCTTTGGCACAGCCATTCAGCCAGTCCAGCTGTGTCTTCACAGACCACACAGTACCTCTCATTCCTGGGGGTTCCACAGCACAGTGGCAGAAGCTTCTTAGTGAAGGAACTAGTTGACTCCTACGCAGGGAGAACCATTTACTTCCCCACCTTCTCATCAGTCATGTAGTTCATGTTCTGCTCTGTGTCCCATCAAACTACTAGGTCTGTGCTAGGATCTACTTGTTTTTATTGGAATATCTGCCCATTTTTAATTTTATTTTAAAATTATATTCTTTTTCATTGAGGTCAATTTGGTTTACACCACTGGCTATGACTTGGGGGTACAGGTTCACAGCTCTTCAGATGTGTCTGACGACCACCCCCACCACCAAAGCCCTCAAGTCCTTCTCCTCTGTCCATTGGACCCCTAAATCCTTTGCTTTTTGACAGCACCTCTATTCTTCCAAAAACACCTGATGGGTCACGAAAAGATAATAAATGCTTAATACCATGCACATTGAAAAATGCACAATGGTGCATTGTCTTTTGTTAGAATTTTTAAAGACCTTCTTAAATTCACATATTTAACCTGCCCCTACTGTGTTCAAAGACCTGTGCTAAATGTCTGCATTTAGTCAACAGTTCAAACACTAGGAGATCTGAAAAAAGATGAATCTGTAAGTCTCTTTACATCGGTCATCTAGAAAATGAGGTGGCAGTGTGTTTGTGCTGTCTAGATGCTGAGAAAGATGATAACTTATGCTTGATTGACCCTATTAATCACTCAGAGTGTGACCTGAAAGATGTGTACATGATTCTGTCCTTCCAATCTCAGCATCTGGAGAGGGAGATGCGAGAGTTCCTACTCATCCTAACCTAAGCTCTGGATGCCTCAAAAGGTCCCCACTCAAGCATCTTAATTCCCCACCTTATTTTTATCACAGGAGCTGGAGTCACCATTAAGCAGGGCACAGTAGTATTTGAGTTCATCTTGCTTCATCCTGGAGCACAGCGATTTTGGAAATGGCTCATCCTAGAGAGAAAAGCTAATGTGCTTTCTCCAAGTCCTGTATCACCTAAAGATTGTGGTACCAGGCACCACTGGTGGCTCATTTCCTTTGTTCTGTTACTGACAGGTAAGGCAGGTCCTCTTGGTGAGCACACCCTGTTTTTGCTCCATCTCTATCTCTCTGGCCATTCATTCATCCCACAAAAATGTACTGATTATCCACTCAGCACTGGCCAACAAAAGGAAATAAGACAGACATAGCCCCCGGCCCCATGGCACATACATATACTTTGAATATGGCAGGGGCAAAGGGGTAAACAAAATAGTGGAGGGTATAAGTATTATGGATAAATAGATAGGATGTTGTGGCAGAGAATAAGCTGGCTGGTGATATGAACTCTAAAGCAGAGACCTCTAGAGTGGAAGAGTTGTTCAGGAAAGCCAGTTCCAGGCTGAGAGAAGAGAGGACAGCCACACGTGGCTATCAGTAGGGCTACACCTGAGAAATGTGTCCTGAGGCAGCCTAGTCATTGTGGGAACATCACGGAGTGTGGTCAACAATCCTAGTGTAGAGCCCACTGGCCCCTAGACCGTCTATGGGGAATACGGCTGTTCACAATCTGTGGTTGACCCAAACATCATTATATGGGCCGAGGCTATATGAAAATAAGTGGGTCTGAATTAATGTGTGCTTTAGGCCATGAGGAGTGGGTGGGAGAGACTGAATGTTGGGGAACAAGCCAATCCCTGAGAACTCAGGGTCTGGTAGCCCAGGAATTTCCATTTTCCCCAAACATTCCATAAGCCCCAAGTCAACTTGGCACACGACAAAATTCATGCTGCCAATAAAATATAGAGCTAGTTCTACCTGCCAGAGTCTGTGAAAACTCTGCATTACTATGATATTTCAGATGGGGACAAAAGAGTAAGAAGGAAAGAAGATGGTTTCAGTGACCTAGGATTTGATTTGCTCATCTCTGACTGTCTTTGCTTTTATATATGCTCTTTGTCTCTTTCTGACAAAGAAAATAAAGAACTTCTTCCTTTCTCATTTACTTATTAATATTCAGAGAAAAGTTTCACTTCCTACAGAGGGGCAGGTTTTTTTTTCCCCCTTGTTTTTTCACCATAACTATTTTCATAGTCTCTGTAGCCTGGGGTGCACCAGAAGTCACTTGTTTCTTCTAGCTCAATAAAATTTCCCTCTGCGTTTTTTTAAAATTGGGAGGGAAAGAAAATTGCAGCATCACGATGTCAGTAGAGCTGTCTCTGAAGACAGAGATACCCTCCATCCTCACTAGCCAATACGGTGTCCACTAACTGCACACAACTGCCGAACATTTGAACTCAAGCCAGCGCTCCCAAGGAACTAAATTTAAACTTTTACCTCATGGTCTTGGACAGCGCGCTCTTTTAAAAGCTGTGTTGTCAGCAATCAAAAAAGATAGACAAATGCTCTTCGCAGCAATATGCATGGAGTTAGAAGGGATTGTGCTCAGGGAAATAAGCCGGAAGGAAAAAGAAAAATATGGGATGCTTTCATTTATAGGATGGTTTCATTTATAGGAGGCGTACAGGGGAGCCAAATAAGACATCAGGGGAAAATAGTAACAATACAAAACACAACAAAACAAAACAAAAACAGACAGACAATTATAAACCAGAGACATCCTGCAGGGGAGGGAGGGAGAGGGATCAGAGGGAGGGATGGAGGAGGAGCACAGGGGACTGAGGTGCTGGTGCACGGGTGCATGGGTGGAGGAAACTCTATGGGGACTGCACCTGAGGGGGGGAAAAGCAAATATTGTTTAAAAATGATGTAAAATATAAACAAATAAATAAACAAATAAGTAAATAAATAAGTAAATAAATATAAATAAAAGCCGCGTTGGTGCATCCGCAGAATCCCCAACTGGAATTTACAGCCACAGCCATCTTCAAGCAGGGTTGGTTATCCGCTTTGGTGAACTTAGGTCAATTTGCCTTAGCATGAGGACTCTTTACGAAATAACGGATGTTTTCAGCTTTCTAGCTTCCCTTCCAGCTTCCTCCGGTCATATAACTGGCTTTTCTTTACAGGAGCCTCCCTCGCCCACCCTCCCCTGCCCCGGCTCCCAGCACAGGGCCTGGCTCCTCATCTGGCCCCACCCTCCCCACTCCCTGCTGGGGGCCACCTCTCAGAATTGAGCCTACTGTAGCTTCCAGAAGTTGGTCTTTCGAGGAATATCTCCCCTCATCTCATTACGAGTGGGGCCTCCAGACCACACTGAACCCTTAGCGGGGCGTGTTGGCGCCCAAGTAGGGAGTGGGCCGGTGGAGCGCTGAGGATGGCTGCAGGCTTTGTTTTTAGCAAGAAGGCTTTGTCTCTTTCAAAACAACAACACATGTTATTAAAAGGCACTTACAAAGTGTTTTTTTTTTTTTCCTCCTAGAGTGGATGGTATATTTTTTTTCTTTTAAAAATACAGATGTAATTGTTCTAAGAAAATCAAACATTAAAGGGTGCAGGGAGCAGAGAGAGAAAATCCCCATGAGCCCACACACGCCTGTTACAGGCACCTCCCTTCCCAGAGAAAACCACGGCATGGTGTCTGTGAGGGAAGAAGAGAGATGAATAAATATTCATATGTATTTCCTGGGTAATAAGGATTCCCATGTTTTTATTGGACAAATAACCTGCAAACACATCTGCATGTAAATGGAACCTCTGTGTATGCACATGCGTGTGTATCTGTATGCTCTGTGTGCATCTGTATGTACATGTGTGTGTGTCTGTATAAGTATGTTCTATAATACATGTGTCTAGGTTTTATTTGCTCTTCCCATTGAATGGCACGTGTATTTCCCAGCGGTCCCTCCACAGGCCACATCTCTATCACAGCCCAGTCTCCAGCGCTGCGTCTGTGTCTCCAGGCACTTTGCTCACATCCCTCCCTGCTCATGAAGGCTGGGCTGTTCTTTAACATCCTTTCCTGTCAGTGACAGTGTTACCCCAGACCCTGCTACACCAACACCCTTACAGGTAAGCAAGGACCCCAAGGTACCCCGGGGCTGCCGGGCTACCTGACTCATAGCTCTCTCTGCTGATGTGCCCAGCGCAGCAGGGTGCACTCCTGCCGGGCTGATCTTGGCACAGGTGTGTGTGGGGGTGCATGGGCACCTGTGAGGCTGTGTGTTTGCCCGGGGAGGAAGCTGCACACCGCGTGCTAAGGACACTCACCTTGGGTTTGAGGATGATTTGTTGGGAGCGCTTCGAAATCAAAGTTCAGGTTTATTTCTCATAAGTCTGTTATTTGGAGGGGGATTTCATGGACCGTTTTTATTTATCGTCTGCCTTCCGGGCAAAGCCCTTTTATGAGATGGGTATTTTTAAAGGAACAACTTTATTCTTGGGAAGGTTGACAGGACTTTTAATGAGGAAAGAAATTAGAAACCAGGGCTGGAGGCAACACAGTCAGTGAAAAGGAAAGGAAAGCAAAGACGAGAGACCCCGTTTAAAATGCCCTTTGAAATGGTTGTTACTGTAAATACGCCTGTTCGGCCATGACTAGTTATGCGCGAGGAAAACGGGGGGCTCTGGGGCTTTTCCTAACAGGAGGGATCGTCACTTCTCCACGTGGCCCTCATTTTGCTGAAACTGCAGCATAGGTGGAAATGGTACAATTCAAGTAATGCCTTAATGCTCCGGGGCGGGGCTGGTACACTGTGACCCGGGGGCCAGGCCCAGCCCACTGGCTGGTTTTTAAATAAAGCTTTATTGGAACAGCAGCCCAACTGTCACCTCCACCCGCATCGGGGTGCACTGGGGTGGAGCCATGGCAGGAGGCTTCCACGCCCGGAGTCCTTACTATCTGGCCCTTCACAGAAAGAGTTTGTCTGCTAGGGAGTCTCACTGTTTAAAGGTCTTCCCTGTCAAATTATTTTTTTAATTTAATTTTATATATTTTACATCATTTTTCATTTTTGCACAATGTATGCATTTTCATCTTGGTTATTGTCCCCGTACAATTCCCACCCCCCTTATTTTGACTATTTTGACCCTAATCCCTCCTCTCTTCACCCCCCTCCCTTGTGTTTCTGGTTTATAGTTGCTTGTTGATTTTGATTTTTACCTTGTATTAATTAGTCTTTTTCCTGGTCCCTTATTTAGGTTTTCAAAATTCCTGCTATGAGTGAGACCATCCGGTATTTTTCTTTTTCTTTCTGGCTTATTTTGCTGAGCAGGATCCCTTCCAGCGCCATCCATGTTGCTGCAAATTGCATGAGTTCATCTTTTTTGAATGCTGAGTAATATTCCATGGTGTATATGCACCACATCTTCTTGATCCAGTCATCTATTTTGGGACATTTAGGTTGTTTCCATAGCTTAGCTATTGTAAATAGTGCTGCTGTAAACATAGGGGTGCAGGTGTCTTTTTGAATGAATGTTTCTGTGTCCTTTGGGTAAATACCTGGGAGTGGAATTGCTGGATCCTATGGAAGCTCCATCTTTGGCAGCTTGAAGAATCTCCACACAGCTCTCCATAGTGGTTGGACCAAATTATTTTTAAAGGCAAGGAAAGAAATCGATCCCTATCAGAACCCCCAGAGCCTCCCCAGTAGAGAAAGCCCGGGAATTCTCTCCCAGCCTGGCAAGGAGAGGCAAATGAGGCAACTGGAGCTGGACCTCCCACCTGATGGACTCCCTCTCCCTGTCTCCCTGGTCAAGGAGGCGCCTCTGCCTCTAACGGGAAGGGGATGGGTCCCGAGAAGCAGAACCCACTTCTGACTCACAGGCTAGAGCCAAAGGTGATGCAGCCAGTGTGTCAGGGAGAGAGGAAGGGCCTGTGGTAGGGCTGGGGTGACCTCGTGGAAGGACTGAACCCTCTCCCTGCCCCGCCCCCCCTGGAATTCACGTCTTGAGGGCCTAACCCCCCATTTTTCAGAATGTGAGTATTTGGAGATAAGGCCTCTTTCAAGTTCAAGAGTGAGGTCCTGTGGGTGATCCCAATGCAATATGTCAAGGGTCCAAAGGGCGGAGACGCAGCACAGGGAGTCCAGGAGTGGCCCTGGTGGAAGCCACCTACCCCCATGTGGCTCTCCTGCCTCGGACTCCTGTTGTCCAAGTGCCTCATGCAAGGCGCTTGCTAAGGCCGCAGGGCAGGTGACACTCTCTGCTCAGGTCGGCCCAGGTGACTTCTCACCTAGGATATGGCTTTTGCCTTCATGGCCCATAGGCGGTGCTCAGCCCAGAGCAGGAACAGTGTTGCCTTCGGGACGTACAGTGACAGCTGCACATGTTGTTGATTGTCGCATGGGGAGGGAGGAGCTGCTGCTCACAGAAGAGGGTGCCCGTCGGGGATGCTGCTGACACCCCTAATGCACAGGGCAGCCCCCCATAGCCCAGAACCCCCACACCTCCTGCCTCCCTGGTGTCGAAGCTGCGAGACCCCGGCACAGTCTGAAACCATCACTCTCACTTCTGTCTGTGCGGCTCCCCACAGACCCTCCTCGAAGGTGCTGCAAGAGGTGATCCCAACATGGGTGATGTGTCCAGTGTCCATGCAGGTTCAGCAACAAAATTTAAACCAATTGTCCCTTCAGCTTTCCATCTAGCCAGTAAATTCCTCCTGAGGACACACAGGGAACTGTTAGTCACATGTGATTTCTGGAGTTGGCCTAGGGCCTTCCTGAGGACCTGTCTCCCCGTGATGCCTTTAACTTCCTGGGTTTGCAGCCTCTGGGCAGGG
Organism: Talpa europaea; assembly: GCF_964194135.1. Classification (NCBI taxonomy): domain Eukaryota; kingdom Metazoa; phylum Chordata; class Mammalia; order Eulipotyphla; family Talpidae; genus Talpa; species Talpa europaea. The sequence continues at coordinate 99,636,219 of NC_140079.1, read as the reverse complement.
GGCATGGAGGATGGTGTGTGGACGCATGGTGGGTGGATGGCAAGCCTCACCAGCAGAAGCAGGCTGGTGGGAAGCTTTCTTAAATATCATATTTTGTATCCAACCGCGGGTCAGGCCAGGCTCTGGATACACAGCACCTGACCCTAGCTCAGAGCAGAGATTGATTCTGCTCCAGCAGCGAGCCATCCAAATGATTTATTTATGCAGCAGTGCGGCTCTCTGCTGCTGGAGGTGGGCACAGAGGAACAGTTGTGAACATGCATGCTTGTGTTTGTGCCGGTGTGTGTGTGCACGTGTGTGCATGCAACTGTGTGTGCTTGTGTGTACGTGCCTGTGTGTGTATCTCTCCAGTTTCAGCTGAGCCAGTAATTAGCTCCTCAGAGACCCAGTAATCACACTTTGCTTTTTCTACCTGTAAATGCTCATTTGGCTTTCTGATTTCTTTTAATTTCCTAGCTTTAAACCATGCGGCAGTGGGCTTCTGGCAAAGCATCAAATTATTTGAACAAAGAATGGCACCCTGGGAAGGTGGGTGAAAGAGTCCAGAGTCTCTATGGCTGAGATTGGCCATTTTCCCCCCTAAATTTGAAATGAAGCTTTGAGAGATTCTTTTTGAAGACTTTGACTCTGTCCTTTACCAGTGAAAGGATCTGCTCCCAGGAGTGTGTCAGCCTACGCTCACCAGGGAGGGGCATTCACAGTTAGTGGGGTCTACACGGCAGAACAAATTGAGTGATTGTACCCCATGGTGGAGATCCGACCCGCACAATTAAGATCGCATGGAATGGGTTCCTGAGCCAGGAGAGGGCGGTGTGACCCAGTGTTGCCTTGGTCGCTGAGCATGGAACCCCACAGGCATTGTCTCATGTCTCTCTGTCTGTCTGGTCCAAGACTGGTTTTTAAGAGGGAAGAACACAATTCCAACCCTGGAACTCCACACCATGGACCTGCTCTGAGTTTGCTGCCCAGCCCAGCAGCCAGGGCTACGCTGGCTACTGAGCATTTGAAGTGTGGCTAGTGAAACCGAAGGATTGCATTTCAGTTTTATTTCATTTTAATTAATGGATTTAAATAGTCCTGCTGATAGTGATTACTGCACTGGGAAGCAGAGCTCTCGATGACCGAATCTCATCTTTATAAAACAAAAGTATAAATGAGCGTATTTTCTTATCCCTGTGTCTATTCGTATAATGTACTTAATAAAATGTTTAAAGATTTATTTATTTATGCATACAAGAACTGGGGTACAGGCCAGAAGTGTGGGGGGTGAGAGGATTCACCAGAGACAGTGGAGAGCAGAACAGACAGATCGACTGAAATCTGCTGAGGGGAGCAGTGGGGAGTCAGGAGAGATCTGCTGTGCCCTGTGGGTAGCTCCCTAGACGGGGATCAAACTCATGCTGCAATGGCTGCGGATAGCTTCATAGTGCTGCACCTTAATCCCTTGCACCACTAAGGAGGCCCCCATATAATGTACTTAAAAGTGTAGGCAAAAAGCCTGCGAAAACACACCCCAACCTATCAGCACTGCTTAGGTAGGGGCCAGAATGGCATAAGGAGAGGATGTAACATGTTGTTTTGCCAAAAAGCAAAAGCAAAGAAGGATATGATTTATTTATTTATTTATTTTAAATGCTTTTTTTTTTTTTATAGAGGCATGTTTTATTTATTTATTTGTTTGTTTGTTTATACATGCACTGGGTACAGTCAGAAGTGCTGGAGGGTGAGAGAATTCACCAGAGCCAGAGCGGGGAGCAGAGCAGGCAGAAGGACCGAAGTACACTGCTGAGGGGAGCAGCGGGCGGCAGGAAAGGTCTGCGTGCCATGCGGGACCCTCCTCCATTGGCCGGGGAGCAGCCGGGGATCGAACCGGCACCTCAGAGGCCACCTTGCGGGCAGCTTCGCAACCCAGTGCTCAACCGCTGCGCCACTGGGGACGCCCAAGAAGGATATGATTTAAAAACAAAAATGAAGAGAGAGAGCGACTCATGGCAGCAATTATGTCAAACCATCTCCTTTCATGACTTCAAAAGAAAAAGATGGTCCCGTATGTCTCAGTCTCCTCTATGATCTACACAGCCCCATCATTTCAGAGCCCATGTTTGGGGTGTCAGGGGTGTCACCCTTGAGCATTTTAGCAAGTGCTTTTCCTTCAGTAGAGGCTTGAGGGAGAAGTTTCTGCTGGGAAGGAGAACTGGGTGTGGAGACAGGCCAGGGGATGGCGGGTAGCCAAAGAGATACGAGCTCTCAGCTTTCAGCTACTTGTGGACCCAACTTATTTTATTCATAATTGTATTAGGAAGGCTTCTCTCTTCTGTTTTGTGATTCTGTTCCCTGAGGCAACTCTAGACCTTGCAGGTCTGTTTGCAATTCCCATCAGATCGGGGGTTGGGGGACAACAGAATAATGTACATTTCACAAGTTATTTAGTTTTTCAAAACCCAGTTTCTTGCCCTGGCAATTTCTGAAATCTGTAGACCTTGATGTTTTAATCTCATGCATTCTCAGAGATATTCATAACTGGTGGACTCGATAAAATTTTAACCAGGAAATTGAACATGATGAGAAACACAAGGGGCAGTTTGTATTTTGCGCCTTGTCGTGGGCCTTTCGAGTCTCATTTTCACTTCTTGCACTGAGATGGTTCCTGGGAGGTGTCAGCGTGGCTCAGAGCTGACTTCCCTCCTGCTGAAATGGCTTCTTCAGAGCCTTCCAGAATTCCAGTGTCAGTATGGGTGGTAATAACGGTGTGCGAACAGCAGAATAGAGATCAGTTTAAAACTCATATAAATTTGCATTTGTACTCTATGTGTGAATTCATAACATGTGGGATAAATCTTGTCATTTCAACCTAAGTGAATAACAAATAGACTGCAGGCAGGATGCTCTGTTGGGAAGACTTGGGCTGGACTCACAGAGCAAGGGCAGGTGCTGTGGTTTCCCAAGGAAAAATCTGCCGCGGACCAGCACAGCAGTAGACGATGAGGCCGTCTCAGGGTTGAGAGACTGCGCAGGGTGGTCAGGGATTTGGTTAAAGAAATGACAAACAGACACACTTCAAGAAAGTGTAAATCTGAGTGCCATTTTAATTAAATTAGTGGCCAGTATATATATGTTTTTTAAAAGCATAGGAACAGTGAACATCAACGCAATCAGCTTGCTCATAGGTTTAGCTTATCATTGACAGGACGGTGATTTATGTCCAAAATACATCTGGACCTAGCTGCATTCCTAAGTAGACAGGCTATTAACTCTTTATATTTTTGTTGTACTAACTACTACTACTATTACCTACTTATGTTTACTCCTAATTAATTGTCATGGGTGAATTTATGTTATAATGCAGTTAATATCAAAGGTACTAAAGTTAAGCACATAATAGAAAGATTATTAAACCAACAATTCTATTATAACACAGTGTTTAGTAATGTTTCATTTGCATTAGCCTAATTATTAAATTACGTATGTTTTTTAATTAGCAATCAATGACCAGAAAAAGGAAAGATTTTAGAGAGACAGTTGTAGCAGAATAAAGTTTGTGGGCCTTGAGAAAGCGAGATAAGGTTCCAGGTGGTCAGCATTTCTTTTAATCATCTCTGTGGCGGCTTCTGGTGGTCGTTACCTCTTGGCAGGCATTCGGCTTCTCTGTATCTTAGGGAGTTTGCTGTTCTCCCCCTGCGCGCATGGTTCCTTGCCCACGCCGGACCTCAGGGACCATGGCAACAGCCATTAGCCCTGAAGGTCACTGCAGGGGGAGGTGCAGCAAAAATCTGTGATGATAATTCAGTCTTGCTCATCATTATTGTAAGTAAATTTAAAAAGTGGTTTTATCATCAAAGTAGAAAACAGTAGAATGAGACCTCATGCTTAGTCACAATCAATTCACAGCCTATCGTGTTTCGCTGACTTCCTGGTATTCCCTTCTCATCCCTGGATTTTATTTTTTTATTCAGTTGCTTTTTTATTATTTATATTCCACGTGTGAGTGAAATCACCTGGTATTTGTCTTTCACTTTGACATGATTTTGCTTAGTTTAATTACCTCCAAATTCATCCATATTCTCTCAAATGGCAAGATTCCACCTTTTTTATGACCAAGTAGTATTCCATCATGGCAATGGAATATATCGTTTTAAAACCAAGACCTCAAGACAAATATTCCATCCACCAGTGGTTCCTCATGATCAGCTTTCTAAACATGCTCTTGCCTACCCCTGCAGCTTTAGATTTACTCCCCAAGGTCCAGCTATCCTCTAGAATTTTAAATGTTTTCTTGAATTGAAATCCAAACAAGATCTATAGATGCAATGAGTGGATTGTCTAAATGTCTACAATTTATATTCTCCTGTTCATAATTTTCTCTTTTTTCCCCAATTTATATATATATATATATATATATATACATTTATTTATATATATATATATTTTTGGATAAACTGGATTGTTTTCCAGATACATTTTTTGGGACATCATGATTATCTTTTCTGTTTCACCTAAGGCGAGAAAACTTCCCGATAAATCATTGATTGAACCAGTGACACTGATGGTTCTATCCCATGAATATTGCTAGTAACGATTTGATATTAACTGAATATGAAGTATATTCACATAGAGAGTCTATTTTTAAAATAGCTCAAAGCTGAGAGAATTGCCCAAGAGCTAACTTATGGGGGGTTAGACCTATCATCATTGAGTGCTCTTCTCCAGTTGCTTGAAAAATAGCACAACTAATATCTTTTAAGTGCTTGGGTGGGGGATTTTTCTTTCATGAATAAACTATGGTTGACATTGACATCGATTTTTTTTCACTTCTGAGTGAAGTAAATATGGGTGTTTCACAAAAAATATATTACTCTGATGAAATGCAGGCTGTGGCTTTAGAGAGCCATCTTGCCCCACCCCTGCCCCCCACTAAGTGCTCGTGATTACGTGTGGTGTTATATTCCACTCCTGAGCTATGGACTCCACAGATCTGGCTTGTTCTTGAGAAAAATGAGAAAGGAGACAGTCTGGGGGCATCCATGCTGCCTTCCCAACTCATTTAAGAGTTGGTGCAACTCGAAACCAAACTCTTAAATTCTGTGGATGGTGAGTCATAGCTGCCTTGTTTCTCAGGCTACCCCAGAGCTCCAGTAAATCATCCCAATGTCTTGGGTGCAGGGCTTGGAGGGAGGGGGCTGGTGGACAGGGCAGAGGTCAGGTGCCCCAGGTTGTGGTGCTGATTCTTAGCAAGATTCAGGCCAAGACGATTGTCCCTGAGAGCCAAGAGTGAGTCAGTTGGGCCTGTGGACACCATTCCCATCTTAATGTCACCAGAGCATGCACAGCTGTATTTCCTCACTGCTCACGTAACACCCTCCAAATCTTAAGCATGTGTGTTCTAGGCAATGTGCTAATTTGTCTTCCCCAAGAACAACTGCACACACTTCACAAATGCGCCTGTGGAGCAAGCTCCGGTGTGTTCCTCTTAACATGTCCAGTTGAACAGCATGTGAATCACAGCTCTATTCCCAGGGTCTGACCACTGCTTTCCAGAGGAGGATGTGGGTTAGCTCAGGCCATGGTGATGACAGCCACCCATGACAACTGTCTTTAGGAGACAGAGCTGGAATCAGAAAGTCCATTAGGCTCCCAGGCCAGTGTTGCTGACCAGCTTCCCCTCAGCATTTGCCGAAGGGACCTCACGGGCAAGTGTGGGACCCTCCAGCCAGCACCTCCAAACTGCCTACCTCCCCAGTGACTGCTCCTTGGCCACTCTCAGACTTTGGGGTCCCTGTAAGTGCTGTCCTCTGCCTCAGTGGGGGACAGACCTGGGAGAGATGCTTATGAGCCCATGGGCTTGGCCACTTTGCAAAATCTGTGTGATCCCAGGTACCACAAAATGAGTGGGGTTCTGAGTCCAGCTGGGCATCTCCCTAGTCTCGTGGGGGTGCCTTATTCATTGAGAGAGTTATGTTACAAGAGAGTCAGAGGGGACCCTCTCAAATGTGGGCTTGGATGGGAGCCCAGGCTTTTGGGGTCTAACGACTCTTAACCAACTACAATTATTCCCACTTGACATGTCACTGGCCCCAGCGGTGGATGCCCCATTGTGCCAGCATCATTCTCCAGACCCTGCACTCACTCAGAGCCCAAGACCTGATGACAGGGAGCAGGTCAAGGAAACATTTTTTTTTACCATCACAAAAACAAACAAAAGCGAAACAGTGTGTACCCTGTAAAGACCGGCATTGCAGACAGAGCCCTGGTCCTCCAAAGGAGGCCGTGCGAGCCCACAGTCCTCACCTAATAACATAAACACACGCTCACCTGCCTCACCTAGTGGAGGTGCAAAGGACAGTCCTGTTCTGTGCTCATTTGCAGACAAAAACATAGGCCAAGGGCTGTCTGGCAGGAGAGGGGGCCTGGCACTGTGCTGCTCACACCCAGCTCTTTCCTTAAACTTGTGGAAATAAGACACTTAGTGAAGGCCCACCCCAGGGAGATGGACGATGGAAGTCACCGCGAGGCCATGGTCACTATTGACTGAGAGTGGAAATTGATTTGAGGATAGCACCTCTCGGCTGGCACGAAGGGGGCTGCTTGCTCAGTGCTTCCGTGCTCAAACGGGCTGTTGACTCTCAGCTGAGAGAGAGAGATGATCACCCTCTCCTCTAGGTCACCCATCTAGCTCAAGCTCCCAGCTTGGGACCAAGGTTGGGAAATCAGTAGAGTAGCCATTGGTCTGAATTTTGAATAAAGCTCCCTAGTAGACTATCCCTCCTCCGAGACACAATGCTTTCCTGCCTAGCTGAGTGCTCGCCGGGAAACTGATGAAACATTCATCAGGTGTGCACAGGTGAGGTCACCCATGCAGCTCACCTGGACAGAAGTGAGCTGCGTGGAGAGACAGCCTTCTCTGGGATGGTTCCTACCTGGTCGGATCCACCCCCTGGAAACAGAGGACTCTTTAGAGCAAAGACCAGGCCCCCACCTCATTGGGGAATTGGTCAAAGTGCACCAGGAAATTCTTTCGCTTTGGAATTTTGTGCAGAAACAGAAAAAGAGATGAATAAACCCATAGCAGTGGCTATGCCTTGTTTTCCAAATCCAGTTTTTGTTTCTCCTGGGCACACATGTGGGGAGACAGGGAAGCAAAGTCATGTGACTCTGAAATGCCACTTCCGGACGGAGACCCAGTGTGGACCTCACATACTCTGGTCTCCGCCCACTGAGGTCAAGTCTGAAGATGATGGTGTCTTAGTGCGTTCAGGCTGCTCTATCAGAACAGCATGGCCTGGGGGCTTGTAAACGACAGACATTTCTTCTGGAGGCTGGAGAGCTGGCAGATGTGGGGTCTGAGGAGAGCCTACTTTCTGTCCATAGACACCCTCACTCTCCTGTATTCTCATTTGGGGGAAGATGGATCTTTTGGGTCGCTTTGATTAGGGCTCTAAATCTAATCAGGAGGCTCCGCCCTTGCAACATAATCTCCTTCCAATGGTCAGGCTTCAAATACAATTACAGTGGGAGTTAGGGTTCAAGACATGAATGCGGGGTGCAAACATTTAGTCTGTGGAACAAAAAAAAAAGAGACTGAGTCTCTGAGGGATGGTAGGTCCCAGCACCTCATCCAATGCCCTCCACAGAATTAGGGCTGAGAAATGAGCTCCTGTTGGGATAATCCTGGTGACCTAGAATTACATGTAATAGGACTGAACACCCCCCAGTAAGATATGCACTTAACCCATGGCTATTAAAATAGAATTATTTCTCTATTACATCGTAAAGTTAAAACAGGCATCATTCCATGCTGCAGAGAGAGATTCCCAGTCCGTCTTCACCAAGAGGCGGTGAGTTCTGCTGCATCCTGTCTGCTCCGATTCAGCTGGCTTCCCTCTCCCTAACCTCCCTGGAGTCTACAGAGTAGTTCCTGTTGGTTCCACACCAGCCAACGAGGCATCTGACTCCCTTGGAACCATCACTATTCCATCTCTGAAAAATACCCCGTCTACCCTGGACATGGGGTCCTCCCTCATGTGGAAGACGCCTGCAGGTAGCCAGGGTGCCCGCCCTCACCCCTTCTGTCCTGAAATGGCACTGCTGTGCGGTGCTCCACAGCCGTCCCCCTAGAATGCAGCATCCCTTGCCAAGCTGCCCGCATCCTTCCTTACTTTCTCACTCCCTTCTGCTACAAGATGGGCCAGGGGGTGTGCGCGCCAGAAATGCATACCTCCCAGCTGGACCCTCTGAAGATGACCCTCCTGCCCCGTGTAGAGGTGGACGTTGTGAGACTTCCTGTGGGTCCCTGTCGGACAACTTGAATTCCGTCCTCCGGCATGGGGTGGGAGCAGTTCTCCTGGGTAGACTTGTTCTGGAGAAAGAACGTGAGGTTTGAAGACCACAAGTCTTGAAAAGCTTGAATGGAATGGAACCAACCTTTTTCCAAAGCATGACGGTCATGCCACGGTCTCCTGGGATGGGCACAGAGCAGGTGGTCTTGCGGGACGTGGCAGGTGACCTGAGAGGGGTGCCAGGCCCCCAGAATGGTGTTTGTGAAGAGGCCCTGCCTGTTGTCCTGCTCAGTTAGTAATGTTTATGGGACTGAAGCCTGTTCAATGCCGGGGATGGAATTACAGCGATCCAGCAACCCCAGAACGACTTCTGTTGCTGATAGGAATTAATCACATCACTGCATTCCGTGGGTTCCCCTCCTCCAGAAAATGGAACTTTGTGACTCCATCCCAGAGCATCTGCTCAAAAACTTAGCAGCTTCCCTATGTCAAGTCTGAGTCGGCGTTTATTTCTTTCCAACCTCTTTCTGTGGAATTTTCACTTTTAAAATTTCTTCCATTTTATTAAAATTTCATAATATTTTGCACAGAAATCTACAAAGTGGTCACTTATGATTTAAAAATAAACCTTTCCTTTGATGATCAGTACCTTGTAATGTCCTGTTTGTATTTTTGTGTTTCTCCCCTTTTTTCCTTCAGTAAATGGTACTTAGTTTATTCGGTTTATATTTTACCAGAAAATACTATCTTGATTAGTTCATTATATCATTGGCTTTTCCCCCATTTCGTAACTTGTCGATTTCTGGTTTTATCTTTATGGATTATTTCCTTGAGCTCTTTGGTTTGTGTTAATTCATCGGTCTTTTGGTGACTTTTTAAATTGGAAATCTAATGCTTTTATTTACATTTTTTCATTTTCATTGAAAGTCTTCATGCTGTGAGTGTCCTCCAGGTCACTGCTTTACACGGGACTCTCATATTCTAAAATTCGATACTTAGCGTTATTATATTCTTATAATTACGAAGCTAAGTAATTTATTTTGTATTTTTCTTTCACTTGTATGGCTTAATATAAGGCTGCATTTTTTTCTAAGTCCAAGCTGGATTAAGTTTCAAAGATTAGTTCCATTTTAATCTTTTATTTTTCTTCCCCCTGGCCTTCATTTGTACAAAGTTGGATATTCTTTGCACATCTTCTATTTCCTCTCCTATTTCTTGGATGTAATTTTATGATTTTTTTTTTTGGATATTCTTTAATACTCATATTAAACTCCCATTCAAACCTATTTTTATCTCGGGGACTTCATATTTTTTACTTTATCTCTTAAACTGTTTTGCTTTTTCCTTCTATCTCATTCATTAGTTCAGCCAACTGTAAAATTCATGTCCTCCTGTTTCTTGTCCATTTCCATTGTATATTTTTGAATTTCTGAGTTGATTCTTGTGTATGTGTGTAAAATGAATTCCCAAATATTTTTTGGAGGATATTTAGCTCAGTTTGGAGGGTTGTGTTAATAGTTTTCTTCTGCAGCTTGGAATTTGGGGAAGAGTTTTCATCAGCTGATATGTTTGAATTATCACTTTTGAGGTTTTTTAAAATATTTTATTTATTTATGCACACAAGAACTAGGGTGTAGGCCAGAGTTGTGGGGGTGAGAGGATTCACCAGAGACAGAGTGAGGAACAGAACAGGCAGACGGACTGAAATACACTGCTGAGGGGAGCAGCAGGGAGACAGGAGAGGTCTGCGGCCATGGGGATCAGCTCCCTGGCCAGGGAAAGAAATCATGCTGTAGGGGTGATAGTGCTGAGACTTAACCCCAAGGCCACCAGGGAGGCCCCACTTTGAGTTTTGAAGGTTCGTGGTGGTGGTAGAGGTGGTGAGACTCCACCTTCATGGCCGCTCTCCTCTGTCAGTCTCCTGAAATGCATTTTCTTTCCTGGCTGGATTTATTGGGAGCAGGGAGTTTCCAGAGAAGGGACTCTGTGTGTTACTGTCTTTTGTATTTCCTTTGTTTTACCAAAGCCTTAATTTCTCCACGTGGCTTTCTGTTGTCTTCAGTCGTAGTCTCCAAGACCAGGTGTCCCTCAAATTACCCTCGATTCTCAGGACCACTTCTTCCCGGTCCTGCCTGCAGAGTCCCGGAGCTGTGTGCAGCCCCTGCGCGTGTCACTGCCGGGACTCCCAGCCTGCATTCCGGTGTTTTCACATTTATGGCCGATGTCCTCCTTCTGGGGTGATTTCAGTTCAGCCCTAACCCTGTCTTCCTCTTTCTTCTCTTCCATATATTTTTCTAGGAGCTACTGATTCTTATCCAAATCTAAGGGTAGGAGATAACGCTCCACCAGAAGCTGTTGCTCACTTTCCAGAGAGGGGCTGTTTAAAGTGGCAGTGTTCTTTGTCCCCAAGTTCTGCTCAAGGGGTGTGGTGCAGGGTTTTTGTGCTCTTGCTTATCTGTATAGACTCGGAAGAAGGTTCTGGGAGATGCCAATTTAGGCTGCAGCCATTGCCTCGCTACATGCAAGATGCTTTTCTTGTTTAAGATATCAGTTAGGTGTGGCTGGTTATTGATTATTCATTTCACCATTTTTGTGCTGACATTTCACCCTCCAGGTCAGACCTGCTACATAATATACAAATCCCTGTGCAAAATGAAATATCAGAGCCCCTTGTAAAAAAAAAATGTTAACAAATTTAAGAAGGAAAAAGCAGGATCTTTTGTTTTTTTCTAAGTCAGTTCATCTGGCTTTCCTTGGAAAGTACATGCCCCGCAATTTTTAATTTGTCAAGAGTTTGGTTTATCTGCCCCTCCCTTACTATTTTCTTTAATTTTCCCCACTGCTGTCTCTTAGAGGTCTTTGATCATTTCTGCCTGCTCCCTCCTTAGCCTCAGGAACTTCATTTCATTTATGAATGTCTTCTCTTTTGCAATTATTTTGCTTTGTCACTTCATCTGCCAGGATTCCTTGTCTTACAACTATGGAAACATCCAATATTTATTTTTTTTCCCTTCTGGCTTGCTTTACTATATAATCCCCTCAAGCCCCTCCCATTGTGCTGGAAATGGCAACGTTTCATCTGACTTTATGACTGAGTAGTATTCCAAAGTGTGTGTAGACCACATCGTCTTGATCCAATCTTCTATCAATGGGCACTTAGTGGTTTCCATGTCCTGCTATTGTAAAAAGTGCTGCAGCAAATGCTGTAGAACATCTAATTTTTTGAGTGGGTAGTTTCATGTTTTTTGGGTGGATGCCCAAGAGTGGGGTTCCTGGGTCAGGTGGTGTTTTCCATTTTCAGTTTATTAAGGTAGGTCCAGATGGCTTTCAGAAAAATCAGGATCTTAAACCAAGTGCAGAACCACGATGAGTGTGAAGTCCCGTATAACCACATAAGTCACACAGACCTGGGGAGGGAGAGGGTCAGGGACAGAGCCAGAGAGGGCCTTTGAGACTTGGACTTAGGAGACCTGCGTTCTGTCCCCAAATCTGTCTTAAATTGGCAGTGAGATTTTACAAGTTATTCTATCTCTCATGTCCTGTTTTTCTACTTGATAAATGAAGCATTTTCCCTGGAATCGTGGTTCACAAACTAGCTCACATAATACTTAGAAAATGCTAGCCAGGGTGTTACTTCTATTTCATATCGAAAAAATATAGAACACAGAAACCATCTTTATATGTATATGTATATGTGTATGTTTACATATTCATTGCTGAGTACTGGCTAAAGAACAGTGAAAATAACAAAAGCAAAGTGAATTCCAAGACACCAGTAAAGAGTCGGTTGTGAGTATAGATGACACTTGGATGAATGGGACCCCACAAAAGCGGTACAGAAGAACTTCAAGTCTCAAGCCTCACTCAGGATGGTCCCCGAGGACACTCCAGTTTCCTTTCAGCATTGCAGGAGTCTATAAAGATACATCATTATAAAAAAATTGATGCCTACCTCTTTCTAATCTAGGCAAGAGGGAGCGTTTTAAGTCCAGAATCAAGAGTCACTGCTTTTGCCCCTTCCAGGGAGAGGTGGTGAGATAGTGTCCCACTGCTGGTGCTGCCCCCCACATCCCACTGCAGGACCCAGGACCTGGCTGCGTCCCACCTGCGCCCTGTGCCCCCATCGCTGTCCCTGGCCCAGAGTCGGCTGGGAAGAGTGAAGGCATGAGGATGCTGCTCTCCGTGGCAGCTCCATGTCAAGTCTTCTCGATGCGGGTTTGCACGTCTGCCACTCTACAAAGTTCAAAATAGGCTGCTTTGGAAGGGGATAAAAATAGGTGTGGTGAGCTATGCATCTGTTAACCGGTTGCTCGGTTGCTCGGTTTGCAGATCTCACTTGAGTCCATGGCAGTTGTGCAACACGATTGTCCTGCAGGGGAGTTTATCGTTGGCTTAGCAGCCCTGGGTTTATTTCATTTACTTGTGTTTTATTTTACATGATCTATAATACTGTAGATGATTCAGGGCTCCTGCATTTAAAACAGATAATGTGATGCCTTGGTCAAATGGTGTAATGTTTACAAAGATATTGTTTGCGATTGTAAGGAAATCCCACCCCATCAAGGGAAGATGTTTCAATCCCCTTGAAGCATTTATGTTGCATAAAATCTTTGAAATGAAACTCAATGGCAGAGAAACTAGCTTATTGCCTCCAAATCTGTCTTTCTTCCTTTGGGATGGATCAGAATCTGTAAGTCCCTGTGCGATCTTGCATGGCCCATGCTTTTTTCTCCAGAGCACCCGAAAGGCTTCTGTTTCCCCAAGTCTTCATGTGTGTGGAAGGTACGAAGAGTGTTTAGACATTGTGGTCACTCCAAACACTTCTAGGTCTCTGCCACTGACTTGCTGGCTTCTGGCTCCTGGCCCTCCGGTCCAGTGCAAATCATTGACTTTCATGAGGACAGAATGGAAGCTCTTTCCTCAAAGTTCACAAAGAAACTCCACGTACCTCTCCCTGCAGACAATAAAAATAACAAGTCCCCCCAGTTTTCACTCTGTGGTCAGATTACATTACAATAAAACCACACAGCAACAGACGTTCATTTCCAAGGCTTATTTTGGGCTGACATCAACCTGCGATTTGGTTTGGAAAGAGGTGGTGTGTTCAAGAGTAGATCTTGCACAGCTGC